>NC_140595.1:210708391-213516891 GCF_964204655.1 Triturus cristatus | reverse complement strand
GTGACTGGTGCCTTGAAGTTGTCACAGACGCCTAGTCGCGTCCTGGCCCTGTACACCCGCTGGCAGATGGAGACGCGTTAGTTGCTGTCCTTATGTGGACACTGAAGAGGCTCTGTATGGTTGTTCAGCAGAGTATTGAGGCCTATATCCCCGTAGGGAATATGGTTGGTATCTATACGCATGGTAAGCCACTCTTGATGTAAACTGCCCTCTTCATCTGCCTCCAGAAAAGGCGGAAATCTTATTTTCTGCAACGTCCCTAGCAAATGTGCGGTGTCCGTATGTGCTTTGATAGACTCCAGAGCATCATCAACATGTTTGCCAACTAAATTTATGAGATCGAATGGCATATATAGAATCTTTGACTTAACCTCCGAACGGATGTCGCCTTTCACTAGTCCTGTCAATGTAGCACAGCAGCACCCACCATTTATCTGAAGGCTGTGGAATATATATCCATAGCCATGTCAATTTCGGAAGAAGTTTGTGCACCTTCCTGTAGTACTTCCTTAGCCTATTTCCACTTGTCTTCTGGCAAGTAGTCAAAGATCGCCGATAGATACGACCACATCTGCCAATCATATCACCCTAAAATAGCTAGAGCATTGGATGCCATAATGGTGGTGGCTGCCATAGCTGAAAAACTTTTGTCAATGTTATCTAGTCTTCTGTCCTCCTTGTCTGGTGGTGTTGAACACAGGGAAGATGGGCTCCTTGAGGATCTTTGAGCAGTTTGCATGACTACCGAGTCCGGCAAAGAATGTCCTATTAGGCAGTAAGGTGAATCTTCAGACAAACTGTATTTTTTGTCTAGCCAGGGACGATTGCTGGGACCGAAGCAAGTGTCTTCATTAACTTCAAGCCCTCCTCTCAAATAAATTCCACAACGGGAATGGATCTAAAAGACTTAGATGAATCCTTGAAATTGTAAAGGAAACATTCTGTTTTCTTCACTGGCAGTGCCAAATTGAAGCGCGTAGGAGTTCATGGAATCCTCCTAGTATATCCTCTGAAGGAGAGATAGCCGGTGGTGATGAAAGTAATGGAGATGAAAGATTGCTGTAGTCCTTCTATTCTTGCCTCAATCAATCAATCAGGATTTATAAAGCGCTGCTAGCTGCTTCGTGGTGCTTGGACAGCCAGGTCTTGAGTCCTTTCATGAGTTCTTGGAGCTATGAGGTGGCCCTAAGCTGCAGGGGAAGGTCGTTCCAGGCTTTGTCCGCCAGTTGAGAGAAGGGCATCCTCTACTTTTGGCTCGGGGGCTGTGTGCAAGGAAGATGAAGGCGTATCACATGTGTCTGGTCAGGTGGTAGAAGGTCATTTGTTTGTTGATGTATGCTGGTCCTTCGTTGTGCAGGGCTTTGTATGCGTGGGTCAACATTTTGACCTGCCACCTCTTCTGGATTGGGAGCAAGTGTAGCTTCTTGAGGTGCAGAGTGATGTGGGTCCATCTGGGGGGGTTGAGATATGAGCCATGTAGCTGAGTTTTGTATTGTCTGTAGTCTCTTCAGGAGGCATGCAGCGATTCCTACCTAGTGTTGCTGTAGTCCAACCTGCATGTGACGAGGGCCTGAGTGACAGTCCTTCTGGTGTTGATTGGAAGTCACCTGAAAAGCATGGGTAGGTTGTGGAAGCAGGCAGATGAGACTGTTCTTACCTGTTTCTCTATAGAGAACTTGCTGCTCAAGATGATGTTGCGGTTGCGGGCGTGGTCTGTTGGGGCGGGGGAAAGGGCCGAATTCAGCAGGCCACCAAGCGTCGTTCCATAGCGAGGTGGTGTTCTTAAAGACGAGTACTTCCGTCTTGTGCATGTTAAGCTTTAGACAGTTGTCCTTCGTCCAGTCGATGACGTTCCTCATACATCTGTGGAAGTTGGCTCTGGTGGTGGAGGGGTCTTCTGACAGCGAGAGGATGAGCTGGGTGTCTTCGGTGTAGGAGATGATGTTGAGTGTGCGCTCTGACAGTGTTGGCTAGAGGGGTCATGTATGTGCTGAAGAGGGTGGGGCTGAGGGATATTCCTTGTAGATGCTACAGATTTTCTTCTTTAGTTCTGAGATGAACGGTAGGAGATGGATTCTATGGATGTGGTGGGAGACTGTTTTGAAGGCTGCTGACAGGTCCAAGTAGACGAGGGCTGCCATTTTGCCGTGGTCCAGAAGGGCCCTGATGTCGTTGGGGGCTGCGATCAGGACTGTCTCGGTGCTGTGGTTGTCTTTGAATCCGGATATAGAGGGTTCCAGGAGGTTGATATGTTTCAGGTATTTGGCGAGTTGCTCGTTGATGGCCTTTGAGAACCTTTGCCAGAAAGGGGAGCAAAGGATGGGCCAGTAGTTCTTCGGTTCTGCCAAGTCAGCATATGGTTTCTTCCTGAAGGGCTTCACTTCAGTGTGTTTACAGTCCTCAGGGAAGGGGGCCATGGTGATGGAGGTGTTCAAGACTTTCTTGAGCTCCTTTCCAATCGTTTTGCTCCGGATGTTGAACATGTGGTGGGGACAGGGGTCCGTGGATGCTCCCGAGCGTACAGAGTTCATGATGGTGATTGTGGCTTGAGTTCTGAAAGGATACCATCGGGTGAGCAGGTGTTTGGGGTTTATGTTTGTGGGTGTGAGCAGGCAGATACTGTCAGTGGCAGCGGGGTCGGGTTTGACGTTTTTGTAGTTGGCTGAGATTTTGTTGTGGAAGAAGTCCGCCAGGGTGTCGCACAGTTCTTGAGAAGGGTTGATGTCATTCCCGGAGGCTGCTGACCCCAATCTATCTGAATCATGAGGCCACGTCAATTCATCTGGATCTTAGGTTTTCCTTCCTCAGGTTGATTGTCCGCTTCACTGTCAATGCAGTTATCTCTGATAGTGATTGGAGGTAACACTGGTCTTTCCTTCTGTGATTGAGGGCCCACTGGGCATCTAGGCAGCAATGTCACACTAGGTGCCTCTAAGTGGCCCCCCGAGAATGAGGTACAGGGGGGTTCATCTACTGAATCTTTTATAATAGTCATCAAGCATATGACGCAGATCTGTCACAAAAGAGATAGGCACTGAAATACTGTCTTCCCTTGGAGCATGCTGTTCAGTTTAGGGCTCATCATAAGAATAATGCTCCTGAAACAAATCCTAACCTTGAGGCGCTAGCTTACGCTCGTCTCTGAAAGAATATTCACCTTCTAGATATGTGGAAGCCTCTCCACCAGGCTCATCATCATCAGTGTCCTTTCAGTTCACATCGAGGTATATGGGACTGTAAGCTGGGCGAAATTGCCTTCATCCCCAGACTCCTTCATTTTAAGGAGATGCACAGGAGGCAGTGGCAAAACTTTGCTCAAAGATGTCTGATCTGGGCGCAGGACCACAGGAATTCCCCCTGTGGAGATAAAAAAAAGGTTGTTTTTAGGCCATCGATGGGGTCGTCGACGACGACAAAAGGGCCTGTTTGATATGAGCTATTTGTGGAAGTGAAGATAGTTTCACTGGTGGAGATTTAAACGTTTGTCGACTAGGTCGTTGACGAGGTGGTAGTTGTCAAGGCCTTCAACGAAGAAGATGTCGTCGTCAGAGTTACAGATGCCACCATAGTCACTGGTAAGGAGGGTGACTTCATCTTCAAATGCACCCATCGACACAGTAGGCGTCAAAGACGGGTCCATCAACGAGCGGATTTTTCCGATGATGGCTCACTTCTAGGAATCAAAGGTATAGAATACGAAGATGAGTTTTTTTTTATGAGAGGAAGGTGACATACTTCCTTTTTGCCATATTTTTCAGACCCAGAGTCCTTCAGAAGAGATTTCGATTTTTTTTTAGGGTCTGTCTCACATGAGATAGGGCCACCATTGTTATGTTTTCTCCCCTCTGAGGAATGACTAGGTCCCTCATTATCAGATCCAGAGTCAGAGTGGATCTTTTTCTTCTAGAGGCCGAGGAGTAGTCTGACCTCTCTGTCTTTCAAAACCTTGGCAGAAAAGGTTCTGCAATGTTTACATTCCTTAGGATTACGATGTGGGTATAAGCAGGTTAAATATTTCTTTTCGGGATCCTTAGAAAAAAGTTGTGGTTTTCCAAAAGACTTTCAAGCCCTGAACACACTATTCTTAGATCCCTCTGACACAATGTCCGGGTGAAGTAGATAGTACAATTGTACCTTAGAGTTGCTCGAAGGTTCAAAAGTGTTGCTTCTGGGAGAAGGCAAGGGTCAAAAGGTGACTGAGCACACAAACTGAGCAGAGCTCAGGGAGACATCCTCACACACGACATGCTGTTAAAAATCTGGGGTATGGTGGCCCTGCAGAAGAAGTTATTCAGGGTCTGGTGTCTGATAGGTTGAAGGTTCGATCTTAAAAAACAATGTGAATTGGTTAACAATGCCACTTGACTTCTCTATGGCTGTTAATGCTATGTATAGCACTGCTTGTTATAATTATAGTGGGACTACCACCATGAAGATTGGGAAGATTCAAGCATGTGAATCAATGAAAGATTCAATACTGGAGAACCTCTATGCTAATGTAAGATACAGAACAATCTACAAGAGCGCCAAATGTTTTGACCTGACCAGAAGGGTTTGTCAGAGCTTTGCCCTGGCTCCCATCCTTTACACTAACCAGCTTGAGGAGTAATTAAGGGGGAGACATGACAATCTTAGACTGGGTCGAAAATGTATTCTTGTCCTGTTATATGCATACAATGAAGTCCTTCTGTGAAGAATAGCTAATGGCTTTAATAATTTGCTTGATGGATATATGTACTTTATGGACAATGTGAATTTAGATATGAATCCTTCTCAAATATTGGTTTTCCATATGGGCCCCAAAAACATTAGAATTGAAACGTTTTCTAACAAAGGCCAAGTCAATGTAAGCAGCAAATTATTCTATCCAGAGGTACCTTTTGAAAATATGAACGAATGGTCCAACTTACTGCTGTCAAGAGAACTTCGGTTCATTCAAACATTGGGGCAATGTTAATGTTGCTACGCATATTAGGAACAAGCCACTCCAAGTTATCTAAACCATTTAGAACACAAAATGTGTTTCAGCTGTTAACTATGGGGCAGGCAGATGAGGTACCAAGGACTTATTTTGCCTGCAAGTAGAAGAGAACAGGTTCTGTAAATGTCTGTTGGTGCCTCAAGGCAAATCTCATTACTTCGGTCATAAGGAATTGGTATTCGAGTACCTAGACGATAAGACTAATGTCACCCCAAAGCTCTTACAAATTTTGTTATGGGCCAACCCTGTGGAGGGACTTAACCGTGAGGTTAAGGAATGTCCGAACCTAGATGCAATTTTTGGGATGTGTTCTCCTATTTGATTAGTTTGGCAAATCATAATATTTCTAAAGATGTGTGTTCCGGTATCCACTCATAAGCTAAGATATTGTAACTTTTTATGAATTCAGAGGGAATGCCATAGGGAGATTTCAAGAATCAGAACACAGTAGTAACGCAAGAATCAACAACAGGTTAAAAAAAATACATATTTTTGACAACCTACAGGTAAGCAGAAGGTTCTAGTTGTGCTCGGGATCGAAGAAGAAAAGACCGAAAGAGTTCTAGTCTCAGAAACAATGAGCATGAGCCAAAGAAATAACTACAAATTTTGAATCCTCAATGTCACTTTCAACAACTATAAGAATGAGCATATTTCTTGACTCTAAAGGTTTTGTATTCAATGCTTATTAAAATGAAGAGGCAAATGTCTTGTACAAATGTTTTTTTTTTTTTTCAACAGTCTTTGATCCATCCTCATCATGTACAGCTGGCTAGTCAGCCAACATGTAATATTATTCTGGCGAAATAATTTTAGGCAAACAAAGCAAATACTTACCAAGAGGTGTGTCAACCAGAATAGCATTATACAGCTCTGCCGGTGTCTGAGCTATGTTTACCGCTTCCATCTGTTCAAAACTTCCCAAAGGGTGGCATTTTGGCACCAATTCAGAGATGGAGCGTTGGTGCAGCGTGCCAGTGATCAGCAGGATAACATTGTCAATCATGTAGCTGTATCTGTCAGGTAACGAAGGAGATTGATAAGCTTCTGATACTGTTTGAAACACAAAGTAAGGCCAGCTAAACAATGCATTGTGGAGAATCACAAACATTACTGAGTCAAATCAAATTCCGACAAAAGAAAACACTTGCGAAAGGCCATGTTGGCTACATGTGTAGAATCTGAAAGTTGAATTAGGCAAATCTAAACAGTTATTTCAGCCTCAATGTCACACATGTCCCTTATGTTAAAGTCATTCAGGGAGTGTACTAGACTATAAAAGCACATGCGATCCCTATGGTTGCATATATCCCTGCAATAAGCAGGAGACAGGAGAGTTCGCAGTAAAGGAGTCAGTAAACGGGCCATAGATTCCCTTACAGTAGAACTGTGGTCCCCAATGTGGAGTTTGTGAGTAGCACGTTGCTTACAGGACCATAAAGTTTTGCTCCATAGGCAATCCTTGTGACTATGCCTTTTTTATCTGCGCTTTAGCGGACAAATATTTCTCTTTTCTCTAGGATGTTCAAGGGACTATCCTGATTGGTACTCCTCTCTCCATCTACTCTCCTGACACTGGATTCCTAGAAGAAGCACAAAGGTTTCAAGATCCCACGGTCTGAGGCATTAAGGCAGGATAATCCTTAATAGCCTATTACCATCTTGAAAAAGAAACTGGAAGCAGCCCCCACTGGAGTCAAGAGCAGGAGCCATCAGGTAGTTTCTCAGGAGCAGACAATCTTAGGAGAGGCTGAAACAGAGAGAATGAATGTCTTTGCTCCCCCGCCTTCCCATGGTTAGAACTGGACCTGCCATGCTGCCTCGGTCTTGCCAGCGCTGATGCCTTCTCCCTTGTTAGCAGACCAGTGAGGGGAATTCAGGGTTTAATAACCACCACTGATCTGACCCCAGTAAAGTGGCTGTACCTAGGGAGACAACCCATTTAACCAGAGCATGGAAAAGGAGGGTGTGCTGTTAAAAGATCATTAGAAATATTCTGAAGTGTGTACACTTGCAGTGCTTTGGAAAAGTGTGAAATGCACTGGCTGGATTAGTATAGAAAACTGCAAAACTGTGATCATTGTGTTATTACTGAATTGCAGAGTACATCTGGCAGCAGAATTATAGAAAAATGGAAAGCGATAGTGTAACTTTGGTATGTCATGTTTTCACTAGCTCTCTTGCAGATAATAGGCCCAGATTTCTGGCACCATGAAACCCAAACTCCAAAACCAGATGCAAGTAAGGCTAAAAGATTAATGCTCACAATTTCACTTTGTACTGCCATGCACCAACCCATGTCAATACTTTGAGGATGGTCAGCTTTGAGGTGCGGTTCACCCCATCTTACACCTCCATTCTAAGGGCAAGCACCATGTTGGGAGACGTCTGAATCCCAGATTACAGTGGAGATGATACAGTTTGTAAACCATCATATTTTACTGTACTGTTGACTCTACATCTGAAGATCACTCTCCTTTTTTCACAAAGATATAGCATAGACTTTGTATTTTACTGATTGTGTGATTTTGTTTAACGGAATCAGTTACTTAACCTACATCACTCTCCAACAGTGAGACTTCACTACTCAACCATGCTAAACCAACTATCAGTAACTAAAAGGGAGGTTCATGGCATTTCGATAAACTGCACAGCAGTACCAAAACACTGAGGTCCAGAATGACTACGCAATAATTGCCAAAAGGATCGCTCATTGTCTCTGTGCCACAGTGGGTCTGAAGTTCTTGCCAGATACTTGTGTTTACATTACCCCCATCCGGCAAGGATACTATGGAAGCCTCAGAAGGGTGAAGTGAGTCACTTTCCTCACCTAATTATACAGTACGTTAGATAGACCAGTACAGGGGTTAGATTATTTACCACTGTTTCAATCTCAGTACTTATGTGGTAGTGAAGAAGCTTCATACAAAGTAATGCAAGGAAAAGGAAATTAGGTCACATGTTATTGCCTCATGCAGAGCACTATCCAGCCTCGGAGAGATGCCACATACTGGGGATATGGACACATCTCAATGATCTAAAGGATCACACTAGCTGGACCAGGGTAGGGGTGAGTGACTGGTTGCAATCACCCCAAACCAGATCACTGATAACACAGAAGCCGGGGAGGGAGTGAGAGGGGAATGTATGGGCAGGGTTCCGTTTCCTCGGGTTTCATTCATTGGGTTAGTGTAGAAGCCACAGATTTGGATAACTAGTACTGCACTGAAACCGCACATTACTCAGAAAGCTGGTTGTTCTCCTTGATTTAGATTAGTCTGGTACCTTGGAATATCCAGGAATACTGCTTTGGGATAGCCTGGTTTTGGTGTTACATCAGTGTCAACTACCAATTAATTAAATGAAACAGCAGTAAATACAAAGCAAATGGGAAGTCAGAGGAAGGGGGAAGCAAGATCGCTAGGTTTGGTTGTCGCAGCAGCAGAAAACGCCATGGCCATGTACACCTCGTACTTTTTCAGATGGTTTAATTAAAGGATGACTCCGGCCCTAGTGAACTCGCTATCAGAAGCCCTTCGGGAAAAGATACTTTGTAGCGCTCATGTCCTGACAACAATCTTGGAAAAAAATGAAATACAGAAAGAGCTGGCTCTCACCTGCTGGAGGGTCTGCCGGCTGCTGCTGAGCCCGGGCGGTTGTCATCTGGATCAAGTGCGTTCGTGCGAGCAGACTGGTTTGAGTCAGGAAAGAATGCCCCTGAAAGCACCCCCATCAACGCGGGCCAAGATGACGACGAAAAATGCCACTGCAGCCGGTCCACCTCAGGGGGACACGGCAGTGGTAGCTCAGGCAGCAGAATCAGGTGTAGGAGCTGCAGGAGCTGGAGCAACCGAGTATACGGACACCAAGGCCAGAATGCGACCTGGAAGGAACTTGCAGGCAAAACCGAGAATCAGAGGTGGAGGTCCGGGTCAACCATTGCGGAACTGTTTGCAGGAACATAGAGGTCTGAGAAGCGCATCGAGAAGGCGACCTCCAACAGTAAAGTGATTGCGGTGGATTCAACATCAGAGAGTAAGAAGCGGCTGAGCGAGGTGGGCACTCTTTCGGATACTCAGCAGCATGGCGAGGTAATAAGCAAAAAATACAATATCACAGGCAAAAAAGAAAAGTTTGGGAGATGCTCCGAACTACCCCGCAGGGCCCAATGCACATGAGATGCCCGAAGTAGCCAAGTCAGACCTGATGGAAATCTCTGAGTCTTGGGGGGATAAAATCGAAGCAAGTATGGCCGGGGGCCCAAGTATGGGTGTTACGATCTTCAGTGAGGGGGTAGATGACAGCAGGGAGGATGCTATGGATAAGGGGCAGCAGGATGAAAAAGGAGCCCCTAGGCAAAGTATAAAGAGGTCTTCATAGAAAACATCCTACCTAAACGGGTTAGCCAGTCAGAACCCCCACAACACAGCAGTCTGGCATTGGGAAAGCCACGGTGGGTCTCATGCATGGTAAAGAAGACGTAAACAGGGGAGCGAAATCTGTGGGCCAATCTCATGCACAGGCCAAATACTGTGCACAGAAGATTTATGGAGAGAAGGAGACATATATTGAATCAACTGACTATTTTTATTCACTGTCAGATGACACAGAATCAGCGGATGGCTCGTTCTCCATGACTAGCGCCAGCGAGGCAGAAAACGAGAATCTACAAGACGCTAGTGGAGGGGATTCCACTGTAACGCTACAGATGGCTAAAAGGGTGACTAAGCCTTCAACACATGCTAATTCAGGCAGACAAGAACTAAACTGGGATTACTCGCCGGTAAATCAACTAGTGGGGGGCAGAAGTAAGCAGGCTCCGGATATGGAAGAAGTCCCTACCACAATGCTGGACGCGATACTACAGTCAGTTATGGCACATCGAGAAGAGGCCCGACAAGATAGCAGGCATTCTCAAGCAGCCATACAGAAAGTACAGGGCTCAGTCCGGAAAATAGCGAAAGTGTGCACCGAAATTTCAGATCGTATAACGGAACTGGAAACACGAACAGGGAATATGGAGGCAAACATGGTGTCAATACAGGTGCAGTCCGCATCACAGGAGGCCAGGTTCACAGATGTTCAGTGGAAACTCGAAGAACAGGAAAACCGCCAACAGAGAAATAATCTACGATTCTTAGGTATCCCGGAGGATAAAGGGGGTACAGATATCCGCCTCTATATGATTGACCTCTTAGCTAAAGCTTTTCCTGAGGTAGAAGGCTGGAATTGGGCCCATGAAATCCGAAGAGCGCATCGGGTGCCCATGACTGCTAAACAACCGTCAGCTGTAACCGGGGATGGTAGACCCCAAACGGTACTTGTTTATTTCGGGAACTTTCTTCTCCGACAGACTATTTTTGAGAAGGCCAGACCAGATCGCAAGCGTAAGCTGGAAGATGTAGAGTTTTTTTTACACGCTCAGACTTCTGTCATGTAACTGTTGAGCGGCGCTGGAGATTAAGACAGATGATAAACCTGTTTCAAGCAATAGGGGCGCAGGCATATCTTATGGACCTGGCAAAGCTAAAAATTGTAATTAGGGAAAGCACTCGCTATTTTACATCAGAAGTCAAGGCTAAAGAATTTTTGGAGGAATTAAAGGGGAAGAAGCAGGATGGCTCGGGTAGGAGATAATATCAGTATATATGGCTTAGTGCGGCAAGTAACCTAATGTTATGATCTTATAATGGTAGACACTATGACAAAGAGGTTACGGGGGGGAAGGTGTTTCATGGATCATGGTGTAATGCTGCCACATCGCCAACTAGACCATTGATCTAGCTGCTTCCAGGGGGAAGAGATGGGGGAGAGAAGGGGGAGGGTAGGGTGGTGGGCAGCAGGGAGGTTGGGGGAGGGGTGAGAGAAAAAAACAGACAAGGTACATAGAGAATGTGATGAGGAAACAAAGATTTAGTAAAATGAGTATAGAGCAGGCAGGGTGGGTACTTAAAGGAGTAGAGTATGGATAAGCTAAAGATTTGCACAGTTAATGTGGCAGGGCTCAACGATAGGGTTAAAAGAGATAAGATTTATGAAGTTTTGCGATATATTAGTCCAGAAATTATTTGCTTGCAAGAAACTCATATTCCCTGGGGCAATCGAGCGGTACTTCAGATAAATGGCTACGACTTGGCAGTCTGCTCCTCACAGACGTCCACGATTAGGGGAGTAGCGATTTTTATTAAGCATAAAGTGGGAATAAGTAAGCGTACCTTGGCAGATAAATGGGGTTGATGGGCAATTGTCTCATTAAGCACAGTGTTGACAATTGGGACTATCTATGCCTCGAGTCAGGATGAGACTGAAATTTGGGAAGAGCTGGAGATAGAGTTAGCTACATGGCCAACCCCACTAATTCTACGTGGAGATTTTAATATTCATCTTGGGACTTCACGGGAGATAGGCTTGGGGTACACTGGAAGGAAACCAAAGGTCAATCGGGCAATAAATACGCTTAAGGCTTGCCATGGGTTAGTGGATGTGTGGGCGGCCAAGAACGATAAAGATCCAGGATTTACGTACTTCTCATGTCCACATCAAATAAGCGTACGTTTGGACTACTTTTTGGTCTCAGCTCGGATCCTTGGGAGGCGGAAATCACTAAAATGCTCCAAATCTCCTCAGATCATAATCCTCTCCTGTTGACAATAACTTACCAGGGTAGGGAAGGGAAGCCTCGTCCATGGACTTTCGATAGGAAATTATTAGCTGATGAAGACTTTTTAAAGTCTATTAAAGACTGGACCAGGGAGTTTTTTGATGCCAACTGTTATAGTACCTCCCGTGCGATGGTGTGGGATGCATTTAAAGCCAGCCTTGGGGGACAAGTAATAAGGTCGGCGGCGTAAGCATCACAAGGAGCAAATTACTGCTCTTATGACTAAATTGGCACAACTTGAGACAGAACATATTAATTTGCTAGGGCAGGGGAATCTTGAGAGACTGGGTGAGGTTAGGAAAGAGACAGCAGTAGCTAAGGCGGAAATTAATAGTCTGTTTCAAGTACAAGTGGCTCGGGCATACCAGACATATCAACGAGAGAGGTATGAATATGGGGAGATGGCCGGCAGATTATTGGATCTTAGAATCAGGCAGCGGGCTACATATAATAATATTGCCGAAATTAAGAACTCTGATGGGCAATTGCAAAACACTCCGATAAAAATCACGGAGGTGTTTGAACAATTTTATAGTAAACTATATCAACTGGATCCTAGCGACTCAGGACAGGTAAGAAGTACGAGGAATTATTTAGGATCTGGTAGATTGGAGGCAGAGACACACTGAACTGGAAACGGAAATTTCATTGGAAGAAACAAAGATAGCTCTGAACACCCTATCCTCGGGGAAAGCATCTGGCCCTGATAAAATTCCAGTTATAAAGTACTGCAACCAATTTTGGTTCCAATATTACAAGATTTGTTTCTAGATGTGCAATATTGTGGGATACCCCCCAGATCATGGCAGGAGACAGACATAGTAATATTTCCAAAAAAAGGAAAACCACCTGAGCTGCCAGGATCATAACGGCCTATATTGTTAATAAACACTGACGCCAAAATTTACTCTAAGGACTTAACCAATCGGCTTCAGGGGATCATAGCTAAATTACTTTTGCCATGGCAGCACGGCTTTATGCCTGGCGGAGGTACCACAGATCACATCAGACGGGTGATCTCTGATAGACACAGCAGAAGTTAAAGGAGATGGTTTGGCTGTGATCCTCTTGGACCCCGAAAAGGCTTTTGATTTGGTGACGTGGCAATATCTCTGGAAAGTTTTTGGCGGAGCGAGGGTTTGGCCCGCGGCTGATTACTGCTATCCAGGCGATGTATTATAAACCTACTGCAAGGCTGCAAGTGATGGGGAATACTTCTGATCCAATTCCGGTAGCACAGGGCACCAAGCAGGTCTGCCCATGCTCCCCAATCCTTTTTGCTTTATATATAGATCCCTTCTTTAATCAGCCGATTTTAAATGCCGCACTTGAACCGTATCGAACTAATGGCTACAAGACCAAAGTGCTCGCTTATGCGGATGATATCGTCGTAGTTCCATCTAGGAGAGGAGTGACAAGTACGGAGATTGAAAGTATGGCAGAGGAATTTGGGAGCAGGTCAGGCTACTGACTTAATAAGGGTAAGACTCAGGTAATCTGTTCAAGACAGTGTGTGTTACAAGATCAACGACAGACTGACTCCGCCATGTACCATGGGGTAAGGATAGGATTTAAATTAGATAGGTTATGGGCAAATAATCTCGATCCTATACTTAAGGCTATCGGCGAGGAGCTTCAGCGAATAGACAAATTACATTTAACTATAGTAGGTAGGAGAAATGTGTTGAAAATGAAAATCTTTCCTAGAATTCTGTACCTGTTTCGTTCGATTCCCCTCGAACTGCAGCCTAATATAATCCAGAAAATGAACGCCATTTTCTCGAACTTCATTTGGAATTATCATAAAATAAGACGGGGTTTGAGAATGTTAACTCTGCCCCGGGAGGGAGGCGGTTGGGCTGCCCCAAACCTACTTTTTTACTACTGGGCAGCTTTTTTGCAACAGATGGGTACTCTCTTGGTGGAGGAGAGGATGGGTAGAGAGGACGACCTGCCTTCTATATATCAGCTTGCCATAGGAAAGGAAGCAGAAGGGTTGTTTCTTAGACAATGGGAGACGAGCTATTATAAGAACATCCACTTTAAATGCATTAAAGCAGCCAGGTCGATAAAAGTCAGTAAGACTTTGAAAGTTCCCAAACTTAATAGATATACACCGTTATGGGGGTCATCACTCCAGCAAAAATAATGGATGGTATGGCTAAGGACTGGGAGCGGGCAGGTATAATACGGGATCTGTGTTTATATGATGACGAAGCACAGAAAATCACCTTCTCGGATTTAGTAGAGGAGTTTGGAATTGATAAAGGAACTTTGTTTAAGTATATCCAAATGAAGGGGTGTCTAAAAAGCTTAGAAATGGGATCGTTTAGCCTAGGAGCGATACCTATATTGGATAAAATACACTGGGGGGGGCGCCCGGGTTGGGGATTTCTATAACATACTGCTGGAAACTGTACCAGATGATTTAGGCAAAACAGAGACATGGTGGGCAGAGAAACTCGGGGATGCAGAGGTAGATCTAGACATGTCCTTAGAACTGGGGAGAAATACTCTCTTGGCGGCCAATTTAAAGACACATTATAAACTATCTTTGATTTGGACTATAACCCAGCCAAGCTTTATAAGTGGGGGAAACGAGAATCGGATAAATATCCTCGATGTCGCCAGGGCCCCGCTGATATTATTCATATGTTCTTTTCACGTAACTCCCTCACAGCTCATTAAAAAAGGGAATTGAGAACTTTTGGCAAGAAACAACTAATCGTATGATTACTATCACCCCATCTATGATGCGATTTGGGTAGGATAGCCGAGCGAAACCATCTACAATTCATAGAGATTTTGTGTTTATTACAACTACAGTAGCCAGACTTTTGATAGCCTCAGTATGGAAAGATGCAGAACCCCCGTCATATACTGCTTGGCTATATCGAGTATTAAATATTCATGTTCAGGAAACGGCATTATATAATAACAAAGGTTGGCGTGCAAGAGAGAAGGGACGTAGAATATGGGGACCAATGGCCAACTGGTTTGAAAAAGAATCCGTTGAGCCAGTAAATAGGACAGGAATCGGGTAAGCCCTGATTATTAATAAATACATGTATATAATGTAATGTTAATAATGAACTTAAGCCATATGTGATCAAAATGTACCTTGTGGCAAAATTTAATAAAAAGGGAAAAAAATGGAAATAGGAAGTCAATTCAACCAGACGATAGGCATCAACTTCTTTGGGGGGGAGGGGGGGGGGGGGGGCTCACTGTAACCTGTTTATAGGCACACATATAGGAAAATATTAAGCTATCTTGTAAAAAAAAAAAAAAAAAAAAAACGAGGTAAAAGACATTGTAAATATGTGTGATAACTGTCCTGGGGAAAGGCCGGAAGTGTCGATATGCCTGAAGTTTACTGGTTTGTTAAGTTGTAATTATATTGATCTTTCTATCTCTGTTGAAGATTGGCAAAATATATATATATGCAATAATGCTATATGACATGGTAGAAGCTACGGATTTCAAACCTGTAAACAAGTATATAGAATGACAGTCTGCAATGTATGATGTAATAGAGCCGCCTGTGGCTCACGTTCAATGTTGCTTTGCACGCATGGGTTAAACATTGTGGGGCAATTACTGTCTTGTTATATATTATTGTGTAAAATTACAATTAACAGATCAAACAAAAAAAATAAAACAGCAGAGAATACAAGAAGACAACTCTATGAATGTAGGTCAGCAAATGTAGTTTTGATCACAGAACAGATCTGGCAGCACAGACAACAGAATGGCCGAATTCTCATCTCCTCTCAAGTGGTTGCATTGTCAGTGCTTACGTGATAAAGTCCATGAAGCTAGCCAGAGGCTCATAGGACTGGTTTCTCATGTGTCGGAACTCCACCACCATCTTCTCTTTCAGCTTGTCATCAATGACGGATACCGCTAGTGGAGAAGCCTCATTAGCTAGAAAGCTGCCATAATCCGTACTCTGCAGGTGCAGTTTCAAATCTGCAAATCAAAATACATAAATTTAACTACACAATATGTTACCCTCTGATGTAGGGCAGTGCCGTGCGAATACATTTTTTGATTTTGGGATAAAAAGCACCAAATGCACAAAAGCTTATTGAATAGGGCAATGATTGAGTTACATTTAAGCATATACAAAACTGATCTTAATATGAAGAGGAGTTGTCTAAGTTTATATTTGGGCATCCATCATTCGTGTCTCTTTTGCTCTGAAAATTCCCTCAAAGTTGAAAACATTCTGGGATAGAAGATGGCACCTTATATTTTGCACTTGTTCACTAGCTAGTGTTATTTAAAGTTATTTTATGGGGAAAACATTCGCAAAATCTTTTTGGCACTACTGAAAGTTAGAAACAACTGCTACAATAGGAGAAAACAAATAATTCATGAGCTAAACTGAGGTTTCCAGAGTTTCTATAACATCAAAAAGTTGGTCTCAGGTCATAAATGGTAAAGAAGAGAATTTTAAATGTTGTTAGTGTCAACCGAGAAAGCCTGATCACCGAAGGAAGCCAGCTTGGTCTTGGGTACAGTAAGTTACAACCAAACTGGAGGATCTTAAGGTGCAACAGAGAGTGGTAACTAAACTGGAAGCCACAAAGTCTGGTTATTGGGATGAAAACGTTAATGTAAAGATTATTCTCTAACAGGATGACAGCTAAGGAAATTGTTGAAAATTGTAGAAGATATAAGCCATCTTGATCAGGCTCATGACTACAGACATGTATTGTTTATATGACTGTAAATGTGGCCTTTCAAACTGTTCCGATGGTGGATTTGCTAGAGACTTTATTGTAAAGTTGGAAGGGGGAGCGTTTATTTAGAGAGCCTGTCAACGGGGTACAGTGAGCATGGTTATACTAGGGCAATTGTCCAGTTGGATGTTTTCAGCAAGGGTCGATTACTGATTGTCATGTATTCGTATGATCTTGATTGTTAATAAACATATTTACAAAAAAAAAAAAAAAAAATGACTACAGACATGTGGCAGGGATTTAAATGAACTGCAGTGGATATAGTATTTTTAACAGAACCAGGGAGTTATACAGAGGCAAGCCATAAGAAGGGGATATTTGGAAAACCTCATGGTTTCATTTTTCACTTTTATGCTAAATTTGGATGTCAAAATTACTTCCTAGCCAACGTCCCACGATCCATGCAACCCCATAACAGTTCTTTACTGTATTTGTAGCAAAAACAAATATATCCACCAATGTCATGCGATCCGAAGACCTCATCCACCTGGACTACAAAATACTCCTTGTACGAAATTAGCATTGTGCTAAACAAAGGCATTGAAAGCCTGAAGAACAAAAACATGTCATGGCTTTCTGCCACAGACTACAAATGTCCTTTTGCTAGTATAAACAGTGGATTATTTATGCCTCACTGGTGTTAGTGTTCAGCACCATGGCCCTACTTTACTTTGCTGGAAAAAACTACCTATGTCCATTTATACAAAGGGATTAAGCCTTTCTAGAACACAAATAAATGACTTTACAATGACCCTCTCAAAACTGGCGGCATCATGCCCTCTTCTTGTGTTTGGCCCTTTCACAGTGCATGCACCAAGTACATGTTTCCTAACACTGCTCCCGGTTTGAGGAGCTATTTTGTTCTTTGTTTTTAAGCATAGGAGTACTTGTGTTTTCAGGCCATTTTCCTTGTACACATACACACAACACTAAAATGCATGCACGTGTAAATAAACAAATGCATTTGTTTTGCACAATCCAATGGTATTGGAGCGCGGCTCCATCCGTCTTGCCATAGTGTGAACACAAGTCGATGGTATTGGAGCGCTTTAAGTGCTTACCCGTTACATTACACAATGACGCATTCATTTTTGTCGCTAATTTTGCTTCAATTAAGTTTTTTTTTTTTTTTTTTTTTTTTTTTTAGAGTTGCTGCTTGCCCATCTCCCCATCCCCTCCTGCTTTCCTATTTGACCCGCCCCACCTCAACCTCCCTCGTCACTGCTTTTTTTTTTTTTTTTGCACGATCCGATGGTATTAGAGTGCTTGTTGCGTCCTCCATCTTGCCATAGTGCTAACACAAGCCAGTGGTATTGGAGCGCTTTCAGCAATCACCAGTTACATTACTCAATGACACATTCATTGTCGTAGGCACCGGGAAGCATAAGTTATTTGCCAAGAATCAAAAATTGTTCAGCCAACCCAAAGATTCTAAACTGGTTCCCTAGTTCCCCTGCTGGCAGCTCTGGCAATTACACCACGTCCTTGCTTCACTTCAAAGCTCAAGTGTTTCTCACTATCACTTCGACATTTGTTCAGCAAAACCCCATTAAGACTTAACAAGCATTGGCAAAGCCAATAGATCTCGGCAATACCCAAGCTATTGGCCTTGTCAATGTGAATGTCTTTTAGCCATGTTGTCTAGCAGCACATCTGCTGTCCAGCATGACTGAAAGTCACTGAAAAAGGGGCTATGATACCACCAGGACATGCCACTTGGTAGCACTTTTTTGTGTTAGGAGGGGCAGGACAAACTCAACATGGGGGCAAAGAGACTACGTTGGCTCAAAGCCTGCAATTCTGGGCTTTCAGTAACTTTCAGCCATGCTGAACAGTAAATGTGCTGCTAGACAACATGGCTAAAAGACATTCAAGTGACAAGGCCAATAGCTAGGGAATTGCTGAGATCTATTGGCTTTGCCAGCGCTTTTTTCTGTTACTTGCTTTAGGGCCCATGGTACCCTTGCCACTCCACCACCAATGGCTACTGATCTGCACAAATAAGCCCCTTGACTGTACAGTTGTAGCTGCAGCATGCATAGTTTTGTTTGTACTGAAAGATGATTTTGTTTTTTGTGTGTTCAGTGTACATCCAGGACGGCCAGATCTCAGACTCTGCTAGGTTTTCAGGCTAACCACTATGTTAACGAATTCAATGTAGATTTAATGTATGCAGATGTATGTTATGTGGAAATCCTGAAAGTATACCGCCCTCCTGGAACCAAGTTGAGCACCCATGGTTCAAAGTATATATTAACAGGGGTCTGCCGACACTGGGTTGCACTTTATGATATAATGTCACAATGACACATTTTAAACAGGAATTGCGGTTGGATGCAGTTTGTTCAAACATTTGCGTGAAGGATAGGGGGGCGGGGGGGGAGTATGCTGTGTTACGCCATGCAGTGCTATGTTCAGCTCTGCTGTGAAATGCTGCATTGAGCTATGGTGCATTTAGTTTTCTGTCATAATACGCTATGCTGTGTTATGTGCTATAGTGCTACGCAGTATAATTCAACACTATGGTGCTTTATGCTATGCTGCGTTTTGTGAAGGTTTACAGTGTTATGCTCGGCTGTGCTATGTACTGTGATAGGTTATTCAACGTAATCCAGTAGAAGGCTACGTCATGCTATCTAACACTACACTATGCTGGATTATAATATGTTTCTTTAGGCTAGACTCTGCTGCATTATATTACACTATGCTGTGTTCTGTTGTGCTCTGTTTTTGTAATGCTTTGTAATATAGGATTTGTAATGTGCCACATGTATCTTCATAATTAGTAACTATGTGCTAAGTCAATCAAGTTTATTTAAGTTTTAGTTTTACAACGAGATCTGTAGTTTACACAATTACATTCATTAATACAAATTTAAAAAGAAGCTAAAAAAAGTATGGATTTTACAGCACATTAATGTATTGGGCTAAAGTAATTACATTTCTGTTTAGGCTGCATTTATTCCCATAGGATGCAATGAAGAGCAGATCATGAGTTTTATATGGTTTTAAGGTCGGATTTCACATAAAAAAGTGTACCATTTTATTAGTATTGTCTCTTTCTCGAGGGTAACTCAGTTTACCTAGAGGAAAGAACTGTGTGAGCTCGAGTTATTTGCCTTTAAAGCGCAGTGAATGGGCAAATGAGGTTGTCAGTGTGTCAAGGGCCCTAGCGCATGGAAGGAAATGGGCCCTCACGCTGAAGGGTGAACTTTGTAATACATCAATAAATCAGGGTTCAGCGGGGCCCTCAGGCCCCTGGGCCTCGCTGCACTGCACCCGAAGCACCAATATAATCTACACACCGTGAACGGGGGTTGTTTCCTTCGTGAACATCTGGAAAATATATCCAATATTTCATGAACACTTTCATATAAATATATATGGCTTTGTTCATAGTAGCATGGAAGAATAAACACTGACAAAGCCAACAGGTCAGGCTTGCATTTTGAGACCTGGCTACAATATTTGAAAAAAACTGATGCAGTGAAAAAACAAGCAAAAAGGATTGCTTTCTTTATATAATGCATCTATGAGATAAATAATTTAAGGTGTTTTGATTCGCTCAGGGACAAAAGGTATCTAAATGGCATCCTGCTTACAATTATGTGGCGTCATTTAGGGACTAGAGTGTTATTTTAACGCCAAACCTAGATTATGTGGAAAACTGCTTGCCACGGCTTTTAGAAAACTACTTTTTATGCTTCTGCATCAAGCAACCAGTAGGCACATGCATACAGTCTAAGCGAGTATTATTGAATGGCAGATATAATGCCCAGAACAAACAGTGACTCGTACAGGGTACACCTTTTTCATCCTACGAGTTGTCCTCTAACTGTCCTGATGTCCCTTTCCCAATATTCGTTACCTGTCTCGTTAACTTTGCTTTCCAAACAGATCTTCAGTTCAAATACAGCCCTTACTGGAGCTTTGGAGCACAACTGTACCCCTAAATCCTACCCCCTCCCAGAGTTAGCTCAACTGATCTCTGATGAAGGCAACCCACCTGTGACCTATTCGATATATGTCCCTAATCTGCACCCAGGGAAAATGCTCCCTTTAGGCGATTCCTTTCCCACCAAAGTACACCACCCTATGACCTCTGAGGTATATCCTCATTTTTTCAGTTAGCCAAACAACATAACTCCCAACTACGGTATCTCCACATCCCTCAGATCCACAAGATAGTATTCATTCCCCCACAAAATAATAGATGAACTCCACCTCCACCAAATATACCACGTTCCACAAATCTGAATTCTTAACTCCATTCTAATCACAATCTTCGCGCTCCTTACATTTCCTTTCCCTGATAATGTGCATTCAAGTAATAAATGTTATTCTAGGTAAACCTAAAACATTTTGGCAGCTTTAGTCACTGTTTTTGGCAAGTTAGTTTTCAATGAGCAAAAAAAAAAAAAATCCACGAGTTTCCCCCCCAAAAAATTTCAAGAGTGCCAACCCAATTTTACATTCAGTAACGTATAAAGCAACGTGTATTAAAACTGAAAAATAACGAACTGTACTCCTTTTTAAATCATAAGTTGCATTAGTCATGTAGGAGCTTTGACGACACAGTCCTAATCCTTTGTGCTCAAAGTTCATTTTAATTTGTCCACGCCTTCTAAACCGGCGCAGCTGACAGTGCTTAACTTCTGGCAGGGTCTTTTTCTGCCCCTGGGACCAGTCATCGCCCGCCCCGTGGATTCAGCAAATAAATGCTGTGGCCCAGTCAGCATAAAAATCACATACCTGCAGCAGTAACAGCTCTTCCATACTGCTGGACCTAGTCACGAAAATAAACAGAAAAGTATTGGTTCCTTTACTGTTCATACTCGGTGTGCGGTTTGGAACAGTCTCGGATGCTAAACAGACCAAGGCATAATTTGGCTACGTTCTCCCCCTGGTGTGCCCCCCCAAAAGTTCTAGTACACAATGTTCACATCGTACTGTCATACTGCTGACCCTTAGGCCGGGCCCACATGTCCTGTGACTATAAAGCATTAAGTTTCACTCGAGCCAGATGTGACGATGAGTCCCAAAAGAATGAGTCTTTCTCAATGTTCTTGGACGCTGTTGCAGGCTGAAGTTGTGCCTATTGTTTTAAAAACATTTATTCAACCTCATAACCCTATCTACAGTTTAAATGTTGTCAAAGTTCCGCATATACTTTGCCCAGTTTGTAAATGCTTAAAGGGCAGGTAAAGGGGGGATAGGACCATGACTTTGCTGCATGGAAGCTGGTTTGGGTTCAACCAGTCAAGCGAGTGATCTCTTCAGAACAGTGTAATAGCACATGGTATTCCCACAAGTACCTTTTTTAGAAAACCCCAAGAAACTGCCCAAAAGGATTAGTATTGTCATGAGGGGAGACCACATGTTCCTCGACCGAGCACTGAAGTGATGTCATGCGTATCTTATAACTTCAAGATTCACCCCCAAGTCCATCTTTCCTACGTTTACACATCCACATAGGGTGGACGTAAGACTCAGTCAGTCAATATAATTTTTTTGGGCACGAGACCATAAAAGATAAGAACAAGCCATACGTACAAATACATTTATATTAAAACAAGAAAAACTCCATAAGGTTAAAAGTATAAAACATTTGAGGTGGATGTGTAAGCAGCTGTGATCAATACTGAACAACCATATATGCACTTATCAAACATAATTAAAGGGCATAAAAAGGACCGGCATCGCATACAAGCACTAGCAACTAACATGCTGATTAACACATGATTTCCAAATTTTTAAAGCTCCGCAGGCAAAGGTTGTACTGGCAAAGAAACATAATTCTGTCTGTATCCCCGATGCTCTTTGCGCTGGCGCTTCAGCCTTTGGCAGCTTACATTAGGAAAGACCCGGTGGTAAGAGGGATCGATTTTGGTGGGGGCTGGGAAGAGCATGTTCCACTATATGCAGATTATATCCTTCTTTACGCACAACGGCCCCGACAGACCTTCCATCGGCTTACTCATATCATACGATCCTTTGGCTCCTACTCTGACTATCGTATAAATGAGGACAAGTCCCTGGTTGTTCCTCTCGCGGGGGACCCTCCGGTCTTGACGTCCGCATGTTCAGAAATGGGACTTCAGGATAAATTCAAATACCTGGGCATTTGGATCACTAAGAATGAAGTGGAATTTACTCAACTGAACCTGCAGGGGCAGCTGTCCTGGTTGCGTGAAGACGCAACACACTGGAGGGGGCTCCCTATTTCCCTTATGGGACGGGCTGTCCTCTTCAAGATGAAGGCCCTCCCACGCCCACTGTACGTCCTACAGAATACTCCTTATCGCATCCCGGATTCCGTCTTTTATACGACACTCTGAATTATGCCTGCCTGCTATTATGGGGGGGAGGGGGGGGGGGGGTAGCCCCAGAATTATGCTTAAGAAACTGCAGAAGGGAGTGTACGAAGGGGGGCTCGCAGTCCCAGACCTCAGAAAATACTATTGGCCTGCCCATCTTATCAAGATTAATGGCTGGGTCTTCTCCCCACTTGAGGAACCGGCATATAGGGTGGACAGATTGATATTGGCCTCGAGCTGTCATTTGGGGGCACTCTATCGGAAGGGTGGGGGCTCAGCACATCTACCACCACATACGAAATGGTAATAGATATTTGACATAGAGCAACTAGAATGACGGGTTGGGAACAGAAACTCACTGAACAGACCCCACTGTGAGAGGGGAATTTCCTTAAAGAAGTGCACAAACTGCAGGAGTTCCGGAGGTGAAGCCTTATAGGCATTGACTTGCTCGGGGATGTCTGGAGAGGTGGTACTATGGTAACCTTTGATAGTTTGCGAGAGGGTTTCCAAATGAGTGGAGGAGAATTCCTTCGATACTGTCAGCTGCGCTCGGCACTCCACTGCCACGTGAAAGAAGGGACGGTGCTTCCAGAATACACCCCATTAGAGAATAGGTTGCTCTTAGACCCCATGATTCAAAAGGCGGTGTCATTTATGTACAAGAAGCTGGTTAAGAACACTTCAGATTGTTTGGGCCCCTTGCGAGAGGCCTGGGAAACTGATGTGGGCCTGCGGAGGACGACGACTGGGCAGGGGCCCTCCAATGTCCGAGGGAAATAGCCGTCAGAGCGCGATTGCGACTGGTCCAACTGCGTATTCACAGGTCCTATGCCTCAAGAATGGTGCAGGTGCATATTAAGGGAGGGGGCTCTATAGATTGTCTCGGAGGCTGTGGCAAGAATGGTTCGTTTTTCCATATGAGTAAGAAGTTCTGGAAAGGCGTCACCCGTGTAATGGAAGCTGTAACGAGTGCACGAGTTCCGCTTGAGCCCAGATGGTATATCCTTGGTGTCATGCAAGAACTCACGTGGCCGAAATGGGCCAAAGTGTAGCTGGCTCTGGCAGGGTTGGTTGTTAAGAGGAACATAGCACAAGCTTGGGGAGCGCCCGAACCTCCGACAGTGGCTGCCTGGCTCAGTGATATGGATTGGTGCAGCGGCGCAGAGCAGGTGGTATATCAAAGCCGGGGCTGCCTGCGAAAATGGGGAAAAATATGGGGGCCCTGGACAGAATATAGAGGCCTGTGATGAGACTGGTGTGGAACACCGTATGGTTTCCATGGGATGTTCAGGGACGTACTCCAATGGGTTTTGCTGGGCTCCGCGCACACCTTTAATATAGAAGATGGGTTGCAATGACTTGATAGTTGTCATGTCTGATAAATGCTTTTAATGTATACTGTATAATGCATATACCTGAAGCTTGTTTTGTTTAATAAAAATACATTAAAAAAAATTCTGACTGTAGACGTAAAAGATGAGACAGACATATACGGTGAGATCATACACCAAATGAGCGCAGAAGGGACTGAAAAAGAGCATTCTGGGTAGAATGTGGAACCTGCAAAGGAACAAAAAGTGGGCAAGCGTTCGTTTCCCAGTACCATCGCCAGGGCGGTAAACTATAAAACCAAGAACCCTGCTGAGGGTAGGCTGCCAGAAAGTGATTAGTACCTAATCTAAATCGGGTAAGGTAGAATCTAAGTTCTGGGTTGGTAACCCAAAGAAAGTAACGATCAACTCCTGCTTCTTGTTTAAGGTCTAAATAACGGGATACCGGGAGTGAGGAGTGTTGATTTAAAAGTATCGTCCAGTCAAGTCCAGTTCTATATTGAAAGAAAGCAGATTTTACCTCCTTTGTAGCACTTCCACTGATTTAATTTTGAAAGATAAAAAATGGGGCAATCCAAGGTCAGTAAAGAACTTTTTAAAGCAAATTAACTAGGGGATAGAGGTTGCATGTTCTAGCTTTACAAAGTCCTCCAATATCTCTTTGGAAATCGAGGTGAACGGGGAGCTCCATATCTTAAGCCACAGGAGGCGACGTGCAACTAAAACTGAATCTTCAAGACAAGGGAGACCAGATTCCAGGTAATTAGACTAGCTGTGCTCCTTGGTACAGCTAATAGCCTACACAGAAACATATTCTCTATTGTTTGCAATAAACCTGGCTAAGTATATCCCCAGACTCCTGCCCCATATGCCGCCTGGGATACACATTTGGATCTGTACAAGATAATTAGCTCCTTAATAGGTTTATGGCCTAATTTCTTTGAAAATCGGAGAATTGCCTCTATTGCCCCTTCCATCTTACCTGCTCTCTGGTTTAGAAGTTTGTTCCATTTTAAATCACATGACAGCAGTACCACAAGATAGTTAAAATTATGGACTCTTGTAATGGGGATCCCTGGAATGTTAAAATTATGGACTCTTGTAATGGGGATCCCTGGAATGTTATGAGGACTAGAAAGGGTCTTTTGGGGCCCACAAATCATGGGGTAAGACTTTGTGTGGTTAATTTTCTAATGTGGCTCCCTCAAAAAATTGTTAAAAGTATCAAGTAACAACTGGAGCTTATTTGCGGTACGAGCCAACAGGACTGCGTCATCCGCGTAAAGAAGCACGAGGGCGACACAGTTCCCAATCTATGTTAGATCTTTGCCTTTTGCCACCAGTTCACTCTCTAGAGTGTTGATGTAGAAAAGAAAAAGAAAAGCAGCTAAGATGCAGCCCTGTCAGACACCCTCAGTAAACCAGTAGCTGCAGTCCTGCAAGTCTACAACGCAAAAGCAGTGAGCACTGCCCTGTAGAGGTCAGAACTGTGGTGGTATGATAACTCAGAGAAGCTCACCAGATCTGAACATACATTCTAAAGGTGTTTAGTGTTATTGCCACAGAGTACCCCACTCCATCCCTTAATGTTGGACATGGGTAGGAGACCGATTACTAATATTGGCAGGCTTCGCCAACTGCTATTCTGGGTCAGAATTAGGTTGACCCGGGAACTCTCCTCATTTGCAAACGCTATGTCGGAAGTAGCGTGCCTTGATAAAAACAACAAAATTGGCTGGCTGGGCAACATCAGGAGGCTCCTAACAGATATAGGGCTACACGAAGCGTGGGAGAACCCTAACGCATCCCTGTTACAAAGAAGCAAAGTTAAAAGATACTATTGGGATTGGGTTACAAAGGACGCCTGTCAGAAATCTTCTTGAGGAAAGCGAACAGCAGAATTCAGACTCCACAAACAGAACAGCTCAGTGGAGACATATTAAGAGACAATTCAAATACCCTATGACAAAGTTGTTGTCCATTCAGTTCAGGTTTGGCTGACTCCCTTTGCATGACTTCCAAAATGGATGGCATAACAATACCTTAGCACCAAGAAATTGTCCTGGGTGTAAGTCTCCTACGGAATCCATGGCTCACGTTATGTTTGCATGCCCGGCCTATGCACTGCTCATATCGGAGTGGCTAAAACCTATTTGCAAATAAATAGGCACACAAGACTACCAGGCGGCTATGAGAATTCTAAAATCGGACGCAAGACCACTATTTGCCTGTGCTGTCAACAAGTTCCTCTGTCACATGTGGAGTATTAGGAAAAGAGCACAGGTTGGAAGATAGCGAAGCTGTAATGACTGAGGAAACTTTATTGAGTGATTTAACTAAAAAGTTGTTGCAATGATGTATTATATATTTTATATTGTATTTTAAACACATGGAAACAGTGGCTTCATATTATTTCATTGTTGCCATCTATTTTAAATTCACTGGCGTATTTTACCATAAATTAAGTGAAGATATATATATTTTTTATGGTGCTTTGGTGAAGCGCTGTGATAGGGGAAACTTTTATGGCTGTAGCCGAAATAAAAGTATCTGACTGACAGACACCCTCATTTGAAAAGAAGAAAGGGGTTACAATCTCCATTTGTGTCGAAACGGACCCGTCTTTTCGTCCCCTGATGGAATCTTATCAAAAGGTCAATCAATGCTGGGTTAACCCCGGCTTTACCCATCAATGTCAACCGCTTTTCCCTGTCGACAAGGTCGAAGGCAATGGACAAATCCATGAATGACATACCAATCTTCCCAACCTTAGCTGTCACATATTTGCCTGAAATCATGAGGTTTAATGATTGCTCCAAGGTTCCAACTTCTGGGCGGAAACTGAATTGAACCTCCCAAAAACATAGTAATGTTGGCCCATTCATCAAGATGGTGAAGAATTACCCTCCCTAGAACTTTAACAGAGGAATCCAAGAGGTATATGGGTCTATAGCAAGCTGGTAAGTTTCAGTTGCCTTTTATAAAAATTGGAACTACAGTTGAATCTTTCCAGGAAGTAGGAATCTGGTCTAACACTGCCCAAACATATGATTTTGTTTAAAAACATCAATGGGTACCCAGTCTGGCCCTGGGCCATTTCCTGAGGAAGAATTAACAATAGCTGTCGTTACCGTATCTACATGAATGGCATTGCTTAAGGCTAGGACTTTGTACAAAGATGGGAGGACCTCTTGCATATCTTGCAATGAGCAAACATTACTACACATTTCTTCTGGAAGGTGGTGAAGCCACTCAGTGGTTGGGATATGACATTCTACCTGGGGAGAGTTATTGTCACTAACATAAGGCCCATTAATAACTTACCAGAATGCCTGTGTATCTCTTAATGTTAATGCAATGCGTAGATCATCCCAGGCCTGATTCCAAACCTCCTGTTTTCTGACAGCAACAGTTCCTTTGTACAACGATCTGAGCAATTTAATTTGGACTATGTTGCATGGTGACTCTTTGGGGGCCTCCTTGAGCTGCTTTAGAGCTGCTGTGCAATTTGAGAGAAAACCATTTAAAGGGACAAGGGTCCTTTGGTTTCACCTTAACAATAAACTGTATAGAGGACTATTCGCAAATGCCGTCAAAGCTCCTGTTGGCGGAGTTAACATCCTCCAACAAGCAAATAATAATGTCCAGGTAGCTCTGGGAGATTAGGTTTCCCCAAAAATGTACCATTGTCACTCTTCTCCCATTTAAGATGGATGCTCTTATATGTTAAACATTTTAAATCAGAGGTCCAGTTAGTACCTTTGGGTTTCGTAGAGGGAACTGAGAGAACCAAGACAATAGGATTAGGATTACTCCGGATTGAAGGCACAGTGTAGGAATTGAGAACATGTGGGGCTATATTTTAGAAAGAAAAATGAAAATCAATAATGGAACCTCTTCCTTTGCTAGTAAATGTAGGACAGGGAAAACAGATTTCCTTTAAAAAGTCAGCAATACAAATTAAGTTAAACTTCAACAATGCTTTAATTCAAGGTATGTAAACATGGGTCAAGTTCTCAATTGGCCCATCTGAGACCCCACACACCCGCTCGTTCCTTATAGGGCAAATAGTGGAATTAAAATCGCCCCCCCAGAGGATTGCCTCCTTGTTTGGATGACTCTGGAAATAATCTGACACAAATGCATCTAGATCCTTGACCAAATCAATGGGATTAAAATAGTTAAAACAAACATTATTCAGAAGTACATCCAGGAAACCTGGGATTACAAAACACAAGATTCCATGACTTTTCAGGAATCCATTCTTTAAAGGAACAATAATCCCCAAACCCCTCTTGGCGCAGGCTGAAGTGGATGGAAAGTCTGGTAAACACAATGATTGGAAATCTTCTATAAAAAAAAGTCCTTCTGAGGCCAGGTCTCCTGACAACAAAGCACATCAAAATCTGTAATAAATTCTAGCCAATCAGGGTTGTCCAGTTTATTCTTTATGCTGGCAATGTTCCAGGAAATTAAACGTAGTGTATTCGTGGTAGATGTACTCTGTGTATATGATGAAAAGTCGGAAGGGTCATCAGAGGGGGGCGGGTAAGCTTGATGAAGATGGTTTAGCCAGTCAATGTACCTCTGACAGCACCTCTTAAACACCAAAATGGTTGGCATGAGTGAAGGCTGAGATGGATATGGAGCTTTTAGTTCTCAAGGGCCTCAGTAGGGAGGGGGAGGTTATGATGGGGGGAGGCAATAGAAATAAACCAATGGTAGAGAACCCATCGAACTTAGGCCTCTGAGGCCATTAGGGCAGTTGTTAATCCAATGTAAAAGGTGCACTACCAAATGAGGATTTCGAATGTTTTTTACCACACAGTGCCCCACCCACCCAACCCTCCTGACCATGATAATATTGTTAGTAAGGTTCGTACGCCAACCGGAATTTCTACTGCTCCAACAGACAACCTTGTTCTTCAAGTTATACCAACATTCCTGCCCACTCTGGGGGAACACCCACAAGAATAATAACATATGGTGTACAGTCCAGCGGGAGATGCAAGCGGTCCGTACATTTCTGCCTTAAAGCAGAGCTTCCTCGGGCCAAGGCCGCCCAGCGACATCGAGTCGAGACCGCCCAGCGACATCGAGTCGAGACCGCCCAGCGACATCGAGTCGAGACCGCCCAGCGACATCGATCCGGAGCCGCCTCACGGCGTCGACACGGCGCCGAGCGGAGCCGATCATCGTGAAAAGGACAGTAAGTGGTAGAGGGGGCATCTGAGGCCCTGTGGAGCCCTAAAAGACCATCCTAGAGGTTAAAGGGGTGTTAGGCCCCAGCCTTGACCAATCTAGGTGGGACACCCCCATGCCATCCAAGTGTCCTTAAGCTGTGTATGGATAAAGTAAGACCAAGTGACCTCATGAAAATGATCTGAACTGTAATTGTCATTGATTGTCTTACCTTATTTATTGAAGGTGCTTTATTTATTGTCTTCCACTAATTTGTTCCTGCACTGTATTTATTGTCTGACTGTATTTATTTGCCATCTGTATTTATTGAACATCTATTTATTCCTTGCTTAAGGATGACCTGAACCTATTTATTGAAATTCCAAAGTGGTATTATTTATTTGACCTGCTCTTTTGAAGGAAAATCTTATTGTATTGTATTTATGTTATGAAACCTGCAACTAAGAGAAAATAAGATAAAGACATATATATTTTCAACTTGACTTGCATAATTTTTACTGTGTAGTGTCGTTTTTGGAACGGATGAACGCATGGTTATTGTGAGGGTGTGACGTACGCTTAACACGGTGCCTGACCCCCAACCGCTCGAGCCAAGCTACCATTGTGCTGGGAGCCTGGTGACTGCTAACCCGGTTACCCGGTTTCCAACATAAAATTGGTGTTCAGCGGTGGGATAGAGCTGTGCTTGCGTCTACTCGACAATAACTGTGGGTAGTCCATAGGCCTACACCGGGAGTTTTCTCCAAGCGGACTTCCTAATTTTGAGTTTTGTTTTTTCCAAATTTACTTCTGGTGGTGGGAGGAGGTATTACAAAAGGTACCCCCCTGCATAGCTTCTGTAAGCAACTGTCTTCTATCCTGAGTGGGCAAAATGGAGTTTGTGTTGGAGGATGTGGAAACTTACACTGTGGCCCAACTCAGGGAGTTTTGTCAGCGAGAGGGGGTGTTTTGTCCCCAAGGTGCAAAGAAGGGTGAACTCCAGACCAGCTTGAGGGCTTGGGGGGAGGCACGGCGAGAAAGTAAGGTTGAGAAGGAGGACAGGGATGGAGAGCCTGACAGCGAGGGGGCTGGGTTGTACCAACCTGAGGTGGGGGACCTAGTAGCAGGGCCTAGAACACTTTCAAGGAAGGGCAGCAGTGTCTCTAGCAACGGCTTATTAGAAGCAGAATTCATTGACCGGAGGGAGAAAAGACAGCTCACATGGGAATTGGCGAAGCTGGAGAAAGAAAAGGAGGAACGGAGGATGGCTCACGAGTTGAGGCTCAGGGAGATAGATCTCCAGATCCTACGGGTCGGGGCACACCCTGTTCCTAATGGTGGCAGCGAAGAAAGAGAAATCACCAGGGAATCCAAACCCTATTTGCCAAAAGACATAGTAGCTAGCTATAGTGCGGGAGATGATATCGCCAGGTGGCTAGCAGCCTATGAGGTCTCCTTAAGAGTCCATGGGGTTCCAGAGAAATATTGGGGAGGGGGATTGTATAGATACATGCCTCCAGCTGGTAGGGATACATTATTGGCCCTGGAGCAGGATGAGCAGACCCACTACCCCACCATGAAAGTGGCGCTCGTGAGGAAGTTTGGACTAACACCCGAGAAGTACCGACAGAAGTTCCGGGGTAGCCACAAACTGGGCACACAGAATTGGGTGGATTTCCTGGACTATGCAAAGAAGGCATTAGAGGGTTGGATACAGGGCAGCGAGGTGAGGGACTACGAGGGGTTGTTTGATTTGATGTTGAAGGAACACCTGCTCGAAAAATGTTTCCCTGAACTGCGTCAACACCTGGTGGATAGCAAGCTGACCAATCCCCGGAAGCTTGCTGAGGAGGCGGACATTTGGGCTAGTACCCGGGTGTCCACAAGGGGGACTGGAGGGGACTCTCAAAAGACCGGACAGGACGCCCCCCAGAAGAAAGAGGGAGGGGAAAAGAAAACGGAGTTCTCTAAAGGCCCCCAAAATAGTTTCCAAGGTAGGGGAACAGGATTCTCCCCTAGGGCTAACCCACCCAGAAACCCTAATCCTGGCCAGAGTCAGCAGCCAAGGGTTGTCCATCGCTTCGAGTGCGGTGGTGTCGGACACTATAAGGGAGATGTGAAGTGCCCGAAAAGACCACCCCCTCCCATCGGAGGAAAGGCCCCCGGAGTAGCTAGTGTAGTGCTCGGGGAGGAGATGCCCTTAGATAAGGGAAGGGAGTGGGCGGGTGTCACTTTAGTGTCCCTGGGAGAACGGGAGATGGTTCCTAAGATCCAGGTGCCCGCAAATACCACAAAGTATGGGCAGTGGGTCACCATCAACGGCCAAAGAGGGGAGGCTCTGAGAGACACAGGAGCCAGTATGACTATGGTACGTAGCCAACTGGTGTCTCCAGAGCAGGTGATTCCCCATGTACTCCACCCTGCCGCGATGGCTGACGGCAGAATGGGCCACTATCCGGTGGCCGAGGTTCCATTTGAATGGGAAGGGGTTGCAGGGTTGCTTCGAGTTGCCGTAAGCCCTGCCGTGCCAGTCGATTGTCTGCTGGGGAATGACATGGAGCATAATGCTTGGAAGGAGGTGGAATACCGGACTCATGCGGAGATGCAGGGTACACCTGACTGGGCCTGTGTCAGCACAGGGTCTGCGACTACCCGGAGGGGGAGTACGTTTAGGCGGGAGCCTGGAACAAAGGCACAGCCGGCTGCCGATCAAGGGAAGAACCGAGGGCAGGAGGAGCCTGCCTCGGCATCCGCGCCCCGTGTGACGGATAGGCCACCGGAGGTGGTGGACCAGGAGTCCGCGGAGGGGGATGTTACCGAACTGGAGAACCTACCCATCCCGGCCGAGTGGCACGTGGAGGGAGGGCCAACCAGGGAGGAATTCTGTAAGGGCCAGAGGGAGTGTCCTACCCTTGAGGGACTGAGGCGACAGGCCGAAGCCCAGGCAGCAGGGAACGTTGAGGGGAACTACAACATTTACTGGGTGGATGGCCTCCTCTACAGTGAACCCAAGGCACCCATGCACGGATCGTCACGGGCCTTGGTTGTCCCTCAACGTTATCGAGCCTTCCTCCTGGAATTGGCTCATGAGATTCCCTTGGCAGGACACCTGGGGCAAGACAAGACCTTTGCCCGGCTTGTCCCACACTTTTATTGGCCTCAAATGAAAGTGTCGTCCGACACCTACTGCCGGACGTGTGTGTCTTGTCAAGCCAGTGGGAAAACAGGGGTGAAGCTGAAAGCTCCCCTGGAACCACTTCCTGTCGTTAGCACCCCCTTTGAAAGGGTGGGCATCGACATTGTGGGTCCGTTAGATCCGCCTACTACAGCTGGTCACAGTTTTATCCTGGTTCTGGTGGATCATGCCACACGGTACCCAGAGGCTATACCTCTGAGGACCATTACTGCACCTGTTGTGGCTAGGGCCCTGATGGGAATCTTTACCCGAGGGGGTTTTCCCAAGGAAGTTGTGTCCGACAGGGGGACCAACTTCATGTCAGCATACATGCGGGCGATGTGGAAGGAGTGTGGAGTGACCTACCGGTTCACCACTCCTTACCATCCCCAGACCAATGGTCTGATGGAGAGGTTCAATAAAACCTTGAAAGGCATGATCAGAAGTCTGCCTGAAAGCCTGCGGAGGAAATGGGACGTCCTCCTACCCGGTCTATTGTTTTCCAACAGGGAAGTGCCACAGAAGGGAGTGGGCTTCAGCCCCTTCGAGCTTTTGTATGGGCACCCTGTGCGTGGACCTCTCGGCCTGGTGAGAGACGGATGGGAAAGAACTCCCAGAAAGCTTCCCCAGGACGTGGTGAGCTACATGCTGGCCTTCCGGAGCCAAATGGCTAAGTTGTGGAAGCAAGCTTCTGACAACTTGGAAGCCAGCCAAGCAGTGATGAAGGCGTGGTATGACCACAATGCTCACCCGGTGGAATTGGAGCCTGGCCAGAAGGTGTGGGTGATCGAACCAGGAGAGCTTAGCGCCCTCCAGGATCGCTGGTCAGGACCCTTTGAGGTGTTGGAGAAGAAGGGTAAGGCTACCTACTTGGTTGATCTGAAGACCCCTCGCCAGCCCCTACGGGTGCTGCATGCCAACCGCCTCAAACCCCACCATGAGAGGCCCGAAGTCATATTGCTGATGGTGACTGACGGAGCAGAGGACGTGGAAAGCGAGCCTCTCCCCGACTTATTTGCGTCTCAAGAGAAGGATGGGTTGGTGGAGGGAGTGATTCTCTCCCCGTCCCTAACTCCTGAACAGCAGGAGGACTGCCGCCAGGTCCTGGGGCAGTACTCTTCGTTGTTCTCCCTTGTTCCGGGTAGGACTCACCTGTGCATCCATGATGTGGACACAGGAGACAGCCCACCTGTGAAGTCAAAGATCTACCAGGTGACAGACAAGGTGAAGGCCAGCATTCACAGTGAAGTCACTAAGATGCTGGAGCTAGGAGTGATTGAACCTTCCAGCAGCCCCTGGTCCAGTCCGGTGGTATTAGTACCAAAAGCTGTACCACCGGGTGCCCAACCGGAACTGAGGTTCTGTGTGGACTACCGGGGACTGAACTCAGTAACCAAGACTGATGCCCATCCGATCCCGAGGGCGGATGAACTGATTGACCGGCTGGGAGCTGCCCAATATCTGAGTACCTTTGACCTTACTTCTGGGTACTGGCAGATCTCTCTGACTGATGGAGCTAAGGAAAGGTCAGCCTTCTCCACGCCCAAGGGCCACTACCAGTTCTGCGTGATGCCCTTTGGGCTCAAGAACGCACCTGCCACGTTTCAGCGTCTGGTGAACCAGATCCTCACTGGAATGGAGAGTTTCTCTGCTGCTTATCTGGACGACATTGCCGTCTTCAGTAACAGCTGAGAGGATCACTTGCGTCACCTGCAAGCTGTTCTCCAGGCCCTGAAACACGCTGGTTTAACGATCAAGGCCGGTAAATGCCAGATCGGGCAGGGGTCGGTAGTGTACCTTGGACACTTGGTGGGTAGGGGAGCGGTGCAACCCCTCCAGGCGAAAATCGAGGCAATCATGGCCTGGGAACCCCCCAAGACTCAGATGAGGTCCGAGCTTTTCTGGGCCTCACTGGATATTACCGCCGCTTCGTGAAGGGGTATGGTACCATTGTGGCCCCCCTCACGGAGCTTACGTCCAAGAAGCAACCTCGACGGGTAGTCTGGACGGAGGCTTGTCAGCAGGCCTTTGTGAAACTGAAGCAAGCCATGTGCGAGGCCCAGGTCTTAAGGGCCCCAGACTTTTCCAAGGAGTTCATTGTCCAGACGGATGCATCGGAACATGGCATTGGGGCAGTGTTATCGCAACTCAATGAAGAGGGTCTGGATCAACCCGTGGTCTTCCTATCCCGGAGACTACTTCCCAGGGAACAGAAGTGGAGTGCAATAGAGCGTGAAGCCTTTGCAGTGGTATGGGCTCTGAAGAAGTTGCGGCCATACCTGTTTGGCTCGCACTTCCTAGTTCAGACCGACCACAGACCCCTTCGGTGGCTGATGCAGATGAAGGGGGAGAATCCCAAGTTGCTAAGGTGGTCTATCTCCCTACAGGGAATGGACTTTCAGGTGGAACATCGGCCTGGAGTGGACCACGCCAATGCAGACGGTCTCTCAAGGTATTTCCGCCTTAGTGATGAGAACTCCCAAGGGGTTGGGTAGCTCTCCCCACTTTCAGCTGGGGGGGGGGACGCGTGTTAGACCTGTCAGCCCTTTGGGTGGTCCCTCCTCATCATTATTTATTTTGTCCCACTTTTGCCTCAAATCCTGTTATAATTTTTCCTTTTTGGGAACCACCAGACTTTTTAGTGTTGATGCAGGGTCAGGGAGCCATTTTCCCTACCCCTGGAACTTCTGTCTGAGGGCCTGAGACACAAAATGGTGGCCACCTATTGTCACCTGTGACATCACCAGAACTCACTGGAGGTTTCCAGAACATTCTAGAATCCTGTGACCGTGGGAGGCAGTTTAGAATGTTGGGAGGCCATCTCAGGTTGGCAGTTGGCAACTGACTGGAGAAGAGAGAGGACAGAGATAGAAGGAGGTCGGAGTAAGGCAGCAGAGGTGGAAACCAGTGTTTGGAGTGGGGTCCAGAAACCCACCCTTGATGCTAGTCTCGACTGACCAAGCCCAACCTAAAGCCCTGTGTGGGACCAAGACCAGAAGAACCATCTTAAGGAACTGAACATTTGGAACAGGCCTTAAAGAAGAAGAACAGCAAGTTCCTGACCTGTTCAGCAGTGTCCTCCTGGAGTCCTGACGTCGAGAAGCCTGGAGACCTGGGGCCTGAGGTCGAGAAGCGGCGCTGACAGAAAGCAGACGTCGTACCCGGAGCCGCCAGAGGTCGAGTGAGGGCGCCGACGGAGGTCGTGGAGAGACACCGGAGGTCGAGGAAGGAGTCACCCGAGGTCGGGTGAGGACGCCGACGGAGGTCGTGGAGAGGCGCCGGAGGTCGAGGTGAGGCGTAGACGGGGGAGTGAAGTCCGCCCACCGGAGTCGCCGGAAACGAAGGTGAAGCGCGCCGGAGGTCGGGAGTGGAGATCGCACTCCGGAGACACCAGGAAGTGGGGAGTCCGAGTCCCTGTGACGCCGGAAGGCGACATCGAGCCGAGGCCGCCCAGCGACATCGAGTCGAGACCGCCCAGCGACATCGAGTCGAGACCACCCAGCGACATCGAGTCGAGACCGCCCAGCGACATCGAGTCGAGGCCGCCCAACGACATCGATCCGGAGCCGCCTCACGGCGTCGACACGGCGCCGAGCGGAGCCGATCATCGTGAAAAGGACAGTAAGTGGTAGAGGGGGCATCTGAGGCCCTGTGGAGCCCTAAAAGACCATCCTAGAGGTTAAAGGGGTGTTAGGCCCCAGCCTTGACCAATCTAGGTGGGACACCCCCATGCCATCCAAGTGTCCTTAAGCTGTGTATGGGTAAAGTAAGACCAAGTGACCTCATGAAAATGATCTGAACTGTAATTGTCATTGATTGTCTTACCTTATTTATTGAAGGTGCTTTATTTATTGTCTTCCACTAATTTATTCCTGCACTGTATTTATTGTCTGACTGTATTTATTTGCCATCTGTATTTATTGAACATCTATTTATTCCTTGCTTAAGGATGACCTGAACCTATTTATTGAAATTCCAAAGTGGTATTATTTATTTGACCTGCTCTTTTGAAGGAAAATCTTATTGTATTGTATTTATGTTATGAAACCTGCAACTAAGAGAAAATAAGATAAAGACATATATATTTTCAACTTGACTTGCATAATTTTTACGGTGTAGTGTCGTTTTTGGAACGGATGAACGCATGGTTATTGTGAGGGTGTGACGTACGCTTAACACGGTGCCTGACCCCCAACCGCTCGAGCCAAGCTACCATTGTGCTGGGAGCCTGGTGACTGCTAACCCGGTTACCCGGTTTCCAACAGTAAGACACTGACTTTAAAAGTAGTACCATAAACGTAGAAAATAGGAGTCCTAATTATAGCAGAATATAGTGCGCTCGACAGTATTTTTTCAAACATAAGATTAGAGACGTTAATCTCATTTACAATAAATGGAACTGCACAAACTCAGTAAATATAGGTCCCAATTATACAAAATATGGGGTGTTTTAAGGTACTTTAAAAAATATGAAAATAGGGACGGCAATCTTACTCCTATTGCACTGCATGCTATAGTAGTTTTAATTTTTAAAGATTACCCTTGATTGTTGGCATATGTACAAAGTTATAAAACATTAATGACATCAATGTCATAGGTAGTGTGTCTATAAATATAGCCTTTAATTTTTGCTTATCGCTGACAGTTTGTTAGCAGGCTTGATAGGAGCAAACATCATTAGACTAGCATTTAATAATACAAAATATGTGAGTTGTTTATTTTAGAACAACAACAAAGGGGTTAATATGCCCACCATTATTACTACTTGTTGATGTTATCTTATACGTTGGTTTACAACAATGCGAGTTGATCCATCCGTTATCTTCTAGATTTTAACAAAAAAATCAGCAACCAAATAGAGGATTAAACATCCTTTACATCATCCACTCTGATGTCAATCTTTCAACAAAGCAGGTCATTGTTTTTTTTAATTTTTTAAAAAAAAGAAACAAAAAAGAATCTCAATTAGATAACATAATTTTTTTAAAAAATAATATATATTAACTGTAGTCCTTTTAAAATATTGCAGAACGACGAGTATTCTTCTATCTTGAGGACTCCATCTTGAGGTTTCCACTTTCTATATACAAAAAGAATACAGCAACGTACAGTATAACTGACAAGTAAGCAACTTGAAATAAAGATATATAGATGTATCTATAGATATATATCAAATACTATAGATATTAAAAGATCACTAAGTGGAGACATAAATGGGAATTTGGCTTTATTCTTTTTATTTTTTTATTTTTTCACCTTCTCTTTTATTCTTTCTTCTCATTCCATGTTTTATATGCTTTTCAAAATGTCAATTTACTTTATAATCGATGTTGATTAGGGTAATGATTTGGCAGACTGTCACCATAGATGTTTGTATACAAAATGAATCAATATGTAGAATACGATAATGAGCTCTAAATGTATTTTTAATCATTTTTAGGTTGACTTGTGGCTACTCCTGACGAAGGCAATTACAGCGTCGAAACGCGCGAAGATCATACCTTTGCCACTTTAATGTTTTGATATGATTTTAACAAGATAATGTATCGTCACTAAGATCAACTAAAATCTTGAAGTTGATTCTTTTGTTTTAAATTTTTGTTTTTATATTTTTGGGTATTTTCATGATCAAAAAGAAGTCTTTCTTTATATATCTATGTTCTTGAACTCATTTCTTGTATATTTAGTATATTCCATGTTTACATTATCCTAGGAATTATATTGTCTATTACTGATGGCCATAATACAGCTTGACAAATATCAAGGTAGAGGCATCTCTGCATGTAACACAGCGGTAGCAGCCTTGGCCCTGGAGGAATGGGCCCTCAAACCATCTAGAAACTGCTTTGGGACCATCACATTTCAGATAATAAAGCAAAGGACATCCACTTAGACAAAGTCATTTTCTGCATCACTTTGCCGTTCTTTGCCCCAGAGAGCCACACAAAGAGCTGATCGTCCAACTGATGGTCTTTGGTATGATCGATGTAAGAGTGCTCTTTTGAGGTTCAAACAAAGGAGTAAATCCTCCTTTTTTGAGGGATGAGGCAAAGAATATCAGAAGAGAGATCGATTACCAGACGTAAAAGAAGTCACAAATTTCTGTAGAAAAGCATCTCTAGTCCTCCGCACCCGTTTATCCAAAAAAGGCGAAAAGGGTCTGACACGGATTGAAACTCACTCATGCAACAAGCTGAGATGATTGTGATAAGTCTTCAGGGTCCAGAGAAGTAGGGAACAGAAAACAGCTGTGCAGCGGCTCAAAAGAGGTACACACAAGTTTAGTAAGAACGAAATTAAGATCTCATTAACAGTGAGAAGGAGATCAAGCCAAGGCTCTCCTAAATGCTGGAAATCACCCTGCACCACCTCCCGGATTTGCGGCCATTCCTAATCACTAGGCGTCACAGGCTGAGTTCGTCCACAGTGGCATTTAAAGATCCCACCAGGAGGTGTACGATCAGGGTAATGGCCTGATGATTCAGTCAGGTCCAGAGATTTATGGTCTCCTGGCACACAGCCTAGTACCCCACCCGCCCTGCTTGTTGCAATACCACATGGCAGTGGTGGTGTCCGTGAAAACCTGAACCACCCTGCCCTTGATGGACAGCAAGAAGGCTTTCAATAGCAATTGAATGGGACAACTCCAGCTGGTTGATTTGGAGATGGGCTTCTGCTGAAGACAAGAGTCCTCTGATTTCCACCTCTACCATATGACCTCCCCAACCCAGCAATGACGCGTCTGCTACCACCGGCAGCTCTGCGTGGAGTAGAGAAATGGGTAAGCCCTTACCTTACTACTAACATGAAGGCCGCTGCAGGAAGGGCGGGCCCTGTGAAGTTCCCTGTGGTCCTGTAAGTGGTCTTCAGGATTTCTTACCATGACGCAAAAAGGGCAGGGGTGCCTGCTGTTGGTGTGATGAGTCCTGAAGCTGCCTGTTGATAAAAGCCCCTAGCGATGCCCTGAAATAGGCAAAATAGTTGAGGATACTGTCTTTTATGTGTAAAACATGAGACCAAGGGAGAGCGCAGTGTCTCTACTCTCGTTAAAGCACTCAAGGGTGGATGCAGCCTTCAAAAAGGTAAGGCCCTTTAAGAGGCATATCCACGAGTGATGCTTAACAGTCACCTGAAAAGCCCATCCATCTCCTCCATGCATGGTGCTGGAGAACCACATTAATGCTGACAGCTCTGCCTTAACAGTCATGCGTGTCCAGGACTGACCGTATGACATACTTACAATTCTTCTAGGGCCGCTGGTAAGATCTCCGCACCTATCCCTCATAATGCATGGAAGTACCATTCTGACTTGATGGTGAGGCTACCTGGGGGATAGTAGGAAAAGAATTGGGATTAACCCAGGTGGTTGAGGCCTGTACTATCAGGCTCTTAGGAGCAGGGTGCTGACTCAGTAATGCGGGGTCAAGCGGAGCAGGGTTTAGTACAATGAAGGTGTCAGTCTGGGCTGCATTGAATGAGAGAAGATGTTCAGATGAGGTCTGTTCAGGATGTAACAGTTCCGTGAGGACGTTAATTTTTACCTCCTCACAAGGCAACTGCAAATCTAAGTCTTCCGCCACTCATCTAATGACCATGAAAAAAATGAAGCGGACTGTTCTGTGGCAGAGGCAGAACCCAACCCCGTGTCAAGGTCCTCTAGTAAGTCTAGATAAAACTTATTGTGGGAAGAATTTGTCCTCACCATCACAATACGTCGGTTGGATCTGGTCAAAGTCCTATTCAAACAGTTGTTGGAGCACTGGAGGGTGGCTCCTAGGCAAAGGCACTGTCTTTTCAAAGTCAGAGTGAATTGGAGCTGGACGCATCAGAACGGTACGAATCAGAGCGCTTCCCCTGAGCACCAGATTACATTACACAAAGTCTGATGTTTTTGGGTGGGGGGGGGGGGCTTTCGCAGGCACGAGGAGATCAAAAGATTTAGCCAGAATCACAGGATTTCGTGGTATCTCCAGAACTCGAACCTGGTTCCCCAGTTCCAAAGTCAGCTGTTCAGATGATTAAGCCACATCTCCTGCCCTCAGTCATTGGGCAGACGTCAAAGCAGCAGGATGGTGTTGTGTGTGGAATTGAGTCTAAAGTCGGAGCTCAACCAGAAGCGGGTTCAGGGAAACAGAGTACGGACATGCCAGAGGTAACCACACAGGAGGCATCTGCGGAGCCATGGATCCTGAAGGCGTGCCAGAGGGGCCAGGAAAGGGTGCCGAATAAATGGAATATGGCCTCCTTAAACACCTCAATCTGTTGTGGCACTGCAGACGTGCCCGGGAAGTTGGGGTGCATCGCACTCTGATGCAGAATTCCCCCCCCTTGATATGGAACTGGGAGCTAGACCGATGAGCACCTTGACATCCTCGCAATGCTTCAGAGGGAAAGTGGCGGGGCTGTGACTAGGTATGCTTGGACTTCTTGTGCTTCTTTTTAGGTCGCCTGGCGTTATCAGCGCGCATGCGCTGCTCTCGCCATGCGAGGGCTTCTTGGAATCAATCCGGATTCCGAAGCTTTCAGAGGCGGACTTGAAGCCCCGCCCATCTTTTTCATTCGATGGCGGTCATACTCCATGAAAAACGATGGCCCACGATTGAAAAGGAGGCTTCTTAGTCCCTCCTTGTTACCGTCCTGCCCACTTTTAGCCCCGCCCACCGGGACTGGATGTTTTACTTGCAGCGGTAAACGTTCGGCATTGTATACTCGGTGAGCACTATTTTATTTCAGATGCACAGCAGCCCCATCGGTGGCTGGCTGTGGTGCATGTGGCTCGCTGTCCGGAGGTGCGCTGTGTGCGTCTGTTCTTGTTTTAGGGTGTTTTTTTCTCGTTTGTGTGTGTGTGGCGCTTTTGAATGTCTCCTGCTGAATACATTCATTCATGCAGAACGGGGCTTTATAAAATGTGTCTCAGAGGAGAACGGAGCACTGCGGTCAGTGTTTCTGCAGCGTGCACAGTAACCGCTTGTGTCTTTGCCCCGACTACAATGTGTCTTCACCAGATAAGACTTCAGCCTCTAACTCATCACAGTAAAGTTAAGCTGCCCCAACTCCTTGCACAAAAACACTCGGCGAAGAGTAACTTTTGTGCATGTGTGACTTCACCTCAACAGTGGCGTCCGCTCATTCTGTGGGAGTTCAGCCTTGGGATAATGAGCTGGCATCTCTCAGCCATCTTGCAGTTGTTCCCACTGCTTGAAGGAAGCCAGATGAAGATACATTGTTGCAGTGTTTTCCGCAGAAAGTCCCTGTCCCACTCAGCCTGAGATGACACATTTTATGTGCCGAGTCATCCCTTCCCTCACGCACGGCCGGTCATATTAGATGCCGCTTTAGCGCCTGAGTTCGTCTGGCGGAGGGTTATTGATGGAATAAGCAGATTTGTAACTCTGAACCCGGGCTCAGGGAGCCCCTTCAAGGTTAAATACTCATGTAAAATAATTAAGAACAAAAAGAGAGCGAGGAAAAAGAGAGAAAACTTGTCCTCTTCCCCAATAACTTTAGCAAAACAAAATGGACAAGTTTTTTGGTGATTTAGAGCAAACGTTTTTCGCTTTCACCTTATGGGAAACTTGAAAAGAGAGTACACAACTGTTGTAGAAAAACCCCTCACCCACCTACCTAGTAGGTGGCATGCTTCATCATTGGGGCCCAACTGGGTTGCCTAGTACAACCCAGCTGTGCTACGACGCCTGAGTTACAGCGGAGCTGGATTTTTGTAGTTGAACAGAAAGTGACGTGCTATGTGAGGTGTAGCTATGGGTTAAAAATGTCTCTAAGGAATGCCCTTTTAGAAAAAGTTTTATTAGAAGGGTCCCAGGACAAGTGTTAAAAATTATTCTGGATCTCCAATAAGGAATATTATTTTCCTTGGTATCCCTTGAAAATAAGGTCTACTAGTTTCAGCCTACTAGATGGTTCTGGAGGCTTTCGTCAGGACCGAAAAAATGGTGAATGGCCGCAAAAACATAGTAAAGGCCAGGTGAAGTGTAAATATCAGCACACACCCTAAAGTGTGCTGTGAGTGTAGTGGTGATTTACTCACAATATCTCCGTTTGAGAGTACCTGTAAATAAAAGGTTAATTAGTAAGGAAACATAAAACAGTTGTTTACATGCATCTCTATTGAATGCATGCTCCTTTAAACTTATAGCCGGTGGTATAATGCCTGTTGCATGGTGGGCATGCATGACCACTAGAAAGGACTTGCGTGGCTACAATGTGCCCCAATAGTGTAGAAATACACGGGGAATCCATCAGTGGATAGACATAAAGTGAGTCAATAGCGTAGTATACTAGGGCACATAGTGCTCATAATCTCTATCGTCTATTGGTAATGTATGCATGCTTGGTGCAATTATTTCTTACATGAGACACACTCTATTATTTTGTGACATATAGTAACACTCGTAATGGCTATCACGGTATATTGGAGACATACGTGTGAATAACATACAACGTTAATTTGATTGTGGCGCGTTGTATCTTGCTATAAAAATAGCGTGACGGCTATCGCACTGACAACAACATTTAAGACAACAACATTTAAGACAGACAACATCAAGGCTGGTAAGGCATTCTCACTTGGGTATCGAGGTGGTTATGCCTCTGGTATCCGATCGACGTATAAACTCCCCTCTTGACCCTAATGGGATAGAGAGGTTATGGCGATGTATAGGTCGGAAGGTTGAACAGCATGAGGCTACGTGGGGTATTTAACACTGTGCGTGTAGGCGGCATTCATTATGTGTGGAACTCGTCTGAGCCTGTGTAAGGGGCTATTTAAGGAAGGACAATTAGTATGCCGGCGTGCTCCGTGTTGGAGCCTAGTACTCACGTTTGTAAGGGAAAGTAAGGTCCGCAGTACCTAGAACGTCGATCGGGTCCGCTTGGTAAGCCCCGTACTGATGGTTAACCACCGAGGCATAACCACCTCAATACCCAAGTGAGAACGCCTTACCAGCCTTGATGTTGTCTGTCTTAAATGTTGTTGTCTTAAATGTTGTTGTCAGTGCGATAGCCGTCACGCTATTTTTATAGCAAGATACAACGCGCCACAATCAAATTAACGTTGTATGTTATTCACACGTATGTCTCCAATATACCGTGATAGCCATTACGAGTGTTACTATATGTCACAAAATAATAGAGTGTGTCTCATGTAAGAAGTAATTGCACCAAGCACGCATACATTACCAATAGACGATAGAGATTATGAGCACTATGTGCCCTAGTATACTACACTATTGTCTCACTTTATGTCTATCAACTGATGGATTCCCCGTGTATTTCAACACTATTGGGGCACATTGTAGCCACGCAAGTCATTTCTAGTGGTCGTGCATGCCCACAATGCAACAGGCATTATACCACCGGCTATAAGTTTAAAGGAGCATGCATTCAATAGAGATGCATGTAAACAACTGTTTTATGTTTCCTTACTAATTAACCTTTTATTTACAGGTACTCTCAAACGGAGATATTGTGATTAAATCGCCACTACACTCACAGCACACTTTAGGGTGTGTGCTGATATTTACACTTCACCTGGCCTTTACTATGTTTTTGCAGCCATTCACCATTTTTTCGGTCCTGACGAAAGCCTCCAGAACCATTTAGTAGGCTGAAACTAGTAGACCTTATTTACAAGGGATACCAAGGAAAATAATATTCCTTATTAGAGATCCCGAATAATTTTTAACACTTGCCCTGGGACCCTTCTAATAAAACTTTTTCTAAAAGGGCATTCCTCAGAGACATTTTTAACCCATAGCTACACCTCACATAGCACGTCACTTTCTGTTCAACTACAAAAATCCAGCTCCGCTGTAACTCAGGCGTCGTAGCACAGCTGGGTTGTACTAGGCAACCCAGTTGGGCCCCAATGATGAAGCATGCCACCTACTAGGTAGGTGGGTGAGGGGTTTTTCTACAACAGTTGTGTACTCTCTTTTCAAGTTTCCCATAAGGCGATAGCGAAAAACGTTTGCTCTAAATCACCAAAAAACGTGTCCATTTTGTTTTGCTAAATACTCATATACCCAGCTTGGAGCATTGATTGAAGGGGGTTCACTTACATGGGGTCACTCAGTCTGCCCGGAGAAGGGAATTGTTCTACATTGCACCACGACGGTTATCTTTCAAAGATACGAGATAGCTGTTGATTTTCATTTATCCTCTTCAGTTACGAGGTATTGGGACTGCCTACGGGACTGGCGGTATGAGTTTGTTGTCCTGCTGGACTAAGTGGGGTGTGTGTGCGTGTGTGTGTGCCTGTGTGTGTGTGCCTGTGTGAGAGTACGCCTGTGTGTGTGTGCACCTGTGTGTGTGGGCACCTGTGTGTGTGGGCGCTTATGTATGTGTACATGCCTGTGTTTGCCTGTGTGCGTGTGCGGGTGTGTGTGTGTGCCTGTGTGCTTCTTTCACAGATGAATGCTTGCAATCGGTGCTGAGGTGGTGTTCCTATGGCATCTTCTGGCATAACAGCTTGCAGACCTGCTTGCTCTTGGGGTGTTTCCTTGGTACCTAGAAGACAAAGCATGTAACCAGTACTAGTTGAATGAAGAGGAAGTCTTGTGTTTGGAGTGTGCTGACATTAGTTCCTTCACTATGTTCTTAGGGGTCCATAGTGCCAAGACTTGCCACCCTATACTTGGCACAGGTCTGCCTTACCTCGGTTCTGTTGTCATTCTTCTCTGCACCCTTAGTTCATGTGTATTCTGTTCTGATGTCCCTCTGTGTCACAATCTTTGCCCCTGGTCTCCTGTTTCCTTGTATCGCTTATTGCACCAGTCCTGGAAGTAGGCAAAGTAAACGGCCTGAGGAACAGACGGGGCTCTGCTGAGTGGAGAAATCCGGTGCTGGCGGAAAAAAGCGGTTGATAAAGTCCACCGAGCAGCTGTGCTGTTCGAGTGGCTGTTTTCTGAGAGGATCTTGTTAAAAGTGAGGAATCTGTGGAGCTGCCTGTACTGAGAGATTATGGCGTCCTCTGGGACTGCCGCATGCTGTCTCCGAGAAAGTGACGCTCTGGCAACATATACTGCGTGTAGCATGGACTGCTCTGTTTACTTTTCAATTGCTTGATTTTGTCTTTCATGTTTCTGAGGATGATAACTGGATAATGGAACTGGAACCCATGTTTATTCACTGCTATCTGGCAAGGCATGCATGGAAGAATGGTATATCTTTGAGCACGTTCAGTGTGCAGTGAAGCCATGTGATTTGCAGCACATTGTGACAGCGACAGGCAGATGCAGGAGGGCGGGACTTGCCGACTTCTGGCATAAGGATGTCCTTTTTTCAAGTCACAGTTTATGGCAAGGAACAAAGGAAAAGAGTAACCAAAAAAACATTTGCTGCTTAATGTGAATAAATTATATGAATTAATTTATAAGTGCAGAATACACCACACAGCGCTCGTTTTCCAGTCTGACCTGTATTATGTAAAAAAAAGTGCAGGTTGCAGGGCAAAGCCAGGACTGTGTACTACCTTCACCAGACACTGAAAATGTAATAAAAACAGTCCTCCCCTAGCTGGACACCCGGGCCCTACACATGGAACAGTGCCTCCTCTCCGACCCACAAGAAGAAAACTCCCACCAACTGCGTCTTGTCCATGAGGACATACACTTATACCCCCTAGAAGTGGCCAAACCCCTTTGGCGCGCAATGACGGCCAACGTTTATGGCTAGGGTGATAAAAAATGTAAAATGCTGTACTGGCTGGCCTCACACCAGTAACTCAATAGAATAGTCCCAGAGATTATGGATGAGGCAGGCTGTATGAAGAGTTCCCTGCCAAACACTGTCCAGGCTATCGCCCTTTACTACGAAAAACTATACTCCGTACCGGTGGACCAGGATCCGATGGCAAGTAGTCTCTTCCTGGACTCAACCATCCTCCCAACCCTTTTCAGGGAAGACTCCCAACTGCTCGATGGCCCCATTACCGTGGAGGAGATTCGAGACACCCTATCTATACTGAGCCCTGGGAAAAACCCCTGGCCCGGATGGGTTCCCCTGGAGTACCTGATGAAAAACCGAGACTTCCTTCTCCCTCACATTTAGCATTGGTCGAGGAGGTAAGTCACTGTGGCTCCTTCCCAGGGGATCTGGACTCTGCCACGATAGTAGCGATTCCCAAGACGCAACCCCGACCACATCCTATGCTCACTACTGCCCCATTTTGCTACACAATGGTGAAATTAAAGTTTTTGCCTCAATACTGGCCAACAGATTGAAGAGAGTACTGCAGACGCTCGTTCACCTGAACCAGTGCAGCTTTATGCCACAGAGAAGCACATGGCATTGCATTTGACGGCTCCATGTGGCCATAGCCCACTGTCACACCCTACCACAAGATCTAGCCTTTCTCATCATTGATTTCGAAAAGGCGTTCGACACAGTGGATTGGGACTACCACCATAAGGTGCTTACTTCTGCCGGCCTCGGTCCACGCTTTCGGGGCATGGTCAGTATCCTATACCCTCACCCTTCGGCCCGGGTGTGCGTGAATGGGGTTCTAGCAGACTCCTTCCCCATAAGGTGAAGTATGAGATAGGGTTGACCCCTGTATTCTGTCCACCCTAGTAATGGAACCCCTGGCCCAGCTTATTCGAGGTGATCCGCTATACAAGGGGTGGCTGTGGGCCTTCAACCATGAAGATCGCATCGCCCTGTATGCAGACAACGTTCTCCTGTACTTGGGGGACCCAGCGAGGAGTGGCCCCGATGCCTCCAGCTGGTTGAAGTTCCACTGGCTCCCTCGAACTGCTTTGACTGGCAGTTATCCATTCCCCTCCGTAGATTGAGCTTCAAGTACCTACGCGTGTGGCTGACGTTGCACCCAGAACTCACCTGGGCCCTTAACCTGCAACCGCTGCTCAAAAAGTTAAAGGCGGACCTGAGTAAAAGGCAAAGCCTCCCACTTAACTTAATAGGCCGTATTGCGCTGTACAAAATGATGGTACGGCCCGCTTCCTCTACATCATTCTAAACTTACCTCTCCAGATTCCAAGGTCCTAGTTCCGAAAACTGGAAGGGGATGCAAGGACCTTTTTATGCTGAGGATCACGGCCCCGACTAGCGCTCGCCCACTGCCAACGAGGCCCCTTTGATGCTGGTTTGGCCATGTCCAATCTGTACCTCGACTATCTCGCCTCCCACCTCCTCCTCGTCCACAACTGGTTCAACTGGGTTTGGTCAGACCCTGCCTACAAACTAGAACTTTCCCTCTTAGGTTTCCCTACCCTACAGGCATTACTATACGGCTCCCCAGTCCCCTCTCATACGCCTATGGTCTCACGGGAGGTATTCTTAGTTTGGCGGGCCACTCTATGCCACATACAATGGGATGGTAAACTTGCACAACAAACCCACCTATGGCACGGCACCTGGCTGAAGGAGGTGGCAGCGCTCACCGGCTTTAAAGCATGGGATACTATTGGGATCTCTCAACTAGGAGATGTGTGGTCAGGAACACACATGCGCTCCTTCGCAAACCTACAGGAGTCATACGTCCTCTCACACACCCAATTCTACAAGTATCTCCAGGTCAGGCACGCCCTCCATGTCCATATTCATGACACGGAGCCCCTCCCAGAGTGTAGTCCACTAGAGGCCAAAATCCCTGTAGGTAACATGGGTCGCAAGGGAGTTTCCCAAATCTACTGAACCCTCATAATAAACACCCCCGGCTCGCTTAGCCACCTAAGGTCCCAATGGGAGGGCTGTGTGGGCCCGTTAGATGACGACGACGACGACTGGCGCAATGCCCTGATGGCCCCCGCGAGCTTACTATCTACTCCAAACTGCGATTAATACAAACATACTACCTCTACACAGCATACCTCCCCCCTCCTGCCTACACAGAGCAGGCATTCGCCTCAACTCCACCTGCCCAAGGTTCACAGTTACGCAGGTAGACTTCTTCCACATGGTGTGGTCCTGTGTGAAGATATAAACATATTGGACCGCAGCGACAAGAGACCTGGCAGAGGTGCTGGTGTGGGCGATTCCTCTCTCCCCCCTCCCGATCCTTCTTGGAGTATCGGAGGGTACGGGGAGCACTAGGGCAGAAAAGGCCTTGCTGGGCACGGCCCTTCTTGTTGCAAAGCGTGATATTGCTTCAAGGTGGAGAATCTCTCCCCCCCCCCCACCATCACACAGTGGCACCATGGAGTAGATTGGTGTGCCTAGCAGGAGAGGGTATTTGAGGCGAGTGGTTGTCCTCGGAAACACGGTCATGTGTGGGGGAAGAGGCTGAGCCTATGACTCATTTTATTCAAATTACCACACCTGGGAGACCAATCGTCATTTATGTGTATATGCTCTGGCTTTCATAGTTGCAACTTTTACCTGTGATTTTGCATGGTATATCTGTGCCTTGTTTCCTGTTGGTGACCTTGTGGCTGTTAAAACTCAATAAAAATGGTTTATAAAAAAATAAAACACAACAGTGCAGTGCGAGCACTAACCCCATCACCCTTTTTTTTAGGATCCACTGATCCAGGGCATTTTTTCCTTTTTTCCTTTAATCAATGCAAAGATGAGGGGATGGGCACTCATGGAAGGGGGGGTATCTCAAGAACAGTGAAGGCTGAAGTGGGAAGCAGCCAGGGTAGGGGTGAAGGAGAGCAACAAAGGATCTTGGAGAGCACATGGTGCACCCTCATCATTTACCAAGACACCCAATTTCTAGAGCAACATGGCAGAACCTAGGACGGATGTGGTCATGTACCACTACTGTTATAGAGTCTATGGTACTATTTAATTCAAATTGGATAACCAAGTGACTACCTTTGTACACTTAACTCTCCAAGAGTAGCTCTAGGGTAGAGGGACTGACTGACTGAGACACACACAGACACACATAGACACACACAGACACACACAGACACATCGCCCTCGATACATATAGTAAGAGCTACATTTTTTGAAGACGATTGGGGTCTGAATTACAGGTGGGCGATTAACAACAAAAACCATGTGCGAGGCGACTGTTATTCGGCCACTCACCCCTCAGTAAACTTCTTCTGATGGCCCCACAAGCGCAATGTGACCTGCACATGACAACGGAAAGTTAGCTGCCTTAACTTACATTAGAGTGTTCCCTAATGCAGCCTCTCCAGCTGATACTCACACTGCAAGCACAGCAAAAATTAGATGGATGAGTAAGCGGCATTGTGCGAACAGAGAATGCGGATACATCTTGGACGTCCTGCAGCCGGTGTCTTCCACGATTCTGCACACAGTTTCTGGACTTACACTAGGCTCCCGTGTTTTCATGTAGGTCCCTAGATTTTTTTCCTCAGGCCGGCAGCATGGGCCTCCAGCAGTTGTAATCTACTGCTTAGACTTCTTCCTGCTGGTAAGCGATTAACAAATGCCTGTTCTGCTGTCCAGCATTTGCAAGGTTTACAGCCATCTTGGAAAGGGAATTGTGTATTGTAAAGAAAGCTCACAAACTTAAGAACCTAACATAAAATATTGGATTAATGTCAAGTTGCTAAAATTCATTGAAAAAGTTTTGCCAAATATCACCAGTTTGGAAATTTCTAGAAAAAAATAGGCTTCACGTTTTCTTTATAACAATATAGTGTGTTAATGTTAAATGTATTTACCTAAACACACAATGAAAACAATGTTTGAGTTTTAGGAATAAATTTACTTTCAGGATCCTTTACAAGATGGCTCCTGGTTGACGTGTGGTTAGGAGAGGAATTGGCCACTTTTAGTTTCTGATCATTTTTGGCCAATGGAGTGTAGTAATGTCTCCATCATAGTTTGAAGTCCAGCAAGTCACAGTCAAGACCATCACTCTTGCTCCAGTCAGACTAAGCCAATGAAAAGCCAACAAAATTTGCATGTGAGACTCGACCAATCACCGCTGTAGACATGGAAAATTACAAAAAAGGCGGGGATAAACATTTTATAATGCGCTCGCGCGTGTCCTAAACTACACTAGTCCAACTGTTGAGGAAAGTGTGATGGTCAATTTTTAGGTCGCAATTTCCTTCTCAATGAAGAAAGTGCAATGTGTGTGCGCATCACCCTCCATTCTAGAAATAAAGTCAATTTACTTATGTATTTGACGCGGATTGTTGTGAAGGCTTTTGAACACTTAGACGTTCATTCAACGTTTTAAGATATTCACAGTCAGGCACAAGAGTCTCTTACCAGTAATCACTGTACGCAAAGTTTCTTCTCATGGTTAACCAATACTAGGTCTAACTGGGATACCTTCCTCACAACTTAATGCCAATGGCTTTGGTACAAAAAGAAGGGTTTGACTTCAGAACCACAAGAGATATTACAGTATCATTCAAGTTTTTTGGGGGGATAAACATGAAGCTTTCCCACCAAGAAATCAACATCTGGAACAGATGTACCTCAACTTCAGTATCTACTCATCTCTGGAGCCAGGGTCTTCACAGTTTAAGTATTTGGAACTATCTGAGCCAAATGCTAAAGGCAAGTGTATTTCGCAAACATCTTGGACCCGTTCTTAAAGATGAAATATTACAAGTCATTCAGTGGCCAGCTTTGCTTAGTTAAGATTTATAGCAGCATTAAAAAAGGTGATGTAATTGTCAATTTCATTATCTACAACTGTGCATATGTGTTTTGGTTCACAGCCTAACTGCTAATGCTCCACATTTCCATTTGAAAAGTCACTTTGTTATGTATGTTACTCAGTTTGAGGATCACATATGCGTATCAGTTGATATGCTCAAGAATAGGCTGGAGTCACTCGGCAAGTGGAATAGGTTTTAACAGGTCAAGGGGGTCCATTTGTGTAATGACAAGATTAGCATAAGATTTTGGTTTATGCTTTGTAATGAGGCGCAGAGTACCCTACTTACATCACGAGGGGCCAGCCTCCACTTAGAGAAGCAGAAGCAGCTAACCTCTTGGAGGCGCAACATGGACACAAAGGTAGGCTCCAGGTGATTGTATGAAATGATGTCGTCAGATTGAATGAGACAAATGAAGTGAATGTTCTATGTTGTTTGCATGTTTCAGTTTTAGAATATTTATCAGTCATTTATCTCATTTATATATGAGGGATCTTAATGGGTCTGCTGTGTAAGGAGAATTGTAAACGATTGATGGTTAATTTCCAATGATTAAGATATGTATCAAGAGATTCCGAGGCAGTTAGGAGTTGTAAGAAGATGAGGAAGGATCTCAATGGTTGTAATAGTAAGTAAACTAATCTCACAAGGGATGATTTCAGAAGCAAACCACAACAAGCATTTGCAATGCAATAGGTCTCGCATTTGCGAGAGTTTAACCTCTTCAGTGCCCCGCCCTTTCCCCGCCCTGTGCCGGGCGTTGCATTAGCGGGCGGGGTTCATGACGAGATAGTCTCGTCATGGGCACAGCGCAACCGCGCTCCATGACGAGACTATCTCGTCATGGGCACTGAAGGGGTTAAGCTATTGGCATTGTAAACGATAATGCCTTTTATTTAGGTTTTAAAAAATAACACATAAATAAAAGGCATTGTCATTTACAATTCCAACAGTCTCGTCATAAAACCCTATAACACCAGACAGTATTTGGCAGAGGCACCAAAATTCTTGCAATAGAACCCCAGAATACCTGCCAGCATTTGTCAGTGACAGACACCTATATGTCTTGTAGAACCCTAGAACACCTGGCAGCCTGTGACAGTCAGAAACAGGTCAGCGTCTCGTCATAAAAACCTGGAACACCTGGCAACCAGTGACAGTCAGAGACATCTAAATGTTTTGTCATATAACCCTAGAATAGCATTTGGCAGTGCGAGAATCCTAACCGTCTCATCATAGGACTCTAGAACACCTGGCAGGGCGTGACAGCAAGAGACACCTAAACGTCTCGTTATGGAACCCTTGAATACCTGGCAGCCTGTAACAGTCAGAGACATCTAAACATCTCGTAATAGCACCCTTGAACAGCTGGCAGCCTGTGACAGTCCGAGACATCTACACATCTCATAATAGCACCCTAGAACAGCTGGCAGCCTGTGACAGTCAGACACATCTAAACATCTCGTAATAGAACACTAGAACAGCTGGCAGCCTGTGACTGTCAAAGACATCCAAACATCTCGTAATAGCACCCTAGAACAGCTGGCAGCCTGTGACAGTAAGAGACATCTTAACATCTCGTAATAGCACCCTAGAACAGCTGGCAGCCGGTGACAGTCAGAGACATCTAAACATCTCGTAATAGCACCCTAGAACAGCTGGCAGCCTGTGACAGTCAGAGACATCCAAACATCTCGTAATAGAACCCTAGAACAGCTGGCAGCCTGTGACTGTCAAAGACATCCAAACATCTCGTAATAGCACCCTAGAACAGCTGGCAGCCTGTGACAGTAAGAGACATCTTAACATCTCGTAATAGCACCCTAGAACAGCTGGCAGCCGGTGACAGTCAGAGACATCTAAACATCTCGTAATAGCACCCTAGAACAGCTGGCAGCCTGTGACAGTCAGACATCCAAACATCTCGTAATAGAACCCTAGAACAGCTGGCAGCCTGTGACAGTCAGAGACATCCAAACATCTCGTAATAGAACCCTAGAACAGCTGGCAGCCTGTGACACCGAAAGGCCCAGTGATAAACAGGAAGAACTGGGGATGGTCGGATTTAATGCTTCATCCAAGTATATGCGCTCGTTCAAATGAAGCCCAGTTCTTGCTCCCTCTCTGCACAACACCTTGTGACTACCGGAACTGGCAAGCTGCCCAGGCCCATTCATTAGTAGATCATCCAATCAGTGGCTTCATTAACACCACACCTCAGCAGCCTGAGTGGTGGCGGTGGTAGGGAAGGTGTGCCACTGGGTAGTCTGACGACATAAAACTTTTTTTAATTGAGTGTGCTTACTTTGATTTTTTTTTAGAGGCACTGGTGGAAAAGGCATGATGGAGCCGGGGAACAAATGCAACAGGAGAGGATGGATGGATTTGGGGTGGCGGCTGAATAATGGGGGCGGGGGTAGAATCATGGAGGAAATGTGAAATGAAGTAAGGTTGATAGATTGAGGAGAGAAGTAAGGTTGATGGTTAGATGAGCAAAATAAGGATGATGGTTTGACTGATGCATAGAAGGATGGAAGGAGAGAAGAATAGATGACGAGGTGGGAGGAGAGAACAGATGAAGAGGTGCACAGATGAATAAGATTGGTGGGTGGGTGAGGTGTAATGGGTGGATGCAGAGAAGGACGGAAGGAAGGACAGAGAGAAGGATGGGTAACAAGCAAATCCACTGAGAATATAGGTGTAAATTGCACGGTTTGGCCACAGTCTCAGGATTTCTAAAGGGAAGCAATAGAATGAGTGCCAGACTCGCACGCGTCACTCACTCACTGTCTTTAGTTTTGACATAGACTTCAAAGCGGGCATATTATATTTATCTGACTACTTTCTTGCATCAGGTCCAGGTGTTTTGCTTTGGATTTTGGTATTTGTAGTTCTGTTAAACAGGACTACAAGTCCCAGAATGTAAAGCAAGGACAAGACCGGATTGACTTCCTGATATACGTTGTACCTGGGAAACACAAGAGGTCTGGAATATGTGTAAGAAATATTCAGGTAATTCGCATCTACGCTAGCACGAGTATCTTTAGTTACAGCAATAAAACATGTTATCATAATGCATTGTATGGTATCTCTTCATACTAGATTGCATTTGGGGATCTGGTGTCCTAGCGTCGCTCCAGAGGTAGGAGGAAGAACTGTCTGGTGCTCCATCCGCACTGCGCAGACAGAGCCCGTGTAGCTGACATCCGGGAGAAAGGATGTGTGTGTCAGCTGCCCTGGCTGGACCGCACTGGCGCTCAACATTAGGAAAAGAAGCTGCGTGTGTGTGGTGCATTGGCGGCACCGGCGAGCATGCGGGGCAAAAATCTAGGCAAAGGAAGCGGGGTGTCCGCGGAAGTGCGCTCAGAAGCCCGGGCGCTGAATTCAATGAGACAGGAGCTGCGTCCAGTCCGGGGATCCAGTCTTTGAGCCGTGAAGCAGAAGCTGCTGAAATCAAGGAGAAACGAGCAGTGCAAGGGGCTGGTGCACAGCACACCCCTTGCATTTCCGTTCACCCTGCTTCAGCTGGGATAGGAGAACCCATTTCCCGAGCAGCACACAGGAGGTAACTCCATATGAAGAGGGCATGCCAGTCAATGGCTTAATTTATAGATCATGCTTCCCAGGGTCGTACTCCAATAATTGGTTTATTGGAACAAAGGATGCTGCATGGCGTCCTCACTAACAAGGCTGCAAGGCACTCCAATGCTTTTCTTTTCACAAGCTAAAGTATTATGGGAACTGTAGTCTAAGTTAATTTTAGTTGTGCGGCTTGAACGAAAGCACCAGAAAACAAGCCTACAAAAGAGCAAATGCTGGAGAAAGAATACAGTGAACACATATCCATTCATGTGATGCGGGCAGTGAATTCATCACAAACACAATCCACTTCTCCAGTCACAGTCCTCTATTAGCTTTCGGCATTCATAAAACTAGTCTTCAGTCCCGGAGGCTAAAAAACCGGAAGTCAGGCGCCCTTGCCCGGGACGTGGGCGGGGCCTGCTTCGGCAAAAAGAGAAACCGGCGTGCCGTGCTAACGCGGGGAGCCCCGTGGTGGCGGACGGAGTGGAGAGAAGCCCCGGGTCCCAGGAGGGGACCCGGGTGAAGAGTGCGGCGGCCGAGGCTGCCCACGGCAGCGCGGAGCTCCCAGGAGTGCAGGGAAGCCCCGCATGAGAAGTGCTGCAGCTGCGAGGAGGAGCCCCCCCCAGAAGAGCAGCCCGGTGAGTGAAGAAGGGCTGGGGGGCTCCGTGTGGGCTATTGTTGGTGCCTGATTGAGGCACAGTGTCCTTTTGGCATTCTGAGTGGCCGTCTTACAGCGGGCCGCTCTAACGGGGCTGGCATGTGCTCGGACGGGGGACAGGAGATATGCACATCCCCTGTGTGGACGTGCGTGTTCACGTGCGCGTACACAGGCTCAAATCCGCCAAAAGCCTTGCGTGTGCCCATCTCCTGTCCCACTTCCGAGGCAAGTCAGCAACAATAGATCTCGCTGGCGACAGCGCTATCGCGCTGTGTTCGCCAGGCGAGACCTAAAAAGGGTTCCCTTAAAGAAACCAAGACTTCAGGGCCCAAAACACATCCCTCACTCAAGAGCCTAATGCAGGAAAGTTTCCTTTAACCCTTTCACATAAGCCTCTGGCATTCTGAAAACCTATTCAAAGATTCAGCAGAAACTACTAGAAAGGGGCTGCTGACAAACGCCGACAACTGACTGGTGCAGAGGCATGAAGGAGGGCAACTTTCGGACTTTAGATGTCGTTTACTTCATTCTCACGTTTGAAGATCAGGAAGAGGGATGGCACAGGGCTTCCACATTGGAGAATAAACCTCCAACATGCATTTTAAACAGAGGGGCTACTCATTTTGTAGACATCTGAAAACCTGCGAGCAAGAGGCAGAAAAGGAAACTTCTTCACCAACCATAAGATTTGTTGTGAAATATCTCATCTTCTGGAGTAGGTTTAGGAAGGAAGTTGAAAAACTTTTAAATAAAAGGAACAGACATAATGGATAACATTCAAGAGCAAACGTTAACAAGCATTTGCAATACATTCGGTCTCGTCTTTGGGACCTTATATGTATTTAGCCATGCAGCACATCAGCCGTGGCGCTGAAACATCTACTGTTCTTTAACATGGAGGGAAAGTTAGCACCAAACTGCGTGACACGCCAGGTATGGGAACACATGGAGAGAAATATTGCTTTTGAGCAGGAAATGGTATAGTCCAAAACTCTGTTTTTAATATAAAAGCAGGGCCTTCGGTGGTCATATCACTGAAAATACAAGATTTGAAAAAAATATTATTGTCTACGGGTGCTCGTGGAAGACAATGTCTATGGAATGGAATCTAGAGAATGGCAAAGTGATTCTGGTATTTTACTAACCACTGCTTGTCGTTTTCTATCAAGAAAGTTAAATAGAGGCAGTTGCCAGAAAAAAAAAAAAAGTCCCTCAGCAGAAAGCAATTCTGGTATTTTACTGACCTCTGCTGGTCATTTTCTTTCAAGACAGTCAAATAGAGGCAGTTGAACAGAAAAAAAAGTCCCTAAGCGGAAGCAGATAAGTCCTCGGGCTGTTCTCCAGCGCCCACAAAGTACATACACATATAAGTATATACTAAAGTATATACAAGAGGTCTCGAATACTTGACCTAAAAAGTTTGCAAGACAAACTATTTTTATAGTTATTGTATATTATGTCAGAAGAAGAACTTGGTTGTAGAGTCGAGAGGCTAACTGTCCTTTCATTTACAGAAAGCCGTTCCATACAGTTGTGAAGCACTGGCATGCTTCTGACTGTACCCGTTAGGTCTGAGTAACAACATCTTTAATAACCAACAAGATCCTTAGCATACAGTAACTAAAGTCACACAGACAAGACACTGCCCACAAAGCAGGAAGAGTAACACATAAATTCTGAACTGGGGTGTTGCCAAGGCAGCCATCATGGTGGTAGCTCGCTAGCGGAGCTCCGTCTAGAACCCAACTATCCGGCCTCACACCAGACTCTTAGCAGCTGCCCAGCACCCATCCCTGATGGTGTGCCTGCGGATTGGTGGCGCCGGCCCTGCCCATGACCTGGACTGATCGAGGCGGATGCATTACCAGAGAGCCGATGGGGCCTGCGCGCCACCCTTACGCCAGGCGTCGAGGTCGCGGATCGGCCCGAGGCCTTCACATTGTTTCAGGCGTACTGGCTGATGCGGTCGGAGGGCCCGCGGTTCTTCCATCACCTGTAGACTTGGACAGGGGTGGGTACAGGGGCCCGCTGATTCCTGATCACCAGGACGCGGTGCAGCCTGTAGGTCATGGCCCGCACATCCTGACGTCTGGGCGGTCTTGCTGCACACATCAGTGCAGTGCCCCTGGGTGCGGCCCCCACCCTCCGCCTGAAGATTGGGTGCCCCGCTGCCGCTCCCGTTCTCCTTTCCTGTATCCTGCATGAGCTGGGGGCCTGGCCTGGCGGTGGGTTGTGGCCTGTGGAACCGGCTTTGGGCCTGCTGACTCCTAGATACTGGAGCTGCTGCACAGTGCGGTGCCCCTGCGGTGCGGTGCGGCCTGGAGGATACGGCCAGTCCATCCTGCCATTGGGCGCTCTCCCTGCACATGTCAGTGCAATTCCCCTGAAGGGAGGCTCACACCTTCTCTGCCATGAGGCGGGAAACAACCATCACAACGCCGTCATTACAACGCACTACATTTACAACGCAGTCATTACAACACAACTGCCTATACATCGCATGCCATTACAACGCAACCATTACAACGCATGTCACTACAACGCATGCCATTACAACGCCTTACAAGGTAAGTAATAGGGAATAGTACTTTTTACCCCTACACTATCCAACACTTACCCTACTGTTGCCCTAAAAGTATTATACTTTGTAATGGAATGCGTTGTAACATCATGCATTGTAATGGAAGTTGCGATGTAAAAACCACATTGTAAAGGCATGCGTTGTAAATGTTTGTGTTGTAACGTGTCCTATTCCCCGGAGGCCTGGGTGCACAGCTGCAGCCACCGCTCTCCTTCATTGCGCCCCACTCAGGCTGGGGGCCCGGCAGTAGGCTACACCCTGGGGGCCAGACGGGCTTGTGCTATGTCTTGAGACTGGAAGGGCGCGCTTACCGGGCTTTTGGAGCCCCCCCGAGGCTTGAGGGTGATGCTAGGGGAAGCCGCTTTGCTTGACACTTATCTGTTGGGGTGAGTTTGCTGTACGGATTGGTGCAGAGCCCCCTGGAATGTGGGCCTCCTTCACCCGAAAAACCCTGGGCCATCACCCAGCGGGACAGCGCGTCTGAGGCCTCGACCTACCCCTGGCACAATAAGCGGCTCCTCCCTCGGTCAGAGAGGGCCGAAGTGTTTGCTGGAAGAGATTTTGACTTCTGGCTGTTACCTGACTTTGGTCTGCATGCCATCTTCACCACCTCTCCCTAGGATGGTGTGACTGGAAGATCTCTGCCCCACCACAGATCAGTCTATTGCGATCACTGTGGTTCCCTGTGGTGGCGTAGTCATGGGGAAAGACAAAGCATTGCGTTCTGCTTCAATGCAGATGCAAATGAAATACTAAACTACGAGGTCCGTCTACGGTCCCACTGGCTCTTCCTATAGTGGAAAACTGCTGTCTGTGTCGAACGACCTTGCAGTCATCCTACATGCTATGAAGTCCTCACAGGCAGCAGTAGAAGACAAAGTTGGGGAGGTCAGAGTGGATGTGCCACAACTCCGACAGGACCTCCGCAATGCCATGGCTCGGATGACAGAGGCTAAATCCCGGATCTCCACGCTTGAGGACGATGCCTCTACTCTTAAAACCCAGATTCCCATGGGTATAAAAGGGTCAATCCGTTTCATGTATACCAGCAAGAAGCATTTTGAATTGTTTCAGACGCTAAAGAAAACCCAAATAGCATATGCCTCCTTGCTGGGGGCAGACACAAGCTCCTTTCTCTCTCAGTGCACTTCTTGAACAGAGAAGCACTGGGAGATGATGGAGCGGTCTGAAACAGAATCATGAAGTAGTGTTTGAAAGGGAGTGACTTGTGACAATCCTGGTACACTGCCTTTCAGTCCCCCACCTCCTATGTTGTTCCTTCTGTTGCTGGTCGGGAAGGGGTGGTGGAAGGAAGGGTTGAGGTGCTTTGCTGCTCCTCGTGCCCTCTCTCCCATCTTCCTGTCTCCCACCAACAGAAAAGTTGGGTTACGGAGCTCACAGGCATGGTTAGGGAGGTGTTGAGGGCAGTAATCGCTGATCCCTAGTGCAAACCCACCGTCTCGAACCTGGGCTGGACCCGAGAGGTATTAGAACAAATAACCAAGCTCATCCGATGCAAGTGACGTCACATGTATATTAAGAAGACAGCAAAGAAGTGAGGCGGTATCTGCAAACTCTTTCCTCCCTCCTCCAGGTAAAGGCAGAATTTGTCCTCCATTAAAAGAACAAAAAATAACAAACATTGGCAATGCCATTGGGTTTCGTCTATGCAAGATTTACTGGTTTTGTAAATGGTTTTTAAATTGTTACATGGGGGGCGTGTCTAAGATGGCAGCGGAGTAGGAACGCTAAATTGGAGATCCGCTGCGTCTCCTACACTCTGGAGAAATCCCAGCCCGTTTGGGATGTGCTTTGGACCGGGATGGAGTACCACTGCCCCTCAGGAGGTGCCCCGAGACCTGGATAGTTTGGGTTGCATCAATGTGACCTGTATTACCTGCGGATTCTGGCGAGCCTGCGAACCACGAGGGAGAGCGGACGCTGGTGAGGAGAGTGGCAACTGGTTCCCCTGGCTGTCCTCCAGCCCTGCCTGCTTACCAAAGACTACATTGAGGCCCCTGGCCCCCAGAGCAGGTTCCGCATAGTTCTTTATGCGGCCCTGAGTACAGAGACGTGGGCGACAAAGCAGAGCTGCACCTGCCGACAGGTGAGAAGTGCCGGGTGACGCAGCGCATGAGGCTCGGGTCCTGGGGTGCTATCGCCTACCACTGCTGCGGGATGCCGCCGGACAGGCCCCCCTCTATATTTGGCGTGAATTAAATCGGTTTGATGCTGGAGAGGACGGTCTGATGTCTTTAATTCAATAACATCTTGCACTGCATAGATCTCCCTAAGTTTCTGAACTACTGCAGATAGACGCTGCCCTGATAATTCTCCACGAACCTGGGAGTTGTGATACATCGAGTTCTCAGAGTGCCTGCATGGTACGCACTGCTGGCCTACCTACCCAAAAATCTCCTGGGACACCTGGTTTTGCTCTGGGTCTTTTCTGTATTGAGGGCCACTAGCGCTATTGGAGTGACTTGGCTTTTCTGCTTTATCAACGTCACATGGGGCCTCTGAGGAACACTCTTTATCTACCTCTATGCACTGAATCTCTGGGAAACGCCTTTGTGGGAGTGCTCATGGGTTATATTCTTGCTGGACCCATTTGCCTAACAGGATAGGAGGCCCCGTCTATACTTTCAACTAAGTGCAAGGTGCACTCTGATTCACCTGCCTTAGAGGGGCCTACCTATATTGAAATTCACTCATTCTATCCATCATCATGGCACTCATCGTCCCCCAGGAAAGATGACACCCTGAAAGACTTGTTTTTGAAGACGCCAGAGAAGAAGGCACAGCAGCTTAAGGCGGTCTCCCCCACTCCTTCTGAGGAGCAAACGGAAGACCCAGCGGATGACGCACCTGTGACACGCTCGTTCTCAGAGAAACTCTTTGGGATCCTTAGAGATGACATAGCCACGTTGAAGCAAGATATAGCTTCAGAGATCAAGGAACTCAGAAAAGAGGCTGGAGACTTAGGCCAGAGAGTGCACTCCCTCGACAAACCCACGGAGCACACGAGGAAGAAATGGATTGTCACCGTAAAGAATTCCTGGAGCTGTGAGATAAAAATTTGGAACTGCAATCCCAACTAGAAGATTTTGAGAACCACTCATGTCACTCTAATATTCTAATTAAATGGGTTCCTCTGCCAGCTGTTACGGGGAGCCTTGAGGTGTTTATTTTCAGTCTTTTTTGGCATGTACTGCAGAAGCTTGGTGACCAGGTAGTCATCTTTGAACTCGTTCACCGGGCTGGTCACCCTTCAGGCACTCCTGGCCAACCTCAGGACATGGGCATTACCGTTTGCATTACTACAGACAGAGGGAGGCCATTCTTGCAGCAGTCCGGGATAAACCTTTCATTGACTTTGACGGGATCAAGATAAGCTTGTATCAAGATCTCTCACAGCTCATTTTGCAATGTCGTCGTGCCCTTTGACACTTGACATTCTCCAAGAGAAAGGTATCCGATATGAAAGGGGCCTCCCCTTCCGCCTCCATTTTGTATGGAACAATGAAACTCCAACAGTCTTCTCTCTGGATCTCTCTCAGAAATGCCTAAATTCCTGTAACCCTCTCAGACGTCTTTGAAGTCCTTCAACTTATCAACTGGCCCTCAACACTCTGCTTGTACGAAAAAGGCAGGCCCCTCAGAAGCTGAGAGCCGTAGAGAGCGGGCCACTCTAATGTGTCACCTACAACATAGACACAGTGCTTATGAATCATACACTGAACATTGAAGTGAATTCTTCCTATGTTTTCAGCAATGCTTGTACGGGAGATGGATGTTATCTACGATTGGAGCTGCCCTTTCGGCTGGTTCACTGGTCCTACAAGAGAGTACTGCTCACTTTCATTATAGACCCCCCCCCCCCCCCCGAACACCCTGAGACAACATATTGAAAGGAAATACTCCGTGTGTCTGACATGGACCCTCACAAATTATCAGGTTGGGTTATAAGGCGGAGAACCATGAACTTTTTCTATCTCTGGTTTTCTTTTCTCCTTTCTTTCTCTAGTTAATTCTTTCAGTTCTCTCACTCTAGATATATTTTCTCTGGGTGACTCTTGGGCGTCTTCCGTTTGATTGTGGACACATGAGGTTTGCAATACACAGAATGTACGACTTATGATCATTATTAATAGCCTTAATATAAGAGGTTTGAATGCTCCTGTGAAGCGGTTGGTGCTGCACTCCTTTCATATTGAGGTCAAATGTGATATATGTTTGGTACAGGGGACCCACTTACTTAATGGGGATTGGAGGAGGTTACGATCCCGGTGGTTTGACAGTCAATTATTTTCTTCAGGGACTGGAAAAAGGGCTGAGATGGTAATTCTTTTTGGGACACATTTACCTGGAAGGGTTACACAAACACGCACAGAAATGCCCGGTAGACTTATCGTTACGCACTGATATAAAGGGATACAGATTCACTCTGGCCAATGTGTACATCCCTAATGAACATCAGAAATCCTTTCTTAGAGATACATTAGGGAAGGTTCTTGCCACCCCTGATGGATGTGACCGTGGGAGTGGATTTCAATGTAGTTATGACTCAAAATTAGATAGATCCACTCACCTACAGGGTCCGACTGGGGCTTAGTCTATAAGTTTTAAGCAATGGCTACATGATGTAGGCCTCTCCAACACTTGACGCCACACCCACCCTGACACTCAGGACTTTACCTTTTTCTTAGCGGCACACCAGTCATAAGCTCGTCTTGACTATTTTCTCACTTCGCAAACACAAGGAGATGATGGACGGAGTGCTGAAACTTTTCAGACACTCACCTCCAATCACAGATCTGGGTTGAATCCATCATCGTTCTTTAGCTCACTTCGCCACCCCCGTTCAGACCCAGCCATACGCAAATCAGGCTTGACCCTGTTCCTTATGGGAACAGTCCAGCTCGAGTTACCAAACCAGGTCTTCCCTGGACTGGAAACAAGCATCCTGGGACCGTTTTCGGGGTAAGACCCCTTATCGGCTAGGCCAGATCGATTCCAGGGGCAAAGTGAACAAGGGACCCACGTCTGGGCATACCCTGCTAACTTAGGACTTCAAAGCAAACATAATGAGATGATGGATGGAGTGCTGAACCTTTTCAGACACTCATCCTCAGTCACAGATCTGGGTTGAATCCATTGTTGTTCTTTAGCTCATTTTGCCACCCCGGTTCAGACCCAGCCATATGCAAATCAGGCTTGACCCTGTTCCTCACAGGAACAGTCCAGCCCGAAGTGCCAAACCAGGTCTTCCCTGGACCGGAAACAAACATCCTGGGACCGGTTTTGGGGTAACACCCCTTATCGACCAGGCCAGATTGATTCCAGTGGCAAAGTGAGCAAGGGACCCATGTCTGGGCACACCTTGCCAACTTAGGGCTGATCATTCACCTCTTACGTTCCGATTCACACTATCTACAGTCTTTTCGATGACCCGCACTTTGCACCTTAACTCCAAACTTCTCACTTATACCACTACACTTGCTGAAATTAAAGATGCTTTACAAACTTTCCTTGCACAGAATGACACACCTGATACCCCCATTGCATTGTTGTAGGACACATTGAAGGCTGTGGTGAGGAGACAATTTATCACTATATCAGCGAGATTTAATTCAGATAGACGAAACAAACACCTGACATTAGAGACGAGGGATAAAGAACTTGAAGACACACACAAGCATACAGGCTCGCTGGTATCCCGGTATGCACTTACAGTAGTTCTCAAACAGTTAGGAGCACTTGATTTAGAGAGCGCAGCGTATGCTTTGTGCCAGGCTAAGCAAAAATATTATGTGAGTGGGAACAGGGCAGGGCATCTTTTAGCCCACCGCCTTCGCTCTCAGGCAGTTCACCAGAAAGTGAATGAGCTATTGAACACTGAAGGTGCCCTGATCTACCAGGACAAACGCCTTGCTAAAAAATGTGGGTTGTTTTATACAAAGCTATACTTGGCAGAAACTCTTGATGCAGATAACGATAATAATAATGTGTTCCCCTCCATCTGATTCCTCCTGCAGATGTTGAGGGCCATTACACCTACTAAGGTCCTCAAGGCCATCCAGCAATTGCAAACTGGTAGAGCACAGGGTTGCAATGGGTTTAGCACAGAGTTTTAAAAGTCTTTTGGAATACTCATGGCTCCTATATTGGCACGACTGTATAATGCATAAAGTTCTACGGGTTCCATTACCCCTACTATGCAATTGGCTACGGTCTCCGTTCTTCCTATTCAGAAGTGCTGCCACCAAAAGTAAGTGTCTTTTGATATATAGTAATATTAAATGTTTGGGATATTTTATTGGTTTACAATGAAGTGGTATAAAACCCCCTATTGCAAAGGAACCCCTAAAATTTGAAAAATATTTCATGGGTCCCTATGAAATATTGATTTCAACATCATAGTGACAAACCCAAATCACTATGCACAGATGTACCCATATCCATTGCTAACCCCTTTGAAGAGGTGGACATGACGTTCACGTCCTCCATACTATAGTGCAGAGACCATGAACATTACATCCACGCACTAAGGGCCGGTAAACCCAAAACATACAAGCACCAGAGGGCTCCCTTTGCCGGGCTCAACCTCGGGTTGCTAGGGACGAACTTCCCCCTCAGAGAGGCATTTTTAAGTGTATGAAAGTCAGAATGCATGGGGCACTGACATCATCACTGTTGAGACAGGAATGTCCTCTGCATGATATACAGCTGCGTACCCGGTCATGCATGCCCAAACTGAAAGTACCCGTGATCTTGTTTTTTAATTTTTGGTCATGCCACATGCTAAACTGGTGTGGGCACATTGACATAGGCACAGTCTTTGAATATGACGGGGTTTGGATCTTGTCCTGAACCAGGACGGGCCAACCAAGTGCACTCACTCTCCTAGTGACTAAGGACTATAATCCCTGTCGCGGATTTAAGGACTGAGGTGCAGCAGCAGAAGCATACCATGATTGGTGAATTATAGTGACTAACCTTTTTACCTGTGCTACACAAATGCATGCTTACAGGCACATTCATCTAAAAGTCCGCTGCTCACAACGACCCGAAATTCTGAACGTCAACGTCATGTACATGTGCATGTTGACAGGATTGATAATATGCCTCGCAGGCGTGATACAGGCCTGTGGATTCCATTTTGAAAACCCTCAGCCTGGTCCAGAGTACAATATGGAGGAGAGGTTGCTTTTCCCCAGACAACATGTGCATCACTGTTATCTCCTGGATGGGGGGGGAGAGGGGGGATACATAAGACACTAACAAGAAACGCAGACACACGCTTTCTTTAGAAGTGCCAGGCTCATCCTGATACATTGGGTTGTAAATTGGCTCCGACAGCAGCTGCCATTAGGTTGATGGTAGGGGATGCAGGGTGAGGCCTGCAGTATCATTTGTTAGGGAATGGAGCCCTTTGAAAGGGCACAGATTGTTGTCTCTCTTTCTGATATCTGTTGGGAGAGGTCGTAAATTGTTGGTTGCAGTCTGATCACGTTTATCTATACTTCTATGGTGGGCACTCCACCTTGTTGGACTGAATATCATTCCAGACAAAGGCCAGAAGGATGAAGGTGGTATGGCCGGAGCACAATTTTGCAAAGGCTCTAGAACTACTAGATCAGCTTAGGGTGCCTAACATAAAAACAGAGCAAAATAATTTGATTAATGGATATACGGTGCTCTCAGTAAGGTTTCCATAATGACGGGAAAAAAGCCCTTAATAGATCTCCACGTCTGCATCCTGGTTCTTTGAAATCAAGTGTAGAGATGTCCTTTTTGGGCCCAATTTGGTTCTCCCGAGGTTTTTTTAGATCTTTTATGCTGCTTCCGCTTGCACAGCTGCACAGACCACTTTTTGTTCTTGTGATATTATTTTAGAAATATGCTTTACATGTTGGTTTGTTATTCAGTGCTCCTTCTTGGGATTCCGTCTGCAGATTTCATACAAGATCACCGAAAACAAATAACACCATGTTGTACAGTTTTCTGCTCGGTCAGCAACAGCTCCTTACGTTCTAGACATAACACTGCAGCACAGCTGCGGCTTTCCAGCACAATAGTTTTATCATATAAACTATTGTCCCTTTGTGGGCAGAGAGGAGAATTTCAGAGAGCACTGTCCTGGAAACAATGTACACCATATATGGGGTACGTTGCTAATCCCAGAGATCACTAATATATCCTTTTCCTTACGCAGTAAGAATACGCCTAGATAGATAGATAATTTGCCATGGTTAGGTTGTTCATTGTATCCAACCTGCTAGTAACGCAGATGTTTCCTAGTAGCAAATACCTACTTCAAAGTACATTTGCTCCATAATAAACTATGATAGTTTTAATAATACATTGTAAACTTTCTTCATGTCTTTCTTTTGTTTACTAAGGGCATGCATGCGTGAGACGAAAAGTGATTTGTTTCCACAGTTCCCTTGGGGACTAGAGGGTCATGTTCTAGGTTTGCCAAAATCACCAGCTACTCTGGGAAGGTTTGGAGTTCAGATGAGGCACTGTGAGCTAGTCCGGCTTTTTGGCTGACTGGTACTGATGAGGTAGAGAGACACAACCGTACATTCTGACGTCCTGTCATCCCAAGACACAGTTCTACTTACCCACACAATCCCTGCGACATGGCTCCCCCAACGATTGTTCAAGTACTTTTTTAATGGGTCTCCTGAGTAGTACTTGTGCATGCCCATAGTATGCTTACACCTCCTCCAGGGACATCCGGGGTGTTTGGGATTTATCCTACAATGTATGTTAGGAAGCACCACATTTTCTGTTGGCTGTTCAAGCTTGAACCTTTTAAAGGATTAGTGATATTAGTGTTTCCACTTTGTTTCCATTGCGGTTTTCTTAATGACGTAGCCACAGCCTATACCAACTACTGACCTACAGTCCATGCATATTTAAATTTACATGGCCTGGGCAATGTAGGCAATGATACAATCTTCGTGGTTGAAGCCCACAATAGCTATCATTTAGAAGTCTTTTATTCTTGGGTCAATTTTCCAGCTGTGGATGCTAATACAGGAACATTTAATAAATACACTAAGTTTGCAACACTGCAGGCATACAGAGTCTATCAGCTTGATGAAATTTCATTTTCACCTCGAGAACCTCAAAATTGGTTTTGAGGCGTCCAAATCACCATACTTGCTCCTGTACGCATGGGTCCCCTTAGTAATGAAGGGGCCATCTGGCCAGTGTTAGCTGGCTATACATCATTCCCTAACTACATAGTCTTAATGTTAATGAGCTACAGCAATTATGCACTGGTCTAGTTTGACTATAGGCGCTTAACTCAGTATGTTTCACGCACCTTGATGGATGCTCCTGCAAGGGTGGCCTTGGCAGGGCAGCCCCAATTGCCTGCAGTACCGTCAATAAGTCCTATAATTATTGATTTATTATAGGTAAAATTCCTGAAAACTGAGGAAATTCCTTTTTGGATAGCCCAAAAAAACAGATCGAATTGGAGATGTGTTTCCCATTACGGGAGCACAAGACATGCACAGATTATTAACTATGTGCTTACCTCTTGGAATGGTTCCCCAAATAGGTGACTGTAACACTTGGGGCACAGTCTTTGATGCAGTCTATACCATCACCCATAGTACTCTGTCTACGTCAGTCTTGCCGGAGGTGTTAAAACAAATACAGACCCAAACACGGGGCACCTGCTGCCCTGGATTTAGAGATGAAATTAATGGGAAACTTTCCTGCGATCTCCTCAATTATTCTAACATAAAAGGCGAGGCTGCATATTTGGCTATACGCCAGAGGCTCACGCAGGCAGCACAAGCCAACCAAGAGCAGGAGCTACCTATAATTATTGCTGAAATATATCATCATCATATTGTACTTTATTTTGATTTTCGAGACACCATAAAAGAGATACATAAATAACTTAACATAAAAGCAGTCAAAGACATTCATTAGCTAAAAACAAGCATAGTCTAGTTAAAAAACATTAAAATGGATCATAAATTTATACTACCCAGCACCAATTAAACAAAACAGTCCCAATTATATAGGAACAGTACGCATTCTTAAAAACCTGGAACTCAAAAGAAATTTTGAAACTGCAAAAACCAAAGGGAGGCTGAACTAGGACCTGGGTTTGCTATAACAAGGGCAAGGAAAAAAAAACAAATAGAGCACGGATTCATTCTCGTGCCACAGCTACGGCAGCTCTGGTCCCTGGGGTTATCTGCTGCTGACCAGCCCAGTATAAATTCACAAAGAGGCAAAGTTCCAAACCTAAATTGTACATTGTTTTTTAGCCATCCTGGGTTCAACTATATCAAAGAATTGATCTATTTAATAGTGATCTTAGAGCTGTAAAAAAAAAAAAAGCAGGATAAAGTGCCATATGCATTGGAGACTACAAGATTAGACAGCTTGTAGGATCTATATTATTTTTCAGGTCCTGTGCACTTATACATGGACATGAGCCCCATGGATCATGCCATAAATCCAGGAGACCCATCCCCTTAAAACTTTCTCTTTTATGGTTAATCCAGGGGAATCTAGCAAAGCACTGGTTCTTAAGAATTTCTTCAAGCCCATTACAATAAAGCGACAGCGCTGGGGTAGCCCAGAGGCTTCTACCGAATAATAAAGATCTTAATTCTATTGGATCTGAAATTGGTCTCAACCCATTGTCAAGTCCTAGAGGTGTTAATGGCGTACTTATTAGGAGACTCGTTATTGACCTCAAAAAGCAATTTTCCTCCACCTCAAGCTCTTTAATCATTCTATGTCCCCATATCGCTGCCTCATAAAAAGCTACCCCCAGTCTTTGGCTGGTATATACAAGTATTACTGGGGAGATAACTTTGCTTAAAGACCCTTTGTGTAGCTTAAATAGTCACCCTATCTGGTGGCCTACTTTTAGTTTTTGTCTAGTGACATGGTGTCTTCAATTCATACTTTCATCAAGAGTCGTTCCTAAATAATCACAAAAGACGCACCCTTTATAAAGGGATACCATTAAGTAATGGTATTTTGTCGTGACGAACGGCAAGGATTAAATATGTATTTGATATTAATTTCCAAGGCTTTTTTGGTGCAAAATCTGCTAATCTTGTCTAGGGTCTTTTGTATGCCCATTGGAGATTTTGCCAAAAGCAGTGTATTGTCGGTAAACATGAGGGCCGAAACCCTCCTGTTTGCCAACTTAGGGGCATCATTATCAACTACATTTAAATGCTCAAACAAGTCATTTGTATAAATTGTAAACAAAGTGGGAGCCAATACACATCCATGTCTGACACCCTTGCCAACCGGAAATTGGGCAGTCGTATATCCTAACTTTCCACAGTGTACCTGTGCAAAATTGTTTTCATGTAACCTCTCGATGATAACACATAAATATTAGGGGACTCCCATGTTTCTAATCACCAGCCACAACTTAAGTCTTGGGACAATATTTCACTATACTAATTCACCACTAATCCTTTATGGGTCACTGAGTACCATGCTACCCGCCCAAAAAGCGCTTGAACACCTCATCTGGCACTCCAAGCACTATATAAATGCAAACCTTTTTTCCTCTTCTATCCCTCCTCTATCCTTCTCAATCGAAAATAACATATCAACAACTCAAATTACTTTCATATTTCACTGTACTAATTCACCACTAATCCTTTATGGATTCCAGAGTATCATGCTATTCACCGAAAAAGCCCTCCGACGTCTCGTCAGGGGTAGTAAGCGCTATATAAATGCAATTATAATACTATAACGAATGCCGCTTTGAGGTCTACAAAAACTCAGTCTGCCCTTCTCAATCAGAACTGCCTTCCAGTAGATCAACTGGAGTCTAAAAAGTTGATCAATCATCGAAGTATTTGTCCTGAACACCACTTGTAGCGGGTTCAGGATTGCCTTATCGTCCAGCCATTGCTGCAACCTTGTAAGTATTACCCTGCTAAGGAGTGTTTTTGGGTAGTGTCAATGAGGCGAATTGGCCGGTAATTAGCAGGGTCTAAAGATGAACCCTTTGTAAAAAATAGGTAGAACTTCAGCCCCAGCCCATGAATTGGGAATACTCATTCCATTTATGATAGCATTAAAAATAACTGTTAAATACGGGCCACAGACGTCTATCCCAGATAAAAACAAATCACCTGGGATTTTATCAATTCATGGTGCTTTGTGAGGTACAGTCTTTCCAATGGCTGCTTCGATCTCTTTAGGATTAATACAGTAGAACACACAGCTCTCTGCATTGCTGGCTAAGCTAACGCCTCTCAGACTAATAGAAACCACATCTTGCACTACTACTAATTAATATAAACGAAAACAATGATCTATCCATACATCAGCTGCTATGTTATTATCAGTTGCCATAGAGCCCTCTGCATGGTCAGTAGCAACCAAGTTCCAGAATAGTGTTTGATTTTTATCTTTAGATTTTAAGCAGTTGATCCAATCTCCTGTTGTTGCAGTCCTTTTTAGCCTTGCTTATTACCTTTTCTAGTTAGCTCTATTCTTAAGGATTTCCCCCTTGTTCTTAGTTTTGATTGGCTTAACCAGGGCTGTTGTGGCTTTCCTACACTATTAGAACATGACATACCAATCTTCATTTGTCTCTGGGCCCTAGGTACCTTGAATAATTCATATTTTAGGTCCACTATTTTTAGCCGATCATCAGAGGGTAAAAAACAGATTTATATTATATACTTCCACAAGTGACCGCTCAACATGGGTGCAGATGGACCTCATGGTTTGATCTGATAGTACCACTGTGCGCCAGTGGATTCTCCTTTTGTTACGAGTTGAGCAGCACCTCTCGTCCATTGGGCTAATGAAGGTTCCAGATGTGGATTCCATAGGCAAATCCAGCACCAACTCCAGAGGATTGTGATCACGGTCACATCTGGATCTCATGCTCATGTCCTTAACCAAGGGCCACATTCTGACATCCACTAGGAGGTAGTCAATCAGACTTCAGCCATTTGGGCCAGAAAAGGTGCGCTTGCCTACTGTATCAGACCTGGTCCTTCAGTTGCAATAAACTCGCAGGTTATGGTTTAAAGCCAGCACATTTATTAGGATTGCCAAAGGGGACTATTTCTTGATCGCATTAAAATACAAGTCTGGGATAGCCCAAATTCTTTTATCAGGGAATTCTCTGTATAGGTGTAGCCTAAGGGTTCAAATGGACAATTTAGGTTCCCCACCCCACTATTTTTAATACCCCTGGATTAAGATTATTCAGATTGGAATTTAGCTGACTAACTGCTGGTGATTCTTCTTTATTCCTTATTAGTCTGGAGTATATATTATGTAAACACACATAACAGTTCAAAATGACCTCACACCCCACCACCTTGCAATTTAGATGTGCACCTAACCAGATCATCAAACTTCCCGATAGTCTTCCTCTACCTTTAGAAACTGCCTCAACATTGAAGGTATAGTAACCGTCTCTACTTATTTGGGACATAAGCCATTTTTCCTGGAATAAACAAATATCGTAATGACTTATAAAAGATCCCCAGTCTTGGTTAGCCAGTTTTTTTTGCCCAGACCAGCAACGCTCCATGAAATAATCTTAAAAGAGCAAGATTCCCCTTATGCTCGGATATTCCTATCAGGGACTAAACCGTGATAAACAATGTCCCCATTAAGTTTAGTAGATTCTCTCACTTGGGCGCATTCAATGTTAGAGAAGGAGAAGGATTCCCCAGGGTTTTCCCCTGTAGACTTGCATGATATTGTTATGTCTCCGTCGGACAGCTCAATATTATTACCCAGCATCCCCTCTCCAGTATTACCAGAAGGGCCTTCCTGATTCTTGGATTGGGCCACTGTTGAAATCCGCCCAAAATAATTATTGGACGAAAGGGCCGAACATAAAAAATCCATGTCTGGTTTTAATTCTGGAGGTGGGGTCCCTCTGTTTATTGCGCTCCTATGGTTGGAACCATCAACTCTTGTTACTGTGATATCCTTTCTCACTGGGTGGTCAGATCAACACCATTAAGTCAGTCTTCTTGGTCCAGTAGTCCAAATCCATTATTGAATAGCACGCTATAAAAATAATCGTCCAATATAGTTGGGTGGAAGCCAGGTGCAATGGGGGCTGTATAATTCACTTTCGTAATTGAACCAATCTCCCTTCTAATTCCAGTGGGCGGTTTATAGAAGTACCCCAGTGGTAAGAGTGATACATCAGTACCACCTGCCTCATAGTAGTGGCTACCACATAGCAGATTCTGTGCCACTGCTGGGTCCCTAAAGTTAACAATTACACAGTCACCCACCCGGCCTTTCCTTCCCCTACCAATCCACCTTACTCGGATTGTGAAAATGATTGTTAGCTTTGGATACTGAGTAACCCATGAACTTTCCCAGCCAATTAAGGCATTCATTCTTAAAATCTATAAGGTTTTCATTCTGGCCATCCCTCAGTGGCGGGACGCTGGTCATCACAACGACATATTGACATGCTGCTGGTGGCAAATTTATTATCTGGAGATTTTTGTTTACTTTTTGTTGATAGTTGCCACCTCCCTTTTCTTGCTCTCCATTTGTGGCTGGGATTCCCTGTACTAAGGGAGGTTAAATACTTGATGGAACTTTATTTTTCCACCCACTATGGTCGTGAAGCTGTTTAGTGTATAACACTCTTTTTATATTGGTCATGGTTATTCCAAGGTTCTCCTGGCTCTCCGACACACAAGTCAAATTGATTGACAGTTTTAATAATTGTATTGATGTCCTTCAATTTGGAGACTATGGGAGTCAACTGTTCCGTTAATATTCCCTTCACCTGGCCAATCAGTCTCTATGAAATTATCTAACCATTCTGGCTTTTTACTACATCCAGGGGCCTTGATGTTGCTCTGATTAATGGCAGGGTCAATTACTTACTTTACTTGTACAGTAGGGACTGGGGCGGACGACTTGAGGTCATTTTCCTCTCTGCAACCATTTTTGTTTTTGATAGTTTGCTTTAATTCTTCCTGAAAACTTTCGTAATTTGAAGCACAGACTCTAGCCTTCTTGCTGCGGGTCTCAGTAGGTTAACTCCCTTGTAGTTCCAAGGCCTCTGTGCTCGTGGATAAGGGGGAAGGGCCTGGGTTATCTACAGAGTCACGTACACCCAGGGGCATCCGTCTCTCAGCGAGTTCAATTTCAGTTGCAATTGCCCCTATTGCCCTTCGTAACATCTTATCAATAGAGGTTGGAGTAGCTGGAGGCGAAGACCGAAATCCCCCTGCTTTCCTTTTTTCCCATTGTTATGTACAGCAATATGGAGCAGCACATATTCGTAAACACTTGCATAGTTGTGATCCTGGGGGGGGGGGGGGGGATTTCAAAAGGGCCTGTACCAGCCCGGTATCTTCCGGACAAAGACGGGAAAGAAGGGCCCGGTCTCGGCCCAGGCGTATTTCGCGCAGCAGGAACCCCTTCTGTTTAAATGCAGCACCTCTAGGTATCAGCGCCGGTGGCTCCTGCTGCAGGGACTCGTGGGGCATTGATTCCTGCATCCTCTCGCCAGGTCTGCGGATACACACAGCGCTTTGGAACCCTTTCTGTTTTAAATAGAGCACCTCTAGGTGCGAAGTTTCAGCGTAGGTACCTCCTGCTGCAGGGACTTGTGGGGCTTTGAGTCCCGCCCTCTCTCTCCGGGTCTGCAGTATATACTTCTATACATCGCAGTAATTTGGAGAACAGACCAAAAAAACTACAACATGGCACACCTGTTTCCGACAAGGATACTGGCAAGCAGAATCCGGATTGTGACAACCCCAAACCTAAAGAAAAAGCTACATCTTGAGGTTTCCGCCACCAAAGCACTCCAACAGACGCTATAATTAGCGCAATCGCACACAATTAAAAGCACACGATAGGTACCAGCTTTCTGAAACTCGTCGTTCTTGTCCCTTTCAGGATTCATCTGAAAAGCACTACGAGAGAGGAAAGAATTCTTAGCGCAGACAAGAAGAGCACATGAAACCAAAAAAGGACTCACAACACTTGTCTGATGTAAAGATAAAGAATGAGAAAATAACTCCTCAATTTAAACCCCAGATTCAGGAAAAGAAAGTTGCGGCTTTAACCACAAAATATGCCACATACAATGAGAACTCTCTTCCTAATCTGGAGGTGGGTGGTGACGCTCCTCAAACGCGCGTCAGAAGTCACTATATTGAGCCAGAATCTCCAAGAGGTTTTGGCAGCGAAAGCAACTGATCAATACATTATACGTAGCCCTACAAGACATGTAATTATTAGATACGAATTAGCTTCGATACAAAATGGTTATCGTTTCCAATTTGTTTTTCGTTTTCATATGCTCCCAACTTGCCAGGTTTGCCCACAGCAGGTTATTATTATGTACCCTTTAGCTTCTATACACAATGGTTATCTTTTCCAATATGCTTCTGATTCTCAATTAGCTACCATCTTGCCAGGTTTGGCATCAGAACATTCCATGTATCTATAACCTCTTGCACCCAAACCTATTCACTTATGTCTGGCATAAGGGAGGCCTTTCTCTATATGTGACTTATTTACTTCCAGGCATACACACATTAAAGGTTGGTTTTTGTCTGGTAAGAAAGCATCCACCTACAACCAGGATCAAGGATTAAGTATCTGTGGCATTTAAGTGCAGGCACAACAAAAAGTACTGATTCCCCAATAAGGGACAGCATTGAGAAAATCCTTGCTGTAAATGTAATCACCCAAATATTTATATTGTACATTTGCTCAGGAAAAACCCAAACCTGGAAAACTACTGGAGGGGTTTAGGAGGCTATGGAAGAATCATTAGATATCATGGGACCTCACATACAGAGATCAGCAACGAACATGGTTTATAAATGCTCTGGCAGTAGTAAATCTATGTTTACTCAGGCTATGTAGAACTAATCACAGCCCAGAAGCAGAGACTTGGATTCAGAAAATGTCTATAACAGCATCCAGCAAAAAGGTTATCCATCACCTAAATTACCAAATGTAAACATTTTATAATGTTTGGGGTAGGTTTATTATTGAACCAAACACTTAGGCAAGCTAGAAAATACAGCTTAACAGGACGAAAGAACCCCCATAAGTATGACCAAACAGACAAGAAAAGATATGAAAAGCTCAAACAAAACAGTCAAATTCAGTCAATATCAGTGAGCTAGAGACATGAGATGACATCAACATTATTCAAAGATATTAGAGTTTTTATTAGCAAATAACTGAACAAGGAAGCACATAGGGACACCCCAATGTAACAATTCACGATCACATTACCTATGATTGCAATAGGAATCACTTAAAACATCAAGTCGTAGACATGTTCTTTAGCAACCACAGAGGAACAGCAGTATTGTAAGTTATGAAAAACTGCTCAAGGGAGGGATGGATACATGGGAAGGGATGGAAAGCACATGTAGAAACAAAGATGTAAATCAAACTAGAACCGGGGTTTGGATAATATCAATAAAGAATGGCTAAAACGAAGCAATATTGCTTGTACTACTACATTTACAATCCAACTTATTAGGCCCTTGTTATTTCAGGTCTACCTACCTTTCACCTACGTGGAATCCACATCACGCAGCCTTTCTGCAGGTTTTGTTTGTAAGTGCAGAGCAGACACAGCTAGCGTATTACAACATATTCTTAGTTTCGATCAACATTTCTGTTTCACTATAGCTAGGCCAAACATCTGATGATCTGTACATTTATGCTGGAACTGTATTTTCAGACAATGCCACTTCGAGAATGTTGGGATCTGAGTGCTCCCTACATGGTGTACAGCAATGGTCCCTGCCCTCAGTGCCCAACTGTTAGTGTCTGGTATCCTGGTTTTTGAATTTTTTGGCCTTGCCTCACACTAAGATAGTTTGCGCTCGGAGGCCTACTCCTGTCCCTTGATGTGAGTGAGGTCCTGGACCTGGAGGGGCACACTAATATGGAGGTTAGGTTGCTTTCCTATACAGTATATTAGCGTTTCTGAGACAGCAGGGAGAGGGCGTAGACATTGAAGCTGAAGACGAGGAGACAGTGCTGCCCTTACCAGTGCGATTAGGTCCTTTTGCTTGCAGAGGGCTATTGATTAGTCTTTCTGAGCACTGACATTTGGTAGATGGTGGGGTGAAGGGTCGAACTGCAATCTGTTGTTTAGAGTGCAAAGGGCCCTTTAGTTGAGACCAGTCTTTTGCCTCTCTTTCTCATCACTATCATTTTATATCCCCATGCAGAGTTCTCACACCTCTTTGTGGCTCTGTTGTGGATGATCTTGCCTGGAAACTACCTAGCTGTGAAGAGCATGTCTTTACACAAAGGCTGAGTCTGAAATGGCATTAAGGAGGACACATGAATGAAGAACTGATCCAAACTGTTTCTGAAGGTACAGGCAGAAATAAATACACAACCCCAGGCTCCTGTACCTATACAAAAGTGGGAGCTGCTAGCCCACTTATTGTTCCATTTTAAAGTTGTCTCTGACACAACTGTCAGCCAATACTGCAGGAAGAGAGGACTGCCAATTTAAATAAGAAGCAGCTGTCCCTGAAGTAGAGGGTCCTTCCACCAGAGACTCTTGAGAGCATGACCGGCATGCTCCTGGTTCAGACCCGGTCACAGTTACTGAAGTGGATCATCTGCTGCACTTGCTGAAGTGTGCCTCAGCCGATCCGCCACCAAAACCACTGTTGCTAAGTCTGCGGTACTTGCTTGAAGTGTGTCTCACTGTCACCAAGCCACTGGGACTTGCTTGAAGAGTGCACAAATGGACTCGGAAATGGTTAGCCCATGGCACCTGCATACCTGTGCCTGGTAGACTGCGACTCTGAACCAGGTTGCTGCTAAGCCTGTGGTACTTACCTAAAGTGTGCCTAAACAGACTTATAATTGGGCAGCCTGTGGCTCTTCCCCAAGGTATGCTGGATTGGACTCATCATCATGACCCTGAATAATGCTGTCTGAGGCCCTGACGCGAAATGCACCCGACTGGACTACGATGCTGAATCTGTAAAATATACATCTATTTTTTTTAAAACACTTTAAAATGGTCTCACTTCAGCCAGCTGGATTCAAAAACTGAAGTGGACCTGTCAATGAAGCCACCCAATTACCAGCCAGCATGTGAGGAAGAAGAAACATGTGGGGACCCGGGATCTTTAACTTCCCACTAATTAGGCATGTGCCCAAAAGAGGGCCAACACTCTGAAGTCAGCCTGCAATACTAACCCCAACTGACTCCTGGTATGGGAGCAGAGACCGGTCATCCCGGAGGCGGAAGACATGGAATTACACATGCTGAGGTTTAGCCAAGGTCTACCATGAGGGACTTGCTGTGTGGGAAACGGATTCAGAGGACATATTTTGCCTGCGAGGAGGCAGCAATGCACATGTGCCCAAGACCATCGCTACAGACTCAAAGTACACGTATATTTTAGCGTGTAGTATTGCATTTTAAAGCGTATTATTGTACTTTCTTTTTTTTTTTCTATAAAAAGACAAGCACTCAGCTGGACAATTAATAAATTATGCTCCTGTGTGTTTGTTGAGTGCTAAACTTGTTGTACCCCCCTCCTACTAGCCTCCTTGAGTGACTGCTTGCCAAGTGCTGAATGGGTTGTACTTAGCTAACTTTGCAGAGGCACTATAGGATGGACCCCGGGAAATCAAAGGTACAAAATCCCAGCCCCCAATGCGGAGGTCTAGTAGTAGCTGCTTGCCCCCCCCATTTGGTGCCTGACAGTCATTAGCTGAATACAATGGGAATAATATTGGACTGAACGTGCATTACGTATACTTCTAACAAACCCTAAGAAATCAACTATTACTTGTGGTAGTGATGCTTATTTTTGGGGAATTAGGAGTAAATGTAATAATTCAACCAAACTGAAGACATGATATATCCAGCTCAGTAAGGTTTAGGACTACTAACTGTGTGGTTCTATTAGTAATTTTCACATTCTGGCATCTTGGTCTATGCTGGGAAAAAATGCTTACTAGTGAAAGAAGTGTTCTGAAACAACCAAACCCATAGGAGGCTTCTAACGACAGAATAATAATAATAATAAGAAAACTATTCAAGATATTTCTAAGACCTTAAAAATAGTTCTTAAAATACACGTTTAGAGGGGCGTGGTCTCGCTGAGCATGGAGTGAGACACACGCCGCGGGAGCTCCGGTCCACCTCTGCCTTCTAAAGCTTCTACTGCAGCATCAGAGCTTCCTCGGCTGCGCTGCTTGGAGTGCTTGGGCACCGGAGGTGCACGGGAATCCCTTGCCCGTTTAACACACGCCTTGGACTGCTGGTGGCGGTGCCTTTCACTGCTTTGGTGTTGCGGCCCGGCTCGAGTGCCTGCAGCCGTCATTTTCTACCCCTTGGGACTCGGAGCCTCTTCGGACAGCAAGGCACTCTCTATGCCCTTTCCCGACATCCCTGGGGGCCTCAGCTGGTTTCCTGGGGTCCAGAGCGGAGGTCTGGCCGCCGGACCTCATTGTTTGGAAGAGCGGAGATTGTGTTGCTCCGCAACCGAGGTGAGGGCCGCCATCTTGTGCCTTGCAACGCGGCGCAAGCACACGGGCCGCGGACCACTTGACTGCTTTCCCGCCGCCTCCTGGTGATGCTGCTTAGGGCACCGAAGGTAACGGGATATCGCCTGCCTGTCCAACATGCTCCTCGGACTGCTGGTGTCTCTGGTGTGGGGGTCTGCTTTGGGGGCACGCAGCTGCCATTTTGTACCACCCGGACCCCGGCGAGTTCCCAGACAGCGGGGGCTAGCTACAGACTCAGCAGCACTCCGGGGGCCCTGCCTGCCTCCCTGGGGCCCAGAGTGAGGCCCTGGTGGCTCGGGCCCATCTTTCAGGCGCATGGGGGTGTGCCATCCCAAGAACTTTGGAAACACCGCCATCTTGGGCCTTCCGGTGAGGCAAGAGGGAACGGGCCACGGAGCCTCTGGCGGACTCTCTGACACAGCACCAGTCCTCTGGAGACCATGCGCGCTGTCTTCCACGCGGAGGTGAGTGGCGACTCCCACTGGATTCCTCCACCCGACCTATATCCTCTCTCTCTGCTGCTAGCCCACGCTGCACCTGGACTGGCTTTGCGGCTTCCCCGGTGTCTCCCTCTCGATAGCCTGCTGGAGGAACATCTACCAATCCCCGCCGGCGCCTAAGGCACTGGACTTCTGTTGAGCCCTCACCTTCTGTCTGGGTTGCGCCTGCTGGGGGCCCTCCTGTTCCTACCTCCCTGAGCCCTGCTGCCGGGACGCTTTGGGGCTTCTTGGTGACACACACAGCAGGCCTGGTTAGTGCTCTTCCCCGCACACCCTCGCGAGTGGCCTCCTATTCCTGCTACATACCTGCCTCTGTCTTCTATGGGGCTGGGGGAACCGCCGCATCCGCTGGGGCCTCAAGAGGGACTCACAAGGTTCCCCTTCTCACCCTGCCAGTGACCTTAGCCTCCTCACGCTGCTCGGGAGGGGCCTGGGAGGAACACCGGACTCTGAAAAGACAAGCTCTCACTACTCACCCCTTTGCTGCCAATTGTCCAGCTCCTCCACACAGCGGCTGCCTATACTACATACGGGGTGGCACCCGGCCTCCCGCTCCACCCTCCACCCTGGCTCCACATTCTAAAGCAGAGAAAGACATGGATGCACCGCCGAAGGACAATCCTGTGATGGCCCTGTGGAATAAAGCTGGTTCTACCTCTGTTGCGGCTATGGCTTCTTCGACGGGGGGCCCCTTCCAACCCTGTTACTCAGTCCTTCATGGCCAATTTTCTACAAGAACTCAAGTCCGAAATTGGCTCCCTCTGAACTGAAGTACAATCCTGCGTGAAGGAACTCAGGAGAGAAATTGGTGGAAGAGTGGGTGACCTTGAGAAAACGGTCGACACTCGCACGGAGGATCAAGAGAAACTGTGGCAAAGACTGTCTCTCTTGGAGGAACAACATTTCGAGCTCCAAATTAGGCAGGAGGACATATTAAACCGGAGCCGCCACAACAATCTGCGCCTGTGAGGTGTTCCAGCGGGGGCAGAGGGCTCTGACATGACCTTCGTTGCAGATCTCCTCCACGAAATCAGAGGGGATGAGGATGCCTCTCCGCCTGCACTTGATCGAGTTCACCGTGTGTCTGGACCTCCTGATCACTCCAGTCTGGTCCCCGATATACTGGCTAGGGTCCACTTCTTCACAGCAAAGGAGGCCATCTTAAAGGCAGCACGTTTCAGGTCGGAGTTAACCTTTAAGGGCTCTCCTATACGGATATTCCAGGACCTTGCTCTGACCCCGCTTCAACGCCGCAGGGACTTCAAACCTGTAACCGACAAATTCGAGAGTTGGGCGTCCAATATCAGTGGGGTCATCCTTTTGCCCTCATCTTTCAATGGTAATCCAAGCGCCAGGTGCTACGATCCTTTCAGGGGGCCTCCCAACTGCTTCACCTCCCGATCACTTCCCCACCGTCCAGCCCTTCACAACTGCCTTCCTTGGGCCGAGAGCCTGCAAAGCCACCGTGGGCTAGAGCGCTTAGACCGCGGCACCAGTATACACAGGGGAACTCTCCTCTTCCCAAGCCAAACAGGACATCATCCAGCATCTTCGCTCTCTGGACGGCAGGCGGTACCCCCCCTGCTCTCAGCATAAAGAGAACTGAATGATTTGCCATGGCTCAGACGGACATCATTCTTCTCCGTCCTTGGCAGTTCTTAACAGAGACATCATGCTCATTGCTTGTTCGCCCCTTGCTCTGACCACAACGTAGCAGCTGTGCCGGTGTGCACCTCCTGACGGCGATGCTGATCAGCTCCGAGCCAAATCCCCTTCTATTCCTCAGAGAGTGACATCTCTGGGATGGCTTGTGCCACTGAGCCTAGCTTGCTCCTAGACTGGAATAGGTCATGTTGGCCACGTTGGCCGTTGCTCAATTTGGATATTTTATTTGTCTTTTCTCTTTCCCCCTTTTCTTTTCTCCTTCTACTCTGTCTGGAGGGAGAATTTTGTAACTATGGGTGCGGCATTTCTCAATCGAGGGCTATTCATTGCTGTATTGGCCCTGCTCTACATTACACTGGACATTGTGCTACATTCTTGCTGTATTTGCTTTTTATGGGGGTATGCCGGGGGAAGTAATGTGGTGCTGCTCTATAATCTATTCTCCCTACTCACGATGGCACCTGTGTGCAGTCTGCCTCTACCATGACTTCGGTACCCTGTTTGAAACTTCTCTCCCTTAATGTAAAAGGTCTCAACTCCCCAACAAGCGCCGCCAGATTTGGCGTTCTCTATTACAACAGAACCCAGACGTTATCTTCCTACAGGAGACTCATCTATTAAAGGCAGACGTTCCCCGTATGGCTCACCCTGAATAACCCCTTCAATACTGGGCATCTGCACCTACCAAAACAGCTGGGGAGGCTATGCTCTGCAGGGAAGGTATCCAAAAAAGGGCTCCCAAAGTGGTCGGTGGCAAAGAAGGTAGACTCATTAAATTGGTGTTCAGGATCGGGCAGCGGGCAGTCCCACTTTGCAATATTTATGCTCCTTATCAATCGCAGGACCTCTTCATCAGGGAATGCCTACAGGAACAGATAACACATGATGACCACTAACTTATCCTGGGGGGTGATTTCAATGTGGTTGCTGGACTGTATCGTAGTGATGGCTTGTTTCATGGGGCGGGGGCCATGTCCTATTCTTTGAAAAAACACCATACTGATCTTGGTTTAATAGACATTTGGCGCTACCACTCCCCAGCCACGCACGACTACTCCTATTATTCACATGTCCATCATTCTTACTCTCGCATTGATTATTTGTTTCACACTCTCTGATACGTGAAGCACTCTCTGCGTTTATGTCCGATATCTCCCTCTCGGACCATGCCCATGTGGAGCTTCTGTTGCATGATCACACATTTCATTCACGTCACCCTCCCCGATGGCGACTACCTTCCCACGTTCTTTGAGACCCTGTGGATGTATCAAAGCTCCGTGAAGCTATCACATCCTATTTCTTGTCCAACGACATACCTGAAACTCCTTTCTCCGTGGTGTCGGACGCCTTTCAAGCCATAATCCGGGGTCGTATCTCGCCTATTTGGCATAAAAACGCTCGAACAACTGGACCAGGAACATCCTCTTGCCCTTCTGTGGTGGTTTTCCGTCCTGGCCGGGCAATAAGGATCCGTCCAGCATGGCGGACAATGGGCTCCAAGCAGGAAGTGGGTTGCGCGGTCCAGACGCTCAGCCCGTAACTCCTGAAATGGAAGTGACAAGTCCCGAGGGAGAGGCTAAAAACGCCGGCTTGAAATTGAACGGGGTTGCCATCGAGGAGGGAGTGGAAGGTGAAACGGCAGACAAGACAGATCCAGAACGCGAGGAGGAAAGCCCGGAGATCGAGCTCGCAAAGCCAGAAGCAGCATCACAACGACTCCCCTCGGCCCAGGAGGGTCGTGGGTTCAGGCAAGTCCCGGGCTCTCATTTGTTTCGTGGTTGGTGATACGGGGCACAAAACGCTACCACACCCATCCCTTCCCTCACGTAGGCACTTCACAGTTAAGGACAGGTGGCGGCAGCACTATATCCCTCAGCATTTAAACCCCTTTGGAGAGAGACCTGACATTTCTTTTGTTTTTCTGGTTCCCCACCCAAGGAGATGGGCACCCTCATAAAGTTGACCAGACGTGGATCACCCCAGCAACCGGAAGGACCCATCCAGGACCAGGGACAAAGGCAACGCAACCCCGTTATTTGTTTATGAACACCAATCCTACTCTGAGCCTCTAAATCATGGACTTAGACAAGAAGCCTGGAAAGCCCTGGGCCTAAGAATCTGAATAGTCTAAATAAAAGACCCTTCACTCTCCTGACCACAGACTCTGGTGTGTCATTAAAAGGAAAGAGGGGGGGGGGGGGGGACGACAGACCACGCCCGAGGAGGAAGACTAGTACAGTGGTGTCAGAAGTGGGATCACGGTGTCTAGCCACCCATGACGCCACCCATCACCATGGAGTCCGCAGTGGCCCAGTTGGCAGAAGGCCAACGCCAGCTTCAGCTCCTCTTCGAGGAGCAGACCAAAATAGCCCAACGAGAACGGGAAATCCTGCAACAAGCCCTAAAAGATCAAGCTCCCCTGATGGCTTCCAATCAGCAAGTCCAGGACATGGTTATTCGAAGGTTGACGGACGCCATAGCAAATGCCCGGGTACATCCTAACGTCCCCAGTTCTGTTCTTCAGAAGTACCAGGAGGGGGACGACCCCGATTATTTTTTTTACCAATTTTGAAAGGGTTGCTACCACTGCGGCCTGGCCCCAAGAGAGAAGGGGACAATATGTCGCCCCGTTGTTATCGGGGGCACTACAAGCCGCATTCCAGGCCGCCAACCCCGACGGAACAACCCCCTACAATGAAGCAAAGAAAGCCATCCTGGAGCGGCTTAGCTACGACCGGGAATATTATCGCAGCAAGTTTTGCAAAGAAAAATGGTCTGCCGGGGATGATCCCTGAGCCCTGTACTACTGGATAAGGGATTTAGGGAACCAATGGTTACGTCCAGTCTCCTCCACAGTGGACGAAGTAACAGAACAAATATATCTGAAAAAATACCTGGATGCCATTCCCCTTTCTACACGTTCTTGAGTCAAACAACATCCTCACTTAACTGTTCCCCTGGCCGTAGATCTGGCCTGTGCCTTCCATAGGAGCCCCGATTTCAAGACTCATTCCCAACGGTACCCTCTATCCAACCCCAGGCCTCCTGTTAAGGTCCCGGAAGGCAAAGTCCAACCACCCCCCCCCCCCATGAAGCCAATGTCCCGACCAACTCAGCATTACAGGGACCACAGTGCTTTCACTGTGCTGAGTGGGGGCACATAGCCAGGCAGTGTCCCGCCCGCAACCCTCCCCAGGAGCCTATGGAGGTTGGGTATACAAGGGGACGCGTGTTAGTCACTGGGGAAAATCCTTCGATATACAAAAAGCCCATTCACGTGAACGGCAGACCGGTGGTAGCGTTAATGGACACCGGGTACCACCATACAGTTGTTAGTAACGACCTCATCCCTGAGTCCCAGATCCTGAGAAACAAATATGTCCAGGTCACCTGTGTGCACGGAGAGAAGAAGATGTACCCGCTCGCCGAGATCCCGCTCGAAATAGACGGGGATCCCCAGCTAAGGAAAGTGGGGGCCGTATCCTGTCTGCCTGAATCAGTCCTTTAGGGTACCGATCTCCCGAAATTCAAAGAGTACCTCTCCACCCTCATGTCTCAGTCCTCTGTGGTAGGGTGGTTAAACCAGGCCCCGTTCTCTTAGGAAAACTTAAACGGACCAAAACTCAAAACCCCAAAGACACGTAAAAAGAAAAGAGAGGAACGGATTGCATACTTGAGGTCCCATAGTACTTTGCAGTCTTCTCTCTTTTTTTCCACAGAAACACCCCAGACCCCAGGTCAAAACTTCCGAGCCACACAGCGAGATGATGGCACATTGAAAAACGCATGGGAACAAACCCAAGAAGACCACCCCGAAAATGTAGGCCAATTGTTTTGTATAAAAAGGGGTTTGTTATATCGGGTAACCCGAGAAACAGGACACAAGAAGGAACAGCTACTGGTTCCAAAACCATTTAGAGAACAGGTATTGGACCTTGCCCACAGTCGAACGGGGGGGGCACTATGGGAAGGAACACACACTACAATACCTATTGGAGAAGTTTTATTGGCCTGGGGTCTATCGGGAGGTAGCCAGATACTGTGCTCTATGCCAGAGATAACAGTTAATTAATAAGCCCGTTCTTCCCAAGGCCCCCTTGCAGCCACTCCCGATCATTGATGTACCCTTGCAAAGAGTAGGGATGGACCTAGTAGGACCCCTCCTACCCTCCTCTCGAGGCCACCAGTACTTACTCGTACTTGTTGACTATGCGACACGATACCCCGAGGCAGTACCCCGGACTAGTACGACCACTACGGCTGTAGCCCAGGCAATGGTCTCCTTCTCACGGGTGTGTTTCCCCCGTGAATTGCTTACAGACCAAGGAACCCCATCTGTCTCCCGCCTGATGAAACAGATATGTGAGTTATTGGGCATCAAGCAAATACGGACCACGGTGTACCATCCCCAAACCGACTGTTTGGTTGAGTAGTACAGTAAAACCATAAAGACCATGTTAAAGAAAAGTCGTATTTCCCTGACCGGCGACGTGGGGGTAGGTCTACCGCCACCCTCTTCCTTGGAAACCGACACTACACCTTAGTGTCTCCACTAGCCGGATCTGATACTACACATCCATGACCCTAATGGGGCTGTGTTTTTAGAATTACAGGTACCACACTTTCTTTGGGTGCTGTAAGGGTGGTCACCTGTATACTGTACTATAGACCATCACCATTTAAGTGTAGGTAGATCTTTTGGTCCTGACGAATTGCCATCAAATACACTTAAGGGCAAGAAACATGTTGACCGCTTGACAGACGCAATTAACCCACATCCTTAGAGTTGGGATTAGCGTTGTTTTGTCTCATTTTTAATTAGGGTAGGGACCACGTTCATTAAAATTTTCTGAGTGGACCTTCTCCCCTATTTTACTTTTTCCTACACATCATTATCACCTACACAATTTAGGGCCCTCACATGCACTTCACCCACCGGCTTTTGGAAAAAAGAACTCCGCCAGGAAGGCCCCATCTCGGGTGCCGGTCGGGGATTGCAGCGCCGCCCCGATAAGGAGCAGACCCGATGATGAAGCAAGACATCTAGCTGGCTGGGTGTGTGAGGGTCTTTTTCCAACAAGGAGAAGTTTCTTCTCCCCTTCTTGCGCAACTACTTACTCTTAAGTAGAGCCCATTTCTTAACACACGTTCGCCTGCATTCACATTAGGAACTGCATACCATTCTTGTTGTAGTTCTATCAACTGACCTGTATGCTGGACCTGGATAAATAATAGTCCGCTTTTCCCTTCCTTTGACTCTATGCGACACGATACCCCGAGGCAGTACCCCTGACTAGTACGACCACTACGGCTGTAGCCCAGGCAATGGTCTCCTTCTCACGGGTGTGTTTCCCCCGTGAATTGCTTACAGACCAAGGAACCCCATCTGTCTCCCGCCTGATGAAACAGATATGTGAGTTATTGGGCATCAAGCAAATGCGGACCACGGTGTACCATCCCCAAACCGACTGTTTGGTTGAGTAGTACAATAAAACCATAAAGACCATGTTAAAAAAAAGTCGTAGATAAAGCAGGTAGAGATTGGGACAGACAGCTTCCCCTAGTATTGTTCGCCATCCGTACTCATGCCCAGAAGTCTACAGGCTTTTCCCCATTCGAGCTATTATTCGGAAGACAACCCCGCACCGTCCTCGACATGGCAGCAGAACAATGGGTAGAGGAGGAGGACGAAAGCAAGTCCCTTTTACAGTATAGCCAGGGACTGCGAGACACTCTGGCGTCTCTCTGGGAGGAGGTCCATGTAAACATGGAAAACGCACAGGCTACACAAAAGAAATACTACGATAAGGGTACCAAATTACGGGAATTCAAGATAGGAGACCCAGTATTAATCCTTCCCAGTTCTGAAAAAAAATGTTGGCAACCTGGCAAGGCCCTTACAAAATCCTAGATCTAATCACCCCTGTCTCTTATCGTGTAGCTGTCCCCCACAAGACCCACAGAGGCCAGATGTACCACGTAAACCTCCTAAAGGCGTGGGAGGGCCCCCAAACCCCCCCCACCCCCCAAGTTCAGACACAGAAGTATTAAATGCATCCCTTACTCAACCTCTAGACATTTCCTTAGTACCCCCTCCCAGCCTAGGGAACGACTGGGCGAACAGCTCTCCCTTTCTCAAGTGCAACAAATGCAGGCTTTATGCAGAGGATACGCTGATGAACTAACAGGAGTACCCGGACAGACTTCCTTAGTAGAGCATAAAATAGACACCTAAGGTGCTGATCCAGTTCAGTTGAAGCCATATCGTATACCGGCTGCACGAAGGCAGGTCGTGGACCAAGAGATAAAGGACATGTTACAGGCAGACATCATCGAGCCTTCACATAGCCCCTGGTCTTCCCCAGTCGCTCTTGTTTCCAAACCAGACGGGAGCATACAATTCTGTATTTACTTCCGCCGATTAAACGGTAGGTCCAAATTCAACACTTACCCTATGCCCCGGGTCGACGAACTGATCGAACGGTTAGGGGAAGCAAAAATCATGTCTACGATCAATCTCACAAAGGGATATTGGCAAATACCCCTCGCCAAAGAAGACAGAGGAAAAAAACGACCTTCTCAACACCACCGGGCCTTTACCATTTTAAGGTCCTTCCATTTGGCCTTCATGGCGCACCAGCCACCTTTCAAAGGTTAATGGATGTTCTTCTAAAAAAAACACCATACCTACGCTGCGGCCTATCTGGACGATATCTTCATCCACAGTCCTGACTGGGAAACCCACCTTAAACATCTACAGGTGGTGTTAGACACCCTGAGAGAAGCCGGCCTCACTGTCAACCCCAAAGAAACAACATTTGGAACAGATCACATCCAATACCTCGGGTAGAATATCCAGGCAGGAAAGATCAGGCCCCAACTAAATAAGCTTGAAGCTGTCACACATATTCCCCGCCCAACCAATAGAAAGGATGTCCGTTCCTTCCTGGGGCTAGTAGGTTACTACAGGAGGTTTATTCCTGGCTTTTCAGACATAGCTTCCCCCCTTACTGACATCCTAACTAAAGCCACAACAGGAAAGCCCTTCCAATGGTCCCAACCTCAGGAACATAGTTTCACCCTTCTGAAGACCATGTTATGCAAGACTCCAGTCCTTACCTGTCCTGACCACACCAAGACATTCGTCCTTCAGACTGACGCTTCGGGAAGGGGGCTTGGGGCTGTCCTATCCCAACCAGATGAACAGGGTGGACTGCGTCCTATTCTTTCTCTCTAAGTAGGAAACTCTTCCCTAGGGAAACACGATATGCCACAATAGAAAAGGAGTGTTTGGCCATCAAGTGGGCGGTGGAAGCACTGCAGTACTATCTCCTTGGTAAGCGGTTTCTTCTCTTGACTGACCATGCCCCCTTGACCTGGCTCTCCATGCATAAAGACTCAAACCTAAAAGTACTCCGGTGGTTTCTTGCATTGCAACCCTTTTCTTTTTGTACTTAACATGTCCCTGGGAAATTACAGGCGAACGTGGACTTCCTCTCCAGATGCCCCGTGACTGAATGGTCCACACGTCCATTCCTGGATGGAAGGCAATGTGGTGGTTTTCAGTCCTGGCCGGGCAATAAGGATCCCTGCAGGATGGCGGACAATGGGCTCCAAGCAGGAAGTGGGTTGCGTGGTCCAGACGCTCAGCCCAGAACTCCTGAAACGGAAGCGACAAGTCCAGAGGGAGAGGCTAAAAACGCCGGCTTAAAATTGAACGGGTCGCCATCGAGGAGGGAGTGGAAGGTGAAACGGCGGACAAGACGGATCCAGAACGCGAGGAGGAAAGCCCGGAGATCCAGCTCGCAAAGGCAGAGGCAGCATCACAACGGCGAGAACAGTCCCAACCGAAGGAGACGAACGACGAGGATAACCGCTCTGGGAGCAGCACCCACGAGTCCGGTACTCCAGCAGGGGAACCGGAGGCTGCGACTCCCCTCCCCTCAGCCCAGGAGGGTCGTGGGTTCAGGCAAGTCCCGGGCTCTCATTTGTTTCGTGGTTGGTGGGCGGGGATACGGGGTACAAAACGCTAGCACACCCATCCCTTCCCTCACGTAGGCACCTCATAGTTAAGGACAGGTGGCGGCAGCACTATATCCCTCAGCATTTAAACAACTTTGGAGAGAGACCTAAAATTTGTTTTTTTCTTTTGTTTTTCTGGTTCCCCACCCAAGGAGACGGGCACCCTCAAAGTTGACCAGACGTGGATCACCCCAGCAACCGGAAGGACCCATCCATGACCAGGGACAAAGGAAACACAACCCCGTTATTTGTTTATGAACACTATCGCTACTCTGAGCCTCTAAATCATGGACTTAGACAAGAAGCCTGGAAAGCCCTGGGCCTAAGTATCTGAATAGTCTAAATAAAAGACCTTTCACTCTCCTGACCCCAGACTCTTGCGTGTCATTAAAAGGAGAGAGGGGGGGTGACAGACAACACCCGGGGAGGAAGACGAGTACACCTTCACAAGTGACGCCTGGCTATGCTCCACGGCCAGCTACGGGCCCATAGAACTCACAAGGCGGAGCATGCTCTCCTGGAGTTGAAGTAAAGATACTATGAAGGGAGGGATAAGGTGGAAACGGTTCTGGCTCATCGCCTCAGGAAGCGGGCCGCAAAGGCACACATTGCTAACATAAAATTGGATGATGGCACGTGGGCTACCACTTAAGCCACTAAACTGAAAGCCTTCCACGACTACTATTCATCTCTTTACGCACTGGATCCACCCAATCTGGACCAGATTCAGGCAGTACTGGGGGAATGTACTTGGTCTCCGATCAGCCGGCACCATGCATAACTCCTTGAGGGCCCACTTACATTGGAGGAACTTACAGGCGCCCTAAAAGACCTCCCTCTTGGGAAATCCCCGGGCCCGGATGGCCTCCAGGTCTCTTTTTATCGCGTTTTTCTTCCGCATCTCTGGGAACATTTACTTCGCCTTTTTAATTCTTTCTCGGATACTGGAGGACCCTCTGCCTTTATGGCACTGGCTGAGATTGCACTGCTTCCCAAACCTGGGTAGGACCTCACGCTATGTTCCCCTTTCCGAACCACCGTGCTTTTAAACACGGATCTCAAACTTATACCAAAATACTGGCCAAACGACTCGATCCGCATCTACCCGGGCTTAATGAGCCAGATCAGGTTGGCTTCATTCGTCATCGGCAGGGCGCGGACAATGTGCGGGGCATCACTCATTTGGTAGGGAAGGCTCACCACTGGAACATACCCGTGTGCTTGTTGCCACTCGATGCTGAAAAAGCATATGACCAGGTGGACTGGGTCTTTCTCTGGGCTGTCCTGCATAAAATAGGGCTGTGACCCCGGATGATCACTAGGATCATGGCTCCTTACCTCTCACCTCTAGCCCAGGTGCTGGTCAACAGCCAACTTACGGGTCCCATCTCTGTCCATAGGGGCACCCGGCAGGGCTGCTCTCCATCTCCCCTATTATTTGCACTTGTTGTAGAGCCCCTCGCCGTCATGATACGCCAGTCTCCTGATATTCATGGCATCACTCTCGGAGGCTTGGACCATAAAATAGCTTTGTTTGCGGACGACCTCCTCCTCACAATCCCCGAGTCAGAGATCCCTGTGCTCCAGTCTCTTGTCCCGTATCAATGGGCTTCCCATTCCATTCGGTATCTAGGGCTCAACTTTACTCCTAATCTTAATACGTGGCCGCAAGTCAATTGGCAAGAATGTATAAAGGCCGTTTTAGAGGATCTGCGAATGTGGAGGTCTCTCCCCCTTTCCTGGCTGGGCCGCTTGAACGCAGTTAAAATGCCGGTGCTACCGAAAATATTATATCTATTCTAGACCCTACCCACGCCTTTCCCGCAGCACCAGATTCAGAACATTCAGCGTGAACTCACTAACTTCATTTGGGGAGGGCATCGGCCATGCTTCTCCAATAAAATACTTCTTCTACTGCGAGACAAGGGGGGGCTGGCTTGCCCCAATTTAATGGAGTATTATTGGGCCTCTCACCTTCATTTCATTTCGGAATGGATAGCGTGGGAGAGCGAGACGGTCTGGTTCCATATGGATAGGGCAGTGACCTGTAGACCCATATGGGATCTTGCCTGGCTCCCACGGGAGGCTCGGTCACGCAGCGCCTATATGCCAATCCCAACAAAAACTGTGCTCGATATATGGAATAAGCTAGCGTTGTCCAGGGGTCTCACTTTTTTTACGTCTCCTCACACTCCTATTGCACACAACCCACACTTCCCGCCCGCCTCGTATTCACACTCCTTCTTGGCCTGGTCAGATGGGGGTGCCGAACACTCCAGGACCTTTTTAATGGGGGTTCCTTTAAATCCTTCGAACAATGCAAACAGGACTTTCAGCTTTCTGAGGGGGCTCGATTACAGTATCTTCAACTTCTGCACTGGGTACAGGCGCCATCCTCCGCTCAGGGAGCCACCCGCCCTTTTGAACGGCTGGTGCGCTCCTTTGACAACTCCACGGGTTTGATCTCTCGCACATATCAAGTTCTTCAAAACACCCCTCGTGTTATCCTGCATACTTATCAATCCTCATGGCAGTCCGACACACCTGCTGACATCACGCCTACACAATGCACCATCTGTGGCGCGACATTCCGAAGGTTTTCCGCTGCGTCTTTCATGAGGGAAACTGCATACAAGGTTATGACACAATGGTATTACACCCCCATAGGTTGCACAAAATATTCCCTACTTGCTCCCCTATCTGTTGGCGTTGTACGAGCGCTGTAGGAGATTTTCTCCACATCTGGTGGAATTGCCCGCTCTTGACCACCTATTGGAAGGAGGTCCTCAGTCACATCAAACTGGAGATTGGTTACCCAGTGCCCGAAGCCCCGTCCACAGTCATTTTAGGCCTCAAGCCTGTGAAACCGCTTGCCATGACGCGCAGGGATTGGCACCTAAGCTTACATATGCTCGGCGCAGCTAAACAAATCATAGCACTATACTGGAAGAAGGCTGAAACGCCTCCAGTGAATATCTGGTTCACTCGCCTGTGGCATACTATGGCAATGGAGTTACTCATGGCGCGTTTGCAACTCCGAGACACCAACTTTACCAAACTCTGGCAACAGTTGATAGATTATCTTTGCAAACTTGACCATGTCCATCTTCAGCCCCCGAAGCTCTGGGCTTTATGCCTATTTGAGGATAACTTACTCCCCTCTGATGTGGATAGACTCTGGGGGCCCAATAGAGGTGCCGACTAATATCCCCACTATATGGTGTTATCTCTGCAAGCAGTCACGCTCCTCTCTTTCAATGGCCATTCCCACTCACAGGGGGTCAGTTTCTGGATGTGGGACCCTCCATCATCCAACCACTTTCCACGAGCCGGGTAGCCTTGCCTTCTCCTAGAGCGATACTTTTGGTTAATGATGGCTTTGTGACACACCACATCCTTGCCTACCAAGCTTTCACTCGCCGACCTTTTGGAATGCTTAATGTTGCCCTCCTCCCTCTCCTCCTCTCTTTGATTTTCCCTTCCTCTCCTCTTTTTTCTTCTCCTCCATCTTTCAGTTTCCTGATAATCTTGATTGCTGTATTGTTTTTATTTGAATTGTATTCTCAATAAACAGATTTGAAACATAATACACGTTTAAAAACGTCAAATAATGTACTTCCCCAGCTTCTATACCTATTGCACTCCTTGCCCACACCTATCACCTCGGAAGACATTAAACGGCTCCAGGCAGATCTCAGCTCCTTCATATGGAAAGGGAAGCACCGTCTCATCTCCGATACTTTGCTTACAATTCCAAGAAACCGATGGGGACTGGCCTGTCCCAACCTCTAGGACTATTACTGGGCAGCTCATCTACGCTATAGATCTTAGCGGGTAGTTGTAGAGAGCTAGAAACACTGGGTGCACATGGATAGGGCAGTCACCTGTTGAACGCTGCTTGGTTACCTAGATACTACCGCCCACGTAGCGCTTATATTGCAACCCCAACATGCACAGTGCTAGAGATATGGGACAGACTTGCTACCAGAAGGGGATTTGACTACATTTCTGTCCCCAAACACTCCAATCGTACATAACTCTGATTTTTCCCCTGCTCTTCCCTGGGAATCCTTCTCAGATTGGGTTTAGGGTGAATGTAGACTGCTGCGGGATCTCTTCCAGGGCCAGGCAATTAAGTCCTTCGACCAGTGTAGGAAAGAATTTCATCTCCCCGAGTCTGCCCATCACCAATACTTTCAGCTCTAACATTGGGCCCTATAATGCAAAGCTGCCACTCGTCCAATTAGTCTCTGAGCAACTGGTTTGAAAACTTGAATGTAATTAAGGTTTCATCTCCAAGACATATGATGTCCTGCAGTAGTCACGCCTCATTCCCTGTCACCCCTATAAATTGAAATGGTCTGAGGATAAGGTCTCTGACATCACTCAGAAGCAATTCGAGCTGCTCTGGAAATAAATCCCATGAACGCATAGAAGCATATCCCAACAAGAGGCAGCCTATAAGGTCATGTTTCAATGGCACTATACCCGGGCCCGTATCCACACAATATAATCTGCAGCCCCGGCTGCATGCTGCCGGTGTGATTCGCAAGTTGGCAACTTCCGTCATATATGGTAGGTGTGCCCCTCCTTAAAAGTCTTTTGGAAGGAGATCTGGAGTTAAATTAAGGGCGAACAAACCAGAAGACTACCACGTGGTCATATTGGGCATTCGCCCCACATCCCTGACTGCCATGACCCACAGAGATTGGTATCTGGTGTACCACATGACAGGGGCGGCCTAACAGCTTATAGCTCGGACCTGGCCACCCCCCTCGGCCCCATCAACAGTTTTGTGGTTTACACAATTCTGGCACACTATAGGTATGGAGCAAATCCCACATAAGCTGTCCCTTACAGACAAGACATTTCTGCGCCTTTGGATGCGGCTCATCGTCTCGTTTAGAATATTTGTGCTTCCAACCTCCCACCCAACGCACATTTCAACTGTTTGACGCATATGCTAGGTTTCCTCTCCACTTCACTACGCACAATTTCCGGAACACGAGAGACTGATTAGGGCCATTTGTTCTCCAATCTTCCCTTTCCTGCTCCCCTGTTCTTACTTGTTGACTAGTCTTGCCCTTCAGATAGACGCACATCCCCAAAATCAGCAGAACACAGACCTCTCTGTTCAGGCTCTATCAAGCTGCTTAATGGGAGCTAGTTTGTGCACTTGGAACTCCATCGTTTCCAGAATACTTAGGTTAGAATGCTTGCCTAAGGTCCCAAGTGTACTATTACTTCTCTGTACCTATCTAATAGAGGTCCCTTTCGTCTCTATATTGTAACGTTTCTTAGAAAATTCAATAAACAGAACCAAAGCATTTTAAAAAACGTCAAATTCGGTACAGTAAAACACTCAGTAGTTCAAGACAAAGACCATCATAAGTGCAAAGTGCATAATGAAGCGGATTCAGTACGGTGCTTATCTTCTATAACAACCTCAAACTGAAAACCGTACGCCGTAACATTCAATTAGTATTTCATTCAAACACTGCCTTACAAACTAAGTATAAAAGCAAACAATTGAAGTTTCAATAACAGTAGCCCCTGATGGAAAGAATATTTATGAAGTGCATAGTGACTGTAATAAAACACAGCTCAATCCCCCCACAAACATTTTTGGAGCCATCTAAGAGTTTGTTAACACTACTCCAATATCAAGTAATTTCATTAAAAATAACGCTTCTCTCCGTGTAGATTAATGATACTTTAAAAATTATACGTAGCAACACTTTTTTCTCTCGACTACGAGGAGCCCGTAAAAGGTGCACTTGATTATAGTTTACATCAAGCTTATACACAGCAGGCATTATTTACAGTTAATTGTGTCCTGAAGCATTTGATTCGCCAAGATGGGCCTATCCAGATTCCAATTCCTAAATTAAGTTCACTTATATATTTGTTAGGAATCGCTGATATATAGGGGACAATGCCATATATAAAGATCCAATTAAAAACATGCTTTACTGACATTTTTGTTGATATATTTCCTATCTTTGATCTTACCAACTTCACAAAACCTTTACATTCAATATTCTCTTAACTATGGGGACAGACATGGAGTTCTTAAAACTCAAAACATGGATCTCAAATCAGATTTAGCCACTACATTCTTTACCTCACACGATAAATTGTATGATCTACCATTATAGCATTTCAAATGATAACACAGAGCTTGTCAAAGTTTGGTGAACAGTTTAGTGGATGTATAAACAACAAGACTAGAATCTGGCCATAAGGTTCCAAGCTGGCAAATTTAGTTCCAACCTTTAATCTTAGATCATGGCACCGGGTGGGGTGATGGGGTTACTAGGGGACAGAAACAAAAAAAATCTCTTTAAGCAAGTCATTTCTAGCTCCATCCCAGTCTAAATATAATCATTCTGCTCTGTAAAGAGGTCGGGGACTAAATTTCACAAGAACAACTTTTCTTAAAGTTCAGTGGAACATCAACCATATCTAGAATCAAAGCCAATAGGTCTTGCCCATGTTTAATCTATTGACTTTATCATATTTTTTTACATGTTGCACAACAGGGTTGCTGCAGTGCAGCATGGCTGAAATTAAAGAAAAGGAACTCTATTAAGTGAGCGATGCTGTCGGCGAAAGTGCTTTTCTTTCTTTTATTTACTTTCAACCATGTTGCAGAAGCAGACACGCTGCTGACAGCACAAAAAACATTTGAGAATGCCAGCAGATCTTGTACAGGCAAGATCTGGCGTTGCCAATGCATAGGGAAAAAAAGCACGATGACAAGGCCAGTGCTGGCTGCGTCATAGCACTTTTTTCTTCCTTGCACGAGTGAGAGAATGGCTCAAACAACAAAGGAGAGGGGAGTGGAGGCAAGTAAACCAACAACAAAGTGGCAACAGCTCAGGAGGGGGGCCATACAAGTAAAGACCGGGGAACAGTTCAAACAACAATGAGGGAGGGGGTACGCACAAGCAACAAAGCAGATCAAGAAGGCCTGCAAACACCTGCACTCTTATGGAGTGCTACAACTTACATTAAAAAAAATACCTCCAGAAGCGTGTGACCAGTGGAAGGACACTGGCTGCCGACAGCCGTACTTGGTCCATGCTCCATGGAAGGGACAAACACACAAAGAGAAAGTGAAACTGACATGTGTTGACCAATGAGAAGCAAGGAAATAAGAGTGATGATGAGGCCAACCAATGGTAAATAATGGGCAGGCCCTAAGCCCCTTGTATGCAAACAAAATGTCTCACAAGCGACAGTGCATGCGCTGACTCAGGCAAGACCTAAAAAGCAGATCAACAGTGAAATAGTTAGCTTGGAAACCAACTTGTGTTTTTGCCATGATGCCAGTATTTTGAGCAGTAGCGACTTCTCTGAATAGGCCGAGGGGCCGTGCCCCCTTATTTTATAGCCTGTTTGATTATATTATACCAAGAGCAGATAATAATCTATTTATCACTCTCGAAATAGTAAAAATGACGACCTTATTTGATCCGGCAACAGTCTCTGTCTGATGACTAACGCAGGACCATAAAGGCACCCGCACCAGCCTTCAAAAAGAGATCACCAGGGCTGGAGAAACTACATCCCTGGACAGTTGAATGCACTAGTACCAGAAGCTGAAAGAAGCAATCTTCCTAATGGGACCAGCAGAAAGGAAAGTAAAAAACTTTAAAGCTTTTAAAAGTTGTGTGCTGCGCATATGTGTTAGTGTGTGTGTTTGTAGGTAAGAGTGTGTCTGTGATAGACAGAATGTGGGTGGGCGTGTGTAAGTGAGAGAATCGGTAAAGAAGAGTTGCGATTCTAATAAGTTTTGCTGCATTTAGAATTGGGATTTTATTAAAGACAAGGAGGCTAGCATTATGCATTATACTTTTATTTCCCACTTCTGAGCAGCACCTTTAAAAGCTCATGGAATCTTTAAAACATCACAATCTAAAAGAACTTTCATAAAAAACATAAATAGCATGAGGACACCATCTTCTTCCTCTTTTCGTTTGCCTCTTCCAACTTCAAAACTTTTCTTCAAACACTCTTCTCATGAAACCAGACGAGAAACATCCAACATTAATTCTCTAAGATAAATAAAAATAAATAAATTAAATTTACATTGTCTACCATACTCAACTTCCCCTTTGAAACAACACCAAATGGTTATTATCATTAAAATATACTTCCTTTACACCCAGGGAAGGGTGGGAGGGATAATGCTAGCCTCCTTGTCTTTAATAAAATCCCGATTCTAAAATCAGTAAAACTTATTAGAATCGCAATTTTATGTCAAGATAGGAGGCTAGCATTATGCATGTTCAAAGCTTTCTAAAACACATTTAGAAACATGTTCAACTGATTTAAAATAAAATCTCCTGAAGGTTGAAACTGAAGATCAATCAGCTGCCTTCATAATATCCTCTAGCCTACCTCCTAGCATGCTCACCTTACTTGCCATTGCTCCACATATTGAATGTGCAGTAAACCTACTTACATCCACACCAGCCTCTTTCATTGAACTTTTAACCCATCTAGCAATCGTCGCATTTGAAACTGCCTTGTATGGATTTACGTAAGAAATCAACAATTGATCTATTCCATCTCTCCTCTTTTCCAACATTCTGTTCTCATATTCTTTCAAGCATCTAACCACACACAGACTTGGACATTCATCAAACATTAGATAGAAGACAGAACTTGACATAGTCTTCGTCCTTTTACAAATTTCAAACATTACGCCATTTGGTTGAAAAAATCTATGTGAAATTTCTAAAGCCTGTACATCTGAAACTCTCCTAAAAGAAATGAGACATAATAAAGTGGCTAACTTCCAAGATAACTTCCTGTTATCTAAAAACGTATTACTAGGCCATTCCAAAAATAACTTAAGCACCAAATCCACATCCCACAAGGACCTATATTTCGACTCCGGTGGCCTCTTCACCCAAATACCTTTCATGACCCTACAAACTAAAATACTCCTTCCAATAGACATACCATGACAAAGAATGGCCAGCTGAAATTGCGGATCTATAGCAATTAATAGTCCTATATGACAAACCCTTTTTATAAAGTCCCACCAAAAAATTAGCTATCTGAACCTCATCTGCTTCCAAGGGATCCAAATCCCTTTCCATGCACCAACAAAGCCACACTCTCCATGATCCTTTATATCTTCTTCTAGTTCCTGGCGCCCAGGATTCAAACAGCAACTCTTCAGCCGTTCCTGAAAGATCTGAGAATGCTCCAGAACCCCTGATATCTTCCAAACTAGAAGGTTGAGAGAACCTGACTCCACTAAGGGATGTTCCTCTCCTTCCACATTCCTCAAAAGACCTCTGAAAGCCCAAATCATTATAGGTTCTGATACCGCTAGCTCCATCACTAAAGGAAACCAAGCCTGACTTTTCCAAAAAGTAGTTACTAACACAATTTGACACTTCTGTTTCCTTACCTGAACCAGAACTCTCTGAATCATTGAAAATGGTGGGAATGCATAATATTTCCACCTCCTCCAATCCTGTTGAAACGCATCCACTGCTATTGCACCTGGATCCGGTCTCCAACTCACATATCTGTCTAACTGATTCGTCAGTCTCGACGCAAACAGATACACCTCCAATGGACCCATTCTCTCTTTCAACTGAATAAAAATGTCTTCCTTCAGTTTCCAATCACTGTAATCCTTCATATTCCTTGAATTCCAATCTGCTATCACATTCCAAACACCTGGTAAATATTCCGCTTTCAATCCAATCTTGTGTTCTAAACAAAACTCCCATATCTCTTTCGTTAATTCTGTCAAGTCACTCGACCGTGTTCCACCCAGTCCAGAAACAGCAGATACATTGTCCATCCTTAGAAGAACTGATCTTCCTACCAAACCTTCTTTGAAACTCTTCAGAGCAAATAATCCTGCCTTCATTTCTAAAGAATTGATATGATCTTCCTTCTCCGAAAGAGACCAGACCCCTCCAGTCTCTTTTCCCAAACCAACTGCGCCCCAACCTAAGCTGCTCGCATCTGTCTCTAAAACAAAGTCTGGGCAAACCCCAAAAATCGCCCTTCCATTCCATGCCTCCATGTTCTCTTTCCACCAAACCAATTCTTCTTTCGCCTCCATAGTAATATCTACCATATCTCCGTACCATAAGCCTCTTGACAATCCATTTTTCTTCATTCGTTGTAATGCTCTGTAATGCAGTGGCCCTGGGAAAATTGCCTGAATTGACGAACTCAATAAACCAATTATCCTTGCCAAATTCCTCAAAGTAACTCTCTCTTTGACCAAGGCCTTCTGTATTTCTTCTTTTATTTTCTTTATATTTTTCTCTGGAAGGCACAACTGACACAAGATCGTATCTATCGTGAACAGGGGTGGGGAATTCCTATCTCCCGACGCCCGAGACATCTAGATTTCTTACAAGGGCAAGAGGTTTTAATTTCTAACTTGTCCAAAGGACAAGTAGACAGGTTTACGGTAATCTGATACACAGCAGTTTAACCCTCTTGGTCACAGCCAGTTAATAAGGAGCTCTGAGCAGTTCATTGGCAGTGAAAGGGTCAATTCAAAAGCTGGGGCCGGCACTTTATTTTCACCAGAGCAGAACAACAACATGATTGAGCTGAGCTCAAAGTTGCAGCTCCATATAAAACATGGACAGCACTGTCAGGTAAGAGTCATTTTGCTTTCTCCCCGAGGCTTCCAGGCCCTCCTCTGGCCCTTTCCTTTTCTTCGAGCATAAGATGAAGCTCCAGAACACTCAAATCACTGGAATGTAAGAGGCTGGGCCTCTTGGCTCATGCTCTGACTTTAACCTTGTGACCCCCTGCCTTTTATTCTGTGCTTCCCCCTTCGGCCTCAAATCGGCCCCAAGATCCCTCCTGCCCTCGCCTCCGGGGGCCTACAGTAAAGCCCTTGCTTTCTCTTCTCTTGCAACCCCTGCACAACCCTCCTTTGCACTTTACCTTTCCTGTGCACCTTATGTTTCACCCAGTGCCTGTACTTGCTAACCCTGCACCCCTTGGCCTCTCATATCTCACCTCCTCCAGGGCTTACATTAAAGCTCATTAGTTTTCCCATGGGGAATTCATGCAATCCTCAGGTGCACTCTAATTTCTCTCCTTGCACTGGGCCTCTCCTCTCACTTTGTGCATGCACCAGGGGCATCTGAACACGCCACTGTAGCTAACAGCAGCTGTGGAGTTCTTGATGGGCCTCTTCTTTCTACAGTTCCAGACAAAGGTTCATAATTTACTTGAAAGGGTTGATGGATATATACATGGATGGATATAAGGATGGATGGATGAGTGAAAGGATGGATGGAAGAGCGGATGGATGGATGAGTGAAAGGATGGATGGATGAGTGAAAGGATGGATGGATGTGGTGAAAGTGGATAGATGTGTGTGGATGGATGAGTGAAAGGGTGAATGGATGGGGTGAAAGTGGATGGATGAGTGAAAGGATGGATGGTTGAATGAAAGGGTGGATTAATGGATGAGAGAGTGAGTGAAAGGATGGATGGTTGAATAAGAGGGTGGATTAATGGATGAGAGAGAGAGAGTGAAAGGGTGAATGGATGGATGGATGGATGGGTGGATGTGAAGATTGATTGATGGGTGGGTGGAAGGATGTGAAGATTGATGGGTGGGTGGAAGGATGTGAAGATTGATGGGTGGATGGATGGATGAGTCAAACGGTGGATGGATGGATTTGAGTGAAAGGGTGGATGGATTTGAGTGAAAGATGGAAGAGCAAAAGGATGGATGAATGGAGGGATGAGTAAAAGGGTGGATGGATTTGAGTGAAAAGGAGGATGATGGGGTGAAAGACGGAAGAGCAAAAGGATGAATGGTGGGATGAGTGAAAGGGTGGATGGATTTTAGTGGGGTGGAGGAGTGAAAGATGGAAGAGCACAAGGATGGCTGGATGGAGGGATGAGTGAAAGAGTGGATGGATATGAGTGAAAAGGTGGATGGAGGGGGGTGAAAGTGGATGAATGGATGAGCGAAAGGATGGATGGATGAGTGGAAGGAGGGATGGATGAGTTTGAATGATAGATTTGGAGCTGGAAGGAAAGGTTTGGCCAGGGGTGTTGTGAACCACTCGCTTTAGCAGCTACAGTGGGGTGGAGCTCTTGATGAGCCTCTTCTGTCTGGAGCTCGGCAGACAAAAGCCCATAATTAACGTGTAAGGATGAGTGAGTGAAAAGGATGGATGTGAGTGAAAGGTTGGATGAGTGACAGGGATGTTGGATGGACGATGGATGAGTTGATGAAGGAAAGGGTGAAAGATAGATGGGTTGCAGGGTGGATGGATCAGAAAGCGAAAAGAAGGATGAGTGAAAGGGTAAATTGATGGATGAGTGGAAGGATGGATGAGTGAAAGGGTAAATTGATGGATGAGAGGAAGAATGGGTGAGCGAAAAGATGGACGGATGGATGGCTATGTTTGGGGATGGATAGATTTGGAAATGGATGGGCGGATGGATTGACAAGCAGAATGGTGAAAGGCTGATTAAAGAATGAATGGAAGCTAATGTAGATATCAGTGGGTGAATGAAAGGATAAATGTGTAGGTCTGCAGAAAAGAGGCAAAATACTAGTTTTCAAATGCTTCTATACTATGAGCCTGACATAACCAGAGAGGCTATTATCCGAGCTCTTCTATAATGAGTGCTGCCATTATTTGACGGTGCACATCAAGGCACCAAAGGAACAAGTGGATTTTGTACAGGACATGTAGATTTATGAAGCTACCTGTCCCATGGACAAGTAGATATTTTACTAAATTCCACACCCCTGCGTGAAACCCAAAAACTCCAACTTACTTACTGGTTCCACTACAGATTTTTCTAAATTTATCAAAAAACCCAATTCTTTTAAGAATTTCATCACAAATCTCAACTGTTTTTCTAAAACTACACATTCCTGATTCATAATCAAAATATCGTCTAAATAAATCATCATCCTTATTCCTCTCTCTCTCAAATATCCTACCGCTGTCCTCATCAACTTGGTGAAACACCAAGGGGCAGACGAAAGACCAAAAGGAAGACTTTTGAATTGATACAACTGTCCCTTCCATCTGAACTGAAGAAATTCTTGACTTTCTTCCTCAATTGGAATTGTGAAGTAAGCATATTTTAGATCTAACTTTACCAACCAATCTCCTTCCCTCAGAACATCTCTTAATAAATGAATTCCTTCCATTTTGAAATGTCGATAAGATACAAATTGATTTAGACTTCTTAGATTGATTACTGGTCTCCAACCTTTTCCTTTTTTCTCTACTAGAAAAAGGGTACTTACAAACCCCTTCTGTTCTTCCCTCACTGGAATAAGAACGTCTTTCTCCAACATCGATCTTACTTCGTTCTCCACTATTAACATTAATTCTTCCTGAAACCTCAACTCTTTTGGTTCTTTTTCCTGAAATGGATCTGTTTTGAACTCTACTCGAAATCCCTCTACAGTCTCTAGAACCCACGCGTCCTTCGTCACTTCCTTCCATTTCTCTTTGAAATATTTCAATCTTCTTCCTACCTTTTCCGGGATAGAAATGGTACCAGTCTTCATACTCACCCTGGTTGTGATTCTGTGACTGACTCTGACCTCTTACTCTATTTTCGCGTGTCCTGCTTCTTCCTCTTTGAGGAAAGAAGTTGTAACTATTCTGTCCTCTTCCGAAATTTTCACCTTGGTTCTGGTAATGGGCTCTGTAGATTCCTCGGCCGAAAGATTGCCCTCTTCTTCCAGCCCTTCCATATAAACCATTGCTGCTATGGCTAAATACTCGACGCATATTAAATTGTGCTCTATCTAGACTTGTGAAAGTATTCACAAACTTTGATAATGACTTCACCATCCAGTCTCCAAAGAGAAGACCCCTTGCTTCTTCACTTGACTCCCTATATGCCAGATTACCCAATCTTGGATTTATCCTCATGAGAATAGTTTTCCTTCTCTCGTAATTGACCCCTGCATTCGCATTCCCTAAAAAAAAAAATTGCTCTCTGGCACCATCCCCGCATCAAGGTTAGATCCATATTTAAATCTTTCAAATATGCTTCTTCCACAGCATCAAATATTTTTGCCAAAGGTCCAAGAATATCCAGAACCTTATCCAGACACTGTTTCAGCGAACGATCTAACCCCTTTCGCGGATCTTTACCCATCTTAAATAAGTATGTAATCAGTTCTGGGTCAATATTCGGAGTCATTGTGATATTATCATCAATATTCGGCCTCGAACATTCTGCTCTCATTATATTCCTTTCCTCTATTTCGAGAGACTTGCGCAATCTTCCTTTAATATACTCTGCCACATGTTCCATTGGCCGCCAATCTTTCCCCCTCTGATGTCTTATCTCCTTCGGGTTAAACATTACCTGGCCAAAAGGATCAACTACTGTCTCCTTAACTTTTTCTTTAATGCTGTTCTCTTTTTCTTCTCCCAGTCCATCTTTATATTCTAGATCCAGGATGTATTCATCCAATTCCTTATCACTTTCTACATCCTCTGATGCATTTTCTCTCCTTCCAGTGTATAACTGGCCTTCCTTTGTACCGCTTAGGATACCTTTCTTTTTTGAGCCGCTTTGGACTCCACTCTCTTCCTTTCCATTAAATGTTTCTTTTTCTTTAAACATTTTCCTCCAAGGCCTCTATCATTTTCTTCATCTGAAACTGAAAAATACTCTTACTCTTCATTAGTTCTCCTTTTCCCTAATGCCTGTTTAACACTCTCCTGAATTGACTCCTTCAACTCCTTATTTATAATCTCCCTTATCATCCTTTCCTGTTCCTCACCTGACTTTTCCATCCTATTTTTATTCTCAACTTCTCTCTTTACTCTTTTATTCTATACTCTTTAATCCCTTATTCTTCTTTTAATTTATCTTTTTAAGCACTCCTCAACTCATAAACCTCTCTTTCTCCTTCGCTTCGCTCGACTACTGGTTACTATGGTAACAACTCTCTGCCTTTTATTTCCTTTCAAAAGACATCCCCGCGTTTGAAATCAGGCTCTAATTCCTCTAAAAATATGCCTCATTGTCATCCAATCCCTTTTCACGCATACGCGTGGACGCGTCACCCTCATCTCCTCGGCTCATTCTTCGTGCCTTCTCGCTTCACCGTTAATCTTCAAATGAAGACACAGTAAGCGTGAGCCTCACGTTTAAATAACGCTTCGCTTTATTTGTGCACGCGACCATCTCAGCTGTTCGTTTATTTAATTATATACTTTCAAAACTTCATGCATTTGCTCTCGCGAACATCTTATTTCTTCGTTTCAATTTACTTCCGCTATTTTCAAATAAGCCTCCTTTACTATTATTCGCCTCGTTTTAACTTGTCCTCATATAAATTATTTTTCCATAATAATTACACAAGGCTACAATCTTTAAAAGCGCCTTCTACTCTCCTTGTATTAAAATCCTAAATAAACATTATTTTGTAATTACCAGTCTCGCGTTAATAAAATACTTTTCCTACCATTAATGTACATCTTTCCAAAATACTTAAACACCACTCATCTCACCCATATATTGGGTACCAACAGCATACCTCATCATTCAATCATCCTTATATCCTAATTAAAATTAATCTATGAAAAATGTCATATTCCTTAATGAATACTAATCTGCTCAGAAGCAGAAAACAAAAGAGGAAGAAGATGGTGGCCTCATGCTATTTATGTTTTTTATGAAAGTTCTTTTAGATTGTGATGTTATAAAGATTACATGAGCTTTTAAATGTGCTGCTCAGAAGTGGGAAATAAAAGTATTATGCATAATGCTAGCCTCCTGTCTTGACATAAAATTAAAGTTAGTGAGACTGTGCAGGAGAATGACAGAGTGTTCCTCTGTGGGAGAATGATCAGGAACGTAACTATGAGGGAAAACGACAGCAAGTGTCAGCGTGAGGGAGAACGACGGCAAGTGTCAGCGTGAGGGAGAACGACAGCAAGTGTTACGGCGAGGAAGAACGACAGCAAGTGTTACCGTGAGGAAGAACGACAGCAAGTGTTACGGCGAGGAAGAACGACAGCAAGTGTTACGGCGAGGAAGAATGACAGCAAGTGTTACGGCGAGGAAGAATGACAGCAAGTGTTACGGCGAGGAAGAATGACAGCAAGTGTTACTGTGAGAGAGAATGGAAGCGAGTTTTACTGCAAGGGAGAATGACTTACTCTCTGAGAGAAAAACAGTGAGTGTTACTGTAAGGGAGAAGGTCAGTGAGTGTTACTGTTGTTTAAGACTTAGTGAATCATAGTCTGAGTGGGCCAGAATGAGTGAGAATCAGCGAGTCTGATTTTGTCAGAGTGAGTCGTAACAACTGGGACTGAGTAGGAATTCGTGAAATTGATTCATACTTGGTGAGTTAGTGAGATTAAATGAATCAGAGTAAGACTGACTGACTGGGAATTAGTGAAAATGAGTAGGACTGAGTAAATCACAGTCTGAGTGAGTCAGACAATGCGTACGGCTGAGTGAGCCCAAGACTGAGCGAGACAGTAAATGAGTGAGACGGAGTGAGTTTGGATGAGTGAGACTTAGTGAAAATGAGTGAAACTATGGGAAGCAGAGTGATATATGAGTCAGTGTGAGATTGATTAAGAGTGAGTAGGGCTGAGTGAGAAAGAACAAGAGTAAATTAGACAGAGAATGAGAGTGAATGAGTGAATGTGAGTCAGAGTGGAACTGAGTGAACCACCCCTCGAACCTACTGAGACATCAGGCTCACTCTCAGGAATTTGAGCCAAAGATTACACCTCACCCCTTTTAAAGTTCACCAGCCGCCACTGACTTCGAGCCCAATTTTCCAGATATTTGAGCAATGTTTTGGAAAAGATTTTAGAAGTAGCGTACAAGAGGAACAATAATCTATAGTCAGCTGGTGTTACGAATGTAGCGATTTCTGCTCCATACCAGAACTAGGATATCAGTGTCTAGTGCACATGCTTACAATCAGGGACACACCATATTAATGCATGGTGTTTGTCAGAGTCAAGACGAGGTAAAATGTGCGTTTTGCAATTCAGAAAAAATTAATATTATAGGCGCACATTTCAATTTCGTCCTCCAGGAAATATCTAGATGATAAATTAATATAATTTGCACTCACCGGGACCTGGGACAAGCATCTCACTCACCAAGTTAAAAAACAAACCTCACGGCAGCCCCAGCAAAAAAGCAATCAAAACTAGAGGATATGGCTACATTTGGCAAGCGCTCTCTTGCGTAGTCAATAATTAACTCCTACACCTCCAGCAAACAACTGAACTATATTACTCGCACATTCCCTTTGTGGATAAAGGCCAGGTTAGTGGCACTAAGACTGGAAGAGTAATATATGCGAGCTCACCTCCCGGCATGGCACCACCCAGTATCCTACGACGCAAGATGTTGACTCTACAGCCAAGAAAAATAAACGTTAATTCACATTTTATGCATCTGTCCTTCCCTATTGCAGCAAAAAAAAAAAATCCTCTGCAGTGATTTTATTCACCTAGGAGCACGCACCAGCCGGCAGGCAGTGATAGCTTTCTGAATCCTACCAACACCAAATTAAATGTCAAAGCCTTTAAGTTCCTCCAGATGGCCACAGCTAAATTGCGGGCTCCTAAGTGCTGCAACTTTACTACAATTCTCACCTGACATTGCACTTTTTCCTTCAGCATGTTATAATCAAAACTTTTAATACTTCATATAATCAGAAATTGCCTATTTTTTATAATGGGCTGGAAAACACCCTGAACTATATGACACAGTGCAAAAATCATGCTTTGAATATGGGTCTCTGAATTGTACCGTGTGCTTTAAAATGGGCTGGTGTGCTTTACAAAGGGCTGATTCTGGTTACTTCATTATCGCGCATTGCACACTGCTCTTTCGAGTGAGCCAAAAAGCCTGCCCCAATCTATGTGGCACCTTATAATATTATATTGTTTTGTTTGCTTTCACATTGTGTCATCATTCAAAACTGCTCCTTTGCACTTGGTATTTTATATTGTATTGTCTACTTTTACAATGAGTCTGTCTGGGAGCCGGTATACTTTGGTTTGCACTTAGCCCTTTCGAGTGTACTGCGTGTTTTAAATTGGGGGCTGAACACTTGTCATTTTTATGCTTGTTTGTTAAAGTTTTAAATAACCGTACAATAATATTGACTATGAGTGAGACTGAGTGAATCACAGTCCGAGTGAGTCCGAGAATGTGTAAGGTTGAGTAAGTAAGTGAATGAGTAAGAGAGAATGAGTGAGACGGAGTGAGTGATTATGAGAGGGACTAAGTGGAAACGAGTGAGAGGGGGATTAGAGAGCTATTGAGTGATAGGTGAGTCAGATTGAGTGACAGTGAGTGAGAATGAATGAGACTGAATTAGACTGAGAATGAGTGAGGCTAAGGGAATGAGTTTCAGTGAGTCAGAGTGGAGCTGAGTGAACCACCCCTTTTTGGGGGGAGTTTTAAAGCGCAAACTAGACCAGAAGGTATCAGAGCGCTTTACATGAGCACCAGTTGCGTTACAGATGGACATATTAATTTTTTGGGCACAGGAGGAGATTAAGTGATTTCCCCAGAATCAAAGGATGGTTGAACGTCCCTACCGAGACTCGAACTCTGTTCTCCAGCTCCGAGGTTGATTGCTCTAGCCGGTAGGAGACATACTCCCCTTTAAACCTACTCAGAAGTCGGGCTCACTCACAGGAATTTGAACCAAAGATTACACACACCACTTTTAAAGTTCACCAGCCGCCACATACTTCGAGCTGAATTTTCCAGATATTTGAGTAATGTTTTGGAAAAGATTTTATAAGTAGTGTACAAAAGGAATATCAATCTATAGATAACTGGTGATACGAATATAGCGATTTCTGCTCCATACCAGAACTGGGATATCCATGTCTGGTGCACATGCTTACAATCAGGGATGCACCATATCAATGCAAGGTGCTGGTCAGTGTCAAGATGAAGTATGATGTGCATGTTGCAATTCAGAAGAAATGGATAATATAAGCACACATTTTGCGTGGTGCCAGAACGACGCAAACCTTAACTGTGATTTATGAAGCCCCACAAGGCCACTTTGCGTGGGCCCGAGTGGCTCCATAAATTTGGAATAAGGCAACGTAGAGCAAATCACAGCAGTGCCTTACTCTGCCCTTGGAAGGCGTTCCCGGCATTCCTATGCAACTCCCATGTTTTGTTATGCATGCCCAGATTTACCAGAACTGGTTGGCCTGGCAATGCGCCCAAAAGATATGCCTTCTCAGGTCAGGCGTAACAGGGAGAAACATCTTTATTTCTACTGGTTACTTCCACATTCTTAGTGTGCTGCAGAATGCAGTAACCACAGAAAGAGGAAAATGCCTCTTGGGATAGTTTTAGAACAGGCAGGTGTCCCTTCCTGCACAAAAACAATCCTTCATGCAAAGCAGGCACCCTTGCACTGTTGTGCAGGTGTAGGAGCTAGGCTGCCAAAAGGGTGCCAATGCAGAGGAAAAGGTAGGAATGTGTCGTATTGCATTAAATAAGGAGCATTCCTGCACTTTCCCTGTCAGGCAGTGCAGAACAGCAAGGTGACTTGCTGTGCTGCACTGCAAGACATTCTCATTAATAGGCCCCCCGAGTCTCCAAAATACTTGGATCTCCATTGCATTTCATAACGATTCACCACCATGTTTTGTCCATCTTTTGCGCTCACTTCCAGTTTTCTTCTTGCCTGTTAATCAGCTGGCCTGTCCGTGCTCTTGAACACTTGGATATTAGAATGTATACCATGTCACAATATGCTTGAGGGAAAAAAACCTTTATTGAGCAATCTTTCAATGAATAACGTCAGTGCACATCACGGTGGCCACCCTCTCCTCTCGTGATAATGGTCCACTCAATTTATGCTTATCGCCCCCTCGACTCTGCAAGATATGTCATGTAAAATGCTTCCAGCCAGGTTCACTTTCCCAATGTCTGCACCATTTTTTTACCGTATAGAATTCCGTGCACTTCTGTTTTTAAACAACTGCACTGTAAATACCTCCTGTATAACGGGCATGATAATTATGCGTGAGCAATGTTCGATAGCCAAAAACAATCACTAAAAATGAATGAACAGGTCTGACAGTACATGCAGGCGCGGGGGTCAGAGGAATGGAGACTCACCTTCCAGGCTCTCGCACTGCACAAGATTTAAGTAATCCCTGTGAAGCAAAATTCCACTCTTGAAGCCACGAACTAGACCCTCGAGATACCCGCTATCCACGTTGAAATAGAGCTCGGAAAAGGACGACATAGCGGCGGTTATTTACAACAAGAAGACTCCCTTACACCGGCCGCAGAACCAGGCCTCCGTTGCTCTTCCGTACATCAGCTGACGACACGTCACGTGCCACATGACCTGCTGCGTCAGGACTTCTCGTGATCTTTTTCGTCTGCTGAATTCGTCACACAATGGCGTGCCATTGAGCCCCTTCTACTAATGTGAGGTTGTGTGTTGTTGGCTCAGGGTGCGAGTTGCATTTGGAGGCTTTGTTGTCAAGTAAATAACTCGGCCTTTCGGGAGCTGACTGCCAACGGATACCTGGCCAACATGGCGGCCATATTCACAAATTCCAACTGTAGTAAACGGCATAGACGTAGGGAAAGCAGAAACAAACTCTCTAATTGCGACCATCTTAGTTGAGGCTGAATAGTCGAGAGGACTTCAACTTAGGTTTGCCATCTGTCCGGTTTCTGCAGGCGCTTTTAAATGTGCTCTAGAGCTGTGATAAGAGGATGTGGTCCGTCGGCTGCGCTGCCGCTTCTGGTGCAGGAAACCAGGGTTCGAGCCTCGAGGTCGCGTCCACATTCTGTGATTCTGGGCAAATCAATTAATCTCCCCGTGCCTGAATGTGTAATGTAAATACGGTGCTATGTAAAGCGCTCCAATACCTTCGGGCCGAGTTCGCGCTTTATAAAAGATACAAAAAAACGACCCTGAGTATTAACTAAAGTAAACAAGCACAGGCAAAGCCAACCAGTTCCCACCTAAGCTAGAAGTATTGGCTATGTCAATGTGTTTTTTTAGGTCGAGCCTAGGGGCAGCCCACATGCGCTGCTCGCTCTGCGAGGCATGCTGTATTTGAGTGCACACTGGAAGCCCCTCCCAATCTCCGCCCTGCTTTTTTTTTTTGTATTAGCAGCACCCACACAGGACAATGGTGGCTGCTTTTCATGTAGAGCGCTATGCCGCTCTAACTTTTAAGTGGCCGCCCCCTTCCTCACAGCACTCACTGCACAATGGTGACATTCTATCACCTTTTATTATTTTTTTAGGTCTCGCCTGACCCAGCGCATGCGCTGGTCTGGCGAGACTTATTGAGAGGGCTCCAAAAAGTGCTACCATTGTGGGCAGCCCCCACTCCTACATATAAACAAGCATTTGCAATGCAATAGGTCTCGCATTTATGCAAGTTTAAGCTATTGGCATTGTAAATGACAAAGCCTTTTATTTATGTTTTAAAAAAGAAAACAAAAATAAAGGCATTGTTATTTGCAAGGTCAATGTCAGTTTAATATTCCAAAAACTTTGTATCACACTGAGAATTTGTTTCCTTGCATTTCTCTTCTACTAATGACGAGAATTGCAGTACATTAATTAGAAAGCGCTATGTATCTAGGTGGGTGTAGTCCGAGTTATAGAAAAAACAATACATAAAATACAGACTAATGCGCACTAACCCTCAAACACTCTCTGTGATACAGAGATGCTTACACAAAAATGCAATGCCCCTGCAGCTCGGCGAGGCGTAGGGGTGTGCACATACCCTCCCCTAGGATATTGTGCAAATGGACGGTTCTAAAAAAAATATCAAAGTTTGGCAAATAGCCTGACAGCAAAATTACAGGGCTGCCCCAGAAATGAGAGGAGCGGCTTTGGTGTCCCCCTCCCTCGGTTCCCTCACCCTCTGCTTGGTTTGGCCCATGGAAGGTCCCACTTAGCAGCTATTCAGCCGTCTCCGATAATTTAACAACCCAACTTGAAGAACACAGAGCAGAGGAAGACAAGCATTACAAAGTGCTAGAGTGGGTCATTTCCTGCTACACTCACGCCCAGCCCCACTGGCGCAGTCTGTTCTGTAGCGAGCCTCGTCTTGCTTTTAAGGTGATAAAAGTCATTCACGTGGTGCGTGAAGTTTCGTTTCCAACGTAGAGAGAGAAAGAAGAGATGAAAAGCAGAAGGAGATGCGACGGAGAAGGAGAAAAGAAATGCGGGAGGGCAGTGGGTAAAGAGAAGCGAGAGATAGAAACATTGTATGAGTGTGTGTGACAGAAAGAAAGGGAGAGGGCGCTAAACGGGAACACAAAGAGAGAAACTGTCCAAATGTGAGAAAGAGTGTGTGAGAGAGGAGGGAGAAAAAGGGTGACGGGTCGTGGAGGTAAGATGGAAAAAGGACGAAGAGGGAAAGAGAAGTAAATAACATAAGGGTAGAAGGAAAACAAGCCCGGCAGAGCGTGGCGCTTAATGCGCACTAACCCTCAAACACTCTCTGTGATACAGAAATGCTTACACAAAAATGCAATGCCCCTGCAGCTCGGCGAGGCATAGGGGTGTGCACATACCCTCCCCTAGGATTTTGTGCAAATGGACGGTTCTAAAAAAAATATCAAAGTTTGGCAAATAGCCTGACAGCAAAATTACAGGGCTGCCCCAGAAATGAGAGGAGCGGCATTGGTGTCCCCCTCCCTCAGTTCCCTCACCCTCTGCTTGGTTTGGCCCATGGAAGGTCCCACTTAGCAGCTATTCAGCCGTCTGCGAGAATCTAACAACCCAACTTGAAGAACACAGAGCAGAGGAAGACAAGCATTACAAAGTGCTAGAGTGGGTCATTTCCTGCTACACTCACGCCCAGCCCCACTGGTGCAGTCTGTTCTGTAGCGAGCCTCGTCGTGCTTTTAAGGTGATAAAAGTCATTCACGTGGTGCGTGAAGTTTCGTTTCCAATGTAGAGAAAGAAAGAAGAGATGAAAAGCGGAAAGAGATGCGACGGAGAAGGAGAAAAGAAATGCGGGAGGGCAGTGGGTAAAGAGAAGCGAGAGATAGAAACATTGTATGAGTGTGTGTGACAGAAAGAAAGGGAGAGGGCGCTAAACGGGAACACAAAGAGAGAAATTGTCCAAATGTGAGAAAGAGTGTGAGAGAGAGGAGGGAGAAAAAGGGTGACGGGTCGTGGAGGTAAGATGGAGAAAGGACGAAGAGGGAAAGAGAAGTAAATAACATAAGGGTAGAAGGAAAACAAGCCCGGCAGAGCGTGGCGCGCGAGGACTTGGGGGTGGGTGTGCGGACCCTTTGAAGTGCTCCCAAAAGGCGGATTGCATGGCGGCACGATGCGCGTGATTGTGCGCGTGCTAGCCATGCAATCCGCTTTTTGGGAGCACTTTTAAAAGCCCCTATAGTCTCGCTTTGCGATCGCTTACGCGATAGCAAGGCGAGACCTAAAAAGAGAAAAGCCCCTGGTGCCTAGTGGGCGTTTTCTGCCCCCCCAGGGGGGGCAGATAAGGGACTATTGCCCCAGCTACCTCCCGGGTGGCAGAAAGACTCTGTTACATTTCTTTGAGGGTGGGGGCATTGGTATGCCCATTTTGGACTGCCCCCACCCCTATGTATAAAAAAAAAACAATCCCTGGTGCCTAGTGGGGCTATTGCCCCCATATGCCTCCTGGGGGGGGCAGAAAGACTGTGGATTTTTCTGGTCAGCCCCCACCCCTATATACATAAAAAAAAAGTCCTGGTGCCTAGTGTGCTATTGCGCCCCCTCCCCCCGGGTGGCAGATCTGGAGCTATTGCCCCCATCTACCTCCCAGGGGAGGCAGAATGGCTGTGGCAATTTGTTTGGGGGTGGTGGGGGCATTGGCATGCCCATTTTGGACTGCCCCCACCCCTATGTATAAAAAAAAAAACAATCCCTGGTGCTAGTTGGGCTATTGCCCCCATATGCCTCCAGGGGGGGCAGAAAGACTGTGGATTTTTTGGGGGGGGTTGGGGACATTGGGATGCCCATTTTGGGCAGCACCCACCATATATATATATATATATATATATATATATATATATATATATATATATATATATATATATATATATATATATATTCACTGAAAAAACCATAGGTTTCAGGGGTGTTAGAGTTAGCTGGACATTTCCCTCGTACAAAACCCTAGAAATTCCCCTGTTATAGTTAGTTCAGCTAACTATAACTCGCGCCCCCGCAATGCACTGCTGATGACGTCACATATTACATCACTCATGACATGGTCTGTGACATCACTGATGACATCACTGATGACATCTCAAATGACATCACTGATGACATCACTCATGACGTCATCCATGTGATAAATTAGTGCACCTTCTCACACCCTAATATAACCTTTGATACACCGACTCAAAATTTCAGACGGCCATTTTGAAAACCATAGATACTCCAATACCAATAACTACATACCCACTCATTGACTCTTAGGTCTACATACACCTCCAGTCACTCACCTGTACAGTCACTCATACTTACAGTCACTCCGTACAAGACTATCATATGCATTTATACACCTATATAGACACTCAGACACCGCCAATCATCCATTGAGGTACTGACAAACCTAGTCAGTTGTGCAAATAATTAAACACAGTCCAATTTACTCACCTATACAGTTAAACACACTCAAGTTCACTTACTCATAAAAATACTAACAAATTCTGACACTCTTATACGATTACTAATACAAGCACACACTCATCCATACAGCCACTCCCGCAATCACACTCTCTCACATATAGATAGTTATATACTCTTACACACATATACACTGCGTTTCACATATGTAGTTACTGACACATGTACAACTGAGATATACATTCAATCACTAACACACTCATACATACACTCACCCAACCATACAGTCCATCACAGTTGCACTGTTAAAACCATGCACCCATAGAATCACCCACTCACACATCATATGCACAGAGTCACACACACCCTACCCACACAAACACTCAGGCACCCATACAGATACTCAGACAAGCAATCAATAACCCATATAGACACTCATATAGCTATTCACAAAACCACGCAGCCACTTATACACCAACACACAGACACATACAAACATTCACACAGTTTAGTCACTAGTCTGCAGTAAGATACATATAATGACTCACTTATAGAGTCAGTTACGCACCTAGAAAATCACCCATTCACACACTTATACACCCATTCATTTTTCCATAGGCCTTTCACTATAAATATATAAAACATATTGAAACTTTTCAGAAAAACACACATTCACTGGATGATTTCATCAGTGATGTGACTGACCATGTCATGAGTGATGTAATATGTGACGTCATCAGCAGTGCATTGCGGGGGCGCGAGTTATAGTTAGCTGAACTAACTATAACAGGGGAATTTCTAGGGTTTTGTATGCGGGAAATGTCCAGCTAACTATAACACCCCTGAAACCTATGTTTTTTTCAGTGAATTTCTAAGGTTTTTTAAATGCCAATTCCTAACTATAACGCCCCTGAAACCTTTGTTTTTTTTCAGTGAATTTTAAAGGTTTTTTAAATGCCAATTCCTAACTATAACGTGCATGAAACCTATGGTTTTTTCAGTGAATTTCAAAGGTTTTGTAAATGCTAATTCCTATCTATAACTTATTTCTAAAGATATCATGTTTAATGATTTTCATTGGATTTCTATATTTTTCAATTTCAGTGTGTCAATTTCATTAATTATGTTTTTTTAAAATACTTTTTTATCACCATTTTTTAAACTTATTTTTTCAATTAATTCTTTTGAAAATTAAAAAATATTATTTGAATTTAATGGGTTTTTCAAACATATTTTTTTATATTTTTCTAAATATTTTTTTAACTATATGTTCAAAACTTTATTTTATATATTTTTTTCCATGTTTTTGGATCCGCGCACCCTATGCGCACCTTTCTCGATCCCGACGTGTTAGCATCCACGCATGGTACGAGTTGGGTACGTGTTTAGTGCGCGTTCGCAATGCGACTGGTACGCAACTCCCAGCCTATACGTGACATGTTCGATGTACGTAATGCTACGTTTACGCGCTTCCGCGATGCGTCATCTGCGTCTATGACGCGGTAGGTGCGCGGATCCCGCGAAATATTTAACATTTACAAAAACATATATATGTATTTCATGTGAATATTAATTGAAGACAAACTCGAAACTAGTCTTAAAACTAATATATTTTTACATCTAATCCTATAATTTTTTTTAATTCAATTTCGCGGATGTGCGCTGGGTGCGTGCTGCGTAAGCGCAGGGTGCGCTGATCCCATGTGACCTGCAAAAAAAGAGATTTGATTGGTTCATTACACTTCCTGTTCTAACTATTGAAAGACCCCACCCAATTCAATCATTCTTCTTTGACCTTCTTTGGAGGAGCATCTCTGCAGAGAAGAAGATTTTTTAGTCTAAGTTTACACTTAGCTCTAACTTTTTTCACCTAAAAATGGCTTCAGGGCAGCAGGCATCACCTGCATCTCCTCATACATCTGAGGATGAATTTTTGGAGGAGGCACCACCCAAAGAACGTTTTTCTTCAGTGGTGTGGACATTTTTTACTTTCCCGAGGGGCAGAATAAGACCAATGCCACCTTGGTCACATGCAAGATTTGCAAAAGAGTGCAGTCGCGAGGGGATCCTAACAAGAAATACACGTGCGGCACGGCTAGTATGATGAAGCACCTAAGGACCCTTCATCCAAACAATCTTGCACGACAAGAGTGCAAACGGATGAGAAACACTCCTGCTCCTGCGCCTTCCACCTCATCGCAGCCGAGCACTTCAAGAGTGCGTCCATCAGCCGAAAATTTGGACATCCGTCCTCAATTTCAATTTTTAAAAGTGCTCTGCACTAAGTGCAATGCGACTTTGTGCTACGGGGAGCAGTCGATCGATCTGATCTGCCGCCGGCAAGAAAGTCACATTTGCTATTTTATTTTTTTTAATTGTTCCCTGAAGTTCATTGTTTGGTTCCTCCTGTTTTGTTTTTTGTTGTTTTTTTTCCTAAAAATCCCAAAAGATCACAAAATTGTTAGAAAAACCAAAAAAAATATATAAAAGAAGAAAGAAGAAAAAAAAAAGTTCTTGTAAGAACTAACTTTCCTGGTTTAAAAAAAGAGCTAAATTTCTTTGTTAGTGTGTGAAAGTTTAGATGAATGTATGTGTAGTACGTAATTGACTGAATTAATGCATTAGTAGCGTATGGTGAATGTATAAGTGCAGAACTATGAGGAAGTGCTGCAGCATCACACAGTAACCTCTTTAACTGCTGTGTGCTGTAGTACTTCAGAAGCACAGGGATGCAACATATGTACATAAATATGTTGCAAATCTATGCTTCTCTCTGCACGGCTGCTTAAACTGCAGCCATGTGGTGACACAGGCACCCTTGCACCATAGTGCAAGGATATCTGTGTAATGTGCTGTTTGTTTTTCTCCAGGAATACACACCTTCCTGCACAAAAACAATGAGAAAATGCATTTTTCTCCTTCAATGTATGCTGAACATTTTAGCATGCATTGAAGATATAAAAATCTGGAGAAATAAAAATAATTTTCCTTATTGTACTTTCCTACACCAATTTTAGAATGGTGCAGCATTCACATACATATCGAGATTTATGATTTATGATCTAGAGATATATCTTGTTCTATGAGTATTCAGTGCAATCACGCACAACAACACTTATAGAACACCCGTTCAACGCAAAGTGGTGTGTATGATGAGGTTGTATTTACATGGAGTAGAAAAAGTACACAGAGTGACTTTTCCTCTCTTTGTAAATATAAAAGAGTGTCTTGCGCAATAACTATGGCACTTCCGGTTTTAAAATTCCTTGCGAATGATACCAGGTAAGTGTTGGACTTGGCCCTTCTGGCGGGTTCACCCCCAAAACTTTTTGCAATTATCCTAGCTTTTTCCTTATGTTGTGTAAGTGGTTTTAGGCCTCTAGGCGCTTTTACACTGTGTCCCAGTGGAAAGTGCATGCTCTCTGTGTTACATTTAGTGAGACTGACCTGCCCTCCCATAGGAATGCATGGGGAATGTGTGTGTCCATGGTAGTTCCTGATGCGTGGGGAGTGCAGGGTCGAGTTTGGTATGTGCGAACTCGTGCGATTGAATGCTGCGCGATGATTTGTGCGGCGTTACTGTGTCTAGTGTAGAAGTGCCACTTCTAGAAGCTGGCATGTCTGTGTAATAAATGTGAAGTGACTGTCTGGCTTGTGATTGGCTGGGGGTGCCTGGCTCCAGGTGTCAGGTTCCGCCTCTCAGGTTTCCTCGGAGTTGCGCTGATGCTCAATGGGGTCCACCTCTTGACTGCCCCAAGTCCGGAATAGATATAAACACGGACTAGTGAAGTAGTCAAGCGAGGGAAGGAAAGGGTAGGGACTGCAGGGAGGGAGACCTGAAGAAGAGACAAGAAAACACCCTATTAGTTTTTGTTGCTCACCCCCACCTATCACCTAAGACAACGGAGAACAGTGGAATTCCTATACAGTCAAACCCCCTACCTGTAAAGGAAGAAAACAAAGCAAATGCTGCCAGAAGAGAGAAGGGGGTGATTACACTGATTCAGCCTGCAAGGGACCAGAAAGGAGAACACATCAAACATGCACGCTATCATCAGACACTTTGTTATCTACACCCTCGCTCTCCCTCTACCCTGAGTAAGGGTGGAGAGTTCTCCTCACCTACCCAAGGAAAGCAATAAACCAGGTCGTAGGGAAATGCAGTGTTCTTAGGGTCACCCTTCTTGTACCTTTTCTCTCTCCTGGAACAAATAAACAATTAACGTGCAGGTGTACGTGATGAGCTATTTCGTGGCATAGAAATCATCAACGGTAGAGCAGTGTCTTATAAACCCACGTCTATACGGGCTGAGCCCCTCAGCCGTCCCTGTACCAGAAACATAGGGTCTTTGTTTCCAGGGACACGTATAGTTCCCTGCGTGGAAATAGCAGTCTTTTCACTCATCGAGTTGCCCAACCACCACAATCTGGTGTGGTAGGGCTTCTTACGTTCCTCTGCAATGGGACGGGGTAACTTTCCCTTCCAACAGAGGAGCGTACGATAAAGGTGATGGCCTTAGGCTTTCAAGTGTTCCCCTGCTTGAGACCTGGGCAAATGGTCTCGACAACAGAGAGACGAGCGCAGTGCTCATCTTACCTCAGAGGAACACACTGCGGCGGAAGGGAGCAATGAAGAAACGAAAAGAGGAGAGCCGAAAAGCTCCCTTGCAAGCGACGTGATTCGAGGGCCCCTCAGGGAGGAACAGGATGGACGGGGCTGCCAGGCGCTCCTCTGCATGAGACACGGGAAGCAGTCTCGCCAACGGAGGAGCGAGTGCGGGGATAACCACACCCTCTCAACCACAAACTCTCCTGAAGTACTCATGGTACCAGGACTGGATGAGGAGGCTCCGCGATCGGATCAGGAAATGCCAAGAAGAAGTCGGGACTGAGACTCTGGGAAGAATATCCAGCACAGCTTGTTCTTCCGGCAGGGTAAAGTAGCGGAACGGTGCACGGCGTCCAAGTCACGTGGGGCGTGACTCGCGCCATGCCTGTCGGGAGATGTAGTTCCCGAACGGAATACTGGTAACGTGGTAGTCTTTGTGTGGGCAGTCAGTGTTTACCGGGCGCGCTGCCTGACACCAGGAGTCAGGATGGGTCTGCCCCAGTGGTGAATAGGAGATTTACATCCAGATGGGTGGGAGGAGTGCACCTGGGACCTGAATAGGGCTGGGCCTTCCCTACACAATGCTGGCTCCGCCCCCTGTGGTGCGACTGATGTCCCTAGCCTGTCCAGTGAATGGGGAGAGGGGCTGAGCACAACAGAGTGCTCCAAAACCAGTTGCATCTGATTTTTCCTTAACCCTGCAGCCTGAGACAAAGGATTTTGTGTATAAAAAGGGGCTGTGACCCCATGTAAACTGTTCTGCTGATCCTAACTGGAGGGGGGCCTGCTGCTGCTGCTGGGCGCCAGGAGGACCGCCACTGGGGACTGCCTCCCTACCTGGAGGGCCCTGTGAGCTGGCCCCTGGGCCAAGCCCTTGCCCCCTGCCTTCCTAAGAACTTTGTTCCTGGACCTTGCCTTCAAGCGCCTGGGAAGCGCTATATCCTTATTTGCTGGTGAGCGCGCTAATTTTTCTACGCCGACAAGGAGCAGCGCTTCGATTTCCAACAGCAGCACGAAGCTGCAATCATCTGTGTAAGGGAATCCCCGGCGTGGAGATTCCCCCGCAATTATACTTATTTACGGCGCGGGAGCCCACCCCGCATTGCCGGGCGCATTGCAAGCGAGAAGGCGGGAGCCTATCCCGCTTAATCCATTACTTCTAAGGCGGGTGCCCACCCCGCCTTTTACCGCTGTTCTTGTGATTTCGGCGGGTGCCCACCCCGCCGTTGTATTTATTGTCGTGGGTGCCACCCCGCATACTTGTGCCTGTTGCGGGTGCCCACCCCGCTTATTCCTTTATTTAAATAGCGGGTTCTCACCCCGCGTTTTTGCCGCTGAAAGGGAGCCTACCCCGTATGGCCTGCGAAGAGAAATCACCACCGCAGCCGGGCTTCACCAGGAAATCAGGCAAACTCCGTGGAGACGTGGGCGGGGCTTAAACAGGAAGCGGACGGGAGCCTACCCCGCGGTCCTGTGACGGAAACCAGGAAAAGAAGAGGAAGCAAGGAGTCCGGACGCAGGGCAGGAGCCTACCCCGCCTCCATCAGCGAGGAGAAGCGCCGCGCCCCAAGACCCAGGCTGGAGCCCACCCCGCACTGGGACGGGCTGCCTTGAAGGACTGGAGCTCGGCAGGCTCCGCATCCAAGTACCGGGTCCCAGGAGGGGGCCCTGGTGAAGAGATGCCTGCATGTTGAGGAGACCGGCAGCGCTGAGGACGCCAGCGAGACAAGACCACGAGGGAGTCCCAGGTGAGTGGGACGTTACCCCCCCAGGGCCGGTCCCTATTTCCCTTGAGCGGTCCCGCAGGGCAGCGGACCGCTCCAACGGTGGGAGGCATTATTCTTAGCCCTTAAACCTCTGAGTACCCCGAGCGGGGCTCATCAGCACAGTTGTGCCCATTCCTACTTTGGGCTCACAGCGGCGCCGCAGCTGCGGGTCGCTGCAACACAGGGAATAATTGTTTATTCTTAGAGCCTGTGTGTGGCTCTATCGGGGGCAAGTTATCAGAAAGGTCCAGGTGGGGCCAGAGGGCACGTAGTGCCAGGCTTCATCTTTGGATACCCAGCTGCCCCGCCAGACGGAGGGCAGCTGCAACGTTTGGGCCCAATTGTTTTCAGGGCAGAGTGGTGCCAGTGCTCCGTCCTTGAGCGGCCCCGCCTGCCAGAGGGCCGCTCCAAGGTTGGCATTTGTTCTTAGGGCACATTGAGGGCCCTTAACATTTCCAGCTGCCCAGCAAGTAGTGGGCAGCTGCATCGTTTAGGCCCTCAAAATCCTTGCACATTCTTCCTTGGCGGCCTGTGCAGCCCAGCCCGGACATTTTGGACAAAGGGCGTTTGAGCCCCGGAGAGGCCAAGTTGACCTGGGGACAGTTTTTCTGTGTTGTGCCATCACCTAGGGTATATGGTTATTTCTACATGTGTACTTATGCGTAATGTGCATTGCCTTTATGCGTATTCCTAGTTCTAAATGTGTCTATGCTTAGGAGATTGTTTTCCTAGTATTGGTTATGCTGGTGAGGTCAGGGTTCCCTGCGTGATATATGCCTAAGGTGTTTAGAATTGCGTAGGGTGTACTTACCTTTTACCAGTGGTTACTGGTTGTGTTCTACAATGATTATTTGGTGCTACAATTATTCTATGTTCTAAAAGTGCTATTTCTACCAAGTGCTTATTTCTGACAGTGGTCCATGTGGCCCTGTCCTGTGTAAATAGTCCCCTGTAAATTCTGCCTCGTGCCAGTTGGCACAGTGTAGATTGTGTGAATATTATCTAATGTGTTTTGGTATAATACAAAGGCTATTTTTATATATAACCTTGTGTGGAGTTTCTTTTGTGGTGAGCCTTGGGTGTTGTTGCTGGGTGCGCGCGCAAACGCTTTACACATTGTCTCCGGGATAAGCCTGACTGCTCGTGCCAAGCTACCAAGGGGGTGAGCAGGGGTTATCTTTGGCGTGTAACTCCCCAGCCCTGACTTAGAGTGGTGGTTTCTGCCTGGCTTTGGCGCAAGCCCTAGCCAACCAGAAATCCCATTTCTAACAGTAAGCACAGAGTTTTGTCTGCAAAGATGCTCAAAGAAGAATGATTGAAATGATTGCGGTCCTTCAATAGGTACAATGGGAAATATTATGAACCCCTCAAATCTCTTTTTTTTCAGGTCACATAATATCTGATTATGGTCAGATTTCAAAATTACATAGGTATAAAGAGAGTGTTTTTAGAAACGTGTTTTAACTTTGTAGCTTCTTGCAGACCTCGTCATTCTGCATATTGAGACTTAGTTAAACTCACCTTCACAATAATAGGAATAAAAAATGGTATACATTTTTTTCAGATTTTCATTGCAATCTAAATTCATATAAATTGCTTATTTTAAAATTTGGATCTGTGAAAGAAAAGAAAAAAAAATTATAAGATGTAATAATACATTTTTTACAACACAGCATAATTTCCACAAAGTAATTTGTTTGCCTTTTTTGCTGTTCTCAGAATATATTGAATTTTACTAGAAATAGTGATTTTAATCGTACTCATCACTTAACAGCGGGCAAAAAAAAAACAATCAGAAAGATTGTTAAAAAAAAACCAACATACTATTCTCAGTAAAATACCAGAAAATACAAATCACACATATATGAAATGCTTACAGTTTACAAAATTTTATAACTTTAACTTATAAAAACTGTAAATAAATAATCACCGGATGAATGACCACCAAAAAGTCCATAATTCAAAAATATACCTTTCCTTGAGGCCAAATGGTATTTTTGCACTCCTTCTTTATGTAAATTGTCCAATGGTAGTCCTATTAAATTATAATAATAAAATACTCAGAGAGTGAATTATCTTCCTAAAACTTTGGCTTTAAAAATATTAGGTTGGAATTTGGTAATTCACTAGGCAAACGTTGTTTGGAAACCAACTGGGCATCATTACAAAGTGTCCAGCCTTTGTCACATTTTAGATAGGCAGTGTAATGTCCAGATGTTGTGGAAGGACCATCATGGAAAATTATTGCAATTGCTACAAAAGTCCTTCCTGATATTGATAGTTGTGCTGCTACAAATTGCTTTATTAAAGTATCCAATTTTCTTCCGTCAGCTGTACAACGTTGCATCATTAAAATTATGTATTTTCCATATTTTGTTAAGAATAATGTGGATAACATTTCTGATTTACATTGGCTACACTCCATGTTTTGAATTGCACCTTTAAGTAATTTATTGAAAGACACTGATTTACAGTCTGGTAATGTTAAATACAGAAATCTCTCAGTGTCTACATTGGTGCTACATGTATACATGCAATTTTCACAATAATGTTCCCATTTGTAAGAAAGCCAACAATATTTTCTATTTCTACACCTTCATTTTCAAAAATGGTAAGCATATACATTAAAAATTCCTGAGCATCTTGTTGGATATTTTGTGTAAATTGTGTAGAACCAGAACACACATCCAAAAGACTACGGACATCTGAAACAGATTGTATTTTACTTCTATCTGTTGTCAATTTTTCATAAACAGAATGCAACAGAGAACAAAATCTTTTTTGCCGATTCTGCATAATTTGTTCTTGCAAACCTTCAAGATAAAAAACTACATTGACCATTACATTAGCATAGCAGTTGACACCAGAACTATTTTCAAACTGATAACCAACAATCCCTCCAACAGTGTCCAATTTCTTTTTACCTGCAATCACAACATTATCTTGTTGTTTTCCCTTCTTGACACCTTCAGAACAGATATCCTCTAACCTTCTTTTTCGACCAACCACACGCTTTTCAAATACAGGATATTGACCTAAATTTGGAGCATACACCCTTCTTAACCTATTATACTCTTTTACACAGTTTGCATCTGCAATAACCTTTGTCTCATCAAAATCAATCAAAAACAAACCAGATAATGTTCTGACTCGCGACAAAGCAACATATGCCATACCCTCTTTAAATACGGTAGATCCAATGTTCCCCAATGCACTGTCTACACTTAATCCTTGAGATTTATTAATAGACACTGCATATGCCAGAGAAAATGGAAATTGTTTCCTACGGACATATAAATCTTTAACAAGCAAAAAACGAACAGAACACAGACCAATTTCTTTAACTTCATCAATCTGATCAAATTACATTTTTAAAAATTCAATTCCTTCTTTTTTCTGATAATTCACAAAATCCACCACTTTTCCCATTGCACTATTAACTAAACCTTTCTCTACATCCAAATTACGCCTTAAAATTACCCGACAGTTTACACATGCATGTAGTGTCTTTTCTAAACCAGCAGTTTTAGATATGTTTTTTTTCTAACCAATCCAGTTTTGATCTCAACTTTCCCGTCAAAATAATAGTGATTCCTTCATGCAGTATTTTATCGATGGCTTCCATTTTTACAATTTCTTCATTTTCCAGTTTTAATAATTCTTCATTGAATATTGAACACTCGCGCAGTGTTGGCATTAAGCAAATCACTGACTTATTTTTAGCAATTTCCACGTACACTTTTGCAGGAACTGCATTTTCATTTGGAAAGACATTGCAAAGTAATCGACTCTCCAAAGCTTCTTTCCCTTGTTTTGAAAGAATTCCAATTCTTATATCTTGAAGAATACTTCCATACTCAGCATCATTTTCCTGTCGCATATTTGTTGTCAGTTCTTTGTATTCAAAATTACTCCAAATGTTCACATTACCAACACTGCCAAGAGACTTTCTGGTATCTTCATGGGCAAGTGTTTTAAATACCGGTTGTCCTTTTACCGGAGTCAGTTGCAGTAGATCTCCAAAAACTATGACGTGCTTTCCTCCAAATAACACGTCATACTCTGTTTTAAGAATTTGCTGCATTCTTAAATGCACAAAGGCAAGCATCAAGTTTGAGACCATGTTCACCTCATCAATATTGAGAAGTTTCATTTTCTTCAGGACTCTTGAAACTTCACAACAAGCTTCCCCATATAGCTTGTGGTATTCCAATTTGTTCTCATGCTCTACTGGCAGCATTAGTAAATGATGTAAAGTAATTCCTTTAATGTTATGAGCTGCCAACCCAGTTGGAGCAGTGACAACACAAGACAAATGCGAATCAGTTGTTTTCTGCAGATAACTTGTAATTACTTTAATTAAGAAACTTTTTCCTCTTCCAGCTTGACCACTCACATACATTCGGATAGGTTGAAATGATGTACATGAGCACCCTCTCTTTTCGTGAAGTAATCCATGGTCAATCTGCTCTTTCACTTGCTGATATATTTGTTTCTGTTCAACATTTAGTTGCTCTTCTAAGTTTCCCAACTGTATTGCATTTTCTTGTGCTTGATACATTGCTGTTTCCACCTCATTCATTGCAATCGCTGCTTCATTTTCAACAATTGGTTGTCCTAGTGGATCTTGACTCAGTGCAGCAGAACTTTGACTGTCTTGAGAACTGTCTCTAGCAATCTCAGCTGCAATTCTAGCTTTTTGATCAATTTCATCATTCAACATTTTGATATAATTTGCGAAAGTACTGCATTGTATGCTATCTTTACAAGCATTAAATGAATCTTCATAGCTGGGAAAATCTCCAAGTAATTCCAGTTCTGAACGCCATGGTTTGAACATTTGCAAACGGGCTAAATAGTAAAATTCCCTTTTGTCAGCAGTGTGGCAACTCAGTTTCCTGTGATTAATTAAATTTCCTTTCCTTTGTTTCACCAGACATTCTTCGCAACCAATCACTCCATATTTTCCATTGTTGATGTTCTCTGTAGTATTCCGTTTAAAAGTGTTGTTTCGCAGCACTTCATAGAGACACATGTTCTCAAGATGATGACTTCTATTTGGATAGTATGTGTCCAACATATTCGTTTTCAAAATATCTGAACTTTCTGGGTCATTTTCTGCTAAATATTCAATTTCTTGAACAAATCTCAGTACCCGATTTCGCATTCCTGCAAGACCTAGACTCACCCAAATGATTCTTCTACTTTTGGAAAATAGACTTCCAGATGATAACCGATCTGAACATTCATATGCTCCAACTTCACGATGCGATAACATCTTCAAACTGAAACTGTATAATTTCAAACTTAGAGTCTTCTCGTGAGAAATCTCTTCCCACATTTCTTTCAATTCAGTCTTTTCTGATTTAGTAATGTAGGACGTTACATATCGAGCAACAGCAATGGAATTGTCCGCAACATACTGAATATCCATGTTAGCGTTCCACATGGATAAAATAACTGGATTGTAGTCATTTATGTATTTTGATTCTTCGCTTCTTCTTAAGTTGTAGGTGTTTTTCGGAGACTTTCTTGTGATGGTCTGTCGTATAGCTGACATAAAACTGTTCACTCTTCCTTTGGATAATACAGGACGTGGAAATCCAAAACAACATTTGGTATAGAACTTATCCTTTTACTTGTACTTTCGTCGACAGCATTTTCCACACCGGTGGCTTTGAAATCGTAAGACTTGTTGTTTTAAGTTTTTGTCTTCTCTGCTATTCGGAAGAGCACATGTAGCATAATCTTCAATGAAAGACAAAATAGTTTCATCTGAATCTGTTCCAAATTTGGGGGCGTCCTTGATCCATAACAACATATCTATGTGAGGAGCACCTCTTGCTTGATACTCCTTTCTCCAAAAGAAATCCACAACTTCTCCAAGAGGAGGATTCTTTTTATTGCAGATGAAAGACATCATAGCTTCAAATCTACGATTGAAATATCTACATACATTGACAGGATCCAAAGAGCACAATTCTCCAGATGTCTTGTATTCAATATTTTTTAAACTGGAATTTGCCTCTCGAAGAAATTCAAGTAAATCATCCCAAGCATACTCAGCACAGTTTAGTGTAACAAACCATGTAGGAGTTCCCAAGTTCCGTAGCATACATTTCAGTTCTCCATGTCGACGGTACCAATATTCATTAGTCCCACGCTGACATGCCATCAGATTAATCAACTGAGATTCTAAATGATCATCTCTCTGATGCACTTTATCCATAAAATCCTTTGCAGTTACATTTTGAAAATGCATTCCAGTTTTTAAAATGTGATTTACTGCATATGAAAGTCCAGACAAGTCACTTTCAAACAGAAGATGAAACATATAAGGGATACATTGTCGAAATCTTGGATCTTCTGCATATAATCTTGTTGTCCGATATTCAGATGCAGGAATCTGCACAGGACGTTCATCATATCGTCCACCTTTTCCTGTTGGAAACAACTGCGGGAAACAACGAGCTTCCAAGCTCTCTTCCCATACACTCATGGGACTTCCTGTTGCTTTTTTCATTTGAAACAACTCAATCGTATTCCCCATCACCTCTTTGGAATGAAGTGGATGTACACTGTAATGTTCATAGATCTCTTCACATCTGGACACGTCCACTTTTTCTATTTGTCCACTTAATGTTTCAGTATCTTCTGCTAAATCTATTTCTTCTTCTCCAACAAACACATTTCTATAGTACTCATTATTTTTTAACAGATACAATGATGCCTTTTGCACTTTTCTAACATCCACTAACTCTTGCCAGATTTTCTTATTCTTAGTAGGAACACCATTAACTAGAATGACTAGTGGCTCATTTTCTGCATGGTCTACACCAATAGTTTCAATATTTTTCCTTAAATCTAATGGTAAATACACAACTCTTCCTTTCAATCCTCTTTGCAACTCTGATGGAGGCAATTTACTTGTTTTGGGCTCAATACGAACAATAGCCTGAAACGGGTGAACACCTTGTATGAGAATAGACTCATACGTATTTAAATCTATCAGCTCTGGAGGAATAGCAACCAACTGTAGATTATTATGAACAGCTCTAGCGGGCATTTTATTCTCATCTAATTTGTTATAACAATATTTGCAAATACGCTGCTCACATCCCAAATCAAAACAATCCTCTACCAGCAAATAAGTTGCAAATTCCATCCACTTATCAATATCTTCTATTTCACTTTATAAATACAGATTGACACCCCTAGTCTGATTTTTATAGTGACTTCGCCGACAACAACTGTACTTACGGGTTGTACATTGTCTTCAACATTTTGTTCTACTAATGTGTCAGTTTCTTCACTCTCTTGCTGAGGACCAAAGTAACAAAACTCAATATCATCACAGACCTGCTTCACATCTGATACTGACCCACGCAAAAGAGCACTGTTCAACTCACTTAACTTTAGTGCTGGACTTTTTGCATAATACAACCTTCTCACTAACTTCCGCATTTGAGTATGATGTACTGCCAGCATTCTAAAATGGTGAAAAACACTTTGACAAACTTTCCTAGAAAGACAAGCCAGAGAATGACCTTGCAAACCAGTATGTTTTCTCACTCTGCAAGGGTCTAGTCCTTGCAACAGCTTAATCTTTTGTTTTACACTTTTTTTAGTATAGGCTTGTAAAAAACTACATAATTTTTCAAGAGATTCCTGTCGTACACTGCAAAAACTACTGCAATCCCAAGTGTACACAGGGTTTTTAGCACGTCTCCCTAAAACTTCATCAGCTATCACTTCTTCTGCATTTCTTTCAACCATTTTCTCTTTCTCAATTGGACAACCGTCGCTAACCTCATAACCTCTACCACTGGTGACAACTGCATACAATAATTTTTCGCTCAGTGAATAACTCTCTTCATTAAAAAAAGGCTCTGAACTTGAACTGTGTTTCCATTCTCCCAAAAAAAATCACATTTTTTTTTAAATTAATAACTCTTTTCCTCCTACTTTTGGCCTTCATTACATGTATTGGTTCATCTAGTGATCGAATTCTGTTAACACTAAAATAAACAGTTTCCATTTTACTTCAAAAGTCTTTTCCACAATGTTTTAAATATGCTTCTTCTTTTTATAAAATAAAGCTCTCTTTTTATACATCTTTCAGCAAATTATGCACTACTCTCTTGTAAAATATTTTTTTGCGTAATTCCTTATACTGATTTTGCCTTCTTATACCATACTTTAACTCCTTTAACTGACCATTTGCTTTTTAACTTTTCCTCTTATTTTGAATTTTTTTCTTACTTGAAGAATTCTCAGTAGTTCCAGCATTATCTACATTCTGTTTGCTCCTACAAACATTTTTAATAAGTTGCTTTGTGATCTTACCAGAAGATTTTTTCCTTTTAGCCACATTATCTTGTACATTCAATACTTGTGGTTGATGTTTCTTCAAATAATCCTCCTGTCTCTGTTCTTTTCTTTTTCTTTTTTTTTCTGGCATGATTTCTCTATTTTAACGTTGAAAAACAGTATCTGTAAAAAAGAATCACAAATAAATGTATATTAATAACTTTCAAATTTATACTATTCTATTACTGTAGAACAGAGGTCTTCAAACTTTTGGGTGCCCAGACCCCCCTGTCAACATTTTCAGTCGTAAGGACCCCCTCCTGACAAACATTTCTAAACCTGTAGGCCGGACTTCTGGAATTACAAGGCAGGTAAGGACCAAATTACACGACAGGCTTGACTAAATTGTGTGGGAAGAAAATTTAAATAAAGTTATATGTTGCCGCGTTATTTTGGGATAGAATTGCTTCAATATTTTGACATTTTTTGCACACAGTAACACTGGGGAAAGATTTCACCCCATCAGTACCAGTTTATAACCAAAATACAGCAATTAACATCAGAAAGATGTCTAGTCAACCTTTGTGATGGGCCTTCCACCCCGCAGGCATACGTGCTGCCACATTAGAAGCTCACCTGGCCCTGGTAGGGAGCAGCAGGGGTCCCTTAAAACCCTGGCGGTCTTGTGCAGAGTTAAGCAATTTACCCATGCCGCTTTCCTCTCACCCCTCCCTCCCTTCCATCCCTCTCTCTTCTCATCTCCCAATCCCGGATCCCTCTCTCACTTTGCAGGCCATTTTCTTTCACCCCTTTTTACAACTTCTGAACTCTCCCCATTCAACTTCTCACGTCACCCTTAATCACCTCTTGCCATCCTGTCTTTTCACTGCCCTCATCTCTAACAGTTTCTCGCATTTATCTCATGGCCTCTATGGCCCGTCACCTCCCGTGTCCACCTGCACTTCTCATTCACCTTAAGTCTCTCCATTCAAATTGTTGTCTATTTGTATCTTACACCTCTCCAGTCCCCCATTCATCTTTCACATCTCTCCTTTGTTTTTTCACACCTTCTTGAACGAATGTCCCTTTTCCCTGTTACCTCATCACCAGTGCTTAATTTGAGCAGGTGGTTTCCGGTGCTCCGCACTGGCACCTAATTGTGCACACTGGCACTATGACCGTCTGCCACATGGCGGCTCTGTCTGTGTAATTTAGAGATGAGCAGAACAGCTGTTTATTAATTCAATATACATTAAAAACTCCTGACATCCATGCCATTCTTATAGCTTTGGGGGCTTGAAATAGTCACACTTGTATAGTGTTATGGTTGGTAGTTGCATAGGTATTGTCATTGGCTGCACAGGCAAGGCAATGGGTGGGTGGTTAAAGTTGCAGTGGCCTACTGGTGAGGGCCCTGGCACATGTTTTATTACAAATTAATCACTGCTCAGCACCCACCCCAGTACTCCCTCTCTTCCCCTATCGCTGCTGTTCCTCACGCCTGTCGCATCAAATTACCTTTTAGGTCACAGATCATCTCTCAGCTATCTTCTCTCACAGTTTGACAGTAGCCCTCCTTTGTGCCCTCAACTTTCCCTCACACTCACTTCTTGCGTCTCCGCACTTCCCTTCGGCACTTCACATTTCTCCTCATCCCTGACCTTTTCAATCAAATTCTCTCACTCCCTTGCTGTCCTTTCTCATCCTCTCATCTCTCCTCACCGAGCACACGGGTTGGACCCGTATGCTCCTCTTGGCCTGTGCCACTCTGCTTATTGTTCCCTAATTCAGGAAGGCATGAATTGTCTGTCTTGCTGTTTTGGTGCAGGCCACACAGTTATGGAACGCGCATCCTCCTTTGCTTCGCTCCACCAAGAATCTATTATCCTTTAGGAAGATATAAAAACCTGGCTCTATGCTCTGTAGGTCACCCCATTTGGCTGGTTCTCCTTCTCCTTCTGTGTGTTTCTCATTTGCCTTCAGGCAGCAGATGGCTATTAGCCCCAGCACACCTTTTGGTAACAGTAGCACACTACAAATGTAAATAATAATAGTAATAGGCAGAAGCAGGGGAGCCACTAGACCCAACCTTCGCGGGGGGCCTACACTCCCAGGCAGGGCTGGCCATAGCACTGGTCACAAATGGCGCAACAGTCTTTTTTGGTGCCCCATCCCCAGTTTCCTCCTTCTCCATAAATTCCCTCAGTAGCACTCACCAACAAAGCACCTCATCTATCTGTAGCACCTTTCTGACAAACATTTTTTTTTATAGTGCTACTCATAGTTTACTCACACTCAGTTCTGTGATCTGCATAGTACATGTTCTTTGTAGCAGGCTCATTAACCCTCTGCACTCTGTGGATGAGAAGAGTGCCCATGTGAGTGCACGGTGAGCGATGCAACAGTGTGAGAGTAGGGAAAGAGGAGTGACTGCAGGGTGAGTGAGGTGACCATATGAATTTGGGTGCGGATGTAAGTGCAGAGTGGGACAAATTAATGCATGGTTAATTATGGGCTTGTTTAAGTGAGTTGCAAATTGAGCAGTGAGGGGGCAGGTGAGTGAGGTGTCACATGAGTGCAGATGAGTAGTGTGACTGCAGGCTGAGGTACAGGGTGAACAACGCAAGTGCGTTGTGATTGCAGAGTGATCACTGTGAGTGCAGGGTGAGAGGGTGAATGATGTGAGTGCATGGTGATCAGTGTGAGTGCATTGTGATCGCTGTGAGTGCAGGGTAAGCGTGAAAGTGAAGTGCGAGAATGAGAAGTGAGTTCTCTGAATGCAGGGTGCATTTCCAGACAAGTAACTCAGCATATTATTGACGGCAGCGTAGGGTTTAAAGATACAAGTTAAACTATTGCTATTATGACATTAATCAGGGATCGAGGGTGGAGGAAATAAATAATGTGCTGATCCTGCAACACACTTCCAGTCCTATGGTTAGGGTTGCCTACTCACTATTTTGATGTCCCAGACGGTACAAAAATAAGCAGTCACCTAAAGCTGTATATTTCAGCACTCATCTGTGCGTACTTGGAACAGCAAATATAAATAGAAAGCACTTTTAATTGTGTTCTAGGGCGGCCTCAATGATCCATGACTGATAATTAAAGGGAACAAAGACAGAAAAGTCACATTATGAATGAATGCATATGATTTTATTTACAATCCCATTTAGTGTCAAGAGGAGGCCTTTGCAGGCTCTTTTAACATCAAATGGCTGGTATTTTCCTTCTTGCAACCCTAATTTATATTTCTTTTCATGAAATGCATTCTAAAACACTACTGCAGTAAATGTAAAATACAAATGCAAGGAAAAGGCAGAGTTGGGGCCCAGGGGGTACTGGAACTAGAAAAAAACTAAGCCTCAGTCACCAGTTTACAAAAGGTATGTAAACATGCAAATGGTCTTTAACGATCTGTGAAAAACTCAGGCGTGCCAGGCTGTGCTGGAGATAAGACTGCAGACACAGCCCAGCGGAGCCCACAGCAGCTGGAGCTGAGACACACTACGGGGGAGGAGGGGGGCTGAATCCATTGTTGTCCGATGGGCCTGGGACGAAGTGTGACCGGGAATGCGCAACCCCCTTTCCATCACTTCACGGCCCCCCTGGGGGTCGCGCCCCACACTTTGAAGACCCCTGCTATAGAAACACATTTAATATAAAAACTGACTAAGAAACTATAGCCCTGAAGCACAAGTGTGACAATGGTTAAAACACTACATGCATCGTGCATACTACTTTGAAGCAGTTCATGCCCTAAAGCCTACCTCACTAAAAGACTACATGCTAACTGACTGAATGATTACAGTACTATAAGGAGACACACTGGGTGAGTAACAGGGTGTTTGCTAGAAGTGTATGAATACTAACTGGGGAATTGAAGGTGTGAAAGACAACTGTGTAGGTGATTAGAGGACTGCATGCATACTGGATAGGCATTTGAAGAAGTCCAAGTGCTAAGGCCTGGCTCACTCCATGAGTACTTGGGTACTGACTGAAAGATTAGAGTACAGCAAGGAGAGTGCCTGGGTGAATTTATAAGTGGTAGGCTTTTGGCACAGGGAATGGATTAGTACTTGGTACTGAATGGGTCACTAGAGGAGTGCAAAGGGAGTGACAGGATGTTTGCTGGACTGTATGGATACTGACTAGGGAATTGAAGGTGTGAAAGACAAGTGTCTAGGTGGTTAGAAGACTGCATGCATAGTGGATAGGGGTTTGAAGCAGTCCATGTGCTAAGGCCTGGCTCAGTGCATGAATACTTAGGCACTGACTGAATGATTAGAGTACTGCAAAGAGAGTGTCTTGCTGAATTTATAACTGTTTGTGTTTTGGCACAGTGAATGGATTACTACATGGTGCTGAATGGGTCACTAGAGGACTTCAAAGGGAGTGACAGGGTGTTTCCTTGAAGTGTATGGATACTGACTAGGGAATTGAAGGTGTGAAAAACAACTGTGTAGGTGGTTAGAGGACTGCATGCATAGTGAATAGGCGTTTGAAGCAGAATATGTGATAAGGCCTGGCTCACTGCATGAGTACTTGGGTACTGACTGGATGATTAGAATACAGCAAGGAGAGTGCCTGAGTGAATTTATAAGGTGTTGGCTTTTGGCACAGTGAATGGATTAGTACTTGGTACTGAATGGGTCACTAGAGGAGTGCAAAGGGAGTGACAGGGTGTTTCCTGGAAGTGTATGGATACTGACTAGCGAATTGAAGGTGTGAAAGACAAGTGTATAGTATGTTAGAAGACTGCATGCATACTGCATAGACATTTGAAGCAGTCTATGTGGTAATGTATGGTTCACAACATACGTACTTAGAAACTGACTAAATGATCAGACTACTGCTAGGACAGTGCCTGGGTAAAACTTTTAAATTTTCAGTTCTGGCACAGTGAAGAGAATAGTACATGGTACTGCACCTTAGTGTCAAACCCAGACTCATTTTATCAATGCATAAGCAAAGACTAGCTTCTAATGCTACTAAAACTTGACAACATGACCGGTTTTAAAAGAGTTATCTGTCAGAAAATACACAATGTTACCCAATCCTTCTCTCACAGTGGTTCCCAAATGCACACAGACTCACAGTGTGATTCTAGACAACAACCACTATCCCTAGGAGTTTATCCAAACTCATTCACTACTGTGGAAGTGGTAAGGGAACTGCACACAATCTCCATATTTCAGGACTGTACTTTTGTGTCAAAGCCTGACTCATTTAATCAGAGCATAAACAAAAACTGCCTTCTAATGCTACTAAAACTTGACAACAAGACAGGTTTTAAAACAGTTATCTGTCAGCAAATACACGATGTTACCAAATGCTTCTCTCACAGTGGTTCCCAAATGCACACAGACTCACAGTGTGATTCTAGACAAGCAACACTATCCCTAGCAGCTTACCAAAACTCATTCACTACTGTGCAAGGGGTAAGGAGTCTACACACAATCTACATATTAAAGTACAGCACATTAGTGTCAGAGCATGACTCATTTTATCAATGCATAACCAAAGACTGGCTTCTAATGCTACAAAAACTTGACAACATGACAGGTTTTAAAACAGTTATCTGTCAGCAAATACACAATGTTACCAAATGCTTCTCTCACAGTGGTTCCCAAATGCACACAGACTCACTGTGTGTTTCTAGACAACAACCATTATCCCTAGGAGTTTACCAAAACTCATTCACTACTGTGGAAGTGGTAAGGGAACTGCACACAATGTACATATTTCAGGACTGTACTTTTGTGTGAAAGCCTGACTTATTTAATCAATGCATAAGCAAAGACTGGCTTCTAATGCTACTAGAACGTGACAACATGACAGGTTTTAAAACAGTTATCTGTCAGCAAATACACAATGTTACCAAATGCTTCTCTCACAGTGGTTCCCAAATGCACACAGACTCACAGTGTGATTCTAGACAACAACCACTATCCCTAGCAGTTTACCAAAACTCATTCACTACTGTGGAAGTGGTAAGGGAACTGCACACAATGTACATATTTCAGGACTGCACTTTTGTGTCAAAGCCTGACTCATTTAATCAACGCATAAGCAAAGACTGGCTTCTAATGCTACTAAAACTTGACAACATGACAGGTTTTAAAAGAGTTATCTGTCAGAAAATACATGATGTTACCAAATGCTTCTCTCACAGTGGTTCCCAAATGCACACACACTCACAGTGTGATTCTAGACAAGCACCACTATCCCTAAGAGTTTACCAAAACTCATTCACTACAGTGGAAGTGGTAAGGAAACTGCACACAATCTACACATTTCAGGACTGCACTTTTGTGTCAAAGCCTGACTCATTTAATCAAAGAATAAGCAAAAACTGCCTTCTAATGCTACTAAAACTTGACAACAAGACAGGTTCTAAAACAGTTATCTGTCAGAAAATACACGATGTTACCAAATGCTTCTCTCACAGTGGTTCCCAAATGGACACAGACTCACAGTGTGATTCTAGACAAACAACACTATCCCTAGCAGTTTACCAAAACTCATTCACTGCTGAGGAAGTGGTAAGGGAACTGCACACAATGTACATATTTCAGGACTACACTTTTGTGTCAAAGCCTGACTCATTTAATCAACGCATTAGCAAAGACTGGCTTCTAATGCTACTAAAACTTGACAACATGACAGGTTTTAACCCCTTCGCTGCTAGGCCTTTTCCCCTCCTGTGCTAAGCCTTTTTTGGGCTATATGGGGTAGTGCGCGCTTAGGCCCCTGTAACTTTTTGACCACATTAGGTATCCACGCCAAATTTGCGTCCTTTTCTTCCAACATCATGGGGATTCTAAAGGTACCCAGGGTTTGTGGATTCTCCTAGAGGGTTCCCAGAAATTAGTCAAAATACAGCAAAAATTTGTTTTTTTTGTGAAAAATGGGGAAAAGTGGCTGCAAATGAAAGCGTCTGGGTTTTTCTCTGCAAATGATATCAAAAAAGAGTTTGTGGGGCTGAAATCACAATTTCTCCAGCTTTTAGGGAATGACAGATTTTGGTCAGAAATCCAACATTTTTTACACAGTTTTGACATTTTTCTGGGACATACCCTATTTTTGCTATTTTTTGTGCTTTCAACCTCCTTCCAGATAATGGTAGAAATGGGTAGAAAAGCAATAATGGATCCTGGACAGCTATACATTTTTGAATAGTAGACAAAATTCTGAATTCAGCAAGGGGTCATTTGTGTAGATCCATCAAGGTTTCTTTATAGAAACTAACAGTTAAATATAGGAAAAATTAAAAATTTGTTGAAAAAAGCAGCCTTTTGAGTCAACGTTTTCACCTGTAACTTCTTCTAATTATGACATCTCTTTGAAAGCAATGTACCGTTACATCCGGTGGACCTTCCTGGTTGTGGGGATATATAGGACTTGTAGGTTCACCAAGAGCCCAACGAACCCAGAGTAAAAAACTGAGCAGCATTTTGTAATGGTTTTTTTTTTGTTCTGGGTATATAGCAATTATTGTGGGAAAATGTATACATGGAAAAATCGGTATGAAAGACACCTATGTATTTCTGAATTGGGAACAAATTACAGAGTTTAGAAACAGTGCATATTTGCACATTTTCGAAATTGGGAATACTCATACTTGCATGACAATTATTGGTCATTTTTCAAAATGACTTTTTTTTTACACAATGTCTTTCATTTGGAAGGGAGAAATGCATCAAAAATCAATAGGTAATAACAGTTGCTTTACAAATCCGTACTACCCTAAGTCTCCCGATAAAAATGGTACCTCACTTGTGTGGGTAGGCATAGTGCCCACGACAGGAAGTGGCTAAAAACCTAAGGTGAACACACCACATTTTCACACTGAAAATTTACACTTTTTTTGAGAAGAGTCTAGCTGTAGTTTTTGAACCCTAGCCCTGCCGGCACCTAGGGAAACCTAGCAAACCTATACATTTTTGAAAACTAGACACCCAGGGGAATCCAGGATGGGGTGACTTGACTGCCTCCCACCATTGGTCTGTTACCCAGAATCCCTTGCAAACGTAAAGAATTGGCAAAAAAAACACATTTTCCCCACATTTCTGTGATGGAAAGTTCTGGAATCTGCGTGGATCCAAAAATTTCCACCCACGCCGCATTCCCCAAAGTCCTACAAGAAAAATGGTACCTCACTTGTGCGGGTCGGCATAGTGCCCGCGACAGGAAACGGCGCAAAACGCAACGTGGTCACACCTCAATTTTGCAGTGAAAAATGACCCCTTTTTCGCAAAGTGACTAGCTGTAGTTTTTGAACCCTAGCCCTGCCGGCACCTAGGGAAACCTAGCAAACCTATACATTTTTGAAAACTAGACACCCAGGGGAATCCAGGATGGGGTGACTCGACTGCCTCCCACCATGGTCTGTTACCCAAAATCCCTTGCAAACGTAAAACATTGTCAAAAAAAACACATTTTCCCCATATTTCTGTGATGAAAAGTTCTGGAATCTGCGTGGATCCACAAATTTCCACCCACCCCGCGTTCCCCAAAGTCCTACGAGAAAAATGGTACCTCACTTGTGCGGGTCGGCATAGTGCCCGCGACAGGAAACGGCGCAAAACGCAACGTGGTAACACCTCAATTTTGCAGTGAAAAATGACCCCTTTTTGGCAAAGTGACTAGCTGTAGTTTTTTAACCCTAGCCCTGCCGGCACCTAGGGAAACCTAGCAAACCTATACATTTTTGAAAACTAGACACCCAGGGGAATCCAGGATGGGGTGACTTGACTGCCTGCTACCATGGTCTGTTACCCAGAATCCCTTGCAAACGTAAAAAATTGACAAAAAAACACATTTTCCCCACATTTCTGTTATGGAAAGTTCTGGACTCTGCGTGGATCCACAAATTTCCACCCACCCCGCGTTCCCCAAAGTCCTACGAGAAAAATGGTACCTCACTTGTGCGGGTCGGCATAGTGCCCGCGACAGGAAACGGCGCAAAACGCAACGTGGTCACACCTCAATTTTGCAGTGTAAAATGACCCCTTTTTGGCAAAGTGACTAGCTGTAGTTTTTGAACCCTAGCCCTGCCGGCACCTAGGGAAACCTAGCAAACCTATACATTTTTGAAAACTAGACACCCAGGGGAATCCAGGATAGGGTGACTTGACTGCGTCCCACCATGGTCTGTTACCCAGAATCCCTTGCAAACGTAAAAAATTGACAAAGAAAACACATTTTCCCCACATTTCTGTGATGGAAAGTTCTGGAATCTGCGTGGATCCACAAATTTCCACCCACCCCGCATTCCCCAAAGTCCTACAAGAAAAATGGTACCTCACTTGTGCGGGTCAGCATAGTGCCCGCGACAGGAAACGGCGCAAAACGCAACGTGGTCACACCTCAATTTTGCAGTGAAAAATGACCCTTTTTTGGCAAAGTGACTAGCTGTAGTTTTTGAACCCTAGCCCTGCCGGCACCTAGGGAAACCTAGCAAACCTATACATGTTTGAAAACTAGACACCGAGGGGAATCGAGGATGGGGTGACTTGACTGCCTCCCACCATGGTCTGTTACCCAGAATCCCTTGCAAACGTAAAAAATTGAAAAAAAACCCCACATTTTCCCCACATTTCTGTGATGGAAAGTTCTGGAATCTGCGTGGATCCACAAATTTCCACCCACCCCGCCTTCCCCAAAGTCCTACGAGAAAAATGGTACCTCACATGTGTGGGTCGGCCTAGTGCCCGCGACAGGAAATGGAGCAAAACGCAACGTGGTCACACCTCAATTTTGCAGTGAAAAATGACCCTTTTTTGGCAAAGTGACGAGCTGTAGTTTTTGAACCCTAGCCCTGCCGGCACCTAGGGAAATCTAGCAAACCTATACATTTTTGAAAACTAGATACCCAGGGGAATCCAGGATGGGGTGACTTGACTGCCTCCCACCATGGTCTGTTACCCAGAATCCCTGGCAAACGTAAAAAATTGACAAAAAAAACACATTTTCCCCACATTTCTGTGATGGAAAGTTCTGGAATCTGCGTGGATCCACAAATTTCCACCCACCCCGCGTTCCCCAAAGTCCTACGAGAAAAATGGTACCTCACTTGTGCGGGTCGGCATAGTGGCCGCGACAGGAAACGGCGCAAAACGCAACGTGGTCACACCTCAATTTTGCAGTGAAAAATGACCCTTTTTTGGCAAAGTGACTAGCTGTAGTTTTTTAACCCTAGCCCTGCCGGCACCTAGGGAAACCTAGCAAACCTATACATTTTTGAACACTAGACACCCAGGGGAATTCAGGATGGGGTGACTTAACTGCCTCCCACCATGGTCTGTTACCCAGAATCCCTTGCAAACGCAAACAATTGACAAAAAAAACATATTTTCCCCACATTTCTGTGATGGAAAGTTCTGGAATCTGCGTGGATCCACAAATTTCCACCCACCCCGCGTTCCCCAAAGTCCTGCGAGAAAAACTGGTACCTCACTTGTGCGGGTCGGCATAGTGGCCGCGACAGCAAACGGCGCAAAACGCAACGTGGTCACACCTCAATTTTGCAGTGAAAAATGACCCTTTTTTGGCAAAGTGACTAGCTGTAGTTTTTTAACCCTAGCCCTGCCGGCACCTAGGGAAACCTAGCAAACCTATACATTTTTGAAAACTAGACACCCAGAGGAATCCAGGATGGGGTTACTTGACTGCCTCCCACCATGGTCTGTTACCCAGAATCCCTTGCAAACGTAAGAAATTGACAAAAAAAACATATTTTCCCCATATTTCTGTGATGGAAAGTTCTGGAATCTGCGTGGATCCACAAATTTCCACCCACCCCACGTTCCCCAAAGTCCTATGAGCAAAATGGTACCTCACTTGTGCGGGTCGGCCTAGTGCCCGCGACAGGAAACGGCGCAAAACGCAACATGGTCACACCTCAATTTTGCAGTGAAAAATGACCCTTTTTTGGCAAAGTGACGAGCTGTAGTTTTTGAACCCTAGCTCTGCCGGCACCTAGGGAAACCTACCAAACCCATGCATTTCTGAAAACTAGACACCCGGCGGCTTCCAGGGAGGTATGGCTTGCGTGGATCCCCCAACGTTTCCTTACCCAGAATCCCCTGCAAACCTCAATTTTTGCTGAAAAAATCACTTTTTTCACACATTTTGGGGTGGGAAAGTTGTGGCATCACCGGGCTCACACAAATTTACCACCACCCAGCGTTCCCCCAGGTCTCCCGGTAAAAATGGTGCCTCACTTGGGTGGGAGGCCCAAGTACCCGCGGCAGGCAAGGGCCCAAAACGTAGTGAGGCGACATCAAAATGGCCTATCGCAAAACCACCTGGTTTTGCAAGGGGGGTCACTTTGGATTTTGACCCGGTGCTCGGCGGCCATCTAGGGAAACCTACAAACCCACACATTTCTGAAAACTAGACACCCGCCGGCTTCCAGGGAGGTATGGCTTGCGTGGATCCCCCAACATTTCCTTACCCAGAATCCCCTGCAAACCTCAATTTTAGCTGAAAAAAACACTTTTTTCACACATTTTGGGGTGGGAAAGTTGTGGCATCACCGGGCTCACACAAATTTACCACCACCCAGCATTCCCCCAGGTCTCCCGGTAAAAATGGTGCCTCACTTGTGTGGGAGGCCCAAGTACCCGCAGCAGGCAAGGGCCCAAAACGTAGTGAGGCGACATCAAAATGGCCTATCGCAAAACCACCTGGTTTTGCAAGGGGGGTCACTTGGGTTTTTGGCCCGGTGCTCGGCGGCCAAATAGGGAAACCTACCAAACCCACGCATTTCTGAAAACTAGACATCCGTCGGCTTCCAGGGAGGTATGGCTTGCGTGGATCCCCCAACGTTTCCTTACCCAGAATCCCCTGCAAACCTCAATTTTAGCTGAAAAAAACACTTTTTTCACACATTTTGGGGTGGGAAAGTTGTGGCATCACCGGGCTCACACAAATTTACCACCACCCAGCGTTCCCCCAGGTCTCCCGGTAAAAATGGTGCCTCACTTGTGTGGGAGGCCCAAGTACCCGCGGCAGGCAAGGGCCCAAAACGTAGTGAGGCGACATCAAAATGGCCTATCGCAAAACCACCTGGTTTTGCAAGGGGGGTCACTTTGGATTTGAAAAAAATTTACCGGCAAAAAGTTTTCAGTATTCACTCTAGACCCTGGAACACCAGTAAACTCTGGCAATGCCGGCTGCACCATGCCAGGGGCAACCCAGAGGTCATCACTTTCAAAGGGAAGCCTTGCAGCCCCAGCCTGCAGCCCAGATGCCTCTTGCCGCACTACACCAACGGGAAGCCTTGCAGCCCCAGGCTGCAGTCCAGATGCCTCTTGCCGGCACATCAGTCTCCTCCTCTAACACAGGCACTTCATCCGCACTAAGAGTATCTTCATCATCCGATGACTCCATACGGAGAGAAAACTCACTGCCAGAATCGTCCCCTGCCTCCTCTCCCTCAGATGCAGAGTCAGTCTCTGAACCATGGTCAGAGGAAGACTCAAATAGCAAACCAACAACCTGCTGAGCAGTAATCCTGCGGCTAGCCATTAAACTTACTAAGATAGAAGACTGCACAAACAAGTCAACAACAACCAACAATGTGCAAACCAAGTAAGTAAAGAAATGTGTACCTTTATCACAAAGATCAATGTACTCAAAAACTATACAATTCAATTACAAGAGACAGCTGCACTCACCAGAAACCAACTCTGCAGTGACACAGCAAAAACCAACGATATCCAACTAGAAAGAAGGAAAAAAAACAAATTACTCACAAGACAACAAAATACACATCGAGCACCAATGCAAAAAGTTTTTGACACTCAAAAAACAAACATACTGCTATTATTACACCATTTGCAAAAAAAATTCATGCAGAGAAATAAAACACATTTACATTGTACAAAAAAAGTCTCTTACCAAACTACACAAACAGCAGAACCACCAGTAACAACACGGCAAACTGAAAAGAGCAAAAGCCTTCACCTAGAACAAAAAAAGTAAAAAAAAAACATTACTATTGCAATTCACAAAAAATATAACAATAAACATTATAACATGCTATGTTACTACCCAAATGGTCAATCGGGTTGTGTGCCAGGTGGGGCAGAAAACAGCAGGAAAAAAAAAGGCTACTCTGTCCCGGGGCGGGTGGGCCAAATACATATTATAAAAATTGCACCCTGGAAGCGACACTTGCCAAAGGGGTCACTTCCATTTTTATTTACACTAATTCCCTGGTGTCTAGTGGGCTTTTCTGCCCCCCCTGGGGCCAGAAACGGACCGAAAGTCGACCGATCTGCCCTCCGGGGGGGGGGGCAGAAAAGTCTTCCACTAATTTATGCCCCCCAAGCAAGCGACCCTTGCCCAAGGGGTCGCTTCCTAACTGAAGATAAAGACATCCCTGGTGTCTAGTGGGCTTTTCAGCCCCCCCTGGGGTCAGAAACGGACCGAAAGTCGACCGATCCAGAAAAGTCTTCCAGAAAATTATGCCCCAAGGAAGCGACACTTGCCCAAGGAGTCGCTCCCTAAATGAATAACAAGACATCCCTGGTGTCTAGTGGGCTTTTCTGCCCCCCCCTGGGGGAAGAAACGGACTAAAAGTCGACCGATCTGCCCCCAGGGGGGGCAGAAAAATCTTACCATAAATTATGCCCCCTAGGAAGCGACCCTTGCCCAAGGGGTCGCTTCCGAACTGAATAACAAGACATCCCTGGTGTCTAGTGGGCTTTTCTGCCCCCCCCCCTGGGGGCAGAAACGGACCGAAAGTTGACCGATCTGCCCCCGGGGGGGGGCAGAAAAGTCTGAGCATAAATTATTCCCCCTAGGAAGCGACCCTTACCCAAGGGGTCGCTTCCCAACTGAATAAATAGACATCCCTGGTGTCTAGTGGGGCATCCCTGCTCCACGATCGCGACGCTGTGCGCGATCGTGGGACAGGAATGCCCAGCATTGAGACATCAGGGGAGAGGAAATACTCTTTCCTCTCCCCCGATGCCTCAAGGCCTCCGAATTCCGCCCCCCTCCGCCACACCGGAGCCAAACACTTACCCTCTCCGTTGGACGCGCTGGAAGAAATGAATTCCAGCGCGTCCAACGCTTCCTGATGACGTCGGCGCGCGCTGTGAGCGCTGACGTCATCAGGAAGCGTGGGGGGCTCGGGGGTGGCAGCGGAAACTCTTCCGCTGCCATCCCCCTCTGTGGGGGCACGATCGATGCCCCAGGGGGGGGGAGCGCCAGCGCTTCCCCCAGGGGCTGTGCTCATGACGGAGCGGTTCCGTCATGAGCACAGCCCAACCGATGCTCATGACGGAACCGCTCCGTCATGAGCATCGAAGGGGTTAAAAGAGTTATCTGTCAGAAAATACATGATGTTACCAAATGCTTCTCTCACAGTGGTTCCCAAATGCACACACACTCACAGTGTGATTCTAGACAAGCACCACTATCCCTAAGAGTTTACCAAAACTCATTCACTACAGTGGAAGTGGTAAGGAAACTGCACACAATTTACACATTTCAGGACTGCACTTTTGTGTCAAAGCCTGACTCATTTAATCAAAGCATAAGCAAAAACTGCCTTCTAATGCTACTAAAACTTGACAACAAGACAGGTTTTAAAACAGTTATCTGTCAGCAAATACACGATGTTACCAAATGCTTCTCTCACAGTGGTTCCCAAATGCACACAGACTCACAGCGTGATTCTAGACAAACAACACTATCCCTAGCAGCTTACCAACACTCATTCACTACTGTGCAAGGGATAAGGAGACTACACACAATCTACATATTAAAGTACAACACATTCGTGTCAAAGCATGACTCATTTTATCAATGCATAAGCAAAGACTGGCTTCTAATGCTACTAAAACTTGACAACATGACAGGTTTTAAAACAGTTATTTGTCAGCAAATACACGATATTACCAAATGCTTCTCTCAAATTGGTTCCCAAATGCACACAGACTCACTGTGTGATTCTAGACAAACAACACTATCCCTTGCACTATACCAAAACACATTTCTTCATCTAGAAGGAGTACTACATTTTAGTGTAGAAACATAACTCATTTCACAAATTCATAAACAATGACTGGTTTCTAATTCTACCAAAATATAAAAACAGCACAGTTATCTGTCTACAAACACATGAAAAACACAAATGCTTATCACAGAATGCTTTCTACATGCACACACACTGTCAATAAAATTGTAGAGAAAAAAAGTACTCCCTACACTTTAGCAGGAGAAATACATTAGTCTGATTAAAATCAAAATAGTCTACATACATCCCCTCACAATTAAATAACTCACCTTTCAAGTTGTTTTGTAGATTAAGAAGTATATCAGTCACACACCAGATATCAGTCACACACCAGATTTTCTTATACAGAATCTCTGCACTGTGCACCTGTCAGCAGATCCAAAGAATGGCAAAGTTTCCCTCTCATTTTCCACACATATACATGTAAACATCAAATCACATTCCTTCCCACATGAATTCAAAAGTACACACACATTTCTATTGGTTCAACATTTCAACCCTTTCCAAATGACATAAATTTGAACCCTTCCCCCAATCTGCCTTCTGCCCGTTACCATAGAAACAGGTCATGGAACACTGTACTGAGCACACAGGTTACAAGTTCAGCACACAATGTTGCTAATCAAGACAGCAAGTGTGCTTGACTTTCCAACATATCAGCTTATCATATATAATGTTCCTTACAATCTGTTTTTGTTAACCAATAAGAATCATGCGTTTAAAAAACAGAAATATACACCCTACCTTTCAGTGTAGAAGATTGTCAAACAACCAATGATTTCTTGTCTTTTTTCAAAATTGCATCTTAGCCACCATTTTAGAAACATCTTACTTTCCAAACTGCCATTTCATTTACAGAGACCATCTGAGTGCATCCAGACCTCCTTTCAAGATGCTTAGAGTGTGAATTGTGGGACACAACTATATTTTCTGGAGCCAAAGGTATGCAGAAAACAAAGGCATTCACAAAGACCTAGGTTTGCCAAATGTAGACATTAAATGGTTTGGACAGAGAGGGTTAAAGTGGCACCAATTGATGCCATTGGTGAAATCTTTCATGCAAATCCAACACCCTGACCTCATAATAGTGCACTGTGGTGGCAATGACCTAGGCACTTTGACTGGGGTAGGTCTGGAAATGCTTATGAAGGACACCTTTGCAGAACTGATTTCACTTTTCCCCAAAACTGCCTTTGTGTATTGTAACATATGCCAAAGGCAGAAATGGAACTGGTTCGATCATTTTTGTCCACAGATTGAGAAAGCTAGGAAACATGTGAATAAATGCTTTTCTCCGAGACTATAGAATGGGGTCCATTTACAATAACAATCTGCGCTTTCATATGCAAGAGATGTATAGGAGAGATGGAGTACACTTTACTGATGAAGGAAACAGAGTCTTCCTCAACAACTTTAGACTCTGTATAGGTACTTACTTATAAGTACCAAAAACTCTCAATGAACACAACGGCTCTTTTTAGAGCCACTCAAGAACAAAACACTTAAGCTTGATCTTTATCTCCCAACAATTTACATTTTTTTTCCCTTGGATCCGCGCACCCAACGTGAGAGAATCCGTGCACCCAACGCGATAGGATGTGCGCAATGTGCGCGCATTTCGCCGTTTTATTTTATTTTAAAAAGGGGGCCCCAGGGGGTCCTTCTGGGACCCCCCAAGCACCTCTAGAGGGTGACAGTATTTCCACTCTGCCCCCTTTATATGTTTTACACACTTATTCCCCTTGCTTCTTCAGCCTCGCTTCTACCGAGACAGAAAATGGCCGCCAACAGTTCCTGGTTTCGAATGTAGACAGACACTCGACAGCCAATTAGCATTCAGCGCGCGATCGGGAGGGTGCACGCTCGGTTCGGGGAGGGTGAGCTTACGGTGCGGGTAGGGTCCGCGGATCCTCCCCGGCCATAGATATATATGTACTTTTAACCAATGTTCCCTCTAATTTCTTTCCTCTGTGTGCGGCAGTGGAGGGTCTCTGTGCGCTACAACCATGGCTATGTGCACCAGGAACCAGACCGCGCGTGTGCGCTGCGCCAAATGTCACTCAGAACGTTTACTTTAAAAAGTGAAAAGATGGTGCATTTTCACACATACAGTGCCACAATAAGTGTCTTAAGGGCAGTTTCCAAATTGGATAAACACGCCATGACATGAATTGGTTACACAGGCAAGTACACTTCAAGTTTAGAAAAACACAAGACTTAAAAGGTGGTACCATCATAAGATTTTAATAAATATTCTTAACTTGAGCACTGTTAATTGGGTGGGGAATTTGTAAGATTTAAATGTCAAACATTAAAACTAAAGAAAAAAACACACACGTGTGTGCATCAAACAAAGACTAGACTTAAATTACTAAAGATTTTAGTACTTTTATATTAAAATATTTGCAAAAATAGAAAAATCCTAATGGGAAGGTTGGTGCTGCATATCGCGACTAACTTTCCATTGTTTGGTTTTATTTCACAGCCTGGGGCTCCTGCTCCTGCCAAGGCTGGACTGGAAACTTAAAGCTGCTCTGGCAAATGTTGGCAGACTAGTCCCTATACAGTGCACACCAAGTGAGTCTGACCACTACAAAGGGGGCATTGGAGGCCTCTCCCCCAAGAAAATATTTGGGGAAATTGCGCATTTTACAACAAATTTGTTATTATATATTGAATTGAAATGATGACATTACTATGCACCAGCATACAACAATCTCTTGTCAATCTTCATCGATTCCCTCACTACTACCCTCCAACAGTGCCTCTCATCTCTCCAAAGCCCCACTGTCACATGTCTTTAATTTGTTTTATAGCACCTTTCATACCACTGTAGGGTGTCAGAGCACTTTACATCACACACATACAGAGAGAAAGAATCATACGTCTGTAAATCAGTGACTAGAAAATGTTACATAAGGCAAAGGGAACTACAAGGTGTAGGATTCACAAGTCATCTATACTGGTAGGCATTTTGTAAGAGTGCTTGGTCTGGAGAGCACAAACTCAGGATTCAGAACATAACACAGGGGTTCGCATTGACTTTACTAATAAGGATTTATTTCTAACCAAACAAACCTTTTTAGCAGCATCGGGTTAATGAAAGACTGTGAAAAAGCATAACTTACTAACTTGTACCACGCGTTTGCTTGCTGCTCTTTGATGTTAGTTCATAGCTCACTGTGCTAAATGCGATTGGAACTTGTGAACTGCATAATAACAAAAGAGTCTCTGTAGCAAAAGTAGGAACTGACTGAGCTATGCACAAAACAATAGACTGTTTTTTTTAAAATGCGTGGTAGACATTTTTTGCAGCAGGCATATTAACAATCTGGGCTTCCTGAGATGACTCAAAGCTGCCACTGGACAAACCTCCTATCTCTCTGTAGCAGGTACATTAATCACTGGAGTTATCTTGACCCTTTTATTGCTGCCCAAAAACTGCTGTTTATACAAGGAACTTTGCATTGCTTTTAAAACTGCTGCCTGCGGACCCCCCTGGGTATGTGTCACGGACCCCTGGGGGTCCATGGACCCCAGTTTGGGAACCACTGTCTCATACCATTGTAGGATGTCAGAGCACTTTACATCACACACACAGAGACAATTAATCATGTGTGTAAATCATTGTAGAGAAAATGCTACATACAAAGGGGACTACAAGGTGTAGGAGTCACATGTCATTCATACTGGAAGGCATTTTTAAAGAGTGCTTGTCTGGAAAAGTACAAATTCAGGATTCGGAACATAACACAGTGGTTAGCATTGACTTTCTCAATAAATATGTATTTCCACCCAAACAAACACCTTTAGCAGCATCAGGATAATGAAAGACAGGGAAAAACATAAATTACTAATTTGTACCATGCAATGTGTAAGCAGATCTTTGATGACAGTTTATAGGTCACTGTGCTAGATTATGATTGTCTCTTATGAGCTGCAGAGTAACAAAAAAATCTATGTGACCAAAGCAGTAACCAACTGACCTATGCACATAAAATACATGGTATGCGTTCTTTGCAGCAGGTATATTAACACTCTGTGCTACATGAGATAATTGAAACCTGCCCTATACCTCCCCACTTGTCCGTCTACCCCTCCACCCCCACTTACTACTGTCCCACTGCTTTTTTTTTTCCTGCTGCATCACTGCTGTTCCTTCGTTGACTCCCATGTATAAAACATGACACGTCAATGAGACGTACATTTTTTGGAACAGACATGGCGCTGGCAGCAGGCTGGCACACTCTCCCAAAAGATGGCAAAAAGTGCTTTTCAGCCACAGAGCGTGACCTGAAAATGGGTCAGTGTACAGATGAAGTCACCGGACATACAAGTTAACACCAGGCAAGAGCTGCCAGGAAAACAAACAAACAGTTTTATTGGTAGACAGCAGAGTCTACCAAGAAATCTGCCACGGGAGGCAACATCTAACTTGCTGTAAAAAAGCAACACGCAAACACTGGTACATGGTAGGAGTACCTGTGTGCGACATCTTGCAGGTATTGGAGCGCTTTAAATAAACACTGTCTTTACATTACATATTCAGGCACAGGGAGATTAAGTGATTTGCCCACAATCACAGGATGTGGGCACGACCTCGAGGCTCGAACTCTGGCCTCTGGCCCCAAAGTTGCTGCCTGAAATAGTCCCCGCACCGCGCTTTACTAACAAAAAGAGTAGAGCCAGTTTCAAAATATAGCGTGTACTTTCTGAAAGTACACGCTGTGTTTTTAAACTGGCTCTACTCTTTTGTTAGTAAAGCGCGGTGCGGGACGATTGTGGCCCCTTGTTTAAGTATTGATGGTAATCACAGCCCGTGAAGGGGCTCCGATTACCATCAATACTTAAACAAGAGGCCACAATCGTCCCCGCACCGCGCTTTACTAACAAAAGAGTAGAGCCAGTTTAAAAACACAGCGTGTACTTTGGTACACGCTGTGATTTTAAACCGACTCTACTGTTTTGTTAGTAAAGCGCGGGGACGATTGTGGCCTTTTCTTTAAGTATTGATGGTAATCAGAGTCCCTTCACGGGCTGTGATTACCATCAATACATAAACAAAAGGCCACAATCAGCCCCGCGCTCTGCAGCCACATGCCCCCGAGCCCCCCCAAGCCGCCACTAGCCGTCCCAAGCCGCCACAAGCCCCCCCCAAGCCGCCACAAGCCCACAAGCCCTCAAGCCCCCACAAGCCCCCAAGCCCCCTTACCTGCACTCTCCACGACTCCTCGCCGGCACCGCTGAAAAAAGTGCCTGGTTTTCGCACCGCCCACTTCTTAAAGCGGCGGCGCGGCCGGCGCCTCTCTCCGCCGGGACGTGCGCGCTCCACATAAGAGAGTGCGCGCTGTCGTCGGGGAAGGTGCGCGCGCGCGCCTTAAAGGGAACGTAGCTTTTAACTCTAATTTTCTCAGGAACTACTGAACGGATTCACACCATTTATGCAAAAGGCACGAGTCTGAACTGAGGACTACCTCTTTGCCAAATTTGGTGTAATTCCGTTCAGCGGTTCGGGCTGTAGCTGCGACAACAGATCCTATGGGAAATTGCATGGGGAAAATGCGTTTTGGGACCCCCCTTTTTTCTCGGCCCCCGCTTGACGAATCACCACGAAACTTTCAGGGTAGGAGCAGAGCGGAGCTGGCCAAAAGTTTGGAAAATTTCGCGAAGATTCGTCAACCGGCACCAGACTTATTAGGAATAGAATGTTGCGGATTTCCTATGGAAAATAGGTCCTAACTATTACTATCTACTGGCGACCGCCAGTAGATAATATATGTATGTATATATATGTATGTATATATAAAATCCCTGTTGCCTAGTGTGCTCTCTGCAGGCTGTTTAGGGCTTAAAGAAATCCTGCTGGTGCACGCACCAGATGGATTTCCTGTGCTATGGGCGCGGACGGCCGGGAGCCATCTGACGCACATGAGCACTGGTGCGTTGAACAGCTCCCGGCCTTCCGACGCACCGAAGTGGTTAAATCAAAATCCGTATCGACCACCAGTAGTATTATTCGAGGGGTCAAATCCAGATTAACATTATGAATGTCACCTAAGAAGTTAGAAATCTGTGATCTCAGTGTGTCTAAAACCGGACATGTACCAAATATGAATCCAGTTTGCTATGCAGGATTGACAGCGTTGACGGCTTACACCCTCCGCCCCCAACCTTACAATTTTTGCTGAGGTAAAATATAAGTCACAAATTGTCTTGAAGTGCTGTGCTCGCAGCCCCGAAGAGCACAATACTGTATGAATTAGCTCCAAAGTATCATAAAAGTAAAATTATCTAATCTAAGCTTTGATAGCCATTTAGGGTTATGCTTCTCAAGATCCTCTGGTACCAAATTGCATAATTTACCATATATTATACTAATAGTTTTTCTCCCTCAAAGCAAGAAATCCAAGAATGGTTTCCTCCCGAGACACACTGGTCCACCAGTTATTTTGTTTAAAAAGCTGATAATTTGTAGATATTTTAAAAAATCCTTGTGCTTTAGCTTGAACTTGACCCTCAATTCCTCAAATTACGTAAACCTCTGATCGTGGAAGAGATCCCCCAGTTTACATAGACCCAATTTCTTCCATCTGGCCTCACAGGCATCCTGAAATATTTTTGGGTGTGAGGGATTCCTTTGTATTAAAGTATACCAATTCCATCTCCCAATTACTCTGGGATATAATTCGATCTGGGCGTCCCTTATTAGTCTGACAGAAAAAAATAATCCAACCGAGCAAAAGTTCGATGGGGAGCTGAGTAATACATATAGCCTAAATTAGGTGTCCTTAACTCCTCTCATACGTCTGACAGACCTCTCCCTCTTTTCAAGCTTCTAAGAGCATTAAACATCTGTGGTTTTGTCCTAAGTAATTGCCCAAAATGTCTGATTGCACACATCCAGACCAGTTAAAATTAAAATCCCCACAGATGATATAGGGGGCAGGCCAAATTGGTAAATCTACTGCTAAAAAATTCAGCAGACTAGGGTCATCAAGAACCGCTCCATATATACTGTATAGAGTAAAAGACCCCTTGCCATATCGCCACTCAATGATTGGCCAGTGTCTATATCCATCTGCTTTACTTCGAATACATTCTCCCCCCCTCTTTGTTTTTGGTGTCTTGCATGGTGCTCATGATCAAATCTAAGCCAGTGTCTCCAACACCTTCACATTTGACCTTTCTATATGTGTTTCTTTTGAACAATAAAGAGCCGCTTTAAGAGTTTTTAGATTCTGCGTTACCCTCTGTCGCTTGCCACTGTCATTGAGACCACATATATATTTATAGTTGCAATATGGATCTTAGCCATTAGCTTGTCTTAGTTTCGACCAGCTAGCCAGAAATTCCATTAAGCCTCCTAGTTGTTTTTGGGAGAATCTACTTGGCTCCCACCATTTCTGTAATCTACTCTCTATTCTTGCACCTGTTAAGCAATATTGCTTGATGCCCTTCCTCATTGTCTGACAGCTTTCCGGCTTCTCCACTTTCCCACTAAAAGACCCTCTGGTGAACCTCACCACTAGATCCCTGCCCCCCTACCCTCCCATCTGCTCTCTCTAACCCCAACCACCCTTGCCTTGATCGCTCTCTACCCCACCTACCACTCGAGGCAAACAGGCCACCCTAGACCTGTCGATTGGCTCCCAGGTATGCTTCTACCAGCTCCCCCTCCAGCTACCAGACCATGGATCAGCCCAAAGTTGTCCTTGAAATCTTATTTAGAGAACAAAGACACAAAGGAGCAGCACAAACACCCTCCACAAGAACAAAGTCTCTACTGTGCCCCTGTTGTATTCAATATTAATAATGTTCAATTTCTCAGGCCTTAATCACATGTATAAGCTGCTGATGAACCTAGCGTTGCGGGCCCAAGATGATTAAATATTCTTTGGCCTGCATTTGTGAGGTAAATGTTCTAGTTTTACCCTTAACAATAGTTTTCAGTTGAGCAGGAGCAAGCTGAAACACTTCTCCTGCAGCTTCTTGAAAAGGCTTTATAAGCTGTCTTAGCCACTACTTCTGTTCCACTGTGGCATGGCCGAAATCAAGGCACACAAATAATGAAAAATCTTTAAAGTTTCACTGAGCATCTGGTTGAGACTTCTCAAAGACGATTTGTTGGAGGAGAAAATTCCCAAAATACACCAAAACTGCCCGGGGCCAGCTTTCTATTGCTCCTCCAGAAGAATTCAGATTCCTGCGCATGAGTGGCTATGTATGCACCCTGTGTACTTCCGTCTCCCAGTTCCAAGACCCAAGTTATGGGAAGACAGTCTTTAGTAACTCAAGCATAAAGGATCTAATATCGCTGCCCTCCACCCCTTCCTTTATTCTGAGAAACCGAAGATTATTTTGCATTTGGCAATTCTCAAAGTCCTCAATGTTCCATAAGATATCCTACAGTTGATCATCCTACATCTCAACCTGACCCTTCAGCATCCCCAGTTCTATTTCAGTTTCTTTTGTTTCTTCTATGGCGCTGAGTTTTTCTCCAATCTTGACACAAGATTTTGCCACTTTTTTTTATTGTATCTTGAAGTTGTTTAGAGGCTAATCTGACTATCTGACTCTTGGCTCTAGTCTCGGTTTGATTTTCTTTGATAGTACTCAGAATAAGCATTTTTGCCTATTAACAGGGGATTGTGTATGGAACTATTGCTGAGCATTGCTCCACCTCCCCTGTGACCTCTGGCTAATCAGGATTAAGGGTAGGTAGGAAGGACAGGAAAGAATAGAGCTGAATAGAGACATGAGTTACTACTTGTGAGAAGTTAGCCTAATATATGCTGTCCACTAGTTATAGTGGGCACCTTGTATCAGTCCAAACAACCCCTTATTGGTTATAGGGTAAAGACAACCTTTATTGAAAGCTATCCTAGTGGTAACTATGGAGAGCAGCCTTCAGGCTAAGTCTTGAAGGAATGTAAAGCAGCTTGTTTTACTAGTCTATAATCTCTTGAGTCACTAAATGAAAGATATCCACACCAGGTATATATATAAAATATAAAATATATGTATTTATTACTAAACACACCCTCCTAGTCTCTTTATGAGACTAGAGGTCAAAACACATAAGTTACACTTCAATAATCACAGTAAAATAGCACAAACACACGTCAGGCCCTAGGGGCGAGCCAAACCATATACTAAAATAGTGGTATAAGAACCACGACTTAACTAGACACAAGGCCTAGAGCCTGTAGAATTGCTGGGACAACAAGGAACCACCCAGGGTAGTGACACAGGTGCAGTGTGTGAACACAGCCGCGAGCTCCCGTTAGCTTCTATGGGGACAGTCGCGGTTAGATTTTTAAAGATTAGGGACACTTAGAAATGAGTCAGGACCAAACCCCTTTGGACTTAGGAAGTTCTAGGGCTAGCACCCATGGGAGCACCGGAGTACTCGTTACCTCTCCCAGGGAAGCCGGGTGCATAGGTGTCTTTTGGTGTCGGGTCACGTCATCGATTTCAATGGGAGCTGGCGAAGAAGTGCTGCTGCCGTGAAGATGCGAAGTGTCTGAAGAGATCCAAGCCTGGATCGAAGATGAGAAGAACCTGAAAGCAGAGGGGACAGAGTCTGGGTCACTTGCCAGTGACCAGGAAGGCGATTAGCAGATGCCCACCGATGTTTGGTGATTTCAGGTGAAGGAGGTGAAGCTTGACTCTTCAGCCACGAGGTCCAGGAGGCGCCAAGGACAACCAGGAGCTGGATTCGAGCTATCCCACAAAGGATGTCGAGTGCTGCAGCATCGGTGCCCGGATTGGACACAACAAGCCTTGACAACAGCAACCCACGCAGAAACAAGAAAGATGCTTCGGTGCAGGCCAGCAAGGTCTGTGGGACTCACCACTTGGATGGGAGTTAGGGCACGTCTTGAGCAACCAGGAAAGCCCAAGCAAATACAAAGTTACCCCCTCAGGGACCCACCAGTCAACGGACCAGGTATCGCGAAGGGACCTCAAGACGAAACACAAAATGGTGGCCCACGGGTCACTCGCAATGACCAGGCCAACAATCTTCAATTGATTCAGTGCTCGAGGTGGGGGCTACAAGTCAGCCCAAGCACGACTTCAAAAGACATCAGGAAGTCAATGCACTTGCAGAAATGCACGGTGACCAGTAGTTCCGGTTCCACGCTACTCACAAGGGCTGCGGGTGTCAGCTTTGCTGGAGATTCGGGTCGGCCTCTGAGATGTCTGGAAATCCTCTTCCTGGGCTGCAAATACTTTGGAGTCCGGCGGGAGCTTCGATGATGCAGACCGGCAAATTGCTTCGTTGATGCCTGCCAAGCAGGGGAGTCACTCCTTGACCCCAAGGGAGATTTCTTCAGTCCTCTGATCTTGAGCAGAGCATCCAAGGTCTAGGATTCAGCTTCAGAGTTTTGTCCAGGGTAATCTAAAGTCCTAAGGACAGGGGTCCCATACTTTTACTAAGGTAGGGGGTTGGACATACTCTGGGGACCCACCTATGGGAGGGTTTGGAAAGAGGGGTGGCTACACCCATTTCCTTTGTCCAGTTTCACGCCAGAGCAGGGGCTGGAAGCCCCTGAACTGGTTTGAGCTGGACTATGCACAGGGACACCAAATGTGCCCCCAGTGCACGACTTCAAAGCACTCAGAGTGCTCCCACCCAGCCCCAATACACAAGCCTCTCTGGGAGGTGGTTACACCTCCCTGTGACAGGAAATCTATTGTCCAGGACTCCCCTGCCAGAGTTTCGGTCAGCAGCAGGAGGCCAGACCCGTGTCTGTGGCTGCAGCATCCATTTTGTGATGCCAGGGCTCTATTAAGTTTCTACCGGGTATACCAGTGCTATCATGTCTCTTCCTCTAGAAGGGTGGGATCATACTCCCACACCAGTTAATGGTGTGGGGGTATGATTCCAAGGTGTTTGCCACCAAACACGACCTGTTTCCGTGCAGCCAGTCCAAAGTTAGCATTTACCGTTTGGTTATAATGCACTTAAGAGTATATGGTCAGGCTGCACTACCAACAGCATCAGAGAAGGGTCTCCGAACGCTGCAGAGGGGCTCTGCTCATGCAGGGGCACCCTCTCACATAGGAACCAAGCACTCTGCCTTCAGGATTGATAAGGCCTGCCATAGGAGTGACTTATAGGTTTATATGTGGGTATATGGTGAGATATAGTGAACCTTTATCTCAGTAAGGGGTGCATGCACCACCTTACCCAGGCTGCCGTAGCAAACCTGTGGTGTCATTTTGGGTGGCTTTGCAGGGGTGGCATAATACATGCTTCAGCCCCTGGTAGGCCTCTGGAGTACCTATGCCCTGGGTACATAGTATACCATATACTAGGGGCTTACAAGGGCACCTCAGATCCAATCTGAACTGTACCTAAAGTACATGGAATCATTTTAGAGAGGAAGCAGCTAGGCTGGGGCCCTGAATAGCAGGGTCCCAGCCAGACTAAAGTCGAAAAACAGTGAAACACCAGAAAAAGTGGGGGTAAACATGTGAAGCAGATCCTACTCTCATACACTACTGATATGGTGATTGTTCTTTTCCTCCTTACAGCTTAGCCTAGTACGACATCCAAACTGATATGATCCTCATTGCAGTTTTTGCTTAGAAGGTGGAATCTTGTTTTATTTTACAGGTACTTTCGTGCATACATGTCATGTAATAAGTTCCAAAGAGATAGCTTGGGGTTTGTGTATTAAAGTATGTTCTTTCTTCCTAAAGATCTCTTTCCCTGCTGATCCCTACCCTTCCTTCCCCTGCTTAATCACTTCAAGAGTCTGTGCCGACATAGCAAGTCAGACTTGAAGCTTTTGAGAGGTGGACCACTATTAGCATCATCCCGCAGGAGACGGAGACAAGGACAACCAGCACTCACACCTAATGGGGGATAACTGAGCTCCTCAGCGCTTGTTTCGAGACACATCGGTAGGTTCAGACTCATCTACGAGGGAATATTTTTTTTCTGGTTACTGCCAGGATAAATCGAGGTTTTGGTTATCCCCTACCCCATCGGACACAACATGCCCCGCCTTCCTTTGTACAGTAGCCATTTCCTTAGTCTCTAATTCAGCGTGTTCCGAATTACTCTCTGAGCCAGAGCTAATGCAGTCCCTGGCCCCTTCAACATCATCAATATTCATATCACTCAATCTTAAAGCAATCTCACCTTCACGTTAAGTCTCATATGGCTTTTTCTCCTTCAGTGAAGTCAGTTCCTTTGTCCCATACACTGCTCCCAGTATCTCTTGTGCTTATTTCATGCTTGTAGTGTCCCCTGAAGAGGGCTTACCTCTGCACACTGGGGGGACTTGCCCACTCTCATTGTTGTTCTGCATGCTCACAATGCTGAGCTCAGCCACTCTAAGTGAACCAGGACTAGCCAGTGGGGCAGATGAAAGAAATCTGTTATTACCGGTTGTGGAATTCCTCGCTACTTTTGCTCGGCCCTTGTGACAGGGGCGCTATCATTCATCCCTCTAGCAGTTGCAGCTTCATCAGCTTTTTTGGCAGCTCCAGTCTTTCGTCTTCCTTCCGGATCTGCTGCCACTTCAATCTTGCTTCGGACGGCCAGGAACACCTGCTGAGACCACTGTTATATGGGTGCTAGAGCCTCCGCTCTCTGCCTTATCTTGGGCCATTCGGACATTCTTCTGTGCCATTACTCCACAGAAGATGCTCTTTAGCCCGGCCACCACTCTGGCAAAATAAAGGGTTCTTCCGATGCTGGGGCTGTATCGACCAACAAAAACTAAATAAGCCACTCCGACTGTTGATTCTGTTTAAAGACTTGAAACAAGCCCCCCCAAGCTGGAGTTCTTGAAACCGACAGTCTGCAGTCAGCTGGACTGTATTCCAATGCTCCTGGCTCCACCGCTCAGTTCAGCCCCGTCCCTGCAACCATCACTTGGTTTGGGAGCTCAGACAGAAGCTGACTCACCACGGTGCTACTCGTTCGCCATCTTGCCCCTGATACACTTAAAGGCGTAGCATTTTGAGGTATTCCCAGGTCTACCATTGATGGTAAATCTGGGAGTGCATCAAAATCCATGGGTGTGTGGGAACATCCATGCTCCACCCATGAACTCCTCCCTCGGACAGAGTAACGCAAGGCAGCGATTTGTGCTGCCTTGCATTTCTCTGGATTTATTAAGCCATGCAGGACCACTCCAGGTGGCCTTGCATGGCTTGATAAATCTCACGAAGGTTTTGTGCTGCCCTTACTCCCCATTGCGTGGTGCAAGAGCGACGCAAAACCTTGATAGATCTGGCCCCTAGTTCGTATAAAGTCTGCTACCATGGTCATGCAGTTGGTGAAGTTGGCTCTGGTGGTGCTTGCCTTGTCCATCAGGGAGAAATCATCATCAGTTAACATTATGTGCTGCATTTCCCATGGATACAAACAGCCGCGGTCGGTAGTAGGAGTAACTCCAGGGCGGTGACGTGGGGAGGGGGAGGGGCAGGGTGGGGGTAGTAAACTATGGATTACGGAGGTTTACAGGTAAGTTAACATATTAATTAATAAAACTAATTTCGTTGCGTTCACTATGCAGTGCACGCAACGAAATTCGTTTTATTAATTTATATGTCAATTTACCTGTAAACCTCCGTAATCCATAGTTTACTACCCCCCACCCTACCCCTCCCCCTCCCCACGTCACCACCCTGCAGTTACTCCTACTACCGACCGCGGCTGGATACAAAAGAACAAGGGGCAACATAGTAACCCTGGGACCTGGGTCATTAAGTGATTAAAAAAAAAAACAATGGTCCCTCCGGACCCTCGTAAATAAGCCCCATAGACTTATAGCACCAGGGCACTTTTACACTCACCAACCTCACTTGACATGTGTCTCTGCACCATTGGGATCACCCTTTTACCTTTAAATTGGCTTGATTAGAAAATGTCAATGATTTTTTTTCTGTTGTTGAACAAATTGAATAAAACTGTCTCGTTTTGAAATGGAGCCAATCTGTTATTCATTAGCATTTCCCATGGTGGCGGAATCATTTGTGTTGATGGACCTGCCTCTCAGCCTGAGGGTTTGAAGGCTTAGCAAACTAGATAAAGCCTCTGACACTGCGGCTTAAAATTCTTTTGACAAAATTCTCACTGTGGGAAACAACATTCTAGACAGAAGAGGCAGCATAGTTTTATCCCAAAGCAATTTAAGTATTTCTAAATAGGTGTCCATCCTCGTCGTGCACAAAAAAAAAAACTTCTGTGGCGAACATAATAGAATTAAGAACTTTACTTAAAACCATATGAATTGTTTGAAAAAAGTAAAAATATTCACGTGCATTCAGAAACAAAGCACTAGAGGGAGCCAAAGCCTAAGCAATGTGTGCAAACCTGTCCACTATCATTGAACGGAGACATGCAACAATGTACTGCAAAGGGCTAAAGAATAAAGTAAATGTAAAGGAAGTTTCCAATTTGGAGACCGAACTGAACTAGGCCGCAGGCATATGGCACAGGGTTGGATAAAGATGAACCGAAGCAGGAAGCAAGGGGTGAAATGAGCTCAGACACCCCGCGATGAGAAGCAGCCCGGTGATCCCGCTCAAAAGAGGAGGCCACAACAGAGGCGCCGAGACGAGATAAGCGCAACGATCGCCACATTACAATAAAAACAACAAGCATTTGCAATGCAAGCGGTCTCAGAGTTTTTAGAGTTAGAGCCAGGGCTCGAGTCGGGGTACCAGGCGGGTGTACGGCGTCCCCCCACTTATTTTACCGGGTTTTTACCGGGTGGACGCCGTCCCCCCTGCCCAAAAGATGGAACCGGTACCCTAGTCTGCACCTGCGCGCGCGCTCAGCACTCACCAAACCTCACCTCCTATTGTCGAGAGAGGGCGAACAGAGGGGCATATCTACAAGGCGGCGATAAAAAAATATCGCTGCTTTTGTAGCCGTTTTCGGCCGAAAAGCGGCGATAATTTTATCGCTATATCAGCAAAGTCACGCTATCACGTGAAACTTTGCCTTAGCGCCTGAATTCCGAACGCCCATCTTGGCATCCCTAATGCGATGCATAGTGGGCGTTCCTCCCCAGGATAACGGGAGAAATGTCGCTAAGCGACATTTCTCCTATTATCAAGCCTCACGCAAAGCAGCATAGCGACGAGAAAAGTAGCGATAACCTCTGTTATCGCTACTTTCCTTACGCCTGCTTTGAAACTGACTTAGCCATGATATTCTATGGAAGGTGGATATCATGGCTAAGTATCTGAGGCCCTATCAGCAAGCTATCGCCAAACTTCGTGGGATTATCGCTGGTTTTCCAGCGATAATCTCACGTTAGGCAGTTAGCGCTAGGATTTTTATCACTTTTGAGATAAGTGTTGGTGCAGCCCTCATAATGAAAGGCTAAGGATGCGGTGCCCAGAACTGGACAAATCACTCCAGATGTGGTCATTTGTATTGTAAAGAAAGCACCAGATGTGACACTATAGTTTTACATAACTCCAAAAGTGGCCTAGAATTAGACACAAAAATCCTGGTGTGTCCTTCAAGACTGGACCCAAAACTTCAGATAAGGTACTCCTAACTAGACACATAACACTAGAAGTAATACGCAGAACGGGCAAAACAAACCTCCAGGTCCGGCCTTTAGAACTAGCCACAAAACTCCAGATGTGGCCATCAATACCAAAAGGAGAACATCTGGACACATTAAAAATATGCAGGCCTCTTGAACTGAACATAGAATGTTTCCTTCTGAAGTAAGCATCATGCTCCAGATGCGGCCTCTAGAATTGGCTCTGTACCCAATTGAAATATCCATAGCTTTACCCAATACTCCAGATATGACCATTAAACTTGCACCATATTCCTCCCATATCCTTTAGAAATAGGCACCACGTAAGGTGCCATACCCCATACCATGACACAATACTGCTGATGTCACCAAGAACTAGGCATAGTACTGCAGATGAGGGCACCATGCCAAGATCCACGACTAGGGATTAGGCCACCACTACAGAGCAATATTTCAGATTCGGAAACAGAATCTTTATTTCACTAATGGAGAGGACGCAGCAGGAGCCACAAGAACACAATATTCCGAACGATGCCCCAACGGTGATATTTATAGTTGAAACAGCCTCAAGAGTGCCAGATCTAAAGTAATTTTCCAGCCCGTTTTTTTTCTCTGCATTCTGGGATTTGTACCCATTTTTCACACCATTATAAAATCAGCACTACAAGTCCCAGAATGCAGCGGAAAACTTGCACTGGATGAGCCACTCAATCATGGACCTGGGAAGGTAGAAATCTCTGTGATAACACAGCACACCAGTCTGTTTCCTGTGGGCTGAGACTTGCCCTGTGCGCCCAGCAGTCTGCTGGTTATCACCACTGTTTGAAGCCCTCAGGTCACAGGGAGGGCACATGGCGCATGTACAGCGTAGAGCAAAGCTTCAGCACTAAAGACCTGCATGGAACACTGTTTCTGTAAAGCACATAGGGGAATATCAGCAAAAAGAAGCAATAAACATCACCGGCTATCGCTGGATTCTATCGCAGAGATAGCGCACTATCAGCAACGCCTATCCCCTATGCGACAGGAAATCCAGCGATAGCGGTGAAAGTGTGTAACTATCACTGGAAACCTAGCGATAACATGACGGCGATAATCAGAACCTTGTTGATAGTGCAGGGCGGACTCATCCCTACAATCCACCTCCCATTGGATGCAATGGGTAAGTCAGTTCTGAAGCAGGCGTAAACAAAGCTGCGATAAGCGTGGTTAGCGTTATTATTATCCGCGCTACGCGGGTTTGTGCCCTGCTTGCTGATAGGAGTAGCTCATGTTAGCGACACTTCTCAGGTTATTTTACTGCGGAACGCCTACTATGCATCTCATTAGCTGTGAGATGCTGGACGTTAAGGAAACAGGCGCTGAGGAATGGATTCACGCGATAGCGTGACCTTTCTGATCATGCGATAAAGTTATCGCCGCTTTTCGCCTGAAAACGGACGCTAAAGCGGCAATTTTATCGCGGTGCCTTGATGATATGCCCCTTAGCTAGGTGATGGAAGATAGATGTAAAACATTGAGCGAATGATAGCATTCAGGGCAGATAGAGCACAGGGGTGAATAACTGCAGCACAGGGAGCGTACCTCACTGAGGATTGGCGGCAGAGCACAGTACACAGAAAACACGGGTCCAAAACTGAGCAGAGTAGAGGGTGCAGGTATAGCTCTGATAGCAGGTACAGCTGAGGGAAATAACAGTTACATCATAGTGGGCAAAAGTAGCAGAGGCACCACACAGATGGCACACATAGCGGAGAGTACAGAACAGGTACAGCAGCCGCTGAGTCTCTGGGCTCGCTTTCAATTGCTCCTTTCTCACCCAAGAGTCTGTGCTGGGATCTCCCTTCGGCCATGTGCAGATTGGCATCCCATGCCACCCATGGAGTGTGCCAGGGTGTGGGTGCAGTTATGGTGCAGGGTAAGGCTTCAGTGCCATTGGTACAGGGCCAGGGGTAAGTAAGTAATCTTCTAACTCATTACTACTAGAAGCACCTCACCCGTCTCCAAGCCACAGCGCATCTAATGCACCACAATCATGAGCTGCAGCACACTCGGTCTCTCCCACCCAAACACAACCTATGCCTAGCAATATTTGCAGCAAGGACGTGGCGTAACACGCAGAGCTGATGACTTTGGCACTGAGAAACCGGGTTCGAGTCTCGGTGTTGGTTCCTCCATGCTTAGTAAAAAATAAGAAAAAAAAAAAAATAACAAACTAAATACAAAAGGAAACAATGTCGAAAGGGAAGAGAAATATAGACTGTGGCACAGTACATGAGATGGGATCTACTGTTCTGGCCGTTGGTGAGCTGTGCACGGGGGCTTGGCTCCTGAAATGGAGGGGTGTTAGTTGTGGAAGCGTAGGCAGCCTCGCACATGGGGCGGCATTTCAAATTAAATAGAAATGCAAGTAGTCCCCACGGATGACCTGCAGATGAAAGACATACAATATTTAAACAAGCGATAGGACTGAGCTGTCCAGGGAAGACCTGTCTTGGCAGTTCGGGCTGGACTGTTCCATTGAGGCACAGGGTCAGGACTGATTTGCATATAGCTATGTCTGAACTGGGGTGACGAAGGTAGCTAAAGAATGATGATAGATTCAACCCTGATCTCCGACTGGGGGTGAGTGTCTGAAATGTTTCAGCGCTCCGTCCATCATCTCTTTGTGTTTGCGTTGTTGGTCCTAGGTTGGCAGGATATGCCCAGACGTGGGTCTCATGATAACTCGGCAAGGTGCAGAGTTATCAATATATAACAAAAAAAACACCCCTTTCCCGTGCAACCAGCACCACCACATATGTGGTTTATGTATTATGTTATGTTGTCATTGTCTGTTATCTATGTTTAAAGTACTGTGTGCATATTGTTTTGATATCGACTACGAATGTTTGTCACTTCATTGTGTTAATTTAGACTTTCATTGCAAACTGTATTATACATATTTGCAAGTCTTTTAGCAGGAAATATAGCGCAACAAGATACAAGGAGGCTCTGACTTGGATTGCAAAACCAAAACCAGCCTCGAGTCTGTGTTACCGGCAAAGAAACCAACTTCGCGTCTTTTGTAACGGTATGGAGCTTAACAACGCAGTACGCCACGTCACGCTGAGCGTGAGTTAGCATAGCGGCCATCTTGGGTGTGGCAATACTATTTAATGCCACACCCGACTTATAGAAAGCACTTAGCCTTCCGCTCGTCTCCAAGCAAGGACCCCTGGACCTCGAAGACCCCGACCTACACGCCTGACGTACTCAGCCGCCACCCTCAGCGCTCTCAACACCGGCCGACACCCAGAATGCCATCAAGCCACTCCTGGACGTACCAACGGACCTTTCAGCTGCCACGCCTGCAAGTTCTCATGCATCCGATCCTGCCCCGCACCCACCAAGCCGAACACCAGCAGTACCCACCTCAAGTGCATCCTGCTCAACACCCGCTCCGTCCACAGACACGCCATCGAACTCTGGAACCTCCTCGACGCCACAGCCCCTGACGTTGCCTTCCTCACGGAGACCTGGATGAACGCCTCTTCAGCTCCCGACATCGCCATCGCCATCCCAGAGGGCTACAAGATCGTCCGGAGGGACCGAAACGCCAACCAGATGGGAGGGGGCATCGCCATCATCCACAAGAACACCATCCGTCTCACGACCAGCACCGACAACACCCTGACCAGCGCCGAACACCTGCACTTCCAGATCCACACCAACCCGACCACCACCCTCAGAGGCACCCTGATCTACCGACCCCCTGGTCCACGCACCCAATTCAGCGAGGACATCGCCGACTTCGTCAGCCCGCTTGCCCTCCCCTCCGCTGACTACATCCTCCTGGGAGACCTCAACTTCCACCTGGAGAACAACAACGACCACAACACCAGCACCCTGCTCGCCAACCTCGCCAACCTGGGACTCAAGCAACTGGTGTCCACCCCCACCCACCTTGCCGGACACACTCTCGACGCCGTCTTCTCATCCAGCACAGACATCGACTTCAGCCACGCCACAGAGCTTCACTGGACGGACCACAGCTGCGTCCACTTCACCTTCAAGAGAACGCCGACCCACCATCACCAACAACAGGCCGCCCGCAGAAGCTGGAACAAGATCACAGCAGACCAGCTCGCCACCTCCCTGAGCCAGCACCCTCCTGCCAGCTCAGCGAACCCCAGCCAGGCCGCCGACAACCTCACGAAGTGGATCAGCAACTGCGCGGACGAACTCGCCCCACTGAGGACCGCGCCCAGCAGACCCGGCAGCAAGAAGGCCCCATGGTTCACCGACGAACTCAAGAGCTCCAAGAAGAACTGCCGAGCCCTCGAGAGAGTCTGGAAAAGGGAACCGACACCGGACAACAGGACCTCCTTCAAGCTTGCTACCCGGAAGCACCACCAGCTGATCCGCGCCGCCAAGAAAACAGCATTCAAGGACCGGTTGGACAACAACGCACACAACTGCAAGGAACTCTTCAACATCGTGAAAGAGCTTTCCAACCCCAGCGCAGGAAACAACGACATCACCCCATCGCAAGACCTCTGCAACTCCCTCGCCTCATACTTCCACAACAAGATCACAGACATACACAGCAGCTTCGACAACCAACCAACGCACAGCATGACCGAACAACCACCCCCCACCACCACCCTCCACGCCTGGACCCCGATCAGTACCGAAGACACCATCCGCACGATGAACTCCATCCACTCCGGATCACCGACTGACCCCTGCCCTCACCACGTCTTCAACAAGGCCGACGCTGTCATCGCACCCCACCTGCGAGACATCATCAACATATCCTTCAACACCGCCACCTTCCCGGAGAGCTGGAAGCACGCCGAACTCAGCGCCCTACTCAAGAAACCAACAGCGGACCCCACCGACCTCAAGAATTACCGCCCCATCTCGCTTCTCCCGTTTCCAGCCAAAGTCATCGAGAAGACCGTCAACAAGCAGATGGCCGCCTTCCTCGAGACAAACGGATCCCTCGACCCCTCTCAGTCCGGCTTCCGAGCCAATCACAGCACCGAGACCGCCCTCATCGCCGCCACCGATGACATCCGAGCCCTGATGGACAATGGAGAAACAGCGGCCCTCATCCTCCTAGACCTCTCCGCGGCTTTCGACACGGTCTGCCACCGCACCCTAGTACGGCGCCTCAGCAACGTCGGAATCCAGGACAAGGCGCTAGAATGGATCATCTCCTTCCTCGGCGGTAGAACACAGAGAGTCCGCCTACCACCATACAAGTCAGAAGCCTCCGAAGTCATCTGCGGCGTCCCCCAAGGATCTTCTCTGAGCCCCACCCTCTTCAACGTCTACATGAGCCCCCTCGTGGCCATCGTACGCAAACACAACCTCAGCATAATCTCCTACGCCGACGACACCCAGCTGATCCTCTCCCTGACCAACGACCCCGCCGCCGCCAAAGCCAACCTACAAGAAGGGATGAAAGAGGTAGCCGAGTGGATGACGACCAGCCGCCTGAAGCTGAACTCAGACAAGACGGAGGTCCTCATCCTGGGCTCCTCACCCTCCGCCTGGGACGACTCCTGGTGGCCTCCCGCCCTGGGCACCGCACCCAAACCGACAGACCATGCACGCAACCTGGGCTTCATCCTGGACTCCTCCCTCTCCATGACCAGGCAAGTCAACGCCGTCTCCTCGGCATGCTTCAACATCCTACGCATGCTACGGAAGATCTTCTGGTGGATCCCCACAGAGACCAGGAAGACCGTCACCCAGGCCCTCGTCACCAGCCGACTGGACTACGGCAACGCCCTCTACGCCGGCACCACCGCCAAGCTCCAGAAGAGACTCCAGCGGATCCAAAACGCCTCAGCCAGACTCATCCTCGACATCCCACGAACCAGCCACATCTCCGGACATCTGAGAGACCTCCACTGGCTCCCCGTCAGCAAGAGAGTCACCTTCCGCCTCCTCACCCACGCACACAAAGCCCTACACGACCAAGGCCCGAGCTACCTCAACAGCCGAGTCAACTTCTACGCTCCCAAACGCCACCTCCGATCTGCCAGCCACGCCCTCGCCGCCGTCCCCCGCATCCGAAGAGCGACTACAGGAGGAAGGTCCTTCTCCTACCTGGCCGCCAAGACCTGGAACTCCCTCCCGACCGACCTGCGCCTGACCCAAGACCACCTCTCCTTCAGGAAGAAGCTGAAGACCTGGCTGTTCGAGCAGTAGCGGCACCCCCCCCCCCAGCGCCTTGAGACCCTACGGGTATGTAGCGCGCTCTAGAAATGTCTTTGATTGATTGATTGATTGACCTGTGTCCAGGGACGCCTTACCCGGAATCGACACGGCAGTTCTTCGGTCGTCTGGTTTCTTTTCCAGCATCTTTGTGGCTTCAGGAGGTATCTTGAGTTCCTTTCAGCTACAACACCTATGAGAAAAAAGACAAGAAGAAAGCTAAGCACCTATAATTATTTACGGCACCAATTGCAAGACAGCACTGTATTGTGAGACGTCATAGTGAATTCTCAAGCAAATTTTTGGACAGTTTTTTCGCACCAGAAAAAGCATAGTAGAACACTATTTAGCAAATTCAAAGAAGAACAAGATCAATCATTTACAGAAAAGTAGCAATTGAGACTTTGACTATTATGAGAGTTCAGTATGATATTGTAGAATTTTTTTTCTTTTGCTCTTATTTCTAATTTCTCTTGGTGATGGAACACATCGAGGGGCAACTAGAAAAGTAAGTTTGAATAGGAAGATATATAAAAAAGAAATTCACAGTTGTATCAAGGTAATTAAAGTAAATGTGATCTCTTTCTTCAGAAGAAGAAGATCTAGAATATTCTTCAGTGCCTACGCCTGCTCCTCCTCAACGGATCTTCATTATGAAAATTAAGTCATCACAAGGAATACTAGGATGCTATCCTTACCAGCTCAAGTTCGCAGGTAGGAAGCCTAACTAATTATTAGACAGGATTAGAGGAAAGTAAGAATTAGTTGTACTACACAATACGATCTATACATATAAATTAATCCCATCTTGTTGCCTCGCAGGTCAACAACAAGAGCCCACCAGCGTCCAGTATCCGGCCCTCCTCCCTGAACCCTATTACATAACTCTAGTGGCCATAAAAGCACTGGTTATCGGATAGGGTATTGGGAAGTTGGTCCATAGCGTCTCTGCGAAACTCAACTACACACAATACAAGGTAAGAGTGCATAGTTGCTCTGACATTGGGTCCCTTGCTCACTTTGCCACTGGATTCAAGTTAGCCTGGCTGATGAGGGGTGTTACCCCGAAACCAGTCCCAGGATGCTTGTTTCCGGTCCAGGGAAGAAGTGGCTTGGCAGTTCAGTCTTGACTGTTCCCATGAGGCACAGGGTCAAGACTGATTTCCATATAGCTGTGTCTGAACTGGAGTGCTGAAGTGAGCTAAAGAATGATTATGGATTCAACCGAGATCTGCGACTGAGAGTGAGTGTCTGAAAAGTTTCAGCGCTCCGTTCATCATCTCCTTGTGTCAGCTTTGTTCTACTGCAAGGCAAAGCACATACCATGGAGCCTCTTGAGGGGTTTGTTTGCTGTCACTAGCTTTGGGCAGTCCCAGGAGGGAGGAGGGGCCATCACATGCTGTATGCTGTAAGGGAAGGAAGCGTCACGGACGATGTGATGGCCAACACAAATATTCACTGAGTGAAATTGCCCGGGAGGGAACCAAGCACCCAAAGGAGGGACATCAAACAAAAAGGCACCAATAACAAGCCAGCATTTCTGAATGTCACAGATAACAACCAATGGCAATCGGTGGGTGTGCCAAAAGCCCACAGAAGAGATACAACAGGTGTTGCAGACAGCGCAATCACTGTTGAGGCTCCACCCAAAAAAAAAGACCGCATACACAAGCTGCTCAGCGGAATCAGACCAATTCATACAAGAAAAAAAACAATATAAACATGCTGTGAGGAGAAGTGGCACCAGGCGCTGAGCTGCCGCCTGGGACTGGGAGCCCGACAGACAGTAAGAGGGGATGCCATTCTACCGGGTGCTGTATTCTTTGTCTCCATCACACCCTGGTGGGACTCCCTGTCCCAGGGTGCATTGGCCAGCAACCTAGCTGCAGCTGCTCAAGGGGAGGTGTGGAGAACGTGCTTATAGCACTGCCTCAAACTCCGTCAGCAGCAGGAAGAGGCAGGGCAGGGCCTACCCCCATTTTGTTCTGCCTTGCTGCTATTGATTTCCAATAGACTTTTGCTCTTCAGCTTTTGCTCTTTAGCTCAGGTCAGCTCAACCAGCTCAACCAGGTATTTTTATCGCAAAGGCTGGGATGGTATCTGCTTGCGTTATCAATTTTTGCCCGACGGTAGGAAGTCCTTGTTAGTGTCAATAGCCTTTTGGGTGAAATGGGTAAAATGCAAGGCTACGGATAGTGCTTCCAGGACTCCAAAAGGTAAGAATTCTCACATTTCAACAGGGGAAAATGTTGTAATAGATAGGATAGATACTTTATTACTAGAATGTGCTGATATTTTCAATTCTAACCCTATGCCGACCAAGTCCAGCTGAAAAGCACCTTCCAGTGAGCCCGCAAAGCAGATCCATAAAATGTTTGAAAAAGCATATACTAACCCTCATCTGACCGTGCCCAGAGAAACCCAGGTCTCACCCCTCGCTGTTAGCCTGTAAACCCACCAGCAACGCAGGGTATACCTGGAGTGAAGTGCAGTAATCAATATTCAATTTTATGTACAGACAAAAATGAAATCGAAAGGCACCAAGATGAAAGGCTGAACTCAATAAACCCGGGGACTATTTCAATGTTACAGAGCTTGATGGAGGTTATTGAAAAGTTGAGAGATCAGGTTAAGATACTCCTCAGGGCAGTGGAGAATCTTTGAGATGGCAACAGCAATGGACAGGTGTGCTGCTGCCTTGCAGGGGAGGGTGGGGGAAAGGTGGGGCCCTGTCCCAGGCATGGCGCACCAGCAATTTATCTAATTCAGCTGTTCCACATCACCCATTAACAAACACTTTTGCCCAGCCTCCCTCTGAGGCACCTATGGTTTACCATTGTTTAGGTCCAAGTGTGGAAAGGGCGTGTTCACTATACTCTTTATGCAGAGGGAGAGAAATTAAAAGGACATGGTTGTACATTTTAGGCAGGGGTGAGAGACACAGGGGCCATGTGTAAACACCTCTGATAGACCTTGGTGGTCTAGTCCTAGAGGGACGACCACATTGGTTATTTACACCACTAGGAAGAGAGGGGAAGCTATTACAGTTGTTTACTTTGTCCATGTCCCCAAGCTATCTTTGGTTCTAGAGAAGATAATGATTCTTTAGTAAATAAAGTTATCTACTGGTTTCATGAGGTCAGACACTGTTATTCAATTATTAGGAGTGATCTTATTAAAGCAGAGAGGTTCACAGCTCTTGATGGTTTGCAAGATAAGGTGCAGGTCCTTTTTTGTGAGTAGAGACTAAGTTGAGGGTTTAATGGCCATTGATACTCGAACAATCTCCAATGCAAGTACTGATAAACAGCTTAAATTCCGAGACCCGTTTGAGTCTTTGGGTTCACAGTATGCTAGAGTAGACAGAGGGGTTGGAGAAGGGAACAGTGAAATTAATAGGGCTCTTTCCTGACTGGAGACCAAGGCCTCACGTTGTATGTCTTGGGGTGTAAGAACTTGTAAGAAAGGCATGTTGGCACATCTGCTCCCAATACAACCACATTCCCGGGATAGGGGGAACCACTCAATGGCCTATAGCAACTGCCCACCAAGGCAGGTATCGTTACAGGTGGATAATCCTCCCGATGTTAGTAATGAGAAGAATACTAATATTGATCCTACCTCTCAAGTCCTTGACACAAACAGTCTATTGCCGGGAGCATGTGCAGGTTTTGATTTCTATTTGTTGCTGTATGCAATGTGTGCCACCCCATCCATGGCATCCTTCTTTGACAGCAATGCAAGTGGTGTATCTTCTCAAGCAAATGGTAAGGTCATCTACTGCTAGAATGGCAGCAGTGGCTATTTTTCTTATGCAGACATCATGGGTCCCACCCTGTCAGGCACGAGACTAAGCTTTATTAATTAACAGAGAAACATATAGCGCAGCACTAGTATTATGATATGTAAAAGCAACTCCTGCTATACTTAGGCCCTAATTACAAGTCCAGGGCTACATTTGGATCGAGGGGTGTGATAATTATCACATCTCCGACGTTTCCGGTGATAACCTCCGACGAGTCAAACCTGCCAAAATTTATCAAAGAAAAGACTCGTAAAAAGGCAAAACATGCTGAGGGCCTCGTTTATGAGGTTATGGCGCAGGACAGCTTCACAAGGAATCTTGCAGCGCTGCCCTGTGTCAAAAAAAGGGCAGGAATGCGCTGTATCTATCTGATATGGCACATTACTGTTATTTTCCCCTGCGCCGGTGTACATTGGGCTGACATGCCCCAACGCAGGCACCCTTGCACTATAGTGCAAGGGGTCCTGCTTTTCGGGGCTGATTGATTTTGTGCAGGAAGGAACACCTTCTTGCATAATATCAATCAATTGAGGCGATTTCCTCTTTCTAAGTGTGCTGAAGAATGCAGCACACATAGAAAAAGGGAAAAACATGGAGAATTGAAAACATTTCTCTTTTTTGCACCTCCTTAACGCCACCCCTGGAGTGGAGTTAGATTCGGACGCATTCCAAGGTTTACAATTTCTTGTAAATCTGGGAATGTTTCAGATACCATGGGTGTTGCATGGGGACTGCAACACCCATGGAAAGCCCCTTTCACACAGTGTTCTGCATGAAAGGGGCACATTTTTACAAGGTTATGAAAAGCCGCATAAAGTCGCTTTACATGGCTTTGTAATTATGCTGCGGCACATTGCGCCACCGGAACATCTAACAAGTGACGTTCTGGTGGGGCAAAAGTGCCACAAGGGGCCTCATAAATGAAGCTCTGAATTTGGTGAATTAAAAAACAATTCCACATGTTTAGCCTCATTTTAAAGGGCACAACTTGCATTCTGCCATAATTATTGCACCTTTTAAATTCTGGTCCCCGTGCTATTGGTTTTAAAAGGTGCGATATTTATCGCCTTCCCAGTGGGCCAAGGTCCATTGTGTTTAGAAATTGTTACAGCGTAAATCATTGGGGAGATAGAAGAGAGAGGAGGCGGACCTGGAAGAACGCGCTATCTTTTTAAAGGCTGGCCCTTCGCATATGTAGAAACATTTCTTTATTCTGCCCTTTGAAGGATTCTTTCTAGTTAAAAAGAGAATGGAAATAGCAGACTTGGCACCAGAGGATTCTGGATAAGGGAGGGCCATGAAGAATCATGAATGGGCCAAGAAGAAGCATGGGTGAACGGACAACATCGGTTCTAATTTGACATCTATGAAGAAAGGTTTACATAAGATTTTATATATATATATATATATATATATATATATATATATATATATATATATATATATATAAACAATAGTGAAGATAATAGTGAAGACAGACTCGTAGTTTGCATATACCCCATTTTTTCATTGATATAAATTCATTTTTGGTTTGTTTTTATGATATTATAAATCATTTTGTTTCCAATTATAGAAACTCAGTGGAAATGCATCGTATCCTATCAAGCCTTTCTGTAATTAAGCCAAAGTGGGCATATTTAGGTACTGCAAATATTCTCCATCCTGCTTGTCTGTCTTATATGAAGTGCACAGAGTTAAAATCATACTTGTGATATAATTAAAATCATTACTTGCGATCTTGGAAGGATATCTCAGTCGACTCATCTTATTACAAGTGTGTGTGAAAATCTTCTTCTATATTCAACCCCTCTGGGGTTTTAGAATTCAACTCAATGATATATCAAGACTCTAGTCTTCTTAATTTCTTCTCTCTGTCCAACCTCGGATATCTGGTGCCACTGCATCCACCACAAAGTATGTCAAGCCTTTAGTATCTTTATTATGGAACACCTCAAAATGGAGAGCAACTGGATACGTTCTATCGCCATTCTTGATTGCTCTAAGATGCTGTAATATCCATTTATGGACTTCCAGAATTGTTCTACCCACGTACCGCAGGCCACAAGGGCACTGCAGCACGTAGAAGTTGTATTTTCCTTTGATCTTTCTCATTTTACTAGTTAGGCCTGGTTTGTATTACTCTGTGTTAATTCTGTACAAACATGCCTTGCACTTAGAGCATTTTAAAAATCCCTGCCTTCTGCTCAACCATGTTGTTTTAGGTTGGGATTTTTAAAAATTGTTCCTAACTAGTGCTTGTTTGAAAGATCTGGCTCGTCTAAAAGTGACTTGTGGTCTACAAGGCACTACTTTTCCCAAAATTGGATAATTTTTAATAATATGCCAATATTTATTAAGAATGCTCCTCACCCTGCTCTGTTGCTTGCTAAATGTAGTTATTAATCTACACTGTTCTTTAGTAGCCTTCTCCTGTTTGACGTGTTTTTCATCCTTTTTGAAAATATTTTTTTCTCTTCTCTTTCTTGAGGCTCTAAAAAACTGCAGTCTCAATACATTCCTCCGAGTACCCTCTGGACTTCAATCTACGTTTTAGATGGTTGAGCTCTTTTTTGGTATTTGCTTCTTCTCTACAATTTCGTCTCATTCTTAGACACTCACCATAAGGAATACTCCTGATTAAATTAATCGGATGGAAACTAGTTGCATGAAGCAACGTGTTTCCTGATGTTGGCTTCCTATGTAATCTCGTTTCCAGTTTTCCTTCTTTGATGTATATTGTGAGGTCTAAGAAATTCCCACTCGTGGCACTGATATTGCTTGTAAATTTTAAATTTAAATCATTCTCTTGAATTTTGTTCAGGAAGTTCTCTGCATCATCTACCGAGCTCCTCCACACCAAAAACAATTCATCAATGAACCGACTCCAGTGCATAATGTGATTCTCCCATTCCTCCTGGAACTGCATACGGATCACCTGCTCCTCCCACCAGCCCATATGCAAATTCGCATAGCTGGGTGCGAAGCAGGTGACCATCGCAGTCCCGCACTCTTGATGGAAGAGCTCTCCATTAAACAACAAGAAGTTGCTTGTGAGACACTTCTCAACCATCCGTAGAAGCATTTGAGTATGTGACTATAACCTTAAGTGTCTTGCTCCCAAGAAGTATTCTATTGCTCTAAGGCCTTCCTTATGTCTGATGCTGGTATACCGCATGGACACGTCAATGGTAATCAATAAGAAATCATCTTCCCAAGGAAGATCATAGATCCTTCGAAGGAAATCTCCCGTGTCCTGTATATATGAAGGCAGTGATTTGACCAGATTACACAGAAAAGAATCAACATACTTGGAAGTGTGTTCAAAAGCACTCCCTATCGCTGAAATAATGAGGGGTTAACTAAGTCCTTGTGGACTTTTGGAATTAAATAGAGCACTGGTGTGACGTGGTTCTCTATCTTCAAAAACATATACTCGTGGCTAATTAAGCATTGGTCATACCACTGCTTCAATTCCGCATTGTAACCCAATGGCTCAGCATCATTTCTTTCTCTTGAATTTTGCCATAGCATGACCTATTATTCAGTTGTTTATATGCCTCTCCCATATATAGTTAAACAAATAAATTAGCTTAAAGCACAGGATCACTTGAAAGTCTGAGTCTGGGTCATGGGTTAAGCCAAGCAAAATAGCACAGGGTTGCTAGTCATCCTGTGTTCTGTGGCATTGTGCTGACTTGATGCTAGCAATTCCAAACCCCAGAGCCGTCTCTTGTAGGACACCACATTTTGATATTCCCACTATGAGCAAAAGCCAAACTCAAGAATTTCCAGCAGCTGCCCTGCGATTACCCTAGATTACAATTCCACTTCTTCTTCACCTGGCCTCCTACTTGTTATATTTCACAAATAAACCCATTCCTGTATTTGACTTGTGGTCTGCCAAGGCTTTGGGGCTCCGAGGACAGTTATGTGATGTTATTTGTTTTTTAAATTTGCATCTTTGCTGTAGTTCAGTTCAGTTCACAAAACTTTATTCGGGTAAACATAGTATTCATAATAGTGTGACAATGGTTAAAAAAGTAGCAATACATAATAGTAAGAATTACAGTTTTATAAACACAGTATCATAAAATTTGGATGACAGAATAAAACAAAAATCATCAATAATATATAAATCACTAATATATAAAACCAATCCATTCGATGGTTATGAACTGTCCGTGCGTGAATAAAACTCAGTGATTAGACATTGTCTTTCGCGCAATTACTATTGTTGATGCACACACAATATATCAATTCACAATGTAACAGTAAGGAAGAAAGAATATTCCATGTAGACTTCTGTTCTTCTTTTTTTATTCTCAAAAAAGTGTTCCACTCCCAACGCGTTTCGTCGTTTAAAGGGATTAACCCATACGACTTCCTCAGGGCTGGAAGCAATACAAATATCACAATTGGAATATATAATAATAATAATTCTTTTCATATAACCAATTTGAAAGAAATACAAGCCCCAATTGCAACCTTGTGCAGAGAAATCAATTGTGCTCAATGAAACAAACCATCATTATACATGTGCTTCGTTAGTATACATGTATTAACTTTTGTTCTAAAAATAATTTGTATAACTAAAATTAATTCCTGACAACATTTTCCTTAATATATTCCAAATATCATTCTTTAATTGATCCAATATGAATTCATAACATTATAGCTTGTTGCCTAATATTAATTATCTCACCAACCCTAGTGAGTATCATGCTCAGTGCATCTAACCAAAACGTGATTGAATCTGTACCTTACTTCCTGATATTTTCAAAAACCTGTAATAGTACAAATCGTGAATAATTATTAACTGCGTCACACATGAGGCAAAAGCTAATCCATACGTTTGACATTTTAGAAAAACAAACCGAATTTCGTTGCCTCTTACCTCGCCTGTCTCCCCTCTATTCCCGACCCCCCTTCCACATCTCTACCACTGGTCGGTACTTTATTTAAGGAGGTATTACTTGAACTGGTAGACTGTGGTTCAGGTATCTGTTTGCTCTTGTCCAAAGGGATGAGATAATCATATTTTTTAGAGAAAGTGAAAATTCTCCCACTATTATAATCTATCTCATCCCTCTTCAGCTTACGTGCCTTACGTTGTTTGTCGTCATTTTGATGATTTGAAAGTACTCCTTTAAGGATTTCAGAATTCTTAGCTGCCACTTCTGGCAGATTAAGAGATACAATCTCCCCTTCTAACTGTGCAATTTCAGCCTGCAATTTCTTCACTTTCCTTTCTGCGTTTTCAGTTAGAATTTCCATTAATTTCATAGAGCTAGAGGTCAGTTCTTTTTCCCAAATCACAAGGAGGTCTTCGTCCAGGTCATCATATGTCGGGATGATCTGGGAACTAAGACCCCTTGGGATTCTGTTAAATTTCATGTACTGTTTTAGTGTGGCGCCATCCCACCACTTCGACATCTCCGATCGTTTAAGTCTTTCAAGTTTGATCAATTTATCTCGCAATCCTTAATTTTTCGGCTGATTGGTATTTTTAACTGCCTCTGTGACTGTACTCCCTCTGCACAGGTTGTCAAACAGTTCTGCCGCTAATCTGTCTCTATCAAGATTATCACTCATTCTACCTATTTGAATATAATGTGCTTGTGATGCTGCCCACCCTACCATGATTAAATATTAGATGGGTGTAAAAGGCAATCTAGCGCTCCAACAAGAATCCACAGAATTTATTGATATTATTAACAATCACCTGCGGTGCTATCAAACACGGGGAATGACACCCAAATCCCCAAAAGCCCCAAATTGTCTTACGCGCCCTGGTGGCAATTCTCAAATATGTGCTTAGACGAAAAACCAGCTCTTCATCAGCCAAGGCAAGCATACATGAATAAGCAGAAACCAAACTAATAGGCCTGCTCTTATTAAAAAATAGGAGAAGAAGCCACTTGATATATTTCATGTAATATTTGCAGAAAAACAAGAAGTGTTGAATTGATTGGCCACTCACCCCGTCACATGGGCAGGGTAGTGAATCAAGTTTCGGGTGATAATCCAATGGGAAACACAAAGCAAATTTAACTGTCCAAGCCCTCAGGCGGAATAAGAGGCTCCTTTCCCACCGACTCATGGGTAGGGTGAGATAATTTGGTAGGGGGTAGCAGTGCCGTTCGTAAGCCATATAACTGGAAACAGTAGGTTTATTTGATTCCGACACAGTTCTTATGGTGCTATATAACAAATAAAGAGCGCTTCTAAGTTCTCTTTTATTTACAGTTTCTGCTTCGCTAGGATTTAAGAAAATGCAGCCCTTATTGACGCTGCATAAGCTTTGATACACTCCAGATAACCAAGGAATGTCCATTCCCTTCTCCCACTTCAAACAGTCTGTTATAATGTTTTTAGTTAAGGTAGCTGCCTGATTCTTCCAGACTGATAGCCAAAAGAGAGCTGGGCGGGCGCGTATAAAATCAGATATATAATTTAAATTCAATTCCTGGTGGCAAATGTATTGTGGGGTCAAGATTGGGATACTCAACAGCTTTCTACAAAACCGGTTTTCTTCCTGCTGAATGCAGGAGCTATCTGCAGTGCCCCAAATCTCAGCTCCGTACGTAGCCACAGGGACACATTGTAATTTAAAAATCTTTAAAATAGCTAAAATAGCACCTGTGTTCTTTGGGCGTGGAAAACTAAAAATAGAATTAATAGCCTTTGAGAACTTGCTCCTGGAGTGAGTAAGCTGCTCAGTCCAGGAGCCGTTCGCAGCAAAGACTACTCCGAGATAAGGGAATTTACAGGTACTTTTTGATTGCCAGCAACAATAGAACTAAGCTGGCGTTTTCTAGGGCCACAGGACATTAAAAATGATTTTTTTAAATTTACACACAAGTCCAAACTATCCATGAATTTAACAAAGGACTGTACTAGGATACGTAGAGAATTAGGAGTGCGGCCTATAAGAACCGCATCATCTGCGTAAAGTAGTACAGGAAGGGGTTTCCCAAGAATCATAGGGACATCTTGGGTCATAGGTACTAGTGACTTATTTAGTCCATTAATATAAATAATAAAGAGGAAGGGGGCCAGGACGCATCCCTGCCTGACCCCCCTTCCGACCTTAATGGCTCCCGATACCTCTCACCCACTACCTATCCTCACCTGAGCCTCAAGGTCTTTATGGAGATATGCCAGAAAATGAACCAATGGCTCATGCAGCCCGTAGGCCAGTAGGATAGCCCACAGCCTTGACCTGTTCACAAGGTCAAATGCTGATGACAGATCCATAAAGGCCAAATAGACCGGGGAATTCCGAGCGATAGTGTACTTCCCAATTACAATGTTGAGGTTAAGGCATTGTTCGTTAGTGCCAACCTTGCTATGGAAACCTAACTGGCCAAGATTTTAAGGGTATTATCAATCAATGAGATCGGCCTATAATTGCTAGGCTGTGACCAATCCCCCTTTTTAAATATTGGGACAATAATGCTCTTTGCCCAGGTGCTAGGTAGCAGGGCATGCATTAAATTGTTAAAAACGTTCAAAAGGAGCGGGGCCCAGAAATCCGGGTTCCATTTGATTAAATCTATTGGTAACCCATCTGGGCCGGGGGCCTTATTTCCGATGCTGTGATGAATAGCTTCCTCTACTTCGGGGAGTGTTATCTGGATGCCGGCGGATGGGCCAAATTCGTACAGGTCCGTCTCTGATGAAGAAGTGGCATAAATATTAGAAAAGTGGTTTACCCAAGATTCACTGGATATGGTGCAGCAGATGGGGGTTAGTAACTGTTCTGTGGATTGGAGATCCCTTACAGCAGACCAAAACATTTTGCCCCTTTAATTTGTGGCTGCCTGAGATAGGGTTTCCCAACGATCGTTTAAGAGTACTCCCTTCCTAATGCTAACCGCTGCATTATAATTCTGCCTTGCCAATTTCACATCTGGGGCACACCTGGGTTTGGCTGAAAGGGCCCTACGTAGGTTCCTATTCGTCAATGAACATTTGTCATCAAACCATCTGGGGCCCTGATTCCTCAAAGAAGCGGGCTTCGACAGTAAGGTTTTGATGACCGTGCAAAGTTTAGAGAAATCATTGACTACCTCTAGGTGCAGAGTTTTGAATAACAGACATGAGTTAATGAGGGGCAGATTATCCTTCACTAGTAACTTAAACAGTTCATCACTATCAACGCCCCTCCATATTAATCTTAAATTATCGGTGGATGGCGTTAGGTCTTTAGCCTCACATTCAGCTGGAAACACGGGTCGAGGTGCCAATTTCAATGCTAATTTGATGGGGTTGTGATCCCATGGATCGTGGCGATAACCTCTGCGCCCGTTAAGTAATCCACAAACACAGAAGAAATAAAAACAAAACATATTGTAGAGCAATGGCCCCTACCTCTGAATGTCGGAGGTTGATACTTAATGGCGTGTGCTGGACCCATCTGGTCCATAACGTTAACCAAATCATGTGAACTTAGGAATGCGGACAACTCTGCGCCCCTACGAGAGGAGGAACCTTGGTTAAGTGTCTCTGCACCATGAGGTGTATCTCTGAGTTTTACATTAAAATCTCCCTCTAGAATAATCCCGATAGTATCGGCCAAGTGTTGCTGACAATCTAAATTAGAGATAAAATCAAAAAGCATAATAAAATTTCTATTAGGAACAGATTGGAAATCATTATTATAAAAATACACCAAATAAAAAGAAACTCTTATTTTATAAAATACAACTTGATAATTGGAACTATTAGTTGATAAGACCTTAAAGCTCCCTCCAGCTGCTACGTTAAGCCCAATGAAAAGTCCCCCTGATGGGCGGCCTGGTTTGTGATGGGATGCCGCTACGCTAATGCAATGGAACCCCTCAATATGCAAGTCATGTGTGGCCCAAGTTTCCTGGAACATAACTACATCCTGTTCCTTAACTAGGCGCAACCAATCCTGGTCACCAAGCTTAGACTGCAACCCTGCTACGTTCCAACTTAAGATATTCAAGTCTGCTCCACTACTGCTTTTTTGCCATAGTAGCTGGGGAAACCATCTTAATTCGGAGTGATCATTATGGGTTGGTACTATAGTAGCGGGAAGGTCTTTGCTGTATTGTTTATGTTTATTTTTGTATAGGAATTCTTGATTAGCTCTCCATGAAATATTCGGCAGGGGTCACACAAAATTAAATAAAATAAAATAAAATAAAAATACCAGAAAAGGTGAAATTGCAACAGGGTATCTAAGGTGCACCCCAGGAGCTGCTCCAGGGTCCGCATAACTGGCATGGGACCACCATTGTGCGCTGTATGCAAAAACCTTGAAGAACATAAATGCATTTAACACCCAGTTACAACAGACATGGATCCAAACACACAAGACATAAAGATATTACATAAAGGAACCCATTTACGAGGTGCTTAGCACTTTAGGAGGCTATAGACTTTTTTTTCTTACTAGTGGCACAGGAAAAATGGTTTGTGCTCCTAAACTAAAAAGTTAAGTTCGGCTGAATATCAGTATCCATTAGGGTCAGACTGGCCCATAGGGCAATCAGGCAGTGCGCGAGTGGGTGCTTCAATAAGATAGTGTGTGGACCGGTTTTTTGGGTGGTTTGTCGACCTGTTTTGGGGCATATCAACAAGGGCTGGCGATGTAATTATCGCCGCTTTAGCGTCCGTTTTTGGGCGAAAAGCGGCGATAATTATTATTTACAAGGACACGCTATCGCGTGTTTCCTTGATTCAGCTCCTGTTTAGTTCACGCCTCGCTTTGCATCTCTAATGAGATCCAAAGGAGGCGTTCCCTGCAAAAACTAAGGGAAAATGATGTCTTACTGCCCTACTCCGTATTTACAATACGACCCAGGACACCCATAGCGATGTAAAATACAGTGTTTACCGCTGTTATCGCCAGTATTTTAAGTCTGCTATTTTTCATGACTACCCTATCTATGGCATGGGAGGTGGATTCAGTGGCTGAATCCACATCTCCCTATCATCAATGTTTCTTCTATCGCTGTGGGAATATCGCTGGTTTAACAGTGATATTCCCACATAACGCCACTTTTGATGTAAAGTTTATCGCCCTGGAGTAACGCGTTGTTAATAACGCGTTATCCGGGCGATAAATTACAGCGATAGGAGGCGATTAATATAAAAGCGCTAAGCGCGCTTTGCGATATTTATCGCTGTCTGTTGCTGATATGCCCCTAAATTATCTGGTGAGCAGGTATTTACTATTGATTCTACTGATATTACCACAAACTTTGCTTGTAGCAGACAAAAATGCATGCATAAGTTACAAACACCTATTCAACGTGTCTCCAAAAAGTTAAAAACGGCCTTATTCGCTGATGAGGGCCATGGTTTTGCTGGCTGAAGTACGAATGGGGGCCACTTTTATTTTGGTGCCCTGGCCTATTTTCTATCCCAGGATGACCCTAGAAAATGTGATTGGAGAGTGCAGTACTCACCATCATCTGTGGTAACTGATTCAGTTTGGACCCACCTCCTCGAAAGCAGAACCTGTTGCTCTGATGGGAAATGTGTGTCAAGGAAAACATGAAGCACTCTTAATGGACTCTCTGATGGTGAAAATACATGGCAGACCTCAAAAAGTTGAAAAGGGCCATGATGGAGAGTGGAGCCTAAATTATGCTGCTCCAATAATATCCCATCTGATTCCCAGACTAATTCTGGAGTCTGCCATTCAGTAACCTTCTGATGATGTGGCAAAGGCAGGATGATTTCAACAGTAGGACATTTCAGGGTCCTTCACCACACCTTTTTCTATTTAGGTCGAGCGGTTAGATACATTTTCTGAAGTGTGTGAAATGTTTTAGAATATCTTCTGCAGGTATTGCTCTCCTTCTGCAGTCGAGGGGTCTTTTGTTGGGAGCTTGTCGCTGTGTGACCTCAGAAAACATAGATAATATTAAAGGAATATGCAACGAATATGCAAGTCACAGCAAAGGCTTGCTGCCTGTGTTTTTATCCAAATTGTCAACTGTGATGATTTCGAGAACAAACAAAGGTTGTTTCTCTGTTGTGTGTCTAGTTCATCAAATGCTTTGCCACAGGCTTTAAATGATAAACTGATATTGAAACAAAAAGATGCAATAGACAACAGCTCCATCTAAATGCATATTTCTAACTTTGTACCACTATTCAAAGTCAGGGCTCTCAGGGGAAGAGACGACAGACCTGCACACAGAGTGGTTAGGAAACAGAGTAGTCAGATGTCTCAGTAAAATGGTGTATCACCTGTGTATTTTAGGGGCAGACTGAGGCCGGTTTATGCAAATAACTCTTAAATGAGCCCCAGCCCCACAATGTCCACAAGTACCCTAAAAGTATGCTTCGCACGGACATAAAACCAGGCCTTCATCTTATTGTGATACTAGGCTCTTGCAGCTTAAATTTGTCAATTTGTCACTAAGGCCACTGGTAGCTCTCTCCCTCTCTCTGTGCCCTCATTCTGGGGTTGGTTATGATGGCGGGTGGATCACCACTGCCCGGCCGGCGGTGGCGATCCACCCGCCATCACAACCACATTTACCCCCGCCATATTACCATGGCGGGGGGTACCGCGGCAGACGGAAAGTCCGTCCGCCGCTTTTCTGCCGGTCGGCAATCATCACGATTGCCGGCCAGGTGGAACTCGGGCATAATATGGTGGCGGTGCCTAGAAGGCATCGCCATCCATAAAATGATGCCTGGCGGTTCAGGCCTTTCCATGGCGGCGATGCCGCCATGAAAGGGCTGGTGGGAATTGCTTTGGGGGCCCGTTGCAGGCCCCCGGGGGGGCTGCACTTGGGGGGTACCTATGGTACACCCCTACATTGCCATGCTCAAGGTGGCAGGCACCGAGCGGTGCCTGTCACATTGTGCATGGCAATGCACAGCATGCCTCTTTGGCATTGCGGCGGATGCTGCTTAAAGCAGCACCCGCCACAATGTTGAAGATGCGGAATGCAACCGCCAGGGTGGCGGTCCCATCCTAATTGGCGGTGCGGGACCGCCGCACCCCTGGCGGCCGGTCCCAGCACCGCTAGGATGGCGGGCGGACTTCATCCTAATGGGGCCCTCTGTCTCTATCTTGCTTCTCATCACCGGTTGAAAAACCATAACTTCAAGAAACGGCTCTTACCCTCTTTTTCCTCTCCTTTCCTTCATTCGTTTCCCTGTGAAATGGATCCACACGAGAAGAAAATACATTGATGAAAATGTCATCTTTCTCAGACATTTTTCCCTTCAAAGTGTAGTCTTGGGACAGAGAAAAGAAAACGAAAAAAATGTTTCTTCAAAATCCATCAAAATAAATAAAACAAGACAAAGTGGTCACATTGGTTACATTCACACCCAAACACATTTCCGCCACTGGATGGAATTTGCCAGTATAGCTCTACTTTCATTGTCTCGTCACATTGTTTTCCCCTTTCTTCTGTGAGGCGCCGCCGCTCTGGATCCACACGCTAGAGAATGCAAGCTCTGAACATGATGTCCCACAGGGCCCACAGACCGGATCATACATTTTCTTCTTTAATTCCTAATGAGGCAGCAGGAAGCAGGCAACTATCACAGCTGTATGTGTTTTGCAGCCAAAAACACCAATACTGTGGTCATTGCGCTCCTCAGCCGATTTTGCTTTTATTTCGTGAAAGGCTGGAGGGTCTGTCAAGGTACAGTGTTAAATGCCTGTTTACTCAGTTTTAGTACAGCTGCTGATATGGGACTGATATCAGTGAACTATAACATGAATGCTCATTGTTGGAAAGTCTATTATTAGTAGGGAAAAGTAGGGACTTACCAGTAGTAATAAGGCCACAATAACCATAAAAGTTCCATTCAAAGTCTCAATAAATTATTCCCTTGCTCAAACGTTGGTAGCTGGCTACGAGCAGGCAGGCTTAATTTAGGAGATAGTGTGTAAAGCATTTAAAAACAACAATACATTAAAAAGAGTAATACACAATACACAATAAAAATCCAACACCAATTTATAAAAATAGGTTATATTTTTAATGAAAAACTAGACACTAAAATGACAAAAATCCAATGTAGGGAATGGACATATGCATTTTAAAAAAAGAAATCATTTCTAGTGCTTAAAAATCATAATCCTGGTCCCCCAGACATACCTCCATAAAACAAATGTTGTCCAGAGATTTTCATTTTTGATTTGTGGTTTTGGATTATTAGAGAAGTAATTTCGCTTGGATAGACCTTGCTGATCTGGACTGAATTTTTCTGGAAGAAAAAAACCTTGTGTATGTGCGGAAAACAAGTTCTGACTGTCTTATATTTGACGATCTTCGGTATAGTGAGTGCAAGAGATCAGTCCCGCTGACATGTGCGTGGACATTTTAAGAAGATGTGTAAATATTTGGATCATGTATATATAGAGAAAGATCTGTGTGAATTTGGTTGGGAAGATATTGATGGGCTGCTAAAACCTAAAAAAATTCTAAAGCCTCTACCCACAGAACTTACACATACATGTACTTGCAAAGCCTGTGTTATAAAAAGATGTCCCTGTAGATATGCTCTTCTCCAATGTTCAACATTCTGCAAATGTACCACGAGCGATTGTCGAAACAAATAAATAAAGTGAAATATGAAAATGTGTCTAAAACAGGAGTGATAAACATTATTTTTTTCATATTCAAATCATAAATATTGTATGGTGTATAATAAAAGGATTAAAACCATTATTATTTGTTTCATTTCTATATACGTCTCTTCTTCCTTTATTATAGCCGTCATTTTGCAAAATGATTGCTCTGAGGAGCTTTTTTTTTCTGTCTCTATAAGACTACTTGACCCCCAAAACCTATGTTTTGACACCAAAATAAAGTATATAAGTCTCATGGTTCCTGAAATTTTACATCATCACTGCAACACATCCGTCATTTTAAAAAATGTCGTCCCAAAAAATTCACACAAATCAAAAATGAAAATCTCTGGACAACATTTTTTTTACGGAGGTATATCAAAGTGCCAGAACTACCAATAAGTGCCGAATTGGAACATCTGATCGAGCTTGACTGGAACAAAGTCAAAATTTGAGGCCGACCGCGATAGAGCACCGGCCGGATACACTAAGTGGGAGGCCTCAGTAAAACTTTTACTTTTTGCACACTTAAACTTTTCGGGAGGATGTTCTCTGAAAGTCAAGAGAGGCTCCTCTTCAGGCTACATTCGCTGCAGGTTTGTCAGATTGATCTAGCGCTAGCCCTCAGTCAACTCCTGGCGGTCTTGAGCTACGGCGCTTTCAGCAGGACAAACCTGAAATCATGGCCGGGTCACGGTTTTATGTAGTCAGCTTGACTCTCGACATCGAGTCGGTCACCTTATGGAACTTTTCCAAAAAGTTAACCAAACTTCTCCAAAAGTCTGTAACTTCTTCCTGAAGTTTCTCTTTTGAGTTGAGAGTGTCCAAAACACTAATCCAAGGGTTAGAAGCTCTGACATTGTCCTTGGGATGTTGGGACTACGATTCCCATAATGCACCTGGCCAAATCCTTAAAAGTCCACTGGACGCACTCCAGAGTGGGGTCTTCTTGGTGGAGATGGTGCAGGTGGGCTCTGTGAAACTGTAGCTTGCAGGAAGTCCACTACTTAATCCCTGTGAAGCGAGTCAAAGTCCTTAGGGCTATAGTACCCTATTGTGCAGCAGCTACAGTCCTTCAGAGTGCAGTCCTTTGGGTGCAGATCAGGGTTCCAGCATGGCAGTTCTTCTTTCCTTGTTGTTTCAGGTAGTAGATAGGAGTTGTTTGGCAACTCTTCCACGTTTATGCACTGGTCTTGGGCGTCAAGCAGGGGAGCACACCCAACCAATGGGAAGCAGGGTACCACCCTCAGGTATGACCACTTCCTCCAAAGTGTGGAATATTCTTGCCCCAGAAATAATTATTCTCCCAAAATCCAAGATGGAGAAACTTACTCCTGGAGGGTTAGATTTGGCTATGCCAACCCACAGGTGTGGCTATGATTCTTTAGCACAACCCTTCCAGCCCCTTCACTAATCTATTTACAGGGGCTCCTGTGTGGCTGGGGGTGCAGGATGCAACGGTGAGCCTGTGCTGTCCTAAAGTGCGATTCTCCCTTTGAGGACCAGTCTGGTTACTCCACCCCATCCTGCACTGTGCTTCTGCAGATGCAGTTCTCCACCCTCAGAAAATCCGTTGTCTCTCTAGCAGGCCACTTCACACCTCATAAAGACAGCTTGGCCTAGTCTGGCAGAGGCTGGCCAATCAGGAGAGGGCAGCTGGAAGTCTGGATTTTGGCTTACAGAAAAGAAATTTCTATAATTCTTTGCAGAAGTCCATCTTGTAGAAGGGAACAAGAGTGCAAACAGCGATCTGCCCAATATCAACTTACCCCCGGCCTGTGCACCTTATGTAGCCATTTTGACTGGAGCCCCTCCAATCGCACCCAATACAAAGGAAACCCAACTCGAGCTCAGAAATAAATGCCTATTCTGGTTGGCGAGGTATAAGCACTTTGAATATGCTAGAGCTGGAGAGATTTTAATGGTTCGAAGAGTAGGGTGGCTAGGTCCCAGCCCAAAAACAGACAAAGGGGAGTGTATAATTATTAATTTTAAAAATACACTTATTGTTGAAAATCTTATAAATACCACCACCCACTGCCATAGTGTTTTAACCGGAATTACCATGCGACCTCTGAACTATTTTTATCCCCAACACCAAATGACTAGCAGAGAGGGTGCTGTCCCATCTATATCCGGTAAAGCCAGTAGGGGAGCTTCCTTTAGGCGCTCCTTATTTGACATCTCGGTAAGCAATAGATATGAAAGTCTTGAGGGGGTGGATTGACTGGGGAGTGGTCCACCTATAGGAGATATGACACCAATGCAGTGGCAGGACCCAAAGGGAGAAATAGGTTACGGTGGGAGGCAACAAGTTAGGGACAGTAATACAGATACCACCTTGCATCAAAGACCTTGCAGCGAGAAGATGCAGGGGAGAAGGGCCCCCGATGCTACACCTAAAACCCCATTGGCAGGCAAAAATAGGGAGAATAGATTTGAAGCTGTCTCTGCCAACACGCAAGGGGCCACCCTGGGTGAACTGTCCCCTCCTCATGCTACTGCACCTGAGGCCACAAGTGAGCCTAAAGCACAGGACAGTGGATTGCAGATATTGTCCTGGAACCTGGCTGGTCTAAATAACAAACTCCCCTGTCCAGACTGGGGGCACTTAGTAGATAAACAGGACATCTGCATATACCAGGAGACTTGGACAAGGGAAACTGTCCACCGGGTTGGCTTTGCATCTTTTAACATCTTGGCAACTATGGGAGGGAGAGGGAGACCATTTGGTGGATTAGCTATATGGGTAGGTACACACCTAGGTTGTAGAGCTGAGCAGTTATCTTCACCCTCAAATGACATCCAATATGTTTTGTTGGTGTTCCCTACCAAGATACAAAATAGCCATTATTAATGTTTACTCTAGACCTGGGAATAGTAGGCACGAATCTGCCACCTTGGACTATCTTGCGCACTTTATACCCACTTTAGATCCAGCAACGTGGCTGATAGTGGGGGTGATTTTAATTGCCAATTTGAGCCCCTCATTGATTTCAATCATGCAGCACCCTCAGAGGAAGACCTACTTTGGTTGATTCCTGATCCCTTGATTAATCCTATTAAGGTGTGGTCACCTCTGGCCCTACAACTTTATTCACTCACCCTGGCCTTCTCACTTAGGGCATGTAACGGGAGGACCAAATCGGACCAGCCAGGCCAGTTTACTTTTAACCGGCCAGGACAGGCCTCCTTACTGGATTATATCATGGTGGAAACTAGACTCTGGGGTAAAGTTCTTGACTTTTATGTTGAGCCTAGACAAGACAGTGACCACAACGCTTTGATTGTGATCTTAAATGCTGGAGAGCTCAGCATGACCAAGCCACTACTCCCTCCCACTAATGAGCCTAGTGCTCCAAGGCTGACTAACAATAGAAGGAGGGTAAAATGGCCTTATTTTAAACACTCTCCTACAAAACTGGCGAAAGTTTCCCAAATAGTTACACCATTGATTTCTAGTATGTGGGGGGTAGTACAGGATCCATTAGCACAGGAACGAGATCTAGCAGGCAAAATACACACGGAGCTTGTCACTAAATTGTCTGACATGTTCCATCCATTATCCAAGCAGAGAGAGCGGAAGCGCCTTACCTGTCCATGGTATAATGATAAGTGTTGTAGGGCTAAACGTGATTTGTTGGCGGCGCTGAAGGACAACGATAGGCCGCTAATCATTCTTGCAAGGGCAAGGTATAAAGAGACCTCCCTTCAGGAAAGGAAAAACTGGGAAGAAGAGAGGTGGGAGGCCCTAAGGCTGGCCCTGAGTGATAAGGACCTAAAAACCTTCTGGGCTATAGTGAGTACAGGGGACAGGGAAGGGAGTTCGGCCCTAAAGCCCAACATTGCTCCCGAGGCATGGGAGTCTCACTACGGGGCCCTGTATGACATCAAGGATGGTATAAGTGATAACATCAGCTCACCTAGTCAACCTAGGGCTTGTCAGTGGGCTGGGGATTGGGAGATCACTATAACTGAAGTAGCAAACGCTATTAATAATCTCCAGTGTAACAAAGAACCGGGTTTAGATAAACTCGCAGGCGATCTTTTCCGGGAGGAATGCGCTATTTGGGCTCCATATCTGTGCGCCCTGTTCAACGCAATTCTGAATGGTATGGACCCCCCGGATACATGGTTAGGGGCCGAGTTAGTCCCCATATTTAAAAAAGGTTGCCCCTACTTCCCTCGAATTATAGACCCATCAGTTTGATCGACACCCCTCAGAAACTGATGGGTCGGATCCTTCTAGATCAATTACAGGGTTGGATAGAAGAGGAGGGGATACTAACCCCATTTCAGGCCGGCTTCAGAGCAAAGATGTCAACTGTAGACCAAATATTTAGGTTGCAGTTGCTTTTTTGGAAAACAGTGTTAGTGGAGGGTGGCAGCCTCTATCTAATTTTTATGGATCTGAAGTCGGCCTTTGATTTGGTTCCCAGAGAGAAACTTTGGAAGTATTAAAGGAGATGGGGATTCCACCCTACTTACTCAATGTGATAGCAAGGCTCCATTCGGAAAACTATGCCCAAGTAAGGTGTGGGAAACATGGGGAATTGTCCGCACGCTTCCCTGTCAAAAAGGGGGTACGCCAGGAATGTGTCCTTGCCCCTACACTATTCTGCCTCTTCATAAACGGGCTAATTGAACACTTACTAAATATAAAGGATAACGATGCCCCTAAGTTAGTCATGGGGAAGGTACCCGCACTTATGTTCGCGGACGATACCCTTTTGCTGTCAAAATCGCCAATGGGTATACAGCGTATACTTGATGGTTTCGTGAACTTTTGTAAATTGCGGGGCTTGGAAATCAACCTAACCAAGCCTACATTTATGATCTTCAACCCACCCCGGACTACACGCCCTAATCGTGCCCTAAATGGCATACCCCTTGAAAGGGTGAGGACTTTTGAGTATTTGGGAGTCACTCTTTCTGAGAACTTTAAGTGGGGGTTTCAGCTGGCCAAGGCAAGCCTTAAGCTTACACAGACCATGGGCGGTATTTTGAAAATGCATAGAGCCTCAGTGTTTAAGCCAGCAGCCCCAGTTATGGAAATCTATAAAGCTCAGGCGAGGGGGGCCACGCTTTATGGGGCAGAACTGTGGGTTTTTTGCCCAACTCCTGATCTAATGAAAGTTGAGAATAATTTTATGAGGCAGCTTATTGGTCTCCCCCGCAGCACGCCTCTAATATCTCTTCACTTGGATTTGGGTATGAGGCCTATCAAGGAGGAGATAGCGATTAGACCTCTTATATTCTGGCGACGGGTTTGGGTGACTCCGGAGTTGTCTTCCTTCAAAGCCGAGCTCAAGGAGATTTTGTCACTCACCGCCTCCAAGAAAATACCCTGACTTCGCCATATCAGGGATCTTGCGCTGAGGATGGGCAGGTCTGATTTGTGGAAATCTCCTGATGCTGCCTGCCCAACTCTAGCCAGGACTGAACTAGTGAGGCTCTATAGGTACGCTAACATTATGGTCATCCAGGGAAGCTCACGGGGAGTTGGCCGGATGACTGCTGAGTTCCTCCAGATAAAAGATGTATACAGAGGCGAACCCTTTCTGGAACTGATCCATTGCCCTGTGGCCAGAAAACTGTATGTCCAGTTTAGATTAGGGAATCTCCCACTTGCCACACACACAAGCAAATGGGCTAAAGAGTCCAAGGCTGAGTGTCCCGTCTGTAATTACAAGCTTGAGCCAGAGGCACATGTCTTGTTTTTCTGCCCTGCATATCAATTGCCTCGCAAACGCTGGTTAATCCAAATTTGCAGAAATTTGGGTTTTGTGAGACATGCCCAGGCGTACTGAGTCTTAAAATACGACACGCACCCCCCAATCGTGTTTGCTGTGGCTCGTTTTCTGAACCATATGTGGCACATACGCCGGGGAGTGATTAAGACTCAATCTGGGCAGACAGGGTTGTAGGAGGTTTAAAGGTTTTTTCTGGTTATATGGCAGTGGCCTTATGTCCCGCCAATACCTCCCTGTATTTGTAATTTTTAAGCATACTTTTAATCATTTTATATCTTAAGTTTTTAACTGATATTAGCAGTGTATGAAGATAGCTGTGGCCCAATTGTGCTATTTGGTAATAGTGGGAGAACTTTGCTATTGTAAGGTATTTGTAATAAGTGGATTTATAACTGAAAGTGTTTACTCTTTTTAGTGAATTTTATCTCTTTGTGATTTTATATTTCTGTACTTTTATGGCCCTAGCGGCCGAAATAAAGTTTAACCTGGAATAATTCTTTTTAGTAATAGATATTATAAATCTAACATTGGCAAGTTGTTGCATTTATCATAAACATTATTTTGAGTCCTTGAATTAAATGCTAGTTTGTTCCTGTCAATATTGATACGTAGATAAAATATTCCCACGTGAGCGTATGGAATTAGTGTTCTACAATGAGGAAAACGAAATTGGCAGCTTTTCCCTCGCCAGGCTTATTAAAACATAGTTTATAATGTCCCTACGTATAGTTACTAGGCACCCCACCCTTGAAGCACCAAGGGGAGACCTTGGGGGTGACTTATATATAAATATAAGTTAGTTTGAGACTTTCCTTTATATCCAATGTTGAATTTCCTTATACATTTACTGTAAAGGCAGCCTGAAAAGCAGTGCTGCCTTTAAAATTACAGCAGGCATTACAGTAGTGCACAGATAAGTTCATCAAGTCTACTGGGCCTCAAACCTCCATGCCCTATTTTTTTTTTTTTAAACACTTTATTCAATTAATTAAAATCATAAAAGGACAGATTTCATACAATAGATAATGCAATCAAAAAATCATAATGTATACCATCACTATTAAAAACATATCTTCAAAGTTAAAAATACCATGCCGAAGAACAATCGTTAAAAAGTCAGTCAGGATTACACAAACTGGTGTAGAATTATTGGTTTGCAGCGCACGGCTGCCACCAAGAAATTTGCCACACTAAACACAATGCGGGTACTGCTCAGCTGCTGATGAAATAACAAAGCAGGTCTAACTTGTAAAAAACCAGCTTCCTTCAGAATTGGGAACAAATATTTTTTTCGGCTAGCAGAATAAAACTCGCAAAACATGATGAAGTGCAATGTATCTTGATATGAAAAATTATCACATTGGCACGGCCTGCTGCATTCAGCTTAACCCCAGGACGGATAAAAGCCTAATGAGTAATGGATCAGGTTAAATCTAAATCTCAGCAGTAGAAATCTATGGTGTGGATTAGAGACAATACTTAAATAGGGTTCCAGTGAGGGAGATAAGAGAAGCATGTAATGCGCTCTAACACTCGGTTTTGTGAGTTCCCTCTCTTCCCGATCCAATTTTGCCCTGTCTGTAAAGGACTGCTTGATCCACGCTACGTCTGCCTTTACAATATGTAATGGGGATGAGAAAAGCTCAGGACGCCCAAGACGGGAGAACGCCGCTCTAACGTACTCCAGCCAGGGTATTCTTTTAACATTGTCCATAGCTAGGATGTCATTAAGGATCATATGATTGAGAGTGATTTCCTGATTTAACCAGGTTTTCACCCAGCACAGTAAAGGGGCCATCTTCAGTTTGTCAGTATCATATCCCAGGCCAAACTCCGAGTGAATACAAAAAGTAGGGGTAGATTGAGGAACTGAGAGCAAATGTCTCAGAAATCTGTTTTCTACCACTTGGAGCTTGTCCTGGGCGACATAGCCCCACAGTGCGGCGCCATATATGGCAATAGCCAGGCATTTCGAGGTATAAACTTTCAGCAGGGCCTCCATCGGCCGTGCCCCTATTCTTTTGGCAAAGCTCATCAGCGCTGAAGTGGACCTAGCTGCCAAGTTACTTTTAAGCTGAATTGCGGGCCCCAGGTGCCTCTCTCATCAAAGAGGACCCCCAGATAGCAAAAGGCCTTTACTCTCGAGATCTCTTCCCCATTACAGAAAAAGGACCTAGATTTAGGTTTTTTGCACTGTTTCCCCACTACCATAAAATGGGATTTCTTTATATTCACCTTAAGGTCTAAGGCGACCATAAAGGTGCCAAACGCATCCAGCAGTCTCTGAAGCCCCACGCCAGTGTGAGCCAACAGAACAGCATCGTCCGCGTATAGAAGAACCGGTATAACTGAGTCTCCTACACGCGGCACGTCCGCCCTCAGGTTCCCCAGGGACTTTTCCAGGCCATTAATATAGATGGTAAAGAGGAGTGGGGCCAGGATACACCCTTGTCTCACCCCCCTCTCTGACCTAAAATGCTTCGTGCATTTTCCATCCTGGGTGACCCTTACAGAGGCGGAAAGATCCTGATGAAGTGCTGCCAAAAAACTCACTAGGGGGGGGGTCAATGCCTATTTCCAGCAAGATATGCCATAACTTCGACCGATTAACTAAATCAAAAGCTGAGGACAGGTCCATGAAAGCCATAAAAAGGGACCCGTCCTTCGCCACTGTGTATTTACTAATTAAAAGCTGAAGATTTAAGCATTGATCCAGAGTCCCCCTATTCTCTCTAAAACCATATTGCAAATTAGACAAAACACCCCGACTGTCTAAAACAACCCTAAGTTTATGGAGTAAGACCCTGCCCAAGATCTTCACTGCCGAGTCTAACAGGGAAATGGGTCTGTAGCAAGAGGGGTCTCGACGCTGACCCTTTTTAAAAATTGGTATAATGACAGCAGTAGCCCATGATGCAGGAAACCTGTTACCTGGGACGGCATTAAAAACATTTGTTAAGATCCTTGCCCACAGTTTGGGGGATGAGCCGTATAAATCCACCGGTACGCTGTCGGGGCCAGGTGCCTTGTTTCTAGAGGATTCCTTTATGGCTCTCTCCACATCCAAAATGTCAAAGGATAGGCGAGGCGGAGAGTGGGGTTCGAGGGAAATACTACTGCTTGGGGGACTTAAACCACCCGCACCATGCATATTACTAAAATGGTCAAACCATTGGTCGTCCGGGATCACACAATCCTGCTCTGTGCCCTCAATACCCGAAAAGAATGGGTGATTAATTGTTGCCCAAAACATTCCGCTGTCCCGTAGGACGTCGATTGATAGGAGATTATCCCAGGCCTCCGATTTTATCACCTTTTTCCGTAAGGCAATAGCCTCTTTGTAAGCCCCTCTAGCTACGGCAATTGCCGCCTTGTCCCTGGGGCTACTTTTCAGCATCTGGAACAAGACCCTATGGGCCCTAGAGCAACTTCCATCAAACCATTTTAAAGAATTGCTACATCTACGGGTATTGGTGGAAGTCAGGTCCCTAGAGATCTGTAAACAGATTGCCTAGAAGGCGCTGATTACCTCCGCTGCGGGTGAATTATCATTAAGGCAAGTGGTCCAAGGCCCCCATCAATTTTTGCACAGAGATCTTCCAAAAAGGTTGCGGGGACCACCTTAGCCCATTTGATCCTACGTCCCTGATCTTTCGTGATCAGGGGAGGATCACTATGGTAAACATGACAAACGTCGCCCGTGATCTCGGCCATATCCAGCTCCAAGTACACCGGATTGTGATCACTAAGAGCAGACGGGACGGCTTTGTAAGCTCTGGCCCTCGCTAGGGCGCCAGTGGACATAAAAATATAATCAATCACTGTCCCTGAAATAGAGCCTTTATATGTGACAACCCTGCCCCCAACCTCTATAAGATTGGACTCATAGATATTGATAATGGCAAGGAATTCCTCTAGAGCCTCCCCATGCTTGGAGTGCTCAAAATGGGAGGCTGCAGCACCTATTGGCCCTTCATGATCCTCCTGGGCCCTAGCATGACACTCATCATCACAGGGATGAACATTAAAATCGCCCATGAGGACAATCTCGAAACCAGTGTTTTGATTTTGACTATAATCTAAAATAAAACATTGCAGAGCGGCCACATGTTGATTAAAATCGACACAGTCTCTAGAATTATAAAAATTGATCAGTAGGATTTTCAGAGAGTGGGAGACGGACCATTCAACACAGAGAAAATTATTCGAACCAGAGACCAGTCGAGTAAATGTGCCCTTCAAGTGTAATGCAAAAAGATGTATTAGACCTCCTTTCGCTCATCCCGCCCCACCCGTAACAGGCGGTACCGCAAAGCTAGAATAGCCATCCATACAGAAGTTGCTTAAGGGGTCCCATGATTCCTGCATGGCAATAATATCGTGTTTACCTAAAAAATCAAGCCAAATTGCATCCGCTCTCTTAGATCTAATCCCAGCAACATTCCAGCTAATTAATTTACAGATAGCCCCTACAACAGGGTTAGCGTAACTGGGTACGAGTGGCTGGTCCGACACTGTCAGTCAATTATTTGTCTCCAAATTAGACAGTGGGGTATAGCGATTATTCAAAATCGGGTTAGTGGGGTGGGGCTGAGGAACATTGATGGGTAGCTGCCAGTCACCAGACCTTAAAATCTCCCCAGAACTTTGACTCCCCACTGTGGTTTGCTGTTGGCAAATAGATTGTGGCCAGGGGGTAGGGGAGGAATATTTTTACGACGGGAGCAGCTTCAAAATGGCTATGTATACCACATGACAATTGAGCTGGTGGAGGATAAAAATACCCTAGGGGGACTGGTCTAAGTCCTATTTGCGCTACCTCTGACCCATCCCAAAACAGTCTGTCTGCTATATCAGGGCTGTTGAAGTTAACTATTACGCAGTCACCCGCGTGCCGCTTGGGCCTCCGCCCAACCCACCCCACCCTTCTCGCCATGATGATATTAGAAGATATGGCCAACACCCCACAACTGGAGGCAGTGCACCATGATTTGGACTCCCTCAACAAATCATAGGTTGATTCCATCACTCCCACACGGAGCGGTGAGACCCCTACAAATACAGCCACCAGCGGGGCCGCTTCCGGGGGAAGGTCAAGGGTAACCGAACAACCCCTTGCCTGCCTCACACTGCGACCCGGGGGCTGGGCTACATCATGGCTAGCCGCACGCGGCATGTTACCAGAGGTATGCCTGCCTAATGGCGGCTGCACAACAGAAAGAGATTGGCCCACGCTCTGCAACCCACCTAGGGTACTACAATTCACCCGGGGACTTCGATGGTTCATTGGTCCAAAAGGCACTCCCATGCCCCCCTCTGGTCTTTGTGAGCTATGCTTAGCCTGACTATCCCCCTTTTGTTGTGAGCTAAAGTCATTGATGGCGGCAATAATTTTGGAGCATTTTTTAAGCAGGTCAGCAACACAAGCGTTCAAAGTCTCGACAATATCTTTAGCAATGCCCACAAGTAGCGGTTCTATACGTGAGGTAAATAATTCATCCAGTAATTCCACCGAGAAGTTACCTATTTGACCCTCAGTAGACTGCGGAGCTTTTGGGGATTTGGTCCTTTTGGCGATCTTCTTCTTACAGACCCTTACAGGCCCCACATTACCATGGATGTGTGGCCCCAATTGATCAGCGCCATCCTGGGTGAAGTTAACAGAGTCGCTCACGATGGGTGGGTTCGACACAACCACCACGGGCTCCAGGGGTATACTGGGGACTACCACACAGTCAGTAGATTCGTGAGGTACAGAGGGAAGTACCAGACCTAGTTCCTGCTCTGCATTTGCAATTTCTTTAGTTAGAACCCCTACTGTGGTGGACAGATAGGAGATTATACTTTCCGATCTTCTGGCAACCTTCGCTTTCTTTTTCTTCCCCTCCTCATCCCCATTAACTGCTTGTTTGCGCTTACCCATAGCAACGCCTTGGGGGGGAGGCCCGGCCCGACCTCTTTCGGCCGTAGACGGCCCGCCCTTTGCCCGGGCTTTGCCCGGCGCTGCCCGAGCGCGTCCCACGGGCCGGAGAGGGCTGCTGGCAATATCCGGTAGGAGGGGGCGGGGCCGGGTAGCGCTGGTGCCTCTTGCGCTGCTTCAACCCGCCGCCCTGCTCTGCTCAGCTGGTCCCGGTGCTGGACGCTGCGTCTCCCGCAAAGCGGGAGGCGCGAGGTATTTTTCAAGTGCCCGGTGGGAGGGGGCAGGGCCGGGTAGCGCTGGTGCCTCTCGCGCTGCTTCAACCCGCCGCCCTGCTCTGCTCAGCTGGTCCCGGTGCTGGACGCTGCGTTGTCTTCTTTTGCCTATAGGAAACCAGCGGGAAGGCTCCTGGCACTGTACAGGTTGTCACCAAATTTACAGGCTTAAGTTAGTGACGAGCTGTATACTACCCTGACAGCATCTTTCTTCACGTGAAGGGGAAGAAGTCCCTCTGCGAAGTCCATGCCCTATTAAATACTAGGGACTTACAGCTAGGCTGTCAGTACCAATTGTAATTATACTTTGAAACAGACCACAGGCCATGGGTCTTGTTATGAGAGCCCAGGGCACAGTCAGAGTTAAAAATCCAGCACCAAGTAGTAAAAATGGGGGCAAAAAGTGGGGGCGACACTGCAAACAGGTCCTGATTTCTCACATTCATCACACAATAGTAAGTCAGTTCCCTTCATTGTTTCATGGGTTAAGAAAAATCAAGACTATGAAAGTGCAATTACACAATAATGAGGAAGCTTAATGCAGCACACATAGAAGTTGAAATTATCATTTTTTTAAAATGATTGTTTATATGCAGGAAGGGAGAGCACCCTGCACATAATCAATCACAAGAGGTTATATCCTGGTTCTTTGTGTGCTGCAGAATGCAGCACACATAGAAAGCGGAAATAAATGAGGAGAAATGAAAACATTTCACCACGTTGTGCATCCCTACGCCTCCCCTGGGAAGCCGTAGCATTCTGACGCATTTCCAGGTTTACGATTTCTCATAAATCTGGAAATGTGGAAATGTGGCAGAAGCCATGGGTGTTGCGTGGGAACACCCACAGCAACACCCGTGGCATGCCCGTTTCACACAATGTGTTGCGTGTAAAGTGGCCATATTTACAAGGACAAGAAAAGCCACACGCAAAGTCAAGTACTCGTGGGTGGTTCGAGTAATTGGGAGACAGCATTGTGTGGTAACCCCTTACAAAAAAAGAGGTCTCTAAATGGTACTGGATGTTGGTTCAGGAGGAAGATTGCTATAAGACACCTTTGAAGGGGAAGTGGAAGGATGTTCTACCAGATGCTGACTTAACATTTCTTTGGCAAGTATCTATGAACAAACTCTGGTCATTTGTCAAATATGCTCCATTAAGGAAGAATAATTTGTTTACTTTACATAGGGTATATTGGTTTCCCAAGAAATTATCCAGAATAGGAGGGGAAATCAGGTGCTGCCCAAAATGCAGATTGGCCAAAGCAGATGATGTGCACATGTTTTGGCAATACCCAGGAGTTTATGCTTACTGGCTAGAAGTGGATAAGATATTGACGGCTATCTTGAAAATTAAAATAGAGGTAAGCCTATCTCTGATTATTTTTGGTATCCTGGATAATGCTGGTTTTATTGGGAAGAATAGGAAACTATCATATTGACGGCTATCTTGAAAATTAAAATAGAGGTAAGCCTATCTCTGATTATTTTTGGTATCCTGGATAATGCTGGTTTTATTGGGAAGAATAGGAATCTATCAGAGCAGTGCCCGTAGGGAAATATGCATTAATTGGTTTTCTAGCAACTTACCTTCTTGAACAGCCTGGTTAAAGGGGGGCTTGGCAATTTGGTAGATTGGACTGCGTAAATGGTTCAGAAAAGAGAGTTAGTACTTGGGAACCCCTTGTACTCCACAATTCAAATCCAATTAGGTAACAGAAGGTCAATGGTCCAAGGATTAAGACACTCAAATCCAAGGGGAGGTAAAGTGGGGGTAACCTCACCACCTCTAAATAAAGGTTGAATGTAGGTGCATCAGGGGCAGGAAACATCCAGCAGGATGTGGGTACACGCTCCGACTCCAGACCCTGACCACACCATAACTAATGCCTTTCATTGGATTGTCGCATATGAGGACTAAAAAAAAGAAAACCCACGCTTTACGTGTTCTTGTATTGCGCCGCTGGTGCGTCACAAAAAGTGACATACCAGCGGCGCAAGGGGCTTGTAATTTAAGCCCCTATGTTTGGGTGTGTCATCAGCTTCAGAGCTGTTTAATTCAATGTAACATACAGCCTGTCATGAATGCGTTTAAATAAAGTGATGACATATTGGTTTTAGGAACTACACAGAAGGAGCACAATAAAGCTCTCATGCAAGTGTGTCATTAACTTGCAGATGCAGGTTTAACTTTGAATGCCGATAAGTGTGAGTTCCAAACGACAAATCTAAAATTCTTTGGCCATAACTTCTCAAATGGGGTTATGACAACCGATCCAGCTAAGGGACAAGCACTGTCAATTGCCAGTCCTCTACAATATATTTTCATGTTACGTTCATTCCTTGGCATGGCCACTACTGTTCTAAATACATACAAGACTTTGCTACTGTAAGAGGTCTGTAAAGAGACTTGACAAAAAAGAATGTTTAATTTAATTGGTCACATGAATGCGAGCAAAGTTTCAAGAGAATCAAACAGGCTATTAAGAATGCTACTCAAATGGCATACTTTGTTTCAAAGCTTCATTCAGAGGTTGTTGTTGCGGTTAGCCCAGTCAGGTTTGGCACAAACCCTGCACAGCACAGCAGACACCCAAATGCTCAAAGATGTATTGTGGCATATGCAAGAAACTTGCTACAGTGCTGCATGCATTTATATACATTGACTCCATTTTCTGTGCTCTCAGGCAGTTGCAGTGTGGGGAGGGGATGTTTTTGCTCTTTACCTGTTTTCGCTCTTCACCGTGCAGAGTAAGCTGGAACATATCGTGTGGGATGCACACTTGGTATCGTTCACAGGGTTGAGATTGTTTTTGCCAGTGAAATGTGAGGAATGTACAGCTCTGCTTCAAAGCAAACATGGGGGCCTGGCCAACTTCTGTGAGTGACCTTGACGTAGACTGGTACGGCCTGCCTTGCTTTCACAACAGAGGGAAGGGGGAGAGGTTTCTAGAAATCTCTCCTTGGCTTGTGTAAAAGGTATTAAAGACGGGGAATCTTAGCTCTCAGACAGGAGCCTGTAAAGCTGGCGCATTGTGTTCCCGATCGAGGCTCTGCCTGACTGTGAGGGCTTCCCAGTCGTGCTGGCCAGAATGTAGAAAGACACTCTTTCGGTGATGTACTTTAATTACTTACTTTGTATATATATCTACTATATGTTTCATGGCTCCGTGTGTATATTTCATATGTTTTTCTACTTTGTATACATGCTCTCTATATTTGACGTCTTTCATTTGACATCTGGGAAAGTGCATTAACAAATATATTTTGTCTTCCTTTTAAAAGTGCTGTATTAATAAATACATGTGTTTCATTTTGACAGCACCTTAATTATTTTATTTGCTTCATTTTGAGAGAGCTGAGTTTCTTTTCTGTGTGTGTCATTTAAAGGTGCAGTGGTAAATACATTTGCCTCATTTTGACAGTGGAGTTTAAGTGTGTCCTATTGTTTCAAGTCTAAAGTAGTACATATTGGCATCAGGAATAGGATTCGAAATTAAAGGGGAAAATTTTTCCAAAAAGACAAAGGCAGATTCCCAGATGCCACATGAGATACCTTAGTGGGAAGTAGCCCCCTACGGTATGCTTGCACATGAGTTGTCTCATTGTGTTGAGTTGAAAACATGAATGCATGTATCGCTGATGCTGAGCCAGCACAAGTGGTGGCATGTCTGCATAAAGTGCCAGTAGAGAAAGGGAAAGAGCTTAGCACGTTATGGCGAAGAGGCTGGATCCTCTTATGTGCTTATCATAAAATACATGAAAAAATGTGTTCAGTTACAACAGGAAAATGACCAAATAGAAAAGCAGCTGGTGGAAGCCAAGAATACTTCCATGATGCTAACCTGTCAGAATACGTTGTTGCAAGATAAATTGAAAACTTATCAGTCTGTTTGCTGAGAGAGCTACAGTGCGAGTAGCACAATATAAGTGGAAAAAGCAAAGAGGAAGGGTTAACAAGAAAAAGGTGCATTTGGCTGGGGCACAGAGAGTGCATTTACATCATGGAGATGTGGCGAAGTTTTATTTATTAAACAATGACCCTGTTGTGCAAGATGAGTTTAGAAATTTTCTGAAAAGTGTGCAGACCACTTTAGCGCAGTTAGTGGCAAATGGATGTTTACACAAATACCCAACTGAGTTAGATTGTCCGCCAACTGAGAAGCCATGGTTTACACTAAGGAATGCAATACAGAGAATGAAAGAAGATGTAATGAAGATTGCAATTTTCATAGGTGTTCCTCATGATTTGATTAATGGATTGCTAAATAAATCAGTGCTAAATAGCATCATTTGTTTAGCTTCCCCAGCCTACAAACATGTTATAATGATGTTGTTGATTAATCAAATAGGCAATCCCTTGTCTCTGGTGCTTGAGGCAGTACATGAATTAAGTGATTTGGTGGGGTGGAACAAGACTAAGTGTGGTATATTTACAAGAAATGTCGCTAACCAGTTTTTGCTTTCGTTAGAGGCAATTTTCTTAACCCTGTCTATCGTCGAAAACTATCGCCCTGTTAGCAACGTATTTACAATACATCGCTACATGGCGATAGTATGTATCAGCTAGCCGCGGTGAAAACTGCAGCTAACACTAGCGTCAAAGTGATAACAAATTTGACACTAGTGAGAGAAAAGTGACAAAAGGCCAATTAGTGGCCAAAAAATGTCACGCTAGTCAGCCCAACGTCACTTTTCAGCCTCTAGAGGCAAACATAGTCTACAAATCCACATCTAATGGAAAAAATAAAATAAAAACAATGGAATGCAGAATGGAGCAGCCGGGGCCAAGTTTAGCACAGGCCAACAATCCCCTCAATCCCTGTAACAACCAGGATGACCAGCCAGAGTCCAAGGGGAAGAGAAAATGCAAAATCAGGGCCTCATTCATGATAAGAGGCGCATCGCTGGGGAAAACCAGTGATGCAGCACTTTTCATAGCGCCATCCTTGTGACACCATGGCAGCCGAAGCCTGGAAGCGCTTACAGTCTCCAGGGTCCAGAGGCGTCACTGGGCCTGTGTCTGCGACCCGGATGGGAATGCGGCAGTGCTATGGAGGCGCTGCGGCCTGACGGTGGAGGTGGACTGTGCCGGGCCTAAGCCTGTGGGCTGAGGCGATAGACATTGATGCGCCGGCAATCGCCGTTACCTGGTGGCGAAGTCTGGCAGGTTGCATCGAGACACGTTGTTGACCTTTGTGAGAAGACCGCCTGGCACCCCTTGGAGCTGTGATTGGTAGAGGTACTCCTGCGCAACGACGTAGGGAGGTCTGCATTGTATAACACGCAGCACCACAACACCTGGGTGCACGGAGGAGTTTGCCAATGGTAGGCCGCGTCTCTCTGCATCACAGGCCTGGGAATGTGGCACTGCCCATACGCAGTGGAGGGTGAGGCCCCTGAGCTGCGCTGAACTTGTTTGGTGGGAGTGCTGCAACTTCACGCCTAAGGGGGGCTTGTTGCATCAACTGCATTGGGAGGTTTCTCAGCAGACTTGGTAGTGACTGCTGTACCCAGGCTTGTGAAATCCCACCTGGTTGAGGCTCCTGCAGGCTGAGTCACAGATTCGGAGAGAGCGTGGCGGATTAAGTCCCGGTATCGATGCTCAGGTGAGGAGAACATGGGATGCGGAGCGGAGGAGGCCCGGGGGTCAATTCGGGCCCAGGCCTAGCGCCTGTGGGTGGTACATCCTGCACACTGAGCAATCCCTGTGCTGCTGCTGACCTACATAACCGGGGGCACTGCACAAGACTGGTGTGGGACTCCACTAACTGGCTCTAGTTGCTGATATCGGCCGCTGGTGGTGGCGGGTGCGAGGAGCACATGGTCTGTTCAGGCCCAGGCCCTTGGGAGTGCAGCTTGATCTGCTATCAATCACTGGGGAGCACGGAATCTGGTCAGCACTGTTAGTTGGGAGGAGGTGACCGTGTGGTGCTGCCTTTGCTCACCCCATGGCAGTGAGCTCTTGGGTGTATGGGGGATTTCCATCTGTGCCACCCGAACAAAGATTCCTGGCTAGGATTCACCTGACTGGAGGAGAGGGGCCAGCTGGCCACACTTCACTGCACTGCATGTCATACATAGTGCCTGGGCATCTGGCACACTGAAGGCCCACCTGCAGACGGGGGCTTGGTTGACATTTGGCAGCTCCTCCGTATCAGTGAACCGTGTGGCTGGGGATCGCTGGCAGCCGGAACAGGTGATAGTGGACAGCCTGGACCCCAAACAAGACTCTGTACTCGCAGTGGGTGCCGTCCTCGAACAAACGGGCCCTCCCTTTGAGGGCAGCATAGACAAAATCACAGTTGACTTCATCCTGGAGTGCAGATCATCACAAGCTGACTTACAAGGTAGACAACATTGAGCATGAACTGGCCAAAGTCCCCCAGGGTACTCTGAGCGCGGCGTTGGAGTGTAGCAGCTAATGGCACATGTGAAATCTCTGGCAAGAACAGCGGAGGGCACGGAGGGCCGCTCGCAGTGTAACAGCGTGAGGGTGTTCGGTCTGCCTGAGGCTGCAGAAGGGGCTGATACAGTGGCATATACTAAGACATGATTGCGTGACCTACTGCCAGCATGTGCAATCTCCCCATTCTTTTTTGTGGTGCAGGCCCATCGAGTGCCGGTTAGCCGCCCACTGCCGGGGACAGGTACTAGACACTTTCTCTTCCATCTCCTACAGGTGATCGGGACGCGGTCCTGGGGAGGTAGGCAAGCTGGGGGAGGTGAAAGAGGATAATGCCACACTGATATTTTCTTCCCTGACAATGCCACGGGGGTGCAGAGGCAGAGGGGCTTGTCTCTATTCGTTAAGCTATGCCTCCGAGAGTTGGGCATCAAATACTCTCTCCTCTATCCGTAAAGGGTGCGAGTGATCTCAGATGTTGACACACAAATCATTGACGCTGCCAAACAGGTCTGGATCTTGTTGCAATCTACAGGTTGCCAGGTGCTGCTCACAGGGGGTGAAGGGTCTGCTGAACAAGCTGTCATTCGTGGAGCCAGTCGTACTGGGAGGCATAGGAGGAGCAGGCGTCCCACCACAACTACAAGCCACCCCCAATCTGCAGCAGCTTATAGAAGAGAAGGTACTCTGGGAGAGAAGTGGAGAAGGCACTGCATGCAGCGGCAATGGTGCAGAGAAAGAATATCAAGGTAAAAATATCATATTGTACAAATATAGTGGTTAAAATATCTTGGGTCAGGAATATCGACAGTAAAATCCTCGTGAAATCAAATTAAATCAGGGACATTTGTTCAGCGCACATATCACTCAGAAGTCTCATGGTGCTTGCAGACAGCTCTGAAAGATTGCTTGATTAGTTGTCAAACAGCCATGACTTTAACTTCTTGTGAAAGCAATTGTGATCTGTGATAGTGCGTAGATTATGGGGTAGTTTGTTCCAACACGTGGGGGCAAGAAAAGAAAGGGGCCTTCCTCCATTTCTAGCGGTGTGGATTCTGAGAGGTGTGAGTAATGATTCATTGCTGGATCTCAGGGTCACACAAGGCTGGTAGCAACTTAGTTTTTTGGACCAATATCCCGGGCCAATTCCGTACATATTTTTGTGTATTAGACAGAGAATCGTAAATTGGATTCGCTTTCTGACTGGAAGCCAGTGTAGAGATTTCAGACTAGGGGCCGAAGGGGATCTGAGCGGGAGGTTAAGAACCAGCCTAGCCGCTGTGTTCTGCAAAATCTGAAGCCTTGTTAGAAGGCCTTCATTGATTGAGGACCACAAGGCATTGCCGTAGTCCATGCGGTTTATTATCAGTCCTTGGACTAGTGGTTTCCTGGCCTCGATCGGAATCCATTTAAAAACCTTTCGTAAACTATGCATCACTCCAAAACAGGAGCCAATTATATAGTTAATCTGACTTTCCATTGATAGTTTGTTGTCCATGTGGAATCCTAAATTCCGAACCGGAATTTAATTGAAGGTGATTTGTGCTCACCCGCCTATCAACTTGGGACATGCATTCTTTGAAATGCAGCTTTGTTTCTGCTGGATCTGGGCTAAGAGTGACCAAGATCTGCGTATCATCAGCGTATGATATGACATTGAAGCCGTAAGATCTGATCACCTTGGCCAATGGTGTCATGTAAAGATTAAAAAGAGTTGGGCTTAGGATGGAGCCCTGTGGCGCTCCCATCTTAACTGGTCTGTTACATGAGACGGTGTTGCCCACCTGTACCGTTGTAATTCAGTCTGTTAGGTAACTCTTGAGCCATTTTAGGGTGTTCCCCCTGACACCAATCTTCCAGAGCCGATGTTCTAGAATGCTGTGGGAGATGGTGTCAAAGGCGGCGGATAGGTCAAGCAGGACAAGGATTAATGACTGACATCTGTCCAGAGCTAGCCTAATGTTGTCTGTAACCTCTACCAGTGTTGTCTCTGTGCTATGGGCAGCCCTGAAGCCCGACTGAGAGGGATCCAGTAGTCCATGGCTCTCAAGATGAGTGACGAGCTGTTTGTTTACTAATGATTCCAGCATCTTCCCGAAATAAGGGAGCAACGAGATGGGACAATAGTTCAAGATGAGTTTGGGATCGGCTGTGGATTTTTTAAACGGCCTGACCCTGGCAGCTTTCCATAATTTTGGGAACTCAGCCTGCGATAGTGACCTGTTAAATAAGTCAGTTCGACTATCCAACAGTACCGGTGTGATGGTTGGAAGACATTTTTGTGGCACAGGATCAGTAGGCGAACCCGATTTTATTTTCTGCATAGCTTTTACCACTACCTCGATGTTGCATTTAGAAAATCCTGCCAAGATATAAGGGGGGTCTGGAGATACACTGGACGTATCTTCTGAGTGGTTGTTATTATTTGCTCGTGGTCAAGAATATTGATTTCTGGTAAGTAATATCGATTTAAAAAATATCGAAGTGTTTAATGACGTTTGTAAAAATATAGTTGTTAAAAATATCGATTTTTTAGTAACGTTATTTATTTTTGTATATAATTTATATGTGTGTAATGTTTTTTTTTTGTATAAGAATTGTTTGTATTTTTATTATATGTGTTAAAATTGTAGTACTTATTTTAGAATTTTCCGTTTTTAGTTCCGTAGCGGGTTGTGGGTTTTTAGGGGAATAGGGTGGGAAGTAATTTAATGATATAAATTTGATAGATTTTTTATAGTAGTTATTAATTTTTTTTCATTTGACATTTGCGTTTTTAGTTCCGTAGCGGGTTGTGGGTTTGTAGCGGAGTAGGGTGGTAAGTATTTTATTTACATAAAATGCATTAAATAATTTTTATTTATTAATATTTGTTTAATTGTGATGTTATAGTGGTAAATGTGTAAATTAATTGTTTAATAATAAGTTGTTAATTAATTTATAGGTGTAAATGGTGTGAAGGGTGGGAAGTAATTTATTTTTTATTGATGAATTATTAATTAGTTGTTAATTAATTAAAATTAATTAATTAGTAATTAATTATGGTAATTGTGCAATTAATTTTAGGTGTGGGTTGTGGTGTTTATAGGTGTAAATGGTGGGAAGGGTGGGAAGTATTTTTTTTTATGAATTATTAATAAGCTATTAATTAATTTAATTTAGTTAATTAGTAATTAATTATGGTAATCGTGTAATTAATTTTATGTGTGTGTTGTGTTTATAGGTATAAATGGTGTGAAGGGTGGGAAGTAATTCATTTTTTATTGATGAATTATGAATTATTTGTTAATTAATTTAAATTAATTAACTAGCAATTAATAGTCATAATTGTGTAATTCATTTTAGGTGTGTGTTGTGGATATTATAGTGTTAAAGTATGTGTACTCAATTAATGTTTATTATCTTTTTTTCAATATTTTTTCCATCTATGTTTTTACCATTGATATTCTATCAGTGAACTTTCGGCAACAATGTGCAATCATACTCAGAGACTTCCCCTGAACGCTCCCCCAGAATCCTGGGCTTCACAGCAACGTGGTCATTCGGTGCAGGATCCATCCAGCCCCCGATGTGACTCCTCAGATGGCAGATAACCTATTTTAGGGGCCGATTACGATGGCGGATGGACTGGAGTCCGTCCGCCATCGTGGTGGTGACCGGGACCGTCCGCAATACATGCGGAGGTTCCGCACACCAAATCTTGCATTTTAACATTGCGGCGGGGGCTGCTGACAGCAGCACCTGCCGTGATGTTAAAAGTCGCACGACCGACACGCACAGACAACCGGGCACACAAGAAATAGAGACCGCCGCGACCGACACGTACCAAACACAGAAGACAGGCAGCGTGAACGAGGCAGAGAAGCCCACACGAGACAACAGCAGCATCCGTTTCCGTCACATGAACGTCTCCTTCATGCCTACAAAACACAAAGGAAAAAAGACAAAAAAGGACCAAACAAGCAATGACAAAGCCAATAAATACCAAAGAAAAAAACATGGGACAAAGACACACCCACAACTCCAACTATATAAAGGACTACAATCACTACCATCATCCCTTGCAAACAGGAGACACAGCCAGCAGCAAACACCAGTACACAGCAACCACAGACACACTCACAACTCACCCATCACACAACTAACACACCATCAACACCTCATACAAAAGCACACACACATACACACAGCAAAACCAACACCAACCCACCATCACTTGCACCCTCACACACACATCCCTCACCACCACCACCACCCATCACCATGCCTCCAAAGAAGAATCCAAAGTTCACAGATAGTGAGTTAGAAGTGCTGGTAGACGAGATCATCAGAGTAGAGCCACATTTGTTTGGTACATTGGTTCAAAGGACCCCCATCTCAAAGAAAACCAAGATGTGGGCAAGGATTGTGGACAAGGTGAACGCCCAAGCACCAGCAAGGCGCACAAAGGACGACATCCAGAACAGGTGGTATGACGTGCGCAGGAGGGTCAAGAAACTCATCGAAAAAGATCACGCCCTAAGTCAGCGCACCGGCGGTGGCCCTCCTGCCAAACCAGTCTACTTCAGGACCTGGGAGGAGAAGGTGCGGGACATCCTACCACCAGAGAGCGTCCATGGCCTAACACACATCCCAGAGCCTGGTGAGTACACAAACAACATACCCAAGATTGTGTGGCAAGGGAACAGTGAAACCATGCACCGCAAGCAAAGCTACACTAACCAATAGATAATCAGCCCAAGATGTGTATGCCAGTCACACAAACACAATACCTGCCATCTCAGAGTGACTGGGAACTGTGTCATGACATGCACCAACCTACAAACAAATAGAGCAAGCCAGTGGCACTAAGCCAAATACACCCTGCCAGACAGTTTGCCACCACAAACACACCACCTCACAGTGCAGCTGACTGTCATGAAGGAATAGTGGGGATGCAGGTGAAGTGAGTGTATCCAAAAGCATGATGGGGCCTGTAGTCACAGATAATACACACACTCCTGATTGGCCCATCAAGACCTCTCAGAAACATGCCCACATCACAGGGAGTGGAAAATGACTGACAAGATGGCTGACACTGGGTCCTGCTGTGGGGAGCACAAGGGCCTGCTAGGGGTTGTGTGCAAATCAGAAGCAGGACACCACTGACTGACATCCTGAAAGACAACTTGCGCGCCCTACAATGGAAGCACGTTTCATGATGGGAAGGAGGACTGACAGCCCTGACCATACTAATCAGCATGGGGAGACACCCCCCCTCAACACAAACTCCACACAACTCACCGGGTACAATGCATTGACACACACCTCATTGAAATATCAGCAAAAGATACCCTGTACTGGGTGCTGCTGTGTGAAGCACAGGGGCTCACTTGAGACTTGTAGCCAAACAAACACCAGGATTTCACAGTCAGCCATCTTGCCATTGCTGTCACACCCCCTCACAGGGAAGCAGAGTCAAGAGGGTGGAAGTATGGGCATGCTGGGAAGGGGGGTGTAGCCAAGAGCATGATGGGAGTCGCAGTCACAGACAACCTACACCCACCCACATTGCCCAGCAAGATCAAACTGAACCATACTCGCCTCACAGGGAGTGGGAAGGGACTGACAAGATGTTTGACCCTGGGCTCTGTTGTGGGGAGCACAAGGCCATGCTGGGAAATGGCCAACAATAAACATCAGGACTACACAGTCAGCCATCTTGCCATTGCTGTCACACCCCCTCACAGGGAAGCAGAGTCAAGAGGGAGGAAGTATGGGCATGCTGGGAAGGGGGGTGTAGCCAAGAGTATGATGGGAGTCGCAGTCACAGACAACCTACACCCACCCACATGGCCCAGCAAGATCAAACTGAACCATACTCGCCTCACAGGGAGTGGGAAGGGACTGACAAGATGTCTGACCCTGGGCTCTGTTGTGGGGAGCACAAGGCCATGCTGGGAAATGGCCAACAACAAATATCAGGACTACACAGTCAGCCATCTTGCCATTGCTGTCACACCCCCTCACAGGGAAGCAGAGTCAAGAGGGAGGAAGTATGGGCATGCTGGGAAGGGGGGTGTAGCCAAGAGTATGATGGGAGTCGCAGTCACAGACAACCTACACCCACCCACATGGCACAGCAAGATCAAACTGAACCATACTCGCCTCACAGGGAGTGGCAAGGGACTGACAAGATGTCTGACCCTGGGCTCTGTTGTGCGGAACACAAGGCCATGCTGGGAAATGGCCAAGGTCAATATCAAACTCTGTCTGTGATAAGCTGGGAAAAAGCAGTGTACAGGCAGGCATGTTTGAAAAGTAAAAAATGTCATGTTTTGGAACCAACGATGCATGTAGAAACATAAATCACATTGTGTGTCTCTTCCAAACACAGGTGGTGCTGGGCACCCAGCACAAAATGACAAAGATACCCAGGCCCAGACTCTGGTGGACACTGAGCTCTCTGGTCTGACTCTCTCACTTTCCTCTTCGGATGACGACGACCAGCCTGGCCCCTCTGGTGTGAGCCATCATGCAGCACCAGCAGCATCAACATCTGCCCCCCCCTGTACCCACGCCTCCAGCATCTGGACACCGAGAGGGCACCCTCGCCAACACGGACAGACCAAAGACAATCAACACCCACAGCACAGGGACACAGGACCCCCCAGAAGCTACAGCCAACACTACTAGCAACACCACCCAAGGGGTCCCAGTGCCACCTGTGCGTACCGCCGCTGGTCCTGCCCGTGTGGAGAGGGGTGCTGGGAGGGGTGGGAGGCACAGGGCACGCCTTGCAGAGGGGTCTGGACTGCATGATGACCCCCAACTGGCACGCATCTTAGATGCGTACCAGGATAGCACCGGAGGATTTGGCCAGGTAGTGGGGATCCTCAGGACATGCAACACGAGCAGGTCGCCCACCATGCCCGCATAGAGGCCAAGTGGGATGACATCACTGCGGTGCATTGGGGCATACTCCAATGCCTCCGCCAGATCAACACCAACCTGTCCACACCCCCCTGTGTGCCCACAACATCTGTCACAACACCATCTGCCAGCGCCACAGGGAGGGAGGAGGACTCTGGCGGAGAGTCCACTGCACCGCAGAGGCCTGCACATGAGGATCCCCCCCCCCCCCCCCCGGAAGAAGAGGGGTCGTCCGAAGAAGGACATGTGAGAGGCAGATGTCCCAGCACATCCCCCAGGGCCTCCAAATCTGTTCTGGTCAATGTCCTTTGTGCGCAAACCGTTCACCTTGTCCAATCGCACACAACTCGCCCACATGACATAGAGGGTTCATGTTGGGCTAATGTATCAGATGACTGTGCACTTTACTCTGGACATTTCATCTACCAGCACTTCCAACTCCAATGTAAACTTTGGATTCCCAAACCACTGTACAGCACCCACCATCCTGTGCACTTCCCTCACACATGTTTGTAAATAAACTCACCAGTACACCATACTTGCCTCTGTTGTGATTCCAACTTGTCATGTTCAGGGAGATGTTGATCTGCCACACAACACAGTGCATGCCAAATACTGCAACAATGTGACCAACGTAAGGTAAGTCATGGGGATGTGACACATGTGAGGGACACACACCACTATGGAAACACAAAACATACTCACCATGGCCATGTTACTCATCACACACAATGATGTTGACCTGAAACACATTGGCATGCACAGACACAACACCAAACCCAGTCAGTGGTAACAAGTCCACAGGTGAGGTAAGCAGATGTCACTCAGATTTGGGAAGACAGACAACGCACATAACAAAGCATAGCACAGGTTCATTACACATCAGCAACACGTTTATTCCACACTAGTTGCACGGTCATTCTACGTAACAGTGGACACACGCTCCCAATGTGTTGGAGAATGGAAGTCCAGGGATGTGTGGTACATCAGTTGATGGGAATTGTCAACTTCCACACTGGTGTTGGCTTCTGGGTGTTGGGGGTCAGTGTTGACCACACAGCAGGCAAAGTACCCTGGGAAGGACAGACAAGATACAGTCAAAAGCACAGAAGAACAGGAGAGAAATGCAATACACATGCACAAAACATGTTGCAAAACACCTACACAAACAGTAGTTAGCAGTACTACCCTATTGTGAAGTACACACCACCTGAATGGACACATCACAGCACGCATCCAGTCACGTAGCGCACAGACACACTCAGACAGCAACAGAGCTGGCTCAACACATTCCAGGCTGCCTCCATACATTCACATAACAACGCTGTAAACTCGCAGCTCGGCTGGAGTCACAGGGTTCCTGAGGGGTGTCAGCAACCACGGCATGTTGGGGTATCCGGAGTCACCTACACACACAAAAATGAACAAGTAGCTGAGATTTGTAGGAGTGCGGAATACAACAGTGACAAACACACACAATGAGAAACAGTCAGTACACACCGACAAGCCAGGCATGCTGAGCTGGCATCTGTGACATCAGCGTTGCAATGCGACTACTCCTCATAATGTAGGCATCGTGCGCCGAACTAGGGAACCGTGTACACACATGTGTGATCGACATGTCAGCAAGACAGACCACCAGAGCATTGACCGAATGGTAGTGCTTCCTGTTCCGGTATGCCTGCTCATGTGCCTGTGGTGGTATCAGGGCAACATGTGTCCCATCAATAGATCCGATGACGTTCGGCATCCTCCCCAGTGTATAAAAGGCATCCTTTATTTCAGGAAGTTCAGCTGGGCTCGGGAACTTGATATACAGGTAGAGGAATTGCAACATCCCCTCCAAGACATCGCGTAGCACCCGACTAAACATCGTTTGCGACATACCACCAGCAGAAGCCACAGTGTACTGGAAGGTACCGGTGGCAAAGAAGTGCAGGGCTGCCATCGCCTTCACCTCTGGGGTCAGTGCTGTGGGGTATGTCCGACCAGGTAGCAGATGTGGCGCCAACTGCTCTGCCAACTCCGCATCAGTGGCCTGGTGAAGCGGTACCGTCTGATGCAGTCGCGTTTCTGCATGGTTGCAAAGTCTGGGAACGGACGATGGACAGCTGGTGCCCTGCAGTACAGAGAGTTATAGACAGCAGAAAGGTCCCTAGGGGCAAGTTAAATAAAGAAGGGAATCAATAAGGACCCAATCAGTGCTTATTTTTAAAGACATGTCCAGCCGGACAGTGGTCATAAATTTTACTGATATAGTAATTAAGCAACAGTTACAAGAAAGATTCTCAAAGTTGGACACAAGCCTGTGTCCCGTACAGTTTTTTAGGGAGAAAACATAAACAACAAAAAAGGTTCAGGCAAAAAATGTTTGTTACAATTGGCAGAGGATGAAGAGTGAACTTAACAAACATTACAAGGGACACCCTTATGTATAAAACATAGTATCGTTAGGAACATATAGGGTGTGTACAAGTGTCGATGGCGTTTCGATCCTACAACCGAAATATTAGGATCATCATCAGGACAACATTAGTAAAGCCTGTACAATTTAACCTGAGTAGCTTAATTGAAGAAGGGGGGAAAAAAAGGGGGGAAGGGGATCAGTGCGAACTATAACCGCAGGTGAAAGAAGCAACGTAATTAAGCATGCCAGGTGGGTAGAGTGCGAAAAAATTGCTGAGGAAGACCTTGGAGACAGAGAATTAGCTAAGACGTGCGATCGGTGATGCATCTAGCGAGATGAAATTCATAGGCGGTGAACGGAGGTGAAAAGTGATACAGTTCAAAGTGAAACCGACGAAAACGAACAACGGTACAGATGTGTTCGCTGTGAGAAGGCAGAAGGAATAAGGCGGCTGACTCACCAAGGAATGAAGGGACACGGAGTACGTGGTCAGGTTGGAGGCTGGGGGAGCCTCAGGTAATTTGTGCGTCACTATTCCTTCTGCCTTCTACCCACCTGGCATGCTTAATTACGTCGCTTCTTTCACCTGCGGTTATAATTCGCACTGATCCGCTTCTCGCCAAGCTATAGAACCCATTTTAAGGTCTTATTATGACCCTCCTCTGTTGACAATACGGAAAATTGACTTCCGGCACCATCCTTATTATGTTAATATCTCCACCTCACCTTTCATTCTCACTCACTTCTTCTTCTTTTTATCTCTTGCTCCTCGACAGGAGGACTATGTTGGCTCACAATTCTGTCCCCTGGCACAAGGAGACTTACAGTGTGTTTGGTCAGACCTTTCTGTAATTCAATTGATTATTGGTTTTAATCATGTATATGGAATTGCTACTCTCTATCTTTTTATCTTGTTTTTCTTTTTTTCCCCCACCCCTTCCCCCCTTTTTTTCCCCCCTTCTTCAATTAAGCTACTCAGGTTAAATTGTACAGGCTTTACTAATGTTGTCCTGATGATGATCCAAACATTTCGGTTGTAGGATCGAAACGCCGTCGACACTTGTACACACCCTATATGTTCCTAACGATACTATGTTTTATACATAAGGGTGTTCCTTGTAATGTTTGTTAAGTTCACTCTTCATCCTCTGCCAATTGTAACAAACATTTTTTGCCTGAACCTTTTTTGTTGTTTATGTTTTCTCCCTAAAAAACTGTACGGGACACAGGCTTGTGTCCAACTTTGAGAATTTTTCTTGTAACTGTTGCTTAATTACTATATCAGTAAAATTTATGACCACTGTCCGGCTGGACAAGTCTTTAAAAATAAGCACTGATTGGGTCCTTATTGATTCCCTTCTTTATTTAACTTGCCCCTAGGGACCTTTCTGTTGTCTATAACTACATGTTTCCCATGGTCCCAGGCCGACCTTACATGGGTGCTCTTGTTGTTAATTAAATCTGCAGTACAGAGATGCACAAAGGAAGATTGTCAGTTCATCCACCCATGTGGCCAAGACCACGATCACTATAACATGCTAGTTCATGACATTACACAATGTACTGAGGTGTGTGCTGTTGGGCATGGACACATATGTCACCTACAAGACCACCACCTCACATCTCAATTCCACATGTCCACATGAGTCCCATTTAGTGCAATGGCCAATCATCTGGCTGTGTCACCCAACCTATGTGCTGCTGCAACGTTAAAAAAACACACCACAGTGACAATTGAGGCCTCATGTCTCCCAGGCATCACAGATCTTTGCCATGCAGAAACCCAGGCTCCCTGTATTGCAACACAGCAATGGACATGGCGTAGCACGTACACACCACAAGGCAAGTGTAAGTCCCACAGGTAGTGGCCACTGTTGTTCCTGCCGGCCCTACATGTACGTCTCTTAGACACACACCCCATCAAGGTTGATGCATATACCACATGGATGTGGAGACTGTCACTCATTGGTAACATTTGATCAGACACATCTGAGACACAACATGCACACAGACTGTGGGTGCACATCAGTATTGTGGCTACAGGTCTCACTGTGACGTAGATGCCATCATCCCCAGGACTCAGGGTGTATGTGACATGTCCTAAACATATCCAACCTGACACTGTGGCCGTGACTCATGCCCATTACTGTCCAATTGCAAATCACAGTGGTAATGTGCACAACACACAAAGGATTCTGCCCCCATGTACACGTGCACAGCCTGGGAGTGGCTGCACAAAGTGCCAGACAAAAAAACAGCTGTGGCCCCCCCTAACACCCAGGGAATGCAGCCTTACATGCCATGGGACACTGTGTAGCCAATGCTGTAGTGTGGCAGGTGTGCACAGGTGTTCATGGCCAGTATATGTGTGTTGCATCCGTATAATAGTCACACTAATGAGGTCCGACGCGGGTGACAATGCGGACGCATTGCACGGGTCATGTCCGAGCCGTGCGTACGCTTTGTCATTGAATGCAATGAGGTCCGACGCGGGTGACAATGCGTACGCATTGCACGGGTCATGTCCGAGCCGTGCGTACGCTTTGTCATTGAATGCAATGAGGTCCGACGCGGGTGACTATCATGCATACGCGTCGGACAGGCATGGTCTGAGACAGGCGTACGCCTTGGCCATTGAATCGTATGTAGACGGGTGCATGTGTATATTCAAAATACGCGTTGTACAGTCAGTTGAACGAGCCGGGCGCACCCATTGGCTCTGGACTGTCATGGAGACGGATGCGGATTCAAAACTTGTACGAGTTGTGCACTGGAAATTCAGTTGGATGCCTACAACAATGTTGCAATTTCAAGTGTTCCATGAAGGTGAAGATTTGAACGATGCAGAAGGCATGTACGAGTCGTACTTTTAAATGGATTGGCCAGATTCATAGAATGCAAACGTGTTGGACCTATCACTTGGGACACATGGCACAGATTCTGCCTCTGCAGCACCGATATAAGGCTGGCTGGCCCCCAGGGAGCTCACTTGCCTGCACTACATGCTACTGGACCACATCCCTGCTACCACTGCTGCTGTCTATCCATCCTCTGGCTCCTGCTATGGCACGTACTCTGGAGAGGGCCCCAGCCTTCACTGAGGAGGAGAACCAGGCCCTGCTGGACGGGCTCCTTCAAGAGTACAGAAAGCTCTATGGGAAACCAGGGGAGCAGGTGAGTGTGCAGTCCACTGCCTTCCTAATTATGAATGTTGTCTGACTAGCAGTATGTACACCAGTGGCAAGCATTCTCAATGACTACTTTCATCCCCCAAAGTGTGTAGGTACATGCAATGAACAGTTTTCCTGCTGCTAAAGTGCATTATTGCAAGCGTAAACTATCCAGGATTGTTAACATGTCAGACATGCATGTGCTTTTGCAATCCCCATGGTTGCACTACCTGCAAAATCAGAAGGTTATACAGGAAAAATGTGACATTCTTGAGCAAAAGGTTGACGGGATTGCCTTGCGCACAACTGCATTGGAGGAGGATGTGAAGGTGCTGTGCGAGGCCACTGCAGGAAATACCAAGGAAATTGCAGTTCTTAGAGAAGGGAATAAGACCTTACAAGAGGATCTGGAAAGACTGGAACTGTTCGTATCTTGGGGGTTTACGAAAATGCAGAAGGCTCGGATATCAAAGGTTTCTTATGTAAACTTCTGGCAGATCTGTTTCAGGATAGGAGCGATATTGATTGGAGTAAAGAACTTCAAAGGGTTCATAGAGACCCCTAGAGATTTCACCCAGGGAAAAAGGCCCCGAGGAGAATTTTTGTAAATTCCTTAACCTTTTCTATCAAGGAGTTGGTGCTGGGGCGAGCATTAAAGGAACGAGAGCTAAAATATGGGGATGTCACTTACCAAATGCGTTTGGACTTGGGTAAAAGGACCTCTCAGAGACAGTGGGAGCTTGGCTCCAAAATGAATGAGTTATGCTCCAGGGGTGCCCAAGTCCAAATGAAATTTCCTGCCACGCTAAAGATAATGTGGCATAACAAAATGCACGTTATTAGAGAACCAATGGAGGTTGATGGCTTGTTAAAACAGATGGGAGACCCAAAATAGGAATAGAATATGTATATAGATGTATATAGAGAGTCTACATAGTTAAATAGCATGACACTATACACATAAGAGATACATATTGGATATCAAATGTATAGGAACGTATAACGCACAAGATATTTTTTCCTTCTTTATATTTTCTTTCTACTGATTCCCTCTCTTTTCTGCACGGCGAGACCTCGAAGACCTTTTTGCCTTAGAGATAGGGTGGGGGGTTCCCGAGGAGAGTTGGTGGGTGGGTCACGGGTGGTTGGGAGCATTTGGGAGAAAAATCAAAAATATTGTCCTCTCTCTGCTATTTGATTGGTGGTCCATATTAGTTTATGCTGATCTGTGGATTTGTGTGTGTATACAAAGGGTCGGTCAATACAAGATTGATTTAGAAGGGACTGGTAGGGTTCTAAGGATAGACAGATGATGAAGAATTTGGTGCACTTTGTATCCTGGAATGTAACTGGTCTGAGGTCTGCAAAAAAGTTAGCTCGAGTAATGGAATTTTTTAAGAGATCTGAGGCTAACGTTAGTTATATTATTGCAAGAGACGCATTTAATAAAACATGAATGTGTAAATGCCCTTAAAAAATGGTCCTGGGTGCAAGATAATATCTGTTCTGACCAAAGTAGTAACACGAGGGGGTGGCCATTCTTATAAGAAATAATGCGGGTATTATAGTAGAAAGTCATCAGACAGATTCTTCTGGGAGGTGGGCCTTAGCCAAAATAAAAGTAAAAGGAACATCTGTAATTGTTGTTAGTTATTACGGGCCCAATGAGGACAACCCTGATGCACTAATGAAATTGGAATCTTGCTTAATGTTATCTAATACCCCAGTGGTGATTGGAGGGGATTTTAATTTAGTGTTAAATAAAAGTCTGGATAGAACCTCCAAAGTTAAATATGTTGCGCCACCAAAAACCATGTTAGTACTTAAAAATATGATTAGAGAGCTTAATTTAATTGATATTTGGAGACATAAGAAGGGGGATGAGAGAGATTTCACTTTTTTTTAGCAAAAAGTATGGTCATCATTCCCGGATTGATTATTTTCTATTGAATCATGAGCTGGTATCTGGGGTTGAAATGATCAAGCATGTACCTGCTATACTTTCAGATCACTCAGCTGTTCTCCTATCACTAAAAACTCCCACTAGGAGAGGTATAACCAGGTGGACTTTGGATAGGACAATTTTGTTGGATGAAGGGGTAATTCATAAAATGAAAGAAGAGGCTGTGATATTTTTTTAAGCTAATAGGGGGTCAGCTAAACCCCAAACTATATGGGATTGATTCTTTTAAGGCCTTTTTGAGATCTATAGGTATGGGTATCATGGTGGGCAAAAAACGTAATATGAGGCGCCAAGAAGAAAGGCTTTTGGAAACCATTAAGAATAAAGAGCAATAGGTACAAAAAGCTTCCCTTGAGAGCTCCAGTAATGTGGCTTGTCTTACGAAACAATTAGAACTGTTGCAATCAGAATATCAAGGAACCCTGGATAAGACATTAACAGATAAATGGAAGGTTAGTAAACTGCAGCATTTCACCTATGGTGAGAAAAGTGGTGCTCTGCTGGCATGGAAAGCAAAGACTGATAGAGTGCGTAATCAAATAAAATGCCTTAGAGATCATATGACAGGAGACATACTAAACACTAATGTCAAAATTGAGCTGGAGGTCTCTAGACATATGTGTAAATTGTATAAGGAAGATACTTCCCCTGGGTGGGATAACATCAAAGGTTTCTTTAAGGAAATCGAACTCCCAAATTTGAGCGAAGACCAGAGGGCGACTATATAAGTTGATATAACAGAAGAGGAGATCCGACAGCAGTTTAGGAAAATGGCTAGAGGGAAAGCTGCAGGGCCAGATGGTCTTCCCACCGAGATCTATCTTAACCTCTTAGACAAGGTGGTATTAGAGCTTAAGGAACTTTTTAATCTAATAGTAAGAGATGGGAAAGATCCTCCTTTAAGTTGGGCCGAGGCAACAGTAACATTGATATTGAAACCTAATAAGGATCCCCTTTTGGTTGACTCATATAGGGCCATATCTTTGTTAAACACGGATTTTAAGGTGTTTGCGGGGATCTTGGCCACTAGAATTGCGAAGATCATTAAGGGCATATTACACAAAGACCAGAAAGGTTGTATTCCTGGAAGGCAGCTTAATGAGCTAACCTTTCAAATATTGGGAGTAATAGATCTAGCGGAAACCTATAATCTTCCTGTAACGTTGGTGGCAGTAGACGCCACAAAGGCTTTTGACCAGGTACACTGGCGATACTTGTGGGAAGTTTTAAAGAGATTCGGATTTCTACCAACTTAAGAAAGGCCGTTCAACTTTTGTATCATTCACCAAGAGCATAGGTGCTGGTAAATGGGGAGCTAACCGATTGGGTCAATATATTACGTGGAACTAGACAGGGATGTTCCCTGTCTCCACTTTTATTTAATATGTACATTGAACCATTAGCGATATGGATCAGACAAGATGCTGTTATTATTCCTTTTAGATACCGCTGGTGCGTCATTTTCTTGACGTAATTGCAGCATGAATTTTGCACCGCGTTTTGCGCCGTATTTACAAAGGGATGCATCTAGGCATATGCGTGACTTTGTAAAGCCCTGTGCCACATTATACCTGTGTCAAGTATGATGTATGCAGGGTGGGCGTTCCCAAGCAACAAAGCCTCGTAGGAGTGGCACAGTTAAATCTATCATCTGCGTCAAAACCTTATGCCTGCCTCATGGCAGGCGTAAGGGTGATGCAGTGCCAAAGGGATAGGCTAGCCCCAAGCATTGCTTGAGTTGCCTCATGCTTGCGACACAACTGCAGCAATGCGTGACTTTAGCGCTGACAGATATATCAGGATTCCAGACGTATCTGTCATGGATTGCGACATGGAGCACCATACAGTAAATGCGGCGCAGCCATGGTGTCGCAAGTAGGGTGCAGTGAAAAGTGCCCGTTCGCAGTTTTATCGCAGCGATGCAACACTTTTCATGAATGGGGCCCAGGGATGTGCCCTATCTTATTGATAGGGCACATTCCTGAACCTTTGTTTTGGCGCAGGGCAGCGCAGCAGTATTCCTTGCAGCGCTGTCCAGCACCCAAACATCTTATATGTGGGCCCAAGTATTTGCACCAATTTTAAGACCAGCTATTTTCTGGCCTTAAAAAACTGCCAGTAAATGTAGTTAGCGGCAACTTGTAAATACGGCGATACAAAAAAACCTGCCGCAACGTCAAAACATTGATGCTACGGTGGTGTTAAGTTCTTGTAAATATGCCCCAGAGTTCCTCCGTCTGAAACTCGTACTCATAATAATAATGTGTTCACAAGAGACATGTTTATGGCATTATTGAAAGATGGAGTGTCGTGGGAGGAAATTGATGGCACTGATACCAAAAGCATGTGAGAGATGTATTGGAGGTGAGGGCTGAATAGAAAGGAAGGAAGTAGGAAGGTGAATAAGAAGGATAATAGACAGGTGAATCAGAAACAGGTGGAGTCAGAGGTGAAAGGAGAGACACAAGAACAAGTGCAGATCCAACTGGACAGGATTGTGGAATATTTGCAGAGTAAAGGGTGGGAGATAAATACCACCAAGGTACAGGGACCATCTCAAAATGTGAGATTTTTGGGTATCCAATGACATTAGGGACACAGAGAGGTGGTGCCACAAGTGGGAAAATAGATTAAAGAATTTGCTGTGTCACGAAATAGGAAATAAGCTCAGAGATTCATTGGATTGTTTCGTTTTTTGAGACAGCATATCCCTTATTTGAGTGAGATTTTGGCCCCTTTGTACAAGGTCACGCAAAGGAAACATGAGTTTGAGTGGGAAGAGCAGCAACAGAATAAATGTGAGTCAACAAGGGAAGCTACACAGCATGCCTTGCATTTATGGCCAGTATGAGAGAGGGATGTTGAGCTAAATGTCACAGTCAAGGGGCAGTATGCCAATTGGAGTTTGTGGCAGAAACAAGAAAAGAAGAGGGTGCCTTTAGTATTTTGGGCAAAGAAGTTACCAGTTGCATGAGAGTGGTACACTCACTTTGAAGAGCAGTTGCTTGCAACTATTGGGCCCTGGTTGACACCGAGCAGTTGACCCTGGGGCACAATATGATTTTGAGACCTGAGTTTCCTATAATGTAATGGGTGATGAGTCCCCCCCAAGACTCATAGAATAGGGCATGCACAGGAAGCCAGCATTATTAAGTGGAAATGGTACATACAAGACAGAACCCGAACAGGTCCCAAGGTACTGCAGTGCTGTATGAGCAGGTGTCGCAGGCCCCAGTGGAAGATAAGGAGGTTTTACAGGATGTGCAAGGAGTTGTGGCAAGAGATTTGAGAAATGTTACTGCAAGGTACTGTGTATCAAGTAGATGCCCACAGTCCCACTGACTCATTGGACCGCTGGTTATGCTCAGATTGTCATCATGCCAGTTTATGGAGGAATTGATAAGAAGGGGACTGCCCCAGCCCTTTTTACTGTAGGAGGAAAGAGTGGGTTTGGCTCCACTGATAGGAACACAGGAGCCAAAGTATGGATTGAATCCCCCAACACCCCCTTCACCTACTGAGATAATAGCTACAGGAAAAGACAACATCCTAGTTGTGGTGAAACCTGGAGAGTAGAAATGGAAACATGTGTCTGCTGATAAGTGCTATTTGCGAGAGTGAGTAATGCTTGTTTGTTCTCTGTTCTTCTAGATCACAGCATGGCGTGTTTATATCCTGATTGCTCCATGTGGAGTGTGTTCAGGCGTATCCGGAGAGGACCGGGTGGGTCCAGGAATGCCCACAGCCAAGGTACTCAAACACCAGTATTAAATGCATGTTAAATTACCGAAGAGATGGCAATACATCATACACCTACATTCCAGTGAACCTGACTGGTGGACCACGTGCCATAACACGATTAAGACATAATGTTTACTTTGCACTCAGCTTTACGTTCTTGCTATGCTAGAGATGCATTGCACTTGCCTAATTTCCTTGTTATCCAGAACTGAATATATGAGTCTAGCTATAACTTTAGTAGGTGTTCCTGGGTTAACTACATATAATACTAAAGTAATAAACAAGTTTCCATGTTTCATGATGAAAGAAAAAATATATAAATGTAACTTCTACTGCTTTTGCTGAATTGCTATTAAATCGTCAGGGAACAAGAAAAGCCACTTTTGCTTTTAAAACATAACCATGACTGTACTCATTTAGCATTTTCAATATAACCGTATTTTGATTTCTATTTGTTGCTGTATGCAATGTGTGCCTAATTTTGTTTTATCCTAAAACGATGGCTTTTACTCCTATAGGTTGTGGTAATTATTAGTCAGTGGTCAAGGAGTGTAGTGTAGTGCTACATGCATTTAAATACATTGTGAGATCATGTGGGCCCATGGACTCCATGTTGTTTTAAATGACTCTATTTTCTGTGCTCTCATACAGTTGGAAAGTGGTTAAGGGATGTTTTTCTCTTCACCTGTTTTCGCTCTTCACTGCGCAGAGTAAGCTGGAACATATCGTGTGGGATGCACACTTGATCCCGTTAACAGTGTTTTTGCTAGCGAAACGTGTGGAATATACAGCTCTGCCTCGAAGCAAACACGGGGGCCTGACCAGCTTCTGTGATTGTCCTCGACACAGACCGGTACGGCCAGCTTTGCTTTTGCAATAAAAGGAAGGTGGAAAGGTTTCTAGAAATCTCCTTTTAAAAGTGCTGTATTAATAAATACACGTGTTTCCTTTTGAAAGTACCTTAATTAGTTTATTTGACTCATTTTTAGAATGCTGAGTTCCTTTTCTACATATGTTATTTAGAGGTGCAGTGGTAAATACATTTGCCTCATTTTGAGTGTTGAGTTTAGTGTGTCCTATTGTCCAAACCTGAAGCAGTGCACTTGCTGAACATGCTTATTCACAACCTGAGAAAGAAAGTTTAGCAGTGGTGTGGGCTTGTGAACATTTCCACGTATTCTTATACGGAAAGCCTTACACGCTTGTCATGGCACATCAAGCTTTGTTGACCTTAGTTGGCAATCCAAAGGCCACAATGCCTCCTCGCATTGAACGTTGCGGTCTACGATTACAAGAATACAACAAACAATTGTGCACTGTCCAGGGAAAGAGAAAAACCCTGCCGACTATTTCTCATGCCTCCACAGTGCCATCATACCCCTTCCAAGACGGCTGAAGCCTACATAAATTTCTTTGTGAAATCAAGCACATTAGCTGCCATTTCGTTGGAACAAATAGTCAATGCCATGAGTCAAGATAGTGACATGTTAAAACTAAAAGACATTACTACACATCAGTCTTGGAACAGGCACACTCGACCTCTTACCAGTGACAGGGAATACCAGAAGTTTAAAAACATCAACGATTAACTGTCCGGTACTCAAGAAGGCGTTATCTTAAGAGGTTCCAACATTTTTATTCCAGGGAGTGTATGACAGTAGATAATTGAAGTAGCCCATGAAGGAAATTGTGGAATCGTTGCCACAAAATAAGCTCTCCCATCTTGATGAAAGAGTTGAAAGAGAATTGTAGGCCTGTCATCTATGTAACTGTGTTTCATCGAAAATCACTCAACACACCTTAAACATTTCAGAGTTACCACAGCATGTATGGGAAAGAATTGCCATTGACTTCTTAAGTCCCCTTGACATGGGACATCACCTGATGGTGATTGTTGATGAATACTCCCATTTTCCACTGATAGAAGATCTCTCATTCACTACTCAAGAGAAAGTCATCGAGAGATTAGATTGCATCTTTACGACATGGGGTGTTCCTGCAATCTTAAAATCAGACAACGACCCACCTTTTGACAGTTGAAAATTCAGAGACTTTCTCAGTCACCTTAATGTGAAGCAACAGAATAGCACAACTCTCTGACCACAGGCAAATGGCCTGTTGCATGTTTCATGAGTACTCTCAAGAAAGCTGTTCAGCATGCTGTATTGGAAAAGCTTGACCTTAAAACTGTCTTGAAAACTACTCTTCAAACTTACAGTTCAACCCCTCACTCGACCACCAGTGAAAGCCCAGCAAACTTGATGTTCGGGAGAGACATGTTGACCAAGTTACCTCAATGCACCAACAGAAGATCAAGTACTAAGGAAGAAACCTGTATAAGAGACTGTGATCGTAAAAAGAAAATGAAGGCCTATGCAGAAAAGCATCAACATGCAAAAGATTTTACTTTTACTAGAGGAGATCGAGTGCTTGTTCGTCAGTCTAGAAAATGAAAATCTGATGCTCCCTTCGACGCTGAGCCATTTTATGTCGCGACCAGCAAAGGACGTATGGTGACTGCCCAATATCCTGGGAAGCCCATTAGGCGAGATTCCTCGCATTACCAGCATGTGGCTCATCGCTCATCAGGCACTGATGTCAATGTAGAGACTGGGTCTGAAAGGACAATTGAAGTCCCCTTGACTGTTGTTGTTCCTACATCGCCAACGCAGATCAGGATACTTCACTGGGGACACTGCCTGTCCCCAGTTTCCAAACACGCAGTTGGGACGTGTGATCAGAGCGCCATAAAGACTCATCGAAGAACTATGATTGTATGTATATATTTGTGAAAACAATTGTAATTTTTTATTTAACGGAGGGGAAGGTGTATTTTCGTATGAGTTAGGAATGACAGAACCCTTTTGGATTCTGATGGACTCTGTAGAACTGTGATGTAAGTGTTAGAGCATAGTGAAGTGAATGCCGGTTTATAATGTTGAGTTCATAGTTACATGCAGACAAATAAATATGTTTTATACTAAGCTCCATGTGTGGTGTAATCATTACAGGGCACCCAGGCTGGGGAGGACGCTACACATACAACATGTGAAAAGTATTGAAGCCTCATTTTTGTACTGGAAGGATCCTCTAGTACAAAACCTATGCTTAGCCGAAAGCACACACTCTTGCACCATGGTGTATTAGTGAATGGCAGCCTAAAGTACCCCAGAGCAGGGAGAAGAAGCTAAGGCATCATATTTTAGTAGATATGGTGCTGTTTTTTCTCACATTATTTGGTGCAACACAGGGCAGCAACTTTTGTTGCTTTGGTTGATAGTGTGGTTCTTTCAGGGCTGCATGAAACAGGCTGTCTGTTGAAATAAATATGTTCTTTACCCAAGAGATGCCAAGTCTTTAGAGAGGGTTCTGCCTTCAGCTCGTAGATGTCCAAAGTGTAAGAGTTCTTTTTTTCGCTGTATTCAACTATGTGTGTGGTTTACTACCCCTTTTTGCATGGCAACCTGCCCCTAAAAATGATTGGGCTATCACCAAAAGTGTCTCAAGCATGAAATGTGAGCAGAGTTTTCATTAAGCGCCAAAACTATTTAAAAATTTATATTAAACTAGAGATAATATGAGAACACTCCTTCTTAGCTAGATATTCCTAGAATATGGGGTTGACCATTTTAAAGTGACTTTCGTGGAACATTTCCTCTTATCCTTTTCACCTTCACCTGGAATTTGAATCTTTTTAACTATCTCTAAAATTCATAGAAACAAATAATTTCATTTTTGGTTATCGAATTTAAAAAGATTCATAACTATCTAACTCTGACCCTTCTACTGTGCTCGGAATGGCAGTTATGTCTCTCAAGACCTTAACGTAACAGAAACTTTTCAGTCTAATTAAAGAGCATGAAAAAACAAGAATACATATCAGGGGCATATAATATCATCTGGAGGCTTTATGCTATATTTTTTATGTGTATTTTTCAGCTACTCTGCAGGTGCTCACTACCACCTTGAATATGTAAATCTTGATTATACCTTTTAGTTAAAGGTAGGTAAACTAGGCCTCAACGCCATCTTGTTAAAAATGGATGTCATGTTCACTGTTTATTATTTCTGCTGCACGTAGCCAAGCAAGACACTGTTCTCTAAGAAGACTCTCTAGGATGGGGTCAGTATTGTATCTTTTCCCCAGCAGATTTCCACTTGTACGCAGTATTGCAATCATCAACAATGGTTGACTATTGTTTTCGTAACTAGTTAGTTATGACTTCTCCAGAAGACATTAGGTCCAAGAAGGAAGAATCAATAGTCATGTAGTGAGTTAGTGCTTAGATGGAAAAGCAGTATGATGGTCTTAAATAACCTATTCTGATCTGTTGAAAATCTATTTCTTTGCTCACACTGTGACAATTGTGCATTTTCCATGTATTTCTATGAGGAGATTTCGTATATGAACCCTTGATTTTGAGGGTGAGCCAGAATCTTTTGGGTTCGACTAGGGATGCTGTCTCATCTCTTACCAATTCTGCTTCATAATTGGGACTGTCAGTGTTTGCCTAATATTTCATATTGGATGTTAGACCTGACAGCCTTTGGGTGGTCTTCCCCTAAAAGTTTTGCCTTCCTCCGCCATGTTTTTCCTGATCTCGATTTTGTTGGCCTCAGAACTCTGTGCACTTTACCACTGCTCGACAGTGCTGAAGTGCTTGTGCCTTCTCCTTTAGACATGGTAACATTGGCATACACCTAATTGGCACATTTAATTTACTTATAAGTCTGGTAAAGTAGTACCACATGTACCCTGGACCTGTAAATTAAATGCTACCAGTTGGCCTACAGCACCTATAGTGCCATCCACTTAAGTAGTCTTTTTAAAGATGTCTCAGGTCTGCCATTGCAGTTGGTGTGCACAGTTAAAAATGAAGGTTTTGGCCTAGCAGAAGGTCAGTTTGCCAAGTTGATGGCAGTTTAAATACACATAACTCACCTCTACGGTAGGCACTAAACATCCCAGAGGGCTGGGTGCAATGATGTACTTACAAAGTTAGACATGTACTTTTTCATGTACTGGCAGAGAAAAACTCTTAAATTCATTTTTTTACTACTGCAAGGCCTACCATACCATAGGATAACATTAAGGGGCCGATTCCGATCCGGGTCGGAAAGCACTCCGACCGAGTCGGATTCGGAGTGTTTTCCGACCGAGCCGGACCCCTACAGTCCGACCGAGCGAGTACGATGCGCACGTATGCTGTCGGACTCGGTTCGGTCGGACTCCCATAGAAGTCAATGGGAGCCAGTCGTACGACGCGTACATGCGCTCCCATTGACTGAATGGGCACGTCTCGAACAAGTGCGCCCCCTACAGTGGGTACGCGTCGGTGCCATCCGTACCGTACATGCCTGTGTTGGGGAGATCCATAGGTCTCCCCCTGTGTGCGAGTCGTACAGCTGTGGGTGTCCGATTCCGGGAGCTTTTGCGAGCCGGACACTCCGGCTCGCACAGGCTGTCCAACGCGTGCATCATACTGGCTCGGTCGTGAATCGCATCCATTGCACGCCACGGTTAGCTTACGACCGAGACGTACAGAGCAGTTTGGACCAGGAAACAACTCGGTCATTGATTTTCATGTCGCTCGCTTCGTACTGGCTCACTCGTATAGTTGTACGAGTCAGCCGGAAAACACGCGTACGGCTTCTAGTTTTTCCGGCCGGATCGTGTTCGGTGCCCTTCCGACCTGGATCGGAATCGGCCCCTTAGTGAGCTTTTTACATTTAAAATGTAGTAACTTTCAATTGGGAGCAGGTACGAATGTTGAATTTAGTGTCTAAAGAAATGTAGTTCAATGGTAAAGTCAGATTTTAAGTCACAATTCTGAAAATGGCACTTTTCAGCATGGGGTTGCGGTTGAATGCTGAATCGTGGAGAAACTGAAACCTCCAAGCCGTGCCACGTCCAGAATGAAGTCCTTTATTTGCCAAGTAAGCATTTCAATCATGGTATTAACGAGATCCGAGCGGCTGGCATGCTGGGCAGTTCACTAGTAGCACAGTTGGGCAAGCAAGAGGTTGATATTTGAGTACATTGTCTCTCGTAAGCACATACTGAGACTGTACTTTCTCAGCAGTTTCGAGCGCTGTTCGATTGTGATCTTTGGGCAGTTTTGAGCCTTGCGATATGCTTGCTTTGTTTTACAGTTAATAAATATGCCAGTTTTGTTGATGTAATTGGTTTATAAGTCCCGCACATGCCGGTTGAGTAAAGTTTTGTCATTTACATTGTAGATTGTTCCACCATACAATTTCTTTGCGTTAGATGCCGCGCCGGACATTACTGATGTTCCAAGTGAATAGCTTGTCTGACAGGTTTGTTTATTGGGATATTGAACTTACCAGTTCCCATTGTGGGCTTAACATTGCCCTATTAAACAGCGCTATTTCGACAAAGTTCTGTCTTTTGTTATATTGCAGGTGAACATAACAATCCTTCGGTGATATAAAGTCTCCTTGAGGTAATTTTACAGGTTTCTAGAGGTCTTAAAGTTAGAATACACAGATGAGTGTATTAAATATTTTGTTTATATATGTTTTTTTAGAAACAGACATCAGTTCTTTGTCCTGAGGAGAACCCTGATAAGGAAACTTCAGAGGGTTCAAAAAGCGTTGACTACTATTCCAGCACCTACTGTGAAACATTAATTACATGATTTGAAAAAATAACATTGTAATCCAGGGCATTATCAAATGTTAAATGCTTAAGATCTCATCATGGGTGTTATAATTGTGTAATTTGCAGAGGTGCTTGACCCATTTATCATGAGAGCAATTCAACGAATTTCTTAATTGCATTTGTTGCAGTATCATTGTCTATTGTGGCTTGTTTAATTTGCGTTTATGTGTTGATTTATGTGGACAAACTTTGTATGTGATTTTCTGTTTGCGTCAACAAATGGTCGCATTACATTCATATACAGAACAAAAAAACAAAGTAATAAAAGGTAACTGCTATTATTGATTCAAGCAGTCATGAGTGAAGCAAAATTGCAAATGATTTGTCAGTGTTGCATTTCTTGTTTGATTAAACTTTTAGAAAGTAGGCATTTTCTTCTTCAAACCATTTGGCGTCGCCTGCCTATGTCCTGGGTAACATGTCTAGGTGTATCTGGCAGTTGGCCTTTGTGTATTGCTCCCTCACGGTGAAACATAGGGCCATGCGTGTTGGCATTACAGGTCATTTCTGACTAGATGACGGGGAGGAGCTGTTACCTACCACACTCGTTGCACCATAAAGGCTCTGCCTGAGCACACTTATAATTTATTGTGATCCCTGACAATCTGGGACTAGGGCAGGGAGGCAGGAAATTTCAAACACCTCTGGAGGCAGAAAGCTTCAGAACCTTCTTCTTCAAAGTGAGCACCAGGTATAAATATTGGGCCCTCAACCCTAACTCCTAAGTATACCCCTGGACAAATATATGACATTACAATACAAACAATTACAATGCATGCTTTTGCAACGCGGTTATTACATCGCAACTACCATTACATCGCATGATTTTACAACCCATGCCATTACAACGCATTTTTTAAAACGACCATTACAACACATTCTATTACAACTCATGCCATTACAACGCATACCATTACAACGCATAATACTTATAGGCAACAGTAGGGTAAGTGTTGGATAGTGTAGGGGTAGAAATTACTATTCCCACTCCAGTGAGTGTAATAGTAGGGAAAGTGTTGGATAGTGTAGAGGTAAAAATTACTATTCCCACTCCAGGGAGTGCAAAAGTAGGGAAAGTGTTGGATAGCGTAGGGGTAAAAATTACTATTCCAAACACAGTGAGTGCAACAGTAGGAAAAGTTTTGGATAGCGTAGGGGTAAAAATTACTATTCCCATCTACCCCAAACCCATACCCACCCTAAAACTAACAAAAATCTCCATTACTTACCTTATAATGCATTATAATGGCACGCATTGTAATGGTATTCGTTGCAATGGTATGCGTTGTAGTGACATACGTTGTAATGGCTTTCATTGTAATGGCATGTGATGTAAAGGCAGTTGCGATGTAAAGGTAGTTGCATTGTAACAGTTGCATTGTAAAAGCAGTGCAAGGTAATGACTCCATTGTTATGGATGGTTCCCCCCCTGGACCTGTGGAAGACTCAGAAGGACTGCTACTCTGTTGCCCGGGTGAACTGCTGCCTGAGTAAACGGGCTGGACCTGTAGCTCGAATCCAGGACCACCAGAGTGACTCCAAGGGCTAGTTGGCTGGCCTCCTGATCAGAGCCTCAGCGACAGAAAAGATTCCAACCATCTTGAAGCCAGCACCTGAAACCAGTTTGATGTGAGTCCTGCCCCCAAGTGGTACTACCCCACTCCTGGAACCCTTGGAAGAGGGCCTGAAGGTGCCCTGCCAGCCCAGATGCTGTCCAGTGGGCGGAACCAACGCATTGCGACATATCTTCCTGCAGCTCATCTTCTGTACTGCTGCTGCACGATGCATCCCAGACACAGGACTTCTCATCACAGCCCCCTGTCTCCTCAGAACCGTCACTGCGTGACACATCCTCAAAGAAGGACTTCGCATCGCAAGCTCATTGTCGACTGCATCCTCGACGACAAGGTAGGACTCCGCATTGCAGCTCCTCAGCTTCTTAGGCACCACTGGTGTGCAATGCATCTTTGATGCAGGACTTTGTATCGCAAGCCCCTCGTCAACAAGATCCTTGAAAAATGACGTAGGACATTGCATCGCAGCCTTGCAGCCCTTTGAAACAGCCACTGTGCGATGCATCATTAACCCAGAATCTCGCAACAGAATATAAAGTACTTGGTTAAGCGGACCTTACTTGGTCCCTGGATCCGGCCCTCGCTCCATCCAGATCGACCTGAACTTTGTCCCGGTCCTGTGTGACCAGATTACCACAGTTGGCACTTTGTGCTTCTAGGCACTATTTTTACTTACATCTTTAAAATTGCACATCACCAGTTCTACTGATTAGATTTTTGTCGATTTGGTTTCAAATAATTTTGTACATTTTACTCTATTTTTCTTGTATTGTGTTTCCCTTTATTACTGTTTGAGGTACTGTATAAATACTTTACACATTGCCTCTAAGTTACGCCTGACTGATTTTGTGCCTAGCTACCACATGGTTTAGCACAGGTTAATTTGGGATTTGCAGGTGTTTCTCCCTGACAGAGATTATGGTTGTTGTTCGTGTAGGGTTTCTTCCCCTCATGAAACAGTATATTTTGTGCATAATTAACAATGTGCATAATGAGGTTTTATGCTTGAATTTATATGTGTACACGCACATGATACTGTTGCCTTTGAAACAATTTTATTATGACTTCTTAAAGTGCATTTTCTTCGCTTATGCCAACTAGGTCTCAGGTAGGCCTCAACGCCATCTTGCTTAAACTGGATGTCACATTCACTGTTCATTATTCCTGCTACACACAGTCAAGCAGAATCATGTTTATTTCATATTGACACTGTTCACGAAGGAAACTCTCTAAAATGAGCTCATTATTGTATCCTTCTTAAGGTTTCTTCTGCTTGCATGCAGAATTGCATTCAATCATAATAGTTACGTTTTTTTTGTCACTATTTTGTTCTGACATCTCCGATTGATTTTAGGTCAGATAGGGGCTGAACTAATATTTAATATTGGAATAGTGCTTAGGTGGTAAGGCTATGTAACACTGTATGCTGCTCAATAATTTTGTGATTTGAATTACTAAAATGTATTCTTTTGCTCACATCATGATATATCTGCACTTTGAAATGTATTCCTATCAGAATATTCCCTATATAAACCCTGTCATTTAGGGTGGAGACAGAATCTTTTGGGCTCTACTGGGGATGCTATCCGTTTTCTTACTGTTTTTGCTGTAAATTTGAGACTGAGGGGCTAATTCGATGGCCGGCGGACAACAGTCCGCCCGCCATCGTTGTGCTGCTGGGACCGCCCGCCAGAAGTGCGGTGGTCCCACCACACATATTAGGATGCGCTCGCCATACTGGCGGGCGCATCCTGGGCTTTTAACATTGCGGTACCCCCCAGTGCAGCGATACCCACCCATTCCCCGCCAGCCTTTCCAAGGCCTTTCTGACACCCACATCCTGATTTGGAGGACGGTGCCTGCTAGGCACCGACACCTTTTCAGGGGCCCTGAACCATCCACCAGGCAATCGATGCGATTGCCTGTGGTGGTGAAGCGGCGGACGTACTTTGCGTCTGCCGCGGTACCCACCGCCATCCTAATTTGGCGGTGGGTAATAGGCTTGGTGATGGCGGAAGGACCGCCACTGCCGGCCCGGCAGTGGCGGTCCTTCCGCCATTATAATGACCCCCATTGTATTTTCCCGTTTTTGCAATTTTTCTGTAGTGATGGCCTTTATGGCAATGATTTACTCACCTGCATCTGTCCTTTCCAAAATGACTGTAAATTTTGCTTTTGGGTTGTACCTTCTCTTGGGACACGTTGCCTCATGAAATTGAGGTTTACATCAAAAACAAACTGAAATCCCCCCCCCCCCCCCGTACTATTGAGGCTAATTTCTGTGGTGTAAGATTTTAGTTGTACGTCCTCACTCACAATGGCAATAATTGTATGCATTTAACTGAGATTTGCTGACTAGCACTTCGTTATCTTTGTATTGTACCATTTTGATTTTTTTCATAAATCTTCATAAATTTCTAATTGTGCCCTAGAACTCACTTATAGAGTCAGTCCTTTCTTATTTGACTGTAGCTTTTGCTGTTTTGTACCTTATCTTAGGGACACATTGCCTCATAAAATTAAGTTTAAAACTGTCTACTGGGCCTGCTTCTGAGGTGTAAGATTTTAGAGGTACAGTGAACCCACAATTCTAAATGTAGAGGATTTGAGGTCCTTTCTTTTCTCTTTGAAGGCAGGTTGGAAGAAAACATTTCACCATTGGATCAGTAAGTGATCACAAAATGGCAATGTGTCTTATAAGAATGCTACTCACTCAAAATTAATGACAGAAATGTATTTTATTGATTGGAGTAAGTGCAGTAGCCTTCATCAACACAGATATACACCACTAATGTATAACAAAAGCAAATACATATGACAGAATGGTAAATATTTACAGCAAGTAAAACACAGTATTCAGGGTGATAATTTGCATAAATCAAAACACAAAATTCGGCATCAAAACTTACAAGAAAGTGATAGCTGAGCACTTTTGTAACCAAACTGAATTGTGCCAAGTGGGAAGGAAGCTTACGTTTTCTATTTGGAGTGAGCTTGCTTGCCAGAGAATAAAGGTGGGGTGAAAAGGTGGAATGAATTGAAATGGCTTAACTGAACAGCTAGACGTAAACCATTTCTAAAAGAGAGAAGTTCTGAAACAAGATGATTAATATTGAGATGACCTAATCAGATGGTCAGCTGGGAGACCGTAAAATGAGAGTGGTCAGAAAAAGATAACCCATTAACTGTAAGCAATGAGATGAGCAATAGTCACATGGCCAGTGTATGATGACTAGCAGTTGAATGATTAGAACTGAGATTGTGGGTACACCACCATTGAGATGTGATATGTGAAAGTGCTGGTCAGAGTGAGATGGTGAGGACGAGATCTTAGAATAATGTAGTTTTTGCTGAGATGGTCAATTAAAGGTTAGCAGTGAGTTAGTCAGTGAGAACAAAAGTAAATGTTTTGATGATTTTTCAGTGAGATTGTCAGTGGGGAGATCATTTAATAGATGATCAAGACTAAGCTGGTCACAGTTAGAAGTTACAAATGAGATAGCCAGTAGCCATAGTCACTTGTGAGGTGATCTGTGGGGAAAAGTGAATGACTAGATATTTAGAGTGAAATGATCCATTGTACAAGTGAAGCAGGTAAACACATTCAAACATATGAATGTCTGAGATGTGCATAGAGGGCGAAGTATGACACAGAATTGAGGCGAAAATTAGGAAATTGAAATATTCAATGTAAGATCACAGAAAATGGACTAACCATGCAGGCTAAATATATTTTTCTGTTTGGTTGGGAACAATAGAGACACTATTGGTTAGTGCAGAGTTAGAATTCTAATATTGAATAAAGAAAAAAACAGTAAAATTTCATATGCATCTATAAATCCAGCTTTACAGGGCTATGTGCATCAAGGAACTCTGGTGTCGAGAACTTTCGACACCAGCCATATTCATTACCAACCGCAGACAAGCTAAGACTTGTGGTCAGAGAAGAATCCTTGAGCAAGACAATGCACAACATATTCATCGTAACGTACACACCGCCAGATCTACCAGGCTCTGGATTGAAGATCTTATGTTATAAAACACAAAAATGATATATCAGAACCCACAAATAGTTTGAATTTACAGCATACATTTTAACAAATTTTTCGAAATTTTCCATCTTTCCAGACACCTGAATGCAACTTATAAATGCAGTACACAAAGCACTACTTCCTAAGGGGTATTTCTTGTATTGCAGATGTTCGAAATAAAATATTTTGAAACCCACTTTAATGGCACAGTGTCCCAATCAGGAGGTAGACTTCATGGAGGGCCTAATGGTGCCTCAGTCTCCTTCCTTGAGAAGAATGACTGACTGGTGGAAGGAGGAAGCCCTTTGTCCTCTCGCCTAATTACCACTAGTAGTTGTAATTAGAATCTGCAGAGAATGTGAAAGGAGAGACACTAATTCCAGGTGAAATCAGAGAGGGAAATGGAGAATAGTGTATTTCAGAGCTTTGAATTCCAGACCTTGGACCCATTGGTTTGGCCTACCAACTGCATGCTTTCAACAAGCATATTCTGTATTTGCCTAAGAAGCAGTGAAACACTGTTGCCCTGATTAACGTATAATATACAGAATAAACAAAAGCTAGAAAGGAAAATGGTGGACAGCTAAGGCACTACTATTTTATTTCACTGACATGGGATTCCAAATGCCATCTGAGAAAAAGAATGATAGTTATCACTCACTGGATCCAACCATTGACACTAGAAGATATTCACAGCTGGTGTTCATGCGCCCCTTAACAACCCCTACATCGAAGTGTCTCTATGTCATACAGACCTCTGTTTTAGGCATTGGTTGGTACTTGCAATGGGAGATAGTGTTCCTGTCAAAAGCGTCAATTAGATCATTTGCTGTACCTTCGACTGATAGAATTGTTTTTGTATAGTCAAAAGGATCTTTGAATTTACTGATAATACAATATAAAATAAACTGATGCTGCATCTGTGCTAATTTTTCCTTCACTTTACAGTGGTGGCAATGGCCTCATGCACCCTTTATTTGAGTTTAGATTTAGTGACTGGGATGGACAGGTTGGCAGTCTCCATTGCCAAAAGATTCACATCCTAGTCACTAATGACCTTCACTCCTAACTCATTTTTTCCTTCTACCTCAAAGATGGCAACATTACAAATATATCACTTGTTTACAAATGGCCGCCCTTCTGGTTAGTCAGTTTTTGCCCAGGTGGCAGCTATGGCTGATTCTGCGGCAGTAGCAGTAGACCTTGTAGAACCGGCAGTGGCAGGTAGCACAGGGGTTGCAGCAGGGCACGTCCCCCATGCATAAGTCCAGAAGTTGTGCACACCTTTTAGGGGACCGTTCCTCCCTGTCTGCTGCTTCAAGGCTATACGATATCACCTGCAGAAGAGTAGAAGAAAAAGTATTAGTGCTGTCATCACCAAGTTGAGGCAAGCCCTGAAATGGAGCTAAATACATTTCAAGCGGAAGTCCACATTGCTCGAGAGTTCAAGGGGAGACTGCGCCACATCACCTGCCTGTGTCTCCTGGCAAAGATCGGGAGCACGGGGGTAGCCGGGGCGTGCAAATGTGGCCAGTAACACTCTAAATTACAAAATGCACACCTTTGGGTCCATTTCAAGTCTTGTGAGCAGGACGTTGAAACAAAAGTGTTAGATGGGATACATTCAATACTTACTCACCACAAATTACGGCAGCCTCTTTTGTGTATTGCATTTAGAACAGTAAATAGGGATGTATTTAGTCGTTAATATGAGGGGGATGTAAGTTTGAGATTTCCCAACAAACAATGCTTCACCGTTTTTTTAAACCAGTCCACCTCCATCCCTCCCCCAGCCCGAGCCCGGCATGAAGCAAAATTACTGAGTAATAATGTCCAACTCTGTCCCAGGAGCTGCATCTGCGTTTCTTCACAGCCACCATGGGTCACTGCCTGGTCTCTGATCTTTTCAAACTGCCAATATATTTTGGATAAATGTTTTATTGAAATCACTCAATACCTAATCTTGGATGCATTCCTTTAAATGTACTGCCCAAGGGGAGGTGTGCTCTTTGTAAACTGATACTTCAGGCTTTCAGAGAACTCTTGGACACCTCTTAGCCAGATGTGCCATTCCTGGCATTAGCAAAGCTGTAGTGTTTTGGAGAAACTGATTTCTGCATCAGCACAGTCTGCTCATCAACATCAACAGCTGATTTTAAGTATATTTTGCTATTTAAAGACGCAGCAGAAAGCCAAGTGTCTGTTTTCACCTCTCGAAGCCTGTTTTAATCTCAGCATTGGCTCAGTTTGCCTTTCTACAAAACTACAAAAAGGAAGGCGAAGGCAACTGATTTTTTTAGGGCCTGAATTGGGATGAAGGAACTTGCTCTTGTATCTCCAAAAGCACTACTTGCATCTACAGATATTCAGTGACTGAGGATTAGCAGTAGCCATACACTGTTACATTTGCAAATGTGTCAGCATCACAAGTGGAGACTGGAACTCAATTTACAGCAGTCACCCGAACATTAAATGTGACGCATTATCTATATAGCAATGTGAACAGGTCGAAGGTTTAGCACACCCGTGATTGCTCTTGTGCAAGGGACGCTCTTCTTTGACTTCAACACAAGGTGGAGCTTTGAACTGAGCCTATCTGGCAGGAAGGTATGAGAGAGAGTCAGAGGCTACTTACAGAAACGAGGACTCATAGCCCTCCCCAAAACCAGTGACTCCTGAGCGTCAGGCACAAGTTGCTCTGCACTTTACATTTCGCTGGCTCTAATATTAACCTCAGATCATGTGACAACTTTAGCCAATCCTACTTTAAAACCAACATTGCATGACTTTGCAACCATACAAATAACTCCAAAGAGAAGTGATCAGCATAGAAAATAAGGAGTAAATACGGCCAGTGACTGCTGAGTGATTACAGTCATGTAGGTGAACAGTGTAGAAGTTGAGTGAACACTGGTAAATGTGACAGGACATGCATTAATATGATCCATACAATCCATATTGCACTTTGGGTGACAAATTGGGGGTTTCTGGTAGACGAGTCTGCGGGGGAGGTAAACAGCAAAAAACACACAGATAATCGACGGAATGCAGAGCAATTTCAGAAATTCACCCCCAGTCAAAAGATCTGGGTTAAATCCATTGTTCTTTTGCTCACCATGCCACCCCAGTTTAGACCCAGCCATATGCAAATCATCCTTGACCCTGTGCCTCATGGGAACAGTCCAGCCCAAACTGCCAAGCCAGGTCCTTCCTGGACCGGAAAGAAGCATCCTGAGACCGGTTTCAGGGTATCACCCCTCATCAGCCAGGCTAGTTTGAATCCAGTTGCACAGTAAGCCAGGGACCCACGTCTGGGCAGACCCAGCGCACAAAGGGCGAGAATGCAAAAGACACACAGATGATGGACGGAATGCAGAGCAAATCAAACATTCATTCCCATCAAGAGATCTGGGTTAAATCCATCATTTTTTGCCCACCATGCCAGCCCAGTTTAGAACCAGACTTATGCAAATCAGTCTTGACCCTGTGCCTCATGGGAAAAGTCCAGCCCAAACTGCCAAGCCAGGTTCTCCCCGCCTGGCCTGGCAGTTCGGGCTGGACTGTCCCATTGGGCGCAGGGTCAAGACTGATTTACATATGGGTGGGTTCAACCTGGAATGGCAAGGAGAGGAAAACAATGATGGATTTAGGCCCAGATCTCTGTACTGGGGTGAAAGTATGACGCTGTTCTGCATTCTGTCCATCAATTGTTCTTTTTGCATGGGGAGGTAAGGAGGGCAGGTCCTAAAGTGAGTCTGTGATTGACAGTAATCCTTACAACTGATGAGGCACTTTGAGACGTGTTTTGGCAAACAGGACAGTACGCCGGTGCACTAGGACAAAAATGCACTAAGCACCAGCACAAGTTAAGGACAGGAGGGTGGGAAGGTCAAGATGAAGTTTATCGGAGTGCAAACGATAGGGAGGAGCATAACAATAAGCACATATGGAAATCAGTCTTACCCTGGGGTTCAGGAGGCTGTAATCACTCTTCGGTTCTTGAACTTGTTCAGATGCGGTCCTGGCAAACTCTTGTCTCGCTGAAGTGCCTGCAATATTCGGAGATGCACAAACAACTCAATATTAGTAGCTCCCTGCTTGACTCGGTTCAGTTTCAAACTATTGGGATTTTGGTAGCGCATAAATGTAACAAATCACGAGCCTCAAAGGTGTAAGTAGATGACAGTGGATTTTTTTTTAGATCACAGGTTTTCAGTTTTATAGACATACTTATTCTTAGGGTATTCACGGTAACAATAACATTTTTAACACACATATTGTTAATATAGAACTCGTGCCATTACAGATGCTCGTCTCAACTTCGGATATTACTTATGTTATGTTAATTAAGTTCAGATTGGGTCAGAAACCCTGAGGCCCTACCAGTCTTGCAGAGCATCTCAATACTAGCTAACTGCAAGATCCACTAGTATTCCATAAACTACTGAAAACCTGCTTACTTCCAAAGTCTTCCCACTCTGGGGCTTGTTAACACCCATTTTGTTCTCGGCTTTAGTTACCTTTTCTGTTATTGCGGTCCAGCACCAACATACAGGAGGTAGGGCCATAACTCTGTAAATACTTTAAAATAAATAAAGTATTCTGAATAACCTATGCTAATCTCAGCATCAAATAAGCACGGATTGTGCAAGTCTATGATTCCCAAAGAGTACATAGCTACTGTGAGGAGCACAGAGAATAAATGAGAGAGCTACCCCCATTAAAGATATGACAGAGCAGGACACACACACTCTTCGACTTAGGGCATCCCACTGCTATCTGAGGCGGGTGACTGGTCATAGTGTGCTCACAATGCGCAACTCACTGACCCCCACTGAAACGACTGCCAAGGAGATAGCCAACTGCAATTATTGTGATTTAATCAAGGGCATAGCCTTTTATTCACATGGTTACAACGCATCAGTGAGGAATGATAACCATAGTTAAGCATTCATTATTGTTATAAGAATACAATAAGTTCGGCCAAATACATTGTTATGAGAAGGCAGCACGTAAGATCAGCAAAACAGCTCACGATTATGCAAGCAATAAAACAATTGTCTCCACCCATTACAGCGCAACACTTCAGAGTGCACTTGCAAGATCAGCGCAAGCCATTATAGTTCAGAGAATGCAATACATAAGATCGGCAAAAACAGCTCAAAGATTGTGCAAGCAATAAACCAGCTGGCAACACTTAGGAATGCAAAAGTGCCAGCAGAACCCTTTTCCATATCGATCGCCCATGCCCTCAACCCAGGGCATCCGGGGCATACCTTTGCAGCAACTTCCCCTACATCACTCAGACGGATAGGAATACCCGCAGTTCCACATATACCAGGGCACCGCATAGCGCTCCATCCCTGCCCGCACAAAACACCCATCCAAGGTGTAAGTTCAGTAAATCATTCCACATTTTGGGTAGCCCCCTTTTTTCTGCTGATAGAAATCCCACTACAGGACGAAGAGGTCACTGGTGATCACACCCTCCCCGCTACCACAGCAAACACCCACGCACGCACTCACTCCTGGAGGAAGGAGGAATTGCAGAATTTCTTGCAGCAGAAAAAGGGGGGCTACCCAAAATTTGGCGTGATTTACTGAACTTACACCCTGGAGAGGTGTTTTGTGCAGGCACTGGGCAGGCAGGAGAGGGACTAACCTGCTGGTGGTCCTGGACCTTTCTGCCCTACCCTGCGATGCTTGGAGATGAACATTTTGGAGGTTTTGCCCGGTGACCGGTACCCTGGCAGGGACTACGCCCAATGCAGTGCCCTGGTGTATGTGGAACTGCAGGTATTGCCCAACCCCCTGAGTGATGGAGGGGACGTTGCCACAATGTTATGCCCCGTTTACCCTGGGTTGAGGGTGTGGGCAATGGATATGGAAAAAGGGCCTGCTGGCACTTTTGCATTCTGAAGTGTTGCCAACGGTTTTATGCTTGCCCAATCTTTGAGCTGTTTTGGCTGATCTTACATACTATATCCTCAGACCTATAATGGTTTGGACTGATCTTTCAAGTGCACTCTGAGTGTTGCGCTGTAATGGGTGGAGACAACGGTTATGTTGCTTGTACAACCGTGAACTGTTTTGCTGATCCTACGTCCTGTCTTCTCATAACAATGTCTTTAAGTGATCTTACTGTATTCTCATAACAATAATGTCTGCTTAACTACGAATATCTTTTCTCACTGATGCATTGTAACCATGTGACTAAAAGGCTGTGCCCTCGGTAAAACCACATTATTGCAGTTGGCTATCTCCATTGGAGTCGTTTCAGTGGGGGGTCGGCGAGCTACATATTGTGAGCGCACTATTCATATTTGTTAGTTCCCCAGTTGCTGCATCACAGATAGTAACCTGGAGCCCCGCAGTCTTCGCCAATGGCAGTGTAGAGGTGAAATCCTCAGAATGTGTACTTCAGTAGTGGAGCTACTCAAGATGTCAGCACCACAGATGGACTACGAGGTACACAGGGCATCAGGACTGAGTCACATGTGCCCTGCACATTTACTAGCCTGAGCTGCCATGACTGAAGGACCTTTGTGAGATGTGGGATGCTCATACATCACTTAGTGAATAAAAGGTGAATGAAAACACCACAACACTGAATAGACCCTTTTTGACAAATGTGTAATTGTCTCTTACAGTATAGTTTTGAATACACATCTATAATAGATACTCACAACTGATTTCAGTGGATAGGATATCACTTACGGATTAAAGCTTTTTTAGAGCGCAGTCTAACCAGCAGTTTAGAAGTGCTGTACATGAACTAGTTGACATATGTCTACAGGAAATTGAAGGATCAAAGAACCTGAAGGTGTTAGGGTTAAGGCATTCAAGTTGCCTCAGTTCATGTAGCAGGAGCTTTCCATGGAGACCTATATTTAAAGCCTTGCAAAAAATTACCAGAGATGCCAAAAAACTATCTTATGTTTGTTTTTTGTATAGCATTTAATGTCACCCTTAGATCATCTCAAACCAAAGGTGGTGAAGGGTACAGGGGATTAGAGATGAAGAGAAGGTCAAGAGATGCAGGAAAAGGAGGGAAGGGATAGAAAACGGATAGAATGTTTTTTGCCTGATGGAACAATAGTAAATCACTAGGGCATATTTACAAGTAGATTTTAGCACCGAAACATCACTTTTTACAATGTGGCGCACTGTCCTGCACTATATTTACTAAGTGGCGTTAAGCCACTTTGCGTGGCTTAACGCCGCTTTGTAAATATGGTACCCGATCATGCAGTTTTCTGTGTGAAAGAGGCATGCAATGGGTGTTGCTGTGGGAGTTCCATCTCAACACCCATTGCTTTTTGATGATGGCCCAGATTTACAAAGATCTGTAAATCTGAGGCAGCGACAAAAAAATAACACCATGCAAAAGCAGGCGTTAGACCGGCGTAATGGGGAGAAATACTTTTATTTCTCCTTGTTTTTGTATTCTGCAGCACACATAAAAAGAGCAAACCGACTTTAATGATTGTCTATGTGCAGCAATGTATTCCTTCCTTCACCTATCAATCATTAAATAATGGTGATTTGCTACTTCTATGTGTTCTTCAGAATGCAGCACACATAGAAATAGCAAATCACTATTATTGATTGTTTATGTGTAAAAATGGACACCTTCCTGCACATAATGCAGGCGACTTTGCACTATAGCACAAAGGTGTCTGTGTTGGTGCTAGGCAGCTATTTTTACGCCTACACAAGAGAAAGCACACGGTTGCGCCGTATTGTTGTAAATGGCTTGCTTCTCTGCATTTTTTAAATGACGTAGTCCGGCGCTGCAAAATTTGCTGCAGCACTGCGCCATTTCCTTGTACATATACCCCACTGTCTTTAGATGTAAGACCATCTGAAAGTGAGGTCAGTGTAGCGTCTTCCCAGCAGGGGTAACCACCAACGACTAAGCCACACACAGAGCTTAGTATTACACGTCTTTATTCGTCTGAGCGTAACTGCGAACTCAACATTCTAAAGCAGCCTTAACTGAAATACACTCTATTCATTACGTCATAGCTCTGCAGAGATCATCAGGAGCCAAAAGTGTTATGTAATTGTTAACTCGCAGGACACAACATGAAGGAGGGGACCGAAGTGATAAAGCAGGTAAACAAGAAACAGCAAGAGGTAGCTGAGGTGGAAGCCAGGGGTGAGTGACAGGAATCAGGACTTCTTAAAATGGTAGCAATAGGATGCATTGTTTGTGGGACATTGTGGCTTAAACGATAAATGAAGACAAAACAGCAGGAAAAAGCTTCTTCCAAGAGACACATTTGTGAAGTAGCGTTCATAGTACACTCTCCGTTAAATAGCCACACAGTAATTGTGCATGCATGTCTTCGATGATGGAACAACAAAACTCCTTCACACCTTCACAGTAGAGGAAAATATTACTCCACAGACACCGTAATAAAACACCGTTCCCATGCTCATGCTACTTTGACTGGCATAGGACTTCACATATTAATTGGGTAAACATTATTGACCATGAAGAATTGCTGTCTCAAATTCCTGCCGCCATCCTTGGTAAGTTCCTGATGCGCTTGACGCCTTTCGCTTGATGCAGCATGATTTTAAAAATCTTATTACACGACATGTTATTCACAGAAGACACAAAAGTTTGAAATTACATGTTGCATATGTTAGACCCAGTGACACATCTAACAGAGGCAGGTGTAGTAGAAGCACCGTAAAAGCATGCTTTAATATATGAAAATGAAGAGAACACATTTATAAGACATTAATAAATATAAACGAGTTGCGCTAATGAATTTCTAATACATATGTTGCTTATTAATGTATGTTTATCAAAATTGTAATTTCAAGTGAAGTGGCCAAGTGTTTTTCATGTTTTTTTGCTGAGAATGAACCAGTGAGAAAAGTCAGTGTAAAAATCTGTAGGAATAAAGTAAAAGCTTGATAGTTTACAATATAATACTAGAGACTCTATATTTTATGAAATTTTAAAAAACGAATTTTGTAGTGCGAGATTAGGAAAACGTTCATTTATATGAAGAGCATGAACATTTGTGATAGTAGGGTATTTCTAACGTCAGCCATCTCTATGTAATAATAATTTGTGAAAGTTTATATATATATTTAATTCAATTGGTTTAATTTCATTATATCTGAAATAAAGTTAGAGCTCATTGCATTTAAACGTGCAATGCCAACTTAAAGGTATTTTTGAAATGCTTTTTCTCTAGTGCTGACCCTAACCCTGTTTAATACAATGGGTCGGTCTTTGCAAGTGAAATGCTATTTATTTGTCCCGTATATGTCTACAGCCTGACATTCCTGAATGTTTCTTCATTGTGCAACTTGAAATATTCCTGTGGGAAAAGAATTTCAGCTATGTCTATGGATAAACTACTTTGAATGTTTGTATTTGATACTAGGCTTGTGTGGCCTCACAATTTGTTGTTTCTCATGACTAGCATGGGAAACCATCTCAATGTTACAAGTGTCGTAGGTGGCACTATGTGAACATGGACATGCATTAGTCTTTCAATGGTGGTGTGATGCCACCTCATTGGGACAAACTTGAAAATCTTATAAAAGAAGAAACCCCAAAGGAGGGGCAATGCCATATTCTTTTCCCGTGAGAGAGGTTGCTATGCTGATCGATTTTTGAAGAACAATCTCTTGCTATTTGGACTACCTGGTTCATGCTACAGTCGGTAGGTGATGGACAGAACCTTCTTTGCCGAACCATTTTCTTATTTTGCCATTTTTCCCCATATCTTTGTTTATGCTAAATTGACTCGCCCTTTAATGTACTTTAATTCTGAAACTCCTTCTTCCATCTTTCAGGACCTGAGTGGTTAGACAACGAACTATCCTTCTGCCTTAATGGTGGTAGGACTCGATAACTCTAGCTGACTTAGATTTACAACCATACAAGATGCCTACTTAAATGCTTGGTATTGTCTTGCAAATTGTGATATTCTTAACTGCACTCCCCAAGAAATTACTAGTGGCATCAAATTTCAGATCTTTAATACCTAATTAACCAATACTCTGTCTAAGTCTATTTTTGAGTCCTGTTTGATTCTTCCATTCAGACTGAACTGTGTTCTAATGACTTAATGCATTGTAGGGGAAATCAACGACCCTTCACAGACCATCAGGTGCTACTTCTTCTATTTTGTGTTGCAGTTGCAGAGCTTTTGGTTTGCATTATTTTGACTTGAATTACCTTCTTCAGGGGACTTGGGTCTTCATTTTGCTATTCTTTATTTCTATAGCATGGTCTTAAGAGTAGTGTACCTAAATTTGATTTCTAATCCGTGAGTTGGTTGTCAATTTATAGTCCTCATAGGATAGCCAAACTGGAGTTGGTCACCCTAATTTCCACCCCTTCTATCGGAAGAGAAAAATTCATTAGAGGATCATTACCTCTGTGGTAATGAAAATGCTTTTATAATTTTTTTATTTTATGGGTTTGAAGAGCGCCTGAATCACCTCCAAAGGGGTATCTCTGCGCTTGCGGACATACAGGAGAAGGCTGGCGCATCCGTGATTCTAAAACAGAGCAGTTTTCAGAGACTTTCTGAACTGACGTGGTCCGGGCATTGCCTCAGCGAGGTGGGAAGCTGATTCCAATAGCGGGGAGCAAGATGTGAGAAAGCTTTCCCACCAGTCCTTGACTTCTTGACCCGAGGAACCACCAGAAGAGATTTGGAGCCAGAGCGGAGATCCCTAGACGGAGTGTAGCTATTACATTTCTCCGTGAGGTAAACTGGACCATTACCATACACCGCCTTATTGACGATGCAGCAAACCATAAACCTTATACGTTTCCGCACCTGTAGCCAATGGAGCTGTTAAAGAGGCAGAAGGGAGGCCGTTCTGTAAGGGGCATTTAGTACCAGTTGCGCCGCAGTATTCTGGACTACCTGTAGACGGTCCAGCGATGACTCGGTAGGTGAGATCAACAAGGCATAGCAGTAGTCCAGTCTGTTCAGTACCAGAGCCTGAGTAAGGGTTTTACGTGTGGAGTTTGGAAGGAAAGGGAAGACTTGTCTCAGCAGACTAAGCAAATTAATGCAGGAGCCGACAGTTTGGGTTACGTGTTCCTTCATGTTCAAAGCCTGCTCGATGCAAACCCCTAGATTTTTTACTACTGTCTTAGGCACGGGGTAACTACCCAGTTCTCCTGGCCACCATTCCGGTAAACACCCTTTGGCACAGTCATATCAGAAGCATGATAATTCATTTCAGGAGCTCCACTCGGCTTGCAACAATAAAAAGGGGGAAACTTCTGCACCATTTTTTGCGTCACGTCAGCTTGTGTCTGACTAGGGACAATATTGCACCTCTCCAAAGAGCATAATTTCAGTCTTCCCGGCATTTAGTTGTAAAAAATTATTACACATCCATTGGGAGATTGCTAACATGCCGGAGGAGAACGTAGACTGAGTGGAGAGGGTGGTTTTGTTAAATGAGAAGGTAAGCTGGGTGTCATCCGCGTATGATATTGGCGTAAACACATAAGTCCTCAGGAGATCGGCCAAGGGAGCGACATAGATATTAAACAGCGTGGGGCTCAAACATGAGCCCTGGGGTACTCCCTTGATCAGTTCCCTAGTTTGAGATCGAAAAGGTACCAGGTACCCTACTACCAAAGAAGAACTCAAGTCCTTTTTAGGCCTCATTGAGTACATGGCCAAGTTTGTTCCTCACTTTTCAGACAAATGCGATGGATTAAGAGATCTGTTAAAAAAAAACAGGAATTCAAATGGGAGGACAAGCGCAGTGAGATGGTAAACATATTGAAGCAAGAAATCATAGAATCACCAGCTTTGGGACTGTTCGACCATAAAAAAAACCATATTGAGCACTGACGCTTCCAACAAAGGTTTTGGGGCAACCTTATCACAAAAAGGGGACAAGGGCGAGACTATCATAGCCTTCGCATCTCAGACTTTGAGTCAAACAGAACGTAATTACTCTGTAATTGAGAGGGAAGCCTTAGCATGCTACTGGGCAATTAACCATTTCAAATTATTTCTGTGGGGTACTAAATTCACCGTCCGCACTGACCACAAACCATTGACATACATGTTTTCCCCCCAACAAGTACATTGTGACTCCCCAAGAATAGTTAAGTGGGCTCTGGGTCAGGAGAACTTTTGTTTCAAAATCGAGTATTTGCCAGGACAGGAAAATGTGGTAGCAGATTACCTATCAAGGTCCCCCTTAGACACATACACCAAAGAAGCTATATTGGATGCTCCCATCCTAGCCATCAAAATGCCGTCCCTTACCAAGGAGGAATGGGAGGAGGGAATAAAAAAGGATGAAAAATTAACTCTCTAAAAAAGTTAATAGTAAATGGCTAGCCAGAAAGAAGTAATGAGGTCAATGAAGAGATGAAAGAGTTTTGGGAAGTAAGACATGAATTAACCATTATTGACAATAAAGTGTACTGCAACAAGAAGATAGTGCCGCCTTCTGATCTCAGGAAGAAAATAATAGATCTGGCCCATGAGGGACATTTAGGAAGAAGTATCACAAAAAAAAAGTGAGGAACAACTTCTGGTTCCCCAAAATGGACTCAATGGTAGAGGTAAAAGTCAAAGAATGCATCAGCTGCCAGAGAAGCGACAAAACAAATATCCTACGTAAAGTTCCTTTGTCTCTGGTGGAGGTACCCTCAGTGCCATGGACGAAACTTACCATGGACATAATTGACCCAATGGAAACATTAGGACCCCAAAAGAAGTTTGTTTGTCTTGGTAGATTACACCGCCCACTGGGTAAATGTCATATTCATATCCACGACAACAACTAGCAGTCTCATCAAGTTTTTAAAATCAGTCTTTTCAAATGAAGAAATACCAGCTGTCCTCGTAACTGACAACGGGGTACAGTTTACATCGAAGAGATGAAGAAAGTTCTGGAGGAACTAAACATCAAGTATGAGAAAACGGCACTCTACTGCCCAAAAGCAAATTGCCTAGTGGAAAGAACAAACTGCATGATAAAAGAACACATACAACTAGCCATCACAAACGGCCACAATTTAGATGATTCCCTCAGAGAATGCATATGGGCTTACCACACCGCGGCTAATCTTATCACTGGAATTTTCCCTTTTGTTACACTAAGGGGAAGAGAGCCAGGCACCAAAATGAACCCACTATGGCTGGAAGGTGGAAAGAAAATGGAAAATAACCATAGAGAATGTCAAAGGAAAATCAAGCAACATCAAACCAAGTACAACAATTGGTATGACCAAAGACAATGAGTAAATGAACAGAACCTAGGAATCAACAACTCCGTTATGGTAAAGAAACCTACTCATGTCCAGGCAGGTCAGAGCAAATTCTATCCCTCACAACAGTTGGAAAATATAAGCAGAAACGTGGTACGCCTTGAGAATGGGCAGACACGGAGCGGGGACAGACTTATAAAAGCGGATTAGTTAGTACTTGTTTTCAGTTCTCAGTCTCCTTTTGTTTATGTTCACCCTTCCCTATGAAGGGAGATGTGTTGTAACCTAGTTCCCTTTCCTGCCTTTCATTCCTTTTCCCACATGGTATGCTCCGCCCCTACCCTCCTTCCCTGCCAAATAGAATGTTCGGAGAGTTCATGATAGAATGTTGGGAACACTTGTCATTGTGGAGAGTGGATGACCAGAATAAGGACATCTTCTTACCTCATCAGCTTACTCGTCTCATTACTTGTTAAATATCAACAGTGTTGCTTTTGAAAAAAACAAATCCATGTCATGCGTGCGGAAAGCTTGGGCATTGGAGATACAAGTGAAAGTCTGTTTTGAATAATATGGGAAAACAGATGCTGAATGTGGATTAGGCACAGTCTCAAAGGAATAAGATGGGACAGACTCCGCAGATGCAAGGACAGAGAATGCAGAGTTCTAATGTGTTGCAGCAAATTCGAATGCCACAAGCTCCTATGCCGCAACAGAATGTTCAGGTACAATGTGAATCACAATTCTTATCAAAATCAGAATGTAGCCCAGCAATATTTGATTGAATTGGATGACTGTGGCCAAGACCTGTTAGCATGATGTTGCCTGAGGGGGAGGAGGACTGCATGCTTGGTGCAGCCCTAGCGGTAGACCAAAGTGGTCCCTATGTACAAGGAGAAGTGGGTGGGAATCCTATCTCATTCCTTGTTGATACGGGTGCTACCCGCTTTACTGTAAGAACAGCAGAGGTTCCTCACCTACCCCTCTCAGGAGAAGGCATCCAAGCTATCAGAGTTACTAACCGAAAATTGTGTACCCAAATTTCAGAACCAGTGACTGTTAAAATAGGATCCTTTGATTTGTGCTGTGCGACAGAAGTCAAGTGAACTTGCTTGTACGTGATTTACTTTGTAAACTTAACTGTTCAGTTTATTGCTAAGCCAGAAAGGAATTGAATTATATATGAATGATGAGGATTTTGTTTTCAAACTTGCCCAACAGAAATCGGATGTGGGGATCTATCCTCACCTGTGAGGATTTGCCCCAAGAACTGACAGACACTGTTCTACTTAAAGTCTGGGACTTTACAGGTAAAGATATGGGACTAATCAAACGTGTCGACCTAGTCTGAATCAAAATCAAACCAAATGCAAAGTTCTCAAGAATCCCACAATGCAATTTGTCTCCAGGAACAACTGCTGTAACTACTCCTGTGAAGGACTCACTGATTGAGCAAGGGATTCTGAAGGAGATAATGGGAAGTCCATGGAACTCTCCTATTATAGGCTGGGAGAAGCCGAATGGCAAGTATCGCATTGTGCAGGATTTGCACAGTGTGAGTGCAATTGTTGTTCCATGCTGTTCCGTGGTCCCGAATCCAGCTGTGATTATATTTCAGATTCCATGTGAGGCAGAATGGTTTTCAATCATTGACTTGTGCCAGCCCTTCTATTGGATTCCATCGCATGAAGATGAAAAGGTTTATTCGCTTTCTGTTTCTGCAGTCGTTCTTTGGCATGGTGCTTAGTCCCACAAGGCTCTAGGGAAAGCCCTTCAATCTATAATCAGGTACTCAAAAAGAATCTCAAATCTCTGAAAATGGCGAATCACTCAGTGTTCGTTCAATATATTGACGACGTATTGGCGGTGTCAACTATGAGAGAAGATTGCAAAATTAACACTATTCCGTTGTTAAAATGCCTAGCAGAAAATGTACATAAAGTTTCTCCGACCAAGATGCAATTTTGCAAAACTGCAGTCCTGTACTTAGGACATCATATTGAGAAAGGAGTGAGAAAAGTGTTGCAGGAGAATCTCAGCAATTCTTAACATGAATCCTTCAGTTACCAAAAAGGAAGTCTGTATGTTCTTAGGAATTGGTGGGTTACTACAGACAGTGGATTCCAAATTTCTCTTTGACAGCAAAGCCTCTTCAAAGGTTGACACACAAAGACGTGTCAGATCCGGTGACCTGGAATGACAATTGCATGACTGCCTTCACAGAGCTGCCAGAATGCCTTAAAAGGGCACCATCTTTGGGAATGTGTTATTATAATGAGTTTTTTGTATTATTCTGCAGTGAGAAAGAAGGTTGCACTCTTTCAGTGTTGACACAAATGCATGAAAGCAACTATAGGCCTATTGCCTACTTTTCAGCAACACTTGATCCTGAAAGCGGTTGCTTCTACGTGTGTGAGTTTTGGGCAGTGTGGAAGTATTGTCATGGATCGTCCACTGACAGTATTCGTGCCCCATTCAGTGGAGATACTGTTGACTCGTACCTGAACACAGTATCTGACCAACAGCTGCTTGAGGAAGTACGAGCAAATCGCACTAGGTGCAGAGAATGTGACTCTGAAAAGATGTACAGTATTGAACCCAGCTACCCTAATGCCATTGCCTGGAAATGAGTACGTGGTGGAAGAAGCTGAACATGATTGGTGGATGTGACTGAGCTGTGTACGAAGCCATGTCCTGATATCTCGGACGAGCCACCACCTGAATCTGATCATGTGTTTGTTGATGATTCCTATTTGAGAAACAATGAAGGAAATCTGAAAGCTGCGTATGCTGTGTGTACAGTTGGAGGTGTTGTGGAAGTGGAATGGTTGCAAGAAGTGTTTTCTGTGCAAGTTTCAGAGTTTATAGCTCTGACAAGAGCATGCACCATTTCAGAACAGCTCTGAGTTACAATTTACACTGATGGTCAGTATGGCTTGAAATAGTGTGTGACTTTGGGAAATTGTGGTAACAGCGTAGGTTCATGACATCCTCTGGTTCACCCATTTGAAATGGGGAATGCGTGATGAACCTTTTGTAGTCCCTACAATTGCCTGCCCAAATTGGTGTTGTGAAATGTGTTGCGCATCGACAAGCAGTATTGAATATGTTACAGTCGGCAACTGTTATGCAGATGAGATGGCGAGATACTGCTTTGAATACGCACACATATAATTAAAAGATCTTGACAAACACATCTGACGTCACAGATTGTACTTTGATGTTGTCAGGCTTAAACACATTGGAGGAGGTGAGAAAGTTACAGGATGAGGTAACAGTAGCAGAACAGCAGGGTTGGGTGCGAGCAGGCTGTACCAAGAGAGAAGATGATGTGCGGATTTGTGTCGATGGCAGACCGGTATTGCCTGACAGCTTATCACAAATGTTCACAGAGTGAGACTGTCAACAAAAGCAGGCAGGTCCTTCTCTCTTATGGGCCCTCAAGCCTGGAGTAGACTTCCCATTGAACTACATCAAATTGCACATGAGAGGCTGTTAGAATTGGGGGTCTCTGGTTGGCACAGGTAGGCACTTGTGACAAGCAGGGACCCTCTCCTCTAGTCAGGATAAGGGGATTACCTCTCTTAAAATAACCCCTGCTCACCCTCACCCGCGAGCAGACAAGACTTATTTCAGAGGCGTTATGGGTTAAGCATTTGTGAACTCATACAGTAATCAGGTGACCCACCACAAATCGACTCCACACTAGGATTATCAAAAATAAGTATATTTTATATCAGGCTTAGCACAAGACCATATAACGACAGACGTATCCACAATACTATGAGCAATAAAAGAATTCTTGTGTAAAGCGTATCTTAAAAAAGTCTGTGCGATTCGTATTCCTTGGTTCAGCCCTTACGGTGATGAAATGAACCCAAAGAATCTGACGCGCGCAGCGGACGCTTCTGTCCGATGCACTCAAACCCGGAGTGCGAGTCGTACACAGTACCTTAGATAGAAGAGTTCGTCACGGACGATGCGGTGAAAACAAAAGCGTTGCACGCGGCGATGTCCTTCTTTCACGGTGCGAGCAACGGCTCGTGGAGGCCCAGAGTCGCGTTGCTTGAGGGGACGGTGCTTTGTGCGGTGCGGGTGCTGTTCGTTGTGGCGTACGAGCCGTACCTTGAGAGTTGATGCTCGTATAATCCTCTGAGCGCGGTGCGAAGCGGACTGTACGCTGCAGTGGTGCGAGACGTACCCAGCCGCTCTACGCGCCGCAGCCTCCCCAAATCAGTGGCAGGGTGCGCGTTGAGTTGTGCAGTTCGGAGGGGGGAAAGCGAGGTGAGGTGCAAAGTCCTTCCCTCACGTTGCGAGCTACGGCTCGTGGGGGCCACAAAGTCGCGTTGTTCGGACCGGACAGCTTGGCACAGGCTTCCCAGTGTACGCGTCGACCTTGATGAGGCGCACACTTCTCTCTGCTTCAGCGCTACAGGGAGAATGGCGTTTTTCAGCAGCTCCTCTCAAGGCGGGTGAAGTCCACTGGTCCTGGGACTTCGTTCAGGGGGCAAGCTCACTCACAAGCCCTTGAAGATCTTTAAGCACAAGTTGGGAAATAAAGTCTTTGTAGTATTTCTCCTCTCCTTCAGCAGCAAGGCAACTACTGCAGGCCAATCCCCCAGGTCAGGGACAGTATTCCTCCTTACAGCTTTCCCAGTTCCTTCTCATCGGGCAAAGGTTTCTTCTTGTCAAAGCAGGATCTAATCTCTTGGGCTCAGGGTCCCAATACTTATACTGCAATTCTTTTATACTTTCAGGCCAGGGGGCCTTTGCCCAGTTCAGCCCAGTTCTGGAGTACTTTGTTTACAGGATTCTGGCTTTGCTTTTCAGTGTGCAGGGCAGAGACATCAGACGCTCCCCAGGGGGTGGAGCCAGCATTGTGGTGGAAAGGCACAGCCCTATCCAGAGTCCAGGTGTACTCCTCCCACCCATCTGGATGTAATCTCTCTATTCACCACCTGGCTGCCTCCTGGAATTCCCCAGCCCTGTCACTCATTGAAACCAGACAGCAGATACACATCCTAGCAGAGGCGGGCTGAAATGGTTAGGCAAGTAAAGACCAACCTGTCTAAAAGCGGTATTTGCAAACACAGAATATTAAAATAAACCTTACTAAAAGATGTATTTTCTTATTCTGAGTTCAGGCATACTAAACTCAAATTTCTACCATGTTCTCTGAGTCTGCTGGGATTATAGTGTGTAATAATTCCAGCAGCCCATTATGGCCTAAGGAGAACAGGTAGCCTTGCAATAGTGAAAAACGAAAATGGCTGTAATTCACTATTAGGACATGCCACACACATCAGGGCTTGTCCTACCTTATGCTTTCAATGCACCCTGCCCTTGGGCCTACCATAGGGGTGACTAACATGAAGTTAAGGGAAGGTTTAGGGACTGGCAAGTGGGTGCACTTGCCCAGTCAGCATGACAGTACCAGACTGCACGCAGGCTCTGCAATGGCTGGCCTTAGACATATTTTACAAGGCTGCTTCTGTGGGTGGCACAACCAGTGCTGCAAGCCCACCAGCAACATTTGGATTTACAAGCCCTGGGCACTCCTGGTGCACTGTACTAGGGTCTGACAGTAAACCAAATAAGCCAATCATGGAATCCAATCAATACAGCAATTTACAACAGGGAGCACTTGCACTGTGGCACTAGTTGGCAGTGGCACAGTGCTCTGAGCAGCTAACAACAGCAAAAACATGAGGCACAACGAGAAAAAGTGGAAGGGAGACCCACGCCAAGGTGTCAGGTCTAACAGAGGTCCTTCAAAAAACAACTCAAGACATGGCATTTCACCCTCTAATTCTTTCAGCCTCTGCTTCTAACTTCATGCTTTAGCACAGGGGCACTTCTTCAAGTAGCTGTGCGCTTTAGTAATCCTGACATTCATTCATTCATTCAATGGCAAGAAACTACCATGGTCCTGCACATGTGGGAGAGATGCAATGATGCACCTTTTCCAACAGGTGTGTTACAATTCCAGATTTAGAGCAACTGCAGAGTCACCATGCCATCACTGTGTAATATGCCAGCAACAAAACCCAGGAAGAAAAACACAGGTTGTCATGAGTCACATTGGTAAATCTGGTGGTCCTTTCAACCGGATGCAAATAGACTTCATAGAGATGCCCCTTTGCATCAAAGATTGTGGTCATTATGTGCATTTCCTCAAAATAGGTTGAAGCTTATCCTACTCATATAAACAATAGTTTAACTGTGGCAAAATTGCTGTCAAGGATGCAGATTCCGAGATTCGGATTTACGTCATCGCTTGAGTCAGACTGTAGAACTAATTTTAATGATGAAGTCCTAAAAATGTAATGTGCAGCACTACAGGTCCAGCAGAAGCTTCAGTGCAGAGGCTTCTAGGTTGGTGGAACAGATCAATGGCACATTGAAATCCAGATTGGAGAAAGTGTGTGCTTCTACATCTCTGGAGTGGCCAGATACATTGCCTCTTGTGTTGATGAGTTACAAAGTACTCCAGATAGGAAAACAGGAATGTCAGCTTAAGAAGTGATAATGGAACGTGTAATGAGAGTGCCAGCTGTTCTGCTAAGGCATCAGTCAATATTTCAGATGATCTTATATTGGATACTGTTAGGGCATTCCTGACGTTGGACATTCTGTCTCTCACCAGGATGGAGAATCTGCCCTTGTGGTCCAACAGGAGCATTGCCATGAACTTAATCAGGGGGGCTGGGTAATGGTGAAGAAGCACATGCGAAGAACTTGCTTGGAACCTCGCTGGAAGGAGATTCCAGGTGATCCTAGGCGCCAACACCGCTGTCAAGTGTGGGGACCTCCCGAACTAGGTGCACACAGCACAGACTTGCAGAGTCCCAAGTCCCCTGAATGATACAACAGCGCCTGTTCCAGATGTGCCGGTGGTAACAGTAAGACAGAGGGATCAGGGTAGCTAAGCTGTTGGGGACCAGCAAGCTACTGGGACATGACTTCTTCAGCCTGAGGGGGGTTTAAGAGAGTCAACTGTAGGTACCGAAGGGTCACGATTAGTAAAGCTGACTACGAGTGGTACAGACCCCAACGAAGGGCATAGAGCAGTAAGAAAGCCAGTCATGCCCAGAGACCATTGCCCCAAAAGAGGTGACATTCTGAGAAGCTGTCTCACAGCAGGAAGAGTACCACCGACTATTCCTGAAAGCTCTGAGCCATCAGATCAAAGTGACACAGATGATGAGCAAACAGCTGTGAGGAGATATAAAAGAGCAAAAGCACCAAGTCAGAGGTATGCATCTCCTGAATGGACCTCTTTGGCTGCTAATGAGTGTGAAGGCATTTCTACGAGTTTTGTACTGACAATACAGGTCTACCTGAACCTTCCTGAAGCACACTGTGTTATTGATTTGAATTTTAATCTGGATGTACCAACTAATGGACTGACACAGGTTTCCTGAATTTACCCATCAATGAAGCAAGTATGAGAGTTTCTCCTTATATGAGAAGATTTCTACCTTTCCTATACATTTTTTTCTTTCACTGTGCCAAGACGTTGCTGAATTGCTCAAACCGCTGCTGCTATTTTTTTTTTCTTTAGTTAAATGACCTGAAGCTTGAGTAACCATGCAGTGAGACTCTGAAATCTCCTCCAAATACAAATGTGTATATGCTGCGATTCTTTCTATTTCTGTTCTGAAACTAATTGCAATGCTTGTTATCTTAAATCTGCAACATTATGCCTCTCTGAAAGACTAAAAGTTTACTATTCCTTCTGGAGACACCAAAAGAAATGTTTCTGATTCTGTTGACAGGAATGACAATACTTTACACAATAATAATTTGAAAATCGATTGTAGCTCAAACGCTTATGCTGTTTTACTCAATGAGTACGTAGATACTATGGATGTTGGGGATCACTACGTTTGTATGCAAAAACCTTCATCAGTTGCTGAGGGGGTATCCTACCATAGCTTACCTCTAACATATGGGATTTCTTGCAGTGTGTTAGCTAGCTTGTCTTTTTACAGTGCTGATCAATTTCTATAGTATTACTTCAATCAAGATCGGATTTTTTCTGAAATTTCTGAACTTAGACATTTAAATTCGCATCCTGAAGTTTCAACAATTGAAACTACGGATTACATATTCAGACCGACTCAGTCTTTGGATATGACTTATGCACTTAGAAATAACCGGACATGTAAATTAGTGAGAACTCAAAAGAAATTCAGAGATTTAGTGGAAAGTAGACGAAGTCATGAAATGAACAATATTAGTACATTGCCTAAATTAACTCCTTGGGATTTACAACAAGAAGAAAACAAAATCATAGATGGAATAGTTTCATTAGCTTTAGATTGGCAACACAAAGGCAAACTTTGTATATATCGAAATAAATCAAACAACAACACTGCTTTTGTAGGATTTAGTGAATGCGAACACACATTTAAATTTTATGAAAATTGGGCACGATATTTTGAAGGAGTAGATCCTATTTTCCCTGGAATATATCATTGTCTGATCCTTTAGTGGGAAGAGTGCCTATTATAAGTTGCCGAAAGGTTCGATATGGAGAGTGTAATATGGGGATAGTTTTTCCAAAACCTTAACATATTAAAAGGATAAAAAAGAGTTAAAGGAAACAAATGAGATAACAAAGAGAGGTGCAAGTGCAAATGAAATAGCAAGTGACATATTTGGAGTCCTAATACCTTCAGTAGGAGTAGCATTAAACTCTCAAAAAATTAGAAAGATGTCTCCTATTGTTGATAAACATGCCACCAGTACAACAGTTTTTTTTTCTGTTGTGAATGAAGAGGTGATATTGATAAGATCAATGGTGATCCACAATAGACTTGCCCTTGATATCCTTCTTGCAAAGCAGGGCGAAGTCTGCCAATTATTAAAAGTTAAACAATGTTGTGCCTACATACTGGACTGGAGCAAAGACTTGCAAGGTTACATTACTGACTTGAACAAAGACCCGAAAGATTTAAAAGCAGATGGTGCCTGGAAAACCATAAGCAAGGAAATGTCTAATGTTACCAGCTGGTTGGGAAACATAAGTAAATGGATTAGGGATTTCCATCTTGAGACCTGTAGTGGTGATCTCTTTGTGTATAATGCTGCTGATATTGTCAATCAAATTTTACAGCTACCAAAAGAGTTAGAATCGTGGAGTGAAAAGAGCAAGAGCTGATCTTGAAATAGAGGATGAAGAATGCTAATTCTATGAGGAATTAAAAGCTTTAGAGGAGAGTAGAAGAAAGAGGTTAAAGACAACACACCCAAAATCTATGAGGAGATCTGATGTAGTAGATAAGATGATTGCTTGATTTGCCATCAGAGTAGGGACTGATGCAGCATGATTTTCAAAGTCATATTACACAACCTTTTATTCACAGACGACACGAATGGTTGATATTACATACATGTTGCTCATGTGAGACAGAGTGACACATGAAACAGAGACAAGTCTAGTAGAAGCACCGTAAAAGCGTGCTTTCAAAATGTGAAGATGAAGACAACACATTTATAAGACAACACTAATACACATAAACAAGTTGCGCTAATAAATGTCTAATGCATATGTGGCTTATTAACGTACAATGATGAAAATTGTAATATTAATTGAAGTGGCTTAGTGTTTTTATTATTTTTTGTTGAGAATGCACATGGTAGAAAAGTTGGTGCAAAAATGTGTAGCAAAAAATACAAGCTTGATATTTTACAATATGATATTAAAAACTCTATAGTTTATGAAATATTAAAACACATTTTTTTAGTGTGAATTCAGGAAAACGTGCATTTATATGAACATCATGAAAATCTGTGGTAGCAGGATATTTCTAATGTTAGCCATTTCTATGTATTAATAATTTGTGAAAGTTTATATATATTCTCTAATTGAATTGATTTAATTTCATAATATTTGAAGTAATGTTAGAGATCATTTCATTTAAACGTGCAATGCTAACTTAAAGGCTTTCTTGAAATGCTTTTTCTCTAGTGCTGACCTTTTCCCTGATTTAATACAATGGTTCATTCTTTGCAAGTGAAATTTTGCTTATTTTTCTTGTACATGTCTACACCCTGACACTCCTGAATGTTTCTTCAATGTGCACTGTGAAATATTCATGAGGGAATAGAATTTCAGCTATGCCTATGGATAAACTACATTGCATCTTTTTAATTGATACTAGGCTTGTGAGAACCCACAATTTATTGTTTCTTATGACTAGCATTGGAAACCATATCGATGTTACAAGTGTCCTAGGTGGCACTATATGAACATAGAAATGCGATAGTCTTTCGATGGTGGTGTGATGCCACCTCACTGGGATGAACTTAAACATCTTATAAAGGAAGAAACTCTAAAGGAGGGGCAATGTCATATTTTTTCTTTTCCCCGTGCAAGAGGATGCTATGCTGATCGATTTTTGATGAACTATTTCTTGCTATTTGTACAGCCTGGTACATGCTACAGTTGGTAGCTGATGAACTGAACCTTCTTTGCCAAACCTTTTTTTTTATTTTCCCATTTTTCCCCATATCTTTGTTTATGCTAAATAGATTCACCCTTTAATGCACTTTAATTCTGAAACTCTTTCTTCCTTCTTTTTGAACCTGAGCTGTTAGAGAATGAACTATCCTTCTGCCTTAATAGTAGTAGGACTTTGATTCATAACCATCCAAGATGCCTGCTAAAACAAATGGCATTGTCTTGCAAATTGTGATATTTTTAATTCAGCTCCTCAAGAAATTATTTGTGGCAATGCACTTTGGATCTTTAATACAATCCAATAGAACCTTTATTCAATCTTTTGAATTAAGATGATAAAAGTACATATAAAAAGAAAGGAAACTACAGCATACTGCAATTCATATTGGTTAAAAAGAAAGGCCCATATACAAAATTCATATATACATATACACATGTCACCACTTAAAATATAAGTTAAAGTAGAAATTGTCTTCTTTTGAATTACGGCAAAATAAATAATAAAAGCACTATAGCCATTTATGAACCCAACTGCTTCCTTTTTTTTATGCATGCCCACAGAAATGTCGCTACCGAAAAACAGACTAAAGGATCAGATAATGATTTTCAGAAATAAAGTGCAACCCGACATTGTTTAAAATGAGAACGCTTTAAAATTGGTGCAATGTATTTCTTTCCTTCTGGTACAAACCACAGAAAAATAATAGGTGCAAATCAGTTTGGAGGGATTGCATATCACAGGGACACGGAGTCAGTTCTGAGTGCTTAAATCTTCTCGCCGGGTACCCTAACATCAATGGTATCAGGTTCGAGCAGAAGCTCAGTAGTATGATTTTGTGTTGTGGTATAGGGATATCCGCTAAATAAAAATACCCTCCCTCTAACATGAGTGAAGTTAATCGATATGCGAGGACCGACTGTTTGCTATAATTCCTCTCCTTTCGGATATATTGATCCCTCAGCATAAATATGTCAATCAGCCTCTGCCTTGGCATCTTTATGCAAGCAGTTGGGTCCTTAAATAGTTCTTTCAGCCCAATAGCAGTCAACTCCAGTTCCACGTAGTTCAACCATCTAATCCTGCTGGAGTTCTCCAATTTTAGGCAATCTCTTTTTATGTTTTGCGTTAGGGTCACCATGTCCCTACGCCATATGAAGAGCCACAGTAGGATTGGGGCTAGTCTGATTGAATATGTGATATAGGATAAACCCAGTTCAGTATGTAATATATAATTTGAGTGAGATTGTGGGAGAGACACCAAGGACTTAAAGAATCTTTTTTCAATGGTTTGGAGCAAATCGGTGGATGCTGTGCCCCAGACTCCTGCCCCATAAGTTGCCTCTGACTTTGTTTTGCCATGGTAGATATGTTTTATGGGGATTAGTGTTCTGGCACCCAGCTTATTGGAAAAGGATTATACCACTGTCAGGCTCCTCTCCATTCCTAAAACCCTTTCTTCGACCAGCCGTGACCATGTTTGCTTTTTTATCAAAAAGTACCCCCAGGTAGGGAGAGGTGTCTACCACTTCAATTTTTCCTGATTCTTTAATACAATAACTTAATTAACCAATACTCTGTCTGAGTCTATATTTGAGTCATGTTTGATTCTTCCATTCAGACCGTACTGTGTTCTAATGGCTTAATGCATTGTAGGGAAAATCAACGAGCCCTGACAGATCAAGTGTCACTTCTTCTATTTTATGTTGAAGTTCCAGAGCTTTTGGTTTGCGTTATTTTGACTCAACTTAACTTCTCCAGGGAGGTTGGTCTTCCTGTTGCTATTTTTTATTTCTACAGCATGATCCTAAGAGAAGTGTACCTACATTTGATCTCTAATATGCGAGTTGGTTGTCAATTTATGGTCCTCATTGGATAGCCAACCTGGAGTTGGTCACCCGAATTTCCTTCCCTCCTATCGGCGGAGAAAGATTCAGCAGAGGATCATTGTCTCTGTGGTAATTAAAGCACTTTAGACTGCCTAATTGTAAAGGGCCTAGTACGTTTACAGTAGTAAGTAAACAGAGTGTATAATAAACAATTTACATACATTTTATGCTGCAACACACTTTTTCCCCAACATGGTAAAACATTTTTTAACGCCCTGAGTAGTCAATACATGTAGAAGCCATGCACTTTGTGTATGATATGAAAAAAGAATCAATGGCTACTACATTGTTGATAATGGCGACAGGACTTGGGGTAGTCAGTCAACACCACCAAGTATTTTACCAAGACCAATCCAAGTCTTGTCATCTGCAAAGGTGTTCCCTTGTGTTTCTCTTACTTGGTTTCTAAGAAGAGTGTCATAGATCCATCTATGGTATAGAACCTGCGAGCATTCTTTGATAAGGATTTCTCATTCACAAACGCAAGATTAAGGTGAGATGAAACCACCAAACTCTCACATCAAATTAAAGAATATATCACACCATTTCTGATAACTTATCAGAGATCCTCGTTACTGAGGCCATAGTTGGATTGAAGTCTTACTAATTATCCACACATTGAGCACCACAATAATGTTGTCAGAAAGCAATAAAAGGTTCAACACTTCTTTTACACAATACAAACATCGTGATTTCTTTTTTAAATTACAAATTTCAAGATGGTGGAAAACAATACATCTTGTTCATCAGTCAATCACATGTGAGACAAAATTTGAATATTATTGGCAGAATCATGATTATAAACAGCAGGATATACAAAAGTATTAACCATTTAAAGCCAGCTCATCAACTTTTTAAAACACTTTTCAAAAACTACTGAAATTATGTACACCAAAGCAGAGAAAGCACACTTTAGGAGTAAAATTATATTTTCATGCCAAGTTTTGGTGTGAATATGTTCAGTGGTATTAGCTGTAGGTGTGAGCAAAATTTCCTATGGGAGCCTTAAACCTTTTTTGCACCACGCTTCCACTCTTCTCGTTTTTCCACTACACTGCTCTTCACAAAAACTGGCATGCAGGACCTTAGTTGACTACACCAAGTGCTTGCCAAATTTAATGCTGATTCATCCATAGCGTCAAAAGTTATAGGCAAATTAAAAATGCCCTTTCAATGGAAAATGGTGCTGAACCATAACTTTACAGTCATGACTGATATCACTAGAACCCCTCGATGGTAACATAAGCCTGTATTACACAGCTATTGTGCTTGTGCCCATTTGACAAACCTACACAAAACTTTGCAGACCTCTTACTTTTTCTATATTGGCGGATGATGCAAAGTTTCATGGAAAAAGGGGGGTCCCAAAACGCATTTTGCCATCAGTGCATTTTCAATAGACTTCATACTCATGCATAGTGCAAAAACTGCTGAACACATTTGAGTTAAATTTGGCAGGAATACAGATTGTGGTGTTCAGGTGATCCTTTTTGGTGGTAAAGGTACGTAGGGTATTTTTAAAGTTATAAGGCATTTTAACTTATTGATATCTGTTTTGCAAAGATTTGCAGGATTCCGTGAAACTACTTCAGTACATAGCAATGACAAGGCATTATGTGACTGGCTAATGACTGCCTTTACAAAAGTTAAAGGGAGCCATTTTTACTACGTGCACTTTGACTGTGTTCTGGGTCCTGGCCTTAGATATAGGTGAGTATTAGGTTTTACATTTTTTCCTACCTATTAACACTTTATTAAAGTGGTAATAGGTAGAGAAACTGATTTATAAGTTTCTATATATATATTTTTTTAATGTATGGAATACAGCTGTAATTCATAGGAATTATGCAGCAGGCCACTACATTATACCTCACTCTGTACTATTTTACAAATATAGGGGCAGATTTCTCATTATTTCCAGCAGTGCAGCAAGCCACCTTGCAGCATGAAAGGAAAAGGGCAGGAATGCACCATATTTAACATGATACAGTGCATTCCGGTCCTTTCCTTGCCCTGGCACACAATGTGGTGTCTAGCACCAGCGCAGCACCCTTGTGCAGTGCTGTGTTGCAGACAGGGTTGTTTGTAAGCAGGAAGACAAGAGACGCCTTCCTGAACAAAAACAATCCTCTGAGGCATTTTCCTCTTTCTATGTGTGCTACAGAATGCAGCACACATTAAAAGAGGAAAAAAAGGACAAGTAAAGATAATTCTCCTTGTTAAGTTTCACCTGTTGAGGAGAAGTGACATTTTAATGCATTCTCAGGTCAACCAACAATGGCAAAACTGAGAATGCGGCAAAAACCAGGGGTGGAAGCGTGGGAACATAAATGCTCCAACCATGCAAAGTGGCTTTGCATGGCTTGATAAATCTGACTTAGTAGTTTGTTGCCCTTGGGTCTCTTGTGGGGTTCAAGGGCAACGCATCTCAATGATAAATCTTGCCTATAGTGTACCTCAGTGTATTTTCAATTTTTGCGTATTTATTGCCTTCCCCAAAAGTCTATGGAATACCACAGTAAGAGCTACAAATTACTGATATATATATATATATATATATTTTTTTTTTTAAGCGCGGTTCTCTCTAAAGTGCTGTAAAAATAAATAGAAACATATAAATACATTTCTCTATTACCACTTCAATAAATAATAAAACCTACTAGTTACTTATATCTAGGGCCCTAACCCAGAACGCAGCAAAAGCCAAACAGATATTGCATTGTTATTGGCATGTACAGTGGTACCCGCAAAGTTACAGTGGTATACCGTGCCACAAATGTGACTAAGTAGTTTAACACTTATAACTTTAACACTACTTAAACTATTTACACCTACTAGCAAAAATTCCATTTACACCTCATAATGCATATTTCTGCCACATTACATCTACATCCGTTCACTTTCACGCTACATCTGTTTCAAGTAACAAACTCCACTCTATGCCACTCCACTCTACGCTATTGCACTGTATATTTCTCCATTCTATAAAACTCAAGTCTATGCCACTCCACCGTAAGCCCCTCCTCTCTATGCTATTCCACTGTATACAACTCCACTCTATGACACTACACTCTATGCTATTCCACTCTATGCCACTTCACTGTACACTATTCCACTGTGCGCCACTCCTCAGTATGCCACTCCACGACACTCCACTGTACGCAATTACATTATATGGTACTCCACTGTACTTCATTTCACTCAACATTATTCCACTCTACACCACTCCAATGTATGCTAGTCCACTCCACTCATGCAACTCAACTGTATGCTTTTACACTGTTTGCCAGTAAAGTACACTCCAATAAACTGTACCCTATTCCTCTCCACAACACTCCACTCTAAGGTATTGTACTCTATGCCACTCCACTGTATGCTATTTCACTCTATGGCAAAAGGAACAAATCAAGGACAGAATGCTGAACAATGCATCACCCCTCATCAGCCAGGCTAGCTTGAATCCAGTGGCGCAGTGAGCACGGGACCCATGTCTAGGCATACCCTTCCCACTTGGGGCAACAAAAGCAAAAAGGACAAATGATGGATGGAATGCTGAACAATGCAAACATTCACCCCCAGTCACAAAGATCATTGGTTTAATCCATCGTTCTTTTGCTCATCACGCCAACCCAGTTTGGACTCAGCCATAGGCAAATCAGTCTTCACCCTGTGCCTCATGGTAAAAGTCCAGCCCAAACTGCCAAGCCAGGTCCTCCCTGGACCGGAAACAAGCATCCTGGGACCAGTTTTGGGGCATCAGCCCTTATCAGCCAGGCTAGCTGGAATCCAGTGGTGCAGTGAGCACGGAACCCACGTCTGGGCATACCCTTCCCACTTAGGGCGACAAAAGCAAAAGGAATAACTGATGAACAGAATGCTGAACAATGCAAACATTTACCCCCAGTCACAAAGATCTGGGTTTAATCCATCGTTCTCTTGCTCACCATGCCACCCCAGTTTGGACCAAGTCACATGCAAATCTGTCTTGACCCTGTGCCTCATGGGAACAGTCCAGCCCAAACTGCCAAGTCAGACCCTCCCTGGACCGGAAACAAGCATCCTGGGACTGGTTTGGGAGCATCATCCCTCATCAGCCGGGCTAGCTTGAATCCAGTGGCGCAGTGAGTGTAGGACCCACGTCTGAGCATACCCTTCCTACTTAGGGTGACAAAAGCAAAAGGAACAAATGATGGACGGAAAGCTGAACAATGCAAACATTCACCCCGTCACTAAGATCTGGATTTAATCCATTGTTCTTTTGCTCACCACAACATCCCAGTTTGGACCCAGCCATTTTGCAAATCAGTCTTGACCCTGTGTCTCATGGGAACAGTCCAGCCCACACTACCAAGTCAGGCCCTCCCTGGACCGGAAACAAGCATCCTGGGACTGTTTTGGGAGCATCACCCCTCATCAGCCGGGCTAGCTTGAATCCAGTGGCGCAGTGAGCGTGGGACCCACGTCTGAGCATACTCTTCCTACTTAGGGTGACAAAAGCAAAAGTAACAAATGATGGACGGAGTGCTGAACAATGCACACATTCAGACCCAATCACAAAGATCTGGGTTTAATCCATTGTTCTTTTGCCCACCATGCCACCCCAGTTTAGACCCAGCCATATGCAAATCAGTCTTGACCCTGTGCCTCATGGGAACAGTTCAGCCTAAACTGCCAAGCCAGGCCTTCCTTGGAAATGCAACAAGCAACCTGGGACTGGTTTCAGGGCATCACCCCTCATCAGCCAGGCTAGCTTGAGTCCAGTGGCGCACTGAGCATGGGACCCACGTCTGAGCATACCCTTCCTACTTAGGGTGACAAAAGCAAAAGGGACAAATGATGGACAGAATGCTGAACAATGCAAACATTCACCCCAGTCACAAAGATCTGGGTTTAATCCATCATTCTTTTGCTCACCATGCCACCCCAGTTTGGACCCAGCCATATGCAAATCAGTCTTGACCTTGTGCCTCATGGGAACAGTCCAGCCCGAACTGCCAAGCCAGGTCCTCCCTGGACCGGAAACAAGCATCATGGGACTGGTTTCGGGGCATCACCCCTCATCAGCCAGACTAGCTTGAATCCAGTGGTGCGGTGAGCACGGGACCCACATCTGGGCATACCCTTCCCACTTAGGGCGATTAAAGCAAAAGGAACAAATGATGGATGGAATGCTGAACAAAGCAAACATTCACCCCCAGTAACAAAGATCTGGGTTTAATCTATTGTTATTTTGCTCACCACGCCACTCCAGTTTGGACCTAGCCATATGCAAATCAGTCTTGACCGTGTGCCTCATGGGAACAGTCCAACCCGAAATGCCAAGCCAGGTCCTCCTTGGACCGGAAACAAGCATCCTGAGACCGGTTTCGGGGCATCACCACGCATCAGCCAGGCTAGCTTGAATTCAGTGGGCATACCTTTCCCACTTAGGGCGACAAAAGCAAAAGGAACAAATGATGGACGAAGTGCTGAACAATGCAAACATTCAGACCCAATCACAAAGCTCGGGGTTTAATTCATCGTTTTTTTGCTCACCACGCCACCCCAGTTTGGATCCAGCCATATACAAATCAGTCTTGACCCTGTGCCGCATGGGAGCAGTCCCGCCCGAACTGCCAAGCCAGGTCCTCCCTGGACCGGAAACAAGTATCCTGGGACCGGTTTCGGGGCATCACCCCTCATCAGCCAGGCTATCTTGAATCCAGTGGTGCAGTGAGCACAGGGCCCACGTCTGGGCATACCCTTTCCACTTAGGGTGACAAAAGCAAAAAGGACAAATGATGGACGGAACGCTGAACAATGCAAACATTCACCCTCAGTCACAAAGATCTGGGTTTAATCCATCGTTCTTTTGCTCACCATGCCAACCTAGTTTGGACGCAGGCATATGCAAATCAGTCTGGACCCTGTGCCTCATGGGAACAGTCCAGCCCAAACTGCCAAGCCAGGCCCTCCCTGGACCGGAAACAAGCATCCTGGGACTGGTTTTGGAGCAACACCCCTCATCAGCCATGCTAGCTTGAATCCAGTGGCGCAGTGAGCAAGAGACCCACGTCTGGGCATACCCTTTGTACTTAGGGCAACAAAAGTAAAAGAAAGAAATGATGGGCGGAATGGTGAACAATGCAAACATTCACCCCAGTCACAAAGATCTGGGCTCAATCCATAGTTCTTTTGCTCAACACGCCTCTCCAGTTTGGACCCAGCCATATGCAAATCAGTCTTAACCCTGTGCCTCATGGGAACAGTCTAGCCCGAACTGCCAAGCCAGGTCCTCCCTGGACTGGAAATAAGCACCTGGGATCGGTCTCAGGGCATCACCCCTCATCAGCCAGGCTAGCATGAATCCAGTGGCGCAGTGAGCACAGGACCCACGCCTGGGCATAGCCTGTCCACTTAGTACGACAAAAGCGAAACGAACAAATGATGGACGGAATGCTGAACAATGCAAACATTCACCCTCAGTCACAAATATCTGGGTTTAATCCATCGTTCTTTTGCTCACCACGCCACCCCAGTTTGGACCCAGCCATATGCAAATCATGGCAACAGTCCAGCCCGAACTGGCAAGCCTGGTCCTTCCTGCAGCGGAAACAGGCATCCTGGGACCGGTTTCGGGGCATCAGCCCTCATCAGCCAAGCTAGCTCAAATCTAGTGGCACAGTGAGCACGCGACCCCTGTCTGGGCATACCCTTTCCACTTAGGGTGACAAAACCAAAAGGAACAAATAATGGACGGAATGCTGAACAATGCAAACATTCACCCTCAGTCACAAAGATCTGGGTTTGGAATGCGTGGAACGGGAGGCAGTGGTTCATGTAGGCGGGTCCGGTGTTGTGGAGGGCTTTGTGGGCATGGGTAAGTAGTTTGAAGGTGATTCTCTTTTGAACGGGGAGCCAGTGTAGGGTCCATCAGTGTTGGCTGATGTGGCAGTGGCCTGGTAGGTTAAGGACTAGTCTGGCGGCGGCATTCTGGACGTTCTGTAGTTTGCAAGTGAGGTTCTTGTTGATCCTGGCGTAAAGTGCATAGCCGTAGTTTAGTCTGCTGCTGATTAGGGCGTGGGTGACTGTTTTCCTGTGTTCAAGAGGAATCCAGTTGAAAGTCTTACGGAGTAGGCGGAGTGTGTGGTAGCAGGAAGAGGTGACAGCGTTGATCTGGCGGTCCATTTTGAGTTCGGTGTCTAGTATGATTCTGAGGTTGCGTGCGTGGTCTGTGGGGGGGAGGATTCCGAGGGCAGAGGGGCACTAGGTGTCGTTCCAGGCGTCAGGGTGTGGGACCATGGTGGGCACCTCTGTTTTGTCTGTGTTGAGTTGTAGGCAGCTGTTCTTCATCCACCTGGCGACTGTTCCATATTGTCTTGAAAGTTAAATTTGGCGATGTTGGGTTCATTGGAAAGGGAAAGGATGAGTTGGGTGTCGGCTGCATACAATACGATGTTGAGTCCGTGTGGTCTGATGATGGAGGCGAGCAGGGCCATGTAGATGTTGAACAGGGTCGGGCTGATAGAGGAGCCTTGGGGGGACTCCACAGGTGGTCGGTGTGGGTTCTGAGAGGAAAGGAAGGAGTCTGACCCGTTGTGTTCTGCGGGAGAGGAAGGAGCGGATCCAGTCAAGGGCCTTGTTCCGAAGTCCGTCTTCGTAGAGTCTGTTAGCTAGTATGCGATGATATACATCAAGTACAAGAAGTGTTGCTACTTTATCAGCCAATTTTCACTAGGTAATCCAAAAATTAATGGGCTATCTAACATTAGCCTCAATATGTTAATATCAACGCATATTAAAATTATATAGATAAGAATAATAGAAAGGCTAGAATGATGGGCTGAAAAGGGAATGATGGAAAAAGGAATATAAATTGAAGAATGGTGTGATAGAGGGGAAAATAGAGAAGAAGCGCCATGAAACTGACAGAGGACAGAATGAAGGAGGCAGAAACATGGTCAGAATGTGTTAAAGGAGAAAGATTGAGAGAGAAGAGAGAGAAATATGGAAGAAAAGGGACAATGACAAAGAGGTGAAAATGAAGGTAGGATGGAACTGTTATGAAATTAGAAATGATGCATGAAGATGACAGAATGAACATATAGGGAAATTATTGAGGGAGGGGAACATGAAGAAATGAAGTAAAGGGGCATTTGTGATGTGACTTTATAAACCATCTGAATTTAATGGCACTGACCTGTGAGCGTCAGAGTCGGGACCTTGACTCTTCGAGTTGGGTAGTTGAGGGAGTCCATGTCATCCATATTTGGGTTTATCTCGTCCAGATAGTCACTGCTAAGGTCAGAGGTCAGCATGGCTTGACTACTTTGAAGCAAGCTCCAACAAAGGAGCAGCACGTTCAACATGATTCCACTGAAGGCCTGAAGAGCTAGAGATGGCACCTGAAAGAAATAGCACCAGGTTCTTACCGCATGGCACATTTACTGTAAAAATCAAGATTTGTTTTGTTCAACGTGGACTGGAATGCATCATTATTTTGTGGGGTTAAATCTCCTGCAAGCAAGTTCCACATCTTTAACAATTACAGTCACATCTAATCACTAGTGCATTCCTGGTCAGGGACGCAGCTTCAGGGGGGTGTTACACCCATCTTATAAATGTATTATTCAACAAATAGTTGGGTACAGGAGTTTTCAATCGGGTATGGTAAGGTGTCTGTCGAATTTCACCTGGGATTTTACATACACACACGGTCTGTTTTGAAGGTCTTAAATATGGTAATTTTATAAAATGCTGTTTTAAGTTCTCATACACAATCCGCACACATTTCCCTTTCCACTGGCCTTTAAACCCTCTCATGCGCTGCTCCTCATATAATGATTAACATATGCAAGCGCTATTGTCAGAAAATCTGAAGCACCCCTCCCCCCTCCCCCCCCCCCCCCCAGTCTTACTGGCCAAGCTAGCCCCTGTTCCTGGTACATTTTACTTTTAAGACTATTACTTTGTGGAAAATTCTGCAAAGTGTCTGATCACAGATATGGCAGATAATCCCTTCTTCCTTGCTTCCTACAAACATTAGTCCCCAGTTACAAGATGTTTTTTATTAACTGAACAATAATTGTATTCATTCATTCATTCATAATTTCTTTTTTTTTGGCTCATTAATTAATGTCGTTTTACTCAGCAGTAATGGAAAACCACGCTTGAGTAAGCCTAGTTTATTTTTTAAAGGAACACACAACCTTTCTGAAAGCAGGTGCGTTCACTTGGGCAAGCTTGAGTAATCTTTGTCTAGTGAGTAACACAACTTTCACGAAGCAAGTGCATTTACTTTTAAATACTTCTGCTCACAAAATAAAGACATGAAAGTTTGGTTTAGCAGCAATAATGATATAGTGCATAGTGGTTGTGATTTTACGTTAAAAGCTGCCCTAAAACCACATGGACATCAATTTATCAAAATGCCTAGGATAGCGGATTCGAGCTAGCCTGGCTGATGAGGGGCGATATCCCGAAACTGGCCCCAGGATGATTGTTTACAGTTCAGGCTTGGCAGTTCGGCTGGACTGTCCCCATGAGGAACAGGAGCAAGACTGATTTGCATATGGCTGGGTCCAAACTGGGGTGGCGTAGTGAGCAAAAGAACAATGGATTTAACCCAGATCGCTTGACTGGAGGTGAATGTTTGATTTATTCAGCATTCCATCCATCATTTGCTGCTGCAGCATTTTGCGTCCTAAGTGGGATTGGTATGCCCAGACGTGGGTCCCTTGCTCACTTGCCACTGGATTCAAACTAGCCTGGCTGATGAAGGGTGATACCCCGAAACCAGTCCCAGGATGCTAGTTTCCGGTCCAGGGAGGATCCGGCTTGGCAGTTCAGGCTGGACTGGTCCCATGAGGAGTGGAGTTATGACTGATTCGCATATGGCTAGGTCCAAATTGGGGTGGCATAGTGAGCAAAAGAACGATGGATTTAACCCAGATCTTTTGACTGGGAGTGAATGTATGCTTTACTCAGCATTCCATTCATCATTTGTTGCTGCATCAGGGGTAGCGGAAGTGACATCGCATGCCATGTGACCCTCTACTGATGTCACAGGAAGTGACATCACATGAACTTCGACCTGTAACATCACAGGAAGTTACATCACCTTCCCTTTGTCCCATCCTGATGATGTCACAGAAAGTGAAATTGCAAGGTATTTGACCTGACGACATCACAAGAAGTGAGATCACATGACCTTTGTAACCCATGAAATCAAAGGATGTGTCATTGCATGACCTTTGCCTTGTTGCTATCACAGGAAGTGATGCATCTAACCTTTGGTTACTTACATCACACCTACAGGCTGGAAAATCTCTAAAAATACTAAAGTAGTACGCTATAAACAGACATACTTCAAATCCTACTGAAAATGCAGCTACATATCTTGTTTCAGGTAGTATCTTCATATATACAATTAAGATAATGTAGCATTGATTAGCAACCTATCAAATAGTGTACAACAATGGAAAATACGCTAGTCAAGTTGTAAACAGCCATTATCAATATCAAATAACTTATAAAATGGGAAGGTTGATGGGTCTATAATGTTCAAAACAAATATATACCCTTACAAGGCATGCAAATACATTGCATGCAATTACAACGCATTCGTTACAACGACTGCGTTGTTAGAACGCATACCATTACATCGCAAGTCATTACTACCACTTGCTGTAGGGGGCATGCTGGACTTGGGAATAGTATTATTTACTATTCCAACTCCAGTTTGCGCAACAGCAGGGAAGGTGTTCGATTCTAAATCCAACACCATTGCGCCCCCTACAGCAAGTCGTACTGATGACCTGCAATGTAATGGTATGCGTACTAACAACGCGGTCGTTGTAACAACCGCGTTGTAATGGCATGCGTTTTGAAGACAGCGTTGTAAACGCTGTTTCCCACTCAAAACAAGTTCACTTGATTATTTGTTTTCGAAACTAAGGGGCAGATTTACAAGCCCCTTGCAACACTTTTGTGCCACAGTTGCAAGGAGTGATGCAGTACAATAAGTATAGGCCTCAACATGCATTGCTGGAGTTGCATAGTGCTTGTGACACGACTCCAGCAATGCGTGACTTTTGGGCCAACAGATGCGTCAGAATTTCCGACTCATCTGTCAATCCTTGCGCCATGGTGCAGGGTATTGTAAATACGGCGCATCCATGGTGGCGCAAGGGCATCGCAGGCTGTCGCAGGAAGACTGAAGCATCTCTACAGATGCGTCAGTTTCTTGTAAATCTGCCCCTAAGAGTACCATGTAATTGAATCTCAGTCTTGGAACATAGATAACAGCGCTATTTAATGCAGGTCAAGTTCTCCCAACAACCTTCTTTTCCATGACATGGTATACATACTTCTAAGCCTGTTGAGCCATTGAACCTTTCAAGGTTTACTAGAATTGATTTCTTCTATAGAAAACATGCACATCACTGGTCAGTACTTGTGTTGATCCATAATATGCTTCTTCTGCATTAGCATACATTACCAGCAACAAACATCTTTTCTAGCAGCAAGAATGCCCAAAGGCATGGATGCTTGCTTTACAAATGCAGATGTTACAGTCTGCATTTAAAAATGACTCCATTAATCACTGCTCCTAAAGCAAAACTTTCCACATTTTCAAAGTCCATCACATACAAATACAGAGACAACAAATCATATGTGTGCAAATCAGTGTATTAAAAATGTTACATAAGGCAAAGAAGACTACAAGGTGTAGGATTCACATGTCATCCATACTGGTAGGCACTTTTCAAGAGTGCTTGGTGTGGAGAAGCACAAACTCAGGATTCAGAACATAACACAGTGGTTAGGATTGACTTTAATATTAATAATTTATTTTTACCCAAACAAACCTTACTTCGCAAAATCATGATAGAAAGACTGGAACAAAACATGCAGCTGGCATGCAGCTCTTAGATGGCAGTTAATAGGCCACTATGCTAGATTACAAATATAACTTATGAACTGCACAGTAACAACAGAATCTCTGTGATAAAAGCAGTAAGCCACTGAGCTATCCACTTAAATATTGTTCTTTGATATACATGGTACACGTTCTTTGCAACAGGCATATTAACCCTCTGCGCTACCTTAGATAAGGGAAAACTGCCCCTAGACAAAAAACTCACCTATCTACAGAAGGTACATTAATAAATAACCTGAGTTAACTTGACACTTTTATTGTTGCACGAAAACTACTGAATATGCAAGGATCTTTGCAGTGCTTTTAAAACTGCTGCACTGCAACAAAATTGGCCCTCACTAACAAAACCTGCCCCGACCCTTCCAGTCTCCCGGGGAAACGCCTGCCCATCGTTGGATGCCGGGTACAGCCATTCTGGCCTTGGTGGTGTTCAAAACAGACAATGTCTTGTTGGCCAGTCCACCAGCACTAACCGGCTTGCGTATGCTGTGGCTATTTTCGTGCAATCTTTTAGAATGTGTCATGAACTTGCCACAGATGGTGCCTACAAGCAGAGTGCTGGAAAGAGGGAGGTAAGACATAATTCCTCCAAGGTGAGTTGAACAAGTTACTTCCCTTTCGTAACGCTTTTTCTGGTGGATACAGTATCTGCCTGTGGATTCCTCACCTTATGAATATCCCCTGCGCAAGCATTCCTCAGAAACATTTTGCCTAGCTCTCCACGCCGACGAGGTCGTCACAATGCCATGGCTCCGCATGCGGCTCTGCGTGATGTCACTGGAGCCATAAGAAGGCCACGTCGACGTGATGACGTCAGTTCCTCCCATTTTTTCCGTGCCACCAAGGCGAAATGGGCGGACAGACCATATAGACAATGCATACAGAGAACACAGTATTCACACAAATACACACATTGTAAAGTGAAAAGGGAAAGCAAGCATTTCCTATAAGCCTACACAAAGGCAAACAGAGGCAATACAGAATGACAATATGAAACAACATATTAACGAATACCTCTTTTAAGGTATAAAAAGGTGGACAACGGGGAGGCGGGTGGGTCAGTGAGGAATCCACAGGCAGATACTGTATCCACCAGAAAAAGCGTTACTGAAGGTAAGTAACTTGTTCTTCTGATGGATACATCTGCCTGTGGATTCCACACCTTATGAATAGAATCCCACAGCAGTCCCACTCCCGGAGGAGGGTGTCCACCCTTCTATACCAAAAAGTCCTGCAAAACAGAGAGTGCAAAATGGCCGTCCTTCCTCACTTTGGAATCTAAGCAGTAATGCTTTGAGAAAGTGTGGAGGGAGGCCCAAGTTGCGGCCTTACAGATGTCCAGCACAGGAACACCCATGGACAAGGCAGAGGTAGATGACTTAGCCCTGGTGGAATGAGCTCCAATGCCTTCAGTAGGCTCCTTACCAGCCAGAGCGTAGCAGATCTTGATGCACAAGGTGATCCACCTGGATAGAGTATGCTTGGGCACCACCTTGACCTTCATGCGTCCAACGTAGCCCACAAAGAGCTGATCATCCAATCGCAGGTCCTTCAATCTATCCAGATAGAAACAAACTGCCCTCTTAGGATCCAAGCGGTGCACCCTCTCCTCCTCCTTGGAAGGGTGAGGGGGAGGATAGAAAGTAGGGAGGGTAATGGACTGCCCTAGATGGAAGGGAGTTACCACCTTAGGCAGAAAAGCAGCCCTGGTCCTGAGAACCATCCTTTCAGCATGAATAGACAGAAACGGAGGCTTAGAACTCAAAGCCTGAAGCTCACTCACCCTCCTGGCTGAGGTGATAGCCACAAGGAAGACCGTTTTGAATGACAGCAGTCTCAAGGGACAACTATGCATAGGTTCGAATGGGGAACCCATTAAGAAAGTTAAAACTAGATTCAAATCCCACTGGGGCATAATGAAGGGAGCAGGCGGAAACATATTAGAAAGGCCCTTAATAAACCTTAAAACAACCAGAGATTTGAAAAGAGACGGCTGATCAGGCCAACAAAGAAATGCCGATAAAGCAGACTAATAACCTTTAACAGTAGCCACAGCACAACCCTGCTGGGCCACATGTAGCGAAAAACAAAGAACATCAGAAAGATGACCCTTTAAGGGATCAATAGACCTCTCTCCGCACAATTTAACAAATCTTGACCACCTGTAGGAGTAAATGGACTTAGTGGAATGTCGCCTGATCGATAAGATAACGGTCCACCACGTCAGGAGGGAGAGAGAAGGAACTCAGGTTGCCCCGTTCAATCTCCAGGCATGAAGGTGCAAGCTCTGGAGGTAGGGGTGAAGAACCTGCCCCTGCGACTGTGAGAGGAGGTCTACCCTGAGAGGGAGACGGAGCGGAGGGTGCGATGAGAGGTGATGTAGATCTGTGTACCACATCCTTCTTCGCCAATCCGGGGCAATCAATATGACTTGGGCCCGGTCTTGGCAAATCTTCCTCAGAACCCGAGGAATCAAGGGTATGGGAGGAAAGGCGTAAAGGCGATGTGAGCTCCAACTCAACTGAAACGTGTCCCCCAGCGCCCCCTGCAACGGAAACTGGAGACTGCAGAATGACTGGCAATGTGCGTTCTCGAGAGTGGCAAACAGGTCTACCCGAGGAGTCCCCCCATGTCCGGAAGATGTGTCAAACTACCTCCGGATGAAGCTTCCACTCGTGGTCGGCGGAGAACTGCCGACTGAGACTGTCCGCACGAACATTTAGCACCCCGGCCAGATGATTCGCCATCAAGCAAATCCAATGGTCCTGAGCCCAGGACCAAAGCCGCAACGCCTCCCTGCAGAGGCGGTACGACCCTACTCCTCCCTGCTTGTTGACATTCCACATTGCAGTAGTGTTATCCATCAGGACTTGAACCGACTGACCGCGAAGGGAAGGGAGAAAGGCCTTGAGCGCCAAACGTATCGCCCGCAATTCCAGAAGATTGATATGAGACAACCTTTCCTCTGGAGACCAAAGACCCTTGACCTCCAGATCCCCCAGAGGAGCACCCCACCCTAGGGTAGGATCATCCGTTATCACTGTGGCCACCGATGGATGAAGATGAAAAGGCTTTCCTTGAGACAGATTGCCCTCCACACTCCACCAAGACAGATCCGCTGCAGCTTCTCTGGAGATCCTGACAGACTCCCTGAGATCTCCGTTGTGCTGATACCACTGCCTGCGGAGGCACCACTGGAGCGCCCTCATGTGTCAGCGAGCATGGTTGACCAACAGAATGCAGGAGGCGAACAGACCGAGCAGGCGTAGGACCTTCAGAACTGGAACAACCGCTCCATTGTGAAACAAAGGAATCATTTCCTGAATGTCGAGAATCCTTTGCAGAGGAGGAAAAGCTGGACACACAGTGGTATCCAGTACTGCCCCTATGAACAGGTTGCGCTGAGAGGGCACCAGGTGAGACTTGGGCACATTTATCGAAAAACCCAATCTGAACAACAGCTGAGTTGTTACCTGTAGATGTCGAGGCACCATCTCTGGCAACTCTGCCTTCAGAAGCCAGTCGTCCAGGTAGGGGAAAACCGGGATCCCCGACCTTCTGAGATGGGCAGCCACCACCGCCATCACCTTGGTGAAGACTCGAGGTGAAGTAGTAAGACCAAACGGAAGGACCGCCAACTGGTAATGCTGCGCACCAACCGTAAACCGGAGATACTTCCTGTGCGACTTCAGGATTGGGATGTGAAAATACGCATCCTGCAAGTCGATGGACACCATCCAGTCCTCATGTTGCAGCGCCTGAAGAACCTACGCTAGGGTGAGCATCTCGATCCTCTCCTGCTTGAGAAACAGATTCAAAATTCTGAGATCCAGAATGGGTCGTAACCTGCTATCCTTTTTGGGAATCAGGAAATACCGGGAGTAGCATCCCTGACCCCTTTCCTGCTCCAGAACCACCTCTATTACACCTTTTTGTAACAGGACAAGAACCTCCTTCTGAAGAAGCAAATGATCCTCCGTGCAAAACCCCTGGCAAGGAGGGTAAGGAGGAGGGAATTCCCTGAAGTGAAAGGCATACCAATTTCCAATCCAGTAGAAAATGGGTAAGCCGACCCCCCCATAGGACCTGCATGATCCAGGATGGCAGATCTAGGGCTGCTGTCCTGCATTACCAGGAGGGGTAGGGGAGGTGGAGGAGGAGGAGGAGGAGGAAGGCTGACGACCCGCTCCACGAAGGCGACCTCTGCCCTTACCCTTGTAGGACTTGTACATAGGGTTTTGTTGCTGTTGCTGCTGCTGCTGCTGCGGCTGACGGGAACCACGAAAGGAAGATTTCCCAAAGCCACTGTATCTTCTAAAGCCATAACCCCTTGCCTGAGACTGTAGGCCCAAGGATTTCCCTGTGGCCTTACTGTCCTTGAACCTTTGCAAAGCAGAGTCAGCTTTTTCCCCAAAAAGCCTAGATCCGTCAAAGGGAAGATCTAGAAGGGCAGCCTGTACATCAGGTGAGAACCCAGAAGACCTCAGCCATGCTTGTCTTCTAGTAGCAATGGATGAGCCCATCACCCTGGCCACTGAACCTGCTGTGTCCAGGCCAGACTGGATAACTTGGCGAGCAGCAGCCTGAGAGTCTGCCAGAACCTCACTCAAATTACCCCGGTCTTCCTCAGATAATTTTGGAAGAAGCTGCTTGGCCGAGTCCATAAGGGCATGAATGTATCTACCCAACAAACTGGTAACGTTGGTGGATTTCAAAGCCATCCTCGCTGATGAGAAAACCTTCTTTGCAGATTGTTCAAGCTTCTTGGAATCCCGGTCAGCAGGAGCTTGTGGAAATGCACCCGTAGATTGCTTTGAACATGAAGCCTGCACCACCAAACTCTCAGGCGAAGGATGGGAAGAAAGGAACACAGGACCTCCTGGAGAAGGCCTGTACCTTCTGGACACAGATCTTGAAACTGCAGGAGCAGAAAGAGGATTGCGCTAAATCACAAGGATCGGCTCCGTAAGGGCATCATTGAAAGGAAAGAGTGGTTCAACCACAGAGGACGGAGAATGAAGCACCTCTGTAAGCAAATTAGGCTTATACTCAGCCAAAGGGAGCTGCAGATCCAAGAGCTCTGCAGCCTTCCTTATTACAGTATGGCAAGGTGCAACTTCCTTCGAAGGAGAAGCTTTCTGAGAAGCAAAGTCCCACTCTGAGGAGGTGTCAAGTCCACTTGCCTCACACAGACCCACGAACATATCTTCAGGCTCATAAATTTCACCTTCTTCCATATCTTCAGCCTGGTACTGTTCTTCCTCTAGCAACTTCTGCGCTTCTCTCCTCGAGCGCATCTTCGGTTGCGCGTCGGCAGCCCCACACCCGGCGGATCCGTAGCAGCAACCTGTGTCAAACGAATCCGGGAAGATGGTTCGCCAGATGGAGCCGGGGACTGCCCATACGGCGTTGACATCCTCGGAGCTGGAATTTGCCATGATGGCGTCATCGGCAGGAATGGCACGAAGGGGGGCCTGAGGATAATGGTGAGGCACACCCAAATTAAATACCAGAGGACCCATGGGACCCGAAGGTGTGCCCTGTTAAACACACCATACATCGCATTTAAAAAATGCGAGGGATCCAAACCCGGCGCGGGGAATGAAGGATACTGTGCCGGTTCGAGATCCGATCGAGGAGCCTCAGGAGTCGGAGCCACAGGAGCCGAAGGCATCTCAGCATCAGCCGGATTCGATGAACCATCCGGAGCCGGAGAGAATCTCGGCGTCGGAGACTGCACTGGAGTCCCCTTATACAAAGGAGAATGGGCTGGAGTCACCTGAGGAGACACTGAAGGAGAAGGAGGGACTGCCTGTGTTGTCTATCATCTGATCACGACGTCGAGGGCTGTCCTTGCTGTAGGATGAAGTGCTTAACACGACGTCGAGGAGCTGGAGAAGGTGACCTCGAAGTCACAGGCTTCGACGAACGGCGTCGAGATCCATGCCTCTTCTTCTTGTGTTTCCTCCTTGAATCATGTGAAGTCGACGACCTCGACTTCGAACGTTTTCGACCCCTTTTTTCTTTTCTCACTTTAGCCATGTACAGCTTGACTTCTCGTTCCTTCAGGGCCTTCGGGTTCATCTTCCTACAGCAAGGACAGCCCTCGACGTCGTGATCAGATGATAGACAACACAGGCAGTCCTCATTGGGGTAGGTGATCGACATATGCCCCCCACACTCCTTACAGGGCTTGAAGCCTGACCTCTTTGGAGCAGACATGTCAAAACCACAGAAGGAAACCAGAAAAATACAAAGTATCCAGGAGAAAGTATTGGAGAGTCCGTAGAAAAACGGTTAGCGTCGACAGCGCGGAAAAAAGGGAACTGACGTCATCACGCCGACGTGGCCCTCTTATGGCTCCAGTGACGTCACTCGGAGCCGCGTGCGGAGCCAATGCATTGTGACGACCTCGTCGGCATGGAGAGCTAGTAAAAAAGTTGCTGAGGAATGCTGGCGCAGGGGATATTCATAAGGTGCGGAATCCACAGGCAGATGTCTCCATCAGAATGAAGAGTGCACAAGAGCTCCCTGCACTTTCTGAAAGCTGTGATTCATGTGTATACATGATTACCTACTCTGTTGTTTCAGATTCAGGCCCAGGATTGCAGGCGTGCAAAGGGTCAACCATTTGAGAGATGTAAGTAGGCTCAATGGCCTTCAAATCAGCCATCGCCTAAAGGCAGACAAGGGCCATATAAACCTAAAGCTGAAAGAGAACTCTGATGCCCATTACTGGCTAAAGAACTGCCTGAAGGGAGTGCGGTATTAGATGAAGTTTAGTTTTGTTTTAATGGTCAGACAACGGAGATGCTGTTTTTGGGTCAGTCATGTGGACCCCTCACTACTTCTTCCGTCATGACACATCTGTGTATGGCTTTCACCAAAACCAATAAAAAAAGGTGTATATCTTGGGTACAATTACCCACTTCTTCAAACTAAGCCATCACTAGCAACCATTTTCATGCCACATAGCTACACCCCCTCAATGTGATTCACTGATACCCACGTAGATGCTCAGGACTGACTTGTGCCTTTTGAACACATGTTGCAGTCTTCACGATTCTCTACAGCAGGGTTTTCCCATGTTGCTTCCATTGTTGTGGGGATTACTTCAGGATATCATCAACTCTACCCGGACACATCCTGACCATCTGGCGTACCTTTACACCTGGTACATCCCCAGACTGATCCAATCCCACAACACCTGGCTACCGATAGGATACATGAAATCACAACACATTCAACCACCCTTGTAGTTGCAGGGTACCACCATGTAGTCCCATGTAAAGTGCTTAGACGGCTATCAGGTGTGAATGCTGCTTTACAAACACCTAAAATAAACAGATCCAGACTTGATACCAAAACGGTGGGGATCTGAAAGACCCAAATGAACTCTGCACTTCAGGTTCACGCTGCTGTGTGAGAAAAGTGGGGTTACTTATGCTAATGCTTGAGACTGTCATAATACACAGCTCAGAAGCATAGCATTATTTCTCTGAGAATTTAAGCAATCTGTATTTTGTTGTTACTTCGCATTACAGTTATGATCTGTCAATGCCCACAGCTTGAAAGATGATTATTGCAGTTTGCACATGCGCTGTACACGTTTGCTTTTAGCTATGGCAAGAGAGAAGTTGAAGTTAGTAAGACAGCAGTTCTGCACATCTAAATGTGTCATGTGCATTCTTAAATTGAGTCATTATAACTCATTTTACAATGATACCGCAGTGCACTCTATTTTCAGATGCTTAAACAATATTTGTCTTGGTTTTATCTGTGTGCGTCCCTGTCGTCCCTGTGTCTGAAGGCGCTGAACGAATAATGACTGCAGGAATAGCAGGTTTGGAAATCCGCTGCCTCGCTGACAGGAGCACTTATCTCGAAAACTGTTCCGTTTTCTTCGCTAAGTTTAGGAAGTTTATTAAGACTATTTTCCAATTAATTCCAAGTCATCAAAGGTTCATTATTTTCCTTTTTATTTGTTGATTAGGAAAATTCTTATATACCAATTACTTCTTGGTAGTGGTTGCAATTTAGACTACAAATTATCTTTAAACCCAATCCATTTCAGGTCATTGGCAACCCTTCCTCAGTGGTCTCAACATAACAGTCAGAAAACAAAAATGAAATGAGCGACTACTCAATCCAGTCCTCATGTTTCAAAGATATACATAGAGATTTGTCACATCACCAAAGCCATTAAAGACACTAGAAAATTAACAACAACAGATGCTCAAAACGTACACAAGGCAGTGTGCACAACCCCAGTTCTCTCCAAAGTGCTCAAATTGTGGTGAATACTGCAAAATATTGTGCTTATGGCATACCCGTAAGCCATTGTGATGTTACACCAGACCTCTTTTCAAACATCTCATTTCCAAGCCATGCCGCTGGTAATAGTGCAAGCGATCATTCGCCCTGCCACAGAAATCACCTGCGATTAGTGAAAAAGCTCCCGAGCTTACTAAAACCGACGTCCGAAGGTTGAAAGGTATGTTACGCGATCTTGAATGAAAAAAAAAAAAATGAAAAAAATATATATATATTATTATAATTCATGACATGAACGGTACCCTTGTACTTGGCTCAACCTGAAAAAATGTTTGTATCGCGTCATACTTCTACTATCTCAGAGTTTGAGACAATCACTTCTTATTATTTCTGTAGCCAGCTGGGGATTCGGATGGAATTTTAATTTCAAATGGAAGGATGGCTCAGTAGAATCTGATAAACAGTGATCTACATGTCATGAGTTCGAATCTTTGCAACGCTCATTCAGCCGCACACCCTTAAAAGGCTGAGTACCATTAGACTGCAAGATGATAACACTGGATCCTGACAGCACTTTGAAAGGGCAGAAGAGTGGTATAAGGCACCTTATAAAAAATGCATTAATACCGATTATACACTGTCTTTTGATTGGCATCTTGTCGGTAGGTATAGAGAGTACAAATGAGCTAGTTCGAGTTGGGATGCAAGTTAAAAAAAAATCTATTATTTCTAACAAAACCCAGGGAAAAACATAATAACCATTTCATCCACCAAATTAATACTACAGTGATGGAAATTGCCCTGGTAGATTTTCCTTTTGGTTTTGCCTTTCTCCTGAAATAATTGTTTTTTGTTACTACGAAACTCTAAATCTGGTCCTGGGCAAACGTTTTCAGGACCAGGCGTTACTGGACCATGATTGTACAAATTAGAGCCCGTTAAAATTGATTCACGCAATGATACATGTGTGCATAAAAACAAAATCGAATCACTGTTGTCGAAATCACCCGAGATGACCTCTCCGTCAACCCAGAGTCAGAAATACAGGTCAGGCAGGCCCTGCGACCCAGGCTTGAGGCAACTGATTGAAAGATCACAGTTGGGGTGGCACGTAACCAGCAGAACAAACCCAGATTAGTTTCACAGATAGGCAGCGACACCACAATGGTCTGGGCTGATTTGGTTGCAATAAAACGCACATGGCCGGAGGGGCACTTGTTCCCAAAACATCACAAAGTTAGATGCCACATGCCGTTAGGAATACTCTGCCAATCAGGACACAACACACAAAGTGATCACGAACGCCCCATGCCGTACATCCGGACAAGTTACCCACTGGCCCTCATTGTGCCCACGCAAGGTGATTTGTCATCAGGTGGGAGTAATTTATGGCTCCATGACTAGGCCCACATTCCTTACCTTAAACAGGATCTATGAATTCTTTTATGATGCTCCAAGAAATGTATATAAAGGCACTCAAAATGATTGTACTTTGAGACAGTCCCCAGACCCCAACTTTGTAACTGTTCTCCAGACCGAAGTGTTTGATTAAACCAACTGTTCCTGTTTTGTCAAACGCCTCTTGTCTTTGTTTTTTCAAGGTAAATTCATATTCGAGCAACAAGCCTTTTAACACTGCCCTGGACTTTACCTTACTATTGGACCCAAAACTAAGCATCAATTTCACTCCTGTAGGACTTGACCCTCAGGGTAGTGAAGTCGGAGAAGTGGTGTGGCATAGAGACTCACAACTCAATTACACATATAACACCAGCAAATATTTCTTTGTCTGGCCAGTGCTATAGCTATTTTTCGTTGTATTTTATTTATGCATTTCAGTGAACAATAAAACAATACAGAAAAAACATGGTGACTTTGCCTCCTCCAATCTAGGGCCTGGAGAGATGCAACACACATCAATCACACTACATTATTCAGGGGCATATTTATCAAGTAGTTGAGTTGCACTTGCAACATGCAATGGGGTGCAAGGACGACGCAGCTACTAAACAAGATTTATCAAGCCATGCAAAGCCACCTAGCGTGTCCCTGCATGGCTTGACAAATCTAAAGTAATATGGCGCAGAGTAGATTGCTGCCTTGTGGTACTCTGCAGCAGGAAGCCATTCCCTGAGTGGATCGTGGGTGTTCCCATGCATCCACCCATAGATTTTGGTACATTCACAGATTTATCATTACTGGTAGACCTGGAAATGTGTTAAAATGCTACACCTCCCCAGGTGAGGCTCAACGAGGAGAAATATCTTTAATTCTCCTCATTACTTCATCTTTCTATGTGTCTTGTACAATGCAGCACACATAGAAAAAGGAAAATGCCTCAGAGAATTGTTTTTGCGCAGGAAGGTGTCCCTTCCGGCACACACAAAAACAAACCTGCTTGCTACGCAGACACCCTAGCACCATGGTACAAGGGTGCCTGCGTTGGTGGTAGGCAGCACATTGTGCACCAACGCAGGGTATAGATAGGAATGCACAGCATAATGTTAGATATGACACATTCCAGCCCTTTCCCTATTGTTGCGCTGTGTGATTTATTTGTTACATATACCCCTTAGTGTTTGCAGCAGCTACCCATCACTCCTCCCCTGTTCGGGCTCACCATCAAATTTGTAAGCATTTCTGACCAGCCTTCGAGATCATCAGTGCGGACCATTCTCATTCTAACTTCCTCAGTAACAGCCCACTCCAGCAAGTCTTTCTTCTATGGTGCCTATATCGGACCACGAGGCCCGAGCCATAATATGGCTATTTGCCATTTTGCCAAAAACAATCCCAACAGAAGAATTTTTTTTCTATTCTTCTTTAATTTAGGTACAGGATTAACATTTAATAAGCATTGCCTGACCATCATTTCTGAAGGCATTGCATTAACCACACGCAATGTATCAGCAATGTCTCTCCAATACCCTTCTATGTGTACACAATTCCATATCATGTGTAGAAAGTCAGTCTGGCTGATTCTAGGGCAGTTGGGCACTCTAGTCGGGTAGATTTTGGCTCATTTCTGTGAACTCAGGTAAATTTGGTCGAGAAAATGGAAGTGTGTGAGCTGAAATCTGCCATTACTGTATATCGACCGGACATGCTTGCACGTCTGTTTCTCCTAGACAGCCGTCAATGGCATATCCAGGCTATCGTCCCAACGCTATCTGACTGACATCTGCATTTCCTGTTTGTCAACCTTTAAGGCTTTATACAGTCTAGATACTGCGTGCGCTGCATGGCTGCAGTATGGCACGTTAGCGACCCCGAGATAGAGAGTATCGTAGGGAACTTCGGCCAGATGCCCTTCAATGTTGTCATCAATCACGCATACTTCAACCATTGTCCTGGGCTGCCCCTGAAAACATTGCTGAGCCTCCGTAAAGGACAATAATCTGTCCCCTGTGTACAATTCTCCAAGAACGAGGCACCTTCCCTCCCTCCACTGTCATCGCTAATTACCAGGCTGGTTCTCTGAATGGCTATAGCCACTACATCTCCAGAGACCTAGAGAATGGAGAATGTTTTATACCACTGCCTCCCAGGCTGCCGCAGTCTGCTTGACTATATATGGACAGCATCAGGGGAGCCCTCCACCTTTCATCAATAACACCGGGAGAGCATCCTCACCCCAGCAGAACCTCAAGAGTCTCTTTTCCCTATTATCCTCCTCATCACACCACACTGCCGCATGTTGCAGCTGCGCCGCACTGTAATAAAAATCTAAGTATAGCAGTCCAAGGCCTCCCTCAGATCTGTTCAGTTTCAGGATTGTCAGACACCCTCTGCCGTGCTTACCAGCCCATATCAATAATAATAAAAAGGAGTCAATTTGTCTAAAAGTAGATCTAGGGAAAAAACAGAGGGTGTTTTATAAGTGATAGAGGCATCTAGGCAAAAGGACCATCATCGCCAGCGCAATGCGGCTTGCACATGACAGGGGAAGCATATCCCGAAAAGCTATTGAGTTGCAAAGTTCTTACAGGACTCTTCCCATGTTACCATCATAACGTATCACTGCATTGTGCAACACCTAAACTCCTGGATACCTAAACTGTTGCACCTCCCATGGTATCCCTACACATGGAAGAGATTCCACTCCTAAAGTCGCTAGTCACCCCAGTGGGAAAGCCAGGGTCTTCGCTCAAACTACATGCCTCTCCAAAGGCCTCTAACATCGTCTGCAGGATTGGGAGTGTGATCTGCAGGTACTGGAGGTACACTAATGCATCATCTGCATACATGGACACAACATGCTTCGTAAGCCCAAGGGTTTTCCCCCAATTCCCTAAGCTTTCGCAAAGTCTGATTGATAGTTGCTCCAGAGATAAAACAAAAAGCAGGGGCAACTGAGGGCATCCCTCCCTGGTTGCCCTATTTATGTCCTAGGTCTCTGTCACCACATTTCCCAGTTTATACATTTGAGTCAAATAATTGTCTAAGGGATCAGTTATACCTGCCTATGTGGAGACCAAGGTTCCATCCAGCCGCACTAGGGTTAAAATCTACGACCGCAGCAATTCTCTGTGCAGTAGTCAAGCAAGCAGTCTACCTGATTTATCCCCATCCCTATGGAGTCACTGTCTGTGCTCATGGAATGTAGGTTGCTCTAGCTCACCCAAAGTATGCTTCAGAAGTTTGTGTGCTCCAATAACTTCAGTTTGGCCGCAGTCTCTAGCGGTTCCTGGCTCTGCAGCTCCACCACTGTGTTCTCGTGCTAACTGAGGTCATGTCGGAGTTGCTACTAAGATGATCCTGATTATTTTGCCTATGCACTCTCCCCTTTTAACACATTTAAATGCCTCCCACTCATTTGCCTTGGTGCCCATTGTGTTCCTGTTAGTCTCAAAATAAGATGTTTGTGCTACCTGTATATGGTCTCAGAATATAGCGTGTGTCAGCATCTCAGGCATCAATTTCCACAGCGCTACCTGGGGTCTCCACCAAGCACCTAATAGTCAATGATCAATGAAGAGTGATCGGACAGATACCTACAGTATTACTGAGCCGTGTTAATCTAGTGTGCTAATGTATCTATTACCAGAAAACGGTACAATCTACTATAAGTGTTGTGGATCTGTGAATGACAGGAATACTGTCTCATGTCTAGATGAAGTTCCCTCCATATGTCAACCCATGTCAATCTGGCCATCACCTCGTGCTGACATTTCATCATGGATGGCTTAGTATGCGTCCTAGGTGGATGGCGGTCCTTGTCCCTGTCCAACGCGCAGTTAAAGTCTCCTGCCACATAACCAGCATGGTCATGTTCACCGTTAAGACCTCCATAACCCTCCAGTCAAACTGGCAGTCTCCAGTCCGTCCAGTAGACCATACACCAGAATACAACTGCCCTTAACATCCGTATCAGTACATCTAAGTTGGAAGGGGACCCCAGGAGCCTACCATATTGTTACGACCCTTGAATAGATAGAGTAGGTAGAGGAATACATCTGACCTTTGGATTTTTTTTTACGCTGCTTATCTGCTACAGCATCTCTAAGATGCGTCTCTTGTATGAAGACCACCTTAGCTGAACTCTTGATGTATGTAAGTACCCTATAATGCTTGGGGTGATCATTAGCGCACACATATTCCAAGAGGGTATTTTTAGGGATTTATGCATACTAGCCACATTATAGTATGGGGTGATGCAGTGCATTGTGAGTCTTACCTATATCCCAGGACATCTGTGCTGGACACCAGCTTTTAGGGTGCAATCGCCCATACCACAGCTCCCATGCAGATTCAAAAAGAGCACAAGTCGCCTAAACATGTCATAAACAAGTAACATTTTACCAAACACCCGAAGCTTCTCCCACGGCCCTCCCCACTGGGTAAACTTGCAACTAGAACTCTAACTATGTTTTTACTCACCTCGTTCAACCCTGAACTATAGATATGTTACATGCAGCAAAAAAGGAGAAAGATGTAAAAAGGAAAAAGAGAGGGAAGGGGTATAAAAATACAGATTAATGAGGTCTACTGTGCCTACTGACAACCTCCTTTCACTATACTAAGTTTACTTGAAAGGTAACCGCCGCAGTGCGCAGCCCATTTCCCTCATCAAGAAGAGGAGGTCAGACACCAACCTGATGGCGATCACGCCTAATCTCCTAAGAGCTAGCAATGCACTCTCCTTATGGAGAGGGAGTAGACTTTGTGATCTCACCTCCAGAGATGTTCCCCGACCCCTGGCTTTTAGTTTACCCCAGTGTGCATTAAACAGAGATCACCGGGTCCCAAATGAAGCCCGACATTACCTTCACAGACACCATTGTTTCATAGGGATAAGCAGTAATTTCCAACACTTAAACATCTCCCCCCAGATATCAAGGTGGAGGAGGCCATGAGGCCAGCATCTAACCTTCAACTAGTCCACATCATTCAATTGTCCGACAGTTCTGCATCAGGGGGTGGTTGTACCATTTCCTAAACCACTGCATTCTTCATGGAAAACCTATGGTAACTTTTTCCTCTCTCTTAAAATAATGTTTGAACAGCCAGACAGAGAATTCAAAGCTAAAGAAGCACTCTGTGACATTATCTATGAGGGACTTAAGTAAACTTCTGACAGCAAGCTTGCCATTGCAGACTTCAGGAACAATGTAAACTGCTCCATTTCGACTTTGCCCTACTACTGAGCCCAGGAGCTAGAGTACCAAATATTAAAGGTGTGGGTATACAAGTGCATGCTTATATATCCCTACAGAGGCCTCCACCATTAAAGTACACTATAAGTGATAGGCGGTCCATAGGATAATATGGGCTGGCACCCGGGCAAACCCAAGGTTGGTAGTTCCATTATGGTACCTCCCAAACCTATTCGGTTTGGTAACAAACAATGTGCCTTCTCGCCCCTGACACAAATCTTGTGTCAAGGGCGATGTGGCATGCACCCAGGTACCTACCTTTGAGGTTGCCCACCTGGTTTCTCCAGCTTAACCTGTGCTCTGGCTGGCAGCCCGTGCTTGCTGCTGGCAAGAAAGGATTCTGACCAGGCAGTGTGATCCCTCCATGGAGTCAGGAACAAAGGCCTGGGCAGGAAGGTCACACCCTCTCCCTGCTTGGAAGGCTAGAGAAGTGGCACATCAAGGTGGTGAGCTTTAAGACTACACTGCCTCTGAAATGCATCAGGGCTGACTCCCAGTGGAGGCAACAGCCCTCCCGCTTCCACAGGCACATTTGCACCCGGAGAGGCTGGAAATTAGATAGTTAAGGAGGTGCACACCCCCAGAAGGCTACACCTCCAGGGTGGACAGCCCAGTCTGTAAACTGAAAGAAGGGTTCTGCCATTTTTAGAAGTGGCAGAATAGAGGGTTCTGGGTAGAAAAGGGGACCCACACCCCAGGATGTGATCATCTCAGAGGCAGACTAGCTGTAGGGACTAGCAGCCTATTTGCTACTTGCTCCCACACACCTAACTTCCCTAAATCTAGGATTTAAGGGACCACCCTGACACCAGAACCTCATTTCTGAAACATCCTGCATTGAAGAGGACAAAGAAGAGACCTTTGACACCTGCAACAGTACTTTGCCCACAGCAAACCAAAAGAGGGATACTCTGCCTTTATTGCAACAATCTAGAAACTGTGTGATCGAGACTCATCCTTGACTAAAGCTTGGTTCCCTCACACAGAGGGACCCCTGAAAGAGCCTGAATCTCTCTTAGACTCCAGTGGACTAGTGACACTAGTCACCTGCAAACTGCAGGTAAAACAATGCTCTGGATCTGAAGACTCGCTGGCTATCAGACCCTACGAGGGATCACCCAAATCCAGTCTAGTGGATTGTAGGAATTGTATTCCTGCCTTCCACAAAGTTCCAGGAAGCTACCATGTTCTCCAGGACCACCGGACGTCGAAGTATCCATCTGCTGTGCTTAGAACTGCCAAGGCTTGTTGGTTGCCAGTCTTGCAACCGACATCTGCACCCAACACTGCATCTACAGGGAGCGCCATCCAACCTTCGACCCTCCTCAGCAGCCATTCCGATGTTGTGTTTTTGCATCTTTTCCCCTGCAGCACCATGTAAGCAGTGTTAAGAGCTTTACTGCTGCACCCATTTAGCACCAGGGACAAGCCAGGAAAACTCTGTGCCCGATCTCCACTGGACAGGTAAAATTGAACTGACTGTCATGGCCTGCTCCAGGGACAAGCACCTCCTTCACCCTGCAAGGGTACAACGCAACTCCACCTGCAAGTGACCGAGTGTCACTAGTGGTTTTCTCTATTGACCGCAATGTTAAATTTTCACTGTATTATTTTGCACTGGTTTTATTTTGCTTCTATAATCAATAACACTGCTTATATGTATGCTATAGCGTTCATTTTAGTGTCTAAATTAAGATAAAAATACACTCTATTTTTATACATTTGTGTCGAATTTCTCTCGAGTCGTGTCAATTACTTATTGTCCATGTTGGTACTCAGAAATGCTTAACATGTTTCTCTAGTAAAGCCTGACTGCTCTTTGCCACACTCCCAGAAATGAGATAAGGATTTATTAGTGTTTTGGAGTTTGTGACAGTATTGCATGGTGAAGCCTAAAAAGCCCCACCACATAATACTCAACCTTTCTACATGCAAGTTTACTACCTTCACCAGGAGTTAAGCAGCACTAGCATGGTCAAAGCAGCATACCGTGTAGGGATCAGTAGGAATGAACAGGTGTGTAACTGGGGTGAGGTGACCCATTGGGAACGTCTGGAACTCACAAGGATGATGGCCTGCTGGGGTCAGCAGACCACCATGCCTGTGACTGCTTTTTCAATAAAGCAGTTTTTTTTTTTAAATGCAGTCCGTTTTCGTTAAAGGAAAACAGGGTGCATTTAGGGCCCGATGTACGACCATTCCATTTTGCGGGTCGCAAATTGTGATTTTTTAGCAACTCGCAAAGCAGAATGTACTAACGTGTCTTGGACACATTTATCGATTCCCATTGGGATCGCAAATGACCTGCTTCATCAATATTCATAAGGCAGTTTGCAATTTGCAATCCTCTGGGAATGGGCTACATTCACAAGGATGGTGGCCTGCTGGGGACAGCAGACCACCATGTCTGTGTTTGCTTTTTAAACAAAGCAATGTTTCTTAGGTTGAGCCTTGGCAGCGCACATGCCCTGTCTGCAAGACCTGCTGTAATCAATAGAATGACTTTTTTCCCGCCTGCTACACACAATACACTGACTCCAGTGCCCATCTTCTTTGCTGCCTCCTAACTGGATCCTAAAGCCGATAGGTCACTTCCGTTGAACGCCAAAGCGCACCGCCAAGTTCAGTTTCCTTACACTTTCAGGATATATCTTTGGCTGCACCAGCGACGTGTAGGATGAAGTTTGGATCAGTGATAACATCAGCAAGTAACGGGTTCTAAGCGAAGGTTCTGAGTAGTTTTATTATTCACTTTTCTTGGAGTTTAAAATATGAATGCGACTGTAAATGTGTTCTTTCATTGTCAAATGCGTCTCATTATTACAATTATATCCAGAAATCTGTGTGAACCAGCCTGTTAGTAATCATTTTAAGGCATACCTGAAAAAGTGCATGTGCTAAAAAAAATGTAAATTATTCGGAAGGATGCTAATGAACTGCAAACGAGGAAGTAAAGAAATATATCTCTACTGCACCCAGTTCAGTGCTCAGATTGTATGAAGTAATGTATACGAGGACACTTCAGGAGTTGGAAGAGAGAATGCACGCGATGGTGCCTCATGTGTCAGGGGTGAACGGATACAGGAACTTTGAGGTCAGCTGACATGTGGCGGTCAAGGTGCTAAACTAATCTCTGCTGGACTGCCGGGGGCAGATGACCGTTGTAGGCGCTTCGGACGGAATGCCATTAGAAGACTTTTCTTCGTTCAATCAAACTCTGTCGACATTTGCAAACTACACTGGAGAAGCCACAGGTAGTCCTGGCAATGCCAGCGCAGACCAAGAGGGCGCCGGGGATCCCTCGCTGGGACTGGAGTTCGTGACGACCATTACCGTGGCCTATCGACCTGCCCGCAGCTGCGCGCTGCACTCACTGTGCGGTTATATGGCTGGTGTCCTGACACTGACTGTAGTTCCGCAAGCAAGTCACAGCCACCAGCGGGTGCACGAGCTTCTGTGCATTTATATCATTATGGGAAATGGAGCGTCAGGGGTGATAGGAAGATGGCGGCGAAATGCAGACAAATGCTGTTGACCTTTCAAAAGGAAAACAACCGCGATGACAAAATGCTTACTTATTTTCAAAGTGTGCGTTGGTATGTGTTTATGTCATTCTTCATTTTCATGACACATCCAAATGGTTCTTTTGACTGATTTATGATATTTTGGGCACATTTACTATGCGCCTATAGCCGCAGCTGCGGCACTGTAGGGGGGGGGGGCTCTATATTTTTGTGGCATGGCAATACTGAACTTTGTAATGACTTTTATTGTTTACGTTATAATATTTCTTGGGCATTCACTAAGAGCATGTAGCTGTAGCTCTGGCGCTGCAGAGGTACTGTAGATGTAGTTACTGGTCTTTAAACAACCGCGCAACCATGTCTAATGTGTCTAAAGTTTAAGCAAGGCTTCCTGGTGCTGCATGTAAATTAGCTTAAAGCTGTCAGAGATGAGGGAAGCAAATATTGTCATCCCCACATCCTGACTCTTCCTGAGAGAAGCAAGTCAAGACTTGCGTCTCTGACAGTGCAGTTCCCACTCCTTCACCTCTTTCATCTTCAACTTGAAAGGAAAGCGTGATTTGGAAAAAAATCATTGGGTTGTAACTTTACGTTCCCCTGCAGGAAAGTTCAATGCTGCACAACTTTCCTTGAAGTTTATCTTTCAACAATAGAACACAAATCTAAACTATTTCCACATACGGCACCAGTTAACAATCTCTTTCCCTCGAACATGTGCTCCTTCTGCATTAATTTATATGGCCTGTTCTAAAGTATTTTGTATTTAGTATTAGATTATAATAAAGACAAAGTTGTAGCGCAAACCCGACCGGAAGGTATTGGAGTGCTTTACATAAGCACCAGTTCCTCAGTTCCAAAGTGGCAGCTTGCCGCGCTACCATTTTTCAACAAGGACATTTGTGTTATAATCAGTGTGACTGCTCTGTGCACTAAATTACGCGCAATTTAATTGCACTTTGCAATTAGGCAGGCACATTTGGGAGTGCTTTGGTGTCTGCGCACACTAAAGGAGGCACCGCATTCCTGTTTTTAGGTCTCGCCTAGCGTTGCTGCGCACATGCGCAGCTTGCTCGGCGAGTTTTATTGTTAATGAGGAGTTTGAGAAAAGGGCGTGAAGCCCGCCCCTTATTTCCATTAGCTTGCATTACCGTTTATGGTAAATGGTGGCCTCCTTTTCGCTTTTTTGTCCGGCCCATTCGAACTGAATCACCTGCTTCACGGCTGTCATGAAGCAGTTTCCAAAAGGGCGCGGCATGTTTATTTTTGCATTGCTCTTTCACTTTAAAGTGAAAGCGCGATACAAAAATAAACAGCGCTGCCTTTCCGCAATGGCCAGCGCTTGTTTTTCCCTGCAGACAGGCCTTCCGGGGCTCTGACCTGCATTTCCTTCGAGACTTCCTCTGAGGAGTTTTATAAGAACAGGGCTGCAGAGGGTTTACGGCCACTTCTGATTAATACCTTTTCAGTTTTTTTTTTCTAGCAACTCTTCGGTTGCTGCTGTATGGGAAAAAAGCTTTAATTGTTCGTAAGGGGCTTGTTGGTGACCTTTTCTCAGCTCCCTGGTCCCCCGTAACTTGGCCTCTCTGAAACCTCCGGGTGTGTGTAACAGCTTTACGTGGTAAGACTTCTGCAGAAGGGGACGTGCAGCCCCCCTTCACCCTCTGACCTCACACGCCGCAATGGCAACTCGGGCTGCTCCAAAATAAACAGAATCATGTATAATTGTTGCCGTCGTCCTAAAGGTTTCACAGTCGAATTGTATTTTTTTATGGCCGTTGTGCACGCAAAATATTTAAGTGTTGCAGAGTAACTCAGAAGTGCGAGCGTTGCATGTGCATAACGCAAGTTTAACCAGCTGTGGACCTGAGATATTGAATTACATTTTTTCAGGTTGTCCATCAAGGAGCTTTGACTAATTAAGACGTAAAATGGATAAGTGAAGAAAGTGCGCCATTCTGCACAGAAGTGAGATACGTGTGTAGCTAGCAGCACCTGATGACGTGCAGCCGCTGGTGAGCAGAGCGGCAGTGGTGAACACAAACATAAGCACTCCAAGTAAAGCATGCATGATACATATATATTCAGTGTGCATCGACCTCCCCGCCTTTGGTCCTCAACACAACAGACTGCTCAAACTCACAGCAAGAACTTACACCCTCAGACTATGCATTGCAACGGGGACATTAGCTTAAGCACACTAGTGGCGCTAGGTCAATACACAGCCGAGTACACAACTCTAAGGCATGGACTACTAAAGACACACGTCAGATAGACATTCACAACACACACAAGATACAACAGCTTCTCCACCGGCAGAATCCATGCTCGTTTTCCACCTAGCTGTGTTGTCCCTATCTAAGGACAGTGCATTAAATGGGCTGGTACTGTCAGGTACGGAGTACCTGCACCTATTTATTTTGAGAGGTAGAGTACCCACACTTTTCAGCAGAGGTGCAGTACTTTTAATTGGCGAGTACCGGCACTTGTCAGAAGCAGGTACTCTGGTAAAATATACCTGCGCTTCTATTTTCCAATTTCAAGCACTAAGGGACTATTGCCCTGCGACAGACCGGCATTTTTTTTAACTTGCACTTTCCCCTTTATAAAAGTCATTTCTATGTCTTCTGACCAAAATGTTACTGTGAGGCAGGAAAGCAAAGTCAGTATGTATCGGAGCGGGAGACAGCGGGAAGAAGCCTCAAGGAAGAGAGAGTGGAGGACCCTTATAACACTCTAACGTGACAGCAAAGAGAGGTGCCTGCTGCGTGTTACTGTGAAGAAGGGGGCACCTCCAGAGCAGGCTTAAGCTACGTACACTAGGTATGGGCAAAGGAAGTAGGGGGGCTGCAGCACCTCAAAAATAAGGTTCGGGGTTCAGAAAATGCTGGAACAATAACAAGCATTTGCAATGCAATTGGTCTCACATTTACGCGACTTTAAGCTATTGACATTCTAAATAACAATACCTTTTATTTATGTTTTGGTTTTTAAAACATAAATAAAAGGCATTGTCATTTACAACGCCAATAGCTCAAACTCTCACAAGGGCGAGACCTATTGCATTGCAAATGCTTGGGGGCATATTAACAAGCCAGGCGATAAAATTATCGCCGCTTTAGCCGCAGAAAACTGCTGCTAAAACGGCGATTATGGGCTTGATAATATGCTCTATGGAATTCCAATTTAAGCCCATGTTAGATGTGAAGGACATCTAACATGGGCTTCAAGTGGAATTCCACAGAGCATATTATCAAGCCCATTATCGCCGCTTTAGCTGCAGTTTTCTGCCGCCAAAGCGGCGATAATTTTATCGCCTTACTTGATAATATGCCCCATGGTTTTTTTGCAGTTGTAGCGCGAACCCGACTAGAAGGTATGGGAGGCCTTTACGTGAGCACCAGTTCTCCAGTTCTAAAGTGGCAGCTGGCGCGTTAACATTTTCCACTGAAGACTTCTGATGGCATTAGTTTTGCTCCTCGGCTCACTTTCTGAAAACCAGGTCCTCAACAAACAGCTCTTACCCTCTCTTTCCTCTCCTTTCCTTGATTTGTTCCTCTGTGAAATGGATCCAAAAAAGAAAGAAACAATTTGGCTGCAAATGTCGTCTTTTTCTGACAAGTTTCTATTCCAAACTGCAGCCTCTGTGTGGAGAGAAAAAAAAAGGTTCAAAACGCACAAAGTGGCCAGATTGGTTTTATTCACAACCAAACACATTGCGCCACTTTACAGAGTTTGCCAGTGAAACGCTACTTTTGTTTTCTCTTCTTTCTTTGAACACAAGTGTTCACTTCTCCTGCTCTAATGTTGCCCCTCTCCTCTCTCTTTCTTTGTCTTATTCCCTCTCTTTCTGTCTCTGTCTTAATGCTCCTCTCATGCTGAAAACTATGACTTCAACAAATGGCTCTTACCCCTCTTTCCTCTCCTTTCCTTTATTTGTTCCATTGTGCGATGAATTTTAAAAAAAGAAACACTTTGGCTGCAAATGTCGTCTTTTTCTGACATTTTTCTAATCCAAACAGCAGCCTCGGGATGGAGTGTGAAAAAAGGTTCAAAATACGAAACAAAAAACGAAATAAAGCAATACAGAGTGGTCACAAAGTTTGGTTTTATTCACAACCACACACATTAGCGCCACTTTACAGAGTTTGCCAGTGAAGTGCTATTTTCTTCTTTTGCTTTTAACAACATTGGGGGATATTCTCAATGAAGTGGCGGTGAGAGGCGTTAGCCTTCATGGCTTAACCCCTTCGGCGCTCATGACGGAACGGTTCCGTCATGAGCGTCGGTTGAGCTGTGCTCATGACGGAACCGTTCCGTCATGACCACGCCCGCGCAAGCAGCGCTCAGCACAGCGGGGGAATCCGCCCCGCATGGAAGGGGTTAACGCCTCTCCTAGCCACTTCGGAAACGCGAGGCTGAACCCTCTTCTCAAGAATGTGGTACAGCCTGGCATTTCCCCCTGTGATGGCGCTAAGTTTCACGACTTAGCGCCAACACAGGCAGCCTTGCACTAGAGTGCAAGGGTGTCTGCAAGCAGGGAGGTTTGTTTATATACAGGAAGGTGTCCCTTCCTGCACATAAACAAACCGAAAATGCCAGTTTGTAACTTAAATGTGTGCTGCTTCGTGCAGCACACATGAAAGTTACAAAACGGCATCTTAAAAAAAGGTTTGTTTATGTACAGGAAGGGACACCTTCCCGTACATGAACAAACCATGGCATTTTGCATTTTCCATGTGTGCTGCCAACGAGGAGAAATGAAGCATTTCTCCTCATTTCCCCAAATTAAGACCAGGATTTTTCTGGTCTTAAGTTCGGCGCTGCTACCTATTATCGCCGCCCTTGATAATAGGTGGCAGCGTCAATCACAATGGGTTTTGCGGTGGAACGCCCACCGCAACACCCACTGCACGCCCCTTTCACGCTAAATTTAGCGTGAAAGGGGCCTTATTCTCAAGGCAGCGTTAAGTCACTTAACGTGGCTTAAAGTCACGTTAAGTGGGTTAACGCTGCCTTGAGAATAAGGCGCTAACCCTATCGCCATGGGAAAGTCAGAAAAAGTGACGTTCCTGTGGCGATAGGGGCTTGAGAATATGCCCCATTGTTTTTCCTGGGTTGGGAAATGCACATTCCTGGAGGTGCAGCAATACCTTGTTGATGTGTAAAGTGGAAAACGTTTAATTTGATCCTTATCAGCGGTTTTCCTTATTTTAGATTATAAAATGAGTACCGCTGTTCTGGGTTTTTAAACCATACTGCTTACATTTTGCACTGATATAAGGAATGGACATTGAAACAGGTCCCTTCCGGCCCTATAGTGATATTCTTAACTTTTCAGCTAAAAACCCTCAATGATTTCTGAATAATAAGTGTAAAAGCGTTAAGGTAACTGTGTTGTTCCCGCTTACATTTCACATGCTACTTCCAGGATGTTGTTACTTTTTTTTTTTTAGCCAGCATATTATTCTTGTCTCCCCACCCTCAAAACCTATTTCAATTTTCTGATTTTACGGTGCTGTGAGGTCATACGAATGGTAATAGTGCTATTCAAATATCATCACTCCACTGCATATAAAAAAACAAAAGTATAAAACATTGTCATTTTCAACGCCAAGAGTTCTAAATTTGAAAAAATGCGAAACCAATTGCATTGCAAATGCTTGTTTATACGTCCACTCCAAACCAAAACACATGGGTAAAAATCATTGTCATTTACAACACCAATAGCTCTAACTCTCGCAAATACGAGACCTATTGCATTGCAAAAGCTTGTTTACTTTCTGCTCTGATTTGTCTCCATGAAAATATAATTACTAACGCTAGAATATAAAGTACACAAAAGGCAGAATTCAGATTTCAACTTTACACCTAAAGAGAATGTGCTAAGGGATGGTCCACTGAGTACAAGCACAACACAGTACAAAAGCAACCCTACAGTGACATCGCTATGGTAAAGCGCTATAATCCCTCATGAGTCCACTAATGGGGAATAATACCGAATTCCAGCTTCAAACGAATATGGTAGATTCTTAGGCTACCCCCCGCCTCCTCAAGTCAGTGACTGTCGGGTCAGCCTATAGTATCAATGCTCAGAAAGTTCTGTCCTCCCCTTGCCTTGTTCGGATGGCTTCACGGCCAGAGCAGTTATGTTTATCTTGGCAACTACACAGTTCAATCTCCAACAGTGTTTCTTACAGTCATTGCGAAACTGGAAAATGGCCCCGTCTCTCTTCCCATTGACCTTTGCAAGAGCTGATACTGGAGCAGTCATTCCAGGCAAGCAGTGGAGGTCACAAGTCGAACTGGCACTCATGCTGGTGTTGACAGACTGAATTCTGAAGATGGAGATGCCATGCCAAGAAGGCTTACCCTATGAAGCAGTGCACTCACTGGCACTGATCTTTCATGGTCGACCTCCACTCTGGCACAGCTACTGCACACCTCAGCTCTTCCGGGTAGTTCCCTTCTGACGAGGAGCCTCCAGCACTCAGCTCACAGGTATGCCCCACATTCTCCTCTGGGCAGAACATTGTGCCCTCTCTTGGCTCAGACCTGTACCATTTCCAAGAAAGATACTCGGCAGAACGTTGCAGTCTTTTGGGGGTGATGGTACCTCATCCCTTAGGAAGCTGGCAGGTAGACACTTCAGCTGTGGATCACAGTCATCCTCCACACTCTGGAGGGTGTAGCCTCCCTTGGCCTTGAGAAATCCTGGAACACTGAGTGAACCCTCTATCCTCTCTCTACAGAGTTATTCCAGGCACTCTTTGTAGATTCTGGGTATCTGCCCAAAAACGATTTCTAGAGAGTCCCGCCATTTGTTGAATTCACTACAGCGAAGTCACATATAGTTTTTATTCTTCGGGGGATAGCAGGGAGAAGGGTGGGTCTGGGAAGTGTTTACCCAAAACACTGGCAAACAAAATAGGGGATAGCATCCACTCTTGACAGTCAGCTAGCATTTGTAGCAACTCTGGGGGAACAAAAGGCAGGACATGTTCAGGGAACACCCTTGAACTTCAAAGACACCCTTGTCTCCTGTCTTCCTATATGTTTGGAGGATAGGGTGTTGAAAATAGCATGTGTGTAGCAACTAAAAGTGCATGAATAAGTTTTAGTTTAGTTTCCCACTTCCTGGTTAGCAATGAACACTTCCAGGGTATGAGTAGTAGTGCCAGTATTTAAGACCCATTCTACAGAAAGCAGGTGCCTGGCAACATGAGTTGTTACTGAGGTTCTCTCACTTTTACTTGAATTTGCACCCATATTCGTTCCCTTTGAGAATCCACGAGTCACACAGTGGAATCGTACTACAAATAAAAGTCAAAAGAAGTAGTACCGTAAGAACACGAGGGACATATTGCTCCAGAACGTGCAGTAGCTTGAAATGAGGTGAAATACTTAGGTAATTAAATATTTTGTTACTGGGTGGGGTGAGTTTTGAACAATACTCCCTTCGGGTACAGGAGTTGCGATGAGTATTCCTCATACGCGAGAGATGCATTAGTATGTGTTTCGCACTGCATCCTTTAACTATGTGATGAACATAGAGGTATATATAGCCTTTCACACACACCTCTCCCTGGCATACAGTTGGTAGTGGCATCAAAATCACTCAGTAAATGGACAGGTCAATGGGAGTTAACGAACGCCTACAGAAGAATACACCCACAGACTAGAGAATATTCATTTTATTCTCAGGTGCATAATCAGCATGCAAGGTTAGATAATATAGTATGGTCAAGCAAAATAGAACAACATCCCACACAACCACACTATGCTGATAAGACCATATTTAACCACAACCAACTAATGCTCAGCATCAGACAGGATACAATATGAAAGGTGATCCCTGAATGGAGTGTGCAAAGTCAAATGATAGGAGACCAGGAATTTTGTGAGACACTGCAAGAGCTTTTACTCCAAAAGAATGCAATTACGGCCTAAGCAGGAGGTCAGCTGAGGAGCATTTAAAATAGTCACATGAGGCATTGTATTGGATAAGTAGCTGGAAAAGAAAAATATTAAACTTGATGTTTAACATCACTTATTAAGTTACATTCCTAAAAGTTAATAAGTACAATACAGCTGAAAGGAGAGAATAATCACTGACTAAGAAGAATGTGCTACACTAGTAGAGAAGCTTGGAAGCCTAGATTAGTGAGAGTATCTGGAGAGAGCAAGCACAAAAAGGGGCAAAGCAGATTATTGGCCTGGCTCAAGAAGTCAGAGTTGAGAGGTACTTCATACTATACCTCAACTTTATGGGTCATTAAAACATAGAACACACAGACCTTGAAGACTACATAGCACCACTGAACCTGATGAAACTGACTCAAGACCAAAACGAGGCACGTGGCCTCCCCATCATTGAGCAAATAATTAAAGAAGCCATAAAAAAAATGGCCATAAAAAAAACGTCAGGATAGTGATGGGTTACCTATCGAATTTTAGCAGACGTCCATCGACATATTAGCATCTCACCTTGTACAGATGTACAGAGATGCAATAGAAAATTCCACTTCTCACCATCGACCTGCGAAGCGTTGTTTGAGTCCCTCCATGTCAGGATTAGGAAGACAGCTAGTACACCTCAAGGTGGGAATGGCGTGGAATGTTTGAAGGACAGGGTGTTGGAAATAGCATGTCTATAGTAACTAGACTGCATGAATATGTTTTAGTTCCCCACTTCCTGGTTAGCAATGAGCACTTCCAGGGTATGAGTAGTAGGACCAGTATTTAAGACACATTCTGCAGAAAGCAGATGCCTATCAACGTGTTGAGTTATTGCTGAGGTTCTCCCACTTCCACTTTCACTTGAATTTGCACACATATACGTTCCCATGCCTTTGCTATTTTCCTCCCTTCCCGGTTTTCCTCACTTTAGGCTTTGACTCCTCTCTGCCCTTGATTTTTGTAACTTGTCTTTTTGTTCTACCTCTAATTGTACTTTATTTCTCAGTGATTACCTTTATTTGTCCTGGAGTCCAGGGGTCTTTGCCTGGTACCCGGTCTGTCAAAGGCTCCCTCATCGCACCATCCACAAGAGAAAGGGGTAAGCCTTCCTTAACTACTGAGGAATAGGGGGTTACAATCAGAAGACAAGTTAAATGTAGCCATATAGCCATATACTTATTGTAACCCCCTTCCTAACTGTTGCTCTTCTCCTCCTTTTAGTTGGTTCCCTTATTCCTCTTGCTAAACAAGGAATCCTGAGAAGGAGGGCGTCCTCTGGCCTATATGAAATTGTCTTCTGCTGATGATGTGAAGGAATGACCGATTGGAACACATATTTTTCTTAAGCCCTAACATCCAAAAATACTGGTCTGACATCTGCAAGACGATAATGAATATTATGTCCAGAGGAAGTAATATGACTCTACCCCAATTCTTAGGTAAAATAATGCGCAAAGACCCATCGATAAGAAAACTAAACACTAGGCTGCTATACTAGTAATTGCCTCACAAAGAATATTAACTAACTGGAAATCTCTAGAACTTCCGAAATCCAATGTGCTATTCCCAGAGTGGAATATAACACCAAACACACGATACGTACAGCCAAGACAAAATCATTATAGTCACACTCTTAAATCGTTTCTAGAAAAAGGTACTATCTGCAGTACCCATACAGATGTATGTTAGAGGATGGACGTCAAAACCCCCATAACAAGCTGATGGATTCCTAACATTGTCAGACTTCAGCTTTCAGTTCCAACAACCCGCTTTAATCTATGTCCATTTTCACTTTTAGCCAAAATCATCTTATCACGCAAGTTCAGACACAATCCCACGCCTCTATGACTTCACGCAGTGTCCCTCTTAATCTTATTCATATCTATGTATCCTTATCATTACCCTGATCCTCACCATTAATTCAAGTGGGTCCCTTACCAGAAAAAGTTAATGAATTCCAGTGTGCTGCTAATAATCTTGAGTGCGTTTCTGAATGCCGCCCAACTGATGGGCAGCCAACCAGCAGAGCAGTTCGGATCTGTACTCCAGAGCGTGCACTGAATATCTTGAGCAGAAATCAGCAATGCCTAGTGTTAACCATTATTCCTGCTACTTTTGCTTTTAAATTCCTTAGTTCCGGTTGCCCTTTTAACAATCTAGCTAGTCATGACATTTTTCCTGCTCTACTAAATGAAAAGTGACAACCCTAAACATTATTTTGTCGCATATGAACTGGATTAACTTGCGTGTCCTAGATTCCAGTGCTGGTTTTCTACCCACTAGGAATGATGGCGAGCTGACAGTAAACAGTACACAGGTAGCAGTGGCCCGGTCTGTGGATGCCATCTTAGTTTACCATCCTTATTCATCCCTTTGCTCCCTCCAGCATTGCCTCCGCAAGGGTAATGTATGTCTAGACATTTAGTGCCACAGAACAACGCTACACTAACACAGACACATCATCTTGTTGTGGAGAAGTTTGTGTATCACACACATCAAAGATGACAGAAATAAAGGTTCTCAAGGCCCTAGGAGCAATGTCCAAGAGCCTCAAAGTGACCCTCCAGCCACTGGCCACCCTGTTAGCAGAGGATCAGATCTACTCTTCTGGTAGTCTGTAGTGGCAACTGGAAAACCAAGGAAAATGTAAGTAGCCAAACAAGATCCCTACCTACTCTAAACCTCCAGTAAGAAGATCCCACAGATGCGATTGAGTCATACAGCCATCCTCTTGTACTCTTCAAGGCTTACCTGTCACAGTTACCCCACACACCACTCCCTTCTCACACATTATGTAGCCATTGAAGCACAACAGCTATTCTTTTGCTATCCATTGTTATTTACTATTGACGTCTCAAACTGATTCCTACATGTTTTTACCTCTTTGCAAAGTCAGAGGTTTGAAGCCATTCACTCCTTTTAAAGTGTTGTGTAGCAAAGTCACATTCTCCTATAAAAAGAAGCTTTCCTCCTGCTGGCTGATGGGTTCTTGCTACATGCTTCCTGCAATCTGCAAACCCTAATTACCAATTCTGGCGTCACTCACTCCACCAAGCCATAGTCCCGTAAGCCATTTCCCGTCAGACCTGTGAACACTTGCTATTGCGTCTTGGGTCCACAAAAACTGTGGCAATATTTAAACAATCTATCGAATTTGTCATTACAAACCTTTTCCCACTCCTGCCTTCCTTCTGTCAGAGAGCAGAATTATAAAACTGAATATTTGACTGTATTTAAAAATGCTCTCACATTTTATGTAGACGCTCTACTCCCATGCCCATCATTTTTAAGTGTAAGCACCGGTGTTACACAAACATATGTATTTTCTTTATTGTTGTTACCTATGCATGCACTATAAATGTGAAGTGTTTATGTTGAAGTGTGGGGGGAGTTCTGGGGTCTGTTTCATTCTGGAACTCTGAGAGAGGCAGTTACCTGAGGACGTCATCGCTTTCAGTCCTGTTTGTATTGTGCTGAAAGAATACAAATATTTCTTTTCTCACAAAACTACAGTCTGGATTTACCAATGACTACGAGGATAGGGTGGGGACATCTGCTGATGACATTGCTGTGGAAGGTTCTTTAAAAGATAATTCTGTACCTTCTAGGGTCAAAAGAAATGGTAGGGTTGTTTTACCTCTAGCTAGGATCATTTAATGAGTTATTGGTTATTCTGTACAGTTTGTAAAGGGTGAAATTGTGTAAAGTATATATGTTTTTTTAAATTGTTGTTACCATATGCATGTGCTATAAATGCGAAGTGTTTATCTTCAAGTGGTGTGGGAATTCTGGGATCTGTTCTGGGACTCACAGAGGCAGTTACCAGAGGACGGTATCGCTTTCAGTCCTGTGTTGAATGAATAAATATATTTTTATAAAATTACAGTCTGGATTTAACAATAGGGTTGCCGAATGCAATACAATTATGCACCTCACAATATCATGCTGTGCTGAGCCTGCTCACTCCAAACCCAGACAAAGCCAATACAGACATGAGTTGCACAGCTCAGAATCTTCACAGAATCAAACACAAATGTGACAGGTGTTCTCCATCAATATGTGTAATGCACGCAAATGTTTAGTTTGCTTGAGCTGAAATACTCCATGCTATGCAATCAGCATCTTTATATAGGCTATCCTTTCCTGACATCCTCATCCATGTTCCTTGGTAGCACCACCGTCAAAAGGCGTAGATCAGGCTCAGTGTTGGTGTCCCTAAGGATTTCCCATCTTTGTTGCCCTCATCCCACTCCTTCCTTTCCTCTAACTCTAAAGCAAAATGCAGCACTGTCTTATGTATATTTAAGACTCGGCAGCATGCTGAGGTGGCTGTGCGGGTGACCAAAGATTCTACATGCATAGCCGGGTCTAATTGCACATGAGGTGTGTTACAAACAATAAAGTACAGTACCTCAGGCTTTTAGAGGTTCAGCATTAGGGACTGGAGTACCATCCAGTGACGAAGAGCCGTAACACAGTAAGATATGCGTTAAGTGGAGAGAGAGAGGTGGGAATGGAACAAATATTTGGGTTTCATCTGTGGGAAGATGATACAAGGATCAAACGGGGAATGATCTGAAGGGGAGATGGTGTAGAGCGATAAAAGAAGAGTTACCAAGACGGATCCACAAGGATGTGGGTGTGGATAGTCTGCAGCCTCAACCTACAGTACACAGAATGTTAGATGGTAGAAGGAGAGCCACTCTAGAGTGGAGTTAGAAACTCCTAGTGTTATGCAGGAGGTAAGTAAGGTAGGATGATCCCAGTGTTAAATGCAGCCATTAGGTAAAGGAGCTGATGTACTGAACTTAGCTACAAGTGAAAGGGCAGTTTCAGTAGAGGATGGTCGTTGAAATCCAGATTAGAGGGGATTAAATAGCTTATTTTCTGAAGGGTACTGTGTAAGGCGATTGAAGACCAGTCACTCCAGATTTTTAGAAAGAAAGGTAAAAAGAGATACTGGATAACAGATGTCGTTATTGGTCCTTGGTCCTTTTTAAAAAAAAACACATTTTTTTAGCAAGGGTAGGTTTACATCTCATTTGAAACATTTAGGATAGGTACCAACAACTAGGGAGTGAATAAGAAGAGTTGTTAATGTGAGAACAACTTTGGGATGAAAGATTGAGGGGTTTGATACTCTGTGGACTGAAACGATCAGATGGAGAAGTGGAGGTATTAGCAAATTGTATTATTGTGACAAATTCTGGATGTGAAGATGGATAGAGTTGTGACAGATGGGCAGAGCTTGGTTGAGTAGTTATTGGTGTATTAAAAGACGGTGTTGGTTCAGTAAGTAGCAAGCATAGCTCTATTAGCCGTCATTGTGTTTGCTCAGAAGTGTACTGCACGGTACATCAAAGCAAAGCTGAAACTGGTGACATGTCTTGAAAGCCAAAGACTTCTTAACTGCCAAGGAAAGTATTGGAACCACTGTCTGTCCTGGAGCATAAATTGTTTGCTGGCGATCAGGCACAATGGCACCATGGTCCAAGAGTGTGAGAGCCCACTGCATCCCAATGATAGCTGTCTTTAATAAAGCTACCAGGGCTTGTGGGGCACATTTTCCTTGCTTGCACTGAGGCTCATGTCAGAATTGTTAAGCCACTGGCAGTGATGCGCTCAAATGAGAATGAGATGAACGCGTACCTGCCAATAGAACCGGTCCAGGCAGGAGACTCGCAGTTTTTCAAGCAACAAAAGGCTTTATTTTAGGTGCTTCCTGCCTAAAATCGCCTCTGTATCAATATAAGCCAATGGGGAAAATACATTCTTACAGTTAAATTTTCAATGTCACACATGCTAGTTTGAAAATAGTGGCATGTATGTATGAAAGGTATGACGAATGGTGCTCGCATGATATGTATATTATCAAAATGACCCATATTTAAACGTAAAGGAAGAAAAAGCGTTGTAAAAAATCAACAAAGAGTACGGTCATGGTAAAAGTCCTAAAAAAGAGAAGTGGGGGACTAGCCAAGTTAGGCAGTATGCAGGTGACATCATAGCGCGTGACATCACATAGTATGTGGCATCACAACCCATCACCTCTAACATAACAAGAAGTGACATCAGATCCTAAGACCTCACACATTTGTTTATCAGGTCTATCATGAGCACATTTGAGTGCATTATAATATCTAACAAATTTGATTTTGTGTCAGGGTTGTGCCAAAAAATGTGACGCATGCCCAACACAAAATCTGGACCTCAACGTATACATTTATTTTTTAAAAATCTGTCAAAAACAAATTAGCAAAAAAGAGAAACGTGGTAGTAAATCTGTTCTGCTAATTGGTTGCAAAGTCTGCATTTTAAAATATCTTTTGGGGTTAAGGCACCTGCTGCAGAGATCTTTGTGTGCCCAGTAAAAAGCAAGGAACAATAATAATGGTAAGATAACTCTGGAGGTTAATGTGCTTGCTGGAGAGATCTGTCTTTTGTCTGTGCCCAGTTTTGAATCAAAGTAGATAGAGGGTTAATAAGTCTCCTGCAAAGCACATCATGTAACAGGCAGATTACATATTTTTATTTTATGAAGATGGGTAATTGGATTACTGCTTTTAACACACAGATCCTTTGGTTACCTGCAGTTCTTAAATTGTAATCCTTCTAATATATCGCAGTGAGCTCTGAACTACGTGACTCCTGCACCCTGTAATCCTCCCTGTTTTATGTAACACATCCTGTACATTGATTTACACATATATGACTTAGTGTCAATGTATAATAATGTGTACATGTGATGTAAAACGCCCTGACACGCAAAAATGGGATGAGTAGTAGTATAAAATAAATACAACTAAATAGTAGTGTTTAAACAGTTATTTGTGTAAATACCGGGACAGACTCACACATCTGACTTTCTTACAGTGCATGCGCATGTTTTCTACATAGGGCCTGAACAGGGTCAAAAGCATGCCTCTCCTCAATATTCGTTAAGTAATAACAAGCTGTGAGCCTTTGTTTCCCCGCCATTGCATTTGCAGTTAGGTGTGAGGTTCCCGATATGTTCCAACCAGGATACTCTATGAAAAGGAGGCCTGATGGCTCCTTAACTTCGGTCCTTGTTTTGGCTCAGCTGGAAGTTAATTTAACTAAGTCCCCTCGCCTGCACTTGATGCTCGGAATGAAAGCAGAAGATGAGCAGGGACTTCTGAAGGTGTCCCGGTGTCTGAACATTACACCGGGACAAGTTCAGTATATTTATGTGGGGCCCAACCTCAAGGCTAGGGAGAAGGCGTCCACCCTGAGAAAACCATCTACCCGCGTGTAACCTCCCGAGTACAGTTGAAGGTTCACCTTTTTTAATATAAAAACTTAAATTAAGAATTGGAAGCAGAACAAATCCAAAGAGTTTGCTAAACTGTCAAAAATAATTTATAAAATGGAAATACCGAAGAGCAGGGTTTGGTATGGTGCTATCTACATCCGGTCTATTCAAGCACCACCAACGTTTGGCCCCCTCAACGCCAATACCAAGCGAGATTTACAAACTCTCGCGCCCCGAGTTTACGCAGCCTGTTCCACTTACCGATGCGCGCGGAGCGTGGCGTGCGTCTCGGCGTCGCGAACAGCTCAGATGCCGTGCTCCTGAGCTCCAGGAACGGCCTTGCATTTATACAGAGCGGCCGCTGTGACGCGTGGTGGGGTACCGGTAATAGGGGAGATGAGGCTCGGGTCACCGAGGACCTTCTGTAAGCCATCACACTTCATTTCCTGCCTTAATTGCGCGCATCTCGATCTTCTGCGTACACCTGCAAATCCCTGACCCCGCACGCGAACCTCTTGAAAAGGGTACCGTTCTGCTATACAAACAATCAATCGCAGGGGAACCGGATGCGCGGTTTTTGAGGCGCAAGCGGCCCTTTATTCTTTGTTTCTTGTTTGTGGTTTGACATGTTCGATCAGTGTTCAGATGGTAAATTCCTGCACTCAAAGGATGAGAAGTCATTTAGGGGCTCATTTATGGGGAAGTCGCGCAGCACAGCAAGTCACCTTGCTGTGCTGCACTACCTGACAGGGAAAGCACAGGAATACGCCGTATTTAAGACAATACGGTGCATTAAGGCAATACGGCGCATTCCTGTCTTTTCCCTTTTGGGTGCAAGAGTGCCTGCGCTGCATTGAGGATTGGTTTTTTTTGCAGGTAGACACACCTTCCTGCAAAAAAACAATACTGGGAGGCATATTCCTCTTTCTGTGTGTGCTGCAGAATGCAGCTTGCATAGCAAGAGGAAGAAACAAGGAGAAATAGAGATTTTTTCTCCTCGTTACGCATCCCCTGGGAAGGTGTAAGATTTTGGTACATCCCCTAGTTTACTAGTTCATGTGAATCTGGAGATTCATCAAAATCCATGAGAGTTGTGTGGGAATACCCACTCATCGCCTTTCCAGGGCAGAGTAACACAACCCAGCAACCAACGTTGCGTTACTCCAGATTTTTGGAGCCCCTCAGAGCCATCCAAAGTGGCTTCATAAATCTGCTTTAAGGTTTGCGTCGCTCTTGTTCCATATTGCATGGAGCAAGAGTGATGTAAATGGCTTCATGAATAGACCCCTTATTGTTTTAATACATTTTGTTTTCTATATTTTTCCGGTGTTTTCTCATAATGGTTGAGATTTGCCTGACTAAGGGACAACATCCAGATGAAAACCACCTCGTGTTTATTATGTTTTAATACGAGTTTGTGATTGTTAACTTCTATTAAAAACACATAGATTCCTCCGTGAGTTTCTGCATTCAGGCCATTCTGTACCGAATTAGAGATTAAACCCTGAGCCATAGAGCAGGAAATTGCGTTGCCACTATTCCACTAAATATAAGGGTTGTGAAAGTCAATCAATCCACAATCTTTATTCGGTTTCTTTCACAAAAACCATAAAAGAACACGAGAAAGGTACAGATAAAAACATTCTCGGATAAAAAGCATGCCAATTAAAATGGTGTCCAAGACTATATACAAATAAATTAACTTCACACCATGATTCAAAAAGCACTTTCCCCACCTCATCATTTACTGAACGAGCGCACATTTTTTGGAGGGAGGAAGTGACGGTAAGAAGGGTAGAAGATTCATTTACCAGGTTTACTTGAAAAATGGGGACTAAATGAGATTATTTTATGCTCACTGCCCCACTAGCAGCCCTAGATCCCCAGCCGAACCAGTAGAGTAAACCAAAGCACTTTAACTGCTACAGTAAGTGAGCCAATTGCTCCATCTCCTCTACTAGCCTAACCTGTGTTGTTGGGTCTCTACGTCTCATCTTCTCTAGGTCTCTCAACTCCTGTCCCTGCTGAACCGCATCTTGAATTAGTACCTGGTTGCCGCTCTGACTCTTTTTTTACAGTGACCACGGGGGCACTGGTTGAAAAGCTTCCACTCAACACAATCATGCAGTGCAACTGTTCTCTTTCAATTTTTGTAATCGTATTTCAGATATCACTTCTATGGCACTGTCTGCAAGTGGGGTTTGCTTCTATTGGCTTCCCCATAGAAAGGCCTTTAAAAATGGGGTCACGGTAAGAGAATTTCCCACACAGACAATCAGGCAGTATTACAGATGTATGTGATTGAGAAGTACACTGTATTTTGTTCATTCTTAAATGCACATCACGCAAAGGTGAATAAATAGAATACGTTTTCTTTAGTATTTCGGTATACTACTCGCCAAGAATGCACTAACTCGATGCCGCTTTAAATTTGCCAGTATAGGGTAAATCAAAGTTCAAATAAGCTCTGTTTGGGGAGATGAAAGGGAAGAAAATAGCATAGTCCTATTAAAATCCTTGAAAAGTATTACCATAAAAGGACTGTTACTCTCATTCAGTATCAGTAGAAAGTTTCACCATTGGGTATCTTCTCCCTACCACCATTTAATTCCTTGGGAGCTCTTAGTGGGATGGAGACAATTTTGGTGTTTAAGCCTCTCCTTACTAGTATAGTTGACCGAGCCAGTGGTTCTAGGTGTGCTGAAACTGTATCAAAGACCACACCCTGGTCAAAGCTGGGAACATAGATATTTGCCAGCACCATTTCTACCCCATCCAATTTTCCAGTTAAAATAACAAAAACACCCTTCCAATAAAATATCTTACTTCACCTTTTAGCATTCATTTTCATATTTTTTCTTAATTGGTGGGATTGTTGATTGGGGCAATGCTCGGTTCTAGAGTTTTTTTTAGCTGTTCCCATTCATTTGTGGCATTGTATTTTGTTCATTTACAGTGAGGACCTCTAACGTGGCATTCGCTCTCTGCACAGAGTTGCATTACTTGGCTGTCTAGTTTTCCAGCCCTCTGAGCATGTGCAGAGATCTGGGCCACTTTAAAAACAGGTGTATAAACAGATGTAAGGACCATTGGCTGTGTCTACCCGGACTTCCACAACAATCTCTGAAAAGCTGGAACTTAAGAATTGTTTGGACTTCCAGACCTCTGAAGGACCAGGACCAATCACCTAAGTCAATCCACCCAATGTTTTGCCTTGAGGGCTAGGAAATCAAGTTGGTCCCACTCAGAACTTCTCTGCAGCAGCTATTCCATTTCAATGGATCCTTGTCAAGAAGGTATCCGGCCTTGTAGAACTCGTCATTGGACACATCCTGCAGCATTGCGCCACTGGAGGAATCCAAACTGCAAAATAGAGACATAGGCACAGATTTACCAAGAGTTTACATCAGGTTTGTGTTACTTTTTTAACGCAAACCCGTCGCAAAGTCTAGGGGTGAGATTTACAATCCTGCTCAAATTGAAATTAGTGTTGGATTGTGAACCAATGCAGCACAGTGCACTGCCATGCGTTACTTTGCATCAATGGGTATTCCATTGGTGTTGCATGGGTGTTCCTAGGGTTTTGACGCAAATCCCTGACTACAAAGGTTTGCAAACATGTTTTTGTGCCAAAATCTTTGGCCTCCTAAGGCAGGTAAAATGAGGAGAAATGTTTTAATTTCTCCTAGTTTTCCCTCTTTGCATGTGGTCTGCATTTTCTGGACACGAACAATGAGCGGAATGCCTTTAAGTATAGTTTTTGTACTATTAACGTTGGAGAGGGATCCCTGCATGTCAGAGTTTGATGCCATGACTAAGGAAGGTTTGAGCACTCTGCTGTCTGCCCTTAAATCTGTTTTGTCGTCTGACCCATGATTCCCCAGTTACTGGCAATGGCTATGGACCTTGAGGACCCTTTCTTTGTGGACACCTGTAATAGGTACATTACTAATGCTGAGGTTCTGGCTTTCTGAAATCAAGTGTTTAATGTCCCTCTTCCTAAGAAATCCTTGATAGATTTTAGTGCTTTTTCCAACTTGAGATCCATTTCTCTTCTGTCCCTTCAAGCCGAGTTAATGGAAAAACTTGCCAACTAAGTTTTCTGCTTAAGAAACAGGGGCTGCCCTTAAAAAGAGAACACCTAGAATGTGGGGCATTTACTGGACAAGCAACATAGATTCCACATGAAAAAAGTTTTGTTCTTTTATGAAATGAGACATAAGAGAAGATTCAATGAATGGAAGGTTTGAACATTTCAAATGCAATTAATGGAGTAGAGAGATACATAAACAAGTATCCAACATTTTACTACTTTATAAAACGCAAAGTGCTTGTGAGTGTTCACACAGTAATAAATGATGAACAAATAAAAAGGTGTGTACAAAAGTAAAACAAGCAAAGGAACCAAAAGAATTGATAATCGATGCTGCTTAATGTCCTTTCAATTATCCGTCCATCTATGGATACAACCACACGGGTTCCATTTGCCCTTCATATCAACTACTTTTAAACCCCAATCAAGTCATGGGTCATAATCAAGACTCCCCCCCCCCCCCCCCCCGACGTTCAAATAGATATGATGCGGGTGGCCCAGGCCCTTATTCGAATACAAAATGGCCAACCCATGTGTCTTAGAAAAAAGACTTGGGAAGACGAACTTGCGAAAAAATATTTACAAAAATGGAAAAGGTACTGGATTTAAAAAGTAGGTTTGCAAAATAACTAAGGTCCTAATTATGATGTCGGTCGGACAATCGTTCGATCGTCATTATAGCGGGAAAGGGACCGCCGGACAAGGAGTCGGTGGTCACGCTTCCACTATTATGATGCAACTGCATCCATGGTGGTCGCAAAGTGTATATTTCTATTGATGTGTGCGCTGCGGATTGCAGCACCAGCATAAATAGAAAATATATACATTTAAAACATCCATGCGCCGTGTGGCCCGCACTATGCGGTGCCTATGGCATAGTGCAGGAATGTTTAGGGAGCACCATAGGACCCCCCTACCCCCATAGCAGAGGCGGAGGAGGAACAGGGGCCCTGCTAGGGGTCCCCAAAGTCTGTTTCCGTCTACCTTTCTATGGTGGGCAGACCACCATACAAAGGCAGGCCAAAAGGGACATTGTAATCCCTGCGGCAGTGCCTGAGACGACCCCTCCGCATGCTGCCTCTGACTGTTCTATCCTATTGCGGTGGGCGGAATGCAGGCGCAGATATCAGTCAGATGCAATCCGATAAACATCATAATAGGGCCCTAAGTAGTAAAAAAACTATATGGAAAAAAAGGCCAGTCATGAGTCACCAGCACACAAAACAGTTTTATGTGATTTCTTAGGGTCTCATTTTGATGTCGGTCACATGCCTCGAAAAATCATAACAATTTTACTAAACCTGCAGGTCTAGTGAATTAAATAATCTACTCAACCTATTTGTAATGCTCTTTACCCATAAACAGGTTTCAAATGGTGTGATCGTGGGCAAATGATTTCATTCATTGAGCTGCCATTTTCTTCATTATCACATATGAGAGCATACTCTGATGTGTGACTTCAGCATGTCTGCTGTGCAAAATACTCTTTTGTTTGATTTCATAGACTAAAGTTTCTTTCCATATTTAATACAAATCTAGCCACATATAGGATACACATGACCCCCTGACTTGCCTCTTAGTTCATTAACAGCATTTTCATCAGGACAGGTTCAGGAATGTTTCTGAAATCATGTTTAAAAACTATCATGTTTAATAAATACATAACTAAAGCATAAAGTGGTAGCACACTGTCATTTGTAATCAGTATATTTTACATCGACTTGGCCACAAACTTTCCCACTGACATGAAGCTTTACAGAGAATACTACATAGTATACAAACAATAATGTTTGGAAATAGAGTTTCTGCAAATATGTGTCATTTGCACATCGCCAAGTAAAGTGTTCTGGTTTGTTTTGCTCCTATTGAACTCTGTTTGCATCATACAGCTTAGTTACAAAAAATGTGTTTTTGTAATTCTGGATATATTTTGAAATATTTGAAATATTAATTTACAGGCTATTTATTTAAATGTTATGTGTTAGAGAAAAATAACTGACATCTTCAGACAACTCACTTGACAAAAACCTCTAACTCTAGTAAGAGAGACAAGCGTTTAGCTTTGTAAATATAAAAGCGGGCGGCGTGCTGCAAAACAAAGCGCGGCGCTCGTGTTGTAAACATAAAAGCAGGTGTTGTGCTGAAACACAAAGTGAGGCGCCCTGCACAAGAAAGTAAATGCATGAATATCAACTTACATTACATACGCAATGCAAACCAGACTATCTAACCGCAAGGCTACTCGTCCAGTCTTCTCCATTCTTAGAAATAGGGGACACATGTAGATTTCTACATTTATCACAAATAAAAGCATAGACATTGTGGACTACATCTGGATTAGACAAACCTTGGAGTAAGTTTGAGCATGTTGGAAGGAGATGCACAATTTCACAGGAAGCAGCAACTTGTGGTAAAACATGGATGAGTGGAAGCTCTCAAACACACCAATGATGGACTACTGTGCCACAAGTGAGCAGGAAGGGCTCATTCACAATGTTCTGCACAACATACTCCTTACACAAGACTCAACACGGAATATACAAACACCACCTCTAGAGTCAGAGATAAAACACTGACTTGGACACTTCTGTTCATCATTTGTGAAATAGTAGACCAAGGGTGCCCAATACAAGTTCAGGGGGGGCAGCTCTATGCCACATTTTTGGAACTAAAGTATGAGTTTCTAAACAAGTCACATCTAATGTTGTGGTAGGTACAGGGCCTCCAATGGCTCGAGCTTTAGACACTAATGAAGTAGCTATTAGGGCTGAATTGCATGGAATAGTCCAAAAGAGGTTACACCTAAACACCTAAAAAGAAAGAATGAGGAATTGGTAGAATTATGCAGTATAAAACAAAAGAAAAAAGTATAGGAAAGAGAGAATGAAAGTAAAAAAAAGAACAAAAAAAAAACTGGGCAGTTGTTAAGTTACCAACCATAATCCACGCCACCTGCACACTGCTCCTCGCTTTACACATGGTGCCACTGAAGACTTTGTTGATGGCATCATTGAGGACATCACTCAAGAAAACATTACATTTAAAATGACATCGATGATAGGGAAAGAAAGAAAGGAAAGAGAAAGAAAGAAAATAAACGAGGGACAGTCTGGATGGAACAGATGGAAATATCAAAAGATGGAGGGCGAGAGAGACAGTAAAACAGAATAAGAAGGTGGTAGAATTAAGTGGGGAAAAAGAAAATGCAAGAAAAGGGAAAGAGAAAGAAAAAGAGGAAGGGCGAGGTGAGAGCCAGAGTGAGAACTGAGGGGTAGAATAAGAGAGCCAGGAAGGCTGAGAGTAGAGGAGAGGCAGAGAGAGAGTGTTGAGGATTATCATCGCTTTTCCTAGTATTTTAGTGCCTTTCAATGAAACAAGCTTTTGAATAAACTACAAAATAACAAGAAAACAATTCAATGCACGAAATACTTAACCACGAAGGGTGGTATAAAATCAAGGGGCATATTATCAAACCCATTATCGCTGCGCTATCGGCACTTTTCTGCCGCTAACGCGGTAATATCATTATCACATTATTAGCAAGCTGCAGCGAACCGGCCTTAGCGCGAGTTTTTTGGCGATAGCGGCTCGTTTTTTTAACGCCAAGCATGTCAGCGATATTTATCGCTAATGATATGCAAAGTAGGCATTCCCGTGCAAAAATGCACAAAAACACCACTACACCATATTATCAAGGGGCTCCTTGAAATTCTGTAGAGCCAAAAAACTGGTTCTAATTGCAGTTAGAGACAGTTACTTAAGACCAGAAAATAACTGGTCTCAAAAATGGTGATAAAACGCCAAAAAGCAATGTTGCAGCGCTGCCCTGCTACAAAACTACAGTGCAGAAATGCACACAATCAATAAGATAGTGTGCATTCCTGTGCCACAGTCATGAAAAGTGTTGCTGCGCTGCGACAAGACAGCGTTGCAACACTTCTCACTACGTCCTTCTTGCAACAGCATGGGTGTGCTGTAATCAATGGACAGTGCTCCATGACGCAAGTAATGACAGATACGTCTCCTGCCTTTCAGAGTTTAGGGAGCCGCTTGCTTGAGCAGGTGGGTGCACGCAGACCTCTGCAGACACACTGACTCAGACACACAGCCTCACACACAGGCAGACGCCCGCAGGATCAGACGTGCGGAGGACAGAGCCTCCATCCACCAGGTCTTCGCCCTCTCTTTCAAGACCAGGGGCAGCCCTTCAGTGTCAGGGGTCACCCCCGGCCCTTGCAAGGAAATCCCCCTTTTTCAGAAAGGTACAACCTTTCTTTAGTCCTCTCTCATTTGTGCTGATTCAGCCCCTTCCACAAACTGCACCTGAACCAGGTGAGGGCAGCTTGGACAGTGGCTATCACCAGTGGTCGACTAGCATAAACAAGACGAGCAGCACATTGTAGAAGCACAGAAAACTAAAACCAAAAATACCTTTTCCCCAATGTGGCGGTGATGTCAGGAGATGCCTTGGAGGACTCAGAGGCACGGGGTGCTAGGAGCCGGCAGCCTCCAACTTAAAATGTTCAGCACAAATAGGGCCGCTCCCAGTTTAAAAACCAGGGTGCTAAAGTGTTAGTTAGTGAGTGCAGGCATCTCACAAAAAGTGAAGGACTAATCTCACACACCACCTGGTGTCATGCTTCATCATTGACCAGTCCTCGCCCTCTAGAAACTGAGTTTGGTAGAGGGCCGGCATACACCTCACCACAGGGATGCACTTCTAAGCTAAGTGGAGGCCCCTGTAAGCCGAAAGTGAAGTTAAAAAGCCATTATAGTTGCCAAATAAATGTTAATGTGAATGCCAGCTATTTGGTATTTAAAAACAAGTGAACGGTGTAATGGGGATTCTATTGTCCCCCCACCGTAGTGAATGTGGTCGACATGTTTCTGCCGGTTGACCCAGTTGGGTCCATGGCATTCATCAGGACCTATAGACTCCACTGTGATACGGCTTGTGTATTCAAGCCCTAGAGTAGGGATCAAGTGGCCCCATAGGAGGATGAGGTTGGAAGACCCCTTTAGTCCAACTTTCCACAAGGTGCGTCTCCCGTGTCTGCACCTAGGTGTGTACTCCTCACCTCCTCGTGCTACCATGGACAATTTTTTTTACAATCTGTAGTATATTTAAATAATGCAACTTCTACATCTATAATGTCCTACACGGCGATCGAGTCCAGAGAAGGGGTCGATGTCAGAACGTGTCAGTTCAAGTTGAATGTTTGCATGAACCAAATGTCCCTTAAGTTCCTACCCTTGTGCAAAAGGAAAACATTAAGGGGTCTATTAGCATGACGGTCGGAAAATCACTAAGACCACCATGGTAGCGGGAAAACACCGCCCGTCAGGACCGCGGGAAAACCGCCTGTCCAATTATTATGCTCCGCAGTGGAAATCCGACTGCGGCGGTCGGATAGCGGTGGTTAACATTGTGGCAGGCGGTGCTGCCAGCAGCACCGCCACGATGTCCAAACAAGCATGTCCTGCATGTCCCTGCACTGTGTTGCAGGCACTGCACAGTGCCTGCCACCTGGTACAGGGATATAATAGGGGTGTACCATGGGTACCCCCCAGTGCACCCACACCCCCCCCCAACACATTGGGGGTTCGCAGTGGATCCCCGGATACATTCTCCGCATGCCTTTCCATGGCGGTTCCACCGCCACGGAAACTGGCTACCGCCGGCATCATTATCGGGCCGGCGGTGCTTGGCCCTGATCCGCCACAATTGTAGCGGTCCAGCTCCACACGTCAGGCAAGCGGGCGGACAGCAACCGGCAGAAAAGTGGCGGGCGGAAAATCAAACCGCTGCGGTCGCGACCGCAATGCTAATCGGACCAGTGGTGTTCAGGGCTTCAATGGCAGGCGGATGTCTGCCGCCGGTCCGGTGGTTGCTACCACCCGCCCGGCGGAGGACATCTGCCCTCCATCCTTATGGACCCCTAAGGGTCTGGACAGGTGATCATATAGAGGTAATTAAAGACCAAGGGGCCCATTACGGTGTTGGTTGGGAAGCCTACGACCGCTAGTTGGAAGCTTTCTGACCACGGTCTGAGGCTTCCCAACCGACGCGTTTGGTTTGCGGTCCGACCACCGAATTACGATGCCGGCAGTCGGAGCTTAATCCGGCCGGTCATTCCGACGCGGCTCTGACAGGCTCTTGGAGTCATCCGGCCAGTCGGACCCGCACCTTAATCCTCTATGGACGGCGTTTCCGCAATCGGGATTACGATGTTGGTTTCCGACGGCCTTTCCGTGCAGGCCTTTCCGACATGAAAGGGCTGTTAGAAAGTGACTTTTGGGGCCCCTAGCAGGGCCCGCTTGCTTCCACAGCCCACAGTTGGTGGCCGGGGGTGCCTAGGACACCCCTATTTCTATATGTAAGCCTGTATTACGGCTGGTTCATGGCCGTATCACAAGCTCCCATAGAGAAATGGGAGTATGCGACAGAAAAGTGTTCGGTCGCATCATAATCAGGCAGTCAGAACAACCGACCAGAGGTCGGTCGGTCCCGAGATCACGACGGTGTTGGTCGGAGGCAACTCCTACGACATCTTAATCAGCCCCTTATTCTTTTAATGATTTTAGCTAGAGCATTAGTCATATTGCAAAAAGTGGTTAGACATACAATGCGGTCAATCTCTTTTTTTGGCTGTGGGAGTAAGTCGATGTTCTCTAGGGGAATGGCAAGCTCTTTTCATGGATCGTTTCATCAATGTGAATAAGTAACCTCACACCAGTTTTTTGTTACTGAGGATTTCTACTTCTCTAAAATAGTAATTTCTTCACCAACAGTTCCTACAAATACGTAGGAACCGGCCAAAGGGAAGTCCATCTCTGAGTGTCCGTGGGTGATTACTAATGTAATGAGTAGTGTGCTCTGTTTGGTCGGCTTCAGAAATAGCTTCGTACTTAGCAGGGCATCAACCGTTTAAAATGTCAGGTCATGAAAATCAATGGAGCTGCTATTATAAATGTAAGAAAATCTTATCTCAGGAGTGAGGGAGGTAATCCAAGTAACTAATTCAGACAGGGTTTTTTCTTTGCCTTGCTAGTTCATGAACATATCATCAAAAAAGTGCCCCCTGGCGAATATGTGTTTGATAAGGATTAGATGTTGAGTCATAAATGTAGTCACACTGAAAATTGTTCATAAACAATATGGCAAAATTGAGGGGCAAAAGAATCCTCCATAGAAGTCTCCTTAATCTGCAAGCGTTCAGTGAAAAATATTGCCACCCAAAATATCCCTATACCAAAATATTGTGACCAAAATATTGTTCTAAAAAATATTGTCATTGTATACTTATAATGGCAAGAACAAAAATATAGAGAAAATGAATATCATTGCATTAAATATCTTTTTTTTAAAATACATATAAATTAAAATATTAAATAGTAACAATAATTAAAAAAATAGATTTGATACATATTTTGACAAATATAACAAATAAACTTATTTGAAAGAAAAGTTAAACACATATAATAATTAATATATAATTTACATATATCTACTTAAAAACCAATAATTTTAAATTATAAATTCAATTTGTTCAAATAATATATAAATATAACAAATACATATATATACATATACCAATAGCATAACATTTTTTAAAAAACAACTCATTTTAATGAAAATAAGAAGTAAACAACATAAAATTCTTAAAATGTAATACATTTAATTAAAACATTAAAAACCTTATTGATTATGAATATTATAATTTTAAATAAACAAAATATAATAATATAAAATACATTATAAATACTAAATATACGATTCCCACTACAGTTTATACAAAAGTACACAAATTATTATAGTAAGTATGTAAAAAATGTACTACTTCCTCTTCAAACAGCGCAAAAGTAATAAAACTCGGTAAAATTTACAGTTCTCCCTCCAGTCAATGCAACAGTAGGGAAAGTGTGGGTTTGCAGAGGGGTAACATTTACTATTCCCACTCCAGACAATGGCACAGTAAGGAAAGTGTCAGATTGTGGAGGGGTAAAATTTACTATTCTCACTCCATTCAGCACAACAGTCGAGAAAGTGTTGGATTGCGGGGTGGGGGGTAAATGTAGTATTCCCACTCCAGTCAGTGAAACAGTAGGGAAAGTGTTGGATTGCAGAGGGGTAACATTTACTATTCCCATTCCAGTCAATGCAACATTAAAAACAAACAAATTATCTTCAAAAGAATAAAATGATTTTAAAAAAACACAGTAAATAAAGAAAAATATAAATATATAGAAGAAACATTCAAATATATTTAATATTAAAAACAAAAACAATAAAAACATTACAATGTTAAATACATATCACAATTAACTACAGATTTTATTAGAAATAATATAAAAAAATAATTTTCATACAAATAAATATTTTTATTTAAAAATTATTTCTTATTAAAAACATTTATTAAATAATTTTAATTTAGTTACCTCCCACCTTATGACCCCACAGCTCACAACCTGCACCTAAGATGTAACTTTAAAAAGCAAAAATATTTATTAAATAATTTTAATTTAGTTACTTCCCACCTTATGACCCCACAACTCACAACCTGCACCTAAAATGTAACTTTAAAAAGCAAATTATTTACACTATTAATATAAATATTTACAAACTAATTATCATTAATGAAATATTAGTTATTAATTAATTATAATTGAGTTACTTCCCACAACATACACACCCACAAAACACACAACACACTCCTAAAATGTAACAAAAAATTAATTACACAAATACCATAATTATCAATTTGATAATTAATATAAATTCACAATTAATGATTAGATACTTAAAATTAATTTACTTCCCACCCTATACCCTTACAAAACCCACAACCAACATCTGAAATAAAAAACATGTATTACACAATTAAAATAATTAATTGTTAATTAAATAATTGATATTATTTAACAACTAATTATTAATTAATTTAAATGAATTAACTACCCACTCTTTACCCTATACACCCCACAAAATACGCCTAAAAATATATACAATTAACATAATTAATAATCAATTATTTAATAACAACTTATTATTAATTAAACATAAATTACTTCACATCCTGTACTCACAACCCGCACATATAATCTGCATTAAAAAAATTAATAGCACAATTAACATCACTAATTATTAATAAAATAAATAATATTAATTAAAAAATAATATATGAATGTATTATAATTAAATTACTCCCCCCCCCTCTTTACCCCTATAAATCCACAACCTGCTACGACACTAAAATCACAAATTACAGTTATTAACTATTACAAAAAACAAATATATCAAAAAACATAAACAATAATGTATTAAAACATTTACATCATATGCATTTAAAATACATGCTAAAATACATTCCAATAATTAAAAAACAATATTATAACCAACTATATTTTTGTAAGCTATAATAATGACTTTGATATTACTTACCTTAAAATCAATATTCTTGACAACGATATACTTGCTGACCATATTTCCATATCACGATATTTTGGTATGACGATATTTTGGATTTGATATTTTGTCTGAATACCATCTGCAAGTAATATGTGCCATCAAACTCAAAGTAATTCTTCTTAAGGGCCACTTCAAGGAGAGGTTTGATGATCTTTGTGGGAACTTCAATAGGTTCAGAGCGAGTATCTAGAAGAATCAAAATTATTTTTATCCCTTCCTTTTGAAGTATGTTTGTATACAGGGATTCTATATCCATAAATACCAAAATGTCCTCGATCCCATCAAAACTGCAGTCTTCAATTTTAGTAATACATTCACTACTTTCCTTTAGATAGCTATGTGTGCTGGTGATGACATTCACTACTTTCCTTTAGATAGCTCTGTGTGCTGGTGATGATATCATTCAGGAAAAAATCTATGTATTTGCCAGTGTCTTCCAAGACAGAACCACTCGTAGAAAATGACTGGTATGCCTGGTGGATTGTCAGGATCCTTATGAATTTTAGGTAGCGTATAGAGTATTGGGGTACGTGGATATTTGGTATTCAGGAAATCAAATTTGTTCTTGCTGAGGAAGCCCTCTCCCGTAGTCATGGCAGTAATCTCCCTTATAGTTCTTTGGAGCTTTTGAAGCCAATTGGGTAACTGTGGGACATAATGATATCTATTATCTAATTGCCTGTAGATCTCTTATTTATTTTGTGCAAATATTGGATTACAGTGCCACTACCTGTTTCTTCGGGAGTTATCCCAATGTGATTATTTCTTTTGAGATCACCAAGAGCTTTTCATTCATCGAGGCTTAGCTTATAAGGGATATACTCATGGGTTTCCTTGAGCTTGGACATTTCTCTCAGTACTATATGTTCAAGTGCCAGTATCTCAGCCAGTATTTTAGAACTTGGTGGATCAAATGTAGATGGTGGTCTCAGATTAACACATTAAAGGCTTATTACGATGTCGGGCAGACAACCGTCACAGATACGGGTCTGACCGATCTCCTGTCATAGGTCCTGACCGCCTAATTACAATGCGATTGGACATGGGGGCCAATTACAATGTCGGGGGAAACTTTCCGCCCGACACCGACTTAGACGCACGGTCGGCAGTTTCGCCAGCTTGATTATGATGTGACTGAACATTATTTGTTCGGATTGTCCTTGTTTACTAAGGGAGCTTGTGTTCCACCCGACATCACAGGCTCCTATAGGGAAATGGGGCGTGTGTGTGTGAAACCCTGAATCCTGTGGCAGGCACCTCACGGTGCCTTAGGTACTCCCCTTGGCCCCCAACTGGAGGCCGCAGAATAAAGGGGCCTTTTGTGTCGGACAGGCCGACTCGGAAAGTCTGTTGGAAACCGACATCAAAATCGCGAGGTCGGAAACGCTGTCCATGGAGGTGTACAATGCGGTTTCGACCGACGCAAATTTTCCGAGAACCAGTCAGAACTGTTTCGGAATGACCGCGAGGTTTACCTTCCGACTGACAACATAATCACACGGTCAAAGAGATTCCGACTGTCAGGAGAAGGCTTTCCGCCTGACATCATAATCGGCCCAATGGTGCGGTCGCATGCTCACATTTCCCTATGGGAACATGCACTACAGCCGTAAACTGGCCATAGCACATGCTCCCATAGGGAAATGGAAGGTTGTGTTCATCCCTGCACTGCGTGGCAGTCACCTCAGGGTGCCTGCTGCCTACCACACGGTGCAGGGATCAAAAAGGGGGCACCTCTCGGCCCACAACTGGAGGCAGCAAACAGAAGGGGGTCCTGCTAGGGGCCCTCAAACTTGCTTTCTGACAGGATTTCCATGTCGGAAAGCCCAACATGGAAAGCCTGCTGGAAACCGAGCATTGTAATCCGGACAGCGTAAATCGCAGTCCATATGGATTACGGGCCGTCTCCGACTGGCCAACGGGCTCCTTGAGCCTGTCGGAATCCAGCCGGAATGACTGGCCGGTTTCACTTCCAACTGCCTAGATTGTAATTACAAAAAGAACAATTGATGGACAGAATGCAGAACAATGTCATACATTCACCCCAGTACAGAGATCTGGGCCTAAATCCATCGTTTTTTTGCTCACCATGCCATTCCAGTTTGAACCCAGCCATATGCAAATCAGTCTTGACCCTGTGCCTCATGGGAACAGTCCAGCTCGAACTGCCAAGCCAGGTCCTTCCTGGACTGGAAACAAGCATCCTAGAACCGGTTTCGGGGTTTCACCCCTCTTCAGCCAGGATAGCTTGATTCCAGTGGCATGAGAGCACGGGACTCACGTCTGAGCATACCCGTCCCACTCGGGGTGACAAATGCAAAAAGAACAATTGATGGACAGAATGCAGAACAATGTCATACATTCACCCCAGTACAGAGATCTGGGCCTAAATCTATTGTTTGTTTGCTCACCATGCCATTCCATGCCATTCCAGTTTGGACCCAGCCATATGCAAATCAGTCTTGATCCTGTGCCCAATGGGAACAGTCCAGCCCGGTGATGGATCAAACCCAGATCTGTTGACTGGGTGTGAGTGTTTGATTGGTTCTGATGCTCCGTCCATCACCACCCCCTTTTGTACCGCTTTGTTCGCCATAAGCTGGCAGGGTATGCTCAGACGTGAGTCCCTTGCTCACTTTGCCACTGGATTCAAGCAAGCCTGGCTGAAGACGGCTGAAATGCCAGAAACCGGTCCTAGGAAGCTTGTTTCCGGTCCAGGGAAGACATGGCTTGGCAGTTCGGGCTGGACTGTTCCCATGAGGCACAGGATCAGACTGATTTGCATATGGCCATGTCTGAACTGGGGTGGCAGAGTGGGCTTAAGAACGGTGATGGATCAAACCCAGATCTGTTGACTGGGTGTGAGTGTTTGATTGGTTCTGATGCTCCGTCCATCACCACCCCCTTTTGTACCGCTTTGTTCGCCATAAGTTGGCAGGGTATGCTCAGAGGTGAGTCCCTTGCTCACTTTGCCACTGGATTTAAGCAAGCCTGGCTGAAGACGGCTGAAATGCCAGAAACCGGTTCTAGGAAGCTTGTTTCCGGTCCAGGGAAGGCATGGCTTGGCAGTTCGGGCTGGACTGTTCCCATGAGGCACAGGGTCAGACTGATTTGCATATGGCCATGTCTGAACTGGGGTGGCAGAGTGGGCTAAAGAACGGTGATGGATTAAACCCAGATCTGTTGACTGGGTGTGAGTGTTTGATTGGTTCTGATGCTCCGTCCATCACCACCCCCTTTTGTACCGCTTTGTTCGCCATAAGTTGGCAGGGTATGCTCAGACGTGAGTCCCTTGCTCACTTTGCCACTGGATTCAAGCAAGCCTAGCTGAAGACGGCTGAAATGCCAGAAACCGGTCCTAGGAAGCTTGTTTCCGGCCCAGGGAAGGCATGGCTTGGCAGTTCGGGCTGGACTGTTCCCATGAGGCACAGGGTCAGACTGATTTGCATATGGCCATGTCTGAACTGGGGTGGCAGAGTGGGCTAAAGTACGGTGATGGATCAAACCCAGATCTGTTGACTGGGTGTGAGTGTTTGATTGGTTCTGATGCTCCGTCCATCACCACCCCCTTTTGGACTGCTTAGATTGTAATTAGGCGGTCGAAGTGAAACCGACGATCATGGTCGGAAAGCCTCCAAGCTAAGTTCGGAGGCTTTCCAACCGAGATTGTAACCGGCCCCTGAATGTGTGACCACTTTTTGCAATATGAGTAATGATCTAACCAAAATCATCAAAAAGAATTGGCCTTTAATCACCTCCATAAACCTCACTGACTAGATTCCAATTTTTTTATTTCAGAAGGGCAGGAAATTAAGGGATCATTTGCTTCATGCAGACATTCAACCTGAACTGACATGTTCTGACATTGGTCCCTTCTTAAGACTCAATCACTTTGTAGGACATTATAGATGTGGGTGTTGTATTATGGGGAACTATACTACTGATTGTAAAGAATTTGTCCATGGTAGCATCAAACAGACATTGAGTGACTACTCTTATTGCAATACTTACAATGTCATTATGCAATCTGGTGTCCATGTATCCTGATTTTCATAGGCCAGACCACTCAGAAAGTCAAGATCAGACTGTGCCAGTACCGTAGTCGCATCTGGTGTAAGATTGAAAACTGTCCTACCTATAGAAATGGAAAGTTTCAATTCTATTAAGGACTTGGAGGCGAGGATTATGGCTCCTTTCTTCACTTTATATTAACACAGCAGCCGTCATCAACAAGAAACAAAACTATTTTTCCCATGAACACTTAGGAAAAAACTGTAGTAAAAAATGTCTAATAAGGAACAGTCTTGCTAGCACCAATCAGGGGTCCAACATAGTCCTTCCTCACTGGCCCTTCTTCCTTTTTCTTCGCGCAAAGTCAGCCGTTGAATCACTTTCATGAATCCTGTTTATTTGCATCAGATCCTACAAAGACAAAGAGACATCGTCACCACCCTGGCCTCGTAACTACTAAAACCTGCAGACAAAGCAGAGAAAAGTAGTTATCGAGCAATACCATCAGAAAAAACGTCAACCAAGACAATTTTACAATTCAAGCAGTATTACTTACTCTTACCCTTATTAAGAGGGCGACCTTCATACTAAAATCTAGGGTGGGATAATCCTCGCCTCCGAGTCCTTCATAGAATTTAAACTTTCTGTGATGATAGCTAGGAAAGTTTTCATTCTATGTCAGGGCCGGAGGCGAGGATTATGCTAGTTTAAAGCTTGCTCACCACGAGATGTCCAGCACCGGCTTGAAGTAAAACCTTTTAAAGGTAGATTCCGAAGACCAATCGGCCGCGTTGAGGATATCCTCCAAACAGGCACCCAAGCCAAATGCCTTAGAGGGTATTGCACCTCAAGTCGAGTGGGCCCCAAAAATCCGCAGTTGAATTCCAGCTTCCTGCATTACCCATCTAACCCACCTAGCTATGGTGGGCGCACAAAATGCCTTAAAGGGCTTTGCAGTGCAATGAACAGCTGTCACTGCCCTGGTAGACAAGACTCTTCTGTCATCTCCTCATATGCCTTCAGGCACTGGACCACACACAATTTAGGAGAATCTGGGAATTCTGGATAAGTGATGACACTTGTGTGGCAATTTGTCCACCTATGGAGTGTGAACGTCACCCCGTTAGGAGAACAAATCCTGCCTGTGACGTCTAATGTCCTCACGTCGGAGACGCGGCGGCAAGATATGATGCAGAGCAACATCGCAAGCTTAGCAAAGAGTTCCTTCCGTGACAGAAAAGTATTAGGCTGCCAGGAGAGGAAAAGGTTAAGAACCTGGTTCACATCCCGAAGAACTGTGTGCCGTGGTTCTGGAGGTAAAGAAAGTCAAATACCTCCCAACAATCTGAAAACTAGGGGGTGTTCCCCGATCGGCACATCGTTTCGCCACAGAAATTGTTGACTGGAAGGTATTTATCGGTCTGTAAGCTAGGCCGCTAGAAGCCAGGTGTGCTAGGAAATTAAGGACGTGCACTACATCTGCATCCAAGGGATTAATCCAAGCGATTAAGACTCCATTGCACACACCAACGGGACTATCTGCCCCCTTGCCGATCTGTATCTTTTGATAGTACTGTCGGCCCACTCCTAGGACATGAAGATTTCATCTGTCTCCGAAAGGGCCAGGACCTCCCATTGTCCCCTGTAATCCACCACGCCATGAGCCACAACAAGCCCTCCTGAATCAGAGGAGTCCGATTTTTGTTGGGATTTAGGAGGAGAGTCGAAAACTGGGGGAGTAGGATTCGAGAATCCCAGGAAAGTTCCAGTAGAACTGGAAACCAAACTTGCAATCTCCAAAGGGGGATGACCGCTCCAATTCTGCCCGTTGCCTCCTGACCTGCGCTGAAGTCCTTGTGATCATTGCGGAGGCGGAGGCATACCCCTTCTTCTGGTTCCAGTCCTGGAGGAAAGCATCAGAGGCTACCGCTAGCGGGTCTGACCTCCAACTAAAGAACCGGGAAAGCTGGTGATCTAATCTAGAGGCGAACAGGTCCACTGAGAAAGGACCCCAACGATCTTGCAACTTCGCAAATACCTCCTGGTCTAGTCTCAAAAGACTGGAATCTTTGAAGTTGCAGGAACGAAAGTTGGCCACTCGGTTCTTCTGGCCGGGAAGGTAATCCACCGTGACAGAAACCTGATGCTCCAGGCAATACTGCCAAAAGCTTGCGGCAAAGTCTGAGAGAGCTTTGGAGCGGGTGCTCCCTAAGTGATTGATATAGCGGACCTCCAAACCGTTGTCCATTTTCAGAAGGACACATGACTTGATTGAATCCTTTGCCAACAACAAACTGCAAAGGTGCCTGCTAGAAGTTCCAAGCAATTGATATGTAACCGTCGTTCTTCAGGCGACCATAAACCTCCTGTGGAGACTGCGCCATAACTAGCGCCCCAACCTGCCCTGCTGGCATAGATTCTATGACCAAGTCTAGGGCCAATCCAAAAAACGACATTCCAGGCATTCATGTGGTCTAGTCACCACTGGATTTTCCTCTCGGGCTTCTTCTGAAAGAACCACCTTGTCGGAGTAGGGACACTCTCTGCGTAGATATGCTGCCTTCAGGCGCTGAAGGGCCCGATAGTGGAGAGCACCAGGAAAAATGGCCTGGAATGATGTGGAGAGGAGGTTCACTACCCAAGCCAGCTGCCAGAGAGACACCGGTTGTCGGAAGAGGGTGCACCTCAGCTCGTGCTGAATCTACGACAACTTCCTGGAGGGTAGACTCAGAGTGGATGAGGTGGAGCCTTTCACGAAACCTAAGAAGTTCAAACAATGGGGAGGCGATAAAAGCGACTTTTTCTCGTTCACCACAAAGCCTAGGCTCTGGAGGAGGTCCATTGCCATCTGAAGGTGGGAGGTCAGCTGGCGAGGGCACTGGTCCATCAGGAGCAGATCGTCCAGGTACACTATCATCCGTATACTTCGAGCCCTTAGGTATTCCACCACCGGTTTTGAGAACCTTGGTGAAGCACCAAGGGGCTGAGGAGAGGCCAATCAACAGAGAGGTAAACTTGAGGGTCTGTTGCCACCAAATGAACTGAAGGAACCGGCGGTGAGGCGGAAAGATCAGAGTGACCAAATAGGCATCCTTGAGATCTAGCCATACCATCAAGTCTAAGGGGCACAGGACATCTCTGAGGAGGTGAATACCCTCCATTTTGAAGTGGCGATAGATCAGCCACTCATTGAATTCGCTGAGGTTTATCACCGTGCCTTCGGCCCCCATTGGTCTTGTCGACCAGAAATATGTTGCTGACGAATCCCCGGGGATGCGGGTTGAGAGGGAAATAGCGCCTTTGGTGAGGAGGGACGTGACTTTCTCGTCCACCAGGGCGGCCTCTTTCTGAGAGAACTGAACGGGGTCTTACCCTTTGAGTGGGCTCGCCAAAGAACTCTATGCAAAAACCTTGTACTGTCTGAAGGACCCAAGCATCCCTGTGATGGAAGTCTAAATCTGGAAAAAACTCACCAGACGGCCCCCTACCTTTAACAGGGAAGAACGGAGAACATTCACTAGGACTTGCGGAGTTCACAGCTCCTCAGAATCCTTTGCCCCTGCCACGTCGACCTCTTGTGGGGTAGAAATTACCAAACCGGGACTGATCTTGGAACTGGCCTGCCTGGAGCCTTGTCCTCTTGGAGGATACTGATTGGATGGGCAGCAAGTCGAGGGGTCCCTACCTCGACCGTCCCCGTGGAAAACACTGGGGAAGACTTATTTAATGGAACTCAGGGTTTAATCAAGGGAGGTAAATGTATTTACAAATTTGCCAAGCTCTTTAACAAATGACTCTCCTAAAAGGCCTCCCTGGGCAATGGCACCCACCTCTGAGTCTGCGAGATCCCCCAACTTTGGGTCTACCTTAATTAAGAGAGGGCAACAGCGCTCTGTGGAAAGGGTGCAATTTGCATTGCCAAGGAATATACCAGCCCTTTCAGCGCACCCGAAAGTGTGTCTGGGGAGTTAAGGGGACCTGCAAGTTTGACCTCGGCCACGTCCAGAATTTTTGTGAGGGGACCCAGGGTATCCAGGAGCTTGTCCTGGCATGCCCTCCAAGACCAATCTATCCCCTTTTTGGGATCGTTGATGAACTTCTGGAGGAAGGTGGCCATGCGGGTGTCTATCCTGGGAGTAAAAGCCACTTTCCCCGAGAGAGAGAGAGAGGGGCAAGGACACTTGGCACGGAGGCAAATACGGGTCTCTATCTCCAGCTGTTGCCGAATGTGCCCTGCCACATACACTGCGACTTTGTCGGCTGGGGCTCACTCAGAAGAGCGGGGATGTATAATCTCATCCGGGTCAAGCATGTCCGAAGTACCAAGCAAGCACTGAGTGGCCTGGGAGAGGCGGGAGGGGAGCCATGGTCTAGAGGGGCAAGGCTTATTATCAGGATCCCCTGCATCGCTATCTGTGGCAGCAGCATCAGGGGTCGGGAACCCCTCATCCCCTACTGATAAGGGAGGTTGGCTGGCCTAGAAAGCCTGCTTGAGCCTGACAAAGGTGTCCAAGTCTACTCCAGATTCTCAAGAGTGTTTGGCGGGGACTGGCTCTTGATCTAGAATAGCTGGCGGAGGAGGAGCCCCCGGGAACTACAAAGGGGGAACATGAGCAGCTAGCTTTGCGCAGGCTGTGCTATCTGATGTGACAGTTGCTCCTCTAAAGAAGGCATAGCTTCCGAAACTGCTCTGTGGATAGATGCATCCACGGCATCGTAAAAGTCATCCTCCCAGAGGAGGTCAGCGAGGGGGTCCACCATCCCCTGGACGTCGTCCTCATACTCCATTATGGTAGAGTGCTAAGGAACCCTGGCACCTGGAGAGGGTACAACAGAGAGCTGGGTTTCAGCCTGCAGCATTAAAGGGCTCTTAGAGGAGCTTCAACTTGGGGCTGGGTGTCAGCTGAGTATTGTGTGTGAGGGACTCGCAGGTGGGGTCTAAGCCCTGGGACACTTCACCCTGGTGCAATGATTTAGGTGAGGGAGTGGCCGACCTGGGATCATGTCCCAATAGGCCTCAGAGGTCTAATAATACAGACCCAGTCAGGGCGTCAGGGAAAAGAGATTCCGACTCTGCTGCTGCGTGAGTTTCTTTTATGAAATTGGCAGCAGAGCATTCAAACTGCACTGGACAAACATAATTGGTCACGATCGGCAATACAGACCACAGCTAGTGTCTACCTCCGGTCGATATAGGCTCTAGACAATGGCGCAGAGGCCGAACCCCTCCGTGAGGAAATTCAATCCTGCGCACCGCCGTCTCGTGTCGCCTCCAGCGGACCATACAACAGGAGCCGCACTAAATCTGGCCGCGTAAGAGCGTCGAGCACTCCTGCAGTGTAGGTAACAAAGGCAGGGAAACGCTGCAGCCGATTAATAGCACCTAAAAGACGTGCAAAGTCGTGCAACAAAACAAAACCAAATCGCTAAACCATGTAATCACCAAATATCATTCGATAAGCAGAACATTGCTAAACAGTGAAAAGGTTGACTGAGCACAGCTGCGCAACAGCAAAGAAAGAGGGAGAAGGGCCAGTGAGGAAGGACTATGTTGGACCTCCGTGCCCCCTGATTGGTGCTAGCAGGACTGTTCCTTATTGGACATTTTTTTACTACAGTTTTTTCCCAAGTGTTCATGGGAAAAGTAGTTTTGTTTCTTGTTGATGATGGCTTCTGTGTTAAAATAAAGTGAAGAAAAAAGGCATAATCTTCGCCTCCGGTCCTGATATAGAATTTCATAGCCCCATTTATAAGTCACTTTATAAAACTCTGCCATATGGAAAATGACATTCGTTGGCAAGTGATTGAGATAGTGACAAAACCAAGATGGGCTGTTGATGTTCAAGCCTTGTAGAATAGAGCGAGCGTAATGTAGGTGGATCTTCAAATGTGATAGTATTATCAATAGACTTAAAGCCATGAAAGAATTTAGCCCCACTGCTTCAGTTTGATGAGCTACACTTCTTGAGGTATTGTACATGTACACTGATTGTGCCCTAACTGTCTGTAGATATTACATTTAATTCCCTTTTCCACAATGACTACAGACTTGTAGTACGTGCACTGACTGCAACTATATGTATCTGGACTTTGTAACAGCCCATTCGGACAGTGTACATGTATATTGGTTGTGACCTAACCGCCAGTAGATACTATGGGCCTGATTTAACAAGGGCTTGCGTTGGCCTTAAGGTGACGCAAGGGCAACACAGGTCCTTAAGGGAGATTTACTGTGACATGCCTTACATGACTCTGTGTGGCATAGTAAATCTGGGGTAACAGAAGTCAGCGCAAGATGCTGCCTTGCGTTACCATGCCCCGGGAAGGCATTCCAAGGGTGAACCATGTGTGTTTCCATGCATCCACCCATAGGGCCTCTTTTACAATATTTTGACACAGGGCAGCAAGCCTTCCTGCTGCACTGCCGTGCGTCAAAAGTAAAGGGAATGAATGCGCTGTACCTACAAGATATGGTGCTTCCCCGGCGCTGGCGCACAATTACCTCCCATGCACCAACGCAGGCACCCTTGCGCCATGGTGCAAGGGTGTTGGTGTTGTAAGGGTGATTGTTTTATGCAGGAAGGGACACCTTCCTGCAGAAAAAAAATCACAACAGGTGTTTTCCTCTTTCTATTTATGCTGCAGAATGCAGCACACATAGAAAAAGGGAAAAAAGGAGAAATAAAGGTATTTATTCTCATTGCGCCTGTAGGAATCTGATGCATTGCCAGGTTTACAGAACCTTGTAAATCTGGGATTGCGTCAGGTTGCATGGATGTTGCGTGGAAACACCCACAGCAACACCCAAGGAACGTCCCCTTTCACACAGTGTAATGCATGAAAAGGGCCATATTTACAAGGCCATAAAAGGCCACGCATAGTGGCTTTATGTGACCTTGTAAATGTGGGCAGGCACACACCGCCGCTGGTGCATCAAAAAAAGTGATGCCAGGGCAGCGCAATGGGCTTGTAAAAACGCCTCATAGTTTTTAATGCATTTCCAGATTTACTAACACTAGTAAACCTGGTAATGCGTTAAAATGATATGCCTTCCCAGGGGAGGTGTAATGAGGAGAAATACATTTATTTCTCATTGTTTTTTCCTCTTTCTACGTGTGCTACATTCTGCAGCACACATAAAACGGGGAAAAAGCCTCAGAGGATCGTTTTTGTACAGGGAGGTGTCCCTTCCTGCACAAAAACAGTCCTGGTCATAATGCAAGCACTTGGTAGCCGCAAGTGTGCCAGCACCGAGTGAGAGCAGGAATGCACCATATCTTAGTAGATATAGCACATTCCTTCCGTCTCAAATTGATGCTGCGCAGCGAGGTGTCTTGCTGCATTTTGTTGTGCCAAATATTAGTTAATCAGCCCCATTGTCTGGCTTCCTGTTTGTACAAACACTATTGTGTTATTGTACATTTAAATTGTGTGCGACTGAACCACGATCTGATACTATGGGACATATTTACAAGGAAATAGTGGAGCGTGGAGCTGTGGCAAATAGTGCTGCACCGCTATCCGTTATTTCCAAAACGCAGGGATGCACACAATTTACAAAAATGTGTTTCCCCTAGTGCTGATGCTAAAAATAGCTGCCTAGCGCCAACACAGACGCCCTTGCGCCATAGTGCAAGGGTGCCTTGTGTTGCAGGGAATGATTGTTTATGTGCAGGAAGGTGTCCTTTCCTGGCCATTAACAGTCAATAATGGTGATTTGCTACTTCTAATTGTGGTGCATTCTGCAACACACATAGAAGTAGTAAATCTCCATTATTTGATGTCTGTCTGTGTGCAGGAAAGGGCACTTTCCTGCACATAAATAATCATTAATTGTGTTTTACTCTTTCTATGTTTGCTGCAGAAAGCAGCACACATAGAAAAACGCAAAAACTAGGGAAAATAAAAAGTATTTCTCCTCGTTGCACCATTCTAACGCCTGCTATTGCATAGTGTTTGATTTTGTTTCTGCATCAGATTAACACATCCTTGTAAATCTGGGGCAGCAATGGGTGTTGCGGTGGAACGCCCACAGCAGCACCCACCCCCCTTTCACACCGATACCGCATGAAAGGGTAACATATTTACAAAGTGGTATTAAGCCACAAGCTTAACGTCACTTTGTAAATATGGTGCAGGGCATTGCACCACCGGAACGTCAGTAAAAGTAATGAAATCCCCTTGTAAATATGTCCCTATATCTAGTTTCCTTTTTGCGAAATGACTACACATTTCTATTCTGTGCAGTGACTGTAGGTGCATCATTAACTATATACATACGAACATATATTGTCATTATTTAAGATATGTTGTCCCCCAAGTGTCTTTAATAAGGAATGGATGACCATATCATTATATGTGTTATATTTATTGTCAACTGAACTAACTCTGGTTTGTTTAGCTGAATTCAATACTATGTCATCACATAAAACTGTTTTTTATGTCGGATGAGTCGTGACTTACCCATTTTTTTCACTTATATTTTTTGTAACTATTTCCAATATATTTTGAAAACTTTTTTTCTGAAGTCCAGTCCCTTTGTAAGTCCTTTTTCATAAGTTCTTTTTTTCCAAGTCTTTTTTCTGTTATCTTTTTATCCAAGATGTGCGCGTCTGACATTTTGTATTTGAATAGATGGACCCGGGCCTCTTGCATGCAATCTATTTGAACATCAGGACAGCGACTGCTGCAGCTGCTCCCGACGCTCCTTACCCATGTCTGGTTGATTCTTCAGCCACCACGTGGCAGGCACAATTCTGGCACCTCGCATATTCTATTGGAGGCTTCAAAGGTATGTTGATGTCTGGTTTCTTCGGAATGGATAGTCTGTTTTAGACTCGTCTTTATCCAGCCAGTTGTGACTCCATGTTGCCATTTTTGTCTTGACAGTGATTGATCCCCATTCCTGCAAGTTCTTACAAGCGGAAATCTTTTTTTCTGAGGTAGTCTTCCCTCACCGTATCACACAATTCAGTGGTGGGTTAACACATTTTTATACTGATTCCCTATTGATATTATTTTCCAGTTTACTCTTAGATTCTCATTGCTGTACCAGATATGATATCCCTTCAACATGTACTTTTAGTTTTTTGTTAGTACATGGCTTACAATATCATATGAATTTTAACAAGCCTGATGATGAACCATGATGCGATTAGGGTTAGAAACTTCTTTGAAATGAAGGACAAATGGAACCCATGTGATTGCACCACTGAAGGACGTGAAGCAGCATTGATTATCTATTCTGCTGGTTCCTTTGCTTAGACCACTTTCGTACACACCTTATTTGTTTGTCGTTTATCATTGTGTGAACACTCATGAGCACTGAGCACTTTATATAGCAGTAATATGTTAGATACTTGTAAATGTGCCTCTCTGCTTCAATAATTGTATTTTGAAAGTGTCAAATCTTCTATTCGTTGAATCTTCACATGCGTGTCTAATTTCATAAATGAAAAGAAAAGTTTTCACGTGGCACCTATGTTGCTTGTCCAACGCTCACTTGTCTTCATATCTGAAGGTCAATCACCTGCTTCATGGGACTCAATCTGGTTTTTAGAGCCCTCCAGAGTACAGAGACCTAGCTCTTAGCCATCTCTGTCATCTGCCTAGGATATGCTGCAGCAGCCATAAAAACTAATCAAGGCTGCCCAGTTAAAAATATTTATCCATCCCTGACAGTATGCAGATATGCAGAATCATTTACCCACCTGTATGTCCGCAGTTACTGTGCAGCTTTTTAAAGATAAATTAAGACAATTCTTTGGATGGCCATCCAGTTGGTGGCCTTCGGAGTTAGGTCTCATTCACACAAAACCCAGTGTATGAGGCATTTGGGTCCTGATTACAAGTAGTACTACTGCGTCGATGGTCCAAAGAAGACTGCTGAGCCAGCGGTCTTCCACCCACCATATTAAGATGCATGCAGCCTGAGCCAATCATCCCCATTTGTAAGCATCCACATTTGTAAAGCGTGAACAATCACCCATAAGGGTCTCTAGGCGCTGGGGGCCGTCGGGAAGATTGTTAGAACCGGCGGTCTCTAGTTGGCAGAGGTATACACTTCTGACAAATAGGGACCTACCAACTCTAGTCAGGGAAAGGGGATTACACACTCAGATAACCCCTGCTACCCCCTTGGTAGCTTGGCAGAGCAGACAGGCTTATCTCAGAGGCAGTGTGTTAAGCATTTATGACCACATACAGTAATAAAGTGAATACACTACAGATGGACACGACACAGAAGTTATTATAAAAATAGTATTTTTATATAAGGCTTAGCACAAGACCAAATAACGACAAAAATATACCACAGTCTTAATAAATACTCTTTGGAAGGAAAATAATAGTTCAAGTAAGGTTTCTTTTTGGCAAATAGTTCTTTAGCAAAGTATTCTTCTGAGCACAGTTCTTTGGCAACAATGTAACCCCCACAGGAGTCACACGACGTCGAGTCTACAAGATTCCCAAGGTTCGGCGTTGACCGCGAGGAGCGCTACGTCGAGCCTGGAGTCGCAACAGACCCCACAAGTACAGTACCTTGAGAAACGAAGAAAACGAGGATCCACGGCGTCGAGATGTCGGCGTCGAGGTCGGCGTCGATCGTGCCTCAGAGTCGGGTCAATCCGCAGCGGCGTCGAGGGATGTCGGGCCGGAGCAGCGCTCACGGCGTCGAGAAGGGCGTCGAGTCGATGCGATCAGCAGCGGCGTCGGGACGGGGTCGCTTGGAGGTAGAGCCGATACTCACTCCTCACTGGCGTCGATACCGGCGTCGAGACGGGGTCACTTGGAGCCGGGGCCGATACCCACTGCTCACTGGCGTTGCTGCTGGCGTCGAGACTGCAGATTTTCCCTGGTGTACTGGAAACAACACTTTCCAGCAATTCAGCAAATGGTGAAGTCCTTTGGCCCTGTGACTTCAGCAGGAGACTGGCACTCTTCCAGCCCTTGGAGATTTCCTAGCAAGTGTTCAGAGAGTACACACCAAGTTCCTCTCTCCTTGTTCCTTGGCAAAAATAAAGAAGCAGCTTTCAGGTTCCTCCACAGCAAAACAGCGCTCTGGCAGAAAGGGGAGGCAAGTCCTTAGATCAGCAGGCTTCTTGTCCTTGGTACAGGTTTCCTTGTCAGAAGTGATCTGAGTTCTTGGTTCAGGGGTCCTTCTCTTATACCCCTTTTTCCCTTTGTTCCCTTTGTCCAAGCAGGGCGATTCCCACCATCTCAGGTTTGTTGTGGGTGTTGCCAGGCAGAGGCACCTGGCCTATTCACTGGGCAGGGCAGAGTCCTCAGCCGCCCAGCAGGAGGCGGAGCCAGTATTGTCACTGGTAGGAGCAGGGCTATCAGTCGCCCAGCAGGAGGCGGGGCCAGTATTGTGTCAGGCAGGGCAGGCTACTCTTCCCTCACTCTACGTGTAAACGCCCCATTCACCCCACACTGACTCACTCAGACCTCTGGAGCCACCCAGCCCCTGACACACACACCAAACCAGCAGAGACCGGTAGATAGTTGGACAAGAAAATAGCCACTTTCTAAAAGTGCTATTTTCAAACATAGAATTTAAAAACCATCCATCCTAAAGGGTGTGTTATTAAATTCTGAGTTCAGGGATACTAAACTCGACTTGCTACCATGCTCCCTGAGTCAGATAGATTATAATGGAGTTAATAATCAGTCTGCCCAGTCTGGCCTATTGGAGGCAGGTAGCCCTTCAATAGTGAAAAACGAAAATGGCTGTAATTCACTATTAGGTCATGCCACACACATCAGGGCATGACCTACCTTTTACCAACAATGCACCCTGCCCTAGGGCCTACCATAGAGGTGTCTGGAATGTGGCAAAGGGAAGGTTTAGAGACTGGTAAGTAGGTTTCCTTACCAAGTCGACATGGCAGTCAGGGACTGCACGCAGGCGCCGCGGTGGCAGGCCTGAGACACATTTTGCACGCTGCTTCTGTGGGTGGCACAACCAGTGCTGCAAGCCCACCAGCAGCAGTTAACTTACACGCCCTTGGCACGCGCAGTGCACTAGACTAGGGTCTGAACAGTAAGTCAACCAAGCCAATCATGGTAACACCAATCAATGTAACAATTTAACATAGGGAGCACTTGCACTGTGGCACTGATCAGCAGTGGCACAGTGCCCAAAGCAATAAACCAGCAAAAACATCGTAAACAGAGGAGGCAAACAGAAAAAAATGGAGGAGAGACTCATGCCAATGATGCCAGGTCTAACACGTGTCCCCTCCAGCTGAAATGTGGGGAGAACTACCCTTCACCCAGGGAGTCCTCATCACTAAGGCGGAAAAATCTGGACAGACCATCAGCATTGGCGTGATCTGTACCAGGGCGGTGTTCCACCGTAAAGTCCATCCCCTGTAGGGAAATGGACCACCTCAACAGCTTTGGGTTCTCACCCCTCATCTGCATTAACCATCTGAGGGGCCTGTGGTCCGTCTGAACCCGGAAGTGAGACCCAAACAAGTAGGGTCTTAGCTTCTTCAGCGCCCAGACCACAGCAAATGCCTCACGCTCTATCGCACTCCACCTTTGTTCCCTGGGAAGTAACCTCCGGCTGATGAAGGCTACAGGTAAGTCTCGGCCCTCCTCATTCATCTGTGCTAGAACAGCCCCCACACCATGCTCTGAAGCGTCCGTCTGGACAATGAATTCTTTTGAAAAGTCGGGTGCCTGGAGGACCGGTGCTGTACACATTGCAGTTTTCAGGGTGTCAAAGGCTTTCTGACAGGCGTCAGTCCAGATCACAAGTCTCGGCTGCTTCCTGGAAGTTAGCGAGGTCAAGGGGTGCACAATGTTGCCATACCCCTTGACAAACCTCCTGTAGTAACCCGTGAGACCCAAGAAGGCTCTCACCTGAGTCTGGGTTTTGGGCGGTTCCCAAGCCAGGATGGTATCTATCTTGGGTTGCAGGGGGGCCACCTTGCCGCTCCCTACTTGGTGCCCCAAGTACACCACTGAACCCTGCCCAATCTGGCACTTACTAGCCTTGATTGTGAGGCCTGCTCTGCGCAGGGCCAACAACACTTCCTGGAGGTGGCGCAAGTGTTCCTCCCAGCTGGCGCTGAACACTGCTATATCGTCCAGGTAGGCGGCGCTGAAATCTTCCAGCCCGGCCAATACCTGGTTAACCAACCTCTGGAATGTGGCAGGGGCATTCTTCATCCCGAAGGGCATCACACGGAACTGGTAGTGCCCATCTGGTGTGGAGAATGCAGACCTCTCTTTTGCCCCATCAGTCAAGGCGATCTGCCAGTACCCAGACGTTAGATCAAACGTACTAAGGTACCGGGCAGCCCCCAACCGATCGATGAGCTCATCAGCTCTGGGGATGGGGTGCGCGTCAGTCTTGGTGACCGAATTGAGTCCTCGGTAATCCACACAGAACCGAAGTTCTGGTGAAGCACCAGGCGCTGCAGCCTTTGGGACCAAGACCACTGGGCTGGCCCAAGGACTGCTAGAGGACTCAACCACCCCTAAGGCAAACATCTTGGAGACCTCCTCCTTGATGTATGCTCTGACCTTGTCAGTCACCCTGTAGGCCTTGTGCCTCACAGGAGTGCTGTCCCCGGTGTCCACATCATGGACACACCACTGAGTGACACCAGGGATTAAGGAGAACAGATCAGGGAATTGTACTAACAGATGGCGACAATCTTGCTGCTGCTCAGGGGTCAGTGTGTCAGAGAGGACAACACCATCCACTGACCCATCTTTTTCTTTTGCACACAAGAGGTCAGGAAGAGGCTCACTCTCCTCCTCCATCCCAGCATCTGTGGCAAGGAGCATGCCCACTTCGGACCTTTCTAAGTGGGGCTTTAACCGGTTGACATGCAGGACCCTTAAGGGGTTCCTGGGAGACTTCAAGTCCACCAAGTAGGTGACATCGCTCTTTTTCTCCACAACCTCAAATGGTCCAGTCCACCTGTCCTTGAGCGCACAAGGTTCCACAGGGGCCATGACCCAAACTTTCTGACCAGGTTGAAGCTCAACCAGAGTGGCATTCTGATCGTACCACCGCTTCATCTCTTCCTGGCTGGCCTCCAGATTTGCCTGAGCAAGATCTCTGAAGCGCCGAGTCTGGTTCCTAAAGGCCAGCATGTAACTATATACATCCTGGGGAGGTTTCCTGGGAGATTGCTCCCAGCCTTCTTTGACCAGACTCAAAGGTCCTCTTACCGGGTGACCATACAGGAGCTCAAAGGGGCTGAACCCTAGAGACTTCTGTGGCACCTCACGGTAAGCAAACAGCAGGCATGGCAAGAGGACGTCCCATTTACGCCTCATTGGTTCTTCAAGACCCATGATCATGCCTTTTAGGGTCCGGTTGAATCTCTCAACCAGCCCATTACCTTGAGGGTGGTAAGGAGTGGTAAACTTGTAGGTTACCCCACACTCCTTCCACAGAGACTTCATATAATTCGAAATGAAGTTGGTGCCCCGGTCTGACACCACCTCTCTGGGGAACCCCATGCGGGAGAAAACACCCATCAGTGCCCGTCCCACCACGGGGGCCGTCACTGTTCGGAGAGGGATGGCTTCCGGGTACCGGGTGGCATGGTCCACCAAGACCAGGATAAACCTGTTGCCCATGGCTGTCTTGGGGTCCAGTGGCCCCACAATGTCAATTCCCACTCGCTCAAAGGGGGTACTGACGACGGGAAAAGGTTGGAGGGGAGCCTTCTGCTTCCGCCCACTTTTCCCACTTGCCTGGCAAGCTTGACATGTCCTACAATGGATATCTGAATCCCTTCTCATCTGAGGCCAATAAAAATGGGTGACAAGCCTGTCATAGGTCTTGTCCTGCCCCAGATGTCCAGCTAACGGAACGTCATGAGCCAACCCCAGTAGGAAGGCTCTGAAGCGCTGGGGTACCACCAGCACACGGGCTGACCCAGGTTCAGCAGCCTTAGGCTCGCTATACAGGAGGTCGTTCTCCCAGTAGACCCAATGTGATCCTGACTGATCACCTGTCGTTTGGGCTGAGGCCTGCTGCCTCATACCCACAAGAGAAGGGCACACTTTCTGTTCAGCACAAAATTCCTCCCTGGAGGGGCCACCATCCTGCTGCCAATGGGTCAGCTCGGGCAGGTCTCCCAGTTCGGCCACTTGTTCTCCTGTCGGTTCCAGGGCATCCCCCTCAGGGTCTGCTCCCTCCTGGACCGCGGGAACGATGGGGGACGGTTTCCCGCGCCCCCTGCCTCTTCTCTTCACGGTTGGGACCTGGGCCATACTTTCAGGCTCCGGGCCCCCATCAACACCCTTACTGACTGACATGGACCGGGTGGTCGCACACACCCACTCAGGCAGACCCAACATTTCCAGATGCGCTTTTCTCTCCACCTTAGCCCAAGGGGAGTCCTCCAAATCATTGCCCAAGAGACAATCAACAGGCATGGCGGGCCTCACAGCAACCTGAAGAGTACCTGAGACCTCCCCCCACTCAAAGGGAACTTGAGCTACCTCACACTGACTCTGTGAGTTGTCAGCAGCTACAACGGGGTAGAATGCATGAGGGACCACCTGCTCTCTGGACACCAAGTGACACTTGACAGCTGTCACACTCGCTCCGGTGTCTCTGAGAGCTTCCACCCTATGGCCATTAATGGTCACCCACTGCCTATATTTCTTAGTGTTACTAGGCAGAGGGGTTGGAGGGACCATTTCCACGTCTCCTAAAGAGACCAGGGACATTTCTGCGGGACCCCACCCACCGGGGGCACCCATCTCCTCCCCTCCCAGGGCTACACTCGCTACCTGACGAGGGGGTGCACGCGGCGGTGCATTCGAATCCTTCATGGGACACTGGGGATCATAATAACGGTGTCCCACCTGCTTACAGGCATAGCAGGTCATGGGGCCCCTGTGAACAGGTTTACCTGTCGGGGCCTCTGGCTTCTTTACAGGGGGAGGCTGGGAACCCTTCCCTTGGTTCCCTTGGGGACTACTTTGGGGCCCTTTCTGAAACTCCCTCTGTTTACCCCTGTCCCCCCCACTCTTCTGCTGGGGACCCTGCCCACCCTTGGCTGAGTCTCCCACTGGACCCTTGTGGACCCTGGTACTGACCCAGCGGTCCGCCTCCTCAGCAAGTTTTCTAGGGTTAGATATCTTGCTATCAACAAGGTGCTGGCGTAGCTCTGGAAAACAGTTATTAGACAAGTGCTCCCAAGCAAACAAATCATAAAGAGCATCATAACTATCAACCTTGCTACCCTTTATCCAACCATCCATGGTTCTGCAGAAAAAAGACACATATTCAACCCACGTAGTACCAGGCAACTTCTTACATTCTCTAAAGGTTTGTCTGTACTTTTCTGGGGTTAAGCCATATCTCAGCATTAAAGCATCTTTCATATGAGTATAAGACATCCTATCCTCAGCAGGAAGGCTCAACAAGGTATCTCTCCCCTCGTTTGTAAAGCGGCTCCACAACCCCGTTCCCCAATCCTTCTCAGGGACCCGGTGGGCCAACAATGCTAACTCATACGCTTTAAACCATTGGCTAATATCTTCATTCTTACTGTAATCCTTGATCACATCTTTAGGAAAATAAAACCTACTTTCTGCAGGCACAGATGGAGTGCTGCCACCAGAGGGATTCAACTCTAAACTCTTAGTTTTAAGCTCCATCTCCCTCACCATCTTCTCACGTTCAAACGCCAATTTCTCTCTCTCAAAATCTAATCTTTTGCTCTCCATTTCAGCTTCTCTCTTGCTTCTTGCATTCTCTAATTCCAACTGCCCTCCTAATTTAAGTTTTGCCATTTCTAACTTGTACCCCCTCTCCTTCTCCCTGTCTTCTAATTCTTCGGGGGAAAGGCTCCTAGAGGACGCACTACTGCCTGGAGATGACACTGGCCCACCTGTGGGCTCTTCCTCTTCCTCTTCTTCTTCCTCTTCCGGTACCACCACCGGATCAGAGGGATTTCTGGCCTCTAACCAGGCCTTCAGCGCTCTGAGGAAGCCCTCTTTCTTTGAGACACCTGTGGTAGGAACTTTAAACTGCTTGCAAAATCCTTTTAGATCTTTTAGCGTGTAGGAATCTATCTTCTCCTTATCGAATTCCCCCACAACATTCTCCACAGGTGTAGCAGCTCCGGCATTCTCCATGGTCAAAACTGGCAGTGTTTAAGAAAATAAGCTCCAGGAAAGCGGAGAACAAAAATAGGCAATCCTACCAAAACAGAATGTGGCTGCGTTATGGTCTGCTTTCACTATGTAGCGTACACTAATCACTGCACATGAGTCATAAATGCAAAGTTCAAATCCTCACCGCTGACCACCAATGTTAGAACCGGCGGTCTCTAGTTGGCAGAGGTATACACTTCTGACAAATAGGGACCTACCAACTCTAGTCAGGGAAAGGGGATTACACACTCAGATAACCCCTGCTACCCCCTTGGTAGCTTGGCAGAGCAGACAGGCTTATCTCAGAGGCAGTGTGTTAAGCATTTATGACCACATACAGTAATAAAGTGAATACACTACAGATGGACACGACACAGAAGTTATTATAAAAATAGTATTTTTATATAAGGCTTAGCACAAGACCAAATAACGACAAAAATATACCACAGTCTTAATAAATACTCTTTGGAAGGAAAATAATAGTTCAAGTAAGGTTTCTTTTTGGCAAATAGTTCTTTAGCAAAGTATTCTTCTGAGCACAGTTCTTTGGCAACAATGTAACCCCCACAGGAGTCACACGACGTCGAGTCTACAAGATTCCCAAGGTTCGGCGTTGACCGCGAGGAGCGCTACGTCGAGCCTGGAGTCGCAACAGACCCCACAAGTACAGTACCTTGAGAAACGAAGAAAACGAGGATCCACGGCGTCGAGATGTCGGCGTCGAGGTCGGCGTCGATCGTGCCTCAGAGTCGGGTCAATCCGCAGCGGCGTCGAGGGATGTCGGGCCGGAGCAGCGCTCACGGCGTCGAGAAGGGCGTCGAGTCGATGCGATCAGCAGCGGCGTCGGGACGGGGTCGCTTGGAGGTAGAGCCGATACTCACTCCTCACTGGCGTCGATACCGGCGTCGAGACGGGGTCACTTGGAGCCGGGGCCGATACCCACTGCTCACTGGCGTTGCTGCTGGCGTCGAGACTGCAGATTTTCCCTGGTGTACTGGAAACAACACTTTCCAGCAATTCAGCAAATGGTGAAGTCCTTTGGCCCTGTGACTTCAGCAGGAGACTGGCACTCTTCCAGCCCTTGGAGATTTCCTAGCAAGTGTTCAGAGAGTACACACCAAGTTCCTCTCTCCTTGTTCCTTGGCAAAAATAAAGAAGCAGCTTTCAGGTTCCTCCACAGCAAAACAGCGCTCTGGCAGAAAGGGGAGGCAAGTCCTTAGATCAGCAGGCTTCTTGTCCTTGGTACAGGTTTCCTTGTCAGAAGTGATCTGAGTTCTTGGTTCAGGGGTCCTTCTCTTATACCCCTTTTTCCCTTTGTTCCCTTTGTCCAAGCAGGGCGATTCCCACCATCTCAGGTTTGTTGTGGGTGTTGCCAGGCAGAGGCACCTGGCCTATTCACTGGGCAGGGCAGAGTCCTCAGCCGCCCAGCAGGAGGCGGAGCCAGTATTGTCACTGGTAGGAGCAGGGCTATCAGTCGCCCAGCAGGAGGCGGGGCCAGTATTGTGTCAGGCAGGGCAGGCTACTCTTCCCTCACTCTACGTGTAAACGCCCCATTCACCCCACACTGACTCACTCAGACCTCTGGAGCCACCCAGCCCCTGACACACACACCAAACCAGCAGAGACCGGTAGATAGTTGGACAAGAAAATAGCCACTTTCTAAAAGTGCTATTTTCAAACATAGAATTTAAAAACCATCCATCCTAAAGGGTGTGTTATTAAATTCTGAGTTCAGGGATACTAAACTCGACTTGCTACCATGCTCCCTGAGTCAGATAGATTATAATGGAGTTAATAATCAGTCTGCCCAGTCTGGCCTATTGGAGGCAGGTAGCCCTTCAATAGTGAAAAACGAAAATGGCTGTAATTCACTATTAGGTCATGCCACACACATCAGGGCATGACCTACCTTTTACCAACAATGCACCCTGCCCTAGGGCCTACCATAGAGGTGTCTGGAATGTGGCAAAGGGAAGGTTTAGAGACTGGTAAGTAGGTTTCCTTACCAAGTCGACATGGCAGTCAGGGACTGCACGCAGGCGCCGCGGTGGCAGGCCTGAGACACATTTTGCACACTGCTTCTGTGGGTGGCACAACCAGTGCTGCAAGCCCACCAGCAGCAGTTAACTTACACGCCCTTGGCACGCGCAGTGCACTAGACTAGGGTCTGAACAGTAAGTCAACCAAGCCAATCATGGTAACACCAATCAATGTAACAATTTAACATAGGGAGCACTTGCACTGTGGCACTGATCAGCAGTGGCACAGTGCCCAAAGCAATAAACCAGCAAAAACATCGTAAACAGAGGAGGCAAACAGAAAAAAATGGAGGAGAGACTCATGCCAATGATGCCAGGTCTAACAAAGATTAAGCAAGCTATTGCTCAGAGTCACATGGTGCTGAGCTAATCTGCCACCAGAGCCGGGGATCGAACCGTGATCCCCAGATTCCGGAGTCAGTCGCCCTGGCCGCGGCGCCACACCTCTTCCCGGCTGCTGTCGATGGAGTGGTTCCCGCCTGGGCTGCAGCGGACTGCAATGTTGGCGATGCGTACTCCGACACCGCCAGGGCCACGTTCTCTCTCCAAGCCGCTTACTAAAACACAGCCCCCTAGCACCGTTTCTCCAACAGCAGTAGGCCGCCATGGTACGCTCTCAGCAAAGCACCAGAACAATGCCCATTGGATGGATTAAAAAACAACACAGCTGATATCCATTGGCCAAGTGGACACACCTGCAAATCACACTATAAAACACACCCCATCCCAGACCATGATTCTTTGCCTCTCCACTGCAGCACAGAAAAACAGAGCAGCAATTTTGGTCACATAACTATTTTTCCGTATCCCATTTAACACGTTGCACACACTTTTATGCATTTTTTACTATTATCTCTTGGTGTTTTTGTTAGACATTGTCACCCACTTTAATTTCTAGTTATGTTACACCCCAAAAATCCACGTTTTTCAGAGTCTCAATTGTCAGTCATGGTGGAAAAAATCATAACAGAAGAGCCACAATTGTTTGGAGCCCAAGTGCAACAAAATCCACTCAGTAGGAAAATGGAATTGTGGTCCAGAATAGTCGACAAAGTGAATGCTGTAGGTACCACCTTATGCACAAAGGAGGAAATTAGGAAGAGGTGGCACGAACCGATGGCTAAGGTCCGTTCCCCGGCCTCCAATAATCACCTGGCAGCCCAGAAGACTGGTGGTGGTCCTCCCAGTTCCCTAGTACAACTCTTTCCCTGTAAGGAGAAAATCTTGGCCATCCTGCATTCTGATGGCTTGAAAGGATTAGCTGGGTGAGTAGAGCCAGGAAAGTTACACCTCACTAACTGTCACAACCCTTCAATGTCTTATATGCTCTAATCTCAGCTTTTGCTATTGTGTTGTCTGTCTACTTTCTTAATACACAGCATTCAAAAGTATCAGAGATGTTTGATTGTCAGTTTCAATGTATATTGTTGAATATAAGATTACATGTATCAATCTCCATTACATGCCACATGTTGGAATGCTATTTGTAAGAGTATTACTATGAAATTATCATCCCAGGATCCATGATATGTGTCAATATATAAATGTATGGTCCAGCCCAACTACATTTTGGCAACAGTTATGTAACACTAACCATATGTCAAGCGTTGGCAAATAGAGATTGAAATGACTAGAACTACCACAAGCCCCTGTTTCTGTGACTCTAAACAAGATGCAATAGTGAGTTTGCCCAGTTTTATTTGTCTCACATGTTACACCTGATTTCCACTTCTCCTGGACTTAACCATTTGTCAAGTGTTGGCAAGTAGAGATTAAAATGACTACAACCACCATGAGGCCCTGTTTCTGTAACTCTAAACAAGATGCAATAGTGAGTTTGTCCATTTTCACTTGTCTCACATGTTACATCTGCCGTTCATTTCTCAAGGACTGAGCAATTTACATACAATGCTCTGCTCAGAGACATTTCTGCCTACTTAGCTTGATGCTGTCCTGATCTCCTCAACTGAAGGTATTGACGGCTTGAGTGACACCATTCCAAATGTGTGCCTCAAATATTTGTAAAGCAATAAGGTAATTCAGCTGATTAGACGTGGCAGGTGATCTATATACTCTGTGCTGCTCAAATCATGACTAGTGCTATATATACAACCAAGGGCCTCATTACGATGTCGGTCGGAAAGCCTCTAAGCAACAGTCAAATTCTCCTAGGCTGTGTCGGAACCCATTTGCCCGACTCGGTCGGAAACAATGCCGACCAACCGATTATGATGCTCGTGGTCGGAAGGGGAACCGTTCGGTCATTCTGAATCCGTTCCGACTGGCATTCAGAGAATCCGAGTCGGTCAGAGCCGATTCGTAAAGCTCAATGGACAGAGTTTCCGACCAACTGATTACTGTGTCGGATTCTGACAGCCTTTCTGACACAAAAAGATTGTCAGAAACTGACTTTGGGGGCCCCTAGTAGGCCCCCCATCATCCTGAGGTCTCCGGTTGGGGTCTGTGGGGGTAATCAAGAGAGGACCCTGTAAAACCATGTACAGTGTGGCAGGCACCATGAAGTGACCGCGACATGGTGCAAGGCTTATCGCAAACACACTTTTCCCCCAGAGGAGCCTGTGTTGACGGTTGGAACACAGGCTCCCATTGAAGTTAATGGGAGTCCTTCCGAACGGTGTTCAGAAGCATCGTAAATGGTCGGGCGGAACCGCCGATCACGAGTTGGTCGGTCCCGATTCCAAGTCGGTGTCGGGAGGAGGAAACTCCGACCGACATCGTAATGAGGCCCCAACTTGTGTGATCGCATGTATTGTACACAACTAGGCATTAGAATGGTCATATACATGTTACTTCTCCACTATATAAATTAAAATTATTCGTTTACTAATTGTTTTTTAAGTAGATATATGTAAATAGATATATTAATTATTATATATATGTGTGTTTAACTTTTTTATTGAGTTTATTTGTTATATTTGTTAAGACATGCTAAATCTATTTTTTTTTAATTTATGTTACTATTTAATATATTTATTACTTTAATGTATATATATTTTGTCATAAACAATATCTAATACAGCAATATTTATGAAAACAATATTTTTTCCAATGTTTTTGTACTTACCATTATGAGTATAGGACGGCGATATTTTTTGCATCAATATTTTGGTCACGATATTGTGATATGGGGATATTTTGAGGGTTGATATTTTGCCAGTGAACATATTTCATGCACACAAACAGGTGTCAACATTGGGCCCAGTGAGAAGAGGTTGGAAAACCATTCCAACACCTCTCTACACTTTCTCTACTGCTCAGGCATTGACTCGGGCAAACTCCCATCTTAAGCTTCATTGGCTATCTTTTCCCTCCCCAGCTCCCTTTCCTTTATGTTTCTCCTCCCACTCCCAGTAACTTCCCTCTCTCGCAACTTTTCTTCCCAGGCCTACCTTCTCTCCACTCATTCCGGGTGAGAGAGTCTTAGCTTTTCCCTCTCAAACTCCCTGGCCTGCTCATCTTGCTCAGATCTAGCATTCTGGAGAGCCAACTACAAGCTCAAAGTCTCTGCTAGACTCAACCCACCTAAAATATTTACTCCTGGAATTGGTGACAATGGTACCCTAGACATTTGAGGTGGTGTGCACACCTGGGGTATTCTAGAAACTAAAGGGGGTGAGTGCATTGGGGAAGCTCTCAGACGTACATTAGGGGACATGCTCTGAGTTTGTCTGGGATATATCCTAAGGAGACACAGGAACCCGACTCAACAGCACTCTCCTCCTAGGTTCCTGTTGGGCTTAGACCTCTCTGCAGGGTCACCTCCAAACATTTGCCTTCACCCCTCCTGTTTAATGATAAAGTTGAATTTGAGTCACAGTTCTGAGAATGCCACTTTTAGAAAGTTGGCATATGTTTACCTTAACTATTTGGTGCCTGCAGCCTTTGTCCTGAGTCTCATGACTAGATGGCGTTGGCCATTGGGCATTCTTCCCAGACAGTGACACAAAGGGGGGCTAGGGGTTGGCAGAATGAGCCATCCTGACAAGATGAGTGGGGGAGGGAGCTGTCACCTTCCACATTTACATTTCAAATGCGCTGCCTCAGCACACTTACAATGGACTTCACACTAGTCTTTTGTTACACTAGACATCATGGGACTAGGGCAGGGAAGAAGGAAATTTCAGAACCATCAATGGTGTGAAAACTCTTTAAGTTTCTCTCACTTGGGGAGGAGCCAAGATGGCGACCGGGACGGCAGTGTAGACTCCCGGCTCCGTGAACCTCCGCATCCCGCACGGATATCCTGCACGAGATCCTCAACCTGTGCTACGCGGTCGTGTTTCTGAAGGAGAGTGGCACCCGACTGTGTGACTCCGAGGTTTCTGGCTGCGGTATCACCGGAGAAACGTGCATTTGACCTTTGCGGCCTGTGTGGCCCTGGAGCCGGGACCTCAAGTGGACGCCGTGGCCGGGTGGCAGTTCAACAACAGCGGCCTGTTGTGACTGGGCGGAGGCGGTCCACCGGAGCGGTGCCAAACTCGGCCTACATTTCGTCGTGGTCGTTTCTACTGTCGAGTGTAGCGGACCGAGTGCATGCCCGTGGGTGCAATTCTCAGATCCTCCGGTGGCTGCCCCTGCCTTTGATGGTGAGCTGCCCGGCCGCCGCCCGTATCCTGCCCTGATCATTGCGGGCCGCCCCCAGATTTTTACGGGAGCGGGTCCGTAGTGGGGACGACTGTTGCCCGTGACCACGCAACGGATAACTTTTCGCCTGCCCCCGGAACCCGGTCACCAGCGACTGGCCATCGAGACGCTTGTCCCAGGGTCCCGGCCCCGGTGAGGGTCGGGCATACTTGGCGGCCATCTTGTTGCGATGAAGCCTACCATCCTGTCCGCTGGGTCGCAGCGGGCTTGTGAGAGTGCGACTTTTGGGAGTGTGGCGGCGCGATCGCAGAGAGCTGTGCTGGGGTACGGCGACCTCCTCGAGGCCCTTGGTGCTCTTCACTCCTCCTTGATTCATGGTGTCGGGGTCTTGGGGAGTAAGCTCGACGGTGTGGCGTCGGCGTTGGGGCAATGGCGGCCCGCCTGTCCGCACGTACACAGGGACTACCCACACTGCGCACAGGAGGACACTTTGGCGGCCACCCCTGAGGTTAGTGCACGGCTGGACACTCAGGCCAGTATGCTACAGTGTGTTCGTCCAGCTGAGGGCCTGATCTGTCCCGGAGGCATTGGACCTGAGTGGGATGTGGTAGCCTCGTCCCGTACGTGCCCTCCTGCGACCCAGGGACAACTCCAGCAACCATTGTCTGCTTTGGCTGCTTCTGCCTTCCTGGGCTTTGAGTGCAGTGCATATCCTGGGGCAGCACTGGGAAGCCTGTTTCTCCACGCTGCGGACTGTGTTGATGCTCAGAGACTTCCACCCCACCTGTGTGCGTCGCTTCTCGGACGTTTTTGGACAATCCTCTATCTTGGAACGTCGGATATGGTGCTGGGTCGAGGGGTAGGCATGGGCAGAATTCCAAAGAGTGGTCAGGGATAAGGCTGATCCTTCAGGGGTGGTCATCTAGTGGACGGGCGGGCTCAGGGGTTGCGTGCTCTCCTGGCATAGCTAACAGCATAATAGGTGCATAATGCTCCCCATCTTTCTTTGAGAAGATCGCTTTTGTGCTGTTTATTGTTCACTTTGGGGGACACTTACCGTGCGGGAGGGAGAAGCCGGGGGTATGTTTTGAAGGCCCTCCTCCAGTTTATTAATACTTTCTCTACCCCCCCGTCTGGTGGGGTTCTTTTCCTACTTCTTTTTCCCTATTCTCCTATATTTCGGGTCTGGTTCCAGGGCGACAGGCACACTGCTGGGGGGGGGGCCGTACTCATCTGCAGAGGTGCAGGGTGGGGGGTTGGGGGAGGGGATTCTTTTGTCTTTTATCTCTTTTTCCATGGCCTCCTTTTTCTTCTCTGATTCTTTTTGTTTTTCTTTTTCTGGGATCAGCATGATACACCTCCTTTGCTATGACTCGTTGCCGCTCCAGGTGTACCACAATTTCCGGGGTGCTCTCCGGGAGTTCTGGCGGGGGACTGCAGGCGCAACTGCTTATGATATTCTTCCTCATCCTGATGTTCTTGTGTTTGCGCCATTGACCTAATAGATTGCTGTAAATCGTTTACGTCTATTACTCTGCATACCTGTAATTGCTGTTTGAAAATTGTCTGGCACCTGATCCTTCTGCCTCGTTTCATTATAAAACGAAAACCTTTTTCTCCTGGTGCCCTACCTACGCTGTTCACAGTATTAGCATCACGATTCTGCTCCCCGATGTGCTGCCTGTGTTTACACTTGCCTGTTTTTGCTCTGATTGCTTAGCGGCCGGCCCCGGGGGGTTGTAGGCCCATACTTGTTCTCTATTGAACTGTTAATAAAGGTTTTAAAAAAAAAAAAAAAAAAAAAAAAAAAAGTTTCTCTCACTTCAGAGCTGGCTTCAGGTATAAAATACCCTCTTTCGGAACACTCCAGGACCAGTGGATACTACAGAAGAAGGAATACCCCGCTACCAGAGGACTGCCCTGCTGCTTGAAGCCTGCCATTATGTCTAAGAAGGAAGAATGGACCTGCTCCCATCATCCCAAGCTACCTGAATGACTCCAAGAGTCAGTTGGATGACCTCCTGTCTGAGCAACCGGAATGCAAAAAACTCCAGGGTCCTCCCTGCAACTGCCCAGCTGACCTTCTGCAACTGGACCTGCAACTGGTCCTGCCTGATCCCTGCTGGTCTCTGCAAGAGGGAGTCCATGATCCCCAGGGGGCACCTGCCCAGGTCCTGGGCCTGTAGATGGCATCAGAGTGCACTCCTCTGGACACAAAGAAGAAATCCTGAAGTTTTGGGCTCTTTGCGACAGCAAACTGGCCCATTTGTACCAAGATCTTGTAACCCGCCGAATCCCCAATGCAAAATTTTGGTGAACCCGACTCTTCACGCTATAGCAACCGCCAGCGATGACCGGCAACACGAGATCTGCACTTCGTGCTACAGCATCGACAGCCAACGATGACAGCCAATGTGAAGCTCCAGCAACCACCATTAATGACTAAGGTGGCGACCACCCACAATGCCTGGCCTGCGCTTTGCGCTACAGCAACGTCCATCTGCAATGCTATCCCTACTCCTCGCAGCCTCGTCCACCGTGAACTGGAGGCTTTGTCCCTGACTTTGTTGAGAAGGTAACTTTTTCAGTGGGAAAAACCTGGTCGCTCTGTCCAGCCCGTGCTCCATTACGGTCAGCCTGAACTTGTGACTTTCCTCAGGTCGAGCACGACTAAATAACCACGAGCGAAGCTTTGTGCTTTTAGGCTCTATACTCGCCTAAATCTTTGGCATAGCATATCTTCGGTTCTACTGATTGAATTTTTGTCGTTTGGGTGTCAAAATGTATTACATTTTACTCTACCATTCCAATTTGTTATGGGATTTTTCCTGTGTTATCACTTTGTTACTGTTTGTGTGCAGCATAAACACTTTACACAGCGCCTCTATGTTAAGCCCGACTGCTTTAGTTGCAAGCTACTAGAGGGTTAAACACAGAATAATTTAGTGACATTTTGTCTTTCACCCTCACAAGGATTGTGGCTATTGCTTGAGAAGGGCTTGCAGTCTCCTCAATCATCTACCCAATTTCTCACAGTTCATAACATTGTTCCCTCCCCTGAGTCTGCCACACCCTCTTCCCTTTCACCCAGTGGTCCCTAGTGAATCAACAAGGACCTCTTTATCTCTGTTCCTGGGTAACTTCTACCCGCTGTCCCTACATAGATCTTTCATTTGATCTACAGACATGGTGCTGAGGTCTATTCCCAACATTGTGTTTTCCATTGTTTGAGTATGCAGACTTTGTGCTTACAGCTGGACTTATGTGTTACTGGTGTAAATTGGAAATGTCCAATGTCACACCAACACCCTGGGCTGCAAATTGTTAGGCATCCCACCTCTTGCTGACAATTGTCAAAACACCTTTCAGAGTTTCATGAGGCAAGCAAATTACTGGGCCCCAATGCGGTGGTTAAGGTCTTTTACTTCTGATGCCTGGGGCCCGCCTACTATGAGCTTTGAGCAACTGGTACAAGTAGCCCTTCATCCCTTGACTTTCAGTGGTAGCACGGGTTGAGCAGTCCAAAGCTTCTTGAGGAGGATTATGTGTAAGGATAGAACAGACTCACAACTCAAAATACCTCAAGCAACACCAATAAATGATTGTCCAGTCAAATATTTGATTTTATGTAAATATGAGTATTTATCTACTAACACAAAATTGAATGCAGCACACTGCAAACAATATGCACAGCCTTCTTAAAGCAAGCCCCCTAGTGTTACCAGAGTCAGCTTTCCAGTCCCACTTCCTTGTTTATTGTTGGTGGATATTCCCAATTCACATGTGGTGACATCCAAGCTAAGCCACCGTAAGTTGTTAAAGTCTCAGAAGTCCTTGGGGCTCTTTAGCAAGATCCCCAAGTCCCCTTACTGGAAAACATTAGTTCAAGGTAAGTTCCCCATAGCCAGGTGGCCCATTTGTCAATCTTATCTGCTCTTGTAGAGCGACGATTTAGAATCCTTAGGCGCCCCTAGATAGCCTGGCTGTGCCTAGACAGCGGGAAGCTGCGATCACTCCAGCCGCAATCCTCTTCAGTCCTCCGATTCGGTAGGTCTGTCCTAGAATCTGTGGGCAGGTTTCCGATGATCGCAGATAGGGGAGTTGAAGTTGTTGCTCTCACTCTTCATGGGTCACAGCCCGCAGTGTCTCCTCCACTGCATGTGGGGTCAGGGTGACAGCCCTCTTCCTCCTTCACGGCTCCTTCCTCCCCGCACACAGGTAGGGTTGCAGCAGCACATACAGGATGATGGCCCCATTCTCTTCTCCGCGCTCCCACCAGTTATACAGGGTTTGCGGGTGGCACAAACAAGGAGGATGCGCTCTTCGGGTCATGGCGCTCTGTATCAGGAAATGACCCTATGTCTCTCAAAGGGCAGCACCCATCTGGCAAGGAGGTCGCAGACTTTGGCACACAGCTGGCATCCAGACTAGTGTGGCAGTCCTGACTGACCAGAATTTCACACTCTGCTCCCAGGATCCATGGGACTGGATCCTCACTGGACCTCTCTTCCTCCAAACGATCTCCTTCAACTCACAGGGTGGGCTGATCTTGGGTCAGGTAATGTGCTACAGGCTCCAGGTGAGAGTTCTTGATCTTCCTGTGTGATGTCCCCTCCCCTAGTAAAGAAGACAGGCAGACCCTTAGTCTCTGGTCCTGGTCACGCCAGGTAGAACTCGTGCTGAGCTTCTTCACGCTGATGTACTATGTCAGTGTGACAATGTGGGAGGTTCAAGCTCCCCTTTTTATAAACCATTTCCAGACATTCTTGTGACTATTGGCCCGATTACGAGTTTAACAGTGCGGCAGCGTGACTGCCCCCGCACCCTCAAAGCTGCATGAGAACTGTCCGCCAATTAATTACTTTTATTTGTCATTGGCGGGCGATTCCTTGGTGGTTCCAACAGCGGTGCCTATAAAATAAGCACCACAATGGGAACATCAAAGGAAGTTCCTGCACGGCATGGACTCGAAAGTCCATGCTGTACTGGAACTTCTGGCAATGCCCCCTATGTGCATCCACAAAGTGTGAGGTACAAGAAGGCCTTGCAGGGCCCCCTTTCTTTCATCTCCATCTTTGTTTTTATATAGGAAAGACCTACATGAAGTCAGTGGCAGAGATGAAAGCCATAATATGCTTGGTGGGACCCCGGTGGTCCCGCCAAGCATATAGATGCCTCTTGACTGCTGCACAACTGCCAGGGAATGGCAGTTCCCTGGAGTAGTCAGCGGTCCCATGCCGGCATGACCACTAGGGTCATAATGGGGACGGTCACAAGACTGCCACCACCTTGCCAACACAAGTCTGGTGGGCTTCGGACCACCAGACTTGTAATTAGGCCCTTACTGTCTCTGTCTCTGCATTTGAAGTTTGTGTTCTGAGGTCTGCTCACTTTTAATGCCAACTCTTTTGTTCTGCTCTTTCCGCAGAGAGCAGTCTATCACCACAGGACAGTCTCCAATCTTGATAGTCTAAAAAATAGGCAAAGGGAGTGACTAGAAGTTCACACCTGGATGTCTGTCTCAGTGAAAGGCCGCAACTCCACTCTTTATGACTCTCTTATCAGTCCCAGCTCTTGATCCAGATGTACCCATGCCCCTTTGACCAGTGACCTCCTTTCAGAATTAAAGACCTCCTATTAAAGTGCACTGTAGAACCTGGCTCTTCCTCCCTTCAATGCGTCCCAGCCAGCTGTTATGAAAGCAGCAATCCACACATCTGTCTGGGGAAATCTCCACCTCTCCTGGCTCCTCCAGCATGTCCTGGGTCTCCCAAAATGGAACCCAGTGTTTTCCCTGTATCGTGCTCTTCACAAGCGCACACATACCCTTACTTGCACACCCATTCAGGCGCACACAGACTCCAATGTACTCTACCTATTCCCAAGTTTCAAGTTTATTTAAACAATTGCGAAGTTACTTAAAACCATTGGAATAGGAATTATATGATATAAATACACTATTACATGGTATAAGTAAAATTAATAATTCTGAGGTAAAATCTTTACAATCCAATTTTAAAAAAAATGTAAGTGGTAAAAGTAGAGTAAAAATCGCTGCTTTAAAACCTGGAGGTACTATTATACAGGACAGTTGTTTTTCAAGTGGGATAATGTCACTTAAAAGGAAAACTGATTGTAGTTTAATCTCAGACATATTACACCTCATTGATTTTCTTTGAGGGGATTTAGTTTGAGAGTCAACTGGTCTGCCCTTGTAATGCCTTAATATTCATATATTGTTCCTTAAAGATGATATGACAGTTAAGTAGCTATTTATGTCAGCTGCACTAAACAAATGACATTATCTGTGATCTTTGCTCTATCTTTAACAAAAATTTGACAAAACAGCAATTTAGCTGAGGGTCACCTGGATCAAAACAGGCTAGAATTGCCTGCCTTCTTGTTCGAATTCCCCTTTGGTTAAAGGCCCTCATTAGTTGTGGTTTTCTTTCTGTCTGTACAGTGTTGCAGGAACAAACTAAATGCAGCAAATCTTCCTTGTTAGTCCCACAGAGTTGACAAGTAGCAGGGAGATTTCCACGTAGCCAAGGTGCTGTATGTTATTTTACCTATTCCCAGGCACGCATACATTGTAGTCCACTCATGCCACATCACACACCATCTCCTATGTGCCGTCCCTTTCCACAGGCACATCTTAACGCACACATGGTGCTCCTTACACTGTTTCTCCTGCAACATACCTTCTCCCAGGCACACATACAGCCTCACATGCACAGGCAACTGTTCACACTATATCTCCTGCACTGTACCATCTCTCAGGCACACAAACATCCTCAGGCTGCACACACAACTCAATGTAGGCCTAGGGTCAAACTAAGCACACAGAAGCGGAACTTTGCTAGGGTGGGCCAGGAGGCACCACTGAAGTCACACAGGTAAGTAGGAGCCGTTCACTCTACTGATTACTAAAAACACGGTGTGCTGCCACGACTGCGCTTGCGCTACTCAGCCCCAGGTGAAAGCAGTAGACTTACAGTTCCTGAGGGTAACACTTTGGGCACTCCTCCTAGTCTAAGCAGACCGCAGTCTATGAGACATCCCAAAGTCATAGCGCACACGCATGATCCGTATTTACATATGACCAAAACTCATTACCAAGGCTCCAGATATCAACTTAGCTGGGGCACTCAGGGCTGGGGTACAAGTCGGTCACGCGATGAACTTTTCCATCCCAACACTCTGCCATGCCCAGCATGTCATTGTAACTGTAGCAACATCTTCATGTGGTCTCGACAACCATTTTGGGACTTGTGTGCACAGTTCACCCATTCACAGCTATTCGTGTCCCAGTATTAACTCGGGTGAAATACCAGGTAGTGGGTGAATCCATTGCCTGATAAACTGTACCTGTGCCACCAGATAAGACCTTTCAAAATCCAGGACCCTGAGGCCCCCCTTCGCACATGAGAGGGTTAGAGTTTTCCACTTAAAGTTGGCTAGTGGGGCATGGCAAGCATGCATTATCAGGTAGAACTTGAGCACAGTAAAGACGTTTTTACTTAAAAGAATAGGAATATTCATTTCTAAACATGATTTCTATATCTGTTCACAATTGTGTTGAATGGATACCAGTCAAAGTAGTGACATAAACTATTGTACTAGAGGGAAACGCCACCTCACGCTACAGAAATTAACTTTGCGTTTTTTTTTAAGTTGTCATTTTTACAAGATGATCGGCATGCTGATCGTGAAACAACGTTTAAGTGGCCAGAAATGTGCTTGTGATCTTAAAGAAGTAGCCAAAAAGTGATGGAAGGAATGCTAGTGTTAATCTTAGCCACTGGTAATTTCTCAGGCCTCATCCCAGTCCCTCATTATTTTGCACACCATGCCACCTCAGGTTAGACCTGTGATCTTAGAGCCTGCCTAGCCCTTGGCTCACAACTGGCTCAGCTCTCCCAATAAATTTACTGACTTGTTCACCTCTGCACATAAGCAACTGCTACTATTGCCCATTAGGCATTATTGTGCTCATTGGCAGCACCTTGTGCACGTTCATATGGATGAATGTGTCTTCTCTAATTATGAGCCTTTTCTGGGTGGACATGCGCACAGCACGCTGCTGTCAGTCTGGGCTACCTATAACAAACTCTACTCGGGTAAGTCTCGCCCTCTCTCCCCAGCAGGTAGCACAATAGAAACCATGAACCTAACACAGGAGGTCCTGCTTAGAAATTATAACCTCCCGCTAATGACAATTGTTTTCAGTGTGCCCATCTCTCACATCTTCTTCTCTATTACACTGCTAGGTGCTTCATCCCTCCACAACTGGGTATGAAGTGATGTATTTTCATTCTAGACTACAAGGCCACCCTACCCACCACCTAGCCACAACTATTGCAGACAGTAGCAACCACCCGCTAAATGAGATCCCACCCGCTAAAGGAGATCCCACACTCTAAAGGAGATCCCACCCGCTAAAGGAGATCCTACCCGCCAAAAGAGATCCCACTCTAAAATAGATCCTACCCGCTAAAGGAGATCCTACCTGCTACAAGGAGATCCCACCCGCTAAAGGAGATCCTACCCGCCAAAAGAGATCCCACACTCTAAAATAGATCACACCCGCTAAAGGAGATCCCACACTCTAAAGGAGATCCCACCCGCTAAAGGAGATCCTACCGGCTAAAAGGAGATTCCACCTGCTAAAGGAGATCCCACCAGCTAAAGGAGATCCCACACTCTAAAAGAGATCCTACCTGCTAAAGGAGATTCCACCGGCTAAAGGAGATCCTACCCACTAAAGGCGATTCTATCTACCAGTAAAGCTATTTTTTCAAATATTGCTAAGTTTTAATTTGAATACGTTTCCTAGCGCTGTCCTTAGTTCTTGGGTGCCTAGTAATACATCTTATCTTAGATTCTGCTTCTAATATTACTCCACTCTGTTGATCCTTTCTGTATGTATGTATGGCACTTTATATATTATGCACGGGTGTTTTGCCATTTTGTTCTCAGGTGTTGACGTATGTTTGTTTGGCCTGCATGGCTTGGTCACGTGCCGCGGCCAAGAGCCAGCATTGACGCAGCTCGCAAACAACAACTGCTGTGCAATAACAAGTCGCTTAAATGTTTGTGAACGTGGCTCGCGTCCTGCATTTTGTAACCTGTCCCGGACACCCCAATAAAACATACTCGGAAAATAACAAGCGCTGAATGATCTCTAATTGTGTCACCAACTCATTCCTGCATTTCCTTTCCATTAACCTTATCATGTCGCCATTCACATTTCTCTGAAGAAGAGAGCACAGAACAAACCCGGCCTGATTAATGCCCACGTGGAGCCAGGAAGCTCCGCGGTCTTTGTGTCGTCATGGCCACGCAGCACTTTGCGTCCGCCGTGAGGGCGGAAGGGAGCCGCTCCGTAGACTCTCCCAACGAGCCTGTTTACGTCCCGCGAGTAAAGATACCTGCCCGAGAACTATTTAAAACAGCGGCTTTATTTATATGCTCTTTATTAGTTTATTTGTGCTTAACTCGTGTAAACAGGGATGATGCACTGATTTCCACTTAAACCTAATATATGAAATCCTTTTACAAGAACCACTGTGAGGTAAACAAGCTACGGGAGCGGTAGAGTAGCGACGGTTCTCAGGACAACTCCACCACCCCCTCCCTGACCCCCCTCGCCCCCCACCGGTCGAAGGGGCATATTATCAAGCCCATTATCGCCGCTTTAGCGGCAGTTTTCTGCCGATAAAGCGGCGATAATTTTAACGCCGGACCTTGATAATATGCCCCGAAGTTCTTAACCTCAGTCACCACTCTGCGCGAGGCTCCATCTCCCGAGCAGGTGGAATTGGAGCGGTGGATTCTGTTCCCCAAGAACATTAGTTAATTTTACGTTTGCATCCATGGATGGCCAGTTTTTTCAGAAAAAAAACATGACAGCCATTTCTTTACATTTTGCTATACCGGAAGATTTACAAGCCCCTTGCACCACCTTTGCTCTTTTGTGACCGCAGCGGCGGCATAAAAAATGCGGCAAATTTACAACGTGACGCATCTAGGGAGATGCATCACATTGTAAAACCCTGCGTCACATTATACCTGCGCCTGTATGCAGGCTGTCCACACGCAGGAAAGCCTCGCAGTGAAATCTACAAGATTTCACTGCGTCACTTCTAGGACGCCACTGCCCCAAAACCTTACGTCTGCTTCAAGCAGACGTAAGGAGTGACGCAGTGTAGTGGGAATAGGCCTCAAAATGCATTGCTGGTTTTGCGTCATGTTTGCAACACGACTCCAGCAATGCGTGTCTTTTGCCTCAACAGATGCGCCAGAATTTCTGATGCATCTGTCAATCCTTGCGCCATGGTGCGCAGTATTGTAAATACAGCGCATCCATGGACGCACAAGGGTTTTCCAGGGTGGCGCAGGGAAAGTGACACATCGCTACAGATGCGTCACTTTCTTGTAAACCTGCCCCCAAGTGTGGATAGCTGATTTTTTTAAAATAGAAGTCACAGGAATCTTTTGTGCCATGACAACTAACCCTATCTGTTTTATTAATCATTTAGATATTATATAGACAGCTGAGTTCTCGAGCGATGTATTCGTTTGGTTTGCTCTTCTAGGTTTAGATTTCAAAAGGTACAAAAATAACAGTTAGACTGCTGTTCCCAATTTTTTTACATAAAAATGCTGACCAGGCCGTAAAAAACTGGGCCAGATGGCAACCCTAGTAACCTGAATGCATTATTACTGAATTATACAGGGGCAGTCCTGGAGCTTTTGTTGCCCTTGGGGGAAAATTCCCTAGTAAATGTATCTTAACAGGAAGGCCTATAATAAATTGATGAAAAACAAAGACTAAATAGACTTTTTTAAGGTGGCAACATTTTTTCCTGGTGTTTTGCTGGTTTTTGACTAGTCTGACTGGGATCTTGCTATCCAGGACCCCAGTCTATCTGCTTTCTCCCTTAAATTTCTATGTATGTACTCTAGGTACACTCCAGATTGGATACTGGGGTACCCTTATCAGTCCCTAGTATATGGTACACCATGTACCCAGGGCATAAGTACCCCAGAGGCCTCCAATGGGCTGAAGCATGTATTATGCCACCCGTGAGAGGCCATTCAAGATGACACCACAGGTCTGCTACAGCAACCTGTGTAAGCTGGTGCTTGCACCACTTACTTAGATATAGGATCACTATATCTATCTAAATTACTACACTTAAAAACCTATCAGTCACCCCTATGGCAGACCTTATCAATCCTGAAGGTAGGGTAGGTGAGGGTGCCTCTGCATGAGCAGAGCCCCTCTGCAGCCTTCGGAGACCATTCTCCGGGGTTGTCTGCGATGCAGCCAGACATATATGTTTAAGTGCATTATAACCTTGCGGTAAATGCCAACTTTAAAACAGCTGCTTAGAAACATATTGTGTTTGGTGTCAAACACCTTGGAATCATACCTCCACACCAGTAACTGGTGTGGGAGGTATGATTCCACCCTTCCAAAGGGACATGTGTGGGTCACCGGTCTACCCGGTACCAGCTTTCTCGACCCGGGCTGGACAAAATGGACGCTGCCAGCCACAGACACGATTCTGCTCTCCTGCTGCTGAGCCAAGCTCGAGCAGAGGAATGCATGACAATAGGCATCCTGTCACAGGGAGATGTGACCACCTCCCAGACAGGGTTTAGTTTATTGGGGCTGGGTGGGTGCACTCTGAGAGTGCCAGAAAGTCTGTACAGGGAGCACATTTGGTGTCCCTGTGCATAGTCCAGCTCAAACCAGTTCTGGGAGCCATTGGCTTCTGCTCTGGCACGAAACAGGATAAAGGACATAGGTGTAGCCACCCCTCTGTCCTGCCCCATCCCTAGGAGGGTCCACATAATTTTTCCAACCCCTTCCCATTGGTATAAAGTGGGTTACCTGGCTACAGGACTTTAGATTTTAACTGGACAAGATTCTGCTAAGAAGAAACCAAGTACTTCGACTGCCTGCATGACGCTGGACGAAGGAAGAATCTCCCTTGGTGTTACAACCCCAACTCATCTGAATACCAGGTATCGCAGGAACGAAGAGAGCCACTTCTGGACCAATCCTCCACACCGATACCACAGTATGGGCGATTGGTCCCAAGGGGAAAGGAACTAATTATTACACCACCCTTGGTGTTCTGGGGAATGAAGGGAAGGTACGAAATGTGTAGTCGAGTCGTGGCGTGAACAAGCTGAAGGGATATACAGACAACGTCCGGAGGATAGCAGTAGGACAGCTGTAGAGAAGGTAGGAATAACCTAGATCTGCAAGACAGAAGTGATAGAAGGACTTTACCAGTAAGAATAAACAAGGGTGGCACATATACTCTAGTCAATATTGTTGTCCTGGAAGGTTATAGAAGAAAAGGAAAACACACTCACCATGGGGTTACAGTGTGGTAACGTAGTAGAACAATCCAGTTACGTAAAGATGTGTTGGTCCAGAGGGCCTAGTTGTTCTCCATGATCTTGTGTAGAAGGGATGGTTGTGGAGGGAGGAAAGGAAAAGAACTCCATACAAGGAAGTGCAATAGGCTCTTGCACCGTGGTGGAAACAAAGACGAAGGGAAGTGTGCTGTTCTCACCCTACACTGGTGGTCCAAAGAAACGCTCCACCTCAGGGGATGTGTTAAAGACAGTGTGGAACAAAAGTGCTGGCAACTCCTCTCCTGTTGGCGCTCGTTCTGGAGTAAAACACGAAACACAAATCAAAAATAAAACAAAATCACCCTCATGTTGGAGTCGGTGCTGCCGGCTCCTGCCGTGCGCCTTTTGGAGAACACCAATACTTATAAAATGGATGTGCGGAGTGTTTGACACAAACAGAGGCTGCCGTCTCTGCACTTTAAAGTAAAATAAAAGGTCAAACGACCGCACTTGCGGTCAGTGTCTGGCAAAGTACCTGCGGCATTTGCTGCTGCAAGGAAAATGCTTTCGGGGCTTCAGCCGGGTTAGAAAAATGCTTTGCGGCTCCTGCCGCTTCTGAACATTGACTCGTGGCTATACCACGTAAGAAAATGCTTTGCGGCTCCTGCCGCTTTTGGAAATTGATTCACGGCTTTACCGCGTAAGGAAGGGCTTTACGGCTCCTGCCGCTGATGAAAGTGATTAGCTGCTTCTGCCGCGTGAAGAAATGTTAGCTGCTCCTGCCGCTTCAGGAATTTAATTTGCGGCTTCTGCCGCATTGAAGAAATATCAGCGACTCCTGCCGCTTTGGGACAACCACTCGCGGCTCATGCCGCTTTTGAAAATGGATTCGCGGTTTCTGCCGCTTAAAGGTGGGAGGTAGGAAAGGAAGGGAGGCACGCTCCAACGCTCTCACACGAGATGAGTCTGGTAGTCAGAATAATAGAGAGGCATGCTCCTGCATCCTCTTGGGGCAGGAATCTTTTAACACTTTAAAGCTAAACACCTGTCAGGCATGGGAGGCTCCTAAATAGCCAACCCCCATACCACCTGATGATTGGAACAGGGTTAGAGAGGGGAAAAGTGGTAACACTTGAAGTAAAGTAGTTACTTCCCTGCAGAAGCAGGCACCTAAATGCATCTGACCAGTTTGCTTCTCCCAAGCTCCTGAGGACTCCTAAGATTTCAGCAACACAGGAGGTGGGTTCCCAAGGTCCCAAAGGCACCGCAACACACTGTCCAAAGACCGCAGGAGCGGTTTGTTATTCTTTTCATTGGTGTACTTTTGTGTAAAGCCTCTACTTTACAAACTCCATCAAGGTGGCACGAGGACCGCAGGAGCGGTTCTTCTTTGTTATTGTTACATTATAGTACAGTCACAGCTGTCCTGCACCGCGACATCAATTTAAGGACCACAGGAAAGGTTCCTTGACACTTCCCTTACGAAAATTTCCTCCCAACCCGGTTTTTTTCCTGACACGCTGTGTGGAATCTACATCTATTTTGTTTGTTTTTCCTTTGGTGTTCTCCACGGGCAATTCGTGGCAGTCTGAGGATTACCCTCTCACGGAAGGAAGAATTCTCTTATTCTGGATCAGTGCATTGTCCTAATGGACATTTAGGACTACTCTTACTCCCATAAAAATTTACTTTCTAAAGATGATTCTACCTGGGAACCTTAACGCTTGTTCTGTTATGAGTGAATGCATTATATGTCTTCTAAAACATTAGTGTCAGGTTCTCTCCAACTGTTGTACATATTCCCCTTTTTTCTTTACCTAATCTGATTCTCTTGTGTCTTCCAGACCGTGAACCTCCCCTGTGAACCCAAGAATCAGATGAGGCAGGCCCCGTCTTTTCTCCCCATCCATCCCTAACAGGAATCTCAGTCACCCTCTGGCATTGACCTCTTCTCCCACGGCTTCTTGGGTTTATTTGCTTCCCTTTCCCCTTGGAATCATTCGCCCATCCTGCTATAGACAAAGTGGAGGGTTGGTCTGGAGGTGAGAGGGGGGCCTTTCTCCGTTTCTGCGGTTCCTGATTTTCAGTTGAGTGGAATTGTGACAAGAAGCCAAGCCCACAAAAATGTTACCGCCCAAACAGAGATGGATCTAGCGGAGAATGGTGAGACCCTGTTCCCTGCTGACACTAATCCTGTTTCCTCAGTACAGGAGTTGGCAGCAGCTTTGACGGTCATGCAAACAGAGGTTCAAAACCTAAGACCAGAAATCCAGTCTTTGAAAAACGAGTTGCATAGCAGGCAGGTAGGAACGTAATGGGGTCATCAGCCTGGGACTATTCCCAAATCTTCCTGTCCTATAGTACAACCTGCCACCTTCCTATTTGACAAACCCCAACCTGGTAGCGGGGTTCCACCTACTAGTATCACAGTAGTTACTCCAGTTCCTGTCCTATTAGCTGCTCCAGAGACGTTTAGTGGGGAAAGCGGTAAATATCGTAGTTTTATGAACCAATGCAATCTACAGTTCATGTGTAGATCTACATTTTCTGACGACTTGGCCAAGGTAGCATTTATAATATCTTACCTTATGGGTACCACTGCCAATTGGTCGATACCATTTGTGGAAACAGACAACCCTCTCTTGTACGATTTTCCAGCCTTTAAAGAACAGATGAAGAGACTGTTTGACAAACTTACGTTTATGCAGGCCAGCGACACTGAATTGCTAAACCTTAGACAGGGTAGCAACCCTTTGCTCTCTTACATAACCGATCTAATAGGTTAATGGCAGAGACCCGTTGGCCTCCTGGACAAAAGAACATCCTTATTCAATCGGAGGCTCACCGACGAATTAAAGGATGTTTTGTCCCAAATCATTGATCCTCCTGAGGAATGTTCTGAGTTCATCGATCTAGTGATTAAGATGGACCACAGGCTTCGTGAAAGGCGCGGTGAGAAAGGAAGAAACGAAACCCCTCATGTCCTTGTGTATAAGAGCGATAAGAGGGATGATAATAGAATACTCCCTGCCGAACCCATGCAAATTGGAGGGGTCAGAGGTTTTTTGACTCGAGAAGAAAAAGAGAAGAGACGTACTCTTAACTTAGGTCTCTATTGTGGGAAAGGGGGTCATTTTGCACAAGAGTGTCCTGTTCAACCCAAATCTTTTGTGCCCAGAAAGAGTGTTGCTTACGCCCAACATAATAATCATCTTCTCCATAGTACCTCCGTGGCATGGGTACCTCGGCACTTTACCATTAATGTGACTTTGGTCTTGTCCAATAGTAATCGTGTGACACTATCAGTGCTATTAGATTCGGGAGTTACTAGCAATTTGCTAGATAACAAACTGGCTCACTCCCTGGGCATTGCATGTGTGAAAAAGAAAGAGCTTGAACCTGTCAGAGCAGTGGATGGGACTGAATTATCATCAGAACTCATAACGATGTATGGGGGCGTGGCTTGGCGTGCGGCAAGACGGCGGCATCCTAACGTGGATCTGCCGGCCGCCGATATAATCCTGCATCAATCTTGCTCTCACTGGGCCCTCGTGCTAAAACGATGGTGCCCCTCATTTAAGCACAGCGCTACAGCCCGGATCCGGTCGCAGACGTATTGCTGGCCCAGAAGGGGGAGAGAGGTGATCCTGAATGAACAGCGTCCGAGACAAAATGGCGACGGCATGAAGTTATGGGGAGGCGAGCCGAGATCCAAGGGCCCGCAACACATCTACTACACCTTGGTCCCACCCTGCTCGGCATTCCCAAAAATAGCGTACCTGATCTCCTTGTGGACCCGCAGCGATCCGGCTGGATTGATTACCTGGGAGACCTGCGATTGCAGGGCACGCTGTACAGAGGGGCCCTGCCTGCTTCGCTGGCCCGGAATCTCTGTGCCCTGTCGGCCTCGAAAGCAACGCTTTGGAGAGGCTGCTCCGCAGAGTTCCCTGCCTACATGGAGGCATAAGTCACAGGACTGAGCAGTGACTGGCATGAGGAGCGGTGGCTGCTACATGGTGCCCACCATCATGATGGCAGCCGATGCGGTGAGTGGAACCAACATACCCGCGCACTGAACTACATCGATAGCGCCCAGTCTGAAAGACGATTGCGGGGTCGCTGACCAGCCTGACACCAAGAAGGGGTGAGCGATCTTGCTGCAGTGCTGACGATTGTGATGTGGCGCGGCGGCCCAACCAGAGACAGAGGTGTGGGCCGCTGAGCGTCGCCTGCTGTGCTCCCAGCATTGCACTGAACAGGACCGGCCACAAGTGCGTACATTACTGCTAGGAACACGGGAGCCTAATCACTGCGCAGTACGTGAGGGCTGTGAGGTGAGACTACTGCGCTGCTGGACTCTGCGCTGCGGACAGCTGCTAGAAGTGGTGCCATGTACAACAGCAAAAGTTCCTGAATTGCTTTTGAGCTAAGACCATACCCAGATGCGCTAAGGGAATATTGATCTGCTAAATTTTCAGGCTGCTTGTCTCCGCATGCACACTGATACCACTGGTACTGGTAACGTGGGTCTTGAATAGGTCCAGTCTGGTGTTGACGCCCTGCACTTCCTCACATTGCACAGAAATAGTAGCGCCAGTTACAACAAGAGCTGGATAACACTAACTGCCCTGCACAAGGTGCTTACGGTGAAGGAGCTGGTCTACTGAACGGCATACACACGAAGCGGCACGCTAGGGCGTGACTGTCGGTAGTTACCGGCATCTTTACCGCAATAGTACAAGCAGCTCGGAAGGAATTCCAACCAGCAAAAAAGATATTAATTGCCGAAAACATACCATATGCATTGCTCTATCCAGCTCGTTTGCAAATTGGCTCCAATGATAAAACTACGATTTTTACCAAACCCAAGCAGACCATGGACTTTGCTAAATCTCTTTGTCTGAAAAAAAGACATCTCCTGATGCCTCGGACGCCGCGGGATGACGGACTATAGCAGTCTACAAGCGAGATCCTCTCCTATGAAAGAACCGATAGTGACTGTGATGGCAGTACAATGCTGCAAGTTTGAACTCAGAGACAATACAACACTACATTCTCTATATGTGTCAGTGACCTGCAGCACTGAACTAATAAGGGCCGTGACCCTAATATCCTTTTCAGAGTAATGTTGAATGAATGAAAACAAATTTATAAAGCGCAACTCAGCCCACTGGGCATCAAGGCGCCTAACCGAAAGCTAGATGGATAAAATAAACTTGCTTACTGGTAGGCCTTAATAAAACACCATGTTTTGAGCGCTTTTTTTAACTGGTCTAGTGACGGTTGGGCCTTAATTTCTGCAGGAAGGGCATTCCATAAACGGGGGACCACATTGGAGAAAGCTCTACTGCCCCATCTGACTTTCTTTACCCGGGGGACTACCGAAAGATTCTTCTCAGAGGAACGAAGGCTCCTGCTAGGAGTATAATGGGTTAGCAAAGAGCCTAATGCGTTAGAGGATCCGGAAGATAGGGCTCCAAACACTAAGCACAGGAGTTTAAAAGAAATCCTCTGCTGGATTGGAAGCCAGTGCAGGCTTTTTCTGGCTAAAGTAGCCGAGGACCAAATGGGTGCAGCGATAACAAATCTTGCTGCAGCATTCTGTACCACCTGGAGACGAGAGATGAGACCCTTGTTGATATCAGCATACAAAGCATTACAGTAGTCCAATCTTGAACCCACTAGAGCAACTACCGTCTGCTTACGAGCCTGAGGCGAGAGATAGTGAACAATTCTCCTCAGAATCTTGATAACCCCCCAACAGGTGGCCACCGTTCTATTTATCTGTAGAGTCGTATTCAGTGAGGTGTCAAATATAACGCCGAGATTCCTGGCCGAACAAGATGGCATAGGACAGGTTCCCAAGATGGGGGCCACCACTCATTGGACCAGATGTCCTGATTATCACCGAAAACCAGCACCTCTGTTTTATCGCCGTTCAACTTCAGGGAATTTTGAATCATCCTTTCTGTGACTGCTTGCATGCAGTTCCTGAAGTTGAGCGAGGAGGTGCAGGCCGAATGAGCTAAGGACACCATAATTTGGGTGTCATCGGCATATGACACAACCTCCATCCCCTGAGATTTCACAAGCCTAGCAAGTGGGGCCACATAGATGTTGAACAGGGTCGGACTCAAGGCCGACCCCTGTGGAACCCACCATAGCAGGGATTTGGCAGGGGAGAGGAACGCTCCAAGCTTGACCCTCTGCTCTCTTAGCTCTAGAAAAGAGGACAGAAGGCTCAGGGCCGGGCCCGCTACTCCTAACTCCCTCAAACGAGATGTTAGAGTTGAGGGAGACAGGGTATCAAAAGCTGCCGTAAGATCCAATAGGACCAAAAGAGTGGTCTGACCTTGGTCCACCTTCAGTCGAATGTTGTTCACCACCATAGTGAGTGCCGACTCCGTACTATGGAATTTTCTGAAACCATGCTGGGAATTATCCAGATAACCAGAGGAGTCCAGAAAGGCAGTCAGATGAAAATTCAGGTGGGATTCGAGCATTTTGGCTGGAGCAGGCAGCAAAGATATCGGACGGAAATTTTTCAGTATTTCTGGGTCCAAGGTGGGCTTCTTAAGCAAAGGCCTCACTATCGCTTTTTTCCAGGCTACTGGAAAGATCCCCTGTGCCATGGCATCATTCATCACCTCCAACAAAGGACGTAATAGCGTATCCTGACATGATTTCAACACTTTCAGGGGACAAGGGTCCAGAGGAGAGGCTGATTTTATCTTGTTCAGCAGAAGCTCAAGCTCCTCAAGGGACAGCGGAGGAAAATGAGTAAAGGTCTTAGAAGGATCTCTATTCCACAACTCCATTTTTTCCAAAGCCGAGGAAGGGTGAGTTCCCAAAGTACTCCTCTGTGATTCCAGGGCAAGGTAGATGTCCTTGATTTTATTGTGGAAGAACTCCGAGATTTTATTGCAAAGCTCTTGCGACCCGACCACAGGATCGGGCACTTGAAGAGAACAGAGGGAGTCCACGATCTTAAAAAGTTCCTTAGATGACGAAAGGGATGACGTAAGATTAGAGAAAAACTCCTGCTTTTCCTTTATCACCCTGGCCTTATAATCTCGCAGCAGATGTTTATATGTCTCTCTTTCCCTAGGGTCCCAGAATTTCCGCCATTTTCTTTCCTGTCTCCTAACGCCCTGCCTCAAAAGCCTTAAAGGCTCAGAGAACCACGGAGCAGACGGTTTACGTCTTGCTGCATACCGAAAGGAAGTGGGGGCTAACGCATCAACCGCTCTAGAGATGGAATTAGCGAGCTCTTGTGCAGCCTCACCTACTTCCTTGGTAGAGGAATGCGAAATAGCCCCTCTGAAAGGGAGAAGAGATTGGTTGGTAATATTCTTGTAGCACCTTTTAGGTACTCTATTGATGGAGCTCGATGTAGACGCTACTACGAGGGGAACTGCTAGTTCTAAGGGCACTGCCAGATGGTCGGACCAAATCAGACGTAAGGGGGGACCAACTGACAACCTCGGATCCTTGGAAAACACCCCATCCAAAATATGTCCCGCTCGATGGGTTGGACTGCTTATCAATTGGCTAAAGCCACACGCGTCCAGCGAATCAACCAGGGAGAGTGTATCATTGGAACCCAAACAATCTAAATGAAAATTTAGATCTCCAAGAATGGTCAGATGGGGCTTACCAAAATAGGGTTCCAAAATTCTAAAAAGTTCACAGCTAAAATTAGATCTAGGTCCAGGTGGCCTGTAAATGAGAATACCTGTAAAAGATACCGAGGGGGAGCAAGAGATACAGAAGTACAAAGCCTCAAAAGAGTCCGAAGACTCGGACAAGGCTTTAATACTACAAGCAAGGGAGGTTTCATAGAAAATAGCCAGCCCACCTCCCCTACATCTTGTTCTATCAAGTCTCTGCAAAGCATAGCCTTCAGGGATAGCCAACCGTAAATCGTGACCAGCAGAGTCCGACTCCCAGGTTTCAGTAACAAACACCCATGAATGTTTCCTCGCGGTCACAAACTCATGAAAAGCCACATTGTTTTTAATAAGAGACCTGGCATTAACTAGAAAGCCATTTCTGAGTTGAATATCATTCCCTTGGCTGATAGAAGCATGAATCGCCCCATTAATAAGACGAGCGGGCAATAAAGTGCCATTACATGTATGACAGACTACGGAGCGTAGGAGGCCCTCAGGCGAAAACCTATGATGAAATACTGATGGAGAAGGCTTTAAAGCAGTCCGCTCCTGAAAGGAATATGAACATAGTACCTGAGGCAACAAATATCCATCCTCAATGGCCAGCCCGTCCCGCAGCACGTCCTCAGCGCGGACGGGCGCAGATGGGCGCAGACGGGCTGAACTCAGGCGTAACTCCGGCGGAAATCCGGCGACCCCGCTGCGCGAGTCCGCTGCGCGTCAGCATGACCCCCTTATGTCGACGTCTAGCGTCCTTGCGACGACTAGAACGTCAGATGTCCAAGATGGCGCCGCCAGGCGTCCCAAAGTACACCCAATGTGGCCGACAGGCTCCAACTTATCCGGGGAAGGGATCCGCCCAACAGCGGTGAAGTAAGCGTTTTTATCGTGCGGGTAAGAGGGCAAATAGAAGGGCTCACAATTAAAAACAGGGGATAGTACAAAGCAACTTTTAACCAAAATACAAAACGGGCGTTTTTTAAAAGACCAGTAGTACGCAGGATGACAAGCAACAAATTGCACAATGCGCTCTAAACGCTCTCACCTAGCAAGGCTGTCCGCCTAATTTACCCCGCTTATGAAGACGTCTAGCGTCCTTGCGACGACTAGAACGTCAGATGTCCAAGATGGCGCCGCCAGGCGTCCCAAAGTACACCCAATGTGGCCGACAGGCTCCAACTTATCCGGGGAAGGGATCCGCCCAACAGCGGTGAAGTAAGCGTTTTTATCGTGCGGGTAAGAGGGCAAATAGAAGGGCTCACAATTAAAAACAGGGGATAGTACAAAGCAACTTTTAACCAAAATACAAAACGGGCGTTTTTTAAAAGACCAGTAGTACGCAGGATGACAAGCAACAAATTGCACAATGCGCTCTAGACGCTCTCACCTAGCAAGGCTGTTCGCCTAATTTACCCCCCTCATGAAGACGTCTAGCGTCCTTGCAACGACTAGAACGTCAGATGTCCAAGATGGCGCCACCAGGCGTCCCAAAGTACACCCAATGTGGCCGACAGGCTCCAACTTATCCGGGGAAGGGATCCGCCCAACAGCGGTGAAGTAAGCGTTTTTATCGTGCGGGTAAGAGGGCAAATAGAAGGGCTCACAATTAAAAACAGGAGATAGTACAAAGCAACTTTTAACCAAAATACAAAACGGGCGTTTTTTAAAAGACCAGTAGTACGCAGGATGACAAGCAACAAATTGCACAATGCGCTCTAGACGCTCTCACCTAACTTTGCTGTTGGTAAACGTAAATATTCAATATATATAGGGGGTGACGAGATGAGCGCTGTTTAATGCATTAGCTATGCAGCTCCAAGCTCAGGGAGTACACTCTCGCTAATCGGATGCCACCTCCCATGTCCACCAGGGAGTTGGACGTGCCGCGATGTCCCCTCAAATGGGTGTGCCCCGCTTTGCTCTATTTGTAGTTCTTTATTTGTTGGGTTGTTTTGTAAGTAATGGGTATGGCTTTGGCAGATTGGGGTTGCTAAAGTGGGTGGGGGTGGGGGGTTCTAATGTGGTTCTTAGGGGACTTGTTAAATGTGGTTGTGTTAATACATGGACAGGAGACTATCTTTCCTATGTAACGGGCAGTGACTGTCAGTTGACCAATTATATGTTGGTGAAATTGTATGCAAAAGTTAATGAGTGAAGGTTACAGGTGTCTAACATGGAATTTCCGTGGCTTGAATTCTCCCAGAAAAATCTGCCAGGTCTTTGCATATTTAGATCACTACATCATTCAAGTGGCCCTTCTACAATAGTCACATTTGACTAAGGAATCTGAAACTTGCATTGCATTTAAGTGGGCTGGGTTTAACCTAGCATCATCACACTCCTCTTACGCCAGGGGGTTCTCATTCTGATCAAGATAGGTATCCCATTTACACCAATCAACATCTATATAGATGATGGGGGACGCTGCGCCATGGTTCAGGGTAAGCTCGGTAACTCCTTGCGTAAGTTCATAAACATATACGGGCCCATAGCAGATGAACCTGAGGTATTTCAGAGAATGTATGGGGTGTTGAGAGATTGGCCGGAAACAACATTTGTATGGGGGGGGTGATCTCAATACATACCTTGATCCAAATCTAGATAAATCAAACCCGCAGGGTATTTGTACAACTAAAGTCGCTCAGTGTGTTAATAATGCGATGTTGGAATTTAGGCTGGTCGATGTCTGGAGACTCCGCAATGGGGCAGTGAGAGAAATCACACACGCCACGCCATAGCGTAACAGCTGGTCTAGATTAGACTACTGGCTTATGAGTGAGGGGGCAACTAAATGGGTTACGGATATCACCACACTTCCACGCACCCTTTCAGACCACAATCCGGTACGAATGGTTTTCAGCATTCCAAATACAGTGCACCAATCATTCACGTGGCGCTTTAGGTCAGAGGCTTTACTTGATCTCATTTATGCCGACACCGTTCGAAAAGCTATAGTACAATATTTCGAGATAAATGTTGGCACAGTTGACAGTGCCGCCACCCAATGGGAGGCCTTTAAGGTGACAATTAGAGGGGTTTGCATTAGTACCACAGCTGGAATATTACGAGATATCAGAGGTCAACTCACTAAGATAGAAACCACGCTATCAGACCTGGAGAGGGACTATACAGTTCAACCGAGCCAAGTGACACTCTCTAGTATTCATGACCTGAATCTTGAATACGACACACTAGCAGAGTCCGAAATCCGCTATTTATCACGCAGACATGTGGCCAGGGCATATGGGGAGGGTGGAAGACCGAGCCGAAATCTAGCTGCAAAACTCAAAGCTCGCTCCGAATGTCATCACATAGACAAAATACCTGACCCTCGGGGGGTGGAACACTACTCACCTCTTGAACTAGTGGAACAATTTTGTGACTACTATGCTGAGATGCACAAATCACAAATGACTGCGCCTGATTTAGACAAAGCAGAATATCAGGCGGACATTGCCTGTGCGTGGCTGGCTGATGGCCACCGTGACTATCTGAGCCAACCAATATATGACACAAAGATAAAAGCGGCAATCCGTGACCTACCTAATAAAAAAGCGCCAGGCCCGGACGGCATCACGGCCGAATTCTATTAAGAATTCTCTGACTTAATCACACCACATTTTACCCTTCTAAAAAAGGATAAACCACCTGATAAATGTGAATTATATAGGACCTTATCCCTGATCAATTTAGACGCCAAAATACTCACAAAAATTCTAGCTACTAAACTCCAACCCCTGATGTTCTCTTTGGTCCTACCGGACCAATCTGGCTTTATCCTGGAGAGATCAACCTCCCACAATCTTAGAGGCTTTATCCTGGAGAGATCAACCTCCCACAATCTTAGAACCATTTTTGCAATGATGCATGTGCTAGATCCGAACCATCGTGCCGCAGCCATAATGTTGGACGCGGCTAAAGCGTTCGACTCTATAGAGTGGGACTACATGTTCAAAATCCTCCAGAGGATGGGGTTTCCACAATTAGTTTGGGTTGGATGCGTCTGCTGTATAATCAGCCCTTGGCCAGAGTGCGAGTAGGAGGTTTGACGCCAGAGCCATTTCCGATTGGGAGAGGTACCAGGCAGGGCTGCTCCTTGTCGCCCCTGTTGTTTGCCTTGGCGATTGAGCCCTTGGCATCTGTGATCCGGCAGAGGCACAGAGAGACGGCACTTAATTTTCTACATCGGCCGGTGGGCATATCTTTATATGCCGACGATATGGTTCTGTTTGTCAGGGAGCCGTATCGCCACCTGACACAGGTGCTGCGAGAATATATTAGATTTGGATTGTTCTCTGGCCTAACTATTAATTGGGACAAATCAGTGATCATACCACTGACAGTTATCACCCCCCGCCATCTCTGGAATACCCTCTAGTATGGACCTCAGATCCTGTTAAATACCTAGGGATCTGGATCCACCGAGATCCAGAAATTGTCATGCAAGAAAATTATGGACGAGCATGTGTCACACTTAATCAACAAATTGACAAATGGTGTGCTTTCCACTTTCTCTGGCCGATCGCATTGACATTATCATAATGGCTATATTGCCGAGAATTTTGTATCTCTTCTCCAATATCCTGATAAAATTGACGCAACATGTTTTTACCAATATGCGTACGGCATTACTCTGGCTAGTCTGGGCAGGCAAACAAGCTTGCGTGAGCTGGGAGATTCTCACACTTGACTATGCCAAGGGGGGATTTAGCGCACCAGACCCATATAATTATTACCGAAGTGCCCAAGCACAATATGCATACTATTGGTTTTCATCCACATGCCTATACTCCACACGTGGCAGTGGAAGACGGTGACGCCCATCCGACCCCCCTGCCAGGTATTATCACCTATGCGCGGCGAGATACCCCAAAAACCGTAATCAACACACTGGACACAATGATTGCAGCATGGCAATCCATAGGCAAACTCTCCTCTAAACTTCCCCTATATGCCCCCACGCTACCTCTGGCACATCATGCTGCTTTATCGGTGACTCAAGAAGATGGCCCGATAAGAGCATGAAGAGAGGTAGACTTAGTCACTATGCATGATCTATACCCAGGCGGCAAGTTCATCACCTTCATTGATCTTCAGTATATCACTAATCCCACGCCGTTATTCCAGTTTACTATCCATAGACTACAAAATGCTGTTGAATCACATTACACTATGTATCCAGATGAGCCACCTATGCTACAATCCTTGCAGTTAGTACTAACAACTCCTACACAGAGAAAACTAGTCACTAAATTCTACAGGGCAATCCGTGCCGAAAAAAACAGTGAGCCGGATAAGAGTCTTGCCCGTTGGAACGGAAAACTATCTCCCCCCCTGTCGCTCTCAGAGTGGGAACATATTTGCAATCTCACTAGTATACTTACACCAAACGGCAATTTACGTATCATTAATTTTAAATATATCTATCAGATATATCACACGCCCCTCAGATTATACAAATACGGTTTGCATGAGTCCAGCAAATGTAAAAGATGTAACCAAGTGGATGCTGATTTTTGGCACCTTGCGTGGGAGTGCAGGCTGGTGGCCAGAATCTGGGAGCAAGTAGTACAGTGTATACACACAATGTTCGGGATAGAGTTGCAGTGTACGCCGTTGGTGTGTTTACTGTATTATGTTCTGCATGTGAAGGGAACTGTGGGTAAATTTATATGCATTGCATTACTAATGGCCAAACGTCGGGTGGCGGTCACGTGGGAGGGCAATTGTGCACCGAAGGTTACACACTGGTCCAAAGAATTGGTATACTGTAAGGAAAGACTGGAACTATACGCAGAGGGGCTTCCAACGTCCTCTGGGAACCACTGCGTCAATTTCTTCACCAGCAAGCCCTAGCTGGCCCGTCGGACGCGGATGATGGACACACTGCTTGACCTCAAGTTATCCCTGTAGCATTAGCTGTAGTATCTGACTTGATATGTGCTATAATGAATCTGTGTATTGATCGACCACATGTTGTTTGTTTTGGATGGTATTTTTGTCTGTTTTAAGATGCTATGTAAGGTAGCTATGCTGCCTCTATTTGTGTTGGAAATACAATAAAAAGATTTACAGCAAAAACAAATCATAACGATGTATACATCACCTCTGACTTTGGTGTGTGATAACGGTCATTCAGAGGAGATCTCTTTTGACCTTATAGACACTCCTGCTTTTGGAGTAATTCTCGGGGTACCATGGTTACAACTGCATAACCCCAAGATAGATTGGATGCGTCGGACTGTGACCTTGGACTCTAGTCACTGTGTCCAACACTGTTATCAAGAGGCAATAGTGGGAAAACATAAGCGACTGCACTGCCTCCTCAACGCAGTTTCAATTGCCATATAGATCTAGAGCCTGGGGGGTGCTTCCATGCCGCAGAATCTACGCTCTATCAGAACCGGAAATGGCTCATCTAAAAGAATATCGGGATGAGATGTTAGCTTGTGGGTTCATTAGACACTCCTCCTCTCCAATCTCCTCTTTTCTTCATACCAAAGAAAGAGGGGGGCCTTCAGGCGTACATAGACTATAGGTCTCTTCATAAAGTAAAAATAAAAAACAAATACCCTTTACCACTCATCCTGGTATTGTTGGATCAAATAAAGAACGCCACCATGTTTTCCAAGTTGGACTTACACGGGGCATATCATCTTATCAGAGTACGTAAAAGTGATGAGTGGAAAATGGCGTTCCGAACAAAGTTCAGTTTATTTGAATAATGTGTAATGCCATTCGGCCTTTGCAATGCCCCTGCGGCGTTTCAGTTTTTCATTAATGAAATATTTCATGATTTTTCTTGATCGCTTCTTAATCGTCTACATAGATGATATTCTGGTATTTTCTAGAAATCCCAGTGAACACGTGGGTCATGTGAAACAAGTACTACAAAGACTAAGAGAACATAACCTATTTGCCAAACTTGAGAAATGTACCTTCCATGGTTCCACATTTGAGTTCTTGGGTTTGTAATTTCAGCTCCTGGGATACAGATGGACAAGAAGAAAGTGGAGGCCATCCTATCTTGGCCAGTACCCACTTGTGTGAAGGACATACAGTCTATGTTGGGTTTTGCAAATTTTTACCGCCATTTTATCATACATTTTTTGGATGTGGTGACGCCCATAACAAGGCTTGTAAGAAAAGGGGTACCTTTTGTTTGGTCAATGAAAGCACAACATGCATTTGACATGTTAAAAGCAAAATTTACCTCTGCCCCCGTATTAATACATCCTGACCCAGCCATTACCTTTTTTGTAGAAGCAGACGCATCCCAATACGCCCCTGGGGGGGGTTTGTGCCCAAGAGACATAAGCGGACAGATGCACCCTATTGCATTCTTTTCAATGAAGCTATTACCAGCGGAACAAAACTGCACAATCGCTGGAAGGGAATTGCTGGCCATCAAGAAAGCTTTTCAGGAGTGGAGGCATTATCTCTAGGGAGCTAGGCACGCCATAACAAAATATTTTGATCATAAGAATCTGGACTACTTTTGCACAGCAAGAGCTTTGACACCCAGACAATTGCGATGTGAGTCCTTCTTTAGTGAGTTCGATTTTGTGATCAACTATCGACCGGCCCCACAACAGGTCAAAGCAGACGCCCTGTCCTGAATATGTGTGTCGCTCCCACATAAAAGAATCAATTTAGACCTTGTGTCACTGATACCCTCTGACAAAATACTTGGGTGCATTTCATTCGATCAGTTCTACACCGACTTGGAAAATACATTATCCAAATTAGATATGTCCCCTTGGTTAGAACAAGTCAATTATCACTTTCAAAACCTCCACAGCCCAACGATCCTAGCCCTGTTCTGTCTCCACCTACTTGGCAAACCGGAATCTGGCCTGAGGAAAATCCGTGGATCCCGCTGTCTGCCATTGCTTCCCTGCTGCCTGTTGCCGCTCCGGTCTCCCGCCGCCGCATTTCCATCTCGCGCGGCCGCAGTGGGGAGACCGGACCACAAGACCCAGGTGCCCTAGCGGTCACGAATCACGTGACCGAGCGTTGCGCGCCAGGAGGCGCTTAAAATCACGGTGCTGCTCCCGCGTCGCGGGATCGCGCGCGGGTAGCGCCGGGAGAAGCCCGGGACAAGGGCGGGACCGCCTGTGGCCGTCCGGGGCCGGAGGAGGCTGGGCTGGGGCCCACTCCCTAAAGTCTATCGAGGCGCATCCCTGCTCACCCAGGATCCTATTGGCAAGGTATTACTGTTGTACCGTCTAGGAGGCTGACCCGGCACTTGAATTATGGGGAAAAAAGTCATCACGAAGAAACGATCTACGGAACTACACACCAAAAATACTAAGGTCCCCTTGCCGAGCCTGACTGCGATCGATAGGATGTTGCAGAAAACCATAGGTCTTGTCGTAACTGCCATAGAGAGTACAGAGAGACGTTTATCACTTCCCCCCAACATGCGCCTTGCTCCGCTAAATCCTTCCTCCAATGAACAGCCAATAGTTTCACCTGGATCCACATTTCTGGACTCTTATGTAGGGCTTCCAGGAGTTGAGGGAAGCCACAATATCCCATTCTCAAAAAATCTTTCTCCCGTAATGTCTCTTTCTGCAACCAGTGTAACTAGTGCGCCACATATATCAATTGCACAGCACCAGGATACATCTGTAGAGACATATGGTTTATCAACTGAATCAGCGGCCACGGAGGACCTGGCCCTCTCCCTCTGTATGCCATTGAACAAGAGTGGGAGCCTTACTGCTTTAGATAGGTCCCCACCCTTGCTAGTAAATGGGAAAACCAGTCACCCAAATCACAATGACATGAGGCCATATAGAGAGTCACCCTTAACGACCAAAACCCCACTGCCCAAAACGACCAATAGACGTATTGCTAATCGAGTAAGAACTGGTGGGGCTTCAAAGAGGAAAATAATAGAAGCGGTACAAAAAGGGAGGGAACCAAAATTATTTAAAACCCAAGATTTGGAAATCCCTAAGCAAAGACCTCCCATAAAAAGGATACCTGTAAGGCCTAATGATAACCAAGGGCGATCTACCCAAATCATTACAGGCAGCCCTACTGGAACCATAACTCCTGCTTCTATTGAGGGTGTCTATGGGTCACTGGCACATATAGAGCACATTGTTAGGTCAATGATTTTGCCAGTCCTTGAAAGGATCAAATTGGTAGATGAAAAGCTGGAGAAATTGGAACAGTTAACTCTGGATAATTTTATTTCCCTAAAAAACCTGATAAAGGTAGAAGTCAGAGGGAGACCAGAGAACTTACCACCATCTAATGCTGATTCTGCAAGCACCATAAGTGCTGTAAGTGCGGTATCGATAGTACAACCAACAAAGGTACCAAATTGTAAAGGTCTGAATTGCAATAAACAAAAGTTAGAAAAACGTGCTAAAAGTCCAACATCTAGTGCAGGGAAGCTCATGAAGGAAAGAGCTGTCATGCCACAAAGCACAGAAAAAATAACACATAAGCACGAAGGAAGTATAAAAACCCCCTTGGTAACAATTGACCTACCACCAGATTCACTACCCTATACAATTGCACTCATTGGCGTTCCTGAACTGAAGAATGGGAAATCAGAATCCTACCAAGAGTTAAAGAATAAAGTGTTATTCTGGTTGAACACGAACAGGCCGATCCCTAGACATTTAAATGGAGAGATACTGTTTGTCAGAAGGGTTGGCTGGATAGGTAGCAAGGTAAAAGACATACAAGGAGACACGATTATAGTTAATTTCAGGGATAGAAACGTAGTGGCACTAGTTTGTAATGATGAATATTATAACGACAAGGGCTCTATTAGAATTAAAAATCTCAATTACTTTTATAGTGAGAAGGCTACCCGTACATACAAACGCCGGGCAAACACGGCATATGAAGCTATGCCGTGGGGGCCTGACAACTATTTTCAGATACCCACAAATAATCGCTTTTCAGAGTTATATGGGTTGGACGAAATAAACTGACTTGAAGAAAGTTATGATAAAGAGGATGATATAATTGTCAAACCCATTAAGGCAACTATGGATGGATGTATTACTAGGGACATAGCCAAACAGGATAACAACCCAATCCTGCAAATAGAAGTGGGGAATAATAATTCACCAATAACAAGAACTGGTGAAGTTACAAATATAGACTTGAGCCAACTTGACAGCACCAAGGAAGTTGTGGTTAAATTAATTTCTTGGAATATTGCTGGTATAAAGAAAAACATGTCTGATCCTGCATGGCATAATTACATCAGCAATGCGGATCTCATCTTGTTCCAAGAAACATGGGGAGTAGAACACTTTTTTAAAGTAGGTTACAGGTCTTTTCATATAGCAGCATCACATTTAAACAAAGGTAGACCATCTGGTGGTGGTCTGATAATTTGGGCAAGAATTACGCTGGGCATTGACTTTACACAAGTGGATTCTAATAGCCCTGATATTTTGGCTATAAAATTTAATGACACTAAAGGACGGGCAATCTGTATTATTAATATTTACAACAGACCCCATCCGTCAAACAAAGAATCAGACACAATAGCCCAACTAGACGGTTTCATTCGTAGTTTGGATCATAAAACTATGTTGATTATAGGAGGAGACCTTAATAGGAGTTTTGAACCCATTACGGGGTTAGATGATATCCATGGAGAAGAAGACAAGGCCCATAACATCCCTAGCATTGACGCAAATTATATAATACCTTGTACAAATGGTTCATTGCAGATGCTAAGATTGACTATGGAACATGGCCTACGCTCTTGTAATGGTCGACTCCCTTCTGATTGCCCAAGCAAACCGACCTTTGAAAGAGGTTGTTCTACTAGCCATCTTGATTACATATTGGTCTCCTTGAATCTATGGCCAATGCTCATAGATCTGAATGTGGATAACCGTATTGAAAGTGACCACTTCCCTCTTTCCTTGACTATCACTGGCTCATTGTTTATGTTCCCTAAGGTATTGACACCTAGTGATTACAATTCCATTCATGAGCCCTTGGAGTCCAATAATTGCAGGTCTCTAAAATGGCCTGCTGTAATGGGTAATGTTGGTATAATTAGAGAAATCTATGTACTTTATGTAAAACGTATGTCGTCCTTAGTTAACATCAATACTGAGGAACACTCTGTATCATTAGTACATAGGAATTTGATGCAGCAACTTAGAAAAATTCTCTCAAAAGAGATCAACAAAGGCCAAGCCTGTCGGATTAACCGGCCCAAGGAGGGTCTTTGGTATAACAAAGCCTGCCGGCAGGCTAAATTAGAACTAATAAAGGCTATAAAAGGGAAGCAAATAAATATCCTGAGAGAAAAAAGAACATTTTATAAAAATACTATTTTATTCGCAAAAAGATCATGGGATGAACAAGTCTGGGCAGACTTACTCCAAGCTTGTAAATCAAAAGACCAAACGTTGTTCTGGAACCTTATAGCAAAGGGCACCAAAGAAGGTGTGCAATCCAGAGATAGGTTTCTAGAAGAAAAAGTCTGGGTCAAACACTTCTCCACATTGTATTCATGTGAAGGGGAGGAGGAAGGAATAACAAATGAATACCTAGGGCAAAACACTTGTGATGCAACGTTAACTTTTAGCCTGGCAGATACCATACTAGCCATTAATTCAGTTAAACAAGGTAAAGCCCCAGGACCAGACAAAATCCCTGGGGACCTCTGGAAACACGAGAACAATCTGTGGGCCCCCTATATTAATTTACTTAGCAATGATATTGCAAGAGGTGCCCCAATTCCAGAAACCTGGCAGGGTGCAGAAATTGTGACCATTTTTAAGAAGGGGGATAGATCCAACCCATCAAACTACAGACCTATCAGTTTGATAGATGTCTTGCAAAAAATTTATGCTCGCCAACTTCTTAATAAATTGAACATGTGGATTGAGGATCACTCTATTTTTACCAAATACCAGGCAGGTTTTAGAGCCAAAATTAGTACAGTAGACCAGGTTTTTAGATTTTTATGTTTAACATGGAAATATATTAATATAAGGAAATCCCATCTATACGTAGCCTTCGTGGACCTTAAAGCGGCCTTCGATTTGGTTCCCAGGGGGCAGCTATGGAAAAGGTTGAGGGATATGGGCGCCCCTGGGGACATCTGCCAACAATTGATTAGGCTACACGAGGGTAATTATGCAAGAGTAAGGTGGGGCCCTAATGGAGAGCTATCGGAGAGAATAAATATAAAGAGAGGTGTCCGACAAGGTTGCGTTTTGGCACCAACCCTTTTCTCTCTTTATGTAAATGACATCCCTGACACCCTCTTGGGCTGCGAGCATGACTCTCCCAAGTTGTGTGGTCAAGCCGTTCCGGCCTTATTATTTGCGGATGACACGATTTTAATCTCCCAGACGCCTAATGGACTACAAAATCTCCTGAATAAATTTCGGGCCTACTGTTTGGATAAAAACCTTGAAATTAATGCTTCCAAAACGAAAGTTATGACGATTAACCCCCACAGAGGGTTTAATAAAGTCTTCAATGTAAATAAGGAAAAGATTGAACAAGTGAATAATTTTAAATATCTGGGTATTACCCTTGATACTAAAATGAATTGGAAACCACAAATAGAAAAATCGAGGTTAACATTAATACAAAATAAAGTACCTATAATCAGGAAGTTTAAAAGTAGCCCTACTAAAGCAATATCACCTGCTATTGAACTTTTTAAATATAAAGTTCAATCAGCTACCCTATACGGGGCAGAATTATGGGGCCATGTACCACGAGATTCTTTCTCAGCCCAAGAAAAGAGTTTTTTTAGGCAACTTTTAGAGATCCCGGGCTGCACCCCTCATGTCCCGTTATTTTGGGATTTGAATATACGTCGTTTGGACGACCAAGCCCATTTACGCCCATTACTGTATTGGGTGCGCCTGTGGTCAACCGACGAGCTTGCAGACTACAGAGATGCATTGAAGGAAATAATTCAAATAAAGAATGCTACTCGGCTGGTTTGGTTAGCGTATATTGAAAACTGGTTCACAAAGTTGGGCCTACGCAACTTTTGGACAGATCCTGATTCCCTTACCAATTCTTCCAAAAAATTGCTGAAGGACACATATTGGGACTATATTTATAACTCTGTATTACATAACCCCAAACTTGGATCATTGACCCTTAAATTTTTGAATTTTAAATGTGGAAGCAAATTTGAACATTTTATGGATGAAATTGAACCCCCCTTGGCTAAATCACTGTATTTAAAGTATCGCTATGGCATTTTGCAACTTAATTTTAGAACATCTAAGTGGGCGCCCAACAATAACAATAATAAATCTGACCTGTGTAAATTGTGCAATATGGAGGCAAAGGAGGATGAGACCCATGTCCTATTTATATGCCCTGCATATATGCGGGCAAGGATAAAATGGATCAAACCTATCTGTTTAAACTTGGGTCTTCGGCGTGTCCAGGATGGGGAAAGAATATTTAAGGGCGACACATCACAGAGTATAGTATTTAGCCTGAGTCGTTTTTTATTCAATGTTGCGATAATTAGGAAAAGGAATGGTCAAAAAATGTAATGGTATTATCATCATCCCTGGTTCTTAAATTTTTACTCTTATTTTAAATGGTTGATAAACCAATATTGTGTATAAATTAATTTTTTAAAACTTTTTATATTGTATATTGTATTATGTATGGATTATTTGTACCCATTAGAAATGCTGCATTTTGTCATAATGATTGCTTTTATATTGTACGGAACTCTTTTATGGTTATTATAACCGAAATAAAGAATTGAATGCGAAATTATCACTTGAAGAATGGCTTACTTTATCATGGGGAGCAGTTGTACGTTCCGAGCAAACACAGAGATCAAGTATTACAATGGGTCCATTCCTCTTCTTTGGTGAGTCACCCAGGTGTTCAAAAGACCAAAGACATCTGTAATAGATGGTTTTGGTGGGACACCATGGCAGCTGATGTAATAAACTATGTCACCTCATGTCCAATATGTGCAACACAGAAAGTACCCCATACAAAGCCTGCTGGGTTATTGCAACCTCTTCCTGTACCCCCTTATCCGTGGCACACTGTGAGTATGGATTTTATCACAGATCTCCCTAAGGAGGAGGGACTAACCACCATTTTTGTGGTAGTATACTCCTTTTCTAAGGTAGCACCTTTTGTGCCTCTTCCTAAGATCCCTACAGCCAATGAATTGGTGTCAGTCTTCATTCAACACGTCATACATTTGCATGGAGTTCCCCCAGTGCTTGTTTCAGACATGGGTCCTCAATTTGTTTCCAAATTTTGGCACGAAGTATGTTCCGCTCTGAAAATGGATCTACGACTATCATCCGCTTATCATCCTCAGATGGACAGACAAACAGAGCGAGTTAATCAAACCATGGAACAGTACCTTTGTTGTTTGTTAGCCACTCTAACAAGTAGTTGGGTTAAAGCCTTACCTGTGGCTGAGTTCGCATACAATAACCGCTTACACTCTGCTTTAGGCATGTCGCCTTTCTTTTGTGCTACTGGTTTTCACCCCAGAGCAGTCCCCCTACAACCCACTTTCAGGGTTCCAGTAGTGGATTCCCTCTGCATGAATCTGAGAGAGTTATGGAAAGAGGCCCAAACACAATTACGCCTAACTAAAGAAACGATGAAGGTATGAGCATACAAACATCATTGTCCTACTCCTTGCTATGCCCCTGGAGATAAGGTTTGGTTAGCATCAAAAGAATCCCGTTTGGAGGGTCCAAAGAAATTGCAACCCCGTTTTATTGGACCATTTAAAATAGTTCAAGTTATCAATCCAGTGGCTATGAAACTAGAGCTACCTGATGAATATCTAATCCATCCTGTGTTTCACACCTCCCTTCTCAAACCCTTTGTTCCTTCTACTCATCCCTTGATTCCTCCACCTCCCTTGTTAGTTAACGATCAGGAAGAGTACAAAGTGAATCGTATCATTGATTCACGGAAACAGAATAGAAAACTGCTGTGGCAGAATGCTTTTCAAGAGGAAGAGGGAGAAGAGGAGTGGTCACTTCAAAAGAAGCAGAACCCCAACATAAAACATCAAAGATTCAGACCCTAAATCACATTTGGACGATAAGAAGGGGAGACTGACACACCAAAAATTGTCTTCTCCCAAGCAGCCAAACAGGTTGTGTAAGGAGGGGAAGCTCTGCAAGACTTCTTCCTATGGCCAGGAGTGGGAGCCAAGGCCTGCTAGTCCTCCTGCTTTGTGACAGGGCATCACCCAGGAAATCCAAAACCACCTGTCCTGGAGTAACAACACCTACCTGCTTGCCAAGGCCCGTGTGTCCTGTGAGGAAGAGGAGAGCGTTGGATGGAGCAAGGTCCAGTGTGGAGCCCTGTCGAGTGTCCCAATTGAGTCATTGCACATGTGCAGGACAGTGCTGGAAACCCCATATGTCAGCAGAGAGAAGCTGTGAACTTAGCCATGTGTCATGCTGTGAGGATCGGACCTGAGCCTGTGCATGGTAGCGAGGCCGGGACCACATATGCCAGGAGAGGCTGCCTGAGAAAGTTTACCATACTAAAAGGGGCCACACCCCTGTGCTGTAGCAGAGCGGCGACCATGAATGCTAGAAGGGCTGCCAGAGGATGACTGACCTGCAGATAGGGGCCATAACCCTGAGTGGTAGTAAAATTGCGACTCTGAATGCCAGGAGGGGCCGCCATAGAGAGTATCACCGTGCTGATTGGGCCGGAGCTCGTGGAATGTGATTTGAGGTGACCCTGTATGGCAGAGGACTACACAGGGAGCATCACCCAGGCAAGGGACCCAAGACAGGAATGTCTTAGCCAACACCTTTCAGGACCTTAAGAACACTTGCCTTGCAGGAGGTGCCACAGGAAGCCTCCAGTCACATCAGGAGCACAACCGTGAGTGAGAAATTCTGAACCGCTAATTGCAGCCACCTGGTACGCATGCGGCCGACTTACACGAGGCGGCAGCCACTGTGAGCGCCCAGGGACAAGCCACACTGAGAAACACTGACTGCTTTGCACCTGCTGGTGCGGGTAAGACTGGCTCCAAGCCTGTCATCCCTGGGAGACTTGCTGCTAGTAGTGCTGCGGCGCTAGAACACTGTTGACTTTGACTAAGAGTCAAAGTGGCCTTTTGAGACTCAGACTACTAGTAGGGCATACCCTGGATGTTACCAATAATGAATGAGGTATAACCACTATTGTTAATGCGAGAAGGGAGTGGGACAGGGAAACACCAGTGAAACACTAGAGTTCCAATCTCAAGGGGCTTTGAGTAATTGTCTGTGAATGTTGTATTTTTCCTTTGTGTAGTTAGCGGTACAAATAAAAACGTCTCTTTTTTCATAAAAGTGAGCATTTGACTGGACAATGATTTATTGCTGCTTCTGCAGGCATTTTGGGTTGTGAGCCCGTATTCACTATTTTGTATCCACATCGTCCCCTCCAAGGGAATCTTGAACTGCTCGGACCACGATATCCTGAGAGTCAAGTGCAGAAGGAGTACTTGGTCCAGTTACCCAGAATCCATAGTAGGTCAAGCCCCGGGTCTTCAAAAGTAAAAGGTATCAACCCCCACGGTTGGGCCCAGTAGCACTTGTGTGCCCCTGGCCCTTTGAAAGTGATTCTGACAGCTTAGTAGGCAACGGTTCTAATGTTGGTGACCCACCCGAACAAGCCATAGGGATAGACAATTTGAACTATGGTAATCCTTGTTGGGCTCTATTAGTAGGGATTTTATATATTTTTGACAATTTGTACATATTTGTAATTATATTATGGTATTGCTGGTGGTTGCCTTGTGGGAAAGCTCACAGCCAACATAGCAGGCTTGAGATGACTATAGTAGCAAGCCAATGATAACAGCTAGAGTCCTCTTTAGTTCACAAGGAAAACATATTTCATATGCGGTAGATCTGATCTAGATTGTGAAATGCCATGATAAAGTCCATAGGCCTCACATATTGATTGCAAAATGCATAACTTACAGCCAATTGGTATTTAAATGTTGATTGTCATTTCTCTGTATTAAAATCCATTGATAGGTATTTTGTTAAATGAAATGTCACAAATTACCCTTATTGGGAAGGGTTTTGATGTTGGTTGAAGTTTGACTCTATAATAACTCTTGCTAGAATCTCTTCTTAGCTGCCTACCCGAATTATGTCACACAAAAAAATCATGAAATAAAACATACATCCATATATATGACTATATATCCACATGGGTGTATAGAGGGCCTTTGGACCAATTCTGTTCTGCCAATGGTCTGTCTGAGTGTAATTTACACTCTGCTTCCACCCATGACAGCGTACTGCATGGGATAATGGTTCAGTCCCCATCAGTCATTGGTTCTTTTGCATGGTGAATGATGCCATTTTATGATGACGAATGCACCCACCTGAAAATGAGTACACTTCATTGCCAGAGCTGCTGGGCCAGTCCTTTGGTTTTCAATTTTCTCCTTCAATTGTTTATCTTTTGTTTCTTTGCTTATTTTCATTTTATTTTAATATTAGTTAATTCAATACAACAGCTCTCTAGGCATTGCTAATGGGGCATTAGCTTGCCGCTCATTTAATCTGCAGTGCGCCGCATCCCACATGGCCACTTCTTCTAAATCAGGACACCATGATAGAATGCTGTTGTCCACAGTGTATCATTGCTTTATCATTCCGAGATGACCAACACGTTAGGTCTAAAAGTGGCAGCAAAGCTGAAACTTTAAAACAATTATAGACTTTTTACAATAACTGCAAGACAGACACCCGTTGCTATATTTAGTTTCATTATTGCAAGCATATGTCGACTGATTGCACTCATGTATCCATGCATTCATCCACTGACTCAAAGATAAGTGCCAAAGTATGTGTATGAGGACCTACTGAGTGCCTAAACCTATCAGTGACACAAGAGGCACTTTTATTTGAAAGCCAGACTAATTGCCATTGCCAATGCTTATTCCTTCTGTGCATGGGTTCTGCATTCTACAGCACACATACGAAGAGGGAAATGATTGTAAATATAGAATTTGCACTGGAAGGAACAGCTTTCTGAACAAAAACTATATTTGCAATAACGCAGACGCTTTTACATTATGGTGCAAGGGTGTCTGCGTTGGTACTCGGCAGCCAAAGGTGTCCCAGGGCCAGGAGACATCAGAAGAGCACCATCTCCAAGTAGGTGTGGTGCTGTTCTGTTCTCTTCCATTCTGTGCAGCAAATTCACTTCACTAACAGGGTCGGCCTGGAAATATACATCTTTAGTATGGAACGTGTACAATTGGATCCATCGTCTTTTCACGGTTACACACTACAACTTTCATGCAGGAGTCATAAAAGATTTTGGACGAAAACTTTCTATGAATTATGATTGCAAATGGTTAGTTTCTCTGGTCGAATTGTCTCTTTGCTATACACTTTATGACAAATGCTTAACGGTTGCTTTCCAACTGTTGTCTTGCTACACCCCCCGCCACCCACCCGCCTTCACACCTCGTTGGACAATCCGGCTTCATTCTGTAAAGCCGCCATCTCATTCTGTCACAATGAACTGATACAAATTGCTATATTTGGTTATCAATGAATGTAAACAACATCACCAGTCAGTGGCAAGCTTTTTATTAAACAATTTGCCATATTTCCTTGAAATTGACAGTCACTTCCCTCAAGGTTCTTTCTGATGTTCTTGGTTTCAGGACTCAGTTGGCAGCGATGATCTGGTCTGCCCAGGCCCTGAGCTCGGTGACGCGGGCGTAGACGCCAGGAGAGGATGGGGAGCATTTATTGCTGCCCCAAGAGACGATGCCCACCAGGGTCCATGCACCGTTCTCCTGGCACACAAGAGGGCCGCCAGAGTCTCCCTGAATGAGGAAAGAAACACGACTGAGTTATCAAGTTATGCTCTCCATGCTGACAAAGCCTAGCGACTCATTTGTAAAACCAGAAACCTTCCGCCTCCCCTTGGTCCATGTTCTGTCCATCTCAACAACTATTCCTGCCAGGGATGGCACACCCGGAGGCATCACTTGTGCCTTCTTCCTTAGACAATGAAGGTTCCCCATCAGGAATGGTGTGAGGTTCATCCCAAACTTGTCATCCTGCTCAAACCCTCATGATAACAGTGGACTCTAGCTTCTTCCCAATGGAGCGGGCTATCTATGCCATATAACGTTCCTGCTACTGGAGCCTGTCTCTTACAGCTGCTCACTGTCGGCTTTCATTCGGCTCACAATCATCTATGGTAAACTTCTCACAACTGGGCCTATCCTTCTTGCCTGAAAATCATTATTTGCTATGTTCACCTTGGCCGGCTCCATTTTGAACCTTAACAGTTTATATTTGGTGTTCATATCCTTATTAGATATCGGCCACCTCCCCTCACAAATGCCTGCACTGGATTCTGTGATAGAGCTGGGCTTTCAGACTTAATGGTTGCTTGGTACTTTTTGCTTACAACGTGCAATCTAACTAAACATCAAATATTACTATATTTTACAACTCTGCAGGCAGTCACAAGTGCAGTTATCTTTCAGGCACTAGGGTCATGATTTGAATGGTGCAGCTGGTGCAGTAGCACCAGGACCAAATGTTCCAGTCACCCCACTAAACACCTAACATTGCTATATTTTACTACTAAACAGGCAGTCACAAATGCAGTTATCTTGCAGGTACTAGGGGCATGATTTAAATGGTGCGTCAGGTGCAGTGGATCCAAAAGTTATCAGAACTCCTCTAAACACATAATATTGCCATTACATAAATTCATAAATTAATTCTATTATTTCCATATTTCAATTAATTTTTCAAAATGTTGCCATTACTTACTCGCACTATACCACCAGTAACAGCACAGTATATTGCCTTTTTGTACATAAACAAGAATAGCACTTTAATAGACGTTCTGAAACCTATATTGTACAACTACTCAGCAAGCTACAACTTACAAAAAAAAATAGCCTATTAGTCACATAGGCAAAACCTAATGCCTTTACCAATGCTTGCTTGCCACTGCACCCACCTTCGAGTTACTGAGATGCATGTCACACAGACTTCCTATGTTTCATGATTTTGTTTTGATGGGGACTTATAAAGAAGAGATTGGGGCAATCAGTGGACATCTATAGGTAAGAGAGTGGCAAGGCTAGGGCCCATGTGCAGCACTGTAATGAATGAAGGATTGCGGATGGGAGTGCTGTGATGGTACCTTGAATCTGTCACGCTTTCTCATTTTAACTCATTACTGTAACAGAGTGGAAGTCCTAGGTCGTGCCGCTCTTTTACCTATAGATGTAATGTACACATCAAAACAAAATCATGAAACATAGGAAGTCTGTGTGACATGGATCTCATCAACTCGAATGTGAGTACCCTAGCAAAAAAGCTCCACCTGCGGCGCTACTGAGCTATACATTTAAACTTCCTAAGGGCATCCAGCACCTGGCATTGGCGACGCGCCCACGGGCAGGAGTCGATCACCTATAGATAAAAGGGGGTTGGTGGACACGCTATTCTGCAGTGGACAGTTGGCCCTTATGGGCAGTGGGAGGGAAAGGGACATATATCTAGAAGGACCAAAGAGGCAGAAGACGAGCTCTCAAGCAGGCAGAGTGACGTCATTTCACTTTGTGCCTTCAGTGCTTTTATTATGGCAGTAGCATACTTATAAACATTCTTTGAGGAAAAAGAGGTTGCGTTTTTAATTTTTAAAACCATTAATAAGTATAATGATGACGACACTGGAAATTACGTCTCATGACCTTTGGCAAGATGATGACATCACAGGATTCAGCATTATGTGTTGAGTGACCCACATCAAAGAAAAATGCCACGGGACTTCTGACCTGATGTCATCAGGAGAATGTAATGTTCTGCACCATGATGCAAGAGTGACTGCTCTGGCGCTAGGCAGGCAAAAGGGCGCCAGCGCAGAGGAAAAGGCAGGAATTTACTTAAATACAGCATATTTCTGCCCCTTCCCTGTCATGCTGACCCTTAATTTTTCCGACATTGTTAGTGTGACTTCTATAGGCACAAAATGACTCAAAATCTGCCAGAAGATGATGCTTCGATAGTTCTGTTTGGGTTAGTAGCACCGCGTCGTACGCAAAGAGCAGTCTTGGTATCCAGTCTTTGTTTATTTTTGTTATGTCTAGATCAAGGTTCCTCAACACTTTCACAACATCATTTATATAGCAGTTAAATAAAGTTGGTGCTACCCAGCACCTTGCTTGATGCCCTCACCCCTTGTGCTTTATTTCACCCAAGAGGTAGTATAAGAATGTATTGTAACTAGCAGGTTTAGTGACTTATAGGGGACAGCCTGTCGCTTTAGAATTTGCCATAGAATGGAATGGGTAACGCTGTCAAATGCCATTTGAAGATCAATAAATACCAAGTAGAAGGAAGATTTTAAATGGGAAATGGATTTTGAGCAAATAAGATTTAATTATATTACTTGGTCCACTGTGCTCTGGCACATCCTGGAACCCGCTTGATATGGAGGTAGTAGATCTTTTTCACCCAACCACTGGTCTATGCAGGATAGCAACAATTTTCCAAAGATTGTTCCCACTCCATCGAGCAGTGAGATTGCCCAATAGTTTTCCAGTTGGTCTCTTGGCCCCTTGTGATATAATGGGACATTTATAGATTTTTGTTCCAAGAAGATGTAATCTCTTCATGAAGCCAAGTGTTTTAAATGACCTAGTCGGAGCAGTTGACCATAAGTTTAAGTGGTTCCAGAAAACATCTGTTAGGCATTTTTCTGGGCCAGCTGTATTACGCAGTTTTTGGGCTGGAATCGCTTGAACAACTTCTTATTCAGTGAATTCATTGATTTGCCTCTGGTTTAAGTAATATAAAGGAGCGCCTGATGGATCATCTGACAGAACGCAGAAATGTGGCTAATTAACCATGGGTCTTAAGTGGTCTGTATTTTGATGTACAAGTTCCCAGTTCACGCTCATATATACACTCCTGCTTGCCTTTGAATCAAAATTTCTGAAAATGTTTTTCAATTTCTTTGATAAATTTGAAAGGGATATTGACCTTCAGGTGATCCTGATTTGGTGTGACTTGACCATTGGTTATTAATAGGAGTTTTACACCTGTGTTCAGATAAAGGGTTGCATAATGGCTGAACCAGCTTTGTGGTATGTTCAGCTCTAGGTTCCATGGAGGGTCCTCACAGCCAAACAAGTGGTAGCCTACCTCCGAAATCAGTGGGGTTGGCAACCATGCACTGTTGTGCATAATCACAGCTAGGATACCCAATTGATACAAATCCTGCTTGTATCAATTCTCTGCTGGGGATACATGTATGAAAAGACCCAGGGCACTATCATCTCCTCTAATATATAGTCAATGATTTCCAAGCTACCTGCAGGCTGTGATGCCATTAAACCATGACATGGGACATTCAAATTCTCCTTGTTCTTTTATTGAATTTCATGCAAACGTATTAATGTAGCATTAATACCTATGTGAATAATGTGTTTGACCTCTTTTAGGGTGGAAGACTTGCAGGGCACAGTTCCTCTGACCACAGATACATATTAACAAAGGTGGCATTTGGCCAAACCCTAGAGTATTCTACACCCAACCTAGGGTATGAGGATAAAGCATTCTCAAAGCAGTAATGGAATTCTGGTCACTTCCTTGTCTGACATATTTAGGGGCCAGACTTTTCAACACTTTGCATTGGTGCAAAGTCAACGAAAGTGATACAAACTGGTGCAAATTGTTGATTTTGAACTTACTATCCAGTGAAAAACTTTTTGCATTACTTTTCATCAAAGGCCGTACCAAGGGTAGTGCATGGGCATTCCCACTCTGCCACCCTTGGTTATTGGCACAACACCCTAACAATGGGATATGGGGTTTTGCACTAAGCATGACTTCTTGGATGAATGCTATTACTCCTTGAAACTTTTCAGACTTTGCACATGTGCTGTGTACAGCACATATAAAGAGTGGGAATTTTTTAACGTTATCTAGGCATAGTATTTTCTACTGGAAGGATAACTTTCTGTACAAAACATATGAAAGACTCACAAACACACCTTTGGACTATGGTGCAAAGGTGTGTGCATGGCCCTAACCAGCCTGTATGTGTCCCAGCGCTTGGAGAGAGAGTAGCAGCATCTATCTTAGTACATGTATTGCAGTCTTGCTCTCATCCTATCATGCAATGATCTTGGTAACATGAAATATCAGCAAATCAGGGTGGAAATCCGCCAAGATGCTACATGTGCCCTGCTGATGTCCCTGTTCAATCTAGCAGCACTGTAGGAATGCCTCAAAGCAAGGCCGGACTGGGTGTAACGGGCACCGGGCGTTTCCCCGGTGGGCCGTCAGGGTTGGGGCTGGTTTTGGGCCCCTGGAGCCCGTTTTTGTTACCAGGGGCCTGCAATATCGGCCACCCGTGTAACAAAATCAGCTGAAACCTGCCCCTGAAAACAGCTCAGCCGCACCGCCTACCGCCCCCGGGGGCCACCCGAGCAGTTTGCCAGGGCCGGTTTCAGTTTCCAGTCTGGCCCTGCCTCAAAGAACCCACAGACAAAACACACCGTATAAGGACCGTTGCACCCCTGAACATGAGGGAGTCCCCAAGTTTCCTTTTGCAAAAACATGATGTGGTGGGGAATCCCTGAGACTACTCAGAATGTCTGGGCATTTTTGTCCTTTGGACTGTTTTTGGGGCATGCATGCACCCTCCATCTTAAGGGGAATTCCGTAGATCCCATGGCAGTACCACATCCATGCATGTTTCATGTGAGGGACTCCCCGGAATTCTCATTTTACCTAGGTTACTTGCACACTACCTGCAAGGAAAAATACACTCCAGGCCTCATTTATGGCATTTTGCAGTGAAGCAGTGCAACAAGGCACCTTGTTGCATTGATCTAGGCCAACGTGAAAGGGAAGGAATGCACTGTATTTAAGTAATACAGTGCATTCCTGTCCATTCCCTCTGTGCTGGTGCCATTTTGGCAGCCTAGCGCCAAAGTAGGCACCCTTGCACCATGGCGTAAGGGTGCCTCCATTGCAGGCAGGATTGTTTTTGTGCAGAAAGGGGCTCCATCCGGTCAAAAATCAATGCTACAAGGTGTTTTCCTCTCTGTATGTGTGCTGCAGAATGCAGCACACATGGAAAGAGGAAAAAAACCAGGAAAACTCCTTACGCCTCTCCGCGGGAGGCATACGGATGTTGAGCTTCGCCTGGTTTACATCACTTTGTAAGTGTCAAATTCCATGGGTATTGCAGGGGAAAACCCACCTCAACGACCATGGGATGCCTCCCGGGCGAAGAATAAGACGAGGCAGTGATTTGCACTGCATCACCTTACTCATGATTTATGAGGCCACTCAAAGCCACGCACTGTGGCTTTCTGTGGCTTCATAAATCTTTATGAGAGCCTTGCGTCATGCATATACCAGTTTACATGGTGCAAAAGTGATGCAGGACTCTCATAAATAAGCCCCTCCCTGACCACAAGGAGAGGAACACAGGGTGCTGACCCAGAGTGTTAGGGTGACAGCACCTGATGTTGCTCTCCTGGTACTCAGGGCAGACCTAGGGTGTTAATGGCCTCTCATTCTATCTCTAACTTAGCACCTCTATTACATTCCACCACCATTTTCTCTTGCAATCTGGCCATGCGAGAATTGGTTGGTGAGTACATCGTCCACATTTCAAATGGCGCGAGTTTGTCAGGCCCCTGATTAGCCTTTGATCACACCGCCTAATTCATGTGAACCCTGCCTCTAAACGCTGCCTTTGGTGGCACGTGATAGGACCTTACCAGAGGGAGGCCACAGCTTTTCTCTGCCAAGTCCTAAATAAGCGAGAAAAGGGATGCCACGGGTATATGGAACTGAGATTTGATATAAGACACTGTATTCCAGATAGAGGTATGCAGTTGGTTATACTGGCTGGCAGGCACGTGGATGGGCATGAGGCAGGGGGTGTAGGTAGTCCTATGAAATCTTACTGAGCAAAGGGTTAGATGATTAAATGAGAGGATATAGGAGTGAATGGGGCATTGCGAGTTGGGCAATCGGCACATTTCTGAATGACATGGATGGGTCTTTTGATTGAGGGATCACTTACTTTGACATGTAAGTAAATACTGAGGGGCTCATTTATAGATTTTGTGCCGTAGGGCAGTGCAGCAGGCCTTGCTTCTGCGCTGCCCTACGGCAAAAGAAATAGGCAGGAATGTGCCATATCTATTGGATACGGCGCATTCCTGTCCTTTTCCCCTACGCTGGCGCACAATGGGCTGCCATGCGCCAACGCAGCCACCTTTGCACCATGGTGCAAGGGTGTTTGTGTTGCGGTGATGATTATTTTTATGCAGGAAGTGAAACCTTCCTGCACAAAAACAATCACAAGTGGCTTTTTCCTCTTTCTGTGTGCTGCAGAATGTGTCTCTTACACCTCCCTTGGGGAGGCTTATGTTTTTGGTGCTGCCTCAGACTTACGATTCTCGTAAATCTGGGGAAGTGTCAAAAAGCAATGTATGTTGCTGGGAACGCCCCCAGCAACACCCATGGAAGGCCACTTTCACGCATGAAAAGGGCACATATTTATAAGGCCATGAAAAGTCACCTAACACTTGTAAATATCCCAGTGGCACATTGCGCCACATGAACGTCAAAATAGTGATGTTAAGGGCCTCTGAGAGTTTGAACGGTAATTCCAAGAGGTGAAAACGACAGACAGAGATGCTGAACAGATACAGTGCACAAAGCAGGGGTTGATGGACAGGCCACAAGAGGAGGCTGGGTACATAGACAGCTAGTGAAAGTGCTAGATGTGTTACCATGCAGGAGGAAGCCCCATCAGCTCCAGCGCAGATCATGACGTCGGCGATCTTGTTGCCCCAGTACTGCTTGCATTCAGGGTTGGTCAGGAGTGGCAGGGCTACTTGCTGCAGCTTCTCGGGGGTTTTGCTTGCTGCAAAATAAATGACAATTACAGCTGCAATTGATCTATAAATACATCCAACAACCCCCAGCAGTTTTAAAGTGCCCAACACTCCAAAGAAACATGAGACGGCCGCTAAATGAAGGCGGGCTTGTTAGGCATGTTAAACGAATACAGGTCTCTTGAGGTTGCCCATCAAAGAAGCCAAGAGAACTCTTTCTTCAATTAACCACAATGCCTCTGTCGGAGTCCTACCATAGCCGACATTTTTATATCGATCTACACCTATATCAGGCTTATTTATGACCCCCTTGCCGCACTTTTGCACCGCTGTTGCGTCCCTTTTTGTGACGCAGCGACGGTGTAAACAATGCACCACATTGCGCCATATTTACAAGGTGGCGCATGTAAGCAATGTGTCACCTTATAAAGCCCTGCACCATATTATACCCTAGACAGGTATAATGTACGCAGGGTGGGCGCTCCCACGCAAAAAAGCCTTGTAAGAGTGGCGTAGTGAAATCTATCAGATTTATCTGCACCACTTCTAGGACGCCACTGCATCAAAACCTTACGCCTGCCTCATAGCAGGCGTAAGGGTGACGCAGTGCTATGCGTGTGGGCCTGCCTCATGCATTGCTGGAGTTGCATCTTGCTTGCGACACAACTCCAGCAATGCCTAACTTTTGGTCAGACAGACACGTCAGGTTCCTGACACACCTGTCACTCCTTGCGACATGGAGCACCATACAGTAAATATGGTGCATCCATCGTTTCGCAAGGTGGGCGCAGTGAAAACTGTCGCATCGTTGTTTTCACACAGAAATGTGTGTGTTTTTATAAATAAGCCCCATCGATTCTACAATATCATCTTCTAACATCATCGAGTTCAGGAGATGTGGAGTTACAAGATTACATTTATAATTCTGCATCTTTGATTACCTTGACGATGTTCATAGTCAATACTGTGGACAGGATGTATATGTAGGTATACATTCATGAGCTTGATATTTTGACATATCACAAATCTGTCCACTCACAGGTAAGTGTCAAGCAGCAACAATAAACTAGGGATGTTTGAAATTTGTAGAATTTGTTTTTCCGTAATTCCACAAAATTCGGAGAAATTGTGCAAATTGGCGTACAGCGTTACATTTTATAAAAAAATAGCAAAAACACAAGCGCTGTAAACAACAGCCACTCGTATTATGTGTTTTGCCCATGCTCCTATGCCAAAGTGTTCCCCTTTACGCCACATTCGTAATATCATATTTTCGGGTATTTCCTGTAACAAGCGTAAACGAATTGACCAAAATTGCATGAGATTATGCCAGTGTGATGTAAATATCGGCCGGGCCTAGAACAGCCCAGGATGCAATTGTGAATTCTGATGCAGAAGTCTCATAATGGGAATTTTATATGCGGAATTTACAGTATAGGGCATGCAGAGAACATGTGGAAACAAATAAATAATAAAGGCCCAACATTCCTGCCACACTAAGTGCCGAGCGGTGATGTTCCCTTCTCCAGCTGTTGCTGCACTGCATGACGTCATTGTAAAACCGTTGGCTGTGGAGCATGCTGGGAAGTGGATCTGAAAATGCCCTGGTGCCCCAATCGAACTCTCCAGGGAAAACCACCTTTTAACTAACCTCACACTGAGGCTCAGGTCCTCCCGGGACTGGGGGACATTTGTCAACTATTGCCTGATTAAAGGTGGATCCGCAGGTGACTGGTTGCTTTTTGGTGAGGACAGGGCAGATAATCCTGACAGGCCTGCGGGTATTCTACAGTGGGGCCCAAAATGTAAGTAAATAACCTGGAATGGGGAAAAGATTTCGGCTTTCTTTCGACAAAGATGGACGTGGCATCCAAGACTTGTATCTTGCAATTTCAAAACGTCTACGTTCAATCTATGTACAAATTACCCCTGATGCGTGAAGGAGGAAAGAAAGAAGTGAAGGGGCTGCTAAAGGCTGCGTCTACCCCTTGAGACTAGAAACCATCCCTTCACACATTGACCAGGTGCCCCCCGTGAATAGCGGTGGGGCGCCCTTAGTCGCTCCAAGTGTAGGAGCCTAAAAAGCAGGAGTCCCTCGTCGATTTTCAGGATGAGAAGAGGGTCGCAGGCTGCTGACGTCATCGGGGGGCGTCTGGAGGCTTATAAGGCATCGCAAGAGGGGAGACAGGCCTCTTTTTCTCTCCACCGCGCACTAGCCTGAAGTCTGCATCAAATACCCACCCACCCCTGGAGGGAGGAGGAATTGGCGGAATTGCAGCAGAAAAAGGGAGGCTACCCAAAATCTGGACTGATATACTGAATTTATCCCTTGGAGGGGTGGTTTTGTGCGGGCACCGGGCAGGCAGTAGGGAGGACTGACCTGGTGGTGGTCCTGGACCTTTCTGCCCTACCCCGGGATGGCCAGGGTGGAACTTTTGGGGGTTTGGCCTGGTGACAGGTACCCCGGCAGGGACGAAGCGCTATGCGGTTCCCAGGTATGTGGAACTGCGGGTATTGCCCATCCCTCTGAGTGATGGAGGGGAAGTTGCTGCAAAGTTATGTCCTGGATGCCCTGGGTTGAGGGTGTGGGCAATGGATATGGAAAAGGGGCCTGCTGGCACTTTTTGCATTTCAGAGTGTTGCCAATAGTTTTATTGCTTGCACAATCCTTGAGATGTTTTGCTGATCTTATGTACTGTTTTCTCAGAACAATAATGCCTAGAACTGATTTTACAAGTGCATTCTGAAGTGTAGCGCTGTAATGGGTGGAGACAACTGTTATAATGCCTGTACGATCGTTGATCTGTTTTGCTAAAGCTTATGTCCTGTATCCTCATGACAATGTATGGCCGATCTTACTGTATTCTCATAACAATGATGTATGTTTACCTATGGTTATCAATCCGAACTGATGCAATGTGACTATGTGAATAAAAGGCTATGCCCTGGGTTACACCCCATTACTTGCAATTGGCTCTCTCATTGGGAGCTGTTTCAGTGGGGGGCGGCGGGTTGCACCTGTGAGCGCACTATATGTCACCGCATTAAGGCCTGCCCCCTCTCCAGGTCCACAGAGACAATACTCCACCGTACCGCTGGAATCCGTCAGGCCCCATCCGGTGGTGACACACCTCAAGCCACCGCTGAAGCTGTCAGTTGTGTCTGCCAGGCAAACCGGGGACACTCGGGCACTCAGCTGGGCGGGAGATGCCAGCTTCAAGAGAGTGATGTCATTCTTGATGGTGAACATGCTGAACTGGGGGTGCTTGAAGACCTAAAACAGAGGAAGAGAGAGTGAGAGGAAACAAATATATCAAACATACAAAGTACAGAGAGGAGGACATAGAGGATCGCACCTGGGGTTCAAGGAGCAGTGACCAGCTCTTTTACCCAGGGCTTTAAGTGGGCCGGGTCTTGCCGGTGCTGATCACTGGCAGTTCTAAACAAGCGATGGCATAGCCAATAGGTCTCCCCTTTGGGACCTTATAAGTGTTTAGCTATGCAACAGTTGCATAACTAAATACTTATAAGGTCCCAAAAGCGAGACCTATTGGCTATGCCAAGCGGCCCTGCGGCCGCGAAAGTGAAAGTAATCGCGGTAAAGCGCGGCGCGCGCGCCCGCACACATGCACTGTAGCTCTAGGCTGGCCTGGTAGCACTTTTCGGAGCCCTCTCAATAAGTCTCGCCAGACCAGCGCATGCGCTGGGTCAGGCGAGACCTAAAAACAGGTGCTGAGACGTGTTCCTATCGGGCCCTCCGTTTTTGTGCTCACCTTCAGGGTGAGAAACAAATGTTAACTCTGCAGCAGTACCGCCCTTCTCTGTCTTTGATTTAACTACAGAGACACCTTAGTGTTCTTTCACAGTCTCGTCATTTCAGAATGGAAGCATTTTTAATGTTATATACAGAAGCCATACTTTATGCAACAAATAACCATTGAAAAAGACAGTAGTCCTGGCTTGTTGTAAGTGTAATGTTACTTGTTGTATCATCTATCTGGATGGAATGACAGAAGCAGCAAAATACCAGTCGCATGTGCTAAGCACATATTTTTCCTTAGGTGTTTTTAAGCCACGCCCTCAATTACATCGACCACACCTTTTTTAGAGAACCCCCAGTTTTCCATCCCACTTAAAGGCCTGCCTCTACCTGCCTCAGGGGCGGTGAGAGGAGTTCAGCGAGAGGCTGGAAGGCCTGTCGAGGACGATCAGCACACACCTTACCTTGGCAATAGTCATGACCTGGATGTCCTCGCTCGGAGAGGCGTGGTCGAATTCTCCCAAGATCACTCGATGGCTGGTTCTGCAAGATTAACAGAGGATGAGGTGAGTTAGAGACAAGCCACAGGTCAGTGGCAGCAGCTAGACATGTTCTTTACTTCAGTGGCAACACCTCGTGTATGGTAAATTGTTACCCTGCTCCTAGGTGCTCTACTGTCCCTACTCCTGGGGTCCTGGCCACTCCTCTGCTTTTCTTTAACACACAGCCATGAAGCTGAAGCGGTGGTTTAGGAGCAAAAGGATGGTTGTAAAATCAGTGACCCCAGTCGACCGAGTATTGAGTTGGGCTTCTTGCGTGAATTCAGCCACGCCGCGGTGCATCGGGTGAGGGGGCTCAGGACATCTTATGGCATAAGTAGTAGTAGTCTTTTTAACGCTGCCTGTCACCAACATGGAGTCAGTTGTGTCAAAGAGACCTGATACCACCTGAGACGATGCACCACTTAAGAATGCAATAGTCATCACTATCAGAAAGAGGGAAGGGGCTTCACTGGACAGCTGAGGGGGTTTAGACAAATTATCGGAGAAAAAATATTGAGTGGACAAAATACTGTATCAAGAATATTGAGGATAAAACTATTGTGAAGATACGTTTCTATAGGTAAGCAAAGCGTTACTATACATAACTCCCCATACATGTACCTTGATGATATATATATATCTTCAAAGTACGTAGATGTGGAGTTCAGAATAGCAAATCTATTCTTACCTATTTGCACTCACCTTCTCCATATTTTGGTCTTCGATATTTTGAACACAATATTCTGTCAGTGATCTGAGCTGTGTAGGTCCAAATCATCCAGGGGCATATTTACAAGCCCCTATCGCCACCATAACATCACTTTTCAGGGCGTTGTAGTGACGTAGGGGCTTCGCCTTACTTTCAAGGGAGCGTTAAGCGCCTTAACGTGGCTTAACTCTGCCTTGTAAATAAGGCACTCTTTCACTCTATACTTTGTGTGAAAGAGGTGGGTAATGGGTGTTGCGGTGGGCGTTCCGCCGCAACACCCATTGATTTTGACGCTGCCCCCTAATTACAAGAGTGGCGTAAATAGGAGGCAGCGCTAAAATTAAGAACAGGGAAAACCTGATCTTAACCTGGCAATACGAGGAGAAATGCATTATTTGTCTTTGTTTTTGCTGTTTCTATGTGTGCTGCATTGTGCAGCACACAAAGAAACAGCAAATCTCCATGAATTCATGTTTATGTGCAGGAAGGTGTCTCTTCCTGCACATAAACAATCATTAAAAAAAATTACCATTTGCACATAGGAGTTTCAAATCACCATTCAGGATTGTCTATGTACAATATGGGGCACCTTCCTGCACATAAACAATTATTCCCTCAATGCAGGGACCCTTGCACTATGGTACAAGGGTGCCTGTGCTAGGCAGCTGATAGCACCAGCGCAGGGTGAAACGCTGGGGTGCACCATATTATTGTACATACGATGCATCCCTGCGTTTCTAAAGTGACGATGCGCGCCATCAGCTATTTCGGAGCTAACCCCCTCACCGCCGTTTTGTTGTAAATATGCCCCTCGTTCTTATACAGAATAGTGGACTATGCACGTTGAGTTGAAGCAATGCAATCAAAGACCTTCATGCGGGGCTACAGGAGTTATGGAGTGGGGAGGCCCAAATTATGCAGCAGGTATGACTAAATTATGTGGCAAGAAAGTGCGAATCATGCAGTGTAGTGCCTGCATAGTTTTGAAGCAGCGTTCACTACTTTATTATTTTTACTCATTAGTACGGTATTATAATTAGGTTAACACCTAAATACAACAATCAGCGTCTGTGCGACAGAAGGCCTTCCCACGCTCAGCAACACATGTGGTAGCGTTTTTTTTTTTTTACTAAGTTTGGATCCGTTTGAGCTGGAAACAAAACTACAATTTTTCATTACATTCTGTAAATTATGCAGTTGGTGATGGATTAAGTGGTGCAAATCCTTTCATTATGCGGAACCTGCCGCAGGATCGTATACATGCCGTGGTCCTGCCCCTAAGGGAGCGTCACAGACATTCGGAAGAGACCATTTAGCCAAATGTCTGGTGTGGTATGGTTGGCTGGGTCCTGCAGCATACCGCTGTTTCTGGTTGGAATGTATCTCACTTTAAAAGGATACACACAATGTGCGGGCGCTCCGTCGATACAATCCTGGACCATGCCAAAGATGCAACACGCACCTCTGCCGTGTAATGACAGAGGATCACACGGGAGGGCATTGGAGTGTGTAGCAAGTAGGCTCTGGGCCCTTTTGCAAGGCTGTTGCCCGACTGTATAGTAAAAGAAATAAAAACGAAGTGGGTCTCTCATGCTCTTGGGTCACGGTGCCACTGCACTTGCTGCACTGTGCCCGTGGCTTGTTGGCTTTGAAGTGGGCTGCATTGTTATGAACATTCATTGTAGCTGATCTGGGTGATTTTGAATACACTCTTAGCCACAGTCCTATTAAGACACCCAGAAGACGTTCAACAATCATCAGGAGACTGAAGCTCCCTGGGAGGCGTCTGGCCCGTCCTGGGTGTTGGGAGACCCTCGCAAGGCACCCTACGGAGATGGGTGCTCGTGAACCCGATCAGCGGCTGAAGCTGGTCAGCTGGGGTAAATGAATGACCAGTGCTTGAGTAAACAGCATTCACATACCACAAAGCCTTAGCAGCATCATTAGGTTTGACGTTTGTACACCCTGCTAGTACCCCAGCCAATGTTAGTTTGTGTACTGGGGAGTGCGCGCACATAACAGCGTCTAAAGAATTGATGCTACAGTAAAAAGGATTTCTTTTGTTTCCGTTGCATGCATTTTCAGATGCTTTTTGTCAGTGCTCACTTCGTCTGGGTTGCTGGGCTGCTTGCTGACTGGTCATACTTATGGTGGCCATTTTGTAACAATATATCGATGAGTATGTGGTATTCTGTTGAAAGATGGGCACAATTTCTACAACCATCGGTGACATACTGTAACGCTTGGGAGCAAGCGATGGCAAAAAACACCTGCAAAATGGCAGCAGGAAAGAAAGCAACATTTTTAGGTCTGGCTTGACAGCACATCTGACGGGTACCTCATGTTATCAACAAAAAATATCTTTGAGATGAACTGAGAGAAGGGCTTAGGCTTCCCCCATATTTTGGCTACTATGAGTACAGGATTTGATTGGCTCGAAATTGTGTGCTTCCGCTGAAAAGAGTGCTTGTATTGTTAATTGTAATATCCCAGATTACCGCAATAGTCAAGGGTTTTTTGTGTTGACCACCCATTCGGATGAACCTTGAGGTTTTTCACTGTCATGATTCTTGCTAGGCCCTATTGAAAGGGGATGTATTTTGCATGGAAAACTGTATTTTTCGACATATTTGTAATTTGATAACTGTACGCACAATGGTTGCCAGTTTATGTGCACTTGGATAGGCCTCTGTTGGTTATGGTGTCATGCCAATGGTAAAGGCTGCAGGCTTTATAGATTCACTGTGAAAAGATATGCCAGATTCTATTGATTTGACCATATTATTGGGAATCATTATGAGAAAGTCAGTAGCCCTGACCTACATACTGTGAAAAAAATAAAAAGAGAGGGGGTGGTTCTAGCGGTACAGATATATACAGTAATTATCTCAGCCCACTTTATCTTTGTGGCTGATGGCGTGGTAACTCGCCTACTGTAAATGTTTAATTTCTTTCAGCAAAAATGAAAAGGGGAATCTAATTTGAATTAGGCACTAACAAGAATTGCTGAGCCAAATCCAGGGATGTACAGAATTTAGACTAACACTCTTCTTCAAAATGTATTAATTTCATATGAACTCCAAAAACATGCAACATTGTGGCTCACAATCAATAAAAAATATATACACACAAACTATTGACAAAACATAGACTGTACAAGGTGAAAAAGGTGTCCACAAAAGACGGACAGGTAGTACTTATTTGAGGGCACAAAAGAAAACACCGTCTTTAGGTATCAGCATCTATTTCTTGTAAGACCGTCTAGTGCATTTCTAAAGATAATTCGTTGCAACAAAGATTATGTGGTCTTCGCCCAGTCTGGGTAACTGTCTTTCTCCCACAACTAATTAAGTAATGAATGGTTCTGGTCCTTGATTGTAAGGGTCGACGCGTTTCGGCCTCAACATTGTGGCCTCTTCAGGACGAAGCAGGCCAGAGATCACCCATATTGCACGTCTCAACCGATGTTTATGGGTTGCATATGGTTGTAGTATGGATATGCCAATGCTGAAGGAAAGGTGCTTAGGGCATACATTGGTTAGCAAGGCCTCATACTAAAAACACTAAAGATAAAACCTGCTAAGACTAAAGCGTAATGGCTGTCCTTATGTAATACTTCTGGCAGAAAGTTCTTAGTGTTTTGACTTTGGGTCCTCCATCATGGGGACCAAAAAAGAAGATATCTATTTGTAAAAAGACAAAGCAACCAGGAACTTAATGCAGCGTACTCCTTTTTAACTCTGTCTTTGCTAATTTTGAATCTGCAATGCACATAAACTTGAGGAATTTCTCACAGAACATCGCCTCTCCTTGAAGGCAGGTGATAATCACTTGCCGGCAAGGGCGTATACTGTTCCTTATGAAGAACTGTTTCAACAGACCTTTCTTGTTCCATCATTAGAGCTGGGCAGGTACAGAAAATATGGCAAATGTCTTCCTTGGGATAAGCCGACATGAGATCCCAGTAGACAATATCCTCCAAACAGGGGCTTTAAAGCAAATTTGAAAATCGCCTAGCCAAAGATTTAACAACTTAAGCTTGGACTTTAGGGCAAACAGGGCCCCTAAGTATAATTGAGATTTGAGGAGGCTGTATGAACCTACTACCATCCATGCGTGACATCTCTTGGACAGCACAGCTTTGTCCATGAGGGATGAGATATTTTTCCCGGTTGAAATTTAGAATCTGTTGAAAGCTGGTTGTATAAGGGTTAGACCCAAAGATCCCCTGCCTTAAAGGTAGTTAAATGTTTATAAGGAACAAGGAGACCCTAGGAGTCAGAAGGGACCAAGGGTGTAAATATTATTATAAAGGAACAGTGGTCCCATTCAATTCGAGTAAATTAAAGTGCCACAATTAGTTCAATGAAAAATTGGGTTTTATGTTTAAAGACAATGCAAAAATAACTAAAAAATTACTGTAAATAGTGAGAAAATTAATAAAACAGTGAGTGAGTTGGTGGCAGGGTATAGGAAATCAGCCGATTTCCGGTACCCAGGCAAGTGATTTTAAAAGGTGACTTTTTGGTGCTCAAAGGTAATTGTTATCAAAAAGTCAATAAAACATTTCATACTCCGACATTTCAATTTTGTAATACACTGGAGTTTAGAAATGATTGTCGACGACGTTTCGATCCCTTAACACGTAGTGGGATCTCTTCAGGACAAGAAAATGATAAATAATTGCCTGGGAGAAAGCAGTGAGAGGATGACCCAATCAAATAGTAACTGTTGCGCAGCCGCGCCAGCCAAAACTAGACGATCCTAGTGTTGTAGTCCGGAATGAGGTATAGGCAAGAAATAGAGCCAGCGATAAAAAGCGGGAAACAATTAGGATGAAGCGCCCCGTCAAAAACCGTCACAATCTTAGGATCAAGCTAAGCGTCAGGGTGCGGGCTGTGTGAATGGCTCCATTCACACAGCCCGCACCCTGACGCTTAGCTTGATCCTCGCGAGCTCCCCAGGTCCTCGTGGGTTATGCGGCTTGCATCGTAACTATTTAACCAATTCCTTCGCTTATTTCCCGGACTACCGCCCCACGAATGTAGGTTTTCGAACCCATCGACAAGCCCGACCGGGCTGCCTCGGAATTCCTATCGTGTACAACACAGACCTGACTCGCCCTTTTGGACCAACCCTCCCTATTTTTCGCCGCTCCCCTGGCTCACCTATCAGCCCACACGGAATTTTGACATCCGTCGAGCCCAGATTGTGACGGTTTTTGACGGGGCGCTTCATCCTAATTGTTTCCCGCTTTTTATCGCTGGCTCTATTTCTTGCCTATACCTCATTCCGGACTACAACACTAGGATCGTCTAGTTTTGGCTGGCGCGGCTGCGCAACAGTTACTATTTGATTGGGTCATCCTCTCACTGCTTTCTCCCAGGCAATTATTTATCATTTTCTTGTCCTGAAGAGATCCCACTACGTGTTAAGGGATCGAAACGTCGTCGACAATCATTTCTAAACTCCAGTGTATTACAAAATTGAAATGTCGGAGTATGAAATGTTTTATTGACTTTTTGATAACAATTACCTTTGAGCACCAAAAAGTCACCTTTTAAAATCACTTGCCTGGGTACCGGAAATCGGCTGATTTCCTATTACCCTGCCACCAACTCACTCACTGTTTTATTAATTTTCTCACTATTTACAGTAATTTTTTAGTTATTTTTGCATTGTCTTTAAACATAAAACCCAATTTTTCATTGAACTAATTGTGGCACTTTAATTTACTCGAATTGAATGGGACCACTGTTCCTTTATAATAATTAAAGGTAGTTAAAGCCAGCTTTAGATAATCATATCCAACAGTGTTTCTTAGGTCATGTACGGCATTCCACACAGTAGAACTTAGGCTAGAACTTGGATCAATTTTTAGCTTATAGCAAAATTTCAAATAAGCACCCAAGCTGCTTATGCTCTGCTTCCTAAGTCCAAACATAAGACGAATTTGAGCAGGAGAGGCAACGCGAGGAAGATTAAACACACATAGGTATGTCCCTACTATAACATTATCAATTATTTTATTGAATCTTCCTCTCAAAGCCTCAGCTCCATACACAAGAGAGGGAACGTGTTTGGCAGCCATAACTTGCAGGGGTGGCTGGAAAGACAGGCCTTTTAGATAGTTTTGTAATGAACAGAAAGCAGCAGTTGTCATGGTATTCCTCCTTTGTATCGCACTGCACTGTTCCGTAAAAGCACCTCTTGAATCAAAAATGGCACCCTGATATTTATATTACAACATGGTTTCCAAAGCTGATTCATCTAATTGGATTGTGGGTGGCGATGATCTTCTTGTTGTTACTAACATCCATGCTTTGCAGCATACTGGGCGGTAACATTGATTAGTTGCTGTAGGCCGACCTTAGTGTTACTAATCAGGACAATGTTGTTGGCATGTAGCATATGTGAAGTACTAAATCCAGCCACCCTGGGGGAATGAGAATTGACACTGTTTAAAGCTGTTTTCAGCTCTGCTAAATACAAGTTGAAGAGAGACCGTGCCAGTACACATCCTCGCTTAAGGCCATTTCTAGTTTTTATTTCTTTTTAAAGCGATGTACCTTTTCCCAACCTCACCCATGTCCATGTATCAGTGTACAACAACTGAATAGCTCTTAGGAGGAGAGGAGAAATTCCCCAGCTTTGCAACTTAGACCACAAGATGTTTCGCTGTACTGTATCAAATGCAGAACGAAAGTTTCATGTTCAAATTTCATGAACAGAAAAAACAAAAGCATGTTCTGTTTATGAAATTTGTCTAACAGAATTTGTGTGCAAGTTATTAAATTCAAAAAAAGTTTGCCCTTCAGATGACTTGTCTAAAAAAATATTACAATTAACTTGAGTGAATTATGAAGAATATGTGAATAAATCAGAAGGGCTAATGAAAATTAAGTTATTGGTCCTTTTTTGTTGAGTCAGTACAAGAATCAGGGAGCTAGATCTTTTGCTTACATTATATTGTTAAGAGGCCTAATCTAGTTGACATTAAGGGCCCAACCCCTTTCTTTTATAAAACCTTCTAAATGTGGCATTTCCAGAATTGCAATTTAAAATCTGAATCAACATTAGTTTGGATTTTAAATTGTGATTCCAAAGACACCAGACTGGAAGGGTGCATCTCTTTCCAATTGGGAATCACACTTTTAAAATATAATAAGGTAATCCCAATGTTATCTTGTGATAGAGAGAGGTCTTGCAATAATGAAAAATGAATTCAAGAGTTTTTCACTACCAGGACATGTACAACTTAAAAGTACATGTCCTGCTTTTTAAATACATTGCATCCTGTTCAGGCCTACCCGAGGGGTGACTTGTTTGTATTAAAAAGGAACGTTTTGACCTGGCAAAAGGTTTATTTTGGCAGGTCAAAATGGCAATTTAAACTGCACACACAGGCTCTGCAATGGCAGGTCTGATGCATGTTTAAAGGGCTACTTAAGTGGGTGCCACAATCAGTGTCACAGTCTCACTATTAGCATTACAGGCCCCTGGCACATGTATTGCCCCTTTACTATGCACTTATATGTAAATTAAATATGTCAATTGGGTATAAGCCAAAATTACTACGTTTAAGAGAGAGAGCACATGCATATTAGCTCTAGTTAGCAGTGTAAAGTGCTCAGAGTCTTAAGTCCAGCAAAAGCAAATTCAGCAAAAGGTGGAGGAGGGAGGTAAAAAGTTTGGGGGTGACCCTGCAGAAAGGGCCATTTCTAACACGCATGTGCTAATGTTTCAGTCCATATTAGTCGTTTGCTTTCTTACCCTGTGAATGATGGCATTTTCGGATCACATGTGCAAATTTTCATGAAAATCTATCTGTTTCAGTGCGAGGGCTGGTTGGCCAGTCATTTATTATTATTTTTTTTCCTTTTATAGTTCCCCTCAAATTTCTTTTCATCTCTCTTTTCATTTAACATTTTCTTAAGTGGATGCTACAGCTCCCTGGGCAGTGTTAATGACCTGTTTGTTTGTCATTCATTTCATCCATGTTGCTACTTCCTCTAAACCAGGCAGCCATTATGGAATACTGCTGTCCGCAGGGTATCATTGCTTTACCATTCCAAGATGGCCAACATGTTTGTTTTAAAGTGCCAGCATGGCCACCACATTCAGAGGTATTCCAAGCATATGCCCACATTTTTTAATGACAGCATGATTATCTTTTAATTTTAAGTTTGTATGTGCTTTATAATGATTGCTTCAGAGGTTGAATTCATTAATGAGCATGAGTGAAAAGGTGACTGACATAATCTATCTATGATGACTTATTGAGCGCTTAAACCTGTCAGTGACACAAAAAGCACTTCCATTCTTAAGCCAGACCCATTGGCATTGCCATGCTGCTTTTCTGTAGCATCTATTTTCAGACTCTTATCACCTTTTACTACCCCATACTACTGGGCCGCTAACAGACTGTAGAATATTCTCTCATAATTTCCAGTGCAGCTGAAGGACGGACCAGCCAATATTAAAATGACCACACCAATATACTTTGGTGGCTGAGCCAAGATGTGATTGACTATGTTGCATAGCAAGTGTCTAAGGTCTCAAGGCAAAAAATACCCAATGGTTGAAGGTGGCTGACCGAAGCCCCTTAAAGTAAGTATAGAATGCAGTAGGTGCCACGAAGATTGGCACAAGTGCCATTTTGGTGAAACCTTAAAATCACATGATACAATACCTGACGTTGCAGTGGGCTGCAGTCACCACCCAATTCTCGCTAACGAGTGAGCCACCGCAGAAGTGGAATCCAGTGCTGTCCTGAAACATAGAAGGGACTGTTAGCTACAGATGTCAATGACTGACAATGCCTTTTGCTCACCTCAACTCAGTGGTGTTGTTGCCACAGTCTAGGGTGTCTTGGAGAACTTGCAGAGTGCGTGCATTTTTTGTATATCAGTGCAAACCCCCACATTTCTACACTGAATATTACACCTTCTGAGGGTCATAGCAGAATATTGGGACAGACTCACCTACAACAGGCAAACTGCCCTCTTATAAATCTGAGTGTTAGTGGGACTTTGTTAGTTATGGAGAAGAGAGAAACCAGAAGTTTCCAGTTTTCTGTACTCTTCACTCTCCCATGTTAAGCTCTGTATCTACTCTCAACACTTCTCTATTTTCTGTGTGCACATAAGGCCTCATTGAGTGAAAGGTGGTTCAGCATTCTTAGAGTCTGAGGGGTCTGTTTGATAAGATTTTAAGCAATGTTTGCATCACAAAAAGGACACAAATTAGAGAAACATTTTTTTAACCTATTTACTTTCCACTCATAAACTTGTTTATTGCTGGAAAATCACTTGAAAGTTACGCAAAGCTGAACTTTGCGCTGCTTTGCATTACTTAGCACCAAGGGGGCATTCCACGGGTGGTGCATGGGCGTTCCCATGCAACCACTCAAGCTTTACGACGCTAAGCCCTATTTTCTTAAAAAAGCGGACAGTGTTTAGCATAAAAAAATAGCACCTATTTCAAGGAGGCACTATGAAGGAGCAATGCTTTAATTTCTCCTTTCCTTTGCGACTTCGCATGTGTGCTGCACTGTAAAGCACACATACAAAGTGGGGAATAGTTTAAAGTTAGTCTGGGCACAGTATTTCGTACTGGAAGGCTATCCTTCAGGTACAAAACCTGTGCTAGACTCACGCAGACACACTTGCACTATGGTGCAAAGGTGTGTGCGTGGTGCACAGCAGCTAATTTCTGCACCGGCGCTAGGGAGAGGGTAGGAGGGTGCCATATTTCTGTACATATGGTACTCTCCTGCTCTCTTCTTCCCGCGCAACCCAGCACAACTTTTTAACCTGCTGTGCTGCGTTGTGTGAGATTTTGGTGAATCTGCCGAGTGTCCGAAGATACACCTCTGCCACATCGCTCTATCACCACTAGGACCGGAGCAGTGTTACCTCATTAAAAGGTTTTCAGGGAAAACTGAGTTGTGAGTTCTGCGGTCTGCTCTTATATTACTTCTAAAGACAGACGTCAAAGCAGGGTTTCATCTTTGGGAATAACATGTCTAATATCATCCACACACTCGGGGTCATATTTCTTAACAAATCACGCAACGCAGCAACTCACCTTGCTGCACTTCATGATAGGGAAAGAGCAGAAATGTGCTGTACTTAACATTGTATGGAACATTCAATACTTTTCACTGCGCTAGCTCACACAATGTGCTGCCTAGCGCCAACACAGGCACCCTTGCACCATGGTGCAAGGGTACCTCCGGTGTAGGCATGATTGCTTTTGTGCAGGAAGGTGCCCCTTCCTGAACAAAAATAATCCTCAGAGGCATTTTCCTCTTTCTAAATGTGCTGCAGAATACGAAGAGGAAACAACAAAGAGAAATAAGGATATTTATCCCAGTTGTGTCTCTTGGGGTAAGGTCTACAGTTCTGACGCATTCCCAGGCCTACCACTCTTAGTAAATCTGGGAATTCGCCAGATTACATTGGTGGATGCTTGGGAACATCCACGCTCCACCCATGTAATTCTCCCACCACGCAGTTTAACGCAAGGCTGTGACTTGCGCTGCCTTGCGTTACACTTGATTTACCAAGCCATGCAGGGTGGCCTTGCATGGTTTAATCACATTGTAGGTTTTTCCACACCCTGAGTGGCTCAGGGTGACGCAAAACCTGAAATAATTATCCATCTGGGAGTTTTTTCATGGGGGACAATTAAAGACTTTCTTTTTGTCTCATCTGTCTTAGACTATTTCATCAAGTTTACTCTGATTTCTCGTACATGACACTTAAGGGCACATTTATCAATATTTCACACAGCGCAGCAAGTCACCTTGCTGTGATGTGTTAAAGGGCAGGAATGCGCCGTATTTAACATTATACTATGCATTTCTGTCCTTTTCTTGTGCTGGTGCACAATGTGCTGACTTGTGCCAACACAGAAAACAAAGAGGAGAAATAAAGATATTTCTCCTTATTACACCTCACTTGGGGAGGCACAGCTTTTTGGCACTTTCCCAGGTCTAGCATTAATGGTAAATCTGAGAATGCTCCAAAATCCATGAGCGGATGTGTAGGAAGCCCCACGCTCCACCCATGGAAAGCCTCCTGGGGAAGAGTAACACACTGATTTGCGCTACGTTGCATTACTCTAAAATTATCAAGCCACTCAGGGCCATGCAAGGTGGCCTTGCATGGTTTGATAAATCTTACTAAGTAGTTGCGTGGCCCTTGCACCCCGTTGTGTGGCGCTAGGGCAGTACAACACTATGATACATTTGCCCCAAGTTTACTAACAACTGGTTCCCTGCAAGGCAGCCCCTCTGCTAGCAACATGTGTGAACAAGGTAATAATAATTAGCCAAATGTCCGTTTGCTTTCATCAGTTGAAGCACACTGAATGAGTTTTTCTCGCGCTCCTCTCAGAAGGTATATTTCACACCCTCAGGTGGCACAATTTGACTAATGCCTATGTATACCTATCAGATGGCTGATCCAAGCAGGGGCATAGCTTGGGGGGAAGGGGTTGGGGTTGGGATGTTGCACCCCCTAATAAAATGTATTTTCTGGTAAATATTCGGGTATGGGTGCTTTCAGTCGGGTATGGTGAGATGTCTGTTGGATTTCATCAGGAATATAAACAGGGAAAAATGCACACACGCTCTCCCTCTCTCTGTTTTGAAAGCCTTAAAAAATGTTTATTTTACAAAATATTGTGGTTTCCATTACTTTGGACTCACTCCCAATCTGCATTTCTCTTCCTTTCCACTTCCCGTTCAGCCCCTCTCATGCGCCCTGCTTGTCGTATAATTTATCTTCACATTATATGATTGTTCTAAAATCTGAAGCTCTTTTTGACCAAGCTATCCCCTGGTTACTAGGGGGCCATCACAGAATTTTAGTGCATCACTGAATTGGACAAAAATGTGGCTTCTCACCTGCAGTGACACCTGCCAGGGCCAGGATCCGGGCACGGCCTCCTCACCGTTCACAATCCTGGCATAGCCGGAGAGCACAGGCTTGATGGCGGGAACACCGCAGCCTGAGAAAAGCAAGGCAAGACATCTGTGACATCCGCTGCAGCATTCATGCATGACAAACACTTGCAGCGGTACATGCAGTAGGAAAGAAACCATCTGTGGGCCCAAACGGGATGCAGTGGCTGCCCGAACTCCACAATGCGTTTAATGGACACTGCTTACTGTACTGAAAGGTCTGCCCAGTGACACTGGACAAACGTGCATTTTGCCCTGGGGCAGCCTTGTTCAATGATGCTAAACACCCCTATCATGCCTCCTGGAGCACCCCTCAGGAATGGTGCTGATGCAGACATGCCCACTGGGAAGAGGCCAACCAGTCCAACTGGCAGAGGTGCTGCCCGACTCACCCCTCGAGACTCACTCCTACAGGGTCTCCTCTAACCACCTGTGCTGGAAAAGCTTGTGTGATGCTAATCTGCCGCATGAATCAACCCTACTTCCTGGTGCTAGGACTTGCCTACTGGCTAGCAGTAGGAGACCCTACTAGACGAGCCCTGCCAAACAGCCTTTAGTAGGACAACAAGATTTTGCTTCATCACGTTTCCTATTTATCAAATCTAATACAAGTCGGTCAGCTTCTTATGACGCTAATATTTTGTTGTGAATAATGACTAGTTGCCGAAGAGTGTCTTTGTATTTTCTTTATTGGTCTTAGGTACAGGATGGTAATCATGTACATCAGCCCCTACAGGAGCAGCCTGCCTGCTGCTCAGCCCATCTTCAACTGTCACCACTCATCCACACAGGCACCCAAGCATTCCACTCATGTCCATCACACCAACATTCCACTCAGAACACTCACACTGGCTGAGCAGCTAGGAGCCAAGGTAACAGTAAAAATGGGACCAAAACCCATCTTGACACCCTTCATGTAAGGGTCAATTCATTGCAGAAATGGGACAGTAACCCATAAAGACATCCCTCGTGTAAGGGTGTTTAATGTCACTTGTGTAAATGGGACTGAAACCGATTTGGTCACCCCTCTTCTAAAGGTCAGAAAATAATAGAAATGGACTTCAACCCATATTGACATCCCTCATGTAAGGGTATGTCATGTGGCCCATAAAAATAGGACTAAAACCCATTCCCGTCCCTCATGTAAGGGAATGTAACGTGCGATTCAAATACAGGCCAATTCCACCCATATCACAATCCCTCCAGGAAAGGTGTATAACTACAAACCTAGAGATGGGTGACCACCACCCACTTAAACATTAAGACCACCCTCATGTAAGGGTACCTAGAGTAACCAAAGAAAATGGGCCACTCCCCGGCCCATAACACAATCCCAAGAGTAAGGGATATGTATGGTCCAATGTAGCAGCGTACCATAGAAGGTCATGTAAGATGTCAGTTTCACAACCAAGCGTAAAAGAGAACATGCAGCCATACAAATATAGCTAAACCACCAAGAAATAGTTTCTCCTGTAAAAATCTTGAAGTTCATCCTGACCAACCATGAAGAATTTTACGAAACAAACCACATATATGTCACTGCATCACCACAGTAGCACCACTTTTGAGCAAAAATAAACTTGCGCACACTAGAAAAGCACGCCATATGTTGCAGCAGAAACCCCCTAAAGAAAAAAAAATGCTCATTATGAAAAGCAATCATGCAGAAGTAAAGTGTGACTTGGCAAAATAAACACTTCGCTGGTACGCAAGCTCTTACCTGAATAATACCACTCAAGGCACACACTGTTGTATTGCTAGCGAGGTGTGAGAAAAAGAAGTTGGCAAGGAGAAGAGCAGTTACAAGCATTGTAGCAAGTTCTTATGGGAGAGGAATGACCAAGGATGAGCGAAGTTGCAACTTATCGTTGTGGGAAAGGTGGTGAAAGTATCCAGTTGTACCAGAGCTATGGAAATTCCCCAGCAAAGATCATGTTGGATTGTCTACTCTGACTGCAACTGATATTTTATGCTGAACGTAGTGAGGGAAACGGGAGTCATTTCAGGATTTTACAGTTAGCAGACCTATTCCTCTGCTTGTGTGGCTTTATGCTGCTTGACCCATGGTTGGAGTGCTTTCTACTGAAGACTCGGACAGCTGACACATTTCTGATATCACCCTTATGGAATGCTTCTTAATGTAGTGTTGCCCTTTTAAGATAATTTAGGGAACAAAAGCTGCAAAATCACCAATCCAAACCTCTCGGTCTCCTGGATGACCGCCTACGGAAACACCTTGGAAACTTGGGTAGCTTGAAAAAGGCAAGATTAATGGGGACACCAGAACGGCAGCAAATAGTGAAAAACAAATAGCAGCCATAAAACGAAGCTTGAATAAATTCTTGAAAAAGCTTCGCTGTGACAGAGGGGAGAATAAATGGCTGCAAACTCAGGTGGTGGCAATACTACTAGTATACAGGAAAGCTATCTACGCTCAAAGGAGAGAAGAGGAGGGCAAAGGATGGCCAAAATTGTACAAGATAATGAAAGGATCAGAAGAAATTCTGGCTATGGATTAATAAATGCTCCAACTCCAATTGCCTGGTGTCTGTTGCCAACACTGCCCCCGCGGAATTGGGAAATTCTTATTTCAAAGGCCTATATGTAGACCACCCGGCCGACTGCTGCACTCATAAGGCTTCTGAAAAGGGATCCAATAGACAAAAGGCATCACCAAGCCCGGCCCAAGTAGTGTCAGCCATCAAGTTGATGCGAGTAGGGGTGCCCAAGGACCAAGTAGCATCACAGCTGTGGTATATAAATGGGCCTCTACCCGATGGGCTGCAGTATGGTTCTCTTATTCCAGGAATACCTACGGGGGGCAATGATCCCGGAGTCATGAAGAGGCTCTCTCTTGGCCCCTGCCCACAAGAAAGGCCCTCAATTATGCCCTGGAAATAACCAGCTGGTCGCACTTCTCGACACAGAAGGGAAGTGCTTCACTAGCATTTTAAACTGGGAGCTCCAAGCCTGGAAGGAGGAAAAGGAGTGGATTCCCCTGACACAAACCGGTTTTCAAAAGGGTTGTCACATCAAAGATAACCTTATCTACATCTCCCACTTGAGTGAATCTACTGTGGCTGCAAAAGACAGGACCCTCTACGCAGGGTTTAATGATTTTCAAACAGAATTTGACAGCATATCAAGATCAAAACTCTGGTTAAACTGAACATCTGGAGCATTCCTCAAAATGTATTAAATGCCATAATTGCATTATATTCTGACACCTGGGTAAAGATAAGAGTTAGCACCGGATGGCCCACCTCAGACATAATCTGGACAAATCAAGGCCTGAAGCAAGGGTGCATAGTGGCAACACTATTATTCAACCTGTACCTGGCTGACCTGTCAGGTCACCTGGCGATGGTGAGGGCATTCCCACCAAAAGTGGATGGCCTCAAAGTTCAATCACTTCAGTATGCAGACGACACGATCCTCTAGGACCTAACGCCGATTGGCCTCCAGAGGCTCTTTAATTTGCTCACCAGATACTGCAGGATCAATAACCTGAACATACACATAACGAAAACGAAGGTAATGATAATCTCCCACACACTGAAAAAAGGGGGACACGATTTATTTAGGGAAGGCCATTGAAGTGGTTGATTCTCATAAGTATCTGGGGGTATGGTTGGAGCACAGAGGTCAGAGGTCATTTAACACTACACATCTACGCCCAACAGGGGGCAGAAAACTCCCTAGAATGGGCATTTTGCAAGCTTCAAAAATCACTGAAGAACCCGGATCTTTCCCCTCTCTTGAAGTTAATGGGATGCAAAATCCTCCCTACCATCGCCTTCGGGGCAATGACATTCAGAGACAAAATGTCCAACTGGACAGGGCACAGTCCTCATGCTGTCGAAGAGTTTTCTCGCTTTCAAATTGTACATCACACTCCCAAATTCGACAATAGTTTGGGTTAGCCTCGTAGCACTGGATACTAAAAGCAAAGTTTGTCGCCTACAGCCTTAAAGCCAAGCAGGCGAAGAATAACACGTTAAAAAACATAATCCAGGAAGTGATAAGCAAACCGACAACAAACTGGCAGAAGTACCTAAATCATGCCATAGAGGCACTGAGTCATGTGACACGGGGCGGTGTCCCTGACTGCCAAACTGCTGATCAAACAAGCGAGGCTATTATCAACCGAACATGACTCACTAGCCATGAAGAAATTGGTACCTGGAGAGTAGGCCTCTACTCTCAATGAGCCTGGGATCCTCCCATCCTACCTCTCTCTGCCACTTAGCTTGAGCATGAAACCTCAGCTCACTGGCTTGCAATTTGGACTCATCCCTTTAAAATCCTATTGGTACGGAAAAAGGAATCTAGATAACTTTGACAGACATTGTGCCTCTGTGCAACGGGAGAGGAATCGTTGACACATACTTTGTATCTGTGATAAGTTGCACCTGCTAAGGAAGTTTTGCCTTCAACTCATATGGCACATTTTAAGTGTTAGGTCCTGTCGAGGTGTCGTAGAAGTCTGTTTGAGAGGGGATTCAGCTCAGCTAACAGCCTGTTTTGTGAAATTTATTAAACCTGTAGCCGCTTTGTTTACTGCCCCCAGGCCTTCGATCCTTCTCCATGCTGAATCGCACACTTTTATAGCGTTTGATCTGTCAGGGTTGGAAAAGCTTGTCACCCAATCCTGCCCTCATCTGGATTGCGATCAGCGACAGAAGGGGGGGAAAGGAGAGCCTTTTAGACTGTGGAGGAATGGGCCCCTCATTATTTATAATCTTTTTTAAGATGTTGATTTTATCCAGTTGCTCTTATTTGCATGCCTTTTATCATAGCTTTGATATTTTATAATGTCTTATTCAATCTGTGCATCCCTCCCCCTGTTCCGTTGACTTTGATTGTAATGTTTTTAATTAATCATGCAATAAAGATCTATCTATCTATACTCCCCATTGTTATCAGGATAGCCTTGCTCAGGAACATTAAATCAGCCCTGTCAAATGGGACAGTCCATACCCCTAGTACTGAGACGAATGTATTTATTTGCACTAGACCAGCCTACCCACTGGTATTAAGGGAAAGAGCCGTAGCTCTCAATATGGCAACAGGTTTGGTTGCACGAGAGTCCCTGGGTGTTAGGGGCTCTCCTCATTACCAGTTTACTGCAAAACCAAGGGTCGAGCGGCCCAAACTCCTTGCTTGCATTAGGGCACAAAACATTCTTGCTACGCCTCTGCAAGGCAGCCTGTGTCACTGGTACTGAGGTGCCAATTGTCACTATTAAGCACTTGCATTGCTGTGACAATTGACTCACAGTAGGTAATCACTATCAATTTTTGTCCCCAAGACTTCCCTTTTGCTCCTTGCATGTCAGTCTTACACCGTGTGGAATGTGCTAAACTCTAACTTCATCTCGTCACTTGTCCTTTGAGTTAGAACCTAGCTTCGAATATCAAAAGACTAACAGCCATATTTGTCAAAGAGTTGCGTCATCCTTGGATCATGCAATGGGACACAAGAGCGACACAACTCCTAAGTTTATCAAGCCATGCAAGGCCAACTTATGTGGCCCGGAAAATGCTTCATAAAGCTAGCGTAACGCTCGCAGCACAAACCGCTGCGTTACATTACTATGCCCCAGGGAGGCGTTCCATGAGTGGAGCATGAGTGTTTCCATGCATCCACCCATGGACTTTAGGACGTTTACAGATTTACCATTACTGGTAGTCCTGGGAATGCGTCAAAATGCTATTCCTATCGTGGGGAGGCATAACATGGAGAAACGTCTTTATTTCTCCAAGTTCTTTCTATGTGTGCTGATTCAGCAGCACACACAGAAAGCGGGGAAACGCCTCAAAGGATTGTTTTTGTGCAGGAAGGTGCCCCATACCATGTGTACTTCACATCTTGCTGGCCACACCCTGGATGGGATCTTTACAAACAACGCCCTATTAAATGAAATAAGCTCGGGACCCCTGACGTGGTCATATCATCACACAGTGAAGTTTGACATAATCCTATCTCATAGAGCGCTCTCCAACAAAATCTCTTAGCCCTAAAAGGTCACGTGCTTGGAATAAAATTCAAACTGATAAAGTTAACCAGGTTTTGGCCCATACTCAGCCTGAACAATCAGAGGTTATAGATCAAGACACTCTAAACTAGTCCAACTGTTTAAATTATGCCATAACCACCTTAGCTCCCGTTAAGATATCTCATCATCGTAGAAACAAACCGTCTGCTCTGTGGTATATGGATAATCTTAGAATGCAGAGCTAAGTGGAGAAGGGATTATAGTAGGGAAGAAAAAGAAAAATCTAAACAATGTATGGGGAGTATAAGTCTTTATTGAAAAAGGAAAAATCTGCTTACTTCGCACAAAAAACTGAATCTTCCAAAAATTCTACTAAAGAATTGTTTCAGTCACTGATGAAATTAAACGCTCTCCCCTGTAATAATCTGGCAGGTAGCAGCCTGTATTTTTGCAACACCCTTGCAGTTTTTTTAGACAAAGTGGAACAAATCTATAACAAGTTCACTTTAAATAAGGGATCTATCCCAGTTGGGAATAAGCCTTACCCTTCTGGATCTGGAAAGACTACCTTCACTGAATTTTCTGCCATTACAATTTAACAGGTAATGATGCAAATTAAATCTGCCAAATCCTGCTCTCCACTTGACCCGTGCTCCATCTGCAGTGGCCAAACAAGGACCTGAGATCATTGCCACTAACCTAACAAATATCTTCAACAAAATGTTCAAGACAGGCTATTTTCCTAAACAATGGAAAGTAGTCTCTGTACCTCCACTAATAAGAAAACCTAGTCTGAACCCGATAGATCCGAATAGCTACCGTCCAATCTTCCGTTAGCAGCGAAGATTGTGGAGAAGGCCATGATTAAACAATTGGCATACTTTATCCAGGATTATAATCTTCTGGATCCCACACAGGTCGAATTCAGAAGTGGCCACAGTACCGAAAATGCCCGAATCAAGGCAACAGAGGAGATAAGGGCTGCTCTTGATCAAGGAGGGAGGGCAGCCCTTGTTTTACTCAATTTATTGGCAGTGTTCGATACGGTCCATCACAACTTGTTGATTGACAGTCTCCATTACAAGGGGATCAAGGGGGCTGCACGGACCCTATTGAGGTCTTTTCTTTCTGGGAGAGAGCAGATGGTGGCATTAAAAGAATTTGAGGCAGATCTACCACTTTTTCACGCAGCGCAGTGCAGCAGCCCCAAATTCTGTGCTGCGCTGCGCTGGGTGAAAAGGAGAGAGGAGGAGAGCACCAAATTTACTAAAATATGGCACTCTCCTCCCCTTTACCTAACGCTGAAATCCGCTGCAGTGCGCCATGGAGACAGCTTTGCGCCATGGTGCAAGGGTGTCTCTGTGAGTCTAGCTTAGGTTTTGTACGGGAAGGATACCCTTCCTGTACAAAATATTATGCATAGACTGACAAACCATTTTCCATGCAGCACACGTTCAAAGTCGGAAAAGAAGGAGAAATAAAGCATTTCTTCTTTGCCCTACTTTAAAAGGGCACAGTTTTCTGAGGCTAAACCCTGTCTACTTTATTTAGTAAATTGGGTTTAGCTTCAGAAACCTTGGCTGATTGCACGGGAATGCCTATGCTTCACCCATGGTACGCCCCCATGGCGCTGTTTTGCGTTACTTTCACATTAATTCCAGCACTAAAAAAGTTTAGCAATGGAAAGTAAATAGGAAAAAAAGACTTTGCAACACAAAAGTGACGCAAATCGGCACAAACCGGGTGTAAAATCTTGCTAAATTTCCCTCTTTGTTTCTGAACCCTTTTCACAGCCATACGGCGTTCCTTAGGGGTTTTGCGAAGCCCAATGCTGATTAACGTTTATGTGTTTTCGCTGCCTGAAATTAAATTCCGGGTAGAAAGAGTCATCCTCTTCAGCAACCAGGCTTCTTTTTGGTCCTTATCCTGGTAGTCGGAGGAGTTAGAAACTCTCCCTAGTCCCTACCCCAGCTAGGAAGGCAAGAAATGTAGGAGTTCTAATGGATAACTAGCTCACTTTTGGTGATCAAGTTAATGCTGTTATCACGTCCGCCTTTTACACCTTCAGGTTTAAAAAACAAATTCCTCCCTTTCATACCTCCAGGTGCGCATAAAATTGTTGTAACATCTGTAGTGCATTCAAAAATAGATTATTGCAATGGTCTTTATGTAAACATGCAGCAACAACATCTGAACAAACTTCAAACCATGCAAAATGAAGCCACACATCTGTTGTCAGGGATCCCCACATTTCTATCTACTTCTCGAGTCATTCATAAATTACACTGGCTCCCAATCAGACAGCGGATCAGGTTTAAGGCCCTGTGCACTGCTTATAAAGCACGGCACGATTCTGGCCTGGATTTTTTTAAACATAGTTGCAAATGGTATGAGCCAAAAAGGAATGTGCACTCATGGGGGAGTAAGAATCCTACAGTCCCAAGGTTCAAACGTGTACTTGGGGCAGAAGAAGCTTTGCCACATGTACATCGAATGCTTGGAACCTCCTGTCCATTCACATTAAATCCCTGCCCAGCCTGTTATCTTTCAGGAAAGCGTTACAAACCTGGGGGCTCATTTATGAGCCCCTGCGTCACTTTTGCGCCACCGGGGCATCACTTTTTGTGACGCACCAGTGGCGGAAAACATGCGCCATGTTGCGCCATATTTACGAAGTGACGCATCTAGCTATATGCGTCACTTCGTAAACCCCTGCGCTACATTACACCTGCGCCAGGTATAATGTATGCAGGGTGGGCGTACCCCCGCAAGAAAGAGTCGTAGGAGTGGTGCAGCGAAATCTATGAGATTTCGCTGTGCCACTACTAGGACGCCAATGAGTCAAAACCTTACGCCTGCCTCATGGCAGGCGTAAAGGTGACGCAGGCCCTTTCACATGGGGCTTGCCCCATGTGAAAGGAACATTGCTGGAGTTGCGTCAGGCTTCCGACACAACTCCAGCAATGCGCCACTGTTTGTGCCGACAGATCCGTCAGTTATACTGACGTATCTGTCCTTCCTTGCGACTTGATGCTTCACATTATAAATATGATGCATCATTGGTGTCGCAAGGAGGGTGCACTGAAAAGTGACGCATCTCTGCTTTCATGCCGCGATGCTTCACTTCTCATAAATGAGGACCCTGGTTTTTCTGCAATCAGGAATTTTTCCTATCCTGTTCAGCAGAGCCAGCGCCAAGAAACCTCGTAATCGTGTGCTTTAAAAGTAGCCTTAAAATTAACATTAAATATGGCAAATTCCTGCCCTCTCCCTGTCAAGCAATGCAGCGCATAAAGGTGTGACGCTGCACTGCTTTGCGTGAAGTTTTGATAACTATGCCCCAGTATGTCTACATAGTCACCATTCGCGACACCACTTGACAAGATAACTACAGGCCTGGGCGATATTTCCATTACGCTACCATTATGTATGTAATTTCCACCATTCCACGTCACACTTTTTGCATGAAATTCTGCCATTATACAACATGGCATAATTGAGGTTTGCTTGGATTAAAAATATCCTATTGTGGGATCTCGTGAACCACACAAATTGACAGAACCTCACGGCTCATGTTCGTGACTCATGTTCACTACACTTTTGTTTTTTAAATTTGTTTGTAGCGCAAAGTGGTTGTTTGTAGCGCAAAGTGGTCCTCACGTCAGTTTTGGATAGGAGGATGCACTTCTTGTTTAAAAAAAAAAAGGACAAAAATGCCATTTTGCATAATGTTGCATCCTTTGTCAGAAATTTAGTGGAATTACACAAAAAGAAATGACGCAAATTTCACACTCCGTTAATAACCATGCAACCATGAAGGGAATGACTGAAGTCTAGTTTTAATGCTCCTACCTCACGCAATATCATTTGCCTTCATGGATCTTCGAGGGCTCCCATCATCAATATACGTCGAGTCACAAAAGGCACGGTATTCAATCCACAGCTAGCGCTTGATGGAATATATGAGCAGGAAGCAGTACATGGATTGGATGATCTCACAAGCCAGACCACGCTAGTGTCAGAGAAGAACCTCTACAAGGGCTGAAAGCAGCATGTCTGTCTATGAGCGGAACCCTTATCCCTCCTTCAGACACCTCCTACTAGCCTGATGGTGAAGAACATCTCACCGATGGTGCTACATGCTAACAAGCACTGTCTGATCAGAATGGTACAAGCAATGCACTCTCTGTCCTGGCAGGCCCTGCTTGTGAAAGCCCAGCCACTAGAAGAATACCCATATCTTCTAGGTGGAGCTTTCCCTTTAAAGGAAAGCCATTGGAACTTACCATATGCAGCCCCAAAGAGGGCGACACAGGACAGGAGCCACAGGAATGCCATGTTTCTTTGGGGTCAGTTTCAATTGGGCATTGATGAAGGAATCCTCAGTTCCTTTTATACCTTCAATTGACCAATCAAAGACGAGCTCCATTTTTAGCTATCTTAACAGATAAAGGTTGTGAAAAAGGTGTGGGAAGGGGGCCTGCAGGCTCTTATCGGGAAACCTTGGGCAGATAACAAGAGCTTGTTTAAAGAACGCGCATTTCCAGAAAAATGTTTAACAGCAATGTTAGTAAAGATTCGTTACACAGACGATGCTAGTATGTAGCTACGGTTAGGTCAGAGACTCCATTGAAAACCAGTTTATGTTTTCTTAATAACTTTGGTGCCATTCAACAAATCTGCATGAAACTTTCTTTTAAAAAGTTAATCCAATTTGGGTTCAGCATGCAAGTTTCGTGCACTTCCGTCAAGTGGGAGGGGTGGAGATGAAAAGGGGAAGGACGTCATAAGACGCACTTTCTCATTGTTCTCCCATAGGAAATGTCGCTACATTCAATTGACTGACTGGAATTACACCAAATTTGTCAATAACTGTACTCACGAAAATGCCTTTGCTTGGTTTGGTCTAAATCCATTTAGTAGTTTTTCAGAAATTAGCATTACAAAAATGCATGAGGTGGGCTTAAAGCGGCATATTTACAAGGGCATTGCGCAACAGTTACATCACTTTTAACAACGTTCCTGTGGGGCAATGCCCTGCCCCATATTTACAAAGTGGTGTTAAACTTTGTAAATATGGAACCCTTTAATGCAGATATCTGCGTGAAAGGGACGTGCAATGGGTGTTTCTGTGGGCGTTACACTACAACACCCATTACTTTTTGGCACTACCCCAAATTTACGAGGATGTGTAAATCTGAGGCAGAAATCCTTTTATTTTTCCTCGTTTTTGCTTTTCTATCTTTGTTGCATTCTGCAGCACACATATAAGTAACAAATTGCCATTATTGGTTGTTTATGTGCAGGAAGGGACAACTTCCTGCACATAAACAAACAATCATTCTTTGCAATGCAGGCACCCTTGATCTATGGTGCAAGGGTGCCTACGTTGGCGCTAGGCAGCTAATTTTAGCGACAACGCAAGGGAAAACACAGGGGTGCGCCATATTGTTGTAAATAAGGCGCACCCCTGCATTTTGGAAATGATGGAGCGCAGCACTACCAAATTTGGTGCAGCGCTGTGCTCCATCATTTCATTGTACATATGCCCCAAAGTATTATAAAGTTAGAGCTATCCAGACCATTTGCAGACTCAAATTCAAAAGATAATTGGATTTGATTGGACACAGGTGCTTTTTGGTCTGTCGTTAATATCAGATCCACTAATATAAAACTCAGTGGCATAACAAAACTTGAGGGGGACTCCCTGCAAAGTTCACGACGGGGGCCTCCCACACTCTGGACCCACTCGGGAGCTTTCAAGCCAGTGGCCTCACCGACCGTGCACAGTGCCGGAGGCCCCCCCCGCACCACCGGTGCTATTGTTACGCCACTGATAAAACTGAGTTCACCGGCCCAAAGCCTCTGATTGTCTGGCTGCAACAGAGAAAAATCTGTTGTAGCTGCCATTAATGACACAGGGCTTGGTCCCCACTTCCTAAATATAAAAATGAAGGAGCCATAACTGTACAGGGTGTTCAAGCTATGGTTCGGATGGCTGCTGGGCTAGTTATGGACTACAAAGCTAACAATGTCTTGGAAATGTCAATGGATGTTAGGTTTTGTTTGGTAACCATAACTGCACTCTGGCCGTGGCTTTATGTGAATAAATATGATGCATCTGTCATGAGAATGAAAAAGCCCACCTTGTGACTGAGAAGTTAAAAGACACTGGTGGTCAGAGAGTGACCAAACAGGCAGCCAAAGAGGCATAACTTAAAGCTTCAGCACAGGTTGATCTATAAATTGGACCCTCCACCTTACAGTGATTTGGCGCTGCTAACAAAATGGTAAATTTGCCATTTTTATACATCTTACGACATTTCAGAAATGTTGTATAAAAAGCACACAATCTGCATGTTGCCCACCTGGCAAAATTGTAATTTGGTTTAAAGAAACACGGTAGCTGCCATTCCAAATGCTGGAAACACCTGGGTGTTACCAAACAACAGGAATTATTTTCCCAGTTATACTTCTGAATGTAGGGGCATATTTATCAAAGTTTTCCTTCACCCTTGCGCCACGGAAGGTAACCCAAGTGTGACACGAAACAGAGGTCCGGATTTATCAAGGTTTTGTGTTGCTCTTAGTAGCAAAGTGGCAATCTTATGTGATATGACTGGGGGGCCTTACCATGTAATATTAACACAATACTCAAAAGTGGACCTCGGATTTACACTAGTAATCCTTCTCTCACTCCTGATAGAGTGGCAAAGAGCAGACAGGCTTACTTAGAGAAGCACATGTAAAGAATGTTACAGTACCAATATTGGCGATAAGTAATTGACACGACAAAGGAAATCCGACACCAATTTATAAAATTAGAGATTATTTTTATATACTTTTAGACACCAGAATGAAGTATGTACAGTTCGTATAACCAGAGTTATGGAATTTACAGTGATAATAAAATCAATACTTTGCAGAGCTGTCAAACTTTATTATTACAGTCAATGGGATAAACATTAGATGACACTTGGTCACTTGTGGGATGAGTTCCATGGAACCCACTTGGAGTTAAGGTCTTGCGGGTCCCAGACCAAGCTTCGACAGTCAGAACTATTTTACCTTGCCCAGGGAGTCTGGGTGAAGAAGTTATTTGGCTGTCCTTGGTGCTGAATGGGAGCCGCAGTTGCTGAAAAAGGAGTGCTTAGAAAAAACAGTACTTGCAGGCCGAATTCACGAGAGCCTCTTGGAGGTGAAGCTTGGAGGGGCCCCTGGACCAGATGTCACCAGGCTGAGTAGCTCGGTCTAGCTCGAGCATCTCGGGTGCTGAACGGGACTGCAGGAGTTAACTTTACCAGGCATGCCAACGCAGAGAGGTTTGGAATGCAAGTAATTGGCAACTGCGACACAGAAGGAGACTGTGACTCACTGAGGTTCAAGACGGCGTTTCCCAGGAGGCACCGGGCCAGTTATTTTTGCGCTGGTTCTCGACAGAGCTCGGTAGACTGTCTTTCTTTGGGTCTTGGAAGTGCGGTTTGTGTCTGCCGACTGCAGGCGACTTTACCGCTTCTCCTACGGAGTCCTGTTGAAGTCTTTGGGTCACAGAGGGGTTCGCCTTCCTTTGGGAACCGGTCTCTGGTCCAGGACAAGTCATAGTCTAGCAGGTGCAGGGGTCTGCATCGGGTGCAGTACTCCGTGCCTCTTGTTTGTGGAGTCCTGCCTTGTGCTGACACTGGTCTCTTCTTTGTCCTTTTCTTCTACAGACCAGATCTGGAGTCCTGGTGTCAGGGGTGCCCCTTAAATCCGGGATTTAGGGGTGTTTAGGGATGTGAGGGCTGTGTGCCAATGGGCTACAAGTCCTGTGGCTAATCCACTCCTGAAGTGACTATATCTGGTGGGTGTCAGACACTTTTCTACCCAGAATCCACCACTTTTTTTTTTGTTTAAATCTGTTTTTTATTAATTTTACACAACCATCCAAGTAGGCAACAAAACGTGGTACAATATCATAGTTGTACATGGCATAATGACATACAGTCTCAAACAGCACAGTAGAATACACAGTTACAGTGTCGAAGCATTATGTGATTCCTCGCTAGACATTGTGTAGTGATTTAACCTTTGCAATTGAATTTCCTATTGCAAACCAGTGCGGATGCTTCCAGCTTTTGGTCCCTCATCTGGAGTCCAATTACAGCCTACCCTGAGTACTCAAATCTATCAGTGCACAATACATTGCCAACAACCCAACTAAAAACAAAAAGAAAAAACTGTACCCACCCTGCCCTCCCCTCCCCGCATGTCCGGCACAAGTATCGACAGTAGCATTTACACATGTCCACAGTTGGACTCGTGCGCATTCCGGTCCCACATCTGACTAAGGTACATTGCGCCGTCTTGTGAATCATCCAGTGTGACTACCCATGGATAATGTAAGGAGCCCCGGCGGCACACAATAGTGGTCCAGCCCCTCAAACCACAACAACGGTACACCCTAACAGGAGAATATATCTATCACAGCATATTCCTCCAGCATTGCATACCAGCTCAGCGAGATAGGTGTTTTTCTGAGCCCCCTATACTCCTCTCTGTGCAGTTCAGCCCCTTCAACCCAGAATCCACCACTTTTGGGACTTTTCCACACGGCAGTATCCATCTTTGTACAGTCCAGATTGCCAACCCTAGAGGTGTGGCTGGCATGACTCGCCACCCGCAAGTCATGCCGGCCGCCACTGCACACAACATCCTTGTTTTGAAGTGAGAGCTGTGGTGTTCACTTGGGAGTACTTGTCTAAGAAAATTATTTGGTCTCCTGGGAAGCTTCCGTCCTCTGCTACTATCTTTACTACATTGTATTCCTGTGGTGCAGCCAAAGTCCCCTCAAGACCCTGAATGGGATCATGGTTTCTGGTGAGGTGAGTTATACCTTGCAAGAGGAATAAGGCACAGAGGGGATACATTGAGGTTTGGGGAGACTATAGGAGCTAATGTAGAAGGGCCATGATTGACTGGAGCAAATGTGCTGTAGAACAGTATTGAAGAGAGCTAGTGTTCACATTGTAGGTGGGACTCAGATGCTCAGAGGAGGTGAGACAGAGCAACTGTAATGTGTTGGTATTTAGTGGGACTGCAATGGAGAGGTGCATCCTGACAGAGAAACCCTTGTCAGCATACTTGTACGAGGCAGTGTGTGACCTTGATGCCACAATCAAAGTAATTTGTAGTTGCAATTCCCATATACGCACCGGAGTTTGGTGAAATTATTCTCATTTGTATATGGGCACACACACAGGGAGAATAAGAGGCGAAAGAATGGTGGTGACGACTCAAAATTTCAAAGGAGAAAACATCACAAATACATTTCACTTCCTTTATTAGGTACATATAAAATGACTTTAAAAGTACACATACATCTTTAAATAAGTAAAAAATATATATATTTTTTAAACAATTTAAAATGTATCAGAGCATCATTATTTCCAGCCTAAGTAAAATATATAGTATAAAACCAAGACAGTAAGACTCCTACACGGTGTTGCCACAACTAACTGGTCCTTAGCAATTTGTCATGTAACCCATCATCACTATCGCACATAACTTCATCTTTCTGAAATGGTTGCCAAAAACCTCACCTGTATTGCACACTATTTCATACATCTCCAATGTTATTGGGCAAGAAAACCTTAAAGTCCGCTATAATTTGGCCTCGCTCACCCTTGCTCATCATATTATACCCATGAGTGGCATGTAGCTTTTGCCTGTTTAGCCCACCTCCATCTCAAATATTTGGCCACTGCACACACTATAGCTTAATTGGTTCCAGTGCTCAACAGCCTAAGAGACACACTATACTGTCTGCACCCCAACAGCCTATATAGTGGAAGTATCCAATTAGGGTGTAGTTTTGCCTTTTTATCCACTAGTTGCATCCCCATATCATAGGTCAGTGGTATAAGGGGGGTGCTATTTGGAAGACTGATCGGAGAACTCAAAAATTATTTTCAGCTCTAATAAGATCTGTTATTTTTGAGGAGCCACAGATCTCTGACCCATAGAAGGCGTTAGCCTCAGCTTAGCCCTATAGACCTTTAGGACCGGTGAGATCCATTTAGTTCTGGAGGATTTTAAGGGTCTAAGAATGGCTGCTGCATGGTGAGAAAAGCTAAGAGTACTCTTTCCGAGCTGGTTCACCCAAAACATGTTTTTCGTCAGCAGAATACCGAAATAATTAAAATCGGAGACTGTTTCTAAGGGTACACCTTCTAATTAAACAGATCCAGTAAATGATCTGGACGGGTTGATCGTCATGAACTTAGATTTCTCAAGATTGATCATTAGGCCTCTTTGTTTGCAGGACTCAGCAAATCTATCCACCATCGTCTGCAGCTCTTGAGACATCTTAGAAATTCGGCGTGTATCATCGGCGAACAGAAATACTCCTGTCCGCCAATTTAGATGCATCAGTAACACAACCTTTAAGATATAATGCAACTGCATTCAGGTACAACAATAACAAGATGGGGGCCATCTCACACATGGAATATCATGTTTTTCTGTGAGTTCTCCCTTTGGACCCCATCGAACTTGTGCACAAGTTTCATAATGGAGGCAGATAATAACTTCTAAAAGATCAAAGGGTAAACCCATATCTCACAACACATCACACATTTTAGGACAGAGTACAGATGAAAAGCAGTTTTCAGATCAATAAAGGCCAGGTATAGGTGGGCCTTTCCCAATACCACTGTTTTCCAATAAACCGCTTTCAGCCTAAAAACCTGGTTGATAGTGCTAGTTTGCTGTCTGAAGCCTGCCTGAAGATTAGGTAGCATCAAATTGCGCTCTACCCACTCCTCCAATTTGAATAAAATTTGTCTGCTAAAACCTTTTTGGGATTCGTCTATCAAACTCATTGGTCTATAGTTAGATGGTATGACCTTTTGGCCCTTCTTTTATACCAGGACTATTTCAGCTCCTTTGCAGCTTTTCCAGATATCCATTCCATCTACTATTGCATTTGCTAAGATGTTCATATACTTGGTCACACTTTCAATATCCGAAAGGAACACGCCGCCAGGTACCCCATCCGGGCCTGCTGTTTACCCAGGGGCTATTAATTTAATTGTCCTCCTAGGATCTGCCAAGGTTATGTGGATTGACCAAATTTAACGCATTACTCTCGATTTTATTTCCAGCTATAGGGCAGTCATACAGATCTACAAAGTGGGTATGCCATGTTTCCACTTTGATGAAAACAATTTGCTTTTAGTTTCCAGAACCTCTTACAATCCCTCTTCTCCGAGGCCTCATAAAAATCCTTCCCAAAACTATATTCCCACTCCCTCTATGCCTTTTCCATAGGGGATTTATAGGAATTCCTAAAATCTCTAATAGATTGAATATCACCTTTTTTCAAGGCCTTCCTGAGCTCTTCATTGACCCTGCCCCACTCTTTATTATACCAGGTGCAAGATGATTTAAGGGAATTCGCTCTTGTACTGGGTCTTGACACAAAACACTCACCCAATATTTCAAAAAGTGTATGGTGTGCCTCAGCAACAGCCTTTAGGCCATAGGTGCTGGACAGCAATTTTTGAGGACCTGAATAGACTTCATCAACTCTGTAATTATGTGGTCCCTGTGTTCTTGTTGTAATACTACTTTGGGCCACTTTATTCTCCTCCCATCGTTAAGGAGTAATGGAGGGCATTGTGATCGCTACTGGATCTATCTACCACTCTCATGTCCTTAAGATCAAACCAAGTAAGCAAAGCTACTATAAAATAATCAATTCTGCTCGGTAAAAGGTGTGGGCTCCTTTTCAGTCAGATAAGGTACATCCATTACAGGCTCTCGGACCAAACGTGGCAGTAAGCACCAAAACGTGGTAAGCAAGGATTGTTCCTCCTTTTACAGGGCTCATCTCAATTTGTGGTATTTCTTACAACTTATCCTCTTTGACAAAGTACATCTTACATTCAAAGGCTCAAAAGTTACACTGAAGTCCCCAGCAACAATCAGCCTATTGTGAGTTGTGAATCTGTTCCAATGGTCAATAAATGAGTCAATCGTCATTGATTTGCAAACCACCCCTTGGTCTACAACTATAAATATAATATGAAATTAAATCTGCCCCAAAAAGTTTAATCCTCAAGATGTCATGAAAGTCAATGTCAACTGGGTAAATTTTCAAATTTAGAGAGGTACGTATCCAGATAAGGAGGCCACCTGAGGGCCTACCTTTCCCACTTGCACTGAGATGTGCTGGTTTGTAAAAGGTAGCCATTAAGATAATGGGGTAACCCAATTAAAGTCTTGGGCCTGGGCGTTAGTAGATACAGAAAACAATGGTCCTAAAACCTTTCTTTGGAAAGTATAATTCTAATCTGCAGTAATCTTTTTTATACAAGGCTGAGCATGCACGGTTGTCAGCTCTAGGTAATCAAAACAATCAACTTAATAATGTGCAACAACCAAAGGATTAAAAAATAACACATATTTTTATTTTGTCATTATTGTACTGACAGTAGATATCTTACTGCATTCAAGAAACCGTGAGAAGGACAGAAAAAGGGGTTCCTCCAAGGGAACACGCAGAAAGATGTGCTCTAGTGAATAAACTGGAAAGATTCCAATTAAGTGCTCAAAGAAGAAAATTAGAACAGTTAAAAAAATAGGACTGACAAAGGATATCAGTCTAGGTAGTCCTGGCCACGATGAATCAATTATACACAAAGTCTATTTACAATTTTTTTTTAAGATTCAAAGATAAATCATCATTTAGCATGATAGAATTGGGGGGTTGTGGTCCAGGCTTTTATGGAGTGGACGTCGACGTTTTGACCCGACTTGGGGCAAAGAGGGTGGTTTTTGGCCTTGGCCTGCGGGTATTCTTCAGGACAGGGAGGGCAACCAAAGTTACATATGTGGTGTCCTTGTTCCACACCCGCAAAGAGTTGTGGAACGTATCTTCCTATTGATCCATAATTATTCTGGAGACTGGGGTCCTCATCCGTCAAGTTAGGTAGTGATGAGCGATCAAATCAATTGGGGGCATTCAATGCCGAATTCCTCAAGGGTATACTGAAAGTCCTATTTTTAATCAGATTCTGAGGAAATCATTAGAAAGCTTGAAAATGCCTGAGAAATCTGTTATGGTCCAGTATATTGATGACCTATTGGTGGCATCAAGGACCAAAGAGGCATGTATTACTGACACAATCGCATTATTGAATCATTTGGCAGAAGGAGGACATAAGGTGTCCCCATCTAAGCTGCAGTTCTGTCAACAAGAAGTACAGTATTTAGGTCATAAAATTGAAAAAGGGATGAGAAAAGTAACAACAGAAAGAATCAGGATTATCAAAGGAATGAGAGCCCCAATGACACAGAGAGAGGTGAGAATGTTTCTCGGAATGGTTGGTTACTGCCGACAGTGGATAAATGGATTTTCATTGATTGCAAAACCTTTACAGCGATTAACAAAAAGTGATGTAAAAGATCCAATTGTGTTGAATGCGGAAGAGATGGAAGCTTTCGAGCAACTGAGAAACAGGTTGTGTGAAGCCCCAGCGTTGGGAATACCAGATTATGAGAAAGAATTTGAGTTGTACTGTAGTGAAAGTGACGGATGTGCACTTTCGGTACTAGTACAAAGGCATGGAAGAATGAGACGCCCAATAGTGTATATTTCAGCTGTTTTGGACCCAGTAGCAAAAGCATTGCCTGGATGTCTAAAAGCAGTAGCAGCCACTTGTGTGAGTCTGGAACAGAGTGAAGGCATTGTGATTGGGTATCCTCTGAAGGTATATGTCCCACATTCAGTTGAAATTCTTCTGACAAGAACAAAAACCCAATTCATGACACATAGCCGATTGACCAGATATCAGAAGGTGATTTTGGGTGCAGACAATGTAACGATTGTGAGATGCATAAGTGTGAATCCTTCCACTTTATTGCCTGATGCAGTAAATGCAGAGGTCAAAGATGACGTTGATCACAATTGTTTGGATGTACTTGAATTCTGCACAAAACCCCACCCTGACATCACAGATGAACCTCTAGAAGAGTCCGACTATGTGATGTTTGTGGATGGATCATACTTGAGAACGAAAGAAGGAAATTTAAGTGCTGCGTATGCTGTATGTACGGTGGCAGACATAATGGAAGCATCTTGTTTGAGAGGAATACGTTCAGCCCAAGTTGCTGAGCTGATTGCTCTGATTCGAGCTTGCAAACTGGGAAAAAAGTTCAGAATCACTGTGATCACAGATAGCCAGTATGGCTTTGGAGTGGTACATGATTTCAGGCAGATCTGGTCCCAGAGGGGATTCATGACCTCTTCAGGATCTCCAATTAGGAATGATGAGTTTGTGAAAATGTTGCTTGGGGCGATACAGCTGCCTAAACAGATTGCTGTAGTAAAATGTGCTGCACACAAGAATTGGAGATGATTATATTACAGAGGGCAATAGATTTGCAGATGAGATAGCTCAAAATTGTGCCAGACATACAACCCCAATGAATCGGAGGGGGGAAAAAGAACATGTTTCATGTCCTTTGATGTTTACTAACACAGTTGAAACGTGGGAAGAAGTGAGACAATTGCAGGAAGAAGCAGGTGATGAGGAAAAAGAGATATGGATAAAATCAGGCTGTAGACAAAGAGAGGAAGATGGTGTTTGGGTTTACAGAGATCAAAGACCAGTTATGCCTGATAGCATGATCTCTAACATGGCATGGATGTACCATGGACAGGCACACATAGGTAGAGATGCAATGATCAGACTTTTTAAACAGACTTGGTACAACCCAAAATTTACAGCTATAGCTGAAAGCCTTTGTCAAAGATGTCTTATATGTCAACAGTTGAATCTTGGAAGGCAAACAGTAGTGAGTTTGAGAACAATAGGATGTGAAGGAGGTCCTTTTACCAGAATGCAACTAGATTTCATTGAAATGCCCCCCGAGTAACAGATTGAGGTATGTCTTGGTGGTTATCTTTTTGTTTTCTCGTTGGGTGGAAGCATATCCGACAAGAAGGAATGATGGTGTTACTGTAGCAAAACTCCTGCAGAGAGAATTCATTCCTAGATATGGTTTTCCGGTAACGATAGAAACGGATAGAGGAAGCCATTTCCAAAATGAAGTTATCCAGCTGATATGTGAAGCATTAGACATTCAACAAAAACTGCATTGTGCCTACAGACCAGAGGCTTCTGGGGTAGTTGAGCAAGTAAATGGCACAATCAAGAATAGGCTAGGGAAAATGTGTCTAGCCACAGGACTCAAATGGCCAGATGCCCTTCCACTCATGCCCATGAGCATGAGGTGCGTACCAGACAGAAAAACAGGTGTGAGTCCTCATGAAATAATAATGGGACGAGTAATGAGACAAGCATTCGTACCTGTCAATAAACTGCTGACTATAACTGATGATCTTATTCTGGACTATTGCAAAGGATTGGCTGATGTGGTGCATTCTGTGTTTCATCAGGTTGGACCGAATGCGATCACTCTTGAGAGAAACCTAGCTCATGATCTAAGTCTGGGAGATTGGGTTCGCATAAAAGTCCACAGAAGAAGAAACTGCCTGGTTCCTTGCTGGGATAGACCACGCCAGGTGATCTTGGTGACTACCACAGCAGTAAAGTGTGCAGGTGTGAAAAATTGGATTCATGCCAGCCATACAATCAAAGTTCCAGATCCTGGAGATCAACCTGTAAGTCGACATCTGGAAATATCAGATTCTAGGATAGACGTTCAGAAAGACATTGAGGTGGCTTTTGCTAGATGGCGGGAGGAGGCAAGATGTCGACCGACTGACACTGCTGCGAAGATACTCCGCTGAGCCTCCCTTAATGTGACGGCACTAAGTGTTCTTTTTGATCACCTTTAGGTAGCGGGAGAATGAGGAGTCAGTAAATTTAGCGATATAACCCCTCATAAGGAAAAAGTAAGAAAAAGGAAAGAATGCGGCTGAAACCCGAGTTCACACAAGACTCACCTCTGCTGTTTGTCCTTACGCTCTGTCCCAGCCGTGAGGCTGCTTGGAACTAGCTGATTGGGCTTGGTCTGCGTGGGTCTTTCCCGACTCGACTGGACAGCGGAAGGGCATTCGGAAGACAGCGCGATCGTCGATCAGAACAGCGAGGTCTCTCGTTGCGGCAGCGCTGTAACAGCTAGAGGATCGGAGACGGAGTGTGGAGCTGGATCAGCGCGGAGATACTTTGTTGCATCACGCGCGTCTGCTGTCAGCTCACCCAAGTAAGGATGACCAGCAAGGAGGCGAGGGCTGGAAAGACTCTTCTTGTGCCTTCTCAGTCAAATACAGCGCCGAGCACTCACACGCCAAAAGAGAATGGATATTTTAAGCGCGAAAGGCAGAGGTGGGGGTGAAAAAGTTGATGGTGCAAAAAAGACCTCTCAGGAGAAAGACCCGACATCGTTGGCCATTGTGAAGAAGAGTACCATTCGCGTACTTAAGGAAGCTGATGGCTCGCAACCTTTAATTACCAGCAGTTTTGCAGCAACAAGTGGGACAGTGAATAATATGTCTGTCAATGGCTAAGATAGTCAGAGTACAGTAGGCTCGACAGGTTCGTCAGGGCAGCCTCCAGATATTCCTTTATCTGATGATTCAGGAAAAATCCTTGCCCTTCTACCGGTAATCTTGTCAGCAGCGGACAACCTGACTAGCTTGCACAATAACCCTACTATTTTGGCGAGTAACACGACTGCTCTTAACAACACAGCAATCATAGCTAACCCTCCTCCACTATCGCCTTTTGGCGATTGTACACTCATAGACTGGAATTCAAAAACGCCAGACAACCTGGATAAGTTTTATTCTCTGACAGAGGAATACGAAATGTCAGATATTAGCATCTCGTTGTCCAGTGGGGAGGAAGGAAAGAAATGGTACAGCAGCCCTAACACTGATACCCAGAGAGGTAAACCTGGCACTAAACAACGACAAAAAAAAAAGAGCAGAGATCGTGCGCAAAGAAATGGCGATTTATCTGATAATGATAACGTGGGTGCAAGAGAGCTGAAATGGGATTACAACAACACCCCTCTCACTTTAATCTCCAAATCCTCCACAGCTTCCGGGCATAATCCAACAAGCATTGGCAGCGGCAAAGGAGAAGATCATCGTGATTCATGAAGTGAACCCGCCTTAACAGTTATTTTGCAGTCTATCAAAAGCTTCCAGGAGGAAGTTAAGGCGGATAGTCGTAGATCTCAAATGGCATCTAAAAAATTACAAGGGGCAGTCAGAAAGGTTGGCAAAACCTGTGCTGATATTGTGGATCGAATGGCTATGGTGGAGGGAAGGACGGAACAACTGGTAAAGGATGTTGCTTCACTTCAGACTCAGTATGATGAATATGAGGGGGTTGTGACAGATATGATGTGGAAACTGGAGGAGCAAGAAAACCGGCAGAGACGCTGTGGAAATTTAGCTTGCAAACTGAACATTATCTGCGCCATCTTGTCTCTCCCCAGCGCGACACACAGGAAAGCGCATGGCAGCCATTTTAGGCACCCTGGTCTCTCCCTGCTCATTGCCGATCGCCAGCGCGTCCCTCTGGCGCTGCAAGCATCCCCCGCGCGCCGGCCACCCCCGCTCTCTCATACACGGGCCATAAACCCTCTCCTTCTGCGCGACCCTGCCATGGAACCGCATCCCACGCCTGACCGGCATCCCATACATGGTCATGCATCTCTTTGATAACCCCCTTCCTCTGCGCCCCATTGTCCGAACCGATCCAGGCCATCACCTAGCCCTGCGGATGCAGTTTATTGCCCATACTGTAAGGGAAACACCCCACATCAAAGGGATTACAGTAGATCAAGGCCCCCCACCCCCTGAGACCCGACCGGTCACACACACCCCCGGGAATTGGCGGAATATCCTGCTGTGTGATAGCCATCTCCTACTGCGGGTGGGGTGAGAACTTCTACTGTAGCTATGCATGGGATCGGATCTGAGCCAGGGATTCTGAGGATGTTTTTTCATGCATCAAAGTGATCTCAAGAATGTGCCATGTATGATAACCCTGCAATAAAGTCATAAACGTGTGTATAAGAGGCCAGGTCTCAGAGATGCAGTTAGAGCACCTCATGACGATACCTTGCTGTCTGATCTGATGTGTTCTGCTCCGACGGAATAAAACTTTGTTTCCTGCCTTCCAGTCTCCGGCGCCTGCCTCTTTCATTGGTAAATTATCGAATGGTATGAGAGGCGATTACCGCCGGGCAATACTTGAAAGGTTATCGACTGAAACTGCCGCTACCATTTAACAATTGGCGTCCCAAGCGTGGGGCCCATCAGCGACACGTGGATCCAGTGGGAGAGGTCCCGACGACAGAGTGAACGACTGCAACGATCGGGAGAGCTCCTGCCCGATAGACCCTCGTCTGGCAGCCGATCATCCGAACTTCACTGATTCCGAGCAGACCTCTCTCGAGCGATCTACGGTCCTGACTGGGAACCATCAGGAGTGCCGCGGCAATAACGGAGAGTAGAGGACGATCGGGCGCTGGAGGCGGAAGACGAGAAACTGTCCACGCGGTCCGGGTAAGGTCGTGAAACACGACAAATTGCGAAACGATTGATTGATTGATGGAAAAATACTAGTATTGCTTATTGATTGTTCTCTTTGAGATATTCGCTGTCTACAAACGGGGAGGAGTAGAAATACTCTCTCTCTCTCCCTTTGCAGATAGTGAAGGGTAGGTAACGCAGACTTTTGTCCCCGTTGTAACCCGTCGTGCCTATCTTTATCTCCCCACTGATTGATTGTCCGAACATTGATTGTTTTGAAGGATAGTGCTCTTTGACATATTCTCTGTTTGCAAATAACGTAGAATAGAAATATTCTGTCTAGTCTTTGCAAATAGTGAAGGGTAGGTAACGCAGACTTTTTTCCCCATTGTAACCCGTCGTGCCTATCTTTATCTCCCCATTGATTGATTGATTGTCCGAACACTAGTTGTTCGATATTGGTTCTTTGGAGGTATTCTCTGCTTACAAATAACGAGGAATAGAGATATTCTGTCTAGTCTTTGCAAGCAGTGAAAAGATAGGTAGTGCTGACTTTTGTCCCCGTTGTAACCCGTCCTGCCTATCTTCTCCCCACTGATTGGTAGTTGGTTCTGCCCGGACCGCTTATTAGAGGTGAACCATCCGGCTCCACTGGAGGGCACCCCTAATAAGGACATGTTCACTAAATATGGACTAGTCGCCGTAGCTTATAGCAAGCTATGGCATAAATATACCAAGAAGGACCCCGAGAGTCAGTGGCCACTGATGGGATCCTTCGACGACCATAAGATAGAAATGCTAGAAATAGCTCTGCGTAGCAATAAGACGACGCCTACTATGCTTGACAGTATCGGCATGTGGTGCAAAGAAGCAACACAACGGAAAAAGAGGGAAGAAGTAAAAACAGAAAAGGAATTACGAAAGGCAGCTCACCTTGCCGCTAGAAAGTTAGAAGAAGAAATAAAGGAGAGAAGGGAAACTAAACTAAGACAGGAGCCCGAAACATCAGGCCAGTACCCTGTTAGGACCCCCTCTATGCTCTACCCTGAGTTGTCCTCTAAGCAACGAACGAATGACGAATTACTATTAGGTCCCCCGATCATTTACATGCCCCCTCCATACGCACCCTCCCAATCGGTAGTGCAACACCCACAACCCCTAAACACGAGCGAAAGCAGTACAGGGGCCTCGGTCCTCACAGCCTCCGCGCCGGCCGAGCCTCTTGTACTGAACACAACGTCAGCAATAACGTTGGATGACCCTGAGATGAGAAAGAAAGATTCCACCAGAATGAATCGACTAACAAAGGATGAACGAGCAGGAATCGACAAGATAGTAGGGACACTGGTGGAGCGAAAGGAAAGTGAGGAGTATATAACAGATGTGTATAACTCGTATGCCGACAACCGCAGACGACACTTTGTCGTACGACTTTGTTATCACGCCCTGAATACATATGAGGATAGGTACCACGATAAAGGTCCCGAAGGCTTAGCAGCCCTATATAGGAAGGTAGACATTGGGGAAGAAGGAGAGGGCGATGTGACGAACCTCTTCACTCGTACACTCGAGGTCTATCGACACCTTAAAGAACACAGACCGACAACCAAAGCAGAAACTCCCATAGCGACTAAGCCCCAGGCAGGAAGGACTGATACCATGATGCCCATCAAAGAGGCCGCCCCTACTGGGTCCCTCCACGAGGTCAGGGAACACATGACGACATCAACCACCAAGATGCGAAGGGAAGGGTTGTATATAATTGGGTCTACCAGCCATGGGACCGACAAGATATTTTGACCTTTAGAAAAACTCTACCCGACTTAAGAAAGAACCCGACTGCCTTCTACACCGAACTAGGTACAGCCTTAGGTTCAACAATAATGACTTTAGCAGATATCGACTTGTTCTTCGGGTTATGTCTGCTGGCTGATGTGTGGAAGCAAATCCGGACAGTTGACCACGCTGAGCCGTTCGGATATACCTGGGTACAACTCGATACCATAGATAAACAGCGAGAACCGGGACAGAAACCCCCGAAAGCCATATTGGAGCTCCCAGACAAGATTGTACAGAAGTTGAAGACTCTAATCCCAGAAAGAAAGGTAGACTGGTCTATAGTGACGGCTTGTCGCCAGAAACCCCAGGAGGATGTGTCTGAATACTTCTCTCGATTCGAGACTGTGTTTTCCGATTATAGTGGCCAGGACATGACCACCGCAACCGGACATCACCTCTTTGTCCAGAATTATGTGAAGGGTCTGTCACAAGAAGTCTCCCAGAAGCTACAGACCAGCGAGAGTAGTTGGGCAGCCTCCAAACCCGCAGCAATCCTCCAGATGGCCCAATACTACGAAAACCAAAAGAATGAGAACGATAGGGCATCAGAGAGGAAGAAAAAGGAACTGAAGGAGAGGGTAATGATAGCACAGTTGCAAGGGGTGACCATAGGAAGGGAACCCCCAAAAGGGAATTACCAACCAACCGCCCCTAGAAAGCTACCCCCTAGAGACCATACACCTGCACCCTACAACGGATGGAGAGACTTAGATGGGAACCAATGTGCGTTCTGTAGAGGGTTCGGACACTGGAAATCCCAGTGCCCGGTCCTTCTGGAATTGAACAAAAATAGGGACCCCAGAGACACAGCATATGACCCCAGAAATAGAGGACAGGGACGAGGGTACACGAACGACGCCATCAACGACAGGCCAGGCAGACCAAACACCTTTGATCGCCCCCGACAAAACCAGTGTCAGCAGTCCGACTATGAAAGCACCCATGACTTCGCATAGGACCGCCAGGGGCAAGGGAGGGATCCAGTCGAACTCCGTGTTGACCAGCAAGGTCCTTACGTCACTGCTAAGGTCTTGGGCACAAAGTCTCCATTCCTGGTAGATACTGGGGCGACACGTAGTGCGTTATCTAAACGACTGATTCCTAGGGCACCCTTGTCTGGCTCACACGTAACCTCAATAGGATTCGATGGAACGCCCTCCACTAACCCCTTATCAGCACCAATCTCCTTTGACTTAGAAGATAACGCCACTGACACGACCTGTCTGCTCTCCTCCAACACCCCCGATGCTATTATGGGACTTGATTTGCTAAAACATTTCCGAGCTACCATCAGATGCTCCCCAGACGGAGTTCGAGTCATCCTGCACGATAACCCAGATCTGTTCAGACCTTGTCACACACGACGTATGCTCTCTATAACTGATGCTGACCTGTCCCTACTCGACACGTTACCCTCACATCTATGGGCTAAAACTGACTCAGATGTAGGGCGCATGGTGATCGACCCAGTACACATAACCGTCCGACCAGACGCAGTGCTACCAAAGCTTCCACAGTATCGAATATCGCCCGAAGGTGAGAAGGCTTTGGTGGAAATCATCCAGTCCCTAGTCAATGCAGGAGTAGTAGAAGAAGTAGTCAGTAATGTTTGCAACAGCCCTATCCTACCCATTGTAAAGAAGCAAGGCGAGGGAGATGAGAAAGCATACCGCTTCATTGTCGACTTACGAGAAGTCAACAAAGTAGTCATACCTCAGTACCCCGTGGTCTCAGACATCACCAGCATCCTCACCCTAATTCCGTCCACTGCCACCACCTTTACTGTTATTGATCTCAAGAACGCATTCTTCTCCATCCCCATCCACCCAGACAGCCGCTACCTGTTCGGCTTCACTTTGAAAGCTCGGTCGTACAGATTCTGTAGGGCACCCCAAGGCTACACTGAGAGTCCCAGCATTTATAGCCAAGCCCTCAAGAGACAACTAGATGCAGTCCAATTGCCCGATGGAGTGGTGTTAATACAGTACGTCGATGACATCCTTTTGGCGGCCGACACCACCCCACTTGCTGTCACGGCCACCCTTCACCTCCTCCACTTCCTCGCGGAGAACGGTCACAAGGTCTCCAGGAAGAAGTTACAGTTCTGCCAACCCCAAGTGACATACCTAGGCCACCTCCTATCCAAGGATGGGAGGAAACTTACCCCTGACCGAATTCAGACCATCCTAGAAACCCCTGCTCCCAAAACTCAGAAGCAAGTGCGGTCTCTAGTAGGCCTCACCTCCTTTTGTCGACAATGGTTGCCAAACTTCAGTCTTATTGTAAAACCTCTGCTTTCCCTGCTGGCTAAAGATGTCCCCTTCCCCCTCCCCTGGACACCCGAATGCCAATCCTCCTTCAAAGAATTACGAGACGCCCTCTGCTCGGCCCCAGTCCTAGGAACCCCAGACTACACTAAACCTTTCTCCCTCTACACCCACGAAAGGGAGGGATGTGCGTTGTCTGTCCTAACCCAGTCCATAGGCCCTAAACAACGCCCTTGTGCCTACTTCTCTGCCACTCTTGACCCTGTAGCCAGAGCTTTGCCCGCCTGCCTTCGAGCAGTAGCCGCCGCTGCTGTCTCTATCCGGCAACCCCCTCACTGTATTGGTACCCCATGCGGTTGACACCCTCCTGAACCAGACCAAGACTCAACACCTGACTAGCGCACGACTGACTGGTTACGAACTGACTCTGCTTGCACCCCACATCACACTGAAACGATGCACCACTCTGAATCCAGCTACTCTACTACCTCTCCCTGACACTGACCCCAATGCGTCCCCTATACATGACTGCGTGACCCTCACCGACGAACAGACCAAGAGTAGGGTTGACCTCCGAGATACTGCCTTCCCGGACCCTGACGGAGAACTGTGGGTGGATGGCTCATGCATCAAGCTCCCCGATGGCACCACCTCAGCTGCCTATGCAGTCACTACAGCCCGAACAGTTGTTGAGACAGCCCGCATCACACAGCGATCCGCACAGGCGGCGGAACTAATTGCTCTCACACGAGCATGCATCCTGGCAGCAGGGACAACCGCAAACATTTACACAGACAGTCAGTACGCCTTCGGGGTAGTTCACCACTTTGGGCTCTTATGGAAAGAGAGGGGATTCTTGACTTCCCATGGCACACCCATCCTGCATGGAGATCTAGTCTCTGCCCTGACCGAAGCAGTCCTCCTCCCCACACGGCTGGCTGTGATCAAATGCCAGGCACACAAGAAGGTGACAGACATTATAGGACAGGGAAATGCACTAGCTGACATTACTGCCCGAACCACAGCCGAGAATAGGTCCACGACCCGTATGTACGTGACCAGGTCACAAACTGAGAAATGGAAGGATGCTAGGGAAACGATTAGGGATATCCAACTAGCCAGCACACCACACAAATTAACTGAATGGGCCCGGGTGGGATTGAAGGACGATGACGGTTGCTGGCGAACTAAAGACTCGAACAAATGGTTGCTACCTGACTCATACTTGATCCCCATGCTGACCATGGCACACTCCCCCGCACACATAGGGTCTGCCCCCATGATCGAACTCATCTCCAAAGTCTGGCACAACGACAAAATCCCAGACTCAGCCAAACGTCTGGTCCAACAATGCCTGGTATGCCTCCAACACAACCCTGGGAAAGGAACTGCTGTACCCCGGGGAGGGTTTGGGGTTCCCAATCACCCCTTTGAAGTCCTACAAATGGACTACGTCCAGTTAGAAAGGTGCCAAGGTTTGAAGTACGTACTTGTCGTTGTGTGTGCCTTCAGCAAGTGGGTGGAAGCCTACCCAACCCACGACAACACCGCTATGACTACCGCAAAAGTACTACTGAAAGAATTCTTCCCCCGATACGGCCTTTGTCGAATTTTGTGGAGCGACAACGGCCCCCACTTTGTAGCCGAGGTTATCCAACTCATCTTAAAGGGGCTGGGTGTAAAACAGAAGTTCCATGCGGTCTTCCATCCCCAATCTGCAGGCTTGGTTGAGCGACATAATGCCACATTGAAGCTTAAGATAGCAAAAATAGTTGCCACCACAGGACTAAAATGGCCAGACGCTCTCCCGCTAGCATTACTATCAATGCGTTCCAACCCCACCAAACACCACTTAACCCCCTACGAAGTCGTCTTCGGGCGGCCCATGAACCTTTAGACTGCACCGAAGCCAACATCCATCCACGACGTCCCGGATGTCCTCATGTCTGACTATTTGTATAACCTAACTAAAACGTTGTCTGTTATCCATCAGCAGGTGCTGCAAGCCATTCCCGATGTTTCCAGGGGCCCCGGACACGACATCCAACCCGGTGACTTTGTCTTAGTGCGTAACTTCCAGCGCACCAAGAGTCTGGAGCCCCGGTGGACGGGCCCCCTGCAAGTCCTGATCACCACCCGAACAGCTCTTCGAGTGGAGGGGAAGCGCAATTGGCTGCATGCACACCACTGCAAGAAGGTATCATCGACCCTGACGACCACGGACAACATCACCGCCCAAGAAGAACTTCTGGACAAAGACCGACCATCCCTGAGCCGCTGCCCAGATACAGAGACACTTGAATTAATGAAATATCCCGATCACACTGTGCCATCCAAGGAAGGGTATAACCTACGACGAAAGGAGGGAACTTCGGCTAAGCAGACCACAAACTAAGTGGAAATCTCAGAGCGGTAGCCTAGTCACCTCAAAGGCCACCAGGAGAGAAACTAAACAAAGTCTGTGGTTCTGCCCGCTACCGAGTGCCTTGAAGGTGATGGAAGCGCCCGACATGAAGATGATGGAAGCAACCGGACGTCCGATGATCCACTACAAAAACCCAAAGACTGACAGAATGCACAGCTCAAAGACTATTGCACTTTTCATTACCCTTCTCTTTTGCCTTCTCCTCATGGTCACCTTCTGGATCATGGAGGAAAGCACACCCGCTCATAAGACATTGCTGACCACCGTTCAACCTATCACCATGAAAGAACACCATCTGATCTCACTTTCACCCCAACTCCGAGAAAGGCGTAAGGAGTTCTGGAATAACTCTTTTGTGCAGTTGCTCCACCAACACAATCTTGCCGCCAACGCCACTAATTGCTGGATCTGTGGATTGCTACCACATGCCACTGGACACTCTATCCCTTTCATCCCTTCACCTTTTTCTGTCCATGGTTCCTGCCTCGCCTGGCTAATCCTCCTGCAAGAAAGCTACAAGGACAATGCCACTTCCGGCAAAACTGTGTCACACTTCTACCATGGGTTCTGGCTGAACAAAACTGGAAAAACTTCTGCCCCCTTCTGCCCTCTGAGATCCAACACTTCCTTTCACATGGACATCCCTGCCAAAGAACGAGTTGAAATGCAAGTGTTCAACAACCCAGCCAGACCCACCTTCTCTTACCTCCGGAAACGAACGGCCGCCACCCTAACAATGGCCCTATCCGTCATCAACATCACTGGATTTGTGTGCCTCGAAGGCCTGGGGGCGCAGCTGGTGGGCCACAGCTCCTGCCTCATCACCCGAACATTGGACTCAGTTGATCCACCCTCCTTTGTTGCCTCCCCGAATATGTACTTCGTCTGTGGTACTAAGGCCTACACCTGGCTTCCGAAAGGTTGGGGAGGCACCTGCTACATCGCTTTTGTCCTTCCTCCGACATATGTGGCTCCAGCAAACCATCACCGACAGAAACGTGCCAAAGACCTTGTACAAGCCGACTCCACCGGAGCACAGTTCCTGGATGCAGTAAAGGGACTTGTTCCACTCTGGGGTCCAATGGCAAACAGCCGTGCCATCCGCCACTTCACTCAGGCATCCTCGCCAACAACACCGCCGAGCTTCAGGCCGTCCGCCTGGTGGCTCTTCAGAACCGCCTCGTTCTAGATGTGGTTCTGGCTGATCGTGGAGGAGCATGCCGCATCATTGGGTCCAGCTGTTGTACCTACGTACCGGATAACTCACCCTCAGTCTACAAAGCAATTGAACACCTCCACAGACTTTCCGCAGAGGTTCATCAGGAGCAAGAAGGATGGTCACTTGGGAGTTGGTTTTGGGACACTATTAAAAGTTGGGGATGGAGGCTGTTTTCATTTATCCTAATACCGATTGTGATACTATGTGGATGTTGCTTGGGGATTCAGTGTCTGCCACCTTTATGTTCGCTTTTTATGAACTGCATCTGCCCTAAGACTTTGAACTTTGAAGCGGAACGAATGAAAGCTCTGTATGAGGTGGAAGTTCGTAGTATTATGGGGATAGATCCGAACTAAACAAGCTGGCGAGATATGTTAAAAGGGAGGACTGTGGAAATTTAGCTTGCAAACTGAACATTATCTGCGCCATCTTGTCTCTCCCCAGCGCGACACACAGGAAAGCGCATGGCAGCCATTTTAGGCACCCTGGTCTCTCCCTGCTCATTGCCGATCGCCAGCGCGTCCCCCTGGCGCTGCAAGCATCCCCCGCGCGCCGGCCACCCCCGCTCTCTCATACACGGGCCATAAACCCTCTCCTTCTGCGCGACCCTGCCATGGAACCGCATCCCACGCCTGACCGACATCCCATACATGGTCATGCATCTCTTTGATAACCCCCTTCCTCTGCGCCCCATTGTCCGAACCGATCCCAGGCCATCACCTAGCCCTGCGGATGCAGTTTATTGCCCCTACTGTAAGGGAAACACCCCACATCAAAGGGATTACAGTAGATCAAGGCCCCCCACCCCCTGAGACCCGACCGGTCACACACACCCCCGGGAATTGGCGGAATATCCTGCTGTGTGATAACCATCTCCTACTGTGGGTGGGGTGAGAACTTCTACTGTAGCTATGCGTGGGATCGGATCTGAGCCAGGGATTCTGAGGATGTTCTTTCATGCATCAAAGTGATCTCAAGAATGTGCCATGTATGATAACCCTGCAATAAAGTCATAAACGTGTGTATAAGAGGCCAGGTCTCAGAGATGCAGTTAGAGCACCTCGTGACGATACCTTGCTGTCTGATCTGATGTGTTCTGCTCCGACGGAATAAAACTTTGTTTCCTGCCTTCCAGTCTCCGGCGCCTGCCTCTTTCATTGGTAAATTATCGAATGGTATGAGAGGCGATTACCGCCGGGCAATACTTGAAAGGTTATCGACTGAAACTGCCGCTACCATTTAACAACGCAACAACCTCCGCTTTCTAGGAATTCTGAAAGGGGTAGAAAAAGATGACCCCAGGAAATTTATGATTACCTTTCTGAAAGGGGCTTTGCCAGAACTGCAATCATGGGATTTAGACAGGGAAATTCAAAGAGCCCACAGATTCCCTTTATTTCCTGGTAAACATACATCGACATCACAGCACCCTCGTGCCATGCTTCTATTTTTTGGAAACTTCCTACTTCGCCAAATGCTGTTTGACTTGGCCAGACCCACAAAGAAATTAACCTTTGACGGAATAACCTTCTTTACTAGACCCGATTTTGCTCATGCCACTGTAGAGCATGGGTGGAGGCTCCGGCAGCTCTTTGAACCCTTTCAGAAGCAGGGGGCTGAGGTGTACTTACAAAATCCGGTCAGGCTGAAAATAGTACACAAAGGAACCACCCACAGCTTTGTTTCTGAAGTTCAGACGCAAAAATACTTAGAGGAACTCTTGGGGCACAAATAATGTAGTTAATTATCTCAGAATACACATCGGAGGGCGTCTTGGGGGAAATGTACCAAGTATGTTTAGATAATGCATGAATAATATGTGGAAATTGAAGGCAGGCTGTAATGATTAGCGGTTCTTTCTTCTGCCAAATTTGTTTTGTTGCTCTTGGCTTAGTTTAGTTATTTTTTCCCGCTTGAGATTTAGGAAGGTGGGGTTTTCTGGGGGTAACCGCTACCAGAGGCTATGGTAGGGATCCGAGGGGAGACCTTGCAATATTCTCTAAAAGCTAATAAACGAGTCAGGGAAACTATGCAGGGGCTACAAGATAACCTGAACCCAGAACTGCCCGAAATTTTTAATGATCGTTATATACATAAGTGGTACGAGGCAGGAATTGTTCAGATAGGTTGCCTCTTTTCCTCCGTCTGGATTTGCTCCTTTGATGAATTAAAAAACAATTTTGGATTAGATTGGTGGGACGTCTTCAAGTACCTTCAAATTAGACATTTTTTGTCACGGAAGGTAGGTGGGGGGGGGGGGTTGGAAAAAGTGAATCTAGTAGAAATACTTTTATCTGGCACAAAAAACACGATTGGGGGTATTTATTCACGCATCAATGTTATGTTTCCAGTCGACATGGAGAAAATTTCGCAGAAATGGCTAGAGAAAGCAGAAATTTCAAATGAGGAGTTTAATTATGCTTATGAAATGTCGCAAACAATTTTAATGTCAACCAAACTCCAAGCACAATTTTTTAAAACCTGTTTTTTTTCTGTATTATACACGGACAAAATAGCCAAATGGGGAAGTGGTAAGAGTACATATTGTCCTAGATGTATGCTTTACAATGCTGATTGTATACACATTTTCTCCACCTGTGAAGGTTTAACATCTGTCAAACAAGAGATAGGGAAATTCCTATCTACAGTGGTGCATAACACGATAGTTTTATCCAGTGGTGTTATTCTATTAGGGGCAACAGACCCTGCAAACGCTAGAATAGGGCATGAACTTATTTTCATAGCAATGGCTGTTTTCAGGGTGTGTATTGCGTCATCGTGGCTGGATGCTACTGCCCCGACTTTCCAACAATGGTTAGCCAGATTTCTCGCCATTTCAAATATTGAAATTGCCATCTATAAACCTAGGGGCAGTAGGCGACGGAAAAGAGGTTTAAAAATTTGGACCCTTCTAATAGAATGGTGTCAATCTTAAGGCAGTAGGGAATGAAATTTAAGCTTAATGTTCAACCAGATCTGGGTGTACTAATGTATATATATTTTTTTCCTTTTCTGTTAATGTAGTTTATTTTATATAACTGTATGCATACTTGTCTGACCTGGAGGGAGGGGGCGGAGGGGAGGGCGAAAAACCTGTTGTTAAAAACTGAATAAAGATATTTAAAACAAAAAAGGAAATATCAGACACTAGTTCGGCATCTGAAGCAGAAACTGAAGCAGTCAGAGTTCCAGATCCTGAAGATCGACCTGTAAGTCGACATATGGAAATATCCGACACTAGTTCAACATCTGAAGCAGAACAATCTGAATTTGGTGAAAACCAAACTGAGGACGTTTAAAAGCAAACTGAGGACTTTGAGAGATAGAACCCAAGAGTTAACACACACTTAACGATGGGAGGAGAATAAAGTGGCCCAAAGTAGTATTACAACAAGAACACAGGGACCACATAATTACAGAGTTGATGAAGTCTATTCAGGTCCTCGAAAATTGTCCAGCACCTATGGCCTAAAGGCTATTGCTGCGGCACACCACACACTTTTTGAAATATTGGGTGAGTGTTTTGTGTCAAGACCCAGTAAAAGAGCGAATTCCCTTAAATCATCTTGCACCTGGTATAATAAAGAGTGTGGCAGGGCCAATGAAGAGCTCAGGAAGGCCTTGAAAAAAGGTGATATTCAATCTATTAGAGATTTTAGGAATTACTATAAATCCACTATGGAAAAGGCATAGAGGGAGTGGGAATATAGTTTTGGGAAGGATTTTCATGAGGCCTCGGAGAAGAGGGATTGTAAGAGGTTCTGGAAACTAAAAACAAATAAAGGGACAAAGCCTAGTGGTAGACTCATTGTTTTCATCAAAGTGGAAACATTGCATACCCACTTTGTAGATCTGTATGACTGCCCTATAGCTGGAAATAAAACCGAGAGTAATGCGTTAAATTTGGTCACTCCGCATAAACTTGGCAGATACTAAGAGGACAATTAAGTTAATAGCCCCTGCGAAAACAGCATGCCCGGATGGGGTCCCTGATGGCTTGTTCCTTTCAGATATTGAAAGTGTGACCAAGTATATGAACATCTTAGCAAATGCAATAGTAGATGGAATGGATATCCGGAAAAGCTGCAAGGGAGCTGAAATAGTCCTGGTATATAAGAAGGGCCAAAGGGTTATCCCATCTAACTATAGACCAATTAGTTTGATAGACGTATCCCAAAAAAGTTTTAGCAGACACATTTTATTCAAACTGGAGGAGTGGGTAGAGAGCAATTCGATGCTATCTAATCTTCAGGCAGGCTTCAGACAGTAAGCTAGCACTATCAACCAGGTTTTTGGGCTGAAAGCGGTTTATTGGAAAACAATGGTATTGGGAAAGGCCCACCTATACCTGGTCTTTATTGATCTGAAAACTGCTTTTCATCGGTACTCCGTCCTAAAATGTGTGATGTGTTGCGAGATATGGGTTTACTCCTTGATCTTTTAGAAATTATCTGCCTCCACTATGAAACTTGTGCACAGGTTCGATGGGGTCCAAAGGGAGAACTCACAAAAAAAAAAATTATTTCTATGTGTGCGATGGCCCCCATCTTGTTCTCATTATACCTGAATGAGGTTGTATCATATCTTGACGATTGTGTTACTGATGCATCTAAATTGGCGGACAGGAGTATTTCTGTTCGCCGATGATACACTCCTAATTTCTAAGATGTCTCAAGAGATGCAGACGCTGGTGGATAGATTTGCTGAGTCCTGCAAACAAAGAGGACTAATGATCAGTCTTGAGAAATCTAAGTTCATGACGATCAACCCGTCCAGATCATTTACTGGATCTGTTTGATTAGAAGGTGTACCCTTAGAAACGGTCTTGGATTTGAATTACTTGGGTATTCTGCTGAGGAAAAACATGTCTTGGGTGAACCAGATCGGAAAGAGTACTCTTGGCTTGTCTCACCATGCAGCAGCCATTCTTAGACCCTTAAAATCCACCAGAACTAAATGGATCCCACCGGTCCTAAACGTCTATAGGGCTAAGGCTGAGGCTAACGCCTTATATGGGTCAGAGATCTGTGGCTGTTCGAAAACAACAGATCTTATTAGAGCTGAAAATAATTTTCTGAGTTCTCCGATCAGTCTTCCAAAGAGCACCCCACCTTATACCACTGACCTATGATTTGGGGATGAAACTAGTGGATAAAAAAGCACAACTACACCCTAAATGGATACTTCCACTATATAGGCTGTTGGGGTGCAGACAGTATAGTGTGTCTCTTAGGCTGTTGAGCACTGGGACCAATTAAGCTATAGTGTGTGCAGTGGCCAAATATTTGAGATGGAGGTAGGCTAAACAGGCAAGAGCCACAGGCCACTCATGGGTATAATATGGATGAGCAAGGGTGAGCGAGGCCAAATTATAGCGGACTTTAAGGTTTTCTTGCCCAATAACATTGGAGATGTATGAAATAGTGTGCAATGCAGGTGAGGTTTTTGGCAACCATTCCAGAAAGATGAAGTAATGCTCTAGAGTGATGATGGGTTACATGATAAATTGCTAAGGACCACTGAGTTGTGGCAACACCGTGTAGGAGTCTTACTGTCTTGGTTTTATACTAAGGGGCAGATTTACAAGCCCCTTGAGCCACATTTGTGTCACTTATAACATGTTAAAAGTGACGCAAAAGTGGTGCAAGGGGCTTGTAAATCTGCCCCTATATATTTTAGTTAAGCTGGAAATAATGATGCTCTGATAAATTTTAAAAATGGAAATGAAATGTATTTGTGATGTTTTTTCCTTTGAAATTTTGAGTCTTCACCACATTTCTTTTGCTCTTTTTCTCTGTGTGTGTGCCCATATGCAAATGAGAATAATTTCACCAAACTCCGGTGCGTATATGGGAATTGCAACTACAAATTACTTTGATCGTAGCATCAAGGTCACACACTGCCTCGTACAAGTATGCTGACAAGGGTTTCTCTGTCAGGTTGCACCTTTCCATTGCAGTCCCACTAAATGCCAACACATTACAGTTGCTCCGTCTCACCTCCTCTGAGCATCTGAGTCCCACCTACAATGTGAACACTAGCTCTCTTCAATACTGTTCTACAGCACGTTTGCTCCAGTCAATCAGGGCCCTTCTACATTAGCTCCTATAGTCTCCCCAAACCTCAATGGATCCCCTCTGTGCCTTATTCCTCTTGTAATATATAACTCTCCTCACCAGAGACCATGATCGCATTCAGGGTCTTGAGGGGACTTTGGCTGCACCACAGGAATACGATGTAGCCAAGTTAGCAGCCGAGGACGGAAGCTTCCCAGGAGACCAAAGAAGTGTCTTAGACATATTCTCCCAAGTGAACACCACAGCTTGCAATTTAATCCTTCAACTTCTCTGACACCCTGAGGACCCATTGTGTGTTCAGAGCTTCTAAACAAGGATGTTGTGTGCAGTGGCAGCTGGCATGACTCGCGGGTGGCGAGTCATGCTGGCCACACCTCTAGGGTGGACAATCTGGACTGTACAGACAAAGATGGATAGTGCCATCTTGAAAAGTCCCAAAAGTGGTGGATTCTGAGTAGAAAAGTGTCTGACACCCACCAGATGTAGTCACTTCAGGTGCAGATTAGCCGCAGGACTAGTAGCCCATTGGCTACTAGCCCCCACACCTCTAAACACTCCTAAATCCCGGATTTAAGGGGCACCCCTGACACCAGGACTCCAGATCTGCTCTGTAGAAGAAAAGGACAAAGAAGAGACCAGTGTCTGCACAAGGCAGGACTCCACAAAGAAGAGGCACGGAGTACTGCACCCGATGCAGACCCCTGGACCTGCTAGACTATGACTTTTCCTGGACCAGAGACCGGTTCCCAAAGGAAGGTAAACCCCTCTGCGACCCAAAGACTTCAACAGGACTCCCCAGGAGAGGAGGTAAAGTCACCTGCAGTCGGCAGACACAAACCGCACTTCCAAGACCCAAAGAAAGACTGTCCACCGAGCTCTGTCGAGAACCAGCCCAAAAGTAACTGCCTTCTGGGAAGCCTAGTCCTGAACCTCAGTGAGTCTCAGCCCTCTACAGCCTTCCCAAGTCGTGTGGAAGAAGATTTATTTCATCACTGCAATTGCCATGGCCAAGGTTTGTTAATGGTCTTGCTGACTACTTTACTCAACACTCCAAGAAGCTCCGTCAACCTTCTCCTTCTGTGTCGCAGTTGCCAAGTACTTGCATTCTAAACCTGTCTGCGTTGGCATGCCTGGTAAAGTTAGCTCCTGCAGTTCCGTTCAGCACCCGAGATGCTTGAGCTAGGCCGAGCTGCTCCGCCTGGCGTTTTCTGGTCCAGGGTCCCCTCCAAGGTTCACCTCCAAGGGGCTCCCATGAATTCGGCCTGCAAGTACTGTTTTTCTAAACACTCCTTTTTCAGGAACTGCGGCTCCCATTCAGCACCAAGGACAGCCAAATAACTTCTTCACCCGGATTCCCTGGGCAAGGTAAAATTGTTCTGACTGTCGAAACTTGTTCTGGGACCTGCAAGACCTTAACTCCAAGTGGGTTCCATGGAACTCATCCCACAAGTGACCAAGTGTCATCTAGTGTTTATCCCATTGACTGTAATAATAAAGTCTGACAGCTTTGCAAAGTATTGATTTTATTATAACTGTAAATTCCATAACTCTGGTTATACGAACTGTACATACTTCATTCTAGTGTCTAAAAGTATATAAAAATAATGTCTAATTTTATAAATTGGTGTCTGATTTCCTTTGTCGTGTCAATTAATTATCGTCAGTATTGGTACTGTAAAATTCTTTACATGTGCTTCGCTAAGTAAGCCTGTCTGCTCTTTGCCACTCTAGAAGGAGTGAGAGAAGGATTACTAGTGTGAATCCGAGGTCCACTTTTGAGTATTGTGTTAATATTACATGGTAAGGCCCCCCAGTCATATCACATAAGATTGCCACTTTGCTACGAAGAGCAACACAAAACCTTGATAAATCTGGACCTCTGTTTCGTGTCACACTTGGGTTACCTTCCGTGGCGCAAGGGTGAAGGAAAACTTTGATAAATATGCCCCAACATTCTGAAGTATAACTGGGAAAATAATTCCTGTTGTTTGGTAACACCCAGGTGTTTCCAGCATTTGGAATGGCAGCTTCCGTGTTTTCTTTAAGCCAAATTACAATTTTGCCAGGTGGGCAACATGCAGATTGGACCCTCCACCTTACAGTGATTTGGAGCTGCTAACAAAATGGTAAATTTGCCATTTTTAAACATCTTACAACATTTCAGAAATGTTGTATAAAAAGCGCACAATTAATAGATCAACTTGTGCTCAAGCTTTAAGTTATGCCTCTTTGGCTGCCTGTTTGGTCACTCTCTGACCACGAGTGTCTTCTAACTTCTCAGTCACAAGGTGGGCTTTTTCATTCTCATGACAGATGCATCATATTTATTCACATAAAACCACTGTTAGAGTGCAGTTATGGTTACAAAACAAAACCTAACATCCATTGACATTTCCAAGACATTGTTAGCTTTGTAGTCCATAACTAGCCCAGCAGCCATCCGAACCATAGCTTGAACACCCTGTACACTTATGGCTCCTTCATTTTTATATTTAGGAAGTGGGGACCAAGCCCTGTATCATTAATGTTTTCAGCAACCAATGGGGTAACCCAGTATCCCTCAGAACCTGGGCAGACTTATTTCAAAAATACAATGGTTCGGGGGGGCGTGGCCAAGTAAGATGGCTGACTGGTAGTGCACCGAGTCAGCTCCGGCCCCACGGACTCCTGTGAGCAGCTAAAATGGGGCTCTAGACTGGCGCTTTTGGTGGTGGACACTCGCGGAGTACCTGTGGAGAAGAATGGCCCGGAGGCGAAGATAAATCGGCTCCGCTGCGGCTCGGTGGCGAGCAATGTCCCGGGAGCGAGGTCCCAGCAAGATGGCGGCGGCCGGACACGATCACACACCGAGCGGCGGTTCCCCGGACTCCAGAGTGTGAGCAGAGGCTGGTCGCGGTGACCGCACAGCGGGAGAAGTCCACCGCGGTGAGGGGGAGAGGTGGTGCCGGAACCTGCTGACACCTGTGAGCGGAACGGCGCAGGGGGACTCTTCCCGGTGGGACGCTGATGAGGAGGCGGTGACTGCGGCCACCCCGGAGCCCGTGAAGAAGGTCGGTGGGCCAGCAGGAGACGAGTGGTCCGCTCTAGGAAAGATCGCGCCAGACGGAGGGGAGCGGGGGCGCGGGGGGCAATTACCGCGCGCCCCGGTGAGAGGCGATGCCTGACTCCAAGATGGCGGCCAAGTGGGACATCCGCCGGCGCTGGGATCGGAGGAGCATCCGCGGCACTGACGAGGACTCTTTGGGGCACAGCACGTGGGCCTGCCTGAGGGCCTGAACGAAGCCGGATCGGTCCCTGCTTTGGTTCTCCGAGATTCCGGTGACAGAGACGCGGCGGCCAGGCGCGAAGAGGCCAGAGAACGGTGGAAGCGACGCCGTGAGGCACGGAGGGGGCGGTTTGATGGGGAAGTCATCCCGTGCGCCCCCGACGAAGAAGGCACTGAAGCCTCAGGAAAATCAAGTGGCGAAGTACTTCCAGGCGCGCTCCAACGCTGCGGACGAAGGTGGGACAGGTGGAGGGGGAGACATGGCCTTGACGAAAGACGATCTGGTGGCTACGCTCCGGGACTTCAAGAAGGAGCTATGTGGTGAACTAAAAAGGGACCTCCACGCCAGCCTGGACCAACTGCGGGGGGACCTCACGGAGAAGCTTGGCGATCTGCGCAGAGATGTGGACGCTGTGGGGTCGCGAACCCTGGAGGTGGAGGAAAAGGTGCAATCCCTGGAAAATACAGCTCAGGCTTCCCGGTCGGAGTGTGCGGAGCTTCGCGCTCAGCTGGCGCAAGCTGCCCTGAAGCTGGAGGACTTGGAGGACCGTTCCCGGAGGGAGAATATACGGGTGAGAGACCTGGAAGAAGGCGCAGAAGGTCCGGATCTGGAGGCATTCGTCATAGGCCTTTTTGGAGAGGTGGTAAACAGGCCAGACCTCACCATCAAAGTGGATCGGGTGCACAGGGTCGGACCACCGGGCCAGGGCGACCGCCGGAGGCCGAGGGATGTCTTGGCAAAGCTGCACGCCTTTCCGGTCAAGGAAGCCATCCTGGAAGCGGCCAGGAAGAAGAAGGCCGTCTCGTTCCAGGGCCACAGTTGCTCTCTGTACCAGGACTTGTCGCAGGCCACTCTTTTTCGGAGGCAGCAGCTCCGCCCGGTGACCAGCAAACTTAGGGAGGACAATGTGCGCTACCGCTGGACCTATCCCTTCGGGCTCAGCTTCGAATGGAAGAATAAGCGACACCACATCACGGCCCTGGGAGAAGGGCTGCGTATCCTGGACCTTCCGTCGGCATCGGAGGAGGGGGATGGCCCGGGGCCGTCCGGAACAGTGGCGGCCGGCTCACAGGGGGAGCAGTGGCGCAGGGCGCATCGTCAGCGAGGAGGTCCTCACCGTGAGTAACGGTCGCGAGTTGGAAGTCCGGGACTCTCCGGGATGTGGTTCTAGAGCCGCCGCGGGGGGCCCCCCGGCCGGGAGGGCCCCGGGAGTCCGAGCGGCGCAGCCAGGTGGCTGGCGACGAGTCTGTGATGGCCCAGCGGAGAAGGAGGCAGCAACCTCCACAGAGACATTGCGGCTACATAGACACTGAGGTTTTTGTTTTTCGCTATGAGCCCTTTGTTTGGCCCTCATGTTGTTGAGGCTCTGCCGGTTGCGGAGCAAGTTGATGAGATTAGGAGTTCGATGGGGCGGGGTCTTGGTTACCTTCCCTGGAACGGCCCCGGGTATGTGGGGGTCCATGGTTAGGTGCTCGTGGGGGGGGGGGACGGGAGGGCGGGGGGGGGTGCGTGGGGGTTGGGCGGGGGGGAGAGGGTTCCAGAGGTAGGCTGCTGCGAAGTCGTGGGGGGAGACCGGGGAGAGACAGTGAGAAGTCAGGAAGGGGTCCCGGGGGGGGAGGAGGTCGGGCGCTGAGGTCTTGCATCGGGGGATCTTACAACACGGGGTGGAGAGGGGGGTCTACACTTACTTAAGATGGCGACGTGGGCTACATGGAACGTGAAGGGCCTGAACTCGCCCCAGAAGCGGCAGCAGGTCCTGAAGTACATCATGGATAGGCAGGTCAAGATAGTTGCGCTGCAGGAAACGCACCTTACAAGGGAGGATGTGGGTAGACTCAAACATAGGGCTTTCCCACAGATTTTTCATTCGGCGGCCACCACCAAACATAATGGAGTGGCGATATTGTTCCACAGCTCGATGCCCTTCCAGGTCGTGGACTCACAGAGAGATAAGGAGGGGAGATGGCTCATGCTCAAGGGGCGGCTTCAGGGCCAGCTGTGTACCATCGCGGTCGTGTACGCTCCGAACACGGGACAGGCGGTGTTCAATGCACGCATGTTGGGGTCCCTGGGCGGGTTCGCGGAGGGCCCCATCATTCTGTTGGGGGACTTTAATTGCCTGTGGGATGGTGCCCTGGACAGTTCTCATGTGGCGGGGGCGAGATCATCAGTATTCTCCAAGCGAGTCAAGGACCGCTTCGATTCCCTCGGGCTGCGGGATGGTTGGCGGGCGCTTCATGAGACGGCAAAAGACTACACTTTCTACTCCCATGTCCACCGAACCTACACTAGAATAGACTACATCTTCATTAGTCAGGCGTTAGTGGGGAAGGCGACGGGGGCGCAGATTCTCCCCCTTTCGGTCTCAGACCACGGGATGGTCGTGTTGGAGCTTCAGTGGGGGGAGCGGAGTCGTGGCAGATGGTACTTTCCGGGGGCCCTCCTGCGCGACCAAGTGCGGAGAGTGGAACTGACTGAGGCCATAGGGGACTATTTCCAGAACAACCCTTCTGCCGACACCTCACATCAAAATAAGTGGGACGCCTTCAAGGCGGTGATGAGGGGCAAATGCATTCAATTGCAGGCGTCGCTGCGGCGACAACAAGCATTGGAACGGGAGGCACTGGAGGGGGAACTCAGGGGGTTGGAGGGTAGGCACAAAGATAAACCCACTCGCGATCTACAGCGGCAACTCACGGCGGTGAGGGGCAAATTGCGGGCGCTGTATAGCGCCAGGGCAGAATATACCTTACTGAGGCTGCGACGCGCGGGGTATGAACAGGGGGACAAGGTGGGCTCTCAGTTGGCCCGAAAGCTCCGCATTCAGCGGGCAAAATCCTACGTGGAAGGCATTCGGGTTGGGCCAGACCGAGTCACGCACGAGGAGGCGGCGAAAACCAGAGCCTTTAGGGATTTTTATGGTGAGCTGTACGGGGGGAACCCGCTGGCGCACGACGCGCAAATGGCCTATCTCGATGGGGTGGAATGCCCCCGGCTGTCGGCGCTGGATCGGGACAGGCTGGACGAACCTATTTCCGTGGAGGAGGTGCGAAGTGCCGTAAAGCGTCTCAAGCTCCACAAGGCACCTGGGCCCGACGGCTATACCGCCCACTTTTACAAACACTTTGTGGATGAACTCGCCCCGCATCTGACGGCTCTTTTTCGATCGGTGGCGAAGGAGGCGAGAGTGTCCCAATCGATGGCGGAGGCGGTGATCACGGTCCTACCTAAACCGGGCAAGGACCCTCTGGAGTGTGCGTCGTACCGCCCCATAGCACTTCTGAACCTAGATGCTAAGCTTTACTCCATGATCCTAGCTAGCCGCCTGGACGACCTGCTGCCCCGCTTGATCCATCCGGATCAGTCGGGCTTCATTAAGGGGCGTCAGACACACGATAATATACGGCGTACCATCCACCTTATCGAGAAATCATCCCGATTTAAGATTCCGGCGGTGCTAGTGGGGTTGGACGCTGAAAAAGCGTTCGACCGCGTAGACTGGCCTTTCCTCTTCTTAACCCTGCGAAAATTTGGATTTGGGGACGCTTTCATGGAGATGGTGCGAGCTAACTACAGCCATCCCTCCGCGAGAGTGGTGGTCAACGGGTCAACGTCCGCGCCCTTCCAGCTGGCCAGAGGTACCAGACAGGGGTGCCCGCTATCCCCTCTGCTTTTCGCCCTCAGCATAGAGCCACTGGCAATCCGGGTGAGGGAGAATGCTTCCATTACAGGGATCCGATTTGGGGGGGAGGACCACAAAATCTCCCTCTTCGCGGACGATATTCTGCTGACTCTGGGGGAGCCGCATGTCTCTCTACCCGCGGTGCAGGAGGAACTGGGAGACTTCGAGAGAGTGGCAGGGTTCAAGGTCAACATGACCAAATCCTACATACTCAACCTCACACTCTCGAGAGCGGAGGTGGCCTCGCTCAAGTCCCGGACGGCGCTCTCCTGGGCCCAACACTCACTACAATACCTGGGGGTGCAGCTGACACCGACGGTATCGGGACTGTATGGGGCCAACTACGCCTCAGTATTGCCACACTGGCGGCAGGAGTTGCGACGGTGGACGCCCTTATACATATCTTGGCTGGGGCGAATCAATGCGGTAAAGATGATGGTACTGCCCCGGGTCCTTTACTTGTTTCAGGCCTTGCCGATCCCGCTTGAGAAGGCATTCCTCTCGCAGCTGAAGACGTTGATTACTCAGTTTGTATGGCAGGGAGGGAGGGCCAGGCTCCCTTTCACGGTGCTTCGGAAGCGCAGGACGGATGGAGGGATGGGGCTGCCGGACTTTGAGCTCTACTATCAAGCGGCCCAATTGCGGGTCACGCTGGAATGGACGGTGCGGGAATCGGAGAAGCATTGGCTTCATATGGACCGTGCGATAGCCGGCAGGTCCATTTGGGACCTGCTGTGGAAACCAAGGGGAGATAGACCGCCGAATGCATATCTTAGCACGCCAACGCGCACTACACTGGAGGTTTGGGATAGAGTCACGCGGAGGGAGGGGTGGACGACATTCCCTTCACCTTACACCCCGATACACTTTAATCCGGCCTTCGCCCCAGCCAGAGAGGAGGGTCCCTTTGATGGGTGGCGAGAGGGAGGGTGTCTAAAGCTGGCGGACCTCTTCGATAGGGGGGAGTTCCGCTCGTTCCAAGTATGTAAGAGTGAATTTGGGGTCCCCAACAGTGAGCAGTTCCACTATTTGCAGCTCAAACACTGGGCCACGGCGCCGCAGTACAGGGAGGCGGGCTGCCGGAGCCTTACGGATATGGAGAAACTGGTATTGTCACGGGCGGGCTCAATGAAAGGGGCGATTTCGGCTCTGTATGAGATTCTGCTGACTACACTACACACACCCAGGGCAAGGCATATGGACTTCTGGGAGCGGCTCCTGGGGAGGGAGGTCACTGAGGATGAGTGGAGGGGCCTGTGGCGGGACATTCCTAGGCATAACCTGTCGGTAGGCTTGAGGGAAGCTCACTACAAGACCATCTTTGATTGGTACCTATACCCCACTAAATTGGCTAGGATCTTCCCGGGGACCTCGGCACTCTGCTGGCGGGGATGCGGTCTCCTCGGGGATTTCAAACATATCTGGTGGGACTGCCCTAGTATTCAACCTTTCTGGGCTGAGATTCTGGCGCAGATTAAAGAGATTCTGGGCTTTGAACCGCCCGGGGACCTTGCTCATGTCATCCTGGGTCTGCGGGGAGAGGACTGGGAGGGAGTGTCCAGGGGGGATAAAGCCATTTGGTGGCTCTGCGTGGGGGCAGCTAAACTCACGGTGGCAGCGGCATGGAAGAAACAGGCTGCTCCCGCTCTGTCCCTGTGGCATGCCCGCCTGTGGCGTTTGCTCTCGATGGAGCGCTTGGCGCTGTGCTTCAGGGATGATCCCACGGCTTTTGAGGAGTCTTGGGGATCGTTACTGACCTTCTTGTCTAGGGGCCTCCCGTCAGCTGTCATCCCGCCCGCATGGCGATCGATGCGTCTCTTCCAGACCTGGCTCTCCACAGACTGAAGCGGTCTCTCCTTCTTTGTCTTTTCGGACGCTATGCAGCAGCCTATGGGGGGGGGGCGGTGGGAGGGGGGTAGGGGGGGGGGGGGTGGGGGGCGGGATGGGGTACCGGAGGAGTCTGAGGAGGGGTTCCTCTGGGTCGCACACGGAGCATCTGAACCACCTATGGGGAATTCTGTAGAGCCCTAGGACCGGGGGAATCCCGACAGTTTTTCGTTATTGTATGACTATGCATGTGCACTGCTACTGTTGTTTTGAAAACCAATAAAAACGATTGCTATAAAAAAAAAAATACAATGGTTCTGTCGGGTAAAACCATATCCTACTAAATATACAACAAAATGTCTGAGTGAATCAGAGGTGACACAAGAACCAAAAACCAAAATCCTTATATAAATTCATTCATTTATAAATTTTGTCGTCAAAGATCATTTGCACAGGCCATCACAGTACAGAATCATAACAAATAATGACAAAAAGTGAAACTTAGTGCTCAGTGAAATAAAGTGCAAAACAAAGTACAGTGTAGTTGTCAAAAAAGTATCAATTATTATTGGCCAGCGAACAAAAGATTTCTAGTAGTCATGCAAACTAAAGCAATTCAGTAGTTAAGGCAGACTCTAAATACTGGTCCAGGGAAATTGTCTCAGCTCGTCCGCGTCATAGACGCGGACGAGCTGAGACTTTTGCATGCCGTTCCTTTCAATCACTCGGATCCAGATCGAGTACAACAGCAGTTTGAGTGACGTTTTTTCGCCTCATTCGAGCCCTAAGAGATTGGATAATCCTGGACCTTTCTTGAGAAGTAATAGACAAATTATCAATCTTGTGACTGAGTCATAATCACGACGGCCAATATTGAGATACATTCAATCATTAACTGCGGAAAGGATTGAATACCCCGCCCACAATATAGCCCATTACTTTTGTCCTGATGAAGACCCGCACCGACTTACTAGTAGTGCATCAACAGGGTTGAAACGTCGACAATTTCCCTGGACCAGTATTTAGAGTCTGCCTTAACTACTGAATTGCTTTAGTTTGCATGACTACTAGAAATCTTTTGTTCGCTGGCCAATAATAATTGATACTTTTTTGACAACTACACTGTACTTTGTTTTGCACTTTATTTCACTGAGCACTAAGTTTTATTTATTGTCATTATTTGTTATGATTCTGTACTGTGATGGCCTGTGCAAATGATCTTTGACGACAAAATTTATAAATGAATGAATTTATATAAGGATTTTGTTTTTTGGTTCTTGTGTCACCTCTGATTCACTCAGACATTTTGTTGTATATTTAGTAGGATATGGTTTTACCCGACAGAACCATTGTATTTTTGATACCTGTATCATTAATGGCAGCTACAACAGATTTTTCTCTGTTGCAGCCAGACAATCAGAGGCTTTGGGCCGGTTAACTCAGTTTTATCAGTGGCGTAACAATAGCACCGGTGGTTCGGGGGGGGGGGGGGGGCGGGGCCTCCGGTACTGTGCACGGTCGATGGGGCCCCTGGCTTGAAAGCTGAATGGGCCCGGAGAGTGGGAGGCCCCCGCCGTGAACTTTGCAGGGGGTCCCCCTCAAGTTTTGTTATGCCACTGAGTTTTATATTAGTGGATCTGATATTAATGACAGACAAAAAAGCACCTGTGTCTGATCAAATCCAATTATCTTTTGAATTTGAGTCTGCAAATGGTCTGGATAGCTCTAACTTTATAATACTTTGAGGCATATGTACAATGAAATGATGGAGCGTGGAGCTGCACCAAATTTGGTAGCGCTGCGCTCCAACATTAAACAAATGCAGGGGTGTGCCTTATTTACAACAATATGGCGCACCCCTGTGTTTTCCCTAGCGCTGTCGCTAAAATTAGCTGCCTAGCCCAACGTAGGCACCCTTGCACCATAGATCAAGGGTGCCTGCATTGCAAAGAGTGATTGTTTGTTTATGTGCAGGAAGGTGTCCCTTCCTGCACATAAACAACCAATAATGCCAATTTATTACTTATATGTGTGCTGCAGAATGCAACAAAGATAGAAAATCAAAAACGAGGAGAAATAAAAGGATTTCTGCCTCAGATTTACACACCCTCGTAAATTTGGGGCAGCACCAAAAAGTAATGGGTGTTGTAGTGGAACGCCCACAGCAACACCCTATGCACGTCCCTTTCATGCAGATATCTGCATTTAAGGGTACCATATTTACAAAGTTTAACACCACTTTGTAAATATGGGGCAGGGCATTGCCCCACAGGAATGTTGTTAAAAGTGATGTTCCTGTTGCGCAATGCCCTTGTAAATATGCCCTTTTAAGCCCACCTCATGTATTTTTGTAATGCTAATTTCTCAAAAACTACTGAATGGATTTAGGCCAAACCAAGCAAAGGCATTTCCGTGAGTACAGGTATTGACAAATTTTGTGCAATTCCAGTTAGCCAATTGAATGTAGCGACATTTCCTATGGGAGAACAATGAGAAAGTGCGTCTTATGACGTCCTTCCCCTTTTCATCTCCACCCCTCCCACTTGACGGAAGTGCACGAAACTTGCATGCTGAACCCAAATTGGATTAACTTTTTAAAAGAAAGTTTCATGCAGATTTGTTGAATGGCACCAAAGTTATTAAGAAAACATAAACTGGTTTTCAATGGAGTCTCTGACCTAACCGTAGCTACATACCAGCATCGTCTGTGTAACGAATCTTTCCTAACATTGCTGTTAAACATTTTTTTGGAAATGCGCGTTCTTTAAACAAGCTCTTGTTATCTGCCCAAGGTTTCCCGATAAGAGCCTGCAGGCCCCCTTCCCACACCTTTTTCACAACCTTTATCTGTTAAGATAGCTAAAAATGGAGCTCGTCTTTGATTGGCCAATTGAAGGTATAAAAGGAACTGAGGATTCCTTCATCAATGCCCAATTGAAACTGACCCCAAAGAAACATGGCATTCCTGTGGCTCCTGTCCTGTGTCGCCCTCTTTGGGGCTGCATATGGTAAGTTCCAATGGCTTTCCTTTAAAGGGAAAGCTCCACCTAGAAGATATGGGTATTCTTCTAGTGGCTGGGCTTTCACAAGCAGGGCCTGCCAGGACAGAGAGTGCATTGCTTGTACCATTCTGATCAGACAGTGCTTGTTAGCATGTAGCACCTTCGGTGAGATGTTCTTCACCATCAGGCTAGTAGGAGGTGTCTGTAGGGTTCCGCTCATAGACAGACATTCTGCTTTTAGCCCTTGTAGAGGTTCTCCTCTGACACTAGCGTGGTCTGGCTTGTGAGCCTATCCAATCCATGTACTGCTTCCTGCTCATATATTCCATCAAGCGCTAGCTGTGGATTGAGTACCTTGCCTTTTGTGACTCAACGTATATTGATGATGGGAGCCCTCGAAGATCCATGAAGGCAAATTACATTGCGTGATGTAGGAGCATTAACACTAGACTTCAGTCATTCCCTTAATGGTTGCATGGTTATTAACGGTGTGTGAAATTTGCGTCATTTCTTTTTGTGTAATTCCACAACATTTCTGACAAATGATGCAACATTATGCAAAATGGCATTTTTCTCCTTTTTTTTTTAAACAAGAAGTGCATCCTCCTATCCAAAATTGACGTGAGGACCACTTTGCGCTACAAACAACCACTTTGCGCTACAAACAAATTAAAAAAACAAAAGTGTAGTGAACATGAGTCACAAACATGAGCCGTGAGGTTCTGTCAATTTGTGTGGTTCACGAGATCCTACAATAGGATATTTTTGATCCAAGCAAACCTCAATTATGCCATGTTGTATAATGGCAGAATTTCATGCAAAAAGTGTGACGTGGAATGGTGGAAATTACATACATAATGGTGGCGTAATGGAAATCCCAGGCCTGTGGTTATCTTGACAAGTGGTGTAGCGAATGGTGACTATGTAGTCATCCTGGGCCATAGTTATCAAAACTTCACGCAAAGCAGTGCAGCGTCACACCTTTATGCGCTGCATGTGTGACAGGGAGACGGCAGGAATTTGCCATATTTAATGTTAATTTTAAGGCCACTTTTAAAGCACACGATTACGAGGTTTCTTGGCGCTGGCTCTGCTGAACAGGATAGGAAAAATTTCTGATTGCAGAAAAACCAGGGGCCTCATTTCTGCGAAGTGACGCATCGCTGCATGAAAGCAGCGATGCGTCACTTCTCAGTGCACCCTCCTTGCGACACCAATGATGCGTCATATTTATAATATGACGCATCAAGTCGCAAGGAAGGACTGACGTATCTGTCGGCACAAAAAGTGGCGCATTGCTGGAGTTGTGTCGGAAGCCTGACGCAACTCCAGCAATGTTCCCTTCACATGGGGCAACCCCATGTGAAAGGGCCTGCGTCACCCTTACGCCTGCCATGAGGCAGGCGTAAGGTTTTGACGCATTGGCGTCCTAGTAGTGGCACAGCGAAATCTCATCAATTTCGCTGCGCCACTCCTACGACCCTTTCTTGCGGGGGTACGCCCACCCTGCATACATTATACCTGGCGCAGGTGTAATGTAGCGCAGGGGTTTACGAAGTGACGCATTTACCTAGATGCGTCACTTTGTAAATATGGCGCAACATGGCGCATGTTTTACGCCACTGGTGCGTCACAAAAAGTAATGCCCCGGTGGCGCAAAAGTGACGCAGGGGCTCATAAATGAGCCCCCAGGTTTTTAACGCTTTCCTGAAAGATAACAGGCTGGGCAGAGATTTAATGTGAATGGACAGGAGGTTGCAAGCATTCGGTGTACATGTGACAAAGCTTCTTCTGCCCCAAGTACACGTTTGAACCTTGGGACTGTAGGATTCTTACTCCCCCATGAGTGCACATTCCTTTTTGGCTCATACCATTTGAAACTATGTTTAAAAAAATCCAGGCCAGAATTGTACAGTGCTTTATAAGCAGTGCACAGGGCCTTAAACCTGATCCACTGTCTGATTGAGAGCCAGTGTAATTTATGAATGACTCGAGAAGTAGATAGAAATGTGGGGATCCCTGACAACAGATGTGTGGCTTCATTTTGCAAGGTTTGAAGTTTGTTCAGATGTTGTTGCTGCATGTTTACATTAAGACCATTGCAATAATCTATTTTTGAATGCACTAAAGTTGTTACAACAATTTTATGCGCGCCTGGAGGTATGAAAGGGAGGAATTTGTTTCTTAAACCTCAAGGTGTAAAAGGAGGACGAGATAACAGCATTAACTTGATCACCAAAAGTGAGCTAGTTATCCATTAGAACTCCTAAATTTCTTACCTTCCTAGCTGGGGTAGGGAGAGTTTCTAACTCCTCCGACTACCAGGATAAAGACCAAATAGAAGCCAGGTTGCTGAAGAGGATGACTCTTTCTACCCGGAATTTAATTTCAGGCAGTTTGTTATTTATCCATTTAGTGACTGTCTGCATACAGTCATGAAATGTAGTCACTGTATTCTCATCACTGCTTGACAAGGAAATGACAATTTGCACGTCGTCAGCATATGATGGTAAAGAAAAAACGAAAGACCTAATCAAAATAGCCAGCGGAATTACATAAACGTTAATCAGCGTTGGGTTTAGCAAGGACCCCTAAGGGACCCCGAATGGCTGTGAAAAAGGTTCAGAAACAAAGGGGGAGATTTAGTAATATTTTACACCGTGTTTGCATCCCAAAAGTGATGCAAATCAGCACAAAGTCTTTTTTTCCTATTTACTTTTCAGCGCTAAACTTTTTTAGCGTTGGAAATAATGTGAAAGTAACGCAAAACTGCTTTGTATTTTTCATAGCCAAGGGGGCGGACCATGGGTGAAGCATAGGCATTCCCGTGCAATCACCCAAGGTTTCTGAAGCTAAACCCAATTTACTAAATAAAGTAGACAGGGTTTAGCCTCAGAAAACTGTGACCTTTTAAAGTAGGGCAAAGAAGGAGAAATGCTTTAATTTCGACTTTGAACGTGTGCTGCATGGAAAATGGTTTGTCAGTCTATGCATAATATTTTGTACAGGAAGGGTATCCTTCCCGTACAAAACCTAAGCTAGACTCACAGAGACACCCTTGCACCATGGCGCAAAGCTGTCTCCGTGGCGCACGGCAGCGGGTTTCAGTGCTAGGGAAAGGGGAGGAGAGTGCCATATTTCAGTAAATTTGGTGTTCTCCTCCTCTCTCCTTTTCACCCAGCGCAGCACAGCATAGTTTTTGGGGCTGCTGCACTGCGCTGCGTGAAAAAGTGGTAATTCTGCCTCAAATTCTTTTAAGGCCCCCATTTTCTCTCTCCCAGAAAAAAAGGACCTCAATAGGGTCAGTTTTGCCCCCTTGGTCCCCATGTAATGGAGACGGTCAATCAACAAGTTGTGATTGACCGTATCGTACACTGCCAATAAATTCAGTAAAACAAGGGCTGCCCTCCCTCCTTGATCAAGAGCAGCCCTTATCTCCTCTGTTGCCTTGATCAGGGCATTTTCGGTACTGTAACCACTTCAGAATTCAACCTGTGTGGGATCGAGAAGATTATTATCCTGGATAAAGTATGCCAATTTTTTATTCATGGCCTTCTCCACAATCTTCGCTGGTAACGGAAGATGGGAGATTGGACGGTAGCTATTCGGATCTATCGGGTTCAGACTAGTTTTTCTTATTAGTGGAGGTACAGAGGCTACTTTCCATTGTTTAGGAAAATAGCCTGTCTTGAACATTTTGTTGAAGATATTTGTTAGGTTAGTGGCAATGATCTCAGGTCCTTGTTTGGCCACTGCAGATGAAGCACGGGTCAAGTGGAGAGCAGGATTTGGCAGATTTAATTTGCATCCTTACCTGTCAAGTTGTAATAGCAGAAAATTCCGTGAAGGTAGTCTTTCCAGATCCAGAAGGGGAAGGCTTATTCCCAACTGGGATAGATCCCTTATTTAAAGTGAACTTGTTATAGATATGTTCTACTTTGTCTAAAAAAAAACCTGCAAGGGTGTTAAAAAAGACAGACTGCTACCTGCCAGATTATTACAGGGGAGAGCGTTCAAGTTCCTCACTGACTGAATTTTTTAAAGATTCAATTTTTTGTGTGAAGTAAGCAGATTTTTCCTTTTTAAATAAAGACTTATACTCCCCCATACATTGTTTATATTTTTCTTTTTCTTCCCTACTATAATCCCTTCTCCACTTAGCTCTTTTTTCTGCATTCTAAGATTATCCATATACCACAGAGCAGACGGTTTGTTTCTATGATGGTGAGATATCTCAACAAGAGCTAAGGTGGTAATGGCGGAATTTAAACAGTTTAGAGTGTCTTGATCTACATCCTCTGGTTGTTCGGGCTGAGAATGGGCCAAAACCTGGTTACATTTATCGGTTTTAATTTTATTCCAAGCATGTGACCTTTTAGGGCTAAGAGATTTTGTTGGAGAGCGCTCTATGAGGTAGGATTATGTCAAACTTCACTGTGTGAAGATTTGACCACGTCAGGGATACAGAGCTTATTTCATTTAATAGGGCGTTGTTTGTAAAGATCCCATCCAGGGTGTGGCCAGCAAGATGTGAAGTACACATGGTATGGGGCACCTTCCTGCACAAAACAATCCTTTGAGGTGTTTCCCCGTTTTCTGTGTGTGCTGCTGAACCAGCACACGTAGAAAGAATAAAAAAACTTGGAGAAATGAAGATGTTTCTCCATGTTTTGCCTCCCCACCATAGGCATAGCATTTTGACGCATTCCCAGGTCTACCAGTAATGTTAAATCTGTAAATGCGCTAAAGTCCATGGGTGGATGCATGGAAACACCCATGCTCCACTCATGGAACGCCTCCCTGGGGCAGAGTAATGTAACGCAGTGGTTTGTGCTGCGAGCGTTACTCTAGCTTTATGAAGCATTTTCCGGGCCACATAAGTTGGCCTTGCATGGCTTGATAAACCTAGGAGTTGTGTCGCTCTTGTGTCCCATTGCATGGTGCAAGAGCGACGCAACTCTTTGACAAATATGGCTGTTAGTCTTTTGATATTCGAAGCTAGGTTCTAACTCAAAGGACAAGTGACGAGATGAAGTTAGAGTTTAGCACGTTCCACACAGTGTAAGACTGACATGCAAGGAGCAAAAGGGAAGTCTTGGGGACAACAATTGATAGTGATTGCCTACTGTGAGTCAATTGTCACAGCAATGCAAGTGCTTAATAGTGACAATTGGCACCTCAGTACCAGTGACATAGGCTGCCTTGCAGAGGCGTAGCAAGAATGTTGTGTGCCCTAATGCAAGCAAGGAGTTTGGGCCCCTCGTCCCTTGGTTTTGCTGTAAACTGGTAATGAGGTGAGCCCCTTACTCCCAGGGACTCTCGTGCAAACCTGTTGCCATATTGATAGCTACGGCTCTTTCCCTTAATACCAGTGGGTAGGCTGGTCTAGTGCAAATAAATACATTTGTCTCAGTACTAGGGGTATGGACTGTCCCATTTGACAGGGCTGATTTAATGTACCTGAGCAAGGCTATCCCGATAACAGTGGGGTGTATAGATAGATAGATCTTTATCGCATGATTAATTAAAATCAGTACAATCTAAGTCCCCGGAACAGGGGGAGGGATGCACAGATTGAATAAGAAATGAAAAAATATTAAAGCTATTATAAAAGACATATAAAGAAGAGCAACTGGCTAAAATCAACATCTTAAAAAACATTATAAATAATGAGAGGCCCTTTTCCCCCCTTCTGTCGCTGATCGCACTCCAGATGAGGGCAGGATTGGGTGACAAGCTTTTCCAACCCTGACAGATCAAACATTATAAAAGTGTGCGATTCAGCATGGAGAAGGATCGAAGGCCTGGGGACAGTAAACAGAGCGGCTACAGATTTGATACATGTCACAAAACAGGCTGTTAGCTGAGCTGAATCCCCTCTCAAACAGACTTCTACGACACCTCGACAGGACCTAACACTTAAAATGTGCCATATGAGTTGACAGATGCAACTTATCACAGATACAAAGTATGTGTCAACGATTCCTCTCCCGTTGCACAGAGGCACAATGTCTGTCAAAGTCATCTAGATTCCTTCTTCCGTACCAATAGGATTTTAAAGGGATTAGCCCAAATTGCAAGCCCGTGAGCTGAGCTTTCATGCTCAAGCTAAGTGGCAGAGAGAGGTAGTATGGGAGGATCCCAGGCTCATTGAGAGTAGAGGCCTACTCTCCAGGTACCAATTTCTTCATGGCTAGTGAGTCATGTTCGGTTGATAATAGCCTTGCTTGTTTGATCAGCAGTTTGGCAGTCAGGGACACCGCCCCGTGTCACATGCCTCAGTGCCTCTATGGCATGATTTAGGTACTTCTGCCAGTTTGTTGTCGGTTTGCTTATCACTTCCCGGATTATGTTTTTTAACGCGTTATTCTTCGCCTGCTTGGCTTTAAGGCTGTAGGCGGCAAACTTTGCTTTTAGTATCCAGTGCTACGAGGCTAACCCAAACTATTGTCGAATTTGGGCGTGTGATGTACAATTTGGAAGCGAGAAAACTCTTCGATAACAGAAGGACTGTGCCCTGTCCAGTCGGACATTTTGTCTCTGAATGTCATTTCCCTTTCTTGAAGGTAATGGGATGCAAAATCCTCCTACCATCGCCTTCGGGGCAAGGATCCGGGTTCTTCAGTGGTTTTTGAAGCTTGCAAAATACCCATTCTAGGGAGTTTGCTGCCCCCTGGTGGGCGCAGATGTGTAGTGTCAAATGACCTCTGTGCTCCAACCATACCCCCAGATACTTATGAGAATCAACCACTTCAATGGCCTTCCCCTCAATAAATCATGTCCCCCTTTTTTCAGTGTGTGGGAGATTATCATTACCTTCGTTTTCGTTATGTTTATGTTCGGGTTATTGATCCTGCAGTATCTGGTGAGCAAATTAAAGAGCTTCTGAAGGCCAATCGGCGTTGGGTCCAAGAGGACTGTATTTTCTGCATACTGAAATGATTGACCTTCGAGGCCATCCACTTTTGGTGGGAATGCCCTCACCATCGCCAGGTGACCTGACAGGTCAGCCAAGTACAGGTTGAATAATAGTGTTGCCAGTATGCACCCTTGCTTCAGGCCTTGATTTGTCCAGATTTTGTCAGAGGTGGGCCATCCGGTGCTAACTCTTATCTTTACCCAGGTGTCAGAATATAATGCAATTATGGCATTTAATACATTTTGAGGGATGCTCCAGATGTTCAGTTTAACCAGAGTTTTAATCTTTATATCCTGTCAAATTTTGTGTGAAAATCATTAAACCTTGCGTATAGGGTCCTGTCTTTTGCAGCCACAGTAGATTCACTCAAGTGGGAGATGTAGATAAGGTTAACTTTGATGTGACAACCCTTTTGAAAACCGGTTTGTGTCAGGGGAATCAACTCCTTTTCCTCCTCCCCCCAGGCTTGGAGCTCCCAGTTTAAAATGCTAGTGAAGCACTTCCCTTCTGTGTCGAGAACTGCGATCAGCTGATTGTTTCCAGGGCATAATTGAGGGCCTTTCTTGTGGGCAGGGGCCAAGAGAGAGCCTCTCCATGACTCAGGGATCATTGCCCTCAGTAGGTATTCCTGGAATAAGGGGACCATACTGCAGCCCATCGGGTAGAGGCCCATTTATATACCTCAGCTTGGGCACCCCCTACTCGCATCAACTTGACGGCTGACACTACTTGGGCCGGGCTTATTGATGCCATGTCTGAGGAGGCCGAGCTTGGTGATGCCTTTTGCCTATTGGATCCCTTTTCAGAAGCCTTAAGAGCGCAGCAGTCGGCCGGGTGGTCTACATATAGGCCTTTGATATAAGAATTTCCAAATTCCGTGGTGGCAGTGTTGGCAACAGACACCAGGCAATTGGAGTTGGAGCATTTATTAATCCATAGCCAGAATTTCTTCTGATCCTTTTATTATCTTGTGCAATTTTGCTCATCCTTTGGCCTCCTCTTCTCTCCTTTGGGCGTAGATAGCTTTCCTGTATTCTAGTAGTATTGCCGCCACCTGAGTTTGCAGCCATTTATTCTCCCCTCTGTCACAGCGAAGCTTTTTCAAGAATTTATTCAAGCTTCGTTTTATGGCTGCTATTTGTTTTTCACTATTTGCTGCCGTTCTGGTGTCCCCATTAATCTTGCCTTTTTCAAGCTACCCAAGTTTCCAAGGTGTTTCCGTAGGCGGTCATCCAGGAGACCGAGAGGTTTGGATTGGTGATTTTGCAGCTTTTGTTCCCTAAATTATCTTAAAAGGGCAACACTACACTAAGAAGCATTCCATAAGGGTGATATCAGAAATGTGTCAGCTGTCCGAGTCTTCAGTAGAAAGCACTCCAACCATGGGTCAAGCAGCATAAAGCCACACAAGCAGAGGAATAGGTCTGCTAACTGTAAAATCCTGAAATGACTCCCGTTTCCCTCACTACGTTCAGCATAAAATATCAGTTGCAGTCAGAGTAGACAATCCAACATGATCTTTGCTGGGGAATTTCCATAGCTCTGGTACAACTGGATACTTTCACCACCTTTCCCACATCGATAAGTTGCAACTTCGCTCGTCCTTGGTCATTCCTCTCCCATAAGAACTTGCTACAATGCTTGTTACTGCTCCTTTCCTTGCCAACTTCTTTTTGTCACACCTTGCTAGCAATACAACAGTGTGTGCCTTGAGTGGTATTATTCAGGTAAGAGCTTGCGTACCAGCGAAGTGTTTATTTTGCCAAGTCACACTTTACTTCTGCATGATTGCTTTTCATAATGAGCATTTTTTTTTCTTTAGGGGGTTTCTGCTGCAACATATGGAGTGCTTTTCTAGTGTGCGCAAGTTTATTTTTGCTCAAAAGTGGTGCTACTGTGGTGATGCAGTGACATATATGTGGTTTGTTTCGTAAAATTCTTCATGGTTGGTCAGGATGAACTTCAAGATTTTTACAGGAGAAACTATTTTTTGGTGGTTTAGCTATATTTGTATGGCTGCATGTTCTCTTTTACGCTTGGTTGTGAAACTGACATTTTACATGACCTTTTATGGTACGCTGCTACATTGGACCATACATATCCCTTCCTCTTGGGATTGTGTTATGGGCCGGGGAGTGGCCCATTTTCTTTGGTTACTCTAGGTACCCTTACATGAGGGTGGTCTTAATGTTTAAGTGGGTGGTGGTCACCCATCTCTAGGTTTGTAGTTATACACCTTTCCTGGAGGGATTGTCATATGGGTGGAATTGGCCTGTATTTGCATCGCACGTTACATTCCCTTACATGAGGGACGGGAATGGGTTTTAGTCCTATTTCTAAGCTCCACATGACATACCCTTACATGAGGGATGTCAATATGGGTTGAAGTCCATTTCTATTATTTTCTGACCTTTAGAAGAGGGGTGGCCAAATCGGTTTCAGTCCCATTTACACAAGTGACATTAAACACCCTTACACGAGGGATGTCTTTATGGGTTACTGTCCCATTTCTGCACTGAATTGACCCTTACATGAAGGGTGTCAAGATGGGTTTTGGTCCCATTTTCACTGTTACCTTGGCTCCTAGCTGCTCAGCCAGTGTGAGTGTTCTGAGTGGAATGTTGGTGTGATGGACATGAGTGGAATGTTTGGGTGCCTGTGTGGATGAGTTGAGCAGCAGGCAGGCTGCTCCTGGAGGGGCTGATGTACATGATTACCATCCTGTATCTAAGACCAATAAAGAAACTACAAAGACACTCTTCGGCAACTAGTCATTATTCACAAGAAAATATTAGCGTCATAAGAAGCTGACTGACTTGTATTAGATTTGATAAATAGGAAACGTGATGAAGCAAAATCTTGTTGTCCTAGTAAAGTCTGTTTGGCAGGGCTCGTCTAGAAGGGTCGCCTACTGCTTGCCAGTAGGCCAGTCCTAGCACCAGGAAGTAGGGTTGGTTCACGCGGCAGATTACCAGCACACAAGCTTTTCCAGCACTGGTGGTTAGAGGAGACCCTGTAGGAGTGAGTATCGAGGGGTGGGTCGGGCAGCACCTCTGCCAATTGGAATGGTTGGCCTCTTCCCAGTGGGCATGTCTGCATCAGCACCATTCCAGAGGGCTGCTCCAGGAGGCATGATAGGGGTTTTTAGCATCATTGAACAAGGCTGCCCCAGGGCAAAATGCACGTTTGTCCAGTGTCACTGGGCAGACCTTTCAGTACAGTAAGCAGTGTCCATTAAATGCATTGTGGAGTTCGGGCAGCCACTGCATCCCGTTTGGGCCCACAGATGGTTTCTTTCCTACTGCATGTACCGCTGCAAGTGTTTGTCATGCATGAATGCTGCAGCGGATGTCACAGATGTCTTGCCTTGCTTTTCTCAGGCTGCGGTGTTCCCGCCATCAAGCCTGTGCTCTCCGGCTATGCCAGGATTGTGAACGGTGAGGAGGCCGTGCCCGGATCCTGGCCCTGGCAGGTATCACTGCAGGTGAGAAGCCAACTTTTTGTCCAATTCAGTGATGCACTAAAAGTCGGTGATGGCCCCCTAGTTACCAGGGGATAACTTGGCCAATAAGAGCTTCAGATTTTAGAACAATCATATAATGTGAAAATAAATTTTACGACAAGCAGGGCGCATGAAAGGGGCTGAACGGGAAGTAGAAAGGAAGAGGAATGCGGATTGGGAATGAGTCCAAAGTAATAGAAACCACAATATTTTGTAAAATAAACATTTTTGAAGACTTTCAAAACAGAGAGAGGGAGAGCGTGTGTGCATTTTTCCCTGTTTATATTCCTGATGAAATCCAACAGACATCTCACCATACCAGACTGAAAGCACCCATACCCGAATATTTACCAGAAAATACATTTATTAGGGGGGGTGACACCCCAACCCCACCCCCTTCCCCCCAAGCTATGCCCCTGCTTGGATCAGCCCTCTATTGGGTATACATAGGCATTAGTCAAATTGTGCCACCTGAGGGTGTGAAATATACCTTCTGAGAGGAGCGCGACAAAAACTCATTCAGTGTGCTTCAACTGATGAAAGCAAATGGACATTTGGCTAATTATTATTACATTGTTCACACATGTTGCTAGCAGAGGGGCTGCCTTGCAGGGAGCCAGTAGTTAGTAGACTTGGGGCAAATGTATCGTAGTGTTGTACTGCCCTAGCACCACAAAACGTGGTGCAAGGGCCACGCATCTACTTAGTAAGATTTATCAAACCATGCAAGTCCACCTTGCATGGCCCTGAGTGCCTTGATGATTCTAGAGTAATGCAACGTAGCGCAACTCAGTGTGTTACTCTTCCCCAGGAGGCTTTCCATGGGTGGAGCGTGGGGCTTCCTACACATCCGCTCATGGATTTTTGAGCATTCTCAGATTTACCATTAATGCTAGACCCGGGAGAGTGGCAAAAGCTGCGCCTCCCCTAGTGAGGTGTAATAAGGAGAAATATCTTTATTTCTCCTCTTTGTTTCCTCTTTCTATGACATGGAAAGAGGAAAATGCCCTTCCTGCACAAAAACAATCCTGTCTGTAACGCAGGCCCCCTTGCACCATGGTGCAAGAGTCCCTGTGTTGGCACAAGGCAGCACATTGTGCACCAGCACAAGGAAAGGACAGAAATGCATAGTATAATGTTAAATACGGCGCATTCCTGCCCTTTCACACATCACGGCAAGGTGACTTGCTGCGCTGCGTGAAATATTGATAAATGTGCCCCTAAGTGTCATGTACGAGAAATCAGAGAAATTTTATGAAATAGTCTAAGACAGATAAGACAAAAAGAAAGTCCTGAAATGTCCCCTATGAGAAAACTCCCAGAGGGATAATTATTTCAGGTTTTGCGTCGTCCTGAGCCTCTCAGGGCAGTGAAAAACCTACAATGTGATTTACTAAACCATGCAAGGCAACCCTGCATGACTTGGTAAATCAAGTGTAACGCAAGGCAGCACAAGTCACTGCCTTGCGTTACACTGCGTGGTGAGAGCATTACATGGGTGGAGCGTGGATGTTGCCAAGCATCCACCAATGTAATCTGGCGAATTCCCAGATTTACTAAGAGTGGTAGGCCTGGGAAAGCGTCAGAGCTGACCTTACCCCAAGAGGCACAACTGGGATAAATATCCTTATTTCTCTTCGTTGTTTCCTCTTCGTATTCTGCAGCACACTTAGAAAGAGGAAAATGACTCTGAGGATTGTTTTTGGTCAGGAAGGGGCACCTTCCTGCACAAAAGCAATCATGCCTACAACGGAGGTACCCTTGCACCATGGTGCAAGGGTGCCTGTGTTGGCGCTAGGCAGCACATTGCGCGCTAGCGCAGTGAAAAGTATTGAATGTTTCATACAATGTTAAGTACAGCACATTCCTCCTCTATCCCTATCATGAAGTGCAGCAAGGTGAGTTGCTGCGCTGCGTGATTTGTTAAGAAATATGACCCCCAGTGTGTGGATGATATTAGACATGTTACTTCCGAAGATGAAACCCTGCTTTGATGTCTGTCTTTAGAAGTAACATAAGAGCCGACCCCAGAACTCACAACTCAATTTTCCCTGAAAACCTTTAAATGAGGTAACACTGCTCCGGTCTTAGTGGTGATAGAGCGATGTGGCAGAGGTGTATCTTCAGACACTCAGCAGATTTACCAAAATCTCACACAACGCAGCACAGTAGGTAAAACAGTTGTGCTGGGTTGCGTGAGAAGAAGAGAGCAAGAGAGTACCATATGTACAGAAATATGGCACCCTCCTACCCTCTCCCTAGCGCCGGTGCAGAAATTAGCTGTCGTGCACCACGCACACACCTTTGCACCATAGTGCAAGGGTGTCTGCATGAGTCTAGCACAGGTTTTGCACTGGAAGGAAGCCTTCCAGTACAAAATACTGTGCCCAGACTAACTTTAAACTATTTCCCACTTTGTATGTTTGCTTTGCAGTGCAGCGCACATGCGAAGTCGGAAAGGGAAGGAGAAATTAAAGCATTACTCCTTCATAGTGCCTACTTGAAATAGGTGCTATTTTTTTATGCTAAACACTGTCCACTTTTTAAGAAAATAGGGCTTAGCGTCATAAAGCTTGAGTGGTTGCATGGGAACGCCCATGCACCACCCGTGAAACGCCCCCTTGGTGCTAAGTAATGCAAAGCAGCGCAAAGTTCTGCTTTGCGTAACTTTTAAGTGATTTTCCAGCGATAAACAAGTTTAGGGGTGGAAAGTATATAGGTTAAAAAGATTTTTCTCTAATTTGCGTCACTTTTGTGACGTAAACATTGCTCAAAATCTTATCAAACAGACCCCTCAGACTCTAAGAATGCTGAACCACCTTCCACTCAATGAGGCCTTATGTGCACACAGAAAATAGAGAAGTGTTGAGAGTAGATACAGAGCTTAACATAGGAGAGTGAAGAGTATAGAAAACTGGAAACTTCTGGTTTCTCTCTTCTCCATAACTAACAAAGTCCCACTAACACTCAGATTTATAAGAGGGCAGTTTGCCTGTTGTAGGTGAGTCTGTCCCAATATTCTGCTATGACCCTCAGAAGGTGTAATATTCAGTGTAGAAATGTGGGGGTTTACACTGATATACAAAAAATGCACGCACTCTGCAAGTTCTCCAAGACACCCTAGACTGTGGCAACAACACCTCTGAGTTGAGGCGAGCAAAAGGCATTGTCAGTCATTGACATCTGTAGCTAACAGTCCCTTCTATTTTTCAGGACAGCACTGGATTCCACTTCTGCGGTGGCTCACTCGTTAGCGAGAATTGGGTGGTGACTGCAGCCCACTGCAACGTCAGGTATTGTATCATGTGATTTTAAGGTTTCACCTAAATGGCACTTGTGCCAATCTTCGTGGCACTTGCTGCATTCTATACTTACTTTAAGGGGCTTCGGTCAGCCACCTTCAACCATTGGGTATTTTTTACCTTGAGACCTTAGACACTTGCTATGCAACATAGTCAATCACATCTTGGCTCAGCCACCAGAGTATATTGCTGTGGTCATTGTAATATTGGCTGGTCCGTCCTTCCGCTGCACTGGAAATTATGAGAGAATATTCTACAGTCTGTTAGCGGCCCAGTAGTATGGGGTAGTAAAAGGTGATAAGAGTCTGAAAATAGATGCTACAAAAAAGAAGCATGGCGATGCCAATGAGTCTGGCTTAAGAATGGAAGTGCTTTTTGTGTCACTGATAGTTTTAAGCGCTCAATAAGTCATCATAGATAGATTATGTCAGTCACCTTTTCACTCATGCTCATTAATGTATTCAACCTCTGAAGCAATCATTATAAAGCACATACAAACTTAAAATTAAAAGATAATCATGCTGTCATTAAAAAATGTGGGCATATGCTTGGAATACCTCAACTTAAACTGCAGTGGGTGCCCAGCTTGCAGTGGTACTGTACACAGCCTAGCTTGGTTATGAATGTGGTGGCCATGTTGGCACTTTAAAACAAACTCGTTGGCCATCTTGGAATGGTAAAGCAATGATACCCTGTGGACAGCAGTATTCCATAATGGCTGCCTGGTTTAGAGGAAGTAGCAACATGGATGAAATGAACGACAAACAAGCAGGTCATTAACACTGCCCAGGGAGCTGTAGCATCCCCTTAAGAAAATGTTAAATGAAAAGAGAGATGAAAAGAAATTTGAGGGGAACTATAAAAGGAATCAAAATAACAAATAAAGGACTGGCCAACCAGCCCTGGCACTGAAACAGACACATTTTCATGACAATTTGCACATGTGATCAGAAAATGCCACAATTCACAGGGTAAGAAAGCAAACAACTAATATGGACTGAAACATTAGCACATGCGTGTTAGAAATGGCCCTTTCTGCAGGGTCACCCCCAAACTTTTTGCCTACGTCCTCCACCTTTTGCTGAATTTGCTTTTGCTGAACTTAAGACTCTGAGCACTTTACCACTGCTAACTAGAGCTAATATGCATGTGCTCTCTCTCTTAAACGTAGTAATTTTGGCTTATACCCAATTGGCATATTTAATTTACATATAAGTCCATAGTAAAGGGGCAATACATGTGCCAGGGGCCTGTAATGCTACTAGTGAGCCTGTGACACTGATTGTGGCACCCACTTAAGTAGCCCTTTAAACATGCATCAGGCCTGCCATTGCACGCCTGTGTGTGCAGTTTAAACTGCCATTTTGACATGCCAAAATAAATCTTTTGCCAGGTCAAAGCCTTCCTTTTTAATACAAACAAGTCACCCCTCGGGTAGGCCTGAACAGCCCAGAGGACAGGGTGCAATGTATTTAAAAAGCAGGACATGTAACTTTTAAGTTGTACATATCCTGGCAGTGAAAAACTCTTGAATTCATTTTTCATTATTGCAAGACCTATCTCTATCATAAGATAACATTGGGGTTACCTTATATTTTAAAAGTGTAATTCCCAATTGGAAAGAGACACACCCTTTCAGTCTGGTGTCTTTGGAATCACAATTTAAAATCCAAACTAATGTTGATTCAGATTTTAAATTGCAATTCTGGAAATGCCACATTTAGAAAGTTTTATAAAAGAAAGGGGTTGGGCCCTTAATGGCAACTAGATTAGGCCTCTTAACAATATAATGTAAGCAAAAGATCTAGCTCCCTGATTCTTGTACTGACTCAACAAAACAAGGACCAACAACTTAATTTTCATTAGCCCTTCTGATTTATTCTCATATTCTTCATAATTCACTCAAGTTAATTGTAATATTTTTTAGACAAGTCATCTGAAGGGCAAATTTCCTGAACAGAACATGCTTTTGTTCACGAAATTTGAACATGAAACTTTCGTTTTGCATTTGATGCAGTACAGCGAAACATCTTGTGGTCTAAGTTGCAAAGCTGGGGAATTTCTCCTCTCCTCCTAAGAGCTATTCAGTTGTTGTACACTGATACATGGACATGGGTGAGGTTGGGAAAAGGTGCATCGCTTTAAAAAGAAATACAAACTAGAAATGGCCTTAAGCGAGGATGTGTACTGGCGCGGTCTCTCTTCAACTTGTATTTAGCAGAGCTGAAAACAGCTTTAAACAGTGTCAATTCTCATTCCCCCAGGGTGGCTGGAATTAGTACTTCACATATGCTGCATGCCAACAACAGTGTCTTGATTAGAAACACTAAGGTCGGCCTACAGCACCTAATCAATGTTACCGCCCAGTAGGCTTCAAGTCAATCTTAACATAACAAAAACAATGTTAGTAACAACAAGAAGATCATCGCCACCCACATTCTAACTAGATCGATCAGCTTTGGAAACCATGTTGGAATATAAGTATCTGGGTACCAGTTTTGATTCAAGAGGTGCTTTTAAGAAACAGTGCAATGCGATACAAAGGTGGAATACCATGACAACTGCTGCTTTCTGTTCATTACAAAACTATCTAAAAGGCCTGTCTTTCCAGCCACCCCTGCAAGTTATGGCTGCCAAACATGTTCTCTCTCTTATGTATGGAGCTGAGGGTTTGAGCGGAAGATTCAATAAAATAATGTTATAGTAGGGACATACCTATGTGTGTTTAATCTTCCTCGCGTTGCCTCTCCTGCTCAAATTCGTCTTGAGTTTGGACTTAGGAAGCAGAGCATAAGCAGCTTGGGTGCTTATTTGAAATTTTGCTATAAGCTAAAAAAAGATCCAAGTTCTAGCCTACGTTCTACTGTGTGGAATGCCGTACATGACATAAGAAACACTGTTGGATATGATTATCTAAACCTGGCTTTAACTACCTTTAAGGCAGGGGATCTTTGGGCCTTAACCCTTATACAACCAGCTTTCAACAGAGTCTTAATTTCAACCGGGAAAAATATCTCATCCCTCATGGACAAAGCTGTGCTGTCCAAAAGATGTCACGCATGGATGGTAGTAGGTTCATACAGCCTCCTCAAATCTCAATTATACTTAGGGGGCCTGTTTGCCCTAAAGTCCAAGCTTAAGTTGTTAAATCTTTGGCTAGGCGATTTTCAAATTTGCTTTAAAGCCCCTGTTTGGAGGAAATTGTCTACTGGGATCTCATGTCGGCTTATCCCAAGGAAGACATTTGCCATATTTTCTGTACCTGCCCAGCTCTAATGATGGAACAAGAAAGGGCTGTTGAAGCAGTTCTTCATAAGCAACAGTATACGCCCTTGCCGGCAAGTGATTATCACCTGCCTTCAAGGAGAGGCGATGTTCTGTGAGAAATTCCGCAAGTTTATGTGCATTGCAGATTCAAAATTAGCAAAGACAGAGTTAAAAAGGAGTACGCTGCATTAAGTTCCTGGTTGCTTTGTCTTTTCACAAATAGATATCTTCTTTTTTGGTCCATGATGGAGGACCCAAAGTCAAAACACTAAGAACTTTCTGCCAGAAGTATTACATAAGGACAGCCATTACGCTTTAGTCTTAGCAGGTTGTATCTTTAGTGTTTTTAGTATGAGGCCTTGCTAACCAATGTATGCCCTAAGCACCTTTCCTTCAGCATTGGCATATCCATACTACAACCATATGCAACCCATAAACATCGGTTGAGACGTGCAATATGGGTGATCTCTGGCCTGCTTCGTCCTGAAGAGGCCACAATGTTGAGGCCGAAACGCGTCGACCCTTACAATCCAGGACCAGAACCATTCATTACTTAATTAGTTGTGGGAGAAAGACAGTTACCCAGACTGGGCGAAGACCACATAATCTTTGTTGCAACGAATTATCTTTAGAAATGCACTAGACGGTCTTACAAGAACTAGATGCTGATACCTAAAGACGGTGTTTTCTTTTGTGCCCTCAAATAAGTACTCGCTGTCCGTCTTTTGTGGACACCTTTTTCACCTTGTACAGTCTATGTTTTGTCAATAGTTTGTGTGTACATATTTTTTATTGATTGTGAGCCACAATGTTGCATGTTTTTGGAGTTCATATGAAATTAATACATTTTGAAGAAGAGTGTTAGTCTAAATTCTGTACATCCCTAGATTTGGCTCAGCAATTCTTGTTAGTGCCTAATTCAAATTAGATTCCGCTTTTCCTTTTTGCTGAAAGAAATTAAACATTTACAGTAGGCGAGTTACCACGCCATCAGCCACAAAGATAAAGTGGGCTGAGATAATTACTGTATATATCTGTACCGCTAGAACCACCCCCTCTCTTTTTTAATTTTTTTCACAGTATGTAGGTCAGGGCTACTGACTTTCTCATAATGTTTCCCAATAATATGGTCAAATCAATAGAATCTGGCAAACCTTTTCACAGTGAATCTATAAAGCCTACAGCCTTTACCATTGGCATGACACCATATCCAACAGAGGCCTATCCAAGTGCACTTAAACTGGCAACCAAATTACAAATATGTAGAAAAATACCGTTTTCCATGCAAAAAAACTTCCCTTTTCAATAGGGCCTAGCGAGAATCATGACAGTGAAAAACCTCAAGGTTCGTCAGAATGGGTGGTCAACACAAAAAACCCTTGACTATTGCGGTAATCTGGGAGATTACAATTAACAGTACAAGCACTCTTTTCAGCGGAAGCACACAAGTTCGAGCCAATCGAATCCTGTACTCATGGTGGCCAAAATGTAGTAGAAGCCTAAGCCCTTCTCTCAGTTCATCTCAAAGATATTTTTTGTTGATAACATGAGGTACCCGTCAGCTGTGCTGTCAAACCAGAGCTACATTTTTGCTTTCTTTCCTGCTGCCATTTTGCAGGTGTTTTTGCCATCGCTTGCTCCCAAGTGTTACAGTATGTCACCGATGGTGGTAGAAATTGTGCCCATCTTTCAACAGAATACTACATACTCATTGATCTATTGTTACAAAATGGCCACCATAATGATGACCAGTCAGCAAGCAGCTCAGCAACCCAGACGAAGCGAGCACTGAGAAAAAGCATCTGAAAATGCATGCAACGGAAACAAAAGAAATCCTTTTTTACTGTAGCATCAATTTTTTAGGCGCTGTTATTTGTGCCACACCCCAGTACACAAACTAACATTGGCGGTGGTAATAGCAGGGTGTACAAACGTCAAACCACATGATGATGCTTTGTGTTATGTGAATGCTGTTTACTCAAGCACTGGTCATTCACTTACCCCAGCTGACCAGCTTCACCCGCTGATCGAGTTCAGGAGCACCCATCTCCGTAGGGTGCCTTGCGAGGGTCTCCCAACACCCAGGACGGGCCAGACGCCTCCCAGGGAGCTTTAATCTCCTCATGATTGTTGAACGTCTTCCGGGTGCCTTAATAGGATGTGGCACCGTGGCTAAGAGTGTATTCAAAATCACCCAGATCGGCTACAATGAATGTTCAAAACCATGCAGACCACTTCAAAGCCAACCAGCCACGGGCACAGTGCAGCAAGTGCAGTGGCACCGTGACCCAAGAGCATGAGAGACCCACTTCCTTTTTATTTCTTTTACTATACAGTCGGGCAACAGCCTTGCAAAAGGGCTCAGGGCCTACTTGCTCCACACTCCAATGCCCGCCCGTGTGATCCTCTGTCATTACACAGCAGAGGTGCGTGTTGCATCTTTGGCATAGTTCGTTGCACTCAGGATTGTATCGACGGAGCAAAGTGAGATACATTCCGACCAGAAACAGCCGTATGCTGCAGGACCCAGCCAACCATATCACACCGGACATTTGGCTAAATGGTCTCTTCCGAATGTCTGTGAAGCTCCCTTAGGGGCAGGACCACTGCATTGATACGATCCTGCGGCAGGTTCCGCATAATTATAGATTTGCAGCACTTGTCACATAATCCATCACCAACTGCGTAATGTACAGAATGTCATAAAACATTGTAGTTTTGTTTCCAGCTCAAACGGATCAAAACTTAGTAAAAAACGCTACCACATGTGTTGCTGAGCATGGGAAGGCCTTCTGTCGCACAGACGCTGAGTGTTGTATTTAGATGTTAACCTGATATTAATGGGGTGAAACTTTTGTCCATACAGTACTAATGTGTAAAAATAATGTAGTGAACGTTGCTTCAAAACTATGCAGGCACTACACGATTCGCACTTTCTTGCCACATAATTGAGTCATACCTGCCGCATAATTTAGGCCTCCCCACTCCATAACTCCTGTAGCCCTAGCATGAAGGTCTTTGATTGTATTGCTTCAACTCAACGCCCATAGTCCCCTATTCTGTATAAGAACGAGGGGCATATTTACAACATAATGGCGGTGAGGTGGTTAGCTCCGAAACAGCTAATGGGCCGCGTCGTCACTTTAGAAATGCAGGGATGCATCGTATGTACAATAATATGGTGCACCCCTGCGTTTCACCCTGCGCTGCTACTAAATTCAGCTGCCTAGCACAAACACAGGCACCCTTGTTCCACAGTGCAAGGGTCCCTGCATTGAGGGAATAATTGTTTATGTGCAGGAAGGTGCCCCTCATTGTACATAGACAATCCTGAATGGCAATTTGAAACTCCTATGTGCAAATGGTAAGTTTTTTTTTTTAATGATTGTTTATGTGCAGGAAGAGACACCTTCCTGCACATAAACATGAATTCATGGAGATTTTCTGTTTCTATATGTGTTGCACAATGCATCTCACATAGAAACAGCAAAACCGAGGAGAAATAAAGCATTTTCTCCTCGCTTAGCAAGGTTAAGACCAGGTTTTCCCTGTTCTTAATTTTGACGCTGCCTCCTATTTACGCCACTCTTGTAAATAGAGGGCAGCGTAAAAAACAATGGGTGTTGCGGCGGAACGCCCACCGCAACACCCATTACCCACCTCTTTCACACAAAGTATAGAGTGAAAGAGTGCCTTATTTACAAGGCAGAGTTAAGCCACGTTAAGGCGCATAACGCTGCCTTGAAAATAAGTCGAAGCCCCTACGCCACTACAACACTCTGAAAAGGGATGTTATGGTGACGATAGGGGCTTGTAAATATACCCCTGGATGATTTGGACCTACACAGCTCAGATCACTGACAGAATATTGTGTTCAAAATATCGAGGACCAGAATATGGAGAAGGTGAGTGCAAATAGGTAAGTATGGGTTTACTATTCTTAACTCAACATCTACGTACCTTGAAGAGATATATATATATATCGTCAAGGTACATACATGTGGAGTTATGTATAGTAACGCTTTGCTTACCTATAGAAACGTATCTTCGCAATATTTTTGTCCTCTATATTCTTGATAAGATATTTTGTCCACTCAATATTTTTTCTCCGATATTTTGTCTAAACCCCCTCAGCTCTCCAGTGAAGCCCCTTCCCTCTTTCTGATAGTGATGACTATTGCATTCTTAAGTGGTGCATCGTCTCAGGTGGTACCAGGTCTCTTTGACACAACTGACTCCATGTTGGTGACAGCGTTAAAAAGACTCCTACTACTTATGCCGTAAGATATCCTAAGCCCCCTCACCCGATGCACGGCGGCGTGGCTGAATTCACGCAAGAAGACCAACTGAGTACTCGGTGGACTGGGGTCACTGATTTTACAACCATCCTTTTGCTCCTAAACCACCACTTCAGCTTCAGGGCTGTGTGTTAAAGAAAAGCAGAGGAGTGACCAGGACCCCAGGAGTAGGGACAGTAGAGCACCTAGGAGCAGGGTAACAATTTACCATACACAAGGTGTTGCCACTGAAGTAAAGAACATGTCTAGCTGCTGCCACTGGCCTGTGGCTTGTCTCTAACTCACCTCATCCTCTGTTAATCCTGCAGAACCAGCCATCGAGTGATCCTGGGAGAATTCGACCACGCCTCTCCGAGCGAGGACATCCAGGTCATGACTATTGCCAAGGTAAGGTGTGTGCTGATCGTCCTCGACAGGGCTTCCAGCCTCTCGCTGAACTCCACTCTCCGCCCCTGAGGCAGGTAGAGGCAGGCCTTTAAGTGGGATTGGAAAACTGGGGGTTCTCTAAAAGTGGCGTGGTCGATGTAATTGAGGGCGTGGCCTAAAAACACCTAAGGAAAAATCTGTGCTTAGCACAGGGTGCCACACGACTGGTATTTTGCTGCTTCTGTCATTCCATCCAGATATATGATACAAGTAACATTACACTTACAACAAGCCAGGACTACTGTCTTTTTCAATGGTTGTTTGTTACATAAACTATGGCTTCGTTGTATATAACATTGAAAATGCTTCCATTCTGAAATGACGAGACTGTGAAAGAACACTAAGGTGTCTCTTTGTAGTTAAATCAAAGGCAGAGAAGGGTGGTAGTGCTGCAGAGTTAACATTTGTTTCCCACCCTGTGTTAGGGGCAGACGGAGACGAGGTGGGGTTTCCGTGTGTGTGTGTGTTCAGCATTGCGCTCCCTTCACAGGACGGAATTTGCAGACGATCCCTACGATCTTAAAAGGAACGTCTGACGCGTAAGCCGTTGCTTGGCTTACTGATTCCTGACGTAACCACGCCCCTTTGGTCAATTCCGTGTTTGTTCCTCGCTTAGCGGCACGGATGTAGCCGCTGTGATTCCTGTTTGTTTCCCTGAGACAACTTCCCGGTGGGAATTTCCCTACCTTTACCCCGTGATCCTGCTATCCTATATCCTTTACACCCTCCAGGGGTCCCGTTCCCCGGCATCTGTTTGGCCAGCTTTTCGTGTTTCCCTAACTCCCTGACTGGTCTCACCTCTCGTCTTCCCTGTATTCCGACCCAGCCTTTCAGTGCGAGTGTGTGTAGACTCCCTTCCCCCTTCATTATTGTTACCTGGTACGAACGTGATTGTGTGTGTTACCCCGCTCCGGATCTTCTTGTAGATACCGGAGGGGGTGTAGTAGCCCTCTCTTTCTCTCCTCAAGGGTTAGGTGGTGTAGGTCCACTCTGTCTTCAGTTTAGGAGCTGGATTACACGTATTTCACCTCCCTCATCTATCCCGGGTAAATGCTTACTCCGCTCCGTCTTCAGTTTAAGAGCCGAGTATAGTCATTTGCATTGGTGCATGCAGGCGTCCCGTTCTGTCTTTAGCTTATGAGTCGGGCAACGCTCCACCATACAGAGGAGAACGACACCCTGTTCTGTCTTATGCTTATGAGACAGGGTGTTGCAAGAGTGAGAGAGAGTGTTACCCTTGATTGTTTATTTCCCTCTGTTGGTCCTATATTGCCCCTTACTGGCTTGAGCCTCTGTGACTCTCTGCATCTTCCACTGGACTCCTTTCACAGAAGACCTCTCGCCAAGGCCTTGTGCTCACAAGAGTGGGGTAAGTGGAGCGCGGTGTTGAACACACTCCAAAAGAAGCTTTGTATAGGTATTAATAGTACTAAACGAACACTGTAACCTTTTCTTTGCAGTTCCTGCACTTTCTCAATACCCCGCTGCAGCATCATCTAGCTGGGGGAGAGTGGGGATCACTCCTTGGGTAATTCTCCCCACACTTTTTGGAAGCTGCTGCCCTTGAGTGCGTTACGTTGCTCCATTCCGGGCGCTAGCTCTTGGGAAGTGTGGAGGACTTTCATCTTCGCTTCTGTGGATTTGGGCCTGGGCAGAGGGCCTAACCTGACACCCTGAGGGTGAGCGCAAAAGCGGAGGGCCCGATAGGGACATGTCTCAGCACCTGTTTTTTAGAACTGCCAGTGATCAGCACCGGCAAGACCCTGCCCACTTAAAGCCCTGGGTAAAAGAGGTGGTCACTGCTCCTTGAACCCCAGGTGCGATTCTCTATGATGTCCTCCTCTCTGTCCTTTGTATGTTTGATATATTTGTTTCCTCTCACTCTCTCTTCCTCTGTTTTAGGTCTTCAAGCACCCCCAGTTCAGCATGTTCACCATCAAGAATGACATCACTCTCTTGAAGCTGGCCTCTCCCGCCCAGCTGAGTGCCCGAGTGTCCCCGGTTTGCCTGGCAGACACAACTGACAGCTTCAGTGGTGGCTTGAGGTGTGTCACCACCGGATGGGGCCTGACGGATTCCAGCGGTACGTTGGAGTATTGTCTCTGTGGACCTGGAGAGGGGGCAGGCCTTAATGCGGCAGACATATAGGGCGCTCACAGGTGCAACTCGCCGCCCCCCACTGAAACAGTTCCCAATGAGAGAGCCAATTGCAAGTAATGGGCTGTAACCAAGGGCATAGCCTTTTATTCTCATAGTCATATTGCATCAGTTCGGATTGATAACCATAGTTAAAAAAACATCATTGTTATGAGAATACAGTAAGATCGGCCATACATTGTCATGAGGATACAGGACACAAGCTTTAGCAAAACAGATCAATGATCGTACAGGCTTTATAACAGTTGTCTCCACCCATTACAGCGTTACACTTCAGAATGCACTTGTAAAATCAGTTCAAGGCATTATTGTTCTGAGGAAACAGTACATAAGGTCAGCACAACATCTCAAGGAATGTGCAAGCAATAAAACTATTGGCAACACTCTGAAATGCAAAACGTGCCAGCAGGCCCCTTTTCCATATCCATTGCCCAAGCCCTCAACCCATAACTTTGCAGCAACTTCCCCTCCATCACTCAGAGGGATGGGCAATACCCGCAGTTCCACATACCAGGGCACCGCATAGCGCTTCGTCCTTGCCGGGGTGCCTGTCACCAGGCCAAACCCCCAAAAGTTGCATCCCAAGGTAGGGCAGAAAGGTCCAGGACGACCAGCAGGTCAGTCCCCCTCCTGCCTGCCCGGTGCCCGCATAAAACCACCCCTCCAAGGTATAAACTCAGTATATCAGTTCAGATTTTGGGTAGCCCCACTTTTTCTGCTGCAATAAATTCCGCCGATTCCTCCTCCCTCCAGGGGTGGGTGGGTGGGTATCTGATGCAGACTTCAGGCTGGTGCGCGGTGGAGAGAAAAAGAGGCCGGTCTCCCCTCTTGCGATGCCTTATAAGCCTCCGGGCGCCCCCGATGACGTCAGCAGCCAGCGACCCTCTTCTCATCCTGAAAATCGACGAGGGACTCCTGCTTTTTAGGCTCCTGCATTTGGAGCGACTAAGGGCGCCCCCCCGCTATTCACGGGGGGGGGGGCCTGGTCAATGTGTGAAGGGATGGTTTCTACTCTCAAGCGGTAGACGCAGCCTTTAGCAGACCCTTCACTTCTTTCTTCCATAGTTTCTTCCATAGGACAGTGACTGGTCCAAACCATGTCAGTGATTGTTGAACATGTTTGAGAGGTCTTGGTGTCACTGACACGTCACATATAAAGTGGAACCAACTATTCATTCTCGGCTTCTGATTAAAATCACGTAGAGTAGAATAGTGGAGCCCCTGCTGACAGCTGCTGCTGGTTTCATTGCTGTGCAGAAAACTCCTTCAAGAAAGGGGGGGGGGGGGCTTGGTGTGACCACAATAATTACACTTCTTTCTTCCCTCCTTCACGCATCAGGATAATTTGTACATAGATTAAACGTAGACATTTTGAAATTGCAAGATACAAGTCTTGGATGCCACGTCCATCTTTGTCGAAAGAAAGCCGAAATCTTTTCCCCATTCCAGGTTATTTACTTACATTTGGGGCCCCACTGTAGAATACCCGCAGGCCTGTCAGGATTATCTGCCCTGTCCTCACCAAAAAGCAACCAGTCACCTGCGGATCCACCTTTAATCGGGCAATAGTTGCCAAATGCCCCCCAGTCCCGGGAGGACCTGAGCCTCAGTGTGAGGTTAGTTAAAAGGCGGTTTCCCCTGGAGAGTTCGATTGGGGCACCAGGGCATTTTCAGATCCATTACCCAGCATGCTCCACAGCCAACGGTTTTACAATGACGTCATGCAGTGCAGCAACAGACCATGTTATGAGACTTCTGCATTAGAATTCACAATTGCATCCTGGGCTATTCTAGGCCCGGCCGATATTTACATCACACTGGCATAATTTCATGCAATTTTGGTAATTTCGTTTACGCTTGTTACAGGAAATACCCGAAAATATGATATTACGAATGTGGTGTAAACGGGAAAAACGCAGAATACGAGTGGGTGTTGTTTACTGCGCTTTAGTTTTTGCAATTTTTAAATAAAATGTAGCACTATGCGCCAGTTTGCACAATTTCAACGAATTTTGTGGAATTACGAAAAAACAAATTCTACAAATTTCGAGCATCCCTAGTTTATTGCTGCTGCTTGACTCTTACCTGTGAGTGGGCAGATTTGTGACTTTTCATGAATATATACCTACATATACATCCTGTCCACAGTATTGACTATGAACATCATCAAGGTAATCAAAGATGCAGAATTATAAATTGACTCTTGTAAATTCCACATCTCCTGAACTCGATGATGTTAGGAGTCGATATTGTAGAATCGATGGGGCTTATTTATAAAAACAGGCACATTGCTGCATGAAAGCAGCGATGCAACAGTTTTCACTGCGCCCACCTTGCGACACGATGGATGCGCCATATTTACTGTATGGTGCTCCATGTTGCAAGGAGTGACAGGTGCGTCAGGAACCTGACGTGTCTGTCTGCATAAAAGTTATGCATTGCTGGAGTTGTGTCATAAGCAAGACGCAACTCCAGCAATGCACGAGGCAGGCCCACACGCATAGGACTGCGTCAACCTTATGCCTGCTATGAGGCAGGCATAAGGTTTTGACGCAGTGGTGTCCTAGAAGTAGTGCAGATAAATCTGATAGTTTTCACTACGCCACACTTACGAGGCTTTGTTGCGTGGGAACACCCACCCTGCGCACATTATACCTGTCTAGGGTATAATGTGGTGCAGGGCTTTATAAGGTGACGCATTGCCACCCTGTAAATATGGCGCAATGTGTGGTGCATTCTTAATGCCGGCGCTGCATCACAAAAAGTGACGCAACAGCGGTGCAAAAGTGCGGCAAGGGGCTCATAAATAAGCCCGATATAGGTGTAGAGTGATATAAAAATGTCGGCTATGGTAGGACTCCGACAGAGGCATTGTGGTTAATTGGAGAAAGAGTTCTATTGGCTTCTTTGATGGGCAACCTTAAGAGACCTGTATTCGTTGAACATGCCTAACAAGCCCGCCTTCATTTAGCGGCCGTCTCATGTTTCTTTGGAGTGTTGGGCACTTTAAAACTGCTGGGGGTCGTTGGATGTATTTATAGATCAATTGCAGCTGTAATTGTCATTTATTTTGCAGCAAGCAAAACCCCCGAGAAGCTGCAGCAAGTAGCCCTGCCACTCCTGACCAACCCTGAATGCAAGCAGTACTGGGGCAACAAGATCGCCGACGTCATGATCTGCGCTGGAGCTGATGGGGCTTCCTCTTGCATGGTAACACATCTAGCACTTTCACTAGCTGTCTATGTACCCAGCCTCCTCTTGTGACCTGTCCATCAACCCCAGCTTTGTGCACTGTATCTGTTCAGCATCTCTGTCTGTCGTTTTAACCTCTTGGAATTACCTTTCAAACTCTCAGGGCCACATTTATGAGGCCCTTAACATCACTTTTTTGACGTTCGGGTGGCGCAATGTGCCACTGGCATATTTACAAGCATTACGTGACCTTTCATGGCCTTATAAATATGTGCCCTTTTCATGAGTGAAAGGGGCCTTCCATGGGTGTTGCTGGGGGCGTTCCCAGCAACATCCTTTGCTTTTTGACACTTCCCCAGATTTACGAGAATCGTAAGTCTGAGGCAGCACCAAAAACATAAGCCTCCCCAAGGGAGGTGTGAGGAACACATTCTGCAGCACACAGAAAGAGGGAAAAGCCACTTGTGATTGTTTTTGTGCAGGAAGGTTTCACTTCCTGCATAAAAATAATCATCACCGCAACACAGACACTCTTGCACCATGGGGCAAAGGTGCCTGCATTGGCGCATGGCAGCCCATTGTGCGCTAGCGTAGGGGAAAAGGACAGGAATGCGCCGTATCCAATAGATACGGCACATTCCTGCCTATTTCTTTTGCCGTAGGGCAGCGCAGAAGCAAGGCCTGCTGCACTGCCCTACGGCACAAAATCTATAAATGAGCCCCTCAGTATTTACTTACATGTCAAAGTGATCCATCAATCAAAAGATCCATCCATGTCATTCAGAAATGGGCCTATTGCCCAACTCGCAATGCCCCATTCACTCCAATATCCTCTCATTTAATCATCTAACCCTTTGCTCAGTAAGATTCCATAGGACTACCTACACCCCCTGCCTCATGCCCATCCATGTGCCTGCCAGCCAGTATAACCAACTGCATACCTCTATCTGGAATACAGTGTCTTATATCAAATCTCAGTTCCATATTCCCGTGGCATCCTTTTTCTTGCTTATTTAGGACTTGGCAGAGAAAATCCCTCTGGTAAGGTCCCATCACGTGCCACCAAAGGCAGCGTTTAGAGGCAGAGTTTGCATGAATTAGGCGGTGTGATCAAAGGCTAATCAGGGGCCTGTCAAACTCGCGCCATTTGAAATGTGGAGGAGGTACTCACCAACCAATTCTCGCATGGCCAGATTGCAAGAGAAAATGGTGGTGGAATGCAATAGAGGTGCTAAGTTAGAGATAGAATGAGAGGCCATTAAAACCCTAGGTCTGCCCTGAGTACCAGGAGAGCAACATCAGGTGCTGTCACCCTGGCACTCTGGGTCAGCACCCTGTGTTCCTCTCCTTGTGGTCAGGGAGGGGCTTATTTATGAGAGTCCTGCATCACTTTTGCACCATGTAAACAGGTACATGCATGACGCAAGGCTCTCATAAAGATTTATGAAGCCACGGAAAGCCACAGTGCGTAGCTTTGAATGGCCTCATAAATCATGAGTAAGGTGATGCAGTGCAAATCACTGCGTCGTCTTATTCTTCGCCCGGGAGGCATCCCATGGTCGTTGAGGTGGGTTTTCCCCTGCAATACCCATGTAATTTGACACTTACAAAGTGATGTAAACCAGGCGAAGCTCAACATCCGTATGCCTCCCGCGGAGAGGCGTAAGGAGTTTTCCTGTTTTTTTTCCTCTTTCTATGTGTGCTGCATTTTGCAGCACACATACAAAGAGAAAAACGTCTTGTAGGATTGATTTTTGACAGGCTGGAGCCCCTTCCTGCACAAAACAACCCTGCCTGCAACGGAGGCACCCTTACGCCATGGTGCAGGGGTGCCTACTTTGGCGCTAGGCTGCCAAAACGGCACCAGCGCAGAGGGAATGGACAGGAAGGCACTGTATTAATTAAATACAGTGCATTCCTTCCCTTTCACTTTGGCCTAGATCAATGCAACAAGGTGCCTTGTTGCACTGCCCCACTGCAAAATGCCATAAATGAGGCCTGGAGAGTATTTTTCCTTGCAGGTAGTGTGCAAGTAACCTAGGTAAAATGAGAATTCCGGGGAGTCCCTCACATGAAACATGCATGGATGTGGTACTGCCATGGGATCTACGGAATTCCCATTATGATGGAGGGTGCATGCATGCCCCAAAAACAGTTCAAAGGACAAAAATGCCCAGACATTCTGAGTAGTTGTAAGGATTCCCCACCACATCATGTTTTTCCAAAAGGGAAACTTGGAGACTCCCCCAGGTTCAGGGGTGCAACGGTCCTGATACGGTGCGTTTTGTCTCTGGGTTCTTTGAGGCAGGGCCGGACTGGGAACCGAAACTGGCCCTTCCAACCTGCTCGGGTGGCCCCCGGGGGCGGTAGGGGGTGCGGCTGAGCTGTTTTCAGGGGCAGGTTTCAGCCGATTTTGTTACACGGGTGGCCGATATTGCAGGCCCCTGGTAACAAAAACGACCCCCAGGGGCACAAAACCAGCCCACACCCTGCCGGCCCACCAGAAAAACGCTGGTTGCCCACTACAGCCAGTTCGGCCTTGCTTTGTGGCATCCCTACAGAGCTGCTAGATTGAACAGGAACATCAGCAGGGCACATGTATCATCTTGGTGGATTTCCACCCTGATTTGTTGATATTTCATGTTACCAGCTCATTGCAAGATTGGATGAGAGCAAGACTGCAATACATGTACTAAGATAGATGCTGCTACTCTCTCTCCAAGCGCTGGAACACATATAGGCTGCTTAGGGCTACGCACACACCTTTGCACCATAGTACAAAGGTGTGTTTGTGAGTCTTTCATAGGTTTCGTACAGAAAGTGATCCTTCCAGTAGAAAATACTATGCCTAGATAACGTTACAAATATTCCCACTCTTTATATGTGCTGTACACAGCACATGTGCAAAGTCTGAAAAGTTTGAAGGAGTAAAAGCATTTGTCCAATTTTGTGTCTGCCCTGAGAAGAAGTCATGTTTAACGCAAAACCCCATGTCCCATTGTTAGCAGATAGGGTGTTGTGCCAATAACCAAGGGTGGCAGAGTGGGAATGCCCATGCACTACCGTTGGCACGGCCTTTGATGAAAAGTAATGCAAAAAGTTTTGTACTGGATAGTAAATTCAAAATTAACAATTTGCACCAGATTGTATCACTGTCGTTGACTTTGCACCCATGGAAAGTGTTGATAAGTCTGTCCCCTAAATATGTCAGACAAGGAAGTGACCAGAACTCTGGTTGAAGTTATTTCTCCAATTCCAGCACTGCTTTGAGAATGCTTTATCCTCGTACCCTAGGTTGGGAGTAAAATACTCTAGGGTTTGGCCAAAGGCCACCTTTGTCGATATGTATCTGTGGTCAGAGGAACTATGCCCTGCAAGTCTTCCACCCTAAAAGAGGTCAAACAAATGATTCAGATAGGTATTAATGCTACATTAAGACGAGTGCATGAAATTCAATAAAAGAACAAGGAGAATTTGAATGTCCCATGTCATGGTTTCATGGCATCACAGCCTGCAGGTAGCTTGGAAATCATTGACTATATATTAGAGGAGATGATAGTTCCCTGGGTCTTTTCATACATGTATCCCCAGTAGAGAATTGATACAAGCAGGATTTGTATCAATTGGGTATCCTCGCTGTGATCATGCACAACAGTGCATATTTGCCAGCCCCACTGATTTCGGAGGTAGGCTACCACTTGTTTGGCTGTGAGGACCCTCCAAGGAACCTAGAGCTGAACATACCACAAAGCTGGTTCAGCCATTATGCAACCCTTTATCTGAACACAGGTGTAAAACTCCTATTAATAACCAATGGTCAAGTCACACCAAATCAGGATCACCTGAAGGTCAATATCCCTTTGAAATTTATCAAAGAAATTGAAAAACATTTTCAGAAATTTTGATTCAAAGGCAAGCAGGAGTGTATATATGAGCATGAAGTGGGAACTCGTACATCAAAATACAGACCACTTAAGACCCATGGTTAATTTGCTAAATTTCTGCGTTCTGTTAGATGATCCATCAGGCGCTCCTTTATATTACTTAAACCAGAGGCAAATCAATGAATTCACTGAATAAGAAGTTGTTCAAGTGATTCCAGCCCAAAAACTGCTTAAAGCAGCTGGCCCAGAAAAATGCCTAACATGTTTTCTGGAACCACTTAAACTTATGGTCAACTGCACTGACTAGGTCATTTAAAACACTTGGCTTCATGAAGAGATTACATCTTTTTGGAACAAAAATCTATAAATGTCCCATTATATCACAAGGGGCCAAGAGACCAACTGGAAAACTATTGGGCAATCTCACTGCTCGATGGAGTGGGAACAATCTTTGGAAAATTGTTGCTATCCTGCCTAGACCAGTGGTTGGGGGAAAAAGATCTACTACCTCCATATCAAGCGGGTTCCAGGATGTGCCAGAGCACAGTGGACCAAGTAATGTAATGAAATCTTATTTGCTCAAAATCCATTTCCCATTTAACATCTTCCTTATACTTGGTATTTATTGATCTTCAAGTGGCATTTGCCATCGTTAACCATTCCATTCTATGGCAAATTCTAAAGCGACAGGCTATAAGTCACTAAACCTGCTAGTCACAATACATTATTATACTACCTCTTGGGTGAAATAAAGCACAAGGGGTGAGGGCATCAAGCAAGGTTGCTGGGTAGCACCAACTTTATTTAACTGCTATATAAATGATGTTGTAAAAGTGTTGAGGAACCTTGATCTAGACATAACAAAAATAAACAAAGACTGGATACCAATACTTCTCTTTACGTACGACGCGGTGCTACTAACCCAAACAGAACTATCGAAGCATCATCTTCTGGCAGATTTTGAGTCAGTTTGTGCCTCTAGAAGTCACACTAACAATGTCGGAAAAATTAAGGGTGAGCATGACAGGGAAAGGGCAGAAATATGCTGTATTTAAGTAAATTCCTGCCTTTTCCTCTGCGCTGGCGCCCTTTTGGCTGCCTAGCGCCAGAGCAGTCACTCTTGCATCATTGTGCAGAACATTAAATTCTCCTGATGACATCAGGTCAGAAGTCCGTGGCATTTTTCTCTGATGTGGGTCACTCAACACATAATGCTGAATCCTGTGATGTCATCATCTTGCCAAAGGTCATGAGACGTAATGTCCAGTGTCGTCATCATTATACTTATTAATGGTTTTTAAAAATTAAAAACTCAACCTCTTTTTCCTCAAAGAATGTTTATAAGTATGCTACTGCCATAATAAAAGCACTGGAAGCACAAAGTGAAATGACGTCACTCTGCCTGCTTGAGAGCTCGTCTTCTGCCTCTTTGGTCCTACTAGATATATGTCCCTTTCCCTCCCACTGCCCATAAGGGACAACTGTCCACTGCAGAATAGCGTGTCCAGCAGCCCCCTTTTATCTATAGGTGATTGACTCCTGCCCGTAGGCGCGTCGCCAATGCCAGGTGCTGGATGCCCTTAGGAAGTTTAAATGTATAGCTCAGTAGCGCCACAGGAGGAGCTTTTTTGCTAGGGTACTCACATTCGAGTTGCTGAGATCCATGTCACACAAACTTCCTATGTTTCATGATTTTGTTTTGATGTGTACATTACATCTATAGGTAAAAGAGCGGCACGACCTAGGACTTCCACTCTGTTACAGTAATGAGTTAAAATGAGAAAGCGGGACAGATTCAAGGTACCATCACAGCACTCCCATCCGCAATCCTTCATTCATTATAGTGCTGCACATGGGCCCTAGCCTTGCCACTCTCTTACCTATAGATGTCCACTGATTGCCCCAATCTCTTCTTTATAAGTCCCCATCAAAACAAAATCATGAAACATAGGAAGTCTGTGTGACATGCATCTCAGTAACTCGAAGGTGGGTGCAGTGGCAGGCAAGCATTGGTAAATGCATTAGGTTTTGGCTATGTGACTAATAAGCTATTTTTTATTGTAAGTTGTAGCTTGCTGAGTAGTTGTACAATATAAGTTACAGAACGTCTATTAAAGTGCTATTCTTGTTTATGTACAAAAAGGCAATATACTGTGCTGTTACTGGTGGTATAGTGCGAGTAAGTAATAGCAACATTTTGAAAAATTAAATGAAATCTGGAAATAATAGAATTAATTTATGTAATCACAATATTATGTGTTTAGAGGAGTTCTGACAACTTTTGGACCCAGTGCCACTGCACCTGCTGCACCATTCAAATCATGCCCCTAGTACCTGCAAGATAACTGCATTTGTGACTGCCTGTTTAGTAGTAAAATATAGCAATATTTGGTGTTTAGAGGAGTCAAGGCAGCTTTTGGACCCAGTGTCACTGCACCTGCTGCACAATTCAAATCATGACCCTGTTGTCTGTAAGGTAGTTGTAATTGTGACTGCCTGTTTAGTAGTAAAATATAGCAATGTTAGGTGTTTAGTGGGGTGACTGGAACTTTTGGTCCTGGTGCTACTGCACCAGCTGCACCATTCAAATCATGCACTTGTGACTGCCTGTAGAGTTGTAAAATATGGTAATATTTGATGTTTAGTGTAGTTGTGACAAATTTTGTCCCTGATCTCGGTGCCACTGCACCTGCTGTACCATTGAAATCATGACACTAACACTTGCTAGATAACTGCACTAGTGACTGCCTGTTTAGTTGTAAAATATAGCAATATTAGGGGTCTTAATTACAAGAAAGTGCCGTGGCACTGCAAGCCCTTTGGCTGTGCCACGCTGCGGTACGTTCAAAACACAGGGATACGTCATATTTACAACAACATGACGCATCCCTGTGTGTTTCCTTGCGCTGGCGCACAATCAGCTGCCATGCACCATTCAGACACCCTTGCGCCATGGTGCAAGGGCGCCTGCATTGTGGGGAAATTGTTGCTGTGCAGGAAGGGGAACCTTCCAGCACAAAAACAATAACGAAAACAATAAAAGGAGGTGATTTCCTCTTCCTATGTGTGCTTCAGAATGAAGCACCCCCGGAAAGAAGAACAAACGAGGATAAATGTAAACATTTCTCCTTGTTGGGCCTCGCTACACCACCCCAGGGGTGGCGTGGCATTCTGACACACTTCCAGATTTACGAATTCTTGTAAATCTCTAAATGCTGCAGAATACCTGGGTGTTGCGTGAGAACACCCACAGGAAAAAACCCATGCCACTCCCCTTTCACACAAAGTGTTGCGTAAGAAGGGACCATATTTCCAAGGACAGGAAAAGCCACGCAGGATGGCTTTACCTGTCCTTGTAAATATAGAACAGGAGGTTGCGCCAGCAGTGCGTCACAAAAAGTGACACACCAGTGGTGCAAAGGGATTTTAAATAAGCCCCTAGGTGTTTAGAGGAGTTCTGAAAACTGAAGCCTGCTGCATCATTCAAATGATGACTTTGTTGCCTACATGAAAACTGCACTTGCTGCCTATGAGGTAGTAAAATACAGGAATATTTGGAGGCAGATCTACAAGGAAGTGCCGCAGCACGGCACAGCAAGCCCTTTGGCTGCGCCACACAGCGGCACTTCCGAAGCCCAGGAATGCAACATATTGACAATAATATGTCGCATCTCTGTGCTTCCCCTGTGCTGGCGCACAAACTGCAGCCATGCGCCAGCGCAGGCACCTTTGCACCATGGTGCAAGGAGGCCTGCGTCGTGGGGAGATTGTTTTTGTGTAGGAAGGTGCCCCTTCCCACACAAAAACAATCACTACAGGCATTTTCCTCTTTCAATGCGTGCTGTAGTATGCAGCACGTATTGAAAGAGAAAAAACGAGGAGAAATGAAAAGATTTCTCCTCCTGGTACCTTAGCATTGACATGCATTTCCAGATTTACGATTCCTCGTAAATCTGGAAATGTGTCTCGTTCCATGGGTGTTCCGTGGGAACACCCACAGCAACACCTATGGAACGCCACTTCCGCACAAAGTGCTGCGTGTGAAGGGGCCATATATACAAGGAGAGGAAAAGTCATGCAGGGTGGCTTTTCCTCTCTCTGTAAATATGGAGAAGTGAAATGCACCTCCAGTACGTCACAAAAAGTGACGAACTGGTGGCGCAGGGGCTTGTAAATCTGCCCCTTGGTGTTTAGCGAAGTTATGAGAACGTTTGGCCCTGGTGCCACTGCACCTGCTGCACCATTCAAACCAAGTCCTTTTTAACTGCAATGTAATTGCAATTGTGACAAATTATGGGCCCGGTGCTGCTGCACCTGCTGCCCCATTCAAATCATGACCCTGTTGTCTGCAAGGTAACTGCAATTGTGGCTGCCTGTTTAGAAGGAAAATATAGCATAGCTCTTGTATTTTAACATTTAGAATTTGATCATATTGACCAAATAGATTAAAATGAAAAAATCAATCCGTTAATGCCTAAAAAGTGCAAAGAAAGGTACTGAGGCATGAATAGGAAATGCCACAAACGTTCTAAGGCTAAAGCTTTCTACTTTACACAACTAAATAAAAACAAGCATTGGTAATGCATCGGTTACTCCTGTGTAATGAATAATGAGCTGTTTTAATCAATCATGGTCTGGGAGAAGGAAAGAGCTCCCTGACAGATTACATAGGAGTGGAGAGGATGTGGCACAGCAGCCAGAGCTGCTGACTCAAGAGCTGGGGTTCCCGGTTCGAGTATTGGCGGAGCCCCGCAACATCCTGTGATTCTACGCAAATCCCTTAATCTCTTCGGGTGAAAATTGGTACATAAATATGCTGCAAGAGTAAATGGCAAAGCTTTATGAAACTATAGTTCCACCAAAGTGGATGTTAACAGTATTCCAGTGGCGGGAAACTGATAAGGGAAACAGATGAGGAACAAGCATTGGTAAATGCAGGAAAATATGCAACAGCCAATAGAAATGGAAGAAAGAGGAGGCGGAATAAAACAAATTGATTTCTCAAGCACAGTGCAGGCAAAACCTCAAAAGCAAGCATTCCAGCATACTGTGTGAGAAGCTGTCTGCCTTTTCTGTGAGAAGAGATCTTATCTTGACAGTAAATGGGGCTTAAACAGTGTGAACAGCTTTAGTAGAAATATCATAAATGTGTGCAGCCAGGGGAAGATAAAAAAAAATACAAGTTCCACACAAAAGCGAATGAAAACAATAATTTGGCTATGGGAAATGATAAGAGCCCCCTTTTAAGATGTATTAAATACAAGAGATTTTACAAGCACAACACAAGCGCTGTGCAGGTAAAACCTAAAAAGCTCCTCCCATAGCGCTGCTGGGCTATACATTTAAACTTCCTAAGGGCATCCGGTGCCTGGCATCGGTGGTGCTCCTACGGGCAGGAGTCGTTCACCTTTGGTTAAAAGATGGTTGCTGGACATTTTATATTGCAATGGACAGTTGGGCTCTTATTACTCAATCTCACCTCTTACCAAGCCACTGAAAGACACCTGGGCTCTGTCACGCTGCTTGTGAGCTCGCCAGTGACTTTTCTTGAATCACGTACTAAGCTGTCCTAATATAGACACACGTTAGGAGTGGTGTTGGAAATAGCTGACATTTTATTTGTAGTCTGCTCGTAACTGTCTTTTTTCACTTTCATCACTGCAGAGACCTGATTGGTTGCTCTCGATCCCCATGTGTATTTTACCAGCCTATGTCACTGATAGTATGTTTATCAACATTAGCTATAACAGTTGTATATGGTTTTAAAAAAACCTTTTTGTGTTATGGAAACTTAATAATTAATTTAAAAAAAATCTCATTCCATCAAGTCAGATTTATAGGAAAAACTCGTCCATTCATTCCATCCAGTATCATCCTGTGGGAGTGGGGGATGGTCACATCATGCTAAACTATGGAAAACGCTTTGTGCCATTGGCTGCCAACCAGCCAAATCAAAATAAAACACTCCAGAAGGTGCAAATCGTTGCTGGGTGACTGATCTGTGGCCTGAAAAATCATGCACCTCTCGCAGGGCACCTCAACAGTCTGCACCGGCTGCCTGCAAGAGAAGCAATTACATTCAAGATTTTCTGGCCCCCATACAAATACATTGAAAGCGCAACCCCCAATTATTTGCTGAAAAAAACGATGCCATAACCCCATCAGGGAGCCTTCACTCAGCAGATTCGATCCTCCAGTCACGCGCATATGACTGGGGATTCTGCGGGGCAGATCCTCGCCTCGTGAAGAAGCTGTGCGGGCAAATACGCTGAGGCAGTTATGAGAGTCTCAAGACTCACCTTTTCTAAACACTCAATGCATTATTCACCCTTTTTCCTTTTGATCTTGTTTGCTGCCACGTTACCTCTCCTGCAAAAACAACAATTGATGGACAGAATGTAGAACAATGTCATACATTCACCCCAGTGCAGAGATCTGGGTCTAAATCCATCGTTTTTTTGCTCACCATGCCATTCTAGTTTGAACCCAGCCATATGCAAATCAGTCTTGACCCTGTGCCCAATGGGAACAGTCCAGCCCAAGCTGCCAGGCCAGGTCCTCCCTGGACTGGAAACAAGCATCCGAGGACCGGTTTCAGGGTTTCACCCCTCTTCAGCCAGGATAGCTTGACTCCAGTGGCATGGAGAGTACGGGACTCACGTCTGAGCATACCCGTCCCACTCGGGGTGACAAATGCAAAAAGAACTATTGATGAACAGAATGCAGAACAATGTCATACATTCACCCCAGTACAGAGATCTGGGCCTAAATCCATCGTTTTTTTGCTCACCTTTCCATTCCAGTTTGGACCCAGCCATATGCAAATCAGTCTTGACCCTGTGCCTCATGGGAACAGTCCAGCCCGAACTGCCAGGCCAGGTCCTCCCTGGACCGGAAACAAGCATCCTAGGACCAGTTTCGGGGTTTCACCCCTCTTCAGCCAGGATAGCTTGATTCCAGTGGCATGGAGAGCACGGGATCTACGTCTGAGCATACCCGTCCCACTCGGGGTGACAAATGCAAAAAGAACTATTGATGGACAGAATGCAGAACAATGTCATACATTCACCCCAGTACAGAGATCTGGGCCTAAATCCATCGTTCTTTTGCTCACCTTGCCATTCTAGTTTGAACCCAGCCATATGGAAATCAGTCTTGACCCTGCGCCCAATGGGAACAGTCCAGCCCGCACTGCCAAGCCAGGTCCTCGCTGGACCGGAAACATGCATCCTAGGATCGGTTTCGGGGTTTCAGCCCTCATCAGCCAGGATAGCTTGACTCCACTGACATGTTTTAATGTATCATCTCATATGTATTTGTACCTGGTCATTTTAATGTTGATTAGGCCTTGCAAGTGCCTATTCGTCCCAGCCCCTATACTCTACAATGCCCAGCTATTGCACTCGCCCATGTACATTGTATCTTCTATGCATCCTATGCAACTTGATCTTCGTACCCTGTGTATCTGACCTCTGTAAGCTGGTCCTAAACTTTGTTATCATGTAAGACCTTGCCATATTCAATGCATTTTCATATGTATTCCATGTTAGTGCCTACACACTACACCACTTGCAGATTGCATGTTGTAAGCAAAAAGTAACAAGCAACCATTAAGTCTGAAAGCCCAGCTCTATCACAGAATCCAGTGCAGGCATTTGTGAGGGGAGGTGACCGATATCTAAAAAGGATATGAACACCAAATATAAACTGTTAAGATTCAAAATGGAGCCGGCCAAGTTGAACATAGCAAATAATGATTTTCAGGCAAGGATAGGCCCAGTTGTAAGAAGTTTATCATAGATGATTGTGAGCCGAATGAATGCCGACAGTGAGCAGCTGTAACAGACAGGCTCCAGTATCAGGAACGTTATATGGCATAGATAGCCCACTCCATTGGGAAGAAGCTAGAGTCCACTGTTATCATGAGGGTTTGAGCAGGATGACAAGTTTGGGATGAACCTCACACCATTCCTGATAGGGACCCTTCATTGTCTAAGGAAGAAGGCACAAGTGATGCCTCCGGGTGTGCTATCACTGGTAGGAATACTTGTTGAGATGGACAGAACATGGACCAAGGGAGGCGGAAGGTTTCTGGTTTTACAAATGAGTCGCTAGGCTTTGTCAGCATGGAGAGCATAACTTGATAACTCAGTTGTGTTTCTTTCCTCATTCAGGGAGACTCTGGCGGCCCTCTTGTGTGCCAGGAGAACGGTGCATGGACCCTGGTGGGCATCGTCTCTTGGGGCAGCAATACATGCTCCCCATCCTCTCCTGGCGTCTACGCCCGCGTGACCGAGCTCAGGGCCTGGGCAGACCAGATCATCGCTGCCAACTGAGTCCTGAAACCAAGAACATCAGAAAGAACCTTGAGGGAAGTGACTGTCAATTTCAAGGAAATATGGCAAAATGTTTAATAAAAAGCTTGCCACTGACTGGTGATGTTGTTTACATTCATTGATAACCAAATATAGCAATTTGTACCAGTTCATTGTGACGGAATGAGATGGCGGCTTATCAGAATGAAGCCGGATTGTCCAACGAGGTGTGAAGGCGGGTGGGGGGCGGGGGGTGTAGCAAGACAACAGTTGGAAAGCAACCGTTAAGCACTTGTCATAAAGTGTATAGCAAAGAGACAATTCGAGCAGAGAAACTAACCATTTGCAATCATAATTCATAGAAAGTTCTCGTCCAAAATCTTGTATGACTCCTGCATGAAAGTTGTAGTGTGTAACTGTGAAAAGACGATGGATCCAATTGTACACGTTCCATACTAAAGATGTGTATTTCCAGGCCGACCCTGTTAGTGAAGTGAATTTGCTGCACAGAATGGAAGAGAACAGAACAGCACCACACCTACTTAGAGATGGTGCTCTTCTGATGTCTCCTGGCCCTGGAACACCTTTGGCTGCCGAGTACCAACGCAGACACCCTTGCACCATAATGTAAAAGCGTCTGAGTTATTGCAAATATAGTTTTTGTTCAGAAAGCGGTACCTTCCAGTTCAAATTCTATATTTTCAATCATTTCCCTCTTCGTATGTGTGCTGTAGAATGCAGAACCCATGCACAGAAGGAATAAGCATTGGCAATGGCAATTAGTCTGGCTTTTAAATAAAAGTGCCTCTTGTGTCACTGATAGGTTTAGGCACTCAGTAGGTCCTCATACAGATACTTTGGCACTTATCTTTGAGTCAGTGGATGAATGCATGAATACATGAGTGCAATCAGTCGGCATATGCTTGCAATAACGAAACTAAATTTAGCAACGGGTGTCTGTCTTGCAGTTATTGTAAAAAGTCTATAATTGTTTTAAAGTTTCAGCTTTGCTGCCACTTTTAGACCTTACGTGTTGGTCATCTCGGAATGATAAAACAAGGATACACTGTGGACAACAACATTCTATCATGGTCTCCTGATTTAGAAGTGGCCATGTGGGATGCGGCGTACTGCAGATGAAATGTGCGGCAAGCTACTGCCCCATTAGCACTGCCTAGAGAGCTGTTGTATTGAATTACCTAATATTAAAATAAAAAGAGAAGAAGCAAAGAAACAAAAGATAAACAATTGAAGGAGAAAATTGAAAACCAAAGGACTGGCCCAGCAGCTCTGGCAATGAAGTGTACTCATTTTCAGGTGAGTGCACTCGTCATCATAAAATGTCATCATTCACCGTGGAAAAGAACCAATTACTGATGGGGACTGAACCATTATCCCATGCAGTACGCTGTCATGGGTGGAAGCAGAGTGTAAATTACACTCAGACAGACCATTGGCAGAACAGAGCTGGTCCAAAGGCCCTCTATACACCCATGTGGATATATAGTCATATATATGGAAGTATGTTTTATTTCATGATTTGTTTTTGTGACATAATTCGGGCAGACAGATAAGAAGATATTCTAGAAAGAGTTATTATAGAGTCAAACTTTTCCCCCTTGGATTTCTCAGAGGCCGTAACCAACAACAAAACCCTTCCCAATAAAGGTAATTTGTGACATTTCATTTAACGAAATACCTATCTGTGGATTTTAATACAGAGAAATAAAAATCAACATTTAAATACCAATTGGCTTTAACTCATGCATTGCACTATCAATATCTTTATCATGGCTTTTCACAATATAGATCAGATCTACAGCATAAGAAATATGTTTTCCTTGTGAACTAAAGAGGACTCTAGCTGTTATCATTGGCTTGCTACTATAGTCATCTCAAGCCTGCTATGTTGGTTGTGAGCTTTCCCACATGGCAACCACCAGCAATACCATAATACAATTACAAATGTGTACAAATTGTCAAAAATATATAAAATTCCTACTAATAGAGCCCAATAAGGATTACCATAGTACAATTGTCTATCCCTATGGCTTGTTTGGGTGGGTCACCAACATTAGAACCATTGCCTATTAAGCTGTCAAAACCACTTTCAAAGGACCAGGGGCACACAAGTGCTACTGGGCCCAACCCTGGGGGTAGAGACATTTTACACTTGATTTTTGTTTTAAAACAGTATTTTATTGAGTTTCAGAAAACATACATTCGAGCCTGTGGTCCCCGAGATGAGCAGGGGAGAAAGTCAGCATACAGTACTATAGATAATATGACAATCAAGTCACAATGTCATAGCCAGCCCCCCCAGATACTTGTGATGCAGCTCAGTCCGTCAGCTGGCCTGACCCAGTCCAATGTGTGAAGCTACAAGAAGAACTCCTGATCACCTCCCTCCCCTCCCACACCCAAAACACCCCCAACAAAGCCCTCCCACCCCAACCGCCCACCCAAGCATGTCGCCAGATACAACAGCAGCCAAAAGGCACTCAAATCTCCCGCACCACCTATCAGTCTCCCTCCCTCGGAGGTCGGGGCAGCTCAGGTATCAGAGACACAGGGGGAAGCCTCTCACCATACTCGCAGGGATCGCAGTGCTCATCGTACTCCCACAGGCGGGCAAGGTCGTTCAAGGGGCCCGTTCCACATCCCTCCCATCCAGTGCATCCTCCTCATCCAAAGCCGGGTGTTTGACCAAGTCCAGGAGTGCCACCCATGCCCGGGCCATTTCCAAGCACTTCTCAGTCCCATTACGCTGAGCCATACAGAGCCTATAGTTCCCCTCGCTTTCTGCCCACTTCACTAACTCTTTATTCCATCGCACAAGGCTAGGCCCCTGGCTCTCTTTCCAGTGGGAAGTAAGATCTCTCTTATCTAAGACCAACCCTAGGTCAATGAACCTGCTGGTAATCTTAGTTTTGGCTGTGTGGGGGAATCAATGTAACAAGCAGACCCCCGGAGTCACAGCTATCTCCCTCTCCGTCACAGCCAGCAGGACAGCCATCACCCATCTCCAGAAGTCTCCCACCCACGGACATTCTCAAAACATGTAGAGAAAACTCGCCCCAACCTGGGCACACCGGGGACAAGTGGCCTCCACCCCAAAAAATTCAGCAATTTTACCAGGCGTGAGGTAGGCCCTATGAAAAACATAGAATTGAATGAGCTGGAAGCGCGCATTCCGAGAACATTTCCACGGCCGTTCTACAATCATCTCCCAAGGTCTGTCTGCAAAGGGCTCCCCCAGATCCGCCTCCCACTTGAGGCGCAACGCCGTCAGGGGCTGCTGCAGATCGCGGGTGATCCAGCGGTAGAGACAGGTCACTGCTTTAAAGGTACCCGCGGCCATCACCACATATTGACATGCGAGAGACATATCTGGCTCCAAGAGTCCCCTTCCCCAGTGCATTCTGACAGCCGTCGTCAAAGCCGCATGGAAGCGAAAGTCCCCTCGCGGGGGATCATGTCGTTCTCTAAGGTCATTAAAAGGGAGAAGGTTACCGTCCTCATAGAGGTCTCCGAGCACCATAACCCCCGCCTCCTTCCAGGCCGACAACTGACTCCAATCCCCCCGTGGGGCAGGAGACCTTTTACACTTGATGACCTGGGGCTTGACCTACTATGGATTCTTGGTAACTGGGCCAAGTACTCTTTCTGCACTTGACTCTCAAGATATCGTGGTCCGAGCATATTCCCTCAGAGGGGACAATGCGGTTACAAAATAGTGAATACGGGCTCACAACTCAAAATGCCTGCAGAAGCAGCAATAAATTATTGTCCAGTCAAATGATCACTTTTATGAAAAAAGAGACGTTTTTATTTGTACCACTACACAAAGTAAAAATACAGCATTCAGAGACAACTACTCAAAGCCCCTTGAGATTGGAGCTCTAGTGTTTCAATGGTGTTTCCCTGTCCCACTCCCTCCTCGCGTTAACAATAGTGGTTATACCTCATTCATTATTGGTAACATCCAGGGTATGCCCTACTAGTAGTCGGAGTCTCAAGAGGCCACTTTGACAGTTAAAGCCAACAGTGTTCCAGCGCCGCAGCTCTACTAGCAGCTAGGTCTCCCAGGGATGACCGGCTTGGAGCCAGTCTTCCCGCACCAGCAGGTGCAAAGCGGTCAGAGTTCCTCAGTGCGGCTCATCCCTGGGCGCTCACAGTGGTTGCAGCCGCTGGTAAGTCGATTGCATGCATACCAGGTGGCTGCAATTAGCGGTTCAGAATTTCTCACTCACGGTAGTGCTCCTGATGTGATAGGAGGCTTCCTGTGGCACCTCCTGAAAGGCAAGTGTTCTTCAGGTCCTGAAAAGATTTGGCTAAGACAATCCTGTCTTGGGTACCTTGTCTGGGTGATGGGCACCAGTGCTCTCTCAGCGCCCTCACTTCTCAACCAGGGCAGAACAAGTTACAGTCCTAGATGCTCCCTGTGTCGTCCTCTGCCATACAAGGTCAACGCAAATCACATTCCACGAGCTCCGGCCCAATCAGCATGGTGATACTCTCTATGGTGGCCCCTCCTGGCATTCAGAGTCGCCATTTTACTACCACTCAGGGTTATGGCCCCTTTCTGCAGGGCAGTCATCCTCTGGCATCCCTTCTAGCATTCATATTCGCCGCTCTGCTACCGTACAGGGGTGTAGCCCCTTTCAGCATGGTAAAGTTTCTCATGTTGCCTCTACTGACGTATGTGGTCACGGCCTCGCTACCACACACAGGCTCCGGTCCGATCATCACAGCACAACACATGGCTAAGCTCACAGCGGCTCTCTGCTGACATATGGGGGTGCCAGCACTGTCCTGCACATGTGCAATGACTCGATTGGGACACTCGACAGAGCTCCCAACTGGACCTTGCTCCATCCAACGCTCTCCTCTTCCACACAGGCCTTGGCAAGCAGGTAGGTGATGTTACTCCAGGACAGGTGGTCTTGGATTTCCTGGGTGATGCCCTGTCACAAAGCAGGAGGACTAGCAGGCCTTGGCTTCCACTCCTGGCCATAGGAAGAAGTCTTGCAGAGCTTTCCCTCCTCACACAACCTGTTTGACTGCTTGGCAGATGACAATTTTTGGTGTGTCAGTCTTCCCTTCTTACCGTCCAAATGTGATTTAGGGTCTGAATCTTTGATGTTTTATGTTGGGGTTCTGCTTGTTTTGAAGTGACCACTCCTCTTTTCTCTCTTCCTCTTGAAAAGCAGTCTGCCACAGCAGGAGTATCTCTAAAGCTGATAATTCCACAACACGGGCCATGGCAGTGACTAGAGTTCACACCTGGATGTCAGCCACAGTGATATTATCAACCAGTACACACTTGTTAAGCTGTCTCAGGTCCACACACAATCTCAGAGACCGATCAGGTTTTCTAGCAGCCACTACCGGAGCCAACCAAGATGTTCCCTCAACCTCTTCAATAATGCCCTGAGATTTAAGTTTGTCAATCTCTTTAAACATATCTTCTTTGACTGTAAAAGGAACATTTCTCACCTTACTAGACACAGGAATAGATCCCGGGACCAACTTTATTTTATGGCAGTAGCCTTTAAGACACCCCAACCTTTCACCAGACACTTGGGGAAATTCTTCCATGAGTTGGGAATCTAAAGAAGCATTATCAATGGACCCAATGGTATTCTTCTCTTTGCTGATAACCGGCGGAGTACTATTGGGATCTAACATGACACCCAGATCTTTTTGGTGCCACCAGCTAATAATACTATCACCCTTTTTGGAAACATAGATCTTCCCAGAGGTGAAACGATCCTTAAATTCAATTAATCCCACAAAGTACCCTCTCAATTCAATGGGATCACCACCGTAGGCGGTAGGACGAATGTCAGGTTTCAACAGCTTTACTTTAGTGCTCAAATTGTCACTAAAAATGTATTAGAGACAATGGTAATCTTAGCTCCTGAGTCAAACAATACTTTAGTTCTATGACCTTCCACTAGAAGTCTAGAGGCCCATCACATCCAACTTGGACTACAATCTGTCCACATTCAAAATCATGTAAATCTGTATAATTTTCTTGAGAAACTTTATTTACAACCCCTCTAGAAGCTTTGATTCTACAAGCATTTACACTGTGACCTTTCTTATTACAAAAGGAGCATAAGGTATTCAGGGTGGGACAAGATTTATCATTTGCCCAGTGAGTTGTGCTGTTACATCTGTAACACTTACCACTCTTTTTAAACTGAGCACGAGATTTGACATTCGACTTTTCTTTAGTCTGAGATTTCCTTTCAGAATCAGTAGGCTTCCGAGACACAGCAGTATCAACTACTGTGACATCCGAACTAACTTTGTCAATATCCTTTTTTATCTCTTTCACACACGCTAATGAGTGTTCTATTCTTTTAGCTATAACCAACACCTCATCAAGAGAGGGTTCGTCTTTAAGCCAAAGTTCATCTCTCACTTTTTTCAGAGATACACCAAGCATAAATTGATCTCTTATCCTTTCCTCAATCAGGATATCAAATTTGCAAGAGGATGCTAGACGTCTGAGATCAGTCACATAATTTTCAATGCTTTCACCCTCTTTTTGCATGCGTCTACCAAAATGATAGCGTTCTAAAATAGTACTAACTTTAGGCAAATAATGTGCATGAAGCTTATACATACATTGTTCAAATTCATTCAGACCTGTAGCAGCACTGCTTGGAACATCGGGAAGATGATCAAAAACATCCTGACCCTCAGATCCAAGACAGTGCATTAGTAGAGCCGTTTTCCTCTCCACACTGAGAGAAGTACCGCATACACGAGCATATCGCTCAAAAACTTTCTTCCACTTAGACCATTTAATAGGTGGATCACCAGGAGATTGCAAAAAAAAACGGTGCAGCCGTAACATTTTGCATGGCTCAAGAGATAACTTTTTTTTTATTTTTATACTGCTGATCTCCACTTATTAAACAAAGTACACTTCACCACATACTACAACCATACACATCAAATATGCTATGTCCAATAAGTATACCTAGCTGCACAAATGACTATAAGCTGAATAATGGGAATGTGAAAGTTAATAAAGTTCACAGAATTTTAAAACTGCGCATATCCGCATAACTTAGCAAAACAAAACGTAGATTACTGTATTTATAGTTCAAAAGCTGTGTGTGTCAGCGCTGCTTGATTAATGTTGAAGATACCCTCGTAAACACACAGCGCTAAGCGTTCCGAAGTTATGGATCAGGGTTGCTGTTGTTAATAAAATTAATTGGTCTTAATAAAAGCTGTGCGTGTCAGCGTAGTTGACAATAGACACGCAGAATAATTTACTTGCAGTTAAATAGATTGGCAAAAACACGCTGAAAGGTGTCTTTGCTGTTGAACAGCTGTGTGTGTCAGCGTTGATTAGACCCAATCAAAACACCCTCACAAAGAAAACTCCGTCCTTGCCTTTACTATTGAAGAGCTGTGCGTGTCAGCGCTGTTCGATCCAAAACAAAGACAGCCTTGACACACAGAATGATGCCTTTACCATAGAATAGTTGTGTGTGTCAGCGCTGTTTAGACACACAGAATAATGCCTTTGCCATTGAACAGCTGTGTGTGTCAGCGTTGCTTAGTCCAAGATAAAGACACCCTCGCAAAGTAAACGCCCCACACTCTTGACTGATCGTGCGAGCGGCGCTTGTTGTAGAACAATGGACGTCAACAATGGCTCCTTTGCGCACCAGCACATCGTGCGTTTCAAGGTTGCTAGGGCAACAGGAGACGCTGCGTTCCAGACGGAGAGAGACGTATGACCAATCGCCTTAACAGCTACAATGGTGGTATCCAGCAGAGTGACGACCGCTTCAGGGAATGCTGAACGAACACCAGATCAACGCTCCTATCTCGACGACTGGTTGTTGAAGGCTGGCTCGCGCAGGCAGTCGTCTCCCACCTCCAGACTACGGTCGACCTCCTGCATTTGCTGGAGTTCTCCATCAACGTGCCGAAGTCGCACCTGTTTCCCTCCCAGAAGCTCCTCTTCATCGGAGCGGTTCTGGACACAGCGCAGTTTTGGGTTTATCCTCTCGAACAGCGAGGCAGGGACATTCCAATCTTTCAGTCCATGTCCTGGGTTTTAGTCAGTATGATCTTGAGACTGCTGGGCCTCATGGCCTCCTGCATCCTGCTGACAAATCAAGCCAGATGGCATATGCGGGCTCTGCAGTGGGACCTGAAGTTCCAGTGGGCGCAGCATCAGGGGAACCTGTCCGAATACGTCCAGATCTCGGAGGGCACTGCACGACAATTGCAGTGGTGGCTCACAAACCAGCATTGGGTCTGCGGCAGATCACTTTTCTTTCCCCAACCAGAGCACACAGTGGTGACGGATGCGTCCCTCCTGAGATGGGGCAGCCACATGGGAGAGGCGGAGATCAGAGACCTCTGGTCTCCGGCACAGTTCAGGCTCCATATCAAGCTTCTGGAGCTCCTACTTGCACTGAAGGCATTCCTTCCCTCTGTCAAGGGGAGAGTAGTGCAGGTGTTCACAGACAACACACAGACAACACCACTGCCATGTGGTACTGCAACAAGCAAGGCGAGGTGGGGTCATAGACCCTATGTCAGGAGGCTCTGCATCTCTGGACATGGCTGGAACATCAAGGTATTTCCTTGGTGGTTCAACACTTGGCAGGTTCTTTGAATGCCAGGGCGGACAAACTCAGCCGCAGGTGCATGATGGATCACGAATGGTGTCTTTACTCTGAGGTGGCGCAAGGTCTCTTTCAACAGTGGGGAGAGACTTGGTTAGATCTATTCGCCACCTAAGAGAATGCGGAATGTCAGCAGTTCTGCACGTTGGAATTTCGAAGCCGGCACTCGCTCGGCGACGCTTTTCGTCATGAGTGGAGTTGCGGTCTATTGTGCGCCTTTCCGCCTATACCACTTCTATCCAGAGTGCTGAAGAAGATCAGGCGCGACCGGGCTTAAGTCATTCATGTGGCCCCAGACTGGGCTCGAAGAGTTTGGTATCCCGAGCTACTCAGCATGAGCGTGGATCCCCAATCCGACTGCCTCTTCAGGAGGATCTTCTGTCGCAGCAGCAGGGGACGGTCCTCCACCCAAACCTGTCCAGGCTCCACCTACTTGCATGGAGATTGAGCGTCGACAGTCAGGCTTCCTGATCAGCTCTCTCTTTTCAAGTCCCCTGTTGTGAATAGATTTCTCAAAGGCATTGCTCACATTTTCCCTCCTATTCCTTTTGTGATGCCGCAGTGGGACTTGAATCTGGTTCTCACCTATTTGATGTGCGCTCCCTTTGAGCCGCTTCACAATTGTCCTCTTCGTTTATTGACTTTGAAGACTGCTTTCCTGGTTGCCATCCCCTCCGCTAGGCAGGTGAGTGAGCTCCAGGCTCTTTCCTGTAAACCTCCTTTCCTGTCTGTTCATCCGGACAAAGTTGTGGTCCGTACTCGTCCTTCCTTTTTGCCAAAGGTAGTTACTGCCTTCCATATCGGGCAATCTATCACCTTGCCCACTTTCTTTCCACCTCCGCACCCGTCCAGAGAGGAAGAGAGGCTCCACCGTCTGGACCCAAAACGTGCGCTCTCATTTTACCTGAATCGCACACAACAGTTCTGGGTGGATGACCAGCTCTTTGTTGGCTACGTAGGCGCCAAGAAAGGCCGGGCTGTACACAAGAGAACTATCTCCCACTTGGTGGTCTGTGTATAAAAGTCTGTTATTCTCTGGCTAATAAGGAGCCTCCGGTGGGGCTGCGCGCCCATTCTACCAGGGCAACAGCAGCTACTACTGCATTGGGATGTAGTGTCCCCCTGCAAGACATCTGCCAAGCAGCCACGTGGGCTTCGCTGCACACTTTTACTAAGCATTATTGCCTTGACAGCCAAGTACGGAGAGACGGCTTCTTTGGCTGTTCTGTTCTCCGTGACTTTCTGGTGTGATCTTGGTTTGCAGACCCACCACCGGGGTTGGTATTGCTGGGGTATCTATTCCAAGGTAAGGAATCTATCACTAACGTGTCTCTTTCAGATGCACAAGTTTCTTACCCTCGGTAACAATATATCTGTAAGAGACATTAGTTAGTGATAGATTCCTTACCGCCCCACCCATCCTCCCCATTCTGCCAACAGATTTCTAGGGTTAAGGCCATCCCTTTCAGGGCCCTAGTTTCAATGCACCAGTGGTCAGTATCTTGCATGGCTCTGCGTTCCTGGTGCGGAAAGTCGGGTACAGAACTGACGTCAGCGCAGGGGTACTGCTGACGAAAACTTTCCGAATCCAGTCTGACGCCTGGGGGTAATTCTAAGGTAAGGAATCTATCACTAACTAATGTCTCTTACAGATATATCGTTACCGAAGGTAAGTAACTTGTGCATTCGGTTTCACCTATGTGAATAATAATAAGTTGTTTTTTGTTGGAAGCTGTAGCTTGCTGAGTAGTTGGACAATATAAGTTTTAGAAAGCCTGTTAAAGTGTTATGACTTGTTTATGTACACAAAGGCAATATATTGTGCTGTTATTTATGGTAAGTACATGTAATTAATAGCACAATTTTTAAAAATTAAAGAGGGAAATAATAGAATTAATTGATGTAACAGCAATATTATGTGTTTAGAGGAGCTCTGACAAGTTTTGGGCCTTGTGCCACTGCACCTGCTGCACCATTCGAATGATGCCTCTTTTAACTGCAAGATAACTGCAATTGTGTCTGCCTGTATAGTAGTAAAATATAGCAATATTTGGTGTTTAGAGGAGTTCTGACAACTTTTGCCCCAGTGCCACTGCACCTGCAGCCCTGCTGAAATCATGCCTGAGTGCCTGCTAGATAACTGCACTTGTGACTGCCTGTTTAGTAGTAAAGTTTAGCAATATTCTGCGTTTAGTGGGGTCCCAAGAGCTTTTGACCCAGAGCCACTGTACCTGCTGCACCATTCAAATTATGCCCCTTTTAACTGCAAGGTAACTGCATTCATGTCTGCCTGTATAGTAGTAGAATATAGCAATATTAGGTGTTTTGAGGTCATGACAAATATTGGGTTTGGTGCCACTTCACCTGCTGCACCATTCAAATCATGACCCTATTGCCAACTAGATAAATGCCCTTGTGGCAGTCTTGTTTAGTAGGAAAATGTAGCATATTCTGGGTTTAATGGGGTCCCTAGAGCTTTTGGACTCAGTGCCACTGCACCTGCTGCACCATTCAAATCAAGTCCTTTTTAACTGCAAGGTAACTGCAAATGCGACTGCTTGTTTATTAGTCAAAAATAGAAATATCATGTATTTATAGGAGTTCTGACAATGTTTAAGCCGTGTGCTACTGCACCTGCTGCACCATTCAAATCATAACCCTGTTGTCTGCAAGGTAACTGCACTTGTGACTGCCTGTTTAGTAATACAATATAGCATAGCTCTTTACTTACTTTATTCTTAAGGTGCAATGGTATTACATTTAGAATTTGATCGAATGAACAAATAGATTAAGTTGAAAAAAATCAATCCATCTGAAAGAGACAATTGGTTTTAGATTCCTCACCTTAGAATTACCCCCAGGCGTCAGACTGGATCCGCGGAAATATTTTCTTAGCAGTACCCCTGCGTGTCGGTAGGTGGCGTCGGTCGACTCTGCGTTTGTCATTGGCGTTGTGATCGCCGGGATGACGTTGCGGTATCTACTTAGACGATGCCCTCGTGCGCTGGTATCAGTTCTTTTTTTCCGCGCCAGCCAGCGCAGATCCAGAGCGCGGTACCTCTAGTCACTTTTTGACTCCTATTTGTCAACTTTTGTCAACTTCTTTTTGAGTTGTTCAACTCTTGGTGCACATTGGAATGACCTGTCCTCGAAACAGCTTCATGGCTTGTGGCTCTTGTCACAAATTGATGTCGGTTACAGACCCGCACCTCGTGTGCCTTTGGTGTTTGGAGCGCAACCACGACCTGAAGTTGTGCTCAGACTGCCGGGCCATGAACCCGAAGTCTATGCGGGAGCGATCCTGAAAGCTTATCGAGGCACCGCAGTCCGCTCCACGCCACTCGAGGTCCCGGTCGAGAGGGAGGTCGCGGGACCGGCTGCAGAGCCATCACCACCACTCATCGTCGGAGTCTTAGTCTTTGGGTAAGTCATAGCACAAAAAGAAGGCGAAGAAGCATAGTCGCTCTTCGCGTTCTCCCCGTCCATCGGCCGACGCGACACAGGATGCGGTTGGTGGTCGTTTCTGTGGCTCCACCTGCGTAGCCTGCTGGTTCGGCTCTGAGCTTCGCTCCTTTTCCGGGAGCCAGAGCGACCCCTGCCCAACTTCATAGTTTGTATGAAGCCTTTCACTTGCACTTTGGGCAGCCCGACTCCACGGCACGCCTTTGGGCCTCGCAGACTCAGCCAGGGGTTCTAGGCCTTCGAACTCGGCGGCTTTGGCTCCGGCATCGCAGGGCCCCCAGGGATCCAGGCCTGGATCTGTATTGGCGTCGGTCGACCTTACGACACCTCCTCTGGCGTCGAATCCACCGACGGCACCTCCACCCCCTCGGACGTCGGTTGTGTCCCCAGCCAGTGTTGACCCCGGCCTCCACCTTGACCTGGACACGGAGCCGGACCGACTCCAGATCTGGCGCCAAGCGGTAGTTTTGTACCATTGTTCTATCCTGGCGTTCCTTTTTTGCCCTAAGTGACAGCCAGAAGAGGACGAGGAGGACTGGGAGGGGTCTGGTGACCCTTTAGCTGACTAGTTGAGTGATGATGCAGCGCGGCTATTATGAAAAACCTTTCCTTATAACATCAACCCAGAAAAACCCTTATACCACTTGTTAATCGTGGGGCCCATAACACTGAAACACACATTCACTCCGTTTTCTGGATCAGTGATAAGTAGATGAGCTGCAAGACATACGGGGTACCTTATTAATATTTTACCTTACTATTAACTATATACACACTATTTACATTTGATTTTGGAATTGTCGGTTCTAAACATCAATATACTCCGCTATTTCGGTCGATGGACCAACTAGTAGGAATCAGTTGATGGCGATTAAGTCCAGCTCAATCACAATTAAAACCTGTTAACAATTATTGATCATTACTTTAATTCTAATAACCACAGACTCAGTTTTGAGTTAGCATGAAATTTTATCTAGATTCATTGAATAAATTGAATAAGTAAAATGTTATCAAGCAAACATTCTAGACATTATTTTCATAAGCATTTAAGTAAAGATTGAATAGGAAACAGAAAATACTCATACCCTTGGCCTTAGGGCGATGACAAGAATGATTCACCAGTACATAAATCGAAGATCACAGGATAGGTTCCCAAAGCTGACTGACTGTACCTCTAACCTCCTCGGACGTATTCCCTCCCAGGATAGAATCCCGCGACAGTCTCGTTCCTTTTCCCCATCAAATGTTCGAAGTCCAATATATCAAAGTCTTTTCAGCATCAGAAAGAAAAGATCGTCTCAACAGACAGAATGTCGTTTTGAATAAGCGAGTACCAGTGCGACCACGTAATTGTAAGCTCAACTCTTTTATACCCTTTTCACTAACTTGCTATACCCAAAATTGAAACCTTTTAGGGGTTACATTCATTCTGATTGGTCCATTGGAGGGGGGGTGATGGTCACCTCATTGTCCTCCTTGCCTGAACCGGTTCTGCAAATAATCCATTCATACAAAAATCTCGTGATTCATCAAATCCAAAAGTTATTTTTAACTTTGTTAATATATTTGCAACATTTTCCAATAGTTATGAATTTGTTAATCTTCTGAAGTTCGAGTCTCCCATCCGTTCCCAAGCATTCATGCTAAAATTTTGGCACATCTTCTTGTTTTAGGCCAGACTGGCCTTGACATCTCTCACTCCGGGCATAGGCCACACACTCGTGACTGGAACTTCTACTCTGCTCATGCGCGGGGGCCATCTTTATTCTGCGCACGCAATCATGTCTCTCGACAGTGGCCATTTTCTCAGCAAGGCCTAGCAGGCCCGAACGGAACTAATATGAAAACAACATAGCAGAAATTAGACATAGAAAATAAGCCCTTCTGTTTACCACCCACCATTCTAATGACCCATGTTAGCTGTTACCTACCATAAGCGACACTTAAAGCCATTTTACTTACCATCTGCTTTCTTTGCCACATTATAATTTTACTACACACGAAAAACATGCAATTTACATCTACTTTCTACACAAATCACACACCTATGTTAATCTAACTCCACAACTGTAAATAAATTAGATTTTTGCAATGCCAGTTAGTTTCCCGCGTGTCGTGTCTAATTAAGGTGCATTTGTTGGTTAAATACATGCATTCAAACAGTATTTTTAAAATTATGAGGTCAATAACTTTGAAGGGGTACAAAGAATTTTTGTATTTCCCCTGCTCCATCAATTCCCCCCTTTGGTGATTTTTAATATCACCACAAAAACCATCTCTACCAATTTATCAAAATCATGTTTTTTGTCCTTTTTCATTTGTTAGGTCAAACAATTGTTTTCTTCACATTCTGTCTCTTAGACTTGTTGTAGATGTTCTCCTTAAATTCTTCTAATTCAATTTCTCCCATTTCTCGTTCTCTTTGTTTATTTTTCTCATTTTGTATTTTTACTTTATTTTGTCTTTTTCTTTTCTTAATACATACACATGCTAATCTCAACATTAATGTCATTAATATTACTATTGTCACTGGTATTAGTATTTTGCCAACTAATGAACTACCTATTTCTGTAAACCATTTCTTTACAGAGGAAAAACTCTTACCTGGGGGCATATCAGCAACAACCGGCGATAATTATCGCTAATCGCATTTAGCGCTAGGATAATCATCGCCGGCTAGCGTGGATTTTTATCTCTGAGATAGCGTGCTATTAGCAACGCTTATCTCAAAAGCGATAAAAATGCTAGCGCTAACTGCCTAACGTGAGATTATCGCTGGAAAACCAGCGATAATCTCACGCAATGTGATATTAGCTTGATGATAGGGACTCACAAACTTAGCCATGATATCCACCTTCCATAGGATATCATGGCTAAGTCAGTCCTGAAGCAGGCGTAAGGAAAGTAGCGATAACAGGGGTTATCGCTACTTTTCTTGCCACTATGCTTCATAGCGTGGGACTTGATGATAGGAGAAATGTTGCTTAGCGACATTTCTCCTGTGATGTCAGATCAAGAACGCCCCCTTTGCATCTCATTAGAGATGCAAAGGTGGGCGTTAGGAATTCGTGCGCTAATGCAAGGTTTCACGCGTTAGCGTGACCTTGCTAATTAGGCGATAAAATTATCGCCACTTTTCGGCCGAAAACGGCCGCAAATGCGGCGATAATTCTATCGCCTCGCCTTGCTGTTATGCCCCCAAGTTTCTCCCAAGCACCTGCAACCTCCAGTGGGGTAACTTCATCATGCAATTTAGTGATATTCTTTATATACCTTTGTATATTCTGACTTTTATCTGGAATGTAAGTGCAACAATGTTGTACCTTCAGCATTCCACAGACTCCTCCCTCTTTCGCCAAAAGAATATCAAGGGCAAGTCGATTTTGCATCACCATAGCTCTCATGGCAACCATCTCGGTATTTACCATTAAGAACCCTCCAGCAGTATTCGTTGATAAACGATCTACTATTGCTGACAATTTCCGAATCTTATATGCATTAAAAGATATATCCACTGCTGGTATCAATGCTCCAAAAATGTCACCTATTATCTCTGAGAAACTTTTTCTACTTCTACGTTTTAGTGGTTTACCTATCTCGTGAGTTCCTTTAGTTCCCCTATCTACATGAAATATCTTTGGAAAGACCAGGCCTAGATAACATGTTCCGTACCAATGGTCCGGCAACCTATAATAAGCTTTGTTCCCACAAATAAAATAGATCCCTGGGAATATTGGATCTTTTCCTCCTTTGAATCCCCATCCCCCTATAATTCTATATGTATCTTGGCATTCACTAGCACCCACAAAACAGTTATTATACATAGTGTTATCTCTACGAATGCACAATTTCCCTTGTTGAGGCAAATCTAACCCTATTGCTACATTAGTTTCACTCTTATCATAACTTCCTTCCTCAAAACCCCAAGGTGGTGTTTTCATCTTTACTCCTGTTACTTTTCTTTGAAACTTAACTCTTCTATCCTCTACCATGTTTAAAGACACTTTGGGGCCGATTACGATCCTGGAAAAACCCGGTACAAACCGTGGGTCGGAGCTTTTTCTCCGTCCGACTCGTACCGGGTTGTAAAACTTTACAAACATGCAATTACAATTCGTACGGAAACACCATTTCCGTACGAATCGGAAAAAAGACCAACCGACAGAAAAATACATACAAATGTGATCCGGGACACCGCGGACGTGACATCCGGACGGAGTTAGGCATGTTTTTACGTACCAGCAATTACGATTCGCACCGACTGCAGTCCGGATGGGAAAATTTTTACGGCACCTAAAAAGTGCCGGAAAAGCTAAGTACGCAGCGATGCGAGCTGATTAGGGGGCCCGTTACGCGCCGTACCCCCCCACCCCCCGTATGTACGGAGCGTACCCCCGTACCCCCCAGCCCCCCGTATGTACGGAGTGTACCCCCCAGCCCCCGTATGTATGGAGCGTACCCCCCCACCCCCGTATGTACGGAGCGTACCCCCCAGCCCCCGTATGTACGGAGCATACCCCCACCCCCATATGTACGGTGCGGACCCCCAGCGTACATACGGGGCTGGGGGTACGCTCCGTACATACGGGGGGCACGCTCTGTACATACGGGGGCTGGGGGGTACGGGGGTACGCTCCGTACATACGGGGGGCTGGGGGGTACGCTCCGTACATACGGGGGGCTGGGGGGTACGGGGGTACGCTCCGTACATACGGGGGGCTGGGGGGTACGCTCCGTACATACGGGGGGCTGGGGGGTATGGCGCGCCCATCCGCGGGGGGGCTGGGGGTACGGCGCGCCCATCCGCGGGGGGGCTGGGGGTACGGCGCGAACATACGGGGGGCGGGGCGGGGGGTAAGGCACTTGTTTGGACATCTCCATGGTTGCTATGGGAGTTCGCTCCGGACGGTCTTTTTTCCATACAGTTGTACAATCGGACAGATGGGACGGATCGTACTTGCGCATTTGGACTTCAGTTTTCCCATTTGTACGTAAAAATGTCCGGGGACGTGTCGGAGACTTTTCCCGACCCGAGGACGTGTGGGGGAATTTTCCCAATGCGATTTGTATGGACTTTTTCCCATACGAATCGTACTTGGCAGTTTGTACGGCGCTTTTACCATTTGTACGGAAAAAAGTCCAGATTCAACTCGGTTGGGGACATTTTTTCCAGGATCCTAATCGCCACCTTTTTCTTCTTTCCTTACTCTACTAGTAAGGTTGTGTCTAAATGCGTATTCTAATGGTAATTCTTTTGTTTCTAAAAAAAAATCTCCAAAAACTTTACCAGGCTTCACCTTGTTTAGTTCAGGAACTACAGAAACTTTAGCAAAAACGTCATCCATATCAGTATAATAATATTCTAATTTGCCTGTCTTATAAAATAAACTAGCCAACACACTGCAAGTTATTCCATACGTCAAGGGAAGGTGATGATATGTTACACCCTCTGTCACAGACGCAGGTAACTGCATGCAGACATAACAATCCCTAACATCCATTGTCTCTACATATTCATATAATAACTTTGTAAAAACATTCCTAGAAAAATCATTACTTGACCTGTCTCTATGAGTCTCAGTATTATCTATCAGTGTTGCAGTATTCTTTGTGTCATGTGCCTTATCACTATTCGTTTTATTGTTCATTCCAGATGTATTTTCTGCAGTTAATCTAAGTGGAATAATTATTGCTAAAAGGAACCAAATAAGCATCAGTAAGCCTGTACATTAAAAACACATTCTACACCATCCGTGTAGAAAACTACACCTAGATCTTCTATTTTCATTCTCTGCCATGGTAAAATATAATCAAAATATATACAGAAAAAATATATACACTCAAAAAATATGGCCTTTGCACCAACTGCGCACTGTGTGGTCCTTCAAAATGTTCTTAGATTTCATCAGTTTGTCTCTATTCTGGTTTCTTCAGTCTCTTCAGGATGGGCACAGTTCACTTTCACCCTCCTGCTTACAATTTTCGTTTGGGTTCTCTTGACTGCTATCCAACTCTTCGATGTCAGGCAGTGCTAAGTAAGTCCATTTAGGTGATTTGTATTTCAGATTAGGTCTTTTTACTCTTTTCGGGCTTTGCAATTGTCCTTTATTCAAATTTATTTGATTTCTTTGACTCGTTATTTCATTCACTTGTTCTTCCTTATCTTTGTTCAAATTTATTATTTTATATCTCAGTCTTTTACATTTGTTGGGCCAATTGTCTCCTTTTCTTGGCCTTTTCAGTTTTGTCTCTGTTTCTACCTGTACCACTTTCCAAGCTCTCTTTCTTGGTCCTCTCCTTTGTCTTATTTCTTCTTCACTTTCTCCCGATTCTGTTTCAGATCTCATTTCACTTTCTTTAATTTTAAACTTTATGATCTCTGATTCTTCATCAGATTTTAGATCTACCACTCTCATGTCCTTAAGATCAAACCAAGTAAGCAAAGCTACCATAAAATAATCAATTCTGCTCGGTAAAAGGTGTGGGTTCCTTTTCAGTCAGATAAGGTACATCCATTACAGGCTCTCGGACCAAACGTGGCAGTAAGCACCAAAACGTGGTAAGCAAGGATTGTTCCTCCTTTTACTGGGCTCATCTCAATTTGTGGTATTTCTTACAACTTTTCCTCTTTGTCAAAGGCCAAAGTACATCCTACATTCTAAGGCTCAAAAGTTACACTGAAGTCCCCAGCAACAATCAGCCTATTGTGAGATGCGAATCTGTTCCAATGGTCAATAAATTAGTCAGTCGTCATTGATTTGCAAACCACCCCTTGGTCTACAACTATAAATATAATATGGAATTAAATCTTCCCCAAATAGTTTAATCCTCAAGATGTCATGAAAGTCAATGTCAACTGGGTAAACTTTCAAATTTAGAGAGGTACATATCCAGATAAGGAGGCCACCTGAGGGCCTACCTTTCCCACTTGCACTGAGATGTGCTGGTTTGTAAAAGGTAGCCATTAAGATAATGGGGTAACCCAATTAAAGTCTTGGACCTGGGCATTAGTAGATACAGAAAACAATGGTCCTAAAACCTTTCTGTGGAAAGTATGACTAATCTGCAGTAATCTTTTTTATACAAGGCTGAGCATGCACGGTTGTCAGCTCTAGGTAATCAAAACAATCAACTTAATAATGTGCAACAACCAAAGGATTAAAAAATAACACATATTTTTATTTTGTCATTATTGTACTGACAGTAGATATCTTACTGCATTCAAGGAACCGTTAGAAGGACAGAAAAAGGGGTTGCTCCAAGGGAATGTGCAGAAAGATGTGCTCTAGTGAATAAACTGGAAAGATTCCAATTAAGTGCTCAAAGAAGAAAATTAGGCCACGAGGAATCAATTATACACAAAGTCTATTTACAATTTTTTTTAAGGTTCAGAGATAAATCGTCATTTAGCATGATAGGATTGGGGGGTTGTGGTCCAGGCTTTTATGGAGTGGGCGTCGCCGTTTTGACCCGACTTGGGGCACAGAGGGTGGTTTTTGGCCTTGGCCTGCGGGTCTTCTTCAGGACAGGGATGGGCAACCAAAGTTACATATGTGGTGTCCTTGTTCCACACCCGCAAAGAATTGCGGAACGTATCCTCCCATTGATCCATAATTATTCTGGAGACTGGGGTCCTCATCCGTCAAGTTGGGTAGTGATGAGCGATAAAATCAATGGGGGCATTCAATGCGATAACTTCATTGTCAGACCCCTCGAGCAAAGGGGGTCTGCAGTGAAGCCGCTCCGTGAATTATGGATCAATAACCAAAATAGCCAAAAATCACCCTCTGTGCCCCAAGTCGGGTCAAAACGTCGACGCCCACACCATAAAAGCCTGGACCACAACCCCCCAATTCTATCGTGCTAAAAATGACTATTTATCTCTGAACCTTAAAAAACAATTGTAAATAGACTTTGTGTATAATTGATTCATCATGGCCAGGACTTCCTAGACTGATATCCTTTGTCAGTCCTATTTTTGAACTGTTCTAATTTTCTTCTTTGAGCACTTAATTGGAATCTTTCCAGTTTTTCCACTAGAGCACATCTTTCTTCCTTTTAAATAACTACATTTCTCGGCAAGAAACTACAACACATAATAAAAAAGCCACAAAAAAAAGATTGAGAAGCAAAAAACAACAACAACTGCTCAAAAATAATAGACGCTTTTACCATCTTTACTGTCTTTGATTATTCACCACTTACTAGTGAAAAGATACACAAATGTGTACACTTAGATGTCCCCATTCCCTGATATAGGTGGTAGAGTCACTAAAAACTTCAAATACGACAGCAAAAATAATACTAGAAGTGATTTTATGACTGTATTTGATGTTTTGCACACTTAACGGAGACCTCTGAAATTGGGGTGGATATCGCCCCCTGGTAAAGTATAGGTAAAATTATAAAAGTTTCTTAATCTTTTGAAAAAGTAGGAAAAATATTTTTATGTTAAATATTAATGTGAAAGTTATATATTAATTTTTAATAACATGTTGCAGCATTATTGACATAATTTTCAAATAAGATTTTGAATATATTAAAGTAACATAAAATACTTTTCTAAAGTTAAATTAAAAAAATCTCATCCAAAGTAAAACAATTTATTAATTTTTAGTGCATAGTGAAAAATACAAAGTAATCCCAAAAAACGTAATGTGCTTTAATTATTTTTAATACAAATGAATGCTACATTATTATTGTAGCCTAAAAAGGCTAATAAAATATTTTGAAATTAAACAATAATTATGTTTTATTTGTAGAATTTTTAAATAATACATTTATTTTTAAATAGTTTAACTAAATTAAATTACTTGTAATATTACTTTCAATGGGGATCATTTAAGCCCCTACCTCACTTATTTTCTATGGCATGGTGTTGTCCTACCAGTGGCTTGCCATGTGTAGTGCTGAACCTACTTTAGCTCTGAGGTGGAGCACATTTACTACTTTTCTGGGTCATTTTTAGCTGTAGTAAATATAGAAAGCCAGTTTGTGAAGAGCAGTGGGTTTAATCTTTTGCCAGTGGGTATTTGTTCCTCCATAAACCCCATGCTAAACCACGCCTTAGTTGACCGCTTTAGTTGTAAATATTCCCCATTTTCAATCTCCTCTCCTCTGTCCTTTCCACGTTTACTACTAAATTGTATACTTGCTTATGTGGAGAGCTCCGCAATCCTAGCAAACATCTCCGCACTTAAAAGATAGGAGAGGCGTCCACACCTAGGTATGTGATCAGCATTTTGAAGTATGTTAGTAGTACTATTGGAGTACTATTAAACATTCTACAAAATGCAGTATTTGGATAGACCCCCTTTTTCTCAAAATCTACTATATACAAAACATAAGACTTGCAACATAACACTTGAGGAGATACAACAAACATGAATAAAATATAAAATATTTAAAACCCTGACATACCTAAACAATGACAAACATAATTAAACAGAGACAATCAGCATCCCAACATGTCAAAACACGACATTGAAACCAAAAATATGGATACTACCCCCACAACACAGAATTAATTCCCTACAATATCATAACATCTGCCAAAACATCAACATTCAATAGAAAATAAAAAAGAAAAGCTACCACGTCACTGAGTGAGGACAAGTAAATCTTGCAGTGGCAACTTAAAGTACAGTTTGAAAAATATTTGTCATTTCACCATCAATCAGTGAAAGGCAAATCACGTTCAAAGTGCGTCAAACTTAGATCTATAATAAAACGGAAAGATACATCTATATCGCTTCTTTGTTCCGAGGGCTATTGTAGCTGACGTTTCATATTCAACAACACAGTGTAAAGGTTTAAGGGATAAAATTACAAACGTTCGCTAATAATTAATTACTCTTTCTATGTTGATGGTGAGAACATCTTGCAATATTTAAGTAGAATCCATTTACTGACAGTGACTTTAGGTGACTGCTGTTCTTGTTTAAGTTAATTCTATGGGGCATATTTTCAAGCCCTATCGTCATAGGAGCATCACTTTTTTTGACTCTGGTGGCGTAACGCCATTTTCAATATTTACAAGGTGGCGTTAAGCTACTGAGGAGCATATTTACAAGCCCCTATTGCCACCACAAAGTCACTTTTTCTGACGCTGTGGTGGAGATAGGGGCTTTGCCTTATTTACAAGGCAGCGTCAAGCCACTTTACACTGCCTTGTAAATAAGGTACCTTTTCACGCTAGACTTAGCGCAAAAGGGCCAGGCAATGGGTGTTGTGGTGGGTGTATCCTTGTAAATACGGTGCAGCCCTGCGTTTCAGAAGTGGCAGAGCGCTGCGTTAAGCCAAGGAGGCTAACGCTGTGCCCCGCCAATTCATTGTAAAAATGCCCCTTGGCGTGGCTTAATGCCACCTTGTAAATACAAAAACAACAGTTGATGGACTGAATGCAGAACAGTGTCATACATTCACCCCAGCACAGAGATTTGGGCCTAAATCCATCGTTTTTTTGCTCACCATGCCATTCCAGTTTGAACCCAGCCATATGCAAATCAGTCTTGACCCTGTGCCTCATGGGTACAGTCAAGCCCGAACTGCCAAGCCAGGTCCTCCCTGGACTGGAAACAAGCATCCTAGGACCGGTTTCGGGGTTTCACCCCTCTGAGCCAGGATTGCTTGTTCCAGTGGAATGGAGAGCACGGGACCCACGTCTGTGCATATACTTCCCACTCGGGGTGACAAATGCAAAAACAACAGTTGATGGACTGAATGCAGAACAATGTCAAACATTCACCCCAGTACAGAGATCTGGGCCTAAATCCATCGTTTTTTTGCTCACCATGCCGTTCCAGTTTGAACCCAGCAATATGGTCTTTGTTATCGCCTTGTAAATCTGACCCTTTCTGCCGCAGTCCTCTGCGGCAAAGGTGCTTGCAGTGGGTGTTGCTGTGGACGTTCCAACACAACACCCATTGCTTTTTGATGCTGCCCCAGATTTACAAGGAGGTGTAAGAGAAGACCGAGGTTCTCATCTTCGGACCCCACCCCACTGCATGGAACAACTCATGGTGGCCACCTGCCCTCGCCCCCCCCCCACCCCCACGGACCACGCACATAACCTCGGCATAATCCTAAACTCCTCCCTCTCCATGAACCACCAAATCTATGCCATCTCATCCACCTGTTTCAACTGCCTACGGACTCTACGGAAGGCTTTCAAATGGATTCCCCCCGATTGCAGAAAGACAGTCACCCACGCTCTCACCACAAGCAGGCTAGACTACGGAAACGCCCTCTACGCAGGAATCAACAAATCTCTACTACGCAAACTCCAAACGATCCAGAACGCAGCCGCCAGGCTAATCTTAGGGACACCTCACCATGATCACATGACCCCTCACCTGCGAGAACTCCCTCTTCTCGACGGGGAGCCAGTGGTCACCTACAAACTACTCACACACGCCTACAAAGCTCTCAACAACATCGGACCCAGCTACCTCAACGACAGAATCCACGCACCCACAAAGAACCTCCGTTCAGCGGACCTCGCCCTGGCAGATGTCCCCCGCATCTGCCGAGCCAGATCAGGAGGAAGAGCTTTCTACTACACCGCTGCCACAGCTTGGAACTCTCTCCCATTAGGAATACGGCGCTCGTCTAACCTGCACTCATTCAGACGTGATCTCAAGACCTGGCTCTTCGACTGACCTGGAGATGCCCTACCCTCCTCTCAGCGCCTTGAGACTCTCAAGGGTGAGTAGCGTGCTTTCACCAACCCCTGATTGATTGATTGATTGGCAGTGCCAAAATCTAATGCGATGCAAGAACAGGCATTAAATGGCGAATGAGGAGAAATGCTTTTATTTCTCCTCATATTTGCTTTTTATGCAGCACACATAGAAGGAGCAAAAAACCATTAATGATTGTTTATGTGCAGAAAGGTGTCACTTCCTGCACATAAACAATCATTAAATAATGACGATTTGCAACTTCAATGCAGCACACATAGAAGTTACAAATCGCCATTCTGGATTGTTTATGTGAGAGACACCTTCCTGCACGTAAACAATAATTTCCTGTAACACAGGCATCATCGCACTATGGTGCAAGGGTGCCTGCGTTGGCGCTAGGCAGCTAAGTTTTGTGCCTGAGCTAGGAAAAACAAAGGGGCGAACTGCATTGTAGAAAATTTGGCGCATCCCTGCATTTTAATATTTGGCACAGCTCCAGGCTCCGACATTTTCTGACCTCTGACTCTCAATAAACATGAACATAGTCTGTTTGTCTGCCTGCCCTTCATCACAAAATTCACTGCTTAATTTACTGCAGTGCTAAATTTGAGGCGGTGGTTGCACGTGGGACCCACTGGCACTCATTTGTGTGTGATGGCTCTTATTTTTCCTCAACACACTTTGATCCAGAGCAAGAGAGAACACACATAGGAAATGAAAAAGGAAGAAAAACAGGGACAAAGAGAAAATGTGGAAGTGGAAAAGAACCTGCAAGAGTGAGCTAAACAGGCAGAGTGTCCGTTGGTGGACTACAGAGGCATAAGATGGAGTCAAGAGTACCCAACCCTGGTGTTTGGCACCCCAAACGTCAATAGCGCTGGTCTCGGGCATCCCTGCAAAATTTTGGGCCCCAGGTCTTATTCTTTTACACATTAAGGGCCACATGTGAATATTTACAATTTGCTATTTGGTCATTGCAAACACCAATGTACAAATGTGCCTTTGACACATTTTGCGATTCCCTCTGGGTCACTAAGAGACCTACCTCATAAATATTAATGAGGTAGGTCTCGGTTTGTGACCCATTGAGAATCACTAAAATCACAGGGATTGTGGCCTGCCGGGATCAGCAGACCACCATGTCTGTAATAGGTTTTAAATAAAGCAATCTTATTCTTTTTAAATGCAGCCCGTTTTCCTTAATGCGAAACGGGATGCGTTTAAAAAACATAAGTTTTCCTATAGTGGTCCAAGGGACCACTGACTGCTCTTAAAAAATTTTTTCACAAAGGGGAAGCGGTCCTATGGACCGCATTTCGTCCGCAAAACATTCACACATACCACTGTGATTTGGTATTAGGGAGGGATGCCCTAAACACGCCCCTTCCTAATACCGAATCGCAAGAGCAGGAGCACATGGGCTACACATGGGCTTGCTTTCATTGTAACAAGGTGGTGCTTTAGGTCACCCTGCATGTTACTTCTGGCATGAATGCTTGCAGTGCAGTGGAAAGCACCCGCTGTTCCACTGCTTTGTCAGACAAGCACTAATTAAAGGAATGAGGGGTGGGACAAAGCCAGCAGGTGATGGAAAAGGGTCAGAACAACAATTAGGTTGGAAGCCATTAATTGGTGGTGGAGAGAGTACACAGACAGAAGGGCAGCAGAGAGATTGCCAAGATTTACAGAGGGTTTCAGGATTCCATCCACAGGCCCGTGGTTGTTCCCCTAGGAAGACATCTTAAAGTGGTAAAGGTATGATGGAGGAAGTGCACACAGTGGTGTAGCTGGGGGGGAGGGCGGTCCACCCCAGGAGGCCCGAGTCTTTGGGGCGGAGGCCTCCCCTGCTATCACCTACCATCTCGGGGTGGCAAGATCACCCCCTGCTCTTCACTGCGGCCACCACAGGGCAGCAAACGCAGGGACCGCCTTGGGCGCCATAGGACTAGCTACTCCACTGAGTGTACAAAAACTAATGAAGGACTGCAGGATGGATGGCAGGACTTGCCATCCATCCATTGACCCTGGTGATTTCATGATTTCATGGTTGGGGTGATACAAAAGAAAATGGGTGAATACACACAGATTCCCTTTCTGTCCTGGACTGATGAGGGATCCATGAATTACTACATTGCACAAGGCAAACATTCTGCGTTATATTCTAGTGTTGATGAGGCCATAGACACTGTTAGGAATTGTAATGTTGGGAAGGAGATGGGAAAACAGACATATCATCTGCATTTTGGCTGCTGCCCTTGCACTCGGATGACACTCCCTTCCTCAGTTTGAAGGGATGTTTTTTGTGGACAAGGCCCTGCTGATGGGATACAGTGTGGCATGTGTGGGGTTCTAGACCCTTAGTTAATTTCTGGAGTGGATGATACAGAGGGTATTGGAGTCTGAGCCAGTTCTGACTATCTCCTTGATTACCTATTGGTAGGCTGGGCCGTAGGCCAGGGAGAGAGTGCACACCTAATGGGAGTGATGGGGCGGGTCTCGGAGGAGTTTGGAGTGCCTTTAGCACCTGGGAAACTGTGGGGCTTGCACCCAACACCATGTTCCTAGACGCAGGATTGGATTTTGCAGCAATGGCATCGCACCCACTGAATTTAACTGGTGACTTTGAAATCATTAGTGTTGGAGGCGGTAAGCAAAACAGGAGGAAATTCCAACTAAATAATGCAGCAAGTTTTAGGCCCCCTTAAATTTGCTTACAAAGTAGGCGCCCCAGACAGAGCCTTCTGTAGGCACAAGGCGTTTGCCATGAGGGGAACTATGGAACAAACACCACAGGGTAAGGGTTATGGATAGAATGTGGCAGGACATGATGACTTGGTTGAGTTGAGGTCCCAGACAAATGCAACACTGTGGTTGGAGTCAGACCTCCTGACTTTGGGATAGGAAATATTTTTCAATGTTTTAAGGGCAGGAGTTTTTTTGCATTTAATGGATGAGAAGGTGGTCTGCCAAACAGTGGCTTGAAAACAGGAGAATATACCACCAAAGCCAGTCTTTCTTGAAGTATTTTCTGTGCTTTTGGTGACACGACTTTGAGGAAAGGAACTGATTAACAAAAAAGCCATGCTTGTGATTTGCAATAAGGCACTAGTGACAGCCATTAACAAGTTGTCTACCACTGACCAATGGGTCTTGCAACTCCTAAAAGTTTCTGTGCTTAGTTGAAAAGTGAGGTGGCGTACACTATCTTATTTTCAGTGGGCAAAACTCTGTGACTTGGCAAGAGAAGACGTTAGGAAATGGAGGGTGCCACAGGTAACCGAGTGTTTGAAGGAGCGCAGAGGAGAAGTAGGATAGAGCAGATGTGGCAGAAAAGAGATCTGATGTGATGATTTATGTGGTCATTGGTTGAAAAAGCTTATCACCAGTGACCACGTCTGAAAATTGGCTGGAATAACTTTCTACAAGTTGAATGAGGGCAAATTCAAAAGGTAAGTAGTCGAGGTTTGGGCTAGAGAGAAGGGCAGAAAGGGTTTGCACTCAGTTAGACTTAAGACAAAAACGTAAGTTAAACTGAGACAAAAGTCTAACTTTACAACTCATAAATGCCCTTTGTGAATACCGAAAGTCGAAAGTTAGAGTTTCGTCTCAGTTTAACTTTGTGAATTGGGCCCAAAGTGTTGGATGTTGAAGAGGGGAGGGGGCTTTAGAGCCTTATGGGAATAGTTAATGTTTAGGGGTGGGTTACAGTTTACTGTTAGAACTTTATTCAGGGACATTTCGTTTGTGTGGTAAAGCCAAAAGAGTGCCAGAGTTTGTAAACGAAGCTCGCTTCCAAAAAGCAGCTTTTCCCCAAAGCACAAGTGTCAGAATGTGGCATTAAGGCCTGGGGCCTCATTTACAATATTTTGATGCACAGTAACGCCGCAAGCCTTCCAGCTTCCAGCTTCCTGCACAAAACAATACTCTGAGGCATTTTCCTCATTCCATGTGCGCTGCAAAAATGCAGCACATATAGAAAAAGGAACAAGGAGAAATAAAGATATTTCTCCTCGTTACACCTCACCTGGAGAGGGATAGTATTTTGACACATTTTCAAGTGTACCAGTAATGGTAAATCTGGGAAGGCGCCAAAATCCATGGGTGGATGCGAGAGAACACCCACACTGCATCCATGGAGCGCTTCTCCGGGGCAGAGTAACGTAAGGCAGCGATTTGCGCTGCCTTGCGTTACTCTAGATTTATCAAGCCGTGCAGGCCCACGCAAGGTGCCCTTGCATGGCTTGATAAAGCTCACTTCGGTCTTGGGCTCCCTCATGTGGTACAAGGCCGATGCAAAACTTTAATAAGTCTGGTCCCTAATGTTTACAATCACTTAGAAGATAAACAATAACATGTGAAAATATTGTGGCTTTGATTCATGCTTATCATAGCAGTGTGACTAGAGGGCTTTGCAGAGAATATTTCACGCATAACAAATTCAGCTAAGCTGCCTTAACAGCCCGTATCTACGCCACAGTTGATATTGTACTAGGGATTGGAGTGCAGCCTGCGGCATATTTCGTAGCTGCCTTGAGTGGGTATATCTAATGGTATTCAACTCTCTGCTGATAACCCAATACATATAGCCACAACTCAAAAAAGAATTGAAGAGATTTTGCTCCAAATCAATGACTACAACTTGTTACACCCATGCTGACAACTTCCTACTGGTGTATGCATTAGATAATTATCATTGGCATACATTAACAAACCTGTGGCTGTTACGTACCAGGTGATAACAACCGCTGTCCACTCCTCAGAGACGCGGCAGCGAGGGGAGTTCTGGAGGAGGGTCGCCGAGGTATTTCAGAGGCTACATGCGGGCTGGCGTAAGGGAAAACCCGGTCACTTCTCTGCCCCGCAATTCAAACTAACTACAATACTCAAGTGCCTGTGCGGCGCATAGCGCGCACACAGGAAATGACGTGGTTATCCTCCTGGCAGGCTATGTAAGGTGGAAAGGAAGGAGGAAACACCGCAAATTATCCTGGCAGTATTCGCAGTGCCGGGACGATGGCACGGAACTCCCTTTTACATTTTCACAGTTTTCATCCCAAAGCTCTTAGGGAGAACCTTCCATTCGGACAATTTCTTCGTATACGTCGAAATTGTTCTGAGTTGTCCAAATACCGAGAACATGCTTCCCATCTTTCCACACAACTACGAGAGAGACAGTATCCCATGAAGATCATTAAGACATCTATGAAAAGAGCCACATACAATCACAGAGAAGCTCTGCTGGAGAAAAGGATCCACAGTCCCATGGAAGATGACAAGAGAATCACTTGTGTTAACACCTTCTGCAATTACTCGAATGCACTGAAAAAGAGTATTCTGAGAAACTGGAAAGTGCTCAAAATAGAGGGCAGTGTTCTACCTCCTCCTCTGTTTGCTTTCAAGAGGAGCTCTAACATAAAAGACCAACTGGTACATACACGTCCTAGGGTAATGAAAAACCCTGACAAAACCACACTATGGGGTTTACCACCGGTCATTGGTCATTTCCCGTGCGGGACGTGCTCAGTGTGCCCTCAAACGTTCCACACAACAGAGATAGATATTGGTACGAGCAGACCTTGGTCTTTGAAGACGCACACAAATTGTAACAGTGAGAGGGTGATCTACCTGATAAAATGCCCTTGCAACAAGAACTATGTGGGCATGACATCACGTAAGATTAAGGTGAGGATTTCGGAACACAAAAGCACCATCCGGTGCAAAAAAAGTGCAACCAAACTTACCAATCACTTTATAACAACAGGTCACAAAGAGAATGAGTTACAGTGGGTAATTCTGGAACAACCCCACATCCCACCACACATAACTGATATCCAACGGTTCCTGCTACGCAGAGAACAAAGATGGGTACACAGGTTACATTCAGATACTGAGGGTTTGAATGATGAAATTCCTTGGCTGTTGCTGTAAGACAATGTTGTTCTAGCCCTTCTGGGTTACGTATCAAACAGACATAACCTTGCACTACAGATGATATCACAATGTACTAAGGGTATGGGGAATGTGCACTAGGTTGAGTGTCTTCCTTTATGACGCTACATTCAGGAGACATTTGCCATTTGAACATTTAGGCATCTAGATTAGCTGTTGTCCACACTTTGTATGCACTGATAGGTTTAAATTAGACACCGCCGGACCTGGCTCTGTCTTTCTCCCTTGTCCTTGTATACACTTGAAAAGCAATAGACACTGTCTGAGTTGCAGCCTATATGGTTCCAATATTTCTAGCGACCTTGGCGTTTGAAACCATGTTCTTGGTGTATTTATTCACACTGTTTTTCATTATTTCTATCGTAGAGAAAGCGGTTCTCTTTCTCTCTTTGTGAATATTTTAAGCGGCAGATTGTGCATGCAGTTTTCAAATAGTGGCTGTATGCCACGCATGCGCAGTGAAATGAAGCGAATGGTAGTTAGTATCGGCCCTCCTGCACATGCGCATTTACGTTTTGAATCGGGACAGGCACTTGCTTAGCGGGGAACAACCTTTACAACGCAACTTTTACAACGCACTACACTTACAACGCATTTTTTACAACGCACAATCCATTACAACGCATGACATTACAACGCATGACACTACAACGCATTTTTAAAAACTACCTTTACAACACATTCCATTACAACGCATACTACCATTACAACGCATACCATTACAACGCATAATATTACACTACACTATCCAACACTTACCCTACTGTTGCACCCCCTGGAGTTAGAATAGTAATTTTTACCCCTATACTATCCAACACTTACCCTACTGTTGTACCCCCTGGAGTTAGAATAGTAATTTGTACCCCTATACTATCCAACACGTACTCTACTGTTGCACCCCCTGGAGTTAGAATAGTAATTTTTACCCCTATACTATCCAACACTTACCCTAATGTTGCACCCCCTGGAGTTAGAATAGTAATTTTTACCCCTATACTATCCAACACTTACCCTACTGTTGCACCCCCTGGAGTTAGAATAGTAATTTTTACCCCTATACTATCCAACACTTACCCTACTGTTGCACCCCCTGGAGTTAGAATAGTAATTTTTACCCCTATACTATCCAACACTTACCCTACTGTTGCACCCCCTGGAGTTAGAAAAGTAATTTTTACCCCTATACTATCTAATACTTACCTTAAATGCAATTTAATATTATGCGTTGTAATGGTATGCGTTGTAATGGTAGTATGCGTTGTAATGGAATGCGTTGTAAATGTAGTTTTTAAAAATGCGTTGTAGTGTCATGCGTTGTAATGTCATGCGTTGTAATGGATTGTGCGTTGTAAAAAATGCGTTGTAAGTGCATGCGTTGTAAAAGTGTGCGTTGTAACGACATACATCCATGCTTAGCCCCCTCTAACTGTTCTCTCACCTGCGGTCACTCTGGCTCCAACTAGGATATATAGTGATTGGAGACCCTACCGCCGACACCTCCGGTCTTAGTTCAAAGACCGCCCCGGGGTACCGACGGATAGGTGAGTCTATGAGCAGTGCTCTTTCTCGTTTTGCAACTGTGTAGACAAAATTTTCGATCTTTTCTGTCACTTTGAATATATAGATTGTTGCAAGCACACGTAATGGTGTTTTAATTAATGGGATGATTTCAGTCTAACCTCTCTCATCCTTAGTTGTGGTCGCCATCTTCGGCACATCTGTTGTTTTGAGGGTTTGTAGACTTACATAAACAACTTGTCCTCTATGCTTGGAGGCTTCGATTTCGTTTTGATTTCGACCTTTACAAACTATCAACATTAAGAATAGAGCGCGTCCTGTTGCGCACATTTATCTTTTTCATACTTACGGACAGTCTTCTATTGTCCTGTTTTCTCACATTTCTTTACACTGTACATAACGTACTTCTAAACTACCACTGAATCATGGTGGTGTTAATGACCATGTTGCCATTCATTGTTTTTACATTACATGGGTGTTTTTTCATGTTCTTAAGCCATGCTTAAAGAGGAGAGATTTTTCAGGTGTAACAACGTGCGACCTGTTTTTTCTTTCTCCTCCTGTTTCTTCTGAACTAGAGCGGGGCCCCTTTTCCCTGAGTTGAGACCAGGTTGAGGTGAGGGCAACACCCAATTTATATGGGTAAGTGCAATTTATTTTATTAAATGCTTCACAGCATTATTATATGCGTGTTTTAGTGTCATTTAAAAATTAATGACCCTTGGCTGAGTTATTTCTAGACACTAGGTTGTTTATATTTCTCAAATTCTTTTTTTGTCCACAGGTACCCGGTTTTGATTTCTTCTGAACTGACCGGTGCGGTAGGAATATTTTATTCACACAAACCCTTTTGGATTTCTTTTTCACGTTTTCACACTGAACCACAGCAGTATCATAGGTCCTGATGAAAGCCCTGATACTTTTTGATCAAAATTGGGCAGAAACATGTTGACCACATTGCTATGGACATTAGCATAATGACAACTTATTTGTGCTAGATTGCCATATTGCTTTTTAAACATGACAGGGGTTCTCTACCAATAAAGAACATTTGAGCACCCTTAGCCATTTTTAGTTACACAATTATTATTTAATGCTGCTGACTTTAGGATCTCCTTCACTGATCTATGGGTACAACGTTATCCCTGACAAAATCCTTGGGAGAGCTGACAATAACCCTCTTTTGCTGCGTCTTCTTTGTACGTGACCAGATCGCTATTTCAGGAACTGGTTCGTCATGTTGAAGTGCACAGACCCAAATGATGATAAAAACTAACCACCTTAAGTGATTGATGGGTCCTGTTCAAGAAGGTTCTCTCTTATAGAGCTGTCAGATCAGGAATGGGGAATACTCTGGCCTGTTAGTGGTTGATTTTTACTCAGCTTGAGACCCGGGTTGTTTCAGTGTTTATTAAATCTGGGAAGGCGCCAAAATCCATGGGTGGATGCGAGAGAACACCCACACTGCATCCATGGAGCGCTTCTCCGGGGCAGAGTAACGTAAGGCAGCGATTTGCGCTGCCTTGCGTTACTCTAGATTTATCAAGCCGTGCAGGCCCACGCAAGGTGCCCTTGCATGGCTTGATAAAGCTCACTTCGGTCTTGGGCTCCCTCATGTGGTACAAGGCCGATGCAAAACTTTAATAAGTCTGGTCCCTAATGTTTACAATCACTTAGAAGACAAACAATAACATGTGAAAATATTGTGGCTTTGATTCATGCTTATCATAGCAGTGTGACTAGAGGGCTTTGCAGAGAATATTTCACGCATAACAAATTCAGCTAAGCTGCCTTAACAGCCCGTATCTACGCCACAGTTGATATTGTACTAGGGATTGGAGTGCAGCCTGCGGCATATTTCGTAGCTGCCTTGAGTGGGTATATCTAATGGTATTCAACTCTCTGCTGATAACCCAATACATATAGCCACAACTCAAAAAAAGAATTGAAGAGATTTTGCTCCAAATCAATGACTACAACTTGTTACACCCATGCTGACAACTTCCTACTGGTGTATGCATTAGATAATTATCATTGGCATACATTAACAAACCTGTGGCTGTTACGTACCAGGTGATAACAACCGCTGTCCACTCCTCAGAGACGCGGCAGCGAGGGGAGTTCTGGAGGAGGGTCGCCGAGGTATTTCAGAGGCTACATGCGGGCTGGCGTAAGGGAAAACCCGGTGTCGTGTTCCCTCGGGTATCCTCTCCTCAGGATGACGCTGATGCTGAATATGGTCCACCTCCCATCTGCCCCTAGTCCGGCGGATGTGTTATACACTCGGACGGAGGAGGCAGGTGAGCGAGGGAAGGAAGGACAGGAACGGCAGGGACGGAGATCTGTAAGGAAACAAACACTCTGTAAGTGCGGGCCTGCTCTGTCAATCCCCCTCTCTGATCCCCTATGCGTGTAGCTCGCTTACCTGACGTCTCCTCCCTCCGGGTTGTGGGAATTACCAAGGGACTCCCCTTCTTCTCTGGAAAAGAAGCCAGGTGGAGTGCCGGAAAGACTGGGTACCGGGAACGGAGTCCGGTATGTACCGCCTAGGTGAGTGCAATCCCTACGTGAGGAATCCGGGGAGCAGCGTCTGACACTCTCGTGGAGTGATGGTAGGCTGTTGGCAGGACCTGCGGGTTCCAGGTGTCGTGACGCTTCCACCCGGAAGACGTCTGGAGGTTTGGTTAGGATCACGCTATAGCGCTGCCACTGCTAGGCTCGGAAATCCTGTGAGCCGAGGAGCGCTAAGCCTTTGAGATGTCGCTGCCCGGAAATCCTGTGGGCGGAGATGGTGTTAGCGGCTCTCCAGAGAGACCGGAATCGAGGAGCAACCCCTCGTTGGGTAACCTGGAAAACCTTCGGGTTGGCAGTAGTCGGGTTGCGCTAACACTCGTCTCGCGGAGGAGCCGGGAGCCGAGGAGCGCGTCACAGCGAAGGGCGCACCCGGAAATCCTTCGGGCGAAGGAAGTCTTGTCGCGCTACTACTCGTCTCGCGGAGGAGCCGGGAGCCGAGGAGCGTGGTGTGTGGCACTTTGCAGTTCAAAGCGGGAGACTGAGGAGAGTGCACCGCCTCCTTCGTCTCGCTGGTGCACGGGAAGCAGAGGGGGTGACAGTACCACCGGGACTGTCCTGAGGTGAATCTTGGGAGTTCCCCACGTCGGAAGCGTAGGGAAAGACGTTGCTGCGGGTCAGTTCTCGAGTCTACGAGGAAGCCGATTCTGGAACGCACGTCTGCACGTACCTTCTCTGACGGGTAACATCCGGGAATTATCGGCGTCCGCCGGATGGTGTGTTCGCTCTTTATGCTTCCTGTCTCGTGATCTGTTACGAGACTCGGGGATGGCCGGGATGTCTGGGTCTTGTAGTTCGCTCTACGGAAGGTTCCTTTCCCGGGTTCCGTAGGGCCCGGTACTCAGCGCCTGCCGAGCGCGATCGTGACACCCGGTCACTTCTCTGCCCCGCAATTCAAACTAACTACAATACTCAAGTGCCTGTGCGGCGCATAGCGCGCACACAGGAAATGACGTGGTTATCCTCCTGGCAGGCTATGTAAGGTGGAAAGGAAGGAGGAAACGCCGCAAATTATCCTGGCAGTATTCGCAGTGCCGGGACGAACGAATCCAGAAGCCTGCAGAACCCGGTGGGGTAAGGGTGTCGTTGACACCACTGTTTCGATTCCCTTTTGCCAAAATTGGTGACTATATGCCACTTTCGGAGTCTTTCTGTTCAAAGCCTCAGTTGTGATTATTGGTGCAGAACCTATCCTTGATTTAAGCTCATGTATTGCTCAGATCTAAGAGCAATGGAGAAATGAGATACACAAGGCATTTTGCTCTTCATATATACCAGGTGGTATATCATCCTCCCATTTAAAACTTCAACTCATTTGATTTGTACTACGCTACACCTGTGCTACGGGGTATTACTTGCTATTGTTGCATTGGGAAAGCTACCTAGGTTATGCAATTAACAGTCATATGTATGTTACGGGTTGTGTGTTTTCTTGTTTGTCTTCTAGCAGGGGGACAGTGAGAGGTTGCTGACTTAAGCCTGCCCTTCCTCCCTTGCGAAGCTCTAACACACTGCATTATTGGTGGGTATAGGACTGGTAAACAAAAGCGTCTCTGGGTTAGAAGAATTGACTTAAACACTGTATAAGCCTATGTTTTTATTCTGCAGTTGCTATGACTAAGCTATGGGTATAAGCCAATCCTAAGCACTAGAAGACGCGGTAGCCCACGGAAGGTCTAGATGATTACACAATCGTCCTACTAAAGAGCTATTGCAGAAGCTTGTTATTTTCTTTTACAGGTACACAAGGGTAGAGTCATTTTAGTATGTTTGTATGTTACCGTACAATATATGGGTAGAGCAGTGTTTCTATAGTTAGCCTTTTTCTCCACAGGTCTCCCTCCCCGCTGTTCCCATCCTTTCCTTCCCCCGATTGACACCCTTAATCTTCCGTGCTACTATAGCAAGTCGGAATTGAGGATGTCAATAGGTTGACCCATTTGAGCAACAAACCGATCCTGAGAGGCCTCCAAGGGACATGTGACAGTGACTCGTAGGTCTGGGTTAAAACTGTTGATTTATTTAACATCTTTCAATAGGTCTGCCATGCACAATGTAACAGCTGTATTTACCGATACACCTTTCTATCACAGTACAATGTTGTCATCAGATTCAACAGCAGATTCCATGCCCATCTGAAAAAGTTTTGACCATTGTTCGCTCTCACAAACAGTCAACAATGTGTTGAATAATCAACACAACAACAACGCAGTCGGTTACCAGAAAGGAAGACGTCTTTTGGAATATCTAATTACATATACATGTCCACTGATTCATGCGCGGACATGAGAAAACATTTCAAAATAAGCACATTCTTGAACTGAATGAATTCGAAGAGGTAGCTCAACTGATACTAAACATGCTATTAGATGGCACTGGAAACGGCAGGGTTATGAGACCTACCTAATGACGAGATATTCTACCCAGGGATGACATCAATATTGCAGCTGTTCAAATACAGTGCAAAAAGAGCAAGCGAGTTTCCCATCCAAAAGAGCGAATTCATTTTCCAAACACATATCAATCAGAACAATATTTGAAACAGAAGCCAGATTTGGCTAGGACTATTGACACCATTATTAGGGATACACTGGTGCTTTTAATTCCCAAGATATCCATCCTACCCATAAGTGTTTGCAGATTAGGGACTATGCAATGTAGAGACTTGATATAACAAGTCCAAATTTGTTAGATGTCGAGCTGGTGAGGCTCTAAGGCTAATTACCTGGAACCCTCAGCTACCAAGTACCAGAAGTCCTAGAGATCCTTTGTCCAAATTGCTTTAAACAGTAATGTGTCGTTACTTACCGGTAATCTTAATTACCCCGATTAAGGTCCTCCTCGTCTCAGTCCTTACACATGTGAGGCGATCCTACACCCCCGACAGGCTATCTCAAATGCTAGTATTTATTTAACTACATAAACCACCGGCATTTCTGTTATTAACAAGACCAGATACAACCACAGCAGGAGTGAGGGAACAGGACTGGAATGAGGAGTACCTTAATCGGTGTAAAGAAGATTACCGCTAAGCAACAACACATTGCCCCCTCACATGTCCTCCTTGTCCCAGTCCTTACACAAGTGAGGACCTCACAAGCAAAAACACAAAGGAAAAGCATGACACCAAGGATCCATGCAGAATACAAAATGTAATCAAAATTAAGATTGAGACACAGAAGCGTTCATAACGCAAACAGCAAAATTGTCCACAGAGGCATGCAAGACATCAAGGCAATAATGCCGGATAAAAGTATGATGGGACTGCCAGTTAGCCGCTCTACAAATCTCCGGGATATAAACACGAGCCGCCTCAGCCCAGGCAGCAGACGCTGACCGAGTCGAACACCCCTGTACCTGAGCCGGAGAAGCCAGACCCACAGACTCATAGGACTGACAAACCGCCAAACGCACCCACGGAGTGATGGTGGATGTAGACACCTTCATATCCTTAGCCAAACCACCACAGGTCACAAACAGTGCAGGAGGAAGACGAAAACTCTGGGTACGCTGAAGGTAAATCTAAAGGGCCCGGCAAACATCGAAGGTAGAAGAAACAAAAGCACCCTGATCCCCCAGGAAAACAGGAAGAACCAACTCCTGCTACAAATGGAATTTGGAGGAGACCTTAGGGAGAAAGGCCGGGTGAAGCCACAAAACCACCCTGGCAGGCAAAAACTGCAAATAGGGAAAAGAAATAAGCAAGGCCCCAAACTGACCCAACCTCCGAGCAGAGGTGATGGTCAACAGGAAGGTCAACTTAGCAGATAACACTAGCAAATCTGCCTCAAACAAAGGCTCAAAAGGGGACAATTGGTGACCCCACAGAACAGTCAGCAAATCCCAAGAGGGCACAATCACTGGAGTGACTGGACAATGGAGACGAAAACTCTGCAGGAGTCGACCCACCAAAGAAGCAACCCCTATCTGCCCGGACAGCAGCCCACTGAGCAGTCAAAGTAGAAGGGGAAAGATCCTTCAAAAAAGAATCCGTGAGAAACTCAAGAATAGTGGCTGAATCACCAACCACAGGTTCCACGCCATGGAGGCACACCAAGTGACAAAAGAACCCTAATGCTTACTGTAACACTTATGGGTAGAAGGCCTATGGGAACTGAGAATATCCACGGCCACCAATGAAGAACAACCCAAAGAATCCAACATCAAACGTTCAAGAGCCAGACCGTCAGTTTAATTGACAGAGACGAGGCATTGAAAGAAGGGGAAACTGAAGTGGTTGGGGGATCACAGAAACCCGGACAAACCCGCCCCGTGACAGCAGCATTAGCAGCAGGAACCAAAGTCGGAGAGGCCAAAAAGGAGTAATCAGAACAGACACCCTCTCCGCATAAATCTTCTGCAGCACTGTTGGAAGACTGGAAATCGGCGGGAAAGGCATACAGAAGACCGAAGGGCCAATGCCTGAGGACAAACCACCTTGGAACAGAACCGAGGGAGGAGGGCATTGTGCAGAGAAGCAAAAAGGTCGATCCAAAGCATCCCGAACCGAAGACAAAGGTACCAGAACAGGGTCACAGACAGATAGTGCAAAACTTAGGAAGTTTGCAGCGCAGGTTGTCCACATGAAAGTGCTGATGACCCTGAAAGTAAACATCCCACAAGGTCGAGAGGTGAGACTCCACCCAGGCAAAAATCATGGAAGCCAGCAGATTCAGAGACTCGCACCCGGTCCCCTCTTGGTGGTTCAAGTAACATCAAGCCACCAGATTGTCTTTACCAACCGACAGATAAACTCCCTGGAGGGGAACCTGAAAGAACAATATCACCTGCCAAATTGCCACCAACTCCTGACAATTTGAGGAACGGGTGCTGTCCGCCAGAAACCACTGACCCTTGGCCTCCAAAGACCCTAATGTGGCCCTCCAAACCAAAAGACTGGCATCAGTCATCAGCAACAGGGGAGAAGGAAGCTAAAAGCGAATCCCTCTTTTCCAGATTGGGAGTGCATAGCCACCAGCTCAAGTCTCAAACCAGAACAGGTGAGAGAGGAACCAGAGAGTCGTAACTCGCAAGGGGTTCCCAAGGAGACAACAGATGATTCACCAAAGGCTTGAGGTGCAGGCGAGGCCTGGGAACCACCGCCATGATTGCACCTATCAACCCCTGGACCGGCAACCAAGTCCAAGCCGGAGCAGACTGCCGACTCAGGAGATCCCTCAGAAGAAGCTGCAGGGAAGTGATGCAAGCAGGAGGGAGAAATGCCACCCCCAACATGGTGTTGAAAAGTCCCCCGTTAAACTGCAGTCTCTGAACATGGACCAGATGAGACTTTGCTAGATTCAACTTGAAACCCAGACTCCAAAACATGTCCATGGATGCTTCCACTGCCAGAAGAGCCATAGGAAGATAGGAAGCAGAGATCAAACAACCATCAATATAGGGAAACACAGAAAAACCCTGAAGCTGTAAAAACCCCCTCAGCAGGAGCCAATAACTTGGTAAAAGTCAGAGGAGCTGTAGAGAGGCTGAAAGTCAACAACTGAAAATGGTAATGGACCTCGTCCAATGCACATCTCATGAACTGTTGGCTTTCAGGGTGGACAGGCACATGAAAAGAGGCAACTTCCAAGTCCAGGGAAGTCAGAAAATTGCACTTATGGATGAAGGGAATGATGGACTGCAAGGTGGTCATCCGAAAGCTATCCTGCTGCACCAAGGTATTTAGAGGCTTGAGATTCAGAATGGGGCGGTAAGAACCATCTGGTTATGGGACCAATTAGTGCGTGGAATAGAAGCACAGGCCCAATCGTGCCTCAGGAACGTGGAGAACAGCATCTTTTGCAAGCAATACATCTGCTCCAGACAACATAGCAGCTCTCTTCATGGGTTTGTTTGACAATGGGGTAACCCGATAGTGGGTTCGAGGGGGAGGGCTCTGGAACGGAATCTGGTACCCCCGACTGACAGGAACTTTTTTGGATTTGCATGTCCGTTTCTCCATGACCCTGATACCTAGATAATCAAAGCTTCTTACTTTATCTAGCTTTGAGCTATTGAAGTACTGGGATTTTAAAGCCCAGCAGTGCAGGGGAACACACCCTAAGACTTCGGGTTCTTCCTGTTTCAGACCTACAGAAACACAGAGTCTTCTGGGTGAAGTCAAAGATCAGTTTATTGGCTGCAGACCAATTACAGGTATCCGAGAAGTACAACACAATGTATGTTCTCAGGAGACTGCTTAAACTTACAGAAACGGCCTTCTCCTTATATACAAAATATCATGCTTCAGGCACACATTCCTTGTTTTACGATATGGTCATTCATATGTATTCATTACAAACGAAAAGGCAGAGTTATGATGACCATCCCACATTCCAGTTAAGCCAGCCCACAATTATTTACCCAGCGAGGCTCAGATCCCACATCAGATATCAACAGACCCCAATAAACACGGGCACCTCCTGTTTGTAAAACAAGCCATAAAGCAGGAAGAGTCAGGTGTGAAAGAGATTAGCCGGAGGCTTGTGTGGGATGAAAAGGCTTTATGGTGTGTCAAACCCTGATGCTAATCACAGGTGGCCGTAGGACGGGGAGCTCGTGGGACCGGACTGACCTGGGGCAGCGGAGCCAAGCTGCACAGGTCACAGAGAAGTCAAATAGAAAGCACATGTAATCTGAAGGCCTGTGCTTGTTCGTAATGTGTAGCCTATGTGAGGGCAACCATAAGATGGCCACCGCTCCAAGATGGAACCCACGAAGTCAATGTATAATATCGTATACACAGTGCATTTATCGATAAAACGTTATGCAAAGCACTTGTATATACTGCATTGGCCATTCGCGGTTTGATAATACCGGAATAGGCAGGGGCAGGGCCCTGCCTCCTACGCGGTCCCAAATTTTAAAGTACCACAGACCCTCCTTTTGCCCTTACATAGGCAATAACTATACTCATATCAATCCGAGTCCAGGTCTATATTCATGAAGTCATGGAGATGTTGCTGTAGCATCATCCTATTACTTAGCTCGTCCCTCGATACAGGTTTCCTTACACATAATGTAGCACAGAGGCCACATATCGCAGGAGCACACTGTATGCACAGACAGAACAGGAAAAGGATGGCTAAGATCATTCCAATGACCATCAGAATCTTCCAACCCCAGGCAGATATCAGTTCCCAGAACCACCCCACCAGTGACCAATCTCCTTTATCCACGTGTATAGACTCAGATATTTTATGCAGTTTGGAGATGGCTTGATAAACTGTTGGAGCGTTATCTGGTATGAAAATGCAACAACTAGATTGGATGACCTTACATACCCCACCGCGGTCTGCAAGTATGACGTCTAGAACCATGCGGTTCTGCAAAGTCATGAGGCGATCCGCTTGGAGCTCAGCTGTCAAATTACCAAGGGCACCAGCCGTTACATTAACAGTTGATTCAACCACACGAGTCAGTTGTCTCAGGTTCCTACTATTGACCATAGGTCCCCAAAACGGCAGGAAACCCAAAAAGAAGTCTCCCGCTTCCTGACCGGCAGTATCCTCCTTACTAACCACGCCTCTTACAACTCTGGTCTTGTGATAATCAGAGGCTGCAGTAAATGTTGGCGGTAGCAAGTTTGCAATATAACATGTGCCCGAGAAATCAGGGGGCAACCATGTATATGCTCGGTCATTGTAGACAAAATATGTACCCTTGGCAGCCAAAAACGCAGGGGAAAACTGCGATGGAAAAGTGTACGTTTCAGTACAGTCACTTCTCCCCAGTTGAGCTCTTGGATTCTGACCATTACCTTGTAAACAGAACCGACCTATGTGGGGCACGACCCAAATTGGGGATGAGATTTTTCGCTGCCTTTCGCCCAGACTAATGCTATACCCCGTCGCGTTCCACCCTACATAAGCTCGCAATTCATCCTTGGGAATAGATGAGTATGCGTCGATATCTCTGCTCATATCAGCGACTCCTTTCATTAAGGCTTTATTGTTTGTGCTAGGTCTGATGGAACGCGGTTGTCGCGGGGAGTAGGCATCTAATGCAAAAAGAAACATGGTCTGGAATGCCCACGACGATCCATTATAGCTAAACGGCAGCACTAGATAAGGAATACCCTTATTAATGGTATGTGGCATTAAACCACACACCCAGCAATTGGTTGTGTTCATAACTAGCTGGTGCTGGTGCAGGAGCTGAATAAACGAGTTGTTTACAAACTCGGAACGTCTAGCTTGTTCATGTTTAGGCAGAGGGTGGAAAGAGTGCAAGGAGGCAGTAGGAGGAGGTATAGGCTGTGCAGTGGGTGCAAATGGCACTTGAGAGGAGAAGAATACATAGCCTACAGTAAACACCATCATACTACATAGTATAAACAAACTTAATAATATAAAACGTTTTCTCTTCATTATTCTACATATTTTCGTTTTAAAGTTCATTTCCTCAGCGGGTCTCTCCATCTTGAAAAACTCCATCCTCTAATCGTGCCGCTCGCGGCGGGTGAGTATCTTCTGCTAAGGGGGACGCCTGTCAGTCCAGGGAACGCCCTAGACCAACCAGAAATGTGACCTAACGTCTTCGGCCTGTACCCCAAAGTCTTGGCACCGCGACCCTGCAGCTGAGCCCGGATGGTGGTTCGAAAAACAAAAAATCAAAAAGTCCTTCAGATGGGAGAGCTATAATATCAAAAAATAGTAAGGGAAGGGAATTTTTATTTGTCCATAGGCCTTGGTCTCAAGTTGTAGCGGTTTCTGCCAGGTACTGTCTGGTCTTGAAACAAGAGTTCAGGCTCTGTGGTGTCCAATCGAGTTGACGGTGGCACAGCTTCTTGCAAAATATCGTCACTTTCTTGTTCTGAAGCTGTGCCTCTTACGCGTGCATCACTAAATGGTACAAAACGAGGTACAGTGTCTGTTTCAGAATCAGCGATACCCTCCTGGACCCACTGGTCGTATGGTAGGGGCAAAGGGATCCGTTTGCAGTGGGCGCCGTGAATCCAATTCTTTTTCCCTTTTACTCGAACCGCTGATCTTGTCGACAGAAGTACGAGGTGAGGGCCGATCCAACGGGGCTCATCGTTGCTCTTTCGCTGGAAGTTCTTCATGGGAACCCACGTGCCAGGGTCGATAGGGTGTCCTGGAGCTTCAGAGGCCTGGGGGAGAGTATCATGCACCTGTTGGTGTAAAACACGCAATTTAGCCGTCAATTCATACAGATAGTCAAGCAGTACTGGATGTTCGATTTTGTCGGTCTTGGCACACCCCATACATTGGCCGGGCGGCCAAAAATGATCTCATATGGGCTAAGTCCCACTCGTGAATGCACAGTCATTCTGGTGGATAGGAGTGCTAAAGGCAGAGCGTCAGGCCATTTAAGACCGGAGCTCGCCTGGATTTTGGCTAGCTTGAGCTTCAGAGTGACATTGTAGCACTCTACTAATCCAGCTGATTGGGGGTGATTTGCAGCGTGGAATTTTTGCTTTATCCCTAACCCCTCACACACGTTCTTCATCACTCGACCCACAAATTCACTCCCATTATCACTCCACACCATTCTTGGCATTCCAAACCTAGGGAAAAAATTATTTCACAAGGGCTTTGGCTGTGGATAAAGCAGTGTTGTCTTTTAGGGGATATGCTTCTATCCATTTTGAAAAAGCGCAAACAACAACCAGTACATATTTCAAGTTGTTGCACCTTTCCATGGGGATAAAATCTAGCTGCAAAACCTCAAATGGATATGATGGAGGCGCAAAATGACCAGCTGGAGTCGGGGTTCCTCTACCAGGGTTGTATTTCAAACATACCATACAATTCTTGACCACATTCTCTGCACACTTGGGAATTCCAGCATTCTGCCATACTGGAGCCAACAACTTACAGATTCCTTTCACACTGATATGTGCCAATCCATGTGCCATAGTAACCACTGGAAGCACATATGCATCAGGTAGCAACCATCGCCGGTGCTCTGACAAATCAACCCAACAACCATTCTCATCCAATTTACCCGTACTTTCTCTCCACTTGCTCAACTCTTTCTCTGTGGCTTCAGCTTGAAGGGACTTCACACTCTCTATCGTGTCTTCACACATTCCAACATCACCAACCCATCTTGCAGGGCCTGCAACATACATTCGAGTCTTCACATCTTTTGCTGTTACTTTCGCGATTTCATCAGCAAACGCATTACCACGACCAACATCATCAGTGACTTTCTTGTGCGCACTGCATTTCATAATCGCAACTTGTAACGGTAGGGTCAGTGACTCAAGGAGATCATTCACCAACTTGCCATTCTGAATTTTAGCTCCATGTGAAGTTAGGAACCCACGTTCCTTCCATAGGCGCCCAAAACTATGGGCCACGCCAAAGGCGTACTGACTGTCAGTATATATGTTCACTTTCATTCCCTCAGACAACACGCATGCTCTTGTAAGGGCAATCAATTCTGCTGCTTGAGCCGAATTATGTGGCACACGTGCAGTTTCAACAATCGTGTGCAAAGTCGTGATAGCATATGCAGCAGTCGTATCACCATTCGGAAGCTTGAAGCACGAACCATCCACCCATAAGGTACCATCACACTCAGTTAGGGGAGTATCTTTAAGATCTATTCTCCCTTTTGTCTCTTCTTCTGTTCTGAACAGACAATCATGTTGCTCAATCTCATCTAGGTCTGCTGGAATCGGCAATAATGTAGCTGGGTTCAACGTGTTGCATCTCTTTATGTGTATATGGTTTGCCAACAGTGTCAATTCATATCCTGACAATCGCGCACTAGTTAAGTGCTGTGTCTTGGTCCGGTTTAACAATGTGTCCACAGCATGTGGAACCATTACAATCAATGTATTATCCATTACCAGTCCAGCAGACTGTCGAATAGACATAGCTGCTGCGGCTGTAGCTCTCAAACAACTTGGCAATGCCCTAGCTACCGGGTCCAAGGTTGACGAAAAATATGCGCATGGACGCGGTCTGTCGCCAAAAGGCTGTGTTAACACTGATAATGCGCAACCGCCCTTTTCATGAACATACAATGTAAAAGGCTTGCTGTAGTCAGGGGTACCCAACACAGGAGCTGAACATAATGCATTACGCAATTCCCAAAAACTTTTCTGACACTCTTCAGACCATGGGACAGGATTCGGTGTATTTTTACAGGTTAATGCTAACAAAGGTTTTGCCAGCAAAGAAAAATTTGGTATCCAGTGCCTACAGTATGAAGTAATGCCCAAGAAAGCACGCACTTCTCTCTGTGTTCTTGGCACGCTTAATTGTGCAATGGCTTGAATTCTTTCTGGGGTCAGTTTCCTTCCCTCCTTCGATAAGAGATGACCTAAGTAGGTCACTTCTTGTCGACAATATTGCAATTTTGAGAGAGACACTTTATGATGAGAGGCAGACAAATGACGCAACAATGACAATGTAGCTTCTTTACAGATCTTTTCAGTATCCGCGGCGATTAGCAAATCGTCAACGTACTGAATGAGGATAGCGCCACTAGGTAAAACAAGTGCATCAAGCTGCGCTTTTAAAGCTTGACTGTATATTGATGGACTTTCACAGTAGCCCTGTGGAGCGCGTTTAAAGCGGAAGCTTCGACCTCCTAAACTAAAGCCAAAAATGTCCCTGCTCTCCTCTGCAATTGGGATGCTAAAGAAAGCATTCTTTAAATCGATCACTGAGAACCATGCAGCGGAGGCTGGAATCATAGTTAACAAGGCAGTTATATCAGGGACAACTGGAAACTGTGGCACAACAATATTATTAACCTCTCCAAGATCAATCACAAATCTGTAAACAGATGGCTGTGAAGGGTCCGTACGTTTTAAAACAGGTAAAACGGGACTATTGCAAACGTTGCCTCTTGTCTCCTCAATCACACCCTTTTTAATCAAATCACTGACAATTGCTAACAACGCTTTCTGACCTTCATTGGAGATCTTGTACTGGGGAATACGTGGCAATCTGACATTGGCTTTTAAAGTGACCACGTATGGCGGTATTTCCAAGAGACCCACATCATTGGGACCAGTAGCCCAAAGGGCATCCGGAAGGGATGACAATTCAGGCGGCAATGCATTCTTTGACAAATACACCGGGGAAATCACTTCCTTACCCAATGTAAGTTGTACTCCTGAGGGAGAACAATATAGCGTTGCATGCAATCTTTTTAACAAATCCAATCCTAACAGATTTTCACCACAACCTGTCGTTAGGATGAGGGGTGCTTTTAGCTCGCAAGGTCCAACAGAAAGGGGCATAGGACTAGAAATCGGGTTCCTAACTGGGGCGCCAGAAAAACCTACTGAAACATTCATTTCGCCAGACAAAGGCGCGCCAGGGAGTTTTGAATGCATAATTGAACTCTTTGCAGCACCAGTGTCCAGCAGAAAGGGCTCTGTTACACCCGCTGTAGTCACCTTAACCCCTTCAGTGCCACGCCCTTTCCCCCTCCTGTGCCGGGCGTTGCACTAGTGGGTGGGGTTCATGACGAGATAGTCTCGTCATGGGTACAGCGCAACCGTGCTCCATGACCAGACTATGGGCACTGAAGAGGTTAACATACGGGCCACTCTGATCCACTGGTACTGAAACAACTCTCTCTCTCTGTCTATGGCTGTCCTAGTAATCATTACCTTCCACATTGTCGTCTTCTGCATAATAATCATTATTATAGTACTGAGCTGTATTACCATTTGCATTGGCTTGCTGATCAAAGCTATTTATCGTATTTTGAGGCAGAAGAGGACGCGCGTTCTGGGGAACATTTCCACGCCCTCTACCTCTAGGAGCTTGCTGGCCACCTCTACCTCTTGCGCCATACGCATTATTAGTACGCTGCAACAATTTAGGACAACTATACTTAAAATGACCTTCCTCTCTGCAATATGAACATTGGTTGGGACCTATAGGGATACGTGGTTGATAATACCCATTCATTTGCTGGTTATTCTGAAACTGTTGGGGTTGCTGATAGATACCTTGGGTTTGCCTGTAATTATTCTGTCCTCCACGTGGCGGATAAGCCTGCTGTAAAAGGACCTTCGTTTTCAATTCTTTCGTTTTCTTGTCTGTTCTATCCTTCTCGTCTATATCTCTATTTTCGTAATACTGTGCAGTAGCCAGTATTTGCGCTGAAGAGGAAACAGCCCAAGAACTCTCTGAATCTTTTAATTTCTTACACAACTCGGGGAGTAGATTCTGCACAAATTTATCCACAAATAACCGTTGGCCACCTTCAGTACTCATGTCTTGACCACTGTGGTCGATAAACGTTTCTTCAAACCTTGTAAAGAAATCGGACACTGTCTCATCTTTCTTCTGCTTGCATGCGGATAGTTTATCCCAATTTACGCGCATCGCGGGCATTATAGTTTTCATGTATGTAATAATTCTACCAGGGAGGTCTGCTACGAGGGGCTCAGGTTGTGCACCACCAACTTGTCTAGTGTCTGCAGCGATGATATTAGCCCATGTGCCCCCTAGTTCTGCAGCATGATCCGTATTACGAATGGATCCCCATAAAGGCTGTGGAACCACATTCCCGAACAACATATCTATGTCAGCCAGATTCATGACACACGAGTCTGCAGTTTGTGATAACTCCTTATAATATCCTGTAGGGTTTTTACGGGGGTCAGGCAATGTCTGTTTAAGCGCTAACACCTCAGAACGCTTCCATGGGACATGTACCCAAACATGCTGAAAATGAGCTGGACCAGCTGGATTAGCATTTGGATCAGCAGGTCTCCAAACTGGAGGAACCTCACGCATCGGATATTGGCGCGCTTTTACCTTTTTCCCCACAGGGAATTCCTGTTCGAACAATGATTGTTGACAATCGCCATTCCTGAAGGACAGTAAAGTCGCAACTGCTTTATCTATATCGGGACCCACAATTATACCTGTTCCAAAATCAAATCGCACGCGACACAATTCCTGCGGGATTGTGTTTGAACCATGATCCTCCAATTCCTCACAGAGGAATTCACACATTTTGTCAAACACATACCTCTGTTTTGGGGCGTCCCATTGGTGAAAAACATTAACAACTGATTCCACCTCATAGAGTGAAGGGAAAACAATCCACCTACGCGCCATATGATCTAATACCTCTTTCTCTTCAGGATTAGGCAGCTGACTACGCAACTGCTTACGTTGTAAGCCAGGGGTCATACTAGATGACCCAAAGAGAGGCGACATTAAGCTAGTAACTACATTAGCTAGTCGTTGTCGTGCTGAAGGAGAAGTTGAGGCGAAAACGGGGGGAAAGACAGAGGGAAGAAAAGCGGATTCAGATACAGGTACCTGGGTAGTGTAAGGAAAAGCGCCAGGGGAGGCAGCTGACGTACTAGGCAAAGTCGCAGGAAGCGCAGGGGCAACAGGTAACAAAACTGGCGGCCCTTGAGAGGGCTGCACTGCAGGGATAGGAGCCAGCTGAGGAGGAGCTGGCGGTTGTGGGAAGACTTGCGGCATATTTACTGGAGGCTGCACATTTACGAGCTGTGGAGGCGCTGTGGCATTTTGCGCATACGGGGGTGGCGAACTTAGCAAATGGGACATTAGGGAATCTTTTTCTTTCTCTTTCGTCTCATCTTGTGGTAGGGGTGACAAAACTGGGTAACATTTATCGATCCCTAGTTTGCGCTGTCTATGTAACTGCTCATTCATTTGTTCCGCCTCATTATCTTTAAATTGCACAGCTGCTTGCATCATTGACATACCTTTTTCTCTCTTATTCCTTTTCGCTAGCTTAATTTCCTTCTGTTTGGCTTCCTTTCGCCATAGGCGGAATGAATCAAACATCGCCGGCCGGGCTTTCTTTTTAAACAACTTAACTTCCAAGTTATCGAAGATATCTGTATCGAAACTACCATTTTGGGGCCATTTTAAAACACCGTCCTTTCTGGTGTATCGGATCCATACTTCATTATATGCAATGGGGCCCACGCCATGTTTTACATAAAGCTCATAAGTTGGAGTTCCAAATGGAGGAACCGGACATGAATCCTCTAACTGGGAATCCCTTCTCAGCCCCAACAAAACAATCTTCCAGATACACTAGAACCAGGCATCTTCGCTCACTAGTCTAGTTTCAAACTTCAAAGGATTATCGAATACGATAGTCTCGTGAATACACGAGTCCTCTGGCTTTGGCACTTGCAAGCTCCAAATCAAAGCGATCCCGAAGGATACCAAACAAACTGGGAGACGCTCCACTTATACTTAACTGAATATCGATGATCGATGGCGTCACCAGAAGACTCTCTCAATTGTTTCGCTCTACCAAATCGTCAAGGGTCCAAAACAGGGCGATTAATCAGGGCAGCAGTCCTTCGTAGCCGTCAGGACGCGGAGAACCTTGCAGAAAAGACTTTCGGACCACGTCGACATGCAGGGGTCGATGAAGTGGCGGCCTTCCTCCAGAATTTCCACACGAAGCTCCTCACGAACCTCTGGCTTGGACCGGTACCGCTGAAATCGCCCCGAGTTGGGCGCCAACTGAAGTACTGGGATTTTAAAGCCCAGCGGTGCAGGGGAACACACCCTAAGACTTCGGGTTCTTCCTGTTTCAGACCTACAGAAACACAGAGTCTTCTGGGTGAAGTCAAAGATCAGTTTATTGGCTGAAGACCAATTACAGGTATCCGAGAAGTACAACACAATGTATGTTCTCAGGAGACTGCCTAAACTTACAGAAACGGCCTTCTCCTTATATACAAAATATCATGCTTCAGGCACACATTCCTTGTTTTACGATATGGTCATTCATATGTATTCATTACAAACGAAAAGGCAGAGTCATGATGACCATCCCACATTCCAGTTAAGCCAGCCCACAATTATTTACCCAGCGAGGCTCAGATCCCACATCAGATATCAACAGACCCCAATAAACACGGGCACCTCCTGTTTGTAAAACAAGCCATAAAGCAGGAAGAGTCAGGTGTGAAAGAGATTAGCCGGAGGCTTGTGTGGGATGAAAAGGCTTTATGGTGTGTCAAACCCTGATGCTAATTACAGGTGGCCGTAGGGCGGGGAGCTCGTGGGACCGGACTGACCTGGGGCAGCGGAGCCAAGCTGCACAGGTCACAGAGAAGTCAAATAGAAAGCACATGTAATCTGAAGGCCTGTGCTTGTTCGTAATGTGTAGCTTATGTGAGGGCAACCATAAGATGGCCACCGCTCCAAGATGGAACCCACGAAGTCAATGTATAATATCGTATACACAGTGCATTTATCGATAAAACGTTATGCAAAGCACTTGTATATACTGCATTGGCCATTCGCGGTTTGCTAATACCGGAATAGGCAGGGGCAGGGCCCTGCCTCCTACGCGGTCCCAAATTTTAAAGTACCACACTATTCATCTTTAAGTTATTTCTAAATGAGTAGTGGGGGTGTATAGTCATAAGCTTGGAGTTATCTGCACTAATCTCCAGGCCCCTGTATTTCCTAAAACCCCAAAAGTGGTTAGGGAGGTGTTGGAGGTCCATTGGTGTATGATAAATTAACAGGGTATTGCAAGCGAAGAGCAAAATAGGGACATGAGCACCAGCTATTTTAGGAGCGTCATGCTAACAGTTGTTCAACACTTCCACCACTTCATTCATAAACAAAGAAAAGAAAATGGAAGCTAGGAAGCACCCTTGTCTCACTACCCGTTCAGTAGGGATCCGAGGGGGTAGGCCACCTTGATTGTTACACCTCACTTGGGCATACGTATCTGTGTGTAGCCTGACCAATAAATGAAGAACGTCCTTCTTTACAGTATTTCCCAGAGTGTATTTCTCTGCACTGTATCAAAAGCAGCTCTCATATCCATTAAGGCTACATACAGATAATATTTCTTAATGGAAACATACTTCCAGGAGATGGTCATGAGGCAGAATATCTGGTCTATCATCCTGATGTTCTTGCGGAACCCTGCTTGTAGATGGGAAAAGAGCTTATGCTCATCCATCCACGCCTTCAGACAAGATAATACTTGTCTACAGAAGATGTTTTGGCTGCTGTCAATTTTATGAATTGAAACAATCATGGCCTCTTGCAATGACTCCTGTATTTCCTCACCTTTTAATGCAGCATTCGTTAGAATATTTAGATACAAAACGGAACCCAAAAATCTGGCTCTGAGTAACACTTTTATTTTTCCTTTTTTTTCTCAACTTTGCAGGTGTGCCGCACTGTACAGCACAAATACAAAGAAGGAAAAGTTTAAAAGTTTATCTAGGCATACTATTTTGTAGTGGAAAGGTACCCTTCCAGTAAAAAAACCTATGCTACACTCACAGAGACACGTTTGCACTATGGCGCAAAGGTGTGTTTATGGTTCATTGCTGCTTGATTGGGTACCAGTGCTAAAGAGAGGCGAGGAGAATGCCATTTCTCTGTAGATGTAGCGCTTTCCTGCTCTCTCCTTGTCAGGAAGTGCAACACAGCAACTTTGGGTGCTGTGCATGTCAGCTCACCTTTGCAGGAAACGATTTTGGTGTTGGTTAACTTTAGTGGGTGAAGATTTGCACTGCAGTATTTCTTACTACCATCTCTTCTTGGATGACTGCCAGGATCATTACATAATTCATAAATCCATTTGTATAAATATATACCCATATAGATTTATAGAGGGCCTTTGGGTCTACTCTATTGGTCTGTCTGAGAGTCATTTACATTCTGCTTCCATCCATGACAGCAAACTGCATGTGTTATTAAGTCAATCTGCGCTAGTCATTGGCTCTTTTGACCAGTGAATGACATCATTATCTGATCACATGTGTGCATACACCTGAAATTGAGTGTGCCTCAGTATCAGGGCTGTTTGTCCAGTCCATTAGCTTTGAATTTTCTCCTTGATAAGTTTCCCTCTCATTTATTATTCTTCATCCCCTTTTAATGTTTCTTAAGAGACTACTACAGCCCTCTAGTTATTGCCAATGAGTTGTTTGTTTGCTGTTAATTTCATCTGCAGTACGCCTCATTCCACGTTGCAACTTCATCTAAACCAGAAGATTGTTATGGAATGCTAGTGTCCATCGTCTATCATTGTTGTACCATTCCAAGATGGCTAACATGTTGGTTCTGGTGTGGCAGCAATACTTGAACTTTAAAAAAAGGATAGACTATTTACAATACCTTTGCATGCCAGACACCCGCTGCTATGTTTAGTTTTTTATTGCAAACCCGTGCACGCCGTGCTTAGAAGGCGTCCTGTTTTTTTTCTACTTGTATTCTTTTATCTTATTTTGCATGTCATTGAGTTTGTGTGTTTTATTGCGGTGTGTCAGACGTCGAATGGCAGGATGAGTCAGTGGATTGATTCATGGATGCATAAAGTGCAAAAGTGAGTGACAAAGGATTTATGATGACTTATTGAGTGTCTCTATATATCAGTGACATAAAAGTTGCTTTTTATTCATAAGCCAGACCAAATGGCATTGCCATCGTTTGTTTAAATGTGTTTATTAATTAATCATATGTCCCATCACACAATCAGCAAAAGACAAATTTGTTACAACAAGAACTTTCAGTACTTTCCAAACATAAAAGTAACATAAAATAAAATCTCAAATGTGCATCACTAGGATAAACATTTCTCTCAGATTTGCCAGGCACACTCTAGGGGGCATATTTATGAGAATATCATGCAGCTTGCTGCGCTGTGTGTCAGGGAAAGGGCAGGAATGCGCCATGTTGCTGCCTTTGTCCCTGCGCTGGAGCCATTTTGGTTGCCTAGCGCCAACGCGGGCAGCCATGCACCATGGTGGGAGGGCGCCTGTGTTGCATGCAGGATTGTTTTTATGCAGGAAGTGACACCTTCCAGCTAAAAAATATGTTGAGAGGCATTTTCCTCCTTTGTGTGCTGCAGAATGCAGCACACACAAAAGAAGAAGTAACCAGGAGAAATAAAGATATTTCTCCTTGTTACACCTCCCCTGATAAGGCATATCTTTTTGGCGCATTCCCAGGTGTACCACTTGTGGTATATCTGAGAATGAATAAGAAATTATGGGAGTTGCGTTGGAACACCCGTGAAATGCCTTCCCATGGCAGAGTAATGCAACTTAGTGATTTGCGCTTGTGTGGCTTCACAAATCTCATTTTGGAGTTGAGTCGCTCTTGCACCTCGAGACCAAAAAAGTAACATACTAATGTTGGAACTGTAAATCTAAAAATCTACTAAAGGGGTGCCCGCATCATGATGCATGTTTACATGTTTCATGACATATGTGCACGAAAGCGTCATGACGTATATGTATGCATGTGTTGTGAAATGTGCTTGTGCAGGCGTCTTGAAGCATGGGGGCCATCTCGAAATGCGTATCCTTTAATTGGAGTCCCATTCTAAGATGGCCGGCCTCATGCATTGGCAAAGCCAATTGCTCGCCCATTTAAAGACACGACCTATTGACTTTGCCAGGTCTTATTTAACTGTAGTATTTGTAACTGTTAGTTGTGAGGATAGCTGTTTGCCTCACTGTAAGCTTTTAGTGGGTATTTTTTCAAACTCTCACAATCTTTAGTTGAACCAGGAATGACTCACAGCTTTATCATGATGCCCAAATCTGTTCAAGTTAGTTTTCCCTGATTTTTCAAGAAAGATCTACAGATCATTTAATGCATGCTAGCAATATTTATACTGTTCCGCTGCACATTTACCTCGCCCTTTTACCTTAGAATCTGCAGATTTGAATCAAAACCCGTTGTTCAGTTGAAGATTTTGGCTTGCAACTCTAGAGACCTTGTAATAGAGTGCTTTCCTCATACTTCCGAAAAAGACCACTGCAATACACCAAAATTGATAAGCTCATTCAATAGTAATTGAAATTCCAAGCACTTTGCCATATGTAGGTTTTGAGGTTATTTACTCTTTCTTATGGTTCCAGTTCAATTGTTTTTGTTTAACGACCTAATAGTCCTTATCCAAAATACATGGGCATATTTATCAATGAATTGCGTCTTCCTTGTGCCACGCAAGTGGGTGCAAGGCCGATGCAATTATTAAGTTAGATTTATCAAGCCACACGAGGCCACCTTGAGTGGCCCTGAATGGGTTAATAAATCTAGAATAACGCAACACTGCGTTGTGTTTCTCTGTCCTAGGGAGGCTTTCAATGCGTGGAGCGTGGGTTTTCATACTCATCCATGCATGGATTTTGGCACATTCCCAGATTTTACTTTATTGGTAGACCTGTCAATGCGTCAAAATGCTACACCTCTCCAGGTGAGGTGAGGTGAGGTGTAACGAGGAGATATACCTTTATTTCTGCTCATTTTGTTCGCTTTCTATGTGTGCTGCATTCTGCAGCAGACATCAAAAAAGGAAAATGCTGGAGAGGATTTTGGTTTTGTGCAAGAAGATGTCCTTTCCAGCTCAAAAACAATCTTGTTAACAGCACATGCACCCTTGTACCAAGGTGCAATGAAGCCTGCATTGCACTCGGCAGCCAAGTGTGCACCAGCACGTGAAAAGAAAGGAATGTGCCATATGATGTTAAATATGATGTATTCCTGCCCTTTCACGCAGCATAGCACAGCAAGGTGGGTGCCATTGTGCTGTTTGAAAATCTGATAACTGTGCCCCACAATATCAATGTGCGTGTGAAAACAGCAAAATGTTTAATAGCAACGATGTAAAAAATATAACAATAAAAATATAAGATCCTTATTTAAGAGCAGCTCTTGAAAATGTCCTCAGAACTATTGAGACGAAAAGCTATTCCAAGGTAAGCAGGTATTCTAAAGCATCAGTGGTGCTCCAACACCCTTTGATGGTTTCAGGCCAGTGGTTAATTTTTGCAGTGGTAGGCACCGACACTGTTTTTCTTTGGTGGAGGCAGGGCTTAGGTTGTATTGTCAGACTATGAATCAGAGCAAGAGAAAGAAAGTCAACAATGGGACAAAGAAGAGTAAGATAGGAAAAAGGTTACAAAAAAGAAAAGCACGGATGAGAAAAACCTGTAAAAGTTTGATAAAGTGACAAGAAGTGTAGGATGGGGAAAGAAAGAGGCATGCAGTAGATTCAAAACTCGACAGCCTAGTATTTGGCATTCTGCAGTGGCTAGGACAGGTTCACTCATTGTGAGTGGTCTAGCAAGAAGGCTGTTTTTTTCCCAACCCCCAGAGCTAATGATACCATGGTAATAGTAACTCCAGGGTGTGGACAATTCAGAGCATTCCGAGTTGGGCCCTGAGGGTCACCTTAGAAATAAGGAATTACCATGGGAATCAGTAATTCCTGGTCTGCTTACTCCAGTAATTCCTACTTTTGGGCGGGGGTTTTAGCAGCCGAAATCATTGTGTTACAGTTAAAAGAACCACAGTTTCTGCAAATTTAATAGTTCTGATTGTGTCAGGAACTGCAAATACTGGCCCAGTGACAATCAAGAGGCAAACCCTAATAAAGGCCTACAGAAAACTTCGGAACCCTTTGTTTTTTTAACACATTAAGCACTGTTCAGGGTTATCTCATTTTTATACTTAGCTAATGCATCGCTATTCGTCAGCATGTATGCTGCTTAGCTGTTTACGCTTCTGCAGAAAAACAATCCTGGGTGTATCGCAGGCACCCTTGCTCTGTTGCGCAAGGGTGCATGTGTTGCCACTTGGCAGCCACAAGCGTCCCAGTGCAGAGAGAGAGCAGGAATACACAATATGTTAGTAAATATGGCGCATTTCCACCCTCTCCGTTTGATGCAGCGCAGAAAGCGGTCTTGCTGCGTTTACTCAACACTGTCTTGTATAATCCTGCCTTATATGTAGGTTGTGAGAGTGCATGTTTAATATATATGCTTGGAGACATATTTATGAGAGCCTTCGTACAGGCCTTGAGCCACACGTTGTGAGTCATACTTCTAAAACGACGCACTGACGGACTATAAAACTACACAAATGTGTAGTTTTTGAAAGGTTACGCGGGGTAAATTCTGCGCTGAAAGGCAGCTGCGTCACACAGCATTTAATATATGGAATGTAGGCGTTCCCTCACAAAATCTGACACTCACACAAATGTATGTGCCATGTTGGCACTGTCCCAACCTATATACAGCTGAATGAATGTAAAAGATTCTATTCTAATCATAAGTTTTTAACTATGCACACATAGTGAGTGCAAATAACTTAGAGCTGTTAAGAACAGTCCAAAGTACTTATCATAGTAATCTACTGCCTACACATTGCAGTCAGCATGTAGTATGTCGCAGGACATGGACAATATCTGCAATGGCACATAGATACTGTTGACCATTGCTCTACACATGTATGTTCAGGTTCTAACACATAACTGGTAAAATTAAAGATGTGTATGAGTTTTCCAGCATACATAACAGACATGGTCAGTTATGCTAACTTAAAATGTACACAGTCATTTACTGTTGTCTTTTCCCACTTTTTAGGTGACCAAGGGTTTGCAGTCATGGGTCATGACCCCATTCAGCAATCCACAATCCACTTGGCTCTTCCCCAAGTGATTTTTGAGGCTTCAGTTGCACTGATTTAGCGCTGGGATGCCTCCGGGTAGCTGCGTGCTCTATAAGTGTTGTTTCATTCATTCATTCATTCATTCACAGATGGAAGCAGAACAATTATTTACACTGCACTGGCCAAGACAAGGAGTGTTGTCGAGAGGAACTTCGAGGTCCTAAAGTCGAGGCTCCACTGCCTGGAAATGTCAGGGGGAAGACTATTGTACTCCCCCTCTATTGTCTGTAAAATCATCCTTGTGTCTGCAATATTTCTTAATATCTACTTAAAAACAAATGTGCTGTGGGACTATGATCCACAAAATCCAGAGGAACTGGAAGAGGATGCAGACAATGATGGAGATATCCATTACACAATGGCAGCTCAGTGGAGACAGGACCAGGTTGTGGTTAATTTGTTTTCCTAATCAGCAGTGCTTAATGGTAATAGTGACAGAACATATATCAGCTGATTAACCAATAAATACTTTTTGGGATCTCATACATTGTGTTGTGTATGTGTGAATGTCTTTTTCATGATTCTTTATTGAAATATTCAAGGCAAACATATACATAAAACAAAAAGGTTCTGCACAACGTAATGAACTCACAGGATTCTATTGTCAGTACAGATATTAGTATGCTATTAAGGAGGAAAACTACACAGAATAGGAGGGAGGAAGAGAAATAGAAGACGAGGAGCAAATAGTAGAAGAAAAGGCTACTATGCACAGTATATATAGTAACCCACAACCTTCTTTGTTCATAGCCACAAAATGAATTAGACAGAGTGGATCATGGATAGGGGGAACATAGTTGGACCTACAAAATATTGGATATGTAAGAGGGGATGGACATTGAGGATGTTGGATGCTCATAAATGAGAAGGGTTGCTGTATCCTTACCTGGAGAAATTAAGAACGAAAGGAAGATGGGGGGTGGGAAGGGAGGAGAGGGGAAGGGAAGAAGGGAGGAGAGGGGAAGATGGAAAGGCTCATGCACCGTATGTGTGAATGTCAATATAAAAACTAGTCACTCACATCTACTCAAGGAGATGTAGACCTCAACATGTATGAAGCATGTTGTCGGAGCGGTTGATCAACATGGGGTCAGAATTCCAAAAACAAAAAAATATTCAACGCAGCAATCCAATGTGATGCAGTGCACTGCATGAAAGGAACAGGGCAGGATTGCCGTATATCTAGATAGTAATGGGCCATTCCTGTCCTCACACACTTAAGCAGTGCCGTTCAGCACAGCAAGCTCTATTACGGTGTTCTGCAGCATCAAAGTGTGTTGCATATGGTACTCAGTGTATGATGGATCACAGATCTCTCAAAGCATTAGTCCCTGAGGAAAACTTCTAATCGTAGTGTCTCTCACATATGGACAATAATATTTAAGGGACAATGGTTCAAATGTGGCTTTAAAGGTCCAAAAACAAGAGTGGTGACCCATAGAGGGGCACTATTTCTTTAAAAAGGAAATCTATTCAATAGGGAGCAAACAAAAGGGTCTGTAAAGGGTCATGTAGGTCAAAGAATGACAGGCATTTATTTTCAACATGATTCAATTTGAAGGTGCTCACACAATAAGTAAAAAGAAAGCGTGGTGTGAAGTAGTGATAGTGAATTTTAAAAATACATCGCATTGACAACAATACAGACGAACTCCATGAATGATTTTATACAGGTTATATGGAGTTCATGTTGTGGGGTGGTCAACGGCGTTTCGAACCCAATTATTGGGGTTCATCTTCAGGACAAAGGTGAGCTAGTTGTAGATCGTAGTTGCTAGTTGAAAAATTAGAAGTTAATGAATGAAGGAAGCTAGGAACGAAGCAAACTGCTGGCCTGGAAAAAATGTATTTAAAGAGAGAAGCCCTTGAATAGCTGGGTAATTTCAGGGAGACAGTGTTCCAAGCCGTGAGTACGAGGATCCACGTAGGCAAAATTAATTAGCAGCCAGATGGATATTCATGAAGGGAATCAAAACTAAGTAGGTCCAGTGGGCAGTGCTTAGATCCACCTTGGCGGTATAATTCTGAAAGTAGTTTAGCAGAGCGATCAGGGTATTGAATGTGCTCCTGATTCCGAGCAGCCAGAGTCGTCCTGGTGCTGCTGGTGCATGAATGGGAAGCGACACCTTCCTGCACATACACAAACAATCCAGAATGCCGATTTTAAACTCCTATGTGTTCCCCAACCTCCCACCTTCCAAACTTGCAGAGTGCCTGTCGCCCCATCAGCCCACAATCAAACATGAAGAGGGAACATAAACTAGCAGTCAGCTAAAAGAGCTATACTTATCTGACGGATGTCTCACCCAGTGTGATAGTTATATTAGAGCAACCCTATGCCAACTCCCTGGTGCCTCCCCCCCCCCCCCCCAACACTCCTGGATATGTTAAGCCGACATTGTGAATGTAGCATCCTTATATCAATACATAGGATTGCAAGGAAGTCTGAGTTCAATAGCCTGAGTAATTCTTTAGAACACTTTCACCGTCCTGGAACCAGATACCATGCAGCTCCCCCATCGCCAAAGAGGAGAATCACCTCGCGTAGAGACCCAGACCCCAGTCACTTGATTGCACTCTGTTCACGTCCCTGGCTGTCCGATACCGGTCTTTCTGTGCTCGTTGTGTCTCGACCGGGTGGGCGCTGATCGGTCCTACGCGGGCCCTCATTTCTGCCAACCGTCCGCCATCCCTCCAACCAATCGCTGGCCCTTTGGGTGTCTCAAAAAAGTACGCCTTGCCCCCATCCATGATCTTGAGGTGAGCGGGAAAGAGCATCATATGTTTCACCCCTTGTTCCCTGAGGGCTCTTTTAACACCTTCGAAGGACCGCCGCTGGCGCTGGACATGGAGCGTGAAGTCCGGGAAAAGGCGAATTGTGGCATTTTCGAGCTGAAGATCACCGGACATCCGCGACGCCTGCAGGATGGCATTGCGGTCTCTAAAGTTCAGGATTCGGGCGATGATAGTACGTGGAGGGGCGCCCGGCTTAGGTTTACCCCCCAATGCGCAATGGGCCCTCTCGACTGAGAAAAAGTTGGACAGGCGCTTTGGCTTCAAATGATTAAGTATCAAGTCCTCTACAAACCAGTCCATGAACGGCCCCTCCAGTCCTTCCGGGACGCCAACTATACGGATGTTGTCGCTGCGCCTAGCCCGCCCCTCCTGATCCTCCAACCGGGCGTAGATATCAGTTTGGTTTTTCGTTAGGGCGGCCACCTAATCTTCGAGTCTTTTTGTCTTTGATTGAAGACTACCAGTGCCAGTCTTGGCCACTGCTACCTTTTCGGACATCTTTCTGAAGTACGCACACAGTAGGTTGACCTCCTCTGTCACCGAGTCCAGCTTGGGCTCCAGGGTTCCACCGAGCTCTCTGATAGCCGCCATTATGTCTCTCAGCGATGGGTCCGGGCCATTGTCTATAAGATCTCCCTGCTGGCTTCCTCCCGGAGTTCCGTCCTCCCTTCCCATGGCCACCGTGTACTTCGCAATTTGATTGGACTGACCTGGGCCTGTCGGTCTGTTGCGGCCCATGACTAGGGGCACAGTCCAGCCACGTGCGATGGAGGGTACGCATCTGATTCTGCTGCTGTACACACGTAGGGCCCTTGGGTGTTCTCCCTCACCAGGGGCAAATGCCCTCCGCGCCCAGTAATTAGGCGAAGTCTCCGCTAGGGCGGCTCTCTCTTCACCTCAGGCCAACTCCAGACGGGCCCAATCCATTGCCGTGGCCCTCGGGCCAATCTGCCCCTGGGGGCGCTCCCTCTTCGCGCGTCCAGCCGGGAATCTCCCAAAGTCTATCAGGGCCCACTGCTTGTCTCACACAGTGCTCACCAGCGGCCGGTGCCTGGTTCATCCGGGGCTCGCACTGTACTGGGACTAGGGCCCGCCAGCCCCACAGGCCGCAATGCAAGGGAGACCGCACTCTCCACCGGCTCCTTGCACCCCTTGCATGCGGTGCTCTGCTTCTGGCCGCCCCGCCCTTGCTTCTCACTCACCGAGCTTCTGATGCGGAGCGTGCTGCTCCGATCGGGCCTACGCCCCCCGGTAGCCTCGGTGAAATCCGGGTCTGCTAGGGCACTTCAGATGCGAGTCGCGGCGTCACACCTCCAGCCGCCGTAGTGTCAGGAGGGGATCACCTCAGCCATGTCGTCCGTGATCCCCATTCAGGAGAGCCAGCAGCCGCCGCATTTCTCACTGGCGGGTGCCATTGTGCTGCGTCTGCTCGAGCGGCCCGGACCTCCGTGTTCGAGTGTTTAAACACCCAAGGGGGGCTGACTCAGGTCTGCGCTGCACACCACCGCCTCCCGACGTCTTCAGATGCCGATGGGTGCCACTGTTGCTCTCGGATGATGTCAGATTGCAAGATCTAGATGCCGACTGCTGGCTCAGTTCACTTAGCGAGCGGCCATCTTCTGCGGCTGCAAGCCACGCCCCCCGCATATCTATAGTCTTGATGCATTTAGCACATGAACCATCATCTGGTGCATAATCTTTAGATGTTCAACACAATCAAATTTGGTCGTACCACAAATGACAAAACCTTAGCAAACAGTATTTCAACAGATGTAGCAGCAATGTGGAATAAACTTCACTAAGCTTGTCTGGGCAAATGTCTGTTGTCTATGTCCATATGAGGTAAAGCTAATTCCCCAGACAGTGTTACCAAGTATTAACATGAAGGTATTAGGAAATCAGATTTTTACAAATTGTGTCATTGTGACATATTTTGCTTCTTCTTGCAGCATACTAAGTTCATACATTCTGCACTCATTTTACCTCTCCTGCTACATAATTCCAGTGCGACTGACTACAAGTGTGAGTAGAGATTCCTGCTGATCAACACTGTGTGTCAATACAAAAGGCAAATTGTTTAAACATGGAGGACAGCATCAGAAGAGAAGGGTACCCATCATTTTCTAAACATGTAGCCTAAGATAGATGCTGGGAATGTGGTACTGACATCCAAAAGTGTGCCCACATCATGATTTTGACCCATGAAAGAGGAAAAATTAGCTCTCAACATGTTTTTCTGTAAGTGTGTTGAAAAAGTTACTCACCTTCGGTAACAATGTATCTGTAAGTGACATACATTAGTTATAGATTTCTTACCTTAGAATTACCCCCAGGCGTCAGACTGGATCTGAAGAAATTGTTTCATAGCAGTACCCCTGCGTGTCGGTAGGTGGGGTCGGTCGACTTCGCGTTCGTCTTCTGCGTTGTGGTCGCCGGAATAACATTGCAGTGTATACTTAGGCCCCTGCGCGCTGACGTCAGTTCTGATACAACTTTCCACGCCAGAAGCGCAGAGCCATGCAAGACACTGACCACTGGTGCACAAAACTAGGGACCACTGCCATCACTTTCGTGAACACCCAAGGGGCACTGGTAAGGCCAAAGGGGAGCATGGTAAACTGAAAATGTTTGTGGCCTACTGTGAACTGTAGGTAACGCCGGTGGGCAGGTAAGACGGAGATGTGAAAATAAGCACCGTGCAAGTCCAACGCTACCATCCTGTCTCCAGTGTCAAGGGAAGACAAAACCTGAGCGAAGGTTAACATCTGGAGGAAGCAGTTGACGTCCCTGAGGTCTAAGATAGGATGCAGGCCTTTGTCCTTCTTGGGTACCAGAAAGTAGTGGGAGTAGCAACCACAACCTACTTCTGGCACAGGAACACGTTTAATAGCTCCCTCGGCCAAGAGAGCCGTAACTTCCTGGCAGAGAAGGGCCGAATGATCCTCCGACATACAATGGAATATAGGTGGCATAGAGGGAGGGGTAATCTTGAAGGGGAAGGAGTAGCCCCTTGGGACTATTTGCAAAGCCCACCTGTCCGATGGGATGATGCGCCAGCGGGGGAGGTGATGGCAGATTCTGCCACCCACTGGCAACTGGTGGCCCTGAAAGGTCGGACTAGGAAGGCTTGGAGGCTGCTGCAGTAGGGGCATTGGTGGACTGGCCCACCTGCTGGTCCTCAGACCCACGACACTGGGTTCCCCGGTCACACAGAGGCTGGGCAGCTTGTGCAGGCCTGTGGCTCAGGGCGGAACATGGTGAGATACCCCTTCCGTAGCCACCAAAGGGGCAAAAGGCAGACTGAATGAGGTGAGAAGTAGCAGCGAGGCCCAAGAATGTGCCGCAGCCCTAGAATCCTTGAAACGCTGTCTGCCTTGTCGCCAAACAGACGACGACCATCAAAAGGCATGCCCAAAAGAGTCGATTGTACATCCCCAGAGAAGCCAGTGGACCTCAGCCAGGCATAGCGCCTCAGGGCTACTGACATTAAAATCATTCTACCCAGCGAGTCAGCGGTGTTCAGCCCACACCGATTGGTGAACTTCGCTGCGTCTCAACCCTCTGCAACAGCACCGGTGAGCATGGCCCGGGCCTCCTCCGGGGACTGTGGCAGCACTTACACACACACTGTGCGGGACACAGTTGTGCAACAGCCCAAGAGACATGCGGTGTTCACCGACCGCAGTCCTAAGTTGGCGGAAGAAAACATCTTCACAAGATGGTCATGCATCTTGGATTCCCTATCTGGGGGAGCTGTAGGGAATGAGCCTGTTGAGGTTGAGGCTTGGACCACCAAGCTCTCGGGGGAAGAGTGTTGGGAGAGGAAAAGCAGGTTACCCGGGGCTGGGCAGTGGTGTCAGGCAATCATCCTGTCCACAGGAGCCCCTGTGCTCAGCTTGGACCAAGTGCCCAGAAGAATGTCAGTTAGGGCCCCATTAAAAGGCAGCAGGGGCTCCGAAGAGGCTACTGCCAGCTGAAGCACCTCAGTCAGGAGGTTAGTCCTGACTGCCACTGTCGGAAGCTCGAGGCCCAGGGCCTCAGCAACCCTACGCAACACCACAGCGTACGAGGCTCCCTCCTCTGTAGCCACAGTAGAGGAGAAAGCATACCAAGTTCTGGGGAGGTATCCAGACCACTGGCATCACCCAAGCACTTCAAGTTGGTCTGCAAGAGGGTCTAAAGACCCCTCCCAGTCCTCCTCACCTTCGAATGGCTCCCACACAGGGTGGTAGGGAATGCCAGGGATGAACAGTGGCACAAAAGTACCCTCCAGCACCGGTAGCACAAAAGTACCCTCCGACACCGGTACCGACATCGGTTGATGTTGGTCCGGCTGTGTGTCCAAGTCGGGGGTGAGGCTGGGCTTGACGCCGGCTGGGGGTGCAGCCGGCGTCGCCACTGGAATCAGCACCGGGTAAGGTACTGTGAGGTCCACCGGCACCGATCCAGATCCAGGCCTGGATCCATGGGGGCCCTGCGGTGCTGAGGCCAGAGTCGCTGGCATCGAAAGTCTAGAGCCCCCAGCTGAGTCCGCGGGGCCCGAAGGCGCACCAGCAGAGTTGGGCTGCCCAAAGATGGATTGGAGGGCTTCGTAAATGCACGAAGCTGGGCAGGGGACACACCGGCTCCTGGAAAGGAAGGAAAGCACAGAGTCGTCCCAGTGCGCTCGGAGGATGGAGCCGGGGAGCGGCGACACTCCGGGTCCCGCGTCGCATCGGCCGACGGAGAGGGAAAAGGCAATAGCAACGATACTTCTTCGCCATCTTTTTGTGCTTCGACTTACCCAATGAGTGCAAAGACTTCGATGACGAATGGTGATAACTCCTCCACTGGTCCCACGACCTTCCCCTCAACCGGACCGCGAACGGCGCAGAGTGAACTGGTGCGTAGAGGTGGTAAATCCTTCGACTTCCGAGGAGCCCAAGCATGGAACATATTGCCGGTAGCGCTGAGAGCATCAACAGATCTTACCCACTTCAAGAAACAGCTGAAAACATGGCTTTTTAAGAGCTGAGCCTTCTAATAGGGCAGCTATATGTGATCTGTTAGCGCCGGGACACTCCTGCTGGAGTAGCTGTGCGCTTTATAAAAATGGCACTGTGACAAAATGGAATATAAAGTGCTCAAAATACAAACAATAAGTGAACAAAATACAAACCAAATGCAGGCAGACGAGTAAACACAGGGGATTACACCAAAATGCACCAATGGAGGGAGGTAGAAGCATTCAGCAGGCTGGAACTGGGGTCTCAGGAAACGGAAACGGAGTCCCAATCATGAGGAGCTTTGCGGAGGAGTGACGCCGTGACAAGGGGAAGACAGCAGCACCATCATACCTTAGAAGTTATGGTGCTTCCCTGCTTGCTCTTTCTAGCACAAAAAAATGCAGAAACCCTGGTATAAATTAGTAAATCTCCCCCAAAGCGTTCCATATCAATTAAAACCACGGCTCGTAATACACAAAGCAAGCACAAAAAGTAGTAAATAAAGGCACAATTTCTGCCAAAATATGGGCTGACTGGTGTCCTAAATAGTTGAAGAGCTGCAGCAGTGCTATTATACTACGTTAGACAGTGTTAAATGATTGCTTGTCAAAAGAACCTTCGATGCATATGCTGATTTTGGTTGAAAATGTAGCAATGCTGGCATAGCTAAAGAAAACAACATAACACAATAGCATACACAAATGAACTTAATAACACAATTAAAATAAAACAGGGCTCAACATAACAAAACAATCAAAACATTATACTACACAACTACTACAGTACAACACACCAATATCACATTGCAATAATGCAGCACAAAAACAAAAGACCACAACACCAAAATAAGAACATGCCTCACAACTAATTACACATAAGCATTATTGTCACAAGTTACCATCTCCAGCAATCTGCTTTCATAATTCGATGGTAAAGGTGTTTGCACCAAGCCCTGCTTTCAGATTCCTTTTGGGAGTCCACATGGCAAAGAGGGGCTGCTGGGCATCGCCCATGGTGTTTGGGGGTCATCCTTATATGCTTGCAAACTGACCCAAGTACACCTCTTCTGCACTTGAGGTTATGTGTGTGTGTGTCTGAGTCTTCTTGTGCCTCTGTGAATAAGCACACATGTGTGGACACGTGTTGTGCCCAGTACAGAACAAATATGGAAAGGAAGATGGACCTCCTGAGGCTGCAAATATCACAACCCAAGAAAGGGTTGATGTAATGTTAAGGCTGGCCAGCACCAGTTACTGTATTTGTGTTTATATAAATACATCTATCATGTGTCAATATCGCACCGGGCTGGCACATTATTACACAACGCTGGCATACAACATTTTGCAGGCCTAACATCACACACAGTACAGATCACATTTTATCAGAGGATCTTTTGGCATGATCCAATGCTGTCATTTCAAAGAAAGGCAATGGACTACATGAACATCTTCAACGCATGTCATACAACACGAGGATGGATCCCTTGAAACCTGGGCTGCTGTGAGGGGAGATTGCTCCCAGGGCTGTTAACTTGAGAAGCAGTGCTGTGTGAGTGCAGAAGCTGTCCCTCCATTTCTTTCCGCATTAGTATGGATACGGCGGTGGACCATGATGTCTCACTTTTCAACTCCATGTACATACATGCCACCATATTAGGAACACCTTTGAAACAGAGATTACAATGATTTCATCTTGGCATTAACAGTCATCAGAATGTAGGAAATCTTAAGAGGTAGACGGTTAAAATGTCACAATTTTTAAAAAAAGGTCTCACACCTACATTACAAGTGATATGCATGTCATTGTGACCTCTGTGCTGTCCTTCCCGGGCTCACCCAGATCTTTTCACAGTCTGAGACAGAATGTGCCACCAGAACGTCACTTTTTTCGCGTTCCAGTGGCGCAAAGCCCATATTTACAAAGCGGCGTTAAGCCACTTTTTGTGGTTTAATGCCAATTGTAAATATGGTACCCTTTCATTCAGGTATCTGTATGAAAGGGGTATACAAAGGGTGTTGCTGTGGGAGTTCCACCGCAACACGAATTGCTTTTGGGCACTGCCTCAGATTTACAAGGATGTCTAAATCTGAGGCAGGGCCGAAAACGAACACCATGCGAAAGCAGGTGTTATAGAAAAAGCAAAAACAAGGAGAAATAAAAGCATTTCTCCTTTTGTGCCATTCTGTGTGCTAGAAAGAGCAGAACACCATTAATGATTGTTTGTGTGCAGAAAAGTGTGCCTTCCTGCACAAAAATAATAATTAAATAATGGTGATTTGGTACTTCTATGTGTGCTGCATTCTGCAGTACACATAGAAGTAACAAATCGCCATTATTGATTTTTTTATATGCAGGAAGGGACATCTTCTTGCACATAAACAATCATTCCTGCAACGCAGGCACCCTTGCCCTATGATGCAAGAGGGTCTGTGTTGGCGCTAGGCAGCTATTTGTAGCGCCAGCGCAGGGGAAAGCACAGGGGTGCGCCGTATTCTCGTAAATAAAGCGCATCTCTGTGTTTTTTAAAGGATGCACCGCGGCGTTGCAAAATTTGCCGCAGCACTGCGCTGCATCATTTCCTTCTACATATGCCCTCTATGTCTTCTGTAGAAAAACCAGCACAGGACCAAGATTAGAAATTTTAGTGTAGGACCAAGATCACACAGGGCTGAGACAAAATTGCACTGTACTGCACAAGACAGCACATCCATGGTTCATGCTGGCCTAAAATTTCAGCAGTATATCTAAAAATCAGACAATATTGGCTTAGGATCATGGAGGGTTGAGCAAAAAACGTACATTACCTATCAAATATCACACTGCATGGGTCAAGGTCATACAGTGCTGAACCAATGTTGCACAGTGCTGAGCCAAAATCACGCAGCATCGTATAGAACTAGATCAATATCAAACATGGTCAATATGCAGAACGTCTCACCTGTCAAATTTGTACCTAAGACCATGGGACCTAGAAATAATGCTCCCTATTGTACATGCAAGTGCCATGCAGGACGTGAATATCACAGAAGAGCTCAGTAGCAAATGACTAATTATTCAACTAGCGACCGTCCCAAGGTCATACAATGCTAGGCTAATGTACCATGGTGGTGGGTCAAACTCACACTGTTGAGCCAAACTCTTGCATCACTGAGTCAAGATCACACAGCTCTGGGTCAAAAGAATACAGTACTACCCAGCATTTGACTGTGCTAACACCAAGGGACCCCTTCCCTTTTGTGAATGCTGTCAAAAACTATTTTTAAGAGTTATGAGTGGTCCCACCGTCTACATTTAAAAATTGTTAAACTTTTTTTTTAATGAATCGCATTTTCCGTAAAGAAAAATAGGCTGCATTTACAAAAAAAATTGCTTTATTTAAAAGCAATCCTAGATGTAGTGGTCTGCTGACCCCAGCAGGCCACCATCCCTGTGATGGCTACGAATCATAGTGGGTCGCAATTTGTGACTTATCTTACTAATATTCATGAGGCAGGAGCAATTGTGACCTACTACGGTTTGGTATTTTGCAAACTGACCTATTAGTACATAGGTGGGTTCGCAAAATATGCCAAAGGTCGCAGGGCAGCTAGCAAAGTTTCTGCATTGTGTGAATGGGAGAGAACAGAACAGCACAGTATCCAAGACATGGTGCTGCTCTGCTCTCTCCCTGCACTGGGGCAGTTTTTGCTGCCATATGCTAAAGCAGATACCCTTGTGCCATAGCGCAGAGGTGTCTTCGTTTTTTATAACATACTTTATTGAGCACCACAGAGCAAATACAGAGTGTCATGACAGATATAGCATGGTATTTTCTGCTTTTTTCTATTTATGTACATGTATTTCCTTCAAGTACTGTTAAAGAAAACTGCTTGCATATGCCAAACTAGGGGAGAGTAGTCTCAAGGCGAATAAAAGATGGGTGCACAAACAGAATATACAAAATCGTGTAGTTCGATGGCTAATATATAACTAAACAACCCCATTACCATACAACCTCCCTCCCACCACCCTCCCTCCTGGCCTGTCGTTTCTTACCTAGTATTATTCGACCTGGTACATGTGTGTGTGGGCTCCCGGCCGCGGGGTATTACTGGAGTGCAGCGGAAGCGAGTATAGGACCCTGAGCATCTCCTTAAACCATGAATCGCAGAACATTGGGTACACTTCGGGGTAGGAGTCAGATGTTGTTAGGCGTGACGACCTAATGCTTTAAAACCTTCTAACATGAGGTCCCATTCCATAGAAATGGAATGTTTACGCAGCCCGCGGGCCTCTTCGCGTCTGATTGCCGTGCTTTCGGCACCGCACCATCGTACCACCTCGTCCTGCCATGTATGTAAAGTAGGGCATCTAGGGGATTTCCAATGCATGGTAATCGCTCGTATGGCCAGTATGAGGGCAAGGTCAAGGAAACGCAGTGGAACCTTCAAAGCACGGGTGCGCTTACGGAGGCCCAGCAGACACTCCAATATGTTATCCGTGAGCTGCAAGTGTGTAATCTCCCCAATTGTCGTGCGGATCCCCCCCAGTAATCACGGAGGTGGGGACAGGCCCAAACCATGTGAGTAAAGCCTGCTTCCTCGTATCTGCAGCGTGGGCAGTGATGTTGGGTGTCTGGAAAAATGCGGTGAATTATTTTCGGGGTTAAGTAGGATATGTGTAACACCATGCATTGTATGAATTACAGTCTGGCATTGCGGGATACACACTAAGGATGTTCTAGAATACTCGCCCAAGCTTTATTGGTCAGTGCGACGTCGGTTGTCTCTGACCATTTTGTTCTAAGGTTGGTGAGTGGAATGGAAGCCTGCACCCGGATGCCAACGTATAGCCATTTAATAAGATGGCTGCACTCCCCCATTTAATAGAGAGATCGTACCAGCTCGTGCTGTGGGGTTTTTTTTGCGTTGAGGTGCCATGTCGTCTTAACATAATGAGAGACTGCTGCATGGGTTAAATAAAGTCGGTCCAGTACACCAGTGACCTGTACAAAGGCGTCATGATCCAGGAGGGTACCATCGCCAAACAGCGACCCAACCTCCGATACTCCTGCATCCACCCACACACTTACCCGGGCCTTCGTGAGTCTGCCCCCAGCAGTCGGTATTCCCAAAAATGGGATGTTACCAGCATATTTAAGTACAGCTGGGGTGTAAAGAAGGGCCTTTCTCCAGCAGTGAAGTGCTGTTTAAAGTAGTGAGCGTCTGTATATTGAAGCGAGAGGAAGAAACGCCGGACGATTGCGCAGCGATTTGGTTTAAAAATTAAATTGACCTGAGGTCACAAAGATGTACGTGAAGAATGCCAGGTCCCCTCTAGATGAAGCAAGTGTTTAGAGGATTACGAGATTGACGAATGGGGCCAAAGCAGATGCCTACTTGCTCTGAAGTCTGATTAATTTGGACTGTATACAGAGTGTACCCCCGTCCTGAGGAAGCCAATAAGAAAGTGGAGGCTGAAACGCGAACGCGTCGATACATAGACGAAGGAGGAGTCCGCCTATTGTTTGAATTAAAACATTAGTTATTTGGAATAACAAATTAAGATAGAGGGATGACACCTTTGATGCCAAAAGTTCTACCTTTGAATGTACCACTGAGATGGAGAAGTGTACATTTTTAAGAAGTAGTTACGGGAAAATATAATTGATGCAGTTGTTGTATATATGATTATGTATATATGGATTGTTTTGCAATTTGTTTTTGAATATTTGTAATGAATTTGTTCAGTTTTGTGTACAATTCTTTTTGATGCTCACTGATGGATATTTGTACCTGAAAATTAAGCATTGAATTTGCTATAAGAAATAGTGTTTTGCCAAGGTAATTTATAAACTCTTGTGCAAAAATTAAAGAGAGATTTATCCCTCTATACCAGTTGTTTGTATATTGTAGATGTTTCTATGCCCAGGTATGGGAGGGTCATTTGGGCATTACCCGCAGTGTTCTTCTGGGTTTTAAGTAGTGGAGGCGCAACAGGGGGATCCTTACCTTCGGTAGGAGCAGGGTGTGTAGGGCTCTCCGCTCTAAGTCCCGGGTCTCATACCCTATTTCCTGCAGGTTCCTGCCTGCTGTCCAGTAGGACAACCATTGGAGCTGGCAGGCGTGGTAATAGGCTCTAAAGTCAGGTACCCCCAATCCGCCCTTCTGAGGTTCCAACTGTAGCTTCTTGAGGCTTATCCTCTGTCAGCCCGTCCCCCATACAAGCTCCAGCAGTATTGTATCCAGAGTTCGAAAGGTAGACTGAGGCACCACAAGAGGTAAGTTCACAAAGAAATACAGAAGTCGGGGTAGAACCACCATCTTGGAAATTGCAACCCTCCCCATCACCGACAGTGGCAAGGATGTCCAAAACGATACACAGGAGCGTATGCTAGTAATCACCTTTGACAGGCGGACCAACTAGATGGTAATCTGTGTTCTGTATATCTGGATTTCTAAGTACTTAAATGTATGATGGGCCACTGGTAATTTATAATCACCGAAGTGGAGCGTGTCTGGGTAAGGTCCGTCATGTAGATAGAACGTGTTTGATTTCCCTTCATTTATGGCCAGTCCCGAGATATGTTCAAAGGTGGAAAATATTGTGGGGAGATGATCCGTCCTAGCAGAGAGATAACGTAGGTAAATAATTATATCATCGGCGTAGATTAAGATTAAGTGTGAGGTACCGTCTATTAAGATCCCCAGGTGTTTAGCAGACTGCCGCAGCACTATCGCCAGCGGCTCCAGGGCAAGGACAAGCAGCAGAGGGGAAAGGGGGCATCCCTGCCGCGTGCCTCTGTGTATAGTGTATTCTCGCGAGATATGACGTCCGATACGAGCTTTTGCGGTAGGTCTAGTATAGAGCAGGCGCACCCATTGAAGATATTCTGGCGGAAGCCTGAAGCGTTGCAGGGCTGCGAACATGTATCCGGATGTAATGGAATCAAAGGCTTGGCAGAGGTCCAATGCTATACAGCCTGCGGTGGCACACTCCGCTGGGGCAGCCTGCATGATGTGATGCAAGCATCTAATATTTAAAGAGGTACTGCGTGCGGGCAGAAACCTGCATTGGTCTTTATGAATTAGGGTATTTAGGTGAGGTAAGAGTCGGTTGGCTAGGACCTTACTCAGGATCTTGTATTCGGTCCCTAACAAAGACAAGGGTCAGTAACTAGGTAGGTCCGCACTGTTTCGTCCCGGTTTAGGGAGTGAGATGACCAAGGCTTGCATGGTGGAGTGGGGCAGGTGTCCGGATTCCAAGGCTGTCCCATTTAGCTCTTCTAACTTGGGGACGAGAATGTCTGAGTATGTTTCAAAGAATTCTATAGGCAGGCTATCGAGGCCCGCTGCCTTGTTACGCTTCAGTCCCTTAATTGCGTCTCGTATCTTGTGTCTAGTAATGGGGCCCGAAAGCTCCTGCTGTGTGTCTGCTTTCAGACATGGGTATGTGAAACCATTGAGAGAGTCGTCCATTACAGTGTTGTCAATATGTGTAGGTTCGCTATACAGGGTACTGAAATAGTTACGAAAGGCGTAGTTTATCTCTAGTTGAGTGTGAACTATGCCCTTATTAGGTACATTAATCTGGGTGATGAGGGGGGGTGTTGGGTTGTCTCTCAATATCCGGGCCAACAGCGATCCAGACTTATCAGCCTCGGTATGCTTCAGTTGCGTAAAAGCCCTGTATTCGATGACCCAAAGGGTTTCAAGGATCGCAGCATGCTGGATGCGTGCGTCCTGCAAAGGGGTCTGCTTGTCTGGGTCTCTCGCCGCAGCATGTTCTAACTCGGTCATTAAGTTTTCTATACGGATAAGGTTTCTATGGATCTCCTGTCGTGCCCCCACTGTCGACCAAATTGCCACACCCCTCACAACCACCTTAAGTGTGTCCCATTCGATAAGATTAGAGGAAGCTGTGTTCCAGTTCTCAGAAAAGTATTTGTGATAGTTGTAGATAACGTGGTATGAAAGGGGCCATCCTCTTTTAGCTGGGCCACAATTTCCAAGTAGGGACCGGGGTGGGTATTCTGCCCCAGGTAAGTGTGATCTCTAAAGGGCAGTGGTCGGAAAAGGTCTTGGGAGGTATGTGGAGTGTTGTATCTAGGTGGCAATGTGCGCAGGACATAGAAACCTATCTATTCTAGTATGAAGGTGGTGCACTGGGGAATAGATGGTGTATTCCCTATGTGTGGGGTGTAGTAGTCGCCAAACGTCTCTTAGTCCCCAGCCATTCGTCCATGTTTCCAGGGCAGCAGCTTGTTTGTGGGCGCCAGCGCCATGCAGCGGGGAATGGGATCTTTCTACGGCCACATCCAAAACAGTGTTACGATCCCCACCTAATATCCAGGGGTATGTGTCCCACCCAGTCAGGGCTATGCCCAGTTGATTAAAAAACTTGTCTTGATCGCAGTTCGGGGCCTAAATACTGCCCAGAACCACTTGCCATCCAGGGTTCCCTTCAGTAAAATGTATCTGCCCTGTTCGTCCACGTGGCGGTCCAGTTCTATAAATGGGGCACTGTAGCGGATCCATATAGCCGCCCTCGAGCAAAAGCAGAGTAGTTGGTTGAAAAAATGTGGCCCCTCCATTTCTTTCGTACCTTCAAGGCCTCCGAATCAGTCAGGTGTGATTCTTGAATAAAAACAGTTTGCGCTTTACCCCTAAGGAGGTGTGCATGGACTCTATGTCATTTATGTACAGCGCCAAGTCCCAGCACGTTCCAGGTCAGCAAGTTATACGAGGCTAAAGTGGTGGAATGACTAGGCATGGGTTAATATTGTACGCAGCGCTTTTCACATCTCGGAGCCCTGTATCTATTGCAGGCCAGGAGTGTCCCTTCCCCATCAAACTAATAACACACGGCTCAGCTATTGAACTATGCTGGGCCAAATAAATAACAAAAACATACAAATAGCATAATACAGTGCATTCGCTTGGAGGGGGGTCGCCACCACCGCACATATGCCTCTAGTGTAGTCACAGAGGTTCCGGTAGCTCAACGGAGCCCGGGGGGGTATACATTTGAGCGTTCACATCTAATATAACAGATCGCCTTAGGTCACAGACTACATTAGTGCACAACATTGATAAGACCATCAAATCCAAACAGGGAGACATTGTCTGGGAGTATGGGTCCTATATGCTAATGTGCAACAAATGATGCATCCAACGTTCTACGACAGATTCTGGTTAAGTCATAGGAGGTGGGGAGTAGAGAAAGGATACAGATAGGATCAGTAGTTTCACCACAGTGTGTGTGTGGTACTGTTGCAGCAATAGACAAAGTGAGGTGATCAGGCATTCCTCGTTATTCATCCGCCAAGTCATCATCAGTCTGATACGGAAACAAGTTGATACTATGTTCAAAGTCCGATTGTATGGTGCTGTCCTCTGAGTCGGTCACAATCTTAAGGTTGTCGTCACGAAAGGAGTTAGCTACGGCCAGCACCTCGGACCTGCCAGACATCACCTGTTCATGGGTGGGGCCGGTGGTGGCGGAGCCGTGCTGGTCCTTGGCGGCTCGGCGAGGACCACGGCCCTTCGTTCATGTGTGATTGTGATGTACAGATCCTGACAATCCTCCTTGGCTCGATTCAAAGTTCATCACCTCCAACCATTCCTCCACATCATTCGGGCTGTCAAAAAAGTAGGTTTTCAGGTCATGCATAATATTTACCTGGGCCAGGAACAGTAAGGCATATTTGAGTTGGGCTGCACGCAGTTTTTTCTTCACCGCTTGGAAGGAAGAGCGCTGGCGCTGTACCATTACTGTATAGTCAGGGTAGAGTGAGATTCAATTGTTTTCAAACTGGATCTGCGTTCGTTCTCTTGCTTTTTGTAATAGAACATCTCGGTCTCTGTAGTTCAGTATTTTAACGATCAAGGGTTGCGGAGGTGCCCCCGCACGAGGCACCCCAGTAGGAATTCGATGAGCCCCATCTACAAAAAAGTATGTCAACAAGCCCTCCTGGGCCACGTGTTCTCTAAACCATGCCTCCATAAAATCAGCAGCTTTGGGACCTTCGCTTCGCTCTGGAAGGCCTATGACGCGTATATTATTCCGGCGGTTCCTGCCTTCTGCATCTTTGATCCTGGCCTGTAGGCCGTGAACTAGTTGTTGGAGGTCTGTGATCTGTTTAGTGTGTTCCGTGAGTCGGGGTTCTATGCCCACCAGGGCCGTTTCATGCGCGTGGACTGTGTCGGCGAGCTTCGCGTGGTCTGCCCGGAGAAGTGTAAAACCAGTTCTAAGGGTTCCCATCTGTTGTTCTATAGCTTTACGGGAGTCTCTGACTTCCTGTAGGATCAGGTCAAGTTTATCAGGGGGAGGCTTGAGGGTCCCGGAGGAGGAGCCAGGAGAGAGGGGTCTGTCAGTAGTTACCGGAACATCTGTCGAGCCCCCTGTAACGAGATTGTTGTCCAGAGTCTTCCCCTTTAGCCTTCCCATGGTGCCCACGGATGCACAGCGAATGTGCGCTGTGTGAGCAATGTGGTGGGCACCACACAGTGTGACTCGGGCCCAATCAGTTCGTCCCAAAAAGCGACCGTGCCAGTGGATGTGCGACCTATCCATAAGAGGGCGGAGGGCACAGGCAATTCTGTCGATAACAGATGTAGCTGTCGTCGTCCCGGCCCAGTACACCATGGGGCGCGTCAGACAGAATAAACCCAGATCCGGCGCAACTCAGGCGACACCTCCACACGAACTTCTTCCCAGCACACAGATCCACGTATTGAGCGGAGGCTCGCCACAACAGACTCCACACAGTTCCAGCTGCAGGCCAGTGGCGGGCACGAGCGGGGTCGGGGGGGGAGGCTCCCAGGTCAGCCAAGTACTATGCGCCTCCCATCGCATCCAGAACTGTGGAGGTAGTCAGCCATGTCATCCATCAGCACGCCCCCCCTCACAATCCAGGGGTCCACAGAGTGCGCTCCGGTAGGTTGCCCACCGCACCTGCCCGCACAGACACTCCAGGGAGGCAGCACGAGTCCGTCTGTGCACAGTGCTGGCCAAGTACAGGACACGTGTGGTTAAATGCAGGATCTTATCACCATGTCCACACCACACTCTGTAGGCAAGCGGGGGGAAAGAGAAGGGTGCTCAGCAGGCCTAGTACATGGCGCGATACAGTGGCCCTCACCAGGGGGCCTAGGGTCAGTGTCCTCAAAAGGCATCCAGGCCGTTTATGATCCTCCATCTGGGCCCCCAAGGACTCAGCCATTCCCGCCCACGCTTCACTCCAGCAGACACGCGGGGGACAGCATCTGGACCCGGCCTCGGCCACACGGGGCCGGCACCAACAGAGGCATGCAAAGGTCTCTCAGCCACAGCCCCCTTGGCTTCGGGGGGCGAGCAGGTTGCAGCAGCCCCCGGGAGCCGCAGTCGGACCACCGCTCCGGCGATAGGGCTCGGGCCACCAGTGACTCAGGAGCTGCCCCACGATGAGGCCTCCAGTCGGCCCCGGGAATACCACCCGTTCAGGAGAGGGCAAAGAGTAGTCTGTGGCAATCACAGCGGGCACCACCCCGCGCGGCCCCCAACCGCGTTTATGAAGGGAGCCCTCCGTGCACAATGTTTGATGTGAGGGACCGGCTCCAGTGGAAGTGCACAGCTCCCAATAGGGCACAACGCCAGGTGTCTCCCACAGCACTTTAGTGCTGCCGCACTCCACTGCTCCGTGTCGGAGGGTGCAATCAATCCCAGTCGCCTGTCAGACACCGCCGTCAGGCACGACGTGGGTACCGGGGGGGAACCAGAGACGCCCCTGCCCGTATGAGAAGCGGTGCAGCAGTATCGGCGGCGAGGCAGACAGGCCGCAGAGTTCGTGGACCCTCGATGAAGCGGCACACCAGCCGATCCCCAGCTCCGATCGAGATCGGATCAGCGGTTTCGCATTGCAGGCACTCGATGGCTGAAGAGCTGCGACGTGAGCTCCGGGACCAGGTCTGTAACTAGCGATACTTCAGGATTTAGGCCACCTAGGGTCCGGAGCCTCACAGAACAGCATCCGCCATCTTAGGTGGTTAGCCACGCCCCCTGCGCAGAGGTGTCTTCATTGTGGGAAGCAAAGGTTTTGTGCTTGAAGAGGTCCCTTCCAACCCAAGAACTGTGCTCAAGGCATTTACAGCTCATAAACAAAGTGGCAAAAACACAGACAAATTAAAACATTTTTGCTCGCTATGCCTAAACCGAGGAGCGCAGAATTTTGGCACAAATCCCCGTCTACAATCGTAGATAGGGATTTGTGCCAAATATCCATAGGTGGATTCATATGAAAACCCATGCACTACCCAGGTAATACCCCTTGATGCAAAATGAATACAAGGCAGTGCTTTGCGTTACTTTGGATTACAATCCAACGCAAATCATGATGTTCATTGACTTTTAAATCCCACAGCAACACTTTGCATTGGGTTTTGCGTTAAAAAAGTAGGACACACCTGACGCAAAGGTGCATATTTTCAATAAAGTGGCGAAGCGTGTCGTTATGCTAAGAAGGCTAACAACACGCTTCGTCACTTTAGGAACACAGGGCTGCAACATTTTACTAGAATATGGTTCAGTCCTGCGTTTCCCCCAGCGCTGGCGCTAACTTTAGCTGCTTAGAGCAAATGCAGGCACTCTTACACCATAGTGCAACGGTGCCTGTGTTGAGGAGAAGGTTGTTTGTTCATGTGCAGGAAGGGGGACCTTCCTGCACATAAACAATCATTTTTTTTAAAATGCAGTTTTGCAACTTCTATGTGTGCTGCATTAAGCAGGGACCTTCCTGCACAAACAATCATCGGCAGTTTGTTGCGTGCTGCAGGAGGCGGGACACTTAAACAAGTGAAACGAGGAGAAATGCTTCACCTCGTTTTGCTGTTTCTAAGACCAGGTTTTCCCTGCTTTTAATTGTGCCGCTGCCTGCAATTTACGCCGGTAAATAGGAGGCAGTGTCAAAATCAATGGGTGTCGCGGTGGATCTGCCTTATTTACAAGGCAGCTTTAAGCCACATTAACTGGCTGAACGCTGCCTTGTACATAGGGTAAAGCCCCTATCGCCATCACGTCGTCACTGAAAGTGATGCTGTGGTGGCGATAGGGGCTTGTAAATATACTCCAAAGTGTTTGCAAATCTGGGCCTAAAGGAATATAAAATAGGCGCTTGGCTCGGCGCTGTGCCGACAAAGCCCAACATGATAAAGCCCATGATCCGCAAGAGGGGTACACTCAAACCCCATTTGCTTTCAGTCCTTAGTAGAAAGCCTCAAACCCCAGCAGTTTGAGGTTCCTGGGTTACCCAAATATTGTGGTGGAGACACAAGACCTGGTAAGGCCAGGTCACCAGACACCAGGTACCCGGCAAGCCCAAACCTGCCCCTCCTTTACCGCGGGTGCTGGGGGGGGGTGTCCGCTCTGAGGCTGGGGCGGTAGACTAGGAGGGGGTCAGCCGAGGGAGGGTGAACGTACTGAAATGAGTCACATGAGGATCGAAGCTCTCTGAATGACCCTGGCCATGGAAGGTAAACACGGGATCGCAGGACACAGGTGGCGCTTTCTCAGGTACTGCGGTACGTGTTGGTTCGCGCGCATCTGAGACTTAAAATAGCCCAACAGACCTCCCCACCCCCCCAAACAGCAACAATTAGAAGGGATGAGTTTACTAAAGATCCTGCAGTTTTGTCTGGGGATCACCTTTTACACAAACAGCAAACATACCACAAGCAGCTCTTTCTTCAACAACAACCTAGCGCCTTTTGAAGTACGGTTGGCGCTATAAAAACAATATATAAACATGTGGCGGCCATTTCATTCATCGTTGTGGCATCAACACATACCTGCAATGTGAGTGTCGTTTCAGCAGAGCCTGATCGGACGAGGCTTTGTGAACATGTTTCTGGTCGTACAGCGAGGGAGGGCGCAGGCCCTGCGGAGGAGGCACTTGTACTGCCGAGACGGGGTCCTCCTCTACAAGGCAAGGCATATGAGCCCTGGGCTCAAAGGAGGGCGCAGAAGAGATGCTGCCACCCAGGAAGGGAGTGCGGGTCATCACAGAAGGCAGTGGGGCTGCCTCGGTCTCCGCTAAGAGGAGATCCCGCCTGTACCCCATTAAATATAAAGGGTAAATATGTATTTGCCCCTCAACTGCTCCCAGAGTTATATGGATGCTGGACATCAGTCCCTGGGGAGGGCACATCTACCAAGGTTTTGTGTCGAGGTTGCGCCACTTTTATGACATAACTCCTGCTCAGAATCATTCTTTCGTATTTACTAAGGCATGCAGAGGCACCTTGCGTTGTTAAGTACATATAAAGTGACACAAGGAGTGGCATAGCGCTGCCACATTCTGCTGTGACACAGAATAGTAGGGGATGCCCCCATCACTCACCCTCTTCTTTAGGCTCCATAATGGGTCACCAAACCCCTTTCAAGATGAAATAATATTCTGATCCATAAATCGAGTATTGTAGTTTTCAAAACTTCGTTTTGAGGTTGCAAACCATGTGATTTTCAGAACTGATGGGTGTGCAACTGCAAAAATAATGTTGTACTTCAGTCTTTAAAGGCTTGTCCAATCACTGTTTGATTCACCTTCCTCCATAAGGAAAGGCCACTTTTCTTGTACCTCGTATCTTCTTTGATTCCATCCTCCTTTGCCCTATTCACTCTTGTCCCTGTAAAGCCACCCTTTCTCCTAAGCCTGCTCCTCTGTATTTATGTCAGCTTCCTATTCACTAGAGGAACTGGCCATCATTCCTCTGAGGTTGCTGCTCAGGATATAGATCACCAGCAGTTGTGCATTCTGGATCAGGTAGTTCACTTGGGATCTCTTGCAGTATACACAGGGATTCAGCAAGATTAGTGGCTGTACCATAAGGACTGTATATTGATTACTGCTGTTGTCTTATTGCAGCTCCTCAGTTTCTCTTCTATCCACGCCTCAAGGGAGCACTGCACCCGAATGGACTGAAATTGGTTCCCTAAAGGGGCTAGAGTGGCACCTCTTTAGATCCACTCTTGAGGGTACTATTGTTTCCAGCTGCCAGAAGTGGACAATAATTGTCACCCACTAACTATATTTTAAACTAACATAGTTGATGCAACTGTTCAAGTATAAATGTTGAGGTGCGGCTTGGCCAGCCAGCCAGCCAAGATGGCAGATAAGGGGTTGTGGAGCTCTGCACGACGACCTGTGATCCATGCATATTGAACTGCTCCTCTTGACCCCACCACACTTAGCTGGAGAGCTTAGCAGCCTAGATAGTGCCTGACTGGGCCTTGGAGATCAAGGCCCACTGCAGTGACGAGCGAGAGAGGTGGTATGCCAGGGACATGACTACCTAATACTCTTTCATGAGGGACATCTGATCCAACCACACTTGCTGGATCCTACCTACTCCAGTGGTATGGCTCAGTTGTGTGCTATGATCAGTTTTAACTAATGAAACTTCAGACTGGCCTGTAAGCTTTGGATATTACAGAAGCGCCCCACACCCTGACAGTGCCTCATGAGCAAGAACATCTTCACCAAATCTTCTACAGCTAAGGTAGGTTTCCTTAAACAGTTCAAATGATCATATCATTCCTTATATTTTCTTGATGGGAATGGATTATTTTCTGGATCCTCTTCCCGTCTACATCGACTAAGACTTCTTTTTGATCCAGGATGGTGAAATGGATGTTTTGGGATGTCTACCCTTTAGGGTTCCAAAAGGGGAGAGGCCTGTAAAACTATTGTGGGTAGTATGGTATGCCCAAACAGTTTCTTGTAGAGCTTCTTTAGCAGGTATTTTCATTACTGTCGCTCTCTGCAAACATTCTTTGACAAGCTATTGATTTTTTTGTTAACTCTTTAGCGCGTAGACTATACGAAGCTGTTTTGAGGTGGCGAATGAATGACTTCTTTAAGAAGTCTTGCTTGGGATCTGAAGTAAATTGTACACATTGTCGGTGATGAGTATTTATGGGGTGTCTTCCTTAAAGAAAACATCCTGCAAGAACTTTATCAGGACTACAGTTGTTATATTATGCACACATCTTGTCACCACCCAGTGAGTATGGTAGTCTACCAAAACAATGATGTACTTCTCATCAAGAGTACTTTGTTGAATGGGACCAATGATATCCAATGCGAACCTAACCAGGCCCAAGGCTTGTCATGGGTATCAATGGGAGATAAGGGGGCCTTATTAAGTAAGTGTGACTTGTCCCTGTCAACACAGGCTAAACAACTTTTCACTTTTCTTGTCTATGAACCTATCTATGTTTGGCCGCCAGTACTCACAACTGACTTTACTCGAAGTTAAACTGTGACCGAAGGGCCTTATTTATGAAGGCCTTGCGACACTTTTGCGCCTCCATTGCATCACTTTTTGTGACGCAGCAGTGGCATTAACAATGCGCGACCTTGTGCCATATTTACAAAATGATGCATCTAGGCAGATAAGTCACCTTGTAAAGCCCTGTGCCACATTATACCTGCGTCAGGTATAATGTATGTAGGGTGGGAGTTCCCTCGCAAGGAAGCCTCATAGAAGTGTCGCAGTGAAATCTATGAGATTTCACTGCGACACTTCTAGGATGCCAATGCATCAAAACTTTACGCCTGCCTTATGTCAGGCGTAACGGTCACACAGTGCCATAGGCACAGGCCTACCCCATGCATTGCTGGAGTTGCGTCATGCTTGTGTCAGAACTCCAGCAATGCATGACTTTTGCGCCGACAGATACATCAGGATTCCTGACGTATCTATCTTTCCTTGAGACATAGAGCGCCGTACATTAAATACTACACATCCATCGTGTCGCAAGGAGGGCGCATAGAAAGCTGTTGCATCGCTGTTTTGTTGCAGAGATGCAACAGTTTTCATAAATGAGGCCCTAAATGTCCTACATGTGCTAACTGTACTATTCTTTCTCACATAACTGTGGGAGGAACGATTTTCCTCTCATGACAAATGAAATCATTTACAACACAGAGTTCATGTCTTACTTCCCAATATTTCAATAAGGAATCCAGCAGATCACAGCATAAATCGGGTAAACCCTCAAAAATACGTTTTCAAAGATTCCAATTATTTGTCTTTCGCCATGCATTTCTCGCATTCCTCTTTATTCACCCCAACCATACTTATCACTAGGACAAACTCATCTAAGTCCCCTTATTCAGCGCACATGCCTTTGTTCGCCGGCATCCTCGATAAACAATCGGCAACAACATTCCCATTGCCTGGTACATACTGCATAGTAAAATTAGAGGCTTATGGTCCGTATGTATCACAAACTGGGATTTTTTTTTACAGTAAAACACGTTTAGTTTTTTCTTCGGGCATTCAAAGCTTCACGTTCCACAACAGAATAGTGTAGTTCAGGACCTTTAAGGGAGGGGGAAGCAAAGGCAACAATGTCTTGCCTGAGAGATGTGCCCAAACCAACACTGCTGGTATCAGTGGTAGGGAATGTGGGCTTGTTGGGATTTAATTACCTAAGAAAGGGGCTTTACAGAAGGATGCTTTTATCAGATCAAAGGCCTCCTAAAATTTAGATTCCCATGTGAAATGTGTTTTTTTCTTTAAGAGAGAGCAAAAAAGGTTTAATAAGGATGACAACAATTTCTTACAAACTTTGAATAGAATTCTGTGAGTCATAAAAAGGACTGGACTTCATCTTTATTCAAAGGTATGGGAGCTTTGATGAATAACACCCAGATATCTGGGGGCCCTACATCAAGCCTTACATCAATCTGTCCATGTAGGGTATGTTTATCCCCTCTTCGTGGAAAATAGCTGAAATTATAACAATCTCCAAGAAGGGGGACCAGACCAATCCTGAGAACTATAGGCCCATAAGCCTGATTGATTCTTTCCAAAAAATGTATGTAAGCAGGTCTTTACTCATCTTCAAGACTATTAATAACGAGTGTTCGATTGGACTTCCAGCCGGGCTTCAGGCCAAATGTTAGCACCACAGACCAGGTCTTTCACTTTATTTGCATTTTCAGGAAGGAGTTGATAATCAACAGGGTCAAACTTTATATTGCCTTTGATCTGCCTTCGATCTGGTTCATAGAGACAAGTTGTGGAGGGCGACTGAGGGACGAGTTACTTACCTTCGGTAACGATGCATCTGGTAGAGACACAGTCTAGCCGCAGATTCCTTAACTTAGAATATCCCCAGGTGTCAGACTGGATCCGGAAAACTTTCCACAGCAGCATCTCTGCGCACCGGGAGCGGCGCCGCACGGCTCCGCCCTGACGTCATCCATGGACGTGACATCAGCGGAGCCATATAAGCCCCTCCCGGCGGGCTAACGTCAGTTTTCGTCGGAGAAACTTTTCCGCGCCACAACGCGGAGCCACCAATAAAAATTGTGAGTTTATGGGAACAGTGTGCGAAAAAGGATGACAAAAGAAAATCAATTGAATGGTGAAAAACAGCACCATAAAGGACAGTTCTATGCACTGTATACTGCAAAATCGTGAAGGGAAAGAGCAGAGCACCGCTCTGAGAAGCAACACCGCAAAAGCGAAGGCTAAACCCTCCCTGGATGCAGAAGAAGATGTTAAAAAACATCATGGCAGACGACAGAGTCTGCAACCACGATATATAACTGTGAAGGACAACAAGTCAGGAACACATGAGCATTGACAATACACCACAAGTCGGCACCAGAAAGGAACGTCGTATCCCCTGTAAGAGACCCATAGACTGAGGCAGAGCCAATAGACTTCAAGCCAATGTACTGCAGGGGAGGTAAGAGACCCCCAGGCATTTGAGAAAAAAGGGGGGAAGGGAGAACATGAGTGGACCCCACACTGGACGACCCAGGGCGTAGGGATGTAAAAGGACACATGAGCATACCGCCCAATCATGAGAGTGGTTGGAGTAGAACAAGCAAAACAGAATGAAGCATCCCGCGGAGGAGGGAAGTGAAGATGTCACCCCGCAGAAAGACAACGTCACCTGGAGGAAAGCAAATGCAGAAACCCAACCTGAAAAGGTCCTTGCAGAATGGGGAGGAAGGGCGGGCGTTAAGGAATCTGCGGCTAGACGGTGTCTCCACCGGATACATCGTTACTGAAGGTAAGTAACTCGTGCATCTGATAGAGACATCTAGCAGCAGATTCCTTACTTAGAATAGATACCAAAGCTATACCCATAGAGAAGGCGGGTCTGCGACTGAACCCCACCAAGTTCCAGAGAGAACTTAGCCGTCAACAAGGTGACGAACCACAGTGGGGACAGCAATGCCAGCGCAGCCAACACCAGACCACGAAGCGGTGAAAAGAGCAGAAAACAATGGGAGGCAAAGGCACCACAAGCCATTCAAAGAACAGCACGAAAACCCCAGTGTGTATACAGAGTTGAGAGAAGAAAGCACAGAGCCAGAATTGCCGGTGCAGAAGTGAGAGTTCATGGCTTCGTAAAGAAGATGAACTGAGCCTAGGTTTCAATGGATCTGTAAGCTCCGATGTGCCGACAGGAAGCAAGACCCAGAGACAGGACAAAAAGGTATGACAGAGTCAACGCATACCGGTCGAGTATGCACAACAGTGGAAAAAAGGCACTGTTGAACCCGCACCAGCTAAGATACGTGAGGCAGCATCGGCAGGATGCCGACCCATGGCCAGAAAGAGCCTGCATTATCAGAAACACAAGACACTCCAGTAAGCAGTCGCTCCTTCACAAGACATGTGAGAGGGCAGACGATAACAATCAGAAGCACCCAGAACAGGACCATAGTAAGACTGGTATTCATGTGGAAGACAGGAATACACATAAGTATACAGAGTGGATGGCAGAACCACATCAAGAATAGGGAAACCCCCCTGTGGGGTATCATGGGCAGGCCAGATATGAAGCACGCATCATCAGGTAGGCAACCGGCAAAAATCGGCCTCCAGCAACCCGGACACACACACACACAAGAGCTCGTCCCATGATCAGACCGGGGCGAAGACCACGGACACCGCAGCAAGGAACGTTGCCTGCGCGACCCCGCCGTAGGAAGAGCAGAGAGCAGATATATATTTAGAAAGATATACATCTAAAAAGAGTGTGTTGCTTAAAACAAGACAAGGATACACTGTAAGTACCAACAGTCATGCTGAAGCAGAGACAATGTCCAGATCCGCAAGCGACATCAGCCACCCGTTCGGGAGGAGCCAATATCCCCTGCTAGACAGATGAGGAGATGGAGCAGGACACGAAAGTGGAAACAGTCAGGACCAACACAATGGTACAGACAAGCCCACCCAAGAAAGCGAGTATCCTGAAGAGAACACTACCCCCGAGAGTGTTACAGCAGGAACCCAAAGCAAATGCGTGGAAAACACCTGCGTGGAAAGCAGCAGAGAAATAGGAAAAACTTCTGTTTGGGAAGTGCCCAGAAATTGAGGTCACAAGGCAGTGTACAGCATAGATGTACCTGGCGAAGACGCCACCGCCTATAGACAAGTCCAGACAGGGCTGAAGTACGAGTGGAGGGTAGAATCAGGCACCGCAGAAGCGGAAGAAAGAACGCAGGCACCCCATGATAGCGAACACACCAGGGTGCACCCACACTACGCGTAAAAACTGAAGAAGTGTGCTGCACAGCGGCTTTGCCCTGGTGCACTATGATGGCCGGGCGTCAACCGCTGAAGAACTGTGCCAGAACGGAACAGAACAAGGAGTCCCAAGGGACAGTAGCAGGCGGAAAGAAGAGCAGTCAACATGGACAAAGAGGAGCACAGTGAGGCTGAAAAACGCCCCTGGGAAGGGCAGGCGAGGCAGAAGCCTCACAGTAGGGAGCCTCTACCGAAGCTTTGAAGTACTACGGGCAACCGTAGACACCAACCCTAACTGAAGTGCAATAAAGCAACGCCAACCTGTAGGTCGCATATCAGCAGAAAGAGAGATCAGCGTGATCCACAGAATCTCTGTGAGGAAGGCTCCACAGGAGGGTACCAAGCCTTCCTTGTAGAAACGCAGCTACATAATAGCCAGCAAATACCTCACATAGGGTAAGTCTTAACCCCGGCAAGGGGGGTTCCTCTTGAGACAAGCTCACAGTCAGTGGAATGAAAGGAAGGCAGGACCAGCTGACCAGCCGTACTGAACAAAGGCAAACACGGTGGAGTAGCCGCCTAGACTAGCTGGGCATTACTTCATTAACCCAGGGTCCAAAACAAACAAGGCAACGCTGCCTATGAACAAGAAAAGATAGGCCACAAGGGAGAATGCCAGGCCGCAAGGCCCAGAAAATCACAGGAGACCAGACATGAGGTGGGAGACCACTGAATCAGCGTGACAGTCAAAAAGGTCAACGCCATTGAATGGCAGATCCCGAAGAGCATCCCGAACATTGTCGGGAAAACGACTATCGTGCAGCCATGCATGGCGGAGCAAAGCAACCGACCGGGCCATTGCCCTGCCCACAGAGTCAGTAGCGTCCAGGGCTGAGCGAAGGGAAAATGGTGCCATTCCCCGGCCATCAAGAAGGCGGCGATGCAAGTCAGCCCGGGGCCCTTCTGGGAGAGAAGGAAGAAGGAGCTCAACCAAATCCCAAAGGGCAAAGGAAGCACGTGCGAACACGCAAGATGTTTTCAAGACAAGGATGCCCGCACTGGCGAAGGCAAAAATGTGGTGACCACATGTCTCCAGCCACCGAGACTCCCTAGTGAGAGGTAGCAACGGCAGAGCGGAAGAAGGCTGCAAAGCGAAAGCAGCCTGGACAACCAGACCCTGATCTCTAGGGTGAAGGGACAAGCAGACAGGATTGTCTGGGGCCGGGCAATGCCGGCGAGCAATGGCCCAATCAACAGGGTCACCAGAGGAGGGCCGTGCCCAGGTACCAAGCAGGATGTCAAACACAGACCCACCAAGGGACAGCAAAGGCTCCACGTCCACAGGCTCCATGTGGAAGAGATCCAGTAAAGGATCAGAGGGCAGGGAAAGAGCAGGGGGCTGCAAGCAAAGAATATCTTCCGCCATGCGAACAGCCCTCGCGAAAGCCGCACTAGCCTCTGTCACCATCCTGGGGGGCGACAACAAACCATCGGTCGGGGATGGTTGGAGGCTAACCCGTCAACTATATAGTAAAGGTGGAGCAGCCTGAGGCTGATATAAAGGCCATGGTACGCTAGGTACCTGCATCAAGGGGTACAGAAACGACCCTGGACACGGGGAGCTCAGAGGGACTTCATCCTCCTGTAACAGAGGCGTAGGCGCCGGCATTGGCATCGACTGATGCCGAGGCGGCGTCACGACGACGTCGAGAACCTCCAGAGGGGACTCGGCCTGGGCGTGGTCCGTCGGCAACTTGACCTCCACCTGCGGGGAGGTAAGAGGTCGACAGGGCGTCGAACTCGGTGCCGCAGTTCCAGTCGACGCAGTAAGCCGCACAGGGCTATGCGGCGACTGGACCGATAGATAGTTAAGACACACTTGATGCGGAGATGCTTATGCTATGCTGAGATGCTGCCCAATATTGCTGCAATCTGACTGAAGAATCCAACACTAGGGAAAATTTGCGGAACAACCGAGGAGGCACATCTAGGGAAAGGTCCGGACTTGCCAGAGCGAGTATCACCAGAGAGGGGTGTAACGCTGGCGATGCACTAGAAGAGATCACCTTTCCCTGTCCTGAATCCTTGATTCTCTGATGTCTGGGTCCTCACACCATCCTAGGTAAATATATCTGTAGGGTAAATGCTCCGTACTTGTTCTCTGTCCTTTCTCTCCTCAGGTGCTGTCATTGCAAGAATTTATTAATGTATACTGAATTATAAGCTAACTGTACTATATTCCTGATGGAGATTTCTGGTCTATTCATGTGTATTTTGATTTGACTCACAAAATTATTAATTCAGATAAACGTTTAAAACTCCTTCAGAGTCTGTGGTTCTTTATAATAAAAGTTAAATGCATTTACTGTCTTTCCTCCCTATTCTAATCTACTACTATATTTTATCGCACGTTCATTTACTCAGGAGACAGGAATGGTAAGAATACTGGTGTAAAGGTTTCCTATGGTAAGATAAAATTGATGACCAGTGGAGATTTGCCGACTCATTGTGTGTATGAATTTGTATGGGCCCAAATGAGTGTTGTGTGTATGAATGCGTCGAGCTGGTAAACTCCGCTGCATCAGTCTAACTTGGTAGTAGAGGCATGGTTAGTATAGTTAGTTAGGTGAGGATTGTGTTTGAAATTTTGAATTATTGATTTATGTTTTAACCAAAACCCGTTATGTATTGTTTTACGTTGTCTGGAAATTCCCGGGAATATTTAATAGCTGGTAGTGAATGGAATTGTCTGATAAGGATTTGGAAAACATGAGAGATCTTGAAAGATGGAGAGTCAGATGGGCAAAGAAAAAGGAGGAAGCACAGGTAAATCGAACTACATCTGAATATGTCATGAGAAAAACGGAAAAAGCTGAGAGGTTGTATCCGATGAGAGAAGTACCCGGGGGGTGGGGGGGGGGGGTGGGGGGGGTACGTAAATGTGCCATGGACTAGACAAGATATTTTTTCTTTTACAAATGATTTTCCAAAATTGAGAGAGAAACCAGTGGAATGGTACAGACAAGTTGAGAGGTTGGTGAAAGTTTCAAAAGTTTTATTGAAGGATCTGGATGGTTTGTTTGACATAGTAGTACCTGCAGATTTGTGGACAGAATGTAAGATTACTGTGGATTGGCCTAGTGAGGAATATCCAAGAGACTCAAAAACAGGAGCCCCGTCAGAGGATGTAATGAAAAAGTATCATCAGGTAATCACCTTTCTAAAGAGTAAAATTCCCTCAAAAGAAACCAATTGGGTAAAGATAGAACAACTCAAGAAAAGGATGAGTCTGTACATGCCTACTATGAACGTCTTTTACAGGTGTTCAAACAGTATAGTGAGTTTGAAAGTTTAGAAAATAAAGACATGACTCATTTTGTTTATCGATTTGTGTCTGGGCTGAGATTGGATATATCTCAAATGATTAAGCAGCACATGCTGTGCTGGCAGTCAAAGCCCATCGACGAGATTTTGAAAATATGCAAAATATTGTGGGGACAAAATTGATAGCAAACGAAAAGCTTTAGAAGAAAAAGTAATGTGGGCTCAAGTAAAATTAGCTGAACAGCAAGAACTCCAATTAAGTAAACAATCAGAAAATCAAGGAAGAGCACAAGGTCAAAGTGACAATAATGGGGGAAAGCTACAGGGAAGATTAAATCGGGGAAAGGCAAAGAAAAAAAATCCCTTGTCACGGGTGCGAGAAGTTGGGACAATGGAAGAACGAGTGTAAAGCCATACAAGTTAATAACATCCGAATCAAAATTTGAATCCATAGACACAGAATGAGGTGTTAATGAGTCATCAGCAACAGGGTATAGATCTTCAGTCAATTAACACCTGCCCCTAAATCAAATTTTGTGAGTCAAGCTAAGTACAGTGTGGACGCCGGATTTCCAGAAGGAAGTGGTAAGAACATTTTTGTAACATCTCAGTTTCTTTTGCAGAACCCACTGATTGATTATGATCAAGAATGATGGTGCTCGAGGGAGGGGGAAGGGGAGTGCGTACTTGGCGCATCCCTACCGGTAGATCAGTCAGGGCCTTACGTAGAGGGTAAAGTAAAGGGAAATTATATTACCTTCTTGTTAGATACTGACGCTACCAGGTCTACTGTGAGAACAGCAGACATTCCTAACCTGGCCCTCTCGGGAGAAGAAATTCAAGTAGTAGGTGTTTCAAATAAACGAATTAGCACTCCAATCACAGAACCCATGGAGGTGTGAATTGGCAAATTTAAAGAAATGCATAAGTTTGTGGTCTGTGATTCAAGCCCTGTAAACTTGCTTGGAAGAGGCCTGTTGTACAAAATGAATTGCACTATATTTTGCACACCGGATGGTGTTGCAATACAAACCCCAGATGAAGATGGAGTTTACAAGTTCATGTTAGCTAAACAGGAAACAGAAGTAAATGAATTATATTCAATGATGACACAAAATGAATTGCCTGCAGAAGTCAAACTGATTGTAAATGCAGAAATATGGGAATTTACTGGAAAAGAGATAGGATTAATGGCAAATGTAGATCCCGTAAAAGTGACTGTAAAAGAAGGTGCTGGTTACCCGAACACCCGACGATACAAATTGAGTCCAGAAGTAAAGGCAGGTGTCGCAGCAGAAATAGAGAGATTGGTCGAACAAGGCATTCTGAAAGAAATAATGAGTAGCCCGTGTAACTCACCTATAATTGGTATTAAGAAACCTAACGGAAAATACAGGGTGGTTCAAGACCTCAGGAAAATTAACAAAATTGTTGTACCATGCTGCCCAGTAGTGTCTAATCCAGCTGTGATTCTTTATCAGATACCATGGAAAGCAGGATGGTTCACAGTGATTGATTTATGTCATGCATTCTTTTCCATTCCATTGCATCCAGATAGAAAGTTTTTATTTTCGTTCAAATTTGATGAGCATGTTTATGTTTGGAATTGTGTGCCTCAAGGGTACACAGAAAGCCCTTCAATTTTTAATCAGATTCTCAAAAGAAGCCTTGAATCTCTTGTATTGCCCAGAGAGTCAGTCCTGGTGCAGTATATTGACGACCTATTGTTGGTGTCAAACACTCGAGAAGACTGTGTTACTGATTCAATTGCATTGTTAAATCATTTGGCAAAAGGTGGACATAAAGTGTCCCCTGAAAAACTCCAGTTTTGTAAAGATTCAGTAAAGTACTTGGGACATCAAATAGAAAGAGGAGTTAGAAGGGGGACCTCCTTAACAATCAGAATATTAAGACAAATGCAATTGCCACGAACCCAAAAAGAAATAAGAATGTTCCTCTGAGTTGTAGGATATTCTAGACAATGGATTGTAGGGTTTGCGTTACTAGCTAAGCCTTTGATACAGCTGACCAGTAAAAGAATGAAAGATCCCATAGAGTGGGATAACAAAAGCATGGGAGCTTTTAGAAAATTGCGGGAATGTTTGTGTGAAGTTCCTGCTTTAGGAATGCCCGACTATTCAAAAGAATTTGCATTATTCTGCTATGAGCGGGGAAATTGTGCACTTTCAGTTCTAACACAGAGACACGGATTAATGAGAAGGCCAGTGGCATATTTTTCTGCTACCTTGGATCCTGTGGCCTGTGCATTACCAGGTTGCTTAAAAGCTGTTGCCGCTACCTGTGTAAGCATAGAGCAGAGTGAATCAATTGTGATGGGACATCCTGTCAAGGTGTATGTTCCTCATGCAGTGGTGATACTACTGACCAGGACCCGAACACAGTACCTAACTGCTAGTAGGCCGACAAAATATGAAAGAGTAATACTAGGGGCTGAAAGCGTGACAATAGAAAGGTGTACTGTTCTTAACACAGCTACCTTACTACCCGATCCACATGAAGAGGAAGTGAGAGACGAGGTTGAGCATGAATGTCTTGATGTGACTGAACTTAGCACCAAACCACGTCCTGACATACAAAAAGAACCTTTGAAAAATGCAGAACATGAGCTGTTTGTATAGCCTAACTGGAGAGTTCTATAAAGAGTATGATGATCTTCTGACCCCACTATTACATGCTATGTATGAGGAGGTATTTCAAACAGCAGCTGCCCCCTCCCTGCGCAAGGCTTTGAGACCTTGAAAAAACCAGACACGGTTCCAGCCAGGACACAGAGTCATACAGACTGCTGTCCCTTATAAATATTGGCACAAAAATCTGAGCTAAGATAATAGCAACCAGACTTCAACTGCTACTCCCCAAATTGGTCTTAACCAGTCAGGCAGGGTTCAGACAATCCAGATCTATCACACACTATTTGCGCACCCTCTTTGCTTTACAGCATCAATTTAATACCTCCCTGCCAGCATTGGTGGTCCTACTAGACACCGCTAAAGCATTCCATGCTATCAAATGGGGATACATGTTCATGGTCATGGTAAGGATGAGGATACCAGAAGAATTTCTGCACTGGATCAGACTCCTATACATGACCCCTGTACCATGAATATACATTAATGGACATATGTCTAAAGCATTCCCCATTGGTAGAGGAACGCAATAGGGGTGCCTCCTGTCATTCCTTTTATTTGCACTCACAATCAAACCATTGGCCTGTGCCATGCAGCAGAGACATGTTGCATCGGCACTGAAATTCAGACTGCGTCCTCCTAGGATATCAGTATGACATTGGACCCATCTACGCACCTGTCATCTGTAATTAGGGAGTAGGTGCTATGGATCATAAATTGGTCGAAATCAGTTATATTTCTCCTATCGCCCAACACTCCAGAGTGCCCCCTTGAGTTTCTATATGTGTGGAGCATGGACCCGGTCGAATACTTGGGGACAGAGATCCACAGAGAAACTGAAGTAGTAGTCAGGTTTAACAATGACAAGGCAATCGCAACCCTAACAGATCAGGCTGGTAGATAGACGAGGCTACTATTATTGTTAGTGGATAGGATTGCCATTATAAACATTGTAGTCTTAACCACATTTCTTGATCTATTTATCAATATACCCATAGTGTTGGCGATGTACTTTAAAAAAAACAAAAAAAAACTCCAGACACACCTGTTAACATTGGTATGGGCTGGGGAACAGCCAAGAATCAGCTGGGACACCCTCACACTGCCGCATGGAAGTGGTGGATTCAATGTACTGGATTTCCACCTCTTATTTATGTGCACAAGCCAACTCTGCCCATTATTGGTATGCACTACAAGTATATGTACAACATGTTGCAGTGGCACACAATGACGCTTATCCTATACCACTTAGGGCCTTATTACACCATAAGTGGGTGAGTCTAGCATGCACGGAAATTACCACAGTGCATTCCACAACAACAGCTTGGTGTGTCCTGGTAGACCGGGCCGGGACCACCCCCCCAATATATGCACCGGCTCTCCCAATGCGCTATTATCCTGCAATTTCGGTTTCCAAGGAAGACAAACAACTGCGCCTTCTCACATGCGCAAGCCTCACAACTATAGGGAAAGCATTCATTAACGACTTCTTTTGACCGTGGAGGACATTTCACAAAAACAGCGACATACCCCACTACTGACATTCACATATTACCGTCTTTGAGCGGCCCTACGCAAATTCTTTTCACAATTCCCCAGAAACCACCTACCTAAAATGCATTCCAGGTCATACTGACAAGTGGTACTCGTAGACACCTGATTTCAAAATTGTATAATGTGGCGCAGACAGACAAACCTCAGATTCATAGTAAGGCATTGGAGAGTTGGAATGGCATACTCGAGAAACCATTGGAGGTGGCAGATTGGTAGTTCTGCTATGCATAGCTGCATATCCTCCCATCCAACTCTAATTTGTGTATCATACATTTTAAATACTTGCACCAAATATACTATACGCCTGCAAAATTGCTCAAATTCGGGGTGCGGGCAGATGCAGTGTGTGCGACATGGGGTACCAGAGACAGACTTTCTACATCTAGCCTGGCAGTGCGACTCTGTTAGACGATACTGGCTCAAATTACCGAGACGTTAACAGATATGGTGTTAAAACAAGTAGACTGTGACCCTGGAGTGTGCCTATCGGGATGAGTCAAGAGCCTACTTCCCTCCAACCATAGATTTGCGTCAGTGGCCCTCTTCTTAGCAAAGAGGAGAGTAGTGCTTCACCGGGGTGCTCGTGCAATTACTACCAAGAAGAACTTGCTGCGGGATATGATGTACAGTAAGTCTCAATTGGAACTATATGCCGAAGAGCTACCAAGCCCTTCGCGGCCTAAAGACATTTGGAGTCCTTTAACAAAATATCTACTTTCTGTCCCTGATGGGCCATAGTAGACAATGCATTCAGAGCACTGGTAGACCCATATGTCATGTTTTAATACTTGCATTCGGACCTATGACATGATACAGTGGATGAATTCTAGGAGCATGTGGGGGGCATTGGTGGACGTAATGTTGTTGATTTGTTACATGGTGTTTTTATGTTTCTGAACATTGATAAAATACCAGAAATAAAATAATAAAACTTTTTAAAAAATCAATGTATTTCTGGCTTGTGAAGCCAATGTGACTCCACAATAAGGATCAGTGATCACCAAATATGGTTAAATGGATTTTATTTTAGGATACTAATCAATCCATTATATAAGCGAAATAAAAATACGTTTAAGAGATACAATAAGGCATCCGGTCAGCTGAAATATCTCAGTAGATTGAGCCGCATTAAAATGAGAGAGAGAATAGTGACAGCAACAACAATAACGAAACAAATTAAAGTAAATACTTCCCTCCTCTATTCCAAACCTTTATCGACTACAAGATCTATCCAATAATTCTACTTGGGAAGCTTAGAAGGTATCCGCATAATATAGCCTTCTGTAGAAGTTGATTGAACGTGTTACAGGAAAAGGGCAGGAATGTGCCGTATTTAGCACAATACTGCGCATTCTAGCGCAAACCCAGGCACTCGGGCACCCTGCTCCAAAGTGCAAGTGTTGCATGCATGGTTGTGTTTTTGCGGGAAGGGATACCTTCCTACACAAAAACAACCCCCTAAGTCATATTCCTCATTCTATGTGTAAAAACGAGTACAAATATATTTCAGCTTGTTATGGTGCACCTGGGAAGGTGTAGCATTTTGACACATTCCCAGGTTTACTAGTCTTGGTAAATCTGTAAATTAGTCAAAATCCATAGGTGGATGCATGGGAACACCCGTGCTCCACCTAGGGAACACCTTCCCAGGGCATAATAAAGCAAGGCAGTGGCTTGTGCTGCCTTGCGTTACTCCATAGTAACCAAACCATGCAGAGCCATGCAAGGTAGCTTTGCGTGCCTAGTAAATCTAACAGATTTGCGTTGCTTTGCGCTGCCTTGCGTTACTCAATAGTAACCAAACCATGCAAGGTGGCTTTGCGTGGCCTAGTAAATCTAACAGATTTGCGTTGCTTTGCGCTGCCTTGTGGGACGCAATGGCATCGCCTGGGCTTCATAAATCTGGGCCTGAGTATGTTGTCTCCTGCTGTCCTGGAAAGTAGATCCCATAAAGAGGCAATACATGAGGCTACAACAGTATTGGAGTTGGGAGTAGGGTCCTTGTACTGAATTAACTGCAATAGCAGAGTCAAGCTCCATGGTCACAGATGAGTGTTATCAAAAGGAGTTAAAAGATGAATCGTTTCATTGGTTTCAAGTGGAAAGTTTATAAAGCACGCACATCAAAATATTGCATAGCAGATATTGGAAAATAAGCAGTATCTTCTTTGCAACTTAGAGCCTACATGCGTAAAAATCTGATGTTTTTAACAAAAAATGCTTTATATCCACTTTGATATCATAATAGCTAAGTGAAAAATATGAACGCTCTTAGCAGAATAGTCAATTGCACTGCACCTTAATGAGAGGCAAACAGCACATGCTTTCTCAACAATAAAACAATAAATCATCAATAAAAATGTTATGTCCCCAAAGTAAATGCATCAAAGAACGTACACTGGGTTTACTTGATGGCCTCATCATCGAAACCTAGTAAGATCACAAATGGTAAAATGTCAGCATCCATAAAATGGCATGGGCTAGCTGGGCAGTCCATCTAAGCTAAAGCAAACCAGGAACAACACATGAAAGCCAATGGCAGACTGGGGCTGATCAAACCCCACTCTCTAACCTTCTAACTGTACTTTTTGACAAATTGATAGTATGAAGCCTTGGAGATAGCTAAAGCTGCTTGTAGGCAGACCAAAAAGGATAACGCAGTACATATGTTTTTAGGTCTCGCCTGACTCAGCGCATGCCCTGGTCTGGCGAGACTTATTGAGAGGGCTCCAAAAAGTGCTACCAGGCCAGCCTAGAGCTACAGTGCATGTGCGCGGGCGTGCGCGCCGCGCTTTACCGCGATTATTATTATGTTTTTTTAGAAGATGTGTTCAATGCATCTACCAGACAAGATACAGGGGCATAGTTCCCCCAAAAGGTCGGAGCACAGAGCTGTGCCAAATTCAGCAGCGCAGCACTCCGACATCTTTAAAATGCGAGGATGCGCAGAATTCACAAGAATATAGCGCACCCCTGTATTTCCTGTAGCACTGATGCAAAAAAGGTGCCTAGCGCCAGCGGAGGCACCCTGCCACAATGTGGCAAGGGTGCCTGGACTGCAGGGGTTATTGTTTACGTGCTGGAAGGTGTCCCTTGCTTCACATAAACAATCAATAATGGTGATTTGCTCTTTCACAGCACACATGGAAAGAGCAAAAAATTAAGGAAAAATAAGAATTTCTCCTTGTATCACCATTCTAATGCCTGGTAGTCCATGGCGTTAGTTTTTAGCACTGCCTCAGCCTTGTAAATCTGGGTCAGTGTCAAAAAGCAATGGGTGTTGTGGTTGAACGCCCACAGCAACACCCATTGCACTCCCCTTTGCTGCAGAGGTCTGCGGCAGAAAGGGGCATATGTACAGGGTGGCATGCCGTTAAGCCACGTTAAGTGGCTTAGCGCCAATTTATAAATAAGGGAAAAGGCGCTACACCCCAGAGCGTCAAAAAAAGTGAGGCACTGGTGGCGATCGGGGCTTGTAAATATGCCCCACAGCCTCTTAGCCATCAATAGCCTGCCTGCAGTGGAATCATAGCACAGCCCATGCATAGGAGCAATTGTCTCAAAACCAGACTTCTCCTGTGGAAATACACCTTATCACATTTTGTCATTCAGAGAACTGGTAACGTGCAACCCGTATCCTTATCTCCCCAAGGTCTGCAGATAGCATGAAGCTGCTTGGTCACATTTTCCAGTCCTCATTCCTGAAGGCCTTTTCCCATGAGGCTGAGCTTGACTGGTTTCAGGCGGATATAAAAAGCCCTTATGTTAATGTTTCAATCGTGTCTGGTGAAGACTTGAAGCATCATGGCATTCCTCTGGCTCCTCGCCTGTGTCGCCCTTCTTGGCACGGCCTCTGGTAAGTCACACCACCTCCGGTTCCAGGGAAGAGCGACCATGAAGAGATGTCCATAATCACTGCATCTATTTGGTGATAAATAAGCCCAGTGCTAACATGTTATATTACTAAACACAGTGGGGCATCTTTGTCATGTTTTGCATTGCCCTTGCACCATGGAAGGTAACGCAAGTGCAATGCAAAACCTAGATGAGATTTACGCTGCTACGCAAGGCCACCTCTACGGTGATTGCCAAATCCAGAATACCACAAGGCAGCGCAAGTCGCTGCCTTATGGTACTCTGCTCTAGGGAGGCATTCTATTGGTGCAGTGTGGGTGTTCCCTGCCATCCACCCATGGAGTTTGATGCATTCCCAGATTTACCATTAGTGGTAGACCTGGGAATGCATCAAAATGCTACGCCTTCCCAGGTGAGGCATAACGAGGAAAAATATCTTCATTATCTTTATTTCACCATGGTGCAAGGGTGTCTACGTTGGCGCTAGGCAGCTTTTTTTCAGCATTGGAACAAGGGAAACCATAGGGGTCCGTCGTATTCTTGTGAATACAGCACATCCCTGCATTTTCAAAATGACGTGGTGCCGCTAAATTGCTTGCAGCGCTGCCTCATTTCTTTGTAAATATGCCGCAATGTTTGTACACAACATTTAAACAAGCATGTTTTATAATGTGGCCTGGTATGTTAAGTAAACCAAACCTTTGATATGCGCTATTTTGCTGATTAAAATTCATTTTCCACAGGGGTATATTTACTAACGCCTGCACAGTGCTCCTGCAGTGCAGCGCAACTGAGCGTAACACTCGCAGGCCTTTATGATGTATAGTAAAAAGGAGTTACAAGCACAACGCTGAGCAGCAACTTTAGTTGAAATGTGACATAAAATGTAAGAGAGAGTTTGGCAGTGCCACATCTACTTAAATATGGCACTGCTTCTCTCTTCATTAGCGTTGGTGCTCTTTTAATATGCCTAGCACTGGGCATTCCCCCTTTTCAACGTATGCAAGGATGTGTGCATGTTGTCTAGCATAGGTTCTGTACTGAAAAAGTACCATTCAATTACAAGAAACTATGCTGAGACATACTTTAAAGCTTTTCAAACACTGTACGTGTGATGTGCAATCAGCATACATGCAAAGTTTGAAAGGTTTAGAGAAATAACAAGATTTCTGCAAGTTAACTCCTGGCTCAAGGAGGCATTATATTTTGGTGCAAAGCCATGTCTACTGATGTTTTTTGATGCAAATCTTTTTTAACGTCAGTGAGAGCCTGGGAACCCCCATGTACCACACATGGAATGACTGCTTGACACAAAGTAACGCAAAGCATCACAAAGTGATAAATTGCGTCACTTTTAGACAACTTTGCAGATCAAAAAACGTTTTGTTTTAGAAAATAAATATCAAATCAACACTGTGCCAGCTTTTGATCAATGTTGATGACCGCACAGGCCCAAAGGGGCATGTTTTTGAGTGGGGTTGCATCGCGCTTTACGACGCAAGCCCTGCATGGCTTCATAAATCCAAAGTAATGCAACGCAGCGCAAATTAGCATTATTCTGCCCTGCGAAGGCATTGCATGGGTGTTCCCGCTCAACTCCCATGGATTTTGATGCAGTCCCAGATTTATCAATGCTGATAGACCTGGGAATGCACCAAAATGCTACACTTTCCAAAGTGAGGCGTAACAAGGATAAATCGCTTTATTTCTCCATCTTACTTCCTCTTTCTATCTGTGCTGTATTCTGCAGCACACACAGAACGAGGAAAAAGCCTCAGGAGGTTGTTTTTCTGCAGGAAGGTGGCCATTTCTGCACAAAAACAACCCTCCTCACAACGCAGGCACCCTTGGACCATGGTGCAAGGGTGCCTGTGTTGGTGCTAGGCTGCAAAAATGCCACCAGCACAGGAAGAAAGGTAGGAATGTGCCATAGTCTTTTAAATATGGTGCATTCCTGCCCTCTCCCTGTCACACAGTGCAGCAGGGTAACTTGCAGCGCTGCGTGTGACTTTGCCATAAACATGGCTCAAAGTGTTGATAAATCTTCTTCACTGTATAAAAGAGATTTTATTTTTACAAGACTGGAGGCTCTATCTGGTGAAGTGTAAAATCATATTAATATGTTTAAAAGAAACACGTTTGTCAGTCTAAATCCTCACATGAACATTGTCCTAAGCTTTCAATTTTCCTGTTTCCAAGCTTGTGTAGCTCAACCACTGCAGGGCACGTTCTTTGAATACTGGTGTTGTACTCCAGTTCTTTCATGATGGGGCATATTTATGAGCCCCTTTGCATTGCTCTTGCAACAAGCAACGTGGTGCAGGAGCGACAACTTAAAAATGAAATTTATGAAGCCACTCAAGGCCACCTTACACGGCCCTAAGTAGCTTCATAAATCTCGAGTAATGCAGCTCAACTCCAATTGCAAAGTTGCATTACTCTACACAAGGATGGCGTTTCCATGGGAATCATGCGGGCGTTCCCAAGCAATATCCATGGATTTTGATACTTTTCCAGATTTACCAGTAGTGGTAGACCTGGGAATGTGCCAAAAACCTACAAACCTACACCTCCACAGATGAGGTGTAACAAGGAGAAATTTGGTTATTTCTCGTTTTTTCTTTTAATCCTGCAGCACACATAGAAAGAGGAACCCGCCTCAATGGATTGTTTTTGTGCAGGAAGATACCCCTTCCTGGACAAAACAATCCTCCTTACAACCCAGGCACCCTTGCACCATGGTGCAAGGGTGCCTACATTGGTGCTAGACAGCCAAAAGAGAGCCAGCGCAGGAGTAAAGGCGGGAATGTGCCATATTGGTTTAAATACGGCGCATTCCTGCCCTTTCCCTATCACACAGTGCAACTCAGCAGGCAAATTTGTTGCACTGCACTGCGCAACTAGACCATAAATGTTATGTTATGTTAGATAGTTTTGTTAAGCACTCAAATGCCCATGGGTGTCTTGGCGCTAGCTGAAAGGCCTCAAAAGAAATGAACCCAAGGACATTTTTAGCAGGACATAAAAAGCCAGGTTTTTAGCGATTTCCTGAAAGTTAAAAAATTTGGCATAGATTTGATATAAAGGGGAAGATTATTCCAGGCTTTTGTGGATCCCACAACAAAACCTCTGCCGGCCCAGAAGGCGCGCTTATACCTATGGCCCTGTGAATTCAAGCAAAAAAGTACCTTGACTGTATGAGCTACAAAGGAAATTTGAACGCTCTGCATTATCTAAATGAGAGGTAGAGTATAAAGCTTTACAGTGGATTCATTCTGATAGGTATTTTTAATATCGGACATGCCCTTTTAACGCCTTTCGGAGCCTAGAAGATATATTTGCATTGGGTATTTGGTATAGTAGCACTAACCTTTAATTTTCATTTCCCAGGCTGTGGTGTTCCCTCCATTAGGCCTGTCATTTCTGGCTATGCTCGTATTGTGAATGGCGAGCCAGCTGTGTCCGGATCGTGGCCCTGGCAGGTGTCACTTCAGGTAAGGCGACTTGAAAGTCTTTCAATGTATACATTCAGTATTGGGTTAGAAGACAATAGATCGCATTACTAACCACAAACAGGGCTATGGTCATTGGCACTGCTAATGGTTCACCTAATGTAAACTTTGCAAGCTACATATTATTGGCACAGCTAAGTGACTGCATCACTGACACCACTCACAGCACACGTAATGGGCACAGCACAGGGCCTGTCTCTCAAACAACAATCAAAGGCCTGTATCTCAAACAACAATCAAAGCGCCATGGTGCAAGGGTGCATGCGTTGTATGCAGGATTGTTTTTATGAATGACGGGGCACCTTACAGCACAAAAATAAGCCCCGGAGGCATATTTCTCTTTAAATGTGTGCTGCAGAATCTGGGAATGCTTCAAAAACCATGGAAATTGCGCAGGAACACCCAATCAATGCCCATGGAACGCCTTCCTAGGGCGGAGTAAGGCAACACAGGGATTTGCAATGTGTTGCCTTACTCCAGATTTATAAAGCCACTCAGGACTTCTTAAAGTGGCCTTGCATGACTTCATAAATCACATGTAAGATATGCATTGCTCTTGCACCATGCAACATGGTGCAAGAGCAACACAAACCGGTTCATTAGTAGGGCCCTTAGTAATTTCTCTATTTCTCCGCCTACCACCTGCATTATCAGAAAAGGCCAAAAGCTCTTGCTGCATACACATATATTTATATTTTCCTATACATATGCTCATAGGCAGAAAACTTTGTCACGCTATCAACGTTTTCAGAAAACAAATATCCATATCCTAATTCCTGCTCAGAACATGCACCCAAGACTACCTTGTGGGTGGTAACAAGGCACCTTCCATGGACAAACCCAGGGGCATATTTATAAGCCTTCTGCACCACCGGAGCGTCACTTTTTATGATACTCCGGTGGCGCAGTGCCATTTTCCATATTTGCAAGGTGGCGCTAAGCCACTTTGGATGGCTTAACATCACCTTGTAAATATGCCCCTTTCCGCCGCAGTCCTTTGCGGCAAAGAAGCGTGTTGCTGTGGGTGTTCCATTGCAACACCCATTGCTTTTTGACGCTGCCCCAGATTTACAAGGCTGAGCCTGCGCCAAAAAGGCGTTGGAAAGAGCAAATAACAAGGAGAAATGAATAATTTCTCCTCATTGCACCATTCCATGAGCGCTGCATTCTGCAGCACACACAGAAGGTGCAAATCGCCATTATTGATTGATTATGTGCTGGAAGGTGTCCCTTCCTGCACATAAACAATAGTCCCTGCAGGCAGGCACCCTTGCAACATGGCGACCGGGTGCCTGCACTGGCGCTATGCAGTTTTTTTTATTGTGTTAGGGGAAACACAGGGGTGCGCCATATTCTTGTCAATATGGTGCATCCCTGCGTTTTGAAAATTTCGGGGCACGGCACTGCCAAATTTGGTGCAGCTCCGCGCTTTGACATTTTCTTGGGAATATCCCCCCTAGTCTTATCCAAAATGTTCTCCCTACGCTTACCACCATCAACGCAAATGTCACAGTAACCTTTGTACTCATGCACATTTCAATGAATCTGTGATGCATCCTCAGGTACATTGAAGACATTGACATCTCCTCCCCAGCCCTCTCTGTCCCACCTGGAGTAGCTCACACACCATAGGTGTGGCTGCACCAACCCTTCAGCAGCCACATACCGAACTTGCTCCAAGAACGTCACCTGATCCCCGTGCATTTCTCCTTAACAGACAATGCCTCTTTGCTATTGGCTGATGTGGTGCTCATGCTGTGTGTTCACCGGCTAAGACCTGCCATTCTCACTGAACCTGGCTCTCATGGAAGCCTCACCCCAAACCGGGCACACTTGTGCAATGAAGCATGTCCACAAATTATCATTAGAGGCATAATACTCTGTATGTGTGCTTCAAAATGTAGCACACACACAAAGAGGAAGTAACGAGAAGAAATATAGACATTTTTCCTTGTGACACATAGGTCGGGTAGTTGCACCATTTTGGCGCAAACCCAGGTTTATTGATTTTAGTAAAATTTTGCCAAAATATATGGGTGGATACATGGGAATGCCACGTTGCGTGGTGCAAAAGTGATGCAACACCTTGATAAATATGGCCACTGGCTCCCAACTCCGGAAAAGCTTATGACAAGCCTGGACTGGCAATGAGAGATGTCCATTGCATTCAGTAGTATAACAAAATGATGCCTCCCCCTGTAGAATGCGATGAGGGCCCCCTGAGCCTCCCATGTTTTACAGATATTCATTGGCCCTTGGCTGAGTGGGGCTTCCCTGAAGGTCGGGGCCATTAAAGTGTTGTGGGCCCCATGCACCAGAGCAGCTGCAGGGCCTTGCATTCCACCCTTGATTGCATTAAGAAATTATTTAGAATGTGACCATGCACGCAACAAGTGGTAAGGCATGCATTACATATGGGGAGGGGCGAAGCTAGGATGACTCTACCCTTCTACCCTTAGCATCGTAGGCATTTGTTGCCCTAGTGGTGGTGTAGGTCTATGCACCAGGCTCTTCTTTTTCTCTGCTCTTCGCTTTGAGACCAGACCTACAGGGCCATGTTTATCAAAACTTATTGCAGTGCGCTGCAGGAAGTCACATTGCTGCACTGCGCTATAGGGAAAGGACATGACTTATCTGTATTTTCCACAATATGGTGGATTCCTGCGTTTCCCAGCTCTGGTGCACAATATGCGGCATAGCGCCAAGGCAGGCACCCTTGCACCATGGTGCAAGGTTGCCTACATTGCACACAGGATTATTTTTGTGCAGGAAGGGGCACCTACCTGCACAAAAACGATCCCTTAAGGCATTTCCCTCTTTCTATGTGTGCTGTAAAGTGCAGCACAGATAGAAAGAGAAAGTAACAAGGAGAAATAAAGATATTACTCCTCGGTATGCCTCTCCTGTGAAAGCATAGAATTTTGGTGCATTTCGAGGTCTACCAGTGATGGGAAATCAGGAAAAGTGTCAAAATCCATGGGTGTTGCATGGGAACACCCTGGAAAGCCTCCCTGGGACAGAGTAACACAACGCAGCGATTTGCGCAGAGTTGCATTACTCCAGATTTTTGCAATCCACTCTGGCCACTGAAGTGGGACTTGCGTGGCTTGATAAATCGCATCTTAGGGGTTGCATCAAAATGAGTGGTGCAAAAGCGACGCAATCCCTCGATAAATATAGCCCTCACTCTGCGGTGATTCCTTCTACAAAAAGTCTTCTAGATATTGAAACCAAGAGGGTATCATGCAGGACTAAAAGAATGAGCTGTTTTATTATGTTTTATCAGCAAAGCAATCCTATAATTGATCAAGAAACACATTTTTTAAAGCGCAGTAACAACAGACTTTGCAAAGGGTCAGAACAGCAGGAAATGAGTAAATTGTAGAATTTGCTATGAGAATTCCAAAATAGTTGCATGTTTGTCCTTTCAAATATAGGTTTTGTACTAAACTATTCTTTAATCAGTGCGTAATGAACGAGTTACTTACCTTCGGTAACGATGTATCTGGTAGAGACACAGTCTAGCTGCAGATTCCTTGACTTAGAATATCCCCAGGTGTCAGACTGGATCCGGAAAATTTCCCGCAGCAGCACCGCACGGCTCCGCCCTGACGTCGTCCACGGACGTGACGTCAGTGGAGTCATATATCCCCTCCCGGTGAGCTGACGTCAGTTTTTGTCGGAGAGACATTTCGCGCGACAACGCGGAGCCACCACCAAAAACTGTGAGAATATGGGAACAGTGGGCGTAAAAGATAGAAAATGCAAAAGAAAGCAAATGGTGAAAAAACAGCACTATAAAGGACAGTGCCAGGCACTGTATATTGAAAACTAGGTAGAAGAAGATGTGAGAAAAAACATCGTGGCAGACGACAGAAGTCTGCAACCATAATAGAGAACTGTAAAGGACAACAAGTCTGGAACCTATGAGCAACGACAATCCATCACAAGATGGCACCAGAAAGGGACGTCGTAGCCCCAGTAAGACACCCATAGACAGGGTCAGAGTAGAGCCAATGGATTTCAAACTAATGGGCCACTAGGGAGGTAAAAGACCCCAAGGTGATTAAGAAGGGGAGAGAGGGGAGAGGGAGGGAGAGAAGTAAATCCCCCACTAGACAACCCAGGGCGTGGGGATGTAAAAGGACACCCGACATATGAGCTTTCCGCCCATTCACGAGAACAGCGGGGTGGAGCAAGCAAAACAGAATGAATTATTCTGTGTAGGAGTGAATTGAAAGATGTCATACTGCAGAAAGACAAATCCAGCCGGAGGGAGGCGAATGCAGGAAGCCCAACCTGAAAAGGTCCTTGCAGAGTGGGGAGGACGGGCAGGCGTTAAGGAATCTGCGGCTAGGCTGTGTCTCTACCAGATACATTGTTACCGAAGGTAAGTAACTCGTTCATCTGATAGAGACATCTAGCCGCAGATTCCTTAACTTAGAATAGATACTAAAGCCATACCCATAGAGGAGGCGGGTCTGCGACTGAACCCCACCAAGTTCCTGAGGGAACATAGCCGTCAGCAAGTTGACGAAATACAGTGGGGACAGCAAGCCGGCGCAGTCACACCAGACCAGGAGGCCCTGAAAACAGCGTTAACAATGGGAGGCAAGGGCAGCGCAAGCTGTCCAAGACAGCTGGTAAACCCTGTATGTATACTGGGTTGAGAGAAGAAAGCGTAAAGCTAGAATGCCGGAGCAGAAGTGAGAGGTCTTGGCTTTGCCAAGATGAGAATTGAACCTAGGGTCCAATGGATCTGCAGAATCAGATGTCAGCGTATACTGGTCCAGTAGGCACAACAATGGAAACAAGCACCATTGAACCTGCACCGGCTAAGAGACGTGGGATAGCATTGGCAGGATAGCGACCAATGGTCAGAAAGTGCTCATAGTAACAGGAACACAATATACTCCAGCACGCAGTCACCCCTTCACAAGACATGAGAGAGGGCCGACGGCAACCATGAGAAGTTCCCAACACAGAACTACAGGAAGAATGATATGTTCCTGTCTTCCACATGCCTAAGTATACCTCGAGGACGGTAGAACCACTCGAGGTATAGGAAAAAAAACACCTTTTAGGGTAGTATGAGCAGCCACAGAGGGGAAGGATGCATTAGCAGGTATGCAACTGTTAAAAAAGCAGGGGTATCTGGCAAGCAGGACACCCACACATGAGTTTGCCAGGTGAGCCGACCTGCACAAAGACACACCGCAGGAAGGGACATGTTTACGCGAGTCTGCTGTGTGAGAACACAAAAAGGAGGCTTTACGTGATGAAAGACTTGGGTACTTGAAAGAACCCACAGTTAAATGGAAGCAGAAATAGACAGGGGAATGTCCGGAGCTGGCAGCGACATTATCTACCCTCCCGGGAGGAGTCAACGTCCTCCGGTAGACAGATGAAGAAGTGGAACCAGACACGATAGTGGGAACATTTAGGACTATCCTAATGGCCCAGGGACCCAAGAAGCGAGTAGCCTGAAGAGAACACTCCTTTGAGAGTGCTACAGCAGGAACCCAATGCAGAAGTGTGGAAAACACCTGAGCAGAATGCATCAGGAAAAAACATCTGTTGAGGAAGTGGCCATAAATGGGGTGTATAATGTAATGCACAGCATAGATGTACATGGGGCAAAGATGTCCCTTTTAAGAAGAAGAAGCCCAGACAGGGCTGAAGTACAAGAAAGTAATACCCAACCCGAATAGTGAAGGGTAGAACCAGCACCGCAGAAGCGTGAGAAATAACATAAACACCCTAGGAAGCGAATCACACCAGGGTGCACTTTCATCACGCACAACAGGAAGAGCATGCCGTGCTACGACTTCTCCCTGGCGCTAACAAGACAGGGCGTCAGTTGTGGAAGAACCACGCCTGGACGTAACCAAACAAGGCTCCCAGGGGACAGTGGCCGGTAAAAAGGGGAAAACAGCCAATGCCTGAAAGTACTACGGCGAACCGTAGACCACAACCTTTTTTAGCGCCATACGACGACACCCACATGTGGGACACACACAGCAGAAAAAGAAGACAGGGTGATATATAAAAGATCCCCTGTGAATAATACTCCCCAGGAGTGTGCGTTATTAAGTACCCCACTTAGGGTAAGTCTTAACCCCGGCAAGGGGCCTCTTCTGGACCAACCAAGGCAAACAGGGCGGCACATCCGCCCAGACCATCTGGGTATTACGTCATAAACCCAAGGTCCTAAACAAGGAAGGCAACTCTGCCTATTTAGCAAAGCAATATAAATTCACACATAGTGTGACAAAACAGGCTCACAAAGCCAAGAGAGCTTGGTCGCAAGGGCCAGCGAATCAAAGCTTGGTCGCAAAGGCCAGCGAATCACGGGAGACCAGACATAAGGCGGGAGACGGCTGAATCAGCGCGACAATCAAAAAGGTCTACACCATTGAATGGCAGATCCCGCAGAGCCTCCGAACGTTGACGGGGAAACGACTATCCAGCAGCCACGCATGGGGCACAAAGCAACCGACCGTGCCATTGCCCTACTAACAGAGTCGGTAGCGTCTAGGGCCGAATGAATGGAATATTGTGCCAATCCACGCCCATCAAGAAGAAGACGCTGCAAGTCTGCCCTGGGTACTTCCGGGAGAGAAGGAAGAATGAGCTCAACCAAATCCCAAAGGGCAAAGGAAGCACGTGCAAAAACGCAAGACGTGTTTAAGGCACGAATGGCAGCACTGGTGGAGGTAAAAATGTTGCATCCACAGGTCTCCAGCCACCGAGCTTCAGGGCGCAACGGTAAAGCGAAAGAAGGTTGTAAGGCGAAACCAGCCTGAACAACCAGACCCTGAGCTCTAGGGTGAAGAGATAAGCAGAGTGGATCATCCGGGGCAGGACAGTACCGGCGAGCAATGGCTCTATCAACGGGGTCACCAGAGGAGGGCAGCGCCCAGGCCCCCAGCATGATATCAAATAAAGACCGACCAAGGGGCAGCAACGGCTCCACGTCCACAGGCTCCATATGGAGGAGATCCAATAAAGGATCAGTGGGAAGGGAAACCCCAGGGGTTTGCAAGCGGAGAATATCTGCAGCCCTGCGAATAGCCCTTGCGAAGGCCGCACTAGCCTCTGTCGCCATCCTGGGAGGCGACAACAATCCGATGGGTGGGGACAGCTGAAGGCTAACCCATCCACCAGAGAACAAGAGTGGACCAGCCTGGGGTTGATCCAAGGGCCAAGGAACACTAGGCACCTGTATCAAGGGGCTCGTAATCGACCCTGGGTATGGTGAACCTTTTTGTGAGCTGATCCTCCTGTAACAAGGCACCACCGGCGCCGCCTCAAGGTCGAAAACCGCGAAAGGGGATTCGACGTGGGCCTCCCCCAGGTGGACTCGACCTCCACCTGGGGGGAGGCAGGGGAGCTACCGGGCGTGTTAAGGAGCTCCTGTAGAACAGGAGCAGTCGGCTCCAGCGGCGCTGGCCGGCACCGACGCAGCGTGGAGCCCGGTGCCGCATCAGCTCCTGTACTGCATTGCCCCATGTGGCTTCCTGCGCAGTCGGCTCCAGCGGCGCCAGCACCGGCGCTGGCCGGCTCCGAAGCAGAGCCCAGCACCGCTTCCATTGTCAGCGCAGGAAGCCGCACGGGGCTATTCGTTGACTGGACAGCCGGCGTGGACAGACGACCGGGATGCCCTTCCGGGCCATGTCCCGTTGTTGTCGTATCGACTCCGGAGCCGGAGTCGATGCACACAGCCGGCGCCGAGGGCGAATCCGCCGGCAAAGATCCGACATGAGTGCCTTCCTCCTCTGTGGGACTCAGAGGCGCACCAGGGAGAGGGGGTAACCCAAAGAAAGATTGGAGTGCCTTACAGTAGGTCTCCATTTAGGTTCTGGTAGCCCCGACACCCGGGAAGGGTGGCTATGGGGGAGACGACTGCTGGGTGCCCGTGCCTGGCAAGGACCGAGAGCCGCAGGCCCCAGGGTCACGCTGACCGGAGGATGTCCTCTGCAAGTTACGCTTATGTTTACCTGCCTTCAAACGACGTTCGCAGGAACGACCCCGTGAGTGACGCCAAACCGGAGGGGAAGACCGACGGCGTGAAGGAGCAGGACCAGACATTGGGGCAGCCAGCAGCTTCATATGATGCTCCCTAAGGGACTTAGGCTTCATCTGTTGACAGGCGTCGCACTCTTTGGAGTCGTGGTGCTCTCCAAAGCACCACAAACATATTGCATGTGGACATCTGTCGCTTGCAGGTCTCACGCGCCTTAAAGCCCGAAGGCATCGCACACTGTTCCGTGACGCCGAAGGAGTCAAAAAGGCCCGAAAAACAGGCCTAGGAACCGGGATCCATGTTGGTACGCGGAAAAAAAGAAAACGGACATCAGTGCGCCGGGAGGGGCATATATGGCTCCACTGACGTCAAGTCTGTGGACGACGTCAGGGCGGAGCCGTGCGGCGCAGCCCCCGGTGCGCAGAGGTACTGCTGCGGAATGTTTTCCGGATCCAGTCTGACGCCTGGGGATATTCTAAGTTTAGGAATCTGCGGCTAGATGTCTCTATCAGATTTGTAAAATAATAAGTGCCCATGGCCACAACTCAGCGCTGCCCGCGGGCTTACAATCAATCAAATGTCAGCATACTAAATGCCAGTGCAATCTTCAAACCACCGCAGGCCTCTTTAATCCACTACCAGACGCTACCTTGCACTTTATCTCTTTCAGAATCCTGCTTCCTCTTTTTGTACTGATTTCTCCGTCTTTCTCTTTCTTTCTCCTTTTTGTGATTTTCCATCTTTTGCTCTCAGGAAATGTCTAATGAGGAAAAGTAAGTGTTGATCTCCAACAATAACTGACGGAGGCCATCACTGGCAACCACCGGCTCAAATTAAGCGCTTGTGTTAAGACATTTTCCACTCTACATATTTGCAGTACAGTGTAGCACACATGCAAAGTGTGACAGGTTTGGAGAAAAGAAGTATGCACATGTTTTCAGAGAAAATCCCTATCTTCCAATGTTAGTAGAGAGGGATTTGCATCAAAACCTGCAGGTGGTCGATTGGCAGCCAAAAGTGCGCCAGCACTCGGAAGAGAAAAACAGCGCCATATCTGTGTAGATACGAGGCTTTTTAGTGTTTCTATTGACGCAACGCTGTGCTGCATTTAGTCAAAAATGTGTAAATCTGCCTTGCCTTTGGGTTACTTTTAGGCAACTTTTTAGCCCAGAATTTTTTTTACAAATCAACACTTTGCATTGCTTTGCATCACTTCTGGTCTCTTGAAGTATTTTAATCCATTTTATTTTTTATTGTGAGTCTGCCGTATGATTAAAATCATGATAGACATTTATGACATTGATATCGAAATGGAAATCAGAGACATGTTTTCGTAATGGAAATGACCCTTGTCTCCCTTTCTTACAATTCTCAGGACAGCACTGGATTCCATTTCTGTGGCGGCTCTCTGGTCAACAGCCTGTGGGTGGTCACTGCTGCCCACTGCAGCGTCAGGTATCAATACTTCATCCTTTTGTGTTTTCTTTTGGTGGCAGGGTGAGTAGTGGGACATCAGCAGGGAGGTGGTGTTAAAACAAGCGAACAGTCTAATTTTACTTTCTGGCTGCACACATGTGGTTCAGTGAAGTTGTTTATGCAGTAGAGGCAGGACTTTAAGTGGGCCGGAACTTGCTGGTGCTCAGCACCGGCAGTTCTAAAAAAGCAGGCGATGAAACTGGTCTCTATCGGGCTCTCCATTTTTGCCCTCACCCTCAGGGTGGAAAAAAAAATCTTAAATCTGCAGCAGTGCCACCCATTACTGCCTGTGATGCAACTTCAAAGAGACTCGTAGTAGTTCTTTTACAGCCTCATCATTTCCGAGCAGAAGTATTTTCAGTATTATATGCAACAAAGCCATAGTTGTTGGTTAAGTATCTTATGCAACTAACAGCCATTGACAAAGCCAATAGCCCTTAGCTTGTTGTATGTAATCTTACTTAATGTATTATATATCTGCCATATTGCTGCTTCTGTGATAGAATCCAGTCAGGCGGCACGCTATCTTAAGCACTGATTTTTACCTTACGCGTTTTAAGCCACGCCCTTAACTGCATCGGCTACGCCTCTTTGTGACCCACGTTTTTTCATCCCACTCAAAGCCCTGAGTAGAGGTCCAGTTTGCGAAGATGGTATAGCCTAGCCTTCACCATGCACATGGTGGTGGGGTCTCGAGAGAAAGGTGTCCATCTGAAATGACCTGCTGTGAGATGGCAAAATGGCAGCAAGTTTAACAGATATTCCCTGATGAGGAGCGCTGTAGCGTTGATGATAAATTCTCTGAGCACTCTTCTTAAGTTTAAGTTTGTTAGAAAATAGCCTCCAAGTCCACCTCCAATGAAAAATAGAAAATAAAATCAATGGAATGCAGAATGGAGCAGCCAGAGCCAAGTGCAGCACTGACAACCCCCCCACTCAAACCCCCAACAGCCAGGATGACCAGCCAGAGTCCAAGTGAGAAGCAGTGCCATAGGGATAGGCTGGCCCCATGCATTGCTGGACTTGCGTCATGCTTGCAACACAACTGTAGCAATGCGTGACTTTAAAGCTACCAGATACCTCAGATTCCAGCTGTATCGGTCATTGATTGAGACATGGAGCGCCGTACATTGAATACAGCACATCCATGGTGTTGCATCGCTACGACAAAACAGTGTTGTAACAATTTTCACTGCACCCTCCTTGCAACACTTTTCATGAATTGAACCCAGGAATGCGCCCTATCTTATTGATAGGACGCATCACTGTCCTTTTATTTTGGCGCAGGGCAGCGCAGCAATGTTCCTTGCAGCGCTGTCCAACATCCAAACATCTAATATGTGGACCCAAGTGTTTGCACCAATTTTGAGACCAGCTATTTTCTGCTCTTAAAATACTGCCTGTAACTGGACTTAGCAGCAGTTTTGGGGGGTTATTACTGTATCGGAATTTCATTATAAATATCAGGGAATGGGGTTAGTAGCAGATTTTGCACTGGAACTCCCACCTTGCATCTCACTTTCGTTAAGTCCCGCTAAGAGAAGTGGCGATCCTAAAATTCACGTTTGCGCCGGAAAAGTGCCACTAACTGCAGTTAGCAGCATTTTGTAAATAAGGCGATAAAAAAGGCTGCCATAATATCAAAAAAATGGCGCTACAGCGGCATTATGTTCTCGTACATATGCCCCAAAGTTTTTAGATGGACCAAAGTGGCGACCAGGCAGGGTGAACTTGGAGGCATTGGCTGGGATTGGTGATCTGACCTTCATCGCAATATGGTAGTGCTCTCTTCAAGAAAAAGGTAACTGTTAGCTTTTGAGCCCATGGACTGGAAAAGTTTGGAAAACAAACGGAAGACAGTCTGGAGACATGTCATTGTGACAACACAGAGAACAGTCAGCTGATGAGGTGGTAACACTATATAAGCAAAGCAAATTTCTAAATAAATGCACAATTCTTATTCCGATAGGGTTGGGTGCGTCTACACAAGCTCTATTAATGCATTCACTGATAATACCCCTTGTCTACTTTACTAAAGATTGGCATCACTCTAGACCCAATAGTGCATAAAGAACCCCACTCCCCCAACCTTTCAACATAATTATATTTACTTCATGAGTTTGTGTATCCCATTATTAGGATCACACAATTATTGAACTTTTATTGGACAAGTCACAGAGTCTAATCCCCTGCTTGGTGGACCAATCATCAGTAGGACATTGACTCCATTTGATCATGGGTCAGCAGTCCATCATGGCATCATGAACTGTGTCAACCAGTTGCAATCGTGGGGTTCAGTGTAACCTGGTGTCTTTCCAACAAAATGAACTTTAGCCCCAACCCCGCTGTAAGGTGTTCTGCATGGTATTTCAGTTGTTGCCTCTCCCAGAAAAGTTCTAGACTTCGTTGTGCACCAATGATTATTACATGCCAAAGTGAAGGACAGCTACCACTCCCTCTCAAAGCTATTGGGAGGCCATAGGTTGGTTTCAGCTTACACTTGCAGGCCCTGTAGCCTCAGAAATGTTCGGCGCAAGCAAGATAAAAACAACATGTTGCTCACTTGGCATTTCAGTATTTGTTTTACACAAACCCCTAGAGCTGGAGTTTGATTCTTTTTTTTTAACACAAACAATGCCCTGATAGCAGTGCTCGCCAGGAGTCCACTGCAGCTTGCACCATGCCAGCTCTGCCAGTGATAGTACAAACAGAACCCCTACAGTGTGACAATTCAGACTATTCCAGGCCCCCAGTGTTAGAAGCATGGCTTAGGTGGCAGATATTAGTCATTTTTAATGTATATTGGATTAATAAACCACTGTTTTCATGCTCACCTCCAAATTAAACCAACTCTGCATGACTTTGCATGGCCTCATAGATGTGAAGTAAGGCAAAGCAGAGCAAGCTGTTGCCCTACTCTGCATCAAGGAGGCATTCCATGGGTGTTGTGGTGGGTTTTCCCATGCAGCACTCATGAATTTTGATGCTGCCCCAGATTTACTTATCCAATCACGTAAACCTGGGGCAGCGCTAAAACTTTACCCCAGAGCAGGCATAACAAGAAGCAATCATTTTTATTTCTCCTTGTCTATTCCTCCTTCTGTGTGTGCTGCATTTTACAGCACAGATAGAAAAAGGAAAAAACCTCTCTGGAGTGTTTTTGTGCAGGAAGGTGTCCCTTCCTGCACAAAGACAATTCTGCCTGCAACAGAGGCACCCTTGCAACATGGTGCAAGGGTGCCTACATTGGAGCTAGCAAATTGTACACCAGCGCAGGGGGAATGGACAGGAATGTACCGTATTTTATAAATACGGTGCATTCCTGCCCTTTTGCAGTGGTGTAGGGCAGTGCAGCAAGAACAATTGCAGAGCTGCCCTACGCCAATTTCTCATAAATGAGGCCTGTGTGCTTCAGTCGATGCGAACCGCGGGTTTGGTGGTGCAGGAGCCCTGTCTATTTACGACGGAGCTTCCACTAAGCCAATCGCTAAATGACCCGACTGTGTTTTTTAACTATTCTTGCTGCAGCAAAGGGTCACCTTTGATTTCAGCAAGTATGTAATACTTCAGGAAAGAAAGAACCCTCAACATGTTTTTCTTCTGATGTCGTAATTTACAGGACATCACACCGTGTAATTCTTGGCGAGTTCGACCACAGTTCTTCTGCAGAGCCCATTCAAGTGAAGAGCATCGCTAAGGTAAGAGTATCCGTGTCTCTATCGTGCCACGGGAAGTCAGATAACTCAATGACTTCCTGCACCAGCTGCAAAGCGATTTCCATGTCAACGAGATGTTCAGCTCCTGACTCACTGTTGCGCGGCTTGACGCATACATATGCAATTGGAAAAGCACAAGCTGGGGCTTTTTTTTAAGAGCCCTGCATCACTTTTTCAGCACAAAAAGTGGTGCATGCATGACACAGGTCTCCCATAAAGATTTATGGAGCCACACAAATCCACATTGCAAGGCTTTTAGTGGCTTCATAAATGATGAGTAAGGCGATGCAGTGCAAATTGCTGTGCCGCATTACTTTGTGCCCAGAAGGTGTTCCATGGGCGTTGCGGTGAGTTTTCCCACGCAACACCCATGCAATTTGACACTGTCCCAGATTTACAAAGTGATGTAAACCTGGGGAAGCCACACATCTGTACAGCTACCGAGGTGAGGAGAAATATGTTAATTTTGGCTTGTTTTATCCTCTTCCCATGTGTGCTGCATTGTGAAGCACACAAAGAAAGAGAAAAACGCCTCATATGATTGTTTTTGTGCTGGAGGGTGCCCCTCTATACAAAAACAATTCTGCTCGCAACGGAGGCACCCTTGCACTATGGTGCAAGGATGCCTACATTTGCGCTAGGCTACCAAAACGACACCAGCCCAAGCAAAAATGACAGAAATTCATCATATTGAATAAATACGGTGCATTCCTACCCTTTCACTGTGGCGTAGGACAGCGCAGCTAGGTGCCTTGCTGCTGTGCCCTACGCCAAAATGGTAAAAACAAGGCCCTCAGAGTTCAGGTTTATGTTTCATTCTAGTGCCAGTCTAACCTTTGTTATTAACTAGTGTTTCTTGACCTGTGGTTCGAGAACCCTTGGAGGTCTTTGATGTATACTCAGATGGTCTACAATTGTTTTGATCTTAAATGATAATAAAATGAATACACTATGGGCCTTATTTATGGGGAATTGGCGTAGGGCAGCGCTGCAAGTCTTCTTGCTGCACTTCCCAAAGCGAAAGGGCAGGAATGCACCGTATTTATGAAATACGGTGCATTCCTGTCATTTTCGCCTGCGCTGGTGCACAATTTTCTGCCTAGCGGCAGTGCAAGCACCCTTACACTGTGGCAAGGGTGTCTGCGTTGCATGCAGGATTGTTTTAGTGCTGGAAGTGGCACCTTACTGCACAAAAACAATCCTGAGAGGCATTTTACTCTTTCCATGTGTGATGCATTTTGCAGCACATATAGAAAGAGGAAAAAACAATGAGAAATAAAAATGTCACCTCGTTACGCCTGCTCTGGGGAGTTGAATGTTTTGGCGCTGCCCCAGGTTTACGAGATTAAGAAAATCTGGGGCAGCGTCAAAATTCATGGGTGTTGTGTGGGAAAACCTGCGACGCTACTGGAACACCTTCCTGGCAGAGTAAGGCAACTCAGCGACTTGCTCTGCTTTGTCGTACTCCATATCTATGAGGCCATGTACAGCAACACAAAGTGGCCTTGTGTGGCCTCATAGATATGGTTAAGAGATTTGAGCCGCACAAGCCTCTCATAAATAAGCCTCTAAAACTATAAAATTATTTTAAAAAATGATAAAATATATACAAAGAAAAAATGAAAATTTGAAACTTTTTCTGTATTTGATTGTAAATGAAAAACAAAAATTTCAATATTTGAGCATGTGTATGGCGTTCTATATTTTTGTTTAATGTTTTGACGTTAATATCATAAAAATGCTTAGGCAATATTTTAGAAAATGCTTAGGCTGGAGGTCCCTAGCTTCTGATTATCACAACTTGAATCCTAGGACCCCCACATTATGACTCAGTGGGGGTCTTGAGAGGTCAAAGGGTTAAGAAACGCTGTTATAGACACTACAGCCTAGTTATCTCAGCCTCTTGTCCTTCAAATGTCAGCATATCGAGTACCATCAAGTAATGAATGCTAAAATTTGTTATCCGCAAATCTCGCCTTGAGACTTCTACATTCAGGGGCTGTATTACACAAAGTGCCCTGGGGGTGCAAAGGACGTTTTCGCCCGCTTTGCACACCCCGGGGAATTTTGGTATTACTGCAGATGCTTGTGCAGGCCCTTATGTAATACTGAAAACGCTGGTGCACATAGAGCGCCAGTGCGTTCTCAAGAGAGCGTTCCTTCATTTGCATGGGGGCATGCCCCATGCAAATGAGGGAATCGAATTGCCTCTGTGCCTGCGCCGTATTCTAGACGTGGGTGCAGAGGTAAAGAAGCTCTCAGGAGGCACACTGATATTGCACCAAGTAAAAGGTGGCACACTGTCAGTGAGCCCCGTGGTAGCAGCTCTCTGGAGGGGGGTAAGTGGGCCTAAGGAACCCCAGACACCTTACAGGTGGATGCAGTCACTCACTGCACCGCCTGCAAGGGGATCACTAATCCACGTTAAAAGTGGAAGGTGGTTGCCACTTGCACAGTAAACATGCAGCTGCTCCGTATTTAACTTGAATGCGCTGATCCCAGAGCAACGCAAATCCGCAGCAGTCCTGGGGCATCGCATTCTGGGCCTCATTTATGAAAAGTTTTGCATTGCTGGGGGAAACCAGCGATGCAGCACCTTGAGACACCATGGGTGCTCTGTATTTACTTTACAGCGCTCCATGTGGCAACCATTTTCAGATACATCAGTATTCCTGACCTATCTGTAGACGCAAAATTGGCACATTGTTCGAGTTCGTCTAAAAACAGACGTAACTCCAGCAATGTGTCCTTTCACATGGAGCAAGCCTCATGTGAAAGGGCCTGCATCACTTCTTTCGTCTGCTTTAAGCAGGCGTATGGATTTGACGCAGTGGAGTCCTAGAAGTGGCGTAATGAAATCTCATAGATTTCACTGCACCATTACTACAAGGCTTATTTGCAGGGGAACTCCCACCCTGCATACATTACACCTGACGCAGGTATAATCTAGCGCAGGGGTTTACAAAGTGATGCATCTACCTAGATGCGTCACTTTGTAAAAGGGTGCAGTGTGCCGCATATTTTACTCTGCCACAGCATCACAAAAAAATGATGCAGCGTAAAGGGCTCATAAATAAGGCCCTCTATGTCATAGGGCACACATTCCCTGATTGCGCCCGGTGTACCTGTTTTAAGGTGTGCCAGGGTGCAAACAGAGAAAGTGCACCCTATACATAATTGGGCCTCTGGTGTGCATTTTAAGGTGATTATATTCCAAATCGCAAATGCATGAGATGTGGGAAACTGAAAAAGGACCAAAAATATAAGGGAGAAGCTAGACAGTGGGTTAAATATATACACTCCAGAATCTGGCTCTGAAGTCGTCTAGTAATTCTTACCAATACATCTGAAGAGGCCCAATGTTAGCAGTAAAGTAAACTTAATGTTGCTGTAACTCGTCCTTGCCCTAATGTTTAATTTCATGGTTTCATGTGTAGGTTTTCAGGCACCCAAACTACAATTCCAACACCATCCAGAATGATATCACCCTTGTGAAGCTCTCCTCCCCGGCAACCCTAAACTCGCGTGTAGGGCCGGTGTGCCTGGCTGCTTCCAACGACATCTTCAGCGGGGGCCAGAGGTGCGTCACCACCGGATGGGGCCTGACCAATGCCAGCGGTACGTTCCGACAGTCTGCAAATGAAAGCAAACGTCCAGGCTGCTTTGCACCACTATTAACTATTATCTTTAAAAAACTAGATACAAGAAGAACAATTTACTAGCATGTACTGTAACGGAATTAGGTACGTGTTAAGGCTGGTGCAAATACTATAATGCCAATCCACTTGCATCGTGATAGGCTTCACTCGTCACTCTCACTCCTTGCACAGGATACTAAACATTGTGGGGCTCATTCGGGGAAAGGGCAGGAATGTGCCGTATTTAAGTCAATACGGTGCATTCCTGTCCTTTCCCAGCGCTGGTCCCCCTGTTCCAGCCTAGCGCAAACGCAGGCACCCTTGCACCACGGTGCAAGGCTGCCCGCGTGGCATGCAGGATTGTTTTTGTTCAGGAAGTGACACCTTCCTGCACAAAACCAACACTGGGAGGCATATTCCTCTTTCTATACAAAGAGGAAGTGACGTGGAGAAATAAAGATATTTATCCTCTGTACGCCTTACCTCACGAGGCGTAAGGTTTTGGTGCATCCCCATGTTTACATGGTCTTATAAAGCTGGGGATGCATCAACATCCATGGGAGTTGCATGGGAACACCCATTCAACACCCAGGGAACAACTACCCAGAGCAGAGTAAAGCAATGCAGAGATTTGTGCAGTGTTGAGTTATTCCCAATTATTGAAGCCACCCAGAGCCACGCAAAGTGGCTTTGTATGGCTTCAAATATGACTTAGGGTTGCATCACGTTTGCATCGCGTGAGGCAAACCTCTCTCATAAACAAGCATCTTGTTCAATGTTGGCCCGATTAACAAACCTTTTGCACTGGGTATGCATCACATAAGTGACACAAACCAGTGTAAAAGGTTTTTTGTTGGATTGACTTCCCATGCGCTAGAAACTTGCCCGTATGATGCAGATTAACTCAAACTGCATTACTTTTAGGCATTACATGGGTAGTTTATGAGCCTTCCTGTGCTATCACCCATGTTTTTTGTCGTTAATCCCTATCTTGGGTTTTGTGCTAAAAAGTAACGCCACTTTGAAGCAGGCGTTAAAGAGAGAAATACTTTAATTTCTCCTTTCTTTTTTAACTTTGTATGTGCGCTGTACAGAGCAGTATACATGCAAAGTAGGAAAAGTTGTACAGGTTGTCTAGGCATAGTATTTTGAAGTGGAAGGGTACACCCTTCTAGTACAAAACCTATGCTAGACTCACACAGACACCCTTGCACAGCCTGATTATGTGCTGACGCTAAGGAGAAGAGAAGGGGAGAGTGCCATATCTCTGTAGATATGAAGCTTTCCTTCTTCAATTTGGCCCGAAGTCCAGTTCCTTTAAATGCAGAAATTATATGTATTACCCCACCCTATTCCTCCTAACTTGGCAGGCCAAGTCACCAATGTATGCCCTCATTACAAGTGGCCTGGCAATTGTTGTATATTTATCACACCTTATGAAATCTGAGTCATAATTGAACAGATACGATAAATACCACGGAATTACATCTTTTTCAGGAGTGACATGGATATTTAATGTTTACCACACCACAATCCACATATTCTGGTAAATGCTGAGCATTTTCCCCCCAATAGATATTGGATTTTTTTGTATCCTCATTTGTGCGGAAAAGAAGGCAAAAGGAGTTCAATACAGTGAAACAATGGTGGAAGCTTTCCACCTCTCAGCAGAAAAGGAGAAGGGAACCTGGGCCAGGGCTCTCCTTCAAACGGGTTCACGAGCCACATAAGCAACCTTGTTTGATGGCGGGGATCTTTGGATGGCCCTTCTAGGAATTTCCTTGAAAGGTTAGTGCTTAAATGCATAATCATTGGACATTCTCATTTCACAAGTCAAAGATTGACCTCACTTGTTATTTTGCCAAGACTTATATCAATGTTCTCATACATCCCAAAACTTAAACCATAGCAGCTGCCCAACTAAGAGAATAAACTATTCACACGTTAAATAAATGCTAGCCATTCCCATAAAGTCGGGGAGCTGGGAAACAAGCACTTCAAACAGATCTCCCTTAATGCCAACTGTATCAATACAAAGAGTAAGGATTTTGGCTTCTTATGCAATTTTAAAGGTAACCCTTTACCATCTGTGACCCAAAAATCACCAGTGCCAGACTTACTTCAATTCTTGACCCATTACCTCTGTAAGCACCTTACCCACTTCTTGCCAAAAGATCTGGACCAGGGGGCACTGGTGAAACATATGGGCGTCATCCGCCTTTTCCTTGGCATACTTAAGGCACTTCCTTACCTTCCGTCCTCCCAGAATCAACAACCTTTTTGGCCTCCAATATACCCTGTGCACTGTAATCAGATGTTTTTTCATGAGAGGGGCAGATTTAGTAGACATCCATAGATTAGTCATCAATGCTTGCCATAAGGTTTTCACGTCCAGGGTCGGCAGGTCCCTCATCCAGATCTCTGTTTGCAAGGGAAAGACTTCCTCCCCAGCATGCACTAGCATCCAATACCCCTTGGAGGCTTCTTTAATTTGTGGAGAACTTCTTTGTAATTTATCCTCCCAAATGCTAATTCCTTTCCTGTCTTTACCTACCCTCCCCTCCCAACTTGCCAGTAGGTAATACTTACATTTGGAAAGGTTACCCTCTGTGATTTTGATAGGGACTCCTAAGAGACCAATGAGTTATTCTTTATAATTTGACCCCATTTATTTACTCCCCCTTCTATCAGAGGGCCTGTCAACTTGTCTTGAAGGTATTCGGGAGTCCCTGGACAGTTTCTTATTGGCACAGAACTACTATGGTACGGTATTCAAAATGTCAGTCTGACTTGGAGGCAGCTTGCAAGCTATGGTATCAATATCTTCAACCTAACCATTTTGAAATAATTTGGGTGTCCAAATTTAAAAAGGAAATAGTCCCCATCCAAGGGCAGAGTTTTCATCATAGCTTTGAAAAGGATTGTAAAGACTGAGCAATCCAAAGTAGAGATCGCATGTTCTTTAACTGGAAAGCCTGACATTATTGATAAAAATCTGGACTTTTGATGCCGCATATTATTTTTTCCAGCATTGTGTCCTCCAATCAATGCTCCCTCCTTAAGAGGACCATATGAAACTACTCAGTTCCCCCTGCAATTTCTTAAACTCCTCCAACCTAAATTCTTAAGGTATTGCATTAAATAAACATGAATTTCGGCAGTATCAACATTTTTAAGATATTAGACCTTCCTAGGAAGGTAAGTGGGAGGCCTCCCATATCTTTAGTAACTTCCTGGTTTCTGTCACTGCTTTATTAAAGTTTACCTGAGCCATTTTATCTAGGTCTTTCACCACCTGAATTTCTAAATATCGTGTATCCTGCTTGACAAGCGGACTGTTACAGCAGGTATTGCATTCCATAATTTCAGTTTTGTGCTGATTAACCAAGTAACCAGAGCCCTTCCCAAAGTCTCCCAAGGAATTCAGGATCACTGGGAGCGATCTTTCCAGATCTCTAGTATACATCATCAAATCCTTGGCATAGAATGCCACCTTTTTCTCCCACCCATTACCCTCAAAGGGGATGATGTTTTGACTTGCCCTAATTTTATTTACGATACGATGAGTTGGCCCTTTCTACATTGTGTGATCAAACAACAAGACTGATTCGAGGCCTTTTCAAGAACGGTTGGGTCCTTATATAAAAATCTAATTGCCAAGATATTGGTGAACGGTAATCCTACTAAACAGATAAATATTAGAAGAGGGACCCGTCAGGGTTGCCCGCTGTCACCTTTCCTTTTTAATCTGCACATATAGGCATCACATAATTCATAAGAGCGATATTTATCGGGGGAAAGTGCCTAGGCCCAGAGTTTCATAGAAGTCACCCAACGCAGGGCAGCAAGTAATGTTGATTTGCTCTCAACAATTCGATCAACGTAGCACAACAGTACGATAGGTACTAAGATGTGGCACTATTCTGATCTGTCCCTACCCTGGCTAACCATGCGCCAACACAGGCACCCTTGCGCCATATCGCAAGGGTGACTGCATTGTCTGTACCATAGCTTTTGTACTGGATGGGGTGCATTCCAGCACAAAAACTATACTTTAAAGCTTTTTCCACTCCGTGCATGTGTTCTGCATTATACAGCATGCATACAATGGGAAAAATTAGGAGAAATTAAAAAAATTCTCCTCATTACGCCAGTCTCAAGGAGGTGCAGGATTTGGATACAAATCCCTGTGAACAATCCTGTGCGGGTAGGGATTGGAGTCAAAACTCATGGGTGGTTGCATGGAAATGCTCATGCAGCACTGATGGAACGCCCCCTTGACACAAAATAATGCAAGGCAGAACATTACGTAACTTTTCATTACTTTGGGTGACATGAGTTGGATTGTAACTCCTACTTGAGCACTTAGCGTAGGGTTTATGTTAAAAAAGTAATATTAACCCAACACAAAGCCTTTGTAAATCTGTGCCTGAGTATTTAACAGAGCACTTGGATTTTGGTGCAAAAACTCGTAATTGGAGGGATATTTATTGCAACGAATAAATACAGACTTGTAGCAGTTAGATTTATTGGGTGCAAATTGCAGTGACTGTATAGGTGTCATGTTTTCTCTTTCTAGGTGTAATCATGGGCTGTCATTTTATCACGAAAGTAGTATTCTCATAAAATCTGCCTTTAGTATCAATATATGGAAATTGTTTTAACACTGCTCAGTGACATTTTAATTTCCCTCTCTTACGGGTACTCCAACTTTGTTATGTTTAATGTCCAAGCTAGAAAAAATTTAATTAAAGTCCTTGCAACCTGTAAACTCTGGGGGGCTGATTTACATGCCCTGTGCGCTGTCGGAACGTCACTTTTTGTGACATTCCAGCGGTGCACATGGCTTAACCATATCTACAAAGCCACAAACGTTTTCATGGTTTTGTACATATAGAGAGGCCACCCAGCGCAAGTAACTGCATTTGCTCATGCTACGATGGGGAGGCGTGCCATGGGTGCTACAGTGGGTTTTACCATGTAACTCCCATGGCATTTGGCACATTCCCAGATTTACAACAAGCTGTGAAACTGGGAATGCACCAAAAGCCTACAGCTCCCAGGGGTGGCGTTGGGGAGGCGCAATAAGAAGAAATACCATTATTTCTCCTAGTTTATTCCTCTTTCTATGTGTGCTGCATTCAGCAGCATACATAGAAAGAGGAAAGCACCTCCATTGATTGCTTTTGTGCAGGAAAGGACACCTTCCTGCACATAAACAATCAAAACTACAATGCAGGCACCCTTGCACCATGGTGAAAGGGTGCGTGCGTTGGCGCACGGCAGCTCATCGAGCACCAGCGCAGGGAAAGAGGACAGGAATGCGCTGTATCTGATAAAGAAAAAGGCAGGAATGCGCCACATCTTACCGTAGGGCAGCCCAGCAGGAAGGCATGCGGCACTGCCCTATGGCAAAATATTGTAAATGAGGTCTTGATTTGCTCTGAAAATATCTGGAAATTACACACAGGAGTTACCAGTCTTCAATTTTCCCTCATCCCTTTTTCAGGGCTCCATAAGAGGATGCACCCAGAAACTGAAGTTAATTTCAGGTGCAGATCTTTATTCCAACTGATAGTAAAATGCTAAATTAGTGGCATTAACTTTGCTCATTAGAGCTGTGGTAGAATTTCAAGTACCCACCATGGACTGAAGTGAATGGGAAGAAATCTGTTTAGACTGACCTCTTCCAGATCCACCATATTCCTCTGCCTCAGTCCCACCACTTTTTTCTTGCCAGTTGGTATCTGTAGCAAATGTTATGCACAGAAAAAAGTCTATAAGGTTTAGGACCTCATTTACGAAAAGTGTGCACATTGCTAATTGAAAATAGTGATGTAACACTTTTCATTGCGCCCTCCTTGCGACACCATGGATGCGCTGTATTTAAACTACGGTGCTTCTTGTTGCAAGGATTGAACAGATACGTCACGAATACTGACTTATCCGTTGGCCAGGTAATGACACATTGCTGGAGTTGTGTCTGTTTTGCGACACACTCCAGCAATGTGTCATTGCACATGGGTGAGTCCCGTGTAAAAGGGCCTGCTTCAGTCCTTATGCCTGCAGTGAAAAGCAGGCATAAGGATTTGATACAGTGAATTTGTAGAAATGGCGCAGTAAAAATCTCTCAGATTTCACTAAGCCACTTCTACGAGCCTTTTTTACAGTGGAACGCCCACCATGTGTACATTATACCTGCATCAGGTATAATGTAGCGCAGGCCTTTACACAGTGACGCATCTGCCTAGAAACATCACTTCGTAAATATGGCACAGTGTGGCACATTGTTTAGGCCGAGGCAGTGTCACAAAAAAGTGACGCAAGGGTGGCATAAGGCCTCATAAATAAGCCCCTTAGGAAAGTATTGATCAGTGAATGTCTTGACCATGTCTGAACTGCTTGTAAAATACTATGACTTTGCTTTACAGCCAGCAAAACTCCAGACAAGCTGCAGCAGGTGTCACTTCCGCTCCTGACCAACACTGACTGCAGGAGATACTGGGGTAACAAGATCGCTGACGTCATGATCTGCGCCGGAGCTTCTGGAGCCTCCTCCTGCATGGTAAACAACCAGGGCCAGATGTATTCATTTTTTTATGCAACACAGCCTTCCAACCCCGGCCGTGATTTACAAACATTTTGGCTCGGTTTTGCATTACTTTTTTAACACAGAACCAAAGCAAAAGGTTGGGTTGGTATTTGCAATCCATCGCAAATCACGGTTTGCGTTAGATTGTCACCCAAAGAAACACAATGCTGCACAATGTGCTGGCTTGTGATACTTAGTGGAAAGGAGACGTTTCATGGGTGGTGACTGGACATATCCATGCATCCACCCATGAATTTTGATGCAAATCCATATCTAGAAAATCCTGTGCCTCCCTGTTGCTGGCATAAGGAGGAGAAATATATTTTATTTCTCCTTGTTTTTCCCATTTGCATGTGTGCCATCTGTTGCACGCTCAAAGGGGAAATTGCCTTTCGGTCTAGTTTTTGTGCACAATGAAATCCCTTCCTGCACAAAAACTAAGCTGATCACAACCAAGACATTCTTGCATTATGGTACAAGGGTATCTGTGCTGGTGCATGTTTGATTGACATATGCCAATGCAGAGAGGGAGCAAAACAGCGCCACAACTTTGGGAGAGAGCAGAGCAGCACCATGTCTATACTCATGGAATGCAGTGCAGCACATTCACTTGCTGCGCTGCATTGTGAGATTTACTTGTAAAACGGGGTCCACATTTGCTGAGGTGTGTTGCACGTTACCATATTAAAAGTGATGCACCGACAGCGCAATGGGCTTGTAAATAGCAGCAGTAGGCCAATCTCGGGCTATCGGCTGCACTTGTACTTCAATAAGGCTGCCTTGCATGAAGCACAGTCTAGCACCACGGTACAGTGGTGAGTGTGCACTTTCCAGCTTAGATTTTGTACTGGAAGCATGTCCTTCCAGGACAAATTTGTACGTCTTGACAAACAGAAGTATTCCACTCATTGATGTTTGCTCTGCACTTCAGCACACAAGCAACATGTGCATTTTTTGAGAAATTAACACATTTCTCCTTATGCTGCCCATTTCATTTAGGCATTAGCTTTAGACGCAAAGCCTGATTTTAATATCTTAGTAAATCAGGCTTCTGTTAAAACCTATGGTTGTTTGCGTTAAGTGGCTGGATCAGGGCAAACTTAGGCAAAGCAGGGCAAGAGCTTTTTGTGCTTAGATAATAGTACATCACAAAACTAAAGGTATTTTGTGCTGGAAAAATAAATACCAATGCTTTGCTTTACAACAGCACATGCTGCCATATTTACGGCTTCAGTGGCGCTGGGCAGCGTAGCAAGTCATCTTGCTATGCTGCCCTGCATCTCAGCATGCCTGCCCTTTTCCTGTTATTTATCCAATATGGCACATTCCTGTCCTTCTCCCTTGTGCTGGTGCTATTTTGGCAGCTTAGCACCAACACAGGCACTCTTGCACCATGGCGCAAGGGTGCCTTTGTTGTAGGTCGGATTGTTTTTGTTCAGGAAGGAGCACCTTGCTGCAAAAAAAAATAACTATCCTGGGTGTCTTTTTCCTCTTTCTATGTGCGTTGCACAATGCAGTACACATATAACGAGGAGAAATGTTTATTTCTCCTTATTTATTCCTCTTTCTGTCTCCCCTGTGAAGACGCATCTTTTTGGCACATTCCCAGGTTTACAAGGTTTTGTAAATCTGAAAATGCATAAAAAAACCATGGGAGTTGCATAGGAACACCCATGCAACGCCCATGGGAAACTTACCCAGGGCAGAGTAACACAATGCAGCGATTTGCGCTGTGCTGCATTGCTCCATATTTTTGGAACCACACAAAGTGGCTTTGTGTGGCTTCAAAAATATGGTCATAAATATGGCCCAAAGTCTTAGTAAATCTGGGCCTCCGTCTGTTACTCAGCCAGTCTCTCTTTCTTAGTCTGCCTGCCTCTCTTTGACAGATGGGGAGATGTCGAAGTAGTTATAGTACCCAGCTCCCATAAACCCATTCCTATCCCCTCCTTCAACCTGGAAGTGTCTTTGTATGTGCTCCAAGGTTGCAGCCTGCATTTCTGACCTGCCCCTTTGATTTCAGGGTGACTCCGGAGGCCCTCTTGTGTGCCAGAAGAACGGCGCCTGGACCTTGGTGGGCATCGTCTCCTGGGGTAGTGGCAACTGCTCCCCATCCTCACCTGGAGTCTACGCCCGCGTCACTTCATTGAGAGCTTGGGCTGATCAAGTCATCGCTGCTAATTAAATTTGGTGCCTATTAAAGATTGCAAAGTGAAATCCAATAAATGGAATGCCATACATCCTAGCTCTGCCTTCAAGTTATTTTTCTCATTTAAGATGTGCCGTGCTGGCCCTGGTAAGTTCATAGGTGTTGGAAGTAGGGGTGGGGGGTGTGGGTGCTGCATCACCCCCATGCTGGATCTAGAAGTTGAGTGCCTTTGATCGCACAGCAAATGTGACAAGATAAAAGTAAAAATGAAAAGAGAGCAAATTGCTCAGAGGTCAAATGTCAGGTTTTGGCTTCTGGCAATGTACTACTTATTTGGAAACTGGTGTTTACAATCAGATAAATACAAGTAAAGTGAGAGGATTTTGTAAAAGTGACCTAGGTGACAATCTTGCTGGGGTACAGGAAGTGAAAGGAAAGGTAATTGGATGTCAGTTATTTTTCAAACATGAAACATCATTTTAATTCCTGTAAATGAGCTATAGACTGATTTCAAAATATATCAGAAAATATAAAAAAGTGTGCTTCATTTGTTTTTTCCTAATTATGTAGTGGGAGATTTTAATAGGATCAAAGGAATTCAAGACACTTTACTTGGTGATGCGCACATGATATGTTGAAACCGGTTTTCAATTTAATATATTTGTCCTTTGCGACCTGTTCGACCCAGCTGTTTCAAGATAGCTGAGGCACATCAAAGCCAGTCAGAATCCACCTTTCCAAATAAGATGAGTATGACACATTGTGCAATACCCTGTGCTTACTCTCTGGTAGCTTGGCATCAAGCAGTCAAGCTTATCCTCAAGCGTGAGTGTTAAGTATTGGCACTACACCCATCCTCGCAACACACAGCGTACCCCACAAAAAGACTCCACACCCCATGTATAAAAACACTTTTTGTTGTTTTGCACACACACACACTGAAATCAAAATGAGATCCACATTGTATATACACTATACACTCTGACACTTGTGTATAACTGTAAACTTCTCTATTGAAATTAAAACAAAACACATACTTTATATACACTTTACAGTTGTATGCAATTGTCGGACTTTAACATTGCAGAAAGGTCAAACGGTCACCAGTCTCTGACTACTCCTCGTGACACAGCCCCTCATTCCTTCAACTCCACCAGCCAACGATACACGTAGTCCCGGCTGGCTCCCTATTGACTAGACAGTCAGAACCACCTAACACGATGAACAAAACTAGGTAACTGTTTATTTCCGAGATTAGAACTCCAGGCGCCTAACTGCACCTGCACGGTTGCATCGATGTCCCCCTCGGAGACAAAAGGCTGTGACCCAGGAAGTTGGTGCGCTTCCACTTCTGGAGAAAGGTTTTCCCCTCAAGCATGGTGTGGCCTGCCTAGGACCCCCAGCTGTCAGTTGAAGGTGCCACAAGTAACATGAAACCCCTCGAGTCTCGTCATGGTGTTTTCCACAACAAAGCACCCTATGGCGTGGGTTCAGCGAGAGGGAGCCAACGACCTCGGACAGAGGTCGGGATGTCAGGCACTGTCGTCATCCCAATCTGGAGGCTGAAGACAATCTCAGCTCCCAGCTCAGGTTCTCCCAACACCCCTCGGACACCACAGACTCTGGGGCACAAGCATGCACAGATCCCCTAGTTGCAAGCAGGGGTCTCTCAGACTCTGCAGGCCTCTCCCGCACTAGTCGAGCTCCTCACGTCCAAGCAACTCAGATGGCTACTGATCTTTGCACACACACTCCTTTTGCACAGCGAGATGGTGGTGTATGTCTGGACGGTCCTTGTCTCAACCACAATCACATCCGCTCACTACTATGATCACTGTCTCCGCCACACCCAGTGTGGTTCTTATGATCTTGTGGAGACAGTGAGATTCTTTGTGTCCCTGGGATCTTGTAGGCAGGCCCTTGGAAAATACTTCGAGACCCATGCCACGACAGTTGGCACTTAGCTGCAGGCCAGCACCATCTAGGTAAAATCCACCAAGCGATAGTCCCCTTCCTGGAGCATGACAAGCTCCAAGCCACCACAAGTCTGACAAGAGTAATCATTAGGGCAGGAGGGACTGCAACTGGACCATGCATAATGTCCCAGTATCGAACCAGCGTAGTATGGTTCCAAATCCACTACTTTCGGAGTCCAAAGCGCCAGTAGGTGTACCCATCATGTCCTTAGAAGATACGATCAGTTCAAAAGGCCACTTTTGAAATGCACAAGCCCTCTCTAAATTGTGTCCCATCCAACCCTAGGAGGTTTGATAAAAATCTTTAGTGGGGCTAAGACCAAGCCCCTTGGAATACAGGTACCAATTCCTCCCCCACATAACTATCAGAAAGGCCCCTCAGAGTCAGAGGTCCGCAGTTTCCAGTGAACCCCTAGTTTATAGCCCTCTATGCACAAATGTGGCTGCCCCCTAGCACCCAGTTGTGAATTAGGAGACAGGTCAACAGGCACACAGAGCCACGAGCATCAAAATGCCTACTTTCCCAAAGTGACATTTCCACACACGTAATGTCGGATCCACTTACACTACCGGAGAGGATTCACCATTACGAACTCATCGATATCAAACACTATACTGCTACTATTCTGCACGTAGGAAATACTGGTCAATAGCTTTTGTCTACATCGCTCCATGCTAATCCAATGCAAGAAGCAAGCCCCGCCATACCAAACCCCTCACCTTTGCCATTCACAACCCTTGCATGTAACACACACGCGTACATGATCTACCTCTTCCCAACACCGCACCCTGTCACCAGGGAGAATTCTGATATAGCAAGAGACATGCAGAACCTCGACATGAAGCTTTTTACATGCCAAGCTGAACAACAGTAATCTGCGCACACAGGCCCTACCAGGGCAAACCTGTGGCACAATTAATGAGCTACCTCTCTGGATGGCACAGCCAGTGCTGCAGGCCCATGGAGGAGCCTTTGAGGAACATGCTCTGGGTACAAGTCTTACCCCTAGACAAGGGACTTGCAGTTAACTTGAATCAACCGGTCACCAGTATGTATATGACGAGCACAGTGCTTTGGCACTGAATGGCAGTTTTAAGGCTAGCACCTAGATCCGCGAAAAACTTGGAAGGAGAAAAGAAAAAAGTCGAGGGAAAGCATCCTAGAAAGGCCATTTCTAACAAGCAACCTCTTGTGCTGGAACAGGATCCTTTTGTTGAACACTCTTCTTTGAAGATACAGCTCAGCTTTTCTAATGAAGAGTATTATAAAAAGAAGTCAGAAGAAAAAGATGATGTTTAAAAGAGATGGAATTAAAAGACACAAATGGAAAATATTTAATGATTCTCTTGACAAAGGCCCAGTATTTTCAGTGGAGCTGTAGGAAGGCTTGTGTGTGTGTGCACATCTCTATTTTGTAAACCAAGAGCTGTATACTATGTTAAGTAAAGCAAATGAACTTGCAAGGATGTGTAGTGACTAAGTACAAACAACTTTAAAACGTTTACCACATTGGATGTGTGCTGTACAGTGCAGTACTCAATCAAAGAGGGAAAAGTTAGGAGAAATACAAACATTTCCCCTTTTTAATGCCTGCTTTGAAGTGGTGGTATTTTGTGGTGCAAAACCCGGTCTACTATTATTAGTAGATAGAGTATTGCATCAAACAACATGGGGTATATTTACCAATATTTCACGCAACGCAGCAAGATAACTTGCTGCGCTGCATTGAGTGAAAGCGTGACAGAAGAAATGTACCATTTCTTAGCATAAATGTGCAATATCTACTGTTTCCTAGAACTGGCACACTAGTGGCAGCCTAGTGCCAACACAGGCACCCATTCACATGTAGCAAGTGTGTCGGGTTACAAGCATGATTGTTTTTGTGCAGCATGGGACCCGTTCCTGCACAAAACAATCCTTTGAGGTATTTTCCTCTTTCTATGTGTGTGCCAGAATGCATAGAAAGAGGAAGTAAGGGGGTGTTATGAGCGCCGGCGAGGAACGTTGTCAGCGCGTCATGAGACTTGTTTCGGCATTTTGACGTTGGTTCCGGCGTCACAAGCCCGTAAAGGAGGGTCCGAAGAACCAGACGGTGCCGGATATTCCTTTTGCTTCCCTAGGGCCGCTGGGCTCTGGATCCTTTGCTCGGTTTGCAGTCCGCGTTGGGTAAGGGTGCACATGCACCAAAACTCCACTACCTCAAGGTGTTTGCGGGTGAGTGTGGTACTTTGAAGGCTAACTACATCCCGCGGCCATGAAGTGAACGGCGTGGGTGTTCTGTTCAGTGGATTTGAGAGAAACCATAGGAATCACTTAGCAGGGGGAGGGTAAGCATTGCAACAAAAGAGTTGGAACTACAGTAACGAGGAGTGTTGCGGTGAACCTGAATGAGTGAGGCTTTTGAGTGTGAGGTATCAGCCGTGATGGAAACGGCCCAAACACAAGCTTGGTAGAGTATCTTTAACTACAAGAACAACGGCATGAAGTTGGTGTACAAAAAATACTGGGGGAAGCACTGAGAGCCGAAGCCGGGATTCGAACCGGCAAATGTATAGTGCTAACGTTCCTAAAGTATGCCGAAGCCGTGTTGAGAAACGGCAGAGATATCTAAGCGCAAAGATTGTTTATTTGATTCCTATCCTTTGAGAATTATTCACAATTACTGGCTTTGCACTGAGAGTATTTGTTTGTTCTGTGTCATTCAGTATATATTACCTTTTGTATTTTGAGTAACAAGGGGCATTTGAAAGAGGCTCGAAGCTCCCTGTGAAGCACCGCACCCTGAAGTCTAGGGTGGGTATGAGAGTTACGCTCCCTCCTTTGTTGAAACCCTGATATATATTATTCCCTCATATATATGCTTACGCTGCCCTATGTTTTATGTATTGAAAGGTGACTGCGTGCCCTGACAAAAGAAAGAGACAGAACCTTAAGCTACTCATGATGAGAATGAGATCCGGTGTTATTTTCTTTTACAGGTACTAGAGACATATGTAGTGATTTACCCAGAATAAATGCACAGTAGCCAGAATCCGCACAGTTACAGTTGTCTAAATTGTGTGCTTCTGTTTACAGGTCTCCCTCCCGCTGTCCCCATCTTTTCCTTCCCTCACTTGATCCAATCAACCTTCTGTGCTATAATAGCAGACAGAATTGAGACGATCAAGAGGTGGAACCCTTTTTGCAACAAACCAACTCCGAGGTATCCAACGAACTCCACATGAAGCTATCAGAGCTGACAGGGGGAGGAATAAAGATATGTCTCCTTGTAACGCTTTCGTCAGGGAGATGCAGCAATTTGGCACAGTCCCGGTTTACTGACTTTAGTAAATCTAGGAATGCGTGAGAGTGCCCACACTCCACCCATGGATTGCCTTGAGATACTCTAGATTTACAAACCAATGCAGAGCACAGCAAGGTGGCTTTAAGTGGCTTACTAACTACTATTTAAGGACCTGAAATGTGCAAGGGCAATGCAAGCCCTTAGCAAATATGGCCCTATCAGTGGTTGCACGGGAACGCCCATGTACAATCTATGAAATGCATCATTGATGCAGAGTAAAGAAAAGCAGTGTTTTGTGCTGTTTGGCATTACTTTTAGACAACATATCCACACAAAACAAGTTTTGCGCTGAAAAGTAAATAAAAAAAAACACTTTGCACAGGTTTGCATCACTTTTGTGATGCAAACCCAGGGGAATATTTGTGAAACACTTGCGCGGATAGTGCCTCATTATTTTTGGTGCGGCGACAACAGTACTCCATATTTGAAATATGACGCATTTGTCCAAAGGCTTCAGTTTTTAGAATCCTGCATCGGAGAAAAAGCTATGCCTAAGCCAGCTGCACCATGCAGAAGTTAAAATATGCAAGGGTATATTTACCAATATTTCACGCAACGCAGCAAGATAACTTGCTGCGCTGCATTGAGTGAAAGCGTGACAGAAGAAATGTACCATTTCTTAGCATAAATGTGCAATATCTACTGTTTCCTAGAACTGGCACACTAGTGGCAGCCTAGTGCCAACACAGGCACCCATTCACATGTAGCAAGTGTGTCGGGTTACAAGCATGATTGTTTTTGTGCAGCATGGGACCCGTTCCTGCACAAAACAATCCTTTGAGGTATTTTCCTCTTTCTATGTGTGTGCCAGAATGCATAGAAAGAGGAAGTAAGGGGGTGTTATGAGCGCCGGCGAGGAACGTTGTCAGCGCGTCATGAGACTTGTTTCGGCATTTTGACGTTGGTTCCGGCGTCACACGCCCGTAAAGGAGGGTCCGAAGAACCAGTACTCCATATTTGAAATATGACGCATTTGTCCAAAGGCTTCAGTTTTTAGAATCCTGCATCGGAGAAAAAGCTATGCCTAAGCCAGCTGCACCATGCAGAAGTTAAAATATGCAAGGTAGGCATTCCGCACAAATAATAACGTAAATCTAATGCAGTGACATTTAGGGGAACTGCAATGTTTGATGCATTACAGCCTTTACGCGCTGCTTGGCAATGATACGTCAAAATTCCTGCACATCGGCAACTCAGACGTAGGAAATGACAAAGTGGCTGTGGTATCCCATGACAGACCACACAACACAATTAGGTGAGCTTGCCATGCCATGGAGGTGGTTATTCTGCAGCTGGGAGTTGCCAGGGGACCACAACCCCATAGGTCGCGAAGGAGAAGGGAGCGTGTGCTCCGGCAGTGCATAACCCTCATTGACCTCAGGGAGAATGACAATCAACGTTTACAGACTCAGGAGGGCATCTATCACACAATTGCTCCATCAGCTTGGGCCAAGTCTCCAGCAACCGACTGGCAGGCCCAACAGCATCCCTCCACAGGTCAAACGGTTGGCTGTGCTCCACATACTGTCATCGGGTTCCTTGCACATCACAACAACCAGAGTGACAGGAATATCACAGCCATCATTTTCTGCCTTCCTACCCTGTGTCCTGGATGCCATCATCAGGCTCACACCCTAGTACCTCCTCTTCCCCAAGACCCAACAATAATATCTGGAAACCAAGCAAGGCTTCTATGCCAATGCGGGATTTACTGTGTGTTAAGTACCATTGATTGCACACATGTGTAATTGAAGCCACCTGCCCAAAGCCCCCATCTGTACAGGAAACTAAAGCATGTTCCCCAATTTTCTGGCCAATGATAGAGCAGAAATGTTACCCTGCATGGGGTACCAGTTATGTGAAGGCACACTACAAGTGATTACATCGCACTCCTATTATTCAGTGTTTTGGTGAGAAGAAATGGGACTCAATCAACCTGTTCATGTGAAATTCATACAATCCAGTGTGAAGCTCAATTAATGATTTATAGAACTGTATTGCAACATTTAAACGATGTAACACCTATATAGGGCTCATTAGTGGTGTGCCACACTGGAATATTAAATACATTTAGAAAATATTTCTTAGGCTAATGATGTTGTTGAAATAAACATATTAATTTAGTTTAGAGAATGCTCCTATTGAGCATGCTAATGATTTTATGGAAATGGTAGCATAAATAACATGGTGTGTTCATTATTTTAGCCTTAGATGTATTCCTGAATCTGCAGTACACTTTGAATGTTCTCGTTTCTGAAACTAATGCTTGCATTCTCATGTGAAATTTGGAGATATTTTCCTTGTTCGATGTTTTGCATTACAGGTGGACAACGCTTGTTAGTGAAGAGTAAGGGTATTGTTCCATTAGAAAGTTGCAGAATTAAGGAGGTACCGTTCACTTGCCCTGGCAAATTAAGGTGAGAGGAGGTGTGCTCACACAGGAAGGAGAAAAGACCAAGGACAAGTAGTGGCAGAGGGGTACATGGAGAAGGCCATAAAAGGAATCTGCGTCATGTCAAATTTCTTGGCTGAGCCTACTTTAGAGTATGTGTGAGAAAAGCATTATGGGACATTTGTCATATACAATTTTGAATATATGATGCGTTGTAGAAAGGGTCAGAAACCCCATTCCTCTTTGCCTTCTCGAAAGAGAGCACCTGAGTGCTAGTTTGCTCCTTTCCCGCCTGTGGCTTCATGCTGCTGACCCATCCTATGGTGGGGTGAATTCTTAGGAAGGCTCCAATAGGTGACACCTTTTCTCTTACAAGCCCGTTGCTTATATACTTATTTTGGGATACAATATTTAGTTAGCGTAGAGATGAATAGAATTAAATGACACTGATGAAGTGCCGATGCAGGGGAACCTTACATTTTGCTTCCTGATTTGATGCATAATAATCATAGAATGCATTGTTCTTTTCATGTTACTTCGAGTAATTACAGCGGCAACAAAAGAAATCACTCATGCTGAGAATCGTTTATGTCCAACAATTTTTGAATCTGTAATACATTTTGACTAATCCTTCATTTGGTTGTTGAACTCAGTTATTGTGTAGCCAGATCGAGTTACACTGCATCTTAAATTGATTTACAAAATATCTCCCCTTTACACTTTCATGCTGCTAAATAGAACCATTGTAGGATCGACGTCGAGGGAAAATGAATGGGCGATTTGGGAATGGCCTACTTGTTGGTAAGGAAATATAAAAGATACACCATATGAAATAAATAAATAAATGTCCATGTATGAGATAATTGCCATCTATGTGCCTGTCAATGGAGCCAAGGCCGTATGTATGAGATGCGTGCCTCATACTTGCACAATGTATCCAGGTACATGTGTGATTCAAACTCCTAAGTCAGATAAATGAAAACACACAAAGCTACTTTGCCATGATATGAATGGGGTAACAAATCTGAAGTAATGCAATGCAGGACAAAATGCTGTGTTGCTTTACTGTGTGCAAGGGAGGTGTTCCATGGGTGTATTCACGCAACTCCTGAGCTGGGGTAACCTCAAAATAATATTTCTCCCCAGGGGATGTGTAACAAGGACAAATAACAAGTCATCAAACCAACTTCCGCTTCCTGTGTGTGCTGAATTCTGTGGCACACATAGATAGAGGAATATGCCTCTAAGGATTGTTGATGTGCAGGATGGTTCCCCTTAAACCAATCCAGCATGCAACGCAAGCACACTTGCACCATGGTGCAAGTGTGCCTGTGTCTGTGCTAAGCACCCCATTGTGTACCAGTTCAGGGTGAAAGGACATTAATGTGCCATATGACACAAATATGGTGCTCTACTGCCCTTTCCCAGTGATGCAGTGCAGCACACGTAGGTGACTAGCTGTGCTACACTATTTCACATTGTACACATGACACTAGGGGCCAGATATTTGCCACAGTGGGAACAACATACTGCAATGCGTAGACAATGATTTTCCATCCTGTCATTACCACACTTAGATGTACTGTAGCTAATGCCATTGCAGAATGTGTGTAGTATTGTTTTATTTCACACTGTGTGATTGGTTGACCAGTGCTGATGAAGATGTCCCATCCAATCACCACAAAACCCATGTGCTATGTACTGTAGCTAATGCCATTGCAGAATGTGTGTAGTATTGTTTTATTTCACACTGTGTTATTGGTTGACCAGTGCTGATGAAGATGTCCCATCCAATCACCACAAAACCCATGTGCTATGTACTGTAGCTAATGCCATTGCAGAATGTGTGAAGTATTGTTTTATTTCACACTGTGTGATTGGTTGACCAGTGCTGATGAAGATGTCCCATCCAATCACCACAAAACCCATGTGCTATGTACTGTAGCTAATGCCATTGCAGAATGTGTGTAGTATTGTTTTATTTCACACCGTGTGATTGGATGGGACATCATCATCAGCACTGGTCAACCAATCACACAGTGTGAAATAAAACAATACTACACACATTCTGCAATGGCATTAGCTACAGTACATAGCACATGGGTTTTGTGGTGATTGGATGGGACATCATCATCAGCACTGGTCAACCAATCACCACAAAACCCATGTGCTATGTCAGACAAGTAAAAAGTCTACACAAGAGATAAGTGTGAGTGGAGTGTCTCCTCAATGGCATTCCTAGTCTCACTATCAGTTAAAGTGCCACAACTTCAATGGTTTGAGAATAACCACCGTGTAAATTAGCAAGTGTGTCATACTTAGCAGTATAGTTGTATGTTCATCATAGTTTCAGTAGCAACTATGAAATAAATATTTGCAAAGTCCATGTATGACATGCAATATAAGGGTAAGCCCTATACATACGCTAATGTCAATATTAGGTAACAAGGTTATACAAGCAGCACAAAACACACATATGTCTCTGCTATACAGATAGTCTAGGTACACACATGGGTATCAAGCCACATTGACATGTAGATCATCAGTTTTGTGGTTTATGTTGGCCAATTTAAATACATATAAATGCAGCAATGTTAAACTCATTCAAACACAAGGTATCACAGCTTATTCCAGATACCAATCCCAACCTTCACTGGCCACATCAATGATGACGGAATCAACGCATATTAGTACATAATCCCTTACAAGTTGGAATCATACACATACATGGAAAAACCCAAAGTATTGTGTCAACGTCTGTAGTTGAAAGCTACTTATAGCAACATCAGTTTGTCATAAATATAGATGGCCCGCATTACAAGACCTATGTATCAGTCCAAGTGCACCATGTCGTCTTGTCAGATAAAACACATTAGCTGAAGGCTGACAACAAATTGTACAACTATCCAAGTTAAATGTTGGAAATACACCAAATGTATGCAGCTAAATCGCAATCTACAGTATGTGAACAATTCAATGGCTGCAATGTCATATAGGCAAGTGACCACAACTGATGTTTCACAAGGACACCTGTATGTGTGACTATCCAACATGTTGGCACCGCACAACCTACCTAGGAATGAAGATATGGGTGAAAATCAAATAAATATTTTTGAGAATTTATACATGCAGTGAGCGCACATAGCATAGAGGGCTCAATATTTTTTCAAAATACCTATCACAGTAATCTACTGCCTAAACATGAAAGTCTGCATGCAGAAGTATCCAAAGAGTAAGGGCATGGTTAACATTTGCTGAGACACAGAGAACTGGAAGAGACATGTGTAAGCCAATGTGCAACTGTATATAGTACACATTTTGTCAAAAACTGTAAGTAATGGGTATGAGTTACTCAGTACACATAACACACATGGACAGGAATATGACTGTAACAATGTGCATAATCATATACATATGTTTATTTCCTGACTTTCAGCTGACGAAGGATAAGATCTGCAGCCATAGCTCATGACCCCATTTGCACGTCCCCAGACAGAGCCACAACAACAGTACAACCAGGCACTCGTTAAGACTTGTGGTCGAACGTACATTTGGTGTACTGAAATCCAAGTTCCAGTGGCTGGACATGTCACAGGGAGATTGCTATACTCACCCCCTATGGTGCGCAAGATAATACTGGTATGTGACGCCCTCCACAACATCTGCAGGTTTACTAATATACCGTTGGGACTTAGAGCATGAAGAGCAGTGGAGGAGGAGATTGATGGAGGAGAGATCCAGCAAACAATCGCTGGTTGGGGCGACAACTACATTGTGCATAATTTATTTAATTTTGCGGTTACATGATGTACAATATGCCTGCAAATCACTGAAATGTTCAACAGGAAAATAAATGTTTGAACTCATTCATTGTGTTGGGTTTGATGTCACAGTCATTGTAAACATCAAGTCACTCGCATCTTCTCAACTAGGAGTCGGACGCAACACGTAACAATCATGTCGATAGACCTGTTGCACAACATAGGGCCATGGCGCTAAAAAAATAACCTACCAACGCAGAAATGCAATATGATGTTGTGTACTGCATTTAAGGGACAGGTCAAGCCTGTCGTATGTCTACATCCAAAATTACCATTCCTATCCTCACGCACTTGAGCAGTGCAGTGCTGCACAGCTAGCAGTCTTGCTCAGCAGCAAAGTGTGTTTGAGATGAGTGAGAGCATGCTTCCTCAGTCCAGTGTGAATTGTGCTTTGCAGACCTGCTCCCACCTCCCAGTTCAAGGGGACCGCAACGCTTCTGCTCTCCGCTCCCGCCAGCTCCCGCCTGATGCCAGTGCCATAACGGTCGGAGGGGAAACTCAACCACTAGCATTCCCTGCATGGCGCTTGGCCACCCACGTCACAGGAAGTGCCAGGAGGCGCTTCTAAAGCGGCTGCGGGCTCCTGCAGCGCGGGTCCCGCTTTATCTTTTTGCCACAGTGTGAATTGTGCTTTGCAGACCTTCTCCCACCTCCCGGTTCAAGGGGACCGCAACGCTTCTGCTCTCCGCTCCCACCTGATGCCAGCGCCATAACAGTCGGAGGGGAAACGCAACCACCAGCATTCCCTGCGTGGCGCTCAGCCACCTACGTCACAGGAAGCACCAGGAGGCACTTATAAAGCGGCCGCGGGTGCCCGTCAGAGCTCGGATGAGGCTTGGCCATCCCCCTAAAATCTGGACTTTTTTCAGACATCGATTTGGTAATAACTCAGTGTGTGAAGGTATCGTGATATAAAAGCAGATTTACAATAAGAATGTTTGGTTACTTGTGAGTTAACCCAATATGGATAAACGTAAGGGAGTTGTAGATACTTTGGATGCATTTTTAGTTAGGGCAGAGTCATTATTGACGCACAAAATAGAAAAATAGAAATAACTGAGTGGCGTCTTTCCCTGAATCCATCTATTTTCCAGAGACGATCATCAGTGGGTATTCCTTCATCTAGATTGGGGGTCCTGTACAAATATGCCTGCCCGTTACACCTACAAATGTGACGTTCACCCCTTCCCCTTTTGTGCCAGATTTAAACTCTCCAGCGCCTATTGCACCAGAAGTGCCCTGTAGAGCTACTAGGACACCATTCTCTAACAATCCTGTTGCAAGGAAGGTGGCAGAACCACCAGGAAAACGGAAACAGGGGTGGGGGGGGGGGGGGGGGGGTTTGGTGTACAAAAGGCTAAGAACTCAACGGGATCTCAAGTGACTGATTGAGCTAATAACGTCCATAATGCAAAAGTTGATTTATTGAAAAGTAATTCTGTTGGCACACAGACAGAGGGCAATGGGACCACATCAGTTTCAAGAGATGTTAATATTGTGGATACTATGACTGAAACTGATGACTTGGTACTAGGAGTAGTGTTAACCCGTGTTCATGATTTGGTCGAAAATAATTTTGCAAGTAGATACCGCTATAAAAAAATTAAGTTGCAATAACTTGGTCAAGCAAGTGAATGGAGTAGAAAGAAAAGATTTAAGAACAATGGTGGATAGTAATCTATCTGCAATTCAAGATGGGAAAGCTAAAGAAAATTATATGACTAATTCTACTCCCAATGGTTCGGAAGGTAGAACGCAGGACGTATTAAATAGTTGGAAATGTGTAGGCACACAAGGCACTCATATAGCACGTTTAGATTTAGGAATTGCACCGAGTACCTCAATTAAGAATACAAGAGTTGATTTAATTATTAATTGTTTGAAGCCCAATGTAGATGTGTTGAGCTTACCCCAAGCTTCATGCCCTTAAGTTTTAAGTTTGGCCGGTGTTCCTGCCCTTAGGGAGGATCAGAGAGAAACGTGGGTTGATCTACATAATAAAGCTATAGACTGGCTGACAAAACACAAAAGGTTCCACCCTTCAGACACAAAGGAGATTTTAATGGTTCGTAGAGTGGGATGGGTAGGCCAATCTTATAAGTGTGTCAAAGGCGACTGCATTGTGATTAATTTAAAAGATAGCGAACCATCTGTGGCCTACGAAAATTACTGTGAGTCAACCCTTATCTCTAATACTAGTATCTGTGCACTCCCCTTGGGGTACTTCTATAAACCAGCGGTTGGGCCCCTTGTAAACAGGCCTACTCCAATTTCTATGTCCAATTGGTTTCAGGTATTGTCGGACTTGGATGCCCAAGACTGACAACTACCTATATTACAACAAGAAATGGTGTCTGTGGATGGTGTGCAGGTCTTGGCACCTATGCCTTTTGCTAATGGTCAAAACGCAAAAGCTATTTCTGATAAAGCGAATATAGGAACTGACTCCAGCACTCTAAAAGAGGATGCAGGAGGATTACACTTGAGGATTGGCCATCAGGATCAAATATGTAGTCCTAATGACAGGGAGATGGGTACAACATATGGTATCCTAGATGTACCACCTATATTCTTACCTGATGAGAATGGGGCAATAGCCGAGGCTACTTATTTACTGCAGAATAATGGAAGGGACATTTTCAACTATAATTTCAATTCTAATTTTGCTGTTGAATGTCAGGAAATTCCAGGACTAAGAAATGAAATGGAAGGAGTATTTAAATCAACCAAGTAGGGAGGAATGTCAAACAGAGATAAGATTGACTTCTTGGAATATTGCGGGGCTGAAAAGAAATCAAGGGAATGTAGTGTGGGAGTATATTGGACAAAGTGAAATAATTTTATTACAAGAAACATGGGCTTTTAAATCCTACTTTGTGGGGTATTTCCAAACATATAGTGTTGTTGCCACTCCTTCGGTTAGAGGGAGGCCCTCAGGAGGTCTTGTTATTTGGGTAAAAGGTACCCTAGGTATTGATATAAATAAATATATAAAAAATATGATATAAAGCAGGTGGAATTACCAAACCAGGATATTGTGGGAGAAAAGTTCTTAACACCGGATAAAAACGAATTGTATATAGTAAATATCTACAGTAGACCGAGCTTAGCGAGCAGGGAATCTGCGGTTATTGAACATTTAGACCAATTTTTATCTTCAGTTAACCCAAGGGCAGTGGTAATTTTAATTGTAAATTCGAACCCGTGGTGGGATTTGAAAATATCTTCAAAGAAGAAGATATGGTTAATAATATTCCCATGTTGGAAAGTAGTCCAGTAGTACCATGTACATCTGCCGTTGCGCAGTTAATAAGACTGGTCTCGGGACCCGGCCTTCGACCCTGTAATGGTCGACTGCCTTCTGACAGCCCGAATGCTCCCACATTTAGTAGGAGTAATTCCAAGAGTTGTATAGATTATATACTGGTATCCATTGGCTTATGGCCAATTCTACATGACTTGGTAGTTGATGATAGACATAGGGGATAGTGATCACTCTCAGATCTGACACTTGCTGCCCACCTTTTTCAGCCAGCTACCTTGAGGGTTGGAGACACCAATCGTAGTGTCACTGAGCCATTATTAAGTAACAACCGTAGAGCCCTAAAGTGGCCTTCTACAGGGGGAAATGAAGTGGCCATGAAGCAGATCTACGATATTTTTGCAGAGATCATTTCCCCGTATGTGGACTCATCAGTTAAAGAGATTCCAATCATGAATATACATCATGTATTGGTAGAAGCTCTGACACCCATATTAAGTAGGATCCCCAAAGAACCCAAAAAGGGGATAACAGATGTGAGCAACCTGGATAATCCCTGGTACAATAAAGAATGCCGTGAGGCAAAAAAGGAACTCATTTTGGCAACAAAAGTAAAAAATGTAGTGGCCTTAACCCCTTCAGTGCCATGCCCTTTCCCCCTCCTGTGCCGGGCGTTGCACTAGTGGGTGGGGTTCATGACGAGATAGTCTCGTCATGGGCACAGCGCAACCGTGCTCCATGACGAGACTATCTCGTCATGGGCACTGAAGAGGTTAAGGGACAAAAGGAACAAGTACAAGAGATTACTAATCCAAACTAAGAAAAATTGGGATGATAATAATTGGACTGAACTAATTAGTGCAGCTAAAGCCAAAGATCACACAGGCTTTTGGCGCCTGATATCTAAAGGTAATAAAAAGGGAAGATGTAGCAAAGACCTCTTTTTAGATGCTAAAACTTGGGTAAGCCATTTTTCTCGCCTTTATTCGATATCTATGAGTGACATGGAGTTAAATCTAAAAGATTATGTAACAATCCCAAACACAGCTCCATTACACTTTAGTTTGGATGAAACATTGGCAAAAAATGGATGCAGTAAAACCGTGGAAGGCACCTAGAAAAGATAAGATACCAGGAGATCTATGGAAACATGACAAGGAGGTTTGGGGCCCCTATATTAATCTTTTATGTAACTCAGTTGCTGCAGGTGCACCTATACCGGAATCGTGGAAAGGGGCTGAGATTACAACCATTTTTAAGGTAATCGCCAAAACCCTTCGCATTTTACAGGAAATATATGCACGGCAAATTTTAAAAAAATTGAATGACTGGATTGAGGAGAATAGCATTTTATCAAAATATCAGGCTGGCTTTAGAGCCAAATCTAGCACAATTGACCTGGTCTTTAGATTCCTCTGCATGAGTTGGAAATACATAGTATTTAAGAAGGATCATCTGTATTTCGCCTTTGTTGACTAAAGGCCGCTTTCGACTTCATACCTAGAAATCTCCTCTGGAAATCCCTAAAAAACACAAGGGGTACCAGGGGAAATACTCTTGCAGATAATTGGGGAAACTATCGACCAATTTCCTTACTGCCAGGAGTCAGTAAATTAACCGAAAAATACATCAATTCGATTTTATCGGCCTTCTTGGAAGATAATAATCGTCTGCATCCTACGCAGACTGGTTTCAGACCCCAACAAGGCACAGAGACAGCTATTTTAGCTGCAGTAGAGGAAATTAGGAATACCCTTGACAATGGAGGCTGTGCAGCCCTTATCCTGTTGGACCTCAGCGCGGCCTTCGATACTGTCAATCACCAGCTTATGATACAAAGATTGAGGGACGCCGGAGTGACTGGGCTGGCACTAAAGTGGCTACAGTCTTTTCTCCAAAACAGGGTCTATACAGTTTTTGAAGGGGAATGCTCTTCGAAACCCATTCCGTTGACTTGTGGGGTCCCACAGGGATCCTCCCTGAGCCACACGATGTTCAACGTTTATATGAGTTCGTTGGCTGAATTAGTACTCCCATTTGGGGTACAGATCGCTACATACGCCGACGACACACAATTGTCTCCTTGAAGCAATCTTCAGAAAGTTTTTAATTGGATGAGCAGTTCTTTTCTGAAACTTAATGGATCCAAGACTGAACTCCTGCTCTTGGGGAAGTCTGCTCCCCCAAATGTTGATCACCTGTGGCCCAATTGCCTAGGTTCCCCTCCTGCCCCCCAAAAAACAAGTAAAGAGTTTAAAATCGAGATTCCAATCAATCCAGACTCCTAGAGAGCAATCCCGTATAGTGGCGGCGAGCTGTTATGGCCTACTAAGAAGGTTTAGAAAGGTATTCCCCATGCTTCCGTTTGCTGCGAGACGACTGCTGGTGCAGGCCCTCGCACTTTCACGGCTCGATTACACCAATGCCATATACCTGGGAGCCCCCCAGGCTACCATTAAAAGACTACAAACAGTACAGAAATGTGCGGCTCATATGCTGCTGAACATTCCCAAACATTCCTCTGCAAGGCCTGCCCTCGCTACCCTGCATTGGCTCCCTGTCCAGGAAAGAATGCAATTTAACGCCCTTTGTATCACCATAAGTCATTGTCAGGAAAGGGCCCGCGTTTGATTCGTCCCTGGAGTCAACCTTATGTTCCTAACAGAGCCCTCAGGTCTGGGAATAAAGGTTTAATTTGTGTTCCTAATATTAAACGTGTACGTAGTGGAGGCCGACTGTTCACATACAATGCATCTAGACTCTGGAACAGTATTCCCCTCCACATACGCTCCAAACCTGACTACCTCAAGTTCAGAAAAATGCTGAAAACGTTTCTTTTTCATTAACCTCCTCGTAGCTTACTTGGCGTCTTAGCGCTGGGATGCCCCTGGGTAACCACACGCTCTACAAATGTTCATTCATTCATTCATTAATTCATAATAAGATTGCACGAGGACAACTTTGCAAGGGTTAGATGGGGCCCAAGGGGCGAGCGTACTGAACCAATTCAGGTAAACAGGGGCATAAGGCAGGGGTGTGTGCTGGCACCCACCCTATTTTCATTATATGTAAATGATATTCCTGAATATCTACTGGGCTGTGAACATGATTCTCCCAAACTAGGGGGGGTGCCAGTACAGGCACTTTTATTTGCAGACGACACCATCTTAATATCCCAAACCCCTAAAAGCTTACAAAGCTTAATAGACACTTTTGGGGTATATTGCGAGGCTAAGGGTCTGGAAATAAATTCTATGAAAACAAAATATATGGCAGTTAATCCACATAAATCTTTTAAAAAGAACTTAACTGTCAAAAATCAGAAGCTAGAATATGTGCATAATTTTAATTATTTAGGTATTACTTTGGATACCAAAATGACTTGGAAACCGCGATTGGAGAAAAATAAGACAATTTTACTCCAAAACTCTCTACCAATAGTAAAAATATATGAGAGTAGTATGTCTAAAACGGTATCCCCTGCCCTTGAGGTGTACAAATATAGGGCACGATCGGCATCCTTATATGGGGTAGAATTGTGGGGCCACTCAAGTAATAATACTTTTATGGTGGGTGAAAATAAGTTTTTTAGGAAATTACTAAGCGTTCCAATGTGCACAACGCTAATACCCATTGTAATGGACCTAAACATACGCCGTACAGACTACTAGGCAATTCTACGACCACTATTGTTCATGGTGCGTCTGTGATCCACAGCTGAACTCGTCCATTACAAAGAAAGGCTAGAGGAAATTCTAAGGCTCAAAAATGGTATAGGTTTGCCATGGTTGAAGCAGGTCTATGGTTGGTTTCATAAATTAGGACTTAAGCATTTTTGGTAGGACCCTGCTGAATTGTCTATGGCTTCAAAGAAGATATTAAAGCTAACTTTTTGGGCTTACATTCAAGATAGTGTACTTGTGGCTGAATCTTTATATCTGAAGTTTCGATACAGTGTATTACTGATAAATTTGAATACATCAAAATGGGTCCGTAAACATGGGGACGAAAGTACTGAGTGTTGTGCATTATGCCACTTGGGTTCAAAAGAAAATGAATTACATCTACCATTCTTCTGCCCAGCTTATACAAAATATAGAAGGAAATGGATCAAACCCATTTGCCGGCTATTGGGTACAAGATCCTGCTATGAGGCAGAAAGAATAGTGAATGAAAACCACTGCTTGAGATGTGTCTGTAGTGTTAGTAGGTACATGTTTGATGTAAGTTTATTAAGAAAAAAGGAAGGCCTGAAATTTTAGCTTAGTATACTTGAAGTATACCGGTTTATGCATTCACACTTTATTTAGCACATATGGAACATACTATTAATATTATATTAAGCTTTGCATTGTACTAACAAAAAATTGTTGTTTTGTATATTGTATCTGGTATATATTTTGTATCACTAGTATTTAAAAATCTTTTTTTAGAGTTGTAAACCAGGAAGTTTACTTTACGGATGCCAGAAGGAATATGCTACTTACCAGTATGCATCTTTTCTTGGCATGTAGAGCTGCAGATCTATACACTGTGCATAGATCGCCATCTGGTGTTGGGCCCGGATGTTTGCAGTTTGTTTTTCCTCTTGGAAAGTCTTTGGAAGTCACGAGTTCGGTGACTCCTCCTTTGGTTCGTATTGCGCATGGGCTTCGGCTCCATCCTCAGATTGTTTTTCGCCAGCAGGGAAAGATGGAGCGTAGTAGTAACAGTAAAGAAACCCATGTGTATTGTATCTAAATAAGATAAGACTGGAACGGATACAGGTAGCTGGGGAGGCGGGAGGGCGTGTATAGATCTGCAGCTCTACATGCCAAGAACAGATGCATACTGGTAAGTAGCATATTCCGTTCGAGGCATATGAGCTGCAGATTATACACTGTGTATAGATTATATAGCAGTACCCAACCCTAGCGGCGACCACCGGCATCCGTTGCAGTCGTTTGAAACAGTGTTTTTAGTACAGCTTGGCCCACACTAGCTTGTTGCTTGGTTTGCACATCTACACAGTAATGTTTTCTGAAGGTGTGTTGACCATGTCGCTGCCTTGCAGATGTAATCTAGTGGTATGTTCCCTAGGAAAGCCATAGAAGCCCCTATCTTCCTTGTAGAGTGGGCTTTAGGGGGAACCGATAGCATCGTTTTGCTTTGTGGTAGCAAATCTGTATGCATTTTACAATCCACCTAGCTATCCCTGATTTGGAAATAGGGTTGCCTTTGTGTGGTGGGGAGAAGGAAACAAATAGCTGTTTGGTTTTTCTGAAAGGTTGTGTTCTCTGAATGTAATAAAGTAAAGCCCTTTTGACATCCAGTGTGTGTAAGGCTCTTTCCGCAACTGTTTGGGGTTGCGAGAAAAAGACTGGTAATTCTACCGACTGGTTTAGATGGAATGGAGAAATGACTTTGAGTAGAAATTTGGGATTGGTGCGGAGTACAACCTTGTTGTGATGCATCTGAAGAAAAGGTTCCTGTATAGTGAGTGCCTGTATTTCACTAACTCTTCTGAGGGAAGTGATGGCCACTAGAAAAGCTGTTTTCCATGTGAGAAATTGCAGCTCGCACTTATGTAATGGTTCGAAAGGGGGTCCCATTAACCGTGTGAGGACTATATTCAAGTTCCAAACAGGTGAGGGTGGCACTCTGGGTGGAATTACTCTTTTGAGGCCTTCCATAAAGGCTTTGATGGCAGGCACTTTGAAAAGTGAGAGGTGCTGCCTATTTTGTAAATAGGCAGCAATTGCAGCGAGGTGTAATCGAATGGAAGTATATGCTAGGTTACACCTTTGTAAATGGAGTAAATAACATATAATGTGCTGTATGGATACATTTAAAGGATTGATTGTGTTGTTGTGGCAGTAAACAACAAATCTTTTCCACTTTGCTGCATAGCACGCCCTAATAGTAGGGCGTCTAGCTTCCCTGATAATGTTCATGCAATCAGGGGGAAGGTTAAGGTATCCGAATTCTAGGACCTCAGGAGCCAGATCGCAAGGTTGAGCTGAGCTGGGTCCGGGTGCCTGATCTCTCCATGGTTCTGGGTTAGGAGGCATGGCGAGAGGCATAGCTTTTGGTGTGGTACTACTGAGAGTTCCAGCAGTGTGGTGTACCACGGCTGTCTGGCCCATGTTGGAGCTACTAGGATCAGAGTTAGGGAATGCTGCTGTAGCTTTCGCACCACTAATGGAATTAGTGGGAGAGGTGGAAAAGCGTATGCAAATTTGTTTGACCAGTTCATCCATATCGCATTGCCTTCGGACAATGGGTGTGGATATCTGGCGGCAATGCTTGGGCATTTTTTGTTTTCGTGGGTGGCGAATAGGTCTATGTGTGGATGCCCCCACTTCTGAAAGAACGGGTGAAGAACCTGTAGGTGAAGTTCCCACTCGTGGATCTGCTGTGTCTGCCTGCTCAGCAGATCTGCCACGGTGTTTTGTACTCCTGGGACGTGTTGGGCTAGGAGAAAAATCTTTTGTGGAATTGCCCATCTCCATATGCTCTGTGCTAACAGAGAGCTGTGGAGAGTGTGTGCCCCCCTGTTTTTGAATGTAGTACATGGCAGTCATGTTGTCTGTGCGAATGAGGACTGCCTTGCCTGAAATCTGCGCCTGGAAGGATTTTAGGGGGAGGAAGATCGCCAGTAACTCCAGATGGTTGATGTGGAGTAACTTCTGTTGCGGCGTCCACGTGCCCTGTGCTGTGAGATGTAACAGATGAGCTCCCCAGCCAGAGAGCGATGCCTCTGCTATTAGGATTATTTGTGGGACCGGGTCCAGGAACGGTCGACCTCTGGAAAGGTTTGTGGTGTTCCACCACTGCAGAGAGCGATGGGTGCGACCGTCTACCAACACCAGATCTGTCAGTTGTCCCTGGGCCTGGTTCCACTGGCGCGCCAAGCACTCTTTGAGTGGGCGCATTTGGAGTCTTGCATGGGGCACTATAAAGATGCAAGAGGCCATCATCCCTATGAGCTGCATAAACACTCTTGCTGGGAGAGAGTGTTGACATAGGAATTTTTGACGCAGCGCCTGTATTTTTGCAATCCTGGCAGGATTGGGATAGGCTATGGCCTTTGAGGTGTCTATGGTGGCACCGAGATATTGTTTTGTGTGTGATGGTACCAGGTGGGATTTTTGATGGTTCACCGTGAAACCTAGCTGGTGAAGTAATTGGACTGTAGCGGCGGTATGTTGCACACATTGTTGGTAGGACGTGGCTTTTATCAGCCAATCGTCCAGATAGGGGAAGACGTGAATGTGCTGTCTTCGGAGGTGTGCAGCCACTACTGCCAGGCACTTGGTGAAAACCCTTAGTGCTGTTGTTACCCCGAACGGGAGCACCTTGAACTGGTAGTGTTGTTCGTCTACCACAAACCTGAGGTACTTTCTGTGAGACTGGTGTACTGGGATGTGAAAGTACGCTTCTTTTAAGTCCAGAGTGGTGAGAAAATTGTTCTGGGAGAGGAGTGGAAGAACCTGTTGGAGGGTTACCATGTGAAAATGGTCTGAATGAATGTAGGTGTTTAGAGGTCTGAGATCTAAGATAGGTCGTAGGGTCTCGTCCGTCTTTGGAATTAGAAAGTACAGGGAGTAGACCCCTACATTTTGTTGATTTATGGGGACCTGCTCTATTGCTCCTTTTTGCAGGAGGGAGATCACCTCTTGTGTTAGTAGCGTAGTATGTTCTTGCGACATAGGGCGGTGCCTGGGTGGAACGTTGGGGGGGGTGTAGATGTTAATTCTAGGCAATACCCTGACTGAATAATTTGTGTCACCCATCTGTCTGAGGTGATTGTCTCCCAGACGTGAAGGAAATGTTGTAGTCTGCCTCCGACCGGAGTGGAATGGTCTGGAGGGAGCGGGGGAAAGTCATTGGGCAGGAGGTGTGGCAGAGAGGATGGTATTTGTTTTGCCTCTGCCCTTATTATTATTGCCTCTGTATCCGCCTCTTTGATAACCCTTCGTGAAGGTAGATTGAGGAGGGGATTTATAGGACGTGGATGCACTGTCCGAGGAGTAGCCTCTGGGAGTCTGTGTTTGTAGGGCTCCCATAGATTTCGCCGTGTCTGTATCTTTTTTCATTTTTTCGAGGACTTCGTCTACTTTAGGGCCAAATAGATGGTCTTGGTCGAAAGGGTGATTTAATATAGAGGATTGAACCTCTGGTTTAAACCCTGAAACCCTGAGCCAGGCATCGACGGAGAAGGACACTGGTGTTTATGGCCCTGGAGGCTGTATCTGCTGCATCTAGGGCACATCGTATCGAGGTATTGGTTATTGTTTTTCCCTCTTGAATAAGTTCATTAGCCCTAGTCTTGTACTTTTCAGGGAGATGGTGCATGATGGTCTCTAGCTCATCATAATGCGCCCTGTCGTTTCGGGACAGCAGTGCTTGCGTATTGGCAATACGCCATATATTGGCCGCTTGTGACGCAGAGCGCTTCCCTGACGCATCTAGGAGCTTGGACTCTTTGTCAGGTGGGGGTGCCTCGCCTGAGAATTTGAGCGCTTCCTAGCTGTAGATACCACTAGGGAATCTAATGGTGCAGGGCCTTTAATGAAAGAAGGGTCTGTGGGGGCGGCTTTGTATTTCTTCTCTATCCGAGGGTTTAGGACCCTGGCCCTGACTGGGTCTTTAAAAACCTCAGGGGCATGTTTAATTACACCCTTTAACATAGGTAGAATGGCAGTGGACCTATGTGTATCGTCAAAAGTGTCTAGGAGAAAATCCTCCTCCACTGGGTCGGTATGTAACTCCACCCCGTGGTAGTGTGCCGCCCGTTGTAACAAATGGTGAAAACCCAAGGAATCTTCAGGAGGGGATGGCCTAGATGGATAAAGGTCATCCTGTGGGACATCTCGGATGTCCGGATTTTTATAATCATCCCATGGGTCCGGAGATCCAGTAGGGGTGGGATCTTGTGGCACATCTGCTGGATCATAGTAGGGATCCCCCAAATCGTCTGGGACAGGAGACAAGGTGGGGGAACGATGACGTGGAGGGGGTGGAGGTGGAGAGGGTGGAGGAGGTGGGGAAGGCACCCTGAGAGGAGAGGTAGCAATGTCCTTTCTCTTTGGAGGTGGAGCTGGCTTGTCCAAGTGTCTCTTTTTTAAAGACAAAGTCAAGTGTCCAGTCTTTGGATCCTTGGTGAGGGTTTTTTGCAAAGGATCCGGTGTGAAAAGCTCCTGTGACACTGGTGGTTCGGTCGGCGCCGAAGGTTTCGGGGCCGACGGCTTTTTAGGTTTGCCGAAGCCGTGCTTCCTTGGAACCTCAGTTTTTTTGGTCGGCGCCGAAGAAGGTCTCGGTACGGGAGTGTCGGTGCCGAGGGCCTTGTGATGTTTGGTCGGCCCCGGAGGAGCAGGTTTCGACACCGAAGACTTCGGTGCCGGGTTCGGTGTGGAGGTGGAGGCCGATTTTTTCTTTGGTGCCGAAGGGTGTTTCTCGGCACCGGTGGTCGGCTGGCTCGAGCCCGAGCTGCCGGAAGGCTTAATAGGCTTCTTTACCGGGCCCGAAGGTGGGGTGTGAGAAGCAGTGTCCTTGGTCTTGTCTAGGCCCGGAGGCGAAGGTGTGACCGAAGCCTTTTTCGGTATCGGCGTGGGAGGGGGAATTGTACTCACGACCCTCTGCGCCGGGGTGATGTCCTTCACATCTGAGTCGTCGGCCTCTGAAGCACTGACGAGGTAGTCGTCCTCCTGTTCGATGTCCTGCTGTCCCGGAGCTTCGACGTCGTCCCCGAAGATGTCAACTGGAGCGGAGGTCGAGGAGTGCGCCATGTTGCGTCTAGCCCGTCGATCTCGAATGGTCTTTTTTGAGCGAAAAGACTTGCAGGCGGGACAGTCTCAGGCCTCGTGTTCTGGGGAGAGGCAGAGGTTGCACACCTCATGGAGATCGGTGTGGGGAAACTTGGACCCACATCGAGGGCACTTCTTGAAGGGAGTTCTTTCCATCAGCCGAGACCGGAGCCGGAATAGGCCCGAAGGCCGCCGTCGACCACCGGAATCGAAGAAGTGCCGAAGAGAAGATGAGTAACATGATTTATATCTTTGAAGAAGCTCGATGAGCGAGGATTTGTGCGTCGATCGGTGAACTGGGAAGTTCGGAACCGGAGCGCAAAGTATTACATCCGAGCCAGATGGCAGAAAAAAACAATCTGAGCATGGAGCCGAAGCCCATGCGCAATACGAACCAAAGGAGGAGTCACCGAACTCGTGACTTCCAAAGACTTTCCAAGAGGAAAAACAAATTGCAAACATCGGGGCCCAACACCAGATGGCGATCTATGCACAGTGTATAATCTGCAGCTCATATGCCTCGAACATGAAATTTTAGTCTTGGTAACCTACAATGAGATGTGATGTAACTCTTTAATGTCTTTTAAATTCTTACATTTTGAAATTTTAACTATATTTATTTTTTTTAACAGCTAAGAAAGGTCTTGTATTGGCAGTATGATTTCTAATACGTATGCATTGGTCTAGCGGTACCTTTTTGAAAGGTTATTATACGATATGTTTTTACTGTGATGTGTAATTTGTTAATGTACATCTTTTATGATTTTTTAAAGCAAAATAAAGATTAACTGTTTGAGATGGTACCCAGTGAGTGTTGGTGCACAAACCACCCAATATGTCCATTACACGAGTCAAAACCCTCGTTGTAATGTGTCTCACCAATGCGGTAGCATGCAGAATGGCAGCACTTTGCGGGAACAAATGTTGTTGCAGATACCATCACAGATCATGAGTGACAATTGTCATGAACAAAGGCCTAGTAAGATGGAAATATGTGATAATGTTCTTTGTTAAGAAGGCAGATATACATGTGTAGCCATCATCAAAACCCAACATGTGACTCAATGTGGTATCAATGACAATCTGTTCTGCAGGTATCCCACTGTTGACAAATCACACATTTGCCATGCATTGCACAGCAATGTGATGAGGCTCAAAGGCCTGTAACATAACACTACGGGTAATGCTACACATTGCAAGGTCATCTGTTCATAGATGTAATGCAATGTACATATTCTTGAAACCATCACATCACCTGGAGTATACAGCTTTAGACATTACACACGTTTTCAATGTCACAAATCACACACAAATGCATGTTTACATATACTATCTCATTTAACATGGCACAATGGTGGATTGTGGATAAGAACTCACTTCTGCATGGTAAGAGAAGTTAACCCCTGCCCTGAGTGTCCAAGTGCATAGTTGAGGGGATCACACACCCTGTTGCATCCCAATGGGAAAATGCCATTTGAGTCTGTCCCATCACATAGACCTGTGTCAAGGAGCGCAGTCTTCTTGTACCAGGAGGACCACACAAAGCCCTGCTCTCAGAGTAGATGCACTGCTACAGCCTTTGACAGGAATAAGACAGTGCGAAAGTGGGGTTGGCAGCATGATGTTTAGTGAACTGTAGTAGTGAACAGGACTGTGTGGCCCTGGTTCACTTCAGTGAGGCCTACTGGCTCACTCACCTCTTCTACCGGGCTGTTGATGTGTTTTACACTCACTCCTGTTCAACATGATGTTGATGTAATTATGTGTGCATTATAAACCATGTGCATAATGAATGTGTCTGTGCAAGACATACACAACAAATGCATGTGTAACAGTGTGCACATGGAGATTGTGGGTGTGCTGGTAGTGTGTGTCCACCCTCACACACTCAAGTACAGTCAATAGGGAGTGAAACACCACTCTGAGTGTTTGTGCTGCATGGCATAATGCAGGGCTTAGCAAAAAACACGTCTGTCACTGCACACAATCACAGTATTGCTCGAAGATTGTACCTTGACAGTAAACAGAGGTGTATCATATGCGCATGACCACACAGCAGTACAGTAGGGTGACTTCCTGTCCTGTACTATTTGTGATAGCAAAAGGGCAGGAATGTGGTGCATCGAATTGCACAAAAAAGCATTCCTGACTTTTCCCCTTCATTGCAGCATTTTTTGGTGGGTAGGCCTAATGCAGGCACCCTTGTGCCATGATGCTTCCTTTGCTGGCAGGGATGTATTGGTGTATGAAGGTGTGCCTTGCTGCTGGGTAGACATATTTCAACATGCATGTGTGCTACAGAATGCAGGACACAGTGAAAAATAAAGTAACAAGGAGATTCAAAGGTATGACTTCTTATGTACCCCCATTTCGAGAAAGGTTGGACTTAGTGGTGCATTCCATTGTTTCACTATGGTACTACGCCTGCGAATGTTTCTCAACTCATGGAAGTTGCATGGGTACAGAGATGCAACGGTCCTGGAACCTCTATCTGGTGTTGATTTAGGCAATGCAGTCCTTTCTTTTGCATTGCATCACACAAGACGAATGATTCCTCACAGGGCTTTGCAAAGTGCACTTTGGTTGGTGAGAATATACTGTGCCACTACATTAAGAGAGGCATGGTTGACTCTTCAAACATGTTTCAATTTGGATTGACACCTGATGGTGTTCTAAAAATATGGAAATGTTCATATTGGGTGAGTTAGATTAGGCTATTTTTGCCTCCCTCCGCCTATTTTTCTGATACTCTTTTAGCTGGCTTTAGGACTCTGAGCACTTTACCACTGCTAATCAGTGCTAAAGTGCATGTGCTCACTCTTTTAAGCAAGGTATGATTGATTTACCCCGGTTTGGCATATTTAATTTACTTGTAAGTCCCTTGTAAAGTAGTACACCATATAGCCAGGACCTGTAAATGTAGATGCTACTAGTAGACCCTGAAGCACTGCTTGTGCCACCCACAGACGTAGACTTCCAAACATGTCTAAGACCTGCCACTGCAGGGCCTGCGTACATCGTTTGCTGCCACTTTTACTTGCCATTTAAAGCTGTTTACCAAACCTTAGACTTCCCTTTGATTACATATAGGTCACCCCTAGGGTAGGCCCTAGGTAGCCCTATGTGCCTTTATGGTATGTTCTGGTAGTGACAAAAAGCCTATTTTGTTCATCACTGATGTGAGGCCTACTTCTCTCATAGGCTAGCATTGGGAATCCCCTTATATATACTTAAGTGGCAATTCCTGGCCGGAAAGGAGTGGCTTTGCCATGTTTGGCATGTTTAGAATGGTAGTGATAAATCCTGCTTACAGGTGTAGTTGGATTTTACATTACTATTTTGGAAATGCCACATTTAGTGTGGAGATATATCAGTACTGCCACTTTCTATCATTCACAACCATGATCACAAACCACAATTGTCATAACCATCAATTATTTATTCATTTTTGTCTTTTACAAAAAAGACCTTTTTAGGTATGTTATTCATATAATTCACAGAGAAAACATTCATAGGCTTTTCAATACACAGGGATAACAACAATACAATTTTAAAACAACTGAAATATCACAAAATACCTACAACACATACACAAAACAATGACAGCGTTACATACAACAAATATCAAAGTAAATCTTTAAAGCCCAGGTTGCGTCTTTCTTTTGTTTTTTGAAAATTCCCAATTGGGAGGCAGACTAATCAGGTTCCTGTTTAATCTCCGGCAAGCACAGGATACAAAGATATTTGGAGCATGTCAATTCTTGGAAGTCTTGAGAGAGCAGGGACAAGTAAGGTCGCCATATTTCTCTGCATAAGGTATCCTGATTAGCAAGCGTCAGCAAGATCTTCTGCATGCCCAAGATGTACCACAGCCGGTGTATCCACCCCAGGTGTGTAGGTGTTCTATGTATCCCCCAGTGGATAAGCATGTTCTGAATAGCTGCCCCTAGGGCAAAACCTATTTGTCTTCCCTGCTTTGATTCGAGTGGGTATGTGAGGGTGTTAGATCTTCACCTCCAGATGCAACTCAGGTTCCCGGCATACGTCTTGCTGGGTTTGCCTATGTCATCAAATACTTGTGTCCAGTATTAGAGCAGTCGCGGACAGTCCAGAGCAGGTGCACCAGAGTTCCCGGAGCCCCAAAACATCTCCAAAACTTCTCATTATGAGTTATGTCTGCCTTGTGTAGTCGTACTGGGGTGTAATACCAATAAGTGATCGCCTTGGGAAACGTCTCGGTTAGTGCTGTGTTGCACGCTGTGTGTCTGGACCTATAAATGATCTCCCCCCATTCTTGATCACTGAGCTGCCTCCCTATATCTTGCCTTCATCGGTGCTGACTAGCTTTGTGTGTATGTTGCGCTGAAGCAAGAACGCGTAAAGATCAGAGACTAGATACGAGCGATGGCTCACCACCAGATCCTCCAATAGGTAAGGGGTGAGCCATCTCTGTTTGGCTGTCACACCCACATAATAAACCTACCAATGTCTGAGCGCCTCCATTACTTGCAGCTCTGTTTCAGGGAGGGCAAAATCCATGCGGAGTTGTGTGAAGGGGAGGACACCTTCTTCATTGAACATATGCCCCATATTTTATTTATTTGAAAAGTTTTATAAAGCGCGAACAAGACCCTTACGGGTATCAGAGCGATGGCAAATTTGGCGAAAACATTGGTAACCAAAACACAATGGGACAGAGGAAGAGGTTAAAAACAAAGGGGGGAAACAGATGCGGTTGTGGGGTTGGCTCGACCAGAACAGTAACAGAAGTGCCCTCGAGGACAATAACAATTTAACAGGCAAGCATACAATAAATCGCACCAACGTAGTACAATAATAATCAAAATTTTGACTGAGCATGAAAACAAGTAGAAGCTGTTAAAAAGGCTGTTAAAGTTCGTTCAGGAATAGCCGTTTGAAAAGTTTCTTGAAAGATGCAGTGGAAGGATTGAATCTGATCTTGGGAGGCAGGGCATTCCAGATTCTTGGATCAAGACCGGTGAAAGCACTATTGTAAGGTCTTTTCTTTTTGAATCTGGGGGGTTTTAAGAGTAGGGTGGACGTACTTCTTAGGTTCCGGCCTGAGCCCGAAAGTTTAAGCTTATTTGCCAGGTAGAATGGGGTTTTGTAATGTATGGCTTTATGGGTTAAGCAGCTTATCTTGAAGCGGATGCTGGCTTTGATAGATAGCCAATTTAGTTGCAGAAGGTCGGGGGAGATGTGGTCATGCTTTCTAGAGCCTGTAATGAGTCTGGCCGATGCATTCAGAGTGGCTCTGAACGGGGCCAAGCTAGCTTTCGGAAGTTCAACAAGGGTCACTAGACCATATTCCAGGCTTGATTTTTTAAGGGTGTTAAGTTGAAAGTTGGCTCCCCTAATAGCTGCACTGATATACGCTTGCATGTTTAAGTGTTTGTCCAAGGTGATGCCTAAAGATTTAGCGGAGTCTACCACATGAGGGGTGCAGTTAAGAGCAGTGAGTTGTTTGCACCTACCCTGGACTGGCTTCGATTGATTGGTGGGGGCAATCAGAAGAAATTCCGATTTGAGAGTATTTAACAGAAGATGATTCTGAGCTAACCATTGTTGAGTTTGTGCAAGTGCAGCATTTAGCGTTTTTATCTCCTCTTGAGAGGAGATCTTCAAGTAAGATTGCGTGTCATCCTCATACATGTGGTACTGAATGTTAGCAAGGTTCAGAATGACAGTAAGTGGTTCCATAAAAAGGTTGAAGAGTGTGGGCGAGAGCGCGGATCCTTGAGGCACTCCGATCATAACAGGGGTATTGGATGCAAGGGAATGGTTAACTTTCATCCTTTGTGGGCAGTTATGTAGGGAAGAGGCAAACCAATTTAGGACAGAGCCGGAGAGCCCCATCCTGTGCTGAAGCAGAGCAATCAAGTTTTCATGTTTGATGGTATCAAAGGCTGAGGACAGGTCCAGAAGGATCAGGAGACAAGGGACATTTTGGTCAAGACATCTCAAGGCGTCAGCCCTGTTCTGAAACCAGACTGATAGGGGTCATGGAGTTGATATTTCTCTAGGTGGTTGCATAGCTGCAAGTGGATGCATTTTTCAAGCAATTTAGCTAGCATCATGATCCTGGTGATAGGTCAGAAGTAGTTTGGATCCGAAAGATCTGCGTTGGGCTTTTTAGGAATGGGAGTAACTTGCCCCACCTTGAGGCAATTAGATATCTTTCCCTGTAAGAGGGATTCATGAATGATCCTGGACCAAAGAGAGAGAATGGCTGAATTGAGCTCTTTAAAAAACTTAGCCAGTAAAGGATCACTGAAATGGTTGGAGGGTTCAAGGGACACCATGTTGTGTAGAAGCTCTGTGACGAGAAAAGGAATTCCAAGAGGCTTAATTTTTGAGAGAACTGCCACAGGGCGAAGATATTGCCGAGGGTTCCGCCAGCTCAGCTGATAATGCTGAGAGGTTCGAAGGCCTCTGAGTTGGGATGATAGGTAGTGCTCCGAATAGATTTTTCTTGTTTTTTTCAGAGAAGTGAACTGTGAAATCGTCCCCACTAGGGAGCAAGGACACGGGAGTAGAGATTGGGTTGGAAGAATGGTGAGCTTGTTGCTTGATCATTTCAAAGAGCTTCTTGGGTCTATTTTTGGCTCCAGTCAGCTGAGCCCAGAAGTGGTCAGTTTTAGCCATGCGGATGTGTTTGTTGTAAGTACTTCTCACTTTCCTTAGTTGAGTGAGACTTGTGGTGGAGGGCGTGTTTCTCCAAAGCCTCTCAGAGTCTAAGATTGCGCCGCTTATCATTTAGGAAACCATTAAGCCAAGGTTTGGATTGTTTGACTGGAATCCTTTTGAGTTGCTTCGGTGCAATAGTATCAAGCATGTTAGACACAGTGTTAATGTAGTGATCCAAGAGATCGTCAAGAGATCGTCAAGGTTGGTTATGTTGGGGGGTGACTGAAGTCTATTTTTGGTGATTGAAGTTAGCAAATTGATGTTGAGGTCTCTCATATTGCGTGTCAGTTGATTAGCTATAAGGGGTTGGCCCTGTCTACAAAAGACCTTTTCTAGGATGTGGAAAGGAATTAGATGATGATCCGACCAGTCACAGGGTAGGACGTCGTCTAGTTGCATGCTATTGTTTTTGGCAATGATAAGGTCAGGAGTGACGCCCTTATTGTGGGTAGGACCCTTACAGAGCTGTGAGAAGTTAGGGTCCGAGAGGAAAGCCTTAAAGGAACAGACTAAAGGATCATTTGAGTCATTCCAATGTAGGTTAAAATCTCAGAGGAAGATGTGGCAGATTTGGTCCAAACTCGAGCTAATGACCTCCATGATTTGCTCTATGAAGACAAAATTGTCACCCGGTGTATGATAAATCGAGTGCAGCACACAAACCTTCTTGCCCTTATTCCAGATTTCAGTGACCAGCTATTCACAGGAGGATAGCGCAGAACATAGCTTTAAGGTAAGGTTAACAAGTCAATTGCGTCTGATAATGGAGTAGTCAGGGGGGTTCAGATGTCGAGAACAGGGGAGGAGGTGTCATTGAGCCAGGTTTCAGTGAGAATCAGAAAGTCCAAGTCTTGCGAAATGATGAATTCTGAAATATCCGCTGCATGTTTCACAGCTGATCTACAGTTGAGTAGCATCGATTTGATGTGATGGTTGGAGGTGATCACCTCTCATCATGAAGTGGTTATTTGGAGTAGGTTTCCTTTGTTAACCTATCTGTGATTGACACTCGGTTCCCTGTAAGGGTCCGAGGTGATGGAGGGGATGTTGAGAGTAAGCTGGGAGGAGGACAAAGTCCTCGAGTCAGTGTACGAGAGTAGAAGGGAGAGAATGTGCTCCTCAGATAGCTGAGGCAGGAGTCTATGGGGCATAGAAAGATGGTTAGGTAGGGGCCTAGACCTCCAGCTGGAACTAAGAGGGGAGTGGAAAGAGGAGTGATCATTAGCCGCACAGAACATATTCTCTGTATTGTATTTATCGGTCCTCTGGGAGGGGGGAGTAATCTAGAGTTTCTCCATCTTTAAGGAGAACTGTAGTATGTTCTGCTTGATCTCTTTGACAGCAAGGAGATCCTGCTTGATGTCAGCATCCTTCTCCTCCAGGCAGGGCCTGTTAATGCCCTCTTCCGCTGAACAAGAATGAGATGCTGGGACTTACCCAGCAACGAGAGGGGTATTGGAGAGTTGAGTATAACCCTTACCACAGTAACAGGGGGAGATAAAGTATTGCTTGAGACTAGTCCCACCGTCCCCCAAGGCAGGAGGGTTAGTATGACATAGCTTCGGATTAGGTGCAAGATTGAGCTGAGCAGAGCCTGGAGTGTGATTAGAAGTGAGCAAAGTGCATTTAGTAGAGGCAATAAGTGTAGCATAGAAGGTGGGAGAGGGTGAGTGAAGGTTACGGGTCAACTGACTGGAGGCAGCAGCTAGATCCAGAGCCCTCGAGTTGGAAGATCATGAGTCTAAGGTTCGAATAACAGTGATATCCTGGTTGTTAGTGCTGGTGTGGTGCCCAGCACCCCTGTTGTTGGAGCTTGCAGAGAGTGACGAAGGAGACGTGTGATTTGAGGGATGGACTGTTAAAGGAGGAGCAGAGCAGTGGACATCCGATTGGTGGAGGGTACTCAGGTCGGACATACCAAAGCCCAAGAGAGGTATGATAGGATTGTCCGGATTAAGGGTGTGAGTAATATACACATCCTCGGTGTTGTTGGAGAGATCAGTGCACTAAGTCGTACAGATGAGGACAAAGGATTGGGGGAGGAGTCGTTGTAAGGCCCAGAGGGAGCAGATATATTGGGTGGAAAACTCTGATGGAGGGTGGTCGGGTTAGAGTTAGTCAGTGTGTTCTTAATCCTCAAAAAGACAGAGTCAAAGCGCTTGAGGTTCAGGTCCGAGGCTTGAATAAGAATGTTCCCATTATTGTACAAGGAGATGGTCAGCTCTGCCTTAAGGGCCAGGGGTAGTAGTGTGGTTAAACGAAAACCGTAAGGTATTTTGGTCAGTTGTTTAGCGCAAAGCTCAGAAGTTAGATCTCTTTTTTTACACCAACTGAGGAGATTGTGTTTGAAGGTCTTCTTTGCGTTCGACAGGTTGGAGGGGTAGATAATCTTAAAAGAGTTCAAGCCTGTTTGAGCTAGTAGGTCAGGGGAGTGATAGGTGTGTTGGGCCATGATGAGTATAGCGATCAGAAGGAGAAGGTGAAAAAGACAGGTTCAGAGGAGATCGGTAAGGGAGACGGGGAAGAAAGGTAGTCCTGTATGAGGGGGCACTAGGAAGTAGAGGGGGATAGGTAGTGAGCTCAAGGAGCGCACTTAAAGCGAAACAGAGGGGATGGAACAGTAAGCGGAGGTGCAGTAGACTGGGTTAGAGGAGAACACTAAGATGGGGAGGTCAGGTAGGATAGATAGACCCCTTAAGGAGGCACTAGGAAAGAGCAGAAGAGGAGTAGTCAAATAAAAAGCGATCCTTTCAGGTGAGCAGTAGGCAAGGAACCTAGTGCTTCAGTGAGGCATCCAGAGAGTTCCCGAACAACCTAAGCGGTAATCTCAACAGAACAGGGAAGAGCTGAGTGCGAATTGAAAGAGAGCTATAGAAATATCTGAAGGCTTCCTGCGCTTATTTAGCCATCCAAAAAAGTGAGTGTTGGTGCACAGTCCTTACAGGAGCGGCGAGCCAAGACACTGAACCTAGCAGTGCCCGCAAAGAAGGAAGCTGTGGAGGACGAATCAATGGTTAGGAGGTTAGATAAAAGTAGCAGCAGAGCGTAGGCCTACTTCACTGATTGAACTATGTACATTTGGGCCCTACTCAAAATGGCCTTGATTGATGATACTATGAGCATGAAGTACTTTCAAAGGAGCAGAAGCAAGTAGCGGCAAAGCGTGGGCCTACTTCACTGATTGATGAATCTATGAGCCTGAAGTACTTTCAATCGAGGCCATTTTGAGAAGGGCCCAAATGTATATAGTGTGAAGGATCAGGGTAAAACCATAGCGGCCATTTTGGGTAGGTCCCAAAATAAAGCAAACAAGTCACGAAACAGTGGGCAAATTGGGAGCCAAGACTGTCATCAACAGGCTGTGGGAGCTCCAAGACACATATCAATGCGCCCCCAACCCACCCCTCCCCCATATTCCCACCATGACAATGGAAATTAAGACAACAGCCTGAACTGGTGATCCCAGAGTTTCAAAGAATCAGGTGAATTCCCCTTCTGAGGCTCGGAGCAACAGCCGCTGCAGCCTTCTTGAGTCCGGGTCCACACAAAAGGAAGTGCTGCCCATTGCTAGAGCGTGAGGTTGGGGAGTCGCACTTACCCAGTCCCGGGCAGATCAATGGGTGGAAACATCGCTCCTCCGCAGCCGAAAGAAAGGCAGCAAGTGACGAGAAAGGCAAAGAACGTCGTGCATCCGCAACTGGAAGAAAGGCATCAGAGACAACATCAAAGATCATAACTAGAAACGGCCTCAACCTTCGGTGATGGCATCAGGCTCGATGTCGCTTGCTGGCGGGTTATGCACCCCGAGCTCAGTGTGGGAGAGCTGGAGCTAGGTTAACGCTGCGGGTAGCGTGGTAGCCGGGCACAACCCCTGTCACCTCGATCCCATAGCCCTGCAGACAGCAGCCCACTCGGCGTGTGAGAGCGCCGGAGCTACGTGAACGCTGCGGGTAGCGCGGTAGAAGGGTGCAGCCCCCGTCAACTCGATCCGATCAGCAACCCCTCTGATGGCAGCTCCGAATCGCCAAACCCATAGATCGGTAGCTGGTCTGCCACCAATGTTCCGCTCCCAACACTGGTGTGAAGTCAGGATTATCAAATAGGGGCATAAGGGGAAGGAAGTGAAGCCACATTGTACACTGGTCCTGTCCCAGGCATCCATTGTGGCTTGCGTGATAGGGGATAAATATATATTCTGGGGCCAGTGTTTCTTTCGTAAGAAATGAACTTTCCATAGCGACATGTCCGCCACAGCCCTGTCCCGGAACAGCCAGTGCTTCTTAGACTCGGCTCGGTTCCACTCTATTATCAGGCATCCCAAATATGCTATCTGGTAGAGTTGTAAGTCTGGAATACCCAGGCCTCCATATCCAGGGGGGTGGAGGTAACTAAATTCCTTCATCATTCGGGGTGTTCTCCCCATCCAGATATAATGGAGTAATTCTTATTGTAGTTTTGGGAGCATGCCCTTTGGTGAGGCCACAAGGGGTGTCTGGAAGAGGTATAATTTCTTCGTCAGCACTGTAATTGTGACAGCTGTGATTGTCCCCAACCAGGGGATTTGGTGGTGTTTCCAATGAGCTAGGTCTGCTCTGATCTGTTTATGTAATGCCTGGTAGTTAAGCAGTCTTGTATCAAACAACAGGAACAAGGACCCATAAACCACGTTGAGAATAGGGTAAGTATATAAAAGACGACAAAAATTTCTCAACTGGTATCATTTAGAGAAGACAGGTAGGAATGCATGTGCAAAACATTACAAGAAGGAGGGAGAGACTCTCAGTCAGTTATCTTTGTTAAAATACATAATGCCATGTCCATATTTTTAAAATACAAATGACAAGGGCAAAGGAACAAAAATTAAAGAATATAAAGGACAAATTACAGTTGTAACAGCACAGCAAGCAAAATAAATTTGCGTGAACAACCCGAATTGTAGTTGGTGCTCAAGAGTGTTCGTGACACAACGGTGTGGCGACGCAAGTGACAATGTGAAATCAGCTAGGAACGGCGCAAGGTGAAGTGAAGTGAGTAATTATACAGTGAAATCAGAGGTTCTAGTCAGAAGTACACACATTTTTGGGGGGTAATCAATAAGCAATTATTCAGAGAACCACATAAGCAGTGCGCCATCAATTGCGCTGACAGGTCGACGGCGTTTCGATCCAGTGACTTGAGATCATCAGGACCGGGTTGGTATGATAAAGGCGGTGCTGGGAGAGCAGAGAAGCCGTGTAATGCTGTCCATCGGCGTATCTGTGGAATCAGGAAGTAATCCATCTGGGTGAGAAGTGAACTTAGTACCGGAATGGTAGCAAGCTCAGGAACCGTGATAACATTGGCGGGGGAGCACAGACAGAACGGATGCGTGTCTGATTTGTAGAGTAAATCGATTTCAGGAGCAGTGGCCTGGAAAACCTCGGCAGTAAAATCGCTCGGTACGGGGTTAAGGCTCTAATAAAAAGAGCTTCAGTCAGGAGCGGATGGCGTCTGAATCGGCGGGTGTCCGCGGTGTCCTGGGTGACGAGGACACACAGGAGGAGGAGACATCAGCAATTATGCACCAGGAAACTATTTGTAATTATGACAGCAAGGCAAGTAGGAGGTGTAATGGCAAAGTACTCTGAACCACTGAAAGAATTGGGCTCCTTTTGAAAGTGGGATGGAGCTATGGGATGGCAGAGTATCCTAAACAGCAATCCATCTGGAGTATGAAAGTCCCACATACAGAGTGCAGGGAAACAGGTTAAATGAGTTTCACTCCATGAGAAAGTAACTCAATCGCCCTCACTTAAGGCAACTCATGACAGCCTTAAAGACAGTAATGTCCTTTGATGACATATTGTTAGCACAAGTATCTAAAGCAGGCTTTGTCAGCCTTGGAGAAAAAGTCTTTGATAAAATATCATGATTACCGTAATGCCATCCATATTGCTACAGTCTCGACAGAAATTAGAATTATGCCAAAGACCCCATTAAAAAGGTACTGATGTCCCTCAGATGATATGAACATATTGAAATGACAAGCAAAAGTATATAATGCGAGGTTGACTTACCATGTAAATGGATTAAGGAAGGCTGGCAGAGTGCTGAGGAATGGGGTTTTTTTTTTTGGTGTGAGCAACGCAGAGAAATTCTGTTCTACAACACTGCCAACTCTGGTCATTCGGGATATTGTGCAGATGGAAAAGTCCACAGTTAGTCCATTTGAACTCAGACAGAGTGCTGAGGAATGTTTTTTTTTTTTTGGTCTCAGCAACGCAGAGAAATTCTGTTCTGCAACACTGCCACCTCTGGTCATTCGGGATATTCTGCAGATGGCAAAGTCCACTGTTAGTCTATTAGAACTTGAATATTTCCAAACTAATTCAATGCAATAAAAAACGGGTTTTCTAAGCGTTAGTAATCAGTACGGTGGAGATCGTAATATTGTGAAAATAAACAGCTTACTCAAAATGTAACTCTCAGTTTGAATGGTTAACCTAGCATACATCTCTCACCCTATGCCTCATTTGCTACCTCTCTCTACACAACTCTAGCACCTATATAAGGACATATATAAAAAGATGACATTGCCAGCCAAATGACGGCGTCCCCTTCTCAGTGCAATTCTTTTAGGGTATGATACATCAATAGCAATTAAGTGATCTGATTAGTTGAGGGAGGAAGGATTACGCTACAGTTAGTGGGAGTAATAAAAACCATGAATAACTTACTAACATCTTCATCTTAGTATATCCCTATCAGTTAAGCTATAGAGAAGCCGAGAACATTGTGTTTAACCACACCTTCAAACAAATGGACAAGTCTCAAATAATGCTCTAGCTTCTTTCATCTCACCATCTATGTCTTCAGCTGGGCGCCCTGTTTACCCTGCTACCCTTTTCAATACCATGATAAATGTATCCTAGCGCTTGTCAGGGAACTGATTGTCCCTCATGTCAGATGACATACTGCTCTAGCTTTATGATGTAAGGACACCACTTGACCAATCACCCTGGGTGACGAGGACAAACAGGAGGAGGAGAAGACATCAGCAATTATGCACCAGGTAACTATTTGTAATTATGTCAGCAAGGCAAGTAGGAGGTGTAATGGCAAAGTACTCTGAACCACTGAAAGAATTGGGCTCCTTTTGACAGTGGGATGGAGCTATAGGATGGCAGAGTATCCTAAACAGCAATCCATCTGGAGTATCAGAGTCCCACATACAGAGTGCAGGGCCCTCACTTAGGGCAACTCATGCCAGCCTTAAAGACAGTAATGTCCTTTGATGACATATTGTTAGCACAAGTATCTAAAGCAGGCTTTGTCAGCCTTGGAAACAAAGTCTTTGATAAAATATCATGATCACCGTAACGTCATCCATATTGCTACAGTCTCGAAAGAAATTATAATTATGCCAAAGACCCCACTAAAAAGGTACTGAGGTCCCTCAGATGATATGAACATATTTAAATGACAAGCAAAAGTATATAATGCGAGTTTGACTTACCATGTAAATGGATTAAGGAAGGCAGGCAGAGTGCTGAGGAATAGGTTCTTTTTTTTTTTGGTATGAGCAACGCAGTGAAATTCTGTTCTGCAACACTGCCAACTCTGGTCATTCGGTATATTGTGAAGATGGCAAAGTCCACTGTTAGTCCATTAGAACTTGGGCCGAGTGCTGAGGAATGTTGTTGTTTTTGATCTCCGCAACGCAGAGAAATTCTGTTCTGCAACACTGCCAACTCTGGTCATTCGGTATATTGTGAAGATGGAAATGTCCACTGTTAGTTCATTAGCACTTGGGCCGAGTGCTGAGGAATGTGTTTTTTTTTATCTCAGCAACGCAGAGAAATTCTGTTCTGCAACACTGCCACCTCTGGTCATTCGGGATATTCTGCAGATGGAAAAGTCCACTGTTAGTCTATTAGAAATTGAATATTTCCAAACTAATTCAATGCAATAAAAAACGGGTTTTCTAAGCGTTAGTAATCAGTACGGTGGAGATCGTAATATTGTGAAAATAAACAGCTTACTCAAAATGTAACTCTCAGTTTGAATGTTTAACCTAGCATACATCTCTCAACCCTATGCCTCATTTGCTACCTCTCTCTACATAACTCTAGCACCTATATAAGGACGTATATAAAAAGATGACATTGCCAGCCGAATGACGGCGTCCCCTTCTCAGTGCAATTCTTTTAGGGTATGATACACCAATAGCAATTTATGATGTCAGGACACCACTTGTCCCGCCTGTCAGAAGACATCCTGCTCTAGCTTTATGATGTAAGGACACCACTTGACCAATCACCCTGAGTGACGAGGACACACAGGAGGAGGAGGAGACATCAGCAATTATGCACCAGGTAACTATTTGTAATTATGACAGCAAGGCAAGTAGGAGGTGTAATGGCAAAGTACACTGAACCACTGAAAGAATTGGGCTCCTTTTGACAGTGGGATGGAGCTATAGGATGGCAGAGTATCCTAAACAGCAATCCATCTGGAGTATCAGAGTCCCACATACAGAGTGCAGGGAAACAGTTTAATGAGTTTCACTCCATGAGAAAGTAACTCAATCGCCCTCACTTAGGGCAACTCATGCCAGCCTTAAAGACAGTAATGTCCTTTGATGACATATTGTTAGCACAAGTATCTAAAGCAGGCTTTGTCAGCCTTGGAGACAAAGTCTTTGATAAAATATCATGATCACCGTAACGTCATCCATATTGCTACAGTCTCGAAAGAAATTATAATTAGGCCAAAGATGTAAGGACACCACTTGACCAATCGCCCTGGGTGACGAGGACACACAGGAGGAGAAGGAGGAGACATCAGCAATTATGCACCAGGTAACTATTTGTAATTATGACAGCAAGGCAAGAAGGAGGTGTAATGGCAAAGTACTCTGAACCACTGAAAGAATTGGGTTCCTTTTGCAAGTGGGATGGAGCTATAGGATGGCAGAGTATCCTAAAGAACAAGTTACTTACCTTCGGTATTGATGTATCTGTAAGAAACATTAGTTAGTTAGATTCCTCACCTCAGAATATCCCCAGGCGTCAGGCTGGATCCGGAAAGATTTTTCGTCAGCAATACCCCTTGCGCGTCGCTAGGCGTCGTTTGCGGCTCCGCGTCCGTCGCCGGCGTGCGCCGGAATGACGTCGGAGTACTTAGACGCCGCCCTTGCGCGCTGACGTCAGTCCTTGTACATAGCTTTCCGTGCCAGGAAAGCAGAGCCATGCAAGAGACCGACACTAGTGCCAAAAAATCTAGGGCCCTGAAAGGGACAGCCTTAACTCTAGATGTTGGTTCGCAAAACGGGGAGGATGGGTGGGTCGGTGAGGAATCTAACTAACTAATGTTTCTTACAGATACATCGCTACCGTAGGTAAGTAACTTGTTCATCTGAAAGAAACACGTTAGTTAAGATTCCTCACCTTAGAATAGATACCCCAGCAATACCAACCTCGGTGGTGGGTCTGCAAACCAAGATCACACCAGAAAGTCCTGGAGAACGAAACGGCCAAAGAAGCCATCTCTCCGGACTTGGCTGTCCAGGCAATAATGCTTGGCAAACGTATGCAGCGAGGCCAACGTTGCTGCCTGACAGATGTCCTGCAAGGGGACTTCTGGGCCCAGGGCAGTAGTCGCCGCTGTGGCCCGGGTGGAATGGGCTCTCAGCCCTACAGGAGGGTCCATTTTAGCCAAGGAGTAACAATCTTTTATACACAAGACGACCCACCGCAAGATGGTTTGCTTGTGTACTGGCTGCCCCTTCTTAGCACCCATGTATCCAACAAAGAGTTGGTCGTCCACCCGGAACTGCTTGGTGCGGTCCAAATAAAAGGACAGCGCCCGTTTTGGGTCCAGACGGTGGAGCCTCTCTTCCTCTTTCGAAGGATGCGGAGGCGGAAAGAAGGTGGGCAACGTGACAGACTGCCCGATGTGAAAGGCAGTCACCACTTTCGGAAGAAAGGAAGGACGCGTCCGGAGGACAACCTTGTCCGGATGGACAGAAAGAAAAGGAGGCTTAGAAGATAGAGCCTGGAGCTCACTCACCCGTCTAGCCGAGGTGATGGCTACCAGGAAAGTAGTCTTAAGAGTCAGAAGACAAAGGGACAATTATGAAGAGGCTCAAAAGGAGCGCACATCAGAAATGTCAAGACAAGGTTTAAATCCCACTGAGGCATTACGAACGGGACAGGAAGAAACATATGAGTAATGCCTTTGAAGAAACGAGAAACAACAGGGGATTTGAAAAGAGAAGGCTGATCAGGAAGCCGTAAGAAAGCAGAGATAGCAGAAAGATAACCTTTTAGGGTGCCCAGAGCAGAGCCCTGCTGGGCCATGGAAAGAAGAGGAGAACCTCAGAAAGAGGGGCGGAAAGGGTATCCACAGCCTTTGCTGTGCACCATGCCACAAATTTGTTCCACCTGCAGGCGTATACCGATTTTGTGGAGGGACACCTGGCTGCCAGAATAACATTACAGACTTCAGGAGGCAAGTCAAATGGCATCAACTGCCGCCGCTCAATCTCCACACATGGAGGTGGAGACTGGACAGGTTCGGGTGGAGGACCGTCCCCTGCTGCTGCGACAGAAGGTCCTCCTGAAGAGGCAGACGGATCGGGGGATCGATCAACAGACTGAGTAGCTCGGGATACCAGTACCTTCTTGCCCAATCCGGAGCCACAAGGATGACTTGGGCCCGGTCGCGCCTGATCTTCTTCAGCACTCTGGGCAGAAGTGGTATAGGCGGAAAGGCGTACAACAGACCGCAACTCCACTCGCGACGAAAGGCGTCCCTGAGCGAGTGCCGCCTTGGAAACTCCAACGCGCAGAACTGCTGACACTGCGGGTTCTCTTCGGTGGCGAATAGATCTAACCAAGGCTCTCCCCACTGCCGAAAGAGGCCTTGCGCCACGTCCGAGTTGAGACGCCATCCGTGATCCATCATCCACCGGCGGCTGAGTTCATTCGCCCTGGCGTTCAGAGAGCCCGCCAGGTGTTGAACCACCAGGGTGATGCCCTGATGTTCCAGCCATGTCCAGAGGCGCAGAGCCTCCTGACAAAGGGTCCACGACCCCACCCCGCCCTGTTTGTTGCAATACCACATGGCGGTGGTGTTGTCCGTGAACACCTGCACCACACTTCCCCGGACAACGTGAAGGAATGCCTTCAGTGCAAGTCGGATCGCTCTCAGCTCCAAAAGGTTGATATGGAGCCGAGACTCCGCCGGAGACCAGAGTCCTCTGATCTCCTCCTCCCCCATGCGGCCCCCCCCATCCCAGGAGGGACGCATCCGTCACTACTACGTGCTTCGGGAGAGGTATCTGCCGCTGATCCAATCGCGGTCCGTGAGCCACCACTGCAACTGTTTTGCAGTGCCCTCCGAGATCAGGACATGGTCGGACAGGTTGCCCCGATGCTGGGCCCACTGAAACTTCAGGTCCCACTGCAGAGTCCACATTCGCCACCTGGCGTGATGCACTAGCAGGATGCAGGAGGCCATGAGACCCAGAAGCCGCAGCACCAACCGGACCGAAACCCGGGATAGAGGCTGAAAGATGGGAATCAGAGCCTGAATATCCCGGACCTGCTGTTCCGGAGGAGAAGCCCGGAACTGCGCCGAGTCCAGAACCGCTCCGATGAAGAGGAGCTTCTGTGAGGGACTCAGATGCGACTTCGACACATTGATGGAGAACCCCAGCAAATGCAGGAGGTCGGCCGTAGTCTGGAGGTGGGATACTACTAGCTGGGGCGAGCCTGCCTTCAACAGCCAGTCGTCGAGATAGGGGAAGACTGGAATCCCTGATCTGTGCAGATGAGCTGCGACCACAGCCATCACTTTTGTGAACACCCGAGGGGCACTGGTGAGGCCGAAGGGGAGCACCGTGAACTGAAAATGCTCCTGACCCACCGTGAACCGCAGGTAACGCCGGTGGGCCTGCAGGACGGGAATGTGAAAATAAGCGTCCTGCAAGTCCAACGCTACCATCCAGTCTCCTGGATCCAGGGCAGCCAGAACCTGAGTTAGGGTAAGCATCTTGAACCTCTCCTTCCGGAGGAAGGCGTTGACGCTCCTGAGGTCCAAGATAGGGCGTAGGCCCCCTTTGCCCTTCTTGGGAACCAGAAAGTAGTGGGAATAGCAACCATGACCTTCTTCTGGACCAGGAACGCGCTCGACGGCTCCCTTGGCCAAGAGGGCTGCAACTTCCTCCCGTAGAAGATTCAAGTGATCCCCCGACATGCGGTGGCACTGCGGCGGCAAGGCTGGAGGGGTTGTCTCGAAGGGGAGGGAGTAGCCCCTTCGGACGATTTGCAGCACCCACCTATCCGACGTGATGGAACGCCAGTGGAGCAGTTGATGGCAAACTCTGCCTCCCACTGGCGTGGAATGGGTCTGAAAGCACGGACTAGGAGGGCTTTTAGGCGGATGCTGCCGGGGTTGATGTGGACTGACCTGCACGTTGACCCCCGGTACCGCCTCGGCAGAATCCACGTCCGCGACCGCATGCAGGTTGGTTCTGCGGCCGGTGGCAAGGCGGACGTGAGGGGGCGCCCCTTCCTTGGCCACGAAAGGGACGAAAAGCGGAAGTATGCGGTCGCGGCCCCGAGAGGCCCAAGGACTTGGCCGTAGCCCGGGAGTCCTTGAAGCGCACCTGCGCACTATCCGCCTTTTCGCCAAAAAGGCGAGTGCCATCAAAGGGCATATCCATGAGGGTGCTCTGGAAATCCCCTGAGAAAGACGTGGACCGCAGCCAGGCGTGGCGGTGGAGCGCCACCGTGGTGGACATCGCCCTACCCAGCAAGTCCGTAGTGTCTAGTCCACATCGAATAGCAGATCGCGCTGCATCCTGCCCGTCGGCAAGAGCCTGGGCGAGCCACGTCCTGGCCTCCTCCGGACACTGGAGCATCACGTCCTCCACCGTATCCCACAGAGAGTGAGAATAACGGTCCAAGAGGCAAGCAGTGTTCAAGGACCGCAGTCCCAAACTAAGGGAAGAGAACAGCTTCGTACCGAACTGTTCCAGCCTCTTGGATTCCCGATCCGGGGGAGCGGACGGGAAGGAGGATTGGGAAGTAGAGTCCTGGATAACCAGGCTCTCGGGCGTGGGGTGTTGGGACAGAAACCTGGGCGGCGGCGGCGGGCCACGTTCCGATCCACAGTACCTCCTGTGTAGAGCTTGGACCAACACTGCCAACTCTGTTCATTCGGTACATTCTGTGGATCTAAAAGTCCACTGTTAGTCAATTAGAACTAGGGCCGAGTGCTGAGGAATGTTTTTTTTTTTTTGCTGGTCTCAGCAACGCAGAGAAATTTTGTTCTGCAACACTGCCAACTCTGGTCATTCGGTATATTCTGTAAATGGAAAGGTCCACTGTTAGCACTCGGCCCAAGTTCTAATGGACTGAGGAATGGGATTTTTTTTTTTTTTATCTCAGCAACGCAGGGAAATTCTGTCCTACAACACTGCCAATTCTGGTCATTCGGTATATTCTGCATATGGAAAAATCAACTGTTAGTCCATTATAACTTGGGCCGAGTACTGTTGAATGATTTATTTTTTTTGGGTCTCAGCAACGCAGAGAAATTCTGTTCTGCAACACTGCCACCTCTGCTCATTCGGGATATTCTACAGATGGAAAAGTCCACTGTTAGTCCATTAGAACTTGAATATTTCCAAACTAATTCAATGCAATAAAAAACGGGTTTTCTAAGCGTTAGAAATCAATACGATGGAGATCGTAATATTGTGAAAATAAACAGCTTACTCAAAATGAAAATCTCAGTTTGAATGTTTAACCTAGCATACATCTCTCAACCCTATGCCTCATTTGCTACCTCTCTCTACACAACTCTAGCACCTATATAAGGATGTACATAAAAAGATGACATTGCCAGCCAAATGACCACGTCCCCTTCTCAGTGCATTTCTTTTAGGGTATGATACACCAATAGCAATTAAGTGATCTGATGAGTTGAGGGAGGAAGGTTTACGCTACAATTAGAGATGTACTAAGATGAAGATGTTAATATGTTATTCATGGTTTTTATTATTCCCACTATAAGTTAAGCTATAGAGAAGTCGAGAACATTGTGATTAACCACACCTTCAAATAAATGGACAAGTCTCAAATAATGCCCTAGCTTCTTTCATCTCACCATCTATGTCTTCAGCAGGACGCCCTGTTTACCCTGCTACCCATTTCAATACCATGATAAATGTACCCTAGCGCGTGTCAGGGAACTGATAGTCCCTCATGTCAGATGACATACTGCTCTAGCTTTATGATGTAAGGACACCACTTGACCAATCGTCCTGGGTGACGAGGACACACAGAAGGAGGAGGAGACATCAGCAATTATGCACCAGGAAACTATTTGTAATTATGACAGCAAGGCAAGTAGGAGGTGTAATGGCAAAGTACTCTGAACCACTGAAAGAATTGGGCTCCTTTTGAAAGTGGGATGGTGTAACAGCGCATAGGAGGGGAGGCAGGGGAACAATGCCACGGCGCGCGAGAACGCGCTGTGGACACTAGAAAGACTACATCTCCCAGGCACCCCTGCGGCACGACGGGACGACGTGGTGACGCACCGTCAAGGAAGCATTCAAGAGCTTCCGGAGACGCCACACGGGTGCCGATTACTTTGGATCCGGTGCAGTGCTGTGAGGCAGATGAGGCGGTAAGGCCATTGTAATCTCTCCCAAGTCATCGGAACGGCGAACAGCACTGGGTGGCAGGGCAGGCCCCGCCCCTTCGTTGCTCCATTGGGGGAACCGGTTACCGTTGTTCCGTGCGGAGCAGCCTTCCGCCTGCATGAGGGGAGGAGTCCTTCATGGCAGGTCAGACCTATGCTTTCTGTTTTGGTAAACGCCACGATAAGCGTTTAACTGAATTCCTAGCTGTCACTCGTATTGGGAGTGAGCTGGGGGTTGGATTATTACACCTGAGGATCTGCACGTAGCAGGTCGAACGGGGGCAAAAAGACCCTTCACTAGAGGTAGCCAATACTCTGAGTTCCTAGTTTTCAAGGAGCGAGACATTGTACCCGATCAGGCTTATTCGTGAAAAACCGTAGCAATAGAAATAAAGCCTACATCCCGATGGGGGACAACATTTATTTTGGTTAATGTGAGATGGATGAGTGCGACCACCTCCCAAGACGTATTGTGGATGTGAGTGAAACCATCAATACCGTTTGCTGAGTGGGTGTAAGCGAGCAACTGGGAAATGATCTGTGTGTTTATGTCATGTCTTGCTGAGCAGGGGATCAGTGAGTGAGCAGACGGAAGGCTCTTCGCTCCCCTGTTATATGCCTACCCCTTGTGTCTCAGTGGTAGGTCAAGACTGCCTCACTAATCCTTCCCAAAGACGCCTCTCATGTTCTAGGATTGCGTGACCTATAGCTAATGTGCCTTTCTCTTTCATGCAGTTCAGAGTGCTACCCCACGTTGCATTGATTACCTGCTTTAGAAGGACTGTTATTTTCCTTTACAGGCACGCAACGTTCCCCCAGCCTTGGGGGGAGGGCAAAAGGGTAGGATAGGAAAGCGTATTGGGTTTTAGGTACAGATCTCTGTCTTATTCTTTCTACAGGTCTCCCTCCCTGCTGTTCCCATCCTTTCCTTCCCCCGCTGGATCACCCCATGGAGTCTGTGTATATCTGACCAGACCGTGAGGGTGTTGAGAGGTGGACCCCTTAAAGCAACGTACGATCCTGAGGATTCCTGGCCACCACAACAGATGGAGCTATAGGATGGCAGAGTATCCTAAACAGCAATCCATCTGGAGTATCAGAGTCCCACATACAGAGTGCAGGGAAACAGGTTAAATGAGTTTCACTCCATGAGAAAGTAACTCAATCGCACTCACTTAAGGCAACTCATTCCAGCCTTAAAGACAGTAATGTCCTTTGATGACATATTGTTAGCACAAGTATCTAAAGCAGGCTTTGTCAGCCTTGGAGACCAAGTCTTTGATAAAATATCATGATCACCGTAACGTCATCCATATTGCTACAGTCTCGACAGAAATTATAATTATGCCAAAGACCCCACTAAAAAGGTAGAGGTCCCTCAGATGATATGAACATATTTAAATGACAAGCAAAAGTATATAATGCGAGTTTGACTTACCATGTAAATGGATTAAGGAAGGCAGGCAGAGTGCTGAGGAATGGGTTCTTTTTTTCTTGGTATGAGCAACGCAGAGAAATTCTGTTCTGCAACACTGCCAACTCTGGTCATTCGGTATATTGTGCAGATGGAAAAGCCCACTGTTAGTCCATTAGAACTTGGGCCGAGTGCTGAGGAATGTTTTTAAAAAATATGTTTTTGCTCTCAGCAACGCAGAGAAATTCTCTTCTACAACACTGTCAACTCTGGTCTTTCGGTATATTCTGCACATGGAAAAGTCCACTGTTAGTCCATTAGAACTTGGGCCGAGTGCTGAGGAATGAGTTTTTTTTTTATCTCAGCAATGCAGAGAAATTCTGTTCTACAACACTGCCACCTCTGGTCACTAGGGATATTCTGCAGATGGAAAAGTCCACTCTTAGTCCATTAGAACTTGGGTTGAGTGCTGAGGATTGAGTTTTTATTTTTCGTCTCCAGCAATGCAGAGAAATTCTGTTCTGCAACGCTGCCACCTCTGGTCACTAGGGATATTCTGCAGATGGAAAAGTCCACTGTTAGTCCATTAGAACTTGGGCCGAGTGCTGAGGAATTAGTTGTTTTTTTTGGTCTCAGCAACGCAGAGAAATTCTGTTCTGCAACACTGCCAACTCTGGTCATTCGGTATATTCTGTAGATGGAAAAGTCCACTGTTAGCACTCGGCCCAATTTCTAATGGACTAACAGTGGACTTTGCCATCTGCACAATATACCGAATGACCAGAGTTGGCAGTGTTGCAGAACAGAATTTCTCTCCGTTGCGGAGACCAAAAAAAAAGAAAAACAAATAAAAACCATTCCTCAGAACTCGGCCCAAGTTCTAATGGACTGAGGAATGATTTTTTTATTTTGCTCTCAGCAACGCAGAGAAATTCTGTTCTGTAACACTGCGAACTCTGGTCATTCGGGATATTCTGCAGATGGAAAAGTCCACTGTTAGTCCATTAGAACTTGAGCCGAGTGCTGAGGAATGGGATTTTTTTTTTTTATCTCAGCAACGCAGAGAAATTCTGTTCTACAACACTGCCAATTCTGGTCATTCGGTATATTCTGCAGATGGAAAAATCAACTGTTAGTCCATAAGAACTTGAATATTTGCAAACCAATTCAATGCAATAAACTGGTTTTCTAAGCGTTAGAAATCAATACGATGGAGATCCTAATATTGTGAAAATAAACAGCTTACTCAAAATAAAATTCTCAGTTTGAATGTTTAACCTAGCATACATCTCTCAACCCTATGCCTCATTTGCTACCTCTCTCTACACAACTCTAGCACCTATATAAGAACGTACATAAAAAGATGACATTGCCAGCCAAATGACCACATCCCCTTCTCAGTACAATTCTTTTAGGGTATGATACACCAATAGCAATTAAGTGATCTGATGAGTTGAGGGAGGAAGGTTTACGCTACAGTTAGGGATGTACTAAGATGAAGATGTTAATATGTTATTCATGGTTTTTATTATTCCCACTATAAGTTAAGCTATAGAGAAGTTGAGAACATTGTGATTAACCACACCTTCAAATAAATGGACAAGTCTCAAATAATGCCCTAGCTTCTTTCATCTCACCATCTATGTCTTCAGCTGGACGCCCTGTTTACCCTGCTATCCATTTCAATACCATGATAAATGTATCCTAGCGCTGGTCAGGGAACTGATTGTCCCTCATGTCAGATGACATACTGCTCTAGCTTTATGATGTAAGGACACCACTTGACCAATCGTCCTGGGTGACGAGGACACACAGGAGGAGGAGGAGGAGACATCAGCAATTATGCACCAGGAAACTATTTGTAATTATGACAGCAAGGCAAGTAGGAGGTGTAATGGCAAAGTACTCTGAACCACTGAAAGAATTGGGCTCCTTTTGAAAGTGGGATGGTGTAACAGTGCATAGGAGGGGAGGCAGGGGAACAATGCCACGGCGCGCGAGAACGCGCTGTTGACACTAGAAAGACTACATCTCCCAGGCACCCCTGCGGCACGACGGGACGACGTGGTGACGCACAGTCAAGGAAGCATTCAAGAGCTTCCGGAGACGCCACACAGGTGCCGATCACTTTGGATCCGGTGCAGTGCTGTGAGGCAGACGAGGTGGTAAGGCCGTTGTAATCTCTCCCAAGTCATCGGAACGGCGAACAGCACTGGGTGGCAGGGCAGGCCCCGCCCCTTCGTTGCTCCGTTGGGGGAACCTGTTACCGTGGTTCCGTGCGGAGCAGCCTTCCACCTGCATGAGGGGAGGAGTCCTTTGTGGCAGGTCAGACCTATGCTTTCTGTTTTGGTAAACGCCACGATCAGCGTTTTACTGTATAATTCTTAGCTGTCACTCGTATTGGGAGTGAGCTGGGGGTTGGATTATTACACCTGAGGATCTGCACGTAGCAGGTCGAACGGGGGCAAAAAGACCCTTCACTAGAGGTAGCCAATACCCTGAGTTCCTAGTTTTCAAGGAGCGAGACATTGTACCTGATCAGGCTTATTCGTGAAAAAACGTAGCGATACAAATAAAGCCTACGCCCCGATGGGGGCCAACATTTATTTTGGTTAATGTGAGATGGATGAGTGCGACCACCTCCCAAGACGTATTGTGGATGGTAGTGAAACCATCAATACCGTTTGCTGAGTGGGTGCAAGCGAGCAACTGGGAAATGATCTATGTGTTTGTTATGTCTTCCCGAGCAGGGGATCAGTGAGTGAGCAGACAGAAGGCTCTTCGCTCCCCTGTTATATGCCTACCCCTTGTGTCTCAGTGGTAGGTCAAGACTGCCTCACTAATCCTTCCCAAAGACGCCTCTCATGTTCTAGGATTGCGTGACCTATAGCTAATGTGCCTTTCTCTTTCATGCAGTTCAGAGTGCTACCCCACGTTGCATTGATTACCTGCTTTAGAAGGACTGTTATTTTCCTTTACAGGTACGCAACGTTCCCCCAGCCTTGGGGGGGAGGGCAAAAGGGTAGGATAGGAAAGCGTATTGGGTTTTAGGTACAGATCTCTGTCTTATTCTTTCTACAGGTCTCCCTCCCTGCTGTTCCCATCCTTTCCTTCCCCCGCTTGATCACCCCATGGAGTCTGTGTATATCTGACCAGACCGTGAGGGTGTTGAGAGGTGGACCCCTTAAAGCAACGTACAATCCTGAGGATTCCTGGCCACCACAACAGATGGAGCTATAGGATGGCAGAGTATCCTAAACAGCAATCCATCTGGAGTATCAGAGTCCCACATACAGAGTGCAGGGAAACAGGTTAAATGAGTTTCACTCCATGTGAAAGTAACTCAATCGCCCTCACTTAAGGCAACTCATGCCAGCCTTAAAGACAGTAATGTCCTTTGATGACATATTGTTAGCACAAGTATCTAAAGCAGGCTTTGTCAGCCTTGGAGACCAAGTCTTTGATAAAATATCATGATCACCGTAACGTCATCCATATTGCTACAGTCTCGACAGAAATTATAATTATGCAGAACACCCCACTAAAAAGGTACTGAGGTCCCTCAGATGATATGAACATATTTAAATGACAAGCAAAAGTATATAATGCGAGTTTGACTTACCATGTAAATGGATTAAGGAAGGCAGGCAGAGTGCTGAGGAATGGGTTCTTTTTTTTTTGGTATGAGCAACGCAGAGAAATTCTGTTCTGCAACACTGCCAACTCTAGTCATTCGGTATATTGTGCAGATGGAAAAGCCCACTGTTAGTCCATTAGAACTTGGGCCGAGTGCTGAGGAATGTTTTTTTTAAAAATGTTTTTGCTCTCAGCAACGCAGAGAAATTCTCTTCTACAACACTGTCAACTCTGGTCTTTCGGTATATTCTGCACATGGAAAAGTCCACTGTTAGTCCATTAGAACTTGGGCAGAGTGCTGAGGAATGAGTTTTTTTTAATCTCAGCAATGCAGAGAAATTCTGTTCTGCAACACTGCCACCTCTGGTCACTAGGGATATTCTGAAGATGGAAAAGTCCACTGTTAGTCCATTAGAACTTGGGCAGAGAGCTGAGGAATGTTTTTTTTTTTTTTGGTCTCAGCAACGCAGAGAAATTCAGTTCTGCAACACTGCCACCTCTGGTCATTCGGGATATTCTGCAGATGGAAAAGTCCACTGTTAGCACTCGGCCCAAGTTCTAATGGACTAACAGTGGACTTTTCCATCTGCACAATATACCGAATGACCAGAGTTGGCAGTGTTGCAGAACAGAATTTCTCTCCGTTGCGGAGACCAATAAAAACCCATTCCTCAGCACTCGGCCCAAGTTCTAATGGACTGAGGAATGATTTTTTTTTTTTGCTCTCAGCAACGCAGAGAAATTCTGTTCTGCAACACTGCGAACTCTGGTCATTCGGGATATTCTGCAGATGGAAAATTCCACTGTTAGTCCATTAGAACTTGGGCCGAGTGCTGAGGAATGGGATTTTTTTTTATCTCAGCAACACAGAGAAATTTTGTTCTACAACACTGCCAATTCTGGTCATTCGGTATATTCTGCAGGAGGAAAAATCAACTGTTAGTCCATTATAACTTGGGCCAAGTACTGAAGAATTATTTATTTTTTTGGGGTCTCAGCAACGCAGAGAAATTCTGTTCTGCAACACTGCCACCTCTGGTCATTCGGCATATTCTACAGATGGAAAAGTCCACTGTTAGTCCATTAGAACTTGAATATTTCCAAACTAATTCAATGCAATAAAAAACGGGTTTTCTAAGCGTTAGAAATCAATACGATGGAGATCGTAATATTGTGAAAATAAACAGCTTACTCAAAATGAAAATCTCAGTTTGAATGTTTAACCTAGCATACATCTCTCAACCCTATGCCTCATTTGCTACCTCTCTCTACACAACTCTAGCACCTATATAAGGACGTACATAAAAAGATGACATTGCCAGACAAATGATGGCGTCCCCTTCTCTGTGCAATTCTTTTAGGGTATGATACACCAATAGCAATTAAGTGATCTGATTAGTTGAGGGAGGAAGGTTTACGCTACAGTTAGGGATGTACTAAGATGAAGATGTTAATATGTTATTCATGGTTTTTATTATTCCCACTATAAGTTAAGCTATAGAGAAGTCGAGAACATTGTTTTTAACCACACCTTCAAATAAATGGACAAGTCTCAAATAATGCCCTAGCTTCTTTCATCTCACCATCTATGTCTTCAGCTGGACGCCCTGTTTACCCTACTTCCCATTTCAATACCATGATAAATGTATCCTAGCGCTTGTCAGGGAACTGATTGTCCCTCATGTCAGATGACATACTGCTCTAGCTTTATGATGTAAGGACAACACTTGACCAATCGTCCTGGGTGACGAGGACACACAGGAGGAGGAGGAGACATCAGCAATTATGCACCAGGAAACTATTTGGAATTATGACAGCAAGGCAAGTAGGAGGTGTAATGGCAAAGTACTCTGAACCACTGAAAGAATTGGACTCCTTTTGAAAGTGGGATGGAGCTATAGGACGGCAGAGTATCCTAAACAGCAATCCATCTGGAGTATCAGAGTCCCACATACAGAGTGCAGGGAAACAGTTTAAATGAGTTTCACTCCATGAGAAAGTAACTCAATCGCCCTCACTTAAGGCAACTCATGCCAGCCTTAAAGACAGTAATGTACTTTGATGACATATTGTTAGCACAAGTATCTAAAGCAGGCTTTGTCAGCCTTGGAGACCAAGTCTTTGATAAAATATCATGATCACCGTAACGTCATCCATATTGCTACAGTCTCGACAGAAATTATAATTATGCAGAACACCCCACTAAAAAGGTACTGAGGTCCCTCAGATGATATGAACATATTTAAATGACAAGCAACAGTATATAATAAGAGTTTGACTTACCATGTAAATGGATTAAGGAAGGCAGGCAGAGTGCTGAGGAATGGGTTCTTTTTTTTTTGGTATGAGCAACGCAGAGAAATTCTGTTCTGCAACACTGCCAACTCTGGTCATTCGGTATATTCTGCACATGGAAAAGTCCACTGTTAGTCCATTAGAACTTGGGCAGAGAGCTGAGGAATGTTTTTTTTTTTTTGGTCTCAGCAACGCAGAGAAATTCAGTTCTGCAACACTGCCACCTCTGGTCATTCGGGATATTCTGCAGATGGAAAAGTCCACTGTTAGCACTCGGCCCAAGTTCTAATGGACTAACAGTGGACTTTTCCATCTGCACAATATACCGAATGACCAGAGTTGGCAGTGTTGCAGAACAGAATTTCTCTCCGTTGCGGAGACCAAAAAAAACCCCATTCCTCAGCACTCGGCCCAAGTTCTAATGGACTGAGGAATGATTTTTTTTTTTGCTCTCAGCAACGCAGAGAAATTCTGTTCTGCAACACTGCGAACTCTGGTCATTCGGGATATTCTGCAGATGGAAAATTCCACTGTTAGTCCATTAGAACTTGGGCAGAGTGCTGAGGAATGAGTTTTTTTTAATCTCAGCAATGCAGAGAAATTCTGTTCTGCAACACTGCCACCTCTGGTCACTAGGGATATTCTGCAGATGGAAAAGTCCACTGTTAGTCCATTAGAACTTGGGCCGACTGCTGAGGAATGAGTTTTTTTTTTTATCTCAGCAATGCAGAGACATTCTGTTCTGCAACACTGCCACCTCTGGTCACTAGGGATATTCTGCAGATGGAAAAGTCCATTGTTAGTCCATTAGAACTTGGGTTGAGTGCTGAGGATTGAGTTTTTTTTTTCCGTCTCCAGCAATGCAGAGAAATTCTGTTCTGCAACGTTGCCACCTCTGGTCACTAGGGATATTCTGCAGATGGAAAAGTCCACTGTTAATCCATTAGAACTTGGGCAGAGTGCTGAGGAATGTTTTTTTTTTTTGGTCTCAGCAACGCAGAGAAATTCAGTTCTGCAACACTGCCACCTCTGGTCATTCGGTATATTCTGCACATGGAAAAGTCCACTGTTAGTCCATTAGAACTTGGGCCGACTGCTGAGGAATGAGTTTTTTTTTTATCTCAGCAATGCAGAGACATTCTGTTCTGCAACACTGCCACCTCTGGTCACTAGGGATATTCTGCAGATGGAAAAGTCCATTGTTAGTCCATTAGAACTTGGGTTGAGTGCTGAGGATTGAGTTTTTTTTTTCCGTCTCCAGCAATGCAGAGAAATTCTGTTCTGCAACGTTGCCACCTCTGGTCACTAGGGATATTCTGCAGATGGAAAAGTCCACTGTTAGTCCATTAGAACTTGGGCAGAGTGCTGAGGAATGTTTTTTTTTTTTTTGGTCTCAGCAACGCAGAGAAATTCAGTTCTGCAACACTGCCACCTCTGGTCATTAGGGATATTCTGCAGATGGAAAAGTCCACTGTTAGTCCATTAGAACTTGGGCCGAGTGTTGAGGAATGTTTTTTTTTTTGGTATCAGCAACGCAGAGAGATTCTGTTCTGCAACACTGCCAACTCTGGTCATTCGGGATATTCTGCAGATGGAAAAGTCCACTGTTAGTCCATTAGAACTTAAATATTTTCAAACCGATGCAATAAAAATGGGTTTTCTAAGCGTTAATAATCAGTACGGTAGAGATCGTAATATTGTGAAAATAAACAGCTTACTCAAAATGTAAATCTCAGTTTTAATGTTTAACCTAGCATACATCTCTCAACCCTATGCCTCATTTGCTACCTCTCTCTACACAACTCTAGCACCTATATAAGGACGTATATAAAAAGATGACATTGCCAGCCAAATGACGGCGTCCCCTTCTCAGTGCAATTCTTTTAGGGTATGATACACCAATAGCAATTAAGTAATCTGATGAGTTGAGGGAGGAAGGTTTACGCTACAGTTAGTGGGAATAATAAAAACCATGAATAACAGATTGACATATTCATCTTAGTACATCCCTATCAGTTAAGCTATAGAGAAGTCGAGAACATTGTGATTAACCACACCTTCAAATAAATGGACAAGTCCCAAATAATGCCCTAGCTTCTTTCATCTCACCATCTATGTCTTCAGCTGGGCGCCCTGTTTACCCTGCTACCCATTTCAATACCATGATAAATGTATCCTAGCGCTTGTCAGGGAACTGATTGTCCCTCATGTCAGATGACATACTGCTCTAGCTTTATGATGTAAGGACACCACTTGACCAATCGCCCTGGATGATGAGGACACACAGGAGGAGGAGACATCAGCAATTATGCACCAGGTAACTATTTGTAATTATGACAGCAAGGCAAGTAGGAGGTGTAATGGTAAAGTACTCTGAACCACTGAAAGAATTTGACTCCTTTTGAAAGTGGGATGGAGCTATAGGACGGCAGAGTATCCTAAACAGCAATCCATCTGGAGTATCAGAGTCCCACATACAGAGTGCAGGGAAACAGGTTAAATGAGTTTCACTCCATGAGAAAGTAACTCAATCGCCCTCACTTAAGGCAACTCATGACAGCCTTAAAGACAGTAATGTCCTTTGATGACATATTATTAGCACAAGTACCTAAAGCAGGCTTTGTCAGCCTTGGAGACAAAGTCTTTGATAAAATATCATGATCACCGTAACGCCATCCATATTGCTACAGTCTCGACAGAAATTATATTTATGCCAAAGACCCCACTAAAAAGGTACTGAGGTCCCTCAGATGATATGAACATATTTAAATGACAAGCAAAAGTATATAATGCGAGTTTGACTTACCATGTAAATGGATTAAGGAAGGCAGGCAGAGTGCTGAGGAATAGGTTCTTTTTTTTTTTGGGTATGAGCAACGCAGAGAAATTCTGTTCTGCAACACTGCCAACTCTGGTCATTCAGTATATTCTGCAGATGGAAAAGTCCAGTGTTAGTCCATTAGAACTTGGGCGGAGTGTTAACCCCTTCCATGCTCATGACGGAACGGTTCCGTCATGAGCGTCGGTTGAGCTGTGCTCATGACGGAACCGTTCCGTCATGAGCCCGCCCGCGCAAGAAACGGTCAGCACCGCGGCGGAATTTGCGCCGCATGGAAGGGGCTAAGGAATGAGTTGTTTTCTTTGTTGCTCTCAGCAACGCAGAGAAATTCTGTTCTGCAACACTGCCAACTCTGGTCATTCGGGATATTTTGCAGATGGAAAAGTCCACTGTTAACCCATTAGAACTTGGGCCGAGTGCTGAGGAATGAGTTTTTTTTTTTTGTTCTCACCAACGCAGAGAAATTCTGTTCTGCAACACTGCCACCTCTGGTCATTCGGGATATTCTGCAGATGGAAAAGTCCACTGTTAGTCTATTAGAACTTGAATATTTTCAAATTGATGCAATGCAATAAAAATCGGGTTTTCTAAGCGTTAGTAATCAGTACGGTGGAGACCGTCATATTGTGAAAATAAACAGCTTACTCAAAATATAAATCTCAGTTTGAATGTTTAACCTAGCATACATCTCTCAATCCTATGCCTCATTTGCTACCTCTCTCTACACAACTCTAGCATCTATATGAGGACGTATATAAAAAGATGACATTGCCAGACAAATGATGGCGTCCCCTTCTCTGTGCAATTGTTTTAGGGTATGATACACCAATAGCAATTAAGTGATCTGATGAGTTGAGGGAGGAAGGTTTACGCTACAGTTAGTGGGAATAATAAAAACCATGAATAACAGATTGACATCTTCATCTTAGTACATCCCTATCAGTTAAGCTACAGAGAAGTCGAGAACATTGTGATTAACCACACCTTCAAACAAATGGACAAGTCTCAAATAATGCCTTAGCTTCTTTCATCTCACCATCTAGGTCTTCAGCTGGGCGCCCTGTTTAACCTTCTACCTATTTCAATACCATGATAAATGTATCCTAGCGCTTGCCAGGCAACCGATTGTCCCTGCATGTCAGATGACATCCTGCTCTAGCTTTATGATGTCAGGACACCACTTGTCCCGCCTGTCAGAAGACATCCTGCTCTAGCTTTATGATGTCAGGACACCACTTGACCAAATGCCCTTGGTGATGAGGACACACAGGAGGAGACATCAGCAATTATGCACTAGGCAACTCTGTAAATATGCAGAGAGAACTACCCCTTAGCCATTTTTGGCTACTCTTTTTCTGACTTTTGTCGCCACTTTTTCGGAGTTGTGGACTCTTGGTATGTCGAGATGTTCCAACATAGGACCAGATTCAAGCCCTGCGGATCCGGTCATCGGATGATGTCAATTACAGATTTGCATCTTGTGTGCCTCTGGTGCTTGGAGCATGACCATGCCCCGAAGTCATGCTCCGAGTGCCGGCCATGAATCCGAAATCTTTGCGGGAGCGGTCCCGAAAGCTGTTGGAGGCCAGCGCTCGGCTCAGCTTCGCTCCCGTTCTCTATTGAGAGAAGGTACCAAGAATTGTTGCGGAACCTGCACTCCTCCTCCCATTTGAAATCTTCTGGAGGTTCAAGTAAGCACAACATGAAATCTAAGAAGCATAGGCATTTTGCTACTTCACACCGTCCATCTGCCGATGCAACACAATGCATTGTCGCCTTAGGGCTTCGTCCCCGGATCCTCTTCTGGCAGATCTGCCGGCAGATACCTTTGTATCTGTTATCGGATCCGGACAGATGTCAGTTGTTCCACCTAGACTTTCCCAGACGTCGATGCTCCCAACCATTTCCTCAGTGTGCGCCAACCGCATCCTTGTCCCTGACTTGGACACAGAGCCGGACCGGCATCGATCTACGTCGGTGCAAATGCCAGAAGGGACTTTTGTCCCTGTGTTCCCCCCGGTGTTGATCTTGTACTGGGAGGTGGTGAAGCCAGAATTCAACTTAAACTGGCATGAATTACACACAAAGCGCTCCACTACAAAAGCTGATTATACCTAGCTCAAAACAATTAAGATATCTGGGGACGGCAGACCATCTTGGAGTGCCAGGGAGCTAGTGCTGAAACAGCATATCTTTCAGAAGAAAACTTATGACAAAGCTTTCTCCGGAGCTGCCCTAGGAATCTAGAACTCGCTTCCTCCTAACATTAGAAGAATTCCAACCACATCAGTCTTCAAGAAAGAAGCAAAGATATTTTTAAGGAGCACATTCCTTCAACAGCCAATGGCAGAACAATTATATCGATGTCTACTAGTAAATGTGTCTTCTAGTCCGTATGGGTATGGAATCTGCTCTCTCCATCAGCGCCCTAGTTCTAGCATAACAGAAGAGCCCAAATTAGAGCATAACAGATTATCAGGGAGTTACTCACGAAATGATCAGTCAGAAGTATATGCCCAGTATGTCAATAATATATACTGCGTTTTTTCTAAGTACATTTGAGTGAACTTCAAGATTTATTTAGTCTACGTGTTACATGCGGATGGTAAAGTTTCTACTCAGACCACTAATATTATTTGTTTTATCTATGTGTTGGATGCCTTTTCTTTGACCGTCGTAACAGTTGATACTATGTGATTATGAAGGGCTCTGATATCTAATGGGTCATGTTCACGCTAAACAAAATGCTGAATAGAATGAATAAAATAAAGTGCAACCTATGCCCAGACAATGTTAACAAGTGTAAAAATTAGAAAGTAATACAAAATGGGAAATAAATATATTACAAAATGTGCCACATTAATGCTGCATAACTTGCCTTTTCATGCCACATAATTTAGTATACCCTGCTGAATAATTTGTTCCTCCCCTGCCGCATACTTCAAGTGGACCAGACTGTAATACAGTGCTTGCAAGGGCGGGTACTGTCAGATACTGAGTACCTTCACTCCTTTCATTTGAAAGAGAGAGCACCTGCACTGGTATGCGCTGGTGCAATACTTTCAATGGGAGAGTACCAGCACTTCTCAGCAGCAATAATTACTCTGGGAAAGTGAGCACCTAAAAAGGGCTTTAAGTGGAATGAAAATACTGGGGCGTCTAAAAGGGGTGTTGCAACCCCGGTTAAGGGGCATAGCCAATACAATGAAGGGCATGGCCTAAATCATAACAGAATCGTGTGCTCTAGAAATTCATAAAGTCGCATTCAGCAAATCGTAATAAAATCGCAAACAGGTATATTTACCATAAAAAACAAAGCGTATACAAATCTAGGACTATAAATAATGCATCCAGATACCTTTATGGTTACCTGGCAGCTGTGCTGGGGTGCACGTTCTCTCTGATCAGAGCTAAACTGATGGTAGTCCGTTCTGAGTCCGTGCTGCCTTACCATGTAAACTATTATTCGGCGCAATGTCCTACATTTTCAGTCGCCTTCCTTGTTCAATTCCCAGGCCCACGTTCGCTTACAGTTGTATCTTCAAAAGCAATTTTTAGCTTTGGGTCGGTAGCTATCCACTAGTAACAGGCTCCATAGATAAACTAAAGGCATCATCAAGCATTTATCTGGGAATTAGGGCTAGCTGTCATTACTGGATGAACTGTTTGGTCCTTCTTTGGACAAACTGGAATTACATGCTGAATGGTAATCAAACTGACATTAAGACATTGATGAAAAATAGAGTGCATTAGGACCAGACTAAGATAAACTTAAGAGAAATAAAATAGGCAAGCCATTAGGTAGTGCACATTGTCTTCAGGATAAAAAGTCCGATATGTTTAATAAATAACTATAGTTTAAAATATCAACTTATGTATTGCGCTACTGTAATAGCATCTTCTCTAACAACTTAGAATGTTTCTAATTGTGATCTTTTTTGCAGGGGGAAACAGGCTTTCACTCGTCCCCTTCCACCCCACCTCCACCCCCTTCCTTAGCCCCTACTGCTTAGTCTCTCTGACCCAAAACCTCCTGCCTAATTATGGCATTTCGTCCCAATTGCTGTGACAATGGTGCCTTTTCTTTACCAAGTTTTCTTCTGCAGTGGGTGTGGGTGGAATAGAAGGCGACAAATGTGGAGAGGGAGCATGAATAGGCAAAAGTGACCGGGGAAACAAATGGTCCGCACAACCAGCATCTGTGGCCCCCAAGGAGACCAAGCAATAGAAAGAGGGTGCTGCATTTGCCCAGTGACCTGCATCAAGGAAATAAATGGTTTAGGATAGACAAAGTAAAAATATTGAGAAATGTCAACTTTTGTGGAAATGGTTGGAAGCTTCCTCCCTAAATAGGGAAAGTTGGTGCAATCGTTCATGCAACTCAACCCTTTTCTGATGGTTCAAATGCGCAAAAGCTACTCAAACTAATTTTTAAATCATAAGTGGTTAGAGGTCTGCAGCTTCCAAGCGCTGAACATCATAGATACTATTATTAAAGATGTAAACGCCCACTTTCAGTGCTCTTTGTTTTATCTCGTCTCAGTCTATCAGCTTTTGTCAAGCTTACCTAAATATATAGTTTAGTAAACAAAGTGTCATTATAAATATAACAGTAAAATACAGGCCAGGAGCGGCCAAGATTACAGGGGCCTAGAGATGACAACAGGACTGCGTTTTATAGCATTATACGCGGACGATCTTTTGATGTTCCTGCGCGACACAGCTGGCGAATTGCATGGGGCGCGCACCCTGCTGGCCCGCTTTGGCAACGTATCTGGCCTTCAGGTCAACTGGCAAAAATCCAGCCTGTATCCGCTAGCCCCGGACACCCCTCCGCCCCTAATTTTGGAACGCCTGTGGTGGGAATCTAGCTGCCTACAATACTTGTTAAAATTTACCACGATGCAACAGACCTTTTGGAAGGTAATGTGGGCAAGGCAGTGAGGGCGGCGAAAGCAGCGATTAACTTCTGGAGCACACTCCCGCTTTCTGTGGCTGGGAGAGTGGCGATCCTGAAGATGGTAGCGTTGCCACGCCTATTACATTATTTTGGGACTCTACCAGTATGGATCCCACGGGCGATATTTAAAGAATTTAACTCGATGGTCACGTCCTTTATTTGGGGTGCAGGCAGACGGAGAGTGGCGTTGACATCGATGGAACGCCCCACAGCGGAGGGCGGGCATGCGGTGCCTGACCTCGAGAGCTGCACAGCTATACTGGCTAATCCAATGGCTGGCAGCAGATCGTAACCCAGACAGGGAACAATGATCGGATGCACCGGACACTGCCAGCCTGGCAAAAATCCTTTTACGAGTCCGCCGAACTACGACTGGGGACACAATTTCTACCAAGGTGGTGGTGCGCTGCTGGTCCAAGGACCCGAGAAAGGTGGGCGCTGCGACTCCCTACTCTCCTGACATACCACTGACAATGCTGTGATATCACCCACAAGGGGAACACTGGGCAGGGCTGGAAGACTGGGTTGAAGAAGGACTGAGAGAGATGGGCGACCTATACCGAGACTCCACGCTCTTACCCTTTGAGGACCTGCAAGCTGCATATGACATACTTGGAGGGTCACTTCCTGAAGCATAGGGCCTTGACACCCAGGGTTAGGATACATTGGAAAAATGGGGGCGCGAAACCCTGAGCGCTGGCGGGGTGCAGATATGTCGCGCTCTCAGCAGGAAGAATTAAAACAGTATCCTGCCTATATAAGGCCATACAGAAGGATGTGCAACAGCCATTATAGCGCCTGAAACTGCAATGGGAAGAAGACCTTAGGTAAGCAGATACCAGAGAGAGAGGGAGAAAATTCTAGAACACACTCCAAAGGCGTCCAGGAATGCACATTTTAAATTAATTAACTACTATGTGCTACACAGAGCATATTTAACGCCAGCCCGCATTAGGAGATACTTTGGCGCGCAGTCAGCGGCCTGTCAGAGATGCAAGGAAAGAGAGGCGCACATACTCCACATGTTCTAGAACTGCCCCTACTGCAGACCTTCTGGGGGGAAATACAGCAGGTAATAGGCGACTTGATTGATAAAAAGCTACCACAGACACCTGAACACTTCCTCTTGGGGTGGTTTCCACATACAGCCAAGAACAAAGTGACGGGGAAGTTTCAGGACCTTACCTACGTCCTAGCCAATAGGGAGATAGCCAGGAACTGGAAGGCCTCAAGAAGACCACAGTTCACCACCTGGAGAAGGAAGCTAGAGAGATGGGCGGGAGCAGAAAGCAGGCTATTATTTCGAGAAGCCAGCCGGGGAATTGGCAAGATGGAAAGAGCCAGAGCTTGGGAAACCCAAGTAGATGAGCTAGTAACATCTGGGCAGGAGGACATTAGCAAGGCGGGTTCTCCTAGAGCAGCAGAAGCGGCCCCTGACAATGAACTGGTGGGACAACAGACCTAACGCAGCCAAAAACCTGGCGCTGCACCACACGACAGATGAGACCCACATGCATGGGCAGCTGCTGGCAAGCTCCCACCATGTACTAATTGTTCAAATGCAACTCGGGGAGTGGGGGGGGGGGGTTCGTTTTATAGGACGGTTGACAATAATAGACCACGAATGTTAGCAGATCACCAATCATATCTGGTATGAGACTAATCAGATTGGAACAATGTTTGTATCAACACTGATTAAATACCAATAAAACATGGTAAAAAAAAAAACTGTCAAATACAGATAATGCTGAACAAGAGAAAAACATTTTCGTTAATATTTAACAGGCTAAGACAGTTACCATACTAAAACTCATCACCAAAATATTTGTTGTGCCCTCTGTCTACCCTTTGATCACGTATGGAGCAAGGTAGAGACTATGGCCTAAATCAGACATATTTTTGTCATTCCAGTTTATTTGTATACCCACTACTGGGTTTCAAGGAACATGGTTTTCACAACCCAAATCAAATGGGTTATGCAATGCTTATTATGCTCCAATTATAAGAACTCGATTCACTCAGTTTGTATTTGCCTTTTTTCGCTTTAAGTGGGCAGATCCATAGAACTGCAGTACCACTTTTTTTTTAAGTAACGAGTTGCATTAAATTGCACAGGGATCTACAAAATAGCACTCTAAGATTGAAGACAGAATCTAGTCCTGTCCATGCCAAGTGCTGCCTGTGAATCACCTTTTTCCATGCAGTGTCTGCATAGGTATGATTCTAGTTTAGTTGTAAATACCACCACATCCAGCAAGAAAGGAGAGGTTCGCACAATATCACATGAGGCAGTTGCAGGAAGCTCCAAAGTTACTCTAGCCATGTTACTCGAACCAAGCAGAGAAAGGCAGGGTTGGATTGGGGCCGAAAATAGGCCTAGGCTCCCCCCAAAAAAGTGACCCACATTCTAGGAGCGGACCATGGAGAAATGATGGGTCAATTAAGCATTTTAGGGCTTGTAGGGTCAGTATCATGTGTAAAGACTGCAAATACCACAGAGGTAACATTTGAATATTTATAGCATTCGCAACACCTTGTACAATAAGGTAGTGAGATACCTACTCCCAATCAACTGGGACTTTGATTCAAATTATCACATAAATTGAACACAAAGTCGTGGGGGAAGGACTAAGTCAGGATCTCTTGGAAAACAACCTACAATGACAGGACAAAAAGCAGCTCTGAAATTCCTCCACTCCATGATTTACTAGAGAAGGGATTGAGGGAATAAAAGCTAATTTTCAGTGGCAGCTCTGCCTTGTTCCTGCCAGCTTTTTAGGTCTCACTCGTAACAGCACATGCGCTGTTGCTTGTGAGACATTTCGTTAACTTACAGTGGGCCTACAGTCCTCACATTGCTTACCAATGGTTGGCTTCATCATCATTCTCATTTTGCTTGCTTCTCTTTGGTCAGCACATGCCGGCTTTCCGTATTCCTTCTGTTTGTCCCTCAATTGAAGCATGACTAAGTACTTCTTGTTCTTCTACTGCACTCACTTTCGGAGCTACCTTTTTCTTTTTGTTGAAGCAATCCATAAGAGTGCATGTCTTTGAAGGCCATCTTACCATTTTACCAAGTGCTTTTGTCCCTGTTGTTGCTTGACTCCTCCATTTAGTTGCTTGCCCCCTTCCATGTTATTGCTTGCCCCCAGCTGCTGTCTATGCTGTTGCTTGCCCCTCCTGCCCTCTGGATCGATGCTTTCTCTCCCTCCCTCCCTCCCACCCCACGTTGTTGCTTGTTCCCCCCACCCTCTGTGTTGCTTGTACCCCACTATCATTCTTGTTGCTTGCCCACTCCTGGTATCTGTCTTAGATTTTTTTTTTTTTAGATTAGATATTTATTGTGCAGTTATTAAAACCATTACAAAAAAGATCGTTTAAAAAACAGAAAAAAAAGAAACTTTATACATCTTTAGTGCCCATCATAAGATAAAGATGACTGTATATTTAAAAACTGCGTTCAAAGTTTGAGAGTCCTAAAATCAGTTCCAGCGCTGGGCGAATATAAAGAGTGCCGAGCTGAGGCAATTCTCACGTATCCTGTAGGCTTTTCAGGCTTGACCTGGTTAGAATTACTCTGTCAAGGTTCGAATTGTGTTGTGTCAGTCCGTAATGACAGTCTTGCGAGGGCATGTTCTCCACACGTTATTATGTTCTGTGCTGATTTGGTAGTCTCACTGCTCCATAGTGGTCCTTAATGACCTAGTTTTTTTTTCCCACTGAAGGGTCGGATGTAGAGCTGGTTTCCTTTTATGTATTTTCTTTTAATCTTCAGGATTGTGCCTTCTCCTTTCTTAGAGATTTGCAGGCTTAGGTATGTTGTGAGACCTGATTACAGTTTTTCTTGGTGGTCTTCCGTTTTAAATCTGATTTCTGCAATTTCCAGGAATTTTACAAGACGGCAACTCAATTGGACATTGTCGCCCGAGAAGCATGCCAAAACAGCTTGCCTACAAGTTCTTATTCGTTGATCATTAAAGATTGGCTTTAGAATTGTTCGGCGCTCTTGTAGCAGGACTTTGCAGTTGGTGATAAGGTGTAAGATGTTTTCTGCACCATTGCCACAAAGGCGACACTTTGCTGGCAGGGCAGGGCGTAACCATGGCGCTATGTGGGTTGCAGACGGCAATAAACCTAAACGAAATTTTAAAAACGTATCTTTTATTCTTTTGGTAAAACAGGATTGCAAATATTTTTGTGGTCTAAGGCTGGTGTATGTTTGTATGGTTAACCAGCCGTGCGCTCGCTCCGCCAGTTGAATCTTGTCCTGCAAAAATGATTCCTTTTTAACAATGTTATTTACCGCTTTTTTGAGGCCCGCCACTGGTCCTCGTAGATTCCATAGTTGGTGCAGCCCCAGTGATTCTAATGCATCCTCCAAAAAGAGCCTTGCTCGACAATTTTCTCTGTATTGCAATTCCTTCCACAGAAGGACGTTTAGTGTGTTTTCTTCTGCCTTGGAGATTTTGTACCAGCTTTTTAGATATGCTCCTTTGCGGGCCAGAGCTTCCCTGGTGAGACCAAATTCAAGCCTAATTTGCGCTGGTGATGTATACCTTGGTAAGCCAAAGATCATACGCATTGCTTTAGTTACTGTTCCATCTAAAACCTCTGCATCCCTTCCTCTCATTACTTCACTGCCGTAGGTGATAGCTGCTATCAGTTTTGCCTGTATCACCTTTGGTAGAGGAGAGAGGGTTGGTCCAGTGATCTTATTTTTGAGGTTTCTTAGGAATACTGCTGTCATTAAACCTCTCTTTTTTATTTCCTCGCGTTGAGGTATAAAGCTTCCCTTGGCGTCTACGATGACCCCCAAGTATCTGTATTTGGTAGTAATATCCAATTTTTTTGAATCCATGAACCAGTTGTTTGTTATTTTCCTTGTTTGTTTAGTGATACACATAACTTTAGTTTTTTCGCAGTTGATTTTGAATTTGTTTGTAATAGAATACTGAGATGTTATGTTTAATAGTCGCTGTAGGCCTATCGGGGTCTGACTAATTAGCACCAAATCATCCGCATAGAGTAAGTTTGATATCTGTGTCCCTCCCAATTTTGGCGCGTGTGAATTGCTTTTGTTCAGCAAGTTTGATAAATCGGCCAAAAAGAGATTAAATAACATCGGTGCTAGGACGCATCCTTGTTTCACTCCAATGCTTGTAGGAATTTTTTTAGACAGAAAGTCTCCTTCACCTAATTTGACCTGTACCCAGGTGTTACTGTGCATGAGGATTAGTTGGTTCAGTAGCAGTGAGGGAATTCTCAGTTTCTTTAGTTTTTGCCAGAGGATGTTCCTGTTTACATGATCGAAAGCGGAACTATAATCAATGAAGCACAGAAATAGTGGTTGTTTTGTGATGAGTGCATGGTCAATCAGAAGTGATAAAGAGTATGTTTGTGGTTGTACCCATACTTTTGCAAAAGCCAGTTTGATTGAATGGAATTGCTTTTGTGTCGCCCACCCATGCTGTTAGTTCCTCGAGTAAAAGGCCTGCATAATATTTTGCCTCGTTATCGAGCAGGGCTATAAGGCGATAACTTCCTGGGTTGCTCCTATCGCCTTTTTTAAAGATTGGGGAGATTATTGCCCCCCTCCAAGACTCTGGGATTGTTGATGTCTGCAAGATTTTATCATCATCATGAATAACTTTATTTTGGTCAGAAGACCATAAAAGTACAATAAAATATGTACAAGTACAAAGATAAGATCATAAATACAAGAAACAATTTTAAGAAATTATTAAATAGTAGGTTATCATGATTATTTAATAATGAAAAAAGAAAAAGATACAAGCTAAAAAGAAGCCATTTCTTTAAATAAAACTCATCCTTCTCCGCCACATACCATATAAAAAGCGGGAAACTGCATAAACAATAAGAGGATCAGTATCAAACGTTAAAACTCTACAAGCTTGTGCACATTGTCTGAGCCCCAAATTTTTGCACAGGGGAATAAGCCAACATTTTCGAATCATGCTGTAAACTGGACAGAAAAACATAATATCGGTAATATCTTCATTACAAGTTTTGCAAACTGGGCAAGTGCCCTCCATCAATTTTTCCCATCTGGATGTTAGCGCCCCGATTGGGAGAGTACCATGTCTCATCTGAATATATAATTTTCTTGCTAAAGGAGGTTGTACTAAATCCAAGAATACCTCCAGCCTAGAGTCAGTTTTCACCATTAAGAATTCAGAGGTCAACCTACCCAAGGTAGTCGAGCAGCATAGAATTCTGGAATTGTAAGATCTAACAGCCGCCAATATCTCGGTCCTTTGAGTCTGTGAGGAGGACGACGACGCAGCCAGGCGGAAGGTGGGCGAAACGGACTACGACGGTCAGACAACGCCGGAAACAGCCTGCGGTCTAGTTGCGCTCAGAATGCGCACCGTCAGCACACCTCAGCCAAGGGAATATAAGGAGGGCGGTACCCGGAAGGAGTTGTTCCAGGACAGCGCGGAGAAAGAGCGGAACCGGAGAGAGAGGACAACGGAGCCCCGGACGATCAGCGGAGACGTCAGCGACGACCCTCGGAGGAGAGCGGGACCTGAGACGGCCAGTGAAGCAGACGGGGGAACCACTGAGGCCGTGCCCTCAAGGGAGGAAGCGTACACTGCGCACAAGCCCGGCGGCCTGAGAGAGGGAGAGGACGCCCCGGGTCCAGCTGCCACGGCCCGGTTCCCGGGTCATGGCCACAGGCAAGTGCCACTCAAAGGGTCTTTTTGGTGGGGTAGCTGGGGTGTTCGTAAAGAGTAAAGAGCAAATACAGTCACACTCGAGGATAATCGGAACCCCTCACACCCCCTCTCACACTTACCGTCCCTTCCTGATTCCTATTTTCCTTTTTCCCTCCCACGACGTTTGGTGGCGGTGGCACGGTCACGTAGTAGGACGTGAAGAGAACCTAATCAGAGCGTTTCTTTCTTCCTTTTGGGGCTGCCCCGGGTTTTGGAGTTTCCCCGCGAGGAGAGAGAAGAACCAGAGAAGGGGGCGAGAAGGCCATTTCAGCCACCAGAGAAGAGAAGGAGCGGTAGCGGGACTATACTGGCTCAATCCTGATGCTGTGGTGCTAACTTGCAGAGGCTGCCCTTGTTTGATCATTCAGTTCACTTTTAGATAAAACGGACGAAATCCTGTACACTGTGGCTTGTTACTATTAAAAACAACAATTGATGGACAGAATGCAGAACAATGTCATACATTCACCCCAGTACAGAGATCTGGGCCTAAATCCATCGTTTTTTTGCTCACCATGCCGTTCCAGTTTGAACCCAGCCATATGCAAATCAGTCTTGACCCTGTGCCTCATGGGAACAGTCCAGCCCGAACTGCCAAGCCAGGTCCTCCCTGGACTGGAAACAAGCATCCTAGGACCGGTTTCTGGCATTTCAGCCGTCTTCAGCCAGGCTTGCTTGATTTCCAGTGGCATGGAGAGCAAGGGACCCACGTCTGGGCATACCCTTCCCACTCGGGGTGACAAATGCAAAAACAACAATTGATGGACAGAATGCAGAACAATGTCATACATTCACCCCAGTACAGAGATCTGGGCCTAAATCCATCGTTTTTTTGCTCACCATGCCGTTCCAGTTTGAACCCAGCCATATGCAAATCAGTCTTGACCCTGTGCCACATGGGAACAGTCCAGCCCGAACTGCCAAGCCAGGTCCTCCCTGGTCTGGAAACAAGCATCCTAGGACCGATTTCTGGCATTTCAGCCGTCTTCAGCCAGGCTTGCTTGATTTCCAGTGGCATGGAGAGCAAGGGACCCACGTCTGGGCATACCCTTCCCACTCGGGGTGACAAATGCAAAAACAACAATTGATGGACAGAATGCAGAACAATGTCATACATTCACCCCAGTACAGAGATCTGGGCCTAAATCCATCGTTTTTTTGCTCACCATGCCGTTCCAGTTTGAACCCAGCCATATGCAAATCAGTCTTGACCCTTTGCCTCATGGGAACAGTCCAGCCCGAACTGCCAAGCCAGGTCCTCCCTGGACTGGAAACAAGCATCCTAGGACCGGTTTCAGGCATTTCAGCCGTCTTCAGCCAGGCTTGCTTGATTTCCAGTGGCATGGAGAGCAAGGGACCCACGTCTGGGCATACCCTTCCCACTCGGGATGACAAATGCAAAAACAACAATTGATGGACAGAATGCAGAACAATGTCATACATTCACCCCAGTACAGAGATCTGGGCCTAAATCCATTGTTTTTTTGCTCACCATGCCGTTCCAGTTTGAACCCAGCCATATGCAAATCAGTCTTGACCCTGTGCCTCATGGGAACAGTCCAGCCCGAACTGCCAAGCCAGGTCCTCCCTGGACTGGAAACAAGCATCCTAGGACCGGTTTCTGGCATTTCAGCCGTCTTCAGCCAGGCTTGCTTGATTTCCAGTGGCATGGAGAGCAAGGGACCCACGTCTGGGCATACCCTTCCCACTCGGGGTGACAAATGCAAAAACAACAATTGATGGACAGAATGCAGAACAATGTCATACATTCACCCCAGTACAGAGATCTGGGCCTAAATCCATCGTTGTTTTGCTCACCATGCCGTTCCAGTTTGAACCCAGCCATATGCAAATCAGTCTTGACCCTGTGCCTCATGGGAACAGTCCAGCCCGAACTGCCAAGCCAGGTCCTCCCTGGACTGGAAACAAGCATCCTAGGACCGGTTTCTGGCATTTCAGCCGTCTTCAGCCAGGCTTGCTTGATTTCCAGTGGCATGGAGAGCAAGGGACCCACGTCTGGGCATACCCTTCCCACTCGGGGTGACAAATGCAAAAACAACAATTGATGGACAGAATGCAGAACAATGTCATACATTCACCCCAGTACAGAGATCTGGGCCTAAATCCATCGTTTTTTTGCTCACCATGCCGTTCCAGTTTGAACCCAGCCATATGCAAATCAGTCTTGACCCTGTGCCTCATGGGAACAGTCCAGCCCGAACTGCCAAGCCAGGTCCTCCCTGGACTGGAAACAAGCATCCCAGGACCGGTTTCTGGCAATTCAGCCGTCTTCAGCCAGGCTTGCTTGATTTCCAGTGGCATGGAGAGCAAGGGACCCACGTCTGGGCATACCCTTCCCACTCGGGGTGACAAATGCAAAAACAACAATTGATGGACAGAATGCAGAACAATGTCATACATTCACCCCAGTACAGAGATCTGGGCCTAAATCCATCGTTTTTTTGCTCACCATGCCGTTCCAGTTTGAACCCAGCCATATGCAAATCAGTCTTGACCCTGTGCCTCATGGGAACAGTCCAGCCCGAACTGCCAAGCCAGGTCCTCCCTGGACTGGAAACAAGCATCTTGAAGGGTATGCCCAGACGTGGGTCCCGTGCTCACTACGCCACTGGAGTCAAGCTATCCTGGCTGATGACGGCTGATAGCCAGAAACCGGTCCTAGGATGCTTGATTCCGGTCCAGGGAAGACATGGCTTGGCAGTTCGGGCTGGACTGTTCCCATGAGGCACAGGGTCAAGACTGATTTGCATATGGCCATGTCTGAACTGGGGTGGCGTGGTGAGCAAAATAACGATGGATTAAACCCAGATCTGTGACTGGGGGTGAATGTTTTGCCATTGTGCAACATTCCGTCCATCATCTTGTGTGTTTTGCTGTTCACCCTATGTGGGAAGGGTATGCCCAGACGTGGGTCCCGTGCTCACTACGCCACTGGAGTCAAGCTATCCTGGCTGATGACGGCTGATAGCCAGAAACCGGTCCTAGGATGCTTGATTCCGGTCCAGGGAAGACATGGCTTGGCAGTTCGGGCTGGACTGTTCCCATGAGGCACAGGGTCAAGACTGATTTGCATATGGCCATGTCTGAACTGGGGTGGCGTGGTGAGCAAAATAACGATGGATTAAACCCAGATCTGTGACTGGGGGTGAATGTTTTGCCATTGTGCAACATTCCGTCCATCATCTTGTGTGTTTCGCTGTTCACCCTATGTGGGAAGGGTATGCCCAGACGTGGGTCCCGTGCTCACTACGCCACTGGAGTCAAGCTATCCTGGCTGATGACGGCTGATAGCCAGAAACCGGTCCTAGGATGCTTGATTCCGGTCCAGGGAAGACATGGCTTGGCAGTTCGGGCTGGACTGTTCCCATGAGGCACAGGGTCAAGACTGATTTGCATATGGCCATGTCTGAACTGGGGTGGCGTGGTGAGCAAAATAACGATGGATTAAACCCAGATCTGTGATTGGGGGTGAATGTTTTGCCATTGTGCAACATTCCGTCCATCATCTTGTGGGTTTTGCTGTTCACCCTATGTGGGAAGGGTATGCCCAGACGTGGGTCCCGTGCTCACTACGCCACTGGAGTCAAGCTATCCTGGCTGATGACGGCTGATAGCCAGAAACCGGTCCTAGGATGCTTGATTCCGGTCCAGGGAAGACATGGTTTGGCAGTTCGGGCTGGACTGTTCCCATGAGGCACAGGGTCAAGACTGATTTGCATATGACCATGTCTGAACTGGGGTGGCGTGGTGAGCAAAATAACGATGGATTAAACCCAGATCAGTGACTGGGGGTGAATGTTTTGCCATTGTGCAACATTCCGTCCATCATCTTGTGTGTTTTGCTTGTTACTATCAAACAGGATCCATAAAATACCTCGTATGCTGCCTGGTCTCCATCTATACCCCGTGTCGGGCCATTGGCATCTTTACAAAGTGGTGTCAGAAGTGGGATTTCTGAGTCCCGGTGTGTCGAGCCATGACACAGCCCGTGCCTCTGGAGGATATGCTCACCCAATGGGCCGAAGGACAAAGACACTTGCAGCTGGTGTTCGAGCAACAGCTACAGGCAGCCAGATTAGAGAGGGAAGCCTTACAGGGAGCCCTTAAGGACCAGGCAACGGTATTCGCCTCGAATCAACAAGTGCAGGACACCGCTATACTGCGGCTTACGGACGCTATTGTACATACCCGAGTCCACCCCACTGTTCCAGGAACGGTCCTGCAGAAATATAAGGAAGGGGAAGACCCTGATTATTTCTTCATGAACTTTGAGCGAGTAGCGTCTACAGCGGCCTGGCCACAAGAAAGGTGGGGCCAATACATTGCACCACTCCTCTCAGAAGAGTTACAAGCTGCGTACCAAGCAGCCAACCCTGATGGGACGACTGCCTATGTGGATGTAAAGAAAGCAATCCTAGAAAGACTGGGGTTCGATCAAGAACATTACCGCACTAAATTCAGAAAAGAAAAGTGGACTACTGGGGATAACCCTAGGGCTTTGTATTATAGAATAAGGGATTTAGGTACCAGATGGCTGACACCCCACGTATCTACAATAGAAGAGGTTGTTGAAAAAGTCTTCCTAGAGCAATATCTAGACGCCCTACCACCCACCACAAAGTCATGGGTGAAACAACACCCCCATCTCACCACCGCCTCCGCGGTAGAAATAGCATGCGCCTTCCATAGGGCCCCCGACTTTAGAGCAGGCAATATAAGGCCCCAAAATCAGGTTCCACTTGTACGACCCCAGACGCAGTCCTCCTTTAGACCTTCCCTAAAACCCGAGTCCAGGCCCTTTCCACCCCTCCGGTCTCTTCCAAAACCAACTCCTGTTCCCGCAGGCCCTAGTGGACAAGGTCCTCAATGTTTCAGCTGCGCTGAATGGGGCCATATAGCCAGACAGTGTCCTCACCGAGCGCCGTCCACTGAACCCATGGAGGTGGGGTATACTCGGGGCAGGGTCCTGTTAACAAGGGAGGGTTCCCAACGCTACAAAACAGAGGTGTATTTAAATGGAAAGAAGAGACAGGCGCTGTTAGACACCGGGTGTCACGTCACAGTGGTTGACGGATCCCTGGTGGGAGACCACCAGTTGCACCCCTCAGAGCAAGTGAAGGTGACCTGCGTCCACGGGGATACGAAAACATATCCCACAGCGGAGGTCATATTAGATGTGGATAACGTCCCCACCTCAAAAAGGTGGGGGTGATTCCCTGTTTGCCCGAATCTGTGATTATAGGAACTGATCACCCCAAATTTGAAGTCTATATAGAGGGAACAAAAAGGAGCAACCCCTCTTGGCTGGACGAAGCCCCGTTTCATACGACTGAGATAGAAACACAAGAAGGTCGAGAGAGAAAAAGTAGACGTGAAAGGAGGAGAGATAAAAAAGAGTTCTGTTCACCACTATCACAAACTGCCTTTCCCCTTTCCCTTGCAGATACCGACGGAACACCACCCTATAGTTTCCGGACAGCCCAACGGAATGACAAAACGCTCATACACGCCTGGGAACAGGTCCAGAACGAGCCACCAGACCAGGTAGGACCTTACTTTGTAGTAAACAAGGGATTGTTGTATAGAGCCGAAAAGAAAGACTCTGTAGTAAGAACCCAACTGCTTGTTCCCCAATTCTTCCGGGATCATGTACTCCAGCTGGCCCATAATAAAATGGGGGGTGGCCATTATGGTAAGGAAAATACCCTAAAATACCTATTGGAGAAATTCTATTGGCCGGGTGTCTATAGAGACGTGGCAAAATACTGCGCGGCCTGCACGTGCTGTCAATACACGAATCCAGGGTCCATCACCAAAGCTCCCCTACAGCCGCTACCCATTATCGACATCCCTTTTAAACGAGTCGGAATGGGCTTAGTTGGGCCCCTGACCCCGTCATCCCGGGGACACCGTTACATACTCGTCATAGTCGACTATGCTAGTCGATACCCGGAGGCTTTCCCGTTGTCACGCATGACCACCCCAGCCGTAGCCCAAGCGATGATAACATTGTTTTCACGGGTCGGTTTTCCCTCCGAGATCTTGACCGACCAGGGTACACCATTCGTGTCACGAATGATGGGCCAGATATGTACCCTGCTCGGGATAAAAAGGATAAGAACGTCAGTCTATCACCCACAGACAGACGGCCTTGTGGAGCGGTACAACAAAACCATAAAAAACTTACTCCGCAAGGTCGTCTCAGATACAGGGAGGGACTGGGATCGGAAACTACCCCTAGTTCTCTTTGCAATACGGACACACGAACAGAGGTCCACTGGGTATTCCCCGTTTTAGTTGCTGTTTGGGAGAAAACCCAGGACTTTATTGGATATGGCTAGTGAACAGTGGGAAGGGGAAGATGAGGAAGGACAAAACCTGCTGCAGTATGTTGCCGATCTGAAATCCTCCCTAACACACCTATGGGGACTAGTGCAGGAAAACATGCAGGAAGCGCAGGATACGCAGAAAAGGTATTACGACCGCAACAGTCGCCTTAGGACGTTTCAGCCCGGGGACAAGGTTCTCCTACTACTCCCTTCCACAGAAGACAAGCTAATAATGAAGTGGCAAGGGCCGTATGCGGTAGAAAAAAAAATCACTCGCGTAACCTACAGCATCCTACTGCCCCACAGAGCCGGAGGTAAACAAATATATCACGTAAACCTCCTAAAGAAATGGGAGGAGTCCCCGTCCACTTTGGGACAAAGCCCTGCTTTGCTGGCCTGTAGCACCCCACAGTTAGACATCCCACTCCTGTCAGTCCACGACGTCATGGATCACCCTGTTCCCGTAGGGGAGGTGTTAACTACTGAACAAAAACTTCAGCTTGGTACTGTACTAACCACTTTTCCCGACCTTTTTTCACCCAAGCCCTGGGTTGACATCCCTGGTCCAGCACAGAATAGTAACCTTACACCCGAAAATTGTAAAACAAAAACCCTATCGCATCCCAGAAGCCCGTAGGGAGGCCGTAGAAAGGGAAGTGGTAGACATGCTCCAGGCAGGAATAATAGAACCATCCCAGAGCAACTGGTGCTCTCCAATCGTCATCGTGCCAAAGCCAGACGGCAGTCTGCGCTTTTGCATTGATTTCCGACAGGTGAACGCCATCACAAAGTTTGACACCTATCCCATGCCTCGGATTGATGAGATGGTGGAGAGGCTGGGACACGCTAGATACATGTCCACCCTAGACCTAACGAAGGGGTATTGGCAAATCCCGTTAGATCCCCACATACAAAGAAAAAACTGCGTTTTCCACTCCTTCAGGGCTATATCACTTTAAGGTCCTCCCGTTCGGGTTACATGGGGCCCCAGCCACATTTCAGAGGCTAATGGACCACGTACTGAAGCCGCACCAGAAGTACGCCGCGGCTTATCTAGACGATATCGTGGTTTTTAGCCACACCTGGGAGGACCACCTGTCACATCTCACCTCTATATTCCTAGCATTACAGGACGCAGGCCTAACCATCAACCCAAAGAAATCACTCTTGGGAACCAATACGATACAATATTTGGGGTATACTATACAGGAAGGACACATCAGGCCCCAGGTGGATAAGATCGAGGCCATCCGCACCATTTCCAGGCCACGAACCAAGAAGGAAATCCGGTCCTTCTTAGGATTCATAGGATATTACAGGCGGTTTATTCCCCATTTCTCCTCCCTAGCCAGCCCGCTCACTGACCTTCTGTCCAAAACACACCCCACACACATACAGTCATGGAATAGTGCCCAAGAAACCAGCTTTGAAGCCCTCAAAAGTGCCATTTGTACCGCCCCAGTGTTACGGTGCCCCGACTTTGATCGCACATTTGTTCTACAGACCGACGCCTCTGGTTACGGGTTGGGGGCTGTATTATACCAACCGGACTCCTGTGACGAACTGAGACCCCTGTTGTACATCAGCAGAAAACTATTCCCCCGAGAAACGAATTATTCCACAATAGAGAAGGAGTGTTTAGCCATTAAATGGGCTGTAGAATCGTTGCAATACTATCTCTTGGGCAGAAAATTTCTTGTGCTTACTGATCACGCTCCCCTGACCTGGCTCGCACAGAACAAAGACACCAATTCCCGCATACTCCGTTGGTTTCTCGCCTTACAACCTTTTTCGTTTCAGACACTCCATATGCCGGGGAGGAAGCAACTGAGTGCGGATTATTTGTCCCGGCATCCTTGCTGTGAATGGCCCCACCGTCCATTCCTAAGGGGGGGCGACTGTGAGGAGGACGACGACGCAGCCAGGCGGAAGGTGGGCGAAACGGACTACGACGGTCAGACAACGCCGGAAACAGCCTGCGGTCTAGTTGCGCTCAGAATGCGCACCGTCAGCACACCTCAGCCAAGGGAATATAAGGAGGGCGGTACCCGGAAGGAGTTGTTCCAGGACAGCGCGGAGGAAGAGCGGAACCGGAGAGAGAGGACAACGGAGCCCCGGATGATCAGCGGAGACGTCAGCGACGACCCTCGGAGGAGAGCGGGACCTGAGACGGCCAGTGAAGCAGACGGGGAAACCACGGAGGCCGTGCCCTCAAGGGAGGAAGCGTACACTGCGCACAAGCCCGGCGGCCTGAGAGAGGGAGAGGACGCCCCGGGTCCAGCTGCCACGGCCCGGTTCCCGGGTCATGGCCACAGGCAAGTGCCACTCAAAGGGTCTTTTTGGTGGGGTAGCTGGGGTGTTTGTAAAGAGTAAAGAGCAAATACAGTCACACTCGAGGATAATCGGAACCCCTCACACCCCCTCTCACACTTACCGTCCCTTCCTGATTCCTATTTTCCTTTTTCCCTCCCACGACGTTTGGTGGCGGTGGCACGGTCACGTAGTAGGACGTGAAGAGAACCTAATCAGAGCGTTTCTTTCTTCCTTTTGGGGCTGCCCCGGGTTTTGGAGTTTCCCCGCGAGGAGAGAGAAGAACCAGAGAAGGGGGCGAGAAGGCCATTTCAGCCACCAGAGAAGAGAAGGAGCGGTAGCGGGACTATACTGGCTCAATCCTGATACTGTGGTGCTAACTTGCAGAGGCTGCCCTTGTTTGATCATTCAGTTCACTTTTAGTTAAAACGGACGAAATCCTGTACACTGTGGCTTGTTACTATTAAACAGGATCCATAAAATACCTCGTATGCTGCCTGGTCTCCATCTATACCTCGTGTCGGGCCATCGGCATCCTTACAGAGTCCTCGCGCAGCTAGTACCCGGAGAGTCCCAAAGATGGGGCAAACCAACTTGATAGAGGAAGTTCTTTATATGGAGTAGCCATGGTATTTTCTTATAGTTTAACTGTCCCCGGATTGCATTAAATTCCGCTCTGAAAATTGCAAGTTCAGGGACAGACCAAAGCCTTCTCCAATAAAGTAATGGTCGTATAGCCACCAATTCACTGACGGATTCCAGATCCATGTCCAGGCGCAGTGGTATAAGAGGCGTGCTCTGGGGAAGACCAACCAGAGCACGCATAAAAGCTTGTTCTACCTTCCGTAAATTGGATGTGTTTTTATGGCCCCAAAGTTCAGCAGCATACAAGGCTGCTGACCTCACCTGTGTTCTATAGATCTCTAGTACAGGGGTGACAGGTTTAAATATAGAGATTCTATGGAATCTTCCGATACCCCCCGCTATCTGAGATAGCCTCAGGGAGGATTTGGCTACTTGAGCATTACATACGAAGTGCTCAGTCAGCGTGACTCCCAAATATATGAAGGTCTTAACTCTTTCTAGGGGAACGCCACCTAGTGCAGGGTTCGGGCTTGTGTGCCTCGGGGGATTGAAGATCATAAACTTGGTTTTCCCCAGATTGATCTCCAATCCCCTCGAGGCACAAAAGGTCATAAACCCGTCCAGAACCCGCTGGATGCCCGATGATGTCCGCGACAGCAACAATGTGTCGTCCGCGAACATCAGAGCGGGCACCCGACCAGAAGCCAAAAACGGGGCATCACTATCCCTGAGACTATTTAGTTCGTCAATCAATCCATTTACATATAGACTGAACAATGTAGGGGCCAGTACACAACCCTGACGTACCCCCAGAGTTACAGGAAAACGAGCTGATAGCTCCCCATTCTTCCCACACCTCACCTGTGCAAAGTTCCCTGTGTGGAGACGAACCAGCACATCAAGTAGGTAGGGTGGGAGGCCAAGTTCCTTCAGCACCATCCAAAGTTTCTCCCTAGGGACCAGATCAAATGCAGCTCGCAGGTCCACAAAAACAAGGTAGAGGCTGCCACCCTCCACTCAGGACCTGGAGCCGGAAGATCTGGTCCAAGGTAGAAATGCCCGTTCTAAAACCGGCTTGTAAGGGAGTCAGTATTTTGTTCTCCTCCATCCAGTCTAATAATCTATTCAAAAGAATTCGGCCCAGCAGTTTTTGAGTGGTGTCCAATAAACTAATGGGTCTGTAATTGGATGGGGCTAATGGACAACCCTTCTTAAAAATTGGAACAATCTCGGCTCCAAGCCATGTGTCCGGCAGCGCGGAGCCTTGCAGAACCGCATTAAACAGAACGGTCAGGTATGGAGCCCAGATTTTAGGTTGGGAACGGAAAAGGTCACCCGGGAGCTTATCAAGTCCAGGTGCTTTATTTAGGGGCAATCCCTCAATTACAGATTCCACTTCTTTAAAAGAAATTGGGTCTGAATACATAGCCTCGTTCCCAACATGAGGATCCTGTGAGCTAGTCCCCAATCCCGGATAACTATAGTCGGAGGGGGAGTCTAAAAATACAGCAGTCCCTTGGGATGGTATATTATCCTGTTACTGGGACGCAGAAGCCCTCAACTCGGGACTTGAATAAAGTTCTTTAAAATGCGCCTCCCAGACCAAGGGAGCAATATTAGGGACCCCTTCCTCCCGATCACCTCTCAATGTTGAAGAGGCAATGGCCCAAAAAGTCTTGGAATCCTTGGAAAGGAGTGCTTGCCTCAGATCATTCCATCTGGATTCCTCCCACTCTCTCTTAGCCCTAGTCAATTCCTTCTTATAGAGTATTCTAGATGTTCTAATTTTAGGTGTAGCCTTGGATTTAATTGCTGCAAGCATGTCTCTCTTTGCAGTTTTGCAGGCATGGTCATACCAGGGGTGTGTTCTGGGCCTTGACTGCCGAGTCCCGGCAACTGGATAAAATATCTCACCTAGACTCGTAGTCAACTTCCTATGTATCTCTGTAGCCTGCCTAGGAGAGACAAGACCCCCCATTTCAGTAATACGTGGAATGGCAATCTGGTAAATCGCTGCAAAACGAGTCGGTGAGTCCAGACATGTTGGCCATTTGACCCTTCTCCTATTATTAGATATAATAAAAGGTGGTGCAGACAGCTTTATACTTGGATCTGGGTTAGATAAACCAAATGCACCAGGCTTGAGCGTCAGAACCAGGGCATTATGGTCACTATCATGTCTACTAACAACCCTAAAATCTTTGAGCTTATCCCAGTGTTTAGCTTCCAGTAAAATATAGTCTAAAATAGATTTACAATTAGACCTGTTAAATGTGGGTAGACCAGAGCTAGCATTATCAAACCTTCCATTGCACGCCCATAAGGACATAGCAAGTGTGAAGGATTTGATTTGCAATACCAGCTTGGTCCAAGCCCTTACTGGGGTAATCGCGGGGGTTGGAATGCACCCAAGCGAATCAACTTCATCATGATTGCCATAATCAGGAATACTCAGAGGTTCATACTGGCAATTAAAATCACCACCCAGAATTATCGTTATAGAGGGATCAAGAGAGTGAATGAAAAGGTCAAGTGTAGTAATAGTGCTTGATTCATTCCCATTCGTAGTGGGCCTAGAATAAATATTTATAATGGCCATTCGTGACTTATCAGGAAGGATTAGAAGAACACATTGGATATCTGGGGAATTTGTTCCGATCTGGGTGGCCTGTATTCCCAAATGTGTTCCTGCCCAGATAGATAGGCCACCCGAAGGGCGGCCCTTGCCCCTGGAAACTGCGGGAATATCAAAGGTCGCAAAACCATGACATACACTCCCTTCCAAGGCCCAAGTCTCTTGCATCAGGCAAATATCATCCTTTGCCATAAAGATGAACCACTCCGGCACTAATAATTTATTTTTTAATCCTGCTATGTTCCATGAGAGGATTTTTATACACCCTTGCTTCATTTTTTCAGAGCCTTGCTCACTCCCCTGTTCTTTTAGGGGTGCCTGATCTCGAATGTCTTCTATTCTCTTTAGTACCCTCCCAGTATCAATAGGGCAAGGATCATCGCCAGAGGGTAGGGATGAAGTATTCTCCACTAATCCAGAACGACCCATATATTCGCTATTGTTCGGTTCTGAGACAGGGGTTTCAGTGTGAGTCAGTCAGTCAACCTCCTCTAGGACACTAAACCTGTTCCAATGGGCAAATGACTGAAAGGGCGGAATAGGATTAGAGGGACATTCCATGGATGACTTCCAATAATGAGACCCATTGGGTGGCAAGTACTGATTCCTGTCATATCGGGGCCTCTGTATACAATTCGGATTAAAATTTGAAGAAGGGTAAAAATAAGACAAATGCAGGGGAAATATCTGAGTATTCCGCCAAAGAGGGGTTCTACAGATATGATCCACTGCAGCAGGGTCTCTAAAGTTTATTGTTATAGCATCTCCTGCCACTGTTTTGGGACCCCTTCCTATCCAATCAGTTCTTCTTACCATCAACATTTCCCCTGAAATGTTAGGAGGGAGAGGTCTATTTATACTTAACCAATGGATACATTTATTTTTAAGATCACTCTCATATTCTTTTTTCCCCTCTTTATGGGCCGGTACACCTACTAAAACTACCACATAAGGTTGTGCTTCTGGGGGGAGATTTATTGAAGGCAACTGGGGAGAAACTGCCCTAGACTCCTCAGATCTCTTTAACATAGGTGTGGCAGTTTGGGACAGAATTGCATCCTCCTTGGAATGTGGTCTATGATTATCAGATAGATCCCTTGTGGACTGGGGAATAGAACCCACTACGATTAGTTCAGGAGGGGGTGGTGGCACGGGATTTGTACACTTATGGATACTTACTGTTGCCCCTAAGTTTATATTCTGTGCTACTGGGATAACATTTGTAACTACCCCCAAACTACCAGATTCAGACAATGGTATCTTAGCCTGGGGAATTATGGGCTTCGTTGTTCCGCCCACCCTATTATTTAAAATGGAAACAATTCTGTCTAGTTTTGAAACTAGGGGTTTGGTATGAGTGGCAATAGACTGTTCCAAACATGCCTGGAGATCAGCCACCATATTGGTGACCCAACATGGCACCCCTAATTGGGGATGCAATGTACTGTCAAATGGGGTCACCAAATTATGGTTGGCCTCCGTTTTTTTTCCTAGTTTCCTTGTTTTTTTAGGAATACTATTTTTCCTGGACTTAGGTCCTGGCTTCCCAGATTTCACGATCAATACAGGGGAAGAAGGAAGCAGAATAGGATGAGGGTCTTCAGCATTACTAGGAGACTCCGCTAGGGCCTGCACTAGTTCCTCGTCTCTCGGGGATTCAGGGGGCATCTGTGAACATGGCAGCTCTACATAAGTAGGAACAAGATAAGAATCAGGGGCCGTAGGATCAATAGTGGTTGCTGAGCAATCCCCTCCATAATCTTGTAGACAAACTGTAGGCGTAATAGATAGTCTCCTTTCCGTATTTTCTATTGCAGTGGCCACAACTCTGATTGTTTGTTGCAACATTTTATCAATGGCCGTGAGTGTTGGTAAAGGCTGAGGCAATGCTGCATGTAATCTAGTGTTAGGGCGGGACGCAGCAAGCTTTGATATCTTGCCCGATTTACTCATTTTCTTTCCACAATGGCATATACAGTATCAAAAAGAGTCCTGGACCAATGTAGCAAAAGTATAACAGTCAGATCATATAAAGAGTTAATGTAAGTGTCCCAACAAAGTACCTTCATATATTCCAACCAGCCATAGCAAATCACAAGGTTTTCTAGTGGAGGACGTTAGTGGAGTGGCCCAGCCCGGCCTCCACCGGCCACAGACGGCCCGCCCTTAGCCCGGGCTTAGCCCGGCGCCGCCGGCGCTGTCCCGCGACGCGGGAGGAACGCTGAGATTTAAAGCGCCTCCAGGCGCGTAGGCTACGTCTCCCGACTCCTCCCACAAACGCTGTGGAGCCTGGGAGGTGAAGACCCTCCGCACTGCGGCCGCGATGTTTTGGCGGAGCGGCGGCGGGAGGGAAGAAGGAAGAGGGGCTACAACAACGCCCAGGGCGGCCACAAGAATTAGCAGTAAGTGCAAGTGCAAGGTCCCAGTTCAAACAGCAGCTGGCTTTGTCCCCCGCTCCACCGGAGGAACACTGAGATTTAAAGCGCCTCCAGGCGCGTAGGCTACGTCTCCCGACTCCTCCCACAAACGCTGGGGAGCCTGGGAGGTGAAGTCTCTCCGCACTCTCGGCCGTGATGTTTTGGCGGAGCGGCGGCGGGAGGGAAGGAGGAAGAGGGGCTACAACAACGCCCAGGGCGGCCACAAGAATTAGCAGTAAGTGCAAGTGCAAGGTCCCAGTTCAAACAGCAGCTGGCTTTGTCTGCAAGATTTTATCAAATATTGGTATAAGGACCTTAGCCCAGTATTCAGGGTCTTGTTTGAAAACCAAAGGGGCTATGCCGTTGGGACCTGGTGCGCCTTCGCGTCTCCCTTTAGAGATTCTTTTACAGATCTGTAAGTTGTTTATCACAATTCCTTCGTTTTGTGCAGAGCCGTCATTGTGTAGTAGTGCCCATTCTTCTGTGTCCTTTTTAGGGGTATGTGGTTCTTTCCACCCTTCCTTTAGGTGTTTGCCAAGAAAGTTTGCCCAAGCTTCTTCTATATGGGCAAGATTCAATTCCCTTGTTTCGCTCGTCAATTCTGATATTGATCTTTTGCCAGAATTGTACATTGTTATTTGTTTTGGCATCATAGAGGAGTTTTCCCCAAAAGGTTTCGTCTGCTTCTTTTCTTAATCGCCAGATTAGTTTTCTGCGGATTTCTTTTTGCTGTTTTAGCTCGTGGCGAGCGGTGGGTACAGTCCTCACTTTGCGTAGGAGGTGGTTAATCTTGCGCTTTAGGGTTTTGACTTGGATGTTGGTACTAAAGTTGTAACTATTTCTTGGTGTATTGATCTTGCATTTTTTCCAAGCATTTTTGTCTATTCCGGCTCTTCCGCATAATGTTTTCGTGAACCGCACCCACCTCTCAATTGGATCTATGCATGCTATTTGTGCCTCTTCAAATGCTTGTTTTGCTTGCATTTGGAGTTTTAGCGGATTTGTGATTTTACATTTTATCCTTCTGTCGTTGAGGGTGTATTCTGAGCCAAATGTGTGGATGGCCAATGGAATTAATTTCGCTGGGATCCCAATAGTGATTTCCTGGGGGAGGTGGTCGCTGTAATCCATCGTGCCGATTCGGTAATCACTCACCATTTGATACATGTTCCGAGAGAGGAATGTGAAATCTATTGTAGAGCTGACCTTCGAATTATGAAATGTGGCCACTTGTGGGCGGTCTCCTGGAAATCTGCCGTTGAGGGCGCGTAGGCCCAGCTCTTCTAATTTTTCCAACAGTCTTCCCGCTATTTTAGAGCTGCTGCCGCCAGAGGTGTTGTCTTGTTCACATGGTTCCCATGCAAAGGTGTCCTCACGTTCTGTAGGCACTGCAGCTGGATTATTAAGCATGTTTAAATTAAAGTCCCCTCTAACGATAAGGTTGTTGGAATTTTCAGTTTCCAGTAGTTTTGTTAATTCTTCCTTCAGTTGCTGTGCTCCCTTATTTCTTGGGGTGTAAATAGAGATTTGTTAGGAGTATGTTTTCGTTTTTTTGTTCACGGATTGTCAGAAGCAGAGTCAGTATTGCATTTGGAGGAGGTAAGTTGTATGCCAGGGGTTCTGCTACAAAGAAGGTCTTGAGCGAGCAGTATATTGCAAGGCCTCCCTTCTTGTGGCCGAACGGTGAGCTCTGAGTGGCGGGCAGGAAGTTTAGATTATATCCCGGAATGGTCAGGGGCGAGTCTGTCCATGTTTGTGCAAGTATGTTGTTAGTTCTGCATCCAGGAATTTGTCACCTATGCCATTAATGTTCCAGGAACACAGATTGAGGTTGTCGTGTTCGTTTCCCTCTATTGCATTATTGTGTCATTGGTTTTTAGCGTTAAGGGATTTGGAAAGCCAGCTCCAATTTTAAAAGTTGGGCTGTTAGTAAAGGTTTTTTTTTTTTGGACTGGTCTTGATAAATTCAGTTCTCGGGGGTTTTACTCCGAGCTCCTCGAAGTACTGAAATCGTCAAGGGGTATTCGTTAGTTTTGTTAGCTGTCAAGGATCAGGGGGTCTGGATATTTTGGTTTAGGGAGTTGTCGGAGTTTTATTCCCCACGAGTTGAACTTTCCTTCTTCTTTTAGCAATCTTTCGGGAAATTTGGCCGTTGCCCATACTGTTTTTGTTGCTTCTACCCCTGGAGTTTCTAATGATTCTATGAACTCAACAGACTCCAAATCACTGGAGCGGATGTCTTTTAAGCTATCAATGGTTTTAAGTAAACGGAGAATATTTCCCCTTTTTAAGGTGTCAGTTGTGCCCCTTGATTTGTACTCCGGGTAGAAGACTAACATGGAGCTGCCTATTACCCCATCCGCTTCAAGTGTTTTTTTTTGCTGGAGGTTTGGTTCATCCCCTGAGCCGTTGATTTCTTCCTTTCCTTCAGCTTGTGTGAGAGCACTCATTTCTGTATTTCTCTTTTTTCTCGTTGTTGCTAGTCCTGTGGGGCTAGGTGTTTTTATTATGGTTCGGGTGCCTTGGATACCCCCTTGGCAGTTTGTTTTCGTTACTTTCTCTGTCGGGAGGGGTTTTCTTAAGGGGTCTCTTTCTGGATGTTCTTTTCCTTCGTGTTTTTTTTCTCCATCCATATTGCCCCTTTCTTGGGGGTTATGTTCCTCTTCAGATTCTTCTTCCAGTTTGATCTGGATGGCTTGCAGTGCGAGAGGTGAAGTTTTCGTACTGTTATTGCCCTTTCCCCAGGGTAGTGCGATTATTTTCTTTTTTTGGTTTCTACCTTTTCTTTTCTGCTTCCTCCCATGTTTCCCAGATAGAGTGTCCTCCGTAGCAGATTCTTTTTGTAGGTTTTTTCCTGGCGACAAAGGTGTTGGAGTTAAGGATGGTTGAGCTCCCTGGTTTTGATGGTTTCTGTTCGGCACTTTATTTTTCTCATCCATGCATGGATCGGAGTCATGGGGCAGTTTTTTGCTTTCATTTGTTAGGTGCAGGGGATCCAATAATGGAGGGATACGTACTTCTGCTCCCTTATTTGTCAAAGTATCTGGGCAGTTGTTTTTTACAACCAGCCTAATATCTGAGAGAAGATGATCCATAGCCGTTGGAAGTGTTGCCAATTTGTCTACTATTGTTGCGCAGGAGCAGTTGAGTTGTGTAAATTGGGTCTCGGTTTGAGCCCTTTTGACAAGGTTGTTTAGTTCAGCTAACTTGCCGTCAATGTTAGATACGAATATTGACAATGTATTAAGGACAGAGAGTTGAAGGTCCATTTTGTCTGACTGGTATTGAATGGCATTTACAGATAGTTGCATTGTGCGTAAAAGTGAGGACCAAATGTCTTCTTTGGTTTCGGTTGTTTCCCTTCTGGGGGTTCCCATATTAGAGAGACTGACCCCTCTTGACGGGTCCACCGGCTTAGGGACCAAATATGAGACTACAAGCTCTTCCCACTCCTCAGGGTTGAGATATGAGGTTTCTGGGCCACTGTTCGATGTTGATTTTGCCGGTGTACTAATTGAAGGACGTGGACTGGAAGGGACTGAGTTGGTGTCTTTTTGTTTTCTTCGTGCTAGTTTTTCCTCAAGCCGGTGGACATCTGTGTTGATTTTTTTCCTTACCCACCCGTTATCATCTTGGTTGGGTGAGAGATTTGGGTACTTCGAGTCTGCATATTCTGTTTGTTTTCCGGTTATTCCTAGGCTCTTCAGTCTCTTTAGTTCTGGTGACCCTAGCAAAAACTCCTCTGTCGTTAGTGAGTATTGACAGGCGGCTGATTCTATTTGCGTTGGTGGATCTTCGCAGAGCAAGTGTTCACCATTAAACATGTTACCCTTGTTCTTGCCTTTAGTTTTGCCTTCGCGCTTTTGAGAGTGGTGCCGAGGTGGAGTTGTCGTGTTACCCTCCGTTCTTTCATGTCTTTTTAGTACTCCGTTTACTTTTTGGCCACACTCTGCGGTTCCACAGAGATTGGAGAATTCAGCGTCGGAGGAATCTTTGTCTATATTTATATAATGTCCACTCAAGGACTTCTTCGAGTTTTTTTCCGTTATACTGAGATTTTGAGTTTGTCACTTCGTGGACCACCGCTCTAATCTCCTCTGGGTTTTTGGGGTCTCCCCCTTGTGGTTTGATGTTCTGGCTTACGGGTGGGTTCTTCTGACTGCAACCTTGATCCTGGGCCAAACCCGTGGCCTGCATGTTTTGATTCCCAAAGCCCATCCTTCCGGGGCCCTTACTCGAGTCTTCTCTCCTAGCAACTTTACTTTCTGCCGCGATGTTCCACTCTTTACTTGTGAGAGTTGCGTCATCGCCTGATCCCTCCCATGATGGTTGTAACAGGGAGACATCCATACTTGCCTTGCTTGGTTGTAATGGAGTTGGTAAATCGCTCATACTGGAGCTTTTGAAGCAGAGAATGGATCCAGGATCTTTAATAAATGAGAATTTCGTGTAGATTTTAGGCTGGAGGCTGGATTTGGTCGCAGAAAGTGTGCTTATGGCTCCTCTTCTCTTGGAGTTTGGGGAGACTTATGGGGCTTGTAAACAGGGGAGATATCAAAGAGGACTCCCCCTCTACTACGTTCCTCCTCCCCTCTGATGTCAGATCTCCCTCGCCGTCCACCTTCATTAGGTCGCCCTTTTGATTTTTCTTCCCTTTCCTTGTTCTCCTCAGATGGTCGGCGGGTGCCGTATAACTCCGTGTATTCCCGGATCTCATTGCACAGCTTTGATCTCCCTCCTTCCTTCCGTTCCTTCTTTCTTTCACTTCTCCCTTGGTGTGTCCTCCTTCAGGAGTGCGCCTTTCTCGATTTCCTTTTTCCCTGTGCCTTGTCTGAATCTTTTCCTTCTTTTCACCTTCCTCTCTTTCCTTTCCTTCCTTCCTTTTACATTTAGGGGAAGGCAGTAGATTTTTTAATTGTTTTTATTTTGATGGATTAATTTTTGACGGAGATAAAAAAATATAAAAACAGACAGGATCGGGGGGGGGGGGGGGGGTTTCGGCAGCACCCCGGGCCCCTGTTGCTGGGGCTCCCTGGTTTTGTCCTGGGTAAGTCCTCTCAGTGAGGAGTCACAGTGAGCGTGCAAATGAGGTCCATGCTCTCCGTGTTCCCAACACCAGGTTTTTTAAGACGCTCTTATGAGGCCTCCGTACAGTCCAGGGCAGGCCCGGACCAGGACAGACCAAGATCAAGTTCGAGACCGGGGCAAGGACTCTCCACCTGGACTCCTAATTCCCCGTTCCTGGCTCCTATGTGCGTACGTTGCCTCTGGATGCCGGGGGGGTTGGGCGCTGGGGGCTCTCCTCTGTTTTTAGCAGGCTGACCCAGCAGCTCAGGTGGACCACTACCTGCTGCCAGCAGCCCTTGCCGGGCTCAGCTGATCGAGCCCTCTCCAGAAAGCAGGCAAGGTGTTAATGCCCTTAGGCGATGCTTCGGGGGGAGCAGCAGAGAGTCACGTGCAGTGGGGAGTAAAGCTAGCAAGCAGGAGACGGCAGGAAGGCTAGACGACCAGGACCGCAATTGAGCGTTTGTGTTTGAAGCCTGTGACGCAGGTGAGGGCTGGGCACGGGGGGAGAGGCTGTCTTTTTGGAGAGACGAGCGACCAAGGAAGGCAAGCGGAAAATTCGTTTTTCCCCCAGAGAAAAACCTATTGTCGACCCCCTGCCACCGTCTCGCTGCCGCTCACCTTGCTCGCGTCTTGCTCTCGCCTCGCCTCTCCTCACCTCGCTCGTTGTTTTCCCAGCTCCTCGACTGGCTCCGTCTGGTCACAGCCAACGCTCCACGCTGCACCTCACAGCTGCACGGACACAACAGATTGATCGCACCTGGGGGCATTAAACCTATCTGTCTTGTTACTTGCCACCACTCAATGTCCATTTTGTTGCTTTTCCCTGCCATCCTCCTTTATTGTCTATGTTGACCCCTCCCACATAACCATTAAAAAATACTAGAATGCAGACAATGCTGGCGGTCAGATTTTTCTTTTTTGTTTTAATCTTTCGTCAATCACTCCCTCCACCCCTCCAGTTGTTGCTTGCCCCTCACTACTGTTAACACTGCTCCCAACCACCAGCCATAACACAAAAAAGGACTATGACATCGCTCTCTGTGTCAGTGCTTTTTTTTCCAATTTCAGCCATGCAGCACAGTAGCCATGTTGCTGTGCAACATGACTAAAATATTTGACAAAGCCAATAGCTTGCGTAGCCGAGACCTATTCGTTTTAGCCAATACTTCTTTTTAATACAACCAGTTGTGTATAATAACATATACTCATTGCTAATAAGCCTTTACTGTTACCTAAAGAGCCCCTTTTTAGCAACCTTAGAATAGAGAAAGTTCAACAGTGCTTTCCCATGCCTTGCAATTTGTATGCAGCGCCTTGATGCTAATTCATAACTCACTGTGGTACAGTGAAAGCATCGTAACTTATGAACTACACCTAACAAAAGGACCTCTGACATAAAAGCAGTAACCCATTGATCTCTCTACATATTAAACAACGTAGTGATCTGCATGTTACACTTTTTGTTTTGCAGCACGCATATTAACCCTCTGTGCTAAATTATGATAAGTCGAAGAGGTCACTAAATAAAGCACAGATCGTTCCTGAAAGTACTTTTGTCACTGAATGAGAAACGAGGACATGTTCAGGCAAGGAGGCAAGTTAATTATTAAAGTTTAGTCCATATGGGTCGAAGTGAAAATGACCCAATTGCCTCAACACCTGAGCCAAAAACCTGCCTCTCAACAACACACTGCATGCACACTCGTCCAAGCCCCCCACCTCCAAGCACAGCACTGTGTGCCTGCATCCCACCTGCTCATGCCTGCCTTTTATAAAAATGGCACGAGCAGAAGGACAAAGAGCGGGCTGGTTGGCCAGTAAAGCATTATGGGCTGCTGCCCTCAAAGGAACCAGCCAACAGCTGGCACTCAGGCAAAAGCCATAGTGCCTGATTTGCCAAACCAACCCTGGAGAAAGGCCTGACCGGTATCCCTTTAAAACACCAAATGAAATGTTATGTGTGGCTACGTGGTGCTGCGTGAGCCATGTTTGTTAGACATGCCCTAGTTTTGTTTGCCAGGAACCAGGCATAAGAAGGCCGGGGCATCGAAACGGAGCCCAATAGGGACCCATTTTGATGCCATGCTTTTGACTTCTTGTATACTTTAGCATACATCTTTGTGGGCTTAAAGCTCACCCATTGCTTTTCTTTTGTTTGTTTCAGTGTCCTTTAAAAACCCTTGCTTGCCGGTGGTCATTCCTGCCTCTTTCTCCTTCCTTTATGTCATTGGTTTCTTCCCAGGGAGCAGGGACTAAGTACTGTATAATTACGCTTTGTGACTATGTTTTCATTTCTGTCCTGTTACACGGGGTGTGTGTGTGTATTTGTGTAGCTTTCTTCTCACCCCCTCCTTCCCACATTGTTAGAACGACGTGCATGTGCTTCCCAATTCCAGCCTGCACAGTCTCACTAAGGGAGAAACTGTTACATTATAATTAAAAGCCCGAGGAGAATGACCCTAGATGGCTATATGAACCCCGCGCTGTCGCTAACTAGGAAGGCTCGGTTTCACTACTGTTGTAGGCCTTGAAATGTTAGGCCTTTGTCTTAACACAGCGGCCATCTTGAAGTTACAATGTTTTCCGGAATCCATGATAGAATAGCTCTGAAAATGACGTCAACCATTGCTGGTACTCTTTATACGTACGTACTACAGATAATTTGTAATTATATGGTAAATACTACAAAATACTTAACACTTCTTTAAAATTTATATTTTCCTTTTTTTTTCAAATGAAAACCGAAAATCATTAGCCTTTACAATATCTAAAGATGTTTATTTTTCTGGTACAATTTTAAAAGCTTGCCCCAGTACCTTCCAATGATTGCACAGAGCCTTTTGAATGAGATGGGAGCTCTCTTTCAGTAAAACAGCAGGCCCCGCTGGACTCTGCCACATCTTAAATGGCAACGGCTCACCTAGGGGCATATCAACAAGGCGGCGATAAAAATTTATCGCTGCTTTTGCATCCGTTTTCGGACGAAAAGCGGCAATAATTTTATCGCTTTATCAGCAAGGTCACGCTATCGCGTGAATCCTTGCCTTAGCACCCTTTCCCGTAACGCCCACCTGTGCATTTCTAATGAGATGCAAAGTGGGCGTTCCGTCCCAAAATAACTGGCGAAATGTCGCTAACCGACATTTCTCCAATTATCAATGGGCCCTCTAACAAGCATAGCGTTAAGAAAAGTAGCGCTAACCTTGGTTATCGCTACTTTCCATAAGCCTGCTTTTCCTTTGACTAAACAATGTTAGTCAATGGGTGGTAGATTATAGGGCTGAGACCACCCAGCCCTATCAACAAGGATATCGCCGTTTTACATGGAACATCGCTGGCAAACCAGCGATGCTCCATGGAAAACATCGCTATCACAGGAATAATTATCGCCATTGCACTATGCGTTGGTAATGCAGCGCTAGCATGGCGATAATTATCTGCGAAAGCCGGCTATAAAATTCCTCACGCTAAGGGCTGCCAGCGATAATTATTGCTGCCGCTTGTTGATATGCCCCTCAATCTTGTGAAACGCTACAATGTTTGGATCAGGCATAACGCTGGCATTTCTCGCTAAACACAGAGAGGCAGCCATGCTTTACATGCTTTGTAAAAGGAAAGCCTAAACGTGCATTAATTAGGGTGGCTACCACGGACTGAAATGTCCGGTTTAGAAATATCCGTTATTGGATCGGAGTTTTCTTTATTAACGGGTGCTCTGCGCACAGAGGGGCATATTAGCAAGACCGGTGATAAAATTATCGTCGTTTTAGCGGCAGGAAACTGCTGCTAAAACGGCGATAATGGGCTTGCTAATATGCGTTATAGAATTCCAATAGAAGCCCAGGTTAGATGTCCTGCACATCTAACCTGGGCTTCTATTGGAATTCTATAACGCATATTATCAAGCCCATTATCGCCGTTTTAGAGACAGTTTCCTGCCACTAAAACGGCGATAATTTTATCGCCGGTCTTGCTAATATCCCCCTTGGTTTGGCCAAGGTGACACAATGTGTCAAGAGGGAAATTGGTAATTTGATGGTAGACTGCCTGGTCCACAACACATAATTTACCCGCTGCTTGGCACATGTTAAGTTTTGCCCAATACAAGATGTTCAATCTGCAACACAGTACACTCCAGCTCTGTCTTTTATTGCATTGTGATCACTCTTATTTGCCTTTGTGCTACTTTTTTTTTTTTTTTTAATACTGTAACTGAATTTGTCTCTGCTACAGCCTCTACTCGAAGGCATTTCTGTGCATGTATCGCCCTAAAAGCCATGCTACAGTCTGACAAGCCCTGCCCATTAGTGCACGGTCACCTGGGAGGTGGCACGGGGTATCAAGTCAAGTTTCAAAAGCTTTATTCGACAGCATGTCATAAAAGCAAATACATCCTAACAGTTCCATAAATACCAAGGTAAAATAGCTTAAAAATACATTAAATCATTATGCTGGCAGATAACATCAGATAAAAACATCATCAATGAATAAAAGATCTTAAAAGATCAAACATTAAATAAAATTAATAGACATTTCTTGGTGGCAAAACACTCATTGATCAGCTTCAGTGGGTTTCAAAGTACGAAGGCGCAATATCCAAGCCCACCCCAAAAATTTAGCAACAGCAATTACCAAGCAGGGGGTGCAATCAGATTCTAAAATTCTTAAAGCTTCCTTGTAGCTACGTGTTCCCAAATTTAGGCATACTGGTTTTATCCATCTACGGCGGGGGGCAATATATAGCGGACACACAAACAACAAATGACCAGCATCCTCAATCAAGTCTAAACAATGGTGACATTTATCATCCTTGGAGATTGACCATTTGTGGGTGAAAGCTTTTACAGGGAGAGACCCGATTCTGAACTGGAAATACAATTTCCTATCCATGGGCCTCTCTATGATATCCCAATATGCCTCATAAGATGGTAAAAATTTTATATCAAAGAAACGGCCAGTCAAGTTTGAGCCTTGGCCAGCACAAGAGGCAGATGTCAGGGTCATATCCCAATACAATTTCTTGAGGATTGACTTTGATGGGATACTTGCACTGTTTATATCATTCCATAAATGCCCTAGCTCCAGTTTTGTAAGCAAGTTCTTAATTTCTTTAAGCCAAGTGATGGAATGAAAACAATCAGCCCTAATTATGTCCTTCAGGGCACTAGCATAATGTTCAAGTTCCGGCGTTGTCATGATCCGCCGCCAATACAGAAGTGGACGTAATTGTGCCAAATCCTCAATTTTTTTCCTCCCTAGATCGTATTTTAATGGGATCATTGGGGTACTTTGGGGAACACCTGTTAGGCTGCGTAGGAATTTATTTTCAGCCAGCCGTAAGCCACTTAGATTTGCAAACCCCCATAACTCCGAGCCATACAGCGATGCACTAATAACTTTCATATTATAAATTTCCAAAGCAGGCCTAATTGGCTTAGTCAATGAAGATCTGTGCTTGGAAATAATTGCACCTGCAAGCTGGTGGAATTTTAAGACAGTCATGTCAATGTGATTTGACCATTTCATGTTATGTTGGAGCGATATTCCTAAATATGTAAAAGCCTCAACCTGTTCCAATGGAATACCATTATATTTTATTACTCCTCTAAAATTTTGTCGTTGGTTTAGACACATAAATTTGGTTTTAGAGGTATTTATCTCGAGACCCCGGTCCTGACAAAATTCAGCGAATACGTTTAACGCTTTCTGCAATCCGCTTGGGGTTCGTGAAACCAACAACGTGTCGTCCGCGAACATGAGAACAGGCACTCTGGATCCTGCCAGGATAGGGGCATCAGTAGGGGACCTGCCAAGGTAATCAACTATCCCATTTATGTATAAAGAAAACAATGTCGGTGCCAGGACACATCCCTGCCGAACACCTCGTTCAACGGGAAATGGGTCCGTCACCTCCCCCTGGCTTCCCCATCTAATTTGTGCATAGTTGTTCTGATGTAGGCGGACTAGTAAGGTTAGTAATTCCGGGGCCATACCTGCTTGGGCGAGAACCTTCCAAAGTTTAAAGCGAGGTACCAGGTCGAACGCTGATCGCAGGTCAATGAAGACTGCATAAAGGGTCCCTTTGGACAACTTCACGTTCCTCCAGTAAAGAGCTAGGAAGTAAAAAACTTGATCAATAGAGCTGGTGCAAGGTCTAAACCCGGCTTGATATGGTGACAAGATGTTATTGTCCTCAACCCAAGATTGGAGTTTATTTTGTACCAACCGACCTATTAGTTTTTGTGCTGAGTCTATAAGACTAATAGGTCTATAATTACTTGGGAGTGATTTGTCACCCTTTTTATAAACCGGGATTATTTCTGCCCCTGTCCATGAAGGAGGAATGGGTGCGCCCATGGCCACTGAGTTGGCTAGCCATTGAAAGTATTGGCACCAAGATAATCTATCAGTTAAAAACACATCCGCAGGTATCCCATCCATCCCAGGTGCACGGCCCGCTGTTATACTATCCAAAGCTAGGTTAACCTCTTTAATTGAAAACACCTGTGTTTGGAAATAAACAGTGGGAGGAAGTGGTTGCTCTTCTGCGGATGGGACAGAAGCATACTGTGGTTTAAAAAAATCAACCCATTGTTTTTTTGCCACGTGGTTTTGTGGGGAGGGTGCAGAGCCGCCTCTACCCCACTTTAATGTGGCCCAAAATCGTTTTTGGTCTTTAGCCAAGCATGCGCGTTTCAAATCCTGCCACTGGTTCTCGTCCCAGTCCTTCTTAGCTATTACCTGAGCTTGCCTATAGAGCTTCCTGGCTGATCTCACATCTTCCGCTACTCCTGATCTCAGAGCAACACTCAAGTTCTTGCGGGCTATTTTACAGGATTTGTTAAACCATCCCTCTTCAGGTGGACAACCCTTAGTGATTTTTCCAATACTAGGGGGTTTCATAAAAAACCCTTGCAGTTTAGTGAAGAAAATATTATGGGCCTCGAGCATAACTAGATAGAAGTCAGAGTTAGTTGATTTAGGGCCTAGATTGGCCACCTCGCAAATGATAGTTTCCTTGAGGTCATTCAAGATTTCCACCTTCTCAATGAATCTATCCCATTTGACATGTCGCATGTTGTTTGATGTGACAATATCCATAGTTACTTTCCCCCCCTCAGTTTTAGATTCTCTAGGGGTGTTTGGTAAATGTAACTCTAGACACAAGGGATTATGATCACTTTCATCCCGTGTAATTACAGACATGTCATTCAAACTGCTCCATACTCTAATATCCACCAAGAAGTAATCGATTCGACTGGCAGACCTTCCATTATCAAATGTGCTTGCACCCTGCTGATCTGATTTAGTGCGCCCATTAGCGGCTCTAAGCCCTCTTTCTAAACAAAGGGCTTTGAGGTGGATGGCTGCAGCGGACCATTTCTTGACTGGGGGAAGGTCCAACTGGGGAATACCCCACCTGTTGTCCTCTTCAGTAGCAAGGAATCGGTCCTCCGGACCAAGAGGCTCAAAAGTTGTATTAAAATCTCCTCCAACAATTTTTATTATTTCATGGGGGAGCACTGCAAGCTGGTGGTCCAAGACATTTATCACCTCTGGCGAAGTACCCCCAACCATCCCTCGAGCATAAATATTAAAAATAGCCATACTCTTATTGTTAGGCCAGTTTAGGATTAAAGACATAATATCTAGCGATGGGAGATTAAGTTGAGTAATTTTACAACATAGTGACTGTCGTACCCATATTATCAAGCCACCAAGTGGTCGGCCTTTAGCTTTTTTAGTTGCAGGTATACAAAAGTTAAGGAATCCAGGGCGAAAGACTGGGGCCACAGACCAAGATTCTTGGAATAAAATGATATCAAATTGATCCACAAAACTACTCCATACACCGGAATGCAACTTGTTATTTATACCTGCAATATTCCAGGATAGAATAGCCAGTCCTGAATCAGATACGAGAGGATAAAAAAGGTGTTTAATCAATGGTCCCATGGTCTCACCAGTTTTCCTGTCCTGGCAATCACTAGCAGGACTTAAGATATCTGATGCGACATTTACCAATGAATCAAATACTAGGGAATCAGGTAAATTATTAGTCTGTGGATCCTGTATCTCACCTGATATCTTACCCGGACAATCAATAGTAGCACTTAGGTTAGCTGGTAAAGCACTTTCCAATGGGTTGAATGCTAAACACATCCCACCGAGATTATTTGAGGACTTAGACCCCAATGGGTCCATGACAGCAGTGCGAATTCTTTGATAATTCCCTGTTGTCTCAGTAGCTCTAATGCTAGCAGAAGGAATGGGGTCTGCCACAATTACGGCCAACCCTATATCCGTATTCACCACATTAGATCTATCTTTGAGTCAATCGCAATCGTTTAAGCCCGACAACACCTCAAACCTATTCTCCAGGCTAATGTTCCAATTGCTGGTGGAGACGCTCCTGCCCCCTTTACTTGGAGACAGTGTCCACCCTGGTCTTGGTGCTCCTTTATGAATGACTCGATTTCTCATATAATAAAAATATTTGAGGGTTAACGGGATGATAACACCTTGTCTTTGTTGCGGGGAATTTATGTTGGCCAAGATATCTGGGAGGACATCAGGATTGGAAAAATTTAATACCACACAATCCCCTTTAAATTTTTTCGGGTGATGCCCTAGCCATTGGACCCTTCTTGCCATAATAATTTCCCTGGCTAGTTTCTGCTTACCCCAAGGAGACATCTTCATGTTATTCACCAGCCAATACAAAGATTTACTGATCAAGGAAGATGTAGTTTCCGATTTGTCAGTAGTCAAAGCAGGAACATTGGCAAGAACCAATGTAAGAGGTTCTGCCTGGGAAATACATTGAAATTGGTTGTTTGCTGTTAGTACCTTAGGTGTGTCTGTACTTGCCTTTGGGAGATTTTTATTAGTTCCAGGTGGCTGAATTGGGATGTTCGCTTGTACATTTCCTATTTTTCTTTGCCCTCCGTTCGGAGGCACCCCATTTAAGATACGTACATTTGGGGATATAGGTATGGTTCTAGCGACTTCATCCACAGGTCTATTTATTATGGCGTTTAACCTAGCTATCTCTGCCGTAAGATGGTCGATTTTGGCTACCAATGGGGTTATAATATCTCCTATTTTAGTATCTATCATGTCTCTGATCTTTCCGGAGAGCTCGGTGTCTGGATTTATGTTGGAGACTGACCCTGATACATCTTCTTTGCTAATACTTTTATTCACAATAGTGACCCTTTTCCTCCCTGTGCGAGACCCATTACTTTTAAACTGGGACTTTCTGCATGCTCTAACTAGCCTACTTCTCAAGGGAAGAGCAGGCGACTGCGAGTCAGCTTCTGTAGCCGACTCATCTATATCTAATACAGTTTCTAATGGCGACTTAGGAGCTAAAGGCGGGCAGGAATCAAGTATGTCACTATCTACACTCATTAGATCTAGGGACATACTACTTGTTGCCTGTAAAGGAGAAACCAACGGTACACCAGACAAAGGAATCAGTGGTGGAGAACTAGGAGAACATGATAGCCCCAATGAAGTCCTCCTGTCGTTGTTAATTTTACTGACAATTTGGACCAAATAATTGTCCATAGTGTTAGTCATTGTAGAATTCCTAGCTTTAGACATTGCATCCATATGCGGCGGCTATCTACAGATAAATCTGGAAGTGGTAACCCCGAAAAATAGATGTGTTCCTCAATAACAGTACCTGTTTTGTGGCAGTCCCAAAAAGGTGGCTCAGTGGCACAGATAACAATGGTGTGGCCCGTCCCGTCCTCGCTCGACCACGGACGGCCACAGACGGCCCGCCCTCTGCCCGGGCTCAGCCCGGCGCCGCCCGCGCGCGTCCCGCGACGCGGGGGGAGCCTGGATTCAAGTAGCGCCTCCGGGCGCGCTTTCCGCCGGATGTGGGCGGGTCTGTGGATGGCTGATGGGGGCTGTAGTCCTCCTCTACAGCGGCCTCAGAGCGACAGGAGGCGGCGGGGATGACTACCAGCGCCAGTTCTGGAGGTAAGAAAAACTCTGCCCCTGAGCCAGGAACCAGGTAGGGTCTGCTGCGTGGCGTGTCAAATGTGGACTGCGGTTCAGGTTCTGTCCCCCCGCTCCACCGGGGGAGCCTGGATTCAAGTAGCGCCTCCGGGCGCGCTTTCCGCCGGATGTGGGCGGGTCTGTGGATGGCTGATGGGGGCTGTAGTCCTCCTCTACAGCGGCCTCAGAGCGACAGGAGGCGGCGAGGATGACTACCAGCGCCAGTTCTGGAGGTAAGAAAAACTCTGCCCCTGAGCCAGGAACCAGGTAGGGTCTGCTGCGTGGCGTGTCAAATGTGGACTGCGGTTCAGGTTCTGTCCCCCACGGGGTATCTGAAAAACACTGATTTCCGCTGTGCCGTCATCATATTAGGGCCTAGGTTATGAAAAAAGCAGTTTATTCATGAACATTTAGGGACACAAGACGGTTCATATAAATATATAGGCCCTGAAGGAGTTTCCCCTGGTACTAGATTGCTTGAAGGAAGAGAGACAGGAGTGCAGCCAGTCTAGAATTAACTATTAGTTGAACAAAGTGATATCTTGAGCTCGGTGTCTCACAAAGAGCTATTTGTTTTACTTTGAAGATGGAACATCTAGATACCGGCAGCCAGTGTATCGCGCAAAAAGAGGGCGGGAGTTGCATGACATTATATTGAGGTTAAAGAGTTGTTTTGCGCTGCCTTCTGGATTGTCTGCAACTTCTTAATCACTTGGCAAGATGCTCCACACTAAACACTATATGCAGTTCAGATGCAACAGGACTAGTCTGTTGATTTGTACTTTCGGTTTGAAATTCTCAGGTTATATTGGATCGGAGTGGAATATGGGACATACATGAACAGGCAAAGTCTTATGTTCACTATTGCAGGACTGGATTTCATCACATGTGTAAAATTCACAGGAGTTCCCTACAATTTAACCCACAACCACTAAACCCTGCAGCATTCTGCACTCAACCCCCCCCACCCCCCCCCCCCTTCCTTTCAGTGGCACATTTACATGCAGGAGGAGGACTCGTTGTGCCAATTTATGAACGCTCTGCTTTTAACGTTACCCCACCGAGACAGAAATTAAACATCAGGGACTTGTAGAATTTGATCCTGTAATATAAAATTGCTCTCTGAAGCACTTGTGGCTCTTTTGTACTTTTTTTTTTATTTCACTGCTTTTCCATCTGTTGCACGGCAATTGCTGAATGGTACATCATTTTGGAAAGCTTTCCGCTTGGCGTTCTGTGACAGAGGAAGCTGGGGAGAAATACAGAGTATGAATTCATTGTGCAGTTTTTGGTGGGTCATGAATATGCATGAAACATTAATTTTGTCTGTAATTTTGCCTTTCAGGTTCTGAACTCTGACATTTACATCTGTGGATGTGTGCAGGACTTGTGGATAATCTGTTGCATGGCCAAACACTCAAAATTTTGCACAGACAAATCTATTTATAAAAGACATCAGCATTTACAATACCACTAGCTCCAAGCCTTGCAAATGCGAGACCTATTGAATTGCAAATGCTTGTTAAAACTGTTGTTCAGCACCGGCAGGATCCGGCCCACTTAAAACTCTGGTACCTACGCTTCAGAATTTCAATGTAAAGCACTTACCCCCTTTGCCTGCAAGTGCACTATATTTTGGCAAACGTGCCACAAGAAGACTTATGCTGGCAATGAACAGCAGCACAGGAAACATGGAGGGGCCCCTTCCAGACTCGATCTGGAGCTCTCTCGCCAAAGTGCGGTGCTGAGGGGCCCCCCCTGGAGGTTGGTGGCCCACCAGCGCCGAGGGGGCCTATGTTACGCCCCTGCAGCGTACCCGTTGTATACTAGCGCAGTAAGCCATCGCCCACAGCTCCAGATATGTTACTAGCGATTTGCCACTTCGACCTCCAGTGCCGATTACAGTCCTAAATCGCAGTTCATGTCAGGCAGGACCTTCAGCACAACCAGCCATATATCAGATGAGAGTTCCTCTATCGAGCTCGGTCACAGAGTTGCTACCAGGGTCGGATTGGGATCAAAAATAGGACCGGGCACCCTAAAAAAAGTGGCCCCATTCGCATCCTTTCGTAAACCATTTGTTGTTCAGTATCCCATGGTTAATTGTTGGAGATAGCTAGGGTAAATGAATAACCTGCCAATAACCACTTAGATCAGGTGATGAACGCTCATCTCACTGAGCTATCTCTTGGGCCTACTGACAGATAGTTTGACAGCTGATGAGCGTGCAGCATAATAGAGCCCAAAATAGTGCTGTTTTTAAACAAGCAATTACAATTGCGCTACTGCTTTAAGTTTTATTTTTAAAAATGGACGGAGTCGCTACAGAGGTTGTGTCCAAATAAATATAACTTGGAATCTTTTATAAGAGGCGTTAATGTAACTATGGGCGTGGTGTAGGAAGGTGGAATCTGACTAATGGTTGCCCCCAACTTTTTGCCTGGTATTTGAGTGTTTTTTGACTAGTCTGGCTGGGATCCTGCTATCCAGGACCCCAGCCTATCTGCTTTCTCCCTAAAAACTAATGTGTGTACCCTAGGTACAAACCAATTGGATGCTGAGGATACCCTGACAGTCCCTTGTAGATGGTACCCTAGGTACCCAGGGCATGGGTCCCTCAGTAGGCCTACCAGGGCTGCAGCACTTATTGTGCCACCCTGGAACAGCCATACAAAATGACACCACCAGACCACTACTATAGTCTGGGTAAGGTGGTGCTAGCACCCCTTACAGGGATATAGGTAGTCTATATCCCACCCCATTACAACACATGTACTCTCATGAGTCACCCCTATGGCAGGCCTTGGTAATCCCACAAGGTAGGGTGCTGGGATGTGTGTGAGGGCGGACCCCTACCTGAGTAGGACCCCTCTGCAACCTTCGTAAAACCATTGCTGGGTTGTTTGTAGCCATATACTCTTAACCGCATTATAAGTCAATCGCGTCATCGCGATAACTTGAGAATGGCTACACAGAACCATATCGTGTTTGGTGTAAAACATGTAGGAATCATACCCCCAGTCCAGCCATGGGCATGAGGATACGATTCCCCCCTGCTAGAGGGGCGATATGGGAAAAGCGGCAGAATTTAGACACCAATTTAAAACGTGCACAGGTAACACAAAATGGATCCTACCGGCCACCTCCACGACTCTGGCTGGCTGTTGCTGGGGAAAACCCCAGCCGCGCCAGCTGGACAATAGGCCAGTGAGTGTGCTCAACAAGTTTGAGCACCGTGGACCGCGTGGGTGCCGAGATCCCCAATACCCGAGGACACCGGCCACCTCTTGCGTAGCACACGACCCTGGCCAGTGGGGAAGTTGTGCTTTGGCTCATTTTCGAGCCAACCATCTACCAGCAATTGTGCCAAGTATCAGCGCCCTAGTCCACTCCTGTGGCCCGTGGGTGCCCTTTTACGCACTCCAAATTGCTGCCTCCCGCGGTCCCTTGTCGCTCGACTCGTGGGCCCCAGCGGAGGTCAATCTTCACCAACGAGGGTTCCCCTGGTTGCTCCAGGCCTGCTCTCCAGTCTCCTCGAAGGAGACCTCACTCAGACCTTGCTGGTCTGCACCGTGGCAGTATTTGTTCATCCTGCGTGGGTTGCGGTTGCCAATGCTTAGTGGATCCAATCCGGACACTAACACCGCAGCGACCCTCATCCGACGTGGGACAGTCGCCCTCCAGAAGCTGGCCTTCCTTGAAGCCTCCCGGAGCCCGTGGCTGCAGATCCAAGCTACACCATCTTCATCCTGAAGCACCAGACATCCAAGGGCTATTTGCTTTGAGCCTCCTGGTCACTTGCTGTGACCCAGACTCTGTCCCCTCTGCTTTCAGGTCCTTTTCTTCAATCTTCACATATTTGATCCTCACGGCATCATCGACGCTTTTGGCTAGCAGAACTTTTGACTCTTTTTCCATAGGAAATCAGCCCGCGACCCGACACAAGAATCGACCTATGCACCCGGCTTCCCTGGGGCAGGTAACAGTGGTACTACGGTACTCCCGATGTGGTGGGCTATCTAAGAGCATAACTGTAAAGTTTTAACTTTGTACTCCTGCTAGAAGTATTTTTAAATGTTTTATTTCCAACCGCGACATTCTTCATAGGCTTGTATTATGATCCCGATAGCAGCTTCTTGCACTGCACGCGTCTCCCGTGGGTCCCCTTAAGGGGCAAGCGATCCTGAATGCCCTAGGCATTGCCTGTAGAATTGTCGTGGTTCTTATACCACTATTTTAGTATATGGTTTGGTCCCCCCCTGGGGCCCAATGTTAACAGTGCTATTTATTTGTAACTATCAATGCTTGTTTGATGTATAACTTTGCCTTAGCCTCATAAGGAGACTTGGGGATTCTATTTAGAATAAACACATACATTTTATATATATATACCTGTGTGGACTACTCTTTCATTTGGTCATTCAAGAGGTTATCTATGGTAAAACAATAAGCTTAACACTCCTTCAAGACTTAGCCTGAAGGCTGCTCTCCACAGCTACCACTAGGATAGCTTTCTTTAAAGGTTGTCTTTTAAACCTATCATCATAGGAGTCGAATTGGACTGGTGCAAGGTGGCCACTAGAACTAGTGACCAGCATATGCCAGGCCAACTTCTCACATTGGTGTGCAGCGGTTGGATTCAAGCTTGCCATTGTTTTACCAGATAACAAATTGAATTTCTAAAGTGAAAGCCACTAGATACCAAAGGTACATATAAATTACAAGCTTAGTATACAATAAGTTCTACTGAACTTAGAGTTGTGTGTAGAGGGTTTAGCACACCTTGACTACAACTCAAGCGAGGGTTCCGTAGTCCACACATAGTGTAGGTAGATACAGCAGTACCACTACACTAGTCATGTCTTTAAGTTCAGGTGCCCATAAGGCTCTGGAAGGACCCCAGAGGGTCCCAGTCGAAAAAGTATGACCATCTCTCTTTTGCAGAGCTTAGGGAGATGTGCACCTCTAGGAAACTTAAGACAAACAAAGTTGCCAACACTCAACGCCTCAGGGAAATCCTGCTCATAGCAGATTTTAAGCAGACTTTAGGGTCTGGTGGGGTAGATTAATTGGGTGGGCATCCCCCAGAGGAGGACACCCATGGGGTGGACTCTGATGAGGACCAGGAAGAGGAAGATGAACTTGACCTGGATGACCAAGACCATTCAAGACATGGGGATGATGGCCCAAGAGGCACTCTCCCCATCCCTAAAGGGAGAATGGTGGATCGAAACAGAAGGGCCAGGTCCCCCTCAGAGGGGTCCATCCACTCTGTGAGATCCAAAGGGACCTCTGCCTCTTCTCAGAGAAGAGAATCCTCCCATGAGAGGAAATGCAGACTGATCAAATTTGAGCAGGCTAAGCTACAGCTTAAGAGTGAACAGTTAGCATTGGACAGGGAAGCCCTGGAGCTTCAGAAAGCTTCAAGAAAGTGGGGTCTAGAGACCCCTGGTGGCAGTAATGAAAACCCTAGAGTTAGAGAGAAAGTCCCTGACAATAGGAACCTCCATAAGATTGTGCCCCCCTACAAGTCAGGGGATGATATCCACAAATGGATCGCTGCACTTGAGAGGGCCTGTAAAGTACAGAGGGTCCCAGTAGAGCAGTGGGCAGCAATCCTGTGGCTCTCCTTTGCAGACAAAGGTAGAGACAAGCTCCTCTCTGTAAGAGATGAGGATGCTGATGATTACTATATCTTGAGAGATGCTTTAATAGATGGGTTTGGCTTAACCATTGATCAATACAGACTTAAGTTCAGAGACACCCAAAAAGCACAGGATTAGGATTGGGTAGACTTTGTTGATTGTGCTACCAAGGCATTGGAAGGTTGGTTAAATGGCAGTAAAGTTAATGATTATAAAGGATTGTATAATCTCATCATGAGGGAGCAGATTCTTAATAATTGTCATAACCAACTCTTACACCAGCACCTGGTGGACTCTGATCTGACCTCTCCCCAAGAATTGGGAAAGAAGGCAGACAAATGGGTCAGAACCAGGATCAGGCCCAAGAACCAAGGTGGTGAACAGAAGAAAGATTCTACCAAACCCAAAGAGAAAGGTGGGGATAATAAAACAGAAAAGTCCCCTGAAGAGCCACAAAATCCCAGTGCTGGGGGTGGGTCCCAAAATCCTTCCTCTTCAAAAAAGAAACCATATTGCCATGTGTGTCAGAAGCCTGGCCACTGGAAAACTGACTCCAGTTGTCCAAAGAATGGCAATAAAGAAAATGTTCCTCCAGTTACAGCTCCAACACCTCCTGTTGCTACTAGTAGTAATCCCCCAGGTGGTGGGAGCGCACCCAAAAACTTAGTTGGGCTTGCTTGGGGAACGCAGGTGGACTCTGGCCTAACCAGGTCCCCTGCACAAGCAACTCTAGTCTGTGATGGTGGCATGGGGTTTGCCAACTTTACCATGAGCCCCAGTATTCTGGGCAGGTACACACAAGAGCACATGATCAATGGTCAGAAGGCTGTGGCCTACAAGGACACAGGGGCCAGTGTCACCATGGTGACCAAGAGACTAGTGCCCCTAGAACAGCTTTTACCTGGGTTTAGCCACCAGGTGACCAATATAGATGGAATCAGGACAGACCATCCCATGGCAGTAGTAAATCTCAGCTGGGGAGGGGTCACTGGCCCAAAGAGAGTGGCAGTGTCCCCAAACTTGCCTGTAGATTGTCTACTGGGGAATGATCTGGAAATCTCAGCCTGGGCTGAGGTTGACCACAAGGCCCATTTGAAAATGGTAGGAATTCCTGAGAGAATGGATGAGACCTTACAGGCCTCACCTCCACCCCAGGAGCAAGTAAAAAGAGTCAAGCCTGAAACTATGGATCACTCTACCCAAACCGAGAGCATAGGGGGGAGAGGAACAGTCCTCCCCCCACCAGACCAAGGGTGAGGGTCAAGTTTCTAAGGGAACTGATACTGCCCCTTGTGAAGTAACTGCCCCAGAAGTGGACAGGCCTGGCCTGGTCACCTCTCTGATGGCAGGGGATCCTTCCAAGGTGGTACCCAGTCTGGAGCAGGTATCCTGCCCCTCTCTACCCTGCCTCAGTCAGCCCAGGGCTGCGGAGGTCAGTGGACCCTTAAAGGGCCCCTGTCCAGAGGAACCCCCTCATCAGCAGATTAGGGACACCCAGCAGAGTAGTTTCAGCCAGGTGAATATTCCTCTACAAACTGAGGGATCCCCCTTACCCCTAGGTATAGGCACCCCGCAAATGGATGTTGTTGAGCACAGGGAAACCTGGGGCCTAGCTGCCCCAAACCTTCCAGTGCCCTCCACTATTCCAACCAAAGGGATCCAACCCCCAGCTGTAGGCAGCCAGAGGTTGACCCCTAGGGCCAGGTATGACACAGTCATGGGCAGAAAGGCTTCCATAGTGGCCAGTGATCTGAGGAGGTTGAGACCAACCCAAATAGGGCCTCACTTCCAGACTCAGACACCCCACCAGACCACCTCTGACCCAAAAACCAATACAGGTAATTTCCCTAGACTTTGGAGAAACTCTAGAACCCCTTGGGGTAGAATTTCCCAAGTGGACCATGAGACAGGGAGCAACTATGCTAGTGCAGGTTCTTCCTTATATGGCCACTCAGGAAATAAAGGCTTATCTGGACAAGGTTAGCCTTATCTCCTTTCGTTTTTGGGGGGGGGGGGGGGGGTTATGTAGGAAGGTGGAATCTGACTAATGGCTGCCCCCAACTTTTTGCCTGGTATTTGAGTGGTCTTTGAATAGTCTGGCTGGAATCCTGCTATCCAGGACCCCAGCCTATCTGCTTTCTCCCTAAAAACTAATGTGTGTACCCTAGGTACAAACCAATTGGATGCTGAGGATACCCTGACAGTCCCTTGTAGATGGTACCCTAGGTACCCAGGGCATGGGTCCCTCAGTAGGCCTACCAGGGCTGCAGCACTTATTGTGCCACCCTGGAACAGCCATACAAAATGACACCACCAGACCACTACTGTAGTCTGGGTAAGGTGGTGCTAGCACCCCTTACAGGGATATAGGTAGTCTATATCCCACCCCATTACAACACATGTACTCTCATGAGTCACCCCTATGGCAGGCCTTGGTAATCCCACAAGGCAGGGTGCTGGGATATGTGTGAGGGGGGACCCCTACCCGAGTAGGACCCCTCTGCAACCTTCGTAAAACCATTGCTGGGTTGTTTGTAGTGTAGCCATACCATATACTCTTAACTGCATTATAAGTCAATCGCGTCATCGCGATAACTTGAGAATGGCTACACAGAACCATATCGTGTTTGGTGTCAAACATGTAGGAATCATACCCCCAGTCCAGCCATGGGCATGAGGATACGATTCCCCCCTGCTAGAGGGGCGATATGGGAAAAGCGGCAGAATTTAGACACCAATTTAAAACGTGCACAGGTAACACAAAATGGATGCTACCGGCCACCTCCACAACTCTGGCTGGCTGTTGCTGGGGAAAACCCCAGCCTCGCCAGCTGGACAATAGGGCTCCTGTGGCAGGGAGGTGCTAGCATCTCCCCAGACAGGATTATGTGGATTGGAACAGGGTGGGTGCACCAAATGTCCTTTCAGAGCTGCATGTAGGCAGCTGCAGAGGCCTCATTCTGCATACACCGGCTGGAACCGGTTCAAGGGCATCCTGCCCCATGCCCAGGCGGGAAACACAAAGGGGAGAGGGTCTAGCCACCCTTTCCCGCCTCACCATTGATTGGTGGATACTATTCTGGACACTCCCCTCATCTTGGGGATAAATGTGAATAACGTGGCCCCAGAGCCTCAGATTAATCTTGAACTTTGGATTCTTGAACTTCGACTTGCTGCTGCCCAGCTGGCGGAAGAAATCTCCCTTGGGATAAAGGAGTTATCCCCCTGCTTGGCAGGCACCTAAAACACTGCAAGTGACCCGGTTGGAACTTCGCTGCTCCTACGGACTTAGACGACCTTCAGCTCCCTTGAGGTGGGTTTCCAGCGCATCCCAGAGGCCAGTGAGTGTGCTCAACAAGTTTGAGCACCGTGGACCGCGTGGGTGCCGAGATCCCCAATACCCGAGGACACCGGCCACCTCTTGCGTAGCACACGACCCTGACCAGTGGGGAAGTTGTGCTTTGGCTAATTTTCGAGCCAACCATCTACCAGCAATTGTGCCAAGTATCAGCGCCCTAGTCCACTCCCGTGGCCCGTGGGTGCCCTTTTACGCACTCCAAATTGCTGCCTCCCGCGGTCCCTTGTCGCTCGACTCGTGGGCCCCAGCGGAGGTCAATCTTCACCAACGAGGGTTCCCCTGGTTGCTCCAGGCCTGCTCTCCAGTCTCCTCGAAGGAGACCTCACTCAGACCTTGCTGGTCTGCACCGTGGCAGTATTTGTTCATCCTGCGTGGGTTGCCAATGCTTAGTGGATCCAATCCGGACACTAACACCGCAGCGACCCTCATCCGACGTTGGACAGTCGCCCTCCAGAAGCTGGCCTTCCTTGAAGCCTCCCGGAGCCCGTGGCTGCAGATCCAAGCTACACCATCTTCATCCTGAAGCACCAGACATCCAAGGGCTCTTTGCTTTGAGCCTCCTGGTCACTTGCTGTGACCCAGACTCTGTCCCCTCTGCTTTCAGGTCCTTTTCTTCAATCTTCACATATTTGATCCTCACGGCATCATCGACGCTTTTGGCTAGCAGAACTTTTGACAATTTTTCCATAGGAAATCAGCCCGCGACCCGACACAAGAATCGACCTATGCACCCGGCTTCCCTGGGGCAGGTAACAGTGGTACTACGGTACTCCCGATGTGGTGGGCTATCTAAGAGCATAACTGTAAAGTTTTAACTTTGTACTCCTGCTAGAAGTATTTTTAAATGTTTTATTTCCAACCGCGACATTCTCCATAGGCTTGTATTGTGATCCCGATAGCAGCTTCTTGCACTGCACGCGTCTCCCGTGGGTCCCCTTAAGGGGCAAGCGATCCTGAATGCCCTAGGCATTGCCTGTAGAATTGTCGTGGTTCTTATACCACTATTTTAGTATATGGTTTGGTCCCCCCCTGGGGCCCAATGTTAACAGTGCTATTTATTTGTAACTATCAATGCTTGTTTGATGTATAACTTTGCCTTAGCCTCATAAGGAGACTTGGGGATTCTATTTAGAATAAACACATATATTTTATATATATACACACCTGTGTGGACTACTCTTTCATTTGGTCATTCAAGAGGTTATCTATGGTAAAACAATAAGCTTAACACTCCTTCAAGACATAGCCTGAAGGCTGCTCTCCACAGCTACCACTAGGATAGCTTTCTTTAAAGGTTGTCTTTTAAACCTAACATCATAGGAGTCGAATTGGACTGGTGCAAGGTGGCCACTAGAACTAGTGACCAGCATATGCCAGGCCAACTTCTCACACGTGGCCTAAAATGTAAGTTCAGATGCTGTGCTTTCAAGGCGAGTCACCTTATCAGTATAGGAACGCCTCTGCTGTTAGCGAGTCCAAATACATTACAGAAAAAACACGTAAAACAAGTCAGCCCATTTGACTTTACCAGTGCTTATTAGCCCTGATTTTTATTCAATATCATATAAATGAGTATTCTTCCCTTCACATATTTCCAATGTAGTCTCCCTGTGTTTGTTGATTATTCGCTTGTCTCATCACATTTTATTCTTAAGTCTCTCAATCTGCATGCCTCACACTTCATCTTCTGCCCTTTCTTTTCATTTTCTCCTTCTGCATTCTTTTGTGACCTCCACTTCCATGTCCCCTCTCTTACACACACACACACGCACACACCCACACACGCACACACCCACACACGCACACACCCACACACGCACACACACACACGCACACACCCACACACGCACACACCCACACACGCACACACCCACACACGCACAGAAAAGCTGAATTTCTTTTCCTTTGGTGCTAATGTTTTGACAGCAGTATTTGTGCACCTTAAACTAAAATGGTTATTCCGATTGACAAATATACAGCTATTGCTCTGTGCTCTCAGAAGAGAGGCCAAGAACTGGATGAGTAACACCTTTGTGACCCACTACCAGGCACCGCGAAAAACACGCACTGCCTTCAGGCTCCTCTCTAGAGCTTTGAATCGTGTCCAGCCTTCAACACGCACTAACAACCTGAAATCACTCAAACAGGAGGACTCAGTTGACAGAATGCGCTAAGAAAAGTCATAAGCAGGGCCACCAGAATTATGTGGCAGGAGTCACTAAATTATGCGATAAGAAAAAGCAAATTATGTGGCATAATGTAGCAAATTTTTAAGCAGTAATGCTTTACTATTTTGCATTTTTACACATGTAAACACTAAAGGATCCAAGATCAAAACATAAATACTGGCATTAGCAACTGAAAGATGGCCTGCCTCTGTAAGGCAAAGGGTCTGTCACTGCGCTGGCACATGTGCTACAGCGTTTTCAGCAACTTTGGATCTCTACGAGCTAGAAACACTTTATTTTTGGTTAAAATCTGCAAATTATGCAGGAGATTAAGTATGTGGAGAGTGCAGCAAATTAATAACTATGAGGAAAAGGCCGCAGTCGCATAATCACTTAACTCCAGTGGCCTTGGTTTCTTGAAAAACTAAACTACAGAAATGCACCTGAAAGAGGGAAATCGGTTATCGTACAAATAAAACCTGTGAAGTGTGATAGTGTCCGCCTGGGACGACTCCTGGTGGCCCTCAGCTCTGGGCTCCGCACCAACACCCTCGGACCACACACGCAACCTGGGATTCATCCTGGACTCCTCCCTCACAATGACCAAGCAAGTCAACGCGGTCTCTTCATCATGCTTCAACACCCTGTGCATGCTCCGAAAGATCTTCCGGTGGATCCCCACCGAAACCAGAAAGACGGTCACCCAGGCACTCGTCACCAGCCGACTTGACTACGGAAACGCCCTGTACGCAGGAACCACCGCCAAACTTCATAAACGACTACAACGCATACGGAACGCCTCCGCACGACTCATCCTCGACATCCCTCGCCACAGCCACATATCCACCCACCTGACAAAACTACACTGGCTCCCCGTCAACAAGAGGATCACATTCAGACTCCTCACCCACGCACACAAAGCGCTCCACGACGCAGGCCCAGAATACCTTAACAACCGCCTCTCATTCTACACTCCCTCCCGCCAGCTCCGCTCCGCCAGCCTCGCACTCGCCACCGTCCCACAGATCCGCAGAACCACCGCCGGAAGATCATTCTCCTACCTGGCAGCCAAGACATGGAACTCCCTCCCCGCACGACTACGAACTACCCAGGACCACCTCACCTTCAGGAAACACCTCAAGACCTGGCTCTTTGAGCAGTAGCAGCACCCCCCCCTCCCTTCAGCGCCTTGAGACCCTCACGGGTGAGTAGCGCGCTCTATAAATGTCATTGATTGATTGAGTGTCTGCATCCGTGACCGACTACACAGGGCTCTCACGTGTCGAGCAAAGAGATCTGTACTTTGCAATGTCTTTGAATAACTATGGGGCATATTATCAAGGACGGCGTTAAAATTATCGCCGGTTTAGCGGCAGAAAACTGCCGCTAAAGCGGTGATAATTTACTTGATAATATGCCCGTAAGAATTCCAATAGAAGCCCATGTTGACACCAGAACATGGGCTTCTATTGGAATTCTCAAGGGCATATTATCAAGCCCATTATCGCCACTTTAGCGGCAGTTTTCTGCTGCTAAACCGGCGATAATTTTTAACGCTGTCCTTGATAATATGCCCCTTATAAATAAGGCCTTGTAGTGGAGAACCATTTCACTATCTGTTTTTATTGCTACTGCTTAGCCCTGTCACTGCCCTCGTCCTAATCAAGGAAAACCATAAATATTGAATCGGCGTTCGTGCCTTTATAAAGAGTGTGGATAAAACAAAGATAAAATAACATCCGAGCTCTCTTCCATGAGGGCTTACGTATGGCCTGGTCCAGCTAAAATCCGGAGCAGGGGCCCCTCTGTGTACATTGTACACAGAGGGGGGCCCCTTAAACTTTCGTTACGCCACTGGTCCACCCCGGAAAAAGGAGGTCAAAGTCTGTCCACACGCCTGGTTTTCGTCAATAATGAATCGGCCCAGCAGGGAGGAGAGGTCACAAAGACCAACCTGGTCTCTGCTTTTTATGACTGGCGAGGTTAATCAACAAACACCACCGCCCACCTGGTGGGTTGTGGGTGGACACGCACCACTACCAGTTCATTTCCCCCAGGAGGACCCAGAGCACTAACCTAGAGCCCCTGTAACCTCAGCAAGAGGGGTTGCTTTAAAGAGAGGTGTGTAGCAGGTGCACTAACCGGTGGAACTATCTCGCCATCCTCCAACCCCGAAATATCGATATTACTACAAGTAATAGAAAATATAATCAAGTGCACCTACCGGCGCAGCTGCCCCAACTCTCTTCAAACAAGAAAAGAACGCGCGCATACGCACAGGGCCGTTGTCGGTACTAGATTCAAACGGGGTAGAGTCGGGCTCTCAGTTTCTAACAATCTCCAAACAAAGGAGCCCGGAGAAAGCGCGTGGACCCTGCACCCCGTGCAGCAGCAAAGGTGAACGAAGGAAGGCGGAACACGAGTGCAGAGAAGCCGACGTTACGCGGCGCGCGCAGCGCTCCCGTCTCAAAGCAGAGTGACGTAACTGACGCGACCTGGATGGACTGCGCCTCCCAGGGTTCTCGCGCACTCCCTATTGGCGTAGCGTTGGACGCTCAGCTGAGCTCAGGGGCACGTGGGGGCTCCGCCGGTGCTTGCAATGTTTACGCGCGCACCACGCACTTCCAGTTTAAGCGCCTGCCCCTCAGAGTTGAACAGGGATTTAATGTCACGGGCTTGGCCCTCAAAACTGCTAAGGACGTAGCGCAATATCCGCTCCAACTTTTCAAATGTTTTTATATGTGACAACTGCCCAGTTTTTCCCGGGACAGTCCCGACACTTTGAAGACTTTCCCGGGTAATTCACTATCCCGGGACAGTCCTGGGAATTCAAAAATCTGAAATGTCGCCTAAATGTGTGTAGTTATAGTCTGAATGAGAAAAGAGCTTTGTGTGCATGTGAAGGAGGGTCCCGCGGTGATACCCCCTTGCTGGTTCTCTGCCTCCTGTGCGCCATGAAGTCCGCCATACATGAGCTACAATGTGAGGGCTAGTCCCAGGGCACTCGTCGCCCTGCGCGTGATCCTCGGGTGTCGTATCACCTGCATCCCGACGAGCTGCCATGTTCATAGCTATCTGCTTTATTATGCATGCTTCTGCCCACTGCAAGAACCCCGGTCCCAATTACTTCTGTATTCCGCCCCTTTCCCGTTTTCCATTACCGCGGTCTCACGCATGCCTGTGCGCGCATGCCTCTTGCAGCCTCCTCATTTGGCTTCTGCTGGTGCCCGGACCGCCACCCATCCATCTCCGACCATAGGTGTGCCCTATTCATGCTCCACCTGCCGTGTGCTGCCCTCGCATAACACTGCCTCGTCCTTGGCATGATCTCTGTAATGTTGGGCCTCAGGCCCACATGACGATGAAGAAGTGACACAGACACATGGACATATCGGGTAGTAACTGGCCACGAGCACGTGCACTCGGGCCCTTTTATTGACGGTGCCACGTCACTCGTGGCGCCCGTGATGGATGGGTGTGGGGTGCAGTGTGTCCAGCCCTCGAGGGAGTGGCTGGGATTACAGCTTCCTGCGGGACACTAGAACGTGTCCCGCAGGACACTACATTCCTCCCCAACTTTATTGAAGGACAAGCAAAGTGTCAGTCCAACCTGTGGGGAAGAAACAAACAATTAACTAAATACCACAGGGTCCGTCTGTCTCTCGAGCCAGGTGGCCGGATGACCTCTGACATGGGCTGGTGAACTTGGCTGGCAGTAGGACCTTCTCGGCAGACACCCGTACTTTAACTTGAGGGACTCCGGACACGACTGCTTGCTTGGAGACGTCCGCTGCATACCATCAGTTCGCTGACAATGCCATGTCTTGCTGTCCTGCATGGCTTTCTCTTGGCTGACGTCGGTGATGGTCTGTGGTGAGTTCTAACAGTTCTTGTTGGCGTGCTGCGTCATGACCGTGGATGGAGTCTCACGTGAGGGTTCACAGAGTTGTTGCTGGACCGACTGTCCCTGTTGAACTGCTTGGCTCCGACCGGTACCATGCCGGTGGGGCAATGTCTCTCCTCGCTCTCCCACCTGGGGAGGCCCGTTGTCGGGGTTGCTGCTGGACTGCAGGAAGGCTGCGCTGGGGCCGCCGCTTGTGTGCCGTCTGGGGGCAGCTGCAGGACCGTCGAGGAGCCGTTGCTTGGTCGCACGCACAACCCTCACGGGTTGGATGAGTCTTGGTCAAGACTTGCACTCGCTGCCGCGGTTCCGATGTAGGCCAGGTTCACAGGTGGCTTCTGATTTCGTTTAGTCCGCTTGTGTGGCAACGGTTTCGGTACTCGGGGAGTGGTGTTTGACGCACATGTTGATGGCTGGCGTGGTGATGGCTGCCAACCATGTGGTGAGTCGGAATGACAGGTGGTGGTGGCTTGCTGAGAGAGCTCGGATGTTAGGATGGACCTGGGCAGCCACGTGTCTCCGCCTTGCTGATGTTGAGTGTCCGTGGCGGTTTAACACGTAGAGTGTGTTGATCTTCTCTTGCCTGGCTTGGGGCCACTGCCGACTCCATCTTGAGGCGGTGTGAGGACGGACACTCAGAGTAGATCTTCACCCGGGGCATCTGCGGACAGGGGCAGGGATGCCACTTGACTTGGACTGCCGACACTTGGGGAGTGGCCGTTCACCTGTGGAAGCGTCGTGGAGAGACGCGGTTCGCGACTGCTGCGGCTTACATTCGGTTCTCCCGTGAGGCTGCGTCCAGGGACGGTGGTCCGCCTTGGTGGCTGTCGGACGTGTCAGGGTGAGCTCTTGGCTTGCTGTGAGTCTCTGGTCTTCTCCTTTTGCTGGACTGTTCAGTCTACCTGTGTCTTCCGGTTCTTCAGGGTGACAGGGCAGTCACTCTTCTTTCTTCGAGGGCGTTGGGCGTGGACCTCGAGGTGGGGCTGTCACGGCGCCGGCTTCTGCCTTCACTCCGGCGCGCTCCCTGCTTCCTGGTCGACGTGACGTCCAGTCGCGTGTCGCTGGCGTTGGAGCGCCTGTTGCTGTGGCGGCCGCCACGTGGAGTGTGCGACTCCTCTCTTGCCTGTCGTGGGTCACTGCTGACTCCATCTTGAGGCTGTGTTGAGGAGGACACTGTGTCGCGGACACTGTGTTGCTTCTGGGCCGCTGCGGGTCCGACTCCTATCTTGCCTGTCGTGGGTCACCGCCGACTCCATCTTGAGGCAGTGTTGAGGAGGACCTTGTTGCTTTCGGCCCACTGCGGGGCTGCGGGTGCGACTCCTTTCTTGCCTGTCGTGGGTCGCCGCCGACTCCATCTTGAGGCAGTGTTGAGGAGGACCTTGTTGCTTTCGGCCCACTGCGGGGCTGCGGGTGCGTTGGAGCACCTGTTGCTGTGGCGGTGGAGATGTGGGTGCTCTCCTACCTGCGTTCAGCAGTGCTTTCTTTGTGGAGATGTCTCTATCTCCTGAGCGCCTGGCCGTGCTGTCGGATTCACTGGTGTGGTCTTCTGCGCGCTTCGGACCACGTGCGCTCCGTCTTCGCCTTGGGCGCTCACTTCCGGCACTGGTGTGCCTGTGCTGTGGTTGGCGGTTGTGCCTGTTCACCAGAAAGGGGCAGGTGATGCGGCCTCTTCCCCGGCGGTGGCGTTGGACAGCCATGTGTGGTGCGTGCTCTGCACCCGTCTGGCTTGTGCTGTTTCTGGGGGCAGCTCCTATGAGACGTTGCTGTCTTGGCTGGCTGTCCATTCTTGTTGGTGGTGGCGGTCCGTGCATAGCTCTGAGTTCAATCAATCAATCAAAGATCTTTATTCGGGTATTAAAAAATATCCATAAAAGAAGCATGGTAAAAACAATCCTCATTCCATTATAAATTAAAAATATTTGCACATATACATATTTATATACAAAAAATGGTAAAAACCTGACAATATTAACGATTTTAAAAAACAGGACAATTATGTGCGGGCCCTAAACTAATTCAGCAGTGTAAAGTTTCCCAAAAGGTGTGAGGGGGCATACGTCAGTGAGTCCAAGGAGCTAGACCTCGCCTCTGGTGTTCCTTAATTTTACCGCGAGTCTTAAAAAGTGTACCGTGCTGAATAAGGTAAAGGGGTCGGAGGAAAGTTTAAGAAATAAAAGAGCCACTTTAACCTGTCTGATTTTTGACCGTCTTAGAATGGTTTTTAAGAACAGGGACCTGGGATGAGCATGGAAAGGGCAAATTAAGACAAAGTGAAGGGTATCTTGCGGAGATCTTAGATCGCAGCCGCAACACCCCTTTGTGTTTATATCGTTTACAAACCCGGCTGGAACTGATAAATTATGATGCAGAAGGTTTAACCTAAATCTGGTCATCAAAAATCTATCATGTCTATCGTGCATATTAGAGAGATAAATTTCCATGCCCGGGGATGATTTTGTAAGCAAGTAAGGTCTTACTGTGGTTTTTCGCCCTTCTCTGTCCTCTCTGTCCATAGCTCTGAGTTGCTTGCAGCTCTTTGCGAGGCTTGCCAGTCTCTCTCTGTAATTTGCAGAGGTGGTAGGCAGTGTTCATGCCTACGTTGTGCCGGTTTGCGCTGGTGCAGCTTGGGGCTGTCTTGGGGCCTCTTGAGTGTGGCAGCTGCCTGGAGACTCCGCTGTCTTCAGGGGCGTCCTGGCTGTTCACATTTGCGGGGTACCAAGGGCCGCTCTAGGAGCAGACTTCTCTGTCGGCACTTCTTGCTGTGCCTGTTATAGTCTGTGTCAGCCACCGGGGGTGCGTAGCATGACACTTGCTGGCCATGGCCTTGACCCGCCACTACTAGTTGTTGTCGCCGTCCAATTGTCCTCGGAGTCGTACGATGCTGTAAGGGGTCCACCTCCCGATAACCCCTTGGTCTGATATATATATGTAACAGACACAGAAGGGCGATCAGGCGAGGGAAGGAAAGGAAGGGGACAGCCGGGAGGGAGATCTGAAAGAGAAATAACAGTATGCTGTTGTTAGACCAACCCCTAGTTTCCTTAACACATTGTTCCCCTAACTCCCATAGTATACCTGGAAAGTAAATAACGAACTCCTGAAATGGGAGACCTGGAGGAGCTGGTATCAGGGCAAACGTGGATCCTACAGAAAAGACACTAATCGGCAAACGGTTTGACACCCTCTCATAACACCCCCTCTTTATGAGCTTCTTAGGCTAACATACATACCACTAGTCCTGGACTCCACTCTGTACAGGGGGGAAGAACGTATGCCAGCAGTCACCTTTCCGCCCCTGTAGCGAAGTACAAATGAACAAATGAAAATGCAGCAGGGCACTTGAATTAGGAATGTTCCAATAGCGCCCTTCAAGTTTTACAACTATTCCTTTTGCACTGTCCCAATACGTCTTGGGAAGTACTACCAAAGAAACAAGGATGATGCCTCAATGGCACTATGGCGCGTCCATACCACACCGTATGGATCGCTACCAAAGCAGTGTGCAGACCACACTCGTAAAGTTATAGAACAACAATCCGCCCTATAAGAGTTGATTGGCGGGCTCAAGCTGAATTGCGTTACACCAGAAAAGCAGTCCCACTGAACATGCGACCCCGCAATGCCTCAGGGAGACCTCCAACGGGGCCACCGAGACTATCGGAATCGACCCACCAAATCACCACTACACAATGGCAAGGCTTAGCGAAGATTTGTCAAGACCGGAATATCAAAGAATACTGTGCAATTGAAGTCAGCGAGGAATACTGAGTTGGTGCAGAGCACCCCTACCAGAACGCCGCACTCCTTCCGCACACCGACCTGGAACTCAAAATAACCGGCACCCGGCCGATGCCGGATGTTCCTTTTCTTCGTCTTTGCGCAAGGCGCGCTGACGTCACGAGCGTCAGTGCGCAATGCGCCATGGGAATTGTAGTTCCCTTTACCTCCGTCTTCTGAGGGTTTGTTGCACGCTGACAGACAGTGCTCTTCTGTGCCCTCCTCTGTGGGCCACAACAGTTGTATGCTCTCCGCCCACTCCTCTAGGCACTTCTGGGGGCCTTGCTGCCTGTATATAGTAGGGGTTCTTGTTGCTCCTTGAGAAATTTGTCAGTCTCCCCCCTGTTTGCTGAGGTGGCAGGCGGTGTTCTTTGCTTCCTTTCCTTTTCCTGGGATGACGGTTGGCACAGGGCCTTCATGTGCTCCCAGCTCGCTTGCTGCCGTCGTTTCAGAGGGAGTGTGTCAGTGGAATGATTGATGCACAGAGGGAGTTACTGTAGGTGCTGGATGGCTGCTTCTTGCGCAAGATGTGGTACCACTCACCATTGCTAGGGGTGCACCGGGTACAGTCAGTAAGCGGCAGCGTTGCTGAGACTGTAAGTCACACAGTAGTGGAGATGCAGCTGCCGGGCTGATTCCACGTGATGACTTGCCGTCGTCCGGGTGCAGTACCACCCGTGGCCGCTAGGTGGCAGCATAGTGCTTTCTTCCAGCGCGGTGATTGCAATGGCCACTAGGTGGCGCTGAAGGCGGTTCCCTGGATGCTCAGCACTTCGCCGGTCTTGAGGGCTGCTCGGTCGTCCCTGGGTGCTGGAGGTCCCGTGGCTCATGCAGGCATGGTGCAGGTGAGCGCCTCAGAACAGGATGGCACTGCTGCCGTAGGGCAAAGCTGCGCGCTGGTGTGGAGTCAATGCGGCCATTCATGCTTCTCGTTCACCATTTTGGTTTCCTAGGCTGCGCTGGACGCGCGCGTCATGCTGGGGTGGCCGGGGTCGCTGTGTTGAAACTTGCTTCAGGACAATTAGTGTTGTCTTCCTCCTACACGGGGCGGGCTCCCGCTTCAGGAGGGGGAATCGGAAAGCTGGTGGCGGAGGTATGCCACGGCTCCCTGTCTTCGCTCCGCCGCGGCTCACCAGCTGCTCCCTACGGGTGGCGCCGACGGGGGCGGCCCTCTTCGCTGCGTGTGAGGTGGCGCGGAGGTCTTTCTAGCTGGTGAACTGGCGGGTAGGCTGACACGTTGAAATTGCTGGGGGGGGTCACTGGGCTCTGCAGGCATGCTGGTCAACGGTTGCGGCTGCACTCACTGAATTTGCCAGTCCGTCTTTCCTGAATCGGTGGAGATTGAGGCACGGCTGCACTCTGGACGACGCTCCTTGGGCTGTAGGGAGCGGTGTTGCGTCCGGTCACTGCGGCAGGACGTTCGGCGCTCCGGGGCTGTCCGGTAGGCGGAGCAGGATGAGTTCGGAGGTTTCTCTCTACCGCTGCTCCTTGGGGGGCCTGTGAAGCAGCTTCCTTGGTGCGACTGCGGGCACCTCCCGGTCGTTGCAGGGCTGTGGTGCTCTCCCCCGGGCCTTGGGCGGTTGCTGAGACCGGCGCCCTCCCTCTTCATTCCCCTGAGGACACAGCAGGCGGGGTAGCCGTGGACGCTGCGGAGCGTTTAACTAGTCCCAGTTGTGGCCCTGGGGCTGCGGCATCGGTACTGTGTAGGCACGCGGTGTCTTCGGGCGCCTCCTCAGATTTCTCGTGGCGTTGATCCAGGCACACATTGATTTCCTCCCTCTATTGCGTGCTGGCAATGGGGTGTGTGGGTGTCACTGTGCCGGCGATGCTGATCCTCTTGGGGCCAGGAGGCGCGCCTGGGTGACACGAGGGGTACCCTCCTTGCTTCCGTCATGGGTGGCGTGAATGAGCGTGCATGGGGTGCCGCTTGCCAGGCTCCTCTCCTTCCCTCAGCGAAGCGATGAAGGGCAGGCCAGCAGACATGCGGGGTTAGCATCCCACCCTCGTCGCCAGTGTAATTTTGGGCCTCAGGCCCACATGACGATGAAGAAGTGACACAGACACATGGACATATCGGGTAGTAACTGGCCACGAGCACGTGCACTCAGGCCCTTTTATTGACGGGGCCACGTCACTCGTGGCGCCCGTGATGGATGGGTGTGGGGTGCAGTGTGTCCAGCCCTCGAGGGAGTGGCTGGGATTACAGCTTCCTGCGGGACACTAGAACGTGTCCTGCAGGACACTACAATCTCCACCAGCTGTGCCCATCCTTTTGGGGTTCAGGAGTAGCGTGCTACACCCTGAAAAAGCGCTTCGACACCTCAACGGGATAGTAAGCACTATATAAATGCAATTGCAATTACTCTTACATATATTCATTGAGTGCTGTGTTTAAGCAGCTGCATATCCCAGGTTAACTTCTTTGACCCGGAGCAAAAGTCATGGCGAAAGCTAACTTTTCACTTAACAATACACCAACGTTGCGTTGCCTTCAAAAGAAAGGATGCCTTCAATTGAACAATTATATAAATGTCTACCAAAGTAATAATGCTTCAAAACTGTTCAACACTAACGTTTTCACGATAACCAAAGTTTGCACCTGCCTTGTGAAAACTGCAAATCAAACGCAAACAGCTGTAACTAGTGATAAACACGATTAAGAGGCAGGTAGGTATATAGAGTGACCAACTGGCATGGGTGCAAATTCAGGACGGTCAGTGTAAAAATTCAGGACAAAGGGTCAAATTTCAGGACAAAAATTCATGACAGAAGGTCAAAAAAATTCAGGACAAAAATTTGGGACAATACATACGTTTTACAGACATATAAGAGGAGGTCGCACAATAGTATATAAGTAAATAGACAACCATCGTAAGTACAAGTCAAAATAAGTTTATATAAGGTTGAGACAATCGTGCACTTCACAGTTTTTCAGTATGCGCGCAGCTTTGCAAAGCGACATCAGGCCCTTTCTGCAATCAAGATTTGTGCAGGAGAAGGCACACCACATGCTGTCACTATAATAGGGCCCATTGTCATTCTATCTGTGATAATCGCCTGCCATGGGCTGAGTGGAAACCTTTAAACTCATGGGGCCTCTCGCAGGGGAACAGCATACCTTCCTGCAATTCCCCCATTTGATTTTAGAATTATGTCTGTAAGGCGTTCGTAATACTTAGGTACACTTTCTCATGTAGCCTCTTAACTCATTCCCCAGCGCTGTCTTGCTATCACATGCCTGCATTCGTAGTGGGTACAAGGAAGGCTGTTGGGTGGGAAGGTTGAAGTGTTTTTAATCTCACATTGAGACAAATCAATCCATACATTCACACTGTTAGGGAAAAAATGCAAGGCATTTGTTTCCTATACACAATGTGTAGCTTTCATTTTAGCTGACCTTCAACCCAATAGCACTTAGCATGCTGAGACGTTTATATCACATTGGCATGCAAAGTGGTGCTGGATTCAAGGCCTGTGTTAGCTGAAGGCGTGACACAACGACCATTTGACAATACTTCAATCACTAGCCAAGTGGTATCTGTGGGTTTAAAAATCCCGTTTTCTTATACGCTTACCTTAGAAACATACTTACTCTGCAGTGCACATCAGTTAGTAAACGCATGGAGTTTTTGTATACGCAGAGGAAATATTTTCCCCAATTGTAAGTGCTGCCGGTAGAGAAATAGTCGTCATAGACAAAACAACAGCACTTTTCGGCATCAACAATTGTGTTTCTTGTCACCAAGCTAACTTAAAAATTAACGTGCTATTTGAGGCCTCTGGGCTGGCGCTGTAGGCCAAGATCACACATATGTCTAAGTGGGAGGCGTGATTAAGGGGCTTTGAACTCTTAGGTGCAGAATCAACGAAAACCGCTCCCACAAAGAGGGCTGGCTCATTTCTCACACAACTTGAAGCTCATTCGAACGGCCTTGGGGCAACCAGTAAGAAAGTGCTGTTTCACTAGCTCTGTGCATTGGGGCGCATCTGATCTAATCAGCGCCACTAAATTGGCAAATGCGGACATTTAGCAAACACGACCACAGCCACTACCAAATAACAGTGGAAAAAGCCCAATTTGATTTTAGTATGATGGCTGTAAAACGTCCGTAATTTGGGGACCTCAAATTACGGACACCTTACAGACATCATACTAAAAGAACGGACGGTCCGTGAAATTTACAGACGGTTGGTCACCCTATAGGTATACCATCAACTAATAGATCCCAGAGATTTCAAAGCAACTATTATTTTCGGAGGGGTCAGGAAACTTGCAGTGCTTTTGACTGGGAAAATACCGCAGCGGAGCGTCTCGTGGGAAGGTTGTAGATTAGTTTAAACACATTGTTTGGGGAGAACTGTACTAGATATTTCGTGAATGCACTAAATGTGCCATTCTGAGCCTGCCACACAGGAGATCGGATTCCGGGGGAAAATGTTCACGTAAACCGCACTTTTATTCACAACAACAAGCATTGGCCGAGTCAATATGTTTCACCTATGTGAGAGCTATTGGCATTTCTAATGTCGCTCTGCCATGTGTACATCAACATAGCTGCTGTTCTGTATTGATAAAAGTTAGTGGCATGGCATAGAGGAGAGTGGAGTGGTATAGAGTAGAGTGGCTTAAAGTAGGGTGGCGTGGAGTGATGTGGTGTAGAAAATAAAGTTATAGCTGCCAACTGTCCCGTTTTTGCCAGGACAGTCCAGGCAAGTTGGAGACTGTCCGGGGTAATTCACTATTCCGGGACAGTCCTGGTAATTGCACTTGCAGCCCTGCCAAGTGTGTGACACATCTCGCGTTAGTAACACACTTTAAGTCACTGTACTGCATTAACGCAAATGAGAAGATTGTCCCACAAATCAACTTATAAAAAAAGCTGAGAGGATTACCTCTTTTAATTGTAGAATCCACTATTTGGTGTAAGTCAGCACGTAACAAAACCAATGCCGTGACAGAGTCAAGTTGAGCCGCTGGAGCGGGCGGGAAAGCTCCCCCGGCTTCCTCAGGTCCTCCTCAGGCTACAGGCATCAACTTGCAGCAAGTCGCGACCGTGATTGTGACTGCGACCGTGACAAGCGTGACGGAGACGGGGGACGCCCACAGGGCACCCGCAGGACACGGATACGGGCCTTGGGGGAAAGACCGGCAGCAGCGGAGGGTAAGCGTGGGTAACCGCAGTGCATTTTGCATCCTGTTGCCAGTGGCTCCTAAATCAGAACCTTCGCCTCTCACCTCCCATCTGCTTCATACCAGGCCTCACTCTCGTTTCGCTTCCCGACCTGCAGCTCCTGGGGGAAACACAGCAGCTTGACCTGCAAGGGGGTGTGCCGGGGGCAGCCGCAGCCTTCCAGAGCCTTCCAGAGCCTCCTGGAGCCTGCGGCATCCTAGAGCCACGGGGGCTCAGTTGCTCGTAGCCTGCTTGGTGCAAACCCCAAGGGATCACAGGAGACACCTCGTAGCAAGTTGTTGGAGCATAGTGCGCAGGGCACAGAACAAGCCGCAACGTCAGCCCGCCAATTGTTAATTTGTTAAGTTGCTGAAGCCTATCCTCAAGCTACCCTCAAAGCTGCACTCAACACCCCACAGGCAAACAAGCCATAAGGCGCTACTCACCAGCAACCGCAACTGCCCCAATAGAACCGATAGTAACACCGTTAAAATATCATCAGTCATACGGTAACGGTAACGGCAAGATCCAACAGGTAGAAAAGGCAAGACTAAAGGCAGGAATAAAAAAGGAAAAAACTACTATAATCCGAGGGTAAAACAAAGGAAACTCACAGGACACCCAAAGGAGTAGAGAAGCACTCCTGGGGAAACCAACAAGTAGAAAACAACCAAACCACAAAGGGTCAAGCACGAGAGGCTACCAAAAATTTCAGAAAGCAACCAAACCACAATAATCACAACAAACCAACCAGTCAATAACAATCAGACAACTTAATAATAAATAATAAATAACAACCAATTAACCAACCAACTAAAGCAACTAAATTACAAAATACACAACATTTCATAACCAACAAAATCAGCAATACCAGCAATTCCTAAGGGCCGAAAAAAATAAATATCGAAAACACTAAAAAGGGTGGAAAACAGGGCCCACACCAACGAATTCCAAGAACCAAGGTCCCATTTACAACAACAAGGGCCATAGGAACGTTAATAATAAAAGAAGAGTAATAAGATCCAACAAATTAAAAGAGCTATAGAAATAAAAGGAGCACAAAGGCCTCAAAGAGATGAGATCAGGCAGGGAGAGGCGAATTGTTACAACACTATTGAATAAAAGGAAAAGAAAGAGCAAAGCCTTAACCGACCTAACTACCAAGGAGAACTTAATGACAGAAGGAAACCTCAATCAGACTCTGGTAGATGTTGTAGGCCCCGAGCCGAGCACTAAAACTCCAACCAATAGCTACCAGCCAAAAATCTACACCAAATTTGCATTTTTGAGGGATGCAGGGGCAGTCCTCTGCTCAAATAACAAAAGTCCAAACGGCCTCCCCTCTCCATTGTGACCGGTTAAAACGAACCATCAAGGACACAAGGCAAATACGCCCGATCAAAGCACCGGAGGTTCTGAAAGCAATAGGGCACATAAGCCTACAGTAACAAATACTCCACATCAGAAAGGGCAGCATTGGAGGTCTGCACCTAGTCAAAAAATCAGTGCCCCAACAAGTAGAGACCTTATTGGATCTTGCCAAGCGTCCAACAAGGAAAATGCCCTTGGAGAGCCCCAGACACCAATAGCAGTAGATCTCTCAGCCAGGATGGAGTCTACTACTAGCATACCACGTGTACCAAGCATTAAAATTCTTTCAGGGAAAACAAATTTTATCCCTGTTATAAACCCTCAAAATAGTGAAAAAGCACCCATAATTGCCCCCAGCCTAACGGCTCCTTCCCCCACCAACAACGAGGCCCTAGAAAAGCACACAGCACCCTTGCTTTATGGCTCCATGTCAACACACAACGATGTCATGTTTGTCGAGGAAACGTTTTGCACTGAGCCTCCACTACCACAGTTACAAAAAACTCTGGGCTTAAAGGATCTAAACCAGATGAACCCGGTGACAAGCAGGGAAGCACGGAATACCGAGATTAGCTCCAGCGGGGCAGAGAGCCGAAGGAGCAAGGACAACAGAAAGCCAAAATGGGATAATTCAATCGTATCTATCGCATCTAACAGCTCCAGCATCGACCTCTCTTTCAAGCCCAACCTACAACACTCCAACATCCTCAGCAGCCCAGATGAAAAAGGTAAGGATAGGGAGTTGGGACCTATAGAGGACCCAAAAGGCGTAGCAGTCGACAATCTACCTCAGAAAATTCATAAACATGATCAGCAAGACCATCTTCACTCTCCTTCCGCCGGGCCGGCAAAGGTCACTCCCACGCTGCATAAGGTCATTGAAGGGTTTAATCAATCAGATTCAGGCAAACTCTGGGAATCTTTACTGGATACTATGCCGCTCTCCATCAAGTCAATGCAATACCATTCTGACAAGATGGACGTTCAACTGTCGATCCTTAACTCAGTGGCCATCCATATCTCAAATATCGACAGTAGATTAGCAGACATGAACAACTTTATTAAAAGGGCCCAGGTGGATATGCATCTATTTCCAACGCACTGCACCGCCTTTACTATTGTCGATAAACTCTCCACCCTCCCAGAAGTAATGGGGAACATCCTGGCAGATATTAGGAAAATATCAAAAACCCCAAGCTTATCATCTCAAGAGGCCCAAACAAAAGGCTCCTCAACAGAATCAACTAGTAGTCAGGAGGACACCAGTAATACCGAAGGGGAAAAGGGTCCCCCAAAAGATTCTTACAACAAAACACGACCAGCTACTGCCCCACACATCAAACCGCTCGGCGCCGCTAAAGGAAGCGTCAAGGAAACCGCTGATCAAAAAAGTGAGGACCCCGAGGGCAAAAACATACTAGCGAATAAGAAGAGCCAAGAATATAGCTACGACCTACACCAGGAGGAGCCATTACAAACAAACCTTGAATCAGAATCTTTGGATAAGCCCCATACTGAGGGGAAAGAACCAGAATCCCTAGGTAAGCCCCATACCGAGGGGAAAGAAGTTCCAACATTTAGTCATAAGCAGAGGAGAAAGGGAAGAAAAAAGTACAAGAACATATTGGATTATTTCAACTCGGGCAGTGCAAGACCAGGAATACAGGAAGAAATTGGTGGCAAAACAGAGTAACAACTGCCACAAGCAAGAGCCAACAAATTGAGCCACTCAACCAATTTAATATCAGGGGTTTTAGACATCAAACTGGAAAAGTCAGTGGACAAGCCAATAGGACCATCTACACAAACATTAGATGGAAGCACTGAGATCGCAAACAACAGAGGTTCAGAACTGCTGAACTTAAAACGCTCCGCAGAGGTAGCCTTTTCTATGAGAACAGAAGAGGATCTTAAATCAAGCCCTTCGACCACTGCAACACCAGGGGATTTAGACACCAAATTGGGGAAGACAGTGGATGAATTGTCAGCGCCTTCTGCAAACTCTACAGAAGCAGTAAGAAAGTTTGAATTATTGGGAGCTCCAGTACATCTTATTAAGCAAAATCCTGGAGAGGCAGTCCCCTTAAGGAAAACAACAACTACTATTACCAAAGGAGACTGCAGTCCCCAAGTGGATTTCTTTGACCCTCAATCCAAAGAGGAACCAGCTATCCAGACAAAGCAGCCAACTGCTAATCAAGCGCAACTTAAAAACAACTCAATTCTATTAATCCCCAAATACAAATCTAGAGGACGGGGGACCACCCTCAACAAGGAGAACATTCTACAGTTAGTGCAAGCCAATAGAAACCTGGCGAACATAAGCTCTCACGACCTGGAAAGATTAGCATTTAAAAACATCAAAGAAATCTCAGACAGAGAAATAACATTGACAACCTGGTCCTCAGAAGAAATCGTGAGGAGGATTCTGGACAAAGAATCCCAACTAAAAGCATGGGGAATAAAAATTCTATTCCATCAAAAACCTGAATACCCTGACCTGCTGATACGGAACATCAGAGATGAAGGAAAAGCAGCCGAAGCATTAGCTGGCCAGCAGTCACTATCAGTTCTCAAAGGGGCGCACGGTACCGATGTACCATTACCAGAAAGGAGTAATCAACAGCAAGCACCCAGGTCGGAAAACTTGTCCTGGCTAACGAGGGCGTTAAACCATCAGGAGGAGAGCACTTGACTTAGGATAAAACAACCATCTCAAATGGATCACTATCTACGAATCTGCTCCTGGAACATAAATGGACTGGGCAACAAAACATCGGACCAAGACCTTCTGGATTACTTTCAAGGTTTCGATCTAATTCTGGTACAAGAAACTTGGTTGGAAGAACCCTTCCACTTACTGGGTTTCAAAATCCATCATATTTCAGCAGTAAAAGGTTCAAAATTTAGATACCCAATGGGTGGGCTAACAATATACTCAACAATAAAAACAATAACAGAAACCGAAGATGTTGACGCCTCTACATCTGCCAATAATTCAATTAATGCACTCAGAGTGAGCACACGGGACAGAAATATGACACATCAAATATTACTTCTAAATGTCTACATACATCCTCGCGATAAAATTAAAGGAGTTAAAATGGTGGAGGCAGAAATTATAAGGCTCCTCTCGGAAGAATGAACCTCCAACATACTATTGTCAGGAGATTTTAACATGCACTTAATGGGGCCATTGACGAGGGACGAGCTACTTGAGGAACAACATTCTGCCTGGAACATCCCTTGTCAGGAGCTGAGGATGAAGAAGCAACAATGAGCACTCGCAAAGAGTTTTGTCAGCGATTTGGAACATCTAAGCTTTCTGGCACTAACCGGGCGCTTCCCAGGATACCAGCCCCCGGCGGCAACTTTCCACAGTGCAACTTCAAGTACGACAATAGATTACACCTTCGCATCTTTTTCGCTTTTTAGTAGGATCACAGTTTTTCAGGTAGAACCCAAGACCAAAGCGATCATTTGCCACAGGAAATCTCCACAAGAATAACCGAATCATTATTAGACCAGCCTGCCGAGGACCCGGAGTTAATACACACGGATAACTTTAGGAGGATCAAACTTAAAACTAACAAACTAGATGAACTTCTGGCTTCAGCAAAAGCATTATGGGAACAAAGGGAAGAGGCTGAAAAAAATGAGATATCGCACTGGGAACATTTTATTACAACATTAGGAGGAAAACACACGGCAAGCACCCTTCCAGCATTTCCAGCAAATAGGTCTTCAAACTCCCATGATAAACACTTCTCTGGCAGAACAACTTTAAACCTCTGCAACCTCAAAAAAGCTATAAACAAAAAACTACGAAGGCATCGGCAAATAGGTCCCAATACATAAAAAGGGGTTAAGAACTCAGCAAGCAGGTAAACGCTGGTGGCTTTAATTGATATTGAGGCAAAATATTACGCTGGCTTACTCCTGGATGATCTCACTGCCTGGATAGACGAAAAAGCAATCGTACCCATCAACCAAACGGGCTTCTGCAAGGGTATGGGTACAATAAGAAACATACTTGCCCTGTCTCTATTGATTGACTGGGTGAAATCAGCAAAATATCTCTATGTGTTTCATTGATTACTCATCAGGGTTCGATAAAATTGACAGGAGCAAACTCTGGCGCAAGCTTAAAGACAAAACATTACCCCCTGTTCTCCTAAACCAGCTAATTCTTCTCCACACAAACTCGTGGGTTCAACTTAAACTAGGAGATGGGAAGATCCTGTCTAGGAGAATTCCAACAACCATGGGGCTTAAACAGGGATGTGTCCTGGCTCCGACACTTTTGAAATTGTTCATGTCTGAATTATCCTCTGAACATGACTCTTGTAACTCGCATGCGCCAAATTTAGGAGGGTTGCCACTCTCAAACCTGCTGTACGCAGATGATCTCATGCTGGTTAGTCAAACCCCCATCGGCCTTCAACACCTACTAGACATAACTAGCAGATAATCAGAAAAACAACAGTTTGACTATCAATTACGACAAAAGCAAGATAATGAGGATTCACCCAAGAAAGGAAACTTCCAAATTCCGCTGGCACATGGCTAACTCAATAATAGAAGTAGTCGAACAATACAAATATCTAGGAGTGATTATGGACAACAGGGGCTCCTACAATCTACACAAATACGTCATCAAAAGAAGAGGCAACTCCATTGCTGCAGCAATGAGATCCATCAAGAATAACATCACTGGCCCAAACCGTACTCCTTTTTCAAAAGTTTGGCAAGCAAAGCTCATTCCGGCAATCACTTACGGGAGCGAGTGCATGAGGGGAAGAGATGCAGCCATATTAGATAGCACTGTTTCAAAAGCGGCCAGAATGATCTTCAATTTACATAAGTACGTCTCGCCAACCCTGATAAGGCTGGAATTCGGCATACAGCACCAAGAAATAGCCTGCAAAGGAGCTTACGCCAAGAGCTGGTACAGGATTAAAAATGCCAAACCAGGATCTCTGAACACCTACCTATGGAACGAAATACATCAAAAGAGAGACTGTGCAGCTAGGAGCTATCTGACAGCATTAAAATAGTGTTTAGGCTTGGCTGAACTTTGGGCGGCCCCGGGGTCTTATCACTGCTTCAAACAAATTGTAAACAAGGCAGTGAAAAATCTATCCCTAGTAGAAGACAAGGCAGCACTCACAGAAAGATCCCACGGATGGTTTATTGTGCAAAGCTACGTTAAGACCTCTCCGCAGCCTTACCTAGGGGTAGGTTTCAACAGGAGAAAGAAAGAAAAATACCTCCACTTTCGAATGGGCATTCTACCAGTACTGCCGCATCTTCCCCCCTGGAAACGACCGCCGGGCCTGACAACCTGTCGTTTTGCGACAAAGCCAACAAAAGTGTATTGCACCTTCTGTGTATTTGCAGAGAACTACAAGTCGAAAGACGTCATCTACTGAAGCCTTCTTTTTTAAGTAAGGGGATAAGAACCTGCAGACAAGCAGTGATGGCATGCCTTGGAGGAGGAGACGTTCAGTTAGCATGCCGCTTCGTGCAATGTATGGAAGCGGCAAGGAAGAAACTCTGTCGCCCTTGACGGGTATGCCTTACCACTGTAGCAAAAAGTCCTCTTTTAAGGGCAGATCCTTACAAGGAAATCATTTGGTAACTCGTTTTTGTACTGAAAGTTTGTAACCCTTCACCATTGTACTGCATCATACGACAACTACGGACAATAGCCAGTATAATGTACTGATGTATTATGAGATGTCATTTTTTAATGTATTTTACCAAAGGAATGAATAATATTTTTTTATATATGTTTCATTGCAGCTAATATTAGGAATGGGAGTTTCCAAAATGTTATTTTTAATCTGTTTTAATTGTGAACCCTGCTGTTATAATTCTTCTTTTATGGATTTGTATAGGTTTTAATTAACCAGACAATACATTACTTACTATTACTACCACTATTTTTCGTGACGCAAGGTAAATGATCCACAGCAGCCAATGGGTGTTCAATTAAGTTTCAATGGGGGCTGCAGTTTACACTGATTGGACTGTTTTTGGTTGCATTACGCAGCACAGGCTACCTGCCAACCTCCCCCTGGAACTATTGGTCAGCATTAGTAGAACATGCGTGCATGCTGCCGTAAGGCCTGCTGCCTGCCTACCACAACGAGGCTTACTGCTGCCAGGCAGGGTCATGTTTTTAATTGCAAATTCTTGCTGCAGCCAGCCCCAGCCACTGGGAATTGCTGCTGCTGGAAATAAATGTAAGGACCAGGAGTGTTATCCGGGAACTCCTCGACACGTGCTGCCTTGCCCTGCTCTTGGGTGGTCGCCAAGGGCTCAGCTGTTGCGAGTGTCTAAAGGCACAGGGTATGGCACTAAAGACAGCGTGCCCCACACCATGCCCTCTTCACCCTGACTTCAGTCTACAGCACAGCTGCAGATTAGATGCAACGCAGTAGTGACTCCACAGACCGCAGCTATGCTACAGCGATCAGGCCGAGCAGGAGGAGGTATTTTCCCAGCACTGTCAGAGGCTCAGTTGGTAAGTCAAAAAGAGCGTGTTGTTTAATGTTCTTGCTGGAGAGAGATCGGAGTTTTGTCTAGTGCAAGTTTTAACTCACAAGTAGTGCAGAGGGTTAATTGTGCCTGCTGCAAAGAATGTGTATCATGCATGTCGCAGAACCTAATGTTCAAGTTGGAGGAGTTAAATGATGCTAATTATGTGGGTTGGGTGGAGTGGGCAGTGGGTGTGGTAAATTGTCAAGTAAGTAATTGATAGCTGTGCTGCAAAAGTGTCCCTGGAAATGTTGTTCAAATGCTGGCAACTTTGATAACATGATTTATGAACCCCTGGCCCCATTCAACAACCAGCCCCAGTGTCTTCCCTTTACTGCAAGCGTCTAGGCCAGCCATGTATTCCATCGGGCCTAAGGTCGCTGGACAGACCTTTTGTGAAGAAGCAAAGTGCAAAAAACTGCACAAACATTGGTCACCACAACACACGAAAAACAGCCCACAATTGATCCTCACGTATTGGCCCATCGCTCCCTGGCCGACTTCCCAATCCGAGGCTGGTTGCTACCATGCTAACATCACCATTCTGCTCTAGAGAACCAGCCCCCCACTCACTTGGAGGACTTTGACGCACACTGAGTGTGAACGTGCATCAGCGATTCTTCAATAAGGGATGTTTTTAGAAGGGCTTTTGTGCACCATACTCTACTGTGAGTGAGTGGCGGCACGCCCGCGGGATGACACGCTGATCTATTGGCCCTACTCCGTAGAAGTGATAATTCAGCGTGGCCAAGGGGGTGGCGGGCTTATAATCTATTTCAAAGCATTCACACTGTCATTGGTAGCGCTACTTGATTGATGGAACTTACACTGAGGCAGGGACTAGCAGTTTCTTGCACAGTGTGCTTCATGATAAGGGGGGATGTTTGTTCTTTTTAAATAAAAATTGATATGTTGCTGTAATCGCTCATGTACATAACAATTATGCAAAAACAGAGTGGAAAATATTGGTTTTAATAGTAAAAATCCCCAAAAAGATTTTCAGTAAATGGTCAGAAAGCAGAATCCCACAATCCCATTGAGGCTGAAGTCCCGGAAGTTGCGCCACAGGTATGACGTCAACTGCTCCAGAGCAGGGATCAGGTCGTCCAGCAGGGTCTCACTCCTGGCTGGGGTGGAGGCTACAGACAGGAGCAGAAATATTAACAGACCTGATGGTATATGCGAGCAGGAATCATATGTGCTCCATTTCATGCCTTTAGTGTGCTGCTTGCGAAAGCTAGAATGTCCTGGAAGTGAAAGCTGTCCTCTACCAATGTATCTGTGCATTAGTCTTAGTAAACGTATCACGAGTTGTGCCTCTGGTTGAATATACTAGCCCATCAGAGGCAGGCCACCAGACATCATGCTTCATTAAAATGAAAACAAAAAATCAGCAGTAAATGGGTCCTTATAGCTGTCTCCAAAAATACGCCACTGAGTATTTAAGAAGCTCTGAGAGCATTGCAAGATGAAATATTACACAACACACAAAAAGGATAAGAAGCACTTCCACCAGGAACAACAACAAGATGACATAGACTCAGGTTATGAATACGAAAAACGTTAGTTATTGAAAGAAACATGAAAATATACAAGACAATGAAGGATAACAATAGGAGGAACCCAGACAGAAAAAGGAGAACTTTGATAAATGTGAAGGGTGTTAAATAAAAATAAAAATATTGAAGACGGTGATGGAGCGGAGGGTTACCAGCTAAATGATACACACTATCCACATACTCACTTGGGCCCACACCATACATACTTAAGCTAGTAAGCGCCGCTCGGATCAATTTTCTGTGTTAATGCCTGCGAGATAAGTTTACCTCACCAATTCTTACCATTCTTTTCATCTGAATATAATTTCCTCTGATCAATGGATCTAGTTGTTAGCAGTTTAGGTGTAAATACCAACAAGTAAATGACCACAGACTCGAGAAGGTTTAAATGTTTATATAATACATTTAATGTGAAACCAGAAGCATAAAGTACAGTTCGTACACTGTTTTCTTTCAAGAAGGAAAAAGTCAGATTATTCAGGAACTTTGGACTAAATTAGGAAATGACAGTACCTGGAAAGGAAGAAAATCAGAGAGAGCAGTACAATGACATACTACACAGAGTTATATTTACCTAGGATGCAGTGGAAACCAACCCCTCGGCCTAGGAGCTGGAAAGGATACCCTGGGACAGGTTAGGAGACCGAAGCCTTCAGGACAGGATTCAGAACAGGATTCAGGACAGGAAAGGTGACCTCTTCTAGATATGACGCCTGCGTCGCACCCTCTCTGTCACTATCTGCCTCCTCGATTCTTCCGCGATGTTCTCTTTTATGTGCCTCTTCGATTCTTCCGCGATGTTCTCTATTTAGTTTGGTTCTAAGTTCTGTAGTTCGGATCTTCTTTAGGAATTGCTCAATTCTCGGACAGCATCTCAGTCTCTCAGCATCTCTGTAGCATGAGCTCTATCTAACTAACTAAACTACCTCAATTATACTCTTCTAATGGTAACACCACCCCCATATGTTTCAATGTTCATGAACCTTTTAGTTCTGATTGGACAAGCAAGGGGATATGATCATCACACCATGCTAAGTTTAATACTTTTCTTTAAGCTTATTGGTTAATGTTTCCACTCCCTAATTTACTTTCCCATGCTTTATTTCCCACCCGTATTCACAAGTTAATCAATACATTGTATATAATTTAATATTCAGCTTCCTCTAGTTCCGTGTAGGACGGTCAAGTTCCCAGGACAATGCAACATTCGCGGCCTTGGCTGTGGTTCAAGAGCTTCATCATGGTTCCAGGTGGGTTACACCTGCGCAAGTGCAGTCGTCACGTGGAGTGTGGATTTCAGTCACATTCAGAGGCCCAAATACGAACTAATAGTAAAGTCAGAAAAAGACATGTTAGAAATCAAAATAAAATATTTTCACTGTATACCACCTATCTCTACTCTAATCCCATTTACTTATAAAAATCTTTCGCATTAGCATTTTAGTAAAACTTGCATAGTTTAGTTTCAGCAAAGCATGCGCATTATCATGTGGGTTTCAAGCGGCTATATTGGAAGCAACTGCGCAGCTGCAAAGATTTTCCCTCCAAGCGATAGAACGTCATACTACGTAGATGCGCAATACAGAATCCCGCGTTTAGCAGCCATCTTTAGTGTCACTCGGGTTACTTGTTAGTAAACACATAGGCAAGCTTCCCCTAGATTTGTGTGTAAGAACGTGGTGCAAATTAGTATTTACAAACACAATAATTACGGGGTTACAAGTTATTTGAGAGGATTGTGTCCGAGCAAGTCTCTTTTTATACGAGTCCTTGCTCCATCAATCCCCTCTCTGATGGCATTTAATGCCATCACTAATTTCCTACCACCAAATCAGATGCCAACTTTAGCATATTTCAATTCCCTCTTCAATCTTTTCAACCCTTTTTTTTTCTTTCTTTTTCATTGTTAATTTGTAAATTCTTTATCTTTTTGTATAGATTTCATTTCCTCTAACTGTATCTCGCCGTATTTTTCTCTTCTTTCCCCTTTCGTTTACTGTATATATCTTTCTATTCTTGCAACACTTGAACCATGTCATTACTGCTAGAACTAATAGTGTTATTCCTAATATTGGTAATATTATTTGACCTATAAGGCTATTACCTAAGTTAGAAAACCAACCACCTATGGTTGTAATACTGTTTGTTAATTTCTTCCATACACTGTCAACTTCCAGTGGTTTCAAATCTTCCTCCAATTTTGTAATATTTTTAATATATCCTCCAATTTTGACACTTTTTTAGGAATGTAAGTGCAACAATGTTGCGCTTTTAGCATTTTAGACTCCGCCCTCTTTTGACAATAATATATCAAGAGCAAGTCAATTTTGCAAAACCATAGATCTAATCGCAACCATCTCTGTGTTAATCATCAAGAACCCTCCAGCACTATCAGTCCATAGACGATCAACCACTGTAGATAATTGACAAATCCTACATGAGTTTAAAATTACTCCCACTGAAGGTATCAATGCACTGAATAGGTCACCTACAATTTCTGAAAAACTAGCCCTCTTCATACTTGTTAGTTCTTGTCCATTTTTCATTGCTTCCAGTGATTCTTTTCACATGGAAGACCTTTGGGAATACTATTCCAAAATAGCAAGTCCCGTTCCAATGATAAGGCAGTCTAAAATATGCTTTGTCTCCACATACATAATAAATCCCAGGAGGGGCGTGGCTTGGCCGTGAAGCGGAATGGCTGCCTGAAACCGCAGCTCCGCCGATCGAGCTCATTAATCCGATAATATATCCGAACACCGGGTGCTGGACTCGGTCCACCCGACCTCCTAGCACACTACTTGTTGCCTGGGACTGCCTGACGCCGCTCCTAGAGCTGGAGCTGGAGCCGCTGCGGAGAGCTAGTCGGAGAGCTGACTGCGGCGGTGCAGCCTGGCGCGCCTGTGAGGTCCGGGGACTTGCGTAGCACTGAGCACGGAGGAGTGCAGCGCTGTACTGAGCCGGGCTGCTGATTCGCCTTGCCCATTTGGAGTGCCTGGGACCCCGGCTTTGCCTCGCTTGGGCGGTGCCTGGGAGCGCTGACGGAGGATCTGGCGCTGCCGGCAGCTGCGACCTGGGGGCCGGAGCTGCGGAGGACCCTGACGGCCGGTGAGTGCGGAGCTTACGCTTGCAGTGGTGGCGCGCCTGGGGACGGGTCACCCGGCCCCCCCCCTGGGTCGCCTGTGGCCTTATCCCCGAGCGGAGTGCGTGCGCCCTGCAGGTCGGCGCTGAATCGGGCCGGGCCTGGCCGTAACGGAGGAGGGCGGCCATTTTGATCGGAGCGCCATCGGGGATCCGACCGCGCTGGCGGGCCCCGCAATGAACAGTGCCGGGTGGTGAACAGCGTGGCGGCGGACTGCTGCGACCGGAGCGCCTCGTGCCTATGTTGATGCCCTTGCAGTGAGGTCCGCCTGAAGGACAGTGCTTACTCTCCTGGGAGTTAGACCCCTGGCTGGGGGAGCGGTCGCTGGGGAGCTGGCCGGCTCGGCAGGGAGAACTCGAGGGGGTGCTGCTGCCCCGCGGAGCCGCGGGGATCCGACCGCGCTGGCGGGCCCCGCAATGAACAGTGACGGGTGGTGAACAGCGTGGCGGCGGACTGCTGCGACCGGAGCGCCTCGTGCCTATGTTGATGCCCTTGCAGTGAGGTCCGCCTGAAGGACAGTGCTTACTCTCCTGGGAGTTAGACCCCTGGCTGGGGGAGCGGTCGCTGGGGCGCTGGGGAGCTGGCCGGCTCGGCAGGGAGAACTCGAGGGGGTGCTGCTGCCCCGCGGAGCCGCGCTGCCTCCGCCCGACCCTGGCGTGGCCGGGGGACGTCTTGGAGCCATTGGCGGGCACTTGCGCTGGGCACCCGTTGGATTGGGCCTGCTCTACCAAACTGACAGTGGGTCTCTGCCGCCCTTGGCTGGCGACTGTGCTGTGTCGCGGCGATGGGCAAGCCTGACACGAGACAGCCGAGGCTCACCTTCGACAAGACCAGGCAAAAGCAGACGGAGCAGGACCAGAAGGATGCTGACACTGCGGTGGCGGAACCGAGCGGCTCCCGTGATACGGACATCAAATCGATGTTTCAGGAACTGAAGGTGAGCCTGCAGGGAATAGACACTAAAATGGATGCCTTGGCGGCACGCATAGACAACATTACGGCTCGGATGGATAAGCAGGAAGGTAGAGCAGAGGCGTTGGAATCGCGAGTGTCTGATATCGAGGAAAGCCACACTGACCTCGATAAACGTATGCGTGGCATGGACAAGGTCCTGGCGCTGATTCAGCAGAAAAACGAGGACTTAGAAGCCAGATCGAGGCGCAACAACGTTCGCATAACGGGGGTGGCCGAATCCACAGATATCACGAACATGGCGCACTATGTGGAGCAGATGCTAAAAGATCTGTTTGCTGTGGGGCTGTCACAGATGTTCCTCGTCGAGCGGGCGCATAGGACATTGGGGCCGAGGCCTGCGCCGGGGGCACCGACGCGGCCCATCATTGCGAGGATCCTAAACTTCAGGGACCGCGACACGATCCTACGCATGGCGAGAGAAATGCAAGATGTACAGTACAAGGGCAACCACGTCGCCATATACCCGGACTTCACCGTGCACGTCCAGGCCGCACGCAGAGAATTCATGCCAGCAAAAAAAGTTTTCCAACAAACAGGCACAAAATATTCCCTAATCTACCCCGCGAAGCTGAGAGTGCAGGGCCCAGGGAAGCCGCCCTTTTTTCTGGACGCAAAAGCCGCCCTGCAGTATGCTAAGCAACTGGTCAAAGATCAAAAGTCTAAACCACATGCTGAGGTTCCGGACCAGAGGGACAATCTGAGTGACATTGAGTGACTGCAGGGGTTACGGGCTTATCATTGCACTGGGGGGGTGAGCCCCGGCTGTGCCGATGCAGCTGGCCTGCTGATAATTTTGCCTGGTGACTGTACCTGGCTGCGGGGTCGCTGAAATGTGCTAGTGCTGGGGGGCGGGGGGGCATTGAGCTGACATGCTGGGCCGGCGCTCGATCACCCTGTCAAGAGTACGGGGTTGACTGTTGGCTGACCTGCGTTCCCCAAGGGATGATTCCCGATAACTGGCTATCGATACTGGGGGGGGTTAACGGCGTTGGGGGGGGGGGGTGGTGTGGGGGGTGAATGCACAACCTGATTGGGGGGTTGGAGCAGGAGGGGCATATGTTTTGAGTTTGGGGGGTTTTGTTGTTGACTGTTTGGCTGCGGTCTGGATGTTGGATGGAGTGAGCCTCTGCGTGAGGGTGCGGTTTGTACTCTGTGACTTACCCAACCGACTGGGGCAGTGTGCACAGCGGCGAGGCGATTTATCAGAACAGGAACACGCTGGACTTGCACGACACGTAGCACGATGCATGAATGGGTGGGAGCGAGATGTGTGGAAAACGGCTGGCGCACTGACAGAACAGGGTCTACTGCTACTTCTACCGCCGTGAAGCAAATTAAATGTCTCACCTGGAATGTGCGTGGTATGAACGACAGGCGTAAAGTCAGGCTGGTGCAGGCATATCTGCTCAGACAAGAAATAGATATATGCCTCCTGCAAGAGACACACTTGACCGATAAGGCTGTACATATGCTCCGTCATGGCAGATGGGGGGAGATAGCGCATTCTGCCTACTCCACTTACTCCAGGGGAGTGGCGGTATTGATCAGAAAGGGTCTGCAATGGAAGACACATGAAGTACTCAGGGACCCTGAAGGTCGATACCTCATGGTAGTGGGCACGCTGTGTGGGATGAGAGTGGTGGTAGTGAATGTATATGGCCCGAATGACGATCGACCGAGCTTCTTCCGTGATCTGTGGCATAGGGTGCAGGCTTGCGGCCCGGCAGCGATTCTGTGGGGGGGTGATTACAATGTTGTTCTTTCAAACGATATGGATAGGCAGGGCACGGCTAGAGCGCACCACCCTAGGGTATCGGAGGCATTGGGTGACATTATACTAGACGCAGAATTAGTGGACTCCTGGAGGAGACTACACCCCGGGGTTCGCACTGGCACCTGTATCACGGTCCACAGAGCGGCGTGGTCTAGGTTAGACTACTGGTTGCTCTCACGGGACCTACACACTATGGTACTAGGGGTGGAACATTTGCCGAGGTCACTGTCTGATCATGCACCGGTCTGCCTGACGCTGTCCACTCCGGCACACTACATTCAACCGTTTAGTTGGAGATTCCCCTCCAGGGCGCTTCGCGACCAAGTCTTTCAACAGGCATTGCGCGAGAAGTTAGAGGAATTTTTTGCACTTAATGAGGGCACAGTGGACTCGCCGGGCACGCTCTGGGAGGCCTGCAAGGCGGTGACTAGGGGACACTGCATGTCGCTGAAAACGGGTGTATTGCGATCCATACGGGACACGCTGTGCAAATTGGAAACTGAGCTTGCTGACCTCGAGTCGGCATTGTTGGGGGCGCCGAAGGACAGCTTGCGAGCAGAATTTAGGGCGACTCTAACTAAATATCAACAGGAGGCGGACAGAGAAGTGGCATACCTATCTAAAGACAGTCAGGCCAGACGTTACGGGGAGGGGGACCGCGCCGGTCGCACGCTGGCGGCCATGCTGAGAGCACCCAGAGGGGCGGAGTATATTCTGGAACTTAGAACTTCAGAGGGTGGGGTGGCCAGGGAGCCGCAAGACATACTGCAAACCATGACTGACTATTATCGTGACCTTTACACCACTAGAGTGACGCCGGATGATCAGGTGTTAACTGACTACCTGGACACCATAGCCTTAGCTTGGTTTAATGATAGAGCCCGTCAGTACATGGACTTACCGTTCACGAAAGATGACATACGTGCTGTGATAGCGAGTATGCCCCTTAGCAAAGCGCCGGGCCCTGACGGACTGACGGCGGCTTTCTATAAAGAATACACGGATATCCTGGTCCCCGTCCTCCACAGGGTGTACGAGGAGGCCGTTGAGACGGGTGTCCTCCCTCCGTCGATGCGGGAAGCAATGATAATTACACTGCTCAAACCAGGGAAGGACCCTGCTCACCCCGACTCCTACCGCCCGCTTTCCTTAATAAACCTCGACGCCAAAATATATGCCAAGTTGCTGGCAGACCGACTAAAGTACACGATGCCACAGATAGCACTCTCGGACCAGTCGGGATTTGTGATGGGTAGATCTACGTCACATAATTTGCAAGTGCTGTTTGGGCTCCTCCACTACTTAGACCCCAAGGTGCAGGCCACGGCTGCCCTGCTGGATGCGACCAAGGCATTCAACTCGCTGGAGTGGAAATTCTTGCTTACGCTCTTTACCCGCATGGGATTCAGCCCGCTATTTGCCAGGAGCATTGGCGTACTCTACAACGGGCCGTCGGCCCGGGTGAGGGTAAATGGGCATATGTCAGAACCAATCCCCATAACCAGAGGGACACGGCAGGGGTGTCCACTGTCGCCGTTGTTATTTGCTATCGCGACGGAACCACTAGCAGCCCGCATGAGACAGCACCATGCACAGCGAGGCGTTGGATTCACGTCGCGCGGGCTGCTCATTTCCATGTACGCTGATGACATCACCATATACATGGTCGACCCATCCAAAAATTTTGAGCCGCTAATGCGGGAAATGGTGCGCTATAGCGGCCTCACTGGCATAGATATTAACTGGTCTAAATCGGTAATGCTGCCACTGACGGACGGCACAACCGCGTGCCACACTGAATTCCCAATAGATTGGGTCACAGACGAGGTCAAGTATTTAGGAATACACATAAGCCGCTCTATTCAAGAACTGTGGCTGGCAAACTTTGGTGTGGCTATGGAATGGTTTGAGGGTAAAGTGAAGAGGTGGAAAACGCTGCCTTTGTCATTGACGGGCCGCATCGCGATACTCAAAATGGTTGTGGTGCCCAAATTCCTCTATCTGTTTGTCAACATCCCCCTACCGATGACAAAGGCGTTCTTCAACCGGCTGCGTTCTGCTATGATAGAGCTGGTTTGGGCTGGCAGGCAGCCCAGAGTGGCATGGAACCTCCTCACCCTCCCTTTCCGCCAGGGGGGCCTGGCTGCCCCGGACATTGAGCTGTACGCCTACAGTGCTCAAGCTCAATATTTACATTTCTGGCATCATCCGATTCCCTACCAACCTCACGTAGCCATAGAAACGGATGTGGCGGCGCCGTGCCCCCTCAGGACGGCGGCATACCAGCGATACCGAAGGTCCCAGGATGACATTAATACAGTGGAGATGGTGCGTTGGGCCTGGTCGAACATTGCGAAGCGCGCGGGCGTAACTGAGCTTTAGGCCCCGAGTATGCCGTTGGAGGGCAACCCATTGCTGGGACCACTCACTGATGCGGCGGTGGCGCGGCGGGCTAGTAGCTGTGGCCTGAAACTAGCAGGCGACCTCTACCCTGACGACACGTTCCTCAATGTGCAGGACATGGCCGTAGCACCGGACCCGTCGGCTTCTGAACTTCTCCTATATTACCAGCTGAGGGCGGCGTGCAGGCATAGGTATCCTACGTTCCCGAAGGCCCCACCGTCGGTGGCAGCGCTAGAAGACATACTATCGAATAGATCCTCGCGCAAGCTGATAACGCGTATATATAGGGCTACGCAAAATGCTTCACCTGTTGCCCATGCAGACTCACGGTCCCTGTGGGAGAGGGAGGCGGGTATTCAGATTACAGAGAAGCAGTGGGAGTTCTGCTGCACTCAGCTTGAAAACTTGTCGCCTAACTATAGATTGAGACTTATTCACTTTAACTTCGTTCACAGGACATATCGAACACCCATGCAACTCTTTAAAATGGGATTACAGGTAGATGTGAATTGCTGGCGATGTGGCGAACAAGAGGCTACATTCTACCACTTAGTTTGGGTGTGCGGTCCGATTTATGGGTTTTGGGAGGCAGTTTTTGCCGCCATAGGGAAGATGGTGGGTCTGACTATTGTGCCAGACCCTCTCGTGGCCCTTCTGGGCTTTGTGCTGAGCGTGCCTTGTGCCTCGCGCAAGTTGGTTGCCCTTCTCCTACTGCTTGCTAAGCGCCAAATAGCGTTACACTGGAAGAAAAGGTCTCCGCCAGGGGTTTCGGGATGGGTGGCGTCAGCAACTTACTGCAAGGAGCAATTGACCGCCTACTGGGATCAGATGCCGCTGCGGTCCAGACCCGCGGACATTTGGCAGCCGCTGGTGGACTGGCTGGCAGCGGCTGAGGTGGCTGACGATGACTGAGAGGGACTGCTGGATGTGTGGCATTGTTGCGGGAATGGCGTGTAACTGCGTAGAGGGGTAGTGTGTGCAGGGTCTCACGTAGCGGCATATGAGTATAGCCGCATGGTCGCTGGGTGTTCACTGCAAGCAAATTTTGTGCAGGTGCTAGGGGGCTCTCCTCCGTTTTCAGATTGCAGCCACTGTTGTAGTTTGTACAGTTTTTATTTTTATATGGTAAAATGTGGAAAGCCGAGACACCGCTGCTGTCGGGATTTTGCTCAAGTGTATGACTTTGATCCGAGCTCGCGGCGCGATGCCGCAAACACAAGCTGCCTGCCTCCGGGTTGTTGGCTGAACAGCAGTGTACACTTTCAGTGGTTCAATAAAGGTTTTTCAAACAAAAATAAATAAATAAATAAATAAATAAATAAATCCCAGGAAATACTGTATCTGTTCCACCTTTTAGTCCCCATCCCCCAATTACTAGGAAACAATGTTCACACTCACTTGAACCAATAAATACATTGTTATAGTTAGTCTTCAATCGATGGAGGCAGACCTTCCCTTTCTTTTCAAAGTTCAGGGACATAACAGCATGAGTCTTGCCGGTTGTATACATATTTTCTTTCTCAGCCCATTGAGGTATCTGAGGTTTTGGTTCAGAAGCCCTTCTTTGGTTGTCCTGTCTCCTTTGCGCAACTAAATTCAAAAATATATTTTCTTCTTCACATAATTTACATGTTAAATTGTGCTTGTGTGCTTCAGCTATATCTATTGTTTTCATAGTTAGAAAATATTCTCCCATAAACTGTGCATCCTTAGTACTAAGAACTGGGTTCATGCTTTTTCACATAGGAACCTCAGAGAAAATCACATCTACATTAGAATAATAATACTGTAACTATCCTGTTCTATAAAACAAACTTGCTAAAATGCTACAAGAAATACAATAGGTTAAATGAATATAGTGGTATGTTACGCCTTCTGCTACTGATGCTGGTCATTTTATACACACATAGCAATCATTCACTTCCATAGTGTCTACATATTGTATGAATAAATTTGTGAAAAATGTTTAAGCAGTGTCATTATTTGTCACAGTGTGGTGAACATCTAACTCATCTGGTGCATCTAAATCTACTCTATCTCTTTCAGTCTTAGATTAATTCGGTGAATTTAACCCCTTCTCCGCTCATGACGGAGCCACTCCGTCATGAGCCACGGTTGCCGTGTGCTCATGACGGAGCGGTTCCGTCATGCCGCGACCGTTGGCGGCCGCTCCGCCCACGCGGCGCTGTTTCCCCGCCTGTGCGGGGGGACAATGCAACTGGGCGGAGTCATGACGGAACCACTCCGTCATGAGCACAGCTCAACCGTGGCTCATGACGGAGTGGCTCCGTCATGAGCACAGCGCCACCGCGCTGCCCCCCCACACCCCCCAGCGCTGCGGCGGAATTCCCGCCGCAGCGAAGGGGTTAAACCTACTATATCTCCTTTTATGTTATCTACCCTTTCATTCGTACTTGTGTTATTCTTTTCTTTTGTGACCATCAAATAAAGAATGGCTACTGTCAGTACTAACCAAATTATGAGCACTAATAATATACTACATATACATATTTTACAACATTTTTTTATACAATTTTGTTTTGGTTTTCCAGCAGCCCTATCATCAGCCATTTTGGGCTAAGAAGATTTCTCTTCTTTAATTTAGATTAAAATTTGAAATATAAATTTCTTAGAGAAATTTCAAGTTGGCCTCACTTCTTCGGCAATCTGTTCTGCATTCATTTAAATTTAAATTCTCGAAATCTTCGAGAATTACATAGGTCCATTCAGGACCTTTGAACTTATTGTTCAATACTTTTAGTCTTTGACTTTGTCGTCTGGGTTTTTCAGCAGATGTCTCAGACTGGCTTGAAATTTCGTTTACTTGGTCAGGTTCTTGATTAATTGTTTTGAAATGATACTTCAATCTTTTCACAACACTTGGCCAATTATCACCTCTTCTGACCCTTTTTGCTTGCACTGCACTGTCACTGTCTTTGAGTGTTGGCACAATTTGATCCTTTTCGTCTTCGGAAACCTTCTCTATCTGGTCCTGTCCAGGGCTTGTTTTTGTAATGTCCTTTTCTGCCTGGATGTGTTCTTCTTTTCTAACTAAACCCTGTTCAGGTTTTCTTTCGATTGTCTCCTCTTCTACCTGAACTAGTTTCTCTTTTCCTGTCTGGTCCTGATCAGGTCTTACTGCACTTTGGCTTTCTGCCGCCTGAACGCGTTCTTCTAAACCTATTTGTCCCTTCTCAGACTTGTGATTTATTTAGTCCAATCAGTGGTAGTTTGGAACTACACTGAGAGGGAGAGTGGAGAATGGCTTGTATGCCAGGGGTTACTACCCCCCACTCTGGGTTTGGCAAGGACCAGTGGTATCTGGGTGGCCTAGGGCCTGGTCCTGGCCGGGGACAACTAGGTAGTACCAGTGGGGTAGCCTAGTTGGGCCTGAGTTTTTTCAGTTTTTTTTTTTACAGATGGAACCACGTTGATTCAGAATGGCGTAGAACCGAAGGGTGTCCCTGCAGTGCGTGCCTGCGTCCGTGTTCTATCTCCCCAAGCAGGGAAGACCATCACGGTGGTGATTGGTCTGCCCTGTTTTTTGGCTGGAAGGGGGTTGTGTTGGACTTGGCCCTTCTGGCCAGTTCACCCCTAGAACTTTTTGCATTATCTTAGCCTTTTCCCTATGTTGTACTAGTGGTTTTAGGCCTCTAGGCGCTTTCACACTGTCCCAGTGGAAAGTGCGTGCGCTCTGTGTATGTTTAGTGAGACTGACCTGCCCTCCCATAGGAATGCATGGGGGATCTGAGTGACCGTGTTAAGTCCTGATGTGAGAGGGGTGCATGGTCGAGCTTGGTATGTGCGAACTTGTGAGAGTGAATGCTGCGCAATGATGTGTGCGGCGTTACGGTGTCTCGTGTGGAAGTGCCACTTCTAGAAGCTGGCCTGTCTGTATAATAAATGTGCAGTGACTGTCTGGCTTGCGATTGGCTGGTGTGTCTGGCTCCAGGAGTCAGGATGGGTCTGCCCCGGTGGTGAATGGAGAGAGCTGCATGTTGATGGCAGGGAGGAGTACACCTGGGACCTGAATAGGGCTGGGCTTTCCCCACTCAATGCTGGCTCCACCCCCTGTGGGGCGTCTAATGTCCCTGGCCTGTCCTGTGAATAGGGAGAGGGGCTGAGCAAAACAAAGTGCTCAGGAACCAGTTGCATCTGGTTCGCCCCTTCCCTGCACCTTTGGAGACAAAGGATTCTGTGTATAAAAGAGGGGCTGTGACCCCAGGAAAATGTTCTTGTTCTTGGACTCGAATCTGCCAGGGGCGTGCTGCTGCTGGGGCCCAGGGGAAGGCTTGCCTCCCTGTGCCCTGCCCAGCCCCTGGATGCCTGAGGGACTCCTGGGACCTTTTTGGATTGATTCTCTTTGCCCCAGGACCTTTGCATCCTTCTAGCGCCTGGGAGCGCTTTAAACTCAAATTGGCCCCCTTGGACTTGAGAGGGAGCCTGTGCCTTGTCTTTGCAGCGCTGGGCTGCGATCTTCTGAGGGAATCCCGACGTAGGGATTCCCCCGCATCGTGGTGCCTCTCGCGGGTGCCCACCCTGCGCTCATACCGCTTGTTCTTATCGTAATAGCGGCGGGTGCCCACCCCGCCTTATGGGAGTAATTTCACCTCAGCTGGAGCCTACCCCGCTTTATACTTCTGCCGAAGCGGGTCCCCACCCCGCTGTACATTGTTATGACGGAGGGAGCCCACCCCTCATTGCCGCTTGTTCTTGTCGTAATAGTGGCGGGTGCCCACCCCGCATTTTGCTGAGTTTCGCGGGTGCCCACCCCGCGCTCATGCCGCTTGTTCTGGTGGTAGTGGCGGCGGATGCCCACCCCGCCTTATGGGAGTGATTTCAGCTCAGCGGGAGCCTACCCCGCTTTGTACTTCTGCCGAGGCAGGTGCCCACCCCGCTGTGCATTGTTGTGACGGAGGGAGCCTGCTCCTCATTTTTCCCAAATCGAAGTTGCCGCCGCTGCCCAGCCGCGGCCGCCTGGAAGTCAGGCAAGTCTGCCTGTGACGTGGGCGGGGCCAGCGGCGGGGGCGGAAGCGGTGCAAAAGTTGCGGGCCCCGGAAGAGGAGTCGCCCGCCACCGAAGTGAAGCCGTATGGAGCCTCGCTGCTCCAGAGCGAAGTTCCGGGTCCCAGGAGGGGGCCCAGGTGAAGTACGGACAGGTTTGGTCCCCCGCCAGCAAGGTTCGAACGTCGGAGGAGAGCCCTGCATCCCACAGCGCAAGTCCCGGTGAGTGGGCTGCAGTTCTAGTTCTTGAGCGGCCCCCGCCTGATAGGGGGCCGCCCCTACATTGTCGGCCTTTGCTACGATGGGGGCAATTCGGTCCTTGTAGCCCCAGAGCGGGAAGGTGTTGGCCAAGTAGCGCTGAGTGGCCTCGCCAGGGAGCGGGCCACTCCAACGGAGGGGGCATAGTTGTTTTCAGAGCCCAGGTGGCTCCAGCGTTTTGGCATGGTTAGTTTGGGAGCCCGTGCGCTCCATGGGGGCATAATGGTTCTAAGAGCCTACGTGGCTCCAACGTTTTGGGGCATATTTCATTCTAAAAGCGCCAGTGCGCTCCACAGTGCTTGGGGGGGCCAGCGCTTTCTCTAGTTGGCGCATATTAATTTCAGGAGCCCCGTATGGCTCCACAGTACGGGGGACATATTGTTTTAGAGCCTAGGTGGCTCCAAGGTTTTGGACATTATTTCAAGGGCCATTGAGAGCCCATGCCTCATTTTACTTCCCCAGCTGCGCAGCACTTAGTGCCAGCTGCAGCGTTTAGGCCCTGTTCTTGTCCCCAGCTGCCCAGCAAGTAGTGGCCAGCTGCTACGTTTAGGTTCTGGCGCAACCTGGACCCTAATGTGATTTAGGTGTTATTGTGATTGATATACTAATGCGTTGGGTGTTAGGAAATGTACTGTGTGTAGTATGTTTTGCGCACCCTGTGTTTTATACCTCTAGATATGATTTCTGCATAGGAGGTTGTTTTACCTGTTTAGGTTGATGTTAGGGAGGTAATACTTCCCTGTGTGATGTACGCCCCTAGTGTAATTATACTTAGGTGGTAGGGTCTAATGCGTTAGACTTATGAGAAATTGCATAATGTGTTTATGCCCCTGTGATGGATGCAGGATAGGTTTTATACCTGATTCTATTATGATAATGCTGAGGTCATTATTGCGCCAGTAGTTACTGGTTGTGCTCTACCGTTATAATTTGTGTTACAGTTGGTATATGTTCTACATTTACAATTGGTGATTGGTGCTAATTCTGACAGTGGTCCATGTGGCCCTGTCTTGTGTAAATAGTCCCCTGTAAAATTCTGCCCAGTGCCAGCTAGCACAGTGTAAATTATGTGATTATCATCTAATGTGTATCTTATAATACAAAGAATATTTTTTATATATAACCTTGTGTGGAGTTTCTTTTGTGGTGGGCCTAGGGTGTTGTTGCTGTGTGTGCGCACAAACGCTTTACACATTGCCTCCGGAATAAGCCTGACTGCTCGTGCCAAGCTACCAAGGGGGTAAGCAGGGGTTATCTTTGGCGTGTAACTCCCCAGCCCTGACTTAGAGTGGTGGTTTCTGCCTGTCTTTGGCGCAAGCCCTAGCCAATACCACATAAGAGAATCGGGGGTCTAAGGGTAGACAGTACAAAGAATAAGAAAGGAGTAGGGTGTGTAGAATCAGTCAAACCCATGCATGATCAGAGCAGAGCATGGATTACCATCAACCTCACTCATCCAATGAGACAAATAGTGAGAGCAAGGACACCTCTCTTGATCGTTTGCATCATATGGTATCCAACTAGAACAGAGGTATGTCTCTCGATCGTAGAGACTGCCTCACTAGTTAAAGGCTCTATTGCTCCTTTTAGGTTGACGGAAAAGCGTCAAGAGGACACGTGAGAAACTGTGACCACCAGACAAAATGGAAGTGCAGTGCAGAAAAAGAGACTGTGAATTCTAAAAAGAGGTTGTGTGGAGAATGTGATATAATTCAGTTCACTCCACACACCTTGATTAAAAAGATGTGACAAAATTACCAGCAGTACTACCTAGTCGCTGCTAGATGAGGGTCCTAGCCCTAGCCAACCAGAAATACCATTTCTAACAAGTCCTCTTCTGTCTGAGTAGATTGTTCTTTCCTTGTCTGTTCCTGCTCAGATTTTCTAATAATTGTATTTTCACTTTCCTGAGCCTGTTCTTCTATACCTGACTGGTCCTCAATATCTTTCTGTCTTTCTAGCCTAGTTTAGCTTGTTCTCATAATTACTTCAGGTATGTCAACCACTGGTATCCAGTCATCCTGACTTGTGCTCGGTTGATCTTGGGCAGCTACTTCAGGATCTGATATTCTAGATCCTTCAGCTGTACAACCTTCTGGAGCCTCAACTGCTTGAGTCAGTTGGGGACCCTCTATGTCAGGTGCTGGTACTTTCTTTAGTATGGCTTGCATGAATCCAATTAGGCAAGCCTGCACATTTTACTGCTGTGGTTGTAACCAATAAAACCTGATGTGGTTTTCCCCACCTGGGTGCTAGGCACGACTCTCGTGTATGTTCCTTCACCACCACCCAATCACAAGGATTCAGATCATGTGCTTGGTTCGGCTGCCTGGCAACTGCGTCTTCCTCAACCTGGTGAGAGATAGAAATGCACTAGGTCAGCCAGTTCTTTGAAATATTCCAATACCAAGTCATCAGATATATTTAACAGTTTATGTCGTGGTATGCATGCCTGCCTCATTGCTCTTCCCATGAGTATTTCATGGGGACTCAATCCTGTATTCCTGTCAGGAATGCTTCTGAGCCCCATCAGAACAAGAGGTAATGCATCAGGCCATTCTAGTGAGGTAGATGCACATACTTTTCCCAGTCTCGCTTTTAATTGTGTCCTTCAATTGTTCTACCACTCCAGAAACCTCTGGGCAGTATGCACAGTGCAGTTTTTGTTCAATTTTAAATGCTTCACAGATCAATCGAATTACTTCATTATTAAAATGAGACCCTCTATCTGATTCCAAGGTCACTGGAAAACGGAACCGTAGAATCAGTTGTTTCAACAGTAGTTTGGCAACTGTTATACTGTCATTTCTTCTAGTAGGGTATGCCTCCACCCACTGTGAGAATAAGCAAACTATGACAAGTATGTACTTCAAACCTCTGCATGGTGGTAATTGAATACAATCGAATTGCATCCTTATAAAAGGACCTTCTGCTTTTCCAATTTTCTTGTGACCTGGATTCATTCGCTGACAAATTAAGCATCTTGGGCGTAGACTCTCTGCTATGTACCTGAACCTTGGGTTATACCAATTCTGTTTGAAAAGTCTGTCCGTGGCATCCCTGCCTACATGGGTGTCTCCGTGGTACATCCTAGCAAATTGAGAAAGCAAACAATTTGGCATTACTGGCCTGCCATCTTGGTAAACCCACACATCATCTTGGGACCTCTTTTCACATTCTTCTTTCACCCATTCTTCCTTTTCTTTCAAATCTACCACCTCTTGCAATTGCTATACTTCTTCTCATGTTTCTAATCCTGAGAGTAGCATAAGTTGGCAGCTGATTCCGCATGTCACAATCTTTTTGTTCACTGCTATTTTATATTTTGCAGTGTTGGGCAACCTGGTCAGCATACCTATTCCCAGCTGTCACATAGTCATTTCCTGACTGATGTGCGGCACACTTGACCACTGCCACTTCTTTTGGCAATTGTATTGCTTCAAGCAATTCTTTAACGAAGTTTCCATTTTTAATCGGGGATCCTGAAGAAGTCAAGAAATCCCTCTGCTTCCACAGCTGGCCAAAAGCATGCACAATCTCGTAACTATACTGGCTATCAGTAAATATGGTTACTTTCCAATTTTTCCCAATTTGGCATGCTTTAATTAAAGCTACCAATTCAGCTACTTGTGCAGATTTGACTCCTGGTAAATAGGATGCTTCGACTATTCCAGCCAATGTACACACAGCGTAAGCAGCACTTAGTCCTCCCTCTTCATGGCGCATACATGAGCTATCTACAAAGAGCTCATGTTCAGCATTTTTCAAGGGTTCTTCCTGTATATCTGGTTAGAGTTTGGTGCAAAGTTCGGTCACGTCCAAACAGTCGTGCTCGACTTCATCTGTCACTTCCTCTCCGTATACATCTGGCAACAAAGTGGCTGGATTTAAAATAGTACACCTGACTATTGTCACGTTCTCAGCACCTAATATTATCCTTTCATATTTGGTCATCCGACTAGGGGTAAGATACTGAGTTCGTGTTCTTGTCAGCAGAATTTCAACTGAATGTGGAACATGTACCTTTACCTGATGTCCCATCACAATTGACTCACTTTGTTCTACACTCGTGCACGTGGCAGCTACCGCTTTTAAACAACTAGGTAAAGCGGAGGCCACAGGGTCCAAAGAGGCAGAAAAATATGCCACTGGAAGTCTCATCAAGCCATGTCTTTGAGTTAAAACTGAAAGTGCACAACTATTTCTCTCACAACAAAACAGTGCAAATTCTTTTGTGTAATCTGGCATACCTAAGGCAGGAGCTTCACATAGATATTTTCGTAATTTTACAAATGGATTTCAATATTTTCATCATCCCTTTCTATTGGATCTTTTGCTCGTTTCTTGGTCATTTGTATCAGGGGTTTGGCTAGTAAGGAAAACCCTAAAATCCACTGCCTACAGTATCCCACAACTCCAAGGAACATTCTTATTTCTCTTTGGGTTTCAGGCAATTTCATCTGTCTTATTATTTCTATTCTTTCAGTAGTCTCTCTCCTCACTCCACGTTCTATTTGGTGTTCAAGATATTTGACTCCGTTCTGCAAAACTGCAACTTTTTCAGTCCACCATCAGCCAAATGGTTCAACAAGGCAATTGAATCAGTAACACAGTCATCTCTTGTTTTCCACGCAACTTATAGGTCGTCAATATACTGCATCAGGACTGACTTTCTAGGCAGCACTAAGGTTTCAAGACACTTTTTCAAAATTTGGTAAAAATTGAAGGACTTTTAGTATACCCTTGAGGAACACGATTCCAAACGTAAACACGCTCCTCAAATTTGAAAGAAAACAAATATTGGCTATCAGGATGCAGCGGGATGGAAAAGAGAGCGTGACATAAATCAATTATAGTAAACCATCCGGCTTTCCACGGTATCTGGTACAAGATTACTGCTGGGTTAGGCACCAAAGGGCAACATGATACAACAATCTTGTTAATCTTTCGTAAATCTTGCACCACCCTATATTCTCCATTAGGTCTCTTAATTTGAAAAGCGTCTAGATCGTGCTGCACATGTAACTGCCTGCCTGCCATAGCGCTTACTCCTGGTATCTTTTTAAAACACCCCGTTTTGTATTTTGGTTGTCCTGATTTAATATTTGCCCTGTTTTTAAATTTGCGCCCTCTTACTTGCACGTTAAATGTGTTTGTCACCGCTGTTGAGCGGGTCCATTCCCGGGTGATTTCCGATGTTTGCCGGCCATATTGCGGGGAACTCCGGGACGCCTGGTGGCGCCATTTGGGAGGTTGACGCTCTAGTTGTCATAAGGACGCTAGACCGCTATTTAAGGGGGGAAAATTAGGCGGAGTGTCCTGCTATTTGAAAAGCGTCTAGATTGCGCTGCACATGTAATTGCCTGCCTGCCATAGCGCTTACTCCTGGTATCTTTTTAAAACACCCCGTTTTGTATTTTGGTTGTCCTGATTTAATATTTGCCCTGTTTTTAAATTCGCGCCCTCTTACTTGCATGTTAAATGTGTTTGTCACCGCTGTTGAGCGGGTCCATTCCCGGGTGATTTCCGACGTTTGCCGGCCATATTGGGGGGAACTCCGGGACGCCTGGCGGCGCCATTTGGGAGGTTGACGCTCTAGTTGTCATAAGGACGCTAGACCGCTATTTAAGGGGGTCATGTCAACGCGCAGCGGATTCGCGCAGCGGGATTGCCGGATTTCCGCCGGAGTTACGCCTGAGTTCAGCCCGTCCGCGCTGAGGACTCGCTGCAGGACGGGCTGGCTACCGAGGACATAATACCATCGTCCCAGGTACGTCGGTCATATTTATTGCAGGAGCTGATTGCTCTTAAGCCTTCCCCATTAGCATGCCATCATAGGTTTTCACCTGAGGGCCTTTTACGTGCTACAGCCTGTCGTACTTGTAATGACACTCTTTGGCCCTTGTGTTCTGATGAGGGGTTGATACATGCTCCTATCATTCAAGGGAATGATATTCAACTTCGAAAGGGTTTCCTAGTTAATGCTAGGTCTGTAATTAAAAATAATGTGGCTTTCCATGAGTTTGTGACCGCAAGGAAACCCTCTTGGGTTTTTGTTACTGAAACCTGGGCGTCGGACTCTGCTGGTCATGACCTAAGGCTGGCTGTTCCTGATGGCTATGCTCTGCAGAGACTCGATAGAACAAGATGTAGGGGAGGCGGGGTGGCTGTTCTTTATGACACAAAAATATGAACAATGGTTCCAAAAGGGAAGCAATTATTTACATTTGAAAGAAATCAAACTTCACAAAACACAGCATTAGTAGATCAAAAAGATAAATCAATATTAAACAATGAATAGTATTTGCAAAAAACACAATAGTTTATTTTTTGAGATTCATTTGAGTATCAACTCATTTATCAATTCATTGGAATATGGACGAAAAATGAAGAAGGCTGTATATACAATAATATTTACAAAAAAGCGACGCAGTGACAAAGTGAATAAGGTGACTAAGTGTAGTAGTGAAAATGCAAGTATTTACAATATATATACGTAATTATCAATAAAACACACAAAAAATTTTTTTTGCAGAGAATCACAAAAAACGTCCTCAGTTTAATTATGAATAAAGAATAAACCTTGTAAGGCACATGTCCTAATTATTTTATAGTATGTACAAGGAATTCCAATTGATACGGGACTGTAGAACCGTCAACGTTTCGACCCTATAGCAACCAGTCGTTGTACATAGTCATATCGGGTCTTCTTCAGGACACAGGAAGTGTATAACAGCCAAAAGTTCAGGTGACGAGACAGATGTTTCCCAAATTGCAGTTATTGCCACTCGATTTCAATCTGAAGGGACTACCAGAGTCGTAGAGATTCTTGATTCGTCTTGGTCTAATTTGTAAGTTTTTTCGGTCTCTTTATAATCTGTTTATCAAAACCTGACTTCAAGGTAGAGATTTTGCTTATAGTGCTGTAGACATCAGGACACAAGTTCAACTGATGTCTTACGAATTCATCTTTCAGTCAAAGGGAGTCCGTCTGTAGCGGCTGCATGCAACAGACGGACTCCCTTTGACTGAAAGATGAATTCGTAAGACATCAGTAATTTTACGTTCTGTCCACAAATCTGCAGGTACCACTATGTCAAACAAACCATCCAAATCTTTTAGCAGAACCTTTGAAACTTTCACAAATCTTTCAATTTGTCGGTACCATTCAATTGTTTTTTCTCTTAACTTCGGGAAATCATTAGTAAAAGACAAAATATCCAGTCTAGTCCATGGTACATGTACATATCCTCCTCCTGGTACCTCTCTCATGGAATATAATCTCTCAACCTTTGTTGTTTCTTTCAATAGATATTCCTTTTTCCTCATCCACCTAGCTTTCCATTTGTCTAGATCACCCCATTTTTGCAGAATGGTCATTAATTCTTTAACCTGTAACTTCCTTCTGGACACATTCATATTTTCTAAGTCTTTATCACTAAATTCTGCTCTGTATGGTTTTTGTACTACCTTGGATTTCCCTATTTCAATTCCCATTTCATGGGCTAAATCTGTCAGTTTCTCATGGAGTACTTTTGTATTTCTGGTGATACTCCTACAAATGAACAGTATCTTCACTGTAAGTATTTAGCCTGTCTAATCCCACATTTCCAGCTATCAGTTCCTCCAATTCTACTTTTAATTTGTAAATATCTAGAACTTTCAGTGGCTGTTTTGGCTACTCTATTTCTTGTGCCCACCTTTCTATTTCATCTGGTGATACTATTGTGGCACTCTTGACTCCCATTGAAGTCTCTATTTGTACTTCTCTTTTACTGCTAGGTATAACTCTTCTCGGGGTTTCATTTATCTGTCCTCTTATTGGTAAATCCATTAATGATATCACTGATTCACATTCACATACCTTGGTCATCAATTATTATCTTTTCTGGGTTCTATTACAGGTGTGGACATTACTGGAGGTTTAGGGCCGATCACCTTATCCCCATACAGTGGAACAACTGGACCTATAGTTACAGGTATGGTTAATGCTTCAGGATGGGTATTCAATTGGGTTATTTTCTGTATTAATTCTTCTCTGTTATTTTTCATTGCCTCTCTTTCCCTTTCCTGCAGTGCTCTTCCATTTGGTGGGTCATGAATAACTTGTGGAACTAATGGTGTTCCTAGAATCGGGGCACTAGGAGTAGTTCTACTAGCTTCAGCATGATATGGTGGAGGGTTTTTCATTAATATGTCCTCCAAAAAATCATCTTCTGATTCTCCACTTCCTGTCATTGCTAAATGTTTTGTCTTCTCTGTGCACTTGCCTCCTGACTGTTCCTCTGTCGTCAGTACAGGATACAATCCTTCAGGCACCATTGCTTGTCTCCATTGTTTCATCTGATTATCTTGAGTTTCACGCTTTAGTCTGGGATAAAATCCACTAAGGTTTCTGCTACTTCTGGATCTGTTGCGCTCAAATGCTTCAGTTTCCCACTCTTCTAATGCCTCGTATTGAGTTAATCTTGGTCTGGGTTCTAATTCATTCATTCTCAATCTCAGATTATGTAAAACTCTACCATTAAACGTACCATTTTCTGGGAAAGCTAGCACTCCATCACTTTTTGTATATTCTATCCAATTTTCTAACCATACACAGGTATGATAGCCTCTTTCCATCATCAATTATGATGCAGGCGTTTTCAGGGGAGGGATAAGAATTCCTTCTCTAGTTTTAAGGGGTTTATCCTTCTTGAAATAATTTTAAATTTTCTACATCAATGTCATTTTCCTCTTTTCTCCGTACATTTTTGTTGTCGATCCTTTTATATGCTGTTCTCTTGCAAATCCTACGTACCTTCTGTCTGGGCGATTCCCTATCAAAGTAGGATCGTGTTTCCACATGCAAGACCCACTATCAATTAATATTATGGCCTCTATTTTCTAACCAATCAAGTGCTCGCTTTTACTTTAATAATTGACCAATACCAGCGTAGTTTCTATTCTTCTAACCAATCAGATTCTGTTTTACGCTATGCATTTAGCCAATACTAGCGCAGCTCTCAGTATCACTCCTTACTACTGACCCCTCCTTCACAATTTTCACGTCAGTCACACGCCCGCTGTTCCAACCAATCCCAGCGCGGCTCTCTGTGACGTCAGTGCAGCACCCGCAACTGACCCCTCCTTTACAAAGTAACACGAATGACTTATTTTCTTACAATTTTCATTAAATGACAACATAAAACATTCACTACTCTGTTTGCTTTTCGCTAAAATCTGGAAATGGATTTACATTTGCTGCGAGTAAAACTATTCTGCTTACTCTTCCTACACTACGAGTAAAATCTTTCGCTTACTCTTCACTCAAGCATCGATTAACCTGCTACTCCTTCAGAATTACTCTTTCTAGGTGATATAAGACCAAAGTTTCACCAGCGAACTCTTTGCTATCAATAACTCTTACTTTTATACAAATTAATCCCTAACTCAGCACTGTCAGCCCTGCATAACTTTTCAGTGCTATCTTAAACAACGAGTAACCTCACTGCAGTGTGGCTTCCATTTACCACCCGCTATACAGTATTCCCGGGAATTTCCAGACAACATATAACAAGATACAAAACGGGTGTGTTAAAACATGAATTCAAATCTCAATATTTACACCTACCTAACTAAAACTAAAACCATAGCTCTGCTACCAGAAAAACTGATGGAGCGGAGGGTTACCAGGTAAAAGATACACAGTATCCACATACTCACCTGGGCCCATAACCATACATACTCGGATCAATTTGTGTGTTAATGCTTGCGAGATAAGTTTACCTTACCAATTCTTACCATTCTTTTCGTCCGAATATAATTTCCTCTGATCAATGGATCTAGTTGTTAGCAGTTTAGGTGTAAATACCAACAAGTAAATACTTTTAAAGGACCACAGACTCGAGACGGTTTAAATGTTTATATAATAAATTTCATGTGAAACCAGAAGCATAAAGTACAGTTCGTACACCGTTTTCTTTCAAGTAAGGAAAAATCAGATTATTCAGAAACTTTGGACTAAATTAGGAAATGACAGTACCTGGAAAGGAAGAAAATCAGAGAGAGCAGTACAATGACATACTACACAGAGTTATATTTACCTAGGATGGTGTGGAAAACAACCCCTTGGCCTAGGAGCTGGAAAGGGTCCCCTGGGACAGGTTAGGAGACCGAAGCCTTCAGGACAGGAAAGGTGACCTCTTCTAGATACGACGCCTGCGTCGCACCCTCTCTGACACTATCTTCCTCGATTCTTCCGCGATGTTCTCTATTATGTGCCTCCTGGATTCTTCTGCGATGTTCTCTATTTAATTTGGTTCTAGGTTCTGTAGTTCGGATCTTCTTTAGGATTTGCTCAATTCTCGGACATCATCTCAGTCTCTCAGCATCTCTGCAGCATGAGCTCTATCTAACTAACTAAACTATCTCAATTATATTCTTCTAATGGTAACACCACCCCCAAATGTTTCAATGTTCATGAAAAGCCTAATTCTGATTGGACAAGCAAGGGGAGATGATCATCACACCATGCTAAGTTTAATACTTTTCTTGAAGCTTATTCAATGTTTCCACCCCCTAATTTACTTTCCCATGCTTTATTTCCCACCCGTATTCACAAGTTAATCAATACATTGTATATAATTTAATATTCATCTTCCTCCAGTTCCGTGTAAGACAGTCAAGTTCCCAGGACAATGCAACATTTGCGGCCTTGGCTGTGTTTCAAGAGCTTCATCATTGTTCCTGGCATGTTACAAGTGCACAAGTGCAGTCGTCACGTGGAGTGTGGATTTCAGTCACCCTCAGACGCCCAAATACGAACTAATAGTAAAGTCAGAAAAAGACATGTTAGAAATCAAAATAAAATATTTTCACTGTATACCACCTAGCTCTACTCTAATCCCATTTACTTATAAAAATCTTGCGCATTAGCATTTTAGTAAAACTTGCATAGTTTAGTTTCAGCAAAGCATGCACATTATTATGTGGGTTTCAAGCGGCCATATTGGAAGCAACTGCGCAGCTGCAAAGATTTTCCCTCCAAGCGACAGAATATCATACTACGTAGATGCAGTAGAAGCATGCGTAATACAGAATCCCGCGTTTAGCAGCCATCTTTAGTGTCACTCGGGTTACTTGTTAGTAAACACATAGGCAAGCTTCCCCTAGATTTGTGTGTAAGCACATGTGGTGCAAATTAGTATTTACAAACACAATTATTACGAGCTTACAAGTTATTTGAGAGGATTGCATCCGAGCAAGTCTATTTTTATATGAGTCGTTGCTCCATCAATGGTCTGATGTGAGAAAAAAGGATGTGATTTAGAGGAAGGCAGTAATGGAGAATCAATCAAAAATAGCAGACCCTTTGTCTTTAACTCCTTGCATCTGGTTGCCAAATGTAGAGTGGGAGTGTGTTTTTCTTTTTCTCCCAGGTGCCGGGGACTTCTGCTTCTGTAGATGCAGGGAGTACAGGCAAGTGAAAGGGAGGCAGACCATAGTCTTCTTGATGGTTGGTGGAAGTTCAGGCGGTGAATAATGTAGGCGGGTCCTTGGTTGTGTAGAGCCTTGTGTGAAGGGGCTAGCAACTTGAATTGGCATCTCTTCAGTACAGGGAGCCAGTGGAGTTTCCAGCGGTGGGAAGTGATGTTGGCTCATCGGGGGAAACAGGGGATAAGTGTGGCTGCGGTGTTCTGTATGATTTAAAGTCTCGGTAGAAGGTGTTTGGCTATTCCTACGTAGGGGGATTGTCGTAGTCCAGTCGGCTGGTGATGAGAACTTGTGTCACAGTGTGTCTCATGTGTAGGGGTAGCCATTTGAAGATCTTACGTAGCATGCGCAAAGTGAGGAAGCAGGCGGAGGAGATGGCGTTGATCTGTGATTTCATGGTGAGCTTGTTGTCAATGATGATTCAGAGGTTTCTGGCATGGTTGGAGGGAGTGGGTACGGGTCCTCGGTCTGAAGGCCACCATGAGTCATTTCATGTGTTGCTGCTGTTGCCGAAGGTCAGTACTTCCGTCTTGTCTGTATTCAACTGCAGGCAGTTGTTCTTCATCCAGTCAGCCATGTTTGTCATGCATCTCTGGAGGGTGGTTCTGGTCGTGTTGGGGTCGTCATTGACTGAGAGGATGAGTTGGGTGTTGTCTGTGTAGGAAATTATGTTGAGACTGTGGGATCTGATGATGTTGGCCAGCGAGGTTATATATGCGTTGAAAAGCGTGGGGCTGAGGGATGAGCCCTGTGGGACCTAGCAGGTGATCTCCTTGGTTTCAGAGGTGTGAGGTGGATCCTCTGGGTTCTTCCGGTGAGGAAGTATCTGATCCATCTGAGCGCATCCCCTTGGATACCGATGTGGTGGAGTCTTTCAATCAGTGTGTGGTGAGATACGATGTTGATGGCTGAAGAGAGGTTGAAGAGGATCCAGTACCCTAATAATCTCTCAATACAGCAAAAATATAAATTACTATAATGTTTTTATAAGCAAAACTTTTTCCAATAGTGCATATAATAAAATAAATGTATAGAACAATACAATAACACATCATTACAAAAAATTATATTTTAAACTTTGGGGTAATAGTAAAACACATAAAAATTGATGTACTCACCTTTGATGTTTTGGCCACAAGTATTTTTTGTCACAATATATTGACTGTATTATTATGGTCAGATGATATTTTTGAGTGCATATTTGGTGGAAGCCTGTCTTGTAACCATCAAATCTGCTATTTCCTCTAGGCTTAATTATGGTAACACTATATCTGAGCTTGCCTGAGGTTCCAACTTAATCTCTCCTTGATAAGCTCCGAAAGGTCCATAATGCAGGGCCACCTTCTTCTGGATCGTTCCGAGCTACACTGGATACCATTCACAAAAAAACATATCTCCAAAGCCCCTTGCTTGATCCATTAAGGTTTCCACTGTAAAGGTTTCCACTACTTGTGCGAGAAATTCTTGATGTATGATCAAAGTTGCTTCCTTCATCAGTCTCTATTACTCATTAGAAACACCTTTGCATGGCCGAATTGTCATTTTCCAACTCAGATGAGGAAGGGCCTCCCTGTCAGGTTGAGGGCTCAGCCAGACTTTTAGTACGAAGATGACTGCTAGCTGAAGGGGTTACCCCCTCACACTCTCCCTCCCCGGGTCAAGTGCACAGGACCCACTCTGCACCACCAGGGATTCAAGGACTTGTGTTACGCACTAGCTGCTGTCACTCTTTGGAACTTGTTCTCTCAGAAACATGCAGGTAACTGTGAACTTGAAGAAAATCATTATAAATGTATTTGTTTATTTAGAGTAGGTTTTGACAAGTTATTTTTGAAGTGTGGTTGAGTGAAAGTGGTAAAATTAAGTGTTCTAACTTTCATACATATTTTAGATCTTGAATACATCAAAATTCACTCAAACCAAAGTAAATGCTGAAACCTCAGTAATGCATTTTGTTAATTATTCAGTCTAGGCCACCTTGATTTTTGGAAAGGGATTATGATATAATGAGAGATGAAAATATATTTCTGCTGGAAAGATTTGCTGCAAATCTTCTGGGTGATTTGATTTTCTGAATGAATCTGAATTAATTGGTAAAACCAAAGCTGCACAAGGAAGAACTATTCCCAACATGTGTTCGAAGTAAAGGTAATAGCTAGAACCAGATCTGCAGCCTTGAAAATCTCACCATTAAAATCATTTTACAAAAGCTTTGGTAAGGTAGGATTATAAAACCTTTTTGGTAAGAACCCCACTCTGTCCCGCAAACAATTTCACATTTTCCATGGAAGCTTTTGTTCTACATCTTCTGTTTCTGGTTCATATACTGGGTGGGCCAAGACTGAAAATCTGCAGTCAGTGTCACTGGATGCATGTTGATCAATTGTAAAATAAACTCCTAAATTAAGGGTACCCGAAAAAATGTGTGAAAAAATCTATATAAAAAGAGCATGGTATACCCAGAGGGAGGAACTATTGACCCCTAAAAAATGCCCTGAGTCTAATCTCTTACATACAATCCCAAGGCCAATAAAATCAAAAAGAGTATATTGCGTAATTGGAGGATGGTCAGTCATCTTAGCATCCCCAAACCGATGTTTTCCTTTCGCAAGGGAAGGAATTGACCTGATTCACCGCCTAATCTTCCACCAACCAACCAGAAACCTGTGCTCCACCTCCCTTGCACGACACCATGCATCCACTGGAGCCACAGTGGTGGCCGCTCCTTCTCCCCCCTTGCCGCCAAGTCCTGGAATGCCCTCCCTCTCCACTTCCAAATATCACCCTTGCTGACGTATTTCAGAAAGAGACTCAAGGCCTGGCTTTTCAGCTAGCCCAGCAACCTAGTGCCTGGATACCCTCACGGGTGACAAGCCGCACTTTACAAATACTGCTTGATTGCTTGATTGACAATCCAAGGTTCCTTTGTTTTTAGTCCTATGTGTCCTTTTACAAGAGTACTTAGATACCTTGGAACAAGTTTATGAAACCCCAACTGAACTGGAAGGGAAAAACCCTCAAATTTTACATTTGAATAGCCTTGGTGCATGTGCACCCTTACCGCGTTGGAAAAACAAGCAGCTATGCAGAACCAAACCTCCGACTTCTGAAGCTGCCACATTTGCTAACATCCGTCAATAGCGAGTGGAGTGATGCGGGCCGGGCTGTCCTTTCTACTTGGGCTCCTCCCAAAATGGACATTGCGCTGACGCGATCACAGGAGGCCTCAATCTTCATGAGAGATGTAGTCCCCATAAAAAATCCAATGCTGTGTTTTTCCGCTGCAGTAGCAGTAACTACATAAAAGAGGTGCTAGAGGAAGCAACAGATAGGCACCACAATAATGCGAAGGTTAGAACACATGTAACAAGTCAAGTGCATCAGTATTCATGCTCATCTCAAATCAATTGCAGCAAGAATCACGTCTACCCAGTGCATCAGAATGCCACTACGCAAGCCACCAGATGCGTAATCGCTTAAGGAGAGTGGGGACATAAGCAGGCACAGGAAAGGACAGGAAGGTAATTGCACTGGCTAGCCCCCTTTTGGCGTGATAATCCTCAGTCCTGACAGCGTTCAGCGTTCCCTGGCAGACCTGACAGTACACTTGGCGGACACTGACAGGGGCCTGGCTTGTACTGGTGGCGAGAATGAAAACGAGCCAGCAAGCAGGGGGCATGCACAATTGAAGCAGGCCCCCATGAATTCTCTTCTGGGCCATTTCCCTTTCATGCTATGAAATACCACAAGCGGGAGCCATATGTCTTGGACTCAAGAATGGTTGCATCAAACAGGGGCAGCCCTATCACCTGAACCTGGGGCGAATAAAGTTTATAATAATAGCAATGGTTCAAGTACAAAATTCCACAAGAAACACATATAACCAAAATAGAAAACAAAATAATTAATCAAAGAATGTGAAAATGATACCCATGAACAAATAAGCAATATATATTGCAAAAAACACCTTTTTACTAAAACAGAAATAAAAAAAATCGCAAAAACAGAAATGGTGATCAAAGCGGCCAGATTCCAGATTTGTCAGGCACTGTTGCAGAAGAATTATCCACCTATGTGATTTATTCACATTCTCCCACCACACTGTTGGCTGGAACCTGGATTTACTTCAATTCCTGACGTATTTTCTTTACTTGGGCCTCATTCAGTTACCTTGATGGTCCCGAATGATTTTCTATTTTGAAATTATCTATTGGATGCTCTGATACTTGTTTTGTCTGTCCTGATGATTACCATACTAATTAGTTTGGTTGAAACGCTGTTGACACTCGTCTTTGGCATACATTGAAGAGGAAGCACCTATTGCCATTTCTGTTTTTGTGATTTTTCGCATCAGTTTTCTTTGTTTATTTATTTGCCTCGACCATTGCTTTATTTTTTACACATTCAATTGTATTTTCCATAATGTTGGTTGTGTAACTGTATGAGCACCTCTCAGTGTATTATTTTATTTCATTGTCATTTTGTATTACTGTTTTAGTAAAAATTTGTTTTTGTGCATTGTATATTTCTTGTTTGTTCAGGGGTATCATTTTCACATTGTTTAATTATTTTGTTTTCTATTTAGTCATATGTATTTCTTGTGGAATTTTGTGATTGAACCATTGTTATTATTATACACTTCGAATTAAGAATGTACCGCACTTCATATTCAAGATCATTGTTTATCCAAATATAAGAAGGTGCCTATTTTATGGGTGTGATCACAGCCTTCAACAGAGATGTATGGAACACCAGGTGTATCTGCATGTTGTGAGCAGTGCTACTTTACCACAACAGAATTTACGTGTCTGAGCACATTATAAGGACTTATAAACCTCGGATGAAACATACTATGCTTCTTGAACTACAAGTTGCGAGTGGAAAGCCAAACCTTGTCTCCCTGTTGGTAAAGGGAAATTACCCTTCTGTGTTTGTCTGCACGCATCTTGTATTGTTTTTTAGCATGTTGTAAACATGTCCTATCTATTTGGAGAGTGCCATGAATGTGTGTGACTCGTTTCAGGATCTCTGGGAGCTTTCGACTAGAGTTTGGTTGTATCAGTGAAATAAATTGTGGATGAAAACCGTATTTACAATAGAAAGGAGCCATATTGATTTATGCCCTGCACTGTTGTAGGCAACTTCTGCTAGCAATAACAAATCCAGCCATGACTCAGTTGCCTCAACCAAGTAACATCTCAGATACTGTTTGAGTCTGATTAAGGCGTTCTGTTTGCCCATCAGTCTGTGGGCGGAAACTAGTTGACTAGGCAGGACAGATCTGTAAAGTGGAACACCAAGTCTTCCAAAAAGGAAACGTGAATTGGGTCCCTCGATTGGATACTATTACTTTTACAAGATCATGCAGCCTGACTAAGTTAGTTAGCAGGAGGTGAGCAAATTGTCCAGAGGTTGGTATCTGTGTACAAGCAGTAAAATTACCCACCTTAGTAAGACTGCTGACAACTACTAAATTTGCAGCACATTCCTTGTCTTTTGGTAAGCCTACTACAAAATATAAGGAGATTTGTTCCCACAGCATATCAGGAGTGGGAAGCGGTTGCAGTAGGCCTTGTGGTTTTATACAATCTGTCTTCGCTCTAGCACAGATCTCACATCTTTTTGCTAGAGTTTCTATGTCATGTCATATTGTGAGCCATTAAAATTGTCTGCCAATCCTTTCTATAGTTTTTTCCATGCCATTATGTCCTGAACAAGGTGCATCATGACTTCAATGAAAGACTTGAAGCTGCAAATCTTTTGTGGGTACCAGCAACAACAATCCTTTCATGGGAAGCCCTTGCCTTTCTTTCCACTCTTTGTGCTTCAACAGCCATTATCTCAACAAGGCTTCTTTATTGTTTGAATTATGGTGGAGTCTTATCAAGTTAGTGCATCTGCTTTACAATTGTCTATACTAGGTCCATAAATGGCTATGAAATTAAATTCAGCAAAAAACAGCATCCAACGAAGTTGCCTGAGGGACACTAACTGGGTATTTTTAATGAATTGTAACTTCCTGTGGTCTGAAAAACCATAATGATAACGCTTGACTCCCATCAAGTAATGCCTCCTTCACGGAAGACATCTCGAATGGCTAATAGCTCCTTCTCTGCTGTTGTGTAATGAGTTTCTGCTTCATTCAACTTTCAGGACATATAAGCATTTGCATGCAGCTGCCAATGTGTTTAATTTATTTGCGATACCACAGCTTCTATTGCAATCTCCAAGACGTCAGCTCCACAATAAATGTTTATTTCTGGAACTGGGTGAGCAAGAATGAATGCAGTAGTGAAAGCTTATTTCAGTTGACTGAAAGCTTATTCAGCCTCCACTGACCATTTGAAGGCTGTATTTTTACATAACAGGCGGATAATTGGACTGACTATCTGAGAGAACTGATCTAAAATCTGCAATAAAAGTTCACACAGCCAAAGAAAGATTGTAAATCACACACATTTCTTGGCTCTGGACACTGCTTTACTGCCTGGATCTTGCCATTCTGCCATCTCTTTTCCAAAAGGTGACAGTATCACCCCTAGAAACTTGACTTTTGATACATGGAATTCCCACTTGCTTATCATGCAAAATAGATGGTTTTAAGGGAGGGTGAACAGGGCTACACAAAAATGTTGATAATGCAAGTTGACATCAGATGAGTAAATCAAAATATCGTCTATATAGACGATTAAAAACCGGTCTAGAAAGTTTCTCAAGACATCATTAAAAAAAAATTGGAATGCATCTGGGTCTATACATAAGCCAAATGGCATAACTGTATATTCAAATAAACCATACAGTGTCCTGAACGTCATCTTCCATTCAGCTCCTCTTCTCATCCAGACTAAATAGTAGGATCCTTTCAAATCCAATTTTGTATAGATAAGTGCTTTTTTTACTTGATATAAGGACTGGAGTCAACGGCAATGGGTACTGATTTTTAACTGTCACTTAGTTTACGCCCTATAATAGAATAAAGAACAGTGGCAAAGCCATCAGAGATTTGGAGGGCCTGATAAAGCCATTGACAAACTATTTGTCAAGATACTGCCATAAATGTTCATTTTCACTTGCCAAAAGAGCGTAAAACTCATCTACATGGGACCAAATCAGTTTGATAGTTGCTAGATCTGTGAGGTGGTGGTAGTTCAGCTAGTTCAATGAGGGTGAATTGTAAGTCTTGAGCCAGAGTATTGTCCAAAAATTATCAGTTGCTCCTAAACCGATCATGTCGTTGATTGGTTTCCACTGATCCTTTACAGGAAGATGTATTGGTAAAGCAAAATGTTATTTGTTAATACTGAGTTCAGAACTTAAGGGGTATTCAGACTGCCCAAGGGTTCCCCTTCCATCAAACTTGAGTGGTTCAGTTTTCCGCTGGCACATCAGCTGTTACTGCTGCAACTTTGGGGGAAGGTTTTTGCCTATAGGCTTGAACAAACAATCTTTTACAAAGTGACCTTTACACCCACAGTACAAATTTAACCTATTCTTTTGTCTTTGCTTCCTTTTTCTGAGATATCAAATTCTATTTTCATAAATAACAAACAATTCACTAAATTAGAAGAATAATTAATTAAACCCCACCTACCCATCACCGCACACTTCTCATGCCACATACATACCACATTCTTTCTCATACAACCCACTTGGTTAAAAACGACAATACATAGGCAAAAGTTCTCCACATCTCCGTAGATCCATGATAGTTAAATTTTGTTTGAAATGATTCACGGTATAGCAAATTCTAGAGATTGTATATCTCATACTAAAAGAACTTAAAAGTCAATTTTAGTCCGCAATGAATGCTCCAAATTCATTTTCGGTCAGCAGCCAATTCGCCGACGTGTGTTTCGATAAAACGCCTTAATAGTGGTGACACCTTCTTACGGGCAACATCAAATAGGTGTAGCAATTGAAATCAAGGGGGTAGGGAGTAACAAAAAAATAGTCTCTGGAAAAACATGTGAAAAAAATTGTTAGAATGCTTCATCAGCTCTGAATTTTACTAAGTACCTAAACACCACACTTACAAAGAAAGTAGGGAATGTATATGTGGATTTGAGGACAAATATCGGAAATAGAGAGTTTTCAAGGAGGGGAACATGGCAGCCGCGAGCTCGGCGGCCGCAGGCGCCAGCGGGGGAAGTGGGGCCGCGTTCACCAAGGGAACTTCTAACGCGGTCAAAAACATACCTTGATTGAAATGTTGGTTGAGCAGATGTCACTGTGTGCGGTTGGCGTGGAGTCGCTTGATTCCTGGGCGGCGAGGTGCAGGGTTTTGGAGTCGCGGTGGAGAGAGGCAGCCAGGGAGCTTCGGCGCTGCAGGGAGGCCAGCATGAGGTCCGGTGGCAGAGGCAGTACAAGTCGAGCCTCTCCCCAGTTCAGCAAGGCAGAGTGTAGCAACCGATCCTGCTCTCTGGGAGATTTGAGGAGGGGAGAGCCAGCTGATAGAGGAAGCCACACTAAGGCACAACCGGTAAGAAAGTTCCATTCCTTGCCTATGGAGAAAGGTGTCTCAACAGAAGGTGAGGCTAGAGACAAACCTTCTAGGTATACCCTAAGAACTAGGAATATTGGGGGAGTAAGCTTGGACATCTACCGGTTCCCTTAGTATTAGAACCCCTTCTGGGTACAGCACAGGAGATAAAGGACGCAATTAAAGGAAGGCGAGGACGTCAAGGCAGAGGGAGTATCGAAAGCAGGAAAACTGGTAAATCCCCAATAAAAAACGTGGGGAAAGGAATAAAAATAACACCCTCGCTTAAGTCTTTCTTTTGTGGTCTTCCCTGCATGCAGAGGGGAAATTCAGGAGAAGGGGCTGTCAAAGGAACCAGAGTGGAGGCATCTAATACGGACCACAATAACACTGAGCACAGTACTAATTGCGGCATCAATAGCGTCCCAGTCCAAAACGGGATAAGCGAGACCGGAATTGGCCCGAATCAGCCCATGAGAGTCTTGTTCCCACTAACAATAGATCCAAAACTCTGGCAGGGATGGGCTCACCAGAAGAGACTGAAGATATCTATATAGGGAGGGGTATGAATAATGAAAGAGGTGAGGGGGTCCCGGGGAATGCAGATGACTCCTTGTCAGGTATTCTATTGGGGCGGGAAAATGAAATTAGGAAACGCTTCGAAGTCTCAGAGGCCAATCAGGTTGGCATACAAGCTTCATGCTCCGAGTTAACACAAAACTAAGAACTTGGAAGACGAGGTGGGTTCTATTAAACAGGGTGTGACAAAAAATGTCTCCGAGATCTCTAAGTTGGCCAAGCAAAATCCGAGCCTAAGAGACGATCTCGAGAGATTGGAGAATCACTCACGAAGGAATAATTTAAGATTTCTGAACATTCCATAAGCAGAGGAGGGTACGGACACGAAGGCTTTCATAATTAATATCCTCCGTAACACGGTCCTAAAGGATAATAACAACATAAACTTCGAGCAAGAAATTCAAAGAGCGCATGGGGAGCCCTTTCGCCGCAACCCTCAAAGGATCAAACCCAGAAAGATTCTGGTGAACTTCTCTTATACCATCAAAGAGGCAATCCTTAGCGGAGCCCTAAAGAATGGGCCGTACTCAGTTAAAGGATTTTTTGTGGTAATCAGATCAGACATCTGTAAATCCACAGAACAGAGGCAAAGGGAGCTAGGAAACAAGATGGAGGAATTAAGGAAACTCGGCTCAAGGTCCAATTCAAATTTTCTGCAATCCTTTGCATAATGTGGGACAATCAAATTTATAATTATCGTTCAGTGGGAGATGTTGATGCACTAATTGACACAATAAAAAAGAAGCAGATAAATGATATAAGCAGTTGACTATAGATTGGCTGCGTTGGGAGTTCAGTAAAAGCAAACTAGATTGTTAAAAAAAGCGGCAAAATGGTTTTTTCCTTCACTTTTTTTTCTTTTTTTGACATCTCCCCTCAAATGGCCAGCCCATTAGACATTTTAATGCCTACTAAGACAGGGAGGGTTCCCCTGAGCAGGATTAGAGAGGAGGGGTGGGGCAAGGGGGTGGTAATGGTGCACGGGTGGGGAGCAGTGGGGAAAACATTTAAAATTAAAAGTCTTCGTTATCACTCAGTCAGAAATGGTTATGTGAGTCGGCAATAGAGCAGGAGGTGGGAACCAGAGTGGGGATATGATGATTAACATAGATATTCTTACATGGAATGTGAATGGTTTGAGGTTAAGATCTAGGCAGAGGGTGGTGTTGAGGTATTTGGAAGAAAGCCAGGCACATATAATGGTGTTTCAGGAGACGCACCTGGTGTCAAGTGAGAGCAAGCAATTATTCCATAAGTATGGTTGGATTCAGAACATTGTAGTCTCTGACCAAGTACAATGCTGTAAGGGAGTAGCGATCTTAATCAGGAAGGGTGCCAGGATTGATCTTAAGGTCTCAAGTACGAATAGTTTCAGTAGATGGGTCATAGCTGGCATAAAATGGGCAGATTGTGAATTAATTTGTGTAGGTTTTTATGGCCCCAATGAGGATGAACCACAGCGTATCGTAGATCTGGAACTAAGGTTTGTTGAGACTTCGGTCCCACTGATCTTGAGTGGGGATTTCAATACTTTGCTAGATCCCGTTTTGGATCATTCGACACAAAGGGATTGTGCCCCAGTGCCTAGAACAAGACGTGCACTGAAACATTTGATGCAGGATCTAGGGCTTGTGGATGTTTGGAGATTAGATTACTTTTTGGTCAAAAGAGGCTTTGTGACAAACATTAAAAAGATCATACACCATCCAGCCCACATTTCGGACCATTCAGCTGTCACTATGACACTAAAGGTCCAGGGTAAAAGCCCATTATAAGGTGGACACTAAAACATGCTCTCCTCTTAGATGAGGAGGTGGTGCTTGTTTTGAAAAAGGCTACATCAGAATACTGTCTGACTAATAAAGGTTCTGCCACCCCTGGTGTAGAGTGGGATGCTTTTAAAGCATATATTCAGGGAGTATTAAAAAGTCTCGGATTGTCAAAGGGAAGAAAAGAGAGGGTAGAACTATCTGGAATGGAAAGAAAAGTGGGGATTCTTTAAAAAAAATATATTTTATTGTTATTTTATTCTCAACAAACACAAAACAAAATAAAAAGAATATTCCAGTCAATAAAGTTGGTGGAGAATCATCACATACACTTTGTTGAACAGTAATACAGTTGTTATTCACTTGATGGAGACAGAGATATGAATTCACAAACCTCCAAACAATGCTGTTTCCCCTCACCCTATGTGGGAGTTGCCTCTCTCGTCCAACTATCATACAAGTATGGCTAGAAGTCATGTTTCTAACTGCCCTTGTGTTTGGGTAGGTGTCTGTTATCGAATTCCATTTCTTCCATTTCTAGGCCATAGAAACTCAGCCATGGTGCCCATATCTTAGTGAATTTTTGGGGGCAACCTCTGGCTGCATATGTTGTCTTTTTTGCCCCCATATAGAGGTCTATACTGGTTCTCCACTCAAGTTCAAGTTTATTTTTATTCGCGTAGTTACTTAAAACCATTGCTACAAAATGTATCTCCACTCTTTTAGGGTGGGGATGTCTGCTTTTCCCCAATGCTTCGCAATATCTCGTTTGGCCACTATCAACCCCAGATTATATAGCAAGAGTTTATACCTAAGGAGATCTACGTCCATAGGGATTCCAAGTAGCAAATATTTAGGTTCCCTAGTGATCTGAATATGTCATTTAGTTCTTTTGTTATCCGGGCCCAATATCTTTGGATGCTCTGACAGTCCCATAACGTGTGTATAAATGTAGCTCGTTCAGTGTTACAACGGAGACAGTTAGGTGACTCTGCTCTTCCCATTGCGTGCAGTCGGGTCCTACCATAATAGACTCTGTGGAGGATTTTTGTACCCCATACACCTTAGTTCTGACAGGGGTCCCCCATGCACCATCTGGCCACCGTGAAAGCTGTCAGAGCCTCATTAACAAATCGGCCTATTGGTGTGCCAGCAAAATGCAGTCCAAGATAAACTGGCAAAACCACATTATAATAGCAAGACGGGTAAGCTGGGTAGGGAGTACACAAAAAGGTAGAGAGGGAGACTGTGCAGTCCTGAATTTTAATGATGGAAGATGGGTGGATCTTGCCCTATGTCACCTTAGAGATTCCCCCTTGGAGTTTATACAGGCCCGTCCTCTAGTAATTTTTTACCCTCCTTATTAAGGGGGATTTATGTCCCGCCCACGCCCCCAGAACAGAAATAACCTTCCTCAGCCCGCAGATGGGCTTCACCCAAATAGTTTTGAGGCACTGTCAGGCTTGTTAGAAATTGACTGACTACCCCGGGCTCCATATAAATTAAGTAAGATCCCAAGGGCAGGCGGGGTAACTAATGACAACCTTCCTTTAGGGATCGTAAAAGAAGGAAAGAAAGTGGGGTCCAATTGTCAGGACCACCACGCATTAAAATCACCCAATACACCTCCTACCGTTGAGGCATTGGAGTCTGTGGATACATCATTTAGCCAACTAATCCCATATAACTCAGGGACGCAGAGTCACGACTCAAATTCTTTGAGTGACAGGTCTAGGGAGGATTCAGAAATAAGACCACTGAAAACGTACCCGTTTCGAATCCTCTCCTGGAATATCGAAGGCATTCGGTCAAAACTAGAAGATGAAACATGGTTGACCTATATAACTGGGTTTGATATTATATGTGAAAACAAAGGGTATGCAGTTCCTAAAGTTAACGCAGGGTGTATTAGAGTCACTCGGGTACACGGGTAGTACTGTGAGGAGAATAAAGTGAAAGACAGGAGTAAAGGTTACTCCTTTTTTGGAAAAGAAGACCCTCACACACCCAACAAGCGGGTGTCTTGCTTCATCACCGGGTCTTTGCTCCTTATCGGGCCGGCAGGTGCAATGCCCGATCAGGCACCCATTAGGGCCTTCCTATCGGAGATCTTTATTTCCAACGCCGATGAGTGAGGTGTGTGTGGGGAAAAGAGGTTAATAGTGAGTGTAGGTGCAAGTCAGGTGAAAAAAAGTGTACTAAAACAGGGGTAGGTTATCCACTTCAAACAATTTTAATAAAGCATGGTCACCATCCTGATTAAAAATAATCTGCACATTTCTCGCCGTAAGGTGTGTGAGTAAATATGCTGAAGGGATTAAGGGGTCAACATGTTTCTTGCCTTGTGATGTATTAAAATGGCAATTCTTCAGGACCAGGAAAAAGATACGGCTACCTACACCTTTTTGGTGGTGTCCACTCCCTCTAAGAGGTATATTGGGTGGACACACATACAGCACCCTAAAACTGTGTGGTACCGTGGGTCAAAAAACACAACCTGCGAAAAAAGAAAAATACAAGTGAAAGCATAATAATAATACAGTACAATCCACGATATCAGGTTAATTTCCAGGCAATTGGTAATATCAAGGTGAAACCGTGACATGCATGGAAATGAGCAATGTTTGTAGGACTTGCTAGGGGATTGAAGCAGTACAGATTTGATAAACTAATTCTGGGACTAGTTCAAGATTTGTTGGGTTATAGGATCAAGAATAGATATCAAAACTCACCCTGATAGGTTGTGCTGGGATCCAGGCCAGGGTGAGAAGAGCACTAAATTTTTGTGTCCTGCAATAAGGAGAGATAAATAATATGAGGTATAACCCTAGAGGAGAACACAGACAACACACAAGAACATCTAGAGGGAACCAGTGCCTCCATTGTGTGAACTTTAAGGTGAGTAAAACAGCCCACGGAGCGATCAAGCGCTAAGCCTCTCAGGAGGCCAAGGATACTCAAGTGACTCAAGGGTAAAGCACCTTGCGCTCTGTAACAAGCCCGTATCTTAGAACGGCAAGTAGTATATTTTAAGCATGGGCACTAAACTGTACTGGACCAAGACAGAGCGATAGTGTCTTAGCCATTGGTCGTTATGTACTCAGGTGACCACTCGCCTAGATGTCCACTTGGTGCGTGCAAGGGCAACTTCTGTTTGTCAGTATCACGAGAGCTGCAGTCAAAAAAGCCTATGGTAGGCGATTTGTGCGCGTGGCACACACAATGAACTGCTGTTGGTAGGCGTGCAGAGGAACAGAATACCATGCGACGCAATGATCGTTATGTACTGGGGTGGCCGTTAGCCTGGATGTCAACCTGGTGCGTACAAGGGACACCTCTAACTGTCAATATATCGAGCGCTGCAGGCAAAACAGTCTGTGATAGACGATTTGAACGCAATGCATACAAACTGAGCGACTATCGGTAAGCGTGCACACGAATAAAATGCAATGCGAAGTACCACGTCCGATCGTCGGTAAAAAATACAAATCTGTACTTACGATTCCGCCAATATGGGAACGTCGTATACCTAGAACCTCACCAGCCTATGTAGTCTGGTGCTCACTAATCCGGGCAGTTCCTTGTTATGGGCACCACACTGGCGTGGTGCGCAGGTACGTAAGGGGCGGGGACATCCGGAGGAGCCAAGCGTGCTCCTGCGGTCGAAACTAGACCGCTAACCTAGACGATGTCTTAGGGAGGGTGCGCATGCGTGGTTATGAATGCAACGAGTGCGCGGGGAGACATAACGCTCGAATGAACGGAGCGGGAGCAAGGCAACTAATTGGATGTGTAACCGCAGTATTACCAAAAGGGGGGGGGGAACAGGAGAACACTGGTTTGAAAGGTGGCGATCATATCAATGTGAAACACTCAGACTGGAACATCGCAAGTTAAGTATCATTATGAACTGGCACCGTAGAGTGCGGATCGACCTGAAACAGAAGGCTATTTCACAGTATGGTGCTGCTATGTTCCATAAGGAGGGAGTACATATAATTTACTCATGAAAAATTCAGGTGAGCATGCTCCATGGAATGTCCTCATTAAGGCCAGTGGTGTCTGCAGTCAATCTCAGTACCCACCGCTGTTCGAGTCTAAAGAGGGCTTTCTTAGACATGTGTGGGTGAGATTCTAAGACAACCCATTGAAACGAGTTCGGGGCATGCTGCTCAAGGTGATAGTGGGATGTCATTTTGGTATTGGTTCTAGCACACCTGAAACTACTTTTGTGTTCCAACATGCGGGTTTTAACTGTACGAGTGGTCATACCTATATAAGGTAGGCCACATGGACATGTCATCATGTAGATGCATTTTGATGAATTGCAATTGGTGTGTTTACAGATATTCCAAGTCAACCCGTTAGGAAATACCAGTTTTACTCACGCGTGTCTGGGGACACATAGAACACGACCCACAGGGATAATGGCCCTTAACTGGAGGAAGATCCCACAACATTCTTTGAGACCTAGTAGTGGATTTCTTCGGTCTGGTGTGTATGAGTAAATCCTTCAGGTTGCTAGTGCGTTTAAATGCGAACCTGGGAGTCGCTACATCCAAGTCTCCAGTGTTGAGGATCCCCCAGTGTTTTTTGATGATGGATCTGATCCTATTAGAATCAGGGTTAAAGGTGGTCACACACATGATGGATTGATCAGGTTCTTTGATGTTAATGTCTAGCAAGCTCTCTCTGTTGTTGTTTCTTGCTCGTTTGCGAGCCCGTTACACTACTTGTTTAGGATATTCTTGCTTGACCAGATCATTCAAGAGGGTCGCGGACTCTTTCTAGTAGTCTGTCACAGAACTACAGTTCCTTCTGATGCGCAAAAATTGGCCAAAGGGGAGATTTTCCTTCAATGACTTGGGATGGTAACTGCTGAATAGAAGGAGGCTATTCCTGTCAGTTGGTTTTCGGAATAGACTTGTGGTGATCTTATTTCCTTCAAGTCGGACAAGGAGATCAAGGAAGGGGACTGCAGTGTCAGAGATTGTGTGGGTAAACCTCAAGTAGGGGTTTAAGGTATTAATCCACGTACAGAATTCTGTACATTTCGTGTAGTCTCCTCTCCAAAGGACCAAAATGTCATCAATAAACCTTTTCCAGAGCAGTACATTCGCTGAGTAGGGATTGGAAGAATGATGGATTTCCCTGGCTTCAAAAGCCAACATGTACATACTTGCTAGGCTCAGAGCGAATGTACTGCCCATAGAAGTCCCTTGGGTTTGGTGGTACAGTTGGGTATTGTACTCAAAAAAATTTTGAGTAAGGGCCAGACTGGCACATTCCATTATGAATGGTACAGGTGTAGTGAAAGAATGCTCACTGTTCTGCAGAGCATCTTCAATGACCTGGAGCGTAGCTTGTTGGGGTATATTAGTATATAACGCCTCAACATCAAGGGTGAGCAACAGGTCTATCTCCTGTGGGTGTTGAATACCCTCAAGGAGGCGAAGAACATCAGTGGTGTCTCGGATGTACGAGGGAGTAGTTGTAACCAGGGGTTGGATAAAATGGTCAACAAATTGCAATAGTGGTTCCAGAATGGATCCTATGCCTGACACAATGGGCCGGCCAGGTACTGGAGTAGTCCCTTTGTGGATTTTGGGGAGGCAATAGAAGAAGGGGATCACTGGTTCTTTTGCTATAAGGAAAGCTGCTTCTTTCTTAGAGATCCACCCTTCTAATTCCGCTGTAGAGACCATGGAACCTATAGTCCTGGACAACTGTGGGGTAGGATCTTCCTTGATAGGAGTGTAGTATCTTGTGTTGTTAAGTTGTCTACGGCATTCAGTGTCGTAGTCAACAGCGGACAAGATAACGGTTGCACCGCCTTTATCTGCTTGTTTGATTACAATCGTATCGTCATTAGCCAGATCTCTTATAGCCAATGACTCGCGGGTAGACAAATTATAGAAGGGCGTTCGACTGGCATCCAAATTGAGATCCTTTAACACTGCCTTTTTGAAAGTCAACACTTCCGGTGGGACCATATTTCTGGTAGGCGTGAAGGTCGATGGTCTATGTAGCCCTGAGTCATCATTGGTAGGCGGTGGACGATCTTGAAAGAACGCCTGTAGCCTGATCTTACGAAATAGTTGCTGGACCTCACAAGTGTCACGGAATCTGTCTATTTTAGGTGTGGGGACATAGCCCAACCCTTTCTGGAGTACTCTTTCTTCCACAGGAGTGAGGACCCTCGGGGAAAGATTGATCATCAATCTCTCTTGTCCCTGGTTTGGCTCCTGGTTTCCAGTGTCCTGGGGGGTTATTCCTGCCATTGCACTCTTTTTTGTTGTCGTCCTCTTCTGCGCCCTCTTCCTCTGCCCCAGCCTCTGTCTAAAAAAGGTTGTTCAAACCTAGGTGGGAAGAAGGGCGGGGGAGGGCCTTGATGGTACATCGGGTATTGCCAAAAGGGGGGACCCTGATATGGTGGCATGTTGTATGCCGGATGGCCTGATGGCTGGAAAGGTCTCGTTTTCCTGTTGTTACTGTTCCAACTCCCTGTGCTGGATTCACTGTTGGTTGAGGAACTCCGTCTAGAAGGTCCTGAACTCTCATCTGACGAGTAACTGGTTACTGTTGAAGTGTAATCTGCTTTGAGATAGGGATATACCTTTTCTGTTGAAAACTTCTTTATATCCTTCTGAAGTTTAGATATGTTTTGCTTCATAAGGTACTCCCTATTCTCGGCAAGTTCAGCGTTGATTTCTGCTAATTTAGTCTTATAAGCAGTAGTTTGGATGATGACTTTGATCGCACCCTCCGCTGTTTGGATCTTGACTAACAAAGTATCAGCTATTCTTTTTGCGGTGTTGATAATCAAGATGAGCCAGTCCCTGGTGCATTTCCATGCTACCAGGGACCACTCTTTTTTGAATAGCGCATCCTCTAAGAAGAGGCGAGGAAAGTTGTTCACAATCAACCCATTGGGAGCTATATTCGCTCTTAGATATTCAGTCATCATGGCACCATGGAGTGTAACTTTGAGCCACTCATCTTTGAGGTTGGATAATGACGTCCAGTCTTCTGTATGACTCCCAGAGGCAGAGCTGCCATCAGGGGCCAGTAATGATGGTGTTCTAAGAATTTCTGCAGCTGCTTCATCATCAAAGCTAAGTCCTTGAAAGTCCTCCATAAAAATTTTTTATTTATAGGTCCACAAGGGACCAGTGATTCTAAAACGTAGAAATGGTCAATTCTGAACGTAATCTACTGATGAATGGTCCAAGGGGACAATATCGAACCACTTGGTATCCTGAACTTCCCACGGGGATCACCCGTACAAATAATCTCAAACAAATAGAGGGAAAGGGGGGGCTTTTTAATAATAATCAATCTTATTATTATCAGAGGTCCAGCATACATGCCCATCAACAAGTGAAAACAAAGGGTATGCAGTTCCTAAAGCTAACGCAGGGTGTATTAGAGTCACTCGGGTACACGGGTAGTACTGTGAGGAGAATAAAGTGAAAGACAGGAGTAAAGGTTACTCCTTTTTTGGAAAAGAAGACCCTCACACACCCAACAAGCGGGTGTCTTTCTTCATCACCGGGTCTTTGCTCCTTATCGGGCCGGCAGGTGCAATGCCCGATCAGGCACCCATTGGGGCCTTCCTATCGGAGATCTTTATTTCCAACGCCGATGAGTGAGGTGTGTGTGGGGAAAAGAGGTTAATAGTGAGTGTAGGTGCAAGTCAGGTGAAAAAAAGTGTACTAAACAGGGGTAGGTGATCCACTTCAAACAATTTTAATAAAGCATGGTCACCATCTTGATTAAAAATAATCCGCACATTTCTCGCCGTAAGGTGTGTGAGTAAATATGCTGAAGGGATTAAGGGGTCAACATGTTTCTTGCCTTGTGATGTATTAAAATGGCAATTCTTCAGGACCAGGAAAAAGATACGGCTACCTACACCTTTTTGGTGGTGTCCACTCCCTCTAAGAGGTATATTGGGTGGACACACATACAGCACCCTAAAATTGTGTGGTACCGTGGGTCAAAAAACACAACCTGCGAAAAAAGAAAAATACAAGTGAAAGCATAATAATAATACAGTACAATCCACGATATCAGGTTAATTTCCAGGCAATTGGTAATATCAAGGTGAAACCGTGACATGCATGGAGATGAGCAATGTTTGTAGGACTTGCTAGGGGATTGAAGCAGTACAGATTTGATAAACTAATTCTGGGACTAGTTCAAGATTTGTTGGGTTATTGGATCAAGAATGATCGTTATGTACTGGGGTGGCCGTTAGCCTGGATGTCAACCTGGTGCGTACAAGGGACACCTCTAACTGTCAATATATCGAGCGCTGCAGGCAAAACAGTCTGTGATAGACGATTTGAACGCAATGCATACAAAGTGAGCTACTATTGGTAAGCGTGCAATAGTTGGAACACAACAGCAGTTCATTGTGTGTGCCACGCGCACAAATCGCCTACCATAGGCTTTTTTGACTGCAGCTCTCGTGATACTGACAAACAGAAGTTGCCCTTGCACGCACCAAGTGGACATCTAGGCGAGTGGTCACCTGAGTACATAACGACCAATGGCTAAGACACTATTGCTCTGTCTTGGTCCAGTACAGTTTAGTGCTCATGCTTAAAATATACTACTTGCCTGTTCTAAGATACGGGCTTGTTACAGAGCGCAAGGTGCTTTACCGTTGAGTCACTTGAGTATCCTTGGCCTCCTGAGAGGCTTAGCGCTTGATCGCTCCGTGGGCAGTTTTACTCACCTTAAAGTTCACACAATGGAGGCACTGGTTCCCTCTAGATGTTCTTGTGTGTTGTCTGTGTTCTCCTCTAGGGTTATACCTCATATTATTTATCTCTCCTTATTGCAGGACACTAAAATTTAGTGCTCTTCTCACCCTGGCCTGGATCCCAGCACAACCTATCAGGGTGAGTTTTGATATCTATTCTTGATCCTATAACCCAACAAATCTTGAGCTAGTCCCAGAATTAGTTTATCAAATCTGTGCTGCTTCAATCCCCTAGCAAGTCCTACAAACATTGCTCATTTCCATGCATGTCACGGTTTCACCTTGATATTACCAATTGCCTGGAAATTAACCTGATATCGTGGATTGTACTGTATTATTATTATGCTTTCACTTGTATTTTTCTTTTTTCGCAGGTTGTGTTTTTTGACCCACGGTACCACACAATTTTAGGGTGCTGTATGTGTGTCCACCCAATATACCTCTTAGAGGGAGTGGACACCACCACAAAGGTGTAGGTAGCCGTATCTTTTTCCTGGTCCTGAAGAATTGCCATTTTAATACATCACAAGGCAAGAAACATGTTGACCCCTAATCCCTTCAGCATATTTACTCACACACCTTACGGCGAGAAATGTGCGGATTATTTTTAATCAGGATGGTGACCATGCTTTATTAAAATTGTTTGAAGTGGATCACCTACCCCTGTTTTAGTACACGTTTTTTCACCTGACTTGCACCTACACTCACTATTAACCTCTTTTCCCCACACACACCTCACTCATCGGCGTTGGAAATAAAGATCTCCGATAGGAAGGCCCCAATGGGTGCCTGATCGGGCATTGCACCTCCCGTCCCGATAAGGAGCAAAGACCCGGTGATGAAGCAAGACACCCGCTTGTTGGGTGTGTGAGGGTCTTCTTTTCCAAAAAAGGAGTAACCTTTACTCCTGTCTTTCACTTTATTCTCCTCACAGTACTACCCGTGTACCCGAGTGACTCTAATACACCCTGCGTTAGCTTTAGGAACTGCATACCCTTTGTTTTCACTTGTTGATGGGCATGTATGCTGGACCTCTGATAATAATAAGATTGATTATTATTAAAAAGCCCCCCTTTCCCTCTATTTGTTTGAGATTATTTGTACGGGTGATCCCCGTGGGAAGTTCAGGATACCAAGTGGTTCGATATTGTCCCCTTGGACCATTCATCGGTAGATTACGTTCAGAATTGACCATTTCTACGTTTTAGAATCACTGGTCCCTTGTGGACCTATAAATAAAAAACATTTATGGAGGACTTAGCTTTGATGATGAAGCAGCTGCAGAAATTCTTGGAACACCATCATTACTGGCCCCTGATGGCAGCTCTGCCTCTGGGAGTCATACAGAAGACTGGACGTCATTATCCAACCTCAAACATGAGTGGCTCAAAGTTACACTCCATGGTGCCATGATAACTGAATATCTAAGAGCGAATATAGCTCCCAATGGGTTGATTGTGAACAACTTTCCTCGCCTCTTCTTAGAGGATGCGCTATTCAAAAAAGAGTGGTCCCTGGTAGCATGGAAATGCTCCAGGGACTGGCTCATCTTGATTATCAACACCGCAAAAAGAATAGCTGATACTTTGTTAATCAAGATCCAAACAGCGGAGGGTGCGATCAAAGTCATCATCCAAACTACTGCTTATAAGACTAAATTAGCAGAAATCAACGCTGAACTTGCCGAGAATAGGGAGTACCTTATGAAGCAAAAAATATCTAAACTTCAGAAGGATATAAAGAAGTTTTCAACAGAAAAGGTATATCCCTATCTCAAAGCAGATTACACTTCGACAGTAACCAGTTACTCGTCAGATGAGAGTTCAGGACCTTCTAGACGGAGTTCCTCAACCAACAGTGAATCCAGCACAGGGAGTTGGAACAGTAACAACAGGAAAACAAGACCTTTCCAGCCATCAGGCCATCCGGCATACAACATGCCACCATATCAGGGTCCCCCCTTTTGGCAATACCCGATGTACCATCAAGGCCCTCCCCCGCCCTTCTTCCCACCTAGGTTTGAACAACCTTTTTTAGACAGAGGCTGGGGCAGAGGAAGAGGGCGCAGAAGAGGACGACAACAAAAAAGAGTGCAATGGCAGGAACAACCCCCCAGGACACTGGAAACCAGGAGCCAAACCAGGGACAAGAGAGATTGATGATCAATCTTTCCCCGAGGGTCCTCACTCCTGTGGAAGAAAGAGTACTCCAGAAAGGGTTGGGCTATGTCCCCACACCTAAAATAGACAGATTCCGTGACACTTGTGAGGTCCAGCAACTATTTCGTAAGATCAGGCTACAGGCGTTCTTTCAAGATCGTCCACCGCCTACCAATGATGACTCAGGGCTACATAGACCATCGACCTTCACGCCTACCAGAAATATGGTCCCACCGGAAGTGTTGACTTTCGAAAAGGCAGTGTTAAAGGATCTCAATTTGGATGCCAGTCGAACGCCCTTCTATAATTTGTCTACCCGCGAGTCATTGGCTAGAAGAGATCTGGCTAATGACGATACGATTGTAATTAAACAAGCAGATAAGGGCGGTGCAACCGTTATCTTGTCCGCTGTTGACTACGACACTGAATGCCGTAGACAACTTAACAACACAAGGTACTACACTCCTATCAAGGAAGATCCTACCCCACAGTTGTCCAGGACTATAGGTTCCATGGTCTCTACAGTGGAATTCGAAGGGTGGATCTCTAAGAAAGAAGCAGCTTTCCTTATAGCAAAAGAACCAGTGATCCCCTTCTTCTATTGCCTCCCCAAAATCCACAAAGGGACTACTCCAGTACCTGGCCGGCCCATTGTGTCAGGCATAGGATCCATTCTGGAACCACTATCGCAATTTGTCGACCATTTTATCCAACCCCTGGTTACAACTACTCCCTCGTACATCCGAGACACCACTGATGTTCTTCGCCTCCTTGAGGGTATTCAACACCCACAGGAGATAGACCTGTTGCTCACCCTTGATGTTGAGGCATTATATACTAATATACCCTAACAAGCTACGCTCCAGGTCATTGAAGATGCTCTGCAGAACAGTGAGCATTCTTTCACTACACCTGTACCATTCATAATGGAATGTGCCAGTCTGGCCCTTACTCAAATTTTTTTGGAGTACAATACCCAACTGTACCACCAAACCCAAGAGACGTCTATGGGCAGTACATTCGCTCTGAGCCTAGCATGTATGTACATGTTGGCTTTTGAAGCCAGGGAAATCCATCATTCTTCCAATCCCTACTCGGCGAATGTACTGCTCTGGAAAAGGTTTATTGATGACATTTTGGTCCTTTGGAGAGGAGACTACATGAAATGTACAGAATTCTGTACGTGGATTAATACCTTAAACCCCTACTTGAGATTTACCCACACGATCTCTGACACTGCAGTCCCCTTCCTTGATCTCCTTGTCCGACTTGAAGGAAATAAGATCACCACAAGTCTATTCCGAAAACCAACTGACAGGAATAGCCTCCTTCTATTCAGCAGTTACCATCCCAAGTCATTGAAGGAAAATCTCCCCTTTGGGCAATTTTTGCGCATCAGAAGGAACTGTAGTTCTGTGACAGACTACCAGAAAGAGTTCGCGACCCTCTTGAATGATCTGGTCAAGCGAGAATATCCTAAACAAGTAGTGTCACGGGCTCGCAAACGAGCAAGAAACAACAACAGAGAGAGCTTGCTAGACATTAACATCAAAGAACCTGATCAATCCATCACGTGTGTGACCACCTTTAACCCTGATTCTAATAGGATCAGATCCATCATCAAAAAACACTGGGGGATCCTGAACACTGGAGACTTGGATGTAGCAACTCCCAGGTTCGCATTTAAACGCACTAGCAACCTGAAGGATTTACTCATACACACCAGACCGAAGAAATCCACTACTAGGTCTCAAAGAATGTTGTGGGATCTTCCTCCAGTTAAGGGCCATTATCCCTGTGGGTCGTGTTCTATGTGTCCCCAGACACGCGTGAGTAAAACATTGGTATTTCCTAACGGGTTGACTTGGAATATCTGTAAACACACCAATTGCAATTCATCAAAATGCATCTACATGATGACATGTCCATGTGGCCTACCTTATATAGGTATGACCACTCGTACAGTTAAAACCCGCATGTTGGAACACAAAAGTAGTTTCAGGTGTGCTAGAACCAATACCAAAATGACATCCCACTATCACCTTGAGCAGCATGCCCCAAACTCGTTTCAATGGGTTGTCTTAGAATCTCACCCACACATGTCTAAAAAAGCCCTCTTTAGACTCGAACAGCGGTGGGTACTGAGATTGACTGCAGACACCACTGGCCTTAATGAGGACATTCCATGGAGCATGTTCACCTGAATTTTTCATGAGTAAATTATATGTACTCCCTCCTTATGGAACATAGCAGCACCATACTGTGAAATAGCCGTCTGTTTCAGGTAGATCCGCACTCTACGGTGCCAGTTCATAATGATACTTAACTTGCGATGTTCCAGTCTGAGTGTTTCACATTGATCTGATCGCCACCTTTCAAACCAGTGTTCTCCTGTTTCCCCCCCCCTCTTTTGGTAATACTGCGGTTACACATCCAATTAGTTGCCTTGCTCCCGCTCCGTTCATTCGAGCGTTATGTCTCCCCGCGCACTCGTTGCAATCATAACCACGCATGCGCACCCTCCCTAAGACATCGTCTAGGTTAGCGGTCTAGTTTCGACCGCAGGAGCACGCTTGGCTCCTCCGGATGTCCCCGCCCCTTACGTACCCGCGCGCCACGCCAGTGTGGCGCCCATAACAAGGAACTGCCCGGATTAGTGAGCACCAGACTACAGAGGCTGGTGAGGTTCTAGGTATACGACGTTCCCATATTGGCGGAATCGTAAGTACAGATTTGTATTTTTACCGACGATCGGACGTGGTACTTCGCATTGCATTTTATTCGTGTGCACCAGGCGCGTAGCTGGGGGGGGGGGCGGTGGGGGCGGACCGCCCCAGGCGGCACTATTTTTAGGGCGGCCGCTCAGCACTGGTGGCCCGTTGCGGCTGCGGCGGCCTTTATAATTTATTTAGGGACAGATTTGACTGTCACTAAATAAATTATAAAGTCCGCCGCGGCCGCAACGGCGCGCGCGGCCGGCGGCCCAGTTAAAAAGTTAAACTTGTCTTCAAGCAGCGCGGTGAGCGCGCTGCGCACTGCACGCACCTGACCAGCAGACCTACTTGTTTGTGGTGCGCCAGTGCGTCAGCGCCTGCTGCAGTGCTGCCTTGCCATCATGACGTCGGTCGGTTCCGGTTCGGCAAGACTAGAGCCAGGACTTCGTATTGGTCACCCAGCCTGCTCCAGGGCCTCGCGATGAGAACGTTACGTAGTGGTGACGCGTCACGCGCTTCACCACTACGCACTCGTGAGGACCCAATTCTGTGCTGCACAGGTCGGAGTCGGACTGTCGGAGAAAATAAGTTTGTTTATTCCTATTCCCCTTTCCTGACCCCTGCAGCTGCTTATCGCATCAGGCTGTGACACAGAGTTCGACTAGTAGGTAAGAGAATGTGTTACTATTTTTTTTCTTTTAAAAATATGTGCAGGCCCAGCAGGACACATACTTCTGTGCACGTCATTTAAACAGTTTTTATCCTTCTCATGGCCGATGCAGGACACAATATGACAACGCAATTCAGAATGCCCAGATAACGCTAGTGATTAATGATCCTGCTGGAGAGCAATCGTTTGTCTGTTGGTAGTTTTTAAGTGCAGATGAACTGTATTTTATGTGGATAGCTCAGTGGGTTACTGCCTTTGTCACAGAGATCCTTGTGTTACTTGCAGTTCAGAAGTTACAATCCTAACATAGGGCAGTGACCAATGAACTGTCATCAAAGAGCTGCATACAAACATGAATGGTATCGTTTTTTTTGTTTTGTGATATAGTTAGAGCTTCCTCAGTCTTTCATCATTCTAATGTTGCTAAAATGAGTATGTTTGAGCAGAGATACATTTTTATCAGTAAAGCTGATCCCCATGGAATACTCTTTTAAATCCTAAGGTTGTGTTTCCCCAGACCAAATCCTCTCAAAATATACTGCCCACCAGTATGGATGACATGTGATTCCTACACCTTGTAATCCTCATTGGCTTATGTGACATTCCCTGTAGACTGATTTACATACTTGTATGATTGATTGTCTCTGTATAATGTGTTTGTGGTGTAAAGTGCTGACACACTACACTACACTGATATGAGTAGCGCTAAACAACAAATGCATATGAGAGAGGGGCTACGGAGCGATGAGGGGCACTGGTGGAGGGTGGCAGTGAGGGAATCTGAGGAGGAGGTAGTTGGAGGGGCTGTGGAGCGATGAGGGGCACTGGTGGAGGGTGAATGCAGGGCTCGAGTCGGGGTACCAGGCGGGTGGACGGTGTCCCCTCACTTATTTTAACGGGAGCTCGATTACTGGAGCAAATGGAGCCACACATTTACTCTTTGGCCTCTCTGGGGCGAGATTGGAGCTCATTCAGAACGCTGCTCACGCGCTGGCTTCTCTGATGCAATGGCATCTAAGGGGTGAGCGAGGGGAGGCAATGAGTCTGATGGTGCAAGCCACTTTCGTGACATTACTTCCTGTTGTGACGTCAGCGTCCCCATACTTCTTTTTTTAGGACTTGTGCCCTGGGTGACAGTGAGGGAATCCGAGGAAGAGGTCATGGTGTGGAGGGGGAGCTAGGGTGAGATGAGGAGCACTGGTGGAGGGTGGTAGTGAGGGAGTCTGAGGAGGAGGTCATGAGGGGGAGAGGCTGCAGAGAGATAAGGGGCACTGGTGGATGGTGGCAGTGAGGGAGTCCAAGGAGGAGGTCATGAGGGGGAGGGGCTATGGGGAGATGAGGGGCACTTGTGGCGTGAGGCAGTGAGGGAATCTGAGGAGGAGGTCACTAGGGGGGCCATGGAGGGACGAGGGGCACTGTTGGAAGGTGGTAGTAAAGGTATTTACAGAGAAAGAGGTTATTAGTGTGGCGCCAAAAAAGACTTTCGCATCAGCGCTAAAGCCGGCCCTGTCATGGCCTTTCTGTTTTTGTTTATTTAATTAGCAGTCGGGTCATAAGGGCTACTGTGGAACATGCTTTAAAGTGCTGCTAATTATATTTACTGCTATATTCAATGTTTTAAGTTTTAAGGTGATTTTACTAATGTTTTTACCGGGAAAAAGCAAAGTGGAGCCCGATAGTGCCTGATATGGGGCTGGGGCCCAAGGTCAGCTGTGAGAAAAGGTGCACTGGAGAGAGGAGTAGTGGATAATCAAGCCTGTAAGGGAGAGCGTTGCCGAGTCCGGGGTCAGCTGGAGGTAGTAATGAAGAGGGATCCTCCATGAAGGCTCAAACAGATGGAGCCTGAGTAGTATCACTTGCCTGATACTCCCACCTCAAAAAAATCCTCTTCCCATCAAAGGAACATTACATGGAAAAAGCACTTTTTGTGAGTGATAATATTTAGAAAGAGATTTGGAAAAGAGTGAGTTTTACTGGTCCTTATAAGGCTAAGAAGAGATAAAGGAGGGCTCTGAAGCAGGCCTGCCCAGACATATATGCGACAAATCGAGCCCGCAGTGGCCCACCCAAATGCACCCTTGGCCCACCCAAATAAAAATTCCTGGAGCCGGGCCTGATGTGTGGCAAAAATATTTGTGCATGTTTGTTGTGTGGCATTGCTCTGTGGTGGTGACTGTTTTTAAGCTGCCTCATCTGGAGGCATCCGACTGGGCCTCAGTGGGTTTATCCTGCTGGCTACGATGCATGCTACTATTTTACAATGAACATTTATGTGCGATGGGGATAGTGATATGTATGGTTAGGGTTGAATGGCCACACAGTGTTAAAGATCCTCAACCCTTTACGTTCAAAGAATGGGTGAGCACAGCTCTAAACGGTTTGAAGCTGAAAGGCTCTCCACAGAGAAGAGGCATGGGGCTTCATAAAGCATTCCATAAGCGATCAATGACTGGGTGTATAATAATGTTAACAGACAAATCTTGTGGTTCCAGCATCTGAGCAGTTCTTCCAAAATTAAGACCCATTACACACATTAAAATCCCACTCCACATTGAGGAAGAATGTAACAGCTTGGACCCAGGGGCTTAGTTGATCCTCGACCATTTACATTCAAACAATGGATGTCTGGAGCTGACAGCATGGCACTCCACAGAGCAGCCCTGCCCTGGCACTGCCTCCCAGCCCGTGTCTCTCTCGGCTGTGGCTCCCTTCCTGTGCCCTGGGTAGACTTGGGGGTAAGTTACAGGCTCAGCCCACAGGACAGGCGGCTCTCAGCTTCCCACCATTGGCTGCACTTCCAGCCCATTAGGAAAATGAAGACCCCTCTCCGGTTGCCCGAGCGGCTAATGCCGTTTTCTGGAAACCCTCCTCATTCTCTTTATCACTCCCTGGCCTCTCTCCCTCACACTGGCCCTCCTCATTCTCTTCCTGTCTCGCCTGTTGGTCGCCCCCCTAAGTATGTGCATCTACAGTCCCTCTACCAATTTGCCTGCCTCTACTCCTTCATTACCTCCCGCTGCTCTCTGACACAAGCCTGACCATGTTATTGCACGTTCTTTTTTCTTCCTGCATCGCGTCCTCTTCCATGAGGTTCCCTCCCTGTCCGGAGTGTGTCTTGCTGTGCATTGCCCTCCCAGGTTCTTTTGTGTCCTCCGTCCCCAGACGTGAACCAACCCCTGCCATAGAGACCCTGGCTCTGGCTGCCACCACTGTGGAGTGCTGCTGGAGGCTGAGTGAGGTAAGAGCTAAACGTTTTCAGAGGGGATATTTAGTGAGTGGCAGAGTGGCAGCATAGCTGCCAAGGTTTCAGATGTGTGACATTTTCTCATAACTTCAGTGTAATTATGATTGACATTTCAACGATTATGAGCATAGCTCCCAAGGTTTCAAATTGCTATGTGTGACATTTTCATAATTCAATTGTAGTTGTGAGTGACATTTCAACGACTATGAGTGACACTTCTTTGCGAGCAAAACTCAAGCAATGAAGACGAGGGAAACATATATATATATATATATATATATATCAGTAATTACACCCATTTGAGCAATGAGAAACTCTAAGAAGACTAAAACTGGTACAAATGTCTGCGGCGGCGGACTCATAATTGCAATAAAATTATGAAAATATCACACCCAGCAATCTGAAAGCTTGGCAGCTATGCACTTTGAGGCTGCTCTTTACCAACTGACGTTGGAACTACTCAAAACAACAATGTACAGTAGAACTCTTCTTACTGTGTATCATCTGTGACTTGTCCATGCACATCAAGGGTTGAATCTCTTTGGCAGTACCCCCATATAAGTCATGTAGATTGCACAATTTTCTTCTCTAATGTATAATTCAGATGTAGCTTACTCAAATTATTTTAACTTATGTTGGTAATAGATTTTAATGGGCACATATAACAGGGGGGCACAGTAGTATAGCACAATACAGCCCATCCCATAATCTCCATGATTATCTCATGTACATCCAGGGTTCGATTCCCTGGCTTTATATCCCTTAATTTTCAGTTTGATTGTTATTGTCTTCTTTAATTTAGCCATAATGTATGTGTGGTATTAGTTTGGCAATATATTTAAATAGACACACCTAACAGCATCTCATGTAAGTTTAGCATAATGCAGCCTACCTGGTATGCTCAAGACTCACCTATGTACATCTACTTCCTTTAATCTAGATGTATTTCACTTAAATTTTAGCAGCTGACAATCACACTTAACATGCTTGATGTCGTCTTTGTCTTGTATCTATTTATTTGCCCTGCACATTTCTTTATTTCGAAACATTGACCATTCTTGGCCGGCATCACTGTGGTTTAATATTTCTTGTTTCTTCTGAATATTCAAGGAGTGCCGCAGCGCCGGAACAGTTTGTCCCGGGTCTTGGATAGAGTTGAACAAGTTCCCATGGCCCCCACAACTGTGTTTAAGGATTGTGATCATAATGTGTCGCCCCTCCCTGTATTTTAGCTCTGGGACCCCAGGCAGGCTGTGCACCATGTGTGTGCTGAGGCTGCTGTGAAGGAGAGATGCACTATTACAAGCTGGTTTTGGGTACCAAGAGCACACGTCTTTTCATTCCCAGGGAGTTGGTTGCTGCTGCTTGGAAGTAATGACAGGGAGCGACCCCTGGATGTTGCCTTTGGGCCACCAGAGTGGGCTTTGTATCTGGTCTGTGTTGGCAAGGTGGAGCTGACTGACCCCTTTATGCTGCGTTTAGTTTTAAGGGCACACAGTGAGTCATTCCCTGTGAATAATTAATTTGCTGTTTTTGAAAGATAAAGAATCACAGGCTTCGACACTGTTAAGTTGGTTTTGGGTCCCCAGAGCACATCACGTTCGTGCAGGTCCCCACTGCTTTAATGGTGGGACCATGATGTATGGTCATTTAATGTCAGCTGTAGATGAAGGTTACATGAACAGTGTCATGTGTGTGCATGTTTGCATTGTGTTGAGGGGATTACCAGGTAATTGTTCACGCAGCTCTCTGATGGATGTCATATGAGGTTTTTCTGAGTCCCCAGATAGATCATGCAGTCTGTGTGTTCTCTTTTGTACTGCCAGTCACCGGTGTATTCAACTGTGTAGCCTTGGACCGTGTCATGTATGTGCATGTAACTTGCATGATCAAGGTAACTATTCGAGGCGATATTACGTTTTTTTCGGACCTCTTTGAAGTGCATGCCCTCCCGCCGGGGGGGGGGCGGCAATCTGAGGGATAGCCCCGGGCGCCACAAGCTCTAGCTACGCCACTGGCCAGGTGCTGTTTAATATCTATCACATTGACTGAAGCTCCTGTGTCAATGATGGCAGGTACCTGTGTGCATGTAATCTTGATCAGGACCATGGTTGTGGACAATGGCTCCCTCTGCTCTGCCTGGTGTATGAAATCAGGAACACCTCTTCACCATCCACCTCATAAGGGCCAGGCTCTTCAGATTGTTCAGTTCTTGCGGTGTTCCACAGGTCTTTGTCCACCTTCTGCTGGCACACGTCTGTGGAAAATCTTTGGCGTGCAAGGGGCTTTTTGGCCTCGTCCTTGACACACTCTGGTGAAGTGTTTCAGTTTCTCCCAATACGAGAAGGCCTAGCCTTATGCAGGGCATTTGGGTGTGCATGTGGTTTTAGGCTGCAGTTTCGGCATTTGGTCTGGTGGAGGTTTTTCCACTGAAGGTCGTGGTTGGCTTCTCACTTTCTTCATTTCATTATCTTCTGTGCTGACCAGTTCTCTCAAGTGGGCGTAGAAACTGTCAATCATTTCCTTCTCTCTTTACCAGGCCTGGTGCAACTAGAACCACTCAACTTGTAGTGTGGGTTGAGCTGGTAGGATCAAAATGCACATCAAGAGCCACAATTGCCGCATCATAGTTGTGTTCAGTTCCTGTGACGGGGAGGCCTTCAAAGAGCTTGTTTACCTCTTCCTCTGCGAAATTGAGCAACAGCGACAATTTGACAGCATTGTGCACATCTCCTGAAATAGGTATTTAACTGACCAACCAAATCTTCCACCTGGGCTCTGCGGTCGCCAGGCCCACCAGTTTGCTTAATTGTGGCTGTGCAGTCATTGAGGCATGCATTGTTGTGCCTCCTTGGGGAGGCACTGGAGCTGAGCTTGCTGTGCAGTTGGGTCATCTGCCATGTACTTTGACTTTAGTCGCTGTCTGGGGTTTCTGAACTTCTCTTGGTCAATGCTCTGTATGTTCTTTTTATTGTTTACTGTTTACCTTCTTTGTCCTTATTTGTCTTCTGCTTATTTGTTTATCCCCTTTCTGCTTAAACTTTTTTTTCTGTCCAAATCAGGAGACCCTGTGTCTGCGTGTGGAGGTGAGAGGTGTGTGGCTCAGAGGGCTGACATTCATGAGACTGACTTGCAGTTTATCACTGTGTGCTCATGTCCTCGGCCCAGGCGTTCAACATTCATTTCTCCACTTTGCTTGCCTGCGGTGACTGTTAGCGACTACCAGGAGGCACACTGAGTCCTAGGTGTTCCTTCTTGTTCTATCGACCCCCTTTACTACCACAGGTCACACTATCTACTGGGCTGGCTTTGTGTAGGCTTCGGAGCCTGCTCGTTGTGCATTGAACACCATCCAATGCTGCATAGCAATAAAGTACCTAGCTTTTATACTTGCAACAGGTGTGGGGCTCCACCATCTGTCATCCCTAATGTGACATGCTAATAAGATGCTTCAGTACAGCTCCAAAACACACAAGTGACACACTGTTGGTACTGTGTGGGAGGGCACGAGCGGACCCATTCCACTTTATTTAATCCCGATGCGGCTCCAGAACATCAGGGTGCTTGCAAAGGACAGGCATCAGACATACAATCTTGGGGATCACTACAGATGAGTTGCTGTCCAGATACAGTAGAAAGGTTGGAGACAGGGATGTAGGGTTGAGGCTGCAATGTGGTTTCAGGTAGATAGTGCAACAATCATGAATAATCATTTAGGGGGTGATGACAGTGAATTGATCCGGCTAAAACCCATACAGGGTCTCTCTAGTTAGAGACTGCTGGCTGGGATCCTTTGGGTGGACTTGGCCTCAGAAGCAAAACGAGAGAATAAGCAATTGCAAACTGGGAAAGTTCATCCATACAAAATTCACAGGCTTGGACAATGGACGCAATTCAACAGTCTGTGGGTCCTCAGTTCGCTCCCAGAGTGAAGAGCATGAATCTATTTGAAGGATAAATAGGTAGACCCCCTCAGAGTACTCAATGAAACAGCATATGTTAAGAGAGATACTTGTTTCTGTAGATCGGAAGCAGGCTGTCACCTGAATGTGGAGGGCAACTTGCACAATCAGGATCATGGTGCAGCTGAAGGCATCACATGGAAGATCTGTTTTTCCCAATGAATCTATGGAATTCTTAGTCACTTTGTTCCCTTGCATTGTTTAAACTTCTCCATATTGGTCCTCTTCTTCTAGTTGGCAATGTTAAACTTAAAAAGAAATCTTCCCAGAGAGGTAATTTTCAACATTGAATATATTTATATACTCCAGCCTCTCTGGAGTCTCCACAGTGTTTACCCAGAATGGGAAATGTATGTACTGGCTGTTGGGAGCACACAAAATGTTTTACCACTGACCTACCACCCCTTGCATGGAAGGACCCTGCAGAGGTCTCCAAGTGAGATGGAGGAGGGAAAACATGGAGATACCCCTTGCTAAAAGTAAGTTTTGCTGCCATGGAGTTCTCCGGTTATCATACATTCAGGCACATACTTAATGAACTAGAAAGCTGTAGAACATGGTACATAGGTGAGAGATTGACAAGGAAAGAGTCCATTAATAATCACTAAGGGAGGAAAAAGTTCTACATGGGTGATGTTATCAAGGCAAAGTCAGCTGGAATCCATTACAAATGATCACCATCATAACTTAAAGATGAATGTAATAGTGTCCATTAGAAAATTGGCTTATCCAGAAGTAGGATGTCGTCCACGTCCCCTTGCCAACCTCCACCTCATTGCAAAGCTTCTACTAAAGCTTAGGTATTGGTGGTCCACCTCCTCCCCTGCTGACACATTTTTCATGTGAAAAGGAGACCTTAGTATTATGCAGTCTGACATCTGATTGAATGACCACAATGTTGTAGGACATGTTATATTATCTAACTGTCTTGTTGTTGGGTATGGCCAAATCTGAATGCTTCTTTCCTCTCCTGAGATTCCGTTCCATCCCTCCCCGCTGAGGCGTCCAGGGTAGCTAACGCTAGAGAACAAAACTGCTCCATTGTCACCCTCAATAGTGGAGACCTGATGTTTCTCACCATAATAGTTCTAGGGAGTCAAGTTTAGCAAGGAAGCCATGCCCAAAGACAATGGATTTTACTAGCAACCACACTCTGTGGGGATGGCATGAAGGTATGAATTCCATTTGCCCTGAGCTGTTTCGGTGTGGAAGGAGATATCCAGAATAATCTACCCACAGATGAGATCCAGTTGAGACCTGGACAGAGAGAATGTTTCAAACCACAGCAACTGTCCCGGAACAAGCTCTTTATGCTTTTATTTCCGATACAAGCTTTGGTGAGCTCTAATCCCTGATATCTGACAGAGAGGTCGACCAGTTACTGAGTAGGCTACTTCACAAGCAGAACATCTGGCTCCAAGATTGCCTCTGCAAGGGCAGGGCAATCACATCATGGAGCCATTGTACCAGTAGTCGGAATTATGCTGGGTGATCGATCCTAACTGGATAACTACATCGAGTGATCTGAGTACATTTTGGTGACACTCCAGGAATGATGATTTTCCTGAGACAAGTGTGAAATTCATTGGATGTGATTTCCTGCCTCTTCAGCATTTGCAGTTGAGTTATTAAAAGAATGGGAGTAGATACGAGAGTCATGTGACACAGGCTATGTACACTCATTCTCAGTGTATCCGAATGGGAAAATAAGCTGCTACTGATGTTTATTCTGTAAGGTTTGCAATCCTATTAGCCGCTTTCCATCTGCTTAAAGAAAAGCTGAAGAAGGTCACTATCCTCCCAACATGCAATTTTTTGCCTTCTACTTGGAGAACAGAGATAGTTTCACCTTCTCACTCAGACACATATCTTCATTCCTACCGTGCTACAACTTTACAGGATGCTCAGGAAGATCTTCAAATTGATCCTAAGCAAAACCAGAAAAACCATCACTCACGCCCCAGTCACCAGCAGGTTGGACCATGAGAACACCCTCTATGCCGGGATCACCAAACAACTCACCAGAAGACTAAACCATCCAGAACTCGGCAGCCAGGCACATGCTCAACCTCTAACACAGACATCACATCACACTAAACTTAGGGAGGTCCACTAGCTGTCGCTGTACACAAACACACTCATTTTGAACTCCTCACACACACTTTCAAGGCATTACTCAACTTAAGCTCCACCTACCTGAACAGTTGCATCTCCTTCCAACAACCACACAGAAACCTATGCTCCATAGCACTCTTCCGTGCATACATTCCACACATACACAGAACCAGATCAGTATTATTGAAGTTATCTTACATCGCTCTAAAAGTGTGGCACTACCTTCCACTCTGGGCCTCCTCCTCTCTTCTTGAATTCTGCAAGAAGCTGAAGACACCAGACCTGTAAAGAAGTACAAATGAACAGCAACTCCAAGATTCAAGGCAAGTCTCACATATCCAACCCACTACTGGGCACACCATAGAACATACCTTTGTTTGTTTCAATTTTGCATTAAAGAAAATGTACCCATTCGCCCCTAAAAGCTAACAGAGGGAAAGGGAGCCGCTAAGAAGATGAGGTGTGACAAAGTGATATTGGAACCAGAATTCCTCAACTATTTCATCACTGCAGCAGTAATTAATCACATGTCCTTAAGGGTCCCTAAACTCTTATTAATCAGCTAATTAATTTGAACCTCAGAAAGCCTCTAAAATCTACCAGTCTCCACCACAAGAAAGGCAAAGTAACCAACATGCCCCAAATACCCAGCTACCAAATTTCACACGTCACCTCACGTTCTCCACATGGTGCAAGATGAACACGCTATCTCAATGTATAAAAGATGTGCATTCTTCTCATATATCACTTTAGGGTTCACTGAGCTCCAAAGAGATGCTGACAACCCCATTGGTAGAAAGCCCATGCTTACGTCCAAAAGCTTCTTCTTAGGACTCTAAAATCAGAAACCATGACCTATTCACCGATGATACCTCTAGCCCTTTCTCAAGACGGCTGCTTCCTCCAATACAGGTTCTCTCCAGAGCAACATAACCTCACTATTACATTCCAGTCACTGCTCTAATCTCAGTGGAGGGCTGGTATGTTCTGGAGCTGCCATGTGGTCTACAAAGTAGTACTGTAGCACTGAAGAAATATCCTCACCTAGTTCAGTACAAGAGGATCCAAAGACCCTCTTCCCCATCGATCTCTTCGCATTGCCTGGTGCCTTTCTACATGATTCTAATTGAAGAATAGCAAATACATTCCCTCTTAGAACTGTGTACTGCTCGAATCTCACTCTCCAGTGAGGAAGTTACTTTCTTTGTAACAGCAGTCTTCCTGTTTCAAATTTTGCAGACATAGTTGCACCAGAACTGTAGATAGCTTCCCCTTTTCAAATGTATTCGAACCACATTAGGTGCTGCCAACAGGTACTTGCAACTTGCTCATTTTATTTTCTCACCCCCTCTCTTCTGTTTTTGTGTACAGGCTGGGACTGGAAGAGTTTTTGCTGCTCTAACCTGGATATACAGTAGTTGGTCCCATTTGGGTCAACAAATACACACCACCATCACTTGTTTCCCTGTTCCTAGACACTAGGGGTACATTTACTGAGATTTTATGTCCTGTTTGCGTCACAAATTGGTGCAAAATCTTTTTTCCAATTTACTTTCCAGTGCTAAACTTGAAATAATGTGAAAGTAACGCAAAGCGGCGCATAGCGCTACCTTGCATTACTTAGCATCAAGGGGGCATACAATGGGTGGAGCATGGGCGTTCCCATGCAACCCCCAAGGGACCAGATTTACCAATTTCTCATGCAGCGCAGTGCAGCAGCCACTAATGCTGCATTGGTGAGGAGCAGGAGAGCGCCAAGTTTACTGAAATATGGCACTCTCCTCCCCTCTCCCTAGCGCCGGCACCGAAATTAGCTGGCATCCGCCACAGAGACACCTTTGATCCAGTGCAAGGGTGTCTCCATGAGTCAAGCATTAGTTTTGTACCGGAAGGATACCCTTCCAGGACAAAATACTATGCTTAGACTAATTTAAAATATTTACCCCTTTGTTAGTGTGCTGTACAGTGCTACACACATGCAAAGTTGGAAAATAAAGGGAATAAAAGCATTTCTCCTTCACAACACCTGGTTGAAGGGTGCACTTTTTTCTGACGCTAAACCCTGTCTACTCTATTTAGTAAATTGGGTTTAGAGTCAGAAACCTTGGGTGGTCGCATGGGAACGCCCATGCACCGCCCATGGCACGTACCCGGGGCGCTACATAATGCATAGCTTCGCATTACTTTCAAGTTATTGCTGGAAAGTAATTTGTAAAAAAGAAATCGCGCCAACGGAGTAAAATCTTAGTAAATCTGACCCAAGGTATCTAGATAAAGTAGACAGGGATTAGCATCAGAAAAGTGCGCCATTTTGAAGTCGGCGCAACGAAGGAGAAATGCACTTTACAGCACACATACATAGAAGAAAAGGTTAAAGTCAGTCTATGAGTAGTATTTTGCACCGGAAGGGTACCCTTCCAGTACAAAACCTATGCTAGACTCATGGAGACACCCTTGCTCTATGGCGTAAAGGTGTCTGCCTGGTGCACAGCAGCTGATTTCAGCGCCGGCGCTAGGGTAAGGGGAGGAGAGTGCCATATTTCTGTCAGTATGGTGCTCTTCTGTGGCATCGTAGAATGTTCCTCATGTTGCCAGGAGAAAAGGAATGTTTGTGATTGATAGGATGGAATGATGTTAGGAAGAGGAGCAGTTGAAGCCAGCCTTTTATGCTTGCAGGAGCTCCTGGTGGATGGGATCTTTTACTTGCAATAAACCTGAATAACCTACATTTATCTCTGGCTTTAAGTACTTTATTACATCTTCTCCTCTCCTTTTCATGCAGTGTAGCATTTGTGGCTGCTGCACTGCATGATCAAGTGGTAAATCTGGCCCTAGGCAGCTCCAGCAGGCCTACGAAGCATTGGTCCAATCAATGTCGTCATTTTGCCAGCACCACTCAGAGCCAGTGCAGTCTCTATTCACATCCAGAGCTACCATTACAAGTTCCCCTCTCACTAGAACCACACCGCTGGAGACCACCAACAGATTTCCCCATCCACTAGATACTAAATCCAGGCCTATTTAGACTTTGGAGTGGTTCAAGTGGATGCAATCACAAGAACAGCACATAGAGCTCATGGAGGAACAGCCATGAGGCTTGGAGCTTGCTACCAAGGTGCACACCTTCACTGTTGCAGTTTGGAAAGGAAATCCATGCAGAAACCCTACTGCCCAACCAGGCTGGTATGGACTGACCGACGATTACTAAATTGAACACATCCTTGATGGTGGGTTTATTGTCTTTGGGGCCCTGTCACTTAAGAGATGGGAAGAGCAGTCTCAGGAACTAATTTGACCCTCAACTTGTCAATGGTAGGCATCTGCTTAAATCATTCCTTGGTGCTCTGTTTTGTTTGGCGAGTGGGAATCGTCTTCCCATTTTCATGGATGTGTCTGCTATGACACCATGTTTTTGCTCACTGGCAGTAGCATTGTAGGAATACACCTGTTTCTTTGCTATATTTCCATTGCCTAATTTGTGCAGGTATTGGCTTTCAGATTTCTTTTTGTAAACCTGGACTATTTTCCATCAACAGGCTTTGAACTCAAAGCAAGAGAGAAAAGTTTTAAGTGGGAGAATGAAGGCTCAAGAGAAAGATGGTAAAACGACAGCATAGGTAGAAATGATGTGCAAGGGTGAGAGAGACAGGAAGTGTTGGGTGGTAGAAGAGAAAGGCCTAATGTGGAAACAAAACTAGGCAGCCTTGGCATTCAAGATCCCTAGTATTCAAACACATATGAAAAATGTAGGGTCCCTTCACTTATTTTTCTTTACAAATTAAGAACAGTTATTTTTGAGTTTCCACCACATCGCATCAATAGAGTCCTTATCTATAGCTATTTACCTATATATGAGTTGACCTCCTAAAATAGTTGGAAGCCAGAAACTAACAAGAGATAATCAAAAGTGGACAATTTTGGGAATAATGAAAATGTTTGCAATCTTTACTGAAGTTGACAGCAGATTTTTATTCTGGTTGTGCTTGTGCAGTAACTCTATATCCACCACAGTGTTTTACTGGATTATTGACAATAGATTCCAAAACACTTACAACAAAATAAATCTTGGATTAGTTTAAACTTTTCATATCTGAAAGTATGTCTTATGAATTTATACCAAAGTGTTAAAAATAGAATTTGAATTTAAGAATGGAGGGTTAGATGTTCAACTTTTCAAACAACAAGGGGACCCAAGTAAAGTCAGCCAGGGACCTCGGGAATCAATTATTTTGTGCTATAATTAGATGTACAAAGCATTTGCGATTCACAAATGGCATATAAACTGAAAAAGTGGCTATTTGTGATGTATGAAAGCCATTTGCAATTTATTTTTTGGGAGGCAACTGTTTTGCCAACTGCTATTTTTGTGACTCAGTTTTGCTATTCTCAATTATAGAATCTATAATTGAGACTTGCAAACCATATGTTGAAGGCTGCTACAATTAGCGACCAGGCACAAAAAGGCCTGTTTACACATGAAGTTTACCATCAATCCATTTCAAGTGGTAACTGTGTGAAAACTTATAATAGCTGGCCCAGGATGCATAAGGGGTTTCCACAATGGCTGCACTGTATGTGATTGCGAGGAGGATGCACATTCTGGATGCTCAGCAAAGAAGGCGGCAGAGGCAGAGAGGATTTTCAGAGTCAGGCTGACCATTTTCCAACAAACTGAGTATGAGATTTTTGACCTATACAGGCAAAGTAGCCAGGTAATATTAGAGATTATTGCACTGTAAAAGCCATATGTAGAATGCAATAATCTGGGCTGCAATTCTATCCCCACCCATGTTCAGGGGTTGTGCTTTTTACACCTTTTGGCCCCTGGCAGTTACCAGATTGTGATTGCTGCTGCTGGTGGGGTGTCTCAAAGTGCACTTTTGCGTTTTTTCCTCAGATTTCTAAATGCCATGCTTCTCTATATCAACCACTACATATACTTCCCAAGAAATGATCAAGAAATTCAGACAACTAAATTAAAGTTTTACAGGACTGCTACATTTTCCTGTCTCATAGGGTGAATAGATGGAACACGTTCATATTTGTCCTCCATCTTATCCTCAATATTTGTTTAGAAACCAGAAAAACCCATATTCCCTCAATATTGAAGTGGTGTGTGAAGCAGACTAATAACTGATATTGTGTCACAATACCCAGGAAGCACTCATGACTCCTTCATGTTTAGGTACAGTGGAATATACAGACGAATGGAAATAGGGGAGTTTGATGATGGCTATTTATTAAGTAATGATATTAAAATATAATTACACATATGTCTGTGTTAATCAAATGCAAAATGAAAGAAAGCTCAGAGTCATTTGTTTGTTTTAGGTGATGGTGTGTATGCCCTGCGTCCCTGGATTTTGACACCATACCTATCCCCACATCCCAAAATGAAAAACGATACAACACAGCACATCGTCACACGACGGGTGTGATTGAGAGGACACTTGCTGGAAACTTGTTTCTGGTGCCTACCTAAAAGTGGCGGTGCCTTCAATACGCTCTGGAGGGCGCATGCAAGATAGTGGCAATGTGTGCCATTCTGTATAGTATTGCAACCAGAAGAGGCCTACAGATCACTGAGTCAGACTCTGATTTGGAGGATGAAGATCCTGAGCCACCTGTTCAGCAGCCTACAGAGGAGAGGAGAGCAAGAGAAGAGGACACCATGACAGGTCCACATTGCACTTGTTTGTTTAAAAGTAAAGGAACCTTTATTGTTAACTTATCATTTTTTCAACCAATTATTAATTCTCACATAAAAATGTTACATAATGTCCACATTCAATGTGAGTTACATCACTGGAAACACTAATATACAGCTCTACTGTTACTTCCAGTACTGTGTCCCGAATGAGTTGTGCCCACATGTTGAGCAGCAGGAGTATGGTTACTGCTGCGTTGCACTCAGGGTGCATCTGTGGTAGCGATGCTGCTGGCACTGGAGATTTCTTCACTATCTTGAGGTTCAGCAGCTACCCTAAAAGCTATGTGGGCAGTTTGTAGTCCTTTGACTGCAGAGGTAATCTGCCCTAAGCTCCTTGAGTTGTCCCCACTAAAGGGGGTCCATTTTCATCTGGAGAGTTACTATCCGCCTAGGTAAGGTTGAAGTGGCATGTGCCAATCTCCCAATTTAACGGGTTAACCCATCTATTCGGGCTACAGTGCTTCTCTCTCTACGCCTTTGATTGGCGTTTTCCTCCACCATTTGGGGACATAATTTTTTAAGGGCATTCATGCAGCTAGTTATTTTCGTGCCCATCTTTGCTTAGATTTCTGCCAAATTAGATGGATTGCTGCATTTTCTGTAGTTTTTTGTTCCCTATTTTTATCTGTTTATGTTGCAGATGCTAAATTTGCAGTATAGAACTCTCTAAGCCAGAAAACAGCTGGGGATTTGCTGCTGTAATTTTCAACAATGATGCTTGGTTGCCATATGATGCCTCATGGAGATGACTGTGAGAATACATTTCTAACACGGACTACAGAGAGTGAATATTTGACTACATGTCTCATAATGCACTGTGATGGTCTTTTTACGACACCTTACTGAAAAGCCTGTATCTGCTACTTGATTAAAGCATGTAAAAGGCAGTTTTAGGATAACAAATTTTAAAATACAACATTTTTTACACTTAATTTGAGATGCTGCAGGGGATGATGTATCAATACTAGCAAATCCCACAACTGCCTCTGGCTCCAAGGTACTCTCCACCATCAACTCCAATGTAGTGGGTGTAGGGGACAGTAGAGGGCCCAACTCCTGCTGCTCTGGACTCACTATGCCACGTTGCAAGTTTCTCCTTTGTGTGTGACCTGAGTTCATACCACCTCTTACTCATTTAGTCAATGGAGCACAGGGTTACTCCTATAGAATTGGTTTTCCGCTACATCATCTCCTGCCAGATTTTCTTTGCCTATGCCTCCAGGACAGTCATTGATGACCTGGCAGACAGGTGGTTATGATTGTTGCAGCACCCCTCAGTCAAAATCTCAAGTTCTTTTTCTGAAAACATGAGTTTTCTTTTTCTGCCCCCTCACTGCTCCTGTGGGTCTTGGCAGGTCATTGCTGGGGTAGAAAGACGTGGCTTGCTGGTCCAAGTCACAATTTGCACAGGCAGCTGTTGACTACCTCCACTCTAGCTACTTTCCTATCTTGAAATGAGATCCACTTCCTGGTTTTGAGGTCATTACCCAGAACCAGGAAGCGAGTTTCTCTGTTTGCGTTCGCATCCACAATTTGTGACCTGGACCAAAGAAGATACTACTTTGCTAGTCGCAAATTGTGAAGGTAAAACGTTTGTAGGTCCACACTGATTTGGGATTTCCCAATTGCCGTTAGCTAAAAATCTTAATTTGGAAACCACAAATTAGGACTTTCGCACATCCAGTCCTCAGACAGACTTCCCTTGCCTAGCAAAACATTGTGGAATTAATGTGTACATAACAGCCAGCAATGAGTGCCACATTATAGGTTCCTGAGTAACATGATGGGAGTGATTGGCTTATGATGGGAATATCCGGGAACATAACAGAGACTGGCATATATTTACTAAAAAAGTAAGCATCATGTTAGAGCACAATGGATCTATTTATGTAAATGACAAGCAGACATATGAGACCAAAAGCAGAGACATGCTGATACTTGAGAAAAAAGAATGCATTTACCAAATAAAAATGCTGGTGTTGTAGTGGGAAAAGTAATGAATTTTAAAACGCCTAAACGCTGCTGTATAGGGTAAAATAAATTTCTTTCCAAGACATGAAAACAGGCATTTTGAAACTAGTGTGTATTCGCATAGGGAAGCTTATGTTTGCTGTAGAAACAAAATGCGTTTGCGCAAAAATTGACAAATAGCAAATTAATGTTTTTGGTGAAAAATGCATGATTTTATCAAATATTTTAAGATTATATTCGAAACATAAGTTCTGCTTACTTTTGGACAAACATTATAGATGTTAAGACATAGTTGTCTTGGATCAGGGAACCCTTTTTAGGTCTGGCATTAGTCAAGCTCTTTCTATTGTGTGAAAAAATTATTATATATAGATATATGAGGCCCACTGGAGGGCTTAAACATAACAATTAATAACACTTTGAAATAATGAACTGCCAGAAAAACGGACCCCACTGATGGGGGAGAATTGGTTCAGCACAAAGACTTCCATTCCCATCATGCATTGGGAATTACTCACCTGCAAGCGCGAGGCCCACTTGAGGGTTCAATTAAGGAAAGAAATGCAAAAAGGATGGAAGGTGTGCTGCGCGCTTCCGTGGCTGACAGATGGTGTTTCCCTTTGAAGAAGAAGCAGGAGCTTTGAAACGCGTCAGGGATGTAAATCATCGGAAAGCTGGAGCCGGTTTTGTGAATAAAATTGGGTTTGTGAACCTCTTTCTCGTGGAGTAGCATCCTTAAGCTTGAGGGCAACTTGGTTTGAATATATATATATATTATAGTGGAGAAGTGGAGAAGTGTGACTCAGGGGTTAGATGCGGCAGACCCGGAAGCTGAGATCGGTCCTGGACCAGGGTTCAATTCCCCGCCTCGGCGGGTCGGGCTAAAAAGTCCACGGACTCGATAATTCTCTCGCCCCGGTGTCTCCTCGACTCACGGGTTCACACTCTGCGACTCTGGGCAATAGCTTGCTTAATCTCCACAACGGCCCCTCGCGGCGGGATGCCTGACTTTCACCTTGTGGATAACCTGCTATCTCACAGGGGAATACCAGGACGGGTTCCCTAAGCAAGCGCCGGGAAACCCACTGCGGGTAGCTGTGCGCTATATAAGCTCAACTACATTTACATTTACATAGGGCCAGCCCTCTTCATCCATTGGTCTTTTTACTTTGTCATTCACATTTTTAGTTCCACCCACTACAGCATGTGGCTGCTGTTCTGCCCACTTCAGCCATCGACTAACTTCACCGTGAGTGATCATAGTTTTGCCTTTTTAAACATCACTACGCATTTTTGCATAAAAGAGTGCTTTCCAGGGGCAACGTAGCTCAGCGCACAATGCCCTTCTAGGTAGCTGCTGTGAGTATTATGATGAGGAGAGGGAAACAATAGGCCGCCATGACCTTTGAAAGCTGCCATAGTGTTTACAAAGCTCAGGACTGAGGCGACATATTTGGTGGCGCCTACTGCCTAGCACCACCCTGTCCGTCTCGCGTCACTAGGCTTGGGGGAGTGCTTCACTTTTATACTATGAACGAGCTTGCTTTAACACAAGTTGTTGGCATGCCTGCCGCCTGTAGCTCTAGTGGATCTTTTAGTGTTCAGCAAGATCTCTCTTCTCTAAGCATTCCCTACATTCTTTCCCTTGGGACGCTTCCCTATAGTTACAAATAATGGGTCTTTATTAAAATAAAATGAGTCTTCATGGGAGGCCTATATATGATATTAAGTTAGCCTGCAAACCTTATTGATTTTATCTTTGTTGAAGATTTGTACATAAAACACAACGATGCATATGTTTATTCCAAAATTATTCCTTGTTCTGCCTCATTGTCATGGTCACTGCTGTCAGTGTTGGTCTCACTGGGCAAACTAAAACCTGAGTCCTCCTCAACACTATTTTTCTGCTCTTAGTTCCTGCTTCCTTATGGGTCTGTGGCCAGCGACATTTCTGTCACTTGTTTAGCTTTGAACCATTTCACCAGTGTCCAATCTAAGTGTAAGATAGGGTTCGCATTAAGTTTTTCGTGACAATAATTGTGGTAAGTGAGAAGAGTTATGGATGAGCTGCCTTTTGGCTAAATTTGCTCGAAGGACGTACCACATACATATATAAATATGAGACATGATAACAATCTTCATTTTAATGTCTTCTTTAATGCTCAGACATGACCCCGTAAATTCAAAATTATTTCCCTTCAGTGCCAGAGAGAAATAGTCCAGTGTATCCTTTACTGTTCAAATCAAAAAAAGCTTTTCCCTTTTTGTTTTATTTTGTGAGGACCCTACTGCACCCCTGACACTGGTACTGAGGTACTGAGCCCTCACTGCTGCTTAAAGTGCTCTGTATCCCATGGGGGCACTACAGCAGTACCTGTTTGGAAAAGAGCTTTAAGACCATCTGCAGATGACCGCATTTTTAATGATCTAGTCATTCCACTTCAACGTAGATATACATTATATATTATAATTTATATTATATGACTAATGGGTCTTCCTTATTTAAAGTAGCTGTCAACACAGTAATACTCAAAACCACTATTTCCCTTTAGACAGTGTAATAAGCTAAGATTTGTAGCTTGCACCTAAGTACACACATGCTTAGCTTTTTTTGTTTGTTTCTATAATGAAGGAGGGTACAAAAATGATGCATATACAGGGGATGTATCAAATTGTCACTTCTACAGTGCCTAGCAGGCTGTGGAGGTACAAACACACTATAAGACTTAATGGCAAGGGTGGACGATTATAGAACAGGGGGCCAATAAGAGGACGTGTATGATAGCACCATGTTGGCTCACGTAAAAACCTGTCTCATTTGTCTTCATCTTCATATCACATTATATGTCTGATGGTCATATGGCTCTTCGTATTATAAACCATTAAAAATATATACTCTGTAGTTAAAGTTAGGATTCCCAGAGATAGGAATTCAACCAATTTTTACACGCTAATAACTTTGCGCCCATTTGACAAATGTCCATGAAACTTTCCAGACCTATAGCTTTTTCTACATTGGCATACAATGCAATGTTTCTTGGGGATTCATCAAGGGATTGCACTGAAAAAGAGTGGTCCCAAAACACATTTTGGCACAAATGCAAAATATTTCCGCATGCCCAGTTGGATTTAAATTTGGCAGGATTAAAGATTATGTTGTGCAGCTGATCCTGTTTGGTAGTGCAGATAGGAAGGGTAAGTATTTTTGAAGTTATAAGACACTTTAACTTAGTGATATCTGTTGTCACTGAGGTTTCACGAATATTCACAAAAGTACCGCAGTACATGCCAATGACAAGGCATTATGTGATTGTCTATTACTGCTTTTACAAAAGTTAAAGCTGCCATGTAGTTTTAGGTACACTTTGGTTGTGTTCTGGGTTAGGTCCCTAGTTATAGGTAAGCATTAGGTTTTATATTTGTTTTTACCTATTACCAATTTATTAAGGTGGTAATAGTTAGGGAAAATTATCTATGTTTCTATATATTTAAAAAATATTTTTATGGAGTACAGCGGTACCTCCTAGGAAGTACTGCACTACTTAAGAAATATAAATTAAAAAATATAAGTGTTAAAAAATTTAAAATGCACTGTACTGCACTATATTTCATAAATATAATGTAGTACACTATATTTTCAATTTTTTACATATTTAATTCTAAATAGAGTACCTCAGTAATATATACAAATTACAAATTACAGAGCTACTTGAAAAAAAAACATAGTATAAAAAATTATAAATACGATGTTCTACACTATGGTTAAGGAATATAGTGTACTGCATTTACAAATCAGATTCAAATTACTATAACTCACACTCCTCCAAACACAGAGTTGTCAACTCGCTAGTCACAGTACAACAATTATAACTCTACCCTTTCATATTACATCACTCATACTATGTGAAATCATATATTTCATACCAACACATATGACAGCTCAAATGAGATAATTAGAACACTGTGCATTGTGAAGGTACGAGTTATGGTTATTTTAATGGGGCTAGCAAGTTGAGAACACTGTGTTCAGAGGTGCATTACCTATAGTAATTTGAATCTGGTAGATAAAGTATCATAAATGTATGGTATAACTATAGCTTTAGAAACTCTAATGTTTGTGTAGCTTAGGTTTGGTTTTTATAGAAACAATAAATAAAGCTTTCCTACCTATAACTAAGTCTTAACCATATATATACATATATATATATATATGTATATATATATATATAACACCAAAGAGTTGCCCCTATGTGCCCAGACGCGAGTCCAGCCCACCGCATGGAAGCGGGCTCGAGATGTGGCCTGAATCGGCTGCATCATCACATCGGGATCTACGCTCGAGGTGACAGCTTTGAATAAGAGCAGCAAAGGTTAGCAGGACTTTCAACAACCCACTGTGGATTTTAAAGACTTAATCACTGCACTTCACTGAGCACTCACATGAGGAATACTCACTCCTACACTACCAGGTCCAGAATGCCAAAGGTTTTGGCTCCGCCCACTGAGGCTGCCCTGGGAATCAAAAGACGCGTAGGAGCAGCTGTGTGATGATTGCAGACCTGAGCCACTGAGGAAGGGAACAAGGGTTCCTGAAACGCGTATGGCAATGAACTTTGCTTGAAACTAATGCCCTTTGTCTGCCGAAGCTGTCATCAATAAAGATTCGAGAAATACATCGTACCTGTGGCTTGACTCATAGGGGCAACTCTTTGGTATTTGATATTAGCGGCTGTGCCCAGCCGCGCGTCCAGCCCACCGCATGGAAGTGGGCTCGAGATGTGGCCTGAATCGGCTGCATCATCACATCGGGATCTACGCTCGAGGTGACAGCTTTGAATAAGAGCAGTAAAGGTTAGCAGGACTTTCAACAACCCACGGTGGATTTTATAGACTTAATCACTGCACTTCACTAAGCAGTCACATGAGGAACACTCACTCCTACACTACCAGGTCCAGAATGCCAAAGGTTTTGGCTCCGCCCACTGAGGCTGCCCTGGGAATCAAAAGACGCGTAGGAGCAGCTGTGTGATGATTGCAGACCTGAGCCACTGAGGAAGGGAACAAGGGTTCCTGAAACGCGTATGGCAATGAACTTTGCTTGAAACTAATGCCCTTTGTCTGCCGAAGCTGTCATCAATAAAGATTCGAGAAATACATCGTACCTGTGGCTTGACTCATAGGGGCAACTCTTTGGTGTTTGATATTAGCGGCTGTGCCCAGCCGTGCGTCCAGCCCACCGCATGGAAGCGGGCTCGAGATGTGGCCTAAATCGGTTGCATCATCACATCGGGATCTACGCTCGAGGTGACAGCTTTGAATAAGAGCAGCAAAGGTGAGCAGGACTTTCAACAACCCACTGTGGATTTTATAGACTTAATCACTGCACTTCACTGAGCACTCACATGAGGAATACTCACTCCTACACTACCAGGTCCAGAATGCCAAAGGTTTTGGCTCCGCCCACTGAGGCTGCCCTGGGAATCAAAAGACGCGTAGGAGCAGCTGTGTGATGATTGCAGACCTGAGCCACTGAGGAAGGGAACAAGGGTTCCTGAAACGCGTATGGCAATGAACTTTGCTTGAAACTAATGCCCTTTGTCTGCCGAAGCTGTCATCAATAAAGATTTGAGAAATACATCGTACCTGTGGCTTGACTCATAGGGGCAACTCTTTGGTGTTTGATATTAGCGGCTGTGCCCAGCCGCGAGTCCAGCCCACCGCATGGAAGCGGGCTCGAGATGTGGCCTGAATCGGCTGCATCATCACATCGGGATCTACGCTTGAGGTGACAGCTTTGAATAAGAGCAGCAAAGGTTAGCAGGACTTTCAACAACCCACTGTGGATTTTATAGACTTAATCACTGCACTTCACTGAGCAGTCACATGAGGAATACTCACTCCTACACTACCAGGTCCAGAATGCCAAAGGTTTTGGCTCCGCCCACTGAGGCTGCCCTGGGAATCAAAAGACGCGTAGGAGCAGCTGTGTGATGATTGCAGACCTGAGCCACTGAGGAAGGGAACAAGGGTTCCTGAAACGCGTATGGCAATGAACTTTGCTTGAAACTAATGCCCTTTGTCTGCCGAAGCTGTCATCCATAAAGATTCGAGAAATACATCGTACCTGTGGATTACTCATAGAGGCAACTCTTTGGTATTTGATATTAGCGGCTGTGCCCAGCCGCGAGTCCAGCCCACCGCATGGAAGCGGGCTCGAGATGTGGCCTGAATCGGCTGCATCATCACATCGGGATCTACGCTCGAGGTGACAGCTTTGAATAAGAGCAGCAAAGGTTAGCAGGACTTTCAACAACCCACTGTGGATTTTATAGACTTAATCACTGCACTTCACTGAGCACTCACATGAGGAATACTCACTCCTACACTACCAGGTCCAGAATGCCAAAGGTTTTGGCTCCGCCCACTGAGGCTGCCCTGGGAATCAAAAGACGCGTAGGAGCAGTTGTGTGATGATTGCAGACCTGAGCCACTGAGGAAGGGAACAAGTGTTCCTGAAACGCGTATGGCAATGAACTTTGCTTGAAACTAATGCCCTTTGTCTGCCGAAGCTGTCATCAATAAAGATTCGAGAAATACATCGTACCTGTGGATTGACTCATAGGGGCAACTCTTTGGTATTTGATATTAGCGGCTGTGCCCAGCCGCGAGTCCAGCCCACCGCATGGAAGCGGGCTCGAGATGTGGCCTGAATCAGCTGCATCATCACATCGGGATCTACGCTCGAGGTGACAGCTTTGAATAAGAGCAGCAAAGGTGAGCAGGACTTTCAACAACCCACTGTGGATTTTATAGACTTAATCACTGCACTTCACTGAGCACTCACATGAGGAATACTCACTCCTACACTACCAGGTCCAGAATGCTAAAGGTTTTGGCTCCGCCCACTGAGGCTGCCCTGGGAATCAAAAGACGCGTAGGAGCAGCTGTGTGATGATTGCAGACCTGAGCCACTGAGGAAGGGAACAAGGGTTCCTGAAACGCGTATGGCAATGAACTTTGCTTGAAACTAATGCCCTTTGTCTGCCGAAGCTGTCATCAATAAAGATTCGAGAAATACATCGTACCTGTGGCTTGACTCATAGGGGCAACTCTTTGGTGTTTGATATATATATATATATATATATATATATGTAAAGAGCTTACGCTGCACTCAACGCAAGAACCAGTTGCACTCAGGATATATATTCAGCAAAGGTATTTATTGACTTTGACGCGTTTCGACAAACCGTCTTTGTCAAAAAGTCATACATTGGAACAATGGCAGTCATGTCTTTTTAAAGATGCATTTCCGGGTTGCAAATCATAAACATAGAAAACATGTTATCAAATATATAGGTCTATCGTGAACATTCGTTGAAAGAAAGACTATATTTAAATCTAACAACAAAACTTTATCGTTCACAATATTGAATGCAAACACAATTCATTTACTAAATAAAATATATTCAAATTCATAAATGTATTCAATGATAATTGTGTCATTGATAATCTCCAAAAATAATTCGTATATAGAAATACGTACATGATTTGTGTTAAGGAAAAATGCCAAGTGGCATATGTCTCATAAATCAATTTCAATCCGGCCAGTGCCCATAAGGAATGCCAAACATCAAAAGACCTGCATCCAAAGCATGCCATTGATACATTTTTAATTGAAAAAAACTTATAAATGATCAATTACGGAAAAAGATTGAAAGCTGAAGAACCGGGCCAATCAAAATAACACCAAAGGAAAAAGAATCATAAGCCTAAATAATAGGCATAGTCAGACCCTGGTGTTCTCTATGCAAGTGCATGTATATTGTACTTAGCCGTGAAAGGTTAACAGACAATAGCATTCTAATGTCATATAGAATACCGGATAGCACATACTCCAATTTACAAATATTCAAGAGAGGGGAGAAAATTTCTTATTTAACCCAGATGAACATGGAGATCTTCCTCATGGTTAAGGCCTCCCGGGATCTTGCTCTGTAGTTTTATTATGTATTCTGACTCCAGGCGTCGCAAGTGACGTTCCCGGTCTCCTCCTCTCGTTGATGGCACAACTCTGTCAATGCCAAAAAATGAGATCTTAGTGCTTATATCTTTGACATTGGGATGTAGCTGATCACAATGTTTGGCAATAGCATAAGACAAATCACCATTCTTGATTGCGCGCAGATGTTCTAAAACACGCTTTTTCACCGGGAAGATTGTGCTTCCCACATAGCGAAGCCCACAAATACACACTAGGACATAAACAACAAAGTCTGTATTGCAGTTAATAAAACAGCCAATTTTTGTTGTTTTACCATTTGCCAGAGTAAATGTCTTGACATTTGTGCTACTGTTACAAGCTTTACATCTGCCACATTTGTGGAAACCTGGAAGTTCTTTTAACCAGGTTCCACTGGGCCTTGATTTAGTAGTAAGATGGCTATGCACCAAAATGTCTTTCAGCGACTGGCATTTCCTGTATGTTATATGTGGCATGGGGCTCACCTTTTTCCCTATAACCATGTCATTCCTGACTATGTGCCAGTGCTTCTTGACTATTTTGTGAATCTCTTGTGAAGCATGATTAAAGGTGGTGATAAATCTTATCTCACGCTTCTCGCTATTTTTCTCTTTAGGTAACAATAAGCTGTTCCTGTTTACTTTCTCTGCTTTATTAGTTGCGAGTCTGATAGTCCCTCCTGAGTATCCTCTGTTCTTAAAACGAGCCCTCATGTGTTGTGCTTCTCGCTGATATGCATTGTTGGTACTACAATTACGCTTAGCTCTTAATAGTTCCCCGTAGGGGATACTATTCTTAAGTCCCGTTGGATGGTGGCTATGTGCATGCAAAATGCTGTTACTGGATGTGGGCTTCCTAAAGAGGCTCGTGTTCAATGTTTCATACTCGACCTCCACAAGAATATCAAGGAATTCAATTTTGGTACGGTTAGTCTTACTGGTAAACTGTAGATTTAATTTGTTTGCCGATAAGCTTTGGATGAAAAGATCTAGGGACTCTTGTGGCCCGTCCCAAATTAGAAAAATGTCATCTATATATCGGGTCCACATTATGAGATTGTCCATATACTGCACATTATTGTCATTCCACAGATGATCCGCCTCCCACCACCCCATAAATAGACGTGCATACGATGGAGCAAAGCAACTTCCCATCGCAGTACCCGTATACTGTTCATACCAATTGTCTTCAAAGAGGAAACAGTTATTATACAGGCAAAATTGTAGCATCAGCAGTAAAATTTCAGTGTGATCATACATAGTGATGGGTCTGTCCCTGAGATAGTATTTGCATGCTTGTATGCCCAAATCATGTTCAATACAGGTGTATAGTCCCACCACATCAATTGTCGCTAGGATATATGTTTCCTTCCATGGAATTTCCTGAACTTTACTTAAAAAATCCATGGTGTCCCTACAGTAAGATGGTAAATTAAGGACATAAGGACAAAGAAAAAAATCAAGATAGATGGAGGTGTTTTCGAGGAGACTCTGTTTGGCTGAGATAATAGGTCTCCCAGGGGGATCTGTTGGATGCTTATGAACCTTCGGCAGCATATAGAAAACCGGAGTTACAGGTTTCTTAACCAACAAAAATAGATATTCGTTTTGACTCAACATGTCATTCTCGCGCCAGCCATCAAGGAGTCTATGATACTCCACAATTGTTTTATTGTATCTCGCCTGGCTAGATCTAAGATAGCAACCTGAGAATTCCAGTTGCCTCCTGGCCTCTGTTCTGTATTTATTGATGTCCCAAAGGACCACGTTACCCCCCTTGTCAGAGGGTTTGATAACAAAGTCAGTGGCATTTCTCAGAGACTGCAACCCAACTCTTTCTGCAGCCGTCAGGTTTTTGGCAAAGTTGTTGCCCTCCTTTTTCCACAGAGACAGTAAGTCAAGCAAAACAGCCTCATGGAATGTGTCTAATCCATCATGTAGTGTAACTGGGTTAAACTTAGAATTGGGTTTAAAGTCATTTCTTGATCTTTTACTGATCTCCATATCCAAACTGATTAGGAGGTCCCGATCCGAGTCCCAATCTTTCGTACCCATTTGTATTTCCCTCATGCCAGCTAAAGTATCAATATCCCGTAAGGCTAAGGTGGTAGGTGCGGGAATCTGAGACATTTGAGGTTTTGTATTGGAGAAAGTGACATTCTGTTTAGAAGTATATAACTTCAATAATTTCAATTTTCGTAGAAATAAAAATAAGTCAATGCGTGTTCGAGCAAAGTCAAAGTTTGCAGTGGGGCAGAAAGAAAGGCCTAATTCCAAAACCGATCTTTCATGAGGGGTCAGGATATGTTGCGAGAGATTGATAATAGTGAAATTGGATAGTGGTTGCTTACCCATCACTTGTTCCTCTTCGATCGCCTGATGCCTCTCCCATGTGGCGTTGAATTGTCGCTGGCCTTCGCCCCCTCTCCTGTCTCTTCTCCTTTGTCTCTTCCTCTGCCTCCTCCTTTTCCTCTTCCCCGTGTGGGTTTCTTGGCGGCGCTGAGGCTTAGTTGCATAAAACGGTACTCCTCCAGGGAAGTAAATGGTCCTCTTTGTGCCATTGCTGTGGAACTCCTGTCCTCGTCATCGGATGGAGCGGTGGAACTCGAACCTGATGTTTCTGATTCAAGAACTTGAATCGTTTCCATTCTCTTGTAGTCCTTCCTGATTGCATCATATTTTTTACTGAAGGTCAAAATGCGTCCTTGCGCATAATCATTTCTATCTCTGATAAATTTCCACCGCTTTCTGGCCTTGATTCCATCCTCGTATTTTGTTAGTCTGATCTCCATTTCTTTTATGAAGCTCGTGATTTCCTCTTTGTTGGGCAACTTATCAAGTGATTCTCGGAGCTCTTTTAATTCCTCTCCGATAAGTTGAAGCTCCATGGCCGCATATTTGGAGAGGAGACCAAGCATCTGTTTGCACGTACCTGCCATCAAAGCAGACCATTCTTCCAACAGTTTGGGATTTGGATTTTGGTACGTTGGTGTGACCAGGATTCTGAGCCCCCTTGGGACACGTCCCACTTCAATATAGTTATCAAGAGAAATGACTTCCCAGCTGCGGTTGATTTCCTTTTTGCACAGTTTTTCAAGTTTCATAAGATCTTGTTTCAAAGACCGAGTTTCCCCTGTGTCTCCCACAGTCGGCCTCGCTACGTTCACTCCATTTGCTTCGTCGACCTCTACGAAGAGCGATTTAGCTACATCCAATCTCTGGCGTATTGCCTCACACATGGTCTGCTAACGTACAACTCCAGAAGTGTTATACTTGCCCCAGCGCTTCCTGCAGATTCCGTTTGATCTGGTGCTGAATGTGAAATCCTCCCCTAGACTTCAATTAAACACGCCGCTGCGTTGTTTAAGAGTAAAGGGCACCCCTGCTACGTAAATCTGTAATCCGAAGCCAAGAGTTAACTCCGAGGATTCCGTATGGGATTTAAAACCGTAGCGCACTAACCCCTGCAAGCGGTCTGTGCGTGCCGATTCTCAACTCCTCCGAAAAGTCCTTCGTACTCGTCGTAGGCTCCCTCGAGCGGAAACAGTTCCACAATACAAAGGTAGCGGCGGGAATCGGGAAAGTTAAGTCTGTTCCAAAAAGTTCAGCGTTTCTTCCGATCTCGTCCACCAAATGGGGCTGGTGCAGACAGGCGGGCGCTGCAACCCGCTGACATATGTAAAGAGCTTACGCTGCACTCAACGCAAGAACCAGTTGCACTCAGGATATATATTCAGCAAAGGTATTTATTGACTTTGACGCGTTTCGACAAACCGTCTTTGTCAAAAAGTCATACATTGGAACAATGGCAGTCATGTCTTTTTAAAGATGCATTTCCGGGTTGCAAATCATAAACATAGAAAACATGTTATCAAATATATAGGTCTATCGTGAACATTCGTTGAAAGAAAGACTATATTTAAATCTAACAACAAAACTTTATCGTTCACAATATTGAATGCAAACACAATTCATTTACTAAATAAAATATATTCAAATTCATAAATGTATTCAATGATAATTGTGTCATTGATAATCTCCAAAAATGTGGCCTGAATCGGCTGCATCATCACATCGGGATCTACGCTCGAGGTGACAGCTTTGAATAAGAGCAGTAAAGGTTAGCAGGACTTTCAACAACCCACGGTGGATTTTATAGACTTAATCACTGCACTTCACTGAGCAGTCACATGAGGAATACTCACTCCTACACTACCAGGTCCAGAATGCCAAAGGTTTTGGCTCCGCCCACTGAGGCTGCCCTGGGAATCAAAAGACACGTAGGAGCAGCTGTGTGATGATTGCAGATCTGAGCCACTGAGGAAGGGAACAAGGGTTCCTGAAACGCGTATGGCAATGAACTTTGCTTGAAACTAATGCCCTTTGTCTGCCGAAGCTGTCATCAATAAAGATTCGAGAAATACATCGTACCTGTGGCTTGACTCATAGGGGCAACTCTTTGGTGTTTGATATATATATATATATATATATATATATATCCACAAATCCTGTGACTCTTGTTAAATTAACAGAGAACCAGGTGCAGACCCTAGCAATGCTCTCAAAAAGTGATTTATTGAAGTGTGTACACTTGCTCCACCATGACGCGTTTTGGCCACTTCACTCGACCTTGTTCACATATGCGCAGCACCATTTTGCTCCCCTTTTAAAGTGCAGATGTGATTCATAGAAACCAAAAAAAGTCTGTGAAAACAATCAATAAATTCCAATACATTTCAAAATTACAATCATGTTTCAGAATATGAAATTCTTATTGAAACATTATAACAAACATCTGGTCGCATTTTATGCATTTTCAATTTTGTTCTCGCCATTCAAAATTTCCACATGTAGGCATGACTCGTACGGCCAATCAACAACTCACGAAATCACTGTGCCTGCAATTCATCTTATCATTGCTTTGATTTATTATTGCACATTATAACATCCATTGAACCGCATTGCATGCAATTTCTATGGTTTAACGCCTTTCAAGCTTTCTCTTGTGGGTATGGCTTGTACTGTCAATCAACTAATCACATACTCACTAAATTTACAATTATTCTTTTCATTATTTTGATTTCAATATTGAACAATGTACCAATCATGGCAACTTCAAATGCAATTTCTGTTTGTGTATCACATTTTGTACTTTGCCAAATGGGCATGGATTGTACTGCCCACTTCCTTAAATCACTCCAAAATAGTTAAGCCCATTTGGGCAACCTCCTGCCAAAATAATCCATACTACAAAAGGTATATTAAATTGTGTTGTTAACAAAAATATCAAGACTTTTAAATAACCTTTATGCAGGCTACAGTGCACTGACATTCAAAAAACATGTGGGGAAAATTCACTTAATCATAAAAATGTATATAATTCCTCCTCTGCATTTAGACCATTAGTTGATTTGGTATTAATATTGATGATTTATCTATTCTCTAATCATCTCAGGGCTTGCTCATGGTTTTCACCTCTATAATGACTCTGTACTGCATCAATGACAAAATATTGTAATTGTCAGTTGCGGCTATTGACATTTGGAAGTGGTAGGGTGTAATGGTTGGGTATGACGTTTATAAAAGCAAGCATTTTAGTGGACAAAAGTGGGGGTCCAAGATGGGTCCAAGGTAGGTCCTCCTCCCAATAAAAAGTTGAAACAAGAGTGGCAAATAGTGAATTGTAAAGCAAATTAATTTATTGATAAAGAAAGGCTTATAAAGCAGTGGGAACCTATAGTCCTGAAATATTAAACACATTAAAAACTGCCCCATCTTAATGCATTATTATGTTAAACAGTTTCTATAATGTGCAAATTGTACAGCATGAGAACTTCAGCCATTTAAAGTATGTTCTTGCCCAGTGTCTTGCTTTGCATGCAGCATTAACTTTGGAAGAAGATGTTCTAACCAGGCTTTGGGAAGCACCCACAGCTGCTGGCTGTAATCAGTCATATATAAATATGTGCAATCAGGGCATTAAGTGGGATGAAAAAAGTGGGAGCTTTCCAAAAGGGAACATGTCAAATACATTTGTGATTCCCATAGTGTACCACCCGACCAGTATTTTGATTTCTCTATGAAATGTAATAGCACCCAGATATATAACACAACAACTGACATACATCCAAAACATGTCAGTACAATTGGCTTTGTAAATGGTTGTAAGCTGTTTAAGATAAATGAGTAACAACAATGATAGTGTCACGTGTCATGTAAGCCATACACCTCTTCCTTCAGCTATGTGTCAATATACAAAAGGCGCACAGAGCAACTACTATTTTTGAAACACACACCGACAGATATAATACTCTTAACAACATTCTGTGACCAAAAAAGGTAGGATTTTTCAAGTTTCAAAACCACATATAAGTTTATTGTTTAAACAGAAAATGTTGCATGATCTTTGGCCTGAACATTTAACGGCAGTGCTCCTAGTCTGAATAAAAGCATTTCATTTTCACCAAGATTTGGAAAGGCCTTGTTCCTGCTCCTGCTGTTCCATCACATGCTGGGTTCAGGATGCGTTCACAATAACATATTGCATGTCATGTCTGAAAATGTCAATGTACCGGCATATCTTTACCAGCTTCCGCTTTCAGCAGTGCTTTGTTAGAAGATTAACACATGCTACATAGGAGTAGGGGTGGGCGGAATTTGCGGAATTAACCTTCGCAAATTATCGCGAGAATGTTTAAAATTATCGCAAACAAGCAGAAATATCGCGAAGATGCGGAAGTTTTTTTCCGGCATGTTCGCGAGATTTTCTGCATGGTTGCGGGTCGCCAACTTACCCATGTGGTTGCTTGCGGGCGCGGCCATCTTGTTTTGAGTTGTTCTCGCGGTGCATGATCGCGAGAAGAAAGACGTGATCGCGCGACGCATGACGTCACTGCGGGCGCGAACTGTCGCGAGACAGCGCAAATGGCTAAAAACAATACAACATCTCATGGAGAACGCGACCGGATCAAGAAAACTTGTCGGCGAACGCAGGGATTCAGGTAAGGCGATCGCGCGCGCGCGAGAATGTATCATTTTACAGCGCGAGCAAGAAACAAATTATCGCCAAGCTGCGGAAACCGGAATTTTTGACATTTTCGCGCTCTCCGCGGAACGCAAAAATGTCAAATTATCGCAATTTCCGCGAACGGAACGAAATTTTTGCCCAGGCCTACATAGGAGGCCTGTCAGGCAACAAGCAGAGGGTGTAAAACCTGCTGGGTGAGTACATGATATTAAAACTGAAAGAAATGTTGAATGCAAAACTTGGGGGCAACATCTAATGAAAGAAAACGAGGGCTTCATCTCCCAGAATGCTCTGGACTGACATGATCTGCTGATAGAGAGATATTTGGGAACACCAAACCTTATGAAAAGAACTGCTAATGCTATTCAACACACACGGTTACAATAAATGGAAGAGCATCACTATGCTAAGCCGACCTGTAAACCTCCTTGTCATATTTGTGACAACTGCATTGTTTCCACCAATAACAGAAGAGAAGCAGGGACTTATAGTTTCATCTTCCACTTTGTAGGAATGTTCAGTGATCAGGACTGGGTTGAGGTCAACCTCATGACACGGGCCGCTTGAGAGCTAAGAATTAAGGGCAGCAACGGATGATCATGTATCACTGCTTGCTTACGGCCTGCTTTGCTACCTTTTAATTTAATTAATCTACCTCATTGCTGATCTTTAAAAGTGAGTAGAGTTTTAGATTGTGTTGCTTTTAGCTGCCATTGGTCCTTATCATACAGCAAGCTTGAGTTTTCAATAAAGGAATATAGTAGTCGATCATCTGGTATAAAGGGTGCGTGACGCAATTTCCTGTATTTTTAGATCATTAACAGGCATGTGATACCACTTCCCCTAACAATGTAATGTGTTGAAATTACTCCACTTAACAAACAGAGAGAGGGCGCAGTGAAGACAGAAGCCTGTCATTTCATTGCCCCAACCATTGCTAGTAACTGGCAGAACATGGCAAAATTGTGCAAAATGGTTTGAAAGATTATTAACAAAGCCTGCACTCTTTATATCTGGGTCAGTTGTAAAACATAAATAATGTATTAGCAAATTCAGCAACTATTTAGCTTTTTATATATTCATGCAATTCCAGACACATATCGCATCTGGGGTTTACCAAGCATTCCCTAGCGCAAGAGGTGGACTGCTTGCGACAAGACCGGCGTGAAACTTTAAGACCGAGACGTCTAAATCCCAGCGGCGCAAAAGAATCAACCAAAAGCGCAGAGCACGCCGACAAGCAGGCTCCAAACGTCAAGCCAAAAAGAAAGAACAACAAAAGATGGAACAAACAATAGATGAGCAATATGTGGAGAATTTTCAAAGTGGTTCTGTATCAGTTCTCAATCTCTCTGATATTCAATTGAGCCAAGCTGAGACCAAAATTCTCCATTTGGGCCTCTCATACAGTCCAGCAAGCAATTTCAGTTATTCTAAAACACGGATTGACCTCTACAAATTCATCCGCAAGTTGAAACTACAGAAGTACTTTTTGCTCAACCCTACAGCTCCGAGACCCCAACCCTTGCCAAATGTTGATATGCTACGTGGACTTTGTGTTAATGACCTTGAATTATTGCAAGATCTTCAACATTTACACGATGAGGTCCCTAGTTCTGGCCATACGAATGAAGAATTCGTTCAAAACATGCCCGGCTTTACCAAACTTAAGCCCAAATCAACCTTCACCCATTTGATGCTGCATGACAATATAGATATTTTTCACGAACTGTCTATAGCAGGTATTAAGAAACTGTATGCATCTACTTTACGTGAAAAATTTCAACACACCGCGCAGAACAGTTGCTACATCCAGTTGGTTAAAAAACTGCAGGCAAATGATAACATCAATCAGATAAAGGCGGAAATGTGGTGCTTTGGCCTCGGGAACTCTATCTAGAGGAAGCCCACAATCAGCTCAATGATTCTCTGTGCTATAAACGGTGTGAAGCAGCTGCAATGAAAAAAGCACGAAACGAATTCTACTCCCGTTTGGTCGCCTGGAGAAGCACAGGTCTATTGAGTCAGGATGAACTTAAATTTCTTAAGAACGATCACCCAGTTACTCCTGTGATCTATTTCATCCCGAAAGTGCATAAGAACTCTGAAAAGCCTCCAGGCAGGCCTATTATCTCAGCTCGTGATGGTTTATTGGAGAATACGTCTGTATACATTGATGCTTTTTTGCAGGAACATGTCAGGGCCTTACCATCCTTCGTTCAAGATACAGGCGATTTTCTAAGAAAAATTACAGGCAGAACTTGGGACACTGCATATTGGCTGATAACACTTGATGTGACAGCTCTTTACACCAGCATTCATCACTCTGATGGTTTAAAAGCAATTACTCATTATTTGGGCACTAGACCAATTGTTTTAGCCAATCACAACAAAATGTTATTAGCCATGATTTTGTTTTGCCTGTATAATAACTTCTTTATGTTTGGTAACCAGTACTTTCAACAGGTCAGAGGTGTCACCATGGGGGCCTGTTTCTCTCCCAGCTATGCCTGTTTGCATATGGGCTGCTGGGAGGAACAGGTCCTCTTTGGCCAGCACCATGATACCTTTTCCAAACATGTTATTTTATGGCTCCGCTATATCAATGATATTTTTTTGATATGGCAAGGTACTAAACAGCAAACTCTTGATTTCATCGATTTGCTCAACATTAACACACTGAACCTAAATTTTACTTCCAACATCAGCCAGGAATTTGTGTTTTTCCTGGATGTAGAGATCGTTGTCAGCAATGACCATTTAGTGACACGACTTTTTAGGAAACCCACTGCGGGCAACACTGTGTTGCATGCTACCAGCCATCACCCAGTGCACCTCATACATAGTGTTCCCTATGGGGAGATGCTGCGCATCAGGCGCATTTGTAGCACAGAGTTGGAGTGTGTCAAAGCTCAACAAGCTAGTAAACTACGATTTTTGGCCAGAGGTTATACTATCGCCATGATTGACAATGCAATCCTGAAAGCCAACCGTATTCCTAGAAGTGAGATTTTAAATAAGACAGCACCTACTGATATAGTGGTACAAAACAAGCAACCTGTCAGATTGATTGTGACTTATAACCGCCAGCATCAAGCTTTACGTAAAATCTTAAAGAAAAATTGGAGCCTTGTATGTAATGACCCTGTCATTGGGGATCTGATGACAGCAAGTCCAGTAATTACATTTAGGAAAGCGCGCTCCATGAATGACGCCTTGGTTAAGTCCAGTCCTGAAATCGGCTCCACCAAAACATGGTTGCAGGCGAGCAAGGGTTTTAAGCGATGTTCCAGCTGCAAAGCTTGTAGACATGGGTCCAGCAGAACGGAATTTCGTATTCCGTTTTGTGATATTACTCGCCCCATTACCAAACTGCTTACCTGTAAGACAGAATTTGCTGTGTATGTGCTGGAGTGTCCGTGTGGCCTGCAATATGTTGGTAGTACCGAATTGCAGGTTCACAAGCGGATACTCCAGCACATCCGGGCTATAAATGGTAGTGATGCTTCCTACCCAGTTGCACGCCATTTCAAAGAGCGACATGACAATAGAAGTGAACTTCTCAAATTCTATGTCATTGATACAGTGCTCCCTTTGAGACGGGAAGGGAACCGTGAGTCCTTGCTACGTGCACTTGAAACTCGATATATCCTAGAATTCGATACCAAGACACCGCAGGGCCCTAATTCTAGCGAAGATTTCTTCACCTGTCTTTAAACCATGTTATTCATTAGCTTTCCAGCGGTTTTTACTGTTTTAAGAAATGGTCAGCCTCCGCAACCATTTCTTATTCAGTATTCTTACTATTTTTTAATACAATTTTTATTGTATCACTGTTTTGCACTTTGCACACTACATTGTACTATGATTGGCACATTAATATAGGCATGTTATTATCCATTATGGATAGATCATTTGATTGTATGTTTATTGATCATCAATATCATGTGGACTCTACCCACTTGGGTATTATTTGCACAAATTGCTAATTTTGCACAACTTTGTCCATTGTTGCACATACAGGTGTTCATTTTAATTACAATGTGAATGATTTTTAACCTGTTTTCCTTAGAATTGGATTGCACTTATCATTTGCGTTTTCCGTGTTCTCAAGGATTTTTTTTTTAACCAAATGTTATATGCGCTTACATTTTTTATGTTGATTTTTATTGATTGTTGAACGTCATCGTCTGTTGACTAAATGTATTTTTTCCATGTCTATAAGCGCTATTTATGCGTTAGCCAATCGTATCACACCTTTCATTTGCACTAGCACTTTAAATACAATCCTGCTAAGCCTCGGCGTCATGTGATCAAGACCTCTGGAAGGCTGAAACGCGTCATGCAGGCATTGCTGTGAGATAAATAAAGATCTTATTACTCACTTGCATCTTGGGTCAGTGTTCGTCTATTCCTGCTTTCTTCGAGATTGCTGGTTTGCAGGAGTGTTTCTGGTGAAATCCTTCGATATATATATATATATATACACACGCACACACACACACACACACACACACACACACACACAATACACTAAATTATAGGGCCAGCCCTCTTCATCCATTGGTCTTTTTACTTTGTCATTCACGTTTTTGGTTCCACCCACTACAGCATGTGGCTGCGGTTCTGCCCACTTCAGCCATCGACTAACTTCACCGTGAGTGACCACATTTTTGCCTTTTTAAACATCACTCCGCATTTTTGCAGAAAAGAGTGCTTTCCAGGGGCAACGTAGCTCAGCGCACAATGCCCTTCTAGGTAGCTGCTGTGAGTATTATGATGAGGAGAGGGAAACAATAGGCCGCCATGACCTTTGAAAGCTGCCATAGTGTTTACAAAGATCCGGACTGAGGCAACATATTTGGTGGCGCCTATTGCCTAGCACCACCCTGTCCGTCTCGCGTCACTAGGCTTGGGGGAGTGCTTCACTTTGATACTATGTACGAGCTTGCTTTAACACAAGTTGTTGCCATGCCTGCCGCCTGTAGCTCTAGTGGATCTTTTAGTGTTCAGCAAGATCTCTCTTCTCTAAGCATTCCCTACACTCTGTCTTCCCTATAGTTACAAATAATGGGTCTTTATTAAAATAAAATGAGTCTTCATGGGAGGCCTTTTTATGATATTAAGTTAGCCTGCAAACCTTATTGATTTTATCTTTGTTGAAGATTTGCACATAAAACACAACGATGCATATGTTTATTCCAAAATTATTCCTTGTTCTGCCTCATTGTCATGGTCACTGCTGTCAGTGTTGGTCTCACTGGGCAAACTAAAACCTGAGTCCTCCTCAACACTATTTTTCTGCTCTTAGTTCCTGCTTCCTTATGGGTCTGTGGCCAGCGACATTTCTGTCACTTGTTTAGCTTTGAACCATTTCACCAGTGTCCAATCTAAGTGTAAGATAGGGTTCGCATTAAGTTTTTAGTGACAATAATTGTGGTAAGTGAGAAGAGTTATGGATGAGCTGCGTTTTGGGAACATTTGCTCGAAGGACGTACCACATACATATATAAATATGAGACATGATAACAATCTTCAGTTTAATGTCTTCTTTAATGCTCAGATGTGACCCCATAAATTCAAAATTATTTCCCTTCAGTGCCAGAGAGAAATAGTCCAGAGTATCCTTTATTGTACAAATAAAAAAAGGCTTTTCCATGTTTCTTTATTTTGTGAGGACCCTACTGCACCCCTGACACTGGTACTGAGGTACTGAGCCCTCACTGCTGCTTAAAGTGCTCTGTATCCCATGGGGGCACTACAGCAGTACCTGTTTGGAAAAGAGCTTTAAGACCATCTGCAGATGACCGCATTTTTAATGATCTAGTCATTCCACTTCAACGTAGATATACATTATATATTATAATTTATATTATATGACTAATGGGTCTTCCTTATCTTAAGTAGCTGTCAACACAGTAATACTCAAAACCACTATTTCCCTTTAGACAGTGTAATAAGCTAAGATTTGTAGCTTGCACCTAAGTACACACATGCTTAGCTTTTTTTGTTTGTTTCTATAATGAAAGAGGGTACAACAATGTTGCATATACAGGGGATGTATCAAATTGTCCCTTCTACAGTGTCTAGCAGGCTGTGGAGGTACAAACACACTATAAGACTTAATGGCAAGGGTGGACGATTATAGAACAGGGGGCCAATAAGAGGACGTGTATGATAGCACCATGTTGGCTCACGTAAAAACCTGTCTCATTTGTCTTCATCTTCTTATCACATTATATGTCTGATGGTCATATGGCTCTTCGTATTATAAACCATTAAAAATATATACTCTGTAGTTAAAGTTAGGATTCCCAGAGATAGGAATTCAACCAATTTTTACACGCTAATAACTTTGCGCCCATTTGACAAATGTCCATGAAACTTTCCAGACCTATAGCTTTTTCTACATTGGCATACAATGCAATGTTTCTTGGGGATTCATCAAGGGATTGCACTGAAAAAGAGTGGTCCCAAAACACATTTTGGCACAAATGCAAAATATTTCCGCATGCCCAGTTGGATTTAAATGAAATTTGGCAGGATTAAAGATTATGTTGTGCAGCTGATCCTGTTTGGTAGTGCAGATAGGAAGGGTAAGTATTTTTGAAGTTATAAGACATTTTAACTTAGTGATATCTGTTGTCACTGAGGTTTCAAGAATATTCCCAAAAGTACCGCAGTACATGCCAATGACAAGGCATTATGTGATTGTCTATTACTGCTTTTACAAAAGTTAAAGCTGCCATGTAGTTTTAGGTACACTTTGGTTGTGTTCTGGGTTAGGTCCCTAGTTATAGGTAAGCATTAGGTTTTATATTTGTTTTTACCTATTACCAATTTATTAAGGTGGTAATAGTTAGCGAAAATTATCTATGTTTCTATATATTTAAAAAATATTTTTATGGAGTACAGCGGTACCTCCTAGGAAGTACTGCACTACTTAAGAAATACAAATTAAAAAATATAAGTGTTAAAAAATTTAAAATGCACTGTACTGCACTATATTTCATAAATATAATGTAGTACACTATATTTTCAATTTTTTACATAGTTAATTCTAAATAGAGTACCTCAGTAATATATACAAATTACAAATTACAGAGCTACTTGAAAAAAAAACATAGTATAAAAAATTATAAATACGATGTTCTACACTATGGTTAAGGAATATAGTGTACTGCATTTACAAATCAGATTCAAATTACTATAACTCACACTCCTCCAAACACAGAGTTGTCAACTCGCTAGTCACAGTACAACAATTATAACTCTACCCTTTCATATTACATCACTCATACTATGTGAAATCATATATTTCATACTAACACATATGACAGCTCAAATGAGATAATTAGAACACTGTGCATTGTGAAGGTACGAGTTATGGTTATTTTAATGGGGCTAGCAAGTTGAGAACACTGTGTTCAGAGGTGCATTACCTATAGTAATTTGAATCTGGTAGATAAAGTATCATAAATGTATGGTATAACTATAGCTTTAGAAACTCTAATGTTTGTGTAGCTTAGGTTTGGTTTTTATAGAAACAATAAATAAAGCTTTCCTACCTATAACTAAGTCTTAACCATATATATATATATATATATATATATACATATATATATATATATATATGTATATATATATATATAACACCAAAGAGTTGCCCCTATGTGCCCAGCCGCGAGTCCAGCCCACCGCATGGAAGCGGGCTCGAGATGTGGCCTGAATCGGCTGCATAATCACATCGGGATCTACGCTCGAGGTGACAGCTTTGAATAAGAGCAGCAAAGGTTAGCAGGACTTTCAACAACCCACGGTGGATTTTATAGACTTAATCACTGCACTTCACTGAGCACTCACATGAGGAATACTCACTCCTACACTACCAGGTCCAGAATGCCAAAGGTTTTGGCTCCGCCCACTGAGGCTGCCCTGGGAATCAAAAGACGCGTAGGAGCAGCTGTGTGATGATTACAGACCTGAGCCACTGAGGAAGGGAACAAGGGTTCCTGAAACGCGTATGGCAATGAACTTTGCTTGAAACTAATGCCCTTTGTCTGCCGAAGCTGTCATCAATAAAGATTCGAGAAATACATCGTACCTGTGGCTTGACTCATAGGGGCAACTCTTTGGTGTTTGATATTAGCGGCTGTGCCCAGCCGCGAGTCCAGCCCACCGCATGGAAGCGGGCTTGAGATGTGGCCTGAATCGGCTGCATCATCACATCGGGATCTACGCTCGAGGTGACAGCTTTGAATAAGAGCAGCAAAGGTGAGCAGGACTTTCAACAACCCACTGTGGATTTTATAGACTTAATCACTGCACTTCACTGAGCACTCACATGAGGAATACTCACTCCTACACTACCAGGTCCAGAATGCCAAAGGTTTTGTCTCCGCCCACTGAGGCTGCTCTGGGAAGCAAAAGACGCGTAGTAGCAGCTGTGTGATGATTGCAGACCTGAGCCACTGAGGAAGGGAACAAGGGTTCCTGAAACGCGTATGGCAATGAACTTTGCTTGAAACTAATGCCCTTTGTCTGCCGAAGCTGTCATCAATAAAGATTCGAGCAAAAAACATCGTACCTGTGGCTTGACTCATAGGGGCAACTCTTTGGTGTTTGATATTAGCGGCTGTGCCCAGCCGCGAGTCCAGCCCACCGCATGGAAGCGAGCTCGAGATGTGGCCTGAATTGGCTGCATCATCACATCGGGATCTACGCTCGAGGTGACAGCTTTGAATAAGAGCAGCAAAGGTTAGCAGGACTTTCAACAACCCACTGTGGATTTTATAGACTTAATCACTGCACTTCACTGAGCACTCACATGAGGGATACTCACTCCTACACTACCAGGTCCAGAATGCCAAAGGTTTTGGCTCCGCCCGCTGAGGCAGCCCTGGGAATCAAAAGACGCGTAGGAGCAGCTGTGTGATGATTGCAGACCTGAGCCACTGAGGAAGGGAACAAGGGTTCCTGAAACGCGTATGGCAATGAACTTTGCTTGAAACTAATGCCCTTTGTCTGCCGAAGCTGTCATCAATAAAGATTTGAGAAATACATTGTACCTGTGGATTGACTCATAGGGGCAACTCTTTGGTATTTGATATTAGCGGCTGTGCCCAGCCGCGAGTCCAGCCCACCGCATGGAAGTGGGCTCGAGATGTGGCCTGAATCGGCTGCATCATCACATCGGGATCTACGCTTGAGGTGACAGCTTTGAATAAGAGCAGTAAAGGTTAGCAGGACTTTCAACAACCCACGGTGGATTTTATAGACTTAATCACTGCACTTCACTGAGCAGTCACATGAGGAATACTCACTCCTACACTACCAGGTCCAGAATGCCAAAGGTTTTGGCTCCGCCCACTGAGGCTGCCCTGGGAATCAAAAGACGCGTAGGAGCAGCTGTGTGATGACTGCAGACCTGAGCCACTGAGGAAGGGAACAAGGGTTCCTGAAACGCGTATGGCAATGAACTTTGCTTGAAACTAATGCCCTTTGTCTGCCGAAGCTGTCATCAATAAAGATTCGAGAAATACATCGTACCTGTGGCTTGACTCATAGGGGCAACTCTTTGGTGTTTGATATTAGCGGCTGTGCCCAGCCGCGCGTCCAGCCCACCGCATGGAAGCAGGCTCGAGATGTGGCCTGAATCGGCTGCATCATCACATCGGGATCTACGCTCGAGGTGAAAGCTTTGAATAAGAGCAGCAAAGGTGAGCAGGACTTTCAACAACCCACTGTGGATTTTATAGACTTAATCACTGCACTTCACTGAGCACTCACATGAGGAATACTCACTCCTACACTACCAGGTCCAGAATGCCAAAGGTTTTGGCTCCGCCCACTGAGGCTGCCCTGGGAATCAAAAGACGCGTAGGAGCAGCTGTGTGATGATTGCAGACCTGAGCCACTGAGGAAGGGAACAAGGGTTCCTGAAACGCGTATGGCAATGAACTTTGCTTGAAACTAATGCCCTTTGTCTGCCGAAGCTGTCATCAATAAAGATTTGAGAAATACATCGTACCTGTGGCTTGACTCATAGGGGCAACTCTTTGGTGTTTGATATTAGCGGCTGTGCCCAGCCGTGAGTCCAGCCCACCGCATGGAAGCGGGCTCGAGATGTGGCCTGAATCGGCTGCATCATCACATCGGGATCTACGCTCGAGGTGACAGCTTTGAATAAGAGCAGCAAAGGTTAGCGGGACTTTCAACAACCCACTGTGGATTTTATAGACCTAATCACTGCACTTCACTGAGCAGTCACATGAGGAATACTCACTCCTACACTACCAGGTCCAGAATGCCAAAGGTTTTGGCTCCGCCCACTGAGGCTGCCCTGGGAATCAAAAGACGCGTAGGAGCAGCTGTGTGATGATTGCAGACCTGAGCCACTGAGGAAGGGAACAAGGGTTCCTGAAACGCGTATGGCAATGAACTTTGCTTGAAACTAATGCCCTTTGTCTGCCGAAGCTGTCATCAATAAAGATTCGAGAAATACATCGTACCTGTGGATTACTCATAGAGGCAACTCTTTGGTATTTGATATTAGCGGCTGTGCCCAGCCGCGAGTCCAGCCCACCGCATGGAAGCGGGCTCGAGATGTGGCCTGAATCGGCTGCATCATCACATCGGGATCTACGCTCGAGGTGACAGCTTTGAAAAAGAGCAGCAAAGGTGAGCAGGACTTTCAACAACCCACTGTGGATTTTATAGACTTAATCACTGCACTTCACTGAGCAGTCACATGAGGAATACTCACTCCTACACTACCAGGTCCAGAATGCCAAAGGTTTTGGCTCCGCCCACTGAGGCTGCCCTGGGAATCAAAAGACGCGTAGGAGCAGCTGTGTGATGATTGCAGACCTGAGCCACTGAGGAAGGGAACAAGGGTTCCTGAAACGCGTATGGCAATGAACTTTGCTTGAAACTAATGCCCTTTGTCTGCCGAAGCTGTCATCAATAAAGATTCGAGAAATACATCGTACCTGTGGATTACTCATAGAGGCAACTCTTTGGTATTTGATATTAGCGGCTGTGCCCAGCCGCGAGTCCAGCCCACCGCATGGAAGCGGGCTCGAGATGTGGCCTGAATCGGCTGCATCATCACATCGGGATCTACGCTCGAGGTGACAGCTTTGAAAAAGAGCAGCAAAGGTGAGCAGGACTTTCAACAACCCACTGTGGATTTTATAGACTTAATCACTGCACTTCACTGAGCACTCACATGAGGAATACTCACTCCTACACTACCAGGTCCAGAATGCCAAAGGTTTTGGCTCCGCCCACTGAGGCTGCCCTGGGAATCAAAAGACGCGTAGGAGCAGCTGTGTGATGATTGCAGACCTGAGCCACTGAGGAAGGGAACACGGGTTCCTGAAATGCGTATGGCAATGAACTTTGCTTGAAACTAATGCCCTTTGTCTGCCGAATCTGTCATCAATAAAGATTCGAGAAATACATCGTACATGTGGCTTGACTCATAGGGGCAACTCTTTGGTGTTTGATATTAGAGGCTGTGCCCAGCCGCGAGTCCAGCCCACCGCATGGAAGCGGGCTCGAGATGTGGCCTGAATCGGCTGCATCATCACATCGGGATCTACGCTCGAGGTGACAGCTTTGAATAAGAGCAGCAAAGGTTAGCAGGACTTTCAACAACCCACTGTGGATTTTATAGACTTAATCACTGCACTTCACTGAGCACTCACATGAGGAATACTCACTCCTACACTACCAGGTCCAGAATGCCAAAGGTTTTGGCTCCGCCCACTGAGGCTGCCCTGGGAATCAAAAGACGCGTAGGAGCAGTTGTGTGATGATTGCAGACCTGAGCCACTGAGGAAGGGAACAAGCGTTCCTGAAACGCGTATGGCAATGAACTTTGCTTGAAACTAATGCCCTTTGTCTGCCGAAGCTGTCATCAATAAAGATTCGAGAAATACATCGTACCTGTGGATTGACTCATAGGGGCAACTCTTTGGTATTTGATATTAGCGGCTGTGCCCAGCCGCGAGTCCAGCCCACCGCATGGAAGCGGGCTCGAGATGTGGCCTGAATCGGCTGCATCATCACATCGGGATCTACGCTCGAGGTGACAGCTTTGAATAAGAGCAGCAAAGCTGAGCAGGACTTTCAACAACCCACTGTGGATTTTATAGACTTAATCACTGCACTTCACTGAGCACTCGCATGAGGAATACTCACTACTATACTACCAGGTCCAGAATGCCAAAGGTTTTGGCTCCGCCCACTGAGGCTGCCCTGGGAATCAAAAGACACGTAGGAGCAGCTGTGTGATGATTGCAGATCTGAGCCACTGAGGAAGGGAACAAGGGTTCCTGAAACGCGTATGGCAATGAACTTTGCTTGAAACTAATGCCCTTTGTCTGCCGAAGCTGTCATCAATAAAGATTCGAGAAATACATCGTACCTGTGGCTTGACTCATAGGGGCAACTCTTTGGTGTTTGATATATATATATATATATATATCTATATATCCACAAATCCTGTGACTCTTGTTAAATTAACAGAGAACCAGGTGCAGACCCTAGCAATGCTCTCAAAAAGTGATTTATTGAAGTGTGTACACTTGCTCCGCCATGACGCGTTTTGGCCACTTCACTCGACCTTGTTCACATATGCGCAGCACCATTTTGCTCCCCTTTTAAAGTGCAGATGTGATTCATAGAAACCAAAAAAAGTCTGTGAAAACAATCAATAAATTCCAATACATTTCAAAATTACAATCATGTTTCAGAATATGAAATTCTTATTGAAACATTATAACAAACATCTGGTCGCATTTTATGCATTTTCAATTTTGTTCTCGCCATTCAAAATTTCCACATGTAGGCATGACTCGTACGGCCAATCAACAACTCACGAAATCACTGTGCCTGCAATTCATCTTATCATTGCTTTGATTTATTATTGCACATTATAACATCCATTGAACCGCATTGCATGCAATTTCTATGTGTTAACGCCTTTCAAGCTTTCTCTTGTGTGTATGGCTTGTACTGTCGATCAACTAATCACATACTCACTAAATTTACAATTATTCTTTTCATTATTTTGATTTCAATATTGAACAATGTACCAATCATGGCAACTTCAAATGCAATTTCTGTTTGTGTATCACATTTTGTACTTTGCCAAATGGGCATGGATTGTACTGCCCACTTCCTTAAATCACTCCAAAATAGTTAAGCCCATTTGGGCAACCTCCTGCCAAAATAATCCATACTACAAAAGGTATATTAAATTGTGTTGTTAACAAAAATATCAAGACTTTTAAATAACCTTTATGCAGGCTACAGTGCACTGACATTCAAAAAACATGTGGGGAAAATTCACTTAATCATAAAAATGTGTATAATTCCTCCTCTGCATTTAGACCATTAGTTGATTTGGTATTAATATTGATGATTTATCTATTCCCTAATCATCTCAGGGCTTGCTCATGGTTTTCACCTCTATAATGACTCTGTACTGCATCAATGACAAAATATTGTAATTGTCAGTTGCGGCTATTGACATTTGGAAGTGGTAGGGTGTAATGGTTGGGTATGACGTTTATAAAAGCAAGCATTTTAGTGGACAAAAGTGGGGGTCCAAGATGGGTCCAAGGTAGGTCCTCCTCCCAATAAAAAGTTGAAACAAGAGTGGCAAATAGTGAATTGTAAAGCAAATTAATTTATTGATAAAGAAAGGCTTATAAAGCAGTGGGAACCTATAGTCCTGAAATATTAAACACATTAAAAACTGCCCCATCTTAATGCATTATTATGTTAAACATTTTCTGTAATGTGCAAACTGTACAGCATGAGAACTTCAGCCATTTAAAGTATGTTCTTGCCCAGTGTTTGGTTTTGTATGCGGCATCATCTTTGGAAGAAGATGTTCTAACCAGGCTTTGGGAAGCACACACAGCTGCTGGCTGTAATCAGTCATATATAAATATGTGCAATCAGGGCATTAAGTGGGATGAAAAAAAAGTGGGAGCTTTCTAAAAGGGAACATGTAAACTACATTTGTGATTCCCATAGTGTGCCACCCGACCAGTCACGCAGATATATAACACAACAACTGACATACATCCAAAACATGTCAGTACAATTGGCTTTGTAAATGGTTGTAAGCTGTTTAAGATAAATGAGTAACAACAATGATAGTGTCACTTGTCATGGAAGCTATACACTTCTTCCCTCAGCTATGTGTCAATATACAAAAGGCGCACAGAGCAACTAATATTTTTGAAACACACACCGACAGATATAATACTCTTAACAACATTCTGTGACCAAAAAAGGTAGGATTTTTCAAGTTTCAAAACCACACATAAGTATATTGTTTAAACAGAAAATGTTGCATGACCTTTGGCCTGAACATTTAACGGCAGTGCTCCTAGTCTGAAGAAAAGCATTTCATTTTCACCAAGTCACTGCAGCTGTGCAGAGATCAGGGAATCAATAAAATTCAATAGGATATTCTAACAAGATCTGGAAAGGTCTTGTTCCTGCTCCTGCTGTTCCATCACATGCTGAGGTCAGGATGCGTTCACAATAACACATTGCATGTCATATCTGAAAATTTCAATGTACTGGCACACCTTTACCAGCTCCCCCTTTCAGCAGTGCTTTGTTAGAAGATTAACACATGCTACATAGGAGGCCTGTCAGGCAACAAGCAGAGGATGTAAAGCTTGCTGGGTGAGTATGATATTAAAACTGAAAGAAGAAATTGTCTGCTCATATTACTTTTGTATTCTGCCAGGATCTCATACTGGGACAGTTTAGCCGATACTTACATTTATGCTCTTTTATTGTATCGTGATGAGTGGTGTTTGTCATGTATGCAAACAATAAAAATGTGTTTATCAAAAAAAACCTGAAAGAAATGTTGAATGCAAAACTTGGGGGCAACATCTAATGAAAGAAAACGAGGGCTTCATCTCCCAGAATGCTCTGGACTGACATGATCTGCTGATAGAGAGATATTTGGGAACACCAAACCTTATGAAAAGAACTGCTATGCTAAGCCGACCTGTAAACCTCCTTGTCATATTTGTGACAACTGCATTGTTTCCACCAATAACAGAAGAGAAGCAGGGACTTATAGTTGCATCTTCCACTTTGTAGGAATGTTCAGTGACCAGGACTGGGTTGAGGTAACCTCATGACACGGGCCGCTTGAGAGCTAAGAATTAAGGGCAGCAACGGATGATCATGTATCACTGCTTGCAGACTTACGGCCTGCTTTGCTACCTTTTAATTTAATTAATCTACCTCATTGCTGATCTTTAAAAGTGAGTAGAGTTTTAGATTGTGTTGCTTTTAGCTGCCATTGGTCCTTATCATACAGCAAGCTTGAGTTTTCAATAAAGGAATATAGTAGTCGATCATCTGGTATAACGGGTGCGTGACGCAATTTCCTGTATTTTTAGATCATTAACAGGCATGTGATACCACTTCCCCTAACAATGTAATGTGTTGAAATTACTCCACTTAACAAACAGAGAGAGGGCGCAGTGAAGACAGAAGCCTGTCATTTCATTGCCCCAACCATTGCTAGTAACTGGCAGAACATGGCAAAATTGTGCAAAATGGTTTGAAAGATTATTAACAAAGCCTGCACTCTTTATATCTGGGTCAGTTGTAAAACATAAATAATGTATTGGCAAATTCAGCAACTATTTAGCTTTTTATATATTCATGCAATTCCAGACACAGCCATGGCAGCGCCGAGGAAACACGATCCGCGACATACAAACCCCCCTCCCGCCCCGTCGGTAATCCCTGGCCTTTCATACATGTTGGAGGCGACAATGCAGGGTCAATGAGTTTAATCAGGGTTGAGGCTACACAGACTGACTGAGGCACCAGGAAGGGACTTTTAAGACCAAAAATGAGCAGGCCCACTCACCGTCCAGTCCAGTCATGGCCTCCAGGTGTGCATGAAAATTCACTGTTCACCAACTCGGCCCTGCTGCAGCCTCACCCCCTGCGACTCTTGAGCCAATCCTTGCGCTGCTCCACTGCTGTAAACATCATGTAAAAATCATGAGAGCAGTGAGAAGATTGGCTCAGTCAGGGACTGCCAGCACTCCTTTGGAGACTTGGGGCTCCTATCATTGCAGGTAGGCAAGGGTATAAGTGCGCATGTCGTGCAGGGCAGAGCAAGGCACCAATCCAACCCGACATGCGCACTTCCTCCCAAGGGGTCCCAGGGTCATCACACTCGCTCAAACCCAATTCAAGTTCCAACCCCACCCACATCTGACTACGCCCACCCTCACTTGACTCTGCATTACAAAACAACAAAATGTACCCGGGACATGCTGTACACTGCTGTGGCTAATGGGAAATTAATAATTTAATATGGGGCCCGGGGAAGGGGGGGCAATGCCCCAACACCCTCATAAAGAAACCACCGCTGGTAATTGTTTCATGTCATTATTTTGATATCAATCGAAATGTCTGGCTACCGAATACAAATGATCTTTGTTTCTTATGGCCCTTATATGCTGCAGGATGCTTTTGTGCACTTGTAAAATCATGCTACCGACATATCTAAGTTTGCATCAACAGGTCAAAACATAACCTGCATATTCGGTCTTACAGTGGTATGCTCCAAGATTTGTAAAGGTTTGTCATGGAATGGAGTCATGTATTCAGCAGCATTGACTACAAAATGACAGACCTTGCATTTGAGTCATTTCCGAAAGCCTTTTTTTTGTTGAAGCCATGTATTTTGTTCAGTTATTTGGGACTGCTCTTTATTTATTAGGGCATCACACACAGAATAGGCTCCCCTATAGGTGATCTAGGAACTGATGGGCCTATGACTAATTATATAGGTGTGTGTGTGTATATATATATATATATATATATATATATTGCTGGCTTCGTCACAAACATCCACTTCTTCTTGAAGAGGACGAACGCAGACCCAAAGTTCTTAGTGCAAACGTGAGTTTATTCAAATGCCCTGCATCTCCTCCAATTGTAACGCGTTTCAGCCCCACCCGGGCCTTGATCACAAGGCGCGTTGCTTGATGTTTAACCGCTATTTAAAGTGCTAGTGCATGACATAATGTGTTTAAACAGGTAACTGTTTCATAGACATGGAAAGAATACTAAATTGCATTCGCTTTCCTACAAGCGCTACATCAAAAGGTTCACCCTGTGCAAATACGCATACATTTGATTCACTAAGAACATAAATGTACTATAGATAAAAATAAATACACATGTAAACATGAGACCTAATTGATGGCATTTAAAATCTATTAAAACATTCATAAATAAGAATTGAAAAAAGCTAAAAATGCCACTATTTACAACACTATGATCTGGTCATAAATATACCTCGATCTCCATTTGCACATAAAACAACCCTGTGTACGAAAAATGTTAAAAACAAAGGATTGTCAATAAAGTGTGACTATCAAAAATAAATAGAAAACACTCAATAACAGCGATAAAATCGTTCACATTTTGGTGTCAAGATGTTCTGCTCTTTGTATGTAAGCTACTCGTAAAAATTGAGCCCCAGTAGGCTGACAATCACTCCATGTCCTATTGAAATCAATGTGTATAAAAGTGCAAAACGTGTCACCCAGTTTAACCTATAGATTCAAAAGTGCAAGTGCCATAAATATTTATAAAATAGGTAAAAACAATCCCATGACTGAGTGGTTTTAAATGCTCATATTGAACAGGGAATATATTGAAATGTATGTACATGTACACTATATCTTCTTCAGAGAAACTGGCGCTACCACAACCCTTAGACTGAATACTCTGATGACCAAACTAGCCTACTGTAGGCAAGTGTAAAAATCTTCACTCGCATTGAGCCCTAGAGGTGTTTTAGTGTCGAGCTCTAGTATATACTTCATTTCTAAAAGGCGAAGTTTGGCTTCACGATTTCCTCTCCTTCTCAGGGGGGGAATGGTGTCAATAACAAAGTATTGTAAGTATGCTGGGTTGCCATCGTGGAACTCCTCAAAATGCCTAGCCACTGGATAGGCTTGATCCTTATTAGTGATTGCCCTTATGAGCTGGAGTATCCTCTTGTGTGCTGGCAGTTTAGTACTGCCTATATAGCATAAACCACAAGGACACTCCAGCACATATACAGCGTACTCTGTCTTGCAAGTCAGTCTTTTACTAATAGCTATAGGATCTGACTTGAATGGGCTGATGTAACATGTCTTGTTTTGTGCAAATTTGCATGCTTTGCAAGATGGGCATTTGATAAATCCTTTATGTGAGGTGAGCCAGTTAGTAGGGAATCTAAGTTCTGGGCTGTTCTTCACAAGACTATTGCTCATAGACCTTGGCTGTTGTGTGCAAATCCCCGACCGCTGCACACTCCGCTGGGCGAAAGACAAAGGCGGGCTTCTGGGAGAGGACCGTCGTCTGTCTCCGCGAGATGCGGGAGTTCTGGACAGCCAGAACTCCCGGACTACAATTCCCGGCCTCCCGTGAAGAAACGACGCGCACGCACAGGAAGTGACGCGCCGTGGACACCGGCCGGCTACGTAAGCTGGATTCAGAGAGAGAGCCTTGCAGATTATTCCGGCTTCGCTAAGAGACGCCACAGAAGGAAACTGGCTGCCAGATATCCCGGGTGGGGTAAGGGTGTCAGTGACACCGCCAAGAGTCTTTTCCTTTCAAACAGTTACCGCGCCAGCGGCTGCTAGCGCTGCTCTGAGACTAAAGAGACCATAGCAAAACTTTATTAAAAAGCGAGTGGGCATCGGAGCTCACCCGTTTTTGGACTTATTATCGTATTTGGAGAACTTGGATGCTGTGACTGGTATTTTCCTACCCGGTGGTATATGATTTGCTCAGTCTACATTACTAAAGGCACCTATACTGGTTGTTGGTGTTCAAAGGTGTTCTAGCTGCATTATAGCTAACTAAACCGTTCAAAGGATTTACATGTGTTTTACGTGTGTGTTTGGTTCGTCTTATAGCAGGGGACTTAAGAGAGGTCGCTGAAGTAATGCGTAATCATCCCTCCCTTGTGAGGCCCCCATTCACACCCTTTATGGTGGGTAAGGTACGCCTGTTATTACAGAGTTCTGGTATAGGAAAATTGTGGTGGACTGCATATATCTCTAAGTTCGTTTGTCCACAGTTCGTCAGCTGAGTATTACTTGTTATTGCGATACTATAGAAAAGACAAACAAGGTAGCCACAAGAAGGCCTGATGACTGCCCAATCGTCCTTCTTATTGTAGCTGCCTGAACTGGTTCTTTTTCTTTACAGGTAGACATACGTAGGTTGTAGCAACACAAGTGTAAAATGAGATGTACTGGTGTCCCGCTCAGTGTGTCTCACCAATTTTTTTCTTTTCACAGGGCTCCCTCCCCGCTGTTCCCTTCCTTTCCTTCCCCCGATTGACCCCCTTCATCTTCCGTGCTTTTACGGTAATTCGGAAATTGAGGTTGCCAATAGGTAGACCCCATTGAGCAACAAACCGACCCTGAGAGGCCTCCGAGGGACCATGACAGAATAATCTGCCGTCCTTGGTTGAGACTACATAATCCTGTTATTGATTGGAGAGACAAACAGGTAGTGTTCGGCGGTTCGTGGTGCAAAGAACATTGTTTTAGCGAACCCCCGAAGTCAACGCTCAGCGTAACCACGGCACATAACTTAGCGACTGCTGCTGAAACAGATGTACAGCTACCCTCGTGGTACCTGGAATAGCAAGACGTGTTTCGTGAGAAACTAGCCGATACCTTGCCCCTGCATCGGCATTACGACTGCCAGATTGATTTAATGCCCGGAGTGGTAATTCCTTGTGGGAGGTTATATGCGTTAACCGAAGCAGAAAACACCCATTTAAGGGAATACCTCAATAAATACTTAGAGAATGGGTTTATACTCCCTTCAAGGTCTCCAGCCTCCTCCCCGCTCTTTTTTATCCCTAAAGCTAACGGAGAGAAAAGAGCCTGCATAGACTTTCGGGCCTTGAATAGTATAACGATTAAAAATAGGTATCCCCTGCTTTTGATACCGGTTCTTTTGGAACAGGTCAAATCAGCCACCATTTACACTCGTCTAGATCTAAAAGGAGCTTATCACCTGGTGAGAGTGCGGGAGGGGGACGAGTGGAAGACGGCCTTCCACACTAGATACGGGCTCTATGAGTACACGGCGATGTCCTTCGGCCTTTGCAACGCCCCCGCGACATTTCAATATTTCGTTAACGAGGTGCTGTGGGAGTTCTTGGACAGGTTCGTGGTGGCATACATCCATGACATCTTAATCTATTCCTCTTCGGTAGAAGAACATCGTTCTCATGTGTGTCAGGTGTTTGAGGCTCTAAAACGAAACAAACTATACTGCAAACTCAGCAAGTGTGAGTTTCACGTGGAAGAAGTAGAATTCCTAGGGGTTATGTTGACACCCTCCGGACAGGTAATGTCCTAGAGAAAGATCCTAGCGCTGAAAGAATGGCCACAACCTACCACCGTTAGAGACGTCCAATGTTTCCTTGGATTTGCAAATTTTTATCGCAGATTTATCAACCGTTTTTCTACTGTGGTGGCTCCCATCACTAGGCTGTTGAGAAAAAATGAACCCTTCCCTTGGACAACGGAAGCAGAGACATCCTTCCAATGCTTAAAGAATGCCTTTGTTACAGCCCCCATATTAACTCATTCTGACACTGAAAGCCCTTACATAGTGGAGGCGGATACCTCCGATGTCGCTGTAGGAGCCATACTCTCGCAAAGACATAAAACTACTGGCCAACTCCATCCGGTTGCCTACATGTCGCGAAGACTAACCCAGGCAGAAACACGTTATACCGTAGCTGAAAAGGAGCAAATAGCAATAAAAGAAGCCTTTAGCGATTGGAGACATCTGCTGTTAGGAGCCAAACACGTGGTAACAGTATACACGGATCACCGCAACCTGCAGTTTATGCGGTCCACCAGGATGTTGTCTCCCAGACAGTTACGCTGGATGCTCTTCTTCTCAGAATTCCACTATGATGTAACCTATCGACCTGGGGCAGAAAACAAAAAGGCCGATGCCTTGTCCCGATAAAAAGCCCCCTCTGGAAACCAGATCGAACAACTCCATTCCATTTTGGACCCCAACAAGGTCATCGGAGCACTTCAAACAGACACCTTCCTCCAGAAAGTATCCCAAGGGGTAAAGAATCGATACTGGAGGAAATGGTTACAGGAACACCCCCAGTGGAAAGTGATCAACAGTCTCCAGATGAAAGGCAAACAGCTGCTGGTACCCAATCAGGCCTTACGTAGAGAGGTGCTACAGTGGTGTCACAACACTCACAGCGCTGGACATAACGGTATTAGGAAAACCCTTGATAGGATTTATCGCCAGTTCTGGTGGCCTACGGTTGTAGAAGACACCACAGACATGATACATCGATGTGAAACCTGCGTAACAGCCAAAGCAGACCACGGAAAGCCCCAAGGGCTGTTACAATCCCTTCCAACACCATTGGAACCATGGGAAACCATTTCAATAGACATTATTGTGGGTCTACCAAAGGACCAGGGATGTACCGCCATTATAGTGGTGGTGGACAGCCTCACCAAGATGGGACATTTCATAGCCTGTGCTAAAGAACCCACTTCTGAACAACTGGCTAAACTACTACTGCTGCATGTGATTCGGCTCCAGGGACTTCCAGCCAATATCATTTCCGACAGGGGCCCTCAATTCACTGCTAGATTTTGGACAGCTTGGTGTAGCGCCTTGCATATGAAAACATCCAAATCCACCAGTTTCCACCCTCAGTCAGACAGACAGACCGAGAGACTAAATCAAACCCTCAAGCAATACCTATGGTGTTACGTGGAGAAAAATTCCGATACTTGGGTGGAATTGTTATGTCTGACGGAAGTGGCATACAACAGCGCCAAGCATCAATCCACACAGTTCACGCCTTTTTATAGCAACTACGGATACCATCCTCACTTCATCTCTTTGATCCACCCCGAGAGTACACAAGACATACCAGAAGTACAGGCTAGGATAAAGCACATTCAACAGACCTTAAAAGACACCCATAGGAATTTGGAAAAGGCCAAAGGAACATACAAGACTATGGCCGATAAACACCGCAAGCCGAACCCTGTATACAAAGTAGGAGATGCAGTGTGGTTATCAACAAAAAACATCCGGTTTCGTAAATACAGCATTTTTAATCCCAAATTCATTGGTCCTTATAAGATACAAAAGGTGATCTCACCCCTGGCCATGTTACTAACACTTCCCAAGACACTGAATATACATCCCGTTTTTCACGTGTCCCTACTGAAACCTTCCTACATACCCATAAAAAACAGACCATCTCCTATCTGGGTCAACAATGAGCCGGAGTACAAAGTCCGGGCAATCCTGGATGCTAAGATGAGGGGGTCCAAGTTATGGTATCTTGTATCATGGAAAGGGTACGGTATGGAAGAGAATTCGTGGGAACCCGCAGCAGGATTGCAGGCTCTCCGGTGCATTAGAGCATACCATGCCCGCTACCCCAAAAAACCTGGTTCGTGTCAGCGGTCATTGGGAGAGGGATGTGCTGTTGTGTGCAAATCCACGACCGCTACACACTCCGCTGGGCGAAAGACTAAGGTGGGCTTCTGGGAGAGGACCGTCATCCTTGTCCGCGAGATGCGGGAGTTCTGGACAGCCAGAACTCCCGGACTACAATTCCCGGCCTCCCGTGAAGAAACGACGCGCGCTCACAGGAAGTGACGCAGCATGGACACCGGCCGGCTACGTAAGCCGGATTCAGAGAGAGAGCCTTGCAGATTATTCCGGCTTCGCTGAGAGACGCCACAGAAGGAAACTGGCTACCAGATATCCCGGGTGGGGTAAGGGTGTCAGTGACACCGCCAAGAGTCTTTTCCTTTCAAACAGTTACCGCGCTAGCAGCTGCTAGCGCTGCTCTGAGACTAAGGAGACCATAGCAAAACTTTATTAAAAAGCGAGTGGGCATCGGAGCTCACCCGTTTTTGGGCTTATTATCGTATTTGGAGAACTTGGATGCTGTGACAGGTATTTTCCTACCAGGTGGTATATGATTTGCTCAGTCTACGTTACTAAAGGCACCTATACTGGTTGTTGGTGTTCAAAGGTGTTCTAGCTGCATTTTAGCTGACTAAACCGTTCAAAGGATTTACATGTGTTTTACGTGTGTGTTTGTTTCGTCTTATTACAGGGGACTTAAGAGAGGTCGCTGAAGTAAAGCGTAATCCTTCCTCCCTTGTGAGGCCCACATTCACACCCTTTATGTGGGTAAGGTACGCCTGTTATTACAAAGTTCTGGTATAGCAAAATTGTGGTGCACTGTTTATATCTCTATGTTCGTTTGTCCACAGTTCGTCAGCTGAGTATTACTTGTTATTGCGATACTATAGAAAAGACAAACAAGGTAGCGACAAGAAGGCCTGATGACTGCCCAATCGTCCTTCTTATTGTAGGTGCCAGAACTGGTTCTTTCTTTTCAGGTAGACATACATAGGTTGTAGCAACACAAGTGTAAGATGAGATGTACTGGTGTCCTGCTCAGTGTGTCTTAACAAATCTTTTCTTTTCACAGGTCTCCCTCCCCGCTGTTCCCTTCCTTTCCTTCCCCCGATTGACCCCCTTAATCTTCCGTGCTTTTACGGCAATTCGGAAATTGAGGTTGTCAATAGGTGGACCCCATTGAGCAACGAACCGATCCTGAGAGGCCTCTGAGGGGCCATGACATTGCCTCTCTAAATGTCAGCTCAGGTTTTTTTAGGCAAATAGTTACCTAAAATCGGATCACTACGCACCAGGCTCCAATTTTTATTCAATATTTTCCTTAGAGCCTGATGCTGCCTGTTGTAGGTTAGAATCACTCTGCAGGGCTGATCTGAATTATCTAATTCTACATCATGCCGACTGGTTTTAACTGCAAGGGCCTGTTGTTTAGAGAGTGCCTTGGTTTTATTAATGGCTCTATCTATGGTCTCAGAGGCATACACTCTTTCTAGAAATCTCTGTCTGCTTGCTTGCTGAGCTATATGACAATCTGCATCATTGCTGCATATACGTTTGACATGTAGCATCTCCCCATATGGGATGCTTTGTATCAAGTGACGTGGATGATGACATGCAGCAATGTGTTGCCAGCAGTGGGTTTGGGGTATAATTTGGTTGCAATATTGTCATCCTTTGTAAAAACCTCCACATTAAGAAAGTAAGTAAACTGAAGATTTGCTGATACTTGCAGTGAAGTGGAGGTTTAGACAGTTGTCATTCAACTGTTCAATAAAATGGAGAGTGCATGTCTCAGAACCCCTCCAGATTAAGAACAGATCGGCAATGTAACGCAGCCATATTGGCACATGTTGGTCTATTGTGTCCTTGAATTGCTGGGAGGAAAGCAGCCCCCATTGCAACTCCCCTAATCTGCTGGTATATTTGATTGGCAAAAAGAAAGAAATTCTGTTCTAGGCATGTTGAGACCACGTTGACTAACATTTTATTGTGCATATATAGGCACACTGGTCTTGATTTAGGTAGTGCTCAATTGCCTTAATGCCATCCTGGTGGCGAATAGCTGTGTAAAGGGAAGTTACATCCAATGTTATTAATAATAGATCTGAATTCCATGTGATATCTTTGATTTTCCTAAGGAAATCTGAGGTATCCTGCAGGTATGATGGCAAGCTCTTAACCCAGTCATGTAGAAAGTAATCCACATATCTAGACGTGTTTTCCATCAGGCTATTGATGGGCGAAATTATCGGCCTACCAGGGGTTTGTTTTCATTTTTGTGAATCTTGGGGTTGAAATATAGAGCAGGGATGATTGGATGCTCTTTTTAAGAAAAACGATATTCATCATTGCTTAAAAGCCCCCCACTCTTCCATGCAAGTAACTTCAGATAATAATCATTCCATGAAAATTATACAATATGCATGTTGCTTTTCTTATAACATTCAATGTCATTCAATTGATGTAGTGCCTCCTCCATGTACAATTTGCGAGGCCACAACACAACATTTCCTCCCTTATCTGATTGCCTTACTATGAGGTTGTTGTTATTTTGTAATTTTTTCATTAATTGTATATAGCAGTGATTTTGTCTGCTGCGTGTGTAGCTGGCATTGTTGGTCGATTTGTACAGACGTTTCAGTTCCATTGTTACCTGATAGTGATAAACATCCAATTATCGGTTGAAAAACGGACTTTGGTTTAAATGGTGTCTTCCCTGTTCCACCTAAGTCCATTGCCTCCAGGCCAAGAGTAGATGTTTCAGCGAATTGTTCACTCTGCAATTCCACAAGGTCATGGAATAGATTAATATCCCCTGCTGTGAATAGGGATGGGCTACTTGTCACAGACTCAACAGGATCTGGTTGCTTTTTGGCTCGAAGAAGATGAAATTTTCGTAGCTTCCATCTGGGTTTCCGTATAGTTGAAGCTACTTTCCGGGCTGTAGGAAAGTCCCAGTGCCAGAATCTGTTTTTCCACCATAGTTAAATTAATCTCTGTGAGGTTGACCACTGTGTTGGGGTCAAAGTTCTGTTTTACTTTTCTTTGCGGGTCCATCTGCCCCTTATTTGTTTTTTGGTGGTCTGCCTTTCGTTGCTGGCTGCGCTTTCGTCTTTCGCTATGTTTTTAATTGTTTCTTTTGTTTTTTGCGATACCAAAGGGGATGATGGATGGAGCGTTAGAGCAAATCAAACACTCACCCCCAGTCAACTGATCTGGGTTTAAGCCATCATCATTTTTTTTTTTTTGTGAAACCTTTATTACAAATTTCAATAGATATACAAGTATGGGCCTACAACCTTCAGGCCGGCCGCTAGTAGACAGTAAGATCATAGAACACATTTATAAACACAAGCGGCAAGCAGTAAAAGTCCCACAGATCAGAAATATCATTTGCGGCTACAATGCCTGAACGTCCCAAATGGCGGTTTCATTTTAAATGAAAAACGAGAAACAAACCCACAAGGCGGCAAAAGTCTAAGCAACATCATGTGCTCCCCTCGGGAGGGCCCTAACGACCTACAAGAATAGGAGGGGGGGGAAGGGCAGGGGGCAGAGACAAGGTAATCACGGTAACACAGAATCAAGGGAATGTGTAGACTAGGGAGACAGGGCCGCAGCCGAGTCGCGTGTCAATGGCGGGGTACAGATCCCGCCGCGATAGGAGTTCCAGGGGCCCCACACCTTTACCCATTTCCCAGGCTTGCCTCTCGCCACATACACAACCTTTTCTCGGAACATACACCAATCCATATTTTCCTTCCATACCGAAATCGTGGGTGACCTCTGGGAGCCCCACAATTGTGCTATGTCACGCTTGGCCACCATATATCCCAATGTCACCCACCACGTTTGCGTCACCGTGTAATCAGTCGGCTCCCAAACATTCAACAAACACCTCTTTGCCTCGGGGAACAGCGCAACATGCGTGACCGCTTGCAACACCGCATGCACACCGCGCCAGAATCGAGTCACCTCCGGGCATTCCCACAAAATATGGAAGAAGGTCCCTAACATACCACACCCACACTTACACATCCCATCCACCGCATATCCCATACGCATCAGGCCCGGTCCCGTAACGTAGACCCTGTGGAGTATCTTGAGCTGGACGAAACGAAGGTGGGCCGGTATGGCCACCTCTTTCGGGGAGGCCACCGCAGACACCCAATCCTCGTCGTCCAGCTCCAATCCATCAGCGACCCATGCCTCACGAAGGGCGGCCAGCAGTCCTGATCGATCGTTGATGAGCTTTTTATAGATCAATGAGATAGTGCCATCCGGTACATACCCGTCTAGCACTCTATCTTCCAATGGGGAGCACTCCGGGATGGACGCGACCTCCGGGAATACGGAACACAACGCGTGACGAACCTGCACATATCGGAAGTACTCCCTGTCATGCAACTGGTATTCCGCTTTCAGCACCTCAAACGTTTTGAATCCCCCTTTCGTCCAAAGATCCCCCACCTTGCTGATGCCGATCGTGTCCCACTTCTCAAAGCCTTTCGTCGTCCACAAACAACCCAGTCGCTCAGAAGCATACAATGGAGTTGCCCGGGTCAACCGATCCTTCCACCCCATAGCCGAGTTTGCCGCATGCCACACCCGTACCGCGACCCGTGTCGGACCCGTCAAACGTGCGTCGAGCGATCTAGAGTAGAGCGCACGATTGTAGTCGCCACCCGGCAACAACAATTTGTCCATTTCAAAAGCCGGATTAAGGGCGGGCCCATAAAGCCCGTGGTATATCGCCGCCAGCTGGGAGGCCCAGTAATAACGTTTGATGTCGGGGAGGGCGACCCCCCCATCGTACCACGGGAGCGTCAGCTTCGCGAGGGCGATCCGCGGCCTCCCATCCCAAAACAGTTGGCGCTGCAGACCCTCCACCTCCCGAAAGTAACTAGCCGGAACGACATCCATCGTGTTCTGTAAGGCATATAAAAACCGTGGCAACGACGTCATTTTAAACAGCGCCGCCCGGCCGAGCGGCGAGAGCGGCAGACGCCGCCAACGCGCCACGTCCACCTTCAAACGTTGGAGGGGAGGGGATAGGTTCTGTGTGTATCGGGCCGCAGAGTCCAGGGTAATAAAAATTCCCAGATACTTAAATCCCTGTTGAGCAACCTGGATAGGACAACCCCGCGGGAGGATAGGAGCCTCCCCTGAAAGAACATATACACAGGACTTAGCCCAGTTGATGACTAGGCCTGAGTTACGGCCAAAGGAATGCAGTACATCCACTAACACAATCAACGATTCACGCGGGGAAGCAAGATACAAAAGAATATCGTCCGCATAGAGAGAGACTCGATCCTCATACTCGGGAGTCCATCGGAGACCACGGATCGAAGGGTGCCACCGCAGCCACTCCGCCAGGGGCTCCAAGGCGAGCGCAAAGAGGAGAGGCAACAGCGGGCAACCCTGTCGCGTGCCCCTGCCCAATTCAAAGGGAGCCGATACTCTACCATTCACCACCACCTGTGCCAGCGGTCCGGAATGCAACAATTTCACCCAGCCAATAAATCCCGGGCCAAACCCGAACTTCTCCAGCGTCGCCCAGATATATGGCCACTCAAGCGTGTCGAACGCCATAGTGGTGTCCAGGGACGCCAAAATGGCTGGCTCACGTATGAACGGAACCCTCGAGAGCACCCCATGCAGACGCCGCAGGTTAAGCGCGGTGTTACGATGAGGGATAAAACCGGACTGGTCCTGATGGATCAGATCGCACACCACGCTGACCAGCCGATTAGCCAGCACCTTGGCCAGAATTTTCGGTTCCGCATTCAAAAGCGAAATGGGCCTGTAAGACGTGACCCGATCACGCGGCCTCCCCTCCTTGTGAATAACCACAATAGTGGCTAGACGCTGGTCCAGCGGGAGGGAACCCGCCGCCCGGGCCGCGAGGAACATGTTACGAAGATGCGGCGCCAATGTATCCGGCCGCAATTTGTACAATTCAATGGGAAGGCCATTAGGACCCATGGCCTTGCCAGAGGCGACTGAGCGTATGGCCAGGGCGATCTCCTCGGATGTCGGAGTCGCGTCCATCAACGATTTATCCTCCTCCGAAAGGGAAGGCAATGCAATATCTTTAAGCAGGTCGCGGGAATCGTCTTCCGAGCGAGAAGAGACCGGGGAATACACCCCGCGGAAATACTCTGCGAAGCAATCAACAATTTCCACAGGATCAGTAACACACACACCATCCATTCTCTCAACCAGCGGGACAACTCGACTCGCTCTCTCTTTTTTATCCAGCCACGCAATCAGTTTTCCAGCCTTGTCACCCATATCATACAATCGCCCCTGTTGCTCCCTACTCAGGCCCCTGGCCGCTTCGGTGACTAGGGCCTTGTAGTCCGCTTGTTTGAGTCTGAGAGCATGCAATTTGTCTTCCGTGACACCACAATTCAGGTCACCATCCAACTCAGTTATCTCAGACTCGATACGGGTGACCTCCTCCCGCTCGCACCTCTTGGAATGGGAAATGAGGGACAGGGCTTCCCCCCGGAGTACCGTCTTGAACGCCTCCCACAGAGAAACAGCAGACGACACCGATCCCACATTATCCCCAAAATATTGCTCAAGGGATTTAATCAAATCTGCGCGAATTGCGGGATTACGCAGGTACCAGGGGTTGATCGGGACCACCCTCCCCTCCGCCCCCGGGACAGTATCGAAGTGTAACAAGAGCGGGGAGTGGTCTGAAATGCCCCGAGCAAGATGTCGCACCTCCCCGACCCTCCCCGCCTGTGCAGCTGGCATCAGAACATAATCAAGTCTCGAAAGACTACCATGAGCCCCGGAATGAAAGGTGTATTGTGCCTGCGCAGGGTGTTTTAGCCGCCAACAATCCACCAGTCCCAGGGTATCCAAGAGGCCAGACAACCAAGTTTGGGCCCGGGGGAGATCCCTGGGTGGGTAACGATCCTCAGCTCCGGAGACCACAGCATTAAAATCCCCTCCAACCACTAGAATCCCCTCCGGCAGCCCAAGAAGAAGGCGCCCCAAATCAGCAAAAGTAGTCGTCTGCAACCCCGGCGGGACATAAACAGAAACCAAAACAACCACTTTACCCTCCCATCTACCCACCAGAGCCGTATAGCGCCCCCTGTCATCATGGAGCACCTCGTCAACCTCCAACGGGAGCGAGGTTTTAACCATAATGCCCACACCCCTCGAACCAGAGGTGAAGCCCGAATGAGCCACAAGGCGATAGCCCCGCCTATTCATAGCACAGAAGGAATTACCAATAAGGTGCGTTTCCTGCAAGAACACAATATCAGGTGAAATCCGTTTCAAAAACTGCAGGACCACCCCCCGTTTTATCCTGTCCCCCAGTCCATTAACATTCCAGGAAAGAAGTCTCAGTCCCCTACCCCCCATCACAGCCAAAACCAATCAGTCCCCTCCCAGAGAGCACATTGAATATAACACAACAATATTCCTGCCTTGTGGTACGAACAAACAACACCCAACCCCAACCCAGCATTCCAAACAAAACTCCCCCCTCCCTGCACCCCTGCATGAGCCCAAACAGCCCCCCCAACTTGCAATGTGCCTGTCGCCCTTGCATGAACTAAACTACAAAGACCCCCTAGAGGAGGAAAGAGAACCCCCTCGAGACACACCACAACCTCCAAGCGAGGGAGAGCAAGGCACAACAGTCAAGAAACCCTGAGCACAGTCGAAAAGTGGCATCATCAGGAATTAGCCCCAGCGTCAATACCTCAGGCCCGGTCCGGTGGGCACTCTCCTCCCGCGGCCCCCATCCCCTCTCGATCATGTCCCCTAGACAAAGTGTCCAACCAGTCCCCCGCCGTCTCCGGACGGTCAAAGAAATGAGAGCGACCCTCGGACTCCACACGCAGCCTGGCCGGGAAAAGCATGGCGTATTTCAAGTTCATATCTCGGAGCCGCCGCTTAACGCCCATGAAACCCAGCCTCTGCTTCTGGACCGCTTGCGTGAAGTCAGGATAGAAGTTCACCTCAACGTTCTCCAGCTTAAGCGGCCCCTGCACTCTAGAGGCTTGTAAAATCGCATACCTGTCCCGAAAGTTGAAGATACGGGCAATAAGAGGCCGCGGGGGAGCTCCGACCTTCGGCTTGCCACCAGGAACTCTATGGGCCCTCTCCACCGCAAAGAAGTTACTCAAACCTCGAGGCTGCAGACGATTAGAGATCAAATCCTCCACAAAGAGATCCGCTGCCGAATCCTCCAATCCCTCAGGCACCCCGATAATGCGAACGTTGTTCCTCCGGGCCCTACTCTCGGAATCCTCCAGTCGCCGATCCGTGAGCGCACTGGCCTGCCGGAGCCGACGCACCTCCGTCTGGAGGGCCGCCACCTCAACCGTGAGGCCCGACGCGGTGTGGGCCAAAGAGTCAACCCTATCATTTGTCTTGGAAAGATCAGCCCTAACAAGGTTAACATCGATGAGAACCGCGTCGAGTTTGTTCGTCAGGGTATCAAATTGTTGACCCACCGAGGTCTTCATCTCCGCTATGGCGCCCATGACGTCCTGCAAAGTCAGATCCGTTGGCAAATCCGGGGCATCCGCGGACCACTCAGGAGACTTACGCGGCCCGCCGGGAGAACCTTTCGGTAGGGTATAGCGATCCATAATGTTGGCCTGAATAGCGGCGCCACGCCGGGTCGATTTGGCCTTCAGCCTCTCTCCATCCTGCTTCGTCGCCATCGCCCTGTAACCCGTACACCCACGGGTCATGCAGCGGAGAGCGAGCAATCGAGGCCAAGGACCCCAGAGGTCGCCTCAGGAAGGCGGAGCGGGTCCCGCAGAGCAGGCAGGGTCCCCCAGCTAGGCAACCACCACACAAAGGAGCGCCGAGATCCCCCTCGCGATGATGGCAAGGGGGCTCGAAAGCGAAAGTGAAAGTGTGGGGTGTGCGTCACGCCAGGCACGTCCCGCCGTTGTTATTCACTTCTCCACTGGATCACCCCCCAACTCAAGTCCGGGGTCAGGAGAGAAGCAGGCCGCAAACTTCAAACGATGCCCATCACGGCACCCGGGGTCCGATTCGAAAACGGAAAACGGGCACCACCTCAGCTCAGGGTCACCAACAAAGTCCCCTCAACCTAATCAGGATAACAACAGGATAGATGTAGGAGGTCGCGGAGGTCCTCGGGAGCCTCGCACCTACGCGGCCATCTTGGTTGCGCGCTAGGCTCCTCCCCCATCATCATTCTTTAGCTCACTCCACCACCCCAGTTCAGACATGCCCATATGCAAATCAGTCTGACCCTGTGCCTCATGGGAACAGTCCAGCCCGAACTGCCAAGCCATGTCTTTCCTGGACCAGAAACAAGCATCCCGGGACCGGTTTCGGGTTCATAACCCTCGTCAGCCAGGCTATCTTGAATCCAGTGGCAAAGTGAGCAAGGGACCCACATCTGGGCATACCCTGCCAACTTAGGGCGAACAAAGCGATACCAAAGGGGATGATGGACGGAGCGTTTGAGCAAATCAAACACTCACCCCCAGTCAACTGATCTGGACTGTTCCCATGAGGCACAGGGTCAGACTGATTTACATATGGCCATGTCTGAACTGGGGTGGCAGAGTGGGCTAAAGAACGGTGATGGACCAAACCCAGATCTGTTGACTGGGTGTGAGAGTTTTTAATTGGTTCTGATGCTTCGTCCATCACCACCCCCTTTTGTACCATCTTTTGTTTTTTGGCCAGCCTGCCCCTGCGGTCTTAATGTGTCCCTCCTGTCTTGTCGTAAACAGTCGACTTCCTGCGCCAATGATAGCTTTGTAAATCAACAAAAGAATCACCTTCCGTCTCCTCACCCACGCACACAAAGCCCTACACGATCAAGGCCCGAGCTACCTCAACAACCGAATCAACTTCTACGCTCCCAACCGCCACCTCCGATCAGCCAGCCACGCCCTCGCCGCCGTCCCACGCATCCGTAGAGCGACAACAGGAGGAAGGTCCTTCTCCTACCTGGCCGCCAAGACCCGGAACTCCCTCCCGGCCGACCTGCGCCTGACCCAAGACCACCTCTCCTTCAGGAAGAAGCTCAAGACCTGGCTGTTCGAGCAGTAACGGAACCCCCCCCCCCCCTTAGCGCCTTGAGACCCTACGGGTGAGTAGTGCGCTCTATAAATGTCTTTGATTGATTGATTAAATCCCAATCCTGATGTTCTTGATATTTCTTCCTCGCGTTCACTCTCTGGCGCAGAACTTAAGTCTGATGCTGAGGTTGATGCTAATGCAGCTACACCTAAACCTGCTTGGGTTCTTGGTAAGCGGGTTGTGCTTGCTTTTGCTTTCACAGCATCGTACTTCCGGGCAAATATGAAGACCTGACCATTTTGGTAGTCCATTTTGTCCCTTTGGAACTTGTATGCCTTGCGTCTTTTTATTACGTCCTCATCTTTTTGTAGGCGTGCATGCATTTTATCCCTTAGTTTTTTAATGTTATCTGTTACCTCCAATTTTCCTATTTCCTCGTTCACTTCCTCTATTTTGGCTTGTAGCTTGACATGATCGCTCTCTGCATACTTTACAAGAATCCGGACTAATTTGCTGGAGGACTCTAGGTTACAGTCGGCCCATTCTGCCAACATATTGGGGTCCGGATTCTACTAACTTGGTTTTGAGGTTATGCGCAAGCCTCTGGGGATCCTGCCCACCTCCAGATGGCGTGACAGAGATTTCAGCTCCCACCACTTCGATTGCTTGGAGCGCATAAGCTTTTCCAGTTTCTTAAATAATTCCCTTATGTTCAAATTTGCAGTAGCTACAGTGCCTTGTTGTGTGTACATTACATATTCCCCAGCAGGGGAATCAATAAACATTTCATCTGCCGCCTCTTTGTGGTTACACAACGCGTCTGCGGACATGATGCAGTTGTGTGGGAAAAGTTGGAGAACAAACACAGACGCCAAGATACGTATCCGCGTCTGGAATGTGCACACTCCTCAACTGGACTATCAGATCCTTCCTTCCTCTCCGAGTTGCCTTGCAGTTATCCAGTCCTTCGACTCTGGTCACACTGACCTCGACAATCCGGTAGGAAAATTTCCAGCGTCCATATGTATGAATATTTTTATTTTTTTTCAATGATAAGAAAATCAAAGTTTAGGGCTTATTTATAGTTAGGAAAACTTATTTTCCCTATACAAACCAAGTTTAAACTACAAAAACCTTAAAAATACAAAAGTTATAGTTATAACCTTCATTTACAATTCATCTACCACCATCAAATTATTATAAGGTTTGGACCTTGTTACACACTCTAGCATGCACTGTGTTGTGACAAATAATATAATTTGAGAAGTTATGTGTTGTAATAAATGCTGTGATTTCACATGCTGTGAGTGATGTAGTATGCAAGGGTATAAACACTGCATAGAAAAGGCATGAGTTATAGTTAATGTAGTTTGGCGAGTGAGGTGACAAGACTCTGTTCGGAAGTGCGCGACATAGTAATTTGAAGGTTGTGCATACATTGTAAATTGAAGTTATAATTATAAATTTACATTTTTTAATGCTTTTGCATTTTCATTTGGGTTTGTATAGAAAGAATACATAAGGTATTTCTAACTATAAATTATCCTTAACTTAGTTTTTTATATTGTATGTTAATGGTTTTTATTTTTAATATAAATGTGTTTCAAATTGCACTGTACAGTGAAGGAGAGTGTCGTAGAGTCTAGTACAGAGGCAGCTCCTCCATGTGGGCGTAGGAGCGTTGCCCCACTGCTTTCTCGCAGTGCGAAAATGGTATTATGAATACCATTTTATGTTTCTGCTTTTCGCACTGCGAGAAAGCAGAAGGGTTTGGTTGGGGGCAGGTGGGTGGGTGGTCTTGCTCCAGACAGGGGAGGAGTGGCTTGCCCACTGTTGTGGGTGCTGACTGTTTGGTCGACCGTAGGGCCGACCGAACCAGTCATACACACTCTCCATTTTCCCCATGTAGGTTGCATGCAGCCTGCATATAGAAAATGGTCTCCCCATAGACGCCTGTGCGGTCGGCTTCCCAGCCAATCACAAAGCTGCCATTGCAGAGCTGTGATTGGCTTAGGGGAGGGGAGGGGAGGGGAGGGGAGGGAGGCTGCCTGCTTGGCTGCTTCCTGTGTGGAGGAGAGGACGCAGGACGACGCTGGACCAGACAGGAGTAGGCCGCGAAGGTAAGTTACATTTAATTTTTTTTAAAATTTGAAATCAACCTCCTGTCAACCCACCCGCGAGTCATGCCAGCGGTGAATGGTCTAGTATTGCAGAGTGGAGTGACGTAGAGTGGAGAGATGTAGCGTACAGTGGAGTAAAGTATTATATAGAAGAATGGCATAGTGTATCGTATTGTGGAGTGGAGTATTGTAGAGGGGAGCGGCGTACTGTTCAGTGTAGTGGCGTGTCGAACAGTGGAGTTGAGTGTTGTACAGTGGAGTGTTGTACACTAGAGTGGGGTAGTTAATAGTGGAGTAAAGTATCATAGAATGGAGTGGCGTGTTTTAGACTTTGGAGGGGTGGAGTGCAGTAGATCAGAGTAATGCAGCATACAGCCGAGTAAAGTGTCATAAATAGGAGTACTGTGTTATACGGTATAGTGTAGTGGGGTGTAGTACAGTACTGGAAAGTTATGTAGACTACAGTAGAGTAGAGTGGCATGCAGTCTAGTTGAATTTTGTATAGTGGAGTGGTGTACAGAACTGTAGTGTTGTAGAGTTTGGTACAGTGGATTGGCATAGAGTGTTATAGAGTACAATGGCATTGAGTGGCTTAGAGTAGAGTGGTGTACAGTGGAGTAGTGGAGTAGAGTGGAGTACTATGTCAGAGTTGAGGGGACTGAAGCGAGCTGCAGTGGCATACAAAGAGTTGCGCACAGTGTTGTATAGTGGACTAGAGTATTGTAGAGTACAGTAGAGTATTGCACAGTGGCATACAGTATAGTACAGTGTTGTACGGTGGAGTGAATGGCATATAGACAGGAGTAAAGTGTCCGAGAGTGACATACAGCGTAACAGGGTTTTGTAGAGTGGAGTTGAATAGAGTACAGCAGTGTGTGAAACAGTGGAACTGCGTAGAGTGGATTTTTGTATAGAAGTGTAGAGTGAGGTAAAGTCTCCTACAGTGAAGTTGAGTGGAGTGGAGTGGTGTAGCGTAGTGTGGAGTAAAGTATAACAGAGTTTATTGGTGTGTTGTAGATTAGAGTGTCATGGAGTGGAGTGTACTGGCGTAGCGTAAGTAGTAAATGGTTATAAATTGGAGTGGGGCCTCGTACAGTAGAGTAGAGTGGAGTACTGTGTTGTATAGTTGAATAGAGTGTGGTACCTTGGAGTGTATGGGTACAGAGTGGATTACCATGACGTGGAGGAGCATTCAATGTAATAGTGTACATTGGAAAACTGTACAGTGGGGTGTCAAAAAGTGTAGAGTGGGGTGGCATACATTGAAATGGCATTGTGTAGAGTTGATAAAATTGTTATAAATTGAAGTGGCATCTCATACAAAAGAGTGTAGTGCTGTTTCCGACAGTGTTGAAAACCTTTGTAGAGTGTTGTACACTAGAGTCTAAAGACATAGAGTTGAGAGCAAATTTGAAAAGTGAAGTGTCTAGGGATAGAGTAGAGTGGCATTGAGTGTAGTAAAGCAAGAAATGCTGCTACCTGCGGGTGCAAGCAATATTCAGATCTATTCTGCATCACTGCATCATTAAACCTCCTTCCAACTGGGAGCGGACTTTGTGTTTGCTCTCATTTGGTGGGACCTTTGAAATTGCTCCCACCAAGCAAGAACAAACACAGGTTTCTCTGCCGGTGCCAGTGTGGGCTAGAAACCTCTATGTCCTGGGGGTGAGCTCCCTGGGATGTAACAGGAGCCTTTATGGCTCTCGGAGGGGGTCGTGTGGCCTCCTTCAATCTTTGTTATTGAGGCTGGGTCCAAGGGGATGAGGTCCCCTAGGCCCTAATCGGCCCGGGGAGGGGGGTGGCATACCCCCTCCTCCTTTACACCTACAGCTGGGACCCAGAGCCGAAATCAGTCCAGGAGGGAGGCCACATGCCCCCTCTTTGACATATTTATAAGCCCACGACCTTGGGAGGGGGTACCCAGGGCTTAAATCAGCCTGGGGAGGGGGGCATTGTGCGCCTCCCTCCCCTATATATATTAAACAATTGCCCCTCCCGGGACCTGGACCAAAAAACAAGCGCAGGAGATCATACTAGTTTAAAAATGTTTTTGACCCTAGGGGCCCCACCACCAGTCCTAGGTGGTCAGGGTATTTGTATCCTGCCCCTTTGTGTTTTTTTGTGCATTTTCTTGGACTCAGGCCGAGTCCCATGATGGCTGCCACTACTTCCGGACTGATTGTGTCCATGGGGCCCCATCTCCTGGGTCCCAGCCACAGGTAAAAAGGGGGAGCGGACCATGGACCCCCTCCTGGACCGATTTCAGCCATGGGGGTCCAACTCCTGGGGCCCGTCCAAAGGTAAAAAGGGGAAGGGGGCGCATAGACCCCCTCCCCGGGCTGATTTTGGACACAGGCACCACATCTCCTGGGGCCTGCTGTATTAGTAATGGGGAGACAGCTACGTGGTCCCCCCTCCCGAAGCCAATAATGGCCCTGGGATCCTCATTTGCCAGGGTCAACTCCTGCCTATCCCCCCGGCATAGCGGTCTCCCTGCCTGCACTAGCACAGGCAGAGAAACCTGTGTTTGCTCTCACTTGGCGGGAGCAATTTCAAAACTCCCTCCAAGCAAGAGCAAACCTGAAGTCCACTCCCAGCTGGCAGGAAGTTTGAAAAAAAATCTTTTGTCAGGTGGGAGCAGACTTCAGGTCTTTTTTACTTGCCCACAGTGATGTGGGCAGGGAAACAGATCTGAATATTGCGTCTGCCTACAGGGAGTAGAAGTTTTAGCTACTCCCTGTGGATGGGAGCAATGCCTGCTCCCGCTGCATGTGGGGAGCCAGTGGGGGCCTTCGGATTCCTTCCGCGGTCCCCAACCAAGATATGGTGGGTACCCTTAGTTGGCCGGGCCCCAGGGGATGAGGTCCCCTGGACCGAAATTGGCCCAGGGAGGGGGAACGCGTGTCCCCCTCCTCCCTTTTAGACATTGGCCGGCCCCAGGAGATGAGGTCCCTGGGGCCAAAATTGGCCGGGGAGGGAGCTGCATGACCTCTCCCCCTTTAGAATATGGCCTGACTGCGGGAGATGGGGTTCCTGGGGCCAAAATCAGGCCAGGGAAGGGGACAGGTGCCCCATCCCACACAAAATGTGCCAGGACATGGGGTCCTGGGGGCTAAAATTGGCCTGAGTAGGGGGGCTGTGTGCCCCCCTCTTGGGTTGGGTGCCTTTAGGAAGTAACTGAATGAGGAAGGATGGTGGATTAGTCACATGGAGGCTGAGGAGATTGTTGTCCATTAGCGTGTCAAGTGGAGGATTAAAATACACTCCCAAGAACAACGCATGGCGTCTACTAATTGAATCACTTGGACCCACAGTTGAATAGTGATGAGAAAGTTGCACCCCAATTCCTCTTGAGTTATTGGAAGATACACACAAGTATTCACCAGCACCCAGCCCTGAAGAAAACCCCGAGCCACCTGGGTTCAAAACACATTGGCGCATATCATCTGGGATTCTATTTCTAATTTTGGCTCCAAAATGGCATCCGTAAAGGAATTACATGGATAATAACGTACCCATATTTCGATGACCCTTGAACCCAGATTACTAGTGTTATGAGGGTTTGGCTTTCCCAGAGTAGGCATATACCAACCCCCTCAGCTTAAAAAACCTTTTGGACTGGTCAAAAATAGTTTTTTCCTTTTATGTACTTTGAACAGATTACTTAACCTTTTTTTTGTGTGTCTGTTAAATGTTTGATAGATTCACATCTTAAGGTTATTGTATTTGATGATTTTTCTGTCCTTAATGCAGCACAATCATTTTCTGTTTGAATTTAGTTTATGAAGCACAATTCATTTGTAAATAAAGAGTGTTTATCCATATTCATGTGTTGATAAGAATGTAAAAAACTATTACTAAGTCATTGTGAAAAGAAAACACAGATCAAGTTTATTATTTATTTTGACCTTTAATCATTAGATTTAATCAAATCAATCACCTCCCTGACACTTTGTTTGCATTTGGCAGGTTGGCCATAGGGCCTGGCTGCATGTCAATCCAACCATCGCATGCAGTTGGCTGCCTGTGGAAGTTAGCCTGTGGCTGACCGGCTTTTGGATTAACGTATGGTACTACTTCTATATATTACTTACTTTATGTTAAAAATAAACTAGAAATTCACTGAAAAAAACAAAGGTTACAGGGACATTATAGTTAGGAAATAGCATTAAAAAACCATTGAAATCCACTGAAAAAGCCAATAGTTACAGAGGTGTTATAGTTAGAAAACTTAATCTTAAAAACCTTAGAAATTCACAAACAAATCAAAGGTTACAGGGAAGTTATAGTTAGGTTCATATTTAACACAGACAAAGCCATCAAAATTAATTTAGCAGTGATGGTTAGAGTTATCTCAAGTAACTACAACTCTTGCCCTAAGGCAACTATAACTCATGCTCTTGCTATCCACTGCAAATTAGCCCACTTATTACTTCACTCGTGACATTCTATGACATCATTGATATTATCTCTACGCCATTTACTGTGAAATTATTGATGAGAAAACGGTGCATTATGGGGGCCATGCACACTTTTATATTACTTACTTTATGGTTAAAAAAAAACCTACAAATTCACTGAAAAAAACAAAGGTTACAGGGACAAAATATTTAGGAAACAGCATTAAAAATCATTGAAATTCACTGAAAAAAACAAACGTTACAGGGACTTTATAGTTATTAGAATTTAAGGTAACAGAGACATTATTGTTAGGGTTACATTTCACTCATACAAAATCAGAGAAATTTAGCAGTTATAGTTAGCTGAGCTGACCATAACTTACGCCCCGCAATGCACTGCTTATGACATCAGATATTACATCACTAATGACATGGTCAGTGACATCACTGATGGCATCACTGATGACATCTCAAATTACATCACTGACGACATCATCCAGTGATTGTAAGTGTTTTCTAAAAGTTACTGAGTTTTAGTTAGTTAATCAACTTTATTCTATCTAAATAAATTAGACCATAAAAGCACAATAAAAAATACATAAAATACAGTTAATATGCCACATCAATTATGACAATGCAAATTCATTTCATTTCAATTGAACGAGCATCTGTTACCTCATATGACTCAACCCCACTAAGGTTTTATACATACAAGGGAAGGTATATGGAAAGGGTATATACAGGAGTGTATTAACCTCAAATCTGGGTCTGCCATACATTCCTAGTCTATTCATGTATGTTGATTGATTATTAAACATTAATATTAATAAAATCCATATTTTGATAATTGGCGTATACTAAGTGAGTTAGTTAAAAGACATATGTCATATGGTCATTTGTCGATTTTCATACAACTTGACATTCTTACCCAGATATCAATAGGGGGAAATGTCAAATGATGGAGGATGGGACACACATGACACAACCCAACACGCATTACTCACAATAGCTGGGCAACATAGCACAGGCCCTAAGAATGCATGAAGTGCTTGGACCATTCCTGGTATGAGCTGGGAACGGGAGGGAGAGATGTAGTAATAGCTACCATATGATATGAATGTACCTTTGTTTGTATAGGTGGCAATAATTAATGATTATAATGGTGAACCTGTCATGTACGAGATGTACCTGCTGATGTTTTGGTTGTTGGTTACACCTAGAAAAAAAATAAAAAGAATATAAACATTTTTTTTTTTTAAGTGACCAATGCCTGTACAGAGAGATGCGCCGGGCGACATTGAATGAACAATAAAGGCTTCAGAGCAGTTAAAATATAACATTTCCTCTATTGTTTATCTAATTTGCAGAAGAGTACAACATGCATTGTACTCTGTGTCGAGATGTTATTGCAAGGGCATATGAATAGATTTGAGGACCAGTCATTAGGATCCGGGAAGCTGACCCTGCAATGAAAAATATCTATTCTGAAATGAGTCAGAATAAATCTGTGCCTTTGATGCAGTACAACTATCAGATAAAGTTGAATGTCATAGCTCGTTAGGATAAGCTGGTTCCTTAAGACAGTGGGCTTTGGTAGTTCAACAGACTACCCTATGTTCTCTAAATGTGTTAAACATTCCGTTTTTAAATCTTTTCTGTTGATTACCGCAAGAGATTCAGGGTTGTTAAAAGAATCTGGATGGCCCAAGTCCTGGCAAAAATGCTGTATAAATGTCAGCCATGGAATGCGTGTGTTAAAAGCTGATTTTAGACAATCACCTATAATAGAGCGGTTTAGGGCATTATGTTTGGATGTCCAGACTTTGTGCCACAATTGTATGGGTTGACTCTTAAGTGAGTCAATAAGGAATGGTGCTCCCAGCTCTGCGTGGCACACAAATGTAGGAGCGCTTTTAGGTGTAGCAAGCAAGTATCTCAAAAACTCATTTTCCACGAGTTGGAGCGCCATACAGTTTGCGTGCCCCCAGATACCCACCACATATAGTGCTTTGTAGATTCATTCAGCCTTAGAAATAGAAAGCATCTCTCAAGGTAGATTTGTGCCTAACCTAGTGGCAAATTTACATAGGGCCATACAGGTACTTCTAAATAAAAATGCCCTGGTCTTCATGGTACGATTCCATGTGCCTTCTTCATCAAATAAAACTCCCAGAAACAAAAGATTATTGGTAGATTCTATGGTGGTGTCCAGGATTTTGCAGGCACGTCAAGTCCCTGTTTTCCTTCCACACTTCATTATAAATGGTTTAGTTTGGTTCACTTGCAGATCAAGGCCCAGCATGAATTCTAGAAAATTATTAAGTACAGACTGCATCGCAAGGGGGTTATGGGCCAGTAGAACAGCATCATCAGCATAGAGAAGGGCAGGCACGGAGCGGTGACCCACCCGGGCGAGAACTTTGGAAAGTGCTGTCAGAGTAATGCCTACACTATTTATATATAGCAAAAAGAGAAAAAGAGCTCAAACGCAACCCTGTGTCACCCCTCTCTCTATGCTGAAAGGCTGAGTGCATTCACCCCTGGTCCCGTATCTAACCCTTGCTTTCCATCCAGATTACAAGTCCCTCAAGAAAGTGATGATCGAGGGCTCCACTTCCATATTGCTCATAATTGCCCATAATTTAGTATGATTGACACAATCAAAAAGCGGAAGACAGGTCTAGGAAACCCAGGTATAAGTTCCCTCCCTTAATCTTGGTATATTTTCGCATTATCATGCTCAAAATAAGGCCCTGTTCTATGGTTCCCACCCCAGTGCGAAATCCATTTTGGAGGTCAGACAGAATACCCTTAGATTCAGCCCACTCTTGAAGCCTATTTAAAATTATTCAGCCCACTATTTTTGCTAGAGTCAAGCAATAAGATCGGCCTGTAACAGCCAGGGTTATGTCGATCTCCTTTTTTATAGATGAGAACTATTATGGATTCTGTCCATGTGGGGAGAAAACACGAATTGCAACAAGTCCTTGAAACAACCGTTAAAATAGGCCCTGCATGGCAATATTGGCTTTATACAGGTCCACAGGGATAGCATCGGGACCGGGTGCCTTTCCCCCTCTACTGGCTGTTATAGCGTTATTAACTTCCTCTAAGCTAAATGAGGTAACAGTGGTAGTTTAGGATTTACAAAAGAGGTCTAGGATATAGGTACAGCACTTATCCCTGTCTCGGGAATATCAGTAAATGTATGGTGCAAGGATCAGAGAAGCAAGACCCCTCCGCTTCCCAAAAAGTGGAAGAAAACTTTCACTCAAAGCAATATAAAGAATTTTGATCCGCACTCATATGCAAAATACAAGTCCATCCAATTTGTGTGTTTTTAGATTGTTCTTTATTTTCATATCCTTTCTTCTAGTAGCCAACGCGTTTCGTCCTGTTTAAGGACTTCTTCAGGGCTCAGCAGATGATTTTCTTATCAGTATTTGAATGATTTTCAATACGCTGGTTTTACCTCGCTTTTCTTTCTTAAGCCATGTTCGATGGTATTATTAAATCTGTATTAAAATTGATGAATATCCTATATGTAGGAAGATGTATCTTTTAATAGCTTTTAGGTCATCGCTATTTTCCGGATCGTACGTCTAGTCTTAAGAGAGCTGGTACTCCATCGCCATACTGCACGCGCAAAAAAAGTTTGCGCGTGCAGTATGGCGATGGAGTACCAGCTCTCTTAAGACTAGACGTACGATCCGGAAAATAGCGATGACCTAAAAGCTATTAAAAGATACATCTTCCTACATATAGGATATTCATCAATTTTAATATAGATTTAATAATACCATCGAACATGGCTTAAGAAAGAAAAGCGAGGTAAAACCAGCGTATTGAAAATCATTCAAATACTGATAAGAAAATCATCTGCTGAGCCCTGAAGAAGTCCTTAAACAGGACGAAACGCGTTGGCTACTAGAAGAAAGGATATGAAAATAAAGAAACAATCTAAAAACACACAAATTGGATGGACTTGTATTTTGCATATGAGTGCGGATCAAAATTCTTTATATAACAGTGGTAGTTTGTCTGCACGTTAAGTTATCATAAAATTTAAGTGTCTGAGCAGCATATAATGGAATAGTGGGTATAGAATAGATGCTAGAGTACTGTTTTATCCAGTCTTCCTCTTGGATTGCAACCACGATCCCAGGACCTGCATCCTCTCCCGGTGGTGCTAAGTTGCCTACCTTCCAGAATACCTTATTATCATTGTTAGTACTTGCTTCACGTAAGGCATCCCATACCTCTTCTCTTAGTTATATTTTCCTTTGTTTCACAACCTGCTTATAGGCTGATCTGTATGCCTGGACCTCTGCTCTACACCTCGGGTTTTTGTGTAATGCCTCCTTTAGTGTCCTATTGGTCTTAGTACACAATGAATCGAAACAATCACGTTTCACCATATTGGTTTTCATAGTTGTATGGAGGCTTTCCTTTTACAGCCTGAGAGATCATCAGAAAAGCATTAATGATCTCCTTTGGCTGTGAAGTATCATTTAAGCAGGTCTCAAAGGCCACCCTCATGTCGCAGATTGGCTTTCTTAAAAATCCCTCTGGGGTAATCTGTTGCCACCGCAGGGAAAAGCCGTTGAGAGTGGCTAACTCAAGTTCACCTGGGTGAACCAAGCCATGGCAATCCTGTTTTCTGGTAAATAACGCTGATGAAATTTGTGCAGACTGCAAAAAATGATCACTTAATGGAGTCGAACAGGTGGTAAAATTAAAAACGTGGGTGGCACAATTATTCGATGATAAAAGAAAATCAATAATGGTATTGGAATTTCTCCCATTGAAAGTGCACCTAAATGGGGCATATGGAGATGAAATTCCATTCAAGAACGATAGGTGGTATTTGTAAATAAGTTCATTTAATTTATCTCCATATCGATTGTGGTTAAAATGTGTCTGGCCCGAATGTATGATGTTACAACGCGTGGTGTTACCACGCGGTAGGTAACAATGCGGTCGCTACAAGGACCACGTTGTTACCACGCGTGGCATCACTTCGCAAGTCGTTTCAAATACTTGCGCTAGGTGGCACGCTGGACTTAGCAATAGTATAAATTACTATTCCTACTCCAGTTGGCGCAACAGCAGGGAAGGTGTTGGATTTAGAATCCAACACATTCCCTGATGTTGCATGCCACCTAGCGCAAGTCATTGAAATGACTTGCGATGTAACAACCGCGTTGTTATCAACCTGCGTGGTATTGCCAGCGTTGTAAACGCTGTTTCCCATCTGGCCCACCTCATCTAGATTGTTCATACCACATACTCTGTCTGAGGGTGAACTACATAATTGGATGTTAAAATCGCCACCCCAACAAAATAAAGAGCTTCTTTCTGATGCTATTGTCCAGATGTTCCAAATACTCATTCAATGTATGCAGGTTTGTAATGATTATACTGCTTGTAGCTTTGTTATACAAATTAATTACTTCACCTGGCAAGACCTGAACCTTCACACAAAATAACTTGGTAGTAGGGGGATAATTAATTATCTAACTATGATGAGTTGTTGGACTGATCTGCCATGTGTAGTTAAAACAGCTGGGACATGATATGTTCTGAATCCATTCATATTGACAGGCTCAGTGAGCCAGGTCTCTTGGAGGCAAATAAAGCAAAAGGCCTCAATAAATTCCAACCATTCTGGGTTGTTAATTTTGTTCCAGAGACCTGCTACATTTCAGAACAGAAAACCAAGGTTATCAGAGGGAATATGAGAACAATTCCCAACAATGTTGTTTGATGTTTTGGCTATGATAGACCTTGCGGGTTGGTGTGAAGAGATAGGAGTTGATAAAGTGCTTAATCCGAGTGAATCCTGGATGGGTGACCCCTCTCCCAAATTGAACAATAAGGTAATTCTCTCCAGTCTTTCACCAATACCCTTCCAATCCTCCATGCTGGGTCAATCTATCCCATCCAGGGTTGTTAATCCCTAAAACCTATTAAACATTGGAATATGATAGTATCGATCGGTCGATGGCAAGAGAGAACGTATGGGCTCTGAACAGTTGGGAGGCCCGAGTAAATTTGGTTGATAGAAACATCCTAATTGGAGAGGAGAGATGGTATTTCTGGTAACATGAGTGGGCCTGGTTCTATTTAGGACAGTCTCCAACAGTCTTGGTTATTTGAAGGCTAGAACAACGCAGTCCCCTGTTAGAGAGCTCTGTGTCCTGCCAACCCATTTAATTTGCCTTGCCAACTTTATGTCCTCAAACAAGTGTTCAGTCAGGCCTGTTCCCACCCCTAACCCATTCAGTGCCTTATTTCTGAGAGAGGTCCATGATTCCGTGCTCTGTGGAGATAAAGATGGAACATTTGCCAGGACAATTACATATGGGGTGGCGGCTGGGGGAAGATCTAAGAATTCATTTGGTTGTAATTGTGAAGCTTGAGTAGATCTAATGGTAACTGGTGGAGACAAACCATTATCTAGTTTTTTGCCTGACGTGGAGTCTAATCCAAGGTGGGTACAAGATTTTCTGACCTGGGTACTCTGGATGCATGCTAAATTATATTGCCTCTCTATACTAACTGTGTGCAACTTGTCGCTAGGAGCTACATTCCCAATTATGTTGCCTGAAGTTTGAGTATTCAAAAGATCTAGACAGGTTGTACATTTAGTTTCCATGTGTGTTAGTCTAGAGGTGATGGTTTCTAAGGAGGTTTTCAAATGATGTACTAACAATTTGACTGCCGTACATAATGCATCAAGTTTTGACTATTTAAATCATGACTCTGTTGGACGGATCCTGCACTTTCCGCCATTGTCCTACGTGGAGTCTTAATTTTTGTTCCGGGTTTCCTCTCTATTTAGGGCACTGATTGTAGTACAGACACAGTTTTTTTTTATCCGTTTATGGGACAGGGAAGAATCCGAATTAGATAAATGAATGGTTTCGCATATGTGTTGAATGCACCCATTCCCCCCCTTGTCGATCACTGTCGGTCTACCTTTGTCGCTAATTTTGGTGCTTTCGCCATTATTGACTGGGCACTGTGCCTTGTGGGGGCTGTGATTAGTTCGCCACAGACCAACAGTGACTCCATGACAGAGGAGATCTCTTTCTCTAAGGCCCCCATGGCTCCTGAAATTAATTTTAATAATGAGGTCTGTGTCTGGGGCTTTGCTGGTGATTTGGCCCTTCATGTTTCAGTTGTAAGTTTCCTTTTCCCATATTTATATCAAATAGGTGAGTGAACTAGATAGGGATACACAATGGGGCAGATTTATGTTAACTGGCGCATCCCTGCATATCAGCAGGGATGCGCCAATTATTATGCGCCACAGCTGCGCCACCATGGATGCGCCGCATTTATAATGCGGCGCACCATGGGGCAAAAACGGCACAGATGCGTGACGCATCTGTGCCGTGAAAGTGGCGCATTGCTGGAGTTGCGTCGCAAGCGCGACGCAGCTCCAGCAATGTTCTGGGGGGCCCTCTCTGTACACTGCTGCGTCAATCCTTACGCCTGCTTCAAGCAGGCGCAGGGTTTTGACGCAGCATGGGCCTAAATGTGACTGAGTGAAATCTTATAGATTTCACTCAGCCACTTTTAGGAGGCGTTCCGGCGCCGGAACGCCCCCACCTGCCCTGGAACGCCTACATGTGGCGCAGGGCTTTAAAACGTGACGCATCTCCAGATGCGTCACGTTGTAAATACCCCGCACCATGGCGCAGGATTTGCGCCGCTGCTGCGTCACAAAAGTGACGCAAAGGCGGCGCTAAAGTGGCGCAAGTGCAACATAAATCTGCCCCAATATATATATGTACAAATAAACATACAAGAGCTTTAAGAATTAAAATGTAATGAATGTAAAATAATTGTAAAACAATTAAAGCAACGGTCTGCTAGAGTCCTGATGAAGATAAGAGTAGATTTCCGACTTCCTGAACGTCGTCTTTTTGTGGTGCAAAGTTTTTTTACCCACCGGTCTTTAATTATCTAAAGTGACATCCGTTCCAGTTACTTTTAAGCCTTAAATTACTTAGTACAGGGGATATCTTGTTCATTCAGATATAAAAGCAATGTCCGCCGTGTTCACATAAAATGTTAATCCAGTCCACCTTAATCACACTTCGAGGGGTCCCCTTTAGTTTAGTTTTTTTCCTTTAGAGAGGACAGAAGGAAAGGCTGTTGATGGCTTTTGTTAACTACTAGCAAAAATACACAAAAGTACCTGTGGTCCAACGGAAATAAAAGCAATTTCTTCCCAGTTGGCTCTTTTATCCCGGTGAACCCTCCTAGTTGTCGGTAGTCAAACACCTCTCAGCTAACAAAACCAAGAGGGATGACAAAAAGATTCCTTTAAGAAACCAACCGTTCATGGAAGCAGACAGTCGTCAGTTGATTGTTCTTTGTTGAGTAGATATTCTAAGTGCAACTTTTCAAGCTCTGTTAGAAATGAAGTTCAGTCATAAAGGAAGAATCCACAAGCATTTAAAAAGTGAAGAGAAATCTCCTTCAGATTGATTCTCCCTGCAAGATGCAGCCCTCCACTGTCAAGTTGGCTGTACACTACTGCATTTAAAAATTATTGGGACATTCACACAGACGGAAGGACCATACTATTGCAGTACAATTAAGTATCCAGTCGTTCTGCGCCCTGAGGAGAACACCCGAATTGATTAGGGTTCGAAACGCGTCAACAGTGTTGCACATCAAGGAGCGTGTTTCAAAGACATCATTGGTGTACAGGGAACATAATTAGATTGAAATGGTGTAAAGAATATATCCCTGGTACCATTAATTGATTTCAAGTTATTTTTGTCACGCTTCTGGTTTTTCTCAGCTGATAGAAGCTAGATGAATGATTAAATTACTGGTGGTCGCAGTAATTAATGTGTGTGCCCACGAAACAAGTGAATGTATTAAAGGATCGTCAGCATTGGAAATTCAGTTGTTGTTCTATTGTTAGTGGCGTAGCCTTGCTGATGTAGTATTGGCCCAATCCCTATTTCTCTTTTTTTACCTACAGTCAGTGGCAGATTTTTTTACTTTACAGAAGACATTGCAGAGTTGATAAATCATGAGTTAATGAACTGGAACACCAAGGTCAGTTGATAATAGCTTGTTAATGAACCGGGACAACCCACCGCATATTTTTGGAAATTAACCACTTTAATCTGAGGGTCATTATTTATGCGCCATCTGCCACATTGCAACCAAGCTTAAAGCAACTGCATGATCCACATTAATTTGTATTTAGGTCAACTTATAATGACCAGCGGCATTCCGTACGCTTGCGGAACTCTGCATAATTTTGCTGAGTTTTTCGATAACTCTGTGGAATTCCGCATTGTGAAATTCCGCAAGCTCCGCCCAGGCCTACTCAAAGCCCCCGCAGCACCAGCTGGCTCCCCACGTCCTGCAGGAGCCAGCATTACTCTTGCACGCAGGGAGATGCTGGAAATTCAGCTCCTTGTGTGCGGGAGCAATACTTTAATCTGTTTGACAGCTCCCACTTGCAGAAAGAGGAGTTATGTTTGCTTTTGCTTGGTGGGAGCAATCAGCTCTCACCAAGCTAAAGCAAACAGCTACTTCCCGAGGGTGGGCACCTCGAGAGGTAGCACAAGCCTGACCTGGGGGTGCCAGTCCCAAGGGCCATCCATGGCTCCACGATTCGGGCTGCGTGGCCCCGCTCTATTGTAGTAGTTCGCCCCGGGAGGTGGTGGTCCCCGAGGCAGCAGGATTGACGCATGGCCCCCCTAATTCGATTGTATTGCCCCAGGAGATGGTGATCCCGTGTGGCTGTGGGGGGCGCATGGGCCCCCTCAAAAATTTTATTTTCAGCCCCAGGGTGGTGGTGCGACCCAGGGCATGGGTGGGCCCAGTGAGCCCACTCGCATACATATTTTTAAGTCCCTAGGCGGGTGGCAGTCCCCGGGGCTGTGGGAGGCACACAGGCTCCCCTGCATTTATTTATAGGGATTTGACCTGGGGAGGTGGTGGTCCCCAGGACATGGGGGGTGCTGTGATGCCTCATGGCCCCCCTCCTTTTTCTAATTCCTCATGATGCTGGGACTTGGCCCATCGGGGGCTTTACATTACAAAAAAAAATTAAAAAACTTTACTGGGGGAGTCGCAGGACCAATGAGAATTCTGCCAAAAAATTATAGTATATATTACCTACTGGCGGTCGCCAGTAGGTTCAGAGCCATATGTATCACGCATTTTACCGTTTGCAAATGGCCCAATTTGCTGAATCGAGCCATTTGCGACCTGTAAAATGCATTTTAGTATATATGAATTCCAATTTGCGATCCGGTAACATGTTACCGAATCAAAATTTGGAATTGTGAATAAATACTGATTCGGTATTAGGAAGGGGTGTGTTAGAGTGTCCCTTCCTAATACTGAATTGCAGCAGTATGTAAGAATGTTTTGCGACTGATATGTGGTTGCAAAACATTCACATTTTACCATCTTCTTCACGTAGGTGGTAGCCCATTCGCAAATGGGAAGGTTCTTGGGAATGGTAGCAAAAACGTTTTTCCCACGTACCACTGCCTTCTCTTAAAAATTGAAAACAAAACTTTTCATTTTTCTTTTTTGAATGAAACCCATTTTCCTTTAAGGAAACGGGCTGCATTTAACAATCACAGGCATGGTGGTCTGCTGACCCCAGTAGGCCACCATCCACGTGTTTTTTGTGATTCTGAATGGGTTGCAAATCGCAACCAACCTTCTTAAAATTCATGAGGTAGGTCGATTTGTGATCGACCAGGAATTGGAAGTTTCATACATTAGGAATAGTGATTACCTAATTGCTATTCGCAGAAAATCACAATTAGGTAATCCCCATTTCCAATAATGATAAATATGGCCCAAAGTTAGGACCATGTTTCTATAGAAAAAGCGTTTTTCACTTGCCTATATCTTTGGTGCCGTTTGACAAATCTTCACAATACTTTCCCCAAAAAAGTGTCACAGTGAGTATTCTTGTGCATGGAAAGTTTCAGGATGATTTGTCAAGCAGGGACCGATAAAAAGGGGGGTAAAAAAATGATTTCCCATGGTAATTTCCATAGGAGATCTGAACACGACTGCAGCCCGAACCGCTGGACGGAATTACACCAATTGTGGGCGGAAGGTAGATTTTGGTTCACAGATCATGCTTTCAGTTATCTGGTGTAAATCTGCTCAGGAGTTGTTGAGAAATAAAGGGAAAGCAAATAAGAATATCTGGGCAGAGCCTAAGCACAGATCCCAGGATTAGATCTTATTGACTGTCAGCACGTCAACGCAGCAGTGTTGGTAGCCATCTTGGGACTCGTCTTCAGCCAAGTCCCACAGAAAATCATTAAGACAAATAAAAGGGGGCAGGGTAGAAATACCCTGACCTCCTAGGCCTCTTGTTTTTGAAGGGGAGGGGGTGCAGCCACCCTCCCCAGGCCATTTCCAGGCCCCAGAGACCCCATCACCCAGGGCCAATTCATTAGAAAAGGAGAGGGGGCCTCATTGAGGCCCTGGGGCAGTGGATTAAATTGAGGGAAAGGGGACATCCCACCTCGCTAAGCCTCATTGAGGCTCCCAAGCCCGAATCCCCAGGGACGTGTTTTAAATTGACTGGGAAAAGCTGCTAACTGACACTGACATCGCTGGCTGTCTTTTATGTGCGTATGCTGTGTGTGTTAATTCTCACTTTTTAAAGTTGTGCTGGTTCTTATCTGTAAAAGTCCTAATTTATTTTTAAAACGTATTTGCGCCGTACCTTTTCTTCATTGTGTTCTGTGTGTAATTGACTGCTTTTATAAAGTACATTGTGTAAAGGAAACGACTTACATTCACCGCATTTCCTCCCCATTCCATCGCAGCCTGTGCTGATTGAGTGGAGGGAGATTTGATGCAATAGAGTTCCTCTTTTCCCTCACTTCCGGTGGCATAATCTGTGGCAGCCATCTTGAGAAGTGACAGACTAGTCTTCCTCCGAGCTCCCGCCAAACAGCTATAAATATAGTAATGGCGCTGACGCGCAGCGGTGGCGCTAAAGGCAAGCCCACCTGTGCCCGTGCGCGCGCCGACCGCGCACAGCGCCAGCCACCAGGTGTTGACGGGTATTATTTGCTATAGGCCCCCTGGGGTGGCCAGCCTCCATCAACAGAAAAACCTGATTGATGTGTTTAGTAATATGGCTCTCTCACATGCCATACTCCTCATATTAGGGGATTTTAACTTATGGGCCAACGGGAGTATGGGTCCAGGGTACAATAACCTTCTACAATCGTGTATGGACCTGCTCCTTCCACAATGGGTGGTAGAGCCTACACATACGGGGGCATATTTTGGACCTGATTTTTGCTAGGGAAGACTCACTGGAAGTGGTGAATGTTCTACTGGTTGGCTGGTCTGATCACCATCTGATTAAATTTGATGTGTTTAATATCAAGCAGAATGACCCTGCTACGAAGGAAATAAGATGCTTTCCTAGCAGGGACTGGAAAGGTCTCCTGAGGAAAGCTAGTGCTTCCCCAGCATTTGACCTTGAAGGTTCCTTTGACCCTGGGAAACAGGTGGACGATAACTATGCCACCTTCTGCTCACACATTAATGACCAACTTGACCAGCTTGCCCCTCGAAAGATGGTCAAAAGAGTTGGCAAACCCTCAGCGCCCTGGTATAATGCTGAGTTACAAAATTTACAACTTGGCTGTAGACAAGCAGAACGGAGGTGGAGGAAGGGGTATTCTGATACAGATAAAGCTATCTGGAAAGAGAAAATCCTTAGCTAAAAGAAAAGTATTGTCTCTACTAAAGCTGAGTATTTCGCAGATGTAATCCTGAGGGCCCCTAATAGCTCCAAGAGCGTTTTTAAAATATTGAATGATATTGCTAGCCCCGCTTGCACTAAAAATAAGGTTCTCCCCATGCAGGAACTCTGCGACAGCCTGGCTGCCTTTTTGATAACAAGATCTGCAAATTTATTGAAGGGTTAGAGGGGGATAGCACAGTTGATGGGGCTATTGGCCCCTCACAGGATAGGCAGGTGGATTGGAGGGTGATGAGGAAGGCCTCGGCTCAGAAGCCTCTTCTAGATCACTTTGACATTTCTTCTGTGGACGTTTTTGATCAAACAGCTTTTGGGGTTTCCTCTGGCTGATCATTGGACCCTCTTCCCCACAGGGTCTGGAAAGCGTTAGGTTCTGAACTGTTTCCCTTGTTAAGGCAGTTATATAATCAATCCCTGTGCAGCGGGGTGGTCCCCTCCTGTTGGAAGCAAGCGGTTGTTTCCCCCTTATTAAAAAAACCTTCGCTTGACCCAGCCTGTCTTAAGAACTACAGGCCTATCTCACCCCTTCCATACCCGGTGAAGATCATTGAGCGCCTAGTGAGCAGGGCACTCTCCCAGTTTCTGGAGGCAAATGATATACTGGATGATGTACAATTCGGCTTCTGCCCAGGACATGGGACGGAGATTGCCCTGCTGACTGTGTTGGACGATCTTCGTTTGCGTGCAGACAAGGGTCAACATGCCATCTTGATCCTGTTAGACCTGTCTGCCACATTCGACACAGTCAATCAGAAGGTTCTCCTGGAACGATTGGAAGGAGTGGGGGTAGTTGGCCAGGCACAGAAATGGCTCCGTTCCTATTTGTTTGACAGATGTCAGGCGGTGGGTCTTCCTACTTTTCAGTCTACGTTTACCAAGATCCACCATGGTGTGCCGCAGGGTTCTGCAATAAGTCCTATTCTATTTATCGTCTATATGCGTCCCCTGGTGGATGTCATTAAATCTTACGGCATAGGTCTGGTAAACTACGCGGATGATACCCAGCTGATTCTATCTCTGGAGGGAGAACAGTCATCCACATTGGAGAACTTCCATGTCTATATGCAGAATGTGGTTCACTGGTTGAGAAACAACTCTCTGCAATTTAATGCAGATAAAACAGAGATCCTCTGTATTGAGGGTGGGAGAGTGCCCTACCCCCTCCCAGCCAACTTCTGGTCTATTCCTGATGATCCCCCATTGGTACCATCCAAGTCGGTTCGCAATCTGGGAATCTGTTTTAATGAGAAGCTGACCTTCGAAGCTCAAGTTAATAAAACCGTGGAGAGTTGCTTCTCCCTTATCAGGACCCTGAGGAAAATCCTACCCCTACTCCCTGCACATACACGCTCTCTGGTAGTAAGGAGTGTGATTATGAGCAGGCTGGATTACTGCAATTCTTTGTTGCAGGAGTCTCCTAAGTACCTAATTAGGAGACTGCAGAGAATCCAGAATATGGCAGCCAAGTTGGCTTTGTCGCGCCCTCGCCAATCATCCTCCTCTCAGGCCCTCGCGGAGCTGCATTGGCTCCCTATTTTGCAGAGTATTCACTTCAAATCCCTCTGTGTCGTGTTTAAGGCACTGCACGGTCTGGGGCCTATACCATTGCAGAACAAATTTAGCTGGTATGTCCCCACCCGTTGCCTTCGGTCCTCCTCAGCTAATTGGGTGGAAAGTACCTTTGGTTAGAAGAGCTAAATTGGTGGGGAAGCTTTCAGTGTTGCTGATGCAAGACTCTGGAATAAGCTGCCCACGGAACTGCGGGAGATGAAAGATCTTTTGCCGTTTCGAAAGAAAATAAAAACTTGGCTCTTTCCCAGTGTTTAATGCCTACTTGTCTCTGTTATAGGTGTCTTTTACGTCTCTTTAGCGCCAGGATGCTCGATAGGTTGCAGTGCGCTTTATAAGTATACATTACATTACATTACAAATTGAGGGGCAAAGGCGTGCAAACCCCCTCCCTGAGCCATACTAGTGCCCCCATCCCCTAGGGCCAGACCTACCACGATGTCCCAGAGACTTTCTTTTCCCTGCCCGCTCATGGGTAGGGAAGTGTTCTGTTCTCCCACCAAGCCGGAGCACATAGACTTTTTCCTCCCCGGCAACAGCAAAAGATAAGCTGCTCATGCCGAGTGGGAGAAGTACCACACTCAGAACAGGTGCTGTCAGGGGAGCCTCCGGGGCTGCAGAGCTTTGTGGCTATTCCCGCAGCCCCCACTGTGACATAAATGCTGTGGGGTGCCCGGGTATTTAAAAATATATAAATAAATGTGAAAGAAGTGTTTCCGGCTCCTTCATGGTCTATGAGGCCAATTACAGGGAGCTGGTGGGGCCACAGGGGCCATGGGGCTCTCCTGCAGCCCTCAAATAAATTGAGTGTCCCGGGTGAGCACAGGGGCACCCAAAAAATAAAAAACAAGAATAATAAATTAGCTAATTTATTATTCAATGTTCGGGCATGGAGCTCCCCATACTACCCTGCGAGGGCTTGTTATTTACATTTTCTGGATCCTGATGGTGCTGTAGAAGGGGCATGGAAATCACCAAGCATTTTGTCATGTTGTGGGGGGGCTGCAGGGAGTGCAAGAAAACCGTAAATCTCCTGGGTCATTAAATCAATGACCTCAGGGGAGCTTACCATATTTTTTTAAAGCACACCGAGCTGGAGCTCCGTGGTCTTCAGCTGGAGTGCAGGGTCTTCTTCTGGAGTTAATACTGCATTCTGTGGCCTAAAAAATGTTACAAGAAAGTCTCAAAGACATTCTTTTTTTAATAATACTTTATTTTAAAAAAATTAAATCACTTTTATTAAGCATTGCAATGTGTGAATTAATGGAATATACATTTGATTATAATTATTGGTGATTTTTTGACAAAGACAATAAGTCTGCTTTATCAATGTTGATATGCTGACCCCATGATGAAACCAATATGCCTCCTTTTTATAATTTGGTGTTCTGGCCCCTTGACAAAGTCAGTAAGTCTGCCTTACGTAAAATAGCACCCTTTATATTGTAACATCACATAGTCAGCCTGCGGGGATTGGGTGCAGGGTCTGGGCGCAGTCCCAATGCCTGTGCCAACTCCATGAAATACACAGAAAAAAGCTGTACGGAGGGTAGAGTGGGGTGCCAGTGAGGATTGGGCACAGGGCCTGCCACTGGCCAGACGTCGCATACACTCCCACACTACGCATGGTGATCCATATATTACTATATATTATAAAATAACATAGAAATTCACTTAAAACAACAAAGGCTAAACTGATGTTATAGTTAGGAATTGTAATAATATGATTATTTACATAAAAAAAAATTATGGAAATCCCCTGAAAAAAACAAAGGTTAAAGGGACACATATATATATACATATATATATATATATATATATATATTCACTGAAAAAACCATAGGTTTCACACATGTTATAGTTAGCGGAAATTTTACTGATAAAAAACCAATGAAATTCCCCCGTTATAGTTAGTGCAGGAAACTATAACTCACGCGACCGCAATCCTCTGCTGATGCTAATACTGTATTTAGACACTTATTTGCCCATGTCTTCTTCCATAAATTTTTAGCTATACATATATTACAAATATTTTTTTTTCATAAAGACACATATGTCATCAGCAGAAGATTGCGGTCGCGTGAGTTATAGTTTCCTGCACTAACTATAACGGGGGAATTTCATTGGTTTTTTATCAGTAAAATTTCCGCTAACTATAACATGTGTGAAACCTATGGTTTTTTCAGTGAATTTGCAAGGTTTTTTAAATGCTAATTCCTAACTATAACGTGTGTGAAACCTATGGTTTTTTCAGTGAATTTGTACGGTTTTTTAAATGCTAAGTTACTTTACGCCATTCGTGGCGTGCGCGCCCACTTAACGCAGTTCGTTCCGTGCACGCACGGTGCGCTTCGCGCACCGTGCGCGCACAGTGAGCACGCGGTGCGCTTCGCGCACCGCGCGCCCACTTTACGCAGTTAGTGCCGTGCACGCACGGTGGGCACGCGGTGCGCTATGCGCACCGCGTGCCCACGTTACGCTAGATGGGCCATGTACGCACGATGCGCTTCGCGCACCGTACGCACATGGAGGACATATTATGCGCTTCCTTGTGATAGGTAATCTGTTGAAATTTTTGGGGGAAATGCTGTGCTCTTATATGCCATGCACAAATGGTGGTCTTCGCCCATCATTTGCACACGGGGTGGAGAGAGTGGTTTTTTTTTTATTTAATAATTTTTTACTGTACGCTTACGTAAAGCGTACGGTAAGCGTAATCGGCTAAATTTTCGAAAAATAAAAAATTACCGTTTTTTGCCTTGGGGGATCTTTGAAGACTCAACTAACATGGTTATGTGCATGGGCGCTGTCTAAACAGCCCCTTTATATGTTTTTGGCATTTGTTTATCAGCTCCCCCCTCAGAGTGCGAGAGAGAAAATGGCGGCCGCCGCTTCCTGGTTTCGACCGATTCGAATGTTTACTAAGATCTAAGGGCCAATCAGAATCGCGCTCGCGCACGCCACCGTACGCGTACGGTAAGCGCACCGTAAGCGCACCGTAAGCTGGCTCAGATATATATATTGATTTAAAGGCTATTTTCTCAGAATCTACTGAACAGATTTACACCAAACCTACAAAAGGCACTTCCTTGACCTGAGGACTACCTCTCTGCCAAATTTCAAGTAATTCTGTTCAGCCGTTCGGGCTGTAGCTGTGTCTAAAGGTCCTATGGAAAAATGCATGGGAAAAACGCGTTTTGGGACCCCCCTTTTATCTCAGCCCCCGCTTGACGAATCCCCCCGAGACTTTCAGGGTAGGAGCGGAGCGTAGCGCCCCACCTATTTTGAAAAATTCGCAAGGATTCGTCGACCAGCGCAAAAGTTATTCAAAATAGAATGTTGCGGATTTCCTATGGAAACGTGGTCCTAACTATAACTACCTACTGGCGACCGCCAGTAGGTAATATATATATATATATATATATATATATATACACATACACAGAGTGGTGGTAGCCATTCTGTAATTATAGCTAGGATTTCCAGAGATTGAAATACCTAAGATTTTTGATTGGAATTAACTTTGCCACTGTTTAATTTGATGATGTTCCATGAAACTTTGCAGACCTATTCTTTTTTTCTACTTTGGCTGACGATGCTAAACGTTGTGGTGATTTGTTAAGGGGGGTCCAAAGAAAAAAGGTCGGCCCGAAACACGTTTCCCCCAATGCATTTTCTTAACGCTTTTGTATCAGATGTAGCGGCAAAACAGCTTAACGAATTTTCATGAAATGTGTCAGGAATATAGATTAGTGTATGAAAAGGATACTTTTTGCTATTTCATGAAAATTTGGTCAGTAGTTTTGTAGTAATAAGAGACAAAAACGTAGTGATACATTGGTCCTCGGCAAACTGCAGTTATTGTGCAGTATACCGCAGTACATGATGATGACATAACACAGTATCATTGGCTAATGACAGCCTTTACAAAATAGAAAGACATCCATATTGTTTTTACCATACTGTATATTTCTTCTGGGATTGAGGGTTTAATATTGGTTTGTTACTGTTTTAACAATGTATTGGAAGTAATTAGGCACTTTACAAAAGTGTCTAGAGTTAGGTAAAAGTATTTGTATTCTTTAATATGGTTTTAAAAAACATTATGGAGTACCACGGTACTACCTTGAACTTATCTAGGTAGTACCACTGTGCCTATGGAAATTAAAAAATATATATATATATCACAAACAATACTGTACAACACAACACTTCACTGAACAAAACTGCACTGTATGCCACTCTAGTCTTCACCACTCTATGTTACTCTACTCTGAACCACTCTTCTGTACACCACTGGACACTCTGCCACTCTACTCTGCACCACTCTACTCTACCTCACTACACTCTACGCAACATCAAGGCACTGTACTCCGCACCACTCTATGCCACTCTACTCCACTCTAGCCCACTCTACTCTATCCCACTTCACTCTACGCCACTCTACTCTACTCTGTCCCACTCGACTCTACCCCACTTCACTCTATGCCACTCAAACCCACTCAACACCACTCCATGCCACCTTACTCTATTCTACTCTGCAGTACTTAAATGTATGTCACTGCCCTCTGCACCACTCTACTCTATCCCAGATCACTCTACGCCCTTTTCTCTACGCCACTCTACTCTACCCCACTCTACTCTGCCCTACTTCACTCTGCGCCACTCTATTGTACACCACTCTATTATATGAGACTCTACTATACCCTACTTCACTCTCCCTCACTTCACTGTGACCCATGTTACTCTACCCCATGTTACTGTATGCCACTGGAGTCTGTGCCACTCTATAATACACCACTCCAAGCAACTTTATCCTACGCCACTCTACTGCACTGTACTCTGGTCCACTGCACTTGACGTCACTACACTCTGCTCTGTACTACTGCACTCCACGACACTCTACTCTATCCCACTTAACTCTTTACCTCTGTACTCTACTACTTTATGCAACTGCACTCTCTGCCACTGTATGCTATGCCACTCTCCTGTACACCACTCTACTCTACCCCACTTCACGCTGCCCAACTGCACTCGACACCACACTACTGTATGCCACTCCAAGCCACTGTACTCCACTCTACTCTAGGCTACTCTACTTCATTCTACACCACGCCATTCCACAACACTGTACCCCACTTAACATTAAGCCACTCAACTCTAGGCCACTCTACCTCACTTCATTGTACCCCACTTCACTGTATGCCACTTTACTCGACACCACTCTACCCCACTTTAATGTACCCCACTTCACTTTACACCACTCTACATCACTCTGTGCTACTCTACTCCCCTACACTCAACACCACTCTACTCCACTGTATGCCACTCTACACCACTGTATGCCACTCTACACCACTCTACTATTGTCTGTACCACTCTACTCTCTGGCACTGTACTGTATGCCACAGCACTCTACACCACCACATTCTAGGCCACTCTGCTCTATATCACTGCACTCTATATCCCTCCAAGGCACTCTACTCCACTCCATTCTATGCCACTGTACTTCACTCTATGCACTGCACTCTACTATGCTCTTCACACCACTCTAATCTACACCACTTCACTCTATCTCACTTCAATCTACCACACTCTACTCTGCGGCACTGCACTGAATGCCACTGTACTCTACGCTACTCTACTCTACCCCAGTTCATTCTTTGCCACGGTGTACAACTCTACGCTACTGTATGCTATTCTTCCCTACTATGCCACTTTACTGTATGCCACTTTACTCTATGCACTCTACTATATGCCACTCCAATTAAATATAATCCACCCTACTCTACGCCGCTCTAATCCACGCCGCTCTACTCCACTCCACACCATGCCACTGCACTGTACGCTACTCCATGAGAAATTATCGAGAAAGTACTGTGGTAGTATTGAAATGTAAAAAAATATAATATTATATGATTAAACATCTAATTTTTCCAAAAAAAAAAACATGGAAATTCAATTTAAAAAACAAAGGTTGAAGATAAGTTATTGTTGGGAAAGTTACATTTATTATTTCTATACAAAACAAACTTAAACTACATAAACCTCAGAAATTAAAAAGTTATAGTTATAACTTAAAGTTATAGTTTCCACCCCAACCAAAATTTTCTAAAATTCGCGCACCTTTGTACAAAGTGTTGTACACTCGCTAGACAGACTAAATCAACTATAACTTGTGCATTCACCAGGCAATGCTTATACCCTTTCATATTGCATCACTTTAGCATATTAAATCATAGCATTCATAACACTCATGTCATCTCAAATTATAATATTTATGAGAACACTGTGTATGGTATAAGACCGTCTAATAGTTGATTTAGTCTTCCTTGCGAGTCTACAACACTCTTCGAAGGTGGGTGAATTATACATGGTCGGAGCACAAATTTAAACTAAGTTATAACTAACGTTTTAATTTGTAAGGTTTGTGTAATTTAACCTTGAAATACTAAATTAAGTTTTCCTGACTAACTTATCTTCAACCTTTGTTTTTTCCATAAAAATCTATCTATCTATCTATCTATCTATCTATCTATCTATCTATCTATCTATCTATCTATCTATCTATCTATCTATCTATCTATCTATCAATATATATATATATATATATACACACACACACACACACACATTATGACTGGTGTTCTACTTAGAAGTGGCAATTAAAAAAATGAAAGGGGCAGAATATGGAGACGATGTAGGAGTATGATACTTCATACTTATTTTAACAGCATGTAGTAGGTACATCGTTTAGTCACTTTCTTTGCTAAACTGTGCCAAACCCCGGCACCAGTACTTGCAAAATTTGCTTAGAGAAACAAAAAATCCTCCATTAACCGCTAGGGAGGGTCAGTTTCACTCTGCAGGGCAAAAATATTGTAATATTTCCTAATTGCCCTTTCACAGTTACCTGAAAACCTATAATTTTTTGACCTATTTTAATGGAATTTATATGGAGTATTGTGCTGTCAATTATGCTATGTAGTTTCATACTTTAAAAAATGTTCGTTAAGAGGAGTCCTTGTTTCTTGAGGGGGAAGAGTTTTCTTGCTTTGATCGCTCGTGGGATATTTCTGCTCCCCCAAATTGAAGACTGGGGAGAAGAGAACATTTAAACTTTCAATGTGTGCTGCAGCCTAGTTTACCGGTGACGTCAGAGGTGAACTTTCCGGCCAGCTTCAGCAAATAATGTGCGCATGTCAGAATGGAGGCTTGTTGCAAGCTAGTTGGGTTGCATTGTAGAAATGAGTGGCCAGAAATAAGAACTAACATTTCAGGTGTGCTTTATCAACTAGGTACCCCTAGGCGTGCTCAGTCTTTGCGTCCTTGAAGTGGTCAGTCCTGCTGTTGTTCCTGTTGGGGTTTGGAAGTTGTTTTCAGGGTCCATGGGGCGTCAGTAGAGGATGTGACTTATGCAGCGGTGGACGTCCTCTGAACTGCTCCTCTCCCTCATTCCTCAGATTGCATACCCAAGATGGTTAGCAACAGCTCCACCTATGATTTTCTTGCTGCGCCTCTGTAAAAACAAGGAAAGGTAATGGTTAGTTAGGTCAGTCTAACAATCTTGTAGATGTACCTCTTTCTCTCGCCTGGCAATTCGTAACTTTTTATCCGTAAACCCTGCCTTGTTTGACCGCCCCCGCCCCATCCCCTCCCCCGTTCGGGTTTCATCTCAAGTCACTCTTGTAAAGGCAAAAGGAAACGACAGCCTCTTCTGCCATTTTGTCGCACACTGATTGATGGGCGTGACTTTAGGATGCACCGCGTCTTGGACAGTCTTATCTTCATCATCACTTTTAGGGCCTTCAGCTGCTTTGTGTTGAGGCATCAGTATCATGACCCTCAATACACAGGACAGTAGTATGTGGACCATTGCTTCCTCCACATCCCGGGCCCTGACAAACTCAGCTACTCGAGGAAAATGGGGCGAAGTCACTGCTTCAGAGGCCTCCTTGATAAAAGGATGGGTATTGCTTGTTGAAAGGCAGCAAGGGTGTTTCTCCACAGGACAGACATGATGACACTCTGAGCCAGATTATGGATGAGATGGGCTGCCCCTTTTATGAGCCAGTATCACAGTATTTGAGATATGGATTCCTTAAAAGGCTTTTTTTACGCTTGTCAGCATAGATGTGCTTCGCAGTTTTTTCGCATATCACTCATTGCCATTCTAGATAATTCTAAGCCAGTTACTTAATGACAGCGTTAGGCCTTGATTTAGATTTTAGCAGAAGGGTACTCCCGCCAAATGTGACTGATATCCTGTCCGCCTTATTACAAGTACATTGAATCTAGTGGCGGCTCCTCCGCTAAGGCGGAGGAGCGTCACCCCACTGCTTGAACTGCAAGCTGAATGCAAAAAATACAATGATAATAACGTTCATTGTTATCATTTTGTGAAGCTGAAGCCAGGCGGGCGAGGCGGTGCTGCTCTCCCCGCGTCACAGTGGGAGGAGTGGTGGCAGCATCTAAAGTGCGCATGACGCATTGGCCAGCCGTCTTGACCTGGCCAAAGCATCATGCGAACTGTGTATGTTCTCCACCCAGGCTGCATTACAGCCTGGGTGGAGAACATGCACAGTCTGCCAGCCCCTGTCTGAGTGCCGAACCATAGCACTCAGACCAATCAAAATGCTGATAAGTCAGCGTTGTGATTGGTCAGAGTATTCTGGTAGGCTGTGTGCTTCCTGCCAAGTCCAAACAGGAGGACAGAGGAAGAAGAAGTGGCGGCCAGGGGTCGGCAGTAAAAAGGGTAGTGCTTTTTCTTATTTAATCATTTAAAGATGAGTCAAAATAGGCTAGCCATACAATACGGCCATTATTATAAGGTGAGTCCTCTTAAGAAATGGAGCACATGTAGCCCTGAGGGTTAGCCCATCATTAAACTTTAGAGCCAGAGCTTAAAGATTGTTGGACCCTGTTTCAAGCGGTCTAGGGCAGACCAGGTCGAGTGCCAGGCACTTTGTCAGGAAATCCACAGATCGTCCATATTTCCCTGCAATAGAAGAACTGTGGGAAGATGGTTGTATTACTGAATATCGAAAGCAACAATATTGTGATACAAAAATATCAAGTGACAAATGGTTAGTGCATTTTGGAAAGCATAGATTTACTATTCCTAACTCCACATTTGTGCACCTTGAAGATCTAAGTACCTTGAAGTGTTACGTACCTTAAAGATATATGAACCGCTTTGACAAATATAAGTGTATTTAGATATAAAAAATCTAGACTTGCTGACCTGTCGATATTTTATTTTTGGGAAATTCTGTCCTCGATAATGCGGTTTTGATGTTCATGGGGCAGTAGTTACCATCCAGATGAGGCTGGTTAATCGCACGTTTCCTTCAATTGCATAATCTTGAGGATATAATAAATGATATCCAATGTTGGCCCCAGGCTTGGCATTTCTACCTGCAGTATTGCAATACACCACAACCAAATTATGTGGACTCTGGGTACCTAGATCATGGCACCAGGGGCGTAACACAGGCCCCTGCAACCCCTGCGGTGCGGGGGGGCCCTCGGGCTGCAGGGGGCCCCCTCAGCACAGTTCTCGGGACTGATAGCTCCAGATAAAATCCGGAGCAGGGGCCCCTCTGTGCACCTTGCAGGGGGGCCTCTTTAACCTTGTTACGCCACTGCATGGCACATCAGTTTAGGTGCATCACATCAATTGCGTCAGGAATTGGAAAGAACTGATCCAATGTCCTCTGTCACTCAAATTAACTTATGGTTCAATCAAAGTGCAGATAGCAGCACATTTTTCAGGCTTGCAGCAAGAAACCCCAAGCCTATCAGACCAGGGTTAAACCATCCCTGTCTCTTTAGCACTCACAATTACTTTTAGGCTTTCTGCAAGAGTTTACTACTTTATTTATGGCTGCAAAGAACACTATTTATTTCGCCATGAAATAGACTATTTCCAGGGATGAGCCCACCCTCTGCCCTCCAAGTGCAGGTGGCTGAATTCCATGTTGGAGGAGCCATTAAATCTCCTGGACTCAGAGTTGATCCCTTGTGTTCTCAACTGTCAGTCTTGCTCATCAGATGATCTCCGTCTAGTTATGAGACCGCAAGCGTTAGCTCCCTCTATCATGAGTGGTCTGCCTCGCATGTTCCGAGCCAGTTTCAAGGCTGACGCCGCCCATGGTCACTGGAGGTTTGCCAGTGTGTAGTATTAAATCTGAATTTGGCCGACATGGCTAATTGCTGACCAGTCAGTCTACTGACAGGTTTGGTAAAAGATCCATGGGAGGCTATTGACAGGAAACTAAATACATAGAAGAACAGGGGAGTCACATTGCCTTTGGTTGGGGCAGGGTACAGAATTCACCTTGGTGACCCCATTGGATGAGGCGTGAGTGATTCTGAAGGACACCTCCTCAGTGGCGGTGATCCAATTGGAGTGGTTCAAATGATATCGATCAAGTACTGCCAGGCGCTTTCTTCTCAGTTTTTGTACAACAAAGCAGAAGGTACTTGAGGCGCATGTCTGTCTTCCATTTTATTCAATATTTACGAACTTAACGAACTGCCGTTTTTAGCATTAGTTAGAGCTTGTGGGGGCAGGGCTATTTCTTATTCCAATAACGTACAACTGATCATCACGTTGGATGGAGGGACACCAGCAATAGCTTAGCCATGATTTCTTCAAACTCAACACCAATAGAACTGGGCCTGCAGGCAGGCAATATTACCTCCAGATGAGATGCATCCAATTGGCCTGCAAGTATGGGAACCCTTCCAGTGTGTGCAATCACAGTGAAATCCAGCTGCCGCACCAGAGGTGAGATCAGTCCTTCCCGGATCCCTACCTCTTCTATCCCTGATTAATACCTCAACAGTCAGTGGTTCTATGGCTTTGTAGCAGATTTTAAATCAGTACAGGATGCATAATAATACATGTTGCAACCTGGTTCCCTCCTCCCAAACATGGGCAGATATGTTACAGTCCTCACCTATAATCCAGTACACTAATCAGCCAATTAAATTTAACCACTTTACCCACCACCTGGAAAGGCATGGATAACCTTCTGAAGAGGCCTGCTGCTCACCAACGACCCCCAGAGGCCACTAACATAGTCCAACACTGCAGGTCCCAGCGAGCCACTTACTATGAATGTCATTGGATGATGTCAAGGAGTGGTTATAGAAAAGAGGACCGTAATATAGTCTATCTTGGTAGATCTCTGATCTTCTCTGCTTCTATCAATTCCTGCTTGGATCCATAACACCCCAGAAAGGACGAACCAATGGGGTAACCACGACAATGAACTGTAACATAGAGAACACACCATGAAGGGACCTGCAGAGCTGGTCAAGGCTACCCATATAAATTGCATGTCTATCCTTCACACCTCTTTATCCTTCATGTCATTGAGCGGTGTCCCACAACTCGATCACCTCACCTCTGTGGTCATTACACCTGATATGGAAACACTTTCCACTTAAAGTCTAAACAAAGACAACACCCTTCCAATTACACACCATACACAGCTTGGCACGCTACCCATACAGGCAAGTGCTTTAGCGTCCCATATGGGGTAGGAATCATTATATATACATTTTAAAGTACAATACAATGAAATACAATGGACCAACAGTTGTCCGTTTCATCTCCGCTTTATGCATTTGCTGCAAGCTCCTTTTCCATCCACCCTCTGTCTTCTGAAGAAAGCCCTTTTCTTGTCCGTAGTAAGACCCATTGTAAGTTGATGGTTGTACATTGCTTCTGCTTAGCCTGTGGTTTGAGTGGAGAGGAAAATATTATCTTATTGTGTGCTGATGTTCACCCCCTAGAAGGAAGGTGAGAGGATTAGAGTCCAGGCCACTCTTGGCTCAGACTTCCCTCGACCAAGCCAGTACTGCACCTGTACTCTAATGTATAGAGCCGTGCTCCTAGTTGGAAGCAGGAGTGGGAGCTGCTGGTTGGTCAGTCAGTGAGGGTTTGCAATGGCTTCTAAAGCTTGAAACACTTTTGGATCCAGTGAGTGCCATCATTCTCAGGGAGACAGTTCCCCAAACTGCACCAGTGGCACAAAGCACAGTAGGAGACACAAAGGGCAAGAGTGGAGTTGTGGAGCTTTTGTTGCCCATCCAAGCAAACACAAGCACATTGGGCCTGCAGCACGAGGTCCTTATGTGAGGATAACACCTCTGGATGGTCTTATGATGATGTCGGCTGAAATTACATGGACGTGTAACATTATTCTGCATAAGCCGAAGCCTGACATGCGTACAATACTGTATAATGTGGATATGCACCATGCTGTGGTATTAATACAACTCTTTGAAATGCCAATAAAAATCTATTAAAAGAAAAGCCAGTGGTCAGGACAGGTAAGTGACTAGGTACGCTGTTTTCTAATACTTTACAGTGCACTCAGTGTGGTTATTCTCAGGCTCTTTTACCAAACCCCCACCAGGGGTTCAAGGCAGAGCAGCGGGTGACCCACAATGCAAGAGCGGAGTTTTGGAGCCCTTGTTAAAGGCCCAAATGAGCAGGGGCCTGCAGGTGGACGTCATCTTCACTTGCTCCCGCAGCCATTTTGTTGATGTAGCTGGTTCATCCCCATCAACCCCCACTGCAGCCATCACTGTGTGATGTGCATTGTTTTATCTCTGATGCCTTGGGCTCCTGTCACCGAACAAATAAAAGGTGATGTGAGGAATGCTTGCAATAAGTCTAACTACTGGCAATGGCAGCAATCGCTTGGGGTACATTCCAACCCATCATTCATTTATCCGCCATGCCACCTCAGATTAGACTTAGCTACATGTAAATAATTCTTTGCCCTGCTCTAGTAGGAACAGTCCAGCCCAAACTGCCAAACCAGGTCCTCTCTGAACCGGAACAAAAGCAACCCAAGACTGGTTTCGCCCTAATTGGGGTTCATTAGTCGGGTGCAGCTTGGTTCCAGTGACACGGTGACCACAGAACCCATGTCGGGACATACAGTTGGCCACTTAAGGTGTTACCTCAAGTACACAAAAGGTGATGGGGTTTTGCTGTAGCATCACTCCCTTAGCCGCTCAACATCATAAAAGGTACTTAGCCTAATTTCCCATTTGATCACTATTGTTCCTTGAGATTATTGTGCCCCTGCACCTGCAGTGTACCTCCCTTCATCAGCTTAAATCTTTTTTAATGGTACGCAACTCCAGTGAAGCATGTCTTCTCTGATGATGTCCTACATGACCAAAGATCTTAAGTCCTTTTTTCTCCATTACCTTTCGTTCACATTTAACCAGGGCTTTGAAATTCATTATCTATTTCCACGAGTCACGTAAGTGCTACATGAAAGGCAATTGTTCATGAAAGACAGCATACTTGCGATACCAACTCCCCAAGTACATTCATAGTATGTAAATAAACTTTACAAATTTACAGATGTCCTCTCACACAGCACTCTTGTTGCCCAGCCTCATTGCAGTCTATTTTTAATGAAACCAAAATTGCCCCTTATATTTCTATCCTTCTTCATCAATCCTTAAATCAGCAGGATATAAACTTTAACACCTAAATGTGTTTGAGTTTTTAAAATTAAAATAAATTTTGGAGAAAAAAATATTATTCACTCCTCAATGTGTTAGTGGAGAGGGCAGAGGCGAGGAATGCTCTACAAGGACAACTAGTACCATATTATTAAAGTGGAGAAAAGAACAGGAAAGCTCTATGGGAAACGTCATGGATAAAATGGGGCAGACAACTATAACAAAGCATTTGCAATACAATCAGTCCCGCCTGTGGGACCTTATATGTATTTAGCTATGCAGCACATTAGCCTGGGTTCTGAAACATCTACTGTTCTTTAACATGGAGGGAAAGTAAGCATCAAACTGCTCGACACGCCAGGTTAGGGACCACATGGAGAGAAATATTGTCTTTCAGCAGGAAATGGTATAGTCCAAAGCTCTGTTTTTAATATAAAATCAGGGCCTTCGGTAGTCATATCACTGAAAATACAAGATTTGCAAAAAATATTATTGTCTACGGGTGCTCGTGGAAGACAATTTCTATGGACTGGAATCTAGAGAATGCCAAAGTGATTCTGGTATTTTACTAACCTCTGCTGGTAGTTTTCTATCAAGACAGTTAAATAGAGGCAGTTGAACAGAAAGAAAAAGTCCCTAAGCAGAAGCAGACATGTCCTAGGGCTGATCTCCAGAGCCCACAAAATACATACACATATAAGTATATACTAAAGTATATACAAGATGTCTCGAATGCTCGATCTAAAAAGGGGAGGAAGATTACTTAACAGTAACGAGGTGACAGCAAGGCGGAATTTCCCCCAAAAAATTAAAGGAAGTTTTCATAAACCCTTCTACCTTATACGTCTAACTGCACCCCCACAAAAAAAATGAAATTTCAGGTTGGATTTAATATTATGTAAAACATGTTTTGGAAGGTAGGGCTTTTATTCTACATCAAGTGATATAGATGTCTATCTTAGGTGGCCACCTCCTCAAGCAATTAAGACTTGAACAAGGGCTTTCATGTCACTTGTTCTTGAGATGAACCAAGGACCTGCCCATTTTTCTGCATTACACCAGCATCCAACTAATAAGAACAGATTCATGTGTAGACTATTTCAGAGGAGCACTGACCAAACGTAATTCTTTATAGACTTCCACGTCAGTTCCTCATACGCCCAGATAGGAACATGCACCAATACTCCTTCCTGTTCCTGTATTCTTGGTCATACTCCAGCTTATTAATTGAACCCTCTATTTGGAACTTGTTTCTAAACTCAAAATATAAACTGTTTCACTGCCATTAATAAGTCCTTGCATCCACCACACTCAGGGCGTACTTACTATAAAATGCTGCAAGCCATCTTGCTGTGCCGAGCTGTGTCATTAGGAAAGTGCAGAGATGCATCGTATTTTCAACAATACGACACATCCCTGTACGTTCGTCTGTGCTCGCAAACAATTGGCTGCCTAGCGCCAACGCAGCCACTCTTGCACCATGGTGCAAGGGTGCCTGCGTTGCAGGGATGATTGTTTTTGTGCGGAAAGAACACCCTCCTGCGCAAAAACAATAATTGATGACGTTTTCCTCTTCTATGTGTAGTGCAGAAAGTATTACACATAGAAAGAGAAAATAACAAGGGGACATAAAGGTATGTCTCCTCACTGCACCACTTTAACGCCTCTGTTAGAGTCTGATGCCTTCCCAGGCTTACGAAACCGTTTAAATCTGGAAATGCGTCCAAATCCATGGATGTTGATTGGGAACACCCACAGAAACACCCATGGAACGCCTCTTTCACACTGAGTAATGTGTGAAAAGAGCCATACTTACAAAGCCATGAAAAGCCACGCAGGGTGGCTATGCATGGCTTTGTAAATACGGTTCAGCATTGTGCATCACCGGAGAACCAACAAAAAGTGATGTTCCGGTGGCACAGGGGCCTTGAAAATGTGCCCCTCAATCTGATAGCCAGAAACCGGTCCTAGGATGCTTGATTCTGGTCCAGGGAAGACGTGGCTTGGCAGTTCGGGCTGGACTGTTCCCATGAGGCACAGGGTCAAGACTGATTTGCATATGGCCATGTCTAAACTGGGGTGGTGTAGTGGGCAAAAGAACGATGGATTTAACCCAGATCTCTTGACTGGGGGAGAATGTATGCATTGTCAGCATTCCGTCCATCATTTGTTTGTTGTAACGCTTTTCGCCCTAAGTGGGATGGGTATTCCCAGACGTGGGACCCGTGCTCACTACGCCACTGGAGTCAAGCTATCCTGGCTGATGACGGCTGATAGCCAGAAACCGGTCCTAGGATTCTTGATTCTGGTCCAGGGAAGACGTGGCTTGGCAGTTCGGGCTGGACTGTTCCCATGAGCCACAGGGTCAAGACTGATTTGCATATGGCCATGTCTAAATTGGGGTGGTGTAGTGGGCAAAAGAACGATGGATTTAACCCAGATCTCTTGACTGGGGGAGAATGTATGCATTGTCAGCATTCCGTCCATCATTTGTTTGTTGTAACCCTCAATCTGATGGCTTCCCTTTTCTATTATTCATTTTATTTGTTCCCTCTGTTTTCCCATAGTTCTGTGCTTATCACCATTTGTCATTTCTCCTCTTCTTTGTGGCTGCAGCTCTCTACCCTTTCAGATCTCTGGCTGTATCCTGGCAGCGAAAGGACTAGTTAAGCACTTCCCCTACCCCACCCCAGCAAGCACCCCCTTGATTTTGGGCATTGAATAGATTAATTGTCATTATAGGTCTGTTTCCAATGTTCTGTATGCTCTCACTATAGAAACCTGACGGTGTAGCGGTTCCTTGTGAATTTCTGGATGTCCTGAGCTGCATTACCATCAGGACCTTGCCTGTCTCTCTCTCGCTGATCCCTCTTTTCCCCATGGTAGCATTATCATCAGATGTGTTACTTGACATGCTGAAGGAACTCTGTCTTGGTGAGACAGTCAAATTATCTCCACTCTGGAGAAACCACCATCAGCCTCGAGTTCTGGCTGTTTGCTTTGCCATATCACAGTGGTTCTCATGAACTGAAATGCGAATCCATCACAGCCAGTGTCTAAAGCCATTAGTACAATTGAAGATGATTTAAGCACATTCAATCAAAAATGGACGTATTTGCTTGATTGCAATATTAAGGTGGCATCTGGAATCACCACAAGTCCCCTGACCAGTAGTATCACCAACATTGTATTACCCTCGCAGCTTCAAGAAGTATCTTGGCACAGGGCGGTGGAGGGAGTGGGGTGTGAATGCAGGGTTTAGAGACAATGCAGAAATGGCCACTCCAGAGAAATATCTTCACCCAAAGGTATTTGGACAAATTAAGCCAAAGTCTTTTTGTTGTTGTTGTATTTATCATGAGACACATTAGTCTGGGGTATCCCTCTGATCCTCATTCAACCTTCTTGTCTTCAAAATTACTGCTTGTTTCAGATAGATTTTAAAATTATAAGAGACAAGCCAAGCAAGATGTTCATATGGGGTTATTAATCATTAAACAAGGAAGGTGAGATTTGATCTCATATATCAGTGTGTTTGACCAAGTGTTTTCAGAGAAGGCCTGGACAGATGAGGCAGTGGCTGCTGCTTTCCCCTATGTCCTTTGAGAAAAACCAAGATTCCCTGGTTCTGGCGATAAATCACTCACGCCACTCTACTCCACTCTACAACACTCTATTCCACTGCACTCTACTACACTCTATGCCCCAACACTCTATGCCACTGTATTCCACTCCACTCTATGACATGTAACTCCACTGTGTAACAGCCACTCCACGACACACCACTCCAGTGGACTATACAACTCATCACTCTACTCTATGACACTCCATGCCCCTCTACTCTACGACACTCTACTCTATGGCACTCTACAACACTGTGATCCACTATATGACATTTCATTCAACTCCTTCTACACCACTTTACTTGACTGTACTCTGACACACTACTCCACTCTACTCCACTACTCCACTTTATGCCACTCCACTCTAACACACTCTACAACACACCACACCACGAGATGTCACTCCACTCTATGCCCCTCCACTCTACTCCACACTACACTACTGTATGCCACTTTACTCTACTCCATTCTACTCTACACCAATCAACTCTACCTCACTTTGCTCTGCCACACTTCACTCTACCCCACTTCATTGTACTCCGCTCCATTGTACCCTTCTTCACTGTACGCCCTCTATACTACATCACTATACGTCACTCTACTCTACGCCACTTCATTCTACACCACTCTACTCTATGCCACTCCAAGCTACTCTACTCCACTCTAGGCCACTCTAAGCCATTGTACTTCACTCTTTTTCACTGTATGCCACAGCCCTGTACGCCACTGTACTCTATTCCACTGCACTCTACTCTGCACTACTCTGCTCTATGCCACTTCACTATATGCTACTGCACTGTGCATGACTACACTCTACTCTGCACCACTCTGAGCCATTGCACTTTACACCACTCTACTCTATGCCACTGTACTCCATGCTTGTCTACTCTACCCCACTTCAATCTACCACACTCTACTCTTCGTCACTCTACTCTACCTCCACTTCACTCTACCTCACTTCATTCAACCCCACTTTAGTCCTCGCCACTCTACTGTATGCCACTCAATGATATGCCACTCCAAGCCACTCTACTCCATTTCACTTAACTGTAGCCCACTCTACACTAATCCACCCCACTGTATTCCACTGCACTGTACACCACTCTACTCTATTTCGCACCACTCTAGTGTATACTTCTGCATTGCACAAAACTCTATTCTGAACAGCTCTACTGTATGCCACTGCACTCTATGCAACTGCACTGTACACTACTGCCCTTTGTGCAACTCTACTCTGCACCACTCTACTCTATGCCACTACACTCAATGCCACTGCACTCTACTTTATGTCACTACACTCTAAGCCACTCTAATCTACTTTGTACCACTCAACTCTAGGCCACTGCAATTTATGCCACTGTGCTCTGCACCACTGCGCTGTACACAACTTTACTCTGTGCCACTGCACTCTACACTAGACTGCGCCACTCTACTCCAATGCACTATACGCCACTCTCCTCTACTCTGCACCACTCTACTCTATGCCTCTACACTCAATGTCACTGCACTCTACTTTGTCACTACACTCTAATCTACTTTGTACCACTCAACTCTAGGCCACTGCAATCTATGCCACTGTGCTCTGCACCACTGCGCTGTACACCACTGTATTCTAAGCCACTGCTCTTTACACTAGTCTGCGCCACTCTATTCCAATGCACCATACGCCACTCTCCTCTACTCTGCAGCGCTCTACTCTATGCTATTGCACTCTATGCTACTGTACTCTACTATGCACCACTCTACTGTATGCCACTCTACGCCACTCTACTCTGCCCCACTTGACTGTACCCCACTTCATTCAACCCAACTTTAGTCTACACCACTATGCTGTATGCCACTCAATTCTAAGCCACTCCAAGCCACTCTACTTCATTCAACGTAACTCTAGTCCACTCTACACCACTCCCCATCACTGTATTCCACTCTACACCATTCTACTCTATTTCGCACCACTCTACTCAACACTTCTGTATTGCATGACCCTCTGCTCTGCACAACCCTACTGTATGCCACTGCACTCTATTCAACTGCACCTTACACTACTGCACATTGTGCAACTCTACTCTGCACCACTCTACTCTATACCACTACACTCTACACTACTGCACTTAATGCCACTGCACTCTACGCCTTTGCATTCTACTTTATGTCACTACACTCAATGCCACTCTAATCTACTTTGCACCACCCAATTGTAGGCCACTGCAATCTATGCCACTGTACTCTGCACCACTGTGCTGTACACCAATGTACTCTATAACACTGAACTCTACAGCACTCCACACTAGTCTGCACCACTCTACTCCAATGCACTATACGCCACTCTACTCTACTCTGCAGCACTCTACTCTATGCTACTGCACTCTGTGCCACTGTACTCTATGCCACTGTATTCTACTGTGCACCACTCTATTTTATACCACTGCACCCTATGCCACTCTACTCTAAGCCACTCCACTGTATGCTACTCTAAACCACTGTGCTCCACCCCACTGTGCGCCACTCTACAGCACTCTGTGCCACTCCACACCACTCTACGCCTTGCCACTTCACTCTCCACACCCTCCACAAGAAGTTATCTATAAAGTACTATGGTACTATTCAACTGCAGAAAAATACTTTATATATAAAAGAATTAATACCAAAATAAACAATATTATATGATCAGAAATCAATGTTTCCAACTAGAAACAACTGAAATTCAATGAAAAAACAAAGGCTGAAAATAAATTATAGTTAGAAAAATTAATTTCTTATTTCTATAGAGAAAAACTAACTTTACACAAACCTTAAAAATTAAAAGGTTCTTCATGCGCATCTCTGAATTGACCTGTAGTTACTGTCATATTGCATTTGTGCCTAGTGTCAAGAAGAAAACAGCATTCTTTACAGTAGTGCTACTGTATCATTGTTTGGACGGAAATACCCTATGTACGGTACATGGCCCTTTTCCCTGTCCTCAGTGCCGAAATGCACATATTTCTGGTATCCTGACTGTATTTTGGCCTTGGAATAATGCACATCTAAGCCTGTGCAGAGGTCTAGGCTTGTCAATATTATGACAGATTCTGAATCTGCCCTATGACCTGAAGGTGCACACCAAGCATGCCATCAGTACTGAAAGTGGACTACTGCCCCTGTCATAGGTAAAATGCATAGAACGCTGCTGGTGGCATACTGTGGGTAAGAAATACTAGTAATGTAGCCAGACCTTTTTATCTGTGTCACTTTTTGAGGTCACTGGACCACATGAGTACAGTTCTGCTCCCATGTGTGTACTTAAACCTGGCACCAGACGTCAGTACAAGGGCCTGAGTGTGTAGCGAGTGTAGCCATGCATGGTGAATGAGTGAGCAAGGGCGATGGTGCCCTGTGGGATCCACTATGGATCACCCTGGCCTGGCCCTGCACAAGATGGAGGGTGAAGAGTGTGTTCCCAGACAGTGGTAGTGTATTGTTTACATTCCCGCAGCTTGAGGAAGGAGACTGAGACAAGAAGTGGAAGGAACAGGGCCGGACTGGCCATAGCGGGCACTGGGTGTTTCCCTGGTAGGCCGCTAGGGTGGGGGCCGGTTTTGGGCCCCTGTGGGACCGTTTTTGTTACAGAGGTCGGCAATACCGGCCCCCTGTAACAAAATCGGCTAAAACTGTCCCTTGCAAACTGCTCGGCTGCACTCCCCCTCGCCCCAGGGGGGGGCCGGCTGAGCAGTTTGCCAGGGCCGGTTTCTGTTCCCAGTCCGGCCCTGGGAAGGAACAGAGACAAGGCTGCCTTTGAAAATCTTTGAGTCTTTAGGTTAGTCTTCCTGAACATTGCCATTTGGTGGATAGTAGGCTGAGGCGTGGGCCTGCAGAGTCTGTAATGAAAGGTGAATAAGTCTCCAGGGGAGGCCTGCACTTTTGTTTTGGCCTGATAAACTCCTTCAGTATGGTGGATGAGAGGCAGGTGCAGATACCGCACACCCATTCATACCTGTGTTGTGCGTGCTCCCGGATGGAGACGGCCCTGTGCTACCGGCTGTGAGAAGCCTCACTCTGCACATAGGCTATGAGCCCAGAAAGGGCTCAGGCAGAAGAGGCCATGTTATGTAGGGGAACCGACATTACTCCTCTGCCCCAGCATAGCAGCTGAATGGCAGGGGCATATCATTTTGGGGACATATATACCATAAAATTATAGATGGGTAAAAAGCGAATTAAGGCAATATTCTTTACCTCAGGGTTCTGAGTGGCATCAAAGACAACTCAGGCTTCACTCTTGTTGTCTATTTGAAGTTACTCAGAGCTCCTTGCCTTGGTGAAAAACCTCCCCGTAATTCACTGTGCTCTATATTTCACTATAATTCTATATATTATCTTCATGCTTATCTGTGCCTTACTCGAGCTACGTATACTTGCCACTTCCGATTACCAAATAGGCAAAGTAGGCACCCGCCTACGGGCTCCACTCCTTTTAGGGGCCTCGCGACAATAGATCAAAATAATATTGATTTGATCTTGAAAGAAAATTACAATCAAGCTTTCTTAAAATTGTTGCCCAAAAATTGAAAAAAAAAAAATCAACTCAAAGAAATGAACATTTTACATTAAAGACTCTATAGAGAAAATACTGTATTAATGTAATGCACCCATTAACAGCTTAAAGTACATAAACCAGAGACGTCAGATTCACAAAACAGTTTTGCATCAAGCTAGGATTTTGCAAGTCCTTAATTGCGAATATTAAGGATTCGCAATTAAGGACTCGCAAAATCCTATGCATGTAGGAATCGCTATATTAATAGCGATTCCTACACATTCCTTATTTGCCACTCGCAAATTACGAGTCGCAAATAAGGAATAGCATCCCATTCATTCCTATGGACCTACAGGCCCATAGGAATGAATGGGAAATTGCAAGCGCAATTTGCGAGTACCAATAGTTTCTCGCAAATTGCGCATGCAACTTCAGGGTGCAAGGGTGTCAAAAGGACAACCTGTTGCACCCCTGAAATTGACCTGTGCACATATGTTGCGCACACACATAGGGCATGTGTGTGCGCAACATGAAACTTTGAAAAATGCACAAATGTGCATTTTTCAAAGGTTTTGCAAATTACCATGAAGTTCAACTTCATGGTAATTTGCGCCCCCTATTAGCGAAATCGCTAATTTTATTACTTTAATGCATTGCATTTAAGGAATCTCAGTTTGCGATTCCTTAAATGCAATCGCAATTTAAGTAATCGCAATTTAGAGATTACTTAAATTGCGATTTTTGCATTTGGGATGATGCATCCCAAATGCAAAAATACCGGTCGCAAAGGGGCAGATTCTGAGAATCTGCCCGTTTGCGACCGGATTTTCTTTTGATGCATGCGCCTGTTTGTCTCTTAAAAGCTCATTTTCTGGCAGCTGTCGGTTTGTAAAAACATCTGGTGCATTGGGTATTTGGAGATAATTTGATAGGGGCACCCGAAATTCCGACTTCCTAGGGGCATCCACAGGGTTTAATCCCGCACTGATGCCTTCAAAATGCTTTCGGACACGCTCATTGTACCCACGATGACTCATTTGTTTTTTACTCTTTCTCAGTTCTGTGTAACAACTTTTTGGGAAGTTTAATGTAGCACGAACTCGGGCCAAGAGCATTTTACATGAGCACTAGATGACATAAAACTAAGCACTCAATCTGGTTAATTAGATTCGGAAAAAACATATAAATTATATATGTATTGAAACCGGTCTCTCTAGGTAAGCCCCTAGTCTATTATTAAGCAGTCTAGGATGATGATTAAAAAGAATTGTAGCGCCCAGAAGCGTGCCTCTTGCTTATTGGACCAATGCTGTTCATGAGCAAAAAACTGCAGTATTCAGCACACTGATATGTTTGCGCGTGTGCTGCAGAATGGGTGCCCACAGGCACTGCAGCAGTAGATCAAGGCACTGTTACCATGCTGACCCCTATGAATGTGGGAGAAAGGGTTGGGACAGCCTCATTGAGGGACATCTGAAGGATTTGGGGGCCCGGGCCAAAATATTTTTTGGGGCCCTTTTCGGAACAGCATTCATTTCATGATCCAATGTCAGCTCTTTCATGCGCTCTTTGGCCAGGCCACTGGCAGTGCACAGACACACTGGTCCAAATCCTAAATGTGTTTACATCTAATATTCAGGGACCACGTGTGTTTTCAATTTTGTAGTGGCTCACTAATATTACTTCAATTATTCTCTGTGACTCCCTCCCATTTCCCATATGTGAGGTCCTGTTTTGGGGTAAAATAACTTTTTTATCGATGTTGTATGCATCAAAAAAAATTATCTGCAAAATAGCTGTAAAAGACTCTTACCCCTCACCCACATTAGAAATAAAATTCGGGAAAACTGTATTTAAAACAATATGTTTAAGAATGATTTAAGGTCATCAGGGCAAGACTCTGCAGAATAGAGCTGGGGCCCACTTTGAGCCCATGCCTCAAAACGTCTCTGCCTCATTCGCCATCCTTTCTTGTGGTGCACTTCATAGTTTCCTCTGAAGGCTGGGCTGTGGAGTGGCCATCACGGATACTTTCAGTGCGCCCCCTGCCACCCTTTCAGCGTGTGTGTAACTATACCTTTTGCATGCTCTCTTGGGCGACAGGGCATGATACCACTCACAGGGGGTACAGCCTGCGACTTCACTTTTCTACACATCGTATTTCTTTGGTGAGTGGAGCACACTGTGTAAACTTGACAAAGGCTTCAGAGCTGATTTTTTGTTTTGCACATTAAATCTTGGTGCTAATCACTTGGTGTGCCGCTTTTTTATTCTGGACTGGGGAGTGATATCTTGAAGGATCATTGGATGGTTACTGTTCCCATCGCTGGCACCGGCACCGTGAGGCAAGAGGTGGTGCATGAGCAGCGCTGTTGTTTGTGTATATCTATATCTATATATATATATATATGCGGATTTTCTATGGAAAATAGGTCCTAACTATATCTACCTATATATATATAAATTTTTAGATATAAATATAAATATACATTTTTTATATATATATATATATATATATTAATATATATATATATATATATATATATATATATATATATATATATATATATATATATATATATATATATATACCTGAAAGGGTATTGTTTTGATTGATATATATATATATTTGGGGGGGATGGTTCAGCACAATTTCCAATGACCCTCTTCTGGGCAGTTGCAGCAGAAATACTATGGATTACCCGTATATGGAGTGCGAGTGCCGCTCTGAATCAGTCAGACGCACGGGCAAGCTTGCGCTTCTGAGAGGGACTCGAGTCCCCAGATCCAACAAATTGATGTCATTTATGAGTAGTCAGTGATCTTTAAAAGTCTGCCCAAGTGTTATAAACCATTCTGCTTTTTGTGTGTATTCTGTGACAAGCTGCATATGCATACTTTCAGGATGCACCTAATACGTTTGACCAGTCCCCCCTCTTGCAAAATATGTACCATCAGGGACCCTGCAAAAATGTATATTTTTACACCATTTTTACAAAAAAACTGACATTAAGGAGCAATATGATCACAAGTGAAAATCAGAAAACTCACAGGATAATGAAACGCTACACGTCCTGTAGATGTACATCTGTAGCAACAGATGAGATATGCGATTCTTTTGTACTTTTTTCCACAATCTCCTCGTCCATTTGCCCAAAGAGTTTGGCAAAGTTGGTCCCTCTCAGACCTCCTTGAAAACTGCGAGCGGCGAATGCGTAGAGAATTGGGTTCAAGCAGCTGCTTAGGAAGGCGAGAGCGCCAGAGATGTTTTCACCGGTCTTCGCAACGTTCTCCAAAGCCCTGGATGTCGCTGGGTTCGAGGTTCTCAGGAGTATTGCAGAAACGATCAACACGTTCAGCATGTGATATGGGAACCAGCAGACAAAGAATGCAATGATCATGCTGGCGATGAGCTTCCCAGGTTTGCTCTTCCCCTTGAATTTAAGGCGCCTGAGTCTTCTCAGTATCAAGGTGTAGCATACTATCAGCGTCAAGAAGGGAATCACGAAAGAAAATAGAAGTTGGACCAGTAGATTGGTTATTTTCTGCGTGTCCGAAGCGTACACCCAGGTGTTGCACGCCAGAGTCCCGTTGATCTCTACAGTTGAGCGGAACAGAAAGATTGGCGAGGAAAACCCTAGAGCAATGACCCAGATGGCCAACACTACTCCAAACATGGTGTTCCTCCGCTGCCATCCTCTAGCAGTGAACGGATAGACCACCACCGTGAAGCGCTGGATGCTCATCAGCGTGAGTAGGAACACGCTGGCGTACATCGTGCAGTAGATGGCATAGGTGAGGAACTTGCAGGCAGCCGGCCCATAGAGCCATTCACTTGCAAGGGAGTGAATCCAGAGTGGCAGCGTTATCAAGACCACAAAGTCGGCTATCGCCAGGTTCAGGATGAGCACGAGGGTGAGCGAGTGCTTCTTAATCTTCCAGAGAATGGTCCAAATGACAAAGGCATTCCCTGGCACCCCAACAAGGAAGCAAGCTCCAAGGAACAGGCTGGGGACCAGAACATGCTCAACCCAGAGGCCACTGGACACACTTGGACTATTCCCAGCATCTTCCATGGTCTTCTCAGGGGCTCTATGGACACCGATGCTTCAGGGTGGTTGCCAGCACAGAGCTCTTCACAAAAGGGAAATGCAGGTCGAACTGAGGAAGGAGCTGTGCGTGACTTGCATTAATGCCCATCAAAACGAGGAAGCACACACGTCATTAGCACTAGGCTTTCAGCAATGTATTAGCTATATCTACAGAATGCTTTCTGAAACAGTGAAAATGATCAAAACCTTATGGAGAGACAACCAGAGTACAAGAGGCTAGCCAGATATAGAAGAAAAGAAGCAGGGAAATAAGAAGCCGATTGTATGACAAAAGTGAAGGTTCTCTATATATTTTACAATTCAAATACTGCTGATCATTTGCCTGATGTGTTTACACTCTGTAACCACACAGCAGGAAGTGTGGTCCAGCCTGTGCTGGAGGCCGATGTGTAAGATTAGGTTTGTTAAGTGTTCTACAGAACACACACTGACTCGCTGGCCCGCTGTGCATCAAAACCCATAAGTCTTTTTTTAAATATATCAAATATCTACACAATGCAGTCAGTGATAGGCACCCACACACACATACCTAGACGATACAAGATCTCAGAAAGATGATTCAATATCAGGCAGGTTCACACAGACATAAACTGATCAAAAGAACTCGGGGTACCCAGTGGATGTTTTTCCAACTGTGAGCACCTAATTGACCAATCACCGTCTAACCCTCCGGAAGATTGTCTCTTTCCAGGATGAAAGTCCTCCCACACCAGCCTGGTGGCATGCTTCATCGGTCCCGGAGGTGTGGGCTACAAACCTGGGAAAGCAGGGGAGCTCTTGGACCGTTCAATGGCGGGAGCGCCTTGATGGAGGCGCTGGGCGGGTGTTGGGCTGGTAGGACAGAAGAGAAGGGAAGGGGAAAGCACGCCCGATTTTTAGTGTAAACAGAAGTACAGGAAAACAGTAAAAATACCTGTCAAGTGGACTGTGATAGCTTTATTCCCATCCCCTGAAGGGTATGGTTAAAAATCAGGTGAATAATTCAACCCTGTGATTTGATTGACATGTGCTCGAGGGCTTTCTTCAGGACAATCGAATAGGCAATGCTACTCTGCATAGAAGGTGCCTCTATGGGTTGAGTATATGAAAACTGGACAGTAGTTGACTCTTTAACCCTTGGAGATGCCATTGTTTCTTATAATTCTGTTCTCAACACTGGAGAAACTGTGTAGAAAAATGAGAGAGAGTTCAGATTCAATCATTATCACAATTTGCATTGTAATACTACCTTTGTGATAGTGACATGCTACTGGTAGCACACAATGGTGCCGATCACAATCCGGTAAAAACCGGGTACGAACCGTCGGACGGAGCATATTCTCCGTCCGACGCGTACCCGGTCGTCAAAATATACAAACATGGAATTACGATTCGCACGGGTACACCATTACCGTACGAATCGTAAAAAAGACCGACCGAACAAAAAACACCTACCAATGCGATCCGGGAAAGCGCCGACCTGACGTCGGGACGCACGCAGCCAGCCATTCACGACCCAGGAATCACGATTCGCACCGACGTCACCCCGCACGGCGAATATTTTGCGGCAGCCAAAAACTGCCGGGAAATCAGGACGACGCGAACAAGGACCACCAGTACGCGACGGACAGACGGCGACGCGATCAAGGAGGACCAGTACGTGACGGACACACAGGACGACGCCACCAAGGAGGACCCGTACGCGACAGGACGACGCGATCAAGGAGGACCCGTACGCGACAGGACGACGCGAGCAAGGAGTACCAGTACGCGACGGACAGACATGGACCCGAACCTACGAGTCATCCCTGCCCTCATAGCAGTACACCTCCTCTACAGGTTACGACGCAGACGCCGCAGAAGGTCAGAATAACTAAGGGAGGGGGGAAAGTGGGGTGGGGTGGGGGTGGCACGACCAGGGCAGGCCACAAAACAACCACATGAGTGACACACTACACATGGCCTGGACATACCTGACTCCCATGCCCTGGTCACCACGAGGGGGTGGGGGCGTGTCCTGATAATCCAGCGACCGCCACAACGGAAGTCCGTCACCACGTGAACCGGCAACACAACCAGACAGGTACGTCCCGTACCCACGCCTGAAGAGCGTGGGTACGAGTCGGACCACGCCCACACACGTCACCCCAACAATGGCGGGACGGATCGCACCCACGTGGCAAAGGCCTGGGTACGGGCCGCACAAACATCACATAGCGTGGGGACGGATATGTACGGACCCTACCCCCACCCCGTATGCAAGGAGCGTACCCCCCAGCCCAACAGTGCAAGTACGACCCGTACCCCCACCCGCGGACGTACGGAGCGTACCCCCAGCCCAACAGTGTAAGTACGACCCGTACCCCCACCCGCGGACGTACGGAGCGTACCCCCAGCCCAACAGTGTAAGTACGACCCGTACCCCCACCCGCGGACGTACGGAGCGTACCCCCAGCCCAACAGTGTAAGTACGACCCGTACCCCCACCCGCGAATGCAAGGAGCGTACCCCCCTGCCCAACAGTGTAAGTACGACCCGTACCCCCACCCGCGTATGCATGGAGCGTACCCCCCATGCCAACAGTGTAAGTACGACTCGAACCCCCACCCACGAATGCAAGGAGCGTACCCCCCTGCCCAACAGTGTAAGTACGACCCGTACCCACACCCGCGTATGCAAGGAGCGTACCCCCCATGCCAACAGTGTAAGTACGACTCGAACCCCCACCCACGAATGCAAGGAGCGTACCCCCCTGCCCAACAGTGTAAGTACGACCCGTACCCCCACCCGCGGACGCACGGAGCGTACCCCCAGCCCAACAGTGTAAGTACGACCCGTACCCCCACACGCGGACGTACGGAGCGTACCCCCAGCCCAACAGTGTAAGTACGACCCGTACCCACACCCGCGGACGTACGGAGCGTACCCCCACCACACCAGTGTCAGTAGACTCGTACCCTCACCTCTAATGCAGTGTGCGTAACCCCACCGTGTATGTGCCAAGCGCACATATCCAGAAATCGGAGGTGTGTGTGCAGAGTCCACCCAGCAGTGCCCTGAGACAGGAGTGGTGGGTGTGGAGTCCTCCCAGCAGTGCCCTGAGACAGGAGGGGTGGGTGCCCATCACTCCCAGCAGTGCCCTGACACAGGAGGGGTGGGTGCAGAGTCCTCCCAGCAGTGCCCAGACACAGGAGGGGTGGGTGTGGAGTCCTCCCAGCAGTGCCCTGAGACAGGAGGGGTGGGTGCAGAGACCTCCCAGCAGTGCCCTGAGACAGGAGGGGTGGGTGTGGAGTCCTCCCAGCAGTGCCCTGACACAGGAGGGGTGGGTGCAGAGACCTCCCAGCAGTGCCCTGAGACAGGAGGGGTGGGTGGTGAGTCCTCCCAGCAGTGCCCAGAGACAGGAGGGGTGTGTGCAGAGTCCTCCCAGCAGTGTCCAGACCCAGGAGGGGTGTGTGCAGAGTCCTCCCAGCAGTGTCCAGACCCAGGAGGGGTGTGTGCAGAGTCCTCCCAGCAGTGTCCAGACCCAGGAGGGGTGGGTGCAGAGTCCTCCCAGCAGTGTCCACACCCAGGAGGGGTGTAACACATGTGTGTGATGCCACAATTACCCACATCCATACTGCCTACAAGGGAACATGTCCCCATGAACTCATGTCAACTGACTCCACACACAAGTACAGTGATCACCAAGGATGCCACGATTGTTGCAGGTGGAGACATGGCCATGCATGCATGGCCAAAGTAGAAGGGCTCCGTCACACACACAGCTCATGTACACACAGCTCTGCGCTAAACATTGGGAACACCCTGCAGGGAAGAAACTGGGTACACAGAGGAAGGAATACACCCTGGGACAATTGAACCATGCAGTAACTGCTGACATGACCTAAGGAAGTTAGCCAACACCTTGTGATGGCACACAGATCCTAGGGTGGCCCCAAAGAGCAGAACACTACTACAAATCCCACACACCCAAAGCCTTAAACACCACCCAAAACAATGTAGCAGCCCCACCAACACCAATACCACCATAGCAGGAGTGTGATAATGGAAAAAAAAATAAGCTTTATTCAGCATGAGCACAATGTCCGTGGATCAAAGGCAGTTCAAAGTCAACAAAGGCCATAGGGCAGTCAATTATTCCCAGCTGCATGGGGGACACAGTGGGATGTGTGTCCCCTACCTTGCCTGCACAGTCAAATGCCATCGTCTTCCATACTGGTGAGGGCATCAGGGGGGGGGGAAGCAACAGGCACCGCAGGGACATCAGGGCAAAGGGGCGGCGTTGTGGGTGCAGGGATGGAGGACTCAACCACAGGGGGTGTGTCATGGCCAAAGGCGGAGGCCAGGATGGCACTACACACCTTAGCAAGGTCCTCCAGGGAGTCCCCTGCACCCGAAGTGACCTCAGGCCCCAAGGAGGGGGGGGGTTCAGAGGGATGGGTTGCAGCGCCACCGGGGGAGGGTGGAGACAGGGGGGGAGACTCAACCACCCTGACCGAGGACTTCCTTGACCGCTTGCGTGGTGGCGTAACTGTGGGGCTCAGGGACAGAGCGGCCATGAAGGAGTCCTTGGGGGAGATGTGGCCAGGAGAGCTGAGGGGAGGGGATTTGGAGGGAGTGGATTGTGTGGAATGCGGACTCCCACTCTGGCTGCGTGTCACACGTTTGCCCCCCGACCCAGTGGGTGTGCCTATCTCACCCTGTGTGTGCGTGTCAGGAGGAGTGCGGTGGACCTTCCCTGCTGGTGTGGTGCCTGTGTCTGTTGTGGTGGGTGCATGCCGACGTCTGGGTGTACGTGGGACAGGCATGGAAGTGGGAAGTGTGGATGGGGCAGGGGTAGGTGGGGGGAGGTCGCGCTGCAGGAGACCCACTGCTGCAGTCAGTGTGGAGTCTAGGGACCTCAGCAAGTTGCGTTGGTCAGCCTGCAAAGAATGAATGCCCTCCAAGAATGCCTCGATGTTGCTGAGGGTTTTCCCGTGGGAATGGAGGACATTCAGGATCGCAGCCTGACCAACCTGCATTTGCCGCTGGATGTCCATAGACTCAGCATTGGCGGCAGCAGTGGAGACAGGGGCAGGGGGTGCGGTGCCTGGCAGGAAGGAGACATGCGGTGACCGGGCACGCTGGGAAGGGACACGAGCAAGTGGGAGGCGGTTGGTGGGAACTGAGGGGGCGGTGGCAGGTGTTGTTCCACTGTCAGCTGCTGGTGCAGCCTCCGCCAACTCTGAGACATCCTCCTCGGACCTGTCAGCTTCGTAGTCTGATGTGCCAGTCGACAGGTCCTCGGCCACACTATCCTCCGCCTCTGTCCCACTCAATGTGCCAGCCCCGATGTCACGGCTGCCACTGGTGCTCGGTCCCTCCGCCTGGTCCGTGTCCATGTCTCCCTCTGTGTCCCCCGACGATGCTGTGGGCAGGGTGGAGAGACAGAAATTAATCAGACACCTGTACACATCTGTCACATGAGTCCAATCTACATAGTCAACATTGCATAGCCTGAAGAGGCAGATCCCTAACATCTGCAAAACAAGGTACCGATGTAGGGCATGAAACACAGTTGGTTGAGCCACCATGCCACTGAAATACCATGGAGAGCATGAGACAATAGCTGATGACAGGAAACGGAGTCTGACATAGCACCCAGGCCCTGGGGACAATCCTGCACTGCCTCTGCACCACACAGCGTTTGTGAAAATACCTATGACCAGGGACAATATCCATGAACTTGAGACACATGCTGCATAGGTAATGCTGCAAACATGCCCAACATAACTCGGTCACTGCACCTTGCGTGTGTGTCCAGTAACATCACACACTGTCCAGACCCAGCAATTAGGAATCAGGATTTGACACATAGGCATTGCCCGCCCCAAGCAACCCCCACACGATGCTAATTGCTGAGACACAGGTGGCACCAACATCTCATAGTCTGGGTGATAAACACAGTGGCAGGCAAAAGGCAAGATTGGACGCAAAACAGCAAAGGTGCGCCTGTACAAATAATGAGGTACCAGTGCCCATCCTCAGATGAGTATAACAAGACACACAGGCACTGGCAACTGTGAGTATGAAGAGGGACAATCAGGTCAGGCTGCACAGTGGACACCTGTACATAATAGCACGTCTATATACATGGTGACAGGGGACAATGGCACAGAGCACAACCTACGCTGTAGACAGTGAGAGTGTCCACGTTGATGATGACACAAACAACACTGAGGATAAGGTGCCCCAGGGGACAGTATTGGGCACGCAACTACATGCTACTGAATGGGAATGACTGCTACACACGTCACCATCCCTGCACTATGCGTAGCGCACACTCATGCACATCATGTCACAGGCCACTACATAGGACATGCGCGCTGTAAGGCATGACACATGAGAGACCAACTCCCATGTCTGGAGCCAGCATCAGTGCCAACTGACATGGAACCCACATGCAGTGAACTTGACAGTTCACAGGCAAGGTCCCACAACCTGTTACCCACCACCACCACCCATGATGCTACAGTCATTGTTCTCGTGGACAAAGCGCCAGCCTACATTACCTTGTGAAGGAGTGACTACACACAGACCAGGGAACACATTGCAAGGAGGGGAAGGGTGGCAGGGGCGCAGCGCTACACTTGGGCAAACTGGATGGGCACAGCACCTTTAAACCCTGCCAGTGAATTAATGCCACTGTGCCCTTACAAATGCCGGTGACACACAACAAACGCACATGTACCTACCCCCTTCCGCCTGCTGCATCGCCTGTAAGCTCCTCTCCAGGTCTGGAAAGACCACCGGCAGCACACGCCTGTGGAGGTGGGTCAGACGGCGGCGGCCGCGGTTCTTGTGGCTCTCAGGTGAGTCCCCCAGCAGGAGCCGTGCAATCCTCCGCGTCCAGCACCGGATATCCTGCCAGCGTTTCCTCACCTGGGACAGGCTCCGCCTCCGACCATCCACACGCCTCACGGCACTGACGGCGGTCAGCCAGATCTGCTCCTTGGCAGTGGCGCCTACCTGTGAGGAAGTACAAGTGACACCACATCAATACACCAGCCACATGTCACAGAGAGACATATGTGAACATAATAGCTGGTTACTACATGGCATGTAATGCAGCCAACGCATTGCACCTCTGTCATAGGGACATCATCCTCTGGTGAGGGAAAAGGCAGTACGTGCCATAGTGGGTACTCAGGTGGAATGATGGCAATGTCACAATCAATGATCAAGGCTCACACTGTGCATCACACCCACACCTCCTGTCTCAGGGCACTGCTGGGAGGACTCTGCACACACACCTCCTGTCTCAGGGCACTGCTGGGAGGACTCTGCACACACCCCTCCTGTCTCAGGGCACTGCTGGGAGACATCAGGCACCCCCCCCCTTGTACCCCCCCGACAGTACATGGCATGTGTGTCACACCGGGTCACAATGCCTGAAGACACAGTCACAACATAGGGACAGTCTGTGGCAGTGGCCTATGCACTCACCTGATACCCTGGTCGCCCATACAGCATGGGGTACTGTGGGAGGATCACATCCAGCAGAGCCATGTTCTCCTCCAGGGTGAATGACTGTGTCCTCTCCACAGCCCTTGACATGGTTCCAGGGAATCAGTAGCAGCAGCTTGGTCGACAAATGCAAAGATGTGCAGGCAAGTAATCCCTCATGGGACCTGGCTGCCTTATATGTGGCCTTCTGCCCAGTCTCATGCACAGGAGTACAGAGTGATTGGTCACTCACATTTGCATCCTATGTTTCCACCAATCCCTTCAAACCTAGCAGTCTGTGGGTTCTCTATCGGTTTCATTCTCCTGCATGATGTCAGCCCCACAAACACATTGCAACAAAGTAGAAGAATTCCAACTGACTTCTGCTGTGCACCTTCCAGAACAAAATCGAAATTTGAACCTGGTCGCCATGACAACCAGCATGCATGTAGGCCTTAATACTTGTCCCCTATGTAATTAGGAGAATCACACACAGGTACGGTGCGTTTCCGGGCCCTAGGGCACCCCAAATGCATGGCAACGGCCCGTACATGCATGCCTACGTTCAAAATCACTATGGGTCTGCACGCGTATGCGTACACGTAGTGGTACGGACCGTACACACGCATGTACGCTCACTATCACTATGGGTCTGCACGCGTATGCGTACACGTAGTGGTACGGACCGTACAAATGCCTGTACGCTCACTATCACTATGGTTCTGCACGCGTATGCGTACTCGTTGTGGTACGGACCGTACAAATGCCTGTACGCTCACTATCACTATGGGTCTGTGTACCCGTAGTGATAGTGAGCGTACATGCGAGTGTACGGTCCGCACCACTACGTGTACGCATACGCGTGCAGAACCATAGTGATAGTGAGCGTAGATGCGAGTGTACGGTCCGTACCACTACGTGTACGCATACGCGTGCAGAACCATAGTGAGAGGGCCGTACACTCGCATGTACGCTCACTATCACTATGGTTCTGCACGCGTATGCGTACTCGTTGTGGTACGGACCGTACAAATGCCTGTACGCTCACTATCACTATGGTTCTGCACGCGTATGCGTACACGTAGTGGTACGGACCGTACACTCGCATCTACGCTCACTATCACTATGGTTCTGCACGCGTATGCGTACACGTAGTGGTGCGGACCGTACACTCGCATGTACGCTCACTATCACTACGGGTACACAGACCCATAGTGATAGTGAGCGTACAGGCATTTGTACGGTCCGTACCACAACGAGTACGCATACGCGTGCAGAACCATAGTGATAGTGAGCGTACAGGCATTTGTACGGTCCGTACCACAACGAGTACGCATACGCGTGCAGAACCATAGTGATAGTGAGCGTACAGGCATTTGTACGGTCCGTACCACAACGAGTACGCATACGCGTGCAGACCCATAGTGAGAGGGCCGTACACTCGCATGTACGCTCACTATCACTATGGTTCTGCACGCGTATGCGTACTCGTTGTGGTACGGACCGTACAAATGCCTGTACGCTCACTATCACTATGGGTCTGTGTACCCGTAGTGATAGTGAGCGTACATGCGAGTGTACGGTCCGTACCACTACGTGTACGCATACGCGTGCAGAACCATAGTGATAGTGAGCGTACATGCGAGTGTACGGTCCGTACCACTACGTGTACGCATACGCGTGCAGAACCATAGTGATAGTGAGCGTACAGGCATTTGTACGGTCCGTACCACAACGAGTACGCATACGCGTGCAGAACCATAGTGATAGTGAGCGTACAGGCATTTGTACGGTCCGTACCACAACGAGTACGCATACGCGTGCAGACCCATAGTGAGAGGGCCGTACACTCGCATGTACGCTCACTATCACTATGGGTCTGCACGCGTATGCGTACTCGTTGTGGTACGGACCGTACAAATGCCTGTACGCTCGCCATCACGATGGGTACACATACGGCAGCACTCCCACAGTGATTGGGGAACATACACAGGCCCTCTTAGCAGCAGTACGCCGGTTTGTACACATCACTGTGGTGATAGTCGACACACAGGTAGGAATAGGGCGGACATACTTGTCCATGGATGGACATACTTGTCCAGGAATGGACATCAAGGCATCGTCTGTGCATTACTACATGTGTGGGGCACAGGTGTGACAGGCTGTGATGTGGAACATGCCTCCTGAGTGGAGGAGGCACCAGATGTATGATGAGATGTGTACAGGTGTACTGTGTGAGGGTGCAATGTGTGCCAGGCATGCCCTTGACTCCTTTGACATGTGTGCATGTCGTACTGCGCACTTGGGGTGAGCGTCACTGGCATGGCACGGACACCAACACACGGAAGTGTCCCATGATGCCCGGTACAGGGGTCATGACACCTGACTTGTCACTACCCACAGTGCACAATGTGACTATGTCATTTATGTGTCCGGGATTTACATCAGGTTGATGTTGTAGCACCCTCAAAAGCTGCAGCCGTTGCAGCAACCAACATGTGTCTGTGTGTAGATTGTCATTGCACACTGTTCCGCACACCATGCCACATGTGGTATCTGATGTGAGGTGCACATGTATGCATGGGACACGGAGTAGCGTGACAAGGCCATGTCAGCATCCTCACAAGGAATGTGTGGTGAGTCATGACATGTGCACCTTCATGGCAAGGTGTGTGGGCAGGCCTAGTGTAATGTCATGTGACCTGTGGCTCCGGTGTTCCGCTACCAGTCTCTACAATCGGCATCCTACTTCTGCTGATGTGTGGGTGTATGTCACTTCTGTCTTGCGTCGGGCTGTTCACTTGCACTGGGACACAGCTATTCCCATGGCGTGGCATGGGGAGGTTCTCAATCACCGTGTGTAGCTGGGTCTTGGAAGGAGTGTCACCTTGCATCCATACGTGTCCTGGGCATGTAGCACATGCCTGACTCCCTATGTGGCATGTGTGTATTGGCAGATTTACATGTGCTCAGTAGACATGAGTTGTTCTCGTAGTGCACTCACTCTTCCTTGTCACTTCCAAATTACTGCAGAGCGCCTCCTGTTGCCCGAAGAATTCCAGACTTGGCCACCATGCAGGAGAATGACAGCATCCGGCTCTACCGCTTCACCCAACCGTTGATTCTGGAGCTGACGGCGAGACTGGCACCACACCTGCAACCGCAGCACAGGTATCCTACGGCACTGACACCCCAGCTGAAGGTAATGGCTGCCCTACATTTCCTTGCCACGGGTACCTTTCAAAATACCATAGCTCATGTTGGTGGCATGTCCCAGAGCACGTTCAGTGGTGTGCTGCATGATTTCTTGGAGGCCATGTTGATTCACCTGGATGACTTCATCAAGTTCCCAACCCCTGAACAGATGACTGAGGTCAAACGTGGTTTCTATGCCCTGGGAGGGATGCCCCATGTCATTGGGTCCATAGATGGGACACATGTAGGTTTGGTACCACCACACGCACGGGAGGTGGCGTACCGCAATCGGAAGCACTACCACTCCATCAATGCCCTTGTGGTGTGTCTGTCCAACATGGTGATTTCACATGTCTGTGCTCGTTTTCCAGGATCAGCACACGATGCCTACATCATGAGGCGTAGCGGGATGCCTGATATGATGATGCAGCTGCGCAACGAACGTGCATGTGTTGTTGGTGGGTACAGTCTGTCTGTCCTGTATTCTGTTTGGCCGAGCAGCACTACCGCTTCGCCTGTTCTAACGATATCCATGTGCTTTCCATTTAGGGGACGCTGGCTATCCCAACATGCCTTGGCTGCTGACACCTCTCCGCAACCCCATCACGCCGGCCCAGCTCCGCTACAACACCGCCCATGGCCGGACAAGGCGAGTGATAGAGAGGACGTTTGGCATGCTGAAGAGCCGATTCCGGTGCCTCCACAAGACCGGCGGCGCACTCCCATATGCCCCGGCGAAGGTCTGCAAGATCTTCATGGTCTGCTGCATGCTGCACAACATGGCAGTTGAAAGAGCTGTGCCCCTCATCCTGGATCAAGATGACGAGGACCATCCACCCGTGGAGGACGAAGGGCTTGGCAATGGGGCTAGTGATGTGGAGGATGTGGAGCCGCAAGAGGACATCCGGACTCGGCTCATACGCGACTTCTTTGCTTAGTGGTGAGTACCAGGGTCTGAGTGTGCACGCATTGGTCCCCGTGTGGCATGCGTTGTGATGTGTGTCTCCACCTGCATGTATGGCACGTGGGTCAGAGGTGTGTGTGGGTGTGTCACTGGAGTCATGGTGGCAGTGATGGTAGTATTTCCCCAGACATAATTGTGACCTAGCATGTTGTCATACATACATGTGTCGAGTACATGCACATGCAAGTGGCTGTGCTTCTTGTGGCTGACTTCTTGTGTGTCTCTCTTCCCCAGGTACCTGCGCATGCCGTTTGCTGGTTGCATTGTTGTGGCACTGCTATTCCTCATGGACATGGCATCGTGGGCTGACTCAGCGTTACAGGCACGGACACGTTTGGAAGTCTCCATGGGGTAAGGGATGCATCTGGGGTGTATTGGGTGTGGCAGTTGTTCACGATGTGTGCACACTGCCCCGGTCGGGGTTTGGGTCCTCTGCAGACATGTGGCATCCCCATGGGACACGACATGCAGCTGGGTACACCTGAATAGATGGGCTGCCTGGTTGTCAGTCATCAGTGATGGGATGGTGGATTGTGATGAAGGCATCAATGTGTGTGACACTGCCCTCGGACACATACGGTTAACATTGTCTTGACATGGCGTGGGACTTCCACATCAGCGGATGTATGGTGTATGGCAGGCTCTCCGTGAGCAGCTGTGGGTATTTAGCTATTATCCGACACTTGTGTGCCAGTTCCATGGCTATCACGCATTTGTGCTGCAGAAGGGGGGTGCCAGTGTTGGAGCCACATGTTACTCCACATGATGTGTTCATGTGTACTTCAAGTTGCCTCTGCAATCCCAAACACATGACTATTAAAGGTGTCCCTATGCCTCCAAGGTGCCTCTTCTCAGTCAATGCTGGTGTGTTGGCACGGTGCATCCTGCATGTCTGGCATGGTATTCCCTGATTGTGGCTATGTGTCAATGTGTTGAGTGGCAAGATGCAAGCTGTGTGTGTGTGCTGAGACTGTGTAATGGGCATGATGTCCATGACTGTGTGGGTATTGTGACATGTGCCATCCCCATGCATCCAACGTTGTCCATGACCCCATTCTCTGCATCCACCGGACTCAAGCTTGCAGGACATGGTTCTGCCACCTGTCTACACGTACCTGGGTGCCCCCCAGGACACGGGCCAGGATCCCTGACCTCTGCGCATGACTGTTGCTGTACTCAATGTGTCTGTCAGCACGGTTGTTCGGCCACCCCCTCAGCTGGTTCTGACCATCACGGGTGTGTATGGTGCTCCATGTCTGTCTTGCCTAGAAAACTGTGACCCATGTGTCCTGTGCCAGACTCAGGCCCCAGGGTGTGGATGGTTGAAGTGAACAGATGACTCAGGCATGTTTAGACTGTACAAGACACATGTTAGGTAATAATGCTACCAGCAGGCATCTACTCTTAATAGTGTGATTTATTATTGGGGGGGGGGGGGCCAAGTGAGGGCCTTTCCGGGATTAGGGAATCCAAAGTTCAGTAGGGGAGTTGGTGTCCTTGCCATTGGAAATCCTCAGAGTCCATGCCACAGTCTTTGTCAACATTGGTCAGCCAGTGACCAGCAGGGCCATGTGGCAGAGAATGTCTCTTGATGCTGTGATGCTGTTGCTCCAGTGGGCCAGGTGCCAGGCCAGGTGTCCTGGGAGATGGTGATGTAGCAGCCACCCTCACGGTCCTTTCCGTGGACGACCCGGCTTCCTGCGGGGAACCTCAGCAGCAGGCCGTGACGACGTCTGGGATGCTCCGTCGGATGTTTCCTCCTCCTCCTCATGATCCCTCCCTGTGGGTGGTGATGTTCTCCGCCTTCTGGCACAGGGAGGGTCGGCCATGGTGTCGGCCATCCGACGGAGTTCAGCGTGAATCCCCTGGGACGCCGTCACTTGCTCAGCCTGTCTGTCCTCCATCCTCCGTTGGTGTAGCTGTAGACAGGCTATTAGCTCCGCATGTTGCTGGGCCTGCTGGACCTTGATCCCCTCGAGGACGGACACAACCTGGGCCATGCCCGTGGTGTCCTGCCGGTATGAGTCCAGGATGTTACGGACATGGGAAAATACCGGATCCCCAGCCAACTGGTCAGGCTCGCGCCTCCGCCGCTCTCCACTCCCACCACCCCTGCCCACTTGCGCCTGGCCTGCACTTGTGGGCACATGGGGTCTCCGGGACCCCTGAGGGGTGGCATTGGCGTTGTCGCCTGCCTCCTCCTGGGTGCCCGGGACACCGTGTCCCTCCTGGCGAGCCTGGCTGCATTGTGGTGTTGGGGCAGGGATCCTGGGTGTCTCCTGGGACGTGGCAGGAGTGGGGGTGGTGGTTGGCACGGTTGTACCTGACGCAGGTGCTGCAGGTGGTTGGACACCAGAGGGGCCAGGTCGGTCGGGGTCGTCCGCAGAGTGGTGAGAGTGGTCGCTGCCGGTGGGATCGGTCTCCTGCAGATCCGGGTCCTGTGAGTGTTCCCCCCCAGTGTTGGGGGGTGCAGCACGACGTTGACCTGTGTGTGAGAGAGACAATGTTACTTTTGATCCATGCAACATCCATGTTGCATCCGTTACAAAGTTGGCACATTTCCTCTTGGAATTAGGATCTGTCTTGCATTCCACTCACAGTGCACTTGTGCATGTGTGTGTCCCTTGGGCACCAATTTGGCCCCTTTAACTATGTGTGGCACAGTCTTACTTGCTGCGTCAAGTGTGACTGCAGTCAGCAGTGGAGTGTGCATGTGTGCCGAGCTATGCGTTTGCGCCTTCCTTGTAGCACTGTACATGTGCACATGGAGTGGATCCACACACTCATATGATGCAGGTGGCTGTCCTTGTGCTCGTGTACAGGTTGTAACATGGCCCTGCGTTTTGCCATGATGAAGAGGGGGGGTTCTGGCACTGGGCACCCTTGTCTACATGCACGCAGTCCACCTGCTGACGAGCAGACATTCCCACACACCAAAGGACTGATTTGCTCTCCCTGTGTCTCCCTCCTTCTCTGTCCCCCTCTCCCTCCCTCTCTGTCCCCCTCTCCCTCCCTCTGTGTCCCCCTCTCCCTCCCTCTGTGTCCCCCTCTCCCTCCCTCTGTGTCCCCCTCTCCCTCCCTCTGTGTGTCAGCCTCCTCCCTCTGTCCATCTTCCTGTGTCTCCCTCCCTCTGTGTCCCCCTCTCCCTCCCTCTGTGTGTCAGCCTCCTCCCTCTGTCCATCTTCCTGTGTCTCCCTCCCTCTGTGTCCCCCTCTCCCTCCCTCTGTGTGTCAGCCTCCTCCCTCTGTCCATCTTCCTGTGTCTCCCTCCCTCTCTGTCCCCCTCTCCCTCCCTCTCTGTCCCCCTCTCCCTCACTCTGTGTCCCCCTCTCCCTCCCTCTGTGTCCCCCTCTCCCTCCCTCTCTGTCCCCCTCTCCCTCCCTCTGTGTCCCCCTCTCCCTCCCTCTGTGTGTCAGCCTCCTCCCTCTGTCCATCTTCCTGTGTCTCCCTCCCTCTGTGTCCCCCTCTCCCTCCCTCTGTGTGTCAGCCTCCTCCCTCTGTCCATCTTCCTGTGTCCCCCTCCCTCTCTGTCCCCCTCTCCCTCCCTCTCTGTCCCCCTCTCCCTCCCTCTGTGTGTCAGCCTCCTCCCTCTGTCCATCTTCCTGTGTCTCCCTCCCTCTCAGTCCCCCTCTCCCTCCCTCTGTGTCCCCCTCTCCCTCCCTCCGTGTGTCACCCTCTGTCACCTTGGCCCAGCTTCCTGGGCACACACTGTTAGCAGATCTTTGAGTGGCCCTTGGCCTGTTGATGTGAGTTTGTTTCTGATCTCCAGGCACCCATTTTGTCTGCTGTGTGTCTGTGCGCTGCTGCTGTGGTGGTGTGTGCTGCCACTCTTTCACACTGTTGGCTGTTCATTAGCTGCTGGCATGTGCAAAACAGTGCCTTCACCCCCATGTGTTGATGCAAGGCATCCGCCATTTGCTGGCAAGTCATTCCTGTGTTGGGACACAGTGTTTGTCTGGCTGTGACCTAGGCCATATGGGCAGAGGGCATTGTTGTCTGCTTTGGAGTCGCACTATGTGATTCTTGGTGCCCACACTCCCGCCATCCGGGTTACCGTGTCATGTGTTGTTGTCTTCTGTGGCCTGTGACTTGACATTGTCCAGCTGGGTGCATGGGGCATGGTGGCAGCAGTGGCATGTGCCTGCTCATGGAGTGTGGTTGAGTAATGCGATGGCTTGTGGTGTTTGCGTGCCTGTTATTAATTTTGGTTGTGGTTGCAGTTCCCCCCATGTGAGGTGCGTTGTTTGTGTACTCACCCGGGTCTCGGAGTCCTTCTACTCCTTCAACTGCCTCCACCGGCAGTATGGCCATCACCCTCTCCTCCCAGGGATGGTACTGTACGGCTCTGCGGGAGGGCCCTCCTCCGGTGGCGTTGGCCTGGTCGTGTTCCTCCTGTCTCTTGGCTCTGACCCTCCTCCGCAGATCGTACCACCTGTTCTGGCAATCCTGCTTGGTCCTCCTGGTGTCCGCAACAGCATTCACAGCATCGACGATGGTCTGCCACATGGCTGTTTTGGCTGCCTGGCTGGTGCTTCTGACCAATGTTCCAAAGATCTGTGGCTCGACTCTGAGGATTTGATCAACAAGGACCTCCAACTCTCGGTGACTGAACTTTGGATTCTTGGTAGTGGGCATGGTGAGGGGTGTGGGTGGGGATGGTGTGGGTGTGGGGGGTGTGTGGATGTTGGGGGGGGGTGTGGATGGTTGTGTGTGTGTGTGAATGTGATGAGAGGGTGTTTGTGAGGGTGGTCGTGTGAAGGTGTGCAAGTGTAAGATGTGGTGTCGCTTGTAGTCTGGTTCTGTGGTGTCTGGCAGCAGTGGGTCTGTTGCAAAGGCTCATGGTTTGTGTGTGTGGGCCCTTTTTATTGGTCCATGGGTGGGTGTGGCAGTGTTTGAATTTTGGGTGGGTGTGTTATAAGGAGTGGTGGTGTATTGGGCCTCTGTTTGTTTTTGACAGTTGCAGGTCAGTGATTGTGTTATTTTAGTGGTTGTTGGCCATGTTTAGTGGCTGTGTGCCTTTCGAATGGTGTATTGTTGAGTTGTTTTGTTTTGTCCTTGTTGTGTACGTGCGTTTTGAGCGTGTGTACGGTGTGTACATGGGCCATTTGGTTGTACGATTTGGTCCTTGTGTGTGGCTTTGTACGACTCGTACATGCGGTTGTGATGTTGGGGCATGGGGTGCGCTCCGTACTTAGGAGGTTGTGTTGGGGGTGCGCCAGGAACGTACTGGGGTGGGGGTACGACTGGAACGTACTGGGGTGTACATAGACGGTGGTACGACACGTACAGGGGTGGGGGGGTGTACATAGACGGTGGTACGACACGTACAGGGGTGGGGGGGTGTACATGGACGGTGGTACGACACGTACAGGGGTGGGGGGTGTACATTGACGGTGGTACGACACGTACAGGGGTGGGGGGGTGTACATTGACGGTGGTACGACACGTACAGGGGTGGGGGGGTGTACATAGACGGTGGTACGACACGTACAGGGGTGGGGGGGTGTACATTGACGGTGGTACGACACGTACAGGGGTGGGGGGGTGTACATAGACGGTGGTACGACACGTACAGGGGTGGGGGGGTGTACATGGACGGTGGTACGACACGTACAGGGGTGGGGGGTGTACATTGACGGTGGTACGACACGTACAGGGGTGGGGGGGTGTACATTGACGGTGGTACGACACGTACTGGGGTGGGGGTACGACTGGAACGTACTGGGGTGTAGGTAGACGGGGCTGTGACACGTACTGGGGTGGGGGTGTGGCTCGAACGTACTGGGGTGTAGGTACACGGGGGGTACGACACGTACTGGGGTGGGGGGGTGTACATTGACGGTGGTACGACACGTACTGGGGTGGGGGTACGACTGGCACGTACTGGGGTGTACATGGACGGTGGTACGACACGTACAGGGGTGGGGGGGTGTACATAGACGGTGGTACGACACGTACTGGGGTGGGGGTACGACTGGCACGTACTGGGGTGTACATGGACGGTGGTACGACACGTACAGGGGTGGGGGGGTGTACATAGACGGTGGTACGACACGTACAGGGGTGGGGGGTGTACATTGACGGTGGTACGACACGTACAGGGGTGGGGGGGTGTACATTGACGGTGGTACGACACGTACTGGGGTGGGGGTACGACTGGAACGTACTGGGGTGTACATGGACGGTGGTACGACACGTACAGGGGTGGGGGGGTGTACATTGACGGTGGTACGACACGTACTGGGGTGGGGGTACGACTGGCACGTACTGGGGTGTACATGGACGGTGGTACGACACGTACAGGGGTGGGGGGGTGTACATAGACGGTGGTACGACACGTACAGGGGTGGGGGGTGTACATTGACGGTGGTACGACACGTACTGGGGTGGGGGTACGACTGGCACGTACTGGGGTGTACATGGACGGTGGTACGACACGTACAGGGGTGGGGGGGTGTACATAGACGGTGGTACGACACGTACAGGGGTGGGGGGTGTACATTGACGGTGGTACGACACGTACAGGGGTGGGGGGGTGTACATTGACGGTGGTACGACACGTACTGGGGTGGGGGTACGACTGGAACGTACTGGGGTGTAGGTAGACGGGGCTGTGACACGTACTGGGGTGGGGGTGTGGCTCGAACGTACTGGGGTGTAGGTACACGGGGGGTACGACACGTACTGGGGTGGGGGTGCGACTGGAACGTACTGGGGTGTACATAGACGGTGGTACGACACGTACAGGGGTGGGGGGGTTTACATTGACGGTGGTACGACACGTACTGGGGTGGGGGTACGACTGGAACGTACTGGGGTGTACATAGACGGGTGGGGGTATACATATACGGGGGGTACGTGTCGGACGTACGGGGGCTGGGGGGAGTGTTGGGCGCGTATGCGGGCACATGTCTCCATGGTTGCTATTGGTGTTCGGTGCAGACGGTGTTTTTTCCATACGGTTGTAGGCTCGGACGCACGGGATGGATCGTGATTCCTCGGTCGGACTTGGATTTTTACGTTTGTAAGGTAAATCGTCCGAGGACGTGTCGGACACATTTTCCGACCCGAGGACGTGTGGGGAATGATTCCCGGTGCGGGTCGTATGGACTTTTTACCATGCGAATCGTGATTGCCAGTTCGTACGGCACTTGTACGATTCGTACGGTAAAAAGACCCGATACGAGTCGCACGGGGGAATTTTTTACCGGATCGTGATCGGCACCAATGTGTGTGTGCATCACACAATAATAAGATATTGCTTAAACCACTGATAATGTTAGTGAGTATGTTGCCCAAATGGGTCCTCTCAAGACTTATAATCCAGGGAGAGCAGTGCAAATGCCAACTGTGATGCATAAAGATACATAGGTGATATGTTTATATGATGCAAAAGTGTGAACCTCTAATGATTATGCAGTACAGTTATAACAACATAGTGTATGACGCTGTAGTATCCACTCAAATTTGTATCAATGTCATGTAACGGGTAAAGGTTCAATTTATGTAAGGAGCAACACCCCTATCACAAACATGGTGAAGAGTTTCAGTCAACTCATATGGTGGACCATGAGGTTTATCTTGATGTAACCATTACGAAAAGACATTTCAGGATGTTGTTATGTGACCCAAAGCATTATCTATCATGCCATCTAACAGGAACTAAAAAACAGGCCTGATGTGCATGGAGGTATGATAAGCTTACCTCCACATATAGTTCTCTTCTGTGTAGACTGGTCTCGTCAAGTCAGGATAACAGGAGGGGCGGCGCCATTTTGTAGGTTGTTGTTCATATTAACATCAAATGCTTAAGATGTGCAGGAGTGGCTTCTCCTTCCACTTTGAAAAGTAGTAGACTGATTGAGACAAAAAGGAGTTAACATTCAATTGAACAGATTAACATTTGTGTATCTAATTTTGCTACACAGGGAAGGCCAGGAAATGAAGGATAACGTTTAGTAGAGTTATTACAAACTTAGTATTTAGTTCAGAATTCAGGCATGTCATGATAATATCAATGAGATACAAAATTTCAGTAGGAAAGTTAAGGTTTCAAAATAAGTTCAGTCTTTAAAGTAGAAGGCATGAAATAAATGCAATCACTAGGATACAGACGGTAACAATTAAAATTCAGTCAGGCATATGCATCAAGATAGGATTTTGTGAGTCCTTAATTGCGAATATTAAGGATTCGCAATTAAGGACTCGCAAAATCCCATGCATGTAGGAATCGCTATAATAATAGCGATTCCTACACATTCCTTATTTGCGACTCGCAAATAGCGACTCGCAAATAAGGAATAGCTTCCCATTCATTCCTATGGGCCTACAGGCCCATAGGAATGAATGGGAAATTGCGAGCGCAATTTGCGAGTACCAATTGGTACTCGCAAATTGCTCATGCAATTTCAAGGATGCAAGGGTGTCAAAAGGACACCCTGTTGCACCCCTGAAATTGATCTGTGCACAAATGTTGCACACACACAAGTCCCAAGCACATGTGTGTGTGTAACCTACAACTTTGAAAAATGCCCTTTAGGGCATTTTTCAAAGTTTTTGCAAATTACCAGGAAGTTCAACTTCATGGTAATTTGCGCCCCCTAGTAGCGAAATCGCTACTTCAAAGTGGTTCTTGCATTGCATTTAAGGAATCGCAAAATGCGATTCCTTAAATGCAATTGCAATTTGAGAACTCGCAATTAATTGGGAATTCTCAAATTGCGAGGGCCTTGACCCTTGATGCATCGCAAAGCTAATTTTGTGATCGCAAACGGACGATTTTTGAGAATCGCACCGTTTGCGATCGCAAAAATCTTTGATGCATGTGCCAGAGTGTTCCTTAAGGAAACTCTGATTCTCTTCACTAAACATGAATGAGCTTTAAAAATCATCAAGCTAAAAGTCTTAGTAGAGTTTAGGACACCTGAAATCATCTACTCTGAGCTCTAAATTAATTAGAGTAGGGACTAGTTCTAGGCATAGGTGTCTAAACACGTTTGGGAAATGTGGGAAGGTGTCAGAATTGCAGAAACTTCTGCAGAAGTATTCCAAAGAAGGGAATATGTGCCAGCATTAAGCCACACTAAAACAGGAACAAGGGAAGCAGATAGGTCTGTGCCTCTCAAAGTCCAAAATAATCTGTTGGGAGAGTGAACTGTGTTAACACCAGGATACAGGAAAAGTATGAGATTCAGATGGTGTTATCCGGCTCATACCACCATTATCCAATGAGAAAACAGAGTTCAGGTGCTTTGGAACATAGATCCCAATTCCCAGCGTGTCGGCTAAGACAGTCGTTCTCAGCCTCATCATTCCACTCCTGGTACGTGCTGAATAGGAGGCTTTCTTGTAACATGTTAGATCTTCATGTTCTTGCCAAGATTTCTTTCTCAGCCTTGCTATTGCTAATACATTGTCCTCCTAACTCTGGTTAATGAAGCCTTGAGAAGGCACCTGCAAGGGAAAAGTTATTACAAGCAGAATGAGAAAAGACAACAACGCGTTAAAGAAATGCAGGCCTAGTCAGGCTAACTTTAATATGGAACACTAAATGTGCGCGTTTAAATATGTGGATATATGTGCACGTACAACTACCAATAAATGTAAAACGTTATTATTCATTCAGGATTACACTCATGTTATACTTTCATTAAATGCAATATAACTCAGAATATGCAAATATAAAAGTGAATGAGAACTACATGTTATACATTATTTATGAAAACAGAGCACACGTATATGGACGATTCTCTAGTTTCTATAGGGAATGCATTTCTGTTGTGTGAATTGTAAGAAGTTGGCCTGGTATATGTTGTCCACTAATTAAAGTAGCCACCTTGCACCAGTCCAAACGACCCTTATGGTCTATGAGGTCAAAGAAAAGCTTTAGAAAGCTATCCTTGTGGTAGCTGTGGAGAGAGGCCTTCAGGCTTAATCTTGAAGGAATGTAAAGCAGCTTGTTTCACCAGAATATCACCTTTAGTATTAACTAAATGAAAGGAGAACCACCCAGTAGTTATAAAAATATGTATTTATTTATATAATACTCTCTAGTATCCTCTACACGAGGGTACAACACAAAGCACACAATACTTTAGCAGAGAAACAGTTGTAAGTAGCACAAATCACAGTGAGCTTGAGGGGGAGACCAAACCATATACTAAAATAGTGGTATAAGAACCACGACTGGAGTCATGACAGTGTCTAGAACACGTAGAATTGCTGGGAACCCAAGGAACCACCCAAGGTGAGTAAAAAGGGACCCCAAGGAGGACGGGTGCAGTGTGCTACCACGACCGCGGGCTCTGTACAATTCTATGGGGAAGTCGCGGTTACGATTTTAAAGTTTAAGGACCCTTCTAGGTGGACTTTGAGGAAACCCTTTGGAACTTAGGAGGTTGGAGAGCCACCCCACCCGTGGATACCATAGTACCAGAGTTACCTATCCCAGAGGAGCCGGGTGCATAGGCCTGGAGTGCTGTCGGAAACCGCAGTCATTCTCAATGGAGGGCTGTGAAGAAGAGCTTCTGCTGGGAAAAGTGTCCGTAGTAAATCCAAGAGTGGATTTGTGATGGAAGGAACCTGAAAGCAGAAGGGACAGAGCCGGGGTCACTTCAGGGTGACCAGGGGCTTGGTAGACGAATGCCCACCGATGTCGGGTACTTCAGGTGCGAAGAAGGGATGCTTGACTCTGTAGCCACGAGGTCTAGGAAACGTCACGGACAGCCAGATGCGAGCTGTCCCATGAAGGATGTCAAGTGCTGAGGGGTCAGTGTTCGGCTGGAGCACCAACAAGCCTTGGCAACAGCAACCCATGCAGGAAGGTCAAGCAGGTTACAGTGTGGAGCAGCAAGGTCCAGGGGACTCACCAAGCAATGGGAAGTCAGGGCATGTCTGGATCAACCAGGAAAGCCCGATAGAAATTAAGATGACCCTCAAGAGGACCCACAGGTCGAATGACCAGGAGTCGTGAGGGGACCTCGAGCAAGATCACAAAGTACCAGCCCATGGAGCACTTGGTGCGAGGAGGCCGGAGTTCTTTGGTGGAAATACTGCTCAGGAGTTCAATGCACAAGCTCGGGAATTGCCAACAAGCATATCCACTTGCTAAGGTACGCGGTGCACAGGGGTTCGGGTTATGCGGTCCCCACGAGGGATACTGGCCTCAATCTTGGTGAGAGGGCAGCTCAACCTCAAGGAACTTCAGAACCCACCTCCTGTTTTGTTGGAGCCTTTGGAGTCCGCAGGAGCTCAGGATCAGCAGACCTGTCTGTTGCATTACGGTGCCTGCAAATGCAGGGGACTGACTCCTTCAACCCAAGGGAGATTCTTTAGTAGTCCTTAGTGCTCCACAGGTCCTGCACAGAGTCTGTATGGTGCAAGGGCACAGACGATGTTTTGGACGGAGAGGGAGACTAAGTCAGGCCACGCAAAGCCCAGTGAAGTCCAGAGTTTCCAGACGGTCGAAGGTCAGTAGTTTCTTGTTGCAGAATCTTGTCCACGTAAAAGTCCACGTAGAGTCTTACAGCCAGGTAAGCCCTTATGTACCCACGGGAGAGGGTTGGGGAGATTCAGGGGACTCTCCTAGGGGAGGATCAGGACAGAGGGGAGATTATTCCCATGTCCTTTGTCCAGTTTGGCGCCAGATCAGGAGCCAACGGCTCCCAGAACTGGTTTGAGCTGGACTATGCACAGGGACACCAAATGTGCCCCAGGTGCAGACTTTCAGGCACTTTAGAAGTGCACCCACCCAGCCCCAATACACTAAATCCTGTCTGCGAGGTGGTCACACCTCCCTGTGACAGGATGCCTATTGTGCTGCCTTCCTCTGCTTGAGCTTGGCTCAGCAGCATGAGGGCAGAAATGTGTCTCTAGTCGGCAGCATCCATTTTGTGCTGACCGGGTTGAGAAGGCTGGCAACGGAAAGACCAGTGACCCCACGAAGCTCACTTCAGAAGGGTGTAATCATACCTACCACACCAGTTAGCGGTGTGGAGGTATGATTCCAAGGTGTTTGATACCACACACAACATGTTTTGTTTCAGCCGTTTTCGAGATAGTGTTTACCGCGAGGTTATAATGCACCTCTACCTATATGTGTGGCTGAGTCACAGACAACCCGGGAGAATGGTCTCCGAAGACTTCAGAGGGTCTCTGCTCAAGCAGGGGCACCCTCTCACATAAAACCCAGCACCCTGCCTTCAGGATTGTTAAGGCCTGCTATAGGGGTGACTTACAAGTTTTAAGTGTGTGACCTATAGATATAGTGAACCTATATCTAAAGTAAGTGGTGCACGCAGCAGCTTACACAGGCTGCAATGGCAGACCTGTAGTTTCATTTTGCCTCTCATGGGTGGCATAATACATGCTTCAGCCCATGGGAGGCCTCTCGGGTACCTATGCCCTGGGTACATGTGTACCATATACTAGGGGCTTATAAGGGTTCCCCAGTATCCAATCTGTAGTGTACCAAAGTACATGGCATAATGTTTTAAGGAGAAAGCAGATAGTCTGGGGTCCTGATTAGCAGGATCCCAGTCAGGCTAGTCAAAACAGTGTAACATCAAGCAAAAAGTGGGGGTAAACATAAGAAGCAGATCCTAGTTTGCTACAAGGATGGTTCTAAAAGAAACGACATGTTTCATTTCACATTAATAATGTTAAGGCACACTGTGTATATATTGTCGAGTACATGTAAATAATGCACTTCTGTGACGTGTAAGGAAGGAGCCAAAATTACGCTGCTCCAAACACCCCTCTGATGGTAAATCTACCCATCACATCAGAATATAGATCTTATCAGACAGACCAGTTACAACTTCATGGGTTTCATAAACCTTCGTCTGAACCCCTCCAGACATTTATAATCATCATAATATCTGAACTGATTCTCTTCTAGTCCTGTCTGCTCTCTTTCTTTTCACTCCCCTCTTAGCTTGTGTTCTTTTTTTATCCCTTGCAGATTACAAACGGAAATATTCCACAAAGAGCAATTATCAAAAGGGGTCTTGAGATGCTACCTACAATTCCACTCCCTGAATTTCCAAACCATCTGCCTACAGCAATAAATCCATTCCTTATTGCTTCCCATGCACCTGTTGCTTTTAACCTCTTCAAAGCTTTCTTCAGATCAGTAATGTTCTTAATCTGCTTATTCAAGTCCTTCCTCTTATCAGGAATGCAGGTGCAGCACTGCAGGACCTTTAATATCTTGCTGATTCCTCCCTCCTTTGCAAGGAGAATGTCTAACGCAAGTCTGTTTTGCAACATCAAAGATCTAAAAGCTAGCATGTCAGTAAAACTTGCTAATACCGAGTCAGACGACTGTTTGTGGGGTGCTGAGTGCAGGTTAACAATATTTCAATTGAGTGGGGCACATAGACAGTGAGTGGATGACCAAAGACAACACTTTCGCACCTTTTAATGCTGACACTTGCAGCTGCCACAGATTGGAGACATGCAGGCAGCGCTGCTGCTACTGGCAAAGTAGGCAACTGGTCTTTCACTGTTGCCTTGTGACTGTGTAAGCCCTCCCTCTCACTGCAGAAAAGTGAAAACCCTTCATTGTATTTAGGCATTCTCAGTGTCAGGACACAACAGAGACTTTCTCTCAGCTCTAGGAAAGCAGACGTCATTCCAAAGTACCGGATCAGGCACATTCTTGTGTGTCAGTCTCTGTAAGGACATGGCCAGTAGGGAAAAGTTTGAGATCCACTGGCAACAGTAGCCCACCATTCCCAAGAACATCCTGATTTCTCTGTGTGTGGATGGCAGATTCATTTTCAGAATTGCCGAGATCCTTTCTTGTGACACCTTCCTTGCTCCCCTCTCAATGTGATGTCCGAGATGCAGAGCTTCTTTCTTATTTTGGGACACTTTATGTCCGTTCTCAGCTCAGTGGTTCAACAGGGCGATGGTATCTGTCTTACAATCTTCTTGTGTATTTGATGCAACAAACAGGTCGTCAATATACTGGACCAAAACTGAGTTACAAGGCATGATCAGGGACTCCAGATTCTTTGTAAGAATTTGATTGAAAATTGATTAACTCTCCCTATATACTTGTGGGACTGGGCACAATGCCAAAACAAAGCTGCCAACCCAAAATACAGAGAGGAACTGACTGTCCTCATGCAATGGTATGGAGAAAAATACTTGACAAAGGTCAATGACAGTGAACCACTCAGCCTCACATGGAATCTGAAATAAAATTGCAGCTGAATTCGGTACCATGGGACAACAAGGAACCACTATGACAATTTTCTCAGGTCCGGTACAATGCAGAACTTTTTGCTTGGTTTCTGTAAACTCATAATTGGGAGAGTTACATGGACTCCCCATGCTCTCTTTTAATATGCCTTGCTGGATCATTGAGTCAATCACAGGAGTTATCCTAGCCATAATTTCAGGAGTCAGATTATATTACTGGGTACTTGGATACCCTGCATTGAGTTTCTCTGTTATGCATTCGGGCTCAACACCTTTGATGAGACCTATGTCCTTTCCTAAAAAGTCCCAGACTTCATGGTTTCAATGTGTCTCTAAGATCTGGGGGCAAATCATATTTTGTCATCACTGGGTACTGCATTTGTCACCCCGAGTGGGAAGGGTATGCCCAGACGTGGCTCCCGTGCTCTCCATGCCACTGGAATCAAGCTATCCTGGCCGAAACTAGGATGCTTGTTTCCAGTCCAGGGAGGACCTGGCTTGGCAGTTCGGGCTGGACTGTTCCCATGAGGCATACGGTCAAGACTGATTTGCATATGGCTGGTTTCAAACTGGAACGGCATGGTGAGCAAAAAAACGATGGATTTAGTCCCAGATCTCTGTACTGGGGTGAATGTATGACATTGTTCTGCATTCTGTCCATCAACTGTTGTTTTTGCATTTGTCACCCCGAGTGGGAAGGGTATGCCCAGACGTGGGTCCCGTGCTCTCCATGCCACTGGAATCAAGCTATCCTGGCTGAAGAGGGGTGAAACCCCGAAACCGGTCCTAGGATGCTTGTTTCCAATCCAGGGAGGACCTGGCTTGGCAGTTCGGGCTGGACTGTTCCCATGAGACACAGGGTCAAGACTGATTTGCATATGGCTGGGATCAAACTGGAACGGCATGGTGAGCAAAAAACGATGGATTTAGGCCCAGATCTCTGTACTGGGGTGAATGTATGACATTGTTCTGCATTCTGTCCATCAACTGTTGTTTTTGCGCTTTCCTAAAAAGTCCCAGACTTCATGGTTTCAATGTGTCTCTAAGATCTGGGGGTAAATCATATGTTGTCATCACTGGGTACTGTGTGACGTTTGCATTCTGACTTGCAAGTTAAAAGGCAATGTCGTCATCATGAGTTTGAAATTCAATGCCTTTCGGGATAGAGTAGATTGTGTAATTCAGTTTGCACAAAAGGTGAAGCCCTAGCAGATTTACAAGACTTGAATAACACACCTCAAATTGGTGATTCTCATCAAAGGGCCCTACTTTACAGGTTACTGGGTTTGTCATTTGTTTGTTTGCGACTCCCACAACTTGGATTCTTTTTCCCAAGAGGGGTAGGTTGGCAACCTCTGCTGTTCTAACAGTAGAGTGGGGAGCACCAGTGTCAACTAAAAATGACATGGGGTGGCCATTCACCTCACCTTCCATGAATGGACAACTCTGGTATACCTCTATGCTTGTGCCAAGCACTCAATCCTCCTCCCCTCTCAGGCACCGTCTTTGAGACTCATCAGAATTGTAATCCTCAAATGCTTCTATCATAGGGAATTGTTGAAGGCTATCCTGATTCACAAAAGGATTTTTTTTTTACAGTCTGTACTTGATTTGGGTTAAATTGGTGAACATTTACATTTTGTTGTGGCAGTTGGGATTATGGAACCTGCATTACTGGATCTTGGGGCACACACGAATTCTGCACTCTCTGCTTTTGTACATTGTGCGTCTGAACACGATTATTATTTTGGGGTTGCACAAATCCATTATTTTGAACCTGATTCCCTCAACTAAAATGACATTCCCTTTTCCAATGCCCCAATTTGCTGTAAACATGACAAGGATTTGACTTCTACAAAGTCGCTACATCAATCCCAGTACTCAGGCCAATGGGAACACCACAATCTCTACCCTGCTGTTGAAACCCATTTCCACCTTGCATCATAGGAACTCCCTGCTGATGCACTCCTTACATAGAACCAACATTCCCAACAAAGACTGACTCAGACCTCGTTGTGTGGCTTTCATCTGTGCCACCATCAACTTCTCCTTCAGTTCATTGTGTTTCATCTCCAATCCATTACTACAATACTTTGCATACCTCAAGATCTCATCAATTGACTTATTCTGCCAACAAATCAAATGCTGTTGAATCATCATGCTAATTTCTGGTCTCAATCCCTGCACAAATATGAACACAAAATGTCCCATGTCTTTGGCTTCAATAGTCTCTGTACCGCTGTACTGCTTAAACGCTTGCAGCAGTCTCTCATAATAATAATGTAATTACTATTTGGAGTCTTAGGTTGTTCTGTCAATGTTGAGCTATTCAATATCTTTAGGGGATAACTTCGGTTTTAAAAATGTGATCATCTGCTGATACTTTTTCATCACTAACATCAATGGAGCCTTTGTCACAGGGTGTCTCATGGGCTCTTTGGCAGGCCATTCTACAGCCACTTTACATTAATCCTGTAAATCACTTTGAACTACAATGTCAAACGAGGTAGTCAGTTCTGTCCATCAAACCTTTGAAATCTTAACAAACCAATCAAACCTTTTGTACCATTCCACTGGCTTATTGCTCAATCTCAGGAAATCATTTGTGAATGATGCAAGATCACTTCTATTGCAAGCCAGATAGACATAATGTCCACCAGGCGCTCCTCTCAATAGGAAATTTAACGCACCCTCTTTGTCTTCTATGGATGAAGGCAGATCTACCCTTGGCTTCTTTTGTTCTTTCCTTTTCGTCCAGCAACACCACAACTAAACTGAAGATTAGTAAGATTTCTTGCATTAGTCGAGCAAAAAATGGCACCACAAAATCAATCCTCACCTGGCTTTAGGAGCAGTCCTACTGGACATCACTCTACATAGGCTTAGACAAAAGTAATTGCCGGCAACTTAAACACCAGTGATCATAGTGCAACTTCATTCAACTCAAGATCAGAGGCCGTTCCAATTGAGGTAGAGCCGGGAAGTCCTCATCGAGTGTACAGATTAGACCCTCCGTAATGCATATCTCTGGTCAGGCTGCACTAGCTGATTTAGCAACGAACTCTGTACTAACTGCATTGCCTACACCGGCAGCAAGTTGTGATGGAGCAAGGACTCGTGTAAAAGAGACTTGCTCGGATGCGATCCTCTCATATAATTCATAATACGGTATTAAATATGTTTTGTGTAAACTAATATGCACCACATTCCATACTCTAGCCAGAACGACACTTGCATATGTGTTTTACTAGCAAGTACCTCGAGTGAAACTTAAGATGGCTGCTAGTGCTAACGCGGGAAACTATACTGCGCATGCGTCAACTACATCTACGTAGTATGATGATCTTTTGCTTCGAGGGAAATATTATAAGTAAATGGGATTAGAGTAGAAATATGTGGTGTACAGTGAAATCATTTTACTTTGATTTTAATATGTTTCTTTTTGACCTCTCTATTAGTTCGCATTTGGGCCTACGTGCGATGCTAAAGCCAATACTTCACATGACTCCTCACGCAGGCACAGAAACAAAAAGCCAGAAGCCATGATGCTGTCATTGAAACCCGTCCAAATCCAACTTGTAACATGTCCTGGGAACCTGATGGACATCCTCAGTGCTGAATGGAAGTGAACGCTAAATGTATACATTGTTGTTGATAAAAATGTGAATACGGGTGGGAAATAAAGCTTGGGAAAATAAATTAATGGGCGGTAATATTAAACAAAGAACTAAAGAAAATTTTTAAACTTAGCATGGTGTGCTGATCCTTCCCCCTTGCCTGTCCAATCAGAATTAGGAGTTTCATAAAGTCGAAACATTAATGGGTGGTTCATGCCATTACAAAAGTATAATTGAGGTAGTTTAGTTAGTTAGATACAGCTCGTGTTGCTGAGATGCTAAGAGACCTGGATGCTGTCCTAGAGCTGAACAAATGCTGAAGAAGAATCGAATTGCAGAACTTAGATCCTAAACTTAATTAAAATTAGAAGAAGATTGTGGAAGAATCGAGGAGGAAGATAGTGTCAGAGAGGGGTGCAACGCAGGCGTCGGATCTAGAAGAGGTCATCTATCCTGTCCTGTAACCTGTCCTGAAGCTTTGTCACCTGATCTGTCCCAGGGGACCTTCCCAGCGCCTTGGCCAAGGGGTTGGTTTCCACACCATACTAGGCAACTATATTTCTGTGTAGTATGTCATTGTACTGCTCTCTTTCTTCTCTCCTCTCCAGGTACTCTCATTATTGGTAATATTGTTTAAATAGATGATTGACCTAATTGATCAAAGTGTCTTTCTTCCTTGGAGAAACGGAGTTCTTACTGTATATGAATTTGCTCTCATGAAATTAACCAGATAAGCATTTAAAACTTTCCCGAGTCTGTGATTATTTCAAACCAGAAAGAAATTAGATTTATGTAATTTCACCATCAACTAGTTCCAACTTAAAGGTCCATTGACCAGAGGAAAGAACTTTTTGATCAGTGAAAGATTAGTTAAATTAGCAGGTAACCAATCTAGAGAAATCATAAAAATTGACCCTAGTGGCATTTACTAGCCTATGTGACTGTGTGTGAGTTTATGGGCCCAGGTGAATATATGGTAGTTGAATACCTGAGGTTGGTAACATGCAGGATCAGTTTTCTGGTAGCAGAGCTATGGTTTTATTTACTAGTTTGGTGATTTATGTTTTAAAACCCGTTTGTCGTTGTTTTATGTTGTCTGGAAATTCCTGGGAAGTGAATAGCGGGTGGTAAATGGAAGCCACACTGCAGTGAGGTTACTCATCTGTTGGAAGAACACTGAGAAGCTACGCAGGGCTGGCAGTGTTAAGTTAGGGACAATTTTCGTATAAAAGTGAGAGTGATCGAGAGCAAAAGAGTTCGCTGGTGAAACTTTGGTGTTATATCACCTAGAAAGGGTAACGCTGAAGGAGTAACAGGTTCGTTGGAGCTTGAGTTAAGGGTAAACGGAAGGGTTTTACTCGCAGTGTGTGAAGAGTAAGCTGAAGGTTTTACTCGTAGTAAAAGAAAACAACTATCCTTTGGTTTTAGTGGAACAGAGTAGCAAATGTTTTTATGTTGTTATTAATGAAGATTTTAAGAAAATTGTAAGAAAATAAGTTTTCGTGTTACCTTGTGAAGGAGGGGTCAGTTGCTGGGGTGGCACTGACATTACAGAGGGCCGCGCTGGGATTGGTTGAAACAGTGGGCGGGTGAATGACATGAAATTGTAAAGGAGGGGTCAGTAGAAAGGAGTGATACTGATGTCACAAAAATGCCGCGCTAGTATTGGCTAGACGAATAGCGTGAGCCCGAGTTTGATTGGTCAAAAGAATAAAAGCCGCGCTGGGATTGGTCAAACCTCGAGTGTGAGGAAGGATCTAATTGGTTGTCAAAATAGAAGGAGTAATAGTATTGGATAGTGGAGTCTGCATGTGGAAATACGATCCAACACTAATTGGGAATCGCTCAGACAGGAGATATTTAAGATTTGCCAGAGACGAATATATAAAAAGATCTTCACCAAAAATGTACGGAGAAAAGAGAAAGATGTCATTTATGCAGAAAATTAAAAATTACTTCAAGAAAGATAAACCCATTAAGACTAGAGAAGGAATTCTTATTCCACCTCCAAAAACACCCGCATCATTTATGATGATGGGGAGAGGCTACCATACCTGTGTGTGGTTAGAAAATTGGATAGAGTATACCAAAAGTGGATGAGTGTTAGCTTTCCCAGAAAATGGTACGTTCAATGGGAGAATCCTTCATAATTTGAGAATGTGGATGAATGAATTAGAGCCCAGACCTGGATTAACACAGTATGAGGCATTAGAAGAATGGGAAACTGAGTCATTTGAGCGCAACAGATCAAGAAGTAGCAGAAGTTATAGAGGATGTTTCCCTAGACAGGTGCACGAATTACGAGAGAGTCAGATGAAACAATGGAGACAAGCAATGGTTACAGAAGACTGTATCCTGTATTATTGGCAGAGGAACAGTCAGGAGGAAAGTGTACAGGAAAAACTAAACATTTAGCAATGACAGGTTGTGGGGAGTCAGAAGATGAGTTTATGAAAGATATTTTAACGAAAAACCCACCGCCATATCAGGAAGGAACTAATAGAATTACTCCAAGTGCCCCTGTCTTGGGAACACCTTTGGTTCCACAGATTATACATGACCCAATGAATGGAAGGGTACTTCAGGAAAAGGGAAGAGAAGCAATGAATAAAAATAGAGAAAAACTGATACAGAAAATACCCCCATTGAATACACATCCTGAAGCACTGACTATACCAGTGACTATAGGTCCAATTGTTCCATTATATGGGGATAAAGTGAACTGTCCCAAACCAACAACTCCCGCAATCGAACCTAGAAAAGAAAAAACAATAATTGATGATCAAGCCAGTGAATGTGATTCGGTAATTTCCTTAATGGATTTACCGATAAGAGGATAGATAAATGAAACCCCGAGAAGAGTTGCACCTAGTTGTTCAAAATAAATACACTTAGAAACATCTATGGGAACTAAAGGTACTACAATAGTATCCCCAGAAGAATTAGAAAGATGGGCACAGGGAATGGATAAGCCAAAACAACCAATAAAGATTAAATGCTTACAATGAAGAAGAAATATTGTTTATTTGTAGAAGCATCACTAGAAATGCAAAGACATTTAATGAGAAATTGACAGATCTTGCTTCCGAAATGGGGATTGAAATAGGGAGATCGAAAATACTACAGAAGCCATATAGAGCAGAATTTTCTGATAAGGATTTGGAAAACATGAACGTGTCTGGAAGGAAATTACAGATTAAAGAATTAATTACCATATTACAAAAGTGGCGAGATCTGGACAAGTGGAAAGCTAGGTGGATGAGGAAAAAGGAAGAAGCACAGACTAACCGATCGACATCTGAATTTTTATTGAAAGAAACCGGAACGGCAGAAAGATTGTGTCCAATGAGAGAAGTTCCAGGAGGGGGATATGTACATGTTCCATGGACTCGACAAGATATTTTGTCATTTACTAATGATTTCCCAAAGTTAAAAGAAAAACCTGTTGAATGGTACCGACAGGTTGAAAGGTTTCTGAAGGTTTCAAAGGTTTTGTTGAAAGATTTGGATGGTCTATTTGACATAGTGGTGCCTGTTGATTTATGGACAGAATGTAAACTCACAGTTGATTGGTCTTGTGAAGAGTACCCAAGAGATGAGAAAACAGAAGCCCCTTCAGAAGAGGTAATGAAGAAGTATCACCAAGTGATCACTTTCTTGAAAGGAAAAATCACACAGAAAGAAACAGATTGGGTAAAATTAGATAGAACAACACAAGAAATAAATGAGACTGTATATGCTTATTATGAGCGTCTATTACAGGTGTTCAAGTAGTATAGAGGTTTTGAGAATATCGGAGACAAAGGCATGGGTCATTTTGTATATCGTTTTGTGTCAGGTTTAAGACCAGAAATCTCCCAGATGATTCAGCAGCACATTTTTTGCTGGCAGTCAAAACCTATAGATGAAATCTTAAAATACGACAAGTATTGCGGAGACGATATTGGAAATAGACGTAAAAAGCTGGAGGAAAAAGTGATGTGGGCACAAGTGAAATTGGCAGAACATCAAAAGCTTAAATTAAATAGTCAGACTGATGATCATGTGAGACGACAGGGTCAGAATGATAATAATGGGGGAAAACAAAGAGGACGAATGAATAGGGAAAAAGCAATGAAAAAATGTCCTTGTCATGGGTGCGGAAAATTGGGACGTTGGAAAAACAAGTGCAAAAATATTCAGAATAATAATGGTCCAAATCAAAATTTAAATCCACAGACGCAGAATGAGGTGATAATGAGTCAACCGCAGCAGGTTGTAAATCCACAGAGTCAGTTGCCACCTGCCCCTATGCCAAATTTTGTGAACAGAGCAAAATACAGTGCAGACACCAGATTTCCAGGAGAAAGTGGTAAGAAAAATTCTATAACTTCACAGTTTTGTTTGCAGAATAGTTATCTTTCCGAAGATGAACAATGACAGTGCCTGAGGGGGGAGGAAGAGGAGTGCGTACTTGGCGCATCCTTACCGGTAGATCAGTCAGGTCCATATATTGATGGTAAAGTAGAAGGAAAGGATATTACCTTTTTGTTGGACACTGGTGCTACCCGTTCTACTATGAGAACAGCAGACATTCCAAACCTACCCCTCTCGGGAGAAGCCGTCCAAGTAGTAGGCGTTTCTAATAAACAGATCAGAACCCCAATTACAGAACCAATGGAGGAGCAAATTGGCAACTTCAGGGAAATGCACAAGTTTGGGGTGTGTGATTCCAGTCCTGTAAACTTGCTAGGGAGAGATTTATTGTGTAAAATGAATTGCACAATATTTTGCACACCAGATGGTGTCGCAATTCAGACCCCTGATGAAGAAGGGGTCTATAAAATAATGTTAGCAAAACAAGACACAGAGGTAGACGAGATGTATGCATTAATGACAAAATATGATTTACCTGACGAATTAAAAACGACTGTGAACCTAGAAGTGTGGGATTTTACAGGGAAAGAAGTAGGGTTGATGTCAAATGTAGACCCAGTGAAAGTGACTGTGAAGGAAGGTGCAGTTTATCCAAATACTCAACAGTACAAGATGAGTCCTGAAGTTAAGGCAGGTATTGCAGCAGAAATTGATCGAATGATTAAACAAGGTATTTTGAAGGAAATCATGAGCAGTCCTTGTAATTCGCCTATAATTGGCATTAAGAAACCTGGCGGGAAATACAGAATAGTCCAAGATTTACAAAAAATCAGTAAAATTGTAGTGCCTTATTGTCCCATAGTGCCAAATCCAGCAGTGGTTTTAAATCAGATACCCTGGAATGCAGGATTCTTTACTGTAATTGATTTATGCCAAGCATTTTTCTCCATCCCTTTACACCCCGACAGCCAGTATCTCTTTTCGTCTAAGTTTGAGGACCGTATTTTAGTCTGGAATCGAGTTCCTCAGGGGTACACAGAAAGTCCATTGATATTCAATCAAATTTTGAAAAAGTGGAGGAGCCTAGCGCGCATCCAAGATGGTCGCGTGAGCACAGGGCTCCCCGGACCCTTGCTGCTCCTCGGAATTTATCCTGAGAATATCCTGATGTGGTTTGCAGAATCTGACAGATGAAGACCGGCTGAGCACGTATCTCTTTTCAGAACTCGAATCGGACCTGGGAATCCTGAGTTGTCGTTCTTCGAACTTTTGGGACCCACCCGACGGAGGTGCCCGGGGCGAGGGTGAACCGTGGAGCCGTGTCGTAATTGAACAACAGCGGCTGCAGTGCGGTGCCAGTGGCCGCTCTACCACTTTCGGTTTCACTTTCGGACTTCAGGGGGCTGGCCTGCGAATGCAATTGATGTGGCGGGGTGTTTCCTTGGCCTCTGCGCGAGGCCTTGTCTCCACCTGCTACTAGAGTGCCCGTCGCCTCGGGTCCCCCCCGCACCGTTACATTGTGGTCTCTGTGAGAAGCTGGTCTGCGGTGCCGGTGCCCCCTACGACTCTTGATCGGAGGTCCCCTTCTGTGTCCGTGACCACATGGGGGGCAAGGGGGGCCCTGAGGGGCGTAAGACTAAGGCCTCCCTCCGCGGGGGACCGGTCCAGGCCAACAACATGGACCGCTACACTCAGGGCAGAGGGTCCCCTGGAGCGACCGCCCCCCCCCCGGATGCCGTCGGTGGTGGCACGACCGTCTCTCCGGAGCTCTCCCTGCAGGACATCATGGGCGCCATTGATGGCATCAGGGAAACCATCGCCACGCAATACGAGGCCCTGGCCCGTAAAATCGACACGGTGGCAATCGATGTCACCTTAATTCGGGCAGATCTCTCCAAAACTAATGAGAGGGTTCAGGCTCTCGATGTGCGGACCTCCACCCTTGGTACGGATGTGTCGGACCTGCAGGCCGCGCTTGGTGACATTAAGGCGGTCAACGACCAGATGGCCCGGCGGCTGGAGGACTTCGAGGGACGGGCCCGACGCAACAACATCCGTGTCATAGGTGTACCGGAGCCCTCCGACAGCCGCCCGGTTGACCTCCTGGTTGAGGAACTCATCCTCCAACAGTTGGCCCCTGCAGGCCTAAGTAAGTTCTTTGCCGTGGAGCGGGCCCATCGAGTTCCGGGCGGTCGGCCACGGCCGGGGGCCCCCCGAGGCCTATCGTGGCCAAACTGTTCTACTATAGAGACCGAGATGCGATTCTGCAGGCCTCACGGGTCCACGGCCCGGTGCGTTATGAGAACTCATCCATTAACTTTTATCCGGACTTTACCCAACTTGTCCAGAAACAGCGGATGGGATTCCAGGGGGTGAAGCGCCGTCTCCGTGAACTGGGCCTAAGGTACTCTATGCTCTACCCTGCAAAACTCCGAGTGGAACATGAGGATCGGACTGCCTTTTTTGACTCTCCTGTGGCCGTGAGTGACTGGCTGGACTCGCTGCCGGACAGAGGTGACCGTCCTGGGCCCTCTGCGGGCGCCGAAGGTGACGGGCCCCCTTTGGAGTGACTTTTGGTCCTTGATTTTGCCATTTTGCATTGTTCAGCTGGGTTTTATTTCTTTTATTCATTTTGTCTCATTAGGACCTGTGTGGGGGGCGGGCGGGGATGGGTCCCTTTCCTCCTCCGGGGTCTTTTCGTAGAATGGGGTTAGTAGGGCGACAGGCACACTGCAAGTTGGGGGGGTTTTTAGGCCCGCAGGGGTGCAGGGTGGGGGGAGTTGGATTTGGGGGGGGGTTGTGGGGAGGGAGGGGTTGTTTTGCTGTGTGTTTTTTGTTTACAGGGCGAGGTATTGATTATTGTCCAGATACAGGAACTGTGCTACTGACTGGGGGGCCTTTGCTCTATTGGAGGGGATGGGGGGGGGACGGGTTGAGACTGATGTCATGGAACGTCAATGGGTTGGGGGATCGTATCAAACGGGGTATAGTACTGCAGTATTTGCGTCGTCACACTCCTGATGTGGTGTTTATCCAGGAGACGCATCTGGTGGGCAATGTCTGTCATGCAATGAACAGGGGGGGATACCGCCTCGTTGCCCACTCTGGTTTCACGACTGGTTCCAGGGGGGCGGGCATTCTCCTGCGATCCTCACTTCCGTTGGATATCACTAGGGTAGTCTCTGATGACAGAGGGCGCTACGTGTGTCTGACTGGGAGGTGGGAGGGGCAGCCCCTTTCCCTGGTCTCAGTTTACGTCCCCCCGGGCCTCCAGAACTCCACCTTCGCTGACTTGGGTCGAATGCTGCTTGAACTTCCGGATGGTCTTTTGCTTATGGGCGGGGACTTTAATTCGGTGGTTTCGGGTGACCTGGATCGTCACCCACCCAGGGCCCTCCCCGCTGCCCAGGCATGGCTTGGTGGCCTGCTGGAGACCTTCGACCTGGTAGATAGCTGGAGATTAATGCATCCGACCCAATGTCAGTACACTTTTCACTCTGGGGCGCATGGGAGTCTTTCTAGGTTAGACTATTTCCTTATGCCCGCGGCACAGACTGGTCGGATTCGGGAGGTTAGGCACCTGGCGCGGGGTATTTCCGATCATTTCCCGCTGTGGCTGCTCTTTGACGCCGAGACGCGGTCTCCAGGGCGGATTGCTCCCATTAACCCGTGGTACCTGCGAGACCCTATGACTCGCGACAGCCTGGTTAAGGCTATGGACCAATACTTCCTTGAAAACGAGGGGTCGGTGTCGTCCGCAATGTCCCTGTGGGAAGCCTTTAAAACCGTAATCCGTGGACACGCCCTCTCCCAGATAGTGGTGGCTAAGAAGCTCAAGAGTGAGGCAGTGGTGAAGCTGGAGACTGACATTTCGGGGCTGGAGTCGGCCTTGGAGACAGGTGTCACTCCGGACGGGCTCCATGCCCTCAGCCTGAAACAGTTTGAATACAGGTCTCTTGTCACTGACGCCGCCAAAACGTTGTATAGGGAGCAGCAGGGTCGATTGTATGATGCCGGGGACAAGGCGGGAAAGTTGATTGCGTGGCTGGAGAGGAAGGAGAGAGTGAACCGTGTGGTCCCGGAGCTGTGTGTCTCGGATGGAGTGTGCGTGACTGAGCCTGGTGAGATTGTGGAATGTTTCGCTGACCACCTCCGGGCCGTGTACTCCCCGGTGACTGATAGGGACGAAGAAGACTCTCGCCTTATGCTGAGGGATATTGCTTTGCCCGGCCTGTCTGTAGAAGACCGTGAGCAGCTGGACGCCCCCTTGTCTGTAGATGAAATTGCAACGGCGATTCGGTCCCTTCGTTCGGGCAAGGCGATGGGTCCCAACGGGCTGCCTATTGAATTATATAAGTTGCGCCCGGATAAACTCGCGCCCTTCCTCCGTCGTATGTTTCAGGAGTCCCTTGAGGCAGGCTCCCTTCCTGACGACCAACGTCTGGCAACGATAGTCGTGATCCCTAAGGACGGTAAGCCACGAGATCGCTGTGCCTCCTACAGGCCTATTTCGCTGCTAAATGCAGAGCCTAAAATCCTGGCGAAAGTCCTTGCCAATCGTTTGTTGAGCGTCATCTGCGATTTGATTCATCCTGATCAATGCGGCTTCATCCCTCACCGTAACACCGCTCTTAACTTGTGGCGTCTTCACGGCGCCCTCGCCAGGGCGGAGTACCTCTCCGAACCAGCAGTGTTGGTTTCCTTAGACGCCACGATGGCCTTTGACACCATCGAGTGGCCATTTCTCTGGGCTGTCTTGACCAAATTCGGCTTTGGGGAGGGATTTCTTGGCTGGGTGAAGCTTCTTTACACGGGACCCATGGCTCAGGTGGTAGTTAATGGGCGAGTCTCTCGGCCCTTCGCTCTCGGTAGGGGTACGAGGCAGGGGTGCCCGTTGTCCCCTCTGCTCTTTGCTCTTGCCTTGGAGCCGCTCGCTGCTTGGCTCCGCTGGGAGCCCTCGCTCAGAGGGATCCGGTGGGCCCCGGGTTTCGAGGATCGGGTCTCGTTGTATGCGGACGATATTCTCCTGTATCTCACCTCGCCGCGGCAGTCGCTTAATGTTCTCTTTGATGTTCTGACTTCCTTTGGGAGAAATTCGGGTCTAACGATCAACTGGTCTAAATCCTGTGTCTATCCTATCTCCGGTGACCCCCCTCTCTTGCCGCCTCGGCTTCCGATCCAATTATCTCTGTCCGGCTTTAAATACCTGGGAATATACGTCTCGATGGACCCGGTGGCTCGCTATGAGCAGAATCTCCTGCTTCCACTTCGTCGTTTGAGGGAGGACACGGCTCGGTGGTGTAGGCTGCCCTTGTCCCCGCTGGGTCGGGCAGCACTGTTTAAAATGATGTCCCTTCCCAGATTTCTCTATGCACTTCAGAACTCCTTCGATGTTATTCCCGTGTCCTACTTTCGGGAGGTGGAGAGCCTGCAGAGGAGACTGGTGTGGGACGGACGGGCGCGTATCGCTCTGGCAAAGCTTACTCTCCCCTGGTACGACGGAGGCATCGCGCTTCCCGACATTCGCAGGTATTATTGGGCCTCACAGCTGTCGGCCATTAACCATGCCACGTATGCGCCTGGCCTGAATCCGGCGTACGAGATGGATAGATTCCTGCTTCCCGGCGGGAACTATAACAGGGCACTTTACTCCAGCTCGGCTGGACGGACCCTTACGGGCCCTACTAAGATTGCGGTACGGATCTGGAAGGCGGCCAATGTAGCCTTGGGCTGGAGTGAGCGATTAACATGTGCTACTCCTCTGTTTGCCTCCGACCGCCTGGGAAGCCTCTGGACAACGAAGGGGTTTGAACGTTGGGACACGATTGGTATTAGTAGAGTGGGAGACTTATGGATTAAGGGTGCTGTTAAAACATTCGCGGCGCTCCAGAGCGAATACGAACTTACGGAAAGGGAGTTCTTCCGCTACGCCCAGATCCGGCATGCCCTGCTCTCTGTTTTTGGGGAGGGGACCAATATCCCGGCTTCCTCGCCCCTCGAGGACCGCATACTCGATGGTCATGTCCCCGACAGTACTATTTCATTAATTTATAAAAAGCTTATCAATAATCGGGCTGACCTCTTGGTGCGCCTCCGGGAGGCGTGGACGGGAGATGGGGTGGAACTGGACGACGAGGACTGGCAGTCCGCTCTGTCGTCCCCCAAGGAAGTGGCCATTCCAGCCCGTCTCCGCCTGGTCCAACTTAAGATTCTCCACCGAGTGTATGTGACGGGTCCCCGTTTGGTCTCGATGGGATTTTCTGAAGACGGGCTCTGTAAGCGGGGATGTGGACTCAGTGCCACCTTTCTCCATATCCTTTGGGAGTGTCGCGAGGTGGCGGAATACTGGCGCCGGGTTCATGTGGTCATGGGACAAGTCACCGGGGTTGTGCTGCTGCCGGAGGTGCGTCGCTGTGTCCTGAATGTGTGGGAGCCCAATGATTATAACGCGGCTCAGACTCGGTGGGCGGCCCTGGGTAACATGATTGCCAAGAGAGATATAGCGCAGCTTTGGGGTTCCCAGCGGCCTCCCACCGTGTCCGTATGGAAGGAGAACATGGACTGGTGCATGTTCAGGGAGAAGACTGTGTATGTGGCTCGTGGTAAACCGGGGGCATGGGGTAGAATCTGGGGGCAATGGAACGCGTATCGTGGGGGTATCTGTGACCCCCCCCTAGTGGACACCGATATTGCCCTGTCCCCCTGACCCTTGATGGTTCCTTGCGACTTTTGGAAGAATCGAATATAGACGTTCCTCTCCCGTGACCCCCCCCCCGACCTATCATTACTCCTTCCTTTTAATAACTATTTGAAGGTCAGAAGTAGAGTCCCCCGGATGTAGCCTGACCCACAATTTTTGCCCTTACGCCTCGCCTTTTGTTTTTTATTTGTTATTTATGTTAAACTTATGTATCCTGCTTCCCTAGGACTATCCGGAGTCATGTACGGGGCTGGACCCCGGGAGTCGACTACTGCCTTAACATCTGTATGATCCTTTCGGAATCTAGCGGCCGGCCCTGGTGGTTGTAGGCCCATGCTTGTAATTGATTTATTGTTCAATAAAAAATTTCAAAAAAAATAAATAAAATTTTGAAAAAGTGTTTAGAAACTTTAGTGATGCCCCAAAAATCAGTCTTAGTTCAATATATCGACGACTTACTCGTCGCATCAAAGTCACAAGATGATTGTGTTACTGATTTGATTGCCCTATTAAATCATTTGGCTGACGGTGGACACAAAGTGTCACCAGAGAAACTGCAATTTTGTAGAACTGGAGTCAGATATTTAGGACACCAAATAGAACGAGGAGTGAGGAAAGTGACCCCAGAAAGAATAAAGATAATAAAACAAATGCAGTTACCACAGACCCAAAGAGAGATTAGGATGTTCCTTGGAGTGGTGGGGTAATGTAGGCAATGGATTGCAGATTTTTCGTTGTTAGCCAAACCTTTAATACAAATGACCAGGAAACGAGCAAAGGACCCAGTAGAATGGAATGATGAAAGCATGGAAGCATTTGTGAGACTACGAAATTGCTTGTGTGAAGCCCGCTCTAGGTATGCCAGATTATACAAAAGAATTTGCACTATTCTGTTGTGAAAGAGAAAGTTGTGCACTCTCAGTTTTAACACAAAGACATGGTTTAAGTCGACGTCCAACAGCATACTTTTCTGCTACCTTGGACCCTGTAGCGTCAGCATTACCTGGATGTTTGAAAGCAGTAGCTGCCACCTGTATGGGTCTGGAACAAAGTGAGTCAATTGTGATGGGACATCCTGTGAAGGTGTATGTTCCACATTCAGTTGAGATTCTTTTAACAAGAACACGAACACAGTACCTTACTCCTAGTCGAATGACTAAATATGAAAGAATCATTTTAGGATCTCCGAGAATGTGACAGTGGTCAGGTGTACTATGCTAAATCCTGCTACACTATTGCCAGATGTACATGGAGAGGAAGTAAGAGATGAGGTTGAGCATGACTGTTTGGATGTGACTGAATTATGCACTAGGCCCCGTCCAGACATACAGGAAGAGCCCCTGAAAGAATCGGAGCATGAGCTATTTGTAGATGGCCGTGTAAGAGGCATGAGGAAGGATGATCAAGTGCTGCTTATGCAGTATGCACATTGGCTGGAATAGTCGAAGCATCCTATTTACCAGGAATCAAATCTGCACAAGTAGCCGAATTGATAGCTCTGATTAACGCTTGCAAAATTTTGAAAAATTGGAAAGTAACCATATTTACTGATCGCCAGTATGGTTACGGGGTTGTGCATGATGTTGGCCAGCTCTGCAGAGAGATTTCATGACTTCTGCAGGATCCCCTATTAAAAATGGAAAATTCGGGAAAGAATTGCTAGAAGTAATCCAATAGCCAAAAGAAGTGGCAGTGGTCAAGTGTGCTGCACATCAGTCAGGAGGTGACTATGTGGTAGCTGGTAATCGATATGCTGACCAGGTTGCCAAGTACTGTGCCAGAAATAAATTGGCAGTAAACAAGAAAATTAAAACAAGTGGACTCAGCTGCCAACCTATGCTACTCTCAGGAATAGAAACATGGGAGGAAGTAAGACAACTGCAGGATGAGGTGGAAGTGAGTGAAAAGGAGGAGTGGATAAAAGTAGGATGTCAGAGAAGAACAGAGGATGACGTGTGGATTTATCCCGATGGCAGAACAGTGATGCCAGATTGTTTACTTTCACAAATGGCCAGAATGTATTATGGAGACACACACATAGGCAGGGATGCCATGATCAGGCTCATTAGACAGGATTGGTATAATCCGAGATATAGGGCTATTGAATAGAGCCTTTGCCAGAGATGTTTAACATGTCAACAAATAAACCCAGGCAGGAAGACAGTGGTCAGTTGGGGAAAAATTGGAAAAGCAGAAGGACCATTTGTGAGGTTGCAGGTAGACTTTATCCAATTACAGCTTGCAGAGGACTGCAATATGTTCTTGTTATTGTTTGTTTGTTTTCCCGGTGGGTGGAGGCGTACCCTACTAGGAGAAATGACAGCATAACAGTTGCCAAACTGCTGTTGAGGGAGCTAATTCCACAAATTGGTTTTCCAGTAACTTTGGAATCAGATAGAGGATCTCAATTTAATAATGAAATAATTCGATTAATCTGTGAAGCATTTAAAATTGAACAAAAACTGCACTGTGGATATCGCCCAGAGGCTTCTGGAGTGGTAGAACAAATGAATGGCGTAATCAAATGAAGACTGGCAAAAGTGTGTGCATCCACCTCACTGGAATGGCCAGATGCATTACCTCTTGATCTGATGGGACTCAGAAGTATTCCAGACAGAAACACAGGATTGAGTCCACATGAAATTATCATGGGAAGAGCGATGAGACAAGCATTTATACCAGGGCACAAACTGTTGAATATAACTGATGATTTGATATTAGACTATTGCAAAGGATTGGCTGACCTAGTGCGTTCTGTCTCTCACCAGGTTGGGAAAGACGCAGTTGCCAGGCAGCCGAATCAAGCACATGATCTGAATCCCAGTGACTTGGTAGTGGTGAAGAATCACACTCGAGAGTTGTGCCTAGCACCCAGGTGGGATAAGCCACATCAGGTTATATTGGTTACAACAACAGTAGTAAAGTGTGCAGGTATACCTAACTGGATACATGCCAGTCATACCAAAAGAGTACAAGCTCCTGACGAAGAGGGACCTCAATTAACTCATGCAGTTAAGGCTGCTGAAGGTTATGCAGCTGAAGGATCTAGAATAACAGATCCTGAAGTAGCTGACCAAGAACAACAAAGCACCCGTCAGGACGACTGGATACCAGTGGTTGACATACCCGAGGTGATTGTTAAAACAAGAAGCAGAACCAGACTAGAAAGACAGGAAAATAGAAAGGACCAGACAGTGAAGAAGAACAAGCTCAGGAAAAAGATAATAAAGCTATAGGAGACCCTGAGCAGGATCAGACAAGGAAAGAACAATATACTCAGACAGAGGTGAACCAATACATTCACGAATCTGAAGAGGGACAGATAGGTCTAGAAGAACAGGTTCAGGCTGCAGAAACCCAAAGTGCTGTAGGACCTGAGCAGGACTAGTTCGGAAAAGAAGAACAAGTTTAGGAAGAAGGAGAACAAGACAAAATACGACCTAAACAGGGCCAGATAGAGGAAGAGGAACATGTTCAGGCAGATGAAGTCACAACAAAAAATCCTGAACCAGGACAGATAGAGAGGGACTCTGAAGACGAAGGTCATCAAATTGTGCTACAACATAACGAAAATAAAAGAATACTTGAAAGAGACGAGGAAAGCGAAAGTGCAGTACAAGCCAAAAAGGTCAGAAAAGGTGATAATTGGCCAAGTGGTGTTAAAAGGTTAAAATATCGCTTAAAAACAATAAGTGAAGAACCTGAACAAGTAAATGAAGTCACTAGTCAAGCTCGGCAATTGAGTGAGAAACCTAGGTGAAGAAGCCAAAGACTACAAATTTTGAACAATAAGTTCAAAGGTCCTGAATGGACTTATGTGATTCTTGAAGAATTCGAGAATCTAGATTTGAATGAAGAAAGTGACGAAGAAATAATTGTAGAGCAGATTGATGAAGGAGAAGTGAGACCTCCTTGAAAAGCTAAAATATAAGTTCAACAAAAGCAAAGAAAAGAAGAGAAATCTTCTTAGTCCAAAATGACTGATGATAGGGTTGCTGAAAGACCCAAACAAAAGTGTATAAAGAAATGTTGTGTAATATGTATATGTAGTATCTTTTTAGTACTCATAATCTGGTTAGTACTAACCATAGTCATCCCTTATTTGATGGTGACAGAAAAGAAAATAACACAAACACAAATGAAAAGGTAGCTAACATCAACGGTGATAGAGTAGCATTAGAAGCACCGATGAGTTAGGCCTACATCACACTGTGACAAAAAATGACACTACTTTAAATGTATTCACAAAGTTATTAGTACAATATGTAGATACTATGGAGGTTAGTGATTGTTATGTGTGTATGAAATTACCAGCATCAGTAGCAGGTGTTACTTACCACCATTTACCATTAACATATGGTATTTCATGTAGTATATATATATATATATCAAGTTTATTTTATAGAACAGGAAAATTACAGTATTATTATTCTAACGTAGATGTGATTTTTTCAGAGGTTCCTATTCGAAAGAGTATGAATCCAGTTCTTAGTACTAAAGATGCACAGTTTATGGGTGAATATTTGTTAACTATGAAAACAATAGATATATCAGAAGCACACAAAAACAATCTAACATGTTCATTACACAAAGAAGAAAAGGTATTTTTGAATTTAGAGGAGATTTATACACCTGACAGGACTCATGCTGCGATGTCCCTAGATTTTGAAAAGAAAGGGATGATCTGCCTCCATAGATTAAAAACTGACTATAACAATGTATTTATTGGTTCCAGTGAATTTGAACATAATGTCTTAGTTATTGGAGGATGAGGACTAAAAGGTGGAACGGATCCAGTTTTTCTTGGAGTCTACTACTATGTGTGTAGGAATAAAGCTTACTTTAGGCTGCCTGAACGTTGGTATGGGAGTTGCGATTTTGGAATAGTATTCCCTAACATGTAAAGAAAATCACTGGAAGCGATGAAAACATAAAGGAACTAACATGCATAAAAAGAGCTAGTTTTTCAAAAATAGTAGGTAACACATTTAGTGCATTGATACCTTCAGTGGGACTCATTTTAAACTCACGAAAAATGTGTCAGTTATCAACAGTGGTTGATCATCTATCGAGGGATACTGTTGGAGGGTTCTTAATGATCAAAACGGAAATGGTTGCAATAAGGTCAATGGTTTAAGGGTCAATGGTCTAGGGGAGAGGTGTGGCGCCGCGGCCAGGGCGACTGACTCCGGAATCTGGGGATCACGGTTCAAACCCCGGCGCCGGAGGCAGATTAGCTCAGCACCATGTGACTCTGGGCAATAGCTTGCTTAATCTTCCTGACGGCCCCCAGTGCCTACAGACCCTTACGGGTGATTGTTTGCGCTTTACACATGTGGATTATTATTATTTTACAAAATCGACTTGCTCTTGATATACAAAAGAGGGCGGAGTTTGTAAAATGCTGAAAGCGCAACATTGTTGCACTTATATTCCTGACAAAAGTGTAAAAATTGGAGGGTACATTAAAAATATTTCTAAGTTGGAGGAAGATCTAAAACCACTGGAAGTTGATGGTGTATGGAAGAAATTAACAAACAGTATTACTTCAATAGGGAGTTGGTTTGCTAATATAGGCAAGAGTATTATAGGTCAAATAATACTACCCATATTTGGAATAACAGCATTAGTTTTAGCAATAATGATATGGTGCATAAGAGGATGAAAAGTTTACAAGGCAATAATGAGGAAGGAAACGGAAAGATTGAAAGGGGAATTGAGATGTGCTACAGTTGGCATCTGATTAGGTGATGGGTAATTTCATGATGCCATAAAATGCCATCAGGGAGGGGATTGATGGAGCAAGTACTCGTGTAAAAGAGACTTGCTCGGATGCGATCCTCTCATATAATTCATAATACGGTATTAAATATGTTTTGTGTAAACTAATATGCACCACATTCCAACAACTAGCCAGAATGACGCTTGCATATGTGTTTTACTAACAAGTAACTCGAGTGAAACTTAAGATGGCTGCTAACACGGGAAACTATGCTGCGCATGCGTCATCTACATCTACGTAGTATGAAGATCTTTTGCTTGGAGGGAAATCTCTGCAGCTGCGCAATTGCATCTAAAATGGACGCTTGGAAGCTCACATGCTAAGCAACTGCCTTGCTGAAACTAAAACATGCTATTTACTAAATGCTAATGCGGGAAGAGCTATTATAAGTAAATGGGATTAGAGTAGAAATATGTGGTATACAGTGAAATCATTTTACTTTGATTTTAATATGTTTCTTTTTGACCTCTCTATTAGTTCGCATTTGGGCCTTCGTGCGATGCTAAAGCCAATACTTCACATGACTCCTCACGCAGGCGCAGAAACAAAAAGCCAGAAGCCATGATGCTGTCATTGAAACCCGTCCAAATCCAACTTGTAACATGTCCTGGGAACCTGATGGACATCCTCAGTGCTGAATGGAAGTGAACGCTAAATGTATACATTGTTGTTGATAAAAATGTGAATACGGGTGGGAAATAAAGCTTGGGAAAATAAATTAATGGGCGGTAATATTAAACAAAGAACTAAAGAAAATTATTAAACTTAGCATGGTGTGATGATCATCCCCCCTTGCCTGTCCTATCAGAATTAGGAGTTTCATAAAGTCGAAACATTAATGGGTGGTACATGCCATTAGAAAAGTATAATTGAGGTAGTTTAGTTAGTTAGATACAGCTCGTGTTGCTGAGATGCTGAGAGACCGGGATGCTGTCCGAGAGCTGAACAAATGCTGAAGAAGAATTGAATTGCAGAACTTAGATCCTAAACTTAGTTAAAATTAGAAGAAGATCGTGGCAGAATCAAGGAGGGAAATTAGGCAAAGAATTAGAAGAAGATCACGGAAGAATCGAGGAGGAAGATAGTGTCAGAGAGGGGTGCGACGCAGCGGTCGGATCTAGAAGAGGTCATCTATCCTGTCCTGTAACCTGTCCTGAAGCTTTGTCACCTGATCTGTCCCAGGGGACCTGCCCAGCTCCTTGGCCAAGGGGTTGGTTTCCACACCATTCTAGGTAACTATATTTCTGTGTAGTATGTCATTGTACTGCTCTCTTTCTTCTCTCCTCTCCGGGTACTGTCATTGTTGGTAATATTGTTTAAATAGATGATTGACCTAATTAATAAGTTGTCTTTCTTCCTTGGACAAACGGAGTTCTTACTGTATATGAATTTGCTCTCATGAAATTAACCAGTTAAACATTTAAAACTTTGCCGAGTCTGTGATTATTTCAAACCAGAAAGAAATTAGATTTATGTCATTTCACCATCAACTAGTTCCAACTAAAAGGTCCATTGACCACAGGAACGAACGTTTTGATCAGTGAAAGATTAGTTAAATTAGCAGGTAACTAATCTAGAGTAATCATAAAAATTGACCCCAGTGGGATTTACTAGCCCATGTGACTGTTTGTAAGTTTATGAGCCCAAGTGAGTATATGGTAGTTGACTACCTGAGGTTGGTAACACGCTGGATCAGTTGCACTAGCACCAAAGTGCTTTTAACTTGTCAGTGATCTAATTTATTTAAAGTTAATTGTTTATGAAATTCACAAATGTGCACTTACCATTTTATTATGATATTACGGTTTTAATTGATGTTTTTGTATTGCAATGGTTTTCAGTAACTACACTAATGTAATACATTCTAATTCCACCTATCTAGTTCACTCCACTTTTGGAAATGGCCAATTAATTCCTTAACTTGTAATTTAATTTCTGGTATTTTCATGCTAGTGATGTCCTCATCATTAAAACATGCATGGTAACTTTTCTGCAAGGTCATATTCAAATCAGTTTTGTATTTTTGAGCGAATTCAGGCGGCCTTTTATGAACCTGTCCAGCATGCTTAGTTACATCTTTTCACATGAATACAAGTTCACTCCCCTGGTATGTATCTAATTGGGATAAATCAAGAGTTCCAAGCATCAATTCATCTAATTCCAACTTTAATTTGGCAACGTCCACTTTATTCTCTCTCACTGGAAACTGAACAGTCCCTTTGCTCGGTCCTGCATGTCCACCTTCACTTGAGGGTTCTACAATTTTAAACCAGTCATCAAGTTCTTGGGCACTAAGACCAGGTATTAAGTATTATCCCTCCCGAAGAGGTGAGGGAATTTGTATCTGGTGGGGAATTCCAAATGATCATGTCAGAATTCGGCAGCCCTAAAGCTAATGGGATTGAATTAGAATTGGGCATTAAAAAGAAGCTGACCTTTTATCAGGGGCCAATCTGGGAAGATGAACGTTGGAACGCATTCTTCTCTCTGCTGGACACGCAGAGGCAGCTGGACCCCAACAATCCCCAGAAATCATCCGACGGACACTGAACCAGAGACACCAGTGCTCATCCGATAATCTCAAGGGAAGGGGGTTTGGGAACAAACAATGAACTAAAATAATTAGTTAAATCAAAAAGCTAAAATAAAGAAAGAAACAACTGGTGCTCATTCGTGCCGGTTGAGAAGCAAACTCTGGGTCAGAGAACAATCTTGGACATCCGTCCTAAAGCTGGGAATGAGTATGGAGACCAGCTCCTGCAGCAGTAGTTAAAGACATCAATAAGAACACAAATAATCAATGACATATATTATGCATAAACCTCTGCATTGGGTCACGAAAAAAAGGGTCTTTTAGAGTGATTAGAATAAATCAGAACTGCACTCACACCATATGGCGCCAAAGATATATACACACTCACACAATATTGTGCCAACGAAGATTACACAAAAGCACACCATACATTCTTATTTCAATGAGATAAGACATAATCTGTATCCTTCAGCTGAAGTATATCCAAGGCTTGAGAGCATTACCAAGACCTTCTTTCAGCGAGAAAAAACAGGGACGTAACAGGATAAAAATAAACAATACCATAATTATTTACACTTCTATCAACAAGGACTATGCCCAAATTACATAAATGATATGAGGAGGAAATGACCAAAATCCAGGCAAGTAGAGTAAAGTAAGCTGAGTGGGAGCAAGATGGAACTGCGATATAGGAAACAAAGTCAGGAAGTCTCTGACTGCATAGAGTTGTGTTCGTTTGGCCACAGTACCCTTTCGGAAGTTTGGTGTTCTCCAATCTTTCTTGGGTTTCTTGGTGCAGTCTTTCACAAAGTGACCACTTAGGCCACAATACAAACAAAGGTTGTCGCGCCGTATTTTCTCCTTTTCGGTCTTGGAAAGGGGAGTTCGAACAGACCCAATCTGCATGGGTTCTCTGCTATCCATTATCACATTGCGGAATAGTCGGGAGTCAGTAGGAGGCAAAGGTGGGGGTACTCTTGTTCTCGGCACGTTTCTTCTCCCCTCGTCGTTCTGCCAACCGATGGTCTAATTGAAGAACCATGTTTATGAGCGCATCGCAGTCTCGAGGACGGCCGACCACCTGAGCCAGCATATCTTTGAATTCACCACGCAATCCTCTGTGGAATAATGATGCTCTTTTGTGTTCCAGTGGACCTCTACCACCAGTCTGTTAAATTGTGCGAGGTAAGCAAGGAGATCTCTATTCCCTTGGCGTAGATCCAGTAGTTCGTTGTCTACTGTCTGTGTGGAGTTTCGTTGGTCAAAAATGCGCCTGAGATCCTGCTCAAAGCACTCAAAGGAATATAACACAGGATCATCATGGGCCACAAGGGTTGCGGACCAGGCTGCTGCATCCCCAGATAAATATGAGAGAATGAAGGCTACTCTAGACTCTGGTGTTGGAAACACAGCTGCTCTACATAAAAAATGTAATTTACATTGTGTAAGAAAAACATGTAATTTCTGAGGATCCCCTTGATAGCGCTCAAGGTGAGTAGACAAAATATCGGAAATGTAATATCGATATACAGAAATATCGAAGTTAAAATATCGATGGAACAATATATCTCTGTTATTAATATCGATGTAAAAAATGTCGAGATTGTTATGTGTAGTAAAATATCGAGGTATAGTATATCGAAAGACATAATATCGTGTTGTAAAAATATCGAAAAAGGATTGTATTTTGTCATTTTGTGATTTGTTAAAAATTATTGTTTAGAAGTGTTAGAAAATGTTTATTTAAGTGTATTAAAAACAATAATTTTGTTTCTATTAATATAATATTTTTAATTTTGATATATAATTTTAGGAGCGGGATGTTGGGTTTATAGGGGATAAGGGTGGGGAGTGTTTTAAAAATATATATTTGAAATAAAATATTTAAATTTTTTTTGTAGAATTTGAATTAAAATTTTGACCAAAATTGCAATATTTACATTTTAATTAGGAAAATATTTTTATTAGTGGGATGTTGTGTATATAGGGGTTAAGGGTGGGGAGTGTTTTGGAAATAAATATTAAATTTAATATTTCATGATATAATTTTACACATATGGGTGCCAATTCCGATCCGGTAAAAACCGGGTACGAACCGTCGGACGGAGCCTTTTCTCCGTCCGACTCGTACCCGGTGCGAAATCCATCCGAAAATGCAAGTACGAATCATACGGAAACACCATTTCCGTACGATTCGAACAAAACACCGACCGAACAGAAACTAAACACAATTCCGATCCTGAAAGGAGCCGACGTGACGTCGGTACGCATCCAGCCTACGTTTCACGAACCAGGAAGTACGATTCGAACCGACGTCATCCCGCACGGAAAATATTTACCGGCTGCCAAAAACTGCCGGGAAATCAGGACGACACACGCAAGGAGCAGCTGGACGCGACGAACAGACATGGACCCGAACCTACGTGCCATCCCTGCCCTCCTAGCAGTCCACCTGGCGTACAGGAACCGACGCAGACGCCGCAGAAGGTCAGCACAACAACCAGGGGCAAAGGGGGGGGCAGGGGCAGGACACACAACACCAACACATGGTACCAAATCACACATGGCCTGGACATACCTGACCATCAGGGCCTGGTCACTTCCAGGGGGTGGGGGCAAGGCCAGCAACGCAAGCGTCCGCCACAACGGAAGTGGATGGTCACGCGAACCGGTACGTACCCTACCCAGGCCGCAAGAGCGTGGGTACGGAACGTACCACGCGTCCCCCTACGTCACTCCAACAATAGCGGTACGGCCCGTACCCACGTCAGAAAGGCCTTGGTACAGCTCGTACCAGCATTGCTGGGGTCATGTAGGGGTACGCGTGGTACGACCCGTAGCCACGCCCCCAAGGCCTGTGTACGGTGCGGACCCCACGGCCCGCAACAATGGTGGGACGCACCGTACCCACACACCAAAGGCATGGGTACGGCCCGTACCCAGGCACGCAGAGCGTGGGCAGGGGTATGTACGGACCGTACCCCCACCCGTGGAAGTACGGCCCGTACCCCCACCCGTGCATGTACGCCCCGAACCCCCACTCGTGTATGTACGCCCCGAACCCCCACCCGTGTATGTACGCCCCGAACCGCCACCCGTGTATGTACGCACCCAAGCGCCACCCGTGTATGTACGCCCCGAACCCCCACCCCACCCTGGTATGTACGCCCCGAACCCCCACCCGTGTATGTACGCACCCAAGCGCCACCCGTGCATGTACGCCCCGAACCCCCACCCCACCCTGGTATGTACGCCCCGAACCCCCAGCCGTGTATGTACGCACCAAACCCCCACCCGTGTATGTACGCACCAAACCACCACACCAGCCGTGTATGTACGCACCAAACCCCCACCCCAGCCGTGTATGTACGCACCGAACCACCACCCGTGTATGTACGCCCCCTAACCCCCCCCAGCCGTGTATGTACGCACCGAACCACCAGCCGTGTATGTACGCCCCCGAACCCCCCCCCAGCCGTGTATGTACGCACCAAACCCCCACCCGTGTATGTACGCCCCCGAACCCCCCCCCAGCCGTGTATGTACGCACCGAACCACCAGCCGTGTATGTACGCACCAAACCCCCACCCCAGCCGTGTATGTACGCACCGAACCACCACCCGTGTATGTACGCACCGAACCACCACCCGTGTATGTACGCCCCCGAACCCCCCCCCAGCCGTGTATGTACGCACCAAACCCCCACCCGTGTATGTACGCACCTAACACCCACCCCAGCCGTGTATGTACGCACCGAACCACCACCCGTGTATGTACGCCCCCGAACCCCCCCCAGCCGTGTATGTACGCCCCGAACCCCCACCCGTGTATGTACGCACCTAACACCCACCCCAGCCGTGTATGTACGCACCGAACCACCACCCGTGTATGTACGCACCAAACGCCCACCCGTGTATGTACGCACCAAACCACCACACCAGCAGAGTATGTACGCCCCGAACCCCCACCCGTGTATGTACGGACCGAACCCCCACCCCAGCCGTGTATGTACGCACCAAACCACCACCCGTGTATGTACGCACCAAACCACCACCCCAGCCGTGTATGTACGCACCAAACCACCACCCGTGTATGTACGCACCAAACGCCCACCCGTGTATGTACGCACCAAACCCCCACCCCAGCCGTGTATGTACGCACCGAACCACCACCCGTGTATGTACGCACCGAACCCCCCCCCAGCCGTGTATGTACGCACCGAACCACCACCCGTGTATGTACGCACCAAACCACCACCCCAGCCGTGTATGTACGCACCGAACCACCACCCGTGTATGTACGCACCAAACCACCACCCCAGCCGTGTATGTACGCACCAAACCACCACCCGTGTATGTACGCACCAAACCACCACCCCAGCCGTGTATGTACGCACCAAACCACCACCCGTGTATGTACGCACCAAACGCCCACCCGTGTATGTACGCACCAAACCCCCACCCCAGCCGTGTATGTACGCACCGAACCACCACCCGTGTATGTACGCACCGAACCCCCCCCCAGCCGTGTATGTACGCACCGAACCACCACCCGTGTATGTACGCACCAAACCACCACCCCAGCCGTGTATGTACGCACCGAACCACCACCCGTGTATGTACGCACCAAACCACCACCCCAGCCGTGTATGTACGCACCAAACCACCACCCGTGTATGTACGCACCAAACGCCCACCCGTGTATGTACGCACCAAACCCCCACCCCAGCCGTGTATGTACGCACCGAACCACCACCCGTGTATGTACGCACCGAACCACCACCCGTGTATGTACGCCCCCGAACCCCCCCCAGCCGTGTATGTACGCACCAAACCCCCACCCGTGTATGTACGCACCTAACACCCACCCCAGCCGTGTATGTACGCACCGAACCACCACCCGTGTATGTACGCCCCCGAACCCCCCCCAGCCGTGTATGTACGCCCCGAACCCCCACCCGTGTATGTACGCACCTAACACCCACCCCAGCCGTGTATGTACGCACCGAACCACCAGCCGTGTATGTACGCCCCCGAACCCCCCCCCAGCCGTGTATGTACGCACCGAACCACCAGCCGTGTATGTACGCACCAAACACCCACCCGTGTATGTACGCCCCCGAACCCCCCCCCAGCCGTGTATGTACGCACCGAACCACCACCCGTGTATGTACGCACCAAACCACCACCCCAGCCGTGTATGTACGCACCAAACCACCACCCGTGTATGTACGCACCAAACGCCCACCCGTGTATGTACGCACCAAACCACCACACCAGCCGTGTATGTACGCACCAAACCCCCACCCCACCCGTGCATGTACGCACCGAACCTGCTATAAGAATGGGGTGTGCAAAACACCCCCAGCAGTGCCCAGACACAGGAGGGGTGGGTGCAGGGTCCTCCCAGCAGTGCCCAGACACAGGAGGGGTGTGTGCCTATCACTCCCAGCAGTGCCCAGACACAGGAGGGGTGTGTACCTATCACTCCCAGCAGTGCCCAGACATCGGACAATATACCCCATCAACAAGTTCAGTGACCTACAAGGGTGATACCCCAGATGCAGGCGGAGACATCGCTGAGCCAGCATGGCTATATTGAAAGGCAACCCTCACACATCCAGGAAATGTAGACACAGCACAGCACAGCATTTGGGAGACACCCTGCAGGAAAAATGGGCTGGGCCACAGAGGACGGAACACACCTTGGGACAATGTCACCATACAGTGAGAGCAAACATGACCAAATACCATTTGCAGAGACCTTTGTGATGGCACGCAGATGGCAGGGTACACCCCATGAGCAGCACACTCCAACATTTCACAGACCCCTAACACATTATCACCACCCCAACGCAGGGAGCACCAGCACCAACAGCAAGTCCAGGAAAGCATCAGTGTGCAAAACAAAAAGAAAAGGCTTTATTCAGCAGGAAAATATATCAGAGAAAATGTCCACTATGTACAAGGGCCATGGGCCAGCCCAGCAGCAATGTCCGGGGGGGGGGTACACATCGGGACGTGTGTCCCCTAGCTTGGCTGCACAGTTCACAAGTCCATTTCATCCACAGAAGAGGGGGCATCAGGGGGGAGGGTGGAAACAGGCACCGCAGGGACAGGAGGGGAAAGGGTAGGTGTTGTGGGTGCAGGGAGGGATGAATCTGCCACAGGGGGGGTGCCAGCGCCAAAGGTGGAGGACAGAATGGCGCTGCACACGTCGGCAAGTTCCCCCAGCGACTCCCCCGTACCCAATCCAACCACAGGCCCCAAGGAGGGGGGGGGGGCAAAGGGATGGGTCGCAGCGCCACTGGGGGAGGGTGTGGACAGGGTGGGGGACTCAACTCCCCTGGCCGGGTCCCGCCTCCACCGCTTGCGGGGTGGTGTCATCCTGGGGCTGGGGGGCACACTCGCAGTGGATGATGCTGTCACTGACTGTTGGCCAGGAGAGCTAAGGGGAGTGGATTTGGAGGGAGTGGGTTGTGTGGAATGCGGACTCCCACTGTGGCTGCGTGTTCTACGTTTCCCCCCCGACCCAGTGGGTGTGCCTTCCTCACCCTGTGTGTGCGTGACAGGAGGTGTGCGCTTCGACTTCCCTGGTGGTGTGGTGCCTGTGTCTGTTGGGGTGCGTGCACGCTGACGTCTGGATGTGCGTGGGACAGGCACGGGAGTGGGAATTGGGGATGGGGCAGGGGTAGGGGGTGTTACGCAGCGCTGCAGGAGATCCAGTGCTGCAGTCAGTGTGGAGTCTATGGACCTCAGCAACTGCCGTTGGTCAGACTGCGCAGCCGACATGCCCTCCATGTATGCCTCCATCTGGGTCAGCACCTGGGTGTGGGCATGGAGGACATTTAGCATCGCAGTCTGACCAACCTGCAACTGCCTCAGGATGTCCACAGACTCCGCACTCACCGCAGCAGTGGTGACAGGGGCAGGGGGTGCGGTGCCTGGCAGGAAGGAGACATGTGGGGACCGAGCACGGAGGGAAGGGCCACGAGCATGTGGGAGGCCGGTGATGGAACCTGAGGTGGCGGGGGGATGTGGAGGGCTGCCATCAGCTGGGGGGGCAGACTCCGCCACCTCTGGGAGCTCAGCCTCGGACCCGTCTGCGTCATAGTCTGTGTTGGCAGTCAACAGGTCCTCCGCCTCACTCCCTTCGGCCTCCGTGCCACTCCATGTGCCAGACAGGACAGCACTGCTGGTACTGGTGCTCAATCTCTCCTCCCGGTCCGTGCTAGTGTCTCCTTCCGTGTCCCCCGGCGATGCTGTGGGCAAGGTGAAGAGACAGGAGAAAATCAGACACCTGTACACATATGTCACATGAGTCAAATATACATAGGTCACATTGCATAGCCTGAAAAGCTACAGGAGTAACACCTACAAAACAATGTACACATGTAGGCCATGGAACACACAGTTTTTCTACCCACCATGCCACTGAGACACAATGGAGATCATGACACAACAGCAAATCACTGCACCTGAAATTTTAGAGAGGAGTCAGCCTCTGGGGACAAATGTGCACAGCACCTGCACCACACTGCGTCGTCAAAAAGGGATGAGCATGAATCATATCCATTTACTCTTGCCGCATGCTGCAAAGGCAATACATGAAACCAGGCCACACATGACAGGGTCACTGCACCTTGAGCGTATGTCCAGTCAAACATCACACACAGGCTAAACCCAGCAAGGAGGATGAAGCTTCTGACATGTAGGCCTTGTACGCACAAACCACCCACACCTGAGACAATCTCATTGAGACGGAGAAAGTATGTACACCTCTTACTCTGGGATGGAAACACATGGCCTCCACTAATTCATGACTGTAAACACACAGCCCCTGGTGGCCATGTCCACACATCATTGACAGGCAAACATCATCAGATTGTCTCAACAACACACACAGGTAATGCCCACTGTGAGTATGCACAAGCAAAATGGGTCCCCCTGTACAGTGGACACATGTAGCAACCTGTAGGTCCTAACAGTTGAGCCCAGGGTACAATGCCACCCTACGCAACCCATGGCAAAGACACAGTGAATGGCCATATTGTTGGATGACGCACATGATACCTAGGAAGAGGTGCCCCAGGGCACAGTAGTGCCCACACTCCTCCATGGTCCAGGATGGACATGACTGCAAATTAAGCAACCGTCCCTGCACTTAGCAGGCCTCCCACTCAGGCACATCATGTCAGAGGGCACACAATTGGACATGCATGCTGGAAGGCTGTACATTTTGGAGACACACCCCTATGTCGTGATTCACAATCAGTGCCAAGTGACATGGACACCACAATGACTGAAATTGGCCATGGCACACGCAAGGTCCCCATACCTGTGGCACATCACCCCCACACATGATGCTGATAGCATAGGGCACCTGCATGAACTGCCTGCATAAATAACCTTGTGCAAGAGTGGCGACAGACCAGGGAACACATTGCAAGGAGGGGAAGGGAGGGAGTGAGAACAGCACTGTGCTACTTTGTGGAGAAGTTGACGCACTGCACAATCAAACCCTGGCAGTGTATCCATGCAACTGCACACTTACATTGGCTGGGGACACACAACTGACACACATGTACCTACCCCCTTCCTGCTGCTGCCTCTCCTGTAGGCGCCTGTCCATATCGGGGAAGACCACCGCCAGCACACGCTTCTGGATGTGGGTCAGACGACGGCGGCCACGGTTCTTACGGCTCTCAGGTGAGTCCCCCAGCAGGAGCCGTGCAATCCTCCTCGTCCAGCACCGGATGTCCTGCCAGCGTTTCCTCACCTGAGACAGGCTCCGCCTCCGACCCTCTGTACCCCTCACGGCACTGACGGCTTCCCTCCAGATCTCCCCCTTGGCAATGGCGCCTACCTGTGAGGATGCAAAAGAGAGAATACATTAATCCACATGAGCAAAGACACAGAGACACACATATAGAACAATCCTCATTATGAACAGGCCATGGTATGCATGCAACTAATTGCACCTTTGTCATAGGGACATTATCCACTGTGGAAGGCCAAATGCACTACGTGCCAGTGGAAGCACACGGGTGGCATGAGGGGTACCACACACTCACTGACCAGGGATCACACTGTGCCTCACAGGCTACACCAGGATTATGTACAGCACCTCACAGCAGTCACCTGCCCCAGCACACTGATGCTACCTCAGCAGAGTACACAGACACACACAGGTACAGGACAATCACATGGCATTGCCAACTGCGGGTACACACCTCACTCTGCCCATGTGCCAGTAGACGGGGGTGTCACAGGTGTGGGGCTGGCTCAGCACGGCATGCACACAGCACTGCTCCCTGCTCACATCCGATGGCCAGGCCATATCCATCCCTCATGCTGCTTGTGTGCAACACTCCCCATATGCACTCACCCACATGACAGGGGACTAACACACACACCAATGTGCAGGGGACGAACACGGCCTTTGGACACTCACAGCACAGGTACACTGAACAAACACACATCCATGGGTACTGACACCTGTCACACTGGGGGGAACACAGGATCACATCAGGACTGTGGAAACAACATCCCCAGGAGGAGTATGCAGGCAGAATGTGGCATGCACCTTGCATTCATTGTCACAGTAGGCACTATGCAAGTGAGGAGTGCACACAGGAAACACAGCATGCTCTGCATGGGTGACATGAGGCCTTCCACACCCTGGGACCCACTCCAAACAACAGTGCATGTCTGTCACACATGGACACAATGCCAGAAGTCACTGTCACACAAAAGGGGCACAGTCTAAGCTAGTGGAGTCTGCACTCACCTGAACCCCTGGTCGACCATACAGGCTCTGGAACTGTGGGAGGATCACATCTATCAGGGCAAGGTTCTCCTCCTGGGTGAATGGCTGTGACCTCTCCACAGTCCTGGACATGGTGCCAGAGGAATCACTATCAGCAGCAGTGGTAATGGATGAATGGATGTGCAGGCAAGTGCTCTCTCATGGGACCTGGCTGCCTTATATATGCCTGGCTGGCCTGTTCATGTATAGGAGTACAGATTGATTGGTCAGTCACATTAGCATCCTACGTTTCATCCAATCCCTTCAAACCTACCCCAGTGTGTGGCTTAGCATGGTTTCAGTTTTGATAATGATGTCAAGTCAACATCCACATTGCAACAATGTAGATTCTTTCAAACTGACTTCTGCTGTGCACCTGGTGCTCAAAATCAAAAATTTAACTCAGTCTCCATGGCAACCATCAGGCATTTAGGCCCTTATACTTGTCCCTCATGTGTCCCCTATGTGTTTTCATACATTTACACACAGGTACGGTGCGTTCCACGCCCTAGGGCACCCCACAAGCAGTGATACCGACCGTACATGCGCTTGTACGGTCCGGATCACAATATGTGCGCTGGCGTATGCGTACGCCACAGTAGTACGGACTGTACACGCGCTTGTACGGTCCGGATCACAATATGGGCGCTGGCGTATGCGTACGCCACAGTAGTACGGACTGTACACGCGCTTGTACGGTCCGGATCACAATATGGGCGCTGGCGTATGCGTACGCCACAGTAGTACGGACTGTACACGCGCTTGTACGGTCCGGATCACAATAAGGGCGCTGGCGTATGCGTACGCCACAGTAGTACGGACCGTACAAGCGCGTGTACAGTCCGTACTACTGTGGCGTACGCATACGCCAGCGCCCATATTGTGATCCGGACCGTACAAGCGCGTGTACAGTCCGTACTACTGTGGCGTACGCATACGCCAGCGCCCATATTGTGATCCGGACCGTACAAGCGCGTGTACAGTCCGTACTACTGTGGCGTACGCATACGCCAGCGCCCATATTGTGATCCGGACCGTACAAGCGCGTGTACAGTCCGTACTACTGTGGCGTACGCATACGCCAGCGCCCATATTGTGATCCGGACCGTACAAGCGCGTGTACAGTCCGTACTACTGTGGCGTACGCATACGCCAGCGCCCATATTGTGATCCGGACCGTACAAGCGCGTGTACAGTCCGTACTACTGTGGCGTACGCATACGCCAGCGCCCATATTGTGATCCGGACCGTACAAGCGCGTGTACAGTCCGTACTACTGTGGCGTACGCATACGCCAGCGCCCATATTGTGATCCGGACCGTACAAGCGCGTGTACAGTCCGTACTACTGTGGCGTACGCATACGCCAGCGCCCATATTGTGATCCGGACCGTACAAGCGCGTGTACAGTCCGTACTACTGTGGCGTACGCATACGCCAGCGCACATATTGTGATCCGGACCGTACAAGCGCGTGTACAGTCCGTACTACTGTGGCGTACGCATACGCCAGCGGCAATATTGGCCCAGGGACCCTATACACGCGCTCCGAGCGTATGTACGGTGCGTATTACAACTGTCAGTGGTGACAGGCGGCACACAGACAGGAATGGAGCGGACAGGTATTGCCAAGGGTGGACACCAATGCATTGTCTGTGCAATACCACCTGTGTGTGACACAGGTGTGTCAGGATGTGATGTGGCACTTTACCCCTGAGGTGTGGGCAAAGCACATGTACGATGAGCTGTGTACACATGTCGTGTGTGATGGTGCGCATTGTACCACACATCCCCTGCACTCCTTTGACATGTGTGCATGTCGTACACACTAGTGGAGCCATGAGTCACTTGCATGTCCCAGTCACGGACACCCGCACCTGTCCCCTGATGCCAGGTACACGGAATATTACATATGACACGTGTATGGCTGCGTTGCATGCTGCAACCATGTCATGTGTGTGGCATGTCTTTCCATGATTTTGCTGTAGGTGTGTGATTCAATGTGTCAGCAGTTGCTGCTGCCAACATGTGTCTGTGTGTCGATGGGCATGGCACACTGTTCCGCACACCAGCCCACATATGTGATTTGCCATGAGGTGTGTATGTATCCAACTACACGGAGTATCAACACAAGTACATATCCACATGCTCCCTATGTATGTTCTGTCTCGACATGTACTCCTCAAAGGCAATGTGTGTGGCCTGTCCTATTCCTATGACATGTGACCAGTGCATATCGCATCCAACTACCTGTCTGTACCATACGCATACTACTTCTGCACATGTGTGGATGTCTGTGAATCCTGTGATGCGTGTGCATGTTCACTTACACTGGCCCACAGCTAGTCTCATGCCATGTCATCGTGATCTTGCCCCCCTCCGTTAGTGGCTGTCCCTTGGTAGGAGTGTAACCTGACTGGCGTTCGTGTCCAGGAACTGTGGCACAGACCTGACTCACAACGTGGCATATGTGTATTGGCTGTGTAACATGTGCTCAGTGCATTGACGATGTTGTTGTACAGTGCTCACTCTTAGGTGTTCCTTCCATTTCACTGCAGGGCTCCGCCTCTCCCTCGACGTATGCCAGACATTGCTGCCCTGCATGAACGGGACTGTATACGCCGCTACAGATTCAGCCAACGGTTGATTGATGAGTTGACTGGCCGGCTGGAAGCACAACTCCTCCCGCGCCACAGGTATCCAAGTGCACTGACACCCAAGTTGAAGGTGATGGCAGCCCTACATTTCCTTGCCACGGGTACGTTCCAACATACCATTGCTGATGTCGGGGGCATGTCCCAGACGATGTTCAGCCGTGTTCTGCATGATTTCTTAGAGGCCATGTTGTTTCACCTGGATGAGTACATTAAATTCCCAAATCGTGAGCAGTTGACAGATGTCAAGCGTGAGTTCTATGCCCTGGGAGGGATGCCCCATGTCATTGGGTCCATAGATGGGACACATGTTGCGTTGGTACCACCACAGGCACAGGAGGTGGTGTATAGGAATCGCAAACATTATCACTCCATTAATGCCCTTGTGGTGTGTCTGTCCAACATGGTGATTTCACATGTCTGTGTTCGCTTTCCAGGATCAGCACACGATGCCTTCATCATGAGGCGTAGCAGGGTGCCAGAAATGATGCTGCAGCTGCGGAACGAGCGAGCATGTATTGTTGGTGGGTAGACTCTGGCAGTTCAGTGTTTGGCGTCATCTTCCAATCTCACTGCCTGTGCTGACACACTTCTGTCCATGATGTTTCCTTGTAGGGGACGCTGGCTATCCCAACATGCCATGGCTGATGACGCCTGTCCGCAACCCCAGCACGGCTGCCGAGCACCTCTACAACAACGCACATGGGCGGACCAGGAGAGTCATTGAGAGGACGTTTGGACTTCTGAAGAGCCGATTCCGGTGCCTCCACAAGACCGGCGGAGCACTCCCATATGCCCCGGTGAAGGTGTGCAAGATCATCATCGTCTGCTGCATGCTGCACAACATGGCAGTGGAGGAAGCTGTTCCACTCATACTGGATCAAGATGACCAGGACCATCCACCCGTGGAGGATGAAGGGCTTGGTGACGGGGCAAGTGATGTGGAGGAGGAGGAGGCTGTGGAGGACATGCGGAGTCGGCTCATACGCAACTTCTTTGCTTAGTGGTGAGTTCCAGTGTCTGAGTGTGCACGCATTGGGCCGTGTGTGGCATGTGTTGCAATGTGTGTGTCCATCTGCATGTCTGCCAAGTGAGTCAGTGGTGTGTATTGCAGTGTCACTCAAGTGATGGCGCAATGGAAGGATGTTGTCTGAGGGTCATCATTGTCACCTGTCATGTTAACAACATGATACGTGTTAAGTACATGCTTGCGGATGTGCTCCTTTGTGCTGAATCCTTGTGTGTCTCTCTTCCACAGGTCCATGTGCATGCTGTCTGCTGGTGGCATTGTTGTGCTCCTGCTACTCCTCATGAACACAGCGACATGTGCTGATTCAGCGTCACATGCACGGGCAAGTGTTGAAATCTCCTCAGGGTAAGGGATGCCTCACGTCGTTTTGGGTGTGTGAATTGTTTGTAGTCTGTGTGCACTTCTCCGGTTCATGTGTGTTCCATTTGCATACATGGTGATCCTACATGGGGAACATGACATGGGGCAGGCTTCACCTGGAGCCATGCTCAGACTTGGTGACTGTCATGTGGCAGGGGATTGGGGATTGTGATGAGGCCATCATTGTGTGTAACACTGGCCTCGGAAACATACAGGTTGCACCGGGTTGACATGGTGTGTGATTGCCCCATCAGGGCCTCAATGGTGTATAGCGGCCTCTCCGTGGCAGCAGGGGGTGTTTAGCTGTTATCCGTCACTTGTGTGCCAGGTCAATGGGATGCCAGCATCTGTGTTGCAATGGGGGGTGCCAGTGTTGCTCCCACATGTACATCCACATGACCTGTGTATGTGTTGACAGAGTATCATTGTCATTCCAACACACATGACTAATAAATTTGTCCCTCTGTCTCCAAGGTGCCTCTTCCCTGTCAATGGTGCCCTGTTGCCACTGTGCGTGCCGCAGGTCTGGCATAGTTTTCATAGGTGGTGCATATGTGTCTATGTGTAGAGTGACAAGATGCTAGGGGTTTGTCAGGGAGTGGGAACTGTATTATGCACAAGATGCACAGTTCCATCCACCTCAAGGCAAGAGAGACCATCCCCCAGGGAAACTACAACATCTGTGTAGAATCCTACCCTGCAGTCTACGGACATGTGCCTCACGACTCCCATGGTACTTGTCCATATCCGGAGTGCATCTGCACAGCTCTGCTACTGCGTCGGGCAACCAGGCCACATCAACGTCCTAACGGGATGGGGGGAATGTTTCACAGCCAGCTGCAGGATGACCTTCTAGATCCACGCCCACACTCATGATGCAGCCCACAACCCCAACACAACCATGTGGCACAGTGATCCTAAACTGCATTCTGGCATCTCCATGCATCCAACCTTGGCCTAGCCACCATTCTCAACATCCGCCTGACGCAAGCATGCTGCACATTGTAGGGACACATGTCTAGACATACCTGGGAGCGGCAAGCCAGGTCACTCCACATGATCCCTGACCTCTGCGCATGACTGTTGCTCCCCTGAATGTGTCTGTTGCCACAGTTGTGCGGGAACCACTCAGCTGGTTGGGCCCAGCACAGGTGAGTTTGGTACTCCATGTCTGTATCAGATGAGACATTGGGACCCATGTGTGTCCTGGGCAAGACTGCGACCCCACGGTTTGGATGGTTGGAGTTAATTCTGAGATCAGGCATGCTTTGACTGTACGACACACACATGTATTGTAATAATGTAGAATCACGGCATCATCTTGTAAGTGTGATTCATTTATTTGTGGTGGGGTACGGGTTTGTGGGGATGACAAGAGGTGCACAGCGGGAGTGTAGAATCCAGAGTTCACTGGGGGAGTTGGTATCCTTGTCGTAGCAAAATGTCAGAGTCCATGCCACAGTCTTCGTCAACATAGGTCAGACAGTGACCAGCAAGTCCATGTGGCAGAGAATGTCATGTGCTGCTATTGGGCCAGAGGGCCAGGTGCCAGGCCAGGTGACCTGGGAGATGGTGATGTTCTGCTGACTCTCACAGTCTTTTTCGTGGACGACCCACCTTCCTGCGGGGACCCTCGGAAGCAGTCCGTGACGATGTCTGTGACGCTCCGTCGGATGAATCCTCCTCCTCCTGATCCCTCCCTGTGTCTGGTAATGGCCTTCGCCTGGTGCCACAGGGAGGGTTGCCCATGTTGTCGGCAATCCGACGGAGTACACCGGTCATTTGGGTTTGCACCGCCACGAGCTCAGCCTGTCTATCCTCCATCCTTCCTTGGTGTTGCAGTTGACAGGCATGTTGCTGGGACTGCAGGGTCTTCATCTCCTGGAGGGTCCCCTTGATGTCATTGAGGGTGGACGCAATCTGGTCCATGCCCCTGGTGTCACGCCGGTATGTATCCAGGATGTTGCTGACCTGGGACACTACCGGGTCCTGAGCTGCCTGGTCAGGTTCGCGCCTCCGCCGTCCTCCACTCCCGCCACCCCTGCCCACGTGCACCTGGCCTGCCGTTGTGGGTGCATCGGGTCTCCGGGACCCCTGAGGGATGGCATCTGCGTTGCCGCCTGCCTCCTCCTGGGTGCCCGGAGGACCGTGTCCCTCCTGGGCAGACTGGCTGGGTGGTCGTGTGCGGGCAGGGCTCCTGGACGTCTCCTGGGATGTGGCAGGAATGGGGGTGGTGGTTGGCACAGTTGTACCTGACGCAGGTGCTGCAGGTGGTTGGACACCAGAGGGGCCAGGTTGGTCTGGGTCATCCACGGAGTGGTGAGAGTCATCGCTGGCGGTGGGGTCATCATCCCGCGGAGCCTGGTCCTGTGTGACTTCCCCCCCAGTGTTGGGGGGTGTTCGTCGACGTTGACCTGTGTGTGAGAGAGACAATGTTAACAGTGTCACATGTGGCATCCATGTTGCATGCATTTCTGATTTGGCACTCTTCCTCTGGGTAGTTGGATCTGTCCTGCATTCCTCTCACAGTGCACTTGTGCATGGCTATGTCCCTTGGCCACAGCTGTCAGGGCTTTACGCATGTGTGAGACACAATCTTAGTTGATGCATCTATTTGGGTACACAGTCAGCAGTGTGGTGTGCGGGCGTAGCGAGCCATGCAGAGGCGCCTTACGTGTTGCACTGTACGTGGCCAAATGGTGTTTTGGCAAGGCAATTTGATGTTGCAGGTAGGGGACTGAAGCATTTGTGACAGGGTTCTTACCGACACGGTGGGTGGGTATACTGGGTGTGTGGTTAGGTCTGTGCCTGCAGCACGGATGGACTCGTGCACAGATTGACACATGGACCGGTCTTCATCTACGGAAGGGGGGGTTGAGGCACTGCCAGACCTGGTCTGCATGCACACAGTCCACCGGCTGACGAGTGGACATGGCCACACCACCCAAGGGTGATTTAGTCTCCCTGTGTCTCCCTTCCTCCCTCCCTCTGTCACCCTCCTCCCTCCCTCTGTCGGTCTCCCTCTGTCACCCTACTCCCTCCCTCTGTCTGTCTCCCTGTGTCCCCCCTCTGTCTCCTTCCCTCTCATTCCCCCTCTCCCTCCCTCTCTTTGTCACTCTCTGTCACCTCAGGCCAGCTTCCTGGGCACACACAGTTAGCCGGTCTTTGAATGGCCATTGGCTTGTTCATGTGAGTTAGTCCCTGTTCTCCGGGCACCCATTGGGCAGTGTGTCTGAGTGTAGGCTGCTGCTGTGGCGGTGTGTGCTGAGACTCTATCAGAGCGATGCATCTTCATTGTCTGCTGTTATGTGCAAATTGTGCCTTCAGACCCATGGCATCCTGCATGGCAGCCATCATTTGCAGGCAAGACAGTACTGTGTGGGTACACACAGTTTGTATGGCTGTGCCCTGGGCCATATGGGCTGAGGGCATTGTTGTGTGCTTGTGAGTTGCTCAATGTTAGTTTTGCTGCCCCCACTCCCAGCATCGACCACATCCTGTGTTGTGTTGGTGTATTGTGTGGCCTGTGACTTGGCATGGCCCTGATTGATGCATGGGGCATGGAGGTGCCAGTGGCATGTGTGTGTTTGTGGAGTGTTGTTGTGTCCGGTGGTGGCTTGGGGGGGGTGGCATGCATGATTGATTGTGTATGGCATCCCCCCCATGTGAGGTGAGTTGTTTGTGTACTCACCAGGGTCTGGGAGTCCTGGCAGTCCGTGTAGTCCCTCCACCGCCAGCGTGGACATCACCTTCTCCTCCCAGGGATGGTATTGTACCGGTCTGGGGGGCGGCCCTCCTCCAGTGATGTTCCCCTGGTTGTGATTGTCAGTCATCTTCCTCTTGACCGTCCTCCGCAGATCGTACCACCTGGATTGGCACTCGTGCCTGGTCCTTCTGGTTGTCCCAACAGCATTCACAGAATCGACGATCCTCTGCCACATGGCGGTTTTTTCGGATATGCTGGTCTGTCTGACCAATGTCCCAAAGAGCTGTGGCTCGACTCTGAGGATTTCGTCGACAAGGATCTCCAGCTCCTCCTTTGTGAACTTTGGATTCTTGGTGGTGGACATGGCGTGGGGTGTGGTTGTGGGGGTGTGGGTGTGGATGGCTGTGGGTGTGTGGGTGTGGTAGTGGAGGTGTGTGTGTGAATGTGATGAGGGGGTGTTTGTGTAGGTGGTTGTGTGAAGGTATGCAAGTGTGAGGTTCAAGTATGGTGGTGTGGGTCGTCTGTGGGCTCTGGCAGCAGTGGGTCTGTTGCAAAGGCTCATGGTTTGTGTGTGTGGTCCATTTTTATTGGTCCATTTGTGGGTGTGGCTGTGTTTGAAATTTGTGTGGGTGTGTTATGAGGAGTGATTGAGTTTTGGGCCTCTGTTTGGCAGTTTGGCAGTTGCAGGTGAGTGTATGTGATGTTTGTGGGGTTGTTGGGCCTGTTTGGTGGTGTGGGGAAACTCTACTTGACTCTCCTTGTGTAAATATGGTTTGTCCGGGTTCAGTACGTGTTTTTTTGGCGTCAGTACGGTCCGTACATGCACTGGTGGGGGTGCGGTCCGTACATTCCCTGGTGGGGTGGTGGTTAGGTGCGTAAATACACGGCTGGGGTGGGGGTTTGGTGCGTACATACACGGCTGGTGGTTCGGTGCGTACATACACGGCTGGGGGGGGTTCGGGGGCGTACATACACGGCTGGTGGTTCGGTGCGTACATACACGGCTGGTGGTTCGGTGCGTACATACACGGCTGGGGGGGGGTTCGGGGGCGTACATACACGGGTGGGTGTTTGGTGCGTACATACACGGCTGGTGGTTCGGTGCGTACATACACGGCTGGGGTGGGGGTTTGGTGCGTACATACACGGCTGGTGGTTCGGTGCGTACATACACGGCTGGGGGGGGTTCGGGGGCGTACATACACGGGTGGGTGTTTGGTGCGTACATACACGGCTGGTGGTTCGGTGCGTACATACACGGCTGGGGTGGGGGTTTGGTGCGTACATACACGGCTGGTGGTTCGGTGCGTACATACACGGCTGGGGGGGGGTTCGGGGGCGTACATACACGGCTGGTGGTTCGGTGCGTACATACACGGCTGGGGGGGGGATTCGGGGGCGTACATACACGGGTGGGTGTTTGGTGCGTACATACACGGCTGGTGGTTCGGTGCGTACATACACGGCTGGGGTGGGGGTTTGGTGCGTACATACACGGCTGGTGGTTCGGTGCGTACATACACGGCTGGGGGGGGTTCGGGGGCGTACATACACGGGTGGGTGTTTGGTGCGTACATACACGGCTGGTGGTTCGGTGCGTACATACACGGCTGGGGTGGGGGTTTGGTGCGTACATACACGGCTGGTGGTTCGGTGCGTACATACACGGCTGGGGGGGGGTTCGGGGGCGTACATACACGGCTGGTGGTTCGGTGCGTACATACACGGCTGGGGGGGGGATTCGGGGGCGTACATACACGGGTGGGTGTTTGGTGCGTACATACACGGCTGGTGGTTCGGTGCGTACATACACGGCTGGGGTGGGGGTTTGGTGCGTACATACACGGCTGGTGGTTCGGTGCGTACATACACGGCTGGGGGGGGGTTCGGGGGCGTACATACACGGGTGGGTGTTTGGTGCGTACATACACGGCTGGTGGTTCGGTGCGTACATACACGGCTGGGGGGGGTTCGGGGGCGTACATACACGGGTGGGTGTTTGGTGCGTACATACACGGCTGGTGGTTCGGTCCGTACATACACGGCTGGGGGGGGTTCGGGGGCGTACATACACGGCTGGTGGTTCGGTGCGTACATACACGGCTGGGGGGGGGTTCGGGGGCGTACATACACGGGTGGGTGTTTGGTGCGTACATACACGGCTGGTGGTTCGGTGCGTACATACACGGCTGGGGTGGGTGTTAGGTGCGTACATACACGGCTGGTGGTTCGGTGCGTACATACACGGCTGGGGGGGGGTTCGGGGGCGTACATACACGGGTGGGTGTTTGGTGCGTACATACACGGCTGGTGGTTCGGTGCGTACATACACGGCTGGGGGGGGTTCGGGGGCGTACATACACGGGTGGGTGTTTGGTGCGTACATACACGGCTGGTGGTTCGGTGCGTACATACACGGCTGGGGTGGGGGTTTGGTGCGTACATACACGGCTGGTGGTTCGGTGCGTACATACACGGCTGGGGGGGGGTTCGGGGGCGTACATACACGGCTGGTGGTTCGGTGCGTACATACACGGCTGGGGTGGGGGTTTGGTGCGTACATACACGGCTGGTGGTTCGGTGCGTACATACACGGCTGGGGGGGGGTTCGGGGGCGTACATACACGGCTGGTGGTTCGGTGCGTACATACACGGCTGGGGGGGGGTTCGGGGGCGTACATACACGGGTGGGTGTTTGGTGCGTACATACACGGCTGGTGGTTCGGTGCGTACATACACGGCTGGGGTGGGTGTTAGGTGCGTACATACACGGCTGGTGGTTCGGTGCGTACATACACGGCTGGGGGGGGTTCGGGGGCGTACATACACGGCTGGTGGTTCGGTGCGTACATACACGGCTGGGGGGGGTTCGGGGGCGTACATACACGGGTGGGTGTTTGGTGCGTACATACACGGGTGGGGGTTCGGGGCGTACATACGCGGGCGGGGGGTGGTGGGGTGTTCGGCGCGTATGCGGGCACATGTCTCCATGGTTGCTATGGGAGTTCGGTTCGGACGGTGTTTTTTGCGTACGGTTGTGAAATGGGGAGGACGGGAGGGATCGTACTTGCGCAGTCGGACTTTATTTTTCCGCACGGTGGGTTTCTCGCCCGGGGACGTGTCGGTGACTTTTCCCGACCCGAGGACGTGTGGGGAAATCTTCCCAATGCGATTCGTATGGACTTTTTTCCGTTCGAATCGTACTTGGCAGTTTGTACGCTACTTTGACGATTCGGACGGAAAAAAATCCGGATACGAGTCGGACGGGGAATTTTTTTACCGGATCGGAATTGGCACCATTATATTTAAAAAAAAATGAAATTTCAAATTTGTTCTTAAAATTTAAATGTTAAAATTGTAATAATAAAATAAATGTAATAAGTGGGATTTTGGGGTTATAGGGGATAAGGGTGGGGATTGTTTTATAAATATATTTAATATTTTATAAAAAATATTGCAATTTCAATTTTGGTATTAAAATTTAAATAACAATTTTTTAATAATAAAATAAATGTAATAAGTGGGATTTTGGGGTTATAGGGGATAAGGGTGGGGAGTGTTTTAGAAATATATTTAATATTTAATATTTTATAAAAAAAAAATGGAAATTTCAATTTTGGTATTAAAATTTAAAATTAAAAATTTTAATAAAAAAATAAATGTAATAAGTGGGATTTTGGGGTTATAGGGGATAAGGGTGGGGAGTGTTTTAGAAATATATTTAATATTTAATATTTTATTAAAAAAATGGAAATTTCAATTTTGGTATTAAAATAAAAAATTAAAAATGTTAATAAAAAAATAAATTTAATAAGTGGGATTTTGGGGTTTTAGGGGATAAGGGTGGGGAGTGTTTTAGAAATATATTTAATATTTTATAAAAAAAAATTGAAATTTCAATTTTGGTATTAAAATTAAAATTTAAAAATGTTAATAATAAAATAAATGTAATAAGTGGGATTTTGGGGTTATAGGGGATAAGGGTGGGGAGTGTTTTAGAAATATATATAAAATTTAATATTTATTAAAAACAATTGACATTTAGAAATGTTCTTTGAATAAAAATGTAACAATTTTACGAAGATAATTAATTTAATAAGAGGGATGTAGGATTTATAGGGGATAAGGGTGGGTAGTATTTAGAAATTAGTAATTATTTAAAAAAATCTAAAAAATATAGTAACCCTAATTCAATATAGATTGGAGTGGGAATAGTAAATTATTTATGGTCAGTGTCCAGCACCTACTCTAATTTATTATAGACTGGAGTGGGAATATTAAATTATTTATGGTCAGTGTCCAGCACCTACTTTAATTTATTATAGACTGGAGTGGGAATAGTAAATTATTTATGGTCAGTGTCCAGCACCTACTCTAATTTATTATAGACTGGAGTGGGAATAGTAAATTATTTATGGTCAGTGTCCAGCATCTACTCTAATTTATTGTAGAATGGAGTGGGAATAGTAAATTATTTATGGTCAGTGTCAAGCACCTACTCTAATTTATTATAGACTGGAGTGGGAATAGTAAATTATTTATGGTCAGTGTCCAGCATCTACTTTAATTTATTATAGACTGGAGTGGGAATAGTAAATTATTTATGGTCAGTGTCCAGCACCTACTCTAATTTATTATAGACTGGAGTGTGAATAGTAAATTATTTATGGTCACTGTCCAGCACCTACTTTAATTTATTATAGACTGGAGTGGGAATAGTAAATCTTTTATGGTCAGTGTCCAGCACCTACTCTAATTTATTATAGACTGGAGTGGGAATAGTAAATTATTTATGGTCAGTGTCCAGCATCTACTCTAATTTATTGTAGAATGGAGTGGGAATAGTAAATTATTTATGGTCAGTGTCAAGCACCTACTCTAATTTATTATAGACTGGAGTGGGAATAGTAAATTATTTATGGTCAGTGTCCAGCACCTACTCTAATTTATTATAGACTGGAGTGTGAATAGTAAATTATTTATGGTCATTGTCCAGCACCTACTTTAATTTATTATAGACTGGAGTGGGAATAGTAAATTTTTTATGGTCAGTGTCCAGCACCTACTCTAATTTATTATAGACTGGAGTGGGAATAGTAAATTATTTATGGTCAGTGTCCAGCACCTACTCTAATTTATTATAGATTGGAGTGGGAATAGTAAATTATTTATGGTCACTGTCCAGCACCTACTCTAATTTATTGTAGAATGGAGTGGGAATAGTAAATTATTTATGGTCAGTGTGAAGCACCTACTCTAATTTATTATAGACTGGAGATGGAATAGTAAATTATTTATGGTCAGTGTCCAGCACCTACTCTAATTTATTATAGACTGGAGTGGGAATAGTAAATTATTTTTGGTCACTGTCCAGCACCTACTTTAATTTATTATAGATGGGAGTGGGAATATTAAATTGTTTATGTTTACTGAGCAGCAGCTACTGTATCCTATTGTACAGTGGAGTGGTAATAGGAAATTATTCATGTTTACTGTCCAGCATCTATCTACTACAATTTATTGTAGATTAGAGTGGAAATAGGTAATAGTTTATGTTTAGTGTTTTAAGTATTTATCATGTTTTGTTATAGTTTGTAGTTATAATAGTATATAAATTGTGTATATTTGTTATTATTGATTTAATTAATTTAAATAGCATTGGAAGTGTAGAATTAGTTATTTTTACTTTGGAACATGTACTGTGATTATTGTTAAGTGCAGTGGTTATAGTATATTTTGAGGTTTACTGTCTGGTATTTCATGAAATTAAATTACATTGATATAGCAATAGTAAAATTATATTTTAGTGTATATTAATTGTATTTTATTATTATATATTGGATTTGTACTAATTAATTCAATATTTATAGTTTAGGATAATAAATACATTTAAAGTTTTAATGTGATATGTTTATTGATATATTTAATATTATTAGTAGGAAAAAAATATGAAGATTTTGTATTGGAATAATGGGTAATGGCATTCTGTAATTTTATAATATTTATTGATTTTTATTTTTGTTGAAAAAAAAATGTCTATATGTTAAATATTCATAATAGAAGGTAAATATTAATAATCAGAGAACCACAATTAATAAGACAAGAACATGGTTTTTATTGTAGTTTTTCAAATTTTTTGTTGTTTATTCATTTGAGTAAGATCATTCAGAAATATCATTATTTACATTGTAATTAAATTCAAACATATTGAATATAGGTCAGAACAAATGTTATGTACATTTACTATATTTTCTACCATTTGTTAGTAAATTAAAATTATTATTAATAATGTTGTAGAATGTAGTGTTTTAAATTAAATTTAACATAGCAATAGGTTTTGTAAATCTTTATACAAAACTTTTGGCAAATATTTTCATATATAAACATTTTAATATTTGTAGTACAAACATGTTATAGGTTTTTTATTAATATTAATATGTAAAATATTAATATTCATTATTTTTACAAGGTTTTCAAAACAAACATATTTGTAACATAAATACAATTTTAGCATTCATGCAAAATATTTGTAACAATTTTTCATACATTGTTTTGTAGTATTTTCTTTTTAGAAATTATAATAATAAATATTTTATATTTTGTAATATTTATTTTTATAATTTTACACATTAGGAACATTTGTTGACAATTTGTAGGTACATGAAAAAAATAGGTCTATTTTTGCTAAATAATATAAAATATTTGTGTGTGAATTTACTTTTTACCTGATTTAATGAAGGTTTTTTGGTATAGTTAAATGTTTTATTATGTTTTGGGCACTCTATTTTGTAACCCGGTAATGTTGTTTTGGGTCATTTGGTTTGAAGGGAAGCTCGCGGTTGGGAGTTACTTCGCATCGTGAAAGGTAAGGTTTGTTTTATATGTTTTAGATGGTTTAAAACTTTATTTTGAGCCTAGTTAGATAATGTTTAGTGTAGCTGTATATATATTAGTTATATTTGGAAATGTTATGTGTTAGAGTTGCGTGTTGTGTTTTTACGTGTTTTTAACGTTGTGTAGGCATGTTTCGAGAGTTAGGTTTAAGGTGTTTAATGTATATTTAGAACTGTTTTAAATCTAGTATTATTGTTAGTAAGGTGCCGATCACGATCCGTTAAAAAAATTCCCCGTGCGACTCGTATCCGGTCTTTTTACCGTACGAATCGTACAAGTGCCGTACGAACTGGCAATCACGATTCGCATGGTAAAAAGTCCATACGAACCGCATTCGGAATCATTCCCCACACGTCCTCGGGTCGGAAAATGTGTCCGACACGTCCTCGGACGATTTACCGTACAAACGTGAAAAGTGAAGTCCGACCGAGGAATCATGATCCCACCCGTGCGTCCGAACTCACAACCGTATGGTAAAAACACCGTCCGCACCGAACTCCCAATGCAACCATGGAGATATGTGCCCGCATACGCGCCAAACACTCCCCCAGCACCCATACGTTCGAGTCGTACTCCCCGTTAATGTACACCCCCCCTGTATGTACACCCGTGTACGTGTCCAACCCCCACCCGTCTATGTACACCCCAGTACGTTTGAGTCGAACCCCCACCCCTGTACGTGTCATACCCCCATGCACCTACACCCCAGTACGTTCGAGTCGTACCCCCACCCCTGTACGTGTCATACCCCCGTGTACCTACACCCCAGTACGTTCGAGTCATACCCCCACCCCTGTACGTGTCGTACCACCGTGTACCTACACCCCAGTACATTCGAGTCGTACCCCCACCCCTGTACGTGTCGTACCACCGTGTACCTACACCCCAGTACGTTCGAGTCGTACCCCCACCCCTGTACGTGTCGTACCACCGTGTACCTACACCCCAGTACGTTCGAGTCGTACCCCCACCCCTGTACGTGTCGTACCACCGTGTACCCACACCCCAGTACGTTCGAGTCGTACCCCCACCCCTGTACGTGTCGTACCACCGTCTATGTACACCCCAGTACGTTCGAGTTGAACCCCCACCCATGTACGTGTCTGACCCCCATGTACCTACACCCCAGTACGTTCGAGTCGTACCCCCACCCCTGTACGTGTCGTACCCCCGTGTACCTACACCCCAGTACGTTTGAGTCGTACCCCCACCCCTGTACGTGTCGTACCACCGTCTATGTACACCCCAGTACGTTCGAGTCGAACCCCCACCCCTGTATGTGTCCGACCCCCATGTACCTACACCCCAGTACGTTCGAGTCGTACCCCCACCCCTGTACGTGTCGTACCACCGTCTACCCACACCCCAGTACGTTCGAGTCGTACCCCCACCCCTGTACGTGTCGTACCACCGTCTATGTACACCCCAGTACGTTCGAGTCGAACCCCCACCCCTGTACGTGTCCGACCCCCATGTACCTACACCCCAGTACGTTCGAGTCATACCCCCACCCCTGTACGTGTCGTACCACCGTCTAAGTACACCCCAGTACGTTCGAGTTGTACCCCCACCCCTGTACGTGTCATACCCCCGTGTACCTACACCCCAGTACGTTCGAGTCGTACCCCCACCCCTGTACGTGTCATACCCCCGTGTACCTACACCCCAGTACGTTCGAGTCGTACCCCCACCCCTGTACGTGTCGTACCCCCGTGTACCTACACCCCAGTACGTTCGAGTCGTACCCCCACCCCTGTACGTGTCATACCCCCGTGTACCTACACCCCAGTACGTTCGAGTCGTACCCCCACCCCTGTACGTGTCGTACCACCGTCTACCCACACCCCAGTACGTTCGAGTCGTACCCCCACCCCTGTACGTGTCGTACCACCGTCTATGTACACCCCAGTACGTTCGAGTCGAACCCCCACCCCTGTACGTGTCCGACCCCCATGTACCTACACCCCAGTACGTTCGCGTCGTACCCCCACCCCTGTACGTGTCGTACCACCGTCTAAGTACACCCCAGTATGTTCGAGTCGTACCCCCACCCCTGTACGTGTCATACCCCCGTGTACCTACACCCCAGTACGTTCGAGTCGTACCCCCACCCCTGTACGTGTCATACCCCCGTGTACCTACACCCCAGTACGTTCGAGTCGTACCCCCACCCCTGTACGTGTCGTACCACCGTCTACCCACACCCCAGTACGTTCGAGTCGTACCCCCACCCCTGTACCTGTCGTACCACCGTCTATGTACACCCCAGTACGTTCGAGTCGAACCCCCACCCCTGTACGTGTCCGACCCCCATGTACCTACACCCCAGTACGTTTGAGTCGTACCCCCACCCCTGTACGTGTCATACCCCCGTGTACCTACACCCCAGTACGTTCGCGTCGTACCCCCACCCCTGTACGTGTCGTACCACCGTCTAAGTACACCCCAGTACGTTCGAGTCGTACCCCCACCCCTGTACGTGTCATACCCCCGTGTACCCACACCCCAGTATGTTCCAGTCGCACCCCCACCACAACCTCCTAAGTACGGAGCGCACCCCATGCCCCAACATCACAACCGCATGTACAAGTCGTGCCAAGCCACACACAAGGACAGCACCGTACAACCAAATGGCCCATCTACACACTGTACACACGCTCAAAACGCACGTACACAACCAGGACAAAACAAAACAACACAAAAATACACTATTCGAATGGCACAAAGCCACTAAACATGGCCAACAAACACTCAAAAAACACATACACTGACCTGCAACTGCCAAAAACAAACAGAGGCCCTAAACACCACCACTCCTTATAACACACCCACCCAAACTTCAAACACAGCCACACCCACCAATGGACCAATAAAAAGGGCCCACACACACAAACCATGAGCCTTTGCAACAGACTCACTGCTGCCAGACACCACAGACAACTTACAGCACCTTACTACAAGCTTCACCACACCTTACACTTGCACATCTCCACACAACCACCTTCACAAACACACCCTCATCACATTCACACACACACCTGCACAACCACACCCACACACCCACAACCATCCACACCCCCCCCACCATCCACACCCCCCCCCATCCACACCCACACCCCTCACCATGCCCACTACCAAGAATCCAAAGTTCAGTAACCGAGAGTTGGAGGTTCTTGTCGATGAAATCCTCAGAGTCGAGCCACAGCCACAGTTGCTGCCAACACCAGCATGGCAGCAAAAACAGCCATGTGGCAGACCATCGTCGATGCTGTGAATGCTGTTGCGGACACCAGAAGGACCAGGCAGGAATGCCAGAACAGGTGGTACGATCTGCGGAGGAGGGTCCGAGCCAAGAGGCAGGAGGAACACGACCACGCCAACGCCACTGGAGGAGGGCCCTCCCGCAGACCCGTACACTACCAGCCCTGGGAGGAGAGGGTGATGGCCATACTGCCGGTGGAGGCAGTCGAAGGATTAGAAGGACTCCGAGACCCGGGTGAGTACACAAACAACGCACCACACATGGGGGGAACGGCATCCACAACCAAAATCACTAACAGGCACGCAACCACCCCAAGCCATCGCATGACTCAACCACACTCCATGAGCACGCACATGCCACTGCTGCCACCATGCCCCATGCACCCAGCTGGACAATGTCAAGTCACAGGCCACAGAAGACACCAACACATGACACGCTAACCCGGATGGCGGGAGGCTGGGCCCCAAAAATCACATAGTGCAACTCAGAAGCAGACAACAATGCCCTCTGCCCATATGGCCTAGGTCACAGCCAGACAAACAGTGTGTCCCAACACAGGAATGACTTGCCAGCAAATGGCGGACGCCTTGCATCAACACATGGGGGTGAAGGCACTGTTTTGCACATGACAGCAGCTGATGAACAGCCAACATTGTGAAAGAGTGGCAGCACACACCACCACAGCAGCAGCGCAGAGACACACACTACACCCAATGGGTGCCTGGAGATCAGAAACAAACTCACATCAACAAGCCAAGGGCCACTCAAAGATCTGCTAACAGTGTGTGCCCAGGAAGCTGGGCTGAGGTGACAGAGGGTGACACACAGAGGGAGGGAGAGGGGGACAGAGAGGGAGCGAGACACAGGGAGAGCAAATCAGCCGTGTGGCGTGTGCGAATGTCTGCTCGTCAGCAGGTAGACTGCGTGCATGTAGACAAGGGTGGCCAGTCCCAGAACCCCCCCTCTTCCCCATGGCAAAACACAGGGCCATGTCACAACCTGTTCACGAGCACAACGACAGCTACCTGGATCATATAAGTGTGTGGATCCACTCCATGTGCACATGTACAGTGCTACACGGAAGGCGCCAATGCATGGCTCGCCACACCTGCCCACTCCACTGCTGACTGCAGTCACACTTGACGCAGCAAGTAAGACCGTGCCACACATAGTTAAAGGGGCCAAAGTGGTGCCCAAGGGACACACCCATGCACAAGTGCACTGTGAGTGGAATGCAAGACAGATCCCAATTCCAAGAGGAAATGTCCCAACTTTGAAACAGATGAAACATGGATGTTGCATGGACCAAAATTAACATTGTCTCTCTCACACACAGGTCAACGTCGTGGTTCACCCCCCAACACTGGGGGGGAAGACTCACAGGACCCGGATCTGCGGGAGCCCGATCCCACCGGCAGCGACCACTCTCACCACTCTGTGGACGACCCCGACCAGCCTGGCCCCTCTGGTGTCCAACCACCTGCAGCACCTGCGTCAGGTACAACTGTGCCAACCACCACCCCCACACCTGCCACATCCCAGGAGACACCCAGGATCCCTGCCCCAACACCACCATGCAGCCAGGCTGGCCAGGAGGGACACGGTGTCCCGGGCACCCAGGAGGAGGCAGGCGACAACGCCAATGCCACCCCTCAGGGGTCCCGGAGACCCGATGTACCCACAAGGGCAGGCCAGGTGCAAGTGGGCAGGGGTGGTGGGAGTGGAGGACGGCGGAGGCGCGAGCCTGACCAGTTGGCTGGGGAACCGGTATTTGCCCATGTCCGAAACATCATGGACACATACCGGCAGGACACCACGGGCATGGCCCAGGTTGTGTCCACCCTCAATAAGATCAAGGGGACCCTCGATGAGATAAAGACCCAGCAGGCCCAGCAACATGCGGAGCAACATGCCTGTCTACTGCGACACCAACGGAGGATGGAGGACAGACAGGCTGAGCAAGTGACGGCGTTCCAGGGGATTCACGATACACTCCGTCGGATGGCCGACAACATGGCCGACCCTCCCTGTGCCAGAAGGCGGAGAACATCACCACCCACAGGGAGGGATCAGGAGGAGGAGGAGGAAACATCCGATGGAGCATCCCAGACGTCGTCACGGCCTGCTGCTGAGGGTCCCCGCAGGAGGCCGGGTCGTCCACGGAAAGGACTGTGAGGGTCGGCGCTACAGCACCATCTCCCAGGACACCTGGCCTGGCACCTGGCCCACTGGAGCAACAGCATCACAGCATCAAGAGACATTCTCTGCCACATGGCCCTGCTGGTCACTGTCTGACCAATGTTGACAAAGACTGTGGCATGGACTCTGAGGATTTCAAATGGCAAGGACACCAACTCCCCTACTGAACTTTGGATTCCCGGAAAGCCCCTCACTTTGTCCCCCCCCCCCCCCCCCCAATAATAAATCACACTATGAAGAGTAGATGCCTGCTGGTTGCATTATTACCTAACATGTGTCTTGTAAAGTCTAAACATGCCTGAGTCATCTTTTGTCTTCAACCATCCACACCCTGGGGCCTGAGTCTGGCACAGGACACATGGGTCACAGTGTATTAGGCAAGACAGACATGGAGCACCATACACACCCGTGATGGGCCCAACCAGCTGAGGGGGTGGCCGCACAACCGTGCTGACAGACACATTGAGTACAGCAACAGACATGCGCAGAGGTCAGGGATCATGTTGAGTGTCCTGGGGGGCACCCAGCTATGTGTAGACAGGTGGCAGAACCATGTCCTGCAAGCTTCAGTCCGGTGGATGCAGAGAATGGGGGCCTGGCCAACGTTGGATGCATGGGGATGGCACATGTCACAATACCCACACAGTCATGGACATCATGCCCACTACACAGTCTCAGCCCACACACACAGCTTGCAGCTTGCTACTCGACACATTGACACATAGCCACAATCAGGGAATACCATGCCAGACATGCTGGATGCACCGTGGCAACACACCAGCATTGACTGAGAAGAGGCACCTTGGAGGCATAGGGACACCTTTATTAGTCATGTTTTCGGGATTGCAGAGGCAACTTGAAGTACACATGAACAGTTCATGTGGAGTAACATGTGGGTCCAACACTGGCACCCCCCTTCTGCAGCACAAATGCGTGTTCGCCATGGAACTGGCACACAAGCGTCGGCTAACAGCTAAACACCCACAGCTGCTCACGGAGAGCCTGCCATACACCATAGATCCGCTGATGTGGAAGTCCCACACCATGTCAAGCCAATGCTAACCGTATGTGTCCAAGGGCAGTGTCACACACATTGAAGCCATCATCACAATCCCCTATCCCATCACTGATGACTGTCAACCAGGCAGACCATCTATTCAGGTGTACACAGCTGCATGTCGTGTCCCATGGTGATGCTACATGGCTGCAGAGGAACCAAACATCGACAGGGGCAGTGTGCATACATTGTGAACAACTGCCACACCCAATACACCCCAGATGCATCCCTTACCCTATGGAGACTTCCAAACGTGTCCGTGCCTGTAACGCTGAGTCAGCCCACGATGTCATGTCCATGAGGAATAGCAGTGCCACAACAATGCAAGCAGCAGACGGCATGCGCAAGTACCTGGGGAAGAGAGACACACAAGAAGTCAGCCACAAAAAGCACAGCCACTTGCATGTGCATTTACTCGACACATGTATGGATGACAACATGCTAGGTCACAATTATGACTGGGGAAATACAACCATCACTGCCACCATCACTCCAGTGACACACCCACACACACCTCTGACTCACGTGCCATACATGCAGGTGGACACACACATCACAACACATGCCACACGGGGACCAATGCGTGCACACTCAGACACTGGTACTCACCACTAAGCAAAGAAGTCGCGTATCAGCCGAGTCCGGATGTCCTCTTGCGGCTCCACATCCTCCACATCACTAGCCCCATTGCCAAGCCCTTCGTCCTCCACGGGTGGATGCTCCTCGTCATGTTGACCCAGGATGAGTGGCACAGCTCTTTCAACTGCCATGTTGTGCAGCATGCAGCAGACCATGAAGATCTTGCAGACCTTCGCCGGGGCATATGGGAGTGCGCCGCCGGTCTTGTGTAGGCACCTGAATCGGCTCTTCAGCAGGTCAAACGTCCTCTCTATCACTCGCCTTGTCCGGCCATGGGCGGTGTTGTAGCGGAGCTGGGCCGGCGTGATGGGGTTGCGGAGAGGTGTGAGCAGCCAAGGCATGTTGGGATAGTCAGCGTCCCCTACATGGGAAGCACATGGACATCGTTAGAAGTGGTGAAGCGGTCGTGCTGGTAGGCTATGCAAAATACAGGACAGACTGTACCCACCAACAACACATGCTCGTTCGTTGCGCAGCTGCATCATCATTTCAGGCATCCTGCTACGCCTCATGATGTAGGCATCGTGTGCTGATCCTGGAAAACGAGCACAGACATGTGAAATCACCATGTTGGACTGACACACCACAAGGGCATTGATGGAGTGGTAGTGCTTTCGATTGCGGTACGCCACCTCCCGTGCGTGTGGTGGTACCAAAGCTACATGTGTCCCATCTATGGACCCAATGACATGGGGCATCCCTCCCAGGGCATAGAATCCACGCTTGACCGCAGTCATCTGTTCAGGGGTTGGGAACTTGATGAAGTCATCCAGGTGAATCAACATGGCCTCTAAGAAATCATGCAGCACACGGCAGAACATGCTCTGGGACATGCCACCAACATGAGCTATGGTATTTTGAAAGGTACCCGTGGCAAGAAAATGTAGGGCAGCCATTACCTTCAGCTGGGGTGTCAGTGCCGTAGGATACCTGTGCTGCGGTTGCAGGTGTGGTGCCAGTCTCGCCGTCAACTCCAGAATCAACGGTTGGGTGAAGCGGTAGAGCCGGATGCTGTCATTCTCCTGCATGGCAGCCAAGTCCGGAATTGGTCGGGCAAGAGGCGGCGCTCTGCAGTAATTTGGAAGTGACAAGGAAGAGTGAGTGCACTACGACAACAAATCATATGTACTGAGCACATGTTAATCTGTCAATACACATATGCTACATAGGGAGTCAGGTATGTGCTACATGCCCAGGACACGTATGGATGCAAGGTGACACTCCTACCAAGACCCAGCTACACACGGAGATTGAGAACCTCCGCATGCCACGCCATGGGAATAGCTGTGTCCCAGTGCAAGTGAACAGCCAGACGCAAGACAGAAGTGACATACGCCCACACATCAGCAGCAGTAGGATGCCGATTGCAGAGACTGGTAGCGGAACACTGGAGCCACAGGTCACATGACATTACACTAGGACAGCCCACACACCTTGCCATGAAGGTGCACATGTCATGACTCACCACACATTCCTTGTGAGGATGCTGACATGTCCTTGTCACGCTACTCCGTGTCCCATGCATACATGTGCACCTCACATCCGATACCACATGTGGCATGGTGTTCGGAACAGTGTGCAATGACAATCTACACACAGACACATGTTGGTTGCTGCAACGGCTGCAGCTTTTGAGGGTGCTCCAACATCAACCTGATGGGAAGCCCCCACACATACATGACATAGTCACATTGTGCACCGTGGGTAGTGACAAGTCAGGTGTGATAACCCCTGTACCGGGCATCAGGGGACACTTCCGTGTGTTGGTGTCCGTGCCATGCCAGTGACGCTCACCCCAAGTGTGCAGTACGACATGCACACATGTCAAAGGAGTCAAGGGCATGCCTGGCACACATTGCACCATCACACAGTACATCTGTACACATCTCATCATACATCTGGTGCCTTCTCGACTCAGGAGTAATGTTCCACATCACAGGCCGTCACACCTGTGCCCCACACATGTAGTAATGCACAGACGATGCCTTGATGTCAATTAATGGACAAGTATGTCCATTCATGGACAAGTATGTCCATCCATGGACAAGTATGTCCATCCATGGACAAGTATGTCCGCCCTATCCCTACCTGTGTGCCGCCTGTCACCACTGTGATGTGTGAAAACCGCTGTACTGCTGCGAAGAGGGCCTGTGTATGTTCACATATCACTATGGGAGTGCTGCCGTATGTGTACCCATCGTGATGGCGAGCGTACAGGCATGTGTACGCCCCGTACCACTACGTGTACGCATACGCAAGAACACCCATAGTGGTACGGGCCGTACACACGCCTGTACGCTCCCTATCACTATGGGTGGCCTCGCGTATGCGTACTCGTAGTGGTATGGGCCATACACACGCCTGTACGCTCCCTATCACTATGGGTGGCCTCGCGTATGCGTACTCGTAGTGATAGGGAGCGTACAGGCATGTGTACGGCCCGTACCACTACGACTATGCATACGCGAGGACACCCATAGTGGTAGTGAACGTAGGCACGCGTGTACGGTCCGTTGCAATGCATTTGGGAGGCCCTAGGGCCCCGGAACGCACCGTACCTGTGTGTGGAGCTCCAAATTACATAGGGGACTCATGAGGGACAAGTATTAAGGCCTACATGCATGCTGGTTGTCATGGAGACCAAGTTCAAAATTTGAATGTGTTCTGGAAGGTGCACAGCAGTAGTCAGTTGGAAATCTTCTACTTTGTTGCAATGTGTTTGTGGGGCTGACATCATGCAGGAGAATGAAACCGATAGAGAACCCACAGACTGCTAGGTTTGAAGGGATTGGAGGAAACATAGGATGCAAATGTGAGTGACCAATCACTCTGTACTCCTGTGCATGAGATGGGCCAGCAAGGCAGATATAAGGCAGCCAGGTCCCATGAGGGATCACTTGCCTGCACATCTTTGTATTCCACGACCCAGCTGCTGCTACTGATTCCCTGGAACCATGTCAAGGGCTGTGGAGAGGTCACAGCCATTCACCCTGGAGGAGAACATGGCTTTGGTGGATGTGATCCTCCCACAGTACCCCATGCTGTATGGGCGACCAGGTTATCAGGTGAGTGCAGTGTCCACTGCCACAGACTGTGTCCCTTTTTTGTGACTGTGACTACTGCCATTATGTCCATGTGTGACACACATGCCATGTACTGTAGGGGGGTCACAGGGGGGGGTGCATGATGTCTCCCAGAAGTGCCCTGAGACAGGAGGGGTGGGTGCAGAGACCTCCCAGCAGTGCCCTGAGACAGGAGGGGTGGGTGCAGAGTCCTCCCAGCAGTGCCCTGAGACAGGAGGGGTGGGTGCAGAGACCTCCCAGCAGTGCCCAGAGACAGGAGGGGTGGGTGCAGAGACCTCCCAGCAGTGCCCTGAGACAGGAGGGGTGGGTGCAGAGACCTCCCAGCAGTGCCCTGAGACAGGAGGGGTGGGTGCCTATCACTCCCAGCAGTGCCCTGAGACAGGAGGGGTGGGTGCCTATCACTCCCAGCAGTGCCCTGAGACAGGAGGGGTGTGTGCAGAGTCCTCCCAGCAGTGCCCTGAGACAGGAGGGGTGGGGGCCTATCACTCCCAGCAGTGCCCTGAGACAGGAGGGGTGTGTGCAGAGTCCTCCCAGCAGTGCCCTGAGACAGGAGGGGTGGGTGTGATTCACAGTGTGAGCCTGGATCATTGATTGTGTAGTTGCCCTCATTCCACCTGTGTCCTTTCAATGGCACGTACTGCTTTTGGCCTTCCCCCACAGGATCATGTCCCTATGACAAAGTTGCAATGCGTTGGATGCATACTATGCCTTGTTGTAAACTGCAAATGTGTTCTAATCTGTGTCCCCGTGACATGTGCAAGGTGTATTGATGTAGTGTCACTTGTTCATCCTCACAGGTAGACGCCTCTGCCAATGAGCAGATATGGCTGGACGCCGTCAGCGCCGTGAGGAGTGCGGATGGTCGGAGGCGGTACCTGTCCCAGGTGAGGAAACGCTGGCAGGATATCCGGTGCTGGACGCGGAGGATCGCACGGGTCCTGCTGGGGGACTCACCTGAGAGCCACAAGAACCGCGGGCGCTGCCGTCTCTCCCACATCCAGAAACGTGTGCTGGCGGTGGTCTTTCCTGACTTGGACAGGCGTCTACAGGACATGCAGCAGCCGGAAGGGGGTAGGTACATGTGTGTGTTTGTTGTGTTTCACCAGCATTTGTAAGTGCACTGTTCCATGGATACACTTCCAGGGTTTATGGTGTTGTGACGATCCTGTTACCCACAGTGTTGCATGCCTCACCTGCCTCCCTTCCCCACCTTGCAATGTGTTCCCTGGTCTCTGTGTAGTCACTCCATCACAAAGTAATGTAGCCTGACACCTTCTCCAAGTGTACAATGCCTGCAGCGTCATGTGTGGGGGTGGTGTGTAAGAGGTTTAGTGACCTTGCCTGTGCCCTGTCCAGTTCTGGACTTGTGGGTTCCATGTCAGTTGGCACTAATGCTGATTTCAGACATGGGAGTTAATCTCTTGAGTGCGAGGCCTTCCAGCAGGCATGTCCCATGTGGTGGCCTGTGACATGATGTGCATGAGTGTGCGTTACGCATAGTGCAGGGATGTTAGCGTGTGTTGCAGTCATTTCCATTCAGGAGCATGGAGTTGTGTGGCCACTACTGTCCCCAGGGGCATCTTTTCCTAGGTATCATGTGTGTAATCCGAGAATGCCGACAATCTCTGTGTCTACAGCATCGCTTGTGCTCCTTGCCATTGTCCCCTGGCACCATGTTTATTGACGTGAGATGTATTACAAGTGTCCACTGTCCAGCCTGACATGATTTTCCAAGTTCATACTCACGGTGGCCATTGCCTGTGTGTCTTGTAGCAATCATCTGATGATGCCCATTTGTACATGATTCTTTGGACAGCCGCACCTTGGGTATTTGGTGTGCAATCTTGAATTATTGCATTCCATGTGTATTTCACCCAGACTAAGAGATGTAAGTGCTTCCTGTGTCTCCACAGATGTGTTTCATGTAGGGGGTGGGTGGGGCGGCCATGGCCTACATGTCAAGACCTGTCATCTCCTTGCTCGGACTGGCCAGTGTGTGATGTTTGTCTGGACATACACTCAAGGTGCAGCGTGCCAGTCAGGGTGGGCATGTTCTCAGTATTACCTATGCTGCATGTGCCTCTAGTTCCTGGATTTGGTCCCTGCTCATCCCAATTTCCTGCCACGCTGTGTGGTGCAGATGCAGTGCTCTATTGTCCCCAGGGCCTTGCTCCTCAGTCAGAATGCCATGTCATCTCATTTGCTATTGTGTCATGCTCTCCATAGTTTTTCCATGCCATGGTGGGTCACACAACTGTGTCTTGCAGAGCCTACGTATGTACCTTGTTTTGTAGTTGTAACTCATCCTTTGTTTCAGGCTATGCACTGTAACCTACGTAGATTGTACCGATGTGACATATGTATACAGGTGTATGATTACTTTCTGTCTCTTCACCCTGCCCACAGCATCGTCGGGGGACACGGTGGGAGACATGGACACAGACAGCGCGGAGGGACCGAGCACCAGTGCCAGCGGTGACATCGGGGCTGGCACTTCGAGTGGGACAGAGGCGGTGGAGAGTGACCCCGGGGACCTGTCGACTGGCACAACAGACTATGAAGCGGACGGGTCCGAGGATGATCACTCCGAGTGGGCGGTGGCTGCACCACCATCTGACAGCAGCCCTACATCTGGCACCGCCCCCTCCATTGGCATCAGCCGCCTCCCACGTGCTCGTGTCCCTTCCCAACGTGCCCGGTCACCACATGTCTCCTTCCTGCCAGGCACCGCACCCCCTGCCCCTGTCTCCACTGCTGCCGCCAATGCTGAGTCTGTGGACATCCAGCGGCAGTTGCAGATTGGTCAGACTGCGATCCTTAATGTCCTCCATGGCCACAGCCAGGTCCTCAACAACATGGAGGCATACTTGGAGGGCATTCATTCATCGCAGGCTGACCAACGCAACTTGCTGAGGTCCATAGAATCCACACTGACTGCAGCAGTGGGTCTCCTGCAGCGCTACGTCCCACCCCCTACCCCTGCTCCTTCCACACTTCCCACTCCCATGCCTGTCCCACATACACCCAGACGTAAGCATGCACCCACCACAACAGACACAGGCACCACACCAGCAGGGAAGGTCCGCCGCACACCTCCTGACACGCACACACAGGGTGCAGTAGGCACACCCACTGGGTCGGGGGGCAAACGTGTGACACGCAGCCAGAGTGGGAGTCCGCATTCCACCCAATCCACTCCCTCCAAATTCCCTCCCCTCAGCTCTCCTGGCCACATCTCCCCCAAAGACTCCTTCATGGCCGCTCTGTCCCTGAGCCCCACAGTGACACCACCCCGCAAGCGGTCAAGGAGGTCCCCGGTCATGGTGCTTGATTCCCCCCCCCTGTCCACACCCTCCCACAGTGGCGCTGCGACCCATCCCTCTGACCCCCCCCCCCTCCTTGGGGCCTGTGGTTCCTTCGGGTGCAGGGGAGTCCCTGGAGGACCTTGCTAAGGTGTGCAGCGAGATCCTGGCCTCCGCCTTTGGCCCTACCCCACCCCCTGTGGTGGAGTCCTCCATCCCTGCACCCACGACACCTACCCTTCACCCTCCTGTCCCTGCGGTGCCTGTTTCTTCCCCCCCACATGATGCCCTGACCCCTGTGGAAGACGACGGATTGTAACTGTGCAGGCAAGCTAGGGGACACGCATCCCACTGTGTCCCCCATCCAGTTGGGACTCCTGGACTGCCCTATGGCCTTTGTTGAACTTGGACTCACGTCATACTAGTTTTTTTCTCATGCTGAATAAAGCTATTTATTTTTGCCCTTGGAACACTCCTGCATTGCTGGCCTTGCTGTTGGTGGGGCTGCTACATGGTTGTGGGTGTTGGTCATGTGTTGGGTGTGTGGGAAATGTAGTAGTGTGCTGCTCATAGGGGGGACCCTGGGATCTGTGTGCCATCACACGGTGTTAGCTACCTTTCTCCATTCATTTATGCAGTTGCTGCATGTTGCAATTGTCCCAAGGTGTATTCCTTCCTCTGTGTACCCTGACTTCTTCCCTGCAGGGTGTCCCCTGACTTTGGCACAGAGCTGTGTGTCCATTAGCTGGGTGTGTGACGTAGTCCTTCACCTTTGCACATGCATGCTGAGCGATGTCTCCACCTGCGTCATTCGTGGCATCCTTGGTAGTCATTGTACTTGTGTATGTGGCCTATTGACATGACTTCATGTGCACATGTTTTCTTTTCTGCGCTATGCATGCGTATACTCCCAGCCTCGCACACATGTGGTACATGTACTGCAGGGTCTTTGTGCACCTGACTGACATTTGTGGGCATGGTATCTGTGACTACTCCACCCTTTGCGTTCCATGGGCACTGCTGGGAGTGATAGGCACCCACCCCTCCTGTCTCAGGGCACTGCTGGGAGGACTCTGCACCCACCCCTCCTGTGTCAGGGCACTGCTGGGAGAACTCTGCACACACCCCTCCTGTCTCAGGGCACTGCTGGGAGGACTCTGCACCCACCCCTCCTGTCTCAGGGCACTGCTGGGAGGACTCTGCACACACCCCTCCTGTGTCTGGGCACTGCTGGGAGGACTCTGCACACACCCCTCCTGTCTCAGGGCACTGCTGGGAGGACTTTGCACCCACCCCTCCTGTCTCAGGGCACTGCTGGGAGGACTCTGCACACACCCCTCCTGTCTCAGGGCACTGCTGGGAGTGATAGGCACCCACCCCTCCTGTCTCAGGGCACTGCTGGGAGGACTCTGCACACACCCCTCCTGTCTCAGGGCACTGCTGGGAGGACTCTGCACACACCCCTCCTGTGTCTGGGCACTGCTGGGAGTGATAGGCACCCACCCATCCTGTGTCTGGGCACTGATGGGAGGACTTTGCACCCACCCCTCCTGTCTCAGGGCACTGCTGGGAGGACTCTGCACACACCCCTCCTGTGTCAGGGCACTGCTGGGAGGACTCTGCACACACCCCTCCTGTGTCTGGGCACTGCTGGGAGTGATAGGCACCCACCCCTCCTGTGTCTGGGCACTGATGGGAGGACTTTGCACCCACCCCTCCTGTCTCAGGGCACTGCTGGGAGGACTCTGCACCCACCCCTCCTGTGTCTGGGCACTGCTGGGAGGACTCTGCACACACCCCTCCTGTCTCAGGGCACTGCTGGGAGGACTTTGCACCCAGCCCTCCTGTCTCAGGGCACTGCTGGGAGGACTCTGCACACACCCCTCCTGTCTCAGGGCACTGCTGGGAGTGATAGGCACCCACCCCTCCTGTCTCAGGGCACTGCTGGGAGGACTCTGCACCCACCCCTCCTGTGTCTGGGCACTGCTGGGAGGACTCTGCACACACCCCTCCTGTCTCAGGGCACTGCTGGGAGGACTCTGCACCCACCCCTCCTGTGTCTGGGCACTGCTGGGAGGACTCTGCACACACCCCTCCTGTCTCAGGGCACTGCTAGGAGGACTCTGCACACATCCCTCCTGTGTCTGGGCACTGCTGGGAGGACTCTGCACACACCCCTCCTGTCTCAGGGCACTGCTGGGAGGACTTTGCACCCACCCCTCCTGTCTCAGGGCACTGCTGGGAGAACTCTGCACACACCCCTCCCATCTCAGGGCACTGCTGGGAGTGATAGGCACCCACCCCTCCTGTCTCAGGGCACTGCTGGGAGGACTCTGCACACACCCCTCCTGTCTCAGGGCACTGCTGGGAGGACGCTGCACACACCCCTCCTGTGTCTGGGCACTGCTGGGAGTGATAGGCACCCACCCCTCCTGTGTCTGGGCACTGATGGGAGGACTTTGCACCCACCCCTCCTGTCTCAGGGCACTGCTGGGAGGACTCTGCACACACCCCTCCTGTGTCAGGGCACTGCTGGGAGGACTCTGCACACACCCCTCCTGTGTCTGGGCACTGCTGGGAGTGATAGGCACCCACCCCTCCTGTGTCTGGGCACTGATGGGAGGACTTTGCACGCACCCCTCCTGTCTCAGGGCACTGCTGGGAGGACTCTGCACCCACCCCTCCTGTGTCTGGGCACTGCTGGGAGGACTCTGCACACATCCCTCCTGTCTCAGGGCACTGCTGGGAGGACTTTGCACCCACCCCTCCTGTCTCAGGGCACTGCTGGGAGGACTCTGCACACACCCCTCCTGTCTCAGGGCACTGCTGGGAGTGATAGGCACCCACCCCTCCTGTCTCAGGGCACTGCTGGGAGGACTCTGCACCCACCCCTCCTGTGTCTGGGCACTGCTGGGGGGACTCTGCACACACCCCTCCTGTCTCAGGGCACTGCTGGGAGGACTCTGCACCCACCCCTCCTTTGTCTGGGCACTGCTGGGAGGACTCTTCACACACCCCTCCTGTCTCAGGGTACTGCTGGGAGGACTCTGCACACACCCCTCCTGTGTCTTGGCACTGCTGGGAGGACTCTGCACACACCCCTCCTGTCTCAGGGCACTGCTGGGAGGACTTTGCACCCACCCCTCCTGTCTCAGGGCACTGCTGGGAGGACTCTGCACACACCCCTCCTGTCTCAGGGCACTGCTGGGAGTGATAGGCACCCACCCCTCCTGTCTCAGGGCACTGCTGGGAGGACTCTGCACACACCCCTCCTGTCTCAGGGCACTGCTGGGAGGACTCTGCACCCACCTCTCCAATTTCACAATATGTACGCTCATGACATACACGGATGTGGGTACGCTCCATGCATTCGAGGTGGGGGTACGTGTCGTACTTACACTGTTGGGGTGGGGCTACGCTCCATGCATTCGAGGTGAGGGTACGTGTCTTACTTACACTGTTGGGGTGGGGCTACGCTCCATGCGTTCGAGGTGGGGGTACGTGTCGTACTTACACTGTTGGGGTGGGGCTACGCTCCATGCATTCGAGGTGAGGGTACGTGTCTTACTTACACTGTTGGGGTGGGGCTACGCTCCATGCTTTCGAGGTGAGGGTACGTGTCTTACTTACACTGTTGGGGTGGGGGTACGCTCCATACGTACGCGGGTGGGTACGGGTCGTACTTACACTGTTGGGGTGGGGGTACGCTCCATACGTACGCGGGTGTGGGTACGGGTCCTACTTACACTGTTGGGGTGGGGGTACGCTCCATACGTACGCGGGTGGGTACGGGTCGTACTTACACTGTTGGGGTGGGGGTACGCTCCATACGTACGCGGGTGGGTACGGGTCGTACTTACACTGTTGGGGTGGGGGTATGCTCCATACGTACGCAGGTGTGGGTACGGGTCGTACTTACACTGTTGGGGTGGGGGTACGCTCCATACGTACGCGGGTGTGGGTACGGGTCGTACTTACACTGTTGGGGTGGGGGTACGCTCCATACGTACGCGGGTGTGGGTACGGGTCGTACTTACACTGTTGGGGTGGGGGTACGCTCCATACGTACGCGGGTGGGGGTACGGTCCGTACATATCCGTCCCCACGCTATGTGATGCTTGTGCGGGCCGTACCCAGGCCTTTGCCACGTGGGTACGAGCCGTCCCGCCATTGTTGGGGTGACGTGGGTGTGGGCGTGGTTCGACTCGTACCCACGCTCTTCAGGCGTGGGTACGGGACGTACCTGTCTGGTTGTGTTGCCTGTTCGCGTCGTGACGGACTTCCGTTGTGGCGGTCGCTGGCTTATCTGGACACGCCCCCACCCCCTCGTAGTGACCAGGGCATGGGAGTCAGGTATGTCCAGGGCATGTGTGCTGTGTGACTTTGGTGGGGGGTTTGTGGCCTGCCCTGGTCCTGCCACCCCCACCCCACCCCACTTTCCCCCCTCCCTTAGTTGTTCTGACCTTCTGCGGCGTCTGCGTCCGAACCTGTAGAGGAGGTCGACTGCTATGAGGGCCGGGATGACTCGTGGGTTCGGGTCCATGTCTGTCCGTCATGTACTGGTCCTCCTTGTTCGCGTCGTCCTGTCGCGTACTGGTCCTCCTTGTTCGCGTCGTCCTGTCTGTCCGTCGCATACTGGTACTCCTTGTTCGCGTCGTCCTGTCGCGTACTGGTCCTCCTTGTTCGCGTCGTCCTGTCTGTCCGTCGCGTACTGGTAGTCCTTGTTTGCGTCGTCCTGATTTCCCGGCAGTTTTTGGCTGCCGGAAAATATTCACCGTGCGGGATGACGTCGGTGCGAATCGTAATTCCTGGTTCGTGAATGGCAGGCTGCGTGCGTCCCGACGTCAGGTCGGCGCTTTCCCGGTTCGCATTTGTATGTTTATTGTGGTCGGTCGGGGTTTTTTACGATTCGTACGGAAATGGTGTTCCCATGCGAATCGTAATTCCATGTTTGTATTATTGTACGACCGGGTACGCGTCGGACGGAGAATATGCTCCGTCCGACGGTTCGTACCCGGTTTTTACAGGATCGTAATCGGCACCTAAGTGTTTATGTGTTGTTTTATGTGGGTGGGAATGTATGTTGCTTTGTTTGAGTACTTTCTTTTCTAGGTTCTTCGTTTCGGATGGAGTCGTTTTTTTTATAAAGAAGTGTGTGTTCGTTTTATTGAACAATATGTTTTTTACACTTCTTTAAATGTTTCGGTTTTCATGGATCGTTTTTTAATATTTGTAGCTATTTTCGGGTTTTTCATGGTTTTTCCAAGGATATTTGGTGAATGGATTATGGATTTAATCGACAGTTGTATTTTTGCATTTTTTTTTGGGAACCATTTTTTTTAATGTTTGGATTGTGTAAGCAGGAAATGGATTTTTCAGAGTTTGGAATAAACTTGGTAAGTAAATTTATTATTATTTCTTGTGGGTGGGTATTGTTTAATATTATTGTTTATTTTTCTTTATTACAAATATTATTAATGTGTGTTAATATATTTTTGACAATATGTATAAATATGTTACACACAGTAATTATTTTTGTAATAAGATAAATATATTTTATGTGTTTGATATTATTGAAAATGAGTAATTAGTCATTTATTTGTATTTGTCTTTTAAAGAAGTGTTTTAGCTATGATGTTTAGGTATTCTAGGCCTTTGGTAGTAGGGTACAATTTTACTTGTTGCTCTAGATATTTATACATTTGTTTAGTTTGTTTTGAGGTTTTTGGAGTTAGCTGAGTTATGGATTGTTCCATTCGGAACTCTTGATAACTCTATTCTTTTTGTAGGCATGATATAAATCTTTCTAGTGTTGGTTTTGTTCTGCCTGTTGATTGTAGGAATGCGTTATGCCATCCTTCAACTGCGTTATTAGTTTTGGATTCTCCATTTAATGTGCTTCTGTATACGTTCCACCAGGGAATTAAGAATTTAGGGTTTCTTCTGTGGCCAGATCCATGTAGTCTGCCAACCCATGTATCTTCGAAATAGTCCAATAGTGAACTTAGTTTTTCTTCATTTTGTTTGTAGAAGGCGCTGTCTATTAAAATGTTGTAATGTTCTGTTACGTCTGTGTCAGGTACATAAGCTAGTGCTATGAGTTTTTTTATTTGATATGCAAAAGCTGAATTAGTTGCATATTCAATGCTTAGGGCTGATTTTTGCATGTGTCTCCATAGGCATTGATTAAAATGATAGTAACAGCCTTGTATGGAGGTATGGGGGTGTGTTTTTAATATAGTATTAATCATTGCATGTTCAAAATCAAGGATTATTTTTTGTGGGGAAAAGTTATTTGTTTTTTGTTTTATTGTATTTAATAGTTCAGTGTATGTGGAGTTATGTTTGTTTGGTAATAATGTGTAAATTAATGGTATATTGCAATTGTGATATAGGACATGTATTGTATATAGTTGGAAAAAGGGTTTGGGACATATGGTAAAAGTCCCATCCATCATCCAGTTCTGTGATTCTTGTAGTTTACAGAGATTATTAGCTGTTCCAAATATTATTATTCTTTTGTCATTGTTTTTATTATCAAAAATGACAAATGGTTCTTTGCTTAAAGTTATACTTTGTTCTGGACTTAGAATAACTTCACTATATGTGTGAGGAATTGGGGTTGAAGTAGTAGTGGTTTTTTTAGTACGTGCTATAGTTCTTTTGAGTGAAGTTACAGATGGCATTTGTGTAGTAGCAGTTTTAGGAATTTTGGGAAGCTGCTCTTTTAAAATTACACTTGTAGGTTTTTGAGAACTTGTGCTAGCTTCCTTTATAGTTTCTAAAGCAGATCTGACTTCTATTTCAGTAATGTTTGGTGGGTGGTTATGTTCTCTAGTGTACAGTACTGTTGTTTGTCGTGTTGTAGCACGCCCATAGCACTTATTAGAGTAGTATTTAGTGCATTTCCAGTTAACTTTTAAACCATACACTTTTTCCTGTGTGTAAGTGTATCCCATATAGCATAGTAACATTTTTCCCTTCTGGCTTGTTATGAATTCAGCTCCTTCAGTCATTTTGATGTAGCTTTATCTATGAAAAATATATATTATAGTTATTATATATGCTGTTGTATTAATTTTCAGTAGAAAAAAAACAAGATTTAGTTACTATATACTTACAAAGTTGGTTTTGATGTGTTTGAGTAGAATGCTTTTTATTCTTTATTTCTGGAATTTTCTTCTAGTATTTTCTTTGTCTGGAAAAGAAAAGTAAATTTGTTTTAATAATTGTTTCTATATTTTTATAGGGAATGGTTAGAGGATTTGTAATTGGGATTTAATTAGGGTGGTATTTTAATCTATTAGTTGATTTTTGGTTGTGAAATACTTACTTTTTAGTTGTATCTTTTTTGGTGCTGTTCTGTATTTTCTTAGTTTCTTTTGGAGTTTCCTGTAGTGAAAAAATGAAATAGAAATAAGACATTTATTTATTTATAGTGTATGTATATTGTAATTACAATTTATTAGATTTGAGTCTTAATGAGTATAATATAGTTAACTTACTTTTGATAGTTTTAAATATTTGCTCTATGTTGATTTCCTTATATCTGCAGTTGCAATCCAGTAGATTTTCTTCTTCATTCAATTTCGTTCTTTTGGTTCTGGACTGTGAATGAAGTTGAACTTTTTTTATAGTGCTTTGGATGTTGTAATCTGTGTTTTATTGGTTAGTTTGAATTAGGAGTGTTTTTATTGGTTAGTTGGAATTTATTTTTTTTTATTCTGTTAGTTAGTTTCCTAATAAGGAAAACGCTAATTAGTGGTTTTGTGGTGTATTATTCTATATGTATTTTTCTAAACATTATATTATGTATTGTATGCATGAATTGATAAAGTATAATTTAATAATATAGTTGTTTAATGTAGGAAGGTTGTTAATAATGTTTTAGTAAATAGTTAATTTTTTTAATCTATTTTTAAATGTAGTAAATATATAATTGTTTAATATTAATTTTGTGTAGAGTTAAAAGACATTATTTGGTGTTTATGTTGTTTGATTTTAGGTTTTAATTGAATGATATATAGTCGATATTAGTAAAATGGAGATATTTTAGTGGTCGATATTTTAGTTAACGATATTTTGTAATGAAGTATATGTATATTACTGAGCGTCGATATTTCAGGATTTCGATAACTGTGTTTGCGATATTTTGTGTACCTATATTTATGTAGTTCGATATTGTGTGTTCGATATTTTTGTAATGTTTTAAATAAGTATGTGATGTCGATAATAATGTGATTGATAATTTTGTATCGATATATTTGTAGGTCGATTTTTTGTCTTTCGATATTGTGTCAGTGATTCAGCGCTCAAGGGGTGCCAAAGGAACCGCTATTTGTTGACATGCCTGTAAGTGAGAGGTATAAGTTCCACCTGTAGGAAGGCGAGATCCAGAGTCAGCTCCTCCATTCTGTACTCGATCTAACCTTTGGGACATCCCTATTACATGTGACCGCAAGGTTTGGTTCTCCACTTGCGCCAACTCTACCTGTCGTTGGAGCTCCCTCAAGGTGTCGTTAAGAGCAGTAATGTCAAAAGAACTGGATGCCATGCTGCCTGGGCGGGACAAGAATGTTTTATTAATTAATTTTTTATTTTAGGGGCTTTGCATTCTATCGGGAGCCAATCTGGGAAGATGAACGTTGGAACGCGTTCTTCTCTCTGCTGGACATACAGAGGCAGTTGGACCCCAACAATTCCCAGAAATCATCCAACGAACACTAAACCAGAGACACCAGTGCTTATCCGATAATCTCAAGGGAAGGGGGTTTGGGAACAAACAATAAACTAAAATAATTAGTTAAAACAAAAAGCTAAAATAAAGAAAGAAACAACTGGTGCGCATTCGTGCCGGTGGAGAAGCAAACTCTGGGTCACAGAACAATCTGGGACATCTGTCCTAAAGCTAGGAATGAGTATGGAGACCAGCTCCTGCAGCAGTAGTAAAAGACATCAATAAGAACACAAATAATCAATTAAATATATCATGCAGAACCTTCTGCATTGGGTCCCGATAAAACTTTAGGGAGATGTATCCATCGCGGAGACCGCCCGACAAAAGGATCGCCGAAAAGCAAGGAGAAATCTCTTCGGGTTGACAGGTGAGAATACTTGCAGCCAGATGGTCCGAACCATCTGGCTGAAGTAAGAGCACCGTGACGAAGAGTCTCTTAAGCGGACCTCCCCACGGCGCTATTTCAAAGCATCAGTGAATTCTGCCCTGATCGGCATGCATCCTGTTTGACCATCCAGGACCTTCTTTAACCCCCTTTCCGAAAACTCCGATTAAGATCCCGAGCCTCTAAATAATCTCTAACAGAGTTTGTGTTTCTATTTACTTAGAAGACTTTTGTCTTGGTACGCTTCTACCATCAGTCTGTGACCAGTTTGTCCTTGCCGCCACTTCGCCTGCTTGACTCGATAGCTATAGTTATAGCCGATACAGGTCCCAGAAAAATATACTCAAATTCCCTACTGTTTTGCCCTGAGGAAGGTGGCACCCATTGTTCGGTGCGTTCACCGAAACACGCGTCGGCGCTTCTTTGAAGTCCACCCGAGCCCCAATTTCTTAGATGCAATTTGGACGTCTCAACATTGTTACAAATGATGATTCTATTTATATATTGTTTATTGTGGCCATTTTGAGCCGTTGGCATTTGGGTCATTTTTTGACCAATTTTTGTATCTCTGTATCTTTTATAGCATGAAGTTTGATTTTTGCGTGTTGTGATACCGGTATAAGTGTGTGAATTTGTGTGTAGTGGATGATGTCTGGGACCTTTTGAATCTTTGGTTTTTGTGTATCTTTTGATGTCCACCTTATTGAATTACGAATCAGTACATGTATTGAATACGTTTGTCTGAACATCTATCATTTTTGAGAAATAAAAACATTCATTAATTGACTTTGTTTTCTTACCTTGAAATTGTTTTTTGTTTTTTTTCATGACCAGCCTTAGTTTGAGTGTCAGCCTTTTTATTAAATGATACACTGTACATTTTGGAAGAAATAGGTAGAGCATTTGTCCTTCATTATTCATTCAGTATTTTCCCCTGAGTCTCTACCTACATTTGCTCTGCAGGGGTTCCCCTTGTTGTATTGGATGCAGCACAATACACACACAGAGATCATGCCACAAGACTGTATAGTCATGTCAATGCCTACTAAACTAAGAGAGCCAAAGGGAACACACACTGTCACGCACATCCAAGGACTGATAGGAATGTACAGGTGCTGGGACAGCCACCAAGATGTTTTCTCTCATGGAAGGAATAGGGTGGAGTTCCCACAGATACAATGCCCACAATTGTCAGTCAGGTGCCCAAAAACCCAGCAGAACAAGTACCAATTGTGTGCTAGGCTGGGATAACACACATGCATAGTGCGGAAAATGGAGAATTTCGCCATTAAGGCATTACAACATACTCAATACACAAGTACAGTGACTAGCAAGGATAGCACAGACGATGCAGCCGGAGACATTGCTGAGCACGCATGGCCATAGTTGAAGGGATCCGTCACCAACAAATGAAATGTAGACAGAGGTCGGCACAACAATTGTGCAACTCCCTGCAGGGAAGATGTCAGGTGCCACAGAGGAAGGAACACTCCTTGGGACAATGTCTCCAAACACAAATAGCACACACGACCAAAGATTATTTGCAGAGACCTTGTGATGGCACGCAGATACCATGGTTCACCCCATGAGCATCAGACTACAACATTTCCCTGAAACGTAACACATAACCACAACCCCAACTCCTGGAGCATTAGCACCCACATCAATACCTGAAATGCAATTGTGTTCAAAGTGAAAAGAAAATGCTTTATTCAGCATTAAAAGCAAAATTATTAAAGGACACTATTTACAAAGACACATGGCCAGTCCAGATCAGAAGTCCTTGGGGGGGACACATGGCCACGCGTCTCCCCTAGCTTGCCTGCACATTAGAACCCTCAGGTTCATCGACTGGGGGGGGCATCATGTGGGGAAGGACCAGGCACCGCAGGGACAGGAGGTGTAAGGGTAGGTGTGGTGGGTGCAGGGACGGACGCCTCCACCACAGGGGGTGAGGCGGCGCCAAAAGGTGAAGGTGAGCTCTGCGCTGCACACTGCTGCCAGGTCGTCCAACGTATCCCCTGCACCCGAAGAAACCACAGGCTCAAAGGAGGGGGGGGGGGTCGGAGGGATGGGGTGCAGCGCTACTGGGGGAGGGGGTAGACAGGGGGGGGACTCAACTCCCCTACCCGTGGAGTGCCGTTCCCGTTTGCGGGCTGGTGAGCCAGAGGGGCTGAGGCCCAGCACAGCCAAGTAGGCCTCCTTGTCAGATTGTGTGGTAGGGGAGCCGAGGGGAGTGCCATTGGAGGGACTGGGTAGTGCGGCATGCGGACTCGGACTGTGGCTGCCTGTATGCCTGTGTGCCACAGACCAAGTGGGTGTGCCTTCATCCCCCAGAGTGTGCGTGCGAGGAGGTGTGCGCTTGCCCTTACGTGTTGGTGTGCTGCCTGTGTCTGGTGGGGTGCGTGCTTGGGAATGTCTGGGTGTGCTTGGGACAGGCATGGGAGTGGGAAGTGTGGATGGTGCAGGGGTAGGGGGGGACGAAGCGCTGCAGGAGACTCACTGCTGCCGTCAGCGAAGAGTCCATGGACCTCAGCAACATCGCTGATGACATGCCCTCCATGTACGACACCATCTGTGTCATCAGTCTGGTGTGGCCATGGAGGACATTCAGCATCGATGTCTGGCCAACCTGCAACTGCCGCAGAATGTCCACAGACTCTGCAGTGAGGGCAGCAGGGGGGACAGGGGCAGGGGGTGCGGTGCCTGGCACGAAGGAGACATGGTGGTGCCTTGCACGGACAGAAGGGACCGGAGCAACTGGGAGGGCGGTGATGGGAATGGAGGGGGCGGTGACAGATGTAGTGCTGCTGCCAGGTGTTGTAACAGCCTCCGCCCCCTCGAGGAGTTCAGCCTCGGACCCGTCAGCATCGTAGTCAGTGTTGCCACTAGACAAGTCCTCCGCCTGACTCCCCTCGCCCTCCGTGCCACTTGCTCCCGCAGACTCGCCAGCAGTGGTGGCAGCGGTGCTGGATCCCTCCTCCAGGTCCGTGCAGGTGTCTCCCTCGGTGTCCTCCGATGATGCTGTGGGCAAGGTGAAGATACAGAAAATAATCAGTCACCTGTATACATCTGACACATGAGTCCAAACAAAACATGTCACAGTGCATATCAGGAAATGCATTATGAGTAACATCTAGAATACCCTGCACTCCCCAGTTGGTTGACCCACCATGCCACTTGGAAACAATGGAGATTATGACACAACAGCAAATAACTTGATATCGAATTATACTGAGGAGCTAGTGTCTGGGAACAGTTGAGCACAGCAAGACTATGAAGGCATGCCACCTCTTGTTCACTGTGAACGAAACAGTATTGGTGCACCCAAGGCCAAATAACAGACCTCAATGCTGAAGGTGTCCCCACACTCAGAGACCTGTGAGTACTTTGGAAACCCAAACGAAAAACATTGTGATCCCTTGGGACTCACAACACTTTACACAATGTACATGTTTAGAATGTGTGAATGTGCCACTTTGTGAACAGAACACACATGTGCCTGTATAACAGAAGTCACACAAGGAGGTGCACACAAAACTACATTTACACAGTCATTGTATGAGCTGCCAGCCGAATTCAAATAAGCCACTGTAAATCAGAAATGGGGTATCAGTAAGTACATATACATGGCACCACGGTGGTCTGGATGACTTGACACTCGTAAGTTGGTATCAGCAGCAACCAAGGACTTACCCAAATGCAAACACACTATGGGAACATGGATATGTATAATCAGAAAACGAGTGGTAATCGAACTGTGCCTTTCTTTAAAATGTGCCAGCGTGTCCCCGGAAAGTGTAAAGGTACTTTCTTTTGCACTTCCTTGGGAGACATCTGTCATGCAGGCACATTATTGTCCTTCACAACAAAACATCAAAGTCAAGCATATGAAAAATTGAGACATGTTGACAAGTGTAGTGAGTGCCAAGGTACAATACTTCTTGACTAACAACTTGAATCATGCCACCTGTCACATGGCCATCCGTACCATGATGACACAGTTGGCAACACATCAGACCCACTGCCAGTCATGTGGAGTGGCACACATGTCCAAACACAGGACAATGCATTAGCTAATGGGCCTGCAATTGTGTCGGGATAAGGAGCACCTGCACTGAGGAGAGACCCTCATGGGAAACAAGAATGTCCACACAGATGTCAGCACGCACAGACCAAACTACGTAGCATCTCGACCACACACTGGTGGCAAAAAGGGATGAGCATGAACCATGTATTTTAACTTTTGACACATGCTGCAAAGCACAGGCGGAGCCCTGTCCGGGGAGGTCCCTGCACCGGCATGTCACAGTCGGGAAGGCACGGAGCAGAGACGTCAAGGAGACAGCAGGTTGTAGGGATGCTTTTTAACTCCCAGTCCAACATTGACTAATAACAAGAGAACAAGGTGGCATGTCTGACCACAGGCAACGTGTTTGATTAAAAAATAGCAACGCAGCATCTGTTTACATGTGGGAGGTTCCAGTACACGCCAGCAAGAGGTAATTTTGCGTCACAAGAAGGGGGAGTGACGTTTGCAATTTGACTTGAACGGGGTGGCGTTATTAGAGGAGTTGAAAGGTAAACAGAATTTAAGGGATAAAGTACCCCCTGCTACAGTGCTTGAAATGGAAAAATAGAAATGCAGGTACATTGTACCAGAGTACTTGCTTGTTTCTGAGGAGTGCCGGTACTCCCCAATTAAAAGTATTATGTTTTTCTTAAGAAGTGCAGGTAGTCTCCCTCTCAAAATAAACAAGCATTTGCAATGTAATAGGTCTCGCATTTACGCGAGTTTGAGCTATTGACCTTGCAAATGACAATGCATTTTATTTTTGTTTTTAAAACATAAATGAAAGGCATGTCATTTACAATACTAATAGCTTAAACTTGCGTAAATGCGAGACCTATTGCAGCAAATGCTTGTTTCTTTTCTGGCCAAAATATTCCAGCTATTTATCAGACAGCTCCAAAGCTTTGACAGGGAAAACAGCCTTATTGGACTCTCCCCAACATGGGTTTCGCCCAGGCCTGGGAAAGAGTCACAATTTAGGATAGGATAGGATATCAGTTTATAGAGCGCTCGAATGCCAAGGCGTCTTGGTGCTAAGAGCGAGAAAGAGATCTAAGAGTATTAAAACGAATCAGATTAAAACCCATAGCCATGTTTTTATTTGCTTCCTGAAAACTGTCATACTTGGTTGAAGTCTGAGCGTAATGGGCAATTGGTTCCACAACCGAGCTGCACAATGTGACAGGATTCTACCCCCCCATCTAGCTCTACGGACTTTGGTAGTGCAAATAAGGCCGGCGTTTGCCGATCTGAGACTTCTGTTAGGGATATACCACTGAAAGATTTTTAGCAGATCGGAATCAACTCCGCCGTATAACGTCCTCTAGGCATAAGGCCTTAAAGTCCATGCGAAGTGTGGTGACCTTTTGGGATATTCAAGAGAATTTGTGCAGCCGCATTTTGTATCGACTGCAGTTTGGCCTTCTGTGCCTTGTCAATACCCACGAAAAGAGCATTACAATAGTCTAATCGGGATAAGACTAAGGCCACAACGACAGTTTCTCGAAGCTCCTGAGGAATAAAAGGGAACACCTTCCACAATAGCTTCAGAATGTAGAAGCAAGTGGAGGTTACATGATTGATCTGTGCAGAAAACCCCAGTTGATTGTCAAAAATGAACCTCTGGTTCTTAAATTTCGTAGATGGTATTGGGCAAATGCCCGCCTCTACCTGCCATCAAGTGTGATCCCACAAGGACGGCCCGCCACCAAACTCCATGACCTCAGTCTTATCCGTATTGATCTTAAGAAAATGATTGCACATCCAGCTCATGATGTGCCTCAGACACTCATGGAATCTAGCTGCTACCGGCTCCGACTGTTTTGATACCGAGATGATAATTTGGGTATCGTTGGCGTACGACACAAACGAGAACCCATGTTGTCTAATGAGACTGGCAAGAGGGGTCACATAGATATTAAAGAGCGTTAGTGACAGTGCCAAACCCTGTGGGACTCCACATGGCAGATGGAATGTTTCTGACTGCAGACTCTCCCAGTATAGAGTTTACTTCCTATCTACTGCTCCCTATCTACTAGAAAAGAGGAGAGGAGGGACAGAGCCGCCTCCCCAATCCCCACCGCCTTCAGCCTTTGCACCAACACCATGTTGTTCACGGTGTTGAATGCTGCTGATAGGTCGAGGAGGATGAGGATCGCTTCCCCCCCCATCCACCTGTCTCCGAATCTCCTCCTTTGCAACAACTAACGCCGTCTCAGTCGAGTGTCCTGACCGGAAGCCATGCTGACTGCAATCCAGCAGGTTATTGCTGACTTATAAAATGAAATAAAATGTCAGCTCCTGGTTAATTGCCCTCTCAAGGATTTTAGCAGCCATCGGTAGGCAAGAGATGGGACAATAGTTTTTAACCTCTTTTCAAAATGGGTCTGATGCAGGCCTTTTTCCAGACCATCGGGTAACTCCCTGAAGTGATCACCTGATTAAGAATAGGAGTTAGATGTTTACTAATGGTCTGGGCTACCTGATGTATCACAGTCGGAGGACAGGGATCCCAAGGTGACCCCGACTTGGTGGAACATATAGATTTAGTTACTTCAACAGAAGTAAGTGAGCGAAACAAGTTCAGCTGACAATGCAACGGCGTGTCCTCCGTAGTGTCATATGAACCGTCATCGCCTCCTTGCCTGTTTTTCCGAAGCGGGATCAGGGCTAAAGCAGGTGTTCTGGCGTGATATCGATAGTAATTCAACATTTTTAAAGAGTTTAGGTAGTTCGTTGGTCGACTGTGGAATGAAGCGTTATTGGTATTTGACTACAGTGGACTATTTTAACATTTTCTACTGTGGCTAGCATAAAAATACTGGAGTAATTGTGCTTAAATGGATAGCATTATTCCCAGGGCTGTCTGACCGAGGTTGGTGGAGAGGCTCCACCCTCTTTATTGTTCCTCCAGGGCCAGGTCAAATTCAGTTTGGGAGCAGTGCTTATTCATGCCCCACTTTGTCCCAGAGATACGATCCTTCACCTATTTTTTTTTTGTATTACAAAATAGTTGTTCTAGAACAGTTAATGCCTTCCCTTACCCTAGCCTCAGGTACCTCTGGCTGAAAGGGAAGGCACCTCCTGTACTATGTAGTCAAGAGAGAGACACTCAGAAAGAGTGCTTGCTACCAGTAAGAAATGGAAATGTGTGTTACTGATTAACAAATGCTTCTTAAAGTGTGCAGCCAGCTTGTGCACCTCTTCAACAACTCAGAGTTCAGAATGCTGTTAGAAAGGTTAAGGCAGTTAGGGCCCCACAGTTTATGGAGGCTTACAGTTGATTTTGCTGAGTAATATCTTCTGTAAAGTTTGTCTCTTGCTTGTTTTGTGTGCCACCCACCTTAATTGAAACTTTTATTTCCTCTTTCCAATCAGTCACCCAATCTGTTTACTTCCCTTTCACTGTAACATAGAAAAAGTATTTCTAAATTTGCCACATTTCCTCATCTCTCAGCAGTTTCACTATCACTGTCTACCTTCCTGGTCGTTCCTTGTTTGTCACTTTTACTTTTTTTTATGTTTTTTCTCTTTACTTGGCATATCCATGTTCCCTCTGCCTCCCATGTATTTTCTGAGCTACTGCATCACAATAACTTCCCTCTGAATGTGAATTCAAATATCACAATGTCATCTCCCATGGACGTACATTCTTCAGCACCCTTATAAATTTTGCTCCAATTCGACACAATCAGCACATTCAAGAAGCTCAATTTTGCTCCCTTCTACTTCTTTTTCTAGCTTGTCTGCTGTCCACAATGGCTTTGTCTGACAGTCGCAGATTGAATTAGCTTAATGTATGTCATTTGTATATATATACATATTTGAGCAAGGACTCTGCTATTGGTATTCACCATGACATTGCATGATGGGAGCTGCAGTCTTTTCATCTGACTGCACCTGCAAGCAATTGGGAGGGGTCAGCTGATTTCCCAAATAGGGGAGGACCGTAGCAGTACAAAGGAGGGGGCTGGTGAAATCCTGGTTTTGCTGAGGGCGTCTGATGAAGGCAAACTACTGCCGAAATTCATTATGCCCTGCATCTGTTATTAAAGAATCTTCCAAAGGATTCCCCGCTGTGTCCTCTGATCTCTGCCAAGGAAGGGGTGTCTGGTTGATGTTTTCATGCGTTTGGCGGTAATGCATGTAAGAGGACCCGTTCTACATGAGTGCTGCGGTTTGCTGGCAAGAGTGGCAACACTATCGTTTTCCGAGGTATCGGATACCGCGGGACCGCCTCAAGACCAGGCTGGGCAAGTGGCCACTGCCAGGAGCAGCTCGTGACTTCAGGTGAACGGGGATCACTATATCCCCTCTTTATGGCCCGGCTTGACTCTGGACACTGGGGCAGAACGTTGGGGACCCGAGGAAGATCTGGACTTTCATATTTACAGGTTTTACCGAGGTCATGAAGCCCCCCCTTTGCCAGGTATTACAGCGCTCATTTGAGCAAGCAATTGGGAGGGGTCAGCTGATTTCCCGATTAGGGGAGGACCATAGCAGTACAAAGGAGGGGGCTAGTGACATCCTGGTTTTGCTAAGGGCGTCTGATGAAGGCAAATTAACGCCGAAATGCATTATGCCCTGCATTGTTATCAAAGAATCTTCCAAAGGTTTCCCCACTGTGTCCTCTGATCTCTGCCAAGGAAGGGGTCACTGGTGAAAAACAGAAACGTTACTGGGCATTATAGTTAGGTTCACATTTCACTCATACAAGACAAGAGAAATTCAGCAGCTATAGTTACCTGAATTAACTATAATTTATGCCAACCGCCCTGCTTATGGCCTCACATGTTATATCACTCATGACATGGTCAGTGACATGGGATGGGGACCCCAGGGCCAAAAATGGCCAAGGAAGGGAGGTCATGCTGCCCCCCTTCCTTTATTTAAAAACATTTTTAAAAAGGTAAAAGGTCGGGCCCTGGGGGATGGGGTCGCCCCCTTCCCTTAAAAAAATTAATACATTTGAAAACAACTCTGGAAAGTTGCTGGAGGCCAAGTTCAGGTTCACCACGACTCTGCAAACGCACCTCCTAGCGCAGTAGTGGTTGGGGAATGAAATCCCCTTGAATGCTGAGGGTCTTTGGGGGCCAACAAGCCCTCTTGTTACCTCCAGTAAGTCCCAGACAGCGGGATTGCTGACTGGACTTGAAAACCATACCCCTTTTCTCCACTACTCTGCAAATGCGCCTCCTGACACGCTTCTGGTTGGGGAATGAATTCCCCTTTACTCCTGGGGGCCTCAGGACAAAAGTGGATTACTTCTCCCAACCAGGAGTGTGTCAAGAGGTGCGTTTGCAGAGTGGTGGAGAAAGGGGGCACAGCTTCTAACAACCTCTCATCAATCCAGCTGTGTGGGTCCTACTGGAGGTGGCAGGGGCGTTGTTTTCCCCCAGGGACCCTCAAGAGCAAAGAGAACTTCATCCCTCAACTAGTAGTGTGCCTGGAGGTGCATTTGCAGAGTGGTGGCAGAAGGGGCGTGGCACTGAACACCTTCAGGTAAACCCACTGTGTGGGACTTACTGGATTTAACAGGAGGGGTAGTTGTCTCCCAAGGATCCTCTGGAGCCAAGGGGACTTCATCCCCCTACTAGTAGTGCGCTACGAGGCGCGTTTGCCCAGTGGTGGAGAATGGGGGCATGGCCTCCGACAACCTTTCAGTAATCCTGCTGTGTGAGACTTACTGGAGGTAGCCGGAGGGGTAGTCGGACCCAATTCATTAGGGCCAAATACCCCTCCTGTTACCTCCAGTAAGTCTCATACGGGGGGTTGCTAAGAGGTCATTGGAGGCCATGCCCACTTCCTTCACCACTTTGCAAATGCGGATCGGCTCGTGGTGGACTACTGGTTGGGGGATGAAGTACACTTTACTCCTGAGGGACCTTAGTACCAAAAAGCCATTCTGGTAGCTCCTGTAAGGACTACCGCTGGATTCCTGAGAGATGGTCAGAGGCCCAGCCCCCTTTCTCCACCACTCTGCAAACGCGCTTTCTAGTTAAAAAACCATAGAAATTCACTGAAAAAAACAAAGGTTACAGGGACGTTATAGTAATGGTCAGATTTCACTTGTACAAAACCAGTGAAATTCTGCAGTTATAGTTACTTGAGCTAACTATAACTTACGCCCTCGCAATGCACCACTTATGTCGTCCCATATTACTTCACTCATGACAAGGTCAGTGACATCCCTCAAGACATCACTGATAACATCTCATATGACATCACTGATGCCATCATCCACAGACCCACTCACACACCTATTCGTACCCCCAGACAACCTCTTGTAAACCCACTCACACACCTATACAACCACTGACATACCCATTCACAGACCTATACCAGTACTCACACACCCACTCAGTCCTCCTTAGAGCCACTCACACACACCCTTACTCACTCATACACTCACTCACACAACCAGTTACTTACCCATACAGCCAACCACATACCTCACTCACCCCTACAGCTACTTACACACACCTATATTTACCTACAAAGTTACACACACACTCACGCACCTAATCAGCCTTTCAACACAGCTGCTCACTTACCCATTGAAGCCCTCATACACTCACTCACACAACCACTTAGCTCCCCATTCACATATCCATACAAGCACTCACACATTCCCGTACTCACCCATACACCCATACAGCCATTCACATAGACACTCACTATCCAGTACAGACACTCACACATGAAGTCACATAGAGAAACACCTACTCAAAAAGCCACTCACTCACCCATACAGCTAGTTACACACTAAGTCACTTACTCATACAGCCATTCAGACACCTACTCGCTCACCCATACAGTCACTACACACCCACTTACCAACTGATAGAGCCACTTACACTGTCACTCTCCCACCCATACATCCACTGACATACCCACTCACTCACCAATACAGCCACTCACACAGCATCTCACTCACCCACACAGCTGCTTACACAACCACGTATACACCCATGCAGCCACTCAAACACCAATACACACAAGGATACATACAGTCACACAGCCACTCACATGATATATATTAAAAGTAGTATCACTCATTAGTAGTACACCTAGTTTACTACTTTACATTTTGTAGAACCTTAGTATATATGTTTGGCAATCATAAACTCTTACAAAATACTTACACTCACTGGATGGTGTCGTGATGGCATCAGTTATAGTTAGCTCAGGTAACTATAATTGCCAAATTTCACTGGTTTTGTACGACTGAATCTGACCCTAACTATAATGTCCCTGTAACCTTTGCTTTTTTTCAGTGAATATATATGTGTGTGTGTGCGTGTTTGCCAATTTTACACGAATAACTGCTGCTGTTGAAACTGTTTGGTATCTCATTAGACATATCAACTACTATATAATGCATTCACCATAGACTATATTACTATGTGGCAAAAACAAGTGTGAGGGTTGAAACAGTTACTTAACTTGTTTGTGTAGAAACTGTACGAAAGATTGTCAAAAGCCTCAGACAGGACATTTAAACTGGGTGAGTGTGATGCTCCCAGCTCTTGGGGTATGAGGCAGCAGCCTGTGCAGCTCCCTTGGCTTCTGATGCCCAGCTCTGGATGTATTTAAGGAGCTGATGGATCAAGTTATCTCACATACTGGATGTTTCTTACACAGAGGCGTGGCTGCTTAAAGTAAGAGGCCCATGGCAGTGTTCTTCTGTTATCTTTGATTGCCTTGGCAGAGCAGGAGTCAAGTACTGTTACAACCTGGTAGGTTATATTGAGTTGTGGGAGGTGGGTTTACATGCACTACTGACTGCAAAGATGCTAATGATGCATGACTTTCATTAATGTTCCTGCGAGTGCGCGGTGATGCACCCTGCATGTCTTCAGGTATGAATTCAAGCAGAGCTGACTTAGCTGTTCATTTTTCTGAGGCCAATAAAACAAGGATCGTTTGGTTGTGCGACCGTAAGTCTTAATGGCAAAACCTGCTTCAGCATACTATCTAATAGAACATTATTACACTGTGCAGAACAGCATTGTTCATGAAACAGTTTGTTTACACTCCAACTCTCCCTATGATGTACATCTGTGCATGCACAGGTCTGTGTGTTTTATATTGCATTAGAACATTGGAATGTTGGGAGCTCCATTGAAAACAATGGAGTGCTCCGGCCTTATAATGGCTGGTATAAGCCCGGAGCTCCAACATTCCAATGTGTCTTTGTTCACAACTCTGGCTGTGAACAAAGGCTTCAGGGAGCCTGAGGGGATTTCAATCCCCTCGCGCTCCCTGAAGGCTTTGTTTTGTTAGAACATTCTGCCCTCTAGTGGCAGAATGTTCTAATAGCCTTATAGCCCTTCGTAGCAGGGCTATACCGGCTTTTAAAGTCCCTCTGCTTTGTTAAAGTCCCTCGCCTTCGGCTCGGGCCTTTAACGCTGCAGCGGGCCTTTAACAGCTGGTATAGCCTAAATGTGGCTCTGTATGAGAGTTTGAAATTGTGAAAGCTGTTCAATATGCCTTTCTGTGGAATAAATATGCATTGAATCTGTGTGAACAACCTGAGAGCCATTTTATGACCTGGGTCACTGAGCAGATATGACCTATTTGTGCGCCATCAGTAATCGCTTAGCTCTGTCCTATACATTATCCTCAATGTGTCAGCCTATCATGCGTTCATAAGGAGGTAGGAGAACTAATTTTACAAACTTTTCGTGAGGGACATACCAACCCCAAACCCTCTTTTTGTTGTGCACATCCCTGAGGACAATGCCAGGCTGGACTGGTAAGCCATGAATTTCCTCAAATATTTTGAGAGTTTTGGTAGAAATACTTTTGAAAACTATTGCTTTTAGGCCTTTTTAATATACAAAAAATCTTAAGGAAAATGCATAGCTTCATCTCATATTTTTTTTTTAAAAGCATGGGTGAACCCCCCCCCCCTACATTTCACCTCCTGGCCCTCCCTGACCCACTGCCCCACCTCTTTCAAACTTCACTAGTCACCACCGGTTTTTCCGAGGCAAAAAACCACAGGCAATGCAGTTGGGCGTGTTCAGGTCTGAGGCCAAATCAGTGCCTTGGAGTCCCTATGGTTTACTCATTTTCTGTTTGAGTATTCCATCTGTAACTCATCTTGCTAGGTTCAGTTGCTACAAGGTTTTGTTATTTATATGTAGTTGCTGAGATCATGTTGCTCTTAACTTTAAGACCAAGGAAACATTGGTGTCTGGTGAATCCCTCAGGCGTTAGGCCACTATGTACAGAGGAACATGCCCTTCTCAAAGAGGGGCCAAAATAGATCCCATGGGTCCCAGTATTCAGACTCTCACCATGCACCGAGTCCTACTACCACACGTGCTACACTTCCACTGCACATACACATGCCTCAGCACAAACGGAATGCCAGCACAAAGGTCTGTGGCTCACACAAAAATGGAACTCCACTGTGACAAAGAAAAAATTTCACCATAGCTAAAGAGTCACAAAACTTGGTATCCTGTAACCGCCGCTTTATGGGATGAATCTAGGACATGAACAGTAGCCCTATGCCAGCTATGAGGGCCCAGGTCACAGAACAGGTTCTGGAGCTCCCATTACCACGGACAGGCTAGGCCTCTGTGCACATGGTAGGTTGGCATGGTAACAGGGCCAAACAAAAAGTCTGGACAGCCGTTTTACGTGCAGTGAAGCACTCAGCGCGTGGGTACATGCCTGTTTGAAATATGGGGGACTTTGCTGTACCAACATTGACTACTAATTTTAAATATTGTTTGTTAGGTCAATTTCTTGCAGATTGGCCCTCTTGTGTCAAATATGGATGGCAACAAGAGACCATCTTCCGGGGTGACAGTTTGTGATCTGCAAATAGCAAATTAGTAAAAAGAGAACAAGGCTTCTGTGTTCTCTCTGTCTGTAACTCCCTGGTGCTTTCGGCCTGGACACCCAGTAATTCAGCCTTAGCCCATTGTTTATCACATCTCCCTCCCACCACTGTAAGGATCTACCTACACAGGGTTTTTTAGGTCTCGCGAGCCAAAGGCTCAAAGAGACATTTTGTATGTGGGATTTTCAAAGTGCTACCCACAGTTTTGGCTGGCCTAAACCTTGAGTGCACGATCACATGCACGTGCACAGCTGCTCCCACTCCCCCCTCCCTTCTCTATAGCTTTCTTTCACTTTAGCCGCTTTGACCCTTGCATTCCCCCCTCCCTTCTCACCCAGCCCTTTGATGCTCTGCTCGATTACTTTCACTTTCGCGCTACAAACTTTTCAAGCCTTTTACCGCCTTTGATTTTCTTTTATTTTGCTGAGCCTTGATTCATACGCGCTTGTTCCGATTTCAAGGGAAATCTTACCCATCTTCAACTAACAGCATGCAGCCAAGCGTGAAGGATTATCGCTTGTACTTTCATTTCATATCATCTACAGCGCGTGTCCTCTAACGCATGTAAATAAATGTAAAGGCACGATCAGACAAACGGTACGGATAATCGCTTGTGCTTCCATTCAACTTTGTCTTCAGCACGTGTGTTTGTCAGCGCGCAGCAGATTTTCATGTTTCCTCGCTCATGACTATACATCGACGCTTGCATCATGTTTCTCCATCTCTCCCTTCCTCCTATGTTGTCCTTAGTTAACTTTACATCACTCTCTGCTCCTTTGCCACACACTCATTTGTCCTCAGTGTATCGCCTTCACGCTTTGCTTCCACTGATAGCATAACATAACATAGTATAGCATAACAAAACAAAGCATAGCATAACAAAACATAACAAAACATAGCATCACAAAACATAGCATAGCATAACAAAACAAAGCCTAGCATAACAAAACACAACAAAACATAGCATAGCATAACAAAAAATAGTATAGCATAAAAAACACAACAAAAAATAGCATTGCATAACAAAAAATATCAAAACAAAGCATAGCATAACAAAGCATAGCATAGCATAACAAAACATAGCATAACAAAACATAGCATAGCATAAGAAAAAATAGCACAGCATTACAAAACTCAACAACACATAGCATAACAAAACATAGCAAAACAAAGCAAAGCATTGCATACCAAAACACAACAAAACGTAGCATAGCATAACAAAACATAGCATAACAAAACATAGCATAACAAAACATAGCATAACAAAACAAAGCATAGCATAGCAAAACACAACAAAACTGCATAGCATAAAACATAGCATAGCATAACACAACATAGCATAGCATAACAAAATATAGCATAACAAAACATAGCATAACATAACAAAACACAACAAAACGTAGCATAACTAAACACAGACAAAGGGCAAACTGCAAAGTACTGTGGTGGGGGAGGGAGGGGAGCGCGCACAAGCCCAAAGACGTGCAAGCCCGCTCCATTCATCAGCTTTTGGATGTTATAAAATCCACAGTACTTTAATACACCATAACATAGCATAACATAACAAAACATAGCCTAGCCTAACATAAAATAACAGCATAACATAACAGAACATAGCCTAACATAACAAAACATACCATTACATAACATATTAAAACATAGCCTAGCGTTGCATACCATTGCATAGTATACCATAACTTAACAAAACATAACATAACATAACAAAACATAGCCTCACCTAACATAACATAACATAACAAATCAGAACATAGCATAACAAAACATAACAGTATAGCATAACATAACATAGTATAGCATAACAAAACAAAGCATAGCATAACATAACAAAACATAGCATAGCATCACAAAACATAGCATAGCATAACAAAACAAAGCCTAGCATAGCAAAACACAACCATTGCATAGCATACCATAACTTAACAAAACATAACATAACATAAAAAACATAGCCTCGCCTAACATAACATAGCATAACAAAACATAACATAGTATAGCATAATATAACATAGTATAGCATAACATAACATAGTATAGCATAACAAAACATAACAAAACATAGCATAGCATCACAAAACATAGCATAGCATAACAAAACAAAGCCTAGCATAGCAAAACACAACCATTGCATAGCATACCATAACTTACCAAAACAGAACATAACATAAAAAAACATAGCCTCGCCTAACATAACATAACATAACATAACAAATCATAACATAGCATAACAAAACATAACATAGTATAGCATAACATAACATAGTATAGCATAACATAACATAGTATAGCATAACAAAACATAGCATAGCATCACAAAACATAGCATAGCATAACAAAACAAAGCCTAGCATAGCAAAACACAACAAAACATAGCATAGCATAACAAAACAGTATAGCATAAAAAAACACAACAAAAAATAGCAAAACATAACAAAAGTATCAAAACAAAACTTAGAATAGCATAACAAAGCATAGCATAACAAAACAAAGCATAGCATAGCATAGCAAAACATAGCATAGCATAACAAAACATAGCATAGCATAAGAAAAAATAGCATAGCATAACAAAACTCAACAACACATACCATAACAAAACATAGCAAAACAAAGCAAAGCATTGCATAACAAAACACAACAAAACATAGCGTAGCATAACAAAACATAGCATAGCATAACAAAACATAGCATAGCATAGCAAAACAAAACATAGCATAGCAAAACACAACAAAACATAGCATAGCATCACAAAACATAGCATCACAAAACATAGCATAACAAAACATAGCATAACAAAACAAAGCATAGCATAGCATAACAAAACACAACAAAACAAAACAGCATAGCATAAAACATAGCATAGCATAACAAAACACAACATAGCATAGCATAACAAAACTCAACAACACATAGCATAACAAAACATAGCAAAACAAAGCAAAGCATTGCATAACAAAACACAAAACGTAGCGTAGCATAACAAAACATAGAATAGCATAACAAAACAGCATAGCATAGCAAAACAAAACATAGCATCACAAAACATAGCATAGCATCACAAAACATAGCATAACAAAACATAGCATAACAAAACAAAGCATAGCATAACAAAACACAACAAAACAGCATAGCATAAAACATAGCATAGCATAACAAAACACAACACTGCATAGCATAACAAAATATAGCATAACAAAACATAGCATAACATAACAAAAAACACAAAATAGCATAGCATAACAAAACAGAACAAAACAGCATTGCATAACAAAAAATGGCATAACAAAACATAGCATAGCATAACAAAGCATAGCATAGCATAACAAAACAAAACATAACATAGCATAACAAAACATAGCATAACAAAATACAACAAAACATAGCATAGCATAACTAAACAAAACATAGCTTAGCATAAAACATAGCATAACAAAACATAGCATAACAACGCATAGCATAACAAAACATAGCATAGCATAGCAAAACAAAACATAGCATAACAAAACACAACAAAACATAGCATAGCATCAGAAAACATAGCAAAACAAAACATAGCATAACAAAACAAAGCATAGCATAACAAAAACAACAAAACATAGCATAGCATCGCAAAACATAGCATAGCATAACAAAACATAGCATAGCATAGCAAAACATAGCATAGCATAACAAAACACAACAAAACATAGCATAGCATAGCATAGCATAACAAAACACAACAAAACGTAGCATAGCATAACTAAACAAAACATAGCATAGCATAACAAAACAAAACATAGCATAGCATAACAAAACATAGCATAACGACGCATAGCATAACAAAACATAGCATAACAAAACATAGCATAACAAAACACAACAAAACATAGCATAGCATAACAAAGCATAGCTAAACAAAACATAGCATAACAAAACACAACAAAACATAGCATAGCATAACAGAACATAACAAAACATAGCAAAGCATAGCATAGCAAAACAAAACATAGCATAACAAGCATAGCATAACAAAACATAGCATAGCATAACAGAACATAACAAAACATAGCATAGCATAGCAAAACAAAACATAGCATAACAAAGCATAGTATAACAAAACACAACAAAACATAGCATAGCCTAACAAAACATAGCATAGCCTAACAAAACATAGCATAGCCTAACAAAACAACACATAGCATAGCAAAACACAACAAAACATAGCATAACAAAACAAAACATAGCATAGCATAACAAAACATAGCATAGCATAACAAAACAAAGCATAGCATAACAAAACATAGCATAGCATACACAAAACATAGCATAGCATAACAAAACATAGCATAGCATAACATAACATAAGAAAACATAGAATTAAGTTTGATAAACTCATAGTAGCGGGCTAGCTAGCTTTAACGGGCAGTGAGTGTAAGCAACTCCGTAAACCCAGAAGCAGTGACTCGGTCACCTTTGCTCTTGTGTTGCAGTGGCTTCGTTTATTAAACAGTGCCCATATTTATATTGTTAGCACTTTACTTGTGCAAATTTCAGGGCTCACAAAACTTTGATGAATCGAAATTCACAACAGAGGCTGTTAAGTTCGTGCTATATAGAACCCTAAGGATAAATAAAAAACATTGCCATTTACAATGTGAATAGCTCCAACAAACACAAGACCTTTTTCAAAGTACAAAACATTGCCATTTACAATACCGATTCGATTTGAAAAACTTTATTCGACAATTAAGTCATGAAAGTATCATACATTAACCAACTACATACACATGCTAAAACATAAATTAAAACAATACATAACATATTTCCATAGGCACATGATTTTCGGACTTACTCCTGTGCTAAACATCAATTTAAATAAACAACAATAATATCTAGTGAAACAATTGATTAGAGAAACTTCCTAATTTAATTTAAATTAAGCAGATAAATCCGAAATTAGAAGATAAAAGATACATATTACATGACTTCGAACAAGCGCCACTACATTAGGCACTTTTAATATTTGTCTGTCTGGATCGTATTATCCAGGCCCACTTTATATACTTTGCCATTGCAATTGCAATTAATGGGCTCGGATCTGAACACAAGATTCTTAATGCCTCTACGTGTCTTCGGGTGCCTAAAAGGCGACAGACAGGTAATAACCATTTTTTTCGTGGGAGCTCATAGAGAGGACAAAAAAAAAAAAAATGGCTCAACAAGATTCAATCATATCCCTACATTTTGGGCATTTATCCGGGGACCCTTTTGTCCATTTAGATGTAAATGAGCAAATAGGGAGAGTACCTATCCTAAACTGAAAGTAAAATTTGCGATCAGTTGGTGCTTCTATCAAATCCCAATAAAGTTCCTGACTGGGATAAGCCTTAATCTCTAGATATCTAGCTGTTAGCTGGGAAGTACACCCCTTTGCAGCAGATTCCATGGCAATAAATTCCCAGTACTTGGCTTTAACAATTTCCTTTGGGGGAAAAACAGCATTTTGAGGATCATCCCAAAGGTTGTTCCATCCCAATCTATAGAGTAACACCTTAATGGACCTCAACCAGTCTATTCTATGGAAGTGATCTTTCTCCATTATTTCTTTTAGGCCCAGCGCATAATGCTTTAGCTCCTCAGTTGACCAGATCCTACGCCAATACAGCAATGGTCGCAAGTTGGCGGTATCTTGTATGGTTTTCAAACCTAGGTCCCAAAAAAGGGGTAGCAAGGGAGTACTTTGCGGTACGCCAACAACTTTCCTTATGAACTCGCTCTCCATGACATTCAATCGTTTTGGGTTACTTCCATATCCCCATAGCTCAGAACCATATAAGGATAAGCTACGTATCTTCATCGTATAGACCTCAAGGAGTGGGGCTATAGGCTGGGTCTGCGAGGTTTTGAATCTTTTTAAAAGGAAACCTGTCTGTTGTTTGAACTTCAAAATAGAAGAGTCTATTTGGCTTTTCCAGCGCATATTCTTCTGTAGTGTTACTCCCAAATAGGTGAAGGCATCCACCTGTTCCAGGGGAGAGCCATTCATAACAATTACGCTACTGAAGGGTTTGTACGATCTACACGGGTTTGGACCATTCAAAACCATGAACTTGGACTTACAATACCAATAGCTCCAGCTCCAACAAATGCGAGACCTGTTGCATTTCCAATTCTTGTCCTCAATGGCTCCAGATCACTTGATGTGCTCTTCTGCTCCCTGCTCCAGCTCAGCTGGCAGCCATCTTTGACTGGTGTTGGAGAGCACAGTTATGGTTTGTGTGAACACGATAGTGGGGACTTGATCTGGACAGAGGCTTCCTGCTCCTATTAAGTTTATTCTCTAAATAATTATGAATTTTGTTAGTTCACCTGCCTTTAGATATTGTGCGAATTCGCATTTTATTTTGTTCTGCTGTTACTACCAAAGCTGTTGTTTCCTCTGATGCTCCTTGCAGCTTGTAATCATGCATAGCCGGCTCTTACGAACATCAGCTCACTCACCATCTTCTGTGCCATTGCTGGTCCCATATTCCTGCTCCTATTTGGCTGACTTACAGAGTCCTGTAGCCTGGTGCTGTTCGGACACACTTGACCCTCTGACTCCTCATCATCACTGCTTATCTAATTAAACCCTAAGCCTAGAGTGTCCAGGCCAACTACATAAGCAAAGGAAGAGAGGATAATGGTGGATTTCAAAGACATCTTCCCTGTTGGGGTCTGTTAAGGCCACTCCTTCTGCACTTCTTCCCACCCCACACATTCTCAGTTGCAAATTGCATATTCTTAGATCCCTGTGTGTATGAAACCCCAAACAAGACATCCGCTCCTTCTACCTCAGAGGCCTACTTTTCTCTAAAGGGTTTCTCCTCCAAAGACTCATACTAACCCCAGGCTGGTTCTGTTAGCAGACCAAGAGCGCGAATTACCAAAAAGTATTGCTGAAACCTATGCATCAATAGGTCAAGATCATTTGGGAGCCAGACCAAATAAACCACAACAAAAGGTAATTCCGCAAAGGATACGTCGAGACAGGTACTGGAGTTTTCTAGAAAGTGCTGGGATAAACAAAAAAATAAACAAAAAACAAAGTCACTGGGTGGATCTTCCCAACAGGAATCAACTGAAAAGTGCAATAATCTGCGTAACCATGAATCACTTAAACAGCCTGACAGGTATCAGTATATTGATTACACGTCCTTCACGTTCCTTTCAGGATACATAAGAAAAGCGCTCGGGGAGAGGAGGATGATCAGAGCGCAGATCAGAAGAGTATGTGAAAGAGTATGGGAGACTTACGAACCTGCCACCACCGCCGAGAGCCATTTGCTAGTACTTACCTGAACCTAACTGGGCAGAATCCCAGCCGCCATCCCCGAGAGTCAATCCTGGGCACATATTGCTTAACTGTCCTGATGTTTTGGCCGCCACCGTCGAGAGTCAATCCTGGGCATTGGAAACCGCGCCACCGCTCCGGGGGACTATAACTCCCGGCAGGCCTCGCGGCGGCGCGTGGAGTTGACGCAACACGCGCCAGCGAGCGCTTCCAGGCAGCATAAAGGGAGAAGGAGCCCCGCGTCGCGGGACGCGAGCGGGACGCCCGGGGCGAAGCCCGGGCAAAGGGCGGGCCCTCTACGGCCCTCATCGGCAGGAGGAGGCAGGGGCAGGGCCAGAAATGCCACAGGATTCATTTCTGTTATCATTTCTTAAGTAAGCCTAGCCTATATTATTATTATTATTATTATTATTATTGAATTTTATACCGCGCACGGTTACCATGAGGCATCCCAGCGCTTATAGAGACCAAGAGCAGGCTACTAATAAAAAACAGAGAAGCTACAGTTATTCTGGGAACAGATACGTTTTCAGATGTTTCCGGAATCTGAGAAGGTTTGGTTCGGACCGCAGCGAGAATGGGAGGGAGTTCCAGGCGAGCGCTGTATGGATAGAAAAACTCCTGCCCCCTGAACGGGCTCTCCTGATTCTCTTAGTCTGAAGGAAATGTTTATTGTCAGAGCGTAAGGCTCTTGTAGACTTATAAGGGCGAATCATGTCCTTCAGAATAGCTGGTCCTTTCCCCTGTATGCTCTTGTGAGCGATGCACAGGGCCTTAAAGGTAACTCTCTCTTTAACAGGGAGCCAATGGAGTGCTTTTAAAGCAGGCCTGGCTGACTGCCTGGCCGGAACATTCCGCAGCAGCCTTGCTGCTGCGTTCTGCACTTGTTGCAGGATCTTAAACGTTGACTCTGGTGCTCCAAGAAAGAGCGCGTTACTGTAGTCCAGGCGTGAGATGATTAATCCTTGGACTAACAGCTTCCGGGAGAGTTCTGGTAACAGGGGGAGAACCTTACGGGCCGACCGGAGCATTCCATAACAAACGCCCGCGATCTTCTTGGCGTGTGTCCTAAAGGACAAGTCCGGCTCCAGCCAGACCCCCAGGCTCTTGATCTCTTTTTTTGGGTCAGGCGGGGTGCCCATGCAGTTGGGCCAGCTGTTTGGCGAGAGGGCAAAACTTGAATGACCCAAGATCATCAGCTCAGTTTTTGAGCCATTCAATTTGAGCGATGACCTGGACATCCAATCAAACACATCTCTCAAGCAAGCATGGAGTGTCTCTGGCTGTTTCTCCAGCTGTGTAAGACTCACCACTAGCTGGGTGTCATCCGCATAGCTTATGGTCTTAAAGCCAAACGGAGACACCACACCCTCCAAGGGTGCCATATACACGTTAAATAACGTGGGGCTAAGGGATGAGCCCTGTGGCACCCCGCAGTGGAGTGGGAGGGGAGGGGATTTTGCATTTCCTTCCCAAACCTCGAAGGTACGCCCCTCCAAAAAGGAGGCCAGCCATTCCAGGGCCACTCCTGTGACACCCGACTCAGCTAGACGTTGTATCAGCACCCCATGGCTGACGGTATCGAAGGCCGCACTGAGGTCCAGGAGGATCACTGCCACTGATCCCCCTGCATCCAAAGTGTTTCTGGCCTCCTCTACCACTGCTAGCAGAGCCGTGTCCGTACCATGGCCTGGTCGAAATCCCGTCTGGGAGTCCCTCAACCGGCCATTCTCCTCAAGAAAGTTTGATAACCGATGGTTCGCCAGCCTCTCGGCAATCTTACTCACTCCTGGTAGTAAGGAGATGGGCCTGAAATTGGCCAAGTTCTGCGGGTCCAAGCCCGGCTTCTTCAGAAGCGCTTTGACAACCGCACTTTTCCAGTCAGGCGGCACTGTCCCCTGAATGAACGAGAGATTGATCAGATTGGTCAGGGGCTCTCCTATCGTCAGGGCGGCCTGCTTAAGGTACCGCATCGGGACAGGGTCCCGAGGTGAGCCACTTTTCATGCTCCCGAGGACCTTCAGTACTTCACCTGTAGATACAGGGCCAAATGACGTCAGTCGATTTTCCGACATGCTGAAGTCCTCAGAAGGGGGCGATGTTCCCAAGACCGAGGGGAGAGAACTAATAATAATGTCGATTTTGTTTTTGAAATAGGTGGCTAATTCCAGACATTTTTCCTGTGGTCTATCATAGACAGGAGTAGGCTCAGGTGGTTTAAGAAGCTCCTTCATCACTAAGAAAGCTTCCCTGGATGAGGACGCAGCATGGTTTACTCTCTCCCCATAGAAGGAGGCCTTAGCAGTACGTATAGCACGTTTGTATATTCTAAGTTCGATGCGATATTTTTCCCTGCTATCTATCTCCGGGCACCTTCTCCATAATCTCTCCGCGCGTTTGCAGTTCTGTCTCAAGGTTCTGAGCTCTGGGGTATACCAAGGGGCAGACCCCATTCTCTTGTCCCTAATGAGCATCTTCTTGAGGGGAAGCACATGGTCCAGTGCATTGGTCAACCAGTTCCTCACTATAACATCTGCAGACACCGGGTCACAGCCCTTCTCAGGCTGAGTGTCCTCCAGACGGGCATTCCAAGTGTCTACCGGGAGCCTTGACCATGCCCTATCTATTCTAAATTCCCTGAGTGGGAGCGTGTCATCACACTTAATCTCCCAGTTAGCCATGATCAGTGAGTGGTCAGACCAAGGAAGAGCGAGGGGAGGCATGGCGGATATACCTGTCATGTTCGAAAAGATGGGGTCAAGAAGATGGCCTTTGACATGGGTGGCTCCAGTATTTATCAGTTTCATCTGCAGGGCGCTCAGCTCGCTCGACAAATTGGTAGCCCTAGGGTCAATTTCTTCATCGAAATGGCAATTGAGATCTCCTAGCAAGATGAAGTTGGATGCGGCCGCAGCCAGCAGAGTAGTAGTTTCCATTAGTGACGATGTAAAATCACCCATGTTTCCAGGGGGCCGGTAGACTAGGAGTCCTGTCAACGTGTAGGTAGGGGAAAATTGAAGCGAGAATTGGCAGCTCTCACAGTCCTTGACCCCTGCCTCACGTGCCTTACAACTCAGTGACTCCCTGTATAAAATGGCCAGACCCCCCCCTCTCCCTGTGCCTCTGTCAAGATGGTAGATCAGATATCCCGGCGCCAGCGCTATCACCGCATCCGGACCCGAGGCGTCAGATAGCCAAGTCTCAGTAAGAAACAAGGCATCAACCTTGTGGTCCAGTAGTAGGGAGTTAATCTCTGTAGCGTGGCAGGGGAGTGATCTGCAGTTAAGCAGGGCAAGCCGACACAAGGTAGTGGGGATGGCATCTTCTACATCCAGGTGGCAAACTCTACATCCCCTAAAGCGCTTTCCGTCTTTGGCAACATAGCAGCATTTGTCGTATTTCGGTGTTCGATAGGATAGGAGCTCATCCTTCGTATACCTGATCGTGATGGAGTGCTGGGGACTCACATCGGGCATAGCTACTGGCCCCGGACCCGGTTGGGCCCGGACGGGCACAGACGGGCTTAACTCTGGCGAAACTCCGGCGCTAGTCCGGCGCGTCCGCTGCTCGCGTCCGCTGCGCGGAGCCATAAGGGACTATTTATATAGGGCGACTAGACCGCTCGGCGAATGTGCCCCCACCTAAGATGGCCGCCAAAACTGGATCGAGCCCGGGGCCGGTCTAAACCCAGCACCCAGGGATCAGGGACAGATGGAAATGATTTATCTGCCTAACGAAGGTAGGAGCGTTTCAGAAAAACAATTTTAAAAGTGATTTTAAAAGTCCGTTTTTTTCGTCCTAAAAAGTAGTTCTAAATGCAGGGGGGATCGGACACAAGGGATAAATCAAGTGCAATTCTTCATCAAATAAAGCAGCAACTGAGCGCTCGACTAGCAGCCTCTCAGTAGTTCTTAATCCCTGGTCTGGTCACTAAGCCCTCCTTTTATAGGGCGACTAGACCGCTCGGCGAATGTGCCCCCACCTAAGATGGCCGCCAAAACTGGATCGAGCCCGGGGCCGGTCTAAACCCAGCACCCAGGGATCAGGGACAGATGGAAATGATTTATCTGCCTAACGAAGGTAGGAGCGTTTCAGAAAAACAATTTTAAAAGTGATTTTAAAAGTCCGTTTTTTTCGTCCTAAAAAGTAGTTCTAAATGCAGGGGGGATCGGACACAAGGGATAAATCAAGTGCAATTCTTCATCAAATAAAGCAGCAACTGAGCGCTCGACTAGCAGCCTCTCAGTAGTTCTTAATCCCTGGTCTGGTCGCTAAGCCCTCCTTTTATAGGGCGACTAGACCGCTCGGCGAATGTGCCCCCACCTAAGATGGCCGCCAAAACTGGATCGAGCCCGGGGCCGGTCTAAACCCAGCACCCAGGGATCAGGGACAGATGGAAATGATTTATCTGCCTAACGAAGGTAGGAGCGTTTCAGAAAAACAATTTTAAAAGTGATTTTAAAAGTCCGTTTTTTTCGTCCTAAAAAGTAGTTCTAAATGCAGGGGGGATCGGACACAAGGGATAAATCAAGTGCAATTCTTCATCAAATAAAGCAGCAACTGAGCGCTCGACTAGCAGCCTCTCAGTAGTTCTTAATCCCTGGTTTGGTCGCTAAGCCCTCCTTTTATAGGGCGACTAGACCGCTCGGCGAATGTGCCCCCACCTAAGATGGCCGCCAAAACTGGATCGAGCCCGGGGCCGGTCTAAACCCAGCACCCAGGGATCAGGGACAGATGGAAATGATTTATCTGCCTAACGAAGGTAGGAGCGTTTCAGAAAAACAATTTTAAAAGTGATTTTAAAAGTCCGTTTTTTTCGTCCTAAAAAGTAGTTCTAAATGCAGGGGGGATCGGACACAAGGGATAAATCAAGTGCAATTCTTCATCAAATAAAGCAGCAACTGAGCGCTCGACTAGCAGCCTCTCAGTAGTTCTTAAATTGTAATTTAAGTGACTTCACCAAATTGTAATTCTATTTTACTAGTTAATTTTTATAATTCCCCGGCTAGTCAATTTCCTAACGAGCATTTGCTATCCCTAGAGGATCTCTTATCCACTCACATTGAGAACAGTTCCTATGGGTATGAGGTGATCCTTATGGGAGATTTTAACATTCATCCTTGCCAGGCGGGTTGTCAAAGGGAAGCTGAGAAATTTTTTTCTTATTCCTCCTCGCCGCATTTTGAACACACACCAAGCGGAGAGGTTTTGGAATTGCTCTTGGCTACCCTCAACCTTCATGAATCATGTACCTGCTCAAATGATCTGAGGTTACCGACATACGTGGGTAATGATTCCGGCACAATTATTGATTATATTTTTGTATCTTTAAGAGTTCTACCTGAAGTACTTGCTTATAAGGTAGAAACTTCTATTTTTAGTGATCACAACCCTGTGATTTTAGAGGTTTTAGCTCAAGGAGTCTTGGGAAATAGGAAGATGGACACACTGTGTGCGACAGATCTTGTGCTAAGAGATCAAAACCGGAGGCTCAAATGGGATCAAGTTACTCCAATAACCTTTTTACAGGAAACTATGGCCAAAGTCGCTGGCGAAATTGCTATCTGATTAGACAATAAAAACCCTAGTGTCACTATGGTCGAGGCCTTTAGTGTTATTTGCCATCAAGTCAACTTAGATTTGACTGTAAAGGCAAAGTTTAATAAACCAAAGGGCCCCAAATGGTTTGATACAAACTGTTCTAAGGCCCATTCAACTCTTCTTAAGGCCCTAAAGTTTAAACCTAGAGACAGAGTGCTGATAGCGTTATTGAGGAAACAATATAACCTAGCTATCAGGAAGAGGAAATCTGAAATAAAAGACGAGGCCTGGAATGATTTGCTACTGCCCGAGATACAGAAAGATAGTGTTAAATTTTGGGCAGTTATAAATCACCCATATTTTGTGGGATTAGATAATCAGAGAGCTGACTGCATTATCCCAGATGAACAGTGGGTGACACATTTTGGCAATATCTATAGTCATACTTATACCACTACAGAATGCGAAACACCTCTTCTAAAACCGTTAACTCACATCTCTCCCTTTACTCAGGAAGAGGTGAAACAAGCAATTAAAGACACACTCTGTAAAAAGGCACCGGGGCCAGATGGGGTCCCTGCAGACTTTTTTAAGAGCGCTCCTGAACTTAGCTCAAAAATTTTAACTAATATTTTTAATGCCACAAGGGAATTTATTTTCCCTTCTAGCTGGGCAAATTCGACCATTGTGCCAATCTTCAAGAAAGGACAGAGGACAGACCCGGCCTGTTATAGGCCAATCTCTCTTATTGACTCGAGCGTTAACATTTTGGGGAGAGTCCTCTTAGGTAGATTGACCCTGATTTTAGAAAGCAAGGGTATTTTATCTAATGCACAATATGGCTTTAGAGCCAATAGAGGAACCTTAGATCAGTGCCTAAACCTAGAATTAATTTTAAATAAATATGTAATCGCCAAGGGGGGTTCATTGTACATGGCCTTTATGGACCTCTCCTCAGCTTTTGACCTGGTCAACAGGTCAAGGCTGTGGGGGATCCTTTTGGCCATGGGCCTTGACCCCCCTTTGGTTGAATACTTAGCTGAACTACATAAGGATCTTATGACTTCAGTTAGAGTCACTAGGGAAGGAAGATGTACTTGTCATTTTAGGTCAGAAAGGGGGGTTAGGCAAGGGTGTATACTTGCCCCCCTCCTCTTCACCTTATACATTAATGACCTTGAGGCAGTAATGTCAACATCCCATAGTGACATCCCGCGTGCAGGTGAGACAAAGATACCTGTCCTCCTGTACGCGGATGATGCCGTTCTTCTAGCACGCTCTGGAGTTGCGTTGAACAAACTTCTTTTATCTTTTGGAGTTTTTATGTCATCACTAGACATGAAAATTAATACAGAAAAATCACATGTAATGATTGCTGGACCCGCAGGCAGGAAAAGAAAGTCGCTAACATTTTACTGTGCGGGGAAGGAGGTTAAGAGAGTCCCTTCTTTTCCATACCTAGGTGTGACTTTTGATGAAAAGGGCACTTGGGGCCCCCAGCTTTTGGTTAAAAGCAGCGCTCTTGCTAGAGCGGCCGCAGGGCTGCTAGGTTTTGCTAAAAAACTGGGCGCCCGCCCCATGGGAAGCATCATCAAAGTTTATAAAGCAAAATGTTTGTCAGTCGCCCAGTATGGCTCTGTTACCTGGGGATATACTAGCTCTGCCAAAATACAGAATGTAGAAAACAAATTTTTGAGATCTCTGCTTTCTGTTCCCCAATCAACCCCGACCTTTGCATTGCATACAGAGTTAGGCTTGGGCTATATATCTGACACTTTAAAACTAGCCCCAGTGATTGGTTGGATAAAAACCTGGCTTAACCAGGAGCTTACTCTAAATCATATTATTTTAAATATTGTTTAGCCCTGGACAGAGCTCTTAACATCCCATGGGTAAGATATGTGAAAACTCAGCTTATTTTAGCAGGCCGCCCGGAGCTCTTTTCATCTCCAGATGGAATAACTCATGAAGATCTAAAATCAGTCAAAAATATTCTGACAAATTTATATGCCCTGGAGAGGGAAGTAATAGAGCTAAAAAAAACCATGGTAAGGAAACACTGTATGCTTTCCTCTGTTCCAGGAATGGAATCATACCTCCTTTTGGTAACAAATTCTTACCATCGCTTTCTCTTAACGAGATTTCGCTTTGATTTAATTCATTTTATACTGGGCAATTTTAGAACCTGGACTAGACCTGATGATGCTGAACCATGTGACTGTGATCATTTTTCAACACAGGACACGATGCATTTTATTATGTTTTGCGGTCATTATATTGAGATCAGAAAAAGATATTTGTTCCCTATTTTATGTAATCAGGGCTTTATTCAGGTAAAACCAGCCCTGTTGTTTTTGCAACTTCTTCCTAATATGAAAGTAGCTTTTTCTGTCGCTAGTTTTCTAGTTGCAGGAGCACGCTTAAATAAGCATCGCACAAGGTACAGGCACGTTATCTCTGAAAAATGAATTTCCTCTTTTCTCATTTATTTGAATGAGTTGTGTTTTAATAAACCCTTCTTTTTATCTTTTTTAAATATTTATGTATGTTTCACTGTAAAATTTAGTGTCTTCTATAATGATTGTTTGTAAAATTTTGTGATCTGACGAAATGGTGACATGTATTTTTGCTCGTTCTTTTATGATTTTTAATAATCGAATAAAGATAATTGACTGACTGAGTATGTGAAACCGAAAAAGAACTCACAACAATCATCTGGCATCACCATAAAAAAGGCAGAGAAACTTCTACAATAGAAGCCTCAATTTAAGAAGAAGAAAGTGGCAGGTATTTCCATTAAATATGCCACACATATTGAGGACACTGCTTTGGAACAAGGAGTGGACAGTGACACTTCTAGATAGCGCAGCAGAGGTCACAATAATTCGCTAGACTCTTCAAGTGTTTCTGGTGGCAAGAGCAACTAATGATTTTGTTCAGGTGGAAACACCATATCAGCGGATTCGCTCTCCAGATAGATTGTATTATTTAGACATCCAAATTGAGGTTGATATACCTCATCCGATTAAGTAATTTTTGGGGGGAAATTTTCCACTTACCTACCACATTCTCTTGACTGAAAGGGATTGGCCAGCTGAGTTTGTTCGGAAAGTCCCACAAGGGAAAGAGATAATACCATCACCTTTATACATCCTTGTTCCTGAAGGAGTTTTACAAGCGTATGCCACGGAGTGGGCCCTTGCACAAGCCCTGTCATCATACAACAACCATGTAGGCTGGGATCAAGATTCACCTTATCATGCCATTCCTATAAAGACCAGCCCAAAAGTGCAACCACAATACCCTATTAAGCATGAAGTTAAATGCCTAGTTAGAGAAATTGTAACACAGGTAGAATGTCAAGGAATAGTTGAGCTTTGTATCGCACCAATGACTAATCCTTTTTTCCAGTAGCGAAACCAGATCATGCATACTGCTTACCTTTAGACTACAGACATTTAAACAGTCATGGACGCACATTTGCAGTACAAACATCACACAGTGCAGCACTAAGAAACAACGTTGTTTGCAAAAAATATATAACAACATTAGACTTTTGAATGGCTTTTTCTGCCAAAACAAGCACCTGAAAGCAGGAATTTAGCTGTATTCACTTACATTAGGTGTCACAGAAAAAATTCTGTTGACACCCTCAGTGGTATAAGAACTGCCCTGGTCTGCCTGAGCACCATCAATTTTACACAAAAATTGTCTCAAAAGCATTGCACTATGCCGGTGAAATTACCTAATGGATGATGACTTAAACACACACCTCGCCAGAGTAGATCGCATTGTTGTGGGATTTGCTGAACATGGCTATACTGTTATATTCCATATAGGTACCTTGTATAGGCGCGGGTAAACATCACAACATTTCACCTATATTCTTCCTTACATTACATACATAACGGTTCTTAGGCACTGACCTTTTACCTAGATACGACAGTGCATTCAGAACACAGGTTTTTCCCTGGTTCGATACATTATGCATGAGGCTTCATGGAAGCACAGCAGGACTCACAGCAGGATGAACATCTCCTGTAATCTATGTTAAAGTTCAGGCCCGACGTCATCCTTTAGGCGGACACAGTAACTAAGCAAGGTAGGACCCCTGGGGAGCCCTGTCGGTATATATACATCATGTCTTGCTTGGAGAGACAGAGGAGACCGTGACTTACCGGCTGAGACACTGACCAGAGACGCATGCATGCATGCAGACGCTCCAGCTAGCAGTGGTCTAAAATCCCTCGCGGGGTGTCCAACTCGAGACCAGGATGGGGTCCCATATTCTCTAATAGTCAGGTAATTGGGTGGACTAGATCCTAGAGGGATTCTTGGCATAACACCTACACAGATGCTAGGTACATTTAGGTACATCTAGTTAGGGAGACATCGTAGGAGTACGCACTTTTTAGGTTGCACTTACTATCATGTATTTTATGTACTTCTATATAGTCATGATTACTGCAAGATGGTAGAACTATACCATCCCAATACTTTAGTAGTATTGCTAATCGTATATCTCTGCTACTGTCTTATGGTTGTTGCAGATCATATATTCTACACTAGAATAACAACTGTTCAATTAATACTTATTGAAACACACCCAGACTGTTTATTCTGTGTATCTCTGAGCCAAACTAAGTGAGCACGAGTGACTGAGCAAAAAGTAGTATATTGTTTCCACGATCCTGAGGGATCAGGGTTGTCATGTTCTGAGGTTGCCAAAGACTACTCTCTCCCCGATAAGAGGAGATTCTAGTGGCACTATAAGCTAGCTAATGTAAACAGGCTAACGTATCCGGTGGGGGTGCACGGAACCAGTCTGCCACCAAACCCACAGTTTATGTTATCCGAAACGGGCAGATCCGGTAAAGGTATTATAGGAACTACATGACTTTCAAAAAACAATAATTGGCTATCTCAGTGCCCTGTTCTTGGGATGCGAGTTTTCAAATGTAGGCAAAAGCTTTGCACCACATTTCTTAGAGAAATGTGCACTCTTACAAACAACAAACACAATAAAAAAACTACTATCATTTTTGGACTTTCTCAACTTTGGTAGAAAATACATACCTGACTATCCACAATGTGTCAAACCGTTTTATGAACTAATACATCCAGGCTTCTCTAGCACACATTGGACACCAGAACATACACAGATTCTGAGAACACTGCAAACAGACAGGTTTGCATCTAAACATTTACACACACATGTCAACACCACAAAGTTGGTGATCCACAAAATTGCGGGAACCACTGGCTACACATGTCACTTTCAATGACGGTGATACAGTACCAATTGCATATAAATCACATTTGTATTCAAATGCAGAAATGCATTTGCAAATACAGAAAAAATACTGACTGAAGTTCAGACGGCTGTTACAAAGGAAAGATCATGTGCTCAGGGAAAACGCATAATTGTGGTAACTCCCATTCCAGCCTTAGAGGCTGTCACAAAGACCAGTGTTTCTAACTCAAAAGCCTTACCCCCTAGATGGATGCAGTGGGCCACCTCCTTAACAGCTACTGACATAGACTATGTTTTTGACCCAACACTACAAACACAAGAATTCCTGCAACATGAACAAGAATACCCTGTGTCCAGTGACATTTGCCTTTTGACTAGAATAACTTTATTGTCTATACTGATAGTTCGGCCCAGTCCGCAGTTGAAACTGAACAATGATTCTCGCCCGCTTGCACAGCAGTACGCGGGGTGATGAGGGATGATGCATTCCAGCCTTAAAAACCCATTACACAATCTCTAGGGGACTGCACTGCGCAGCTGGCTGAGCTCAAAGCTCTCATTCTGGCACTAGAAAATACAGATCCTGAATTCCTAATACTTATAGTGTGCGATTCCTATTATTGTGTCTAGTCTTTCAATGAGCACTTACACTATTGGCGCTTGGAAGGATTCAGAGACTCAAAAGGGAATGCTATCAAGCATAACATATTTTGGGGAAAGGTGGCACATCAAAAAGAATGTAATTCATACATGTGTTGGGATACACATTGCTGGGAATTCACTGGCTGATGAAGCTGCAAAGGCAGCAATTCAGATTACCGTCATAGCTGCAATTACTTGTTCTTATAGGAGAGTGGATGAAGACATTATGGTAGCTGTCACCACTTCAAACTGTAGTACTCCATTACCTAAAAAACATCTAGCAAAATACTCCTACCTACTGAGTGCCCCAAGCGTACCTTTTGCTCGTATTCCCGGTGTGGAGGATCGAGGGATACCAAATTCATACCACAGGCTAGAATTGATCATAGCTGCTCATGAGGGGTTAGCTTCTATCTAAGCAGGTGTGGTCACTACAGTTTCACTACAACAGCAACACTATTGTGGCATGGTCTCTACAAACAGACAAAACTATTTGTCCTTAGTTTTGACATTTGTCAACAAATAAAAGCTTACACCACAGCACACCCACTGCAGATACCTCCCTTAGTCTCAAAGAAACCTTTGCCTTTTGTATATCCCGACCACTGCAGATCTCTGAACTCAGATGGCTCCTTTAAATACATTCTATTCGCAGTGAATTTGTATTCTAGATTCCTTTGGGTATGGCCACAGCAACCAAATGACGCTTGAACTGTTATAAACGATCTGCAAGTTTCATTGGGACATATGCAGTAGCTGCATTCCGCTCGGACCAGAGACCAGCGTTTGCCTCTACGACTTACCTGGATACCATGCGCACCCTGGGTGTGGCTGTGAATTATTCCTCCCCCTATTCTCCTGAGGGAAATTTGATAGTGGAAAGAAAACAATGACTTAAAGCAGTATTTAACAGCTAGAGTATTAGGTTCATGTCATAGTTGGAGCCATCATCTGTGTGGAGTCCAGAGAGCTTTAAATAAGCTGCCTAGAAACTTCTTGGATGGCTGGACTCCCTATATAGTCCTGTTATACGTTCCAGACTTTGATAATCCTGGTACAGTGGTGGCAGATACACCTTTTGACATCAATTAATGTTTTTCTGTCTTACAGGAACTACAAGACTTCTGAGATGAGTGCTCCAATGAACAAATAATTTGTTTTACCACTGAAGAAGTGACTCCTGGTTGAATTCCAAAGATTGGGGATCTAGTTTGCGAAATTAATACCAAAAAAAGGTGTTTGGCCCATCATACAGAGCACTGGTGCCAGTCCTGGCAGTTGAAGGTACTAGAACAGTACTTTTACCACTTCTTGCTGGTTGTGGAAACAAAAGATTTGTTTCAACTGATCACATCAAACCACACCATGTGGACAGTCCGACAGAGTAGGTCACGAGGGCTCCTGGGTAGTTACCTGGCTCCTCCTACTACCATACAGGAAATACCTCTACAAGCATTAAATAATAAAGAAATTACTGCTCCCTACGGGGGATAGCAGATACTGATTTTTTTTCCATCCTGTTACTACTGCTAACACCGTACACTCACCATATGTGAACTCACAGTCTTTGACTACCATTCCTAACAACAAAGTTGTTTATTACAATTAGGGGTGGGCGGAATTTGCGGAGTTGCCCCATGCAAAATTCCACGAAACGGCAAGAAATCTTCGCAAGCACGTGGAATTTCGTGTGCTCGCGGAGATTTCTTGCTGCGCCCATTGTACTCTATGCAGGGTCTCAGGGGCAGACAAGCATCGTGCCATAATGAATCCTGCCCTGCATATTTATCCAAGAAGATGCCATCGTTTTGTGCAATTCCTTTACTCAGCTGGAGTACTGGCACTTCACCGCACCTCATTTGATTTCAGTAGAAGTAACGGAGTTCTTCTGTGTCGCAAACAATGGGCACGAGCAATAAGCAACTCTGGCCCGGGAACTCCTTTCATGATTGCATCTCAAACAGCCTAAATTACAAGTGTCCATCACAGATCGCGAGGTTATTTAAACCCCAGCACAAGGAGGTGATATATTATAAATCCTACTAATGGATTTCTGATGCAACGGTCGAGGTAGGAAATCTCTGCTCCAAGTAGTCTGTAGAAAGCATGGAAGCACGTTCAGTTGTACAAATCTGCTAAGGTTTCAGCAGGAATATCATTGCCTCCACTAACTCGTTTTTTCCTGAAATGCCTGTTAGACAACAGAATAATTTGACTCCTGAAAGTGCTCAGGTTTTATGTAAAAGCATGATTTTCATGCTATTATCATGTGTTTTTGGAAGTTACGCTGTTACTGTTTTTGCTGTTACTGTTTTTGCTGCGCATTTTCCTTTGCTTCCGGACTGCTTTTGAACAACTTTTTGCAGATGTACTAATTGTGTGCTATAACATACCTCTATCGGGTTTGTGAATGTTGTTCTCGTGAGATACATTGCTACGTGCCCAGCTACTTTTAAATTCATGCGCATTGATTTAGAGACGCTGCATAATTCTCTTCACAAATCTACTCAACCTTAAAGAACACGGATGAAGTGCAGCATATGACAGCCCCATTAGGGAGAAGCAACTGCAATCAACAACTAAATAAATGCACTGATTTTATGTTATGCAGTCACAAGTTCATGCACCAATAAGTCGCGGAAGCTTAGCAAGTTTCGCTCGCAATAGATTAGTCTTAAATTAAAATGCAACGTGAGGACTCTGCAGGCGATTGTTTATGGGAAAAGTATGCAGTCTTTCTTTTTCGTGATAGACTCTTTCATGAAATGCCATCTTGACAAAATAGCATCTAATATTAGTGGTCTCCTATGGCTGCAAAGGCACAGAAAAGTCGATGGACAAATTTCATGAGGAAATATTCTAGGCTTTGTGTCTCGTAACGGAAAATGAGGCAGCGTGTTTCAAACCAATTGGTTTGCGCCATGCCACTTTAATTGCTGCATATTATAATTTTGGAATGCTGAATATGTTCTGTGACATTTTCAGCACTTTTTAATTAATATTTTCCCTTTGCCGGACGAAGGTATGGCGGATCATGCCAGCGAAGTAGGGTAGTCCATATACTGGTGAGGCACAGATTTGATGAATTAGTAAATGCATTAGAGAGGAAAAGCTCTGCTGAATGTGGACAGTGTGAAAAAACGTGTTTCTGATGCACGCTGCTCATTTTTGTTGATTGGTTTGGTGACCTCTCAGTTCTCTGGTACGTTAGCGTGTGCGGCGCCCTTCTGCGAGGCAGTGTGCTATCATGGTGTGCTTTGGAGGATCTATTTCCAATTTGGTTTGCACGAGTTACGGGCTTTATGACCACATGTGTCATACAGATATTTAGCAGGTGTTTGTGGAGCAGACGTTCGCTTGTGGACCTCCTGCCGCTGTTTGTCGGATGTGTGTGGTTGCCCAACTCGGCGGTGTTCATCTTGTAAGACCATGGGGTCGGGCACAGGCCCCCGGGGTGAGCACCGTGCTCCACTGGACCTGGCAGCAGATGTGGTGTCTTCTAGCTGCACTGAGCACAATATAATATAATATATATATAATATACTATCTGAATAAACACAGCTTTCTTTTCACACGTATGCATTAGGCTCCAGGACAGAATTAATTGGCTGGGATCGAATATGCACACCATTTGTTAATTGCTGAATAAAGGTTTCCAATGATGCAGGGATTACCGGGGGCTACCTGGTGAGGTTTAATTAATACCTCATACCCCCGAATTACGTTCTGCCGCGGATTGCGGAAGTTTGGACATTTCTGCGTTCCGTGCAGAATGCGGAAATGCCGAAATTTCGCAAGTTCCGCGAGCGGAATGGAATTTGCCGCCCACCCTTAATTACAATCCCCCTTTGGAGGGTTCTACCAGTTTCACATTGCCCTGCGAGATCCCTGTTTTTGCGCAGACTGCCTCTGGCTACTTTGCCGACGTTGATGACTTTTCCTCGGATTTGTCAGACACACCATTGCATTGGATTTGTGCATTTGTTGTTCGGCTAAAACAGAATTACCTGATTCCATCTTGGATACATGCCATTCACTGCTTTTCCTTTGGATTGGATGTGTCACCATTTTCTTTTTGCTCCTAAATGGAAATTATCTCCCAGAATGCTCTGCTGTCAAACTGGTAGCTGAGGTATTGAGCCTTTTCCTTATCACATAAAGTGTGAAGAGACCTGTCCCTTGTGAACATTTCTGTAATTCCCTTACTTGACCAAATTATTTGCAATAAGGTTCCATTTAATATTTTTGGGTCCCACAGAAACTTTACAGATCCCTTATGCATTTAAAGTTATAATCTATGATGTTATTACTCCTGGCAGTTTGTTCTTTGGAACTTGCAGTTTGGGCCACAACGGAATCATCGTCTGTGGTAGCTGGTTCTTTCATGGATTCTAATGACTCTAGGAACATGGGAAACATAGCTGGAGCCCTATGAATTTTAATTCAGCATCTATTATTTTTTTTAATTGATTCTTATTAATTTATTATTGAGTGTATTTTAATTGCCATTTTTAATGCATTTTAGCCTGTCGTTTTCTATATCATTAACATGCATTATTATATTGCTTTTATAAGTTTAGATTTACATATATATTAAGTTTATTTTTAGGTCTTGCCTAGCGACGCACCGCATGTGCTGCTCGCCTGTGAGATGTATTGTCGTCGGTTTTGCTTCGGAAGCGGGGTGGAAGCTCCGGCACCGCTTTTCATTTGCACGCATCATACTTTATGTAAAACGCTCTCATTTCATTTGGAGAGAGGCTTTTGGGTCCCCTCCCTATCTCCTTTCCGGCTCACCCAGCCGGACTGGATATTGTGCTCGCGCACGGCGTCTCTGCTCGCACACGGCGTTTCTTCCGCCATCAGGGCATGCTTCCTTGCTTAAAAAAACATTTCAGCGCAGGCAGCAGTGCCACATGTGGAGATGTGTGTATGTGCGTGCACGTGAGCACACGTACCTTTATGTACTTCCACCACTTCTTATAACCAGGGAGTTTTGTGAGGGTCTGTGCTGGTGGCGCACTAAATCTCCCTTTATTGTTCGAGTACAGTCGATGACATTATCATCTGCCCCTAGCATGTTCTGCGGCACCACAGCTAAGCAAATGCAGCAAAACATCGAGCTTTGAAAAGTGACGTGGGTCAAACTTGTTTTTGTGAATAGGTAAAAAATAATCGGCTGTCAATGGCAACAAGTCTTTCTGCAGCATCAAAGTGCTGTAATGAGTATGGCGCTTTTCCCATACCTCAAGGGCGCCACCCAGCGGCCACACTCAACTTTCCTTCCTTCAGTACCATTCATATTTTCTGCTCTGCTAGGGCCAGGACCCCCACCCCCTCACCACTGCAAGCTCCGAGCTGTCTCTACTACCGATCCTTGGTGTTTCTCGGAAAGGCCATAAGGGGAGCAGCCAGTCCTGCATAAATGTTTTAATATTTTTTTAATCAAAGCGATGTATTTCTGCAGTCGATTATGCAATTCCCAAGTCCTTTTCAGAGCAGCGATCCAGTACCTGAATCTACACCAAGGTTTACCGACCTTGGCAGGATGATGAACCCTCCGCAACAGTATGAGATTATACCGTCAGCTGACTCACGGATCTCTGCTGAAAAATGTCGGCGGTTCACTATCACATGAATAAGACAATAGTGCGTGTAGAGTAGGTTTCATTGCACATTCATATACGTTTGGGTTATGTACGTAAAATACAGCCAGCTGCATTACACGCATCTAAACAATACATTTTTTTAAATTTTTTTTATTTTTTTAATCCGAAGGACTTCCAGACAGTGATTACGGATTCAAATTGACTTGCTCTGAACCATGCTGGCCTTAGCACACTAACCTGGGGTGTCAGACATGCCCCTGCAGTGTAGAAGGCTGCAGTGCTGTCCCATACTGGGTATTTAAAGAACTCTGCGACCTCGGGTGACAGGCGCCTGTCACTGTGATTTACTGCCACTGCACATGTTCTGCCCTGCCACAGAAGGATCTTGCATCACCGTTTCAGACTGCACGGAAAGGGTTTCACCGCTTACTTGGTTTAGTGTGTCTTTATTTATAAAGTGATTAAAGAATGCTTCCAATGGAAGTGGCCCTGTGGCTGGAGTTGGACCGGGACCGTGCCTCAGGCTGGGGTTCATACTGGCACTAGAGTCTGCCTCTGGGGTGCCAACGGGACAGGGCCTCGTGGTTGCTCGATGAATGTGTTAACAAGCATTTGCAATGCAATAGGTCTCGCTAGGATTCACTAACAAAAGTGGAAGGTGCACATACTATACGTAACATTCTCACTCATGTCACATCCTTGCATGTATGTGTAACTTAGATGCATTTGGACATCACATACCACAACTAAACTACAGAAGTGTGGGTCAGAAAATTACATCTGTTACTTGTTCACATCAAGGGCACAGAACTGCAGAAGACTCGCCAATTAAGTTAGTTCCTTACAAGCAAGACATTCAAAGGTGTGTGTGTGCTTGCGTGTGTGTGTGCATGTGCGTGCTTGTCCCCGTGTGTCTTCGCCCCTTGTTAGTGTGTCTGGGCAGAACACATGGACATGCCATACCTCAAAGATATAAACTTCCGCCTTCCTTGCATCTCTCAGAAGATCACTTGGAGACTACCATGTGTCATGTCCCCTAGCCGTGGGCAGGTCAGAGAGGAAGATGACGCTCCACTAGACCTCCACTTCTACTCGGCTTGGACAAAGTCACAAGGGGCCCTGACGCCAGACAATGCATCAAGAAAAGGGACAACCTATGTTCCGCCATGGCAAGGTCCTCAAGTTCTTCAGCCTACCTGAGCCTCCAAAGCCACAACCTTCCACGTCAAGAGCCCCAGCACCATGGTTTCAGGCCAGGCCCATTGAGGTGGGCCACGACCTGCATAGGGCTTCAGGAAATGGACCTGCCGGTGATCATCTTCACAGTTATTGCTCCTTTGCAACATCTATAGACTTCCTTCTGAGGTTAATGAACATTCGGTTCTTTTCCATGGTTGTTAGTGTTTTTGCGGTGCATATTTATTATAGATGTTACTGATGGCACTGTGCCATTGCCCTTATTGTGGGTGCTCGCATTACAGGTGCCTAGCAGTGGATACCAGCGTCAGCCGTAGTGCTATATTTTGTATCAGCCACCTCAGTGTCTCTTTGTCCTCCTTGAGCTGTCCTAACAGTGCAGTAGTCCAGCGAGAGGAATTGGGGGTAGGGCGCTCAGAAATCAACACATAACATGTTATACCACTTGAGTCCTGCTGCCCTCCCCCTCAACACATACCCTTGCACCTGCAAACTACAAAATAACAGCTGGTTGCTCCTGTCCCTCCTCCTCCACTCCCCAACACAGAAGCAAAACACAGGAGTCAGGTTTGCTGCATCTGCCAATGACACTGGGCTGAAGTTCAGACTAAAAAAAACAAAATAAAGAAAGGGCGGCTGAAGGGCCAGAATGAAAGCAGCCTGTATTGGCGTCACTGCTTCTGTAAGGGTGAGTCTAACTTTGGTACCGCGGGCTTCTCTTAAGGAGTGGGAGGATCAGAACACAGCATCCGTACAGTTTAAATAAACTATGTAAAGTCAGCACTAAAAAACTGATATAAAAAACAATTCATTCAAATAAAGCTAAGAAGAGGGCGATATATTTAATAGGCAATAGGACCAAAGTCATGAAAGGCAGACCTGCAACGGTTAATGTTTTATGTGTTTATTTAAGATTTTTGTTTAGTGTCGATTAGGCCAGTTAGCAGTCTGAGCGCTACACATTAGGGCACAAACTTTAACAGATTTATTATTAATACAAAGGCGTGCACAGACTACATGTCGAATATGCTTCGGGTGTATATTTTTAAGAATGTTTGTCCCCCTTGGAAAACAAGGCTCTAGATTAGGGGTCCCTCGGTGGTGAAGGTAGGAGATAAAGGAGGAGGGAATAGGGGAGCAAAAGCCAGACAAGCACATGAAATGCATTTGGAGGTGAACGCTTTCTATGGCTTGATATTTTCTCTTAAAATAGCCAATCAAATCCACAGACAATCGTTCAAAACCAAGAATTCTTCTTGCTGAAAGTACAAAATCACTCCTACTGCACGGTAACGACAGGCTGGGTAGACACTGGACAACAACGAGCATTTGCAATGCAATAGGTCTCGCATTTACGCAAGTTTGAGCTATTGGCATTGTAAATGACAATGCCTTTTATTAATGTTTTGGTTTTAAAAACATAAATAAAAGGCATTGTCGTTTACAATGGCAATAGCTTAAACCCGCGTAAATGCGAGACCTATTGCATTGCAAATGCTTGATAGAATATGCCTTCAAGTTTAGTTTGAAGGAAGAGTCTCACCTCCAGCCAAGGAGTGAGTGTTGTGGGGTTCACTGGGGTCCGTGCACAAATGCATCCATTGGAACAACATGTTTAAACTTGACATATTTTTAGACGGTGACTTTTCACATACTTTACTCGTACATGATAACGTACTTAGAAAGAGTTCTGCTTGCAAGCATTTTCTTCATAAGCATTTTATCACGACACTTGTACATTCTGTTCAAGGCTAAAGGACACTGAGCATGTTACCCTTGCATTGTGTTGTCCAGTTGGAGACAGCTCTGAATTGGAAAGACAAACAATCACAGCAGGGTTTCACCTCCAGCACAGTGTGAATGCAACCAGACTTTGAATACGTAAATGGCCTCTGTGCAAAGTTTCTCGAAGGAGCACTTCTATGGATTATCCTGGAACGTTTCTACATGACTGAGATGCAGGCCTGCTGACTCCAATCTCTATCCTGCATAGGACAGCGGCCTGCTCTACACCAGACTGGCTTCCTGATACGTCTCACTCAGGTATGGCAAGTTGTGTTGTCCAAAGTGATCTGGCAGAGTGCACTCTCACTATGCTCTTGATAGTATAGGTAGTATTATTAGTATGAAATGTATTCATATATTCATATAAACACTGCAATGTTATAATGGTTGAACTGTTTATCTTTCTCACCTTCTTTGTAATGCTGGTAACAATGCTTTGTTTTTTTTGCTGCTAATAATTGCAGCTCGTGTTTTTACACAAGAGTACAAGTGCTTCAAGAAATGGTTGAAATGCCAATATGTATATTTCTTGTGTCTCCGTTTGTCCATGCCTAAGTAATAATGAAAGGGTAGCTCTGTTTTCACCATTTACTTGGGGGAATTAAGAATGTCATTGGCCTTTAACTAATTTATTGATTTCAACCCTACGGGTGGTAGCAAAAAAAGAAAAGGGTAAGCATCAGCTGATCCATCACTTATCATGGCCAGAGGGGACATCTGTGAACGATCACATTGCAGAACAGGATAGCACAGTGATGTGTGTATCAGTTGGCGATGCTATGAGGTTGGTGAAGAGTGGGGTTTAGGTGTGGAACAAGTGAAACGTGACATTAAGTTGGCTTTTTGTTTTTTGCCAGTCTATCCAGCAGATTTCCCTTTGTTAGGTATGCAATTTGGAGGGGCAATATTTGTGGGCAAATTGCTTCTGATGGGCTATTCAATTTCTGTTCTCTATTTGAAATATTTAGCACTTTTCTGCAATAGGCTTTGACATAGAGCTGTGGTCATACATTGTTCTGTCATTACTTGGATAATTTCTTGTTTGTTGGACGGAAAAGGACAGGAGAACGTGGCAGATCTTTGCAATGTTTCAAATAGTTGACACAAGGCTTGAGAGTTCTGTTAGCCCTGGAGAAAACTGAAGGACCAACAACGTGTCTGACACTTTTGAGCATTGAACTGGACACTGAAGAGATGGTGGCAAAGAGTCCTGTTAACAAAGTGAGTGAAGTTTTGGATTGTTTGGACAGTGTAATTGGTGTAAAGAAGGCAGAGTTAAGACTGATTCAGATGTTGGTAGGTTACATGAACTTTGCCTGGCGGGTTGCAAGAGTAGGGAGAATTATCTGCAGGAGGTTAAATGTTGCTATGTGAGGGGCAACTTTGTCACATCACATTACCATTGCTGTGAGAGCTGATGTAGGTACATGGAGAAAGGTTTTGGAGGATTTGAATAGAGCTTCCAATTATTTCCTAGAGGAAGGTGCACTGTGGCAAAGTGGTGTGCGGAGCAATGCCTTGAGCACTGGCTGACCAAAGGACAGAGCGTACATTTTTGGAGTTTTTTTCATTACTAGTGACATTGATGGTGTGGGGAAAGGAATTGGCTAACAGTGCAGTGATGTTCAGTGTGGACAATATGACAGTGGTGGATTTGGTCAATTGATAAATGGCAAGACATTTCAGACTGTTGAAGTTTTTGAGGGAGCTCGTGTTGAGGTGTCTGCAGCTTAATTATTGTTTTCAAAGCAAAGCATGTGTCAGGAGTGAACTATATTATAGGTGATGCTTTATCTCATTTGGAGAGGCAGTGATTTCAAAGTCTGGTCCCGGGAGCATGAAAGGGGAAGACAGACTTGCAATGGACCATCTGACATGGGGGAATGAGAGTAGTGGAGTTGGTGAAAAATCTGTGGCTATTTCTACAAAGGACAGCTACTGGGTAGCAGGGAAGGAATATATAACATTTGGGTATACTAGATATGGCACTGATGGGCCTAACATAGGAGAGCATGAGAAGGATCTGAAGCAGTTTGATTGACAGAGGTTTGTCACAGACCACCATAGCTGGGAAACTGGCCGGTATATAATTTTATGGAAAGTTATGGCGGGGGTATGACCTGTTTGGGAGAGAACTGATGTATCTAGTTTTATGTGGTTGGGGTAAGGTAAGAGTGGCACACCCAAAATAGTGTAAACTGGTGACTGTAGAAAGTTTGAGAAAATTAACAGAGGTGTTACCACTTGTTTTTGAAGTCAGAATATTCTGCCTACTTATGTTGTCTGAGTTAGTGGGCACGCTTACATCTAGTTGTATAGGACATGATGATGTGTTTATTGAAGTTGTCACACTGAAAATATGGCTGTAGCCATCCAAGACAGATCAAAAAGGAAGAGGTAAATGGATGTGGTTGACACCAAGTGGCAGAAAGCAGATTTGTCCTATTAAGGAGTGGCAGAAATTCCTCATTTGGACAGGGAAAAGTGGGAAGGAAAGTTTTCGTAATGAGGATGGTACATTGATTACAACATTTATTGTTTTGGCAGTAATGCATATGGAACTGGACAAGTTAGGTTGGAGAAGTGAATAAGAATCAGAATAAGAGCAGTGACTGAAGCAGCGGGGTTGTGTTGAACATGACGAGAACCAAGGAGAGCTGGGAGATGGCGCTCTAAGTGCTGAAAGAGATATGTTAGGAAGTAGAACAGCTAGTAACTTATTGCTGGGTTAGTAATTTTGAAAGAAACAGTTTTGTGGTTAAAAATACACTATCTGTTTTTATTTATTGTAGGTTGTGTTCAGGGTCCAACCACAGGATAAGCAGTTACTTGGATAGTAGACATTCATTTGTGAGATGGACAGTGTAGTATGCAGATCAGCAAATATATGGCCGGTCACTGGGACTTCCAAGTACCCGGCACAAAGTGTTGTGGTGGAGAAAGAGTGCCATGAGATAGGAACATTTATTGCAGTTACTGGCGGAATAGGGGGTATCCGGATATGCCGCTTATACATTTTGGAGAAAATTATTTAGTTAAGTAGTTAGGTTGACGTTGCTAAAACGAATCAAAGATAATTTATTGCTGATCAAGAGCAGGTGGTCATGTCATTGTTTGAATGGCGTTTTTTGAAGGAGACATTGGAGGGGAGCAATGGAGCACGTTGCTATGGACAAGGCCAGCTGGAAGTTGAATAGGGCAAAGAGGGTTTTCTGCACACAGGCAAGAATTATGGCTCTGGCTCACCCTAACTTACATGGAGAAAAAGAATACTTGTTCAGAGCAGATGGGGTGCATTTGTCTCAATTTTAAAATGCTTTCTACATGTTATCAATGTGCAATTTATTGGGAAGTATGCAGAATTAATGGATATGGTGCTGCATGAAAGGGGCCTAAGAAGGTTAGACAAAAAGATATGGTGTGGGTCAAGAAAATGCAGTTCCTCAGTTTTACTGTTCGGTGGTAGTTTTGGGGGGATGGAGAGTCAGGTGCAGGCATATCCACCCCACTGGGTTGGGGTGGTGGGGGGGGGATCACAAGAAGTAGAGAAGGTTGAGGACGGAGACCAACGCATAGTGGATTTAGTCTGAGGACAATTGGTAGAGCTGAGAGAGAGATTGGGAATTCAAGAGAAGAACTGCAAATGGGAAGAAGAAAGAATGAGGTTGCGGGGTAAGGGGATTTGTGTTCAGAAATATTAACATTTTCAGTTTAAGAAGGGAAATGTCAAGAGTTTGATGTATTAGTAAGGATGGTTTATTTGATGTTATTTTGTAACTAAGTGGCCTTTCATTCTACATGGGTTGATGTTTTGGGTTTATTGCCTAGGTTTTCTCCTACATGCACACTCATTTGAAAAACACGATACAGAACAGAAAGGTCTGTTAATCTTCAAATTTGTCAACGGAGGAGAGGACCGCACTTGCTAGGACACAAGTGAATATAAAGAAGACGAGAGGTCCCAGATTCAGGAGCAAAGACTCGCGAAACCAGGGCTGGAACCCGCCACACCAACCAAGCCTGACAGTGACAAGGGGCCATGTCTGGAGCTTGGACCCACCTTCCCGAGTCAGGTACCTGCCACAACCCACGGGAGGGTCGTGGCTGCCCGGGTGGGTGTGTCCCTGGCATCACGCTGACCCCCATGAATAATTGAAGAGTGCTGGGTGGTTGAGAACTGAGCAGAGGGGGAGGGAGGAAGTAAACTCGCCACTATTTCAACGCTTTGGTACCAAGAGAGATATGTTTCATTTTAGGTGTTAATATTGTTTACGTTTTTTTTGGTTAAGGCCGAATGTAGAAGCCCAACCTTAAGGGGACAATTACAAGGAGATTGCACCACGGAACGTTACTTTTACGTATGTTCGGATGGCACAGTGCCCTGCTCCATATTTACAAAGTGGTGTTAGGCCACTTTGCATGGCTTAATGCCGCTTTTTAAATATGGTACCCTTTCACGCAGGTATTTACTCGTAATTAGGCCGCATACAAAAAGCAAAAACAATGAGAAATAAAAGTATTTCTCCTTGTTTCGCTATTCTAGCGCCTGATCCTGCATGTGTTCGTTCTTGGCGCTGCCTCAGATTTACACCTTCTTGTAAATCAGGGGCAGCGTCAAAAGCAATGGGTGTTGTGGTGGAACGCCCACAGCAACACCCATTGCACAACCCCTTTCACATTAAGTGATGTGTGTAAAGGGGCCTTTTTTACAAGGTGACATTAAGCCACAGAAAGTGGCTTAACGCTGTTTTGTAAATATGGAAAAGGGCATATCGCCACCAGAACATCGCTAAAAGTGATGTTCTGGTGGCGACATCCCCTTGTAAATATGCCTATAGAATCGCCTATACAGATTGTTTATGTGCAACAATCATTCCCTGCAACACAGACACCTTGCACTATGGCGCAAGGAGGTCTGTCTTGGTGCTAGACAGTTATTTTTAGCACCAGTGCAAGGGAAAACACAGGGGTGCACTGTATTCTTGGAAATACGGTGCATCCCTGTGTTTTTTTAAATGACATGGCGCTTAAAAAATTGCCGCACACTGCACCGTTTACTTGTGAATATACCCCTAAAAGCACTTTTATGTATATTTCCCACAAGGAGGCCTTGGTTCCCAATAATAGAGCTGACCACTCAGTTAAGATGGCACCTAATGTTGTTACCTTCAAGAATAAGGGATTTATTAATGAAACCCTCTCTAGAATATCTTATTTGGAAAGATTGAGATACCGGTTTAAGAGTGCTTAGCATAGCAAACCTGGCCCTACATTACTTTAATATAGGGACAGGTTTGTTACACTAAGCACTCTTAGACCAAAGAGAAATTATACCCTGAGTTAAAAAAATGCTGCTTAAAAGGAATCTCTTCCGCTCCCTTCCCTCGAAAAAAGTCAATGCATTCAAACCAGTGGCGTAACACAGGCCCCCGCAGCCCCTGCGGTGCGAGGGCCCCCGAGCTGCAGGGGGCCCCCTCAGCACAGTGCTCTCGCTTACAGCTCTAGAATAAATCAGGAGCGGGCCCCTCCATGTACATTGCAAGGGGGCACCCTCAAATTTCATTACGCCACTAATTCAAATACTGAAGATGAAAGTAATTCCCCTAGAGTCTAGAGCGTTTATTTACTTATTTAATTACTCTGGCCCTAATTGACACCATTTGTTATATCCTGATTGTATTAGTATATGTTTCCCAGCCTAGCTGTCTTCCTGCTGCTCAGCCACAGTGAGAGTTGGTTTTGGAATGTTGGTGTGACTGTGATGCATGGAATGCTAGGGTGCCTGTGTGGATGAGTGGTGACAGTTGGAGATGGGCCGAGCAGCAGGCAGGCTGTTCCTGGTGGGGCTGGTGTATGAGCTGAAGAGGCTGGAGTGTAAGGATAACCAGACTTATAGACAGATGTACATATTTACCATCCTGCAACCAAGAAGTTAATAAAGTTATTCATGAAAGACAACTCGGCTACGTCTGGAAAGACACAACATATTTTGTCGACGACCTGGACCAAGACTTAAGCGTGCTTCAAGATACAAGATTTCAAGAACCTGTCCATGGTATGGGCATGAAGAACCAGAACCCAAAGTAACCACAAGAAACAAAGATTCTAGCGTCAAGTATGGAGTTCCAGGCAAGCCAGCCCTACCAGTGTCCTTGCCAACAGACAGCCCCAGCCTGGATATGCTCCATTGGACTCTTTAATATGACTGTGATCCATGTGGGTAAGTGGTGTGAGCCTCACTACTTCCACATATTATTTGAGGTACTTTCTACTTTAATTTGGTTGCGGCACACATTGACATTTTCCTTCATTTTGGAGCTTTCTGACAAGCTGTACCACTCTGCTGTAAACTCACGAGTGCATGTTGGGTTCTGTATCGCTCAACAAATATGGCATACTGTTGTTACTATAGGAGATTTCTACATATTACGACTACATGTTTACACAATGTCCAGTTCAGTATGACAGTGTGTTCTATTTAGCATGGTTGTGATGCTTACTGCTCAAGCTACTCTTTTGCGGTGAGGGCATCTCTGTGTAAGCTATACAAACAATCTGTTTGGAGTATTCTACATGCAGCTTTAACATGAACAGTTGTGCACAAGTAAGGAATTTGCTCAAGGTCGTGCACATGTGGTGTCTGCATTTGGCTTTATCGTCATGGAAAATATGGAGTCTGCCGCTGTTTGCTGTCTACAATGGCAAGTTTCTGCGTGTGGTGAGACTATTTTGTTTTTAATAGTGTCCCTGGCAGCCCCCTGGGCAGATGGCAGTTTAACCGCAGCGTTGCGGTTTGAAAACAGACGTGTGTTTTGTTTACAGCGCGCGCGCGCTTACCTTCACGAGCATTCTCTGCTTTTGAATTCGCGCCTTCATTGCTATGCAGCTCCTTGAGCTACTTTGGGATGTTTTTGAGCACCAACGCACCGTAGACCATCGGGCACAGCATCAAGTGCGTGCCACCATCTTTGTTTTCAAGGGAATTTTACCCTTTGCGAGAAAAGCCTGCAAGCGTTTTCATGGGTTTGCTACCAGCATCTGTTTTTTCCTCCACATGGATATCTTGTGCTTTTAGAGGGTCCTTTTACATACAGTGGTGAGTATCAATTTGCTTTTGCTCCTCTTTGGTCTGCCATCTGGTTTGCAACTTTGCTTGTTACTGTGTTATTATTGGTGGTCCAGGCCCCTACCAAGATGTGCTCTGAGATTGTGGTATCCTTCTGCTCAGCCAGAGTGAATGCTGTGAGAATGTTGGAATGTGGAATGTAAGGTGGAATGTTGGAGTGCCTAAGTCAGTTGGTGTATGGGCTGAGCAGCAGGGAAGCTGCTCCTGGTGGGGTTGTCTTTAGGATATCATTTGGACATCTTATTAACTTCCATGTAACCTGCTAATCGAATAAACCTTCTTGGAAAACTACTTGGACTCTTCATCATTCAGCATACCACATTTGGTACCAGGAGTGGGGTATCTTCAGTTTGAAAATAGAAGAGGCCGAAGAAAAAGAACCCACAATCAAGATTCAAGATCAAGAGGATTTCATTTAATACTTAAGAGGAGGATTTCAATTTAACTGGCACCAACGAGCCCCACCAGTGACCTTGCCATCGGTCGCCCGCAACTCAATATTAAAGTGCCAGTCCCTGCTGTATTTGATTTTCTTGCTGCCTGCTGTTCTGCTGCTGCTTCCCTGTTTCAACTATTTACCGGCAATTAATTTTCCTTTTCCTGCTATGTCGACTTTAACATGACCGTGTTCCTCTCAGCTGCAACTTTCTATGTCAAATGCCACAGCGCATAGAGAGTTTCTTTTATGTTATCGTCCCTGTGGTGGCCTGAAGAAATTTTCGGGATATTAAGAGGAGCGAGTGTGAGGCATAGTAGCCTGGGAGGAGTTGGATTTAGACGGCATGAATCTGCTGTGATCGCCAAGTTACGATCAGCATTTGGAGCACCGTAAGCTGATTTAATTTGTTTTCTTTGTTCGCGACCCATTTGTGACTTTCACTTTATCCCATTTTTGACTTCTCCCATTTTCCGTTTTGTGGGAGAACCATGGTTTGGTGGAGTCTTACATCAAAATTCAACAACAGCAGGATGTTAAAATCTCAGCTCTTCGGTTTTCAAGGAGATCCAGCGTTATGTACTCTGTTTTGGTTCCAGTTCAGATTTCTACATTCTTCATGATTTGACTCTGCTAATCTTTTCGTGGTTCCTGAATTTGACATGGTTTTCGGGTGAGAAATTACTCATCGGAGTGAATTATCATTTATTTTAAAATGTTTTGCCAATGTTCAATGCTCAACCTCGACTGGAGTCACCTGCATTGCTCATTATTATTTTTCACCACTTTTACATCATTTTCTTGTATTTTCCTTAACATATTATTAGCTCTGTTACGCAAAATTGTATTTTTTACTGGGTAGCATGGTTTTAAAAAGTAAAAGGGGGGCGGGGTAATTCAACTCCCTAAACCTTTTTCATATTTCCTGTTATTGTGCGTTTAGTTGGAATTCTAATGCTTTATGTGGTCTTTCTCCACATCTATTTATTTTCATGTAGTCTTTCTCCACATCTATTCATTTTCATGTAGCACATCGTGCTGTGTGCCCTGCTGCACACCTTTTCACCCAAAATTTTGTGGTGATGTTCATTTAATTGGAATTGTAATGCTTTATGTGGTCTTCCTCCACATCTATATCATTTTCATGTAGCACTTTGTGCCGTGTGCCTTGCCGTACACCTTCCACCCAAAATTTTGTGGTGATTGTCATTGTTCTAGGTAATTGCGTTATAGTGTTTTACATTACTTTAACCTTCTGTGCAACAAGGATGTCAACGGCAATGTGTTGTTATGTTCTCCAAGGAAATTTCTTTGCATAATGTAATTGTTATGGTAGTTGCTGTATGGTATTTTATACCATACCTTGTGTTTTGCTGTATGGTATTTTATGCCATACCTTGTGTTTTGCTGTATGGTATTTTACACCATACCTTGTGTTACTGTGATATTTTACGTCACACTAGTTTTACATTTCTGTATGGCAATGTATTGTGTGGTCCTTCCCACACCTATTTCAGTTTTGCATTTATTTATTGCAATGTACTGCAATGTATTCTGCCATACCCAGGATTTGCTGTCTTTCTGGGGACTTTTCTCCATACTCTTGCTTGAGTCAAAGACGTTTATCCTTTTGGTTGTTCTACTTATAGTTGTCTTTCACCCTTTCAATGTATTTCCTCTCCTTCACCTTGTTGCTTATACCCTTGTATATTTTTGTGTTTGCTTGGCCAGCTTTCATAACCTTGCACATGGGTTTCTTTTGTTATTTATGTGAGGGAGGATGTGGGTTTGTCTTTCTATGTGAAAGGGTGTTGGTGCATTAGTCACTTAGTCACTGTTTTCTTTTCATCTTTTCTTGGTTGCGTTTCCTACTTTTCCACTTTTCAATTCATGTTTAGTCACTGTTTTCTTTTCATCTTTTCTTCGTTCCGTTTCCTACTTTTCCACTTTTCAATTCATGTTTAGTCACTGTTTTCTTTTCATCTTTTCTTGGTTGCGGTTCCTACTTTTCCACTTTTCAATTCATGTTTTCCGGTGTATTTTCTTCTTTATTTTTCATGCTTATTTTCTGATGTAATTTGGTTCTTCCTTCTTTTCCATTGTAAAGAAGGGAGATATGTTGTATCCTGCTGCTCAGCCAGAGTGAATGCTGTGAGAATGTTGGAATGTGGAATGTAAGGTGGAATGTTGGAGTGCCTGAGTCAGTTGGTGTATGGGCTGAGCAGCAGGGAAGCTGCTCCTGGTGGGGTTCTCTTTAGGATATCATTTGGACATCTTATTAACTTCCATGTAACCTGCTAATCGAATAAACCTTCTTGGAAAACTACTTGGACTCGTCATCAATCAGCATACTACAGAGATGTTGAAAGTCTTGCTACGCTTGTCTGCCTGTCTTCGGTGACACGCACAGCATATCATTTGGTGGGAGGCTGCCTGCTTTTTACTCCGGCTTGTGGCACAAGTTTGCAGTGAGAGGCACACCATGGACATATGCGGTCAAGCTGTGCCACTTAGCACAGTTTTATAGTCGGCAGGCAACATCTTGACAATGAGCCTAGGAGCGTGGATCACTTTGGGTAGAAATGAGGCATGGGGTAATTAACGTGTCTGTGCTCAGCACCTTTTTGCCTTTGTTTTGTCTTTTGGGGTACGTTTGCATGACATTATGGTTCAACAAGATACTGGTGGTGTGCACAAGACGAGTGTGTGCCCAGAGTTCTTCTACTCGGGTGAGTGTTGCTCACCGGTGATGGGTTACAAGCTTAAAAAATTACATGAGAACAGAAAATGAGTTTGCATTCTTTATAGTTTATTTTGGAAGTATTTCTCATCCATTCATTCATAGCATGTTGTTCTAGTGTTGCCACAGTTTAGGTTTCCTCACAAGGGAGGTTCTTGTCTTTTAGTGGGTGGTGGTCACATTACACTCCCTTACATGAGGCATGGATATGGTTCTAGGTTCCATTTTTTTACACTGCACTCCTTTACACAAGAGTGGTCTTAGTCTTTGTGGGTGGTTTCCCACTTCTCTGAGTTGTAGTTACACTATGTTACATATTGTGATTTGTTTTGTGTTTAAGTCGCCCAGTGCCACACATGTTGTCTAGTATGTAAGCCGCCTTGCGCCTCACGTGTTCTTGTTGGGTGTGTAAATCACCTCGTGCTTCATGTCTTGTACACATTAGTGTTTATGTCACCTGGTGCTACACGTGTATGTTGGTCTCACACTCTACTCAGGGTTGGTCTTTTGGGTCTTGTCCCTTACACATTTGGTTTCACCCGATAGTTGTGGTCATGGGTGTTTGTCTAAGGGTGAGTCTACGCTTTTCTTCTTATGTTTTTCAGAAGTGTTTTGTTGGGGAGGATGGATTTATTATTGCTTGGCAAAATGTTTACCTTTCCTTTCTGATTTCTTAGCGTTCAGACTCTTGCGAAGTTGTATTTTAGTTTGCTTCCCTGAGTCCTGAACTTTTTCTCCGCTTATGTGTATGCTTGTTTATAGTTCCTCCCATGTTTTATCGTTCTTTTTATTTTTCATTTAAAAGGAGGGGGATATGTGATATCCTGTTTGTATTAGTATATGTTTCCCAGCCTAGCTGTCTCCCTGCTGCTCAGCCAGCGTGAGAGTCGGTATTGGAATGTTGGTGTGATGGACATAAATGGAATGCTTGGGTGCCTGTGTGGTGAGGTGTAACGGTTGAAGATGGGCTGATCAGCAGGCAGGCTGCTCCTGGTGGGGCTGGTGTATGAGCTGAAGAGGCTGGAGTGTAAGGATAACCAGAATTATAGACAGATTTATATATTTACCATCCTGCAACCAAGAAGTTAATACAGTTATTCATGAAAGACGACTCGGCTACGTCTGGTAAGACACAACACCATTTCTTATTCCCAAGCTGCCCCTGGGAAGGTTCTCCTGCCACCTCTCAGCAGGAAGCTGAAAAAAAGGCAATGAATGCCAATAGGACGGAAAGACCAAAGACCAGCCACGACTTCAAAACCAGTGGCGACAACAAACCCTGAGTTAACTCAGGGGTGGCAGACTTTGTTTGACCTGTTTCTAAGATTCACGAAATAAAAACCATTATTGTTGCATATGCTTTACTTATGTGAGCATGGTTTCCACAAGCACTTTCCTTTCCACGCTTGTGGAGATCACGCCAAGTGTTTTGTTTCAACTATGTGCGTGTGGTTTCCACGAGCGCCTTCCTTTCCACGCTCGTGGAGATCACGCCGAGTGTTTGGTTTCAACTATGTGGATTCGGTGGGGGCGGTTGAGGATTGCGGTTGTGGGGGCATTATGTAACTGAGCCCTGACTTATGAAGACGGATTAAACGCTTCTCGTAACCTGATATTTCTTCCCGTCATTCTTTTACTTGGATACGTTTTAACTTTTCCAACAATTATGACAGCCAATCACACCTGTCTGCCTCCTGAATTCCTATCACACAAATCATAACCACCTCACTCAAAGGTACCACTTTTTCAGCCATTGCTGTAGGTCAGAAGTAATAATGCCCTTCATAGCCCTCAGCCCCCTTCTACAGCACCATAAAAACGATAGGAGTTGGTCCATCAAAATTAACATTGTGAGTGGGACTTAGTAAAATGTATGGAATAAACTGAAGCGAATCCTAGTATAAATCTGGCCTTCTCCCTATATATGTTATCTGCACTGAGCTAAAAAAAAAAGCTAATTGTATGTGGGATTCCCATAATGGTCTAAGGCTCGATGCGTCATGAGCAAATGTGCATGATTTACAGGGTATTCGTAAAGTTTTTGGGAAGGGCTAATTTTATCAGCTACCAGCAGTCAAGTCAGAATGGACCTAACACAAGGCATTATTCTGATATTTATTTTTAAAGTGTTGCAAGTCAACTTGAAAGGGACGTCAATCTGATTGCACATCATTTCATCCAGTAAGAACACATCCACGTGTTACATCTATTCTAATTGGCTGCTCACAGCTAGTCAGAATCCTTGTGGGTAGCACACACCCACCCAGACATTGGTCATATGTACAAGCCTCATGATTTCATGAGTTTGAGATCATCATCAGGACGGGGACAAGTGTGAGCAGAAGGAATCAGAATAAGTTGAGTAGCCGGAGAAGTCAGGCGTCAGAGGTGTGCGAACGGCGTGAAGAAGGAATCCGATCACTCTGGAGGGTTGGAGGGCTTACTTAAAAAGCAAGTTATGTGCATCTACCCCAGAAATAGGCCGAAACATCTAACCGATGGGCGTGCTATGAGGCAGCAGGGGCCACAGCCGGCGGACCCAGAACCCGTGATTACTGGGCCGGGGGAAAATTAATGGCGGGAACAGTTGCAGCCGGATAATTCTTGTTAGAAACTGCAAGAAGGATGCGGCGGGTCTTCGTGGTTCGGGAGTTTAATTACCAATTGGGGATTAAACCACGAAGACCCGCCGCACCCTTCTAGACGTACATAACTTGCTTTTTAAGTAAGCCCTCCAACCCTCCAGAGTGATCGGATTGCTTCTCAAACTCATGAGATCGAAACGCCGTCGACCTCACAACCAAAACTCTATTACTACCATTAATTAACTTGGAGTTTTGTATATTGCTGTTGTCAATGCGATGTAATTTTCACACACTTTTTTCACTGATTGTGTGAGCACCAGAACTATTACCAGATTTATACTATGATATTCCGTTTATGCTGTTAATAAATGTGAGTACATACCAAAACCCTGTGTCCCTGCATACATTGCTTAACCGGTCCAGCCTGGACTACTTGTCTTTATTTAACCTGACTAACGCTGTTTAGAATAATTCAGTGGCCCAGGCCACACGAGGACTTTAGTGGCCTCATCTTGACCTTTGTTTTGCAAAATACATCACCACCCCGGGTCAGAATACTGGAGTTCCCTTGTTCTTTAAAACATGCCCCAGATTTACAAGGCTGAGGCAGAGCCAAAAATGAATGCCAGGGAATACCTGGTCTTAGAACGGCGATACCAGAAAAATTTATCCTCGTTTTTTGCTCTTTCTATGTGTGCTGCAGAAGCACACATATAAAGAGCAAATCATCATTATTGATTGTTTATGTGAAGGAAGGTGTCCCCTCCTGCACATAAACAATCAGCCCTGCAAGGCAGGCACCCTTGCCACATGGTGGCAGGGTGCCTGCGCTGGTGCTAGGCAGGTTTTTTGCATCAGCGCTAGGGGACACCCGGGTGCGCAGTATTCTTGTGAATACGGCACATCCCTGCATTTAAAAAATGTCCGAGCACGGTGTTCCCAAATTTGGCTTAGCACCGCGCTCTGACATTTTTTTTGAAATATGCCCCATTGTTTTCTGGTGCAAGAAGGCACGAACCTGGGCATTTCTGTGCATATCAGCACACAGTCTGCCCATTTCTGTAGTTTCCCAACAGTGGGGCTTATGGCAGTTTTGTAAAGACAAGTTTGCTGTGTAAGCAAAGTAAAAAAGACAGAAAGTGTCGATTTAGCTTTGTGGTGAAACATTTCGGCTACCCCTAATTGTCAGTAAGCTACAATTGTGGGCTTGTTGAGGGACATTTGATAGAATGAATATATTACCTGCAACGTGTATCCCGGTTTGAATTCTGTTACCTCAGTCAGTTAATGCATTCAGGGCACCCACACTGCCTTTTAAAAAAAGGTATCTATGGAGGTCAGATTGTTCTTTTTCATTGTCAAACATCAAATATTCCAGCACGACAAAGATTTAGCTTTATCTTACAAGAGCTTTATCCTCTGACCCTTTACATGTTCTATAATTTGCCCCGTATTTTTATTTTCCTCTTATGAACTCAACAATTATATAAGTCTAATGGAGACACTTCATCTGTTTTCACTTTTGTTCACAATCAGTGCTCTGGTGACCAATGAGTACACATAGCTATCCACTTTCTTAGTGAATGCGTCTGATAGTCACTAAACCCAGGTTATGTGGCTGGTAGTGTCGGGTCAACATGATATTCCCGGGACTCAGGCCTTTTTGCCTCTAAATTTATGGAGGCCTCATACTTGCTGCCTCGCCTCGAAACTGGGATCCCTTGTATTCATAATATAAGGGACACTTATGAAGGGTATATGAGACACTTCACACACAATGAGTATGGTGGGGTTTTGAATAGTTTGTTATATAAATGGAACGTGTCCTTAATAAATGTGTCAGAAGAGGGAGGGCAAGGTTCCACTTTTGGAAGGGGTGCTCAAGAGTCTACTATAGACCATATTTTAGCATCAGCACATTTACATGGGAAAGTGGTCCATACGAGTACCGATTCTCTTCTTATAGTGATCATGCCATGTTATCTATTTACCTAAGTATCTTATCTGAACCTAAAGAGTACAATAAGGTTGTAGAAGGTGTGAATTTGTCCAGAAAAAACGGTTATCAGCTGAAGTGGTCATAAGCACAAAGATTACATTTAGGCCCTGAAATTATAGCTCAAATAAAGGAGGAAATTTTAGCCTGTCTGGAAGAGAATTAATCACCTCTATTTTTGGTCACCCAGTTTATTGCTCTTTTGGAAAAAGTAAAAATAGCACTCACACGGGTTAAGTCAACTAATGCTACCATCAAAATGGGGTGGTTTGATGCAGCCTGCACAACAGCAAAAAAAGCCCTTGTTAAAGCTCTAAACACGCATCCTAGAGATTGCTCTATAATCTGTGCGTTACGCAAAGATTATAAATTAGCGAGGAGGGCAAGGGAGAAAGATCTTAGGACAAAGGCATGGGCAGATCTCGAGGAAGCAGCTATGTCAGGCAGTAGTAAAGATTTCTGGAAAATCTTGAATGCCCCACATTTTAAAGACATCAATGATCCTACATTAGATGTGCATGTAGAGGAAGAGGCATGGGTGAGGCACTTTGAAGAAATATTTGGTTTAGCAACCCCCCCCCCAACTCCACTGTTATCCTCCCCAGAGATTTTACTACAGGGAGGGTTAACTTTCTCTGTATTAGAGATAAGAAAGGCATTGGAAGCCTGCACCCCAGGTACGGCGCCTGGGCCAGATGGAGTTTCAATTGACCTCTATCAGCAGAATTATAATATGTGGGTGCCTTTACTTACAAACATTTTTAATAGCATCCAGATAGTAGGCCCGCCTCTCTCTTGGAACCATTTTTTTTAAAAGTGACAGGGGATCCCCAAAGAACTATCGGCCCATATCCCTCCTTGACACTACTGCCAAACTTATGGGACGGGTACTCTTGGCCAGATTGGAGGGCTGGGCCAAATCGCACAATATTTTTATGAAGGCGCAATACGGGTTTCATAGAGGAATGGGGACGGTCGATCAGTGTTCAAACCTCTCCGTAACTATAGGGAAATACACTAAGGAAAAAGCCGGCAAACTGTACATGGCCTTCATGGACCTAACCTTGGCCTTTGACTGTGTGTCACACCTGAGGTTGTGGTCCATGATGGAGGGCATGGGTATCGATCCACCAATAATTGGTTTCATACGCCAGTTGTACGCCAATGCCACTGCCTGTGTAAGGTATGGCAGGAAGGGGGAGTGCACTCGCCTCTTTAAAATTGAAAAGGGACTAAGACAGGATTGTGTTCTCGCCCTGTTCCTTTTTTCAATCTATACGAACGGGATAGAGTCCTCCCTGTCTGCTCTACCGGTGGATGTGCCTAAATTTGATCATATCCTCCTTCCGATTTAGGCATACGCTGACAACACGTTATTGATGGCCAGGTCGGGCTTAGCTCTACAAACACTAATCACAGCCTACTCCGCCTTTATGGCCTCCCTTGACCTAAAGGTCAACATATCGAAATCATTTATAATTGTGTCTGGAGTCGCAAGAGGTGAGAAACATCCCCATTTCTAGTTGTCAGGCAAAAGAATCGAGACAGTCGACTCCTTTTCATACCTTGGAGTGCCTTTTGATAAAGACCACTCATGGTCTAATTTAGTGGCAGCAAGAGCCCAGGGCATGCCAAGGAGTGTTAACGATGTTAAAAGATTTGCTAAGAAGTTGGGAGGCAGCCCACTGGATGCAATTAAGAATATATATTCAGCTAAAACAAACTCCGCTGCAATATATGGGGCAGGAGTGTGGGGTATGGCTAATGTTGCTCCGCTACAACAAATAGAAGACTACTTTTTTTAAAACAGTGTGTCTTTACCGCAATCAGCCCCAAATCATATTTTACACTGTGAATTGGGGCTTCCTTACTTGAGCGACAACATAAGACTGGCTCCAGTCTTGTTGTGGCTATCAGTATGTCTGAGGTCTACGGTGGATTTGACTCAAACCATTATCAAGGACTGTTGTAAATTAGAATATTATAAAAGAATTGGATGGTTAAATTACGTAGAGGTCCATCTGAAAGTGTTAGGGATGGGAGAATTATTTTAGGACCCTGAGTCCTGCAAAAGGGTTTCAAAGGAAATAATAACTGATTTATTAATTAAGAGATCAAAGTATGCCCGAAGAGAAAAGAAACATATTCATCATTCCTCCATTCTTTAAAATTTGGTACCACCAAGATCGGGGGAAGGTTTTCAGTATTTATCACGCATAAATAATGCACAGCACAGATTTATCCTTTTGCGTTTCCGCATGAACATGATCCCGCTACTCCTGGGATACCCCCAAAATAAATATAAATTAGCAGACCTCTCACCCTGTCCCTGTAACAACTACGCAGTACAGTCAGATTTACACATTGTATTATTTTGCAAGACCTATACAAAGGAAAGGAAAACATTCATACTCCCAATCCTGAGGTACCACAATTTTAGGCAGTGTCGGATGGCCATGTACTTTTTAAAAACTCTACGGGACCCATTTGTATGCTGTTCTGTTGCCTCATTTCTGTGGGCTTGTATTAGGAAGAGGAAAAAGGTAGTAAGACATTTTAGTAGCAACAACGAATTAATTAATTTTAAATTCTGAACTGCTTTTTTCATAAACGTTTTTATATGAATTTACCTGGATCGCGGGAACTGTTTAATTCTTATTTTAAATGTGTATATATGTATATATATTGTGTTGGAATTTTTAGATAACTTGTGCTTTTATGATCCATTTTAAAAAGATTGAATAAAGCTGTGTGACTATGACTATGAGTGTGTACCTCATGATAGCCCTGATTGGTGGGGTCCATTTTGAAATTGAGTGTGCATTACTCCAAATGGCGGTTTTCTCTGATAAGGCTGCCAGTGTACGTGTTGTTTATGCCAGCCTACTACTACATGTACTCCTCTTCAGGTCCCACTCTACCAAAATCTGTTCACCCTTCTTTGCGGGTGAAGATGACTACCCATTCTTTAGTGGATTGCACTAAACTATTTTAAACTGCTTTGACTTCAGAACCTGTTAAGTATGGACAACGAACAGAAAGATGGCCTCCTGGTCCTGCCAATCTTCCTTCAGCCAGCACTTGATTGGTAAGGTTTGTCTAGTCAGGTGACTCCAATCGGTCTCTCGTGAGCTACGTAGCTCTCCGACCACCTAAGAGCAGCTGGGGGGGAGGGGGGGATTAGTTAAATGTTTATGTTTAAAAATGTCAACGCGTAGCCTTTTTTAGGTCTCGCCTGAGCCAGCGCTTTAGCGCTGCTCTCGCGAGAGTTTTTGTAAAAGGGGGATTTGGAAGTGCAAACCAGTGCTTTCAGGCCGCCAACTATAGTGCATGTGCGCCGGGCGCGCGCACCATTTGGCAGCCTGCGTGATCATTTCGGGGCCGCTTTGATGTTCTCAGTGAGCCGCGCCGCCACTGAGAACATCAAAGCGGCCGCGAAAGTGCACACCATTTGCCACCCCCTCCCTTATCCCACTTCCTGCTTGTTATAATGGTTGTGCACAGCGTTCACTTGTTTGTTTTGGCATGAGCATGATTATTTTCTTTTCCGGGTCTACTCACGAACTTTGCCGTTTATTTTTTTCAATTTGTTATGCACTTGAGATGAGGGAGTACTTTTACCGAGGCCAAATCATATACTACACGACAATAACATTAGACCTTTCGCCACTATGACATAGATCGCCGTCATTTGAAATAAATTGTACAGTAACACTAATATTTTTATCAGATTGCCCCAAACCTCGCCGAGGATCACCGGACGCCGATTGCAAACCAAACGCCACTCCCAGTTCCCCAAAGTGGACAGCTTCACCCGCAAGGCCCGTCGCCTTCCCCCAACCACACTGTGCTCCCGGTCTCCCCCTGGCATCCGCAATCCCCACTGTGAGCCCCCCAGCAGTCCGAGAACAGCTGCCCCTGCTGCAAACATCCTTGTCCCCGTAGCGGTGCAAGCGAAAGTGTTTGGCGGCCTCCGTTTCCGGTGCTTTAAAGCCGTTGTAAGATCGTTTGTTCCTTAACTTTGCGCAATTTGTGAACCTAGCTGTTGAATGCCACTGATACTTCACATGAAATTATTACATGTCATGCCTACGCACTCTGAAACCTTGGCAGCTATGTCTCTTGCTGTTACTACAGGACTCCGGCTGTTGTCTGCATGGCGCCAACCCCTTCATTTGGGTGGTGCTCCCCACCGTGCCTGGTGGAGTAGGCTCCCCCCCCCGACTTTTTCAGACCGCCTAATAGGGTACAGCCAGCCCCACCCTGTTCTCCTTATCTAACAAATTCCTTTCCTCGGACGGCCCCCTTCCCTCCTCTCACCCTGTAACTGAACCTGACGCTGCCTCTTCCTTAGCCGCCTAAGTTAGTGCACCCTGCCCCCCACCCCCGCCGCTCTCCCTGGCGCGCTTTTGTCTCCCGTGTGTATGCGTTCGTTACCGGATTCCCGTTAATTCACCCCCGGAAAAATGCCCCTTTCAGTCCTATTCCGAGGACCCAAAACATTGCGCCCCAAGACCAACTGATGGTGAACCCCCCCATCTCCGGAACCCCTACCCGCTCCACAAAGCCAACCGATTTGCCCACAGAGCCAGGGAAACAATCTCCCTCCCTAAGCGGCACCCCTGTCCCCATACCTCCTGCCCTCCCCCGTGCCGTGTGACCTTCCCCCACATCACTCCTCCATCCAAATTAGCACCCAGACTCATCGTTTCACTGCTGACCAGCCTTCGCCCAAACCTGACCTATGTTGACAACCGCCACTGCCATGTACCGTTCTCTCTGCCCAAGAACATATTGTTATAAATGTGACCTCTACAGTCCCTCCTGATTCCCTCTGCCCCGCCGACCCCAACCTTTCAGCCAGTCACGAGAGCCACTCATTATCCCTGCCCGCGCCCCTTACGGCCTCGTCTGTCTCGCCCCCATGTCTCTGCCCCTATTAGCCTATAAACTACCTCCACCCGCGCGTGTTTCAGAGTTTTGCCGCTTTATTAATTCATGCTCTGTCTGGAACGGGCCCACAGGATTGTCTCGTATATTATGGTGTATATTACGGATTCCTGTTCGGGGGGGGGGGGGGGTCCCCATTACTCTAATGTCTGTAATTAGTTGTTGGGGAGTCTTATATCAGAGCTCTGATGCAAGAGAGACTTCTTCAAGTAAAGCCCCAGGGCAAAACATGAGAGTTTCCACCCGCCCCTCCCAGCTCCAAAGAGTAGGACAGCCATGGGCCAGCTCACCCTGCCCTGCACTTATAGCCAAGGACGGCTGAGCGGTTCACTTTCTCACTTAACTCCTGCAAGAAAGCTTCTTTCTCGGTGCCAACCAGCCCTGCTCCGTTACGCACAAGAGATTTCGCGGTGCAAACACTGCCAAGGGAGAGGATGTGTCGCTACGGCCATTGGTGCCCACTTTTGAACTGGGGAACCGGGAGAGTCTCGGCGCCGGGTCAAAATTCCTGTGACTGGGCAAATCACTTCATGTCCTCGTGCCTAAAACAAGCATTTGCAATGCAATAGGTCTCGCATTTACATGAGTTTAAGCTATTGGCATTGTAAATGACAAAGCCTTTCGTTTTATGCTTTAAAAACCAAAACATAAATATAAGGCATTGTCATTTACAATGCCAATAGCTCAAACTCGCGTAAATGCGAGACCTATTGCATTGCAAATGCTTGTCTTTCTCTTGCAAAGATTATTCAGTTTTGTGCGCAGGCTTCTTCATTCTTTATTTTAGCCCGCAGCGCCACCTGTCGCAGCTGTACGGAACCGCGCTTGGGGACACCGTAGCTCCGTGCACTTGCTCGGGCTCTAGTTGCCGTTTATCTACGGCCTGAGCGATTCAATCACGGGCCTTCCCTCGCAGCAGCAGCCGAGCACCGGAGTCTTGGCCTGGAGCAGTGACTGTGGGACTCGGGCTGTGGGTTATAGCAGCGCCCAGAGCATAGTATGAGTCCAGCCAGAGTCCTGCCTTCGGACTCCAGAGAGCAGGAGGGACCTTCCTTCCCTCCAGCGATTCCAAGGTACATTATTGAGACTGCTGTCGCTTCTTCTGAAAATGTTATTTAAAAAGCTGGATTTCACTTAAGCTTTATTTATGAGTGGAGCCGGCAGGGCGAGGCATTGCTGGTTTTTGTATCGATCTCTGTAATCGGCATGCCTTAATTACAAACAGATTCGTTTTTCTTGAAAATAGAAAAGTGTGATGTTGTTCTGTGTTTTCACAATTGTGTACTTGCGAGGAAAAGATAATATGCACCATTTATTTTGGTGTGTTTCATAGAATAGTAGCTGAACGCCTGAAATAGAAAAGTGCGGTGTAGTTCTGTGCTATTGTAATAACAGTTAGTGCCCTTGCTAGGAAAATATAGTAAGCTTTATTTATTTCCTATGAATCACTGCAAAAAATAATCCATATTTATCTTTTAATACCAATGGCGCTAACTGTTATTAGAATAACACCCAACAACGTTGCACTTTTCTATTTCAGGCTTTCAGCTACTGTCCTATGAATCATATCAAAATAAATAATGCTTATTATCTTTCCCTAACACGTGCACCAATTGTAATAACACAAAACAACATGACACTTTTCTATTTAAGGCTTTCCGATCCAATGCAGGTTGGATTCCAACATGGTATTTTTGTATTGTTGATGAACAGTCCCACACCGCTTGAATGATAACCATTGGCAGTGTGAATTGGTGTTATTGTCAGGCCTGGAAGGCATTTTGTTTTTGTTAGCCATATGGAAGACACTTTAAATAAAATTAAATAAGGGCAGGAAGTATCAATTATTATGCTCAGAGGTACTTACAAGACTTACAAGAAATTAAGACATTTTTATGATTCGAGACAGTTTTAAAACTGCTTTAAGGCGGGGAAGACAATTTTAGACTGTGTATTCCAGAATATCGCCTCTGCTAGGCCCTTTATTCTCATGAAATTCTGTAATGGGTCACTTCACTGTATGCCACTTCATTGTGCGTCACTCCACTCTATTGTACGCCACTTCACTCTGAGCTGTTTCACTGTACACCACTCACCTATATGCCACTTCACACTATGCAGTTCCATTCTACGTCAATTAACATTACGCTATTCCACGGAACGCTATTCCTCTCTAAGCCACTCCACTTTATTCCAGTCCACTCTACCCCACTGGAGTTTGCACTACTCCACTCTACGCTACTCCATGCTACACTATTCCACTCCACTCTGCGTCTCTCTGCTCTACACCACTGCATTCTAGGCCACTCCACTCTACAGTATTCCACTTTACGCCACTCCACTGCTCCAGAATTCACTTTACCCTACAACACTCTATTACACTCCAATCTATGCCACTCCACTTTACTCCACCCGCCACTCCATTCTACGCTACTCCAACCTACTCTTTTTCAATGTACTACACTCTGTGCCACTCTTCTGCATTCCACCCCACTCTACTGCACTCAACTCTACGGTAAATAGACATAATATCGAAAAAAAAATATCGAATGGACATAATATCGAGTCTAAAATATAGAATGGACACAATATCGAATAGACATAATATAGTCGTTAAAAATATCGAATTGCAGGTAAGTAATATCGAATGTCATAATATAGGCATGAAAAAATATTTAATATTTATTAATATCGATTGTTTAAAGTGTTTTGCATGTTAGTATATGTGTTAAAAGTGTATATTATTTATTGTAATGTATGTTTAATTTTTTTAAAGTAATGAATTTTATGTTATTACATTTTTGCGTAATTTAATTCCGTAGCGGGTTGTGGGTTTATAGGGGAATAGGGTGGGAAGTAATTTAATAATAATTAAGTAAATATTTATTTTTATTTATTGGTATAGATAATTAATTTACTGTTAATTAATTATTAATTAGCATTTTTGATTATTTATCAATTTTTGGTATTCAAAATTAATTGGTTGTTGATTAATTATTAATTGGTAATTAATTTGTATCAATTGGTAATTGGTTGTTGATTAATTATTAATTGGTAATTAATTTTTATTAATTGGTAATTCATTTTTATTAATTGTTTAATTGATAATTATGTTAATTGTTTTAATTTATTATTTTTAGTGGGTTGTGGGTTTATAGGGGAATATGGTGAGAAGTAATTTAATTTTAAATAATTAATTATTGAAATTAATTTTGTATATTGATAATTAATTTAGTATTAATTAATTATTAATTGGTATTATTTGTATTTAATCATTTGTGGTAGTGAAAATTAATTGTTTGTTAATTAATTATTAATAGGTAATTAATTAAATAAACAATATTTATTGGTATTTATAATTATTTGATTATTAAATATTTTGTGATTGGTAATTAATTTTAATAATTTTTGTATTGGTATTAATAATTAAATTATTTTAATAAAAATATTAAATTATTATTTTCCCTACTACTGCACTCTTTGGAGTGGGAATAGTAATTTTTACCCCTACGCTATCCAATGCTTTCCCTATTGTTGCACTCACTGGAGTGGGAATAGTAAATTTTACCCTCCCGCTATCCAACGCTTTCCCTACTGTTGCACTCTTTGGAGTGGGAATAGTAATTTTTACCCATACGCTATCCAACGCATTCCCTATTGTTGCACTCACTGGAGTGGGAATAGTAAATTTTACCCTCTTGCTATCCAACGTTTTCCCTACTGTTGCACTCACTGGAGTGGGAATAGTAAATTTTACCCTCCCGCTATCCAACGTTTTCCCTGCTGTTGCACTCTTTGGAGTGGGAATAATACATTTTACCCCTACGCTATCCAACGTTTTCCCTACTGTTGCACTCTTTGGAGTGGGTATAGTAATTTTTACTTCTACGCTATCTGACGCTTTCCCTATTGTTGCACTCACTGGAGTGGGAATAGTAAATTTTACTCTCCCGCTATCCAACGCTTTCCTTACTGTTGCATTCTTTGGAATGGGAATAGTAGTTTTTACCCATACGCTATACAACGCATTCCCTATTGTTGCACTCACTGGAGTGGGGATAGTAAATTTTACCCTCCCGCTATCCAACGCTTTCCCTACTGTTGCACTCTTTGGAGTGGGAATAGTAATTTTTACCCATACATTATCCAACGTTTTCCCTATTGTTGCACTCACTCGAGTGGGAATAGTAAATTTTACACTCCTGCTATCCAACGCTTTCCCTACTGTTGCACTCTTTGGAGTGGGAATAGTTATTTTCACCCCTACGCTATCCAACATTTTCCCTACTGTTGCACTCTTTGGAGTGGGTATAGTAATTTTTACCCCTACGCTATCTGACGCTTTCCCTATTGTTGCACTCACTGGAGTGGGAATAGTAAATTTTACCCTCCCGCTATCCAACACTTTCCCGACTGTTGTACTCTTTGGAATGGGAATAGTAATTTTTACCCCTACGCTATCTGACGCTTTCCCTACTGTTGCACTAACTGGAGTGGTAATGGTACATTTTACCCAGCCGCTATCCTACGGTAAAAATATTGATTATTTTGTATTAATATTACGTTTATATATATCTATTAAAAAATAAAAATGTAAGTTTATTTTTTTGAAGTTACATTTATTATTTATTATTTTTAAGGTTATTTAAGTATTTTTAAATATGTTTTAGTTAATTATATTTATTATTTAATTACTTTTACATTACTTTTAATACATTTAAAAAAATTCGATATTTTGACTGACTATATTTTTTACAACGATATTTTAGACTCGATATTTTTGTACTTACCTGTTTGTAGATAGGAAGTCGATAGTTTTGTAGTCGATATTTTGGCATCGATATTTTTGTAGGTCTATATTTTGGTAGTCGATATTATGTCAGTGATCCAACTCTACACCACTATACAACACCCCATTCCACACTTCACTATTCCTCTCTACGGCACTCCGCTGTACACTACCCCACAATATTTCACTCTATGCCACTCCACTCCACGCTATGCCACTCCACTCTACGCCACTCCATTCTGCGCCATTCTGTTCTATGCTACTCCACTCTACGCCACTCAACTCTAAACTATTTCACTTTGCTGAACACCACTCCACTCTACTCGACCCTATTTTATGCCACTTTACTGTATATTAGTTCACTTTATGTCACTCCACTCTACGCCACTCCACTGTACGCTGTTCCACTCTGTGCCACTGCATTATATGCAGTCTACTGTACGTCAATCCATTCTATGTTATTCCACTGTACGCCACTCCACGCCATTCCACTCTACGCCAGTCCACTCAATGCTATTCCACTCTATGACACTCCAATCTACGTTATTCCATTCTACGCCACTTTACTCTATGATAATCCAGTCTGTGCCTCTACACTCTCTAGATCCCTTTATCCTTCCCTCCAGTTCCTTCCAATTTTAATCCTTCGCTTTGCTTCCAACCTCTTCATCTCACCTTATTCTTTCATTTAGCTCATCTACAAAGATTCTCTCATCTTCACTAATTTTACATATTAGGTCAAGCATGACACGATTAGTAAAGTTTGTGTTGCCGAAGTTGCAGCAGTAAAGAATGTCATCATATATTCATGCTGATTCTTAATATATAATTATACGCAAAATGGCTGTTACCATGAAACAAAAATACGTTTGGGAAGAGTCCATCTGTAAACTGTCATCAACACCAAATATAATCAGTGTAGAGGTTAATCGAGCTATACCCCCTATAGTTTGATTAAAAAAAAATCTATTCTTTGTTTCAAGATACTCAGTTTGCTACAACCGCAGAACATGTGAACCAAATCAGCCGGGCCCTGGCCACATCTTGGGCACCTCTCAGTTTCCCTTTTCCCCCAAGTAAACAATTTCGCTGGGGTGTAATATAGCCTGAACAGAGTTTTAAAGTGTTGAGCTTCAAGATTTGCAGCCAAAAAGATTTTTTTTGACAAATATAAAGATCTACACATATCAACATCCTGATCCCCCAACTTCCCTGCCCAAACACTTTCTGAGCTGACTATTTCGGCTTGATTGGCATTCAGAAGAATTGAGTACAAATCTTTAACCCGGGGCTGCCTATGTCCCAGCCAATCCAGCATAGGGATTCTGTCCGAGTTACTAAGTTGAACCATTACTGGTTTAATTATCTCCCTAATTTGTAAATACTTTTAAAAAGTCTTAGAATCTACGCCATATTGTGTTTGAAGATCTTTGAATGACATTACCTCTGATTGATAAAACATATCACCTACAGCATTAATTCCGGCCTGCTCCCAGTTCCTGCCTAACCTATCATAAAGTAAAGAAGGGAACATTGACGAGCGCCATAAAAATAGATATCTCTGAACCTTTGGAACTCTCAAAAGTTTTCTTACCTTATTCCAAACGTTCCAAGCAGTTCTGACTAATTTAAACTGCTTTTTTTTATAATAGCTCCCTTCGAGCTGCCTCAATAATATACCTGATGCTACCTCCCCTAGGGCCAGCTCATAGATAGAGGGGGGGATCTCTCTGCTTTGGTCTGCCTGGGTAGTTCCTGAACAGTTTTTAGGCCAAAAGAGACTGATCATTTGCTGCAAAGTTACAGCCCAGTAATAATATAGCATATGGGGGATTGCCAGACCCCCACGGCTTTGTGGTAAAGTCATCAGCTTCATTGACCTTCTAATGCTAGATCAAATGCTGAGGATAAATCCATAAAGGCCAACTGTAACGTACTGTCTTGGCCACAGTATATTTCCCGACCAATAGGTGCAAATTAAACACTGGTCTAGTGTGCTCCTGCCTTTTCTAAATCCAAATTGTAGATCTGTTAATACACCAGTATCATTTAACCAATCCGAAAGTTTACTTAAAATCACTCTACCCAAGACTTTTACCGCTGAGTCAATAAGGGAAATAGGCCTATAACAGCTAGAGTCACCTCTCTGTCCTTTTTTAAAAACCGGAATAATCGGAGAGTGGGACCAAGATGAAAGAAATCCCTGCTGACTAGCTACATTAAAAACTTTGGTTAAAATATTTGCCCAAAGGATCGGATTCTGTTTATACAAATCGGCCGGCACACCAATCGGACCGAGCCCTTATTTTTGGTCATTTGTTTAATTGCTTGTTCAACTCCACCTTCATTAAAGACCAATACAGGGGAGTTCAAATCATGATCTAGGGTTGCAGGAGTACCTAACCCAGCTGGGCCTTCATACATGGATTTAAAATGGGAATACCACTGGTCCTCTGCAACATTACATTCTAGTTGAGAGTTACTGTATCCAGAAAAAAAAGGTTTATTAACTATAGCCCAGAATCTCGAGCTATACTTAAGGAATTCTACTGTTAATAGGTCATTCCAGGCTTCTTCTTTAATTTCATTTTTGTGGGTATTCAAGGCACATTTATAGGACTTTCTTAACAAGGCTATATAAGTATTATCCCCTGGAACATGTTTCAGGGCCGTGATAAGCTTTTGATGTGCCTCTGAACAATTACTGTCAAACCATCTCTCGCCTGTTTCAATGTGTCTTCTACTGGGCAGGGTCGCTACCTGGGCACAAATACCTTCAAATGCCAAAAGAACCTCGGCCCCCAGGTTTGATGGATTCAGAAAGATGCCGAAGTTCTTTTCAGCACTTTGCCAGAGATCCTGGAGAAAGAGGTCCGGAATTACTTTGGTCCATTTTAGCCTACATCCCGGGTCAGAGGGCTTTAGGCAAGTGTCAGTGGAGGGTTTCCCTTGTTTGCCCTTTAAGCCAATACCCCCACCTAACTCTAGGTGGACGCGATTATGGTCACTATAGTGAGACCACTGTGCATTATAATAAACCACCTGAGATGACATAACAAGTGAGATGAATATATAATCTATTATAGAATCCCGTTCCCTTGCCTTAAAGGTAGGATTCCTCACCTCACTAGCATTTATTATAGGTTGGATGAGGTCTAATGCAGCCAGAAGACCCTTCAGGCACTCTCCTTGCTGTGTATGCTGGAATTGGGAATTAAAAGAATTAACTGGTCCTAAAAAATCTACAACATGACAGTTTTTGATACATAAATGACCATTAAATTCGCCCAAAATTATAATGGAATGAAAAGGGGTTCACTTCATCCTATAATCCTCTAAAAAACATTTCAGATTACACAAATGTTCACTTAAAAAATTACTCTCAAATGAATTATAAAAATGAACAATCAACAGTTGGTTTGTGTTGGTCAAGGTGATTTCTACCGCTAAACAATTACATGATCTAGCGTCCACAATACTATGGATTCCTAATAATTTGAGTGAAATTAAGATCAAGCGACCCCCCCTTCGCTCTTCCTGCTAAAGAGGGCCCTGTGGTCTCAAAATATGACTTATACCCATCCAGTAACGGCTCCTGGAGGAAGTGCTGCGGGGGGCGGGGAAGGAGCAGGGTGGGGGTTAGTAAACTACGGCATACGGCTGAACAGAGGTAAGTAAACAAATAAATAAATAAAACGAATTTCATTGCTTGTGCTGCATTGCCAAGATGCAGCATGTGCAACAAAATTTGTTTTTATTTGTTTACTTACCTCAGTTCGGCCATATGCCGTAGTTTACTACCTCCCACCCTGCTCCTACCCCACCGCACCGCCCCGCATCACTCCCTCCAGGAGCCGCTACTGTACCCATCCACACAGAAGTTTTTTTTCCTGTCCCATGTTTCTTGTAAGCCCACAATATTGTAATCTCTTAGGAAGTCAAGCCACCTAGGATCCTCACTTTTTCTTCTTAGCCCTGCTGTATTTCAGCTAAGGATCTTACAATTTAGGTTGTTTCCCTCGCTAGACTTGGGGCCCTTAATACTAACAGTACTATGACACCGCTGTGGGGGGGGGGGGAGACTCGAGTCAATCATTTTCATATATGTGGCTTAAAGGGAGAAATCTATTTGTACATGACTAAGCTACTCTCCCATTCTTCCTCCCCTGGAAGTTTAGATGATAGTGTGGGTGGGGTCAAGGCTCTATGTGGGGTGATGTTACAACACTGGTCATCTCCGTGGCTTAATCCTGACGGTAGACGCACCCTCCTACTTGCTGGTGCATAGTTCCTCCACATACTCCTACTAGGTAGCTGACTCCCCTCTGGGGGTGGATAAAAAAAACCAAGGGTAGTGCCCTTATGTCCCCTGGGTCCTCATTAGGTCCCTCCTGGAACAGCTTCCCCGCTATTGCTGCCTGGTCACAGTTAATAACAATGCATTCTCCCTCTAATTGTTTTGGCCTCTGTCCAACCCACCCAACACGTCTAGCCATTATAATGTGGGAGGAAGCTTGTGCCCCATTGGATGAATACTGTTTGCACCAAAACTTAGTTTTCCGTAAGAGTTCCAGAGTGGATTCTACACTATTCTCTTTAAGTGGTGGAACTCTTATGAGAATTGCAACTAAGGTAGTTGCCTCTGGTGGCAGGTTAAGTCTGGAGCTATTTATGACCCTATTGTCCTTTCTGTTTACGGGGATCCTGCCCTGACCTACAGAGTGTGTATTCGGAATAGGGATATAATTGAGTTGCTTACCCATATCACTACATCCCAGGGTCTGAGCTGGCTTATTTCCAGCTAGAGAACCCTGGCTAGTCAGTGGTAGGGTCCCGTTTACACCCCTGGTAACCCCCCCCCCCTTCGTTTTCTACTATATTCTGAGTTGGCGGAGCCACCAACACACCGCTATCATTTGACCCACATTTATTGTTCAGATCTCTTAGTTGGGTCTCTTGATACTCTTGTTTCCCCATTACCCCACTGACCAAAGTTTTAAAAAGGTTAGAAATTTCTTTGATAGCAGTAGAAACAAGTTGCTCCAAGCACGTATTTAATAGGTCTTCCATGGTTTGTTTCGCAGCTGTACGGATGAATGAGTCAAGGTTTTGTTCTGATCTGCCATCATGCCTTATAGTAGGTTCAACTGGGGCCAGGCCAAGTTTAGTGACTCTTTTTTTCCCTTTTTTGTTAACTAAGGGTAAAGGCAGTTCCTTTCATAGTGGTCTCTCCCTCCTCAGACTTGATCCCCCTTCCAGAAGCAAAACAGCCCTCCTGTGTGCTGGAGGTGGCTGGAGACTCATTGGGGATTACGCCCTGGTTGATCAGCACTCAGGCCCAGCTGATCCTCAGCGATTTGAATTTCTTGAGTCAAAGCCCCCACTGCAGAGGTTAAATATGACATTACGGAGGCAGAGTTCCAGGGCACTTTCGCTTTTAATTTCCCCGGGTCAAGACTGCAGTGTTGTTTGCGCTTACCCATATTGGTGGCTGAAGTGAAGATGAAAGGGTGGTGGGCCAGCCCATACTCCGTAGGGCCCTGACAGGCGTGGACGGGCCCGCCCTTGGCCCAGGCTTCGCCAGGGTACAGCCCGGGCACACCCGCACGTGTCCCGCGCTCCGGGAGCCTGAGGCCGCCTTTATGCTGCCCCTGGCACAAGGGAAGTGAAGCTGGCGCCTCCTGGAACGGTGATGTATGGGGAATGCGGTCCCCAGTCGACAACAGCAGGCGAGTGGCAGGCAAGTAGAAAAACAGCAATGTGGTCTCCCGTGCTGCGGGAGCCGGAGGCCACCTTTATGCACCCCCGGCACAAGGGAAGTGACGGTAGAGCCTCCTGGTGCGGTGATGTATGGGGAATGCAGTCCCCAGTCAACAACAGCAGGCGAGTGGCAGACAAGTAGAAGAACAGCAATCACGGGCTCCAACTGAAAAGTCTGTACTGTCATTCTGCTCTTGCCGCTGTTGCTGTTCTGCCACGAAAGGCTGGGAAGTCCCAGACTGGCCCTCCTCTTCCTCTTCAGATGCCTCAGAAACCTCAAACATAGGCAGACTCGAAAGGTTAGTGCATGTCGGCCCTGTTTCCTACTCTGCTCATATCACCCTCTCGGTATGTGAGACGTGTATTCAGTTCAGCACACTGGCACACCTTATGTCAGTATTGGTGACCAAGATCACTTAGTATGAGCCTCCCCAACACTCCACCTGACACGGTTTGTGAATGTGCTTCTTTATACAAACCTAGTCACCCTGGCTCAGGTCATGACATGGAGTTTCTCACCTAGATGGAGCCACAACATCGACCTGATGGGAGATAGAATGTACATCAACCAAACCCTTGCAGTAATTGAGAACCAGACCTACTGTGATATTCATAAGAGCAGCAGGGATAGTCCTGTTGTTTTGCACCGCTTGCTTCGAATGCTAATCAGTACCAAGGGAAGTGCATTGGGCTATTTGAGAGATGTTGAGGCAGAGGTTTTGGCCAATTTGCTTTGACCTTTCCATTCACTCTTTCACCTACACATGAGGCTTCTGGTCTTTAACAACAGTGGAATCTTTGTCAATCCCTAGTGCATAGCAATTGCATCATTTCATTCTTGAAGTGATTAACTTGATCCGATTAAAGGTGAACTGGCATTCCAAATCAATGGATTAACTCCCGCAGTATTAGTTCGGCAACTGTCAGACTGCGATATGCTTCCACCTAGCGGGAGAATAAGCATACGATGACCAATGTGTACCTTAATTGATTACATCAAGGCATTTCCACAAAATCAATCTGGAGACGACTGAAAGGGCCATCTGACTTTCCTATGTGACTTATAGTCACCACAACCTTCTGAACAACATTCAGCTTTTGGCAAATTGCACAGTCCCAGGGCAGATTTTCGGCCATGACACGAAGATGTGGATTATACCAGTGTTGCCTAAAAGTCGTCACCATCCCATCTCGTCCCACGTGTTAGTACATGCATATGTCTTACCATAGCTGGTAACATAGAATCAGGTAAAACAGGTTTTCCATCACTAGATACCTAAATGTCTCTAGCATCCTAGGAACTACATACTGTGGGTTACTTTGAATAGATATGCTTCATTGGGGAAAGCCCAATGTTTTCCAAAAAACAGTGCATGTGTTTAACGTGGGTACTGGTTTTCGACTCCTGGCTAAATTGGAATATAACCTTACTATTTTTCAACGTCAAGATATCTTCTTTGCCAATTAGAAGCGGCAACATTCCTGTTTCAAAATTCATTATGTTTTCAGCGGAACCTTGGGCATTATGTGATTTATAGACTTATATCAGGAATCAAGTTATTTTTGGGGGATATGCAAGTCCATACATTGCAGAGACAGGATGACTACATTTATTTAAGTCACGGGCTTTCTTTATATTTTGGAACGTACCATGTTCCTAATGCAAGTTACTATAGGTAAACGCCCATCCCTTACATGCCGCATCTATCTGATCTTTCACTTCTACATAGCAACAAAGATGTTGACTTTTTACAATTGCAAATCAAATGGAATAAATGTATGATACTGATATGTCTAATTTTTACTATATGGTTTCAACCAGATGCAGGAGACTTATCATGGCTCTCTTTGCTTGGAGTAACTGGAAGTGACCAACATCATTGACAACATTTCCTACATTTCAGGTGGGAAGTCAAACATATGTTTTTTATTGCCCCTTAATGAGGTTCTCTCTGATTTACACTGTAGAGTAGATGAAAAAATACTATATTTCTCCAGGATAAACCTTTGTGGCCAGTAAGAGAACGGGAGGCCCCGACTTAAAATAGAAAGAAGACCGTTAGGGACATTTCGCCTCATTCAGAACACTTAGAACGAGGAACTCACTGCAACTTAATGACTGTAAGCCAATTTTTGATTACAAATGGACCTATTGTTCTTTCTAATGCATACTACAGTTTTCAGGCGGCTTACCATGCCACCTTCTTCTTCTTATATTTCAGTCTCAGCAATGTGTCTTGACTCACAAACGATTTCTCATAACTTATGAGCACTCCACCATGAATCTAGGTCAGTAAAAGGTTAAACTTTACGTTCCGCTCTCCCAGTCTTTTGCCCTGTTTAGGTGAACGGCCACTGCTCATCTTTCTTTCCATCAGTTACACTATGGGCTCGGTGACAACCTTTCTATCTCTTGGAGGGACGTACACAATTAAATCCCCATTAACACTGGTGTTGTTAGATCCACTTCTTTGCACATATGCATGTACTAAATGATCCATATTATTATTATTCAAGGGCACAATCAAGAATCTTCTTCCTTCCTAGTATTTGACACAAAAATGAGATAACATTTGTGTGAGAAGCGGCCTGGTATATGATTTCCACTAATGTAAGTGGGCCCCTTGCACCAGTCCAGACAACCCTTATGGTGATTTAAGAGGTCTTAGCCAACCGTAGAAGCTCTCTAAGTGGTAGCTGTGGATAGCAGCCTTCAGGCTTAGTCTTGAAGGAGTGTAAAGCAGCTTGTTTCACCAGGATGCAATCGTATAGTATAGATTAAATGAAAAAGAACCACACAAAGTATTTATAAATATATGTATTTCTTATATAGCACTATCTAGTATGTTAAAGTTTCTCCTAAAAGGAGCTAGACACGAAGCATACAATACTTCAGCAAAGAAATCACAGTAAATAGCACTAATACACAGTGGATCCCATGGGGGGGCCAAACCATATACTAAGAAAGTGGTATAGGAACCACAACTCGAGTCACGGCAGTGTCAAGAGGACGTAGAATCACTGGGACTCAAGGAACCGCCCAAGGTGAGTAGATAGGGACCCCACGGAGAGTGCGTGCAGTATGGGAACACGACCGCGGGCTCCGTACAACTCTACTTGTAAGTCATGGTTGGATTTTGAAAGATTAAGGACCCTTCCCAGTGGAACCTGAAGAAACCCTGTGGAAGACAGAAGGTTGGAGAGCCACCCCACCCGTGGATACCATGGTACCAAAGTTACCTATCCCAGGATAGCCGGGTGCATAGGTGTGAAGTGGCGTCGGAAACCGCTGTCAACTCAATGGAGGACTTCAGGAAAGTTGTGCTGCCGGAAGAGGAGCAAGTGTCCGTAGGAATCCACATGTGGATTATTGGAGAAGAGTACCCTAAAGCAAAGGGGACAAAGTCTATGTCACTCAGGAGTGACCAGGCGACTTGGATGCCCTCCAATGTCGGTGCTTCAGGGATGATGTCAGTGACCTTGACTCTGCAGCTGTGGTAACCAGGCAATGCTTAGGATGACTAGGAGCCGGATATGAGCTGTCCCACAAAGGATGTGCTGAGGGGTCTGTGTCTGGCGAGAGCACCAACAAGTCTTGGCAAATGCAACCCAAGCAGGAGGTCAAGAAAGTACAACAGTGGGACCAGCAAGGTACAGGGGACTCACCACAAGCAGGGAAGTCCCGGCAGGCTCCGAGCAGTCAAGGGAGCTAAAAAAAAAACCAATGTGACCCTCAAGAGGACCCACAGGCTGAAGGCACTGGATTTGTGAGAGGACCTCAAGCAGCGCTCGAGGTTGGGGCTACTTAGAGCCCGAAGAACTTCTTGTAAAGATGACAACAAGCCTCTGCAACTGCAAAATGGACACGGTACCCAGGGTTTCGGTAAATGCAACCCCCACGAAAACTACTGGCCTCAAACTTGGTGAGAAGGTAGAACAGGCCTCGGGAGCTGTGGAAAACCACCACCTGGATTGCAGAGCCCAAGGAATCCAGAGGAACTCAGGATCTGCAGACTGGTCGACTTAGTTGCGGTGCCTGCAAATGCAGGGGAGTGACTTCTTCACTCCAAGGGAGATTAATTTGGTTGTCCTTGATGCTTTTCAGGTCTTAGAAGGTTCCTGTATGATGCACAGGCACAGACAATGCTGCGGATTGGAAGGGAGAATGGACGCCGTAGGCTGCAGGGGTGTCCTGCTCATGCAGGGGCACCCTCTCACTTAGAACCAAGCACTCTGCCCTCAGGATTGTAAAGGCCTGCTATAGGGGTGACATAGCTTATAAGTGCAGTGACCCTTAGATATACCAAAACTATATCTTTAGTAAGTAGTGCATGCACCAACTTACACAGGCTGCAATGACAGGCCTGTTGTTCAATTTTTCTTACTCTCTCATGGGTGGCATAATGCATGCTTCAGCCCATGGGAGACCTCTGGGATACCTATGCCCTGGGTATATGGGTACCATATACTAGGTACTGACAAGGGTACCCTTGTATCCAATCTGGGACGTACCTAAGTACCAAACTTAGGAGAAAGCAGATAGTCTGGGGTCCTGATTAGCGTGATCCCAGTTAGTCAGACTAGTCAAAAAAGCATCACATCAAGCAAAAAGTGGGGGTAACCATAAGAAGCAGTTCCTACTTTCCTACACAACCCCCCATACGTAAGGAGATGAGACTAACCTTGCCCAGTTGAATCTTCATTTTCTAAGTGGAAATAGCTGGAGAGTCCATCTGCATTGGCATGGTTACTCTCAGGTCTATGTTCCACTGTATAGTCCATCCCCTGTAGGGAAATGGAACAACTCAAAAGTTTGGGGTTTTCACCCTTCATCTGTTCTAGCCATAATAGGGCCTTATGGTCTGTCTGAACAATTAAGTGAGTGCCAAACAAGTATGGCTTCAACTTCTTCAGGGCCCAGACCACAGCAAAGGCCTCCCTCTCTATGGCTGACCAACGTTTCTCTCTAGGGGTCAACCTTCTGCTAATAAAAGCTATTAGTTGATCCTTGGCCTCTGCATTGAGTTGTGACAACACAGCCCCTACCCCCAACTCAGATGCATCTGTTTGGACAATAAATTGCTTAGAGTAGTCAGGACTCTGCAGAATTGGAGCAATGCACATGGCCTGCTTGAGATCATCAAATGCCTTTTGACAGCTAACTGTCTACTGAACGTTCTTGGGCATTTTCTTAGATGTCAGATCATTCCAAGGATTCACTTTAGACCCATAAGCCTTTGACCAATCTTCTGTAGTACCCAGTCAGGCCCCAGAGAGCTCTGACATGAGTCTGGGTAGTGGGAGCAACCCAGTCCATTATGTTCTGGATTTTGCTCTGAAGTGGTTGAACCTGGCTTCCACCCACAAGGTGGCCCAGGTACACAAACTTGCTCTGCCCTATCTAGCACTTGGTAGCCTTGATAGTGAGACCTGATTTATACAGAGCCTCCAAAACATTCTTCAGGTGGACCAGGTGATCCTCTCAGATGGAGCTAAAGACAGCTATTTCATCAAGATTTGCTGCACTAAAGGCTTCCAGACTAGTGAGAACTTTATTCACCAGCCTTGGGAATGTGACAGGTGCATTCTTCAAACCAAAGGTCATCTCAATAAATTGATAATGCCCACTAGGGGATAAAAATGCTGGTTTTGGTTTGGCATCCTCAGCTAGTCTGATTTGCCAATAGCCAGCAGTGAGGTCAAATGTGCTCATGAACTTGGCTGAGGCCAAAGTATCAATAAGCTCATCTGCCCTAGGAATTGAATAAGCATCAATCCTAGTGACTGCATTGAGTCCCCTGTAGTCCACACAAAACCGCATCTCTCTTTTACCACCCTGTATGTGAAGTTTGGGTACCAGGACCACTGGACTAGCCCAAGGGCTACCTGAGGGTTCAATCACTCCCAATTCCAGCATCATTTGGTCCTCTGTCCTGATGCAATCACTGACATGGACAGGCTGCCTCTAAATCTTATTTTTAACAGGTAAACTGTCACCTGTGTCCACTTCATGGGTACATCAGGTGGTTTGACTATGAGCGAGAGAGAACATATGCCTGTATTGATTGAGGGCCCTCCTGCAATCAATCTGTTGCTGTTCAGTGAGGCTGCCTGCCAAGGCTATACCATCAACTGACCCATCTTCAGGGTTCTGAGAGAGATCAGGGAGAGGGTCACGCTCTTCTTCCTGTCCCTCATCAGTTGCCACGAGCAAGCCCATGTCAGCCCTGTCTACAATAGGTTTAAGCCTGTTTACATGGAGCTCCCTATTGGGGCTACTGGACGTGCCAAGGTCCACCAGGCAGGTGACCTCACCCTTTTGCTCAATGATAGTGTGGGTCTGCTCAATTTATCTTGGAGAGCTGCCGGGGCCACAGACTCCAACATCCACACCTTCTGGCATAGCTGGTAAACAGTGAGGACAGCCTATTGGTAATCGCAAGCTTTTTGCAATTCTTGGCTGGCCTCCAGGTTTTTACTTGCCTTCTTCATGTACTCGGCCATCTTGGAGCGGAGATGAAGTACATAGTCGTAGACCAATCGCAATGGACCGCACTCCGCTAGCCCCTCCTCCGGGTCGCCCCTGGGGAAGCTGGTACATGGAGTTCTGGAGTGGTTCACCCCAATGGGTGCAAGTAAGTACTTGTAGAACTGATGATCTCTGACATGGGGTTCTTGAGTGGTTCACCCCAGTGGGTGCAAGTAAGTACTTGTTGAATTGATGATCTCTAGACCCGATACATGTCCCGGGTTTTAGAATATCACCCGAGACATGGCTCGGGTTTCGGGATAACTTCCCTCCTCAGTAGAGAAAATAGTTAGGGGTGGAAAAGAGGGCCGCCAAACAACCGTCAAAGGCCTCGTTGCCCGCACAGGCACGCAGGTGCGTCGTCCAGGAGCTCGTCAGCTCAAAGCTCGAGGGAGCCATATTTGTAGACCAATCGCAATGGACTGCACTCCGCTAGCCCCTCCTCCGGGTCGCCCCTGGGGAAGCTGGTACATGGAGTTGTGGAGTGGTTCACCCCAATGGGTGCAAGTAAGTACTTGTAGAACTGATGATCTCTGACATGGGGTTCTTGAGTGGTTCACCCCAGTGGGTGCAAGTAAGTACTTGTTGAATTGATGATCTCTAGACCCGATACATGTCCCGGGTTTTAGAATATCACCCGAGACATGGCTCGGGTTTCGGGATAACTTCCCTCCTCAGTATAGAAAATAGTTAGGGGTGGAAAAGAGGGCCGCCAAACAACCGTCAAAGGCCTCGTTGCCCGCACAGGCACGCAGGTGCGTCGTCCAGGAGCTCGTCAGCTCAAAGCTCGAGGGAGCCATATTTGTAGACCAATCGCAATGGACCGCACTCCGCTAGCCCCTCCTCCGGGTCGCCCCTGGGGAAGCTGGTACATGGAGTTCTGGAGTGGTTCACCCCAATGGGTGCAAGTAAGTACTTGTAGAACTGATGATCTCTGACATGGGGTTCTTGAGTGGTTCACCCCAGTGGGTGCAAGTAAGTACTTGTTGAATTGATGATCTCTAGACCCGATACATGTCCCGGGTTTTAGAATATCACCCGAGACATGGCTCGGGTTTCGGGATAACTTCCCTCCTCAGTAGAGAAAATAGTTAGGGGTGGAAAAGAGGGCCGCCAAACAACCGTCAAAGGCCTCGTTGCCCGCACAGGCACGCAGGTGCGTCGTCCAGGAGCTCGTCAGCTCAAAGCTCGAGGGAGCCATATTTGTAGACCAATCGCAATGGACCGCACTCCGCTAGCCCCTCCTCCGGGTCGCCCCTGGGGAAGCTGGTACATGGAGTTCTGGAGTGGTTCACCCCAATGGGTGCAAGTAAGTACTTGTAGAACTGATGATCTCTGACATGGGGTTCTTGAGTGGTTCACCCCAGTGGGTGCAAGTAAGTACTTGTTGAATTGATGATCTCTAGACCCGATACATGTCCCGGGTTTTAGAATATCACCCGAGACATGGCTCGGGTTTCGGGATAACTTCCCTCCTCAGTAGAGAAAATAGTTAGGGGTGGAAAAGAGGGCCGCCAAACAACCGTCAAAGGCCTCGTTGCCCGCACAGGCACGCAGGTGCGTCGTCCAGGAGCTCGTCAGCTCAAAGCTCGAAGGAGCCATATTTGTAGACCAATCGCAATGGACCGCACTCCGCTAGCCCCTCCTCCGGGTCGCCCCTGGGGAAGCTGGTACATGGAGTTCTGGAGTGGTTCACCCCAATGGGTGCAAGTAAGTACTTGTAGAACTGATGATCTCTGACATGGGGTTCTTGAGTGGTTCACCCCAGTGGGTGCAAGTAAGTACTTGTTGAATTGATGATCTCTAGACCCGATACATGTCCCGGGTTTTAGAATATCACCCGAGACATGGCTCGGGTTTCGGGATAACTTCCCTCCTCAGTAGAGAAAATAGTTAGGGGTGGAAAAGAGGGCCGCCAAACAACCGTCAAAGGCCTCGTTGCCCGCACAGGCACGCAGGTGCGTCGTCCAGGAGCTCGTCAGCTCAAAGCTCGAGGGAGCCATATTTGTAGACCAATCGCAATGGACCGCACTCCGCTAGCCCCTCCTCCGGGTCGCCCCTGGGGAAGCTGGTACATGGAGTTCTGGAGTGGTTCACCCCAATGGGTGCAAGTAAGTACTTGTAGAACTGATGATCTCTGACATGGGGTTCTTGAGTGGTTCACCCCAGTGGGTGCAAGTAAGTACTTGTTGAATTGATGATCTCTAGACCCGATACATGTCCCGGGTTTTAGAATATCACCCGAGACATGGCTCGGGTTTCGGGATAACTTCCCTCCTCAGTAGAGAAAATAGTTAGGGGTGGAAAAGAGGGCCGCCAAACAACCGTCAAAGGCCTCGTTGCCCGCACAGGCACGCAGGTGCGTCGTCCAGGAGCTCGTCAGCTCAAAGCTCGAATGAGCCATATTTGTAGACCAATCGCAATGGACCGCACTCCGCTAGCCCCTCCTCCGGGTCGCCCCTGGGGAAGCTGGTACATGGAGTTCTGGAGTGGTTCACCCCAATGGGTGCAAGTAAGTACTTGTAGAACTGATGATCTCTGACATGGGGTTCTTGAGTGGTTCACCCCAGTGGGTGCAAGTAAGTACTTGTTGAATTGATGATCTCTAGACCCGATACATGTCCCGGGTTTTAGAATATCACCCGAGACATGGCTCGGGTTTCGGGATAACTTCCCTCCTCAGTAGAGAAAATAGTTAGGGGTGGAAAAGAGGGCCGCCAAACAACCGTCAAAGGCCTCGTTGCCCGCACAGGCACGCAGGTGCGTCGTCCAGGAGCTCGTCAGCTCAAAGCTCGAGGGAGCCATATTTGTAGACCAATCGCAATGGACCGCACTCCGCTAGCCCCTCCTCCGGGTCGCCCCTGGGGAAGCTGGTACATGGAGTTCTGGAGTGGTTCACCCCAATGGGTGCAAGTAAGTACTTGTAGAACTGATGATCTCTGACATGGGGTTCTTGAGTGGTTCACCCCAGTGGGTGCAAGTAAGTACTTGTTGAATTGATGGTCTCTAGACCCGATACATGTCCCGGGTTTTAGAATATCACCCGAGACATGGCTCGGGTTTCGGGATAACTTCCCTCCTCAGTAGAGAAAATAGTTAGGGGTGGAAAAGAGGGCCGCCAAACAACCGTCAAAGGCCTCGTTGCCCGCACAGGCACGCAGGTGCGTCGTCCAGGAGCTCGTCAGCTCAAAGCTCGAGGGAGCCATATTTGTAGACCAATCGCAATGGACCGCACTCCGCTAGCCCCTCCTCCGGGTCGCCCCTGGGGAAGCTGGTACATGGAGTTCTGGAGTGGTTCACCCCAATGGGTGCAAGTAAGTACTTGTAGAACTGATGATCTCTGACATGGGGTTCTTGAGTGGTTCACCCCAGTGGGTGCAAGTAAGTACTTGTTGAATTGATGATCTCTAGACCCGATACATGTCCCGGGTTTTAGAATATCACCCGAGACATGGCTCGGGTTTCGGGATAACTTCCCTCCTCAGTAGAGAAAATAGTTAGGGGTGGAAAAGAGGGCCGCCAAACAACCGTCAAAGGCCTCGTTGCCCGCACAGGCACGCAGGTGCGTCGTCCAGGAGCTCGTCAGCTCAAAGCTCGAGGGAGCCATATTTGTAGACCAATCGCAATGGACCGCACTCCGCTAGCCCCTCCTCCGGGTCGCCCCTGGGGAAGCTGGTACATGGAGTTCTGGAGTGGTTCACCCCAATGGGTGCAAGTAAGTACTTGTAGAACTGATGATCTCTGACATGGGGTTCTTGAGTGGTTCACCCCAGTGGGTGCAAGTAAGTACTTGTTGAATTGATGATCTCTAGACCCGATACATGTCCCGGGTTTTAGAATATCACCCGAGACATGGCTCGGGTTTCGGGATAACTTCCCTCCTCAGTAGAGAAAATAGTTAGGGGTGGAAAAGAGGGCCGCCAAACAACCGTCAAAGGCCTCGTTGCCCGCACAGGCACGCAGGTGCGTCGTCCAGGAGCTCGTCAGCTCAAAGCTCGAGGGAGCCATATTTGTAGACCAATCGCAATGGACCGCACTCCGCTAGCCCCTCCTCCGGGTCGCCCCTGGGGAAGCTGGTACATGGAGTTCTGGAGTGGTTCACCCCAATGGGTGCAAGTAAGTACTTGTAGAACTGATGATCTCTGACATGGGGTTCTTGAGTGGTTCACCCCAGTGGGTGCAAGTAAGTACTTGTTGAATTGATGATCTCTAGACCCGATACATGTCCCGGGTTTTAGAATATCACCCGAGACATGGCTCGGGTTTCGGGATAACTTCCCTCCTCAGTAGAGAAAATAGTTAGGGGTGGAAAAGAGGGCCGCCAAACAACCGTCAAAGGCCTCGTTGCCCGCACAGGCACGCAGGTGCGTCGTCCAGGAGCTCGTCAGCTCAAAGCTCGAGGGAGCCATATTTGTAGACCAATCGCAATGGACCGCACTCCGCTAGCCCCTCCTCCGGGTCGCCCCTGGGGAAGCTGGTACATGGAGTTCTGGAGTGGTTCACCCCAATGGGTGCAAGTAAGTACTTGTAGAACTGATGATCTCTGACATGGGGTTCTTGAGTGGTTCACCCCAGTGGGTGCAAGTAAGTACTTGTTGAATTGATGATCTCTAGACCCGATACATGTCCCGGGTTTTAGAATATCACCCGAGACATGGCTCGGGTTTCGGGATAACTTCCCTCCTCAGTAGAGAAAATAGTTAGGGGTGGAAAAGAGGGCCGCCAAACAACCGTCAAAGGCCTCGTTGCCCGCACAGGCACGCAGGTGCGTCGTCCAGGAGCTCGTCAGCTCAAAGCTCGAGGGAGCCATATTTGTAGACCAATCGCAATGGACCGCACTCCGCTAGCCCCTCCTCCGGGTCGCCCCTGGGGAAGCTGGTACATGGAGTTCTGGAGTGGTTCACCCCAATGGGTGCAAGTAAGTACTTGTAGAACTGATGATCTCTGACATGGGGTTCTTGAGTGGTTCACCCCAGTGGGTGCAAGTAAGTACTTGTTGAATTGATGATCTCTAGACCCGATACATGTCCCGGGTTTTAGAATATCACCCGAGACATGGCTCGGGTTTCGGGATAACTTCCCTCCTCAGTAGAGAAAATAGTTAGGGGTGGAAAAGAGGGCCGCCAAACAACCGTCAAAGGCCTCGTTGCCCGCACAGGCACGCAGGTGCGTCGTCCAGGAGCTCGTCAGCTCAAAGCTCGAGGGAGCCATATTTGTAGACCAATCGCAATGGACCGCACTCCGCTAGCCCCTCCTCCGGGTCGCCCCTGGGGAAGCTGGTACATGGAGTTCTGGAGTGGTTCACCCCAATGGGTGCAAGTAAGTACTTGTAGAACTGATGATCTCTGACATGGGGTTCTTGAGTGGTTCACCCCAGTGGGTGCAAGTAAGTACTTGTTGAATTGATGATCTCTAGACCCGATACATGTCCCGGGTTTTAGAATATCACCCGAGACATGGCTCGGGTTTCGGGATAACTTCCCTCCTCAGTAGAGAAAATAGTTAGGGGTGGAAAAGAGGGCCGCCAAACAACCGTCAAAGGCCTCGTTGCCCGCACAGGCACGCAGGTGCGTCGTCCAGGAGCTCGTCAGCTCAAAGCTCGAGGGAGCCATATTTGTAGACCAATCGCAATGGACCGCACTCCGCTAGCCCCTCCTCCGGGTCGCCCCTGGGGAAGCTGGTACATGGAGTTCTGGAGTGGTTCACCCCAATGGGTGCAAGTAAGTACTTGTAGAACTGATGATCTCTGACATGGGGTTCTTGAGTGGTTCACCCCAGTGGGTGCAAGTAAGTACTTGTTGAATTGATGATCTCTAGACCCGATACATGTCCCGGGTTTTAGAATATCACCCGAGACATGGCTCGGGTTTCGGGATAACTTCCCTCCTCAGTAGAGAAAATAGTTAGGGGTGGAAAAGAGGGCCGCCAAACAACCGTCAAAGGCCTCGTTGCCCGCACAGGCACGCAGGTGCGTCGTCCAGGAGCTCGTCAGCTCAAAGCTCGAGGGAGCCATATTTGTAGACCAATCGCAATGGACCGCACTCCGCTAGCCCCTCCTCCGGGTCGCCCCTGGGGAAGCTGGTACATGGAGTTCTGGAGTGGTTCACCCCAATGGGTGCAAGTAAGTACTTGTAGAACTGATGATCTCTGACATGGGGTTCTTGAGTGGTTCACCCCAGTGGGTGCAAGTAAGTACTTGTTGAATTGATGATCTCTAGACCCGATACATGTCCCGGGTTTTAGAATATCACCCGAGACATGGCTCGGGTTTCGGGATAACTTCCCTCCTCAGTAGAGAAAATAGTTAGGGGTGGAAAAGAGGGCCGCCAAACAACCGTCAAAGGCCTCGTTGCCCGCACAGGCACGCAGGTGCGTCGTCCAGGAGCTCGTCAGCTCAAAGCTCGAGGGAGCCATATTTGTAGACCAATCGCAATGGACCGCACTCCGCTAGCCCCTCCTCCGGGTCGCCCCTGGGGAAGCTGGTACATGGAGTTCTGGAGTGGTTCACCCCAATGGGTGCAAGTAAGTACTTGTAGAACTGATGATCTCTGACATGGGGTTCTTGAGTGGTTCACCCCAGTGGGTGCAAGTAAGTACTTGTTGAATTGATGATCTCTAGACCCGATACATGTCCCGGGTTTTAGAATATCACCCGAGACATGGCTCGGGTTTCGGGATAACTTCCCTCCTCAGTAGAGAAAATAGTTAGGGGTGGAAAAGAGGGCCGCCAAACAACCGTCAAAGGCCTCGTTGCCCGCACAGGCACGCAGGTGCGTCGTCCAGGAGCTCGTCAGCTCAAAGCTCGAGGGAGCCATATTTGTAGACCAATCGCAATGGACCGCACTCCGCTAGCCCCTCCTCCGGGTCGCCCCTGGGGAAGCTGGTACATGGAGTTCTGGAGTGGTTCACCCCAATGGGTGCAAGTAAGTACTTGTAGAACTGATGATCTCTGACATGGGGTTCTTGAGTGGTTCACCCCAGTGGGTGCAAGTAAGTACTTGTTGAATTGATGATCTCTAGACCCGATACATGTCCCGGGTTTTAGAATATCACCCGAGACATGGCTCGGGTTTCGGGATAACTTCCCTCCTCAGTAGAGAAAATAGTTAGGGGTGGACAAGAGGGCCGCCAAACAACCGTCAAAGGCCTCGTTGCCCGCACAGGCACGCAGGTGCGTCGTCCAGGAGCTCGTCAGCTCAAAGCTCGAGGGAGCCATATTTGTAGACCAATCGCAATGGACCGCACTCCGCTAGCCCCTCCTCCGGGTCGCCCCTGCCCCTGGAGAAGCTGGTACATGGAGTTCTGGAGTGGTTCACCCCAATGGGTGCAAGTAAGTACTTGTAGAACTGATGATCTCTGACATGGGGTTCTTGAGTGGTTCACCCCAGTGGGTGCAAGTAAGTACTTGTTGAATTGATGATCTCTAGACCCGATACATGTCCCGGGTTTTAGAATATCACCCGAGACATGGCTCGGGTTTCGGGATAACTTCCCTCCTCAGTAGAGAAAATAGTTAGGGGTGGAAAAGAGGGCCGCCAAACAACCGTCAAAGGCCTCGTTGCCCGCACAGGCACGCAGGTGCGTCGTCCAGGAGCTCGTCAGCTCAAAGCTCGAGGGAGCCATATTTGTAGACCAATCGCAATGGACCGCACTCCGCTAGCCCCTCCTCCGGGTCGCCCCTGGGGAAGCTGGTACATGGAGTTCTGGAGTGGTTCACCCCAATGGGTGCAAGTAAGTACTTGTAGAACTGATGATCTCTGACATGGGGTTCTTGAGTGGTTCACCCCAGTGGGTGCAAGTAAGTACTTGTTGAATTGATGATCTCTAGACCCGATACATGTCCCGGGTTTTAGAATATCACCCGAGACATGGCTCGGGTTTCGGGATAACTTCCCTCCTCAGTAGAGAAAATAGTTAGGGGTGGAAAAGAGGGCCGCCAAACAACCGTCAAAGGCCTCGTTGCCCGCACAGGCACGCAGGTGCGTCGTCCAGGAGCTCGTCAGCTCAAAGCTCGAGGGAGCCATATTTGTAGACCAATCGCAATGGACCGCACTCCGCTAGCCCCTCCTCCGGGTCGCCCCTGGGGAAGCTGGTACATGGAGTTCTGGAGTGGTTCACCCCAATGGGTGCAAGTAAGTACTTGTAGAACTGATGATCTCTGACATGGGGTTCTTGAGTGGTTCACCCCACTGAGGCCCTTGACGGTTGCTTGGCGGCCCTCTCTTCCACCCCTAACTATTTTCTCTACTGAGGAGGGAAGTTATCCCGAAACCCGAGCCATGTCTCGGGCGATATTTTAAAACCCGGGACATGTATCGGGTCTAGAGATCATCAGTTCAACAAGTACTTACTTGCACCCATTGGGGTGAACCACTCAAGAACTCCATCAGAGATCATCAGTTCAACAAGTACTTACTTGCACCCACTGGGGTGAACCACTCAAGAACTTCATGTACCAGCTTTCCTTGGGGCGACCCGGAGGAGGGGCTAGCGGAGTGCGGTCCATTGCGGTTGTTTATAAAAATGGCTCCCTCGAGCTTTGAGCTGACGAGCTCCTGGACGACGCACCTGCGTGCCTGTGCGGGCACTGAGGCCCTTGACGGTTGCTTGGCGGCCCTCTCTTCCACCCCTAACTATTTTCTCTACTGAGGAGGGAAGTTATCCCGAAACCCGAGCCATGTCTCGGGCGATATTTTAAAACCCGGGACATGTATCGGGTCTAGAGATCATCAGTTCAACAAGTACTTACTTGCACCCATTGGGGTGAACCACTCAAGAACTCCATCAGAGATCATCAGTTCAACAAGTACTTACTTGCACCCACTGGGGTGAACCACTCAAGAACTTCATGTACCAGCTTTCCTTGGGGCGACCCGGAGGAGGGGCTAGCGGAGTGCGGTCCATTGCGGTTGTTTATGAAGTACATAGTCCACTATGTCTTGTTGGGGGGTTTGAGAGGTAACTCCCATCCCTCCTTCACCAACCACAAGGGACCCCTAATTGGATGCACAAACAGAAATTCAAAAGGGCTGTAGCCAACCCCCTTCAGAGGGACCTTTCTGTAGGCAAAGAGAAGGCAGGGCAGAAGGACATCCCATTTTTGCCTAAGCTTTTCTGGAAGGCCCATGATCATACCCTTCAGGGTTTTGTTGAATCTCTCAACTAACCCATTACATTGAAGATGATAGGGTGTGGTGAATTTGTAATTCACACCACACTCTTTCCACATTGCAGTAATGTAACTGGACATGAAGTTTGTACTTCTGTCAGCTAAAACCTTCTTAGGGAAGCCCAACCTGGAATACATTCCCAAGAGGGCCATTGCCACCACAGGAGCTGTTGTGGTCCTAAGGGGAATTGCTTCTGGGTACCTAGTGGCATGGTTCACCACCGCTAGTATGTAACTGTGCACAGATGCTATAGGAGGGTTCATGGGACCAATGATATCAATCCCAACCCCCTCAAATGGAACCCCCACCACTGGATGTTGTATCAGGGGGGCCTTTGTGGTGCCCCCTACCTTACCACTGGCTTGGCAAGTGGCACAGGAGCGACACAACTCCTTTGTGTCCTAAGACATGTGAGGCCTGTGAAAGTGAGGAACAAGCCTGTCCCAAGCTTTGTTTTGGCCTAAGTGCCCTGCCAGTGGAATGGCATGTGATAGGGTGAGTAGGAAGCCCCTAAACGTCAGATGTATAACCAACCTCCTGGTGGCACCAGGCTTGGAGTATCTAGCCTCTGAGTAAAGGAGTCCCTCATCCCAGTAGATCCTATGGGACCCACTGCCATTCCCAGCAACTTCAGCAGCAACTTGCTGTCCAAGGGGTTGAACAGAGGGGCAGGTTTGCTGCTCCAAACTCAAGTCTGCCCTGGAAGGGCCCCCTGCCCCCAAGAACTCAACCTGGTCAGGCTCAAGTTCATCTGGGGCAGTTCCTTCATAGGGACTAAGATCATCTCCCTCAAGAGACTGATCTTCGCTTTGAGTCTGGGGGAAAGACACAGCTTTACCCCTCCTGCCCCTACTCTTGGAAGGCACCTGGTCCATTGTTCCAGGATCCAGGGCCTGTTCAGTGAATGTCAGTTTGGCTTGTGACCTGGTCACAGCAAACACATCTGCAGAGATGCCCAATATTGCTACATGGGTCCTAAATTCAACTTCAGCCCAACAAACAATCTACTGGTAGGTCTGAACTTACCACAACCTTTGTAGTGCCAGTTACCCCTCCCCAGCTGAAATTAAGAACTGCCAAGGAAAGGTCAGTCCTGGCATTGTTTGCATTGGTCACTTGGTACATTTCCCCAAGTGTGATTTGTCCAGGAGACACAGGTTTATCTGTCACCATTGTAACACTGGCCCTTGTGCCCCTGTAGGCCATTTCCTCTGTTCCATTGATCAAATGCTGTTGTCTGTACTTGCCCAGGTTACTGGGACTGTAAAGTAAGGTGGCAAGATCTATGCCACCATCACAGACTAGTACAGCCTGAGCTGGACTACTAACTGAGACAGAACCCACCTCAGATCCCAAGGTTAACCCCACTGTTCCCTTGTTCTCTGTACCACCACTTGTGCTAGGGGGAGCAGTTGCCTTAGGGGCAGTGGTGGTAGGAGTTGTCTCCTTGGCATTTGGACAATCAGCATCTTTTGTTTAATGGGTTTTCACCTTACAAAGGTAACACCAAGGTTTATTTTTGCCTTTACCTTTGTTAGATTGTGACTCCCCCCAGATGCAGGTGTTTGGGGCCCTGATGAGGACTCCTTTTTGTCTTTACCCTTGTCCCCACCCTTATCTTGAGTCTTAGAAGAATCTTGCTCCTTCTGGTCACCACTATTGTTCTGGGATTTCTGCGTCACCCTGGTCCTGACCCATGTATCTGCCTTCTTTCCCAATTCTTGGGGAGAAGTCAGCTCTGAGTCCACCAGGTACTGATGCAATAGCTGATTTTGGCAATTATTAAGGATCTGCTCCCTCATAATAAACTTGTACAATTCGTCAAAATCATGCCCTTTGCTGCCAAGCAACCAACCTTCCAGAGCCTTAATAGCACTATACACAAAGTCTACCCAGTCCTGATTCTGTGCCTGCTGGGTGTCTCTGAACTTAATCCTGTACTGTTCAGTGGTTAAGCCAAACCCATTAATGAGTGCACTCTTCAAAACTGAGTAATTGTCAGCATCCTCTTCTCTAACAGTGAGGAGCCTATCTCTACCGTTGTCAGCAACAGAGAGCCACAAGATAGCTGCCCACTGCTCTTGAGGGATCCTCTGTACCTTATAGGCCCTCTCTAAAGCAATTATACATTTGTGGATGTTATCCCCAACATGGTAGGGAGGGACAATCTTGCTCAGGTTCCTATTGTCAAAGGAATGTTCCTTAATTCTAGGGACACTGTTGCTGCCACCATGTGACTCTAGTCCTAACTTTTTTCTAGCCCTCTGGACTTCTAGGGACCCCTTGTCAAGGGCGAACTGCTCTTGGCTGAGCCTAAGCCTGGCTTTGTCAAGCTAAAGAATTTGGTATTCCCTATCAAATGAGTTGTCTCTCTTGCTAGATACAGAGGTCCCTACAGACTGCCCTGAGTGATTAGGCTCTGGAGAGGGAGATCTAGATCTCCTTGGTAAACTCTGCACTCTTCCAGGATGGGTGAAGAGGGGACCCTCAGGTCCTTCTGCACTATCTTCTGGAAGACCTGAGCTATCCAGGTGGGAGCCATCAGGTTACCCCTGGTCAGGGGTAGATTCTAGGTCATAGAGGGGGTCCCCTACTGACCTATCCTCCTGCCCTGCCCCACCCACTCGTTCCTGTTCATCTGACCCAGGGGTTTTCCTTACGTCGTCTAACAGTAACACACTTACCAGGCGTTGAGTGTTGGCACTTCTCCCTGTCTTCAACTTTCTAGAGGCACAAAGGGCTTTCAGTTCCTGGAACAAAATCTCACTGTATCTAGAAGGCAGAGAGCCACTGGCATCTCCTTCAGTAGACATTCTAAGTGTGGTGTGGTATTTCACCTACCTAACCTAGTGGGAACTAAACTCTCTGAGGTTGGAGAAAGGGTGTCCTAGACCCTTGACTTACCCAACCCTAAGTAGAGTAGAACTTACTTATTCTAAGCTTGTATTATATGCACCTGGTACTAGTGATGGGTTTTTAGTTAATCAATGCAACAATTTATCTGGTAAAAAAATGCAGGCTTGAATCCCAACCGCTGCACACCGATGTGAGAAGCTGGCTTGCTATATGATGTCCACTAGTTAAAATGGGCACCTTGCACCAGTCAAGACAACCCTAATGGTGATTTAAGAGGTCTCAGACAACCTTTTAGAAAGCTATTCAAGTGGTAGCTTTGGAGAGCAGCCTTCAGGTGTAGTCTTGAAGGAGTATAAAGCAGCTTGTTTTGCAAGATTGCAATCTTATAGTATAGATTAAATAAAAAGAGAACCACACAGTCCTTATAAAAATATGTAATTATTGCATGACACTATCTAGTACGTTACAGTATCTTCTACACGGAAATAGACACAAAGCACACAATACTTCAGCAAAGAAATGACAGTAAATAGCAGTAATACACAGTGGGCCCCAGGGGGGATCAAACCATATACTAAGAAAATGGTATAAGAACCACAACTCGAGTCAGGACAATGTTGAGAGGACGTAGAATTGCTAGGACCCCAAGGAACCACACAAGGTGAGTAGATAGGGACCCCACGGAGTGCGTGTGCAGTGTGTGAACACGACCACGTGCTCCGTACAAGTCTATGTGAAAGTCGCAGTTGGAATTTTAAAGATTAGGGACCCTTCACAGTGGACTTCAAAGAAACCTCTTGGAAGACAGAAGGTTGAAGAGCCTCCCCACCCATGGATACTGAAGTAACCAAGTTACTTAGCCCAGGAGAGCCGGATGCATAGGTGTGAAGTGGCGTCGCAAACCGCCGTCAAACCTAATGGAGAACTTTGAGAAAGTGCTGCAGCTGGACGTGGATAAAGTGTCTGTTGGAATCCAAATGTGGATTCTTGTCAAAGAGTACCTGAAAGCAGAGGGGACAGTGTCTGGGTCATTTGAGATCGACCAGGGGCTCAGTAGATGAATGCCCACCGATGTCGGGTGCTTCGGGATAGTCGACAGTGACTTTGACTCTGCAGATGCAGGGACCAGGCGATGTTGAGGATGACTAGGAGCCAGATGTGAGCTGTCCCGTGAAGGATGTCAAGTGCTGAGGGGTCGGTGTCCAGCAGGAGCACCAACAAGCCTTGGCAAAAGCAACCCATGCAGAAGGTCAAGGAAGTGTACGGTTCGGACCAGCAAGGTCCAGGAGACTCACCACAGCCAGGGGAGTCAGGGCAATCCTGAAGCAACAAGGACAGCCCAAGAAAAGCAAAGTTGACCCTCAATTTGACCCACAGGCCGGAGGCACAGGAGTCGCGAGAGGACCTCAAGCAGCTTCACAAAACAACAGGCCACAGAGCACTCTTTGCGAGGTGACTGAAGATTTTTGTAGGAAAAGTTGCCAGAGATTTGGGCTACTAATAGCCAAATGCACTTGTCAAGGAATTGCCAACAAACACATGCACTTGCAAATATATGGAGTGCACAGGAGTTCGGGTATTGCAGCCCCCACAAGGGATACTGACCTAAACTCGGTGAGATGGTAGCCGGGCCTTGAGAGACATAAAAACCCACCTCCTGTGTTGCGGGACCCTTCGGACTCCATAGGAGCTTGGGTTCAGTGGCCCGGTCAACAGTGTTGTGGTGCCTGTGAGTGCAGGGGAGTGACTCCTTCATTCCAAGAGAGATTATCTTCAGGTGTCTTTGATACTCCACAGGTTCTGCACGGATCCTGTATGGTGCACAGCACAGATGATGCAGCAGACTGAGAGGGAGACAAAGTCAGGCGCAAATGAAGTCCAGGGAGGTCCAGAGTGCCCAGACGGTTGAAGTGCAGTATTTTCAGTTCTGAATCTTGTCCATGATGAATCTTGTGACCTATACCCAGGTAAGCCCTTAAGTACTCTAAGGAGAGGGTTGGGAAGATTCAGGGGACGCACCCAGGGCAGGGTCTGGACAGGGGGTGGTCACTCCCATGTCCTTTGTCCAGTTTCACACCAGAGCGGGAGCAAATGGCTCCCAGGACTAGTTTGAACTGGACTATGCAAAGGGGCACCAAATGTGCCCCTCATGCAGACTTTTTGGTGCTTTGCAAGTGCACCCACCCAGTCCTAATACACTAAATCCTGTCTGGGAGGTGGTCACACCTCCCTGTGACAAGATGCCTATTGTTCTGCCTTCCCCTGCTAGAGCTTGGCTTAGCAGCAGGAGAGCAGAAATGTGTCTCTGTTCGACAGCAACCATTTTGTGCTGTCCGGGTCAAGAAGGCTGGTGCAAGGAACATGGAGAACTTAACGGAGGGCTCTCCCGATGGGTGGAATCATACCTCTCAAACCGGTTACCCGTATGGGGGCATGATTCCAACATGTTTGACACCAAACACGATAGGGTTTGTTGCAGCCATTTTCGAGATGGTCATCACGCGGTCGCATAATGCCCCTCTATAGTAGTATGTGGCTGCTTCACTGACTCCCTGGGGGAATGGGCTCCGTAGGCTGCAGGGGTGTCCTGCTCATGCAGGGGCACCCTCTCCCTTAGAACCAAGCACCCTGCCTTCAGGATTGTAAAGGCCTCCTATAGGGGTGACTTATAGGTTTTAAGTGCAGTGACCATTAGATATAGTAAACCTATATCTCTAACAAGTGGTGCATGCACCAACTTACACAGGCTGCAATGACAGGCCTGTAGTTCGATTTTGCATGGTCTCTCATGGGTGGCATAATGTATGCTTCAGCCCATGGGAGACCTCTGGGGTACCTATACCCTAGGTACATGTATACCATATACTAGGGACTGACAAGGTTACCCCAGTATCCAATCCGAATTGTACTGAAGTACATATCATAACAATTTAGGGAGAAAGCAGATATACTGGGGTCCTGATTCACAGGATCCCAGTCAGGCTAGTCAAAAACAGCATTACATCAAGCAGAAAAGTGAGGGTAACCATAAGAAGCAGATCCTACTTTCCTACAAGACCCATTACAATTTCTTCTGTCTGCTGAATCCTCAGACTGAACGCTGCATTGCTTTGAGAGAACCAGACAACGCTGTGGCTCCTGGATCAAGGGTTGCCGAAAAATTGCCCACCGGGCGTTTGGCCTCTCCATGGGTCTGTGTCAATACAGATAAAACTCACACCCACGAAGCTTGTGCCAAGAGTATAAACTCTTTGGTATACTCTGGCATCCCCAGAGCGGGTGCACTGCAGAGTAAGTTTTTAAGATCCTGGAAGTCTTTCAAGCTCTTGTCATACCTTCGTACTGGGTCATTGACATCAGTATGTGTCAGTCTCAGTAAAGGCTTCACCATAAGGGGAAAATTTGGGATCCATTGTTGTAATAGCCAACCATGCCGAGAAACATTCACACTTTTCTCTGTGTGGTCAGAAATTTCAGTCTCAATACGCTCATGGGACACTCTTCTGACTCCCCTTTCAATTTGTTGTCCCAAATACTTATTATCTTTTTGAAAATACTGCAGCTTTGTGGGGGAAACCTTGTGCCTATTCTCAGCGAGATGGTTGAGTTGGGCGATGGTGTCTTGTGGACAAGCTTTTTTTGTCATCGATGCAATGAAGTAGGTCATCAATATACTGCAATAAGGTAAGAGTGTGTGGCAGCTATCGGGTCTCTAAATTTCTTTTGAGTATCATATTGAAGTATGAGGGCCTCTCTGTATACCCCTGAGGAGCTCGACACCACACATGAGTTTGCTCTTGGAATCTAAATGCAAAGAGATATTGACTCTCATTGTGAAGGGGAACAGGAAAGAATCGGGGCGCAAGTCAATGGCCGCCAACCACTGTACTTTCTGGGGAATTTAGAATAGAATTACAGAAGGATTTGGTACCATGGGATAGCTTGGGTGACTGTTTGCTTTATTTTTCTTAAATCTTGTACTACCCTCCACTTATTATTTTCTTTTTCCGAGGACATAATCAGAGAATTTCATGGACTCCCAATGGCCTCTTTCAAAATGTCCTTTTCTAACATATCTTCAATGACAGGGATTATTCATTCAAAGGTTTCTGGGGTAAATTTGTAAGGACATGTCCGGGGGAAAACTGCATCAGACCTAAGGGTTATCTTTAGGGGTTTAGCCCTCTTAATCAAGCCAATCCCCTTCCCTGTAAAATCCCATACATCTTCTCTGACAGCTTCTTTTTAGATCTGGGTGTAAGTCTTCCTTGTTAAGGGCAGGGTATAATCTTACTACAGACTCTTATGCCTGCACTTTAAACTCTGTGTCTGCTACCTGAGTCTCTAGCCCCACTCCGTCTGCTGGGTAATATATCACAAAACTAAGGGGCAGATTTACAAGCCCCTTGCGCCTCTTTTACGCCGCCGTTGCGTCACTTTTATGACGCAGCGGCGGCGCAAAACCAGCGCCATGCTGCGGGGTATTTACAACGTGACGCATCTAGGAGATGCGTCACGTTGTAAAGCCCTGCGCCAGAAGTAGGCGTTCCTCACAGGAACGCCTCTTAATAGTGGCTGAGTGAAATCTACAAGATTTCACTCAGTCACTTTTGAGCCCATGCTGCGTCAAAACCCTGCGCCTGCTTGAAGCAGGCGTAAGGATTGACGCAGCATTTTGAAGATTGGTCACCCCAGAGCCTTGCTGGAGCTGTGTCGGGCTTGCGACGCAACTCCAGCAATGCGCTGCCTTTATGGCACAGATGCGTCACGCATCTGTCCGTTTTTTGCCCCATGGTGTGCCGCATTGTAAATGCGGCGCATCCATGGTGGCGGGGCCGTGACGCACAATAACTGGCGCATCCCTGCTGATATGCAGGGATGCGTCAGTTATTGTAAATATGCCCCTTAGTTTATAGAGCAGTCCTGTACCCAATACGTTTACAGAGCTTGATTCACACATGACTAATTGGTGTTGCTCTTTGATGGTCCCAATTTTTACTGTGACTGGAGCTGAAACCTGATTAGTATGCTGCTGTTTTGGAATGCCAACAACTTGGACTTCTTTTTTCTTGTGAGTGGTAGGTTTGGGACTTCAACATCCTACCTGTCAAACTATTAGTACTGGTGTCTATCAGAAAAGATACTGGGTATCCTTTGACCTCTCCTTCTACATACGGGCTGTTCTAGTCCACTTCCAGGGCTGCACCAAAGATGCAGTCCACCTCCTCCCTCAGGCACAGACATTGTTTTTCTGAACTACCAAACATAATGTGAATTGGGTCAGTCTGAGATGTGAAGGGGTCCTGCTGAGTTCTGGCGCAGGTTGGAAATGAGGATTCCCATCTTGATTCCGTATGGTCTCTAGAGGATTTTGTGTTAGTCCCAGTCTCTTTGTTTTTGGGTTCATCATAGCTTGTCTTGGTACAGGAGGCAGTTCCTGTTGCATCGCAGGATTTGATGCTTGACCATCGATCATCACTCAGTCTGCTATGACAGGACGGTGGTAAGACCTCCAAGATCTAAATCAGGCCCTTAGTCTTTTCATTGCAAACCTACAATTCTTTATTATAGCAAAAATAATAACAGTGACAATGATCACGTGTTATGCTATGATGTCACATCCAAGATGGAAGAAAACACAAAGTTGTCTTAAGTTAGCACAAGCTTGCTAGGATTTTGGAAAAACAGATCCCACAGAAACAACTTAAAGTATTCAAGAAATACAACTCCATCTCACTTATATCTGTTTGCTTGCCTTCATGCTTATGTACGGCCATAAGTTTGCTGCAACATGATTGAAGAAGACATCTGAAACTCACAGATAACACCAGTATACATCCTACATAAGTCATAGTACAACCCCCTTCCGCCAACCCTTGTCAAAAACCTCAGACACGTCATCTCGCCAACATGGACTAAAATGATTACCTCCTCTCTATCCAGTGACTCACTCAAACTTGGCCAAGTCACCCCCTCATCAAAAAGCCAGACGCTAACCAGAACAACCTTAACAACTGCTCACCTATAACTAACCCCCCTCTACTGGCACAAACTATCGAGAAATGTACTTTTGCAACTCAACAGTTAAATTGAAAAATTCAACCTTCACAACACCTTCCAGTCCAGGTTCAGGAAAGGCTGCATTACAGTAACTGCAATCCTGAACATCATGGACGACTTAGAAAACTCTTTTAAATTCTGCCATAAAAAGAAATAATAACAGCTAACCTAGTTTGTAGGTGTAGCAATATATATTCCAATATGGCTGAAATTTAAATGACAATGAATAGCGTCTCTGTTGAGAGGGCATTCATTAAATGAATGCAGCATGCTTATTAATGATTGTCAATGCATTAGGTCTGTTGTATTTGTTCAACATTTTATAAATATGAGGCCATACAATTTCTGAAACTTATTTAAACTTATACTGCAATACTATATTATTGAAATTATGCGCTAATATCCACATATGAATGTAAGGCACAACAAGATAATATCAATGTTACTCACCATCTAAAGATGTCCGCCATGCAATTGGTTAATAACCATGCACTGCCCATGCGCGGTGTACGCTGTCTTTTTTAAAAGCTCGTGAAATGAATGGTCTATGTTCAATACTATTCTAGAGACTATCCGATTGGGGGCAGAACATTGCTTTGCCTAATTCATTGGGAAATTCTCTATTTAATAGTTCTTACATCGTGTAAAGACTCTATCATGAGTTGTATTAAAAAAAGTTATAGTGTACCTTCTGCTTAATTTTCTTTTTTCTTTTTAAAATGTCAATAACTTTGTTAGTCTTGAGGACAGCCTTTTTGTACTTTGGTTTTAGTGCAGAGGGCTAGGCATTATTTTTGTGAGTGATAATGTTTACTCTGACCGTTCTGATTGTAAATCATGTTACTTTAGATGCAGTGGCCAACATTGGCCTGAAATACTGAAAAGGAAACAAAAAATATAGCTTAATGTGGATTCACTGAAAAGTAATCATCTATTAACTAAGCAGGTATGTTAACCCGATGCGTGCTTCTGTCGGCCAACGGCCGCCGCGCGCACTGCCTCGGTAGTGCTGCGCAAGTCGGTTGGCTGATGCGACCCCGCCCACTCATCAAAGGTACCGCACCGCGGCGGAATTTTCGCCGCGGTAAAAGGGTTAAACTAGTAATCTAATTTACTGCTAAATGCGGTATAAGGAGTACTAAAATAATTATTAAGTCTGGAAAGATATGCTTACACACAACCACTCTATTTCTTTCTAGAACAAGAATTCTGTGTTTTATACTTTGGAGATATTACGCTATTGTAAGGAAACATCTCATGACTGAGGTAATTATGGATATAGTCTTTACAATTGTTATCTAAATTGTTTAGTATGAATTATGTTCTCCCCCCTTTTCTCTTCCCCCACCTATTGTACAGTGCTCACTATCCGCTAATGTACTTTCTGTATATAAACATGCTACCAGTCATGATGTATTTAGAGACTGCAGCTGTAATGCCCATTATAAATACAGTAGGAGGGAAATCCTCTTGAATTGTATATTTAGGATTAGCATGGTTTCACTGAATATAATGAAAAATCATTTGCTTGCAAGCTGAATGGTATTTGATTTCAAAGAAGTAATATGCGATTTTGTACATAATGTTCTGCATATATATATAAGTATTGTATATTTTAACATGTAGAGGTATAAATGTTTTTATGGAGTAGTGTATTATATTGTGGTTTTAAATGTATATATGTTATCCATGTTTTGTAGCCCTGAAGAAGTCCCATGAAGGGACGAAACGCGTTGGCTACATCGGGAAGAATAAAAAGAATAAAAGATTATCAAAATGCAACACATGTCTCCATAAAATTTCTTGTATCGTATCTTATGATAATAATGCTCTTAGCTAACTGATTTGTGCTTGGAAATAAGTGTGTGCCGATCATCTTCTTGAAATTGTGTGAATTTATTCACTAATAGAGAATTAGGAGGTCTTTATTCTAGTGATCGTTGCACCACACATAATAGGTTCCCACTGATAAAATGAGTGCCGTATGGTGTCTAGGGCCTCTTTGTAAATTGATCATTGATGACTTACACAGATCTCTTGATTATGGTCAAGCCTGCCTCCTAATCCTCCTTGATCTCTCAGTGGCCTTTGTTACAGTTAACCACAACACTCTCCTAAACATCTCTCTCAATGTGCAGACATCAGCGGTATAGTTCTTCAGTGGTTTACTTTATACCTGAACCAACAATCCCAACTAATCAAACTGAACAAATCCACCTCAACAACAATATCAGGTCCACAAGGAGTTCCCCAAGAATCAATTCTGTCCCGTGCCTTGTTCAACCTCTATATTGAACCACTTGTAGTCATCCTGAAACAAGCCAATATTGCCCAGCAACTCTATGCTGATGACACCCAACTAAAGTCAAAATCTCGTCCCTCAAAGACATTCAGCACTTAAACTACACTCTCGCCATGGTACAATCCTGGCTGACCAACAACTATCTCAAGCTAAACCCCCAAAAAACTGAACTCCTCCTCATCCAACCTAATGGAAAGTCCCATCCTATACACAGCTGGCTTGACAGCTTAACTGCATTAAACTGCAAACTTTCCAACCCTGTCAAATCTCCAGGGATTACACTCAACAAAAACCTAAGTATGAAAGACCACATTAATGCGTCAGCAATAAAGAGCCTTCTACTTGTTGAAACACCTCAAAAAAATCAAACCCCTCAACCCCCTTGAAGACCTAAAGACCGTAGTACAATCCTTAGTCCTCTCTAAGCTGGACTATGGTAATGCAAAGCTCACTGGTGTTCCAAAAAGCCACCTTATTCCTATGAAATCCACACTCAATGCAGCAGCCAGACTTCTTTCGGTAGAAAGCCGCTATGATCACATCACTCACACACTCAAGAAACTCAACTGGCTACCAATTGAAGCGAGAAGTATATTCAAAATGGCCTGAAAAACCCACCAAACTCTTTACACCGAAAAACCAACCTATCTCGCAAACAAACTATCAAAAGCTGTACTAAAGAGACCTCTGTGAACCTCTAACACTCTACTTCTGACTCTGCTGAGATTCAAAAAAGAAAAATCACTCACCCGTTCCTTCTCTGGGAACGCACCTAGAATTTGGAATGCCCTGCCACAGGATCTATGTGACAATCACTAATTTCTACACTTCAGGAAAAACCTTAAAAACGTGTTCTCTGCGAATACTTGAACCCACCCTCTAAAACAACCAACCTCCGCAATGATCTTCCCCCTCCCACCTGTGAAGAGCCTGAAGAACTCCACCTCTTACCTTATGATCTATTGAATTACCCTACCTATGTCTTCTGCATTGTATATTGTCTGCAAACACTGCTGTTAACCTGTCTACTCCGCCATCGTTTACATATTATTATCGGGGAACAACCTTTACAACGCAACTTTTACAACGCACTACCGTTACAACGAAACTGTTACAACGCGAGTGCATTGACAACGCAGGACATTACAACGCAAGTCTTTACATCGACTTGCACTAGATGGCGTGCTGACATTAAAAATAGTGTAGTTTACTATCCCAACACCTTCCCTACTGTTACGTGGACTGGAGTTGGAATAGTAAATTACACTTTTTTAATGTTAGCACGCCATCTAGTGCAAGTCGATGTAAAGACTTGCGTTGTAATGTCCTGCGTTGTCAATGCACTTGCGTTGTAAAACTTTCGTTGTAACAGCATGCGTTGTAACAGCATGCGTTGTAACGTCATACATTCATTATTATCACATTGCACATTGTCTTCATTATTTTCCCTATATATTGTCTGTAAATATTGTTCTGCATATTGTGTAAAGTGCTCTGATACCCTCGGGTCCAGTTCGCGTTATATAAAACTGAAAAAATTAAATAAATAAAAGATGTTAACAAGATGCATATGGAGTATATCGTTCTGTTTCACTCTGTGCTTATATACAGCAACATATTTTCCTCAATTCATTGGGAACACTTGTCCAAATATTACCTACAACATTCTATTCTCCATTGCAGTACGTCAGAAGGAATAATGTAGTACATAACCCTCAGCTCACTTGTAAAGCCCTATGAAAAGGATAGGAGTTGCTCCATCAAAAATGGCATCGTAAGTAAGGCTTTGTAAAATGTATGGGAAAAACAAAAGTGCATTCTGGCACGAATCTGCTATTTTCCCTCTTTCATCTGCATTGAGCTAAGAAAAACAAATTGTAGGGAGGAATTTCACAGTGTTCTAAGGACTGTGGTGTGGTGAGCATCCTAAGTATGAGTTGCAGGAAATACGCAAAGTTCTTGAAAGGGCTATTTTGATTGACTAACAGCATCCAATCAGAATGGGGATGCCAGACATAATATTGATGCATATAATATCAAAGCACAAAAATAACGGAAATTAAATATACTCAACTAGCAAAACCACAAATATCGAGAACACAAATATCGTTGTTACAAATATTGATTTTTACCTATATACAAACCAGAAATATTGAAAGCAAAAATATTGTTACCTTCAAATAAACATATAATATGCCAAAACATTCAATTCACACAATATGGACTACACTATTATCACCAACAAAGTTAAATAATCATTAATAAATATAAAAAAGCACTTTATACATATGCTTAAATAAATATAAATATTTTACATCAGCAAAATCTTTACCATTCAGCCCAATAAATTATATACCTTAAACCTTAACAGTACAAACCAAACAAATATTACCATTAACTACAAACATTTCAACAACAACTTAAATAATAATAAAAATATTTATTTTAGATATTTATTTTAGAAAAATTACATAAAATCTATCAAACTATATATCATACACTTAAAAATGAAACCTAAATTAACGTTTCCAATAGAAGGACATAACTAATGTACAAAATTCAAACTAAAACAAAAAATAAAAAAAGGTATAAACAGCTTTACCCAATAACATCTGTGAAACAATTAAATTAACAAAATAAACAGCACACTCATTTAAACAACTAAATACTTCAAAAAGAACAAATGCTGCAAGACGAGGAAACTCTGTCGGATTATCTCACTAGATGATTAAAGAAGCGAGAAGCAAGATGGTGGCCAAGTGAGTCGACCGAAGGTGGCGGCTTCTAATTACTACAGCTGGTGGATGTAGCGAATATGCAGAACCTCCAATGTTTAAAAGAAGATTTTGAAACTGTTGGGATCCTACCTTGGATTGTAGCTCTTGCGCAGCAAGCGGAGCGCCTCATTGTTGGATGCGAGTGTTTGGAACGAGCTCTCTCCTATCTCCCCAGGCAGCACGTCGCGAGTAGTTCCTCGGCAATGATGGGGCCGAAACCAGGCATGCGAGGGAGAGGAGTCTCCCAGCATGATGTAACCCAGGCATCTCCTAAGACGGTCATTACGGAGGCGGAGGCAGCCCCTCCAGTGGGACATGCCAGTCGGCGGCGAGGAACACGGGCAGAGAATCCAGGGGGGGAAGGGGCGGTGTGTAGTCCCTCATCCCCAGCCGCAGAGGACCGTCGCATCGGTGTTGGATATGCTCAGAGGAGCTGGAAGCAAATCCTCCACGCAGGATTTGGAACTGCAAGTTGAGTCCTCGGATCTGGCATGTGTTCGCTATCCTATGCAGTCTGGTAGGCCCCTGAATGAACTAAAAATCCCGGGTGGCCCTGTGGAGATGGAGAAAACGTGGGCATATTATAGAGCTCGGTTCCCAGGAAATCCCCTCCTTGGGGCAGACGATACAGAGTGAAGGGGGAGAAGACATTGCTCAGGTTGCGGATGCGGATACGGATGCGGCCCCATATAAGGAAGGGCCTTGTGGCATAGGACTTGCAGGCCAAGTGCAAGTAGGGCTGGAACTAAGCTCAAACAACCACCCGCATGAGCAAATTGCTCGTACTTTGAAAGGGCAGAACACAATAGCAAAAAAAAGGATGGAGATCCGGCTGTAAATAAGGATGTCAATAAGGGACAAGATGCGTCATCAGAATTGCAAAGTCTGAATTCCATAAAGACTATTAGTCAAAAGTGTGGGGAAAATATAAGAAGTTTTAAGACTCCACATAATAGAAGTGCAACAGAAATCAACTCAGAAACTAATGACTTCTTCTCTCTGTCAGGTGTTACCTGGTCAGATGATGGGTCAGGGAATGGGTCTAATTCAGAACTGAGTGAGACGGATAGTGCTCCTGGAATTAGTGGTAAAGACTCAGTTGCTACAACCAGGAAGATCCCTTTGTGTGCAGGTAGAAAAGAAAAACAGAAGCAAAGAGAGCTGAGATGGGACTACTCTCTGGGAGGGCAACTGCTTGGGGACACCAACGAGATGCCCGGCGATGATCAATCTGTAATAACCCCCACGCTGGAATCTATCCTGCAATGTGTTGTAGCTCATCGGACAGAAGCCTGACAGGAATGTAGACGCTCCTAGACAGCAGCCCACAAATTGCAGGGTGTAGTAAGGAAAATTGCTAAAACATGTAACACAATTAGTGATCGAATGTCAGATCTGGAAACAAGAACTACCGCCCTAGAAACGGACATAGCAGGCTCAAGGGGTCAAGTGGAAGCTCATGAAAATCAATAAGAAGATATCCAGTGGAAGCTGGAAGAAAACGAAAATCGTCAGAGATACAATAATTTGCGACTTTTTGGAATTCCCGAAGGAAAAGAAGGCTCAGACCCTCGAATATATATAGTTCAATTATTGCAGAAGGCATTCCCTGAAATAGAAGGTTGTGACTGGCCCCATGAAATTCAAAGGGCACATCGAGTCCCGTTTACTCTCCGGCAGCCAGTTAGCCCACATAGCAAGCCTAGAGCCTTCTTGGTATACTTTGGAAATTTTTTGTTGAGGCAGATGGTTTTTGAAAAGGCAAGATCAGAAGCCCAACGTGCAGTGGAAGGGTTTTCTTTTTTCTCAAGGCCTGACATTTGTCACCTTACAGTCGAACGGCGCTGGTGCCTGCGTCAATTGATTAAACCTTTTCAGAAGAAGGGGGCGCAGGCATTCCTTCGAAATCCGGCAAGATTGAAAGTGATTTGGAACGAGCGGACCAATTTTTGCACATCAGAGATCAAAGCCAAAGAATGTCTAAACGCAGGAAGGGTCTGATTTCTTGACTTTGATTCTGCATATATCTGTGATCTAGCATTAATTAGGTCCCAGTCAGAATTTAATCTTTCTTCTCATGCTTCTATCCCCTTCTCTCTTCTATTCTAACTTGTCTACATCTCTTTTTTTTACTGATTAATAATACGGTGCATAGGATTCATAGAGGCGCATCAAGGTCTCAGCACGTCTAGATGTCTTTTTAAATAACAGACAGACCGGGATAGGTCTGTCGCTTCACAGTTTAGGGTGGGGGAGCAGGGAACTGAAGGGGGTGGGGGTGTTCTTGTGGGGGGGAGGGGAACTCAAGGGGGGTGAATGGAGGGGTGGGGAGAAAACTCAAGAAAGCAGGAAAACGTTGTTACGTAAGAATAGAGATAGGAATGATTACAAGTAAATGCTACAATAACCAAGAGTGGAGTTTTGAGAATCTTTTAGGATGGGTAAGCTGACTATTTGCTCGTTAAACATAGGGGGATTGAATGATAGGGGCAAGAGAGGTAGAGTGAGCCAGACTCTTCAATTCTTGGGGGCAGATATTATCTGCCAACAAGAAACACATATTCCATGGCATAAGAGAGGGCTTAATATGATACCTGGATTTACTCAGGTAATTTGTTCATCTCAATCTACGACTACTAGAGGTGTATCAATTCATATATCAAACTGGTTGCCATTAGTCACATGAACATTAACAGATAAATGGGGTAGATGGGCTATTGCATCAATAGTGAGTGGTATAACAATTTGTACGATTGACGACCCTGGTCTGTTTGAAGAACTAGAAATAGAGTTAGCCTCCTGGCCGTGCCCTTTGGTTATCTGCGGCAATTTTAATATTCATTTGGAGACTGATGGTCCCTTCACGAAGGAGTATCAAGGGAGGAAGTCTCAGGTTTTCAAGGCCTTAGCCAATTTGGTGGCAAGCCATGGGTTACTGGATATGTGGTCCTTTAGGAAACCAGGAGACTCAGGTTTTATATACTACTCATGTCCCCATAAAAAATATGTAAGATTGGATTATTTGTATGTATCTGCTACTCTTAAAGAAGATGCTAACATTAAGAAACTACCCAAGGTATTATCGGACCACCATCCTTTAATTCTGGAAATATGGCTACAGGGATATAACTGGGTACCATCAAAATGGACTGTTGTGTGTCGATTTAGATACCGTATATAGGTTTCCCGATTTATGTCCTTATATAGGCACAATTCGCATTGCCCATATTTAGGCATAGAAATCCTACCCTTATTTAGGCATTAAGCTATCCTGGCTGAAGAGGGGTGAAACCCCGAAATCGGTCCTAGGATGCTTGTTTCCAGTCCAGGGAGGACCTGGCTTGGCAGTTCGGGCTGGACTGTACCCATGAGACACAGGGTCAAGACTGATTTGCATATGGCTGGGTTCAAACTGGAATGGCATGGTGAGCAAAAAAACGATGGATTTAGGCCCAGATCTCTGTACTGGGGTGAATGTATGACATTGTTCTGCATTCTGTCCATCAACTGTTGTTTTTGCACTTGTCACCCTGAGTGAGAAGGGTATGTCCAGACGTGGGTCCCGTGCTCTCCATGCCACTGGAATCAAGCTATCCTGGCTGAAGAGGGGTGAAACCCCGAAACCGGTCCTAGGATGCTTGTTTCCAGTCCAGGGAGGACCTGGCTTGGCAGTTCGGGCTGCACTGTACCCATGAGGCACAGGTTCAAGACTGATTTGCAAATGGCTGGGTTCAAACTGGAATGGCATGGTGAGCAAAAAAATTATGGATTTAGGCCCAGATCTCTGTACGGGGGTGAATGTATGACATTGTTCTGCATTCTGTCCATCAACTGTTGTTTTTGAACTTATTTAGGCATTATCTATGCTAACCAAATACAGGCATGGCCACCTACATCCGTTCATCTACGTCACAACAAGTTCTTGGAAAACCAGACTCTTAAGCCTTTAGGACTTCCCCTTGCTTGGATATTGATTTCTCCAAGAACTCATTTATTATGCATGAACATCTATTCCTTAGGGGTTCATTCATGACGTTCTTCTGCCCGACTTTTACGTCAATACTGGCATTCCTAAACACTTTCAAGGTATAAATATACCTTCACTTACCATGGCAAACCACTGTTCGGCTGCGTACTTGCACGACGTGGCTTGCCACGGCAAGTTTGGAAGGAAGTCAAGTCCCTGCCTGACGCACTGACCAGACGCTGTCATCCTCCTCGAAGAGAATCCAGCTCCAGTATTTCTGACTCCCCTCGCGGGGTGTTAGAGATCGAGACTCGGAAAGAGATTTCAACCGCACTTATTCTAAGGTATGGAGCGGACTAGAACCTAGAGGGACTTTTGGCAAATCTTGGCAACTATAGCTAAACTAGACTATACTATAGACAAACAGCATCTACTTCTTACCTCTTACTACACCTAGGTTAGATACACTGGGGTAGAACTAGCTAGAAGCATCAGATGATTATTAACATTTTAGCTTGTGTTATTTATGTATGTATTATGTATGTATTTTTATGAATATCTGTCATAGCTACAAACCATGCTATTGCCGTATTATTTTATCTTACTGCTAACGCTGTACATATTTTACTTCGCATTCTGTCTTACGATTGTAGCAGTTCATATCTCTTGCACGAGAAATAAGACTGTTCAATAAACCCTTTTTATTGAAAACGCCCATCTATCTATTTCTGTAGAAACGAAGCATGCACGATTGACTGAGTGAAACTTTTATCTATTGTTTCCACGATTCTGAGATTGTTCCGATTCTAAGGGAAGCAAAGTTGTCATGTTTTGTGGTTGTCAGAAACGAATCCCTTCTTGATCATTCAAGAAGTTTTCTAGTGACCTCTGAGTTATCTGGCACACACAAGTAATTAAGTTTAATGCACTCGATAGAGACATACTGACCTCAGTCCTATGTCAAAACTATAGTGTATATTATTCCAATGCGCAGAGCCTATCAGGGATATAGGAACTACACTACATGGCGCCCAACGTTTGGTAAGGCACTAATTTAATGCTAGATACTGAAGTTACTCAGCTTTTCTCAGAGACTCCTACTCATAATACTCCATAAGACGTCTGGAGTGGGTAGGGATAATATCCGCCATAGCTGAGTAGAACAAAAATCCTATGTATTAGCTGTTTGGTTTGTTCAAGGTTGAAGGATACAGTGTTTCAAAATATTGTGCACCTTATCTTTGTTCCCTTGAAACTTGCTCTGCAATTTTCATTAAACAAATGTCCCAAAACAAGGATAATAACACCGGAACCGGTGGAGCTGTACCCGACGATGTCGCAGCAGCTTTTGATTATACAGGTTTTGATGAAACGGATGAAAATGCAAAAATCATCGCTCCAAATTTAAGGAGAGCCATCACTCTAAAACTTATAAAACATTGCCTAACACCAAGAGGTGGTAGAGCAGTTTTTGTGATAGAGGCACATGAATCTCACCAGACAGAGGTATTCTATTCATGGATACTTTTCCCAGAATCAAATCCATTAACTAAAACGTTTCACTTCTACAAAGAAGATGAACCACCTGAGGAATATATTCCTTTCGAGGATATTGAAATTCCACTCACATACCAAGAGCATGATCTCTGGTTTGAAGGCACCCTAAAACATTACAATCACATTACCAGGCTCGGTCCACTAGGTAGACCAGGTGCAACATGGCCGATTTTAGCTGGCTACACACCTCATCCGGACATTGAAGAAATGTCAGACGTAGAATTACTTGCTCAACTCAAGGAGTTAATCAAAATATATAGACAATTGGTTCAATATGTCATGCGGACTTTCACAGTCCAACAATTGCCATTCCAAGACAAACCTCTCACCAGGGGAATGTGCTAAATATCACACCACAGACTTGATATGCAGTCATGGGTAAAATGCCCACAAAACGTGAACAAATTCCGTTCTGGATAGCTCAAAAAATTACTCAAATCGAAGCGGTATTTCCTAATACCAGCCCTTATGAGAAACATAGAATTCTAACAATCTGTTTACCAATGAGGATCACACCACATCTGGAAGACTGCACCACTTAGGGCATAGTCTTTGTTGCTATCTACACTAAAACACATGGTGTTCCGTCTATGGCGGTAATACCTGATGTCCTGAAACAAATTCAAAACGAATACGGGGCAGAGCCTGCTCTGAATTTAGGTATGAAGTTACTGAAAAATTTCGACCAGGTCTCAACAATAATATTATCTAATATTAAAGGAGAAGCAGCATCAGTGGCGATCCGCCAGTAATTAAGGGAATTTGATGTAACAGAACAACCACAAGAACTAGCCAGAATAATTGAAAAATCCTATCAAGAATTAGGCCGAGACAGTTTGGGAGGGAAACCAGTTAAACCACAACTGTCTGAAAGTCCTGAAAAGGCCTTTACTAAAAAAAATCCTACCTCTTCTAAAAAGAAGTGGGAAAATAACAAACAACATTCAAAAGAGAAAGATTCTCAATCCCGAGGGAGGTCTCCTCAAAAGGAGCCCTCTGAAAGGAGGAATAACCTCAGGAATAGGGATAATTTGAGAAAACCTAACAGGCATCAAGATACTGATACACGTTCCTCTCGTACCTTTCAGATATCGTCACAGACATCCGAAAGAAGAGGATGGTCAGATCAAAACGAAGAACGCGTGAAGTCCAAAGACGATCAACACGTTCAGACAAACAAACCAAAACCTCCATTCTCCAAGAAAAAAGTAGCAGGTCTGGAGATCAGACATGCCGAGGATTCTGAGAACACAACTCAAGAATGGAGAATGGGCTCAGACAATGTTGGACAGCGCAGCAGAAGTTACAGTAGCTCGCCAGAACCTGAGGGACTTCTGGAGACAGTGGACCTGAATGAAGACATTCGAGTTGAAACTGCAGACACCAGGGTTAGTTCTCCACAAAGGTTATTTAAAATAACACTCCGGATGGAGGGAGACATACCAAGAAAAGTGAAAAAACTCTTTTGGGAGCGACTTTCAAAGGGTTATGATATACTTCTAGCAGAATGGGACTGGCCACCAGAATTTGTCAGAGAGTGCCCACATGGCGAAGACATCATTATCATCAACAACACAGGTGAGAAGAAGGGTCTAAGGGAAAATTATATTTAAAGACCTGCCCAAGTCCTAATCCCCTACTCTAAACTTATCAAACTACGAAAATGGACTGGGGGTCTAAAAGGAAGCACAATAGGTGATGTGTGTACCTGTAGAAGGATAACTATTCTATCATCCCTGGCAATCAGAGATTCGATCACCTACTGCGCCATTGCCTCTACAGCAGTTAGGGGATCGAATCTCTTCCGCCACCAGCTATGCATATTGTTAACCTTTTAGACTTTCCTGACCGATAACTGGTGTTTTCTTCTGTTCTAAGAGTTGAGGGGTAGGTCAGTGTGTATGTCATGGATACACACTGGGTATACCAGTTGATGACTAAAGATTCTGTACTTGGGGCAGGGTCGCTATTTCTTCTACATGATTGATGAAGTGCCCTTTTTCTCCCCTCCTTTTTCTGTAGAGCGGGGCCTCATCTCTACCAGAGGAAGGTTCCAGGGAGGTGAGGTTTGGGCCTTGATCATGCAGGGTAAGCAAAATATTGCAGTCCTAATGGGCATATTTTTATGTCTGTTGGTCTCACTATGTTTTAAGCACGGAGTATGATAATTGATTTATATCTCCATAGGTTATGATTACACCATGTAAATGAAGGTTTCGCACCAAGCGAGGTTGTATAGTTCTCCTTACTTTTGTGCTCTTATGTAAGAAGAGTTTTGGCAAATGTGCAGTAGCTATTAATAGGTCCTGAAGAAAGCCTGGATCATTTCCGATTAGGCTGAAACATGTTGACCATGTAGTAGGAGTTACCGTGTTTACTGCTATGAATCAATAGCGGGGACTCAAGCTAACTCCCCTTGTTTTACTAGGTGTGAGGAGAGAGATACTGTCTAGATGCTCTAGTCTTTCCACATAATCTTTTTAATGTTTATTGCACTGCATCACACTAGTTTTTTCCATCATTTTGTAACACTTTTTGGCATTTATTGTTTGCCTTGGTTTGGAATGGCACTCACTGAGAGCGTATGAGCTTGCCACAGAGGGAATCCTTATGATCAAGAGGTTGCCCTCTTGGAGGTGGCGGATAACCACATGATAACACTGACCAAGAGAGCTTGACACTTTAGCTCTACTATAAAGAAATAATTTGATGGGAATCCTGCTCAGCTCTGATTGCCAGGGATGATAGAATAGTTATCCTTCTACAGGTACACACATCACCTATTGTGCTTCCTTTTAGACCCCCAGTCCATTTTCGTAGTTTTAGAAGACATCATTATGCCAGCCTTCTCTAACCATGTTCAAATCATGTAGGATGGGATGAGGACTCACCTCACCATAAGATCCAGTTAAAAAATCAACCAACTGCACAAAGGCAGTACCCAGTTAAGCAAGAAGCTAAAAAACAGGTCAGGGAGATCTTAGATCAACTTGAATACCAAGGGGTGATTGAACCATACACCTCATCAATGAACAATCCTTTGTTTCCTGTTTCCAAACCAGACAATACAAATCGTCTAGTTTTGGATTACAGACACCTAAACTCTTGTTGTAAAACATTTGCAGTACAAAATGCACATAGTACAGCATTAATGAATAACATTGTGCGTAAAAAATATAAAACCACATTAGATATTTCTAACGGTTTCTTTTGTCAAAACAAAGCACCTGAAAGTAGGTATTTGACAGCTTTCTCAATAATGGGGACCCAGCGTCAATTCTGTCGTCTCCCTTAGGGATTCAAGAATAGTCCAGGGTTATTCTCGGCAAGGGTAACAGAGTTACTACAAATTTATGATGACAAGGCATTGTCATATGTCGATGATATCTATCTGACAGACGATGAACTGAACAGGCACTTGAACAGGGTGAATACCATTATACTGGGCTTCACCTCTGAAGGTTATAAATTCAATTTAAAAAAATCGAGAATTGCTCATCTCAACGTCCTTTTCCTAGGATATGAACTATCAAGTGAAGGAAAAAGTCTGGCAGCCAACTTTTTAGAAAAGTGTGCGCTGCTCCAAACTTCAAAAACAATGAAACACTTACAGTCGATTCTAGGTTTCCTAAATTTTGGAAGAACATACATTCTAAACTACGCAGAAGGGGTTAAACCTCTCTACAAATTGATCAAACATGATTTTAAAATCACACATTGGACACAGGAACACACAGATGTCCTGCGTTCACTTCAAGCTGACATGTTTGCAACAAAACATTTACAAACACGTGTAAATATACGCAACTTAGTGATCCGAATCATTCCGGGTCAATGCGGATTCACCTACTTAACTTTTAACGAAGGTGAAAAAGTACCAATTGCATACAAATCACATTTGTATACGCAAGCAGAAATTAAATTTACATCGGCAGAAAAAAATTTGACAGCAATTCAAACCGCTGTAGCAAAAGAGAGAGCCCTAGCACAGGAGAAATGCATTATGGTCGTAACCCCTGTACCAGCCTTAGAGGCAGTTACAAAAGCGAGTATGTTTTCCGAATGCAATAGCTTTACATCCAAGACGGATACAGTGGGTTAATTCTCTTACTGCAACTGATGTTGAATATGTTTTTGATCCTTATTTAAAATCACAAGCATTCCTGCAATACGAACACAAATTTCCTGTGCCTGCTGAAATTCTCCCTCTTGACCAGAACAAATTTATAATTTATACTGACGGATCTGCACAACCCGCTACGGGGGGTAAGCAAGCTTATAGTGCAGCATGCGCGATCGTTAAAGGTCGTATGCTCGATGGTAAATTTAGACCAATGGTCACAAAAACGAAATCTCTAGGAGATTGTACAGCTCAGCGAGCTGAACTACAAGCATTTAAAATGGCACTTGAAAATACGGATCGCGAATTCCTCACACTCATAGTGTTCAATTCTTTTTTTTGTGTTCAATCATACAATTAATATTTACAGAATTGACTTCAAAATGGTTTCAAAGATGCAAAAGGTGGCACAATCAAGCATAAAACGCTTTGGGAATAAGTAGGTCAGTTGCGAAACGGACTACAAAACACTCACGTGATACGCTGAGTCATCAACGTGATGGCGTTCACGTTGAAGGGAATTCATTGGCTGATGAAGCCGCGAAAGGGGCTGTGCAAACGGCTTCCGTAGCTGCAATCACTCATTCAAAAACGAAAATAGCCAGTGAAATAATACTGGCTGTCAATGCTTCAAGCAAAAGCAGCGGTGCAGCGTTACCTAAAAAATTTCCACTCAAATACTTATATATAATTGATGCGAACAATGTTCCGTTTGCTCGAATCCCTGGAGTGGGGAATAGGGTAATAGCAAACATGGAACATAGATTAGGACTAATCCTAGCAGCACATGAAGGGATCGCCTCTGCCCATGCAGGTGTTTCCGCCACAGTATCATTATTAAAACAAAGATACTGGTGGTTAGGCATTGGGAAACAGACCAGGAATTATGTTTTAGACTGCAAAATATGCCAGAAGATGAAAGTCTCTACTGTGAAACGTCCTGCGCAGACGCCCCTGTTAATTTCAGATAAACCATTAGCATGTGTTTACCTGGACCACTGCGGTCCCTTACAAAGGGATGGTAACTCTAAATATATCATGGTCGCAGTGGATTCGTGTTCAAGGTTCCATTGGATGTGGCCTCAGCGCTCGGCTGATGCTCGAACTGTTATAAAAGATTTGCAAGTCTTTATCTGCACATACGCAACTGGCACACTACATTCTGACCAGGGTCCTGCGTTTAGCTCTCGAGCTTACAAAGAAGCCATGGCCAGCTTGGGCGGAGCATTGCGGTATTCTTCTCCATTCCATCCTGTGGGAAATTCTATTGTGGAAAGAAAAAAAAGCGGGACATAAAGCAGTCTATAACAGCTAGGGTATTAGGTTTGGGTGATAGGTGGATCAAACATCTTTATGGGGTCCAACGCTCATTAAACAATTTGCCAAGAAGTTCTTTAGGGGGTGTCACTCCATATGAAGTCCTATTTGGAACTAGAATGTTGATTCCGGACCTTGACATGAAAGGCACAGTGGTGGAAAATAAAAAGTTTGATATCAAAGATCGTTTGGCTGTTTTACAGGACTTAAATGAACTAAGATCGAAACAAAGCAACGTGTTCCTGAAGCCAACCACCACTGGGGAAAAAACAACCGTCCCAGCAAGGTCTATCTGGATCCCAAAGCTTGGTGATCTATTCAGAGAAAAGATCGCGGACAAGAAGGAATTTGGGCCTTCTTACAGACAACCAGTACCTGTCCTAGCAATCCACGGATCGAGAACAATACTACTGCCGCCCCTTGCTGGTAAAAAGGAGAAGAGATTTGTGTCCATCAACCTGATCAAACCACACTATGTGGCCTATACTAAGCAGTAGGCCAAGTGGAGTCCGACAATGTAGCAGGCGCACTCCGCTAGCTACAATCCAAGAGGTTTAAACTGAGAGACTCATCACCTTTGAAGATTCTACAGGGAGAAATAGAGGACTAAGCAACAAAGCAATGGAACTCGTCCCTCTTGAGACCCAAATAACAGTTCATCCTGATGCACATGTCTACAATGAGGTAACAAGTGATCAACTGGTTCCAGCGATTTCAACTAATCCTGATGCAATTCCAACCATTGACAGAACTGCCTCTGGCTATTTCATGAACTTTGATACATTTTCTGAGGATCCCAGCGAACCTGAAACGACACCAGCACAAAGAACATTCAAAGAACAAGCAACATAGTTTTTTCATCTCCTGAAAAAGGCCTATCTGGTTTCACCATGGATTGAACTATGGATTGTTTTGGGAATATTCTTCTTTCTACTTTGGTTAGCTCTGGTAATAACTCTGGGTATGCTGATTAATGGAATATATATTCAAATGGACACAGCAAGAAAAAGAGTGAACTTACTTCTCCAGCCACACAAATCATCCCATCGTGAAGCACAAGACTTGTTAGCAGTGAACATCACAGCAGTTCCTATACCAGAGGGTATAGTTTGGGACAGAACTGAATATGACATTTTTGGCCCGTCCGAACATTTGAAGATTCCACACTTATTTAAAATTTCATTAAGTGACTTTATTACCTCTAGTACCTTTTCTGATGATTGGGACTTCGAGACTGTTAATAACATGATATCTGATCTAGACATGTCTGCAGTATTCACAAATCAGGAATATTTATAGGGTTCATCAGACTATGAAGAAATGTATTGTTATAATCATTATGGTCATCATTTCTTGCATAAAACTGCATCACCTAGAAATGTATTTATGTATAACCAATGGGAACATGGTCCTACACCTCCAAAGGATAGCTCAAAAACTTTTGCAATGAAATTTCCATATTTTTCAGGGTTCAATTTATCAAATCCAGAATCGTTTTATTTTAAGAATATGAACAAGACAGGAACGAAAAATATGTTAACCAATACAAAACAGATTTATTCTGCAGCCTTTATTGCCCAACTGTCTAGACAGGGTTTCGACTTTTGGAAAGACAACATTGAGACAAAATCTGTCTGGGGTACAAAAGATTGGCAAGTGCAGGGGGTAGAAGCTTTGTTTAGAGCCTATATCATCCCTGAGCAAATTATGTTTTTGAATGACGCTGTCCAACAAACATCTTGCCTTGGGTTAGCCAAGATCAAAGACATGAACACACCGACCATACCTGTACCTGCAAGTAATAGCACTACACGGGGGAGGTCGACATACATAATATTTTGCATCACAACAGATCAGATCCAGAATGGAAAAAATGGTTGCTCTGGCCCACAGACACAAACAACTGTCAAGATCGATTCCTGAACAAAACACAGGGTTTCACTATCAATAGGCCAGACCCACGCTATGTTCAAAGACAGCATCCAGGGGTAGTAACAACATACAGTGTAGGGAAACTCTGCCTTGATTGGCTACAGAAAGCTACACTGCAGGATGTAAAACAACACTTATCTTTACTTAAAGAAGGCGCTGACCTTAGGGAATTCTTGCTAGGACCGAGAAAACCGCTTCAAAAACGTTTCATATATGCTGGTATCTATGCTTCTTATAATGAAATATGGAAGATTACCCAAGCAGAGACTGCAGAACGAATACGAGAAATTGATCATATTAATTTAGAGAAATCTCTCTGTGGTAGACAATGGGTTAATAACTCTGTCGTCCAGAATTTATTCATTGGACAGCATTGTGTCTTCTGCCAGAGACATCATGGAACAAGACTTGGTCATGTTGCAACACCGTCAATCTCAATTACGTTCTATAATGCTATTAGGATGGACGCTCCAAAACTTGCGTTCAGGCTATGTGCCTTGGCGTTTAATCAACATTACGTCACTGTTTTCAGAATTCAATCTTACTGATAAACAGATCAGACTGGCGCAAAGGGGAGCAGACTATACGGTGCTGAGCACTGAAAAACTGGAAAAATAACCATTCACGGTGGCAGAAAAACCAGCTACTGAGTGGATCATACATGGTAAAATTACTCTGCCTGTTATAAATTTCCATTTTCAAAATTGCCTAAAACATATACCAGCAGGCAAATATGAAAGGTTGGGTAAAGAATACATCAAGACATCTTGGGATTTATCTTACACACATAGATGTTGGAGTGGGGGGGTGAAGTGTTTCTTAGCAGTACAAACTGTGAAAACGCACTAAGCGGTTCTCTCCTTTGTCAGGGTATTAATTTACACGGGGGCTGCGATGGTTCCACTACAAACTTATCCTGTCACCTGCAAGGCTCACCAGCTGCAGTGATTACTCCAATTTTTGGATTACTTTCAAATGGAAGTTAGCTCATGTTGAATGATCACAGCTGCTGTGGCATGTTGCCAGGTATCCCATATCTAGTAACGGTTACATCCAGGGTCACTTGCTGTATGCAATTCTTGTTTTCACAAATACAGACAGTCAGGGAGTCGCCACTATGGCCTTCACTGAACATCTCTTCTGTACGAATTGATACTCTAAGCAGAATGAAAGCCATTCTTTTACAACAAACTGTGCCACTGACCTCGGCCAAAGAAACCTATGATCTACAAGTCGCAAGGACTTCTGCCGAGATACATGCCCTTTTGAATACAAACTGCCCTACACATTTCTCAGAAATGTTGAAACGTATCTTAAACATGTCTGATACGAGTGGTATTGTACATGTATTTAAGACGGTGTGTTCAGGACTGTTAGCACCTTTTCAAACAGTCCTCCGGATAATTCCCAACTTTGGGCACTCTGTGTTTTGCGGACTGCCACTACTTTTTGGACTCGTTGCAGGGATCCTATTTTTGCTCCTACGGCTCCGATATGGCAAGCCAAATCATCAGCGTCACTTCGATCACCATAGAGAGAGCTCTATTGGAAATGAAGTGTCGTGAGCGCATCATCCAAATTTTGGGTTTACCTCGTCTACGAGAATTAAATACCACATGGTTTCTGTCATTCAGACCAATCTGGCAAGATTGCATCTTACCTGTTCTATGCTGCCTGGTTTGCGGTGAAGAATGCGTGCTAGACATCTGTCTAACACTCCCATCAGTCATGCCTACGGATATCGATACTCTGCTGGACCCGGTAACGGCCCATGCTGTGTGTTGTCCCCAGCGGCTATCAATCCTGATGACAGCATTCATCGAGATCTCACAGACGCAAATTGCTAATGCTGAGGTACGAGAGGAAACAACAGGCACGCAGATAACATCCGATATGAACATTGCTGATGCAACCAATGCTGACAGCGATGCTTCTCATCTATGTGCGGTTAGTCTTCTAAACGAGGTAATCCAACTTTCACCTACAACGGTAGACGACTTTTTGTCTATAGGGTTAGAAGATTTCATGTTTTCTCCACCCCCATATACTGCCTTTTGATTCAGCACAAAGTGTACCTGGTAGTTTCTGAATTTGGCCTTCATTTTTCAAAACAAAGACTAAACTTGGAACATTTTCCTATGATAATTTTTTTTCCACATTTGAATTTTTCTTTTTATGGCACAGTAATCTGCTTATAGTGGAGCTATTCATAGAGAACAGAATTAATTGATACACTTTCAGAGACAATATGTCACCTTGTCAATACCAATTGATTTTGTGTAACTTGGGCATGAAATGGTTTCGGCCTTTTTTCTTCTGTATTTACGAGCCATTTCATAATGTGTATATATATATGTATGTTCATTCATTTGGCATTCAATGTAAATATATGCTTGAAATGAAACATTGCTTTAATATGTACAGCACCAATGCATTTTTAGGCATGTCACACAGTTTTAATGCATTTTACAATGTATTTTTACACATGCTCTTAGCCATCCATATGTAGCTATATTTTAGATATGTTTAGCATGTTTAGGATTTAGTAATGTTGTTCATATGAAAGTGGAGTGGGTGTTGCGTGTCGATTTAGATACCATATATAGGTTTCCTGATTTATGTCCTTATATAGGCACAATTCGCATTGCCCATATTTAGGCATAGAAATCCTACCCTTATTTAGGCATTATCAATGCTAACCAAATACAGGCATGACCACCTACATCCGTTCATCTACGTCACAATGAGTTCTTGGAAAACGAGACTCTTAAGTCTTTAGGACTTCCCCTTGCTTGGATATTGATTTCTCCAAGAACTCTTTTGTTATGCATGAACATCTATTCCTTAGGGGTTCATTCATGACGTTCTTCTGCCGGACTTTTACGTCAATACTGGCATTCCTAAACACCTTCAAGGTATAAATATACCTTCACTTACCATGGCAAACCACGGTTCGGCTGCCTACTTGCACGACGCGGCTCGCCACAGCAAGTTCGGAAGGAAGTCAAGTCCCTGCCTGACGCACTGACCAGAAGCTGTCATCCTCCTCGCAGATAATCCAGCTCTAGTGTTTCTGACTCCCCTTGCGGGGTGTTGGAGATCGAGACTCATAAGGAGATTCTAACCTCACTCATTCTAAGGTATGGAGCGGACTAGAACCTAGAGGGACTTTTGGCAAATCTTGGCAACTATAGCTAAACTAGACTATAGGCAAACAGCACCTACTTCTTACCTTGTACTACACTTAGGTTAGGTACACTGGGGTAGAACTAGCTAGAAGCATCAGATGAGTATTAACATTTTAGCCTGTGTTATTTATGTATGTATTTTTATGAATATCTGTCATAGCTACAAACCATGCTATTGCAGTATTATTTTATCTTACTGCTAACGCTGTACATATTTTACTTCGCATTCTGTCTTACGATTGTAGCAGTTCATATCTCTTGCACGAGAAATAAGACTGTTCAATAAACCCTTATTATTGTCAACGCCCGTCTATCTATTTCTGTGTAACTCTGTAGAAACGAAGCATGCACGATTGACTGAGTGAAACTGCTATCTATTGTTTCCACGATTCTGAAATTGTTCCGATTCTAAGGGAAACAAAGTTGTCATGTTTATGCGGTTGTCAGAAACTAATTCCTTCTTGTTTATTCGAGAAGTTTCTAGTGACCTCTGAGTTAGCTGGCACACACAAGTAATCAAGTTTAATGTACTCGATAGAGACATACTGACCTCAGTCCTATGTCAAAACTATAGTGTATATTATTCCAATGCTCAGAGCCTATCAAGGATATAGGAACTACACTACAGGACCTTTAATAGGAAACTACTGGCTACAGAAGGGTCCATAGGACACATTAGAGGGTGGACCCGACACGTTTTTGACATGAATGGATACAGCTCATCCAGGGAAATCATGTGGGATACCTTCAAGGCGGTGTTAAGGTTTGTAGGTTACCACAGGAAAAAACAGAGGTTAGAAATACAACTACTGGAAGAATTATCCAAGGGTGAGCTGGAACATACAGAAGCTATTGCGTTGAAACAGGAGGAGCGACAAACCCAAATAGGGCTTGAAGTGCTAAGAATACAGGCAAAAATCAACGGGTTATTTAGTAAATCAGTGGCCGAAGTATACCAGACACATGCTCGAGATACCTATGAGTATGGGGAGGCCACTGGAAAAGATTTGGCACTTCGTCTCAGACAAAGGTCAGTGGCAAATAGTATTGTGAGGCTCAAAGGGAAGAACGGGATTGTGGCGACCGAACCCCAAATTCTTGAAATATTTGCAGAATTTTATCGTGAATTGTATAGATCCAGACATGATACACCATTGGTTTCACGTAGTGAATCCAAAATAAGCATTCCTACAATCCAGGAACTAGAGGCAGACATGATCATTAGTGGAGTTACGGACGCTCTTCCGGGGATGGCTTCAGGTAAGGCAGCAGGCCCGGACGGTATTCTGTTGGAATCTACAAGGTCCTGCAGTCAGAACTAGCTCCCCTCCTTCTGGATCTCTTCCTGGCTGTGCAGCAGAAAGGCATACCACCTCAGTCTTGGCAAGAAACTAATATTGTTCTGTTTTTGAAGAAAAGGAAAATGGCAGAAGATCCGGCGTCTTATAGACCTATTACTTTGATAAATGCCGATGAGAAATTATATTCAAAAATCATAGTGCAGAGATTAGCTAGAATTATCACCCCGCTGGTAAGTCCGTGGCAACACGGTTTCATACCAGGGAGAGGGACCATAGATCATATCCGCCGGACAATCTCTTTGTTCGATATAGCGGAAGCCTCAGGGGAGCAGATGTCCTTAATCTTGCTTGATGCACAAAAAGCCTTTGATCAAGTGGAATGGGCATATCTCTGGGGCAATTTTAGAAGCAACGGTTTTGGACCACGTATTATAACATCCCTAAGAGCTATGTATGTGCAATCTTTCGCAAAAACCCAACTGATGGGCAGAGAAACAGGCACAATCTCAATAGCTCTGGGTACAAGACAGGTCTGCCCTTACTCCCCTATCCTTTTCGCATTATACATTGATCCATTAATAAGAGCCATTAATAAGAGCAATATTACAAGACCAAATAATTAAACCATTTGTGGTCAGGGGGTTTAAAACTAAGGTGTTAGCTTATGCTAACGATATAGCTGTCATCACCCCTGACTCAATTGGTGCAATAGCAAGAATTGAAGTCTTGGCCTCCGAATTTGGCAGGGAGTCTGGGTATGCCCTGAACACTGATAAGACTAGGATTGTGTGCACTAAAAACATCGTATGTCAGGACCCACTTAAGACCGACTCCACCACATATCTCGGGGTAAATATTGACGCGGAAGCGGGATTAATATGGGACCTGAACGAGGCTCCTATATTAGCGAAGATAGGCATAGATTTGAGAAGAATGGATAAATTACATCTTTCCATTATAGGAAGAAGTATCGTGATTAAAATGTCAATGTTTCCCAAAATCTTATATCAATTTCGTAGTATTCCGCTGGAACCGACAAAAGCTATCTTTAAGAGTTTAAATGGGATGTTCTCTCAATTCATTTGGAACTATGGGAAGATTAGGAGATCTACAACCTTCTTGACATCATCTCAAGATAGGGGGGGCTGACAGTCCCAAACCTTCTATATTATTATTGGGCCATAACAATGCAACAAATGGTGATATTGTTCAAACTTAAGGCAGAAACAACTCCGGGTGGACAGGATGTAAACCCACCTACCATATTCGAGTTAGCTATTGGTGGCGCAGCATCTGGGATACTATTGAGGCAGTTGGAGGGGAGTTACTATAAAAAAACACGCTTTAAGCCCCTGAGAGCGGCCTGGAATGTTTGGCATAAAGTGTGGAAGCACTTAAAAATCCCTAAACTTCAGAAATATCTAGCATTGTGGCGCTCACCAGTCTTTCCTGCCCCATTATATGACTCACTGGGTAAAAAATGGGAACAAGCTGGAATAAATAGTATAGGTGATATACTTGATATAAATGGAATCATATCTTGTACAGAATTACAGCAGAGATATGTTTTGGACTCCAATGCGTTTTTTAAGTATGTCCAAATTCGGGAGACAATTAAATGTATCATCCCGTAGATTATGAATCAGAGAAGAATATATCTGTTAGAGTGTTTGGCATATAAACAACCGAGTATTAACAAATGATATGCTATTCTGATGGGGACCAGTGTGGATGATATTCCCAGAATTGAAACTGTCTGGGCAGATAAATTAGGGAATCCTGATGTTGATTTAAGCAGATCATTAGCATTGTCTAAGAGGTTTTTTTATCTGCCAATCTTAAAGCCCAACATTATAAAACAGTTTTTAGTTTATATTATACACCTGCAGGTATTTGCTTGGGTTAAAAGGGATAACGATCACTGTCCAAGGTGTGCACAGGGACCCGCAGACATAATGCATATGTTTTCTGATTGTGTTAAACTGAATGAACTAAAACTGGGAATTGAAACTTTTTTGTTTGAAATTTTATCTCGGGTGGTGCTTCTTTCCTCAACCTAGATGTTATTAGGGTGTGATGAGTCGTTACAACTGGATTCAACACAAATTGGCTTTTGTTTTATGGTAACTGCAATCGTGCATATTCTGATCGCATCAAAATGGAAAGACATGGATCCCCCGACATACCAGGCTTGGTATGCAAGACTTTTTCATGTATTTAATCTGGAGATGGGTTTGTATAAATGCAAAGGCCGAAGAGCAAAGGAAAGGGGCATTCAAGTTTGGAAACCGCTCATGGAATTATAGAATGTACTCTAGGGTGCCGATCACGATCCGGTAAAAAATTCCCCCGTGCGACTCGTATCGGGTCTTTTTACCGTACGAATCGTACAAGTGCCGTACGAACTGGCAATCACGATTCGCATGGTAAAAAGTCCATACGAACCGCACTGGGAATCATTCCCCACATGTCCTCGGGTCGGAAAATGTGTCCGACACGTCCTCGGACGATTTACCTTACAAACGTGAAAAGCAAAGTCCGACCGAGGAATCACGATCCATCCCGTGCGTCCGAGCGTACAACCGTATGGAAAAAACACCGTCCGCACCGAACACCTATAGCAACCATGGAGACATGTGCCCGCATACGCGCCCAACACTCCCCCCAGCCCCCGTACGTCCGACACGTACCCCCCATATATGTATACCCCCACCCGTCTAGGTACACCCCAGTACGTTCCAGTCGTACCCCCACCCCAGTACGTGTCGTACCACCGTCAATGTACACCCCCCCACCCCTGTACGTGTCGTACCACCGTCTATGTACACCCCAGTACGTTCCAGTCGTACCCCCACCCCAGTACGTGTCGTACCACCGTGAATCTACACCCCAGTACGTTCGAGCCCCACCCCCACCCCAGTACGTGTCATACCCCCCGTGTACCTACACCCCAGTACGTTCCAGTCGTACCCCCACCCCAGTACGTGTCGTACCACCGTGAACCTACACCCCAGTACGTTCGAGCCCCACCCCCACCCCAGTACGTGTCATACCCCCGTGTACCTACACCCCAGTACGTTCCAGTCGTACCCCCACCCCAGTACGTGTCATACCCCCCGTGTACCTACACCCCAGTACGTTCCAGTCGTACCCCCACCCCAGTACGTGTCGTACCACCGTGAACCTACACCCCAGTACGTTCGAGCCCCACCCCCACCCCAGTACGTGTCATACCCCCCGTGTACCTACACCCCAGTACGTTCCAGTCGTACCCCCACCCCAGTACGTGTCATACCCCCCGTGTACCTACACCCCAGTACGTTCCAGTCGTACCCCCACCCCAGTACGTGTTGTACCACCGTGAACCTACACCCCAGTACGTTCGAGCCCCACCCCCACCCCAGTACGTGTCATACCCCCGTGTACCTACACCCCAGTACGTTCCAGTCGTACCCCCACCCCAGTACGTGTCGTACCCCCCGTGTACCTACACCCCAGTACGTTCGAGCCCCACCCCCACCCCAGTACGTGTCATACCCCCCGTGTACCTACACCCCAGTACGTTCCAGTCGTACCCCCACCCCAGTACGTGTCATACCCCCCGTGTACCTACACCCCAGTACGTTCCAGTCGTACCCCCACCCCAGTACGTGTCGTACCACCGTGAACCTACACCCCAGTACGTTCGAGCCCCACCCCCACCCCAGTACGTGTCATACCCCCCGTGTACCTACACCCCAGTACGTTCCAGTCGTACCCCCACCCCAGTACGTGTCGTACCCCCCGTGTACCTACACCCCAGTACGTTCGAGCCCCACCCCCACCCCAGTACGTGTCATACCCCCCGTGTACCTACACCCCAGTACGTTCCAGACGTACCCCCACCCCAGTACGTGTCGTACCCCCCGTGTACCTACACCCCAGTACGTTCCAGTCGTACCCCCACCCCAGTACGTGTCGTACCCCCCGTGTACCTACACCCCAGTACGTTCCAGTCGTACCCCCACCCCAGTACGTGTCGTACCACCGTCAATGTACACCCCCCACCCCTGTACGTGTCGTACCACCGTCTATGTACACCCCAGTACATTCCAGTCGTACCCCCACCCCAGTACGTGTCATACCCCCCGTGTACCTACACCCCAGTACGTTCCAGTCGTACCCCCACCCCAGTACGTGTCGTACCCCCGTGTACCTACACCCCAGTACGTTCCAGTCGTACCCCCACCCCAGTACGTGTCGTACCCCCCGTGTACCTACACCCCAGTACGTTCCAGTCGTACCCCCACCCCAGTACGTGTCATAGCCCCGTCTACCTACACCCCAGTACGTTCCAGTCGTACCCCCACCCCAGTACGTGTCGTACCACCGTCAATGTACACCCCCCCACCCCTGTACGTGTCGTACCACCGTCTATGTACACCCCAGTAGTTCCTGTCGCACCCCAAACACAACCTCCTAAGTACGGAGCGCACCCCATGCCCCAACATCACAACCGCATGTACGAGTCGTACAAAGCCACACACAAGGACATCATCGTACAACCAAATGGCCCATGTACACACCGTACACACGCTCAAAACGCACGTACACAACCAGGACAAAACAAAACAACACAAGAATACACCATTCGAAAGGCACAAAGCCACTAAACATGGCCAACAACCACTAAAATAACACAATCACTGACCTGCAACTGCCAAAAACAAACAGAGGCCCAATACACCACCACTCCTTATAACACACCCACCCAAACTTCAAACACTGCCACACCCACCCATGGACCAATAAAAAGGGCCCACACACACAAACCATGAGCCTTTGCAACAGACTCACTGCTGCCAGACACCACAGAACCAGACTACAAGCCACACCACACCTTACACTTGCACACCTTCACACGACCACCCTCACAAACACCCTCTCATCACATTCACACACACACACAACCATCCACACCCCCCCCAACATCCACACACCCCCCACACCCACACCATCCCCACCCACACCCCTCACCATGCCCACTACCAAGAATCCAAAGTTCAGTCACCGAGAGTTGGAGGTCCTTGTTGATCAAATCCTCAGAGTCGAGCCACAGATCTTTGGAACATTGGTCAGAAGCACCAGCCTGGCAGCCAAAACAGCCATGTGGCAGACCATCGTCGATGCTGTGAATGCCGTTGCGGACACCAGGAGGACCAAGCAGGATTGCCAGAACAGGTGGTACGATCTGCGGAGGAGGGTCAGAGCCAAGAGGCAGGAGGAACACGACCAGGCCAACGCCACCGGAGGAGGGCCCTCCCGCAGAGCCGTACAGTACCATCCCTGGGAGGAGAGGGTGATGGCCATACTGCCGGTGGAGGCAGTTGAAGGATTAGAAGGACTCCGAGACCCGGGTGAGTACACAAACAACGCACCTCACATGGGGGGAACTGCAACCACAACCAAAATTACTAACAGGCACGCAACCACCACAAGCCATCGCATGACTCAACCACACTCCATGAGCAGGCACATGCCACTGCTGCCACCATGCCCCATGCACCCAGCTGGACAATGTCAAGTCACAGGCCACAGAAGACAACAACACATGACACGGTAACCCGGATGGCGGGAGGCTGGGCACCAAAAATCACATAGTGCGACTCCAAAGCAGACAACAATGCCCTCTGCCCATATGGCCTAGGTCACAGCCAGACAAACAGTGTGTCCCAACACAGGAATGACTTGCCAGCAAATGGCGGACGCCTTGCATCAACACATGGGGGTGAAGGCACTGGTTTGCACATGACGGCAGCTAATGAACAGCCAACATTGTGAAAGAGTGGCAGCACACACCACCACAGCAGCAGCGCACAGACACACATCACACCAAATGGGTGCCTGGAGATCAGAAACAAACTCACATCAACAAGCCAAGGGCCACTCAAAGATCTGCTAACAGTCTGTGCCCAGGAAGCTGGGCCGAGGTGACAGAGGGGGACACACAGAGGGAGGGAAAGGGGGACAGAGAAGGAGGGAGAGGGGGACAGAGAGGGAGGGAGACGGACAGAGGGAGGAGGCTGACACACAGAGGGAGGGAGAGGGGGACAGAGAAGGAGGGAGAGGGGGACAGAGAGGGATGGAGACGGACAGAGGGAGGAGGCTGACACACAGAGGGAGGGAGAGGGGGACAGAGAGGGAGGGAGAGGGGGACAGAGAGGGAGGGAGACACAGGAAGACGGACAGAGGGAGGAGGCTGACACACAGAGGGAGGGAGAGGGGGACAGAGAGGGAGGGAGAGGGGGACAGAGAGGGAGGGAGACACAGGAAGACGGACAGAGGGAGGAGGCTGACACACAGAGGGAGGGAGAGGGGGACAGAGAGGGAGGGAGAGGGGGACAGAGAGGGAGGGAGACACAGGAAGACGGACAGAGGGAGGAGGCTGACACACAGAGGGAGGGAGAGGGGGACAGAGAGGGAGGGTGACACAGGAAGACGGACAGAGGGAGGAGGCTGACACACAGAGGGAGGGAGAGGGGGACAGAGAGGGAGGGAGAGGGGGACAGAGAGGGAGGGAGAGGGGGACAGAGAAGGAGGGAGACACAGGGAGAGCAAATCAGTCCTTTGGTGTGTGGGAATGTCTGCTCGTCAGCAGGTGGACTGCGTGCATGTAGACAAGGGTGGCCAGTGCCAGAACCCCCCCTCTTCATCATGGCAAAACGCAGGGCCATGTCACAACCTGTACACGAGCACAAGGACAGCTACCTGCATCATATAAGTGTGTGGATCCACTCCATGTGCACATGTACAGTGCTACAAGGAAGGCGCAAATGCATGGCTCGCCACACCTGCACACTCCACTGCTGACTGCAGTCACACTTGACGCAGCAAGTAAGACTGTGCCACACATAGTTAAAGGGGCCAAATTGGTGCCCAAGGGACACACCCATGCACAAGTGCACTGTGAGTGGAATGCAAGACAGATCCTAATTCCAAGAGGAAATGTGCCAACTTTGAAACGGATGAAACATGGATGTTGCATGGACCAAAATTAACATTGTCTCTCTCACACACAGGTCAACGTCGTGCTGCACCCCCCAACACTGGGGGGGAACACTCACAGGACCCGGATCTGCAGGAGACCGATCCCACCGGCAGCGACCACTCTCACCACTCTGCGGACGACCCCGACCGACCTGGCCCCTCTGGTGTCCAACCACCTGCAGCACCTGCGTCAGGTACAACCGTGCCAACCACCACCCCCACTCCTGCCACATCCCAGGAGACACCCAGGATCCCTGCCCCAACACCACAATGCAGCCAGGCTCGCCAGGAGGGACACGGTGTCCCGGGCACCCAGGAGGAGGCAGGCGACAACGCCAATGCCCCCCCCAGGGGTCCCGGAGACCCGATGTGCCCACAAGTGCAGGCCAGGCGCAAGTGGGCAGGGGTGGTGGGAGTGGAGGACGGCGGAGGCGCGAGCCTGACCAGTTGGCTGGGGATCCGGTATTTTCCCATGTCCGTAACATCCTGGACTCATACCGGCAGGACACCACGGGCATGGCCCAGGATGTGTCCGTCCTCGAGGGGATCAAGGTCCAGCAGGCCCAGCAACATGCGGAGCTAATAGCCTGTCTACTGGTACACCAACGGAGGATGGAGGACAGACAGGCTGAGCAAGTGACGGCGTTCCAGGGGATTCACGCTACACTCCGTCGGATGGCCGACACCATGGCCGACCCTCCCTGTGCCAGAAGGCGGAGAACATCACCACCCACAGGGAGGGATCAGGAGGAGGAGGAAGAAACATCCGACGGAGCATCCCAGACGTCGTCACGGCCTGCTGGTGATGTTCCCCGCAGGAGGCCGGGTCGTCCACGGAAAGGACCGTGAGGGTGGCTGCTACATCACCATCTCCCAGGACACCTGGCCTGGCACCTGGCCCACTGGAGCAACAGCATCACAGCATCAAGAGACATTCTCTGCCACATGGCCCTGCTGGTCACTGGCTGACCAATGTTGACAAAGACTGTGGCATGGACTCTGAGGATTTCCAATGGCAAGGACACCAACTCCCCTACTGAACTTTGGATTCCCTAATCCCGGAAAGCCCCTCACTTTGTCCCCCCCCCCCAATAATAAATCACACTATTAAGAGTAGATGCCTGCTGGTACATGCCTGAGTCATCTGTTCTCTTCAACCATCCACACCCTGGGGCCTGAGTCTGGCACAGGACACATGGGTCACAGTTTATTAGGCAAGACAGACATGGAGCACCATACACACCCGTGATGGGCCCAACCAGCTGAGGGGGTGGCCGAACAACCGTGCTGACAGACACATTGAGTACAGCAACAGTCATGCGCAGAGGTCAGGGATCCTGGCCAGTGTCCTGGGGGGCACCCAGGTATGTGTAGACAGGTGGCAGAACCATGTCCTGCAAGCTTGAGTCCGGTGGATGCAGAGAATGGGGTCATGGACAACGTTGGATGCATGGGGATGGCACATGTCACAATACCCACACAGTCATGGACATCATGCCCAATACACAGTCTCAGCACACACACACAGCTTGCATCTTGCCACTCGACACATTGACACATAGCCACAATCAGGGAATACCATGCCAGACATGCAGGATGCACCGTGCCAACACACCAGCATTGACTGAGAAGAGGCACCCTGGAGGCATAGGGACACCTTTATTAGTCATGTTTTTGGGATTGCAGAGGCAACTTGGAGTACACATGAACACATCATGTGGAGTAACATGTGGGTCCAACACTGGCACCCCCCTTCTGCAGCACAAATGCGTGATAGCCATGGTACTGGCACACAAGCGTCGGCTAACAGCTAAATACCCACAGCTGCACACGGAGAGCCTGCCATACACCATAGATCCGCTGATGTGGAAGTCCCACGCCATGTCAAGCCAATGTTAACCGTATGTGTCCGAGGGCAGTGTCACACACATTGATGCCATCATCACAATCCACTATCCCATCACTGATGACTGACAACCAGGCAGCCCATCTATTCAGGTGTACCCAGCTGCATGTCGTGTCCCATGGGGATGCCACATGTCTGCAGAGGAACCAAACCCCGACCGGGGCAGTGTGCACACATCGTGAACAACTGCCACACCCAATACACCCCAGATGCATCCCTTACCCCATGGAGACTTCCAAACGTGTCCGTGCCTGTAACGCTGAGTCAGCCCACGATGCCATGTCCATGAGGAATAGCAGTGCCACAACAATGCAACCAGAAGATGGCATGCGCAGGTACCTGGGGAAGAGAGACACACAAGAAGTCAGCCACAAAAAGCACAGCCACTTGCATGTCCTTTGACTCGACACATGTATGGATGACAACATGCTAGGTCACAATTATGAGTGGGGAAATACTACCATCACTGCCACCATCACTCCAGTGACACACCCACACACACCTCTGACTCACGTGCCATACATGCAGGTGGAGACACACATCACAACACATGCCACACGGGGACCAAGGCGTGCACACTCAGACACTGGTACTCACCACTAAGCAAAGAAGTCGCGTATGAGCCGAGTCCGGATGTCCTCTTGCGGCTCCACATCATCCACATCACTAGCCCCATTGCCAAGCCCTTCGTCCTCCACGGGTGGATGGTCCTCGTCATGTTGATTCAGGATGAGTGGCACAGCTCTTTCAACTGCCATGTTGTGCAGCATGCAGCAGACCATGAAGATCTTGCAGACCTTTGCCGGGGCATAAGGGAGTGCGCCGCCGGTCTTGTGGAGGCACCGGAATCGGCTCTTCAGCATGCCAAACGTCCTCTCTATCACTCGCCTTGTCCGGCCATGGGCGGTGTTGTAGCGGAGCTGGGCCGGCGTGATGGGGTTGCGGAGAGGTGTGAGCAGCCAAGGCATGTTGGGATAGCCAGCGTCCCCTACATGGAAAGCACATGGATATCGTTAGAACTGGCGAAGCGGTCGTGCTGCTCGGCCAAACAGAATACAGGACAGACAGACTGTACCCACCAACAACACATGCCCGTTCGTTGCGCAGCTGCATCATCATATCAGGCATCCCGCTACGCCGCATGATGTAGGCATTGTGTGCTGATCCTGGGAAACGAGCACAGACATGTGAAATCACCATGTTGGACAGACACACCACAAGGGCATTGATGGAGTGGTAGTGCTTCCGATTTCGGTACGCCACCTCCCGTGCGTGTGGTGGTACCAAAGCTACATGTGTCCCATCTATGGACCCAATGACATGGGGCATCCCTCCCAGGGCATAGAATCCACGCTTGACCTCTGTCATCTGTTCAGGGGTTGGGAACTTGATGAAGTCATCCAGGTGAATCAACATGGCCTCTAAGAAATCATGCAGCACACCGCTGAACATGCTCTGGGACATGCCACCAACATGAGCTATGGTATATTGAAAGGTACCCGTGGCAAGGAAATGTAGGGCAGCCATTACCTTCAGCTGGGGTGTCAGTGCCGTGGGATACCTGTGCAGCGGTTGCAGGTGTGGTGTCAGTCTCGCTGTCAACTCCAGAATCAACGGTTGGGTGAAGCGGTAGAGCCGGATGCTGTCATTCTCCTGCATGGCAGCCAAGTCTGGAATTATCCGGGCAAGAGGCGGTGCTCTGCAGTAATGAGGAAGTGACAAGGAAGAGTGAGTGCACTACGACAACAATTCATATGTACTGAGCACATGTTAATCTGTCAATACACATATGCTACATATGGAGTCAGGTATGTGCTACATGCCCAGGACACGTATGGATGCAAGGTGACACTCCTTCAAAGACCCAGCTACACAAGGTGATTGAGAACCTCCCCATGCCACGCCATGGGAATAGCTGTGTCCCAGTGCAAGTGAACAGCCCGACGCAAGACAGGAGTGACATACACCCACACATCAGCAGAAGTGGGATGCCGATTGCAGAGACTGGTAGCGGAACACTGGAGCCACAGGTCACATGACATTACACTAGTCCAGCCCACACACCTTGCCATGAAGGTGCACATGTCATGACTCACCACACATTCCTTGTGAGGATGCTGACATGGCCTTGTCACGCTACTCCGTGTCCCATGCATACATGTGCACCTCACATCCGATAACACATGTGGCATGGTGTGCGGAACAGTGTGCAATGACAGTCTACACACAGACACATGTTGGTTGCTGCAACGGCTGCAGCTTTTGAGGGTGCTACAACATCAACCTGATGTAAATCCCGGACACATAAATGACATAGTCACATTGTGCACTGTGGGTAGTGACAAGTCATGTGTCATGACCCCTGTACCGGGCATCATGGGACACTTCCGTGTGTTGGTGTCCGTGCCATGCCAGTGACGCTCACCCCAAGTGCGCAGTCCGACATGCACACATGTCAAAGGAGTCAAGGGCATGCCTGGCACACATTGCACCCTCACACAGTACACCTGTACACATCTCATCATACATCTGGTGCCTTCTCCACTCAGGAGGCATGTTCCACATCACAGCCTGTCACACCTGTGCCCCACACATGTAGTAATGCACAGACGATGCCTTGATGTCCATTCCTGGACAAGTATGTCCATCCATGGACAAGTATGTCCGCCCTATTCCTACCTGTGTGTCGCCTATCACTACAGTGATGTGTAAAAACCGCCGTACTGCTGCTAAGAGGGCCTGTGTATGTTCCCAAATCACTGTGGGAGTGCTGCCGTATGTGTACCCATCGTGATGGCGAGCGTACAGGCATTTGTACGGTCCGTACCACTACGAGTACGCATACGCGTGCAGACCCATAGTGATAGGGCCGTACACACGCATGTACGCTCACTATCACTATGGGTCTGCACGCGTATGCGTACCCGTAGTGGTACGGACCGTACACACGCATGTACGCTCACTATCACTATGGGTCTGCACGCGTATGCGTACCCGTAGTGGTACGGACCGTACACACGCATGTACGCTCACTATCACTATGGGTCTGCACGCGTATGCGTACCCGTAGTGGGACGGACCGTACACTCGCATGTACGCTCACTATCACTACGAGTACGCATACGCGTGCAGACCCATAGTGATAGTGAGCGTACATGCGTGTGTACGGTCCGTACCACTACGGGTACGCATACGCGTGCAGACCCATAGTGATAGTGAGCGTACATGCGTGTGTACGGTCCGTACCACTACGGGTACGCATACGCGTGCAGACCCATAGTGATAGTGAGCGTACATGCGTGTGTACGGTCCGTACCACTACGGGTACGCATACGCGTGCAGACCCATAGTGATAGTGAACGTAGGCATGCATGTACGGGCCGTTGCCATGCATTTGGGGTGCCCTAGGGCCCCGAAACGCACCGTACCTGTGTGTGATTCTCCAAATTACATAGGGGACAAGTATTAAGGCCTACATGCATGCTGGTTGTCATGGAGACCAAGTTCAAATTTCGAAATTGTTCTGGAAGGTGCACAGCAGAAGTCAGTTGGAATTCTTCTACTTTGTTGCAATGTGTTTGTGGGGCTGACATCATGCAGGAGAATGAAACCGATAGAGAACCCACAGACTGCTAGGTTTGAAGGGATTGGTGGAAACATAGGATGCAAATGTGAGTGACCAATCACTCTGTACTCCTGTGCATGAGACTGGGCAGAAGGGCACATATAAGGAAGCCAGGTCCCATGTGGGAGTACTTGCCTGCACATCTTTGCATTTGTCGACCAAGCTGCTGCTACTGATTCCCTGGAACCATGTCAAGGGCTGTGGAGAGGACACAGCCATTCACCCTGGAGGAGAACATGGCTCTGCTGGATGTGATCCTCCCACAGTACTCCATGCTGTATGGGCGACCAGGGTATCAGGTGAGTGCATAGGCCACTGCCACAGACTGTCCCTATGTTGTGACTGTGACTTCAGGCATTGTGTCCTGGTGTGACACACATGCCATGTACTGTAGGGGGGGTCCCGGGGGGGATGCCTGATGTCTCCCAGCAGTGCCCTGATACAGGAGGGGTGTGTGCCTATCACTACCAGCAGTGCCCTGAGACAGGAGGGGTGTGTGCCTATCACTACCAGCAGTGCCCTGAGACAGGAGGGGTGTGTGCCTATCACTACCAGCAGTGCCCTGAGACAGGAGGGGTGTGTGCCTATCACTACCAGCAGTGCCCTGATACAGGAGGGGTGTGTGCCTATCACTACCAGCAGTGCCCTGATACAGGAGGGGTGTGTGCCTATCACTACCAGCAGTGCCCTGAGACAGGAGGGGTGGGTGTGGAGTCCTCCCAGCAGTGCCCTGAGACAGGAGGGGTGGGTGTGGAGTCCTCCCAGCAGTGCCCTGAGACAGGAGGGGTGGGTGTGGAGTCCTCCCAGCAGTGCCCTGAGACAGGAGGGGTGGGTGTGGAGTCCTCCCAGCAGTGCCCTGAGACAGGAGGGGTGGGTGTGGAGTCCTCACAGCAGTGCCCTGAGACAGGAGGGGTGGGTGTGGAGTCCTCACAGCAGTGCCCTGAGACAGGAGGGGTGTGTGCCTATCACTACCAGCAGTGCCCTGAGACAGGAGGGGTGTGTGCCTCTCACTACCAGCAGTGCCCTGAGACAGGAGGGGTGGGTGTGATGCACAGTGTGAGCCTTGATCATTGATTGTGACATTGCCATCATTCCACCTGTGTACCCACTATGGCACGTACTGCCTTTTCCCTCACCAGAGGATGATGTCCCTATGACAAAGGTGCAATGCGTTGGCTGCATGACATGCCTTGTTGTAACCAGCTATTTTGTTCTCATATGTCTCTCTGTGACATGTGGCTGGTGTATTGATGTGGTGTCACTTGTTCTTCCTCACAGGTAGGCGCCACTGCCAAGGAGCAGATCTGGCTGACCGCCGTCAGTGCCGTGAGGGGTGTGGATGGTCGGAGGCGGAGCCTGTCCCAGGTGAGGAAACGCTGGCAGGATATCCGGTGCTGGACGCGGAGGATTGCACGGCTCCTGCTGGGGGACTCACCTGAGAGCCACAAGAACCGCGGCCGCCGCCGTCTGAGCCACCTCCACAGGCGTGTGCTGCCGGTGGTCTTTCCAGACCTGGAGAGGCGCTTACAGGCGATGCAGCAGCCGGAAGGGGGTAGGTACATGTGCGTTTGTTGTGTGTCACCGGCATTTGTAAGGGCACAGTGGCATGAATTCACTGGCAGGGTTTAAAGGTGCTGTGCAGATCCAGTTTGCCCCAGTATAGCGCTGCGCCCCTGCCACCCTTCCCCTCCTTGCAATGTGTTCCCTGGTCTGTGTGTAGTCACTCCTTCACAAGGTAATGTAGGCTGGCGCTTTGTCCACGAGAACAATGACTGTAGCATCATGTCTGGGGGTGGTGTGTAACAGGTTGTGGGACCTTGCCTGTGCACTGTCAAGTTCACTGCATGTGGGTTCCATGTCAGTTGGCACTGATGCTGACTCCAGACATGGGAGTTGGTCTCTCATGTGTCATGCCTCACAGCGCGCATGTCCTATGTAGTGGCCTGTGACATGATGTGCATGAGTGTGCGATACGCATAGTGCAGGGATGGTGACGTGTGTAGCAGTCATTACCATTCAGTAGCATGTAGTTGCGTGCCCACTACTGTCCCCTGGGGCACCTTGTCCTCAGTGTTGTATGTGTCATCATCAACGTGGACACTCTCACTGTCTACAGCGTAGGTTGTGCTCTGTGCCATTGTCCCCTGGCACCATGTATATAGACGTGCTATTATGTACAGGTGTCCACTGTGCAGCCTGACCTGATTGTCCTTCTTCATACTCACAGTTGCCAGTGCCTGTGTGTCTTGTTATACTCATCTGAGGATGGGCACTGGTACCTCATTATTTGTACAGGCGCACCTTGGCTGTTTGGCGTCCAATCTTGCTTTTTGCCTGCCCCTGTGTTTATCACCCAGACTATGAGATGTTGGTGCCACCTGTGTCTCAACAATTTGCCTCGTGTGGGGGTTTGTTGGGGCGGGCAATGCCTATGTGTCAAATCCGGATTTCTACTTGCTGGGTCTGGCCAGTGTGTGATGTTACTGGACACACACGCAAGGTGCAGTGACCGAGTCATGTTGGGCATGTTTGCAGCATTACCTATGCAGCATGTGTCTCAAGTTCATGGATATGGTCCCTGGTCATCGGTATTTTCGCCAATGCTGTGTGGTGCAGATGCAGTGCTGGATTGTCCCCAGGGCCTGGGTGCTATGTCAGACCCCGTTTCCTGTCTTTAGCTATTGTCTCATGCTCTCCATGGTATTTCAGTGGCATGGTGGCTCAACCTACTGTGTGTTTCATGCCCTTCATCGGTACCTTGTTTTGAAGATGTTAGGGATCTTCCTTTTCAGGCTATGCAATGTTACCTATGTCGATTGGACTCATGTGACTGATGTGTACAGCTGTCTGATTAATTTATGTCTCTCCACCCTGCCCACAGCATCGTCGGGGGACACAGAGGGAGACATGGACACAGGCAAGGCGGAGGGACCGAGCACCAGTGCCAGCCGTGACATCGGGGCTGGTACATCGAGTGGGACAGAGGTGGAGGATAGTGCTGCCGAGGACCTGTCGACTGGCACGTCAGAATACGAAGCTGACAGGTCCGAGGAGGAGTTCTCCGAGTGGGCGGTGGCTGCACCAGCAGCTGACAGCGGAACAACACCTTGCACCGCCCCCTCAGTTCCCATCAGCCGCCTCCCACTTGCTCGTGTCCCTTCCCAGCGTGCCCGGTCACCGCATGTCTCCTTCCGGCCAGGCACCGCACCCCCTGCCCCTGTCTCCACTGCTGCCGCCAATGCTGAGTCTGTGGACATCCAGCGGCAACTGCAGGTTGGTCAGGCTGCGATCCTTAATGTCCTCCATGCCCACGGGAAAACCCTCACCAACATCGAGGCATTCTTGGAGGGCATTCATTCTTCGCAGGCTGACCAACGCAACTTGCTGAGGTCCATAGACTCCACACTGACTGCAGCAGTGGGTCTCCTGCAGCGCGACCTCCCCCCACCTACCCCTGCCCCATCCACACTTCCCACTTCCATGCCTGTCCCACGTACACCCAGACGTCGGCATGCACCCACCACAACAGACACAGGCACCACACCAGCAGGGAAGGTCCACCGCACTCCTCCTGACACGCACACACAGGGTGAGATAGGCACACCCACTGGGTCGGGGGGCAAACGTGTGACACGCAGCCAGAGTGGGAGTCCGCATTCCACACAATCCACTCCCTCCAAATCCCCTCCCCTCAGCTCTCCTGGCCACATCTCCCCCAAGGACTCCTTCATGGCCGCTCTGTCCCTGAGCCCCACAGTTCCACCACCACGCAAGCGGTCAAGGAAGTCCTCGGTCAGGGTGGTTGAGTCTCCCCCCCCTGTCTCCACCCTCCCCCGGTGGCGCTGCAACCCATCCCTCTGACCCCCCCCCTCCTTGGGGCCTGAGGTCACTTCGGGTGCAGGGGACTCCCTGGAGGACCTTGCTAAGGTGTGTAGTGCCATCCTGGCCTCCGCCTTTGGCCATGACACACCCCCTGTGGTTGAGTCCTCCATCCCTGCACCCACAACGCCGCCCCTTTGCCCTGATGTCCCTGCGGTGCCTGTTGCTTCCCCCCCCCCCTGATGCCCTCACCAGTATGGAAGACGATGCCATTTGACTGTGCAGGCAAGGTAGGGGACACACATCCCACTGTGTCCCCCATCCAGCTGGGAATCATTGACTGCCCTATGGCCTTTGTTAAAATTGAACTGCCTGCGATCCACGGACATTGTGCTCATGCTGAATAAAGCTTAATTTTGTTTTCATTATCACACTCCTGCTATGGTGGTATTGGTGTTGGTGGGGCTGCTACATTGTTTTGGGTGGTGTTTAAGGCTTTGGGTGTGTGGGATTTGTAGTAGTGTTCTGCTCATTGGGGCGACCCTGGGATCTGTGTGCCATCACAAGGTGTTGGCTAACTTCCTTAGGTCATGTCAGCAGTTACTGCATGGTTCAATTGTCCCAGGGTGTATTCCTTCCTCTGTGTACCCAGATTTCTTCCCTGCAGGGTGTTCACAATGTTTAGCGCAGAGCTGTGTCTACATGAGCTGTGTGTGTGACGGAGCCCTTCTACTTTGGCCATGCATGCATGGCCATGTCTCCACCTGCAACAATCGTGGCATCCTTGGTGATCACTGTACTTGTGTGTGGAGTCTGTTGACATGAGTTCATGGGGACATGTTCCCTTGTAGGCAGTATGGATGTGGGTAATTCCGGCCTCACACACATGTGTTACACCCCTCCTGTCTCTGGGCACTGCTGGGAGGACTCTGCACCCACCCCTCCTGTCTCAGGGCACTGCTGGGAGGACTCCACACCCACCCCTCCTGTCTCAGGGCACTGCTGGGAGGACTCCACACCCACCCCTCCTATCTCAGGGCACTGCTGGGAGGACTCTGCACACACCCCTCCTGTCTCTGGGCACTGCTGGGTGGACTCTGCACACACACCTCCTATTCCTGGATATGTACGCTTGGAACATACACGGTGTGGGTGCGCTCCATGCATTCGAGGTGAGGGTACGGGTCTAGTTACACTGGTGTGGTGGGGGTACGGTGCGTGAGTCCGCGGTTGGGGGTACGGGTCGTACTTACACTGTTGGGGTGGGGGGTACGCTCCTTGCATACGCGGGTGGGGGTACGGGTCGTACTTACACTGTTGGGGTGGGGGGTACGCTCCTTGCATACGCGGGTGAGGGTACGGGTCGTACTTACACTGTTGGGGTGGGGGGTACGCTCCTTGCATACGCGGGTGAGGGTTCGAGTCGTACTTACACTGGTGTGGTGGGGGTACGGTCCGTGAGTCCGCGGGTGGGGGTAGGAGTCGTACTTACACTGGTGGGGGTGGGGGTACGGTCCGTACGTTCGCGGGTGAGGGTTCGAGTCGTACTTACACTGTTGGCATGGGGGGTACGCTCCATGCATACGCGGGTGGGGGTACGGGTCGTACTTACACTGTTGGGGTGGGGGTACGCTCCATGCATACGCGGGTGGGGGTACGGGTCGTACTTACACTGTTGGGGTGGGGGGTACGCTCCTTGCATACGCGGGTGAGGGTTCGAGTCGTACTTACACTGGTGTGGTGGGGGTACGGTCCGTGAGTCCGCGGGTGGGGGTAGGAGTCGTACTTACACTGGTGGGGGTACGGTCCGTACGACCGCGGGTGAGGGTTCGAGTCGTACTTACACTGTTGGCATGGGGGGTACGCTCCATGCATACGCGGGTGGGGGTACGGGTCGTACTTACACTGTTGGGGTGGGGGTACGCTCCATGCATACGCGGGTGGGGGTACGGGTCGTACTTACACTGTTGGGGTGGGGGGTACGCTCCTTGCATACGGGGTGGGGATAGGGTCCGTACATATCCGTCCCCACGCTATGTGATGCTTGTGCGGCCCGTACCCAGGCCTTTGCCACGTGGGTACGATCCGTCCCGCCATTGTTGGGGTGACGTGTGTGTGGGCGTGGTACGACTCGTACCCACGCTCTTCAGGCGTGGGTACGGGACGTACCTGTCTGGTTGTGTTGCCGGTTCGCGTGGTGACGAACTTCCGTTGTGGCGGTCGCTGGCTTATCAGGACACGCCCCCACCCCCTCGTGGTGACCAGGGCATGGGAGTCAGGTATGTCCAGGCCTGTGTGGTGTGTGACTTATGTGGTTGTTTTGTGGCCTGCCCTGGTCGTGCCACCCCCACCCCACCCCACTTTCCCCCCTCCCTTAGTTATTCTGACCTTCTGCGGCGTCTGCGTCGTAACCTGTAGAGGAGGTGTACTGCTATGAGGGCAGGGATGACTCGTAGGTTCGGGTCCATGTCTGTCCGTCGCGTACTGGTACTCCTTGATCGCGTCGTCCTGTCGCGTACGGGTCCTCCTTGATCGCGTCGTCCTGTCGCGTACGGGTCCTCCTTGGTGGCGTCGTCCTGTGTGTTCGTCACGTACTGGTCCTCCTTGTTCGCGTCGTCGTCTGTCCGTCGCGTACTGGTGGTCCTTGTTCGCGTCGTCCTGATTTCCCGGCAGTTTTTGGCTGCCGCAAAATATTCACCGTGCGGGGTGACGTCGGTGCGAATCATGATTCCTGGGTCGTGAATGGCTGGCTGCGAGCGTCCCGACGTCAGGTCGGCGCTTTCCCGGATCGCATTGGTAGGTGTTTTTTTGTTCGGTCGGAGTTTTTTACGATTCGTACGGTAATGGTGTACCCGTGCGAATCGTAATTCCTTGTTTGTAAAAAATGACGACCGGGTACGCGTCGGGCGGAGATTGTGCTCCGTCCGACGGTTCGTACCCGGTTTTTGCCGGATCGTGATCGGCACCTATGTGTTGTAGCATATTTATTTATTTATGTATATTTGTTTCTCTTTTTTTTGGTTAATCGCTTTAGATACGTGTGATTTTTTCTCGCTTAATGAAATTACTGTCTTTCCTGAGAATATAAAAGCATAAATAAAATAAATTTAAAAAAAAAAGATCTTTAAAGAAAAAATCTATGCATCTCAAAAACTATAAAACTTATATTTAAACTAAAATGTACTTGCTTATAAACCTAAAAATGTGAAATAACTAATAAAACTCTCTCAAACTTCTATCTTTTTACCCAGACTTCCTAAAAGAAAAAACTACGACTTGAAAAAGCGATAAAGTGCCTGGAAAAACAACTATCACAAACTAGCAAAAAGGTATAAGAAAATAAGTAAACAAAAATTGTTAGAAATTATAAACTCACCCAAATAACGGGTAGAAATATACTTAATGACCTCAACCACTATAAACTACTACCAAATCAACATTTAAAATGAAACTAACATTGGGTTTCATCCAACAAAAGAAAAAACACCTACTCTACATTAAACCACCCCAACAGAAAAGCTGCAAACACATGTGAAACATATCAACAAACATACAAGAAAGTATACAAAATGGAAGTTATTGCATAATTCTAATTTTAAATTAATTTAAATAATTTTAAATAAAATAAGTTGCATACATTCAATTTTAAATTTATATAACAAACGTACAAACCTTCAAATATTCCAAATCCAAATCCAGTATTTGTAAAGCGCACGGCTACCCGTAGGCATCCCGGCGCTGGGGTCCGTCAGGAAGATTAAGCGAGCTACTGCCCAGAGTCACATGGTGCTGGGCTGACCTGTCGCCGGTGATCGAACCGCGATCCCCCGCATCCAGCGTAAGTCGCCCTGGCCGCTGCACCACACCTCTTCCCTATATATTGTATATATTTATACTATTACACTACTTTCAAATACAGTTTATCGAGGCAGCAAGGTACATAACATCACAGAAACAAACATAGTTACTAAATCACATAGCCTACAACTACAACCAAGAAAGTGCATCAACAGAAAATATAAATTGGAAATGTACCAAATATTATTCTAATGCATGCTATGGGAGGCAATTACAAAAGATGATGTTGTAATTCATGTACAAGAGCAAACCCCCGCCCCCCCCCCCCCCCCAAATGCGACATACATAGAAGTAAGGGAGACTTTGCAAAATATAAGAGTGGCAAGCTCAAATTCTCATTAACCCACAACCAAAATCCTTAAAGATATACTGCCTAAAATCAACAAACACATCACAAGCCAACTACCACCTGTACCTGCTTTAAAATGTTTAATTGCACAAACTAAAAAAGCTACTAGTGATACTCCTCCTGCCTCTAGAAGATACTAAGGGCCTTATTATGACTTTGGCAGTCTCAGAGCTGGGCCACCGCTCCACTCCAAGACCACCAAAGCCATCAACAACCTCCGCCAGAGTATAACTTTTAAAGTCTCTGGCGGGCAGTTCTTTGGTGGTCTCACTGCGGTGCAGTGCACTTGAAAATGGCACTGCAATGGGAGCATCAAAGGCAGTTCCTGCAGGGCATGGCCTGTCAAGCCTATGCCCTGCAGGAACTGAGGGTGTATGCAGACAGGGGGCACAACATGTGCCCCCCTGCATGCACCCCATGGCACAGAGGCACCCAATGTCAAAAGTGGATAATGGATGAGATCTTCAAAATATGTCCCAAATCGTTCAATCGCTTGTACACTGTAAATGGTGAACATCAAAATACACATATCTCTTTTATATATGCACTACTACAAAATAAACAAAGCAGCACATACTCGACCTCTTAAATCCCATTAAACATTAAACAAATATCTACTACCCCAAAAAAATAATCATTGACTTTGAGCAAGCCAGGATTCAAACCATTTAAAAAATGTACCTCCACACAGTCATAAAATCATATCAATCAAACCATATGGATACACATCCCACAATCTGCAATACTTTTAGAATATTCTACAAACCGCCAATTTGCAATTGACATTTTTAAATATGACAGTATTAGCCTATGTCCTGGTCGCAGAGGTAGCTAATCTCTACAAATGTACTAATAGAAAGCTCTTTCTACCAACAAAATTTAAACAAACTAAGGCCCCAATAGATTATTTCAAAGACACCTGAGTTTGCAGACTGCATTGCTCTGGACACAGGCTCCAACCCACATTCTAAATAACATGGTGGAATGTCTCTGATAGCACCTAGGCACAGGAAGCTAAAACAAACAGTGCAGTGCAACGATGGCACAATGCCTTCCAACCCACATTAGGCAGAACCAAAAATACACTCCAAATTTATAAAATAATTACAAAAAGAGCAAAGGAATCAACAACTACAAAAGGGGCAATCTGTTAGCTAATTTGCCCATAAACTTAGCAAACAAACCAAAAGAATGAATGACATGTTACAATTTAATGACAAACTCTTCATACATTACAAAGGAGTAGTTTACTTAGAGATAATAGCCAAAAGCATGTTATAAGATGAATATTAACCTATCAAAGTGCTAGAAAACTTACCACAAAATCTAAACCAACATCAAAAATCATTTAAGAATAAAGTAAAAATATAATACCTTATTACATAAGTCAAAAATGTAAATAAAATTATAATATTAATGAAGACTGAGATAAGACAATATTAAGAAATTATTTAACTACAAAAGCAACTGAAACCAACAAAAAACTACAAACACTCAATCCGGCACATAAATTAATTACAACACATTAACCACACAATTCCAAATAACAATAATATAATATTTACACACACAATAAAATATCACAGTTCCCACCCACGATAAATGATATAAATAAAACTTACTTTTCTGTACCTGCAGATCTTTCTCTGTATCCACGGAGTCAAAAATAGTAATCCACCAAAAATGGGAAAATATTGTCTAAAATCAAAGTATGTAGGAACCATAAAAAACCCTAAAAAGTGTTTTAAAAAAAGAAACATTCCAGGAAACCCCCCCCAAAAAGAATTTAAAATATAAAGCATTGGTTTATTGTAAACCAAAAATGATTTTATTTAAAAACTCGTGGACAAAAACCTGTTAAGTGACTCAGAAAAACCCAGCCGCATATCACATTACATTCCCCAAAATACATGTACATCATACTTAACCATCAAAATATAAGCAACATAACACAATTTAACATAACATAATGACGCATAACTAAAATAGTATACGAAAACAAAAAACTACAAACTAATGACAAACACTACTATTAATACATCAAAATAGACCAAAAGCCACAAGCAACACTACAACTAACTAACTTGTAGACCTCCCCCTGTACCCTAAACCCCCTACCCTAAAAACCTTTAGAAAATTCTTTAAAAAGGACTTACCTGTTCCTACGAACAGCAGCACCTTACCACAACCTGGTCCAGGGAAAATAGACAAAAAATAACACAAATAGATTTCAAAATAGAAGTTAGTGGTAAAAAAAAGTGGTTGCTAAATGAAAATAAAAAAAAGATAATCTCTCCATAGAAATGGTTGTATAATGGTACAACGCATGCCTGAAAAATGCATGCCAGTACCACGCGGTGTCTACCACGACCGCGTCTTTAGCACGCATGCATTTAGCACGCATGCCTTTACCACGTCATTTTGTGGGAAAGACCTGAAGGGTAAGGGGGCATGCGGGCTAAATGTCACACCCCTGCCCTGTAAACTGTCCCTTTTCTGCCTTCCCTGAGCCCTAAAAATTACCCAATCCCAGCCCCCCTGCCCTGAGCTCTAAAAAACTGTTCCCTACCTCCGCGAAGTACACCGACCCAGCCCCCCACCCGCCCTGAGGCCTAAAACTGTTACCTGCCCTGAGCCCTATAATCTGTCCACTACATCCCTAAACTACCGGACCCTGCCCCCTGACCTGTAAACTGTCCATTCTCCCCAGCCTTGAGCCCTAAAAATGAAGCCCATGCCCCAAAAACTACCCCGAACCTAGCCCCATGCCCTAAAAACTATCCCCTACATCCCTAAACTACCTGACTCTGCTCCCTGCCCTGTAAACTGTCCTTTTCCCCCTCGCCCTTAGCCCTAAAAACTGTCCACCACTCCAAAAACTACCCTGACCCACTCCTGAGTCCTAAAACCTACCCCCACCCTGAAAGAATACCCACTCCAGCCCCCAAGACCAAGCCCCAGCCCCACTTACCTCACCGTGTCCTCTCCCAGTTCCCGCTAGTCCTTCCTCTTCCTATCTTCCCCTTCCTGTGCCTCCTCTCTGAAACTAGACAGCGCATTGCTTTAACCACACATATGCGTGGTTAAGGCACATGCGTGGTTAAGGCAAGCATGGTACGGCTGGCGGGGAAACGACATGGGTGGCTCAGCCCGCATTGTTAAGACTGTTTCCCCATAGAAATTAATGGTGAATCTGGTAAAAATGTTGAATAAATGTGTGAATAAATATATAAAAATTATGAAACATGTACAACATGTTAAAGTATGGCACAAAACTGTAAAATATATATTAAATAACAGTATAGAATATGTACAATTGTATAATATATACTGTAAAATCATATATTAAAATGATGTTAAAAACATGTATCTACAACTATGTAAGAAATGTTAAAAAAAATGTTAAAACAAGGAAAATAAAAGTGGTAAATATACAACATACCATAGAAATTAAATAGAATTTTGTTTTAAACAAATAAAAAAAATCATTATTTGTTTTATTTACTTATCTTTATATAAATGTTTTCAGTTGAAATCCATATGTTAAAAATAAAAAATTATACAATAAACTTTCAAAACATAAATAAAATGAGAAAAATATGTTTTGTCTTTGTTCTATAAAAAAGCTAATCTTATTATTGCCGACAAACACATTTTCATTATATTTCTAAACACAAACAACACTAATAAAATAACGCAAACCATCTCTACTACATACAATTACAATTAAAGTAAAGGATCTCAGACTAAAAGTATAAAATTAAATAATCAGAATCCAACATAAACCATTTTTAAGAAAGTGTTAAACATTAAAAGGATGATGTTTTTCTATACCTACTCCAATCCAAACCATTTTGGGGAAGGTGTTTGCAGGTGTTGGACACTATAAGGGTCTCATTTACTATTCCTACTCCATACAAATACAATTTGTGTACTCACGTTGTGCATTGTCTGAGATGTTTTTGTATCCTTTATACTTACCCTGTGCTTAATAAAATGACAACAGTCATTGGATGAATGTGCAAGAATACAGTGGGGGAACAGGTGTGTGAGACCACAGCCACATCTGGTGTTTTTCTGGTGTGCACATCCTAGCTTGCTTTTATCTCCATAACCAACCCTAGACTAGGAAACATTAGAAGTAGTGGTGAAAGCCAATGGGGCAAAGGTGAAAAGGCTGCAACAGTGAAGGCTGTTGTCCCAAAAGTAATTTGCACAGCTTGGAAAAGCATTGCCCTCTGACCTTTTACATGTTTCTGAGTTGCATATTGTTTTTATTTTTCTCCCATGAAGTCAACAGTCATGCAAGTCTACTGGAGACATTCCACCTGTGTCATTTTTTAGGTCTCGGCTAGGCAGTGCAATGCGCTGTCTCGTTGAGACATGCAGTATATGCTTTACTATGTTTGTAAACACCTCTTTTCACTTCGTTCTTTTTATTTGTTATTCAGTGTGCCTTTCAAAATGTTGTAGTTCCTATTGGTTAATACTGTTCCTAGTCCCTCCTTTTTGACTGCTGGGCATGCCTATGGCTATTGGCCCCTTTACTTGTATTAGTTTCGCGTTGTTGTTGTATGCCCGGTTTTTTCAGACTTTTTATTTCATGTGCCTGGCTTTGTTTTCCGTCTGAGGCAGGCGTGTGAGGTCCATAGGGTTCAAAGAGCTTCAGCCCCTCCCGATGGTGTGCTTCCCGGGCACACACACACAGACAGTTTTTGAACTGCTGGAGGCTGGCTGGCTTGGCATCTGTCTTTTTGCAGACTCGAGTACTTCTTCAAAAGGCCGTGCACGTGATAACAGGGCTTTGTTGTTTTTCCACTTGGTTAGAGGCCCTGCATCTCCACTCTGTCTTTTGCTGGAAGAATTAACCCTTCCTGTAATTTGGCTGTAGGTGCTACTCTACTCTGAGGTGTTTGGAAACAAATGTGATCCGATTCTTGAATGTAAGGTGCGTAATAATGCAAGATATGTGCTTTGCTTTATATCCCTGTGAGGTGTTTTAAAACGAATGCAATTGCTTAATGTAACCAGTGTAATGTTCCAGAAGGTGTGTTTATGTGCTTTGCTTTGTTTTCCCGTTTGCAATGTTTTGGAAGTAGTGTGATTGCTTAATCTTAAATGCGTAATATTTTCAAACGTGTGTGGTGTTTTGTGTTAAATTAATTGTATTTAATTTTGTTTGCTTTGTTTTTATGTTTGTGAAATAATGCGTAATGTAATGTGTCTAATGTTACAGACCATGTACTTTTGTATTTTATTTGGTTTGCTTTGAATTTGGTACTACTTGTTTTACAAGTATTATGAGCGCTGTATTTAATGTGCGTAATGTGTAATACCGTGCTTAATTTGTTAAACATGAATTTCTAAAGCAGAACTTTAAGAATGGCCAAAAACACGTCAAAATGTTTTGCTCTCCGGCAGTCTGCAGCCATATGGGTTCCAAATAAAGGCCTTGGGACTTATATGGCTGCAGAGTGCTGAAAAGTTAAACGTGGCAGTTGCTGCTTTGCTTTTAGCCCTGGTATTTCATATTTTACAAATTAAGCACTAGTTGTAGGGCTTTATTTGGGACTTATATAGCTGCAGAACGCTAGAAAATTAACCACCGCTGCTAGGCTTCCCTCCCCCCCACCTGTGCTAAGCCTTTTTTTTTTAGCTATTTGGGGTAGTTCTCACTTAGGCCCCTGTAAAATTTGACCACATAAGGTAGCCATGCCAAATTTGCGTCCTTTTCCTCCCAAATCATGGGAATTCTGAAGGTACCCAGGGTTTCTGGATTCCCCTGGAGGGGACCCAGAAATTAGCCAAAATACAGCAAAATTTTGGGTTTTTGGAAAAAATTGGAACAAAAAGTGCTGCAAATGAAAGCGTCTGTTTTTTTACCTGCAAATGGTATCAACAAAGGCTTTGTAGGGATGAAATCACATTTTTCCCAGCTTTCAGGGACTGACAGACGTTTGTCAGAAAATCAACATTTTTTACACAGTTTTGGCATTTTACTGGGACATAGCCTATTTTTGCTATTTTTTGTGCTTTCAACCTTCTTCCAGTTAATGGTAGAAATGGGTATGAAAGCAATAATGGATCCTGGAAAGCTATACATTTTAGAAAAGTAGATAATATTGTGAATTCAGCAAGGGGTCATTTGTGTAGATCCTTCAAGGTTTCTTTATAGAAACTAACAGTTGAAAATAGGAGAAATTGAAAAAGAGTTGAAAAAAACAGTCATTTGTGCCAACGTTTTCACCTGTAACTTCTTATAATTGTGGATATATATAGGACTTGTAGGTTCACCAAGAATCCGACGAACCCAGAACCAATAACTGAACAGCATCGTGCAGTGGTTTTTTATTATGCACTGGGTATATAGCAATTCATTTGGGAAAATATATACAGTGAAAAATCAGGATGAAAGACACCTATGTATTTCTGAAATAGGAACAAAATATAGAGTTTAGAAACAGTATCTATTTGCACATTTCCAAAATTGTTAGTACCCATACTAGCTTGAGAATTATAGGTCATTTTTCAAAGTGACTTCTTTTTTACACATTGTCTTTCATTTGGAAGGCAGAAATCAATAGGTAATAACAGTTGCTCTACAATTCTGCGTTACCCTAAGTCTCCCGATAAAAATGGTACCTCACTTGTGTGGGTAGGCCTAGTGCAGGCTACAGGAAACAACTCAAAACTCAATGTGGACACACTTAATTTTTACAGTAAAAAGTGACCCTTTTTTTGCAAAGTGCTTAGCTGTAGATTTTGAACCCTAGCTCTGCCGGCACCTAGGGAAACCTAGCAAACCTATACATTTTTTAAAACTAGACCCCGAGGGTAATCCAGGATGGCGTGATTTGTCTGGCTCTCACCAGGTTCTCTTCCCCGGAATCCCTTGCAAACCTCAAACTTTGTAAAAAGAAAAAAACATTTTCCTCACATTTCTGTGGTGGAAAGTGCTGGAATCTGCGTGGATGCACAAACTTCCACCCACCCCGCTTTCCCCAAAGTATTCCGAGAAAAATGGTACCTCACTTGTGTGGGTAGGCCTAGTGCCCGCGACAGGAAACGGCCTAAAACCCAACGTGGACACACCACATTTTCACAGTGAAAACGGACAATTGTTTTGCAAAGTGCCTAGCAGTAAATTTTGAACCCTAGCTCTGCCAGCACCTAGGGAAACCTAGCAAACCTATACGTTTTTGAAAACTAGACACCCAGGAGAATCCAGGAAGGGGTGACTTGTCTGGCCTTCACCATGTTCTGTTACCCAGAATCCCTTGCACACATCAAACTTTGTAAAAAAAAAAAACACATTTTCCTCAAATTTCTGTGGTGGAAAGTTCTGGAATCTGCATGCATCCTCAAAATTCCACCCACCCCGCATTACCCTATGTCTTCTGAGAAAATGGTACCCCACTTTTGTGGGTAGGCCTAGTGCCTGCGACAGGAAACGGCCCCGTAACGTAACATGGACACACCACATTTTCACAGAGAAAACTGGGCCTTTTTTTGCAAAGTGCCTAGCTGTAGATTTTGAACCCTAGCTCTGCCGGCACCTAGGGGAACCTAGAAAAAGGTTCTGGAATCTGCGTGGATTCACAAACTTCCATGCACCTAACATTTCCCAAAGTCTTCCGAGAAAAATGGTACCTCACTTGTGTGGGTAGGCGTAGTGCCCACAACAGGAAACGGCCCAAAACGCACCGTGGACACACCACATTTTCACAGTAAAAACGGACCCTTTTTTTGCAAAGTGCCTAGCTGTAGATTTTGAACCCTAGCTCTGCCAGCACCTATGGCAACCTAGCAAAACTATACATTTTGGAAAACTAGACACCCAGGGGAATCCAGGATGGGGTGACTTGTCTGGCTCTCACCAGGTTCTGGTACCTAGAATCTCTTGCAATCCTAAAACTTTGTCCAAAAAACATATTTTCCTCACATTTCTGTGGTGGAAAGTTCTGGTATCTGTGTGGATCCCCCATTCTTCATTCCCCAAAGTCTTCCGAGATAAATGGTACCTCACTTGTGTGGGTAGGCCTAGTGCCCACGACAGGAAACGCCCCAAAACGCAATATGAACACACCACATTTTCACGTTTTCCTACCCAGAATCACCTGCAAACCTCAAATTTAGCTGAGGGGGCAGATAAAGGGCCATTGCCCCCATCTGCCTCCCGGGAGGCAGAAAGACTGGTAATTTTTAGGGGGTGGGGGCATTGGCATGTCCATTCTAGGCAGGCCTCACCCATACATGTAAAAAAACATCCCTGGCGCCTAGTGGGCTTTCTGCCCTCCTCCAAAGCAGATCAGGGGCTACTGCCCCCATCTGCCTCCCGGGGGGGGGGGGGGGGCAGAAAGACTGTAGCATTTATTTGAGGGGTGGGGGCATTGGCTTGCCAATTCTGGGCAGCCCCCACCCTTACATATATAAAAAGAAATCTCTGGTGTCTAGTAGGCTTTCTGCCTCCCTGGGGCAGATCAGGGGCCATTTCCCCCATCTGCCACCCGGAGGGGCAGAAAGACTGGTAATTTTTAGGGGGTGGGGGCATTGGCATGTCCATTCTGGGCAGGCCTGCCCATACATGTAAAAAAAACATCCCTTGTGCCTAGTGGGCTTTCTGCCCTCCTCCGAAGCAGATCAGGGGTTACTGCCCCCTTCTGCCTCCCTGGGGGGGGCAGAAAGACTGTAGCATTTTTTTGAGGGGTGGGGGCATTGGCTTGCCAATTCTGGGCAGCCCCCACCCTTACATATATAAAAAGAAATTCCTGGTGCCTAGTGGTCTTTCTGCCCTCCTCCGAGGCAGATCAAGGGCTACTGCCCCCATCTGCCTCCCTTGAGGGGGGGGGGGCAGAAATACTGTAGCAATGTTTTTTGGGTGGGGGCATTGGCATGCCCATTCTGGGCAGCCCCCACCCCTGTGTATATATATATATAAAAAAAATCTACGGGGCCTACTGGGTTTCTGCCCCCCGGATGGCAGATCAGGGGCTTTTGCCCCCATCTGCCTCCTGGGGGGGCAGAAAGTCTTATGCCTTCTTTGGGGGGTAGGGTGGGGGCTTTGGCATGCCACCCCTGGCCTATAAAAAAAATCCCTGGGGCCTAGGGTGCTTTCTGCCCCCCGCGCCCCCCGGAGGGGCAGATTAGGGACTACTGCCCCCATCAGCCGAAAGGCTGCCCGGCAAAATTTAAAGGGGGGAGCAAAGGCCCTTGCCCAAGGGGCCGCTCCCCCTCCCTGGAGGCTAGTGGGTAGATCCCTGCTTGTGGACAGGATCCACTAGGGAACTAGGGAAGGGTACCATTGGAAAGTGAGATTCACCCCTTTCCAATGATACCTCCCCCAGTGTTTTGGTACTCGGGGGGGGGGGGGTTGAGATAGCCCCACGAGCACTTAAACATTGAAACTGAAACTAAGTTTCAGTTTCGTTTTCAGCGTAATGACGACAACTTGCCATGCGCGCGATCATCATTACAGTGAAAATGAGCAAAGAGCCTCAGGACAATGGGGAAACTCTTCCCCACCTCCTGAGGCCCCAACAAATGGAAATCCCTCTGCTGTTTGCAGCAGAGGGATTTAGTGCCCCTGTCCTCATGACGGAATGGTTCCATCATGAGCACAGGAGCACTGGTGCACATGATGGAACCATTCCATCATGAGCACTCAAAGGATTAAACATGATAGTTGCTGTTTGTTTGATTTTTAATAGGCAAGTTAGTTTATTTATTTCCAAATAGTTTGCACACAGTTCACCAGGGAATTAGTATTTAGAGTGTAGTTTCACATCATGTGTTTTTGGGCATTTTTTAAGTTTTGCTTTTAAGACCAGCACTTCATGTTTTACAAATTAAGCACTGGGTGTAGGACTTTATTTTGAACTTATGTGGCTGCAGAGTGCTGGAAAGTAAAACGTGAGAGTTGCTTCTTTGCTTTTAGTCCTGGCACTTGATGTTTTACAAATTAAGCACTGGGTGTAGGCCTTGATTTTGGACTTCTGTGGCTGTAGAGTGCTTGAAAGTTAACCCCTTCAGCGCGGCGCGGATTCCGCGCTGTGCTGAAGGTTTGGTGCGCGGACGGGGCCATGACGGAGCGGATCCGTCATGCGCACAGCGCAACCGACGCGCATGGCGGAACCGCTCCGTCATGCGCATCGAAAGGGTTAAACGTGGTAGCGGCTGTTTGTTTGCTTATTGATAGTTAAGTTTGTTTATTTAATTGCAAATAGTTTGCAGACAATTTATTCAAGGCAAGGAGTATTTAGAGCACTGCTTAATTTGTAAAACATGAAGTGCTGAGGCTAAAAACTAAGCAGCAAGCAACTACCATGTTTAACATTCTAGCCCTCTGCAGCCATATAAGTCCCAAATAAAGGCCTACATCCAGTGCTTTTTTTGTAAAACATTAAGTTTGTGGGCAAAAAGCTAAACTTTAAAATGCTTTCCAGCATTCTTTAGTTATATAGGTCCCAAATAAAGGCCTACACGTAGGTCTTTATTTGGGACATATGTGGCTGCAGAGTGCTGGAAAGTTAAACGTGGCAATTGCTGCTTTGCTTTTAGACCCGGCATTTCATATTTTCCAAATTAAGCACTTTATTTGGGAAGGAGTATTTAGGGCAGTGCTTAATTTGTAAAACATGAAGTGCTGGGGCTCTAAGCAAAACTTAAAAAATTCCCCAAAACAGGTCGTAAATAAGATGAGAAAATACAGTCTGAATACTCCTACTGTTGAATAAATTGTATGCAAACTATTTGCTATTAAATAAACTAACTTGCCTATCAAAAATCATACAAGCAGCAACTGCTACGTTTTACTCTCCAGGACTGTGCAACTACATAGGTCTCAAAAAAAGGCCTACACAAAGGCCTTTATTTGGTACTTATGTGGCTGCAGAGTGCTAGAAAGTTCAAAGTGACACTTGCTGATTGGCTTTTAGCCCCGAATCTTTGTTTCACAAATTAAGCACTGGGTGTAGGCTTTATTTGGTACTTATGTGGCTGCAGAGTGCTGGAACATTAAACATAGCAGTTGCTGCATGTTGGATTTTTGCCAGGCAAATTTGTTAATTTCATTGTAAATAGTTTGCAGACAATTTATGTAAAGAAAGGAGTATTTAGAGCAGTGCTTAATTTGTAAAATATGAAGTACCTGGGCTTAAAAGCAAAGCCACATTGTACATTGCAGCATTCTGCTACTAAATAGGTTTCAAATACAGGCCTACATCCAGTGCTTAATTAGTAAAACATGAAGTGCCAAGGCTAAAAGCAAAACTTTATAAATGCCCCAAAACCCCTCAAAAAAGCATGAGAAACTGCACTCTAAATACTACTTCTCTTGAATGCATTGTGTGCAAACGATTTTCTATTATATACACAAACTTGCCTTTCGAAAAACAAACAAACAGTAAATGTTACGTGTTACTTTCCAGCACTCTGCAGCCACCAAGATCCCAAATAAAGGCTTACACATCGGCCTTTATTTGGGACTTTTGTGGCTGCAGAGTGCTGGAAAGTTAAACGTTGCAGTTGCTGCTTTGCTTTTAGCCCCGGCACTTCATGTTTTACAAATTAAGCACTGGGTGTAGGCCTTCATTTGAGACTTATGTGGCTACAGAGTGCTAGAGAGTTAGTTGCTGCTTGTTTGATTTTTAATAGGCAAGTTAGTCTATTTAAATGGAAATAGTTTGCAGACAAGTTATTCAAGTGAAGGAGGATTTAGAGCACTGCCTAATTTGTAAAACATGAAGTGCCGGGGCTAAAAGCAAAGCCCCAACTACCATATTTAACTGGCTAGCACTCTGCAGCCATATAAGTCCCAAATAAAGGCCTACATCCAGTGCTTATTTTGTAAAACATGAAGGATATGGGCAAAAAGCTAAACTTTGAAAATGCCCAAAAACACATACAATGTTTTAATTTCCAGCACTCTGCAGTTATATAGGTCCCAAATAGAGGCCTACATGAACGGCTTTATTTGGGACTTTTGTGGCTGCAGAGTGCTCTAAAGTTAAACTTGACAGTTGCTGCTTTGCTATTAGCCCCGGCATTCCATATTTTACAAATTAAGCACTAGCTGCAGGGCTTTATTTGGGACTTATGTGACTGCAGAGTGCTGGAAAGTTAAACGTGGTAGTTGCTGCTTGTTTGATTTTTGATAGGCAAGTTTGTTTATTTATTTGCAAATAGTTTGTTGACAATGAATTCAAGGAAATTAGTATTTAGAGTGTAGTTTCTCTTTGTGTTGTCAAAAATGTGGTGTCAAAGTAAACTCTATATATCCTTTCCCTTGAATGAATTGTGTGGAAACTATTTGCTACTAAATACACAATTTTGCCTATCAAACTTCAACCAAGCAGCAAATGCAATGTTTTACTCTCCAGCATTCTAAAGCGTCTACACGTAGGCATTTATTTGGACATATATGGCTGCATAGTGTGAAAGTTAAACGTTGCAGTTGCTGCTTTACTTTTAACCCGGCACTTTATGTTTTACAAATGAAGCACTTGGTGTAGGCCTTTTTTTGGAACTTCTGTGGCTGCAGAGTGCTGGAAAGCTAAACGGGTAGTTGCTGCTTTGCTTTTAGCCCCGGACCTTTGTTTTACAAATTAGATACTGGAGTAGGCTTCTATTTGCGACTTACGTGGCTGCAGAGCACTGTAAAGTTAAACTAGGTATTTTCTGTTAGTTTGATTTTTGATGAACAAACTTGTTTATTTAAATACAAATAGTTTGCAGATAATTCATTCAAGGGAAGGAGTATTTAGAGCAGTGCTTAATCTGTAAAACATGAAGTGCTGGGGCTAAAAACAAAGCAGCAACTGCCATTTGGACTCTGCAGCACTCTGCAGCCACATAGGTCCAAAATAAAGGGCTAGTTACAGTGCTTAATTTGTAAAACATGAAGTGCTGGGGCTAAAAGCAAAGCAGCAACTGCCATGTTTTACTCTGCACCACTCTGCAGACACATAGGTCCCAAATAAGGGGCTACTTACAGTGCTTAATCTGTAAAAAATGAAGTGATGGGGCTAAAAGCAAAGCAGCAACTGCCATGTTTTACTCTGCAGCACTCTGAAGGAACATAGGTCCAAAATAAAGGGCTACTTACGGTGCTTAATTTGTAAAACTTGAAGTGCTGGGGCTAAAAACAAAGCAGCAACTGCCATGTTTTACTCTGCAGCACTCTGGAGGAACATAGGTCCAAAATAAAGGGCTACTTACAGTGCTTAATTTGTAAAACATGAAGTGCTGGGGCTAAAAACAAAGCAGCAACTGCCATGTTTTACTCTGCAGCACTCTGCAGGCACATAGGTCCCAAATAAAGGGCTACTTACAGTGCTTAATTTGTAAAACATGAAGTGCTGGGGCTCCAAGCAAAACTTTAAAAATGCCCCAAAACAGGTAAAAAATAAGATGAGAAACTACACTCTAAATACTCCTACCGTTGAATAAATTGTATGCAAACTATTTGCTATGAAATAAATTAACCTGCCTATCAAAAATCAAACAAGCAGCAGCTGCTACGTTTTACTCTCCAGGACTGTGCAACAACATAGGTCCCAAAAAAAGGCCTACACAAAGGCCTTTATTTGGGACTTATGTGGCTGCAGAGTGCTAGAAAGTTAAACGTGACAGTTGCTGATTGGCTTTTAGCCCCAGCTCTTTATGTTTTACAAATTAAGCACCGGGTATAGGCTTTAGTTGGGATTTATGACGCTGCAGAGTCCTGGAAAATGAAACATAGTAGTTGCTGCTTGTTTGATTTTTGACAGGAAAGTTTTTTAATTTAATTGCAAATAATTTGCAGACAATTGATTCAAAGAAAGGAGTATTTAGAGCAGTGCTTAATTTGTAAAATATGAAGTACCTGGGCTAAAAGCAAAGAAGCAACTGCCACGTTGTACTTTGCAGCATTCTGCTGGTAAATAGGTTTCAAATAAAGGCCTGCATCCAGTGCTTAATTTGTAAAACATGAAGTGCTGGGGCTAAAAGCAAAACTTTATAAATGCCCCAAAACACCTAAAAAAAAGCATGAGAAACTGCACTCTAAATACTCCTAAATACTGAATGCATTGTGTGCAAACGAGTTGCTATTATATAAACAAACTTGCCTTTCAAAAACAAAAAACAGTAAATGTAACATGTTACTCTCCAGCACTCTGCAGCCACAACGGTCCCAAATAGAGGCTTACACGTAGGCCTTTATTTGTGGCTTTTGTGGCTGCAGAGTGCTGGAAAGGTAAACGTGGCAGTTTCTGCTTTGCTTTTAGCCCTGGCATTTCATGTTTTACAAATTAAACACTGGGTGTAGTCCTTTATTTGGAAGTTATATGTCCGCAGAGTGCTGCAAAGTTAAACTTGGTAGTTGCTGCTTTGCTTTTAGCCCAGGCACTTCATGTTTTACAAATTAAGAATTGGCTGTAGGCCTTCATTTGAGATTATGTGGCTGCAGAGTGCTGGAAAGTTAAATGTAGTATTTGCTGCTTGTTTGATTGTAATAGGTAAGTTAGTTTATTTAAATGCAAATAGTTTACAGACAATTTATTCAAGGGAAGGAGTATTTAGAGCACTGCTTATTTTGTAAAACATGAAGTGCCAGGGCTAAAAGCAAAGCAGCAACTACCATGTTTAACTTTCTAGCGCTCTGCAGCCATATAAGTCCCAAATAAAGTCCTACATCCAGTGCTTATTTTGTAAAAAATGAAGTTCGTGGGCAAAATGTTAACCTTTGAAAATGCCCCAAAACACATAAAATGTTTTACTTTCCAGCACTCTGCAGTTATATTGGTCCCAAATATAGGCCTACACCAAGGCCTTTATTTGGGACTTTTTTGGCTGCAGAGTGCTGGAAAGAGAAACTTGGCAGTTGCTGCTTGGCTTTTAGCCCCGGCACTTCATGTTTTACAAATTAAGCATTGGCTGTATGCCTTCATTTGAGGCTTATTTGGTTGCAGAGTGCTGGAAAGTTAAACATGGTAGCTGTTGCTTGTTTGATTTTTAATAGGCAAGTTAGTTTATTTGAATACAAATAGTTTGCAGACAATTTATTCAAGGGAAGGAGTATTTAGAGCACTGCTTGATTTGTAAAACATGAAGTGCTGGGGGCTAAAAGCTGTCAAGTTTAAATTTCAAGCGCTCTGCAGCCATATAAGTCCCAAATATAGGCCTACATCCAGTGCTTAATTTGTAAAACATGAAGTTTGTGGGCAAGAAGCTAAACTTAAAAAATTCCCCCAAAATACATAAAATGTTTTACTTTCCAGCACTCTGCATTTATATAGTCTTTATTTGGGATGTATGTGGCTGCAGAGTGCTCCAGAGTAAAACATGGCAGTTGCTGCTTTGTTTTTAGCGCCAGCACTTCATGTTTTACAAATTAAGCACTGTAAGTAGCCCTTTATTTGGGACCTATGTGCCGGCAGAGTACTCCAGAGAAAAACATGGCAGTTGCTGCTTTGCTTTTAGCCCCAGCATTTCATGTTTTACAAATTAAGCACTGTAAGTAGCCCTTTATTTGGGACCTATGTGCCTGCAGAGTGCTGCAGAGTAAACCATGGCAGTTACTGCTTTGTTTTTAGCCCCAGCACTTCATGTTTTACAAATTAAGCACTGTAAGTAGCCCTTTATTTTGGACCTATGTGCCTGCAGAGTGCTGCAGAGTAAAACATGGCTGTTGCTGCTTTGCTTTTAGCCCCAGCACTTCATTTTTTACAGATTAAGCACTGTAAGTAGCCCTTTACTTGGCACCTATGTGGCTGCAGAGTGCTGCAGAGTCCAAATGGCAGTTGTTGCTTTGCTTTTAGCCCCAGCACTTCATGTTTTACCAATTAAGCACTGCTCTAAACTGTGACTAAAACTCATTTAATTCTATTCTGTTTAGTATTTATACTGAGTCATACTGTATCTGAGTTTCTAACTCCTCTCAACTCATAGAGTAATCCTTGACTGCTTGTCCGCAGAGAGTCAAGCACTGAAAGGGAATAACTTGTTTATCCTGATGGGATACAATAGCGGTGGCACAGAATGCTACCCAAATCGCGACGGGACCCCAGAAAAATGTCTTTATTCGTTTAGTGATTGGCAGACCACAGTTTTTAATCCACGAATGCTGACTCAGCCTTCCATGCCTTTGAAGTCATTAAGTTTAATATCATTACATTGGGTTATAGTAAAACCTGTTATTAGTGCTTAGAAAAGAAGGTTAAAAGTGAACTGCTATATAAAAGGCGGTTCATGGAACAACCGTAGTCAGCCATACCCTAAACTCATTCTGATGAGACAGGTAGAGATTATAGGAATGACTCCCTGCACCCTTGAGCACAAGAAGATAGTGGCTATGTTAGTTCTAGATTTGTTGGATTCCAAAAAAAAAGAATAAGATACAGTTCTGGTCCACATGAAAGCTGCTTTCTATATTGCATTAACACACTTCCAACATTGGATACCTCACTTGCATGTGTTTGCTTTCCCCAGTAGTGTGCTACAGCTTCAATGCTGCCCTGGTTTTGACACTGCAGGAGTAGAGTCATTTTTTCTCTCAGTGTTGCACAATTGTTAGACAGCAGATTAGTTTGTAGCAAGGCTGGGAGCCACAGGAAATGATGTTGCAATATCCTTGTTCCTGCTCATTTCATGTAGCAATTGACACATCATTTTCACAGTAACTATTTGAGAAAGGTTAACGTGGCCACTGATAGACATTTGGCCCTACTTTGAGCGTGCTATGGATCCTTTAAACAATACCACCACAGAAGATGGTATGAATGACGCCTCGGATTCCGGTGACGCGTGGGTTGCAGATGTGCTAGTCCCTAGCCTGTGTGCTGGATTTTGTTTCCTGATTGGAGTTCCTGGGAATGGTTTGGTCATCTGGACCATACTCTGCAAGATCCCCCAGCGTTCCATGACTGTGGTTCTTCTCCTGAACTTGGCGATAGCTGACTTCCTCGCCTTGATCACGCTTCCCTTCTGGATTCATTCATTTATAGACAAATGGGTGTACGGGCTGTTCATGTGTCGGTTCCTCAGCTACATCAACTGCTTTACCATGTACGTGAGCGTGTTCTTCCTGACTGTGTTGAGCATCCAGCGATTCACCGCTGTGGTCTTTCCATTTGCTTCAAGAAGTTGGCAGAAGAAAAAGGCCATCTATGGGACCGTGCTGAGCATCTGGACTATTTCTCTGGCACTCGCTACTCCTGCCTACCTCTTCCGTTCAACTACAGAGAGCGACGGCATTGTCCAGTGCGACGACTGGGTGTACACATCTGATCAGCAAGAACTAGCAGATTTATCAATTGACCTGGTGTTTTGTTTTTTGGCTCCCTTCTCAATCATGATCGTGTGTTATGCATTTGTCTTTAGGAGAATGAGACGTCTGAAATTCCAGAAAAAGAGCAAATCTGGGAGACTAATTGCCAGTGTCATTATTGCATTCTTTGCCTGCTGGATTCCTTATCACATCACCAACATGTTATTGATTTCATCAGTGACGCGAAGGTCCTCGGACCCCGACTTGTCTCAGACTTTAGAGAATGCTGCAGTATCAGCGGAAAATATCTGTGACATGCTGGTGTTTTTGAGCAGTTGCTTGAACCCAATACTATACGCCTTCGCTGCTCGCAGTTTCCGCGGAGGTTTAAGAGGGACCAACTTTGACAAACTCTTCAGGCAAGTGAACGAGGACTCTAAGGAGAAAGTGACCAAAAGCATGCAGAACTCAAGTGCTACTACAGATCTATCCCTACAGAATCCTATCTGCTCGCAGTGACTCAATCTGTTCTTTATTGTAGCGTTTTACGCGTATACTGCATCTGGCAAAGATGCTCACATCATAGGATGCTCTTAAGGTATTCATATATATACATATATATATCTAGAGAGAGGGTGAATGCAAACCGGTGAACTGTGTCCGAAGACCAAATGGTTTATAAATGTCACCTAAACCCCAAGATGGCAATGTAGGCCCATAATACACTTGTTACTCGTTCTATTTTTTTTTTATATTACATGATTTATTAATTGATTTTAGCACTCTGCAAAAAATGTAGTGCATTAGAGCGCCATCCCTTTAGTATACATTGTTTGCCTGAGACTGCAGATCTGTCAGTAAATGTTTTGAGATAAGTCTGTGTTTTTTAGTGATAATGTACTAATATTTAAAATGGGTTTTGTACAAATATGTGTATTATTAGAAATCACATTTTAACTGCAAACTGTATTGTAAGGAAATCAAAAACTTGAGCCTTAGCATCTGCTTTTCTTTTGTAGTATAGTCACACTATAAAGTAGTTTTAACAAGACATATGTAAAGAAAGAAAATGCATTCCATTGTGGGGCAGTGTCATTTTTTGCTGATTGGACTCTGTGCTTACGGTGTTTATTTTCACCCACTGGGGCGGATTCATTGGTAGATGCTACTAGCATCACAGGGCTGGCAAGGGTGAGCTTGACAGTTGTGCTGATTAATGAAAGACAATGTTGGTGAGATGGGGAGTTAGAGAAAAGGGAAGAGGGGATTGGGGAATATATATATATATATATATATACGCACGGAACGCGCACGGAACGAACTGCGTTAAGTGGGCGCGCACGCCACGAATGGCGTAAAGTAACTTAGCATTTAAAAAACCGTACAAATTCACTGAAAAAACCATAGGTTTCACACACGTTATAGTTAGGAATTAGCATTTAAAAAACCTTGCAAATTCACTGAAAAAACCATAGGTTTCACACATGTTATAGTTAGCGGAAATTTTACTGATAAAAAACCAATGAAATTCCCCCGTTATAGTTAGTGCAGGCAACTATAACTCACGCGACCGCAATCCTCTGCTGATGCTAATACTGTATTTAGACACTTATTTGCCCATGTCTTCTTCCATACATTTTTAGCTATACATATATTACAAATATTTTTTTTTCATAAAGACACATATGTCATCAGCAGAAGATTGCGGTCGCGTGAGTTATAGTTGCCTGCACTAACTATAACGGGGGAATTTCATTGGTTTTTTATCAGTAAAATTTCCGCTAACTATAACATGTGTGAAACCTATGGTTTTTTCAGTGAATTTGCAAGGTTTTTTAAATGCTAATTCCTAACTATAACGTGTGTGAAACCTATGGTTTTTTCAGTGAATATATATATATATATATATATATATATATATATATATATATATATATATATATATATCTCCAAGCTTCAAAGTACCCAACGTACAAGGAGCACTCGAACGGCAACATGCTCATGAAGAGCCTTTATGGTATACAATCCCCGCCGGCAGAACGATAACTTTAAGCAGTTCAATTTACCATGGATGCCTGACGCGTTTCGAAGTGTCCCCACTTCTCTTCAGAGGCTTTGGCAATTGAAGGCGCATAGGACACGGCCCTCATCATTTAAATGCTCCAATGCATGCCCTGGATGGGACGCTCTGCTGCCACTAGCAGAGCATTATGGGCCTTGTAGTGTCCTTTGTCTCCAGATGGAGCGTGCAATGTTGCTGCTGTGACATTCATAGCCCCCAGATGGGCCTCCGTGTGCCGGTGGATATGCTAGATCCGTTGCTGCCCCACGAAGTCGGCCTGCTCGATAACAGACCGCGTGGCCCCCAAATCCTGGGGTGGTGCTCCTTCGCGGCAGGGTGTGCCGCGTATTTATCCAAGCTCCAAAGTACCCAACGTACAAGGAGCACTCGAACGGCAACATGCTCATGAAGAGCCTTTATGGTATACAATCCGCCGGCAGAACGATAACTTTAAGCAGTTCAATTTACCATGGATGGATGCCTGACGCGTTTTGACGTGTCCCCACTTCTCTTCAGAGGCTTTGGCAATTGAAGGCGCATAGGACACGGCCCTCATCATTTAAATGCTCCGATGCATGCCCTGGATGGGACGCTCTGCTGTGACTAGCAGAGCATTATGGGCCTTGTAGTGTCCTTTGTCTCCAGAGCAATGTTGCCGTTCGAGTGCTCCTTGTACGTTGGGTACTTTGGAGCTTGGATATATATATTTTTATATATATATATATATATATATATATATATATATATATATATATTACCTACTGGCGGTCGCCAGTAGGTAGTTATAGTTAGGACCCTGTTTCCATAGGAAATCCGCAACATTCTATTTGGAATAACTTTGGCGCCGGTCGACGAATCCTCGCGAAATTTTCAAAACTAATGGGGCGCTCCTACCCTGAAAGTCTCGGGGGGATTCGTCAAGCGGGGGCTGAGAAAAAAGGGGGGTCCCAAAACGCGTTTTCCCCATGCATTTTTCCATAGGACCTTTAGACACAGCTACAGCCCGAACGGCTGAACAGAATTACTTGTAATTTGGCAGAGAGGTAGTCCTCAGGTCAAGGAAGTGCCTTTTGTAGGTCTGGTGTAAATCTGTTCAGTAGTTCCTGAGAAAATAGCATTTAAATCAATATATATATCTGTAAGCGCGCTCCGAGCGCGCACCGTAAGCTTACCGTACGCGTACGGTGCCGTGCGCGAGCGCGATTCTGATTGGCTGTTAGATCTTAGTAAACATTCGAATCGGTCGAAACCAGGAAGTGTCGGCCGCCATTTTCTCTCTCGCACTCTGAGGGGGGGATGAAAAACCAAGTTGGATATCATTAAAAGGGGTCAGGCTAGACAGCTCCTAACCACCTAGCCTTGGTTATGGTGTGCCAGAAGGCCATCCAAAGCCAAAAAATAAAAAAAGAATTCCGAAAAAACGCCGAATACGCTTACCGTACGCGTAAGGTAAAAAATAAATTAAAAAAAAAAATCTATATTATCCCCCCCCCCCGTGTGCAAAAGGTGCCCTAAGGGCACCTTCTGCGCATGGCATATTTTGAATCCAGAACATTTAATAAAAAACCTTTCACAACAAAGCGCATAATATGTCCTCCGTGTGCGGACGGTGCGCGAAGGGCATCGTGCGTACATGGCCCATCCAGCGTAACGTGGGTACGCGGTGCGCGTAGCGCACTGCGTGCCCACCGTGCGTGCACGGCACTAACTGCGTTAAGTGGGCGCGCGGTGCGCGAAGCGCACCGCGTGCTCACTGTGCGCGCACGGTGCGCAAAGCACACCGTGCGCGCACGGAACGAACTGCGTGAAGTGGGCGCGCGCGGCACGAACGGCGTAAAGTAACTTAGCATTTAAAAAAACGTACAAATTCACTGAAAAAACCATAGGTTTCACACACGTTATAGTTAGGAATTAGCATTTAAAAAACCTTGCAAATTCACTGAAAAAACCATAGGTTTCACACAAGTTATAGTTAGCTGTACATTTCACTCGTAAAAAACCAATGAAATTCCACGTTGTAGTTAGTGCAGGCAACTATAACTCACGCGACCGCAATCCTCTGCTGATGACATATGTGTCTTTATGAAAAAAAAATATTTGTAATATATGTATAGCTAAAATTTAATGGAAGAAGACATGGGCAAATAAGTGTCTAAATACAGTATTAGCATCAGCAGAGGTTTGCGGTCGCGTGAGTTATAGTTGCCTGCACTAACTATAACGTGGAATTTCATTGGTTTTTTACGAGTGAAATGTACAGCTAACTATAACTTGTGTGAAACCTATGGTTTTTTCAGTGAATATATATATATATATATATATATATATATATATATATATATATTAGCTTGGATGGCACAGACATGAACACAAAGAGGTGTGTCGGTATTGAGAAAGAAATTAGTATTTTACAACAAGTCTCCTCTTTGTATTTGCCTTTGTGTGTGGAATGTGTTTAATTTCTAGTACGTGCCTGAATTTTCTAAATTTGCATTTTGTACTAAAAATATTAAATAGATTAATGTATTGAGTTCTCCCGGTTCCATAATTCATCCACGGTTTCTTTCCTTAATAGTGGGATGAACGAATGTTTGTCTTTTAGACCGAAAGAATGCAGGATCCACGGCATGCAGTTGGGTTGGACTTCCAGCTGAGTCTCAACAGGTTAGAGGCAGGTTCGGCTCTGCTATAACTGCAGCCACGTAGTAGCCTTGGGAGCTGTGACCAAGTACTGTCAACTTGGTAATATGATACGTTTTTAAACAATGCTCGGTTTGCCCAAATAGTGCTGCTGGGCCTGACCTGCAGTGCTTAATTTGAGCTGCTGGTTGCCAGTGGAGCCACCTTATTTTAGGGGACCTGCTCTTATCTTTAATCGTCAGATATTGAGGTAGAGCAAGAGAGGGAAAAATAGCCAAACGGCCAAGAATGAGTAGAAAAAGGATGGAAAAAACGTCAAAAAGGGAAAAAGCAGGAACATCCAGGAGGAGCATCCAAGCGTGAAAAAAGGGCCAAAGAGTGTCTGGTAGTGGATTAAAGAGGCATGGGGGGTTCATTCCTACACAGCCATGGTATTCAGCGTGCTGACATTCAAAATAGCGCCGGCTTCTAAGCAGCACTTTAGGCACAGACCCTCATTATTTTACAAATTAAGCACTGCAAACTTGAGATTGCTGGAGAAGGTGCACACATATGAATATATTCCCAGCCTTTGCACCACATAATTTAGGAACGCATCAATTAAAACTTGTCGTTTTTTTTTTTCCTGAACCTTACATTCATTCCCCTTTTTGCACCAGAGCACACTCTATTCCCTTCAGTGCTGCCCATCTTTTCCCACCAGTCGCTCCTTTTTTATTAAGTACATGTAATGTGAAATGCCGAATGAGGTCATAGGAAGGGATACATTAGGAAGTATTGACGCAGCCCTATCTTACCCCAAGTTTAAATGTGAGTGTGTTTGCTCCTGTCTATGACAGCTTAATTCTTTGTAGTCACAACTGTGTCTAGTCTTCTAGAAAAGAATGTCTTTTTACATCTCATTAATATTTTTCCTTGTGTCCCTTATATCTTAACCGTCTATAAATGCCATTTACAAATGTACTACAGAATCCATGGAAGCAAGCAGCCATCATGCATGTATGTATGTATGTATGTATGTATATGGTATTTCTATAGTGCAGACAAAGCCAAAAGGCAGCAGAGAGCTGTATATGGTCAAAGACCAGCATAAAGCCAATGAATAGTAGGAGAGGAAGCAGGGTTGTGGGTGGGTAATGCAGGTGTTGACATTAATTCAAGCAGTTCATTCATCACTTTTTGGGTTACTTCAGTGTGACAAACTAAGAGGGACGGGTATGTCCAGATATTGGTCCTGTGCTCGCTGTGCCACTGGAACCAAGCTATTCCCCACTGATGAGCCCGAATAAGGGTCTTTTGTTACGGTTCAGGGTGGACCTGGCCTGGCAGTTCAAGCTGGACTATTCCCATTGGTGCAGGGTTTAGACTGATTTGCATATGGCTGGGTCAAAACTGAGTTGGCATGGTGTTCAAAATTACAATGGACTGGGTTGCGGCCTCAAGTAATTACCAGTGGCTGAAATTAGTTCAAGCATTACAACCATCACTTTTTTGTATGATGCATTCTGTAACAACCAGAATTGTGTTATATGGCACTAGAGTGTTACCATAATCCAGTCTGGAGTTAATCAAAGCTCCGGCAAAGATTTTATGAGTGTCTGCAGGTAGACAGCAGAGTGTTGTTTCTAGGTTACCTCAGTGTAAACCAGCGTCCCTGCTTAGGTCCAGATTTAGAGTTTTCCATACAGGGTACTCCATCACAAACATGACTGAGTACTCTGTATACCAAATCCTCAGTCCACCGACTCTATTTTGTGTCAGGAGACCCTCAATTTTGGCCATCCAAAAGGGGAACCACCATTACAACGCGGTTTTTACCACGCAGTGTAGTTACATCGCATGCGTTACAACGCATGCGATGTTACAACGCTATGCCATTACAACGCACGTCTTTACATCGACTTGCGCTAGATGGCGTGCTAACATTACAAATAGTGTATTTTACTATCCCAACACCTTCCCTACTGTTAAGTGGACTGGAGTTGGAATAGTAAATTACACTTTTTTAATGTTAGCACGCCATCTAGTGCAAGTCGATGTAAAGACTTGCTTTGTAATGGCATAGCGTTGTAACATCGCATGCGTTGTAACGCATGCGATGTAACTGCACGCGTTGTAAAAACCCGCGTTGTAATGTCATGCATCCCATCCAAAAACTTACACCTACAGCCCAATGAGTGGGGGCATCAGATTCAGATCATCAGACCTCCTGCCTAATTTAGAGGGGATGGTCTGATGTCTTTTTTTTCTGATCTTCCGAACAGGAAACAAAATATTGACTCCGCCACCCTGGGAGGAAACTCCCAGGGTGTGTAGGGGCTATCATTTTTTTTTTTCAGCAACACACTTTGGGAGTCTGTTTCTGAAAAACAAAAACATTTGGTGCACTGGTACCTAAAAGATGGCGGCCGTGCACTAAATTTTCAGTGCCTTCACATGAGCCGTCGTGGTGGGAGATGGTCGCTCTTAATCCGGGGCATACTCTAGAAATAATTTGAAAATATGGTCTCTTTTAGCTTTATCTACACAGTAACTTACTCTTTTAATGTAAATGAATTTCTCTTATCTGCACATGATGTATGTATGTAATGAAATGTATTTATATTTTCTACTATGATGTTCTTTTTTGAAATTTTTTTAATTTCAAAAAGAGGATGAAGGGCTTTTTCTGCCTGTGATTGAGATGCCTTAGTGTTCCGAACTGAGGGGCATATTATCAAGAAACGGCGTTAAAATTATCGCCGCTTTAGTGGCAAAAAACTGCCTCTAAAGCTGTGATAATGGGCTTGATAATACGCCCGTGAGAATTCCCATAGAAGCCCATGTTTTGGTGTCAACATGGGCTTCTATGGGAATTCTCTGCGGCATATTATCAAGACCATTATCGCCGCTTTAGCTGCAGTTTTCTGCCGCTAAAGCGGCGATAATTTTAACGCCGTTTCTTGATAATATGCCCCAAAATCACCTTAAAAGACACCACAATTCCAAAAATTAGTATGGTAACATCAACAAATGATTTATATTGTGACTAAAATCTTATCTCTCTTTTATGTGTTTCTTTGTGTGACCTTATGGATCAGAATATTTCCTCTTGAAGGGGGTTTGGTGACCCATTATGGATCCTAAAGAAAAGGGTGAGTGATGGGAGCATCCCCTACTATTCTGTGTTACAGCAGAATGTGGCAGCGCTATGCCACTCCTTGTGTTACTTTGGGGAATATTATCAAGCCCGGCGTTACAATTATCGATGCTTTAGCGGCAGAAAACTGCCGCTAAAGCGGTGATAATGGGCTTGATAATATGCCCTGGAGAATTCCAATAGAAGCCCATGTTCTGGTGTCAACATGGGCTTCTATTGGAATTCTCTGCGGCATATTATCAAGCCCATTATCACCGCTTTAGCTGCAGTTTTCTGCCGCTAAAGCGGCGATAATTTTAACGCCGTGCTTGATAATATGCCCCCAAAGTGCTTAAAACATGAACACCACCAGGGGCAAACACTGTGCATATATTCGGACTTTTCTAGTGAGCGTGCAAGCCATAAAGAGGTGAGTAATGACATGGGAGGAGTGCATGGACATGGATCGAACAAGCGTTGCTGACTACATGAAGCCTGAACTGTCCCTTCTTCCCTTTGCCTTTACTTCAAAGGGAGCTCATTTATCCGAAGGAAATTCAAAGATGGCAAAGTTGAACCTCACCAACGGTTCCAGTTTTTTTAAATTTCACCAACTTCACTAAAAGCACCAAGGTGCATGACAAGAATCCAACAAAAAGTCTGTATTGTATGATTCAAAATCTGCAGAGACCTCTCACACAAAACAGTATTGTTGGGCAAAATATGTGGTAAGGAGTGTTTTGTTTCTGGAGAAAGCTATGGATCATATTTTTGACAAAACATCGGAGCGCGGAGCTGAACCATATTTGGCAGCGCCGCGCTCCGACATTTCCAAAATGCAGAGATGCGCCGTATTTACTACAATACCGCGCACCGTGTGTTTCCCTTAGTGCTGGCGCAAAAATTAGCCATAGTGCAATTGTAGGGAATGATTGTTTATGTGAAGGAATGGCTATTTGTTATTTCTTTGCAGCACACACAAAAGTAGAAAATCGTCATTATTTAATGATTATTTATGTGCAGCAAGATCCACCTTCCTGCACATAAACAATTATTGATGGCGTTTTGCTCTTTGTACGTGTACTGCAGAATGCAGCACTCATAGAATGGTGAAACGAGGAGAAATGCTTTTATTTCTCCTCGTTTTTGCTTTTTCTAACGCCTGCTCTTTCATGGCGTTAGTTTTTGGCACTGCGTCCGATTCACACCTCGCTGGGGCAGCGTCAAAAAGCAATGGGTGGTGTGGCGGAACACCCACACAACACCCATTGAACGCCCCTTTCACACAGATACCTGCGTGAAAGGTACCATATTTACAAAGCGGCGTTAAGCCTCAAAAAGTGGCTTAATGCCACTTTGTAAATATGGAGCAGGGCATTGGGCCACAGGAACGTCATGTGGCGCAAAGCCCTTGTAAATATGCCCCAGTGTTTGTAAGTGAAGCAGTGTGATGGTGAATAAATGCACAAGTCTCTAAGTTATTCAGTTTCCAATTTTACAAAACATTGTCTGGGGAATTACAGTTTTGAACATTACTAATTTATTTTGATAGTTTCGATTTCTTTTCTGCAACACAAGCCTACTACATGTCAAGATGTTATAAATTCTATATCACAGGTCTTAAACAATGAAATGAGGCCTGTCTCACCCATCCACTGATGTGTTTATAGCCTTAACTGGTGTCACTGCCATCATTTACTGCATATACTTTGATATCGCCAATGCAATGAAGTCCAAAGTGTCATTCCTTCTCATGACATCAGTCTCACCCACTTCATTGGGGACTCACCCACCTCAAGATATTAGTCTTAATCATACAAGGGCTCTAGAGTCCTGAAATTGGATATCTGGATACATAAATTTAACTTGCGCGCCCAGTGGCTTTGCAAATCCAACCCCATGGGGCAGATCTATATTGGAGATGCGCCACTTTTATGCCGCCGTTCCGTCACGTTTGTGACGCAGCGGCGGCGTAAACCCTGCGCCACGTTGCGCCATATTTACATCGTGACGCATCTATGGAGATGCGTCACGATGTAAAGCCCTGCGCCACGTAAAACCTGCGTCAGGTTTCACGTGGGCGTGTCGACAGAGGGGGGGGCGTTCCGTCGCAGGAACGCCCCTGAAAAGTGACTCAGTCAAATCTATAAGATTTGACTGAGTCACTTTCCCAACGCTGATGCGCCAAAACCCTGCGCCTGCTTGAAGCAGGCATAAGGCTTGACGCACCATGTTAGGGATAGGGTAGGTTGGAACAGTGCTGGAGTTGCGTCGCACTTGCGATGCAACTGAAGCACTGCGCCAACCTTACGCCATCGGATGCGTCACGCATCTGTTTATTCCTGCGCCATGATGCGCCGCTTTGTAAATGCGGCGCATCATGTGTGGCGCAAGGGTAAACTTGCGTGACGCATCATTCCTGGCGCATCCTTGCTGATTTGCAGGGATGCGCCAGGAAACATAAATCTGCCCCGATGTACTTAGAACCATAAAGGGGAAAAAATGCAAAGTTTGTGGTGAATTGACCAAATTGTGATGAAGAGGAAGGTTGTCAGAGGGAAGTCAAAGGGTGAACTGCAATCCCTGTGTGGTTTGATAAAGAAAAGACAACATGTATCCATGCTTGAATGACAGCCTGAGTGTGCATTTAGAGCTCCCCCTCCTTAGAGGTGGAGATTTTCCCCTGAGGTACCTCAAGTGTATAACATCGCTGATGAAAACTCCCCCAGTGATGTCAGTGTCACCAACTTCATAATGCAGTGACGGAAACTCCTCTGTGTTGAAACCGCAGTGTGGACTTGTTGTCACAAAAGTTAAGCAACTTTTCCGGAACCCACGTCCGAGATGTCTTTGATGTGCCGTTGTGAGGGCGTTGATTTCCACCTGAGTTGCATATCTGCACTGTGTGGGGTTTTTGTGCGATGCTGTCTCTAATGTTGCGCATGAAACAGTTGTGGTGATATTCAAGGTGTCAGCATATGATATAAAACTACCTCCCTTTATCTGTGCAGTGTTAGGTTTATGAGCAGAGCCCCGTCCAGTGCATTCGATTAGGGAAGATTAATAGATAGTTACAAACCTTTGCTGAACATGCAGATTATAAACTATAAAATTAGGCACCTGTAGGGCAGGACATTTAAAAAAATGTACAGTGGCGGGTGTGGGGGGAGAGGGTAGAAAAGTGTTGGAGTAAAGTGTGAGCAGAGTGACGATGGGCACTTTCAGGAGTAGAAGCTAGCCTACGCTCTGATAGTACATAAGCACTATATTTACAAACCCAAGTAAAACATTAGTAACGCTTTTGCGGCGTGTGTAATTAGTTACAACAGAAGGCCTTTATGATAGCTCTGTGGGCAACAGCACTTGTTGCAGAGACTGAAGTGTGTTCATTAAGTCTCAGAGTGCAGTGCTGACAGGATAGCTCAGATGGTTAATGCACTTGTTGGAGAGATGGGTGTTTAGTTGTGTGTATAACTGTGGCCAGAGGCTTGTTTCCTCATAAAATAGCACAGGAGGTGAATGTGCTGGCTGCAGAGCCTTTCATGCATCCCCAGGTCCCAGATTAACATTCTACGGGCCTCGGCACAGAAGGTTCACGATTTTCTTGAAAATCTGCAGGCTATGAGTGTGAGCTAATGGAAAATGTGTTCTTGTCTTACACAGCAGCTGCACTCAACTGCATGTCACACCTAAGGAAAAATACTTATTAAGCGATACCAAACAAGTCAATTTGTTTTTAAAATGGATATTAGTGCCATTACACAAACACACATCCAGGAGCTCAGGAGTAAAACAAAATGCCAACAGCTCAGCCCCAGACTCTTTATGTCTTGCCCAAGGATGAGGGGGCATTTAGAATTTTTTTTATCTCTCAATATTCGTGACAATCAGAAGATGTAATACAAAAATAGTGCTTTGGTGCTACCAATTCTTTTATCAAAATTGCAATTTGGTTATGAAAAAATATATTCTTGTGCCTCATTTTGCCGAAGTACTAGACGAGGGACATTTGTCACAATATGGGGGGACGGGGGGTTTATAGCCCCAACCTTGTACAAGAGTGAGGGGTATAGCCCCCATCTTTTCTAAAGACAGAGGGGGGAGGTATCCAAAACAGAAACAGCCAGCTCAGAGCTGCACCAGTGCTGCCTCTTCATTTGGGACAAACACGCAAAGGCGCAGTCAGCTGTTGCGGTCCACCGTACCTTGGCAAATGTCACCATCCCAGACCCCCTCAACCCTCATGTTATGGAAGTTAAAGGAGGGCCGAGACAGTTCAGATTTGCCCCTGCACCCTACATCTTGCCATCAATTGCAGACCACCCCTTATACTAAACCTTCCATGCTATAGGGTTGAGTTTCGATTGATAGTTTGTACATATTTATTGCAAATTGGTTTAGGAGACCAAAGATATCAAAAGTTCCTATGTATAGTGGTGTCAACTGTAATGTGACTATACCATCTTTGTAATGTAAAGGTTGTTTGCCAGTTTAATGGTCCCATACGTTTGGCCTTCTTGGAATGACATTTTAAAATGTATTTTCTATATGTTATGGAAATGTATTACTTTAAGATGACATCAAACATTCATCTAGTATCATACGCATCTCCGTCCTATCATATGTGTGCTGGTGCCAAAAGCAGAAGAGATGGAAGTGTAGAAGGATGCAGGGCGAGGTCCTCTGGAATGTGAAATCAGAAAACCGTATCATGTATGTGGATATAGCTGTGCGCATATGTGGAGGGCCTTCATCAGTGTGTGCAGGATTAAGGCACCAAGGGGCATATCAGCAACAGCCGGCGATAATTATCGTTAAGAGCGCTTAGCGCGAGGATAATTATCGCTGGCTATCGCTGGATTTTATCGCAGAGATAGCGCGCTATCAGCAACGCTTATCTCCAAAGCGATAAAAATCTAAGCGATAGCTGCAAAATGTGCGATTATCGCTGGAAATCCAGCGATAATCGCACAACGACAGGCGATACGTTGCTGATAGGGCAGGGTGGAGTTAGCTATATAATCCACCTCCCATTGGATATAATGGCTAAGTCAAATTGTAAGCAGGTGTAAAGAAACCTGCGTTGAGCGCGGTTAGCGCTACTTTTATAATCAGGTTAGCGATTTCCTTGATAATTGGAGAAATGTCGGTTAGCGACATTCTCCACGTTAGTTTGGCAGGATATGCCCACTTTGCATCTCATTGGCGATGCAAAGATGGGCGTTAGGGAAACCGGCACTGAGGCATGGGAACACGCGTTAGCATGTCCATACTGATAGTGCGATAAAATTATTGCCGCTTTTCGCCCCTGAAAACGGACGCTAAAGCGGCGATAATTTTATCGCGGGGCCTTGATGATATGCCCCCAAGTATGGATCCTAGGCGATAGCTCCTGTACTTGGGGGAAGATGCCCCAGCAGAGATCTGGGCGTCGGTTTTTTGGTGACCAGTGAAATAGCCCCTTGCTTCAGCCCGGGGGCGGGGTGGGAGGGAGTTCCTTTGGGTACAAAAAAGAAGAACTAATCACATGATGCTCTCAGCTTCTTTTGCTTTGAAAAGATCAGTTTATTGAACATAATGCTTCTTTACAGTTGCAAAAGTATTCAACAGGTTATGGCGACAGAAACCCTTCTAATGCTCTCTGTGGGACGCTGTTACGGTATCAAGTGGGCCAGATGGTTCCATTCTTGCGAGACGTGAATATTTGGACATTTCCTTTAAACCTGTGGCCATGGGAGTGCCAGAGAGGGAGAGTGGACATTTCCTTTAAACCTGTGGCCATGGAAGTGCCAGAGAGGGAGAGTGGACATTTCCTTTAAACTTGTGGCCATGGGAGTGCCAGAGAGGGAGAGTGGACATTTCCTTTAAACCTGTGGCCATGGGAGTGCCAGAGAGGGAGAGTGACAAGATCACTTCTAAGGGATGGGAGAAGAAAGATAGAAGACGACAACAAGGCGAGCTCTAACTCTTTCGAGGAGGGTATGGGAGGCAGAAGCAGTGCATTGGTGATAGACTGGACGTTAAAGCATCCCTGGAAAATAAAGATGTGATCACAAGAGCCCTTTAGTTTGCCAAATGAGTGTAGTGAGTGAGTGGAACAGTCTCCAGGAAGATTTGGGGGGACAAGCATATATTTATTGACAAAAAAGGGGTATGTTTCTCCAGGTCTGATACCTCATGCTCCCTCCATCAATCCACCCCCAAGATCCTCAGCCTAAATGGGGTGCTCCCTGGGTCCCCATATGGCTATCCAGAACTGTAGTTTGTTATCATACTTCTGTCACCAAGAACAAGAGTAGAGATGTAAACATGTTTGAAGATCCAGCACACAAGTCATTCATTTGCAATAAACATTCTTGATGACCTGGAACACCGGTTATTAACCTTTTGACTTCTGCGACCTCTGATTGAATCACAACTGGATACCGGGAGACCCTCAATTTCTACAATTTGAGCCACAAGACAATGCACAAAAATATAGAAGCGAGCAGACATCAAAAACATACTCAAACGAGGAAATATGTTATTTAATTCACAAACAAAAAATACAAAAATAGAAGGTTGGAGATCTTCAAAATGTGTTTTTTTTATCTAAGGGATGTTTCAATTTGCTATAATTTAGAATATCACTTTGTCTGTTTTGCTTTTAATGCTTTCTGGTTTTTTTTACTACATCCAGCCCTTCTATTGAGACCATCAATCCTCCATACTAGATTCTGTTTGCTTTACTTGTGCTGTTCCGATGAATAAAGCTAAATATACCTACTTAATCTTTAACCTTTAATTTAATATTTCTTCACTTTTACAGAGGGTTTTTTTTTTGTTTTCAACTTTACATTTTGCTTCTTTTATCTATATACACTTTTTTAATATGCTAATATTATTTATTTTTCTAAACAGTTGGCGTTCTGAACCCCCAGCGGTCTGTGGACCACAGTTTAAGAAACAATGAATGGAAAGTAAAAATAATTGCTATTCTCCTTCAATATATGGACTAAAGTGACGCACCACAGTTCTAAAAGCCCTGACAGAGCTTCATAGAGGAGCTAACACAATGGTGCCAATTACGATCCTGTAAAAACCTGGTACGAACCATCGGACGGAGCATATTCTCCGTCCGATGCGTACCCGGTCGTCAAAATCTACCAACATGGAATTACGATTCGCACGGAAACACCATTTCCGTACGAATCGTACAAAACCCCGACCGACCAAAATAAACATACAAATGCGATCCGGGAAAGCGCCGAGCTGACGTCGGGACGCTCGCAGCCTGCCATTCACGAACCAGGAATTACGATTCGCACCGACGTCATCCCGCACGGTGAATATTTCCCGGCAGCCAAAAACTGCCGGGAAATCAGGACGACGCGAACAAGGAGTACCAGTACGCGACGGACAGACAGGACGACGCGAACAAGGAGTACCCGTACGCGACGGACAGACATGGACCCGAACCTACGTGTCATCCCGGCCCTCATAGCAGTCCACCTCCTCTACAGGTTACGACGCAGACGCCGCAGAAGGTCAGAACAACAAAGGGAGGGGGGAAAGGGGGGGGTGGCAGGAGCAGGGCAGGCCACAAAACCCCCACCAAAGTCACACAGCACACATGCCCTGGACATACCTGACCCTCAGGCCCTGGTCACTACGAGGGGGTGGGGGCGTGTCCAGCTAAGCCAGCGACCGCCACAACGGAAGTTCTTGACGACGCGCACCGGCAACACAACCAGACAGGTGCGTCCCGTACCCACGCCTTAAGAGCGTGGGTACGAGTCGTACCACGCCCACACCTACGTCACCCCAACAATGGCGGGACGGCTCGTACCCACGTGGCAAAGGCCTGGGTACGGGCCGCACAAGCATCACATAGCGTGGGGACGGATATGTACGGACCGTACCCCCACCCACGTATGCATGGAGCGTATCCCCACCCCAACAGTGTAAGTACGACACGTACCCCCACCCGCGTATGCAAGGAGCGTATCCCCACCCCAACAGTGTAAGTACGACCCGTACCCTCACCTGCGGACGTATGGAGCGAACCCCCACCCCAACAGTGTAAGTACGACACGTACCCCCACCCGCGTATGCAAGGAGCGTATCCACACCCCAACAGTGTAAGTACGACACGTACCCCCACCCGCGTATGCATGGAGCGTACCCCCAACCCAACAGTGTAAGTACGACACGTACCCCCACCCGCGTATGCAAGGAGCGTACCCCCACCCCAACAGTGTAAGTACGACCCGTACCCTCACCTGCGGACATATGGAGCGAACCCCCACCCCAACAGTGTAAGTACGACACGTACCCCCACCCGCGTATGCAAGGAGCGTATCCCCACCCCAACAGTGTAAGTACGACACGTACCCCCACCCGCGTATGCATGGAGCGTACCCCCACCCCAACAGTGTAAGTACGACACGTACCCCCACCCGCGTACGTAAGGAGCGTACCCCCACCCCAACAGTGTAAGTACGACCCGTACCCTCACCTGCGGACGTATGGAGCGAACCCCCACCCCAACAGTGTAAGTACGACACGTACCCCCACCCGCGTATGCAAGGAGCGTATCCCCACCCCAACAGTGTAAGTACGACACGTACCCCCACCCGCGTATGCATGGAGCGTACCCCCACCCCAACAGTGTAAGTACGACACGTACCCCCACCCGCGTATGCAAGGAGCGTACCCCCACCCCAACAGTGTAAGTACGACCCGTACCCTCACCTGCGGACGTATGGAGCGAACCCCCACCCCAACAGTGTAAGTACGACACGTACCCCCACCCGCGTATGCAAGGAGCGTATCCCCACCCCAACAGTGTAAGTACGACACGTACCCCCACCCGCGTATGCAAGGAGCGTATCCCCACCCCAACAGTGTAAGTACGACACGTACCCCCACCCGCGTATGCATGGAGCGTACCCCCCATGCCAACAGTGTAAGTACGGCACGTCCCCCCACCCGTATGCATTGAGCGTACCCCCCACCCCAACAGTGTAAGTACGACCCGTACCCCCATGGAGCGAACCCACACACGTGTATGGACAAAGCGTACATATTGTTAAATAGGAGGGGTGTGTGCAGAGTCCTCCCAGCAGAGCCCAGAGACAGGAGGGGTGTGTGCAGAGTCCTCCCAGCAGTGCCCAGAGACAGGAGGGGTGTGTGCAGAGTCCTCCCAGCAGTGCCCAGACATAGGAGGGGTGGGTGCCTATCACTCCCAGCAGAGCCCAGAGACAGGAGGGGTGTGTGTAGAGTCCTCCCAGCAGTGCCCAGAGACAGGAGGGGTGGGTGCCTATCACTCCCAGCAGAGCCCAGAGACAGGAGGGGTGTGTGCAGAGTCCTCCCAGCAGTGCCCAGAGACAGGAGGGGTGGGTGCCTATCACTCCCAGCAGTGCCCAGAGACAGGAGGGGTGGGTGCAGAGTCCTCCCAGCAGTGCCCAGAGACAGGAGGGGTGTGTGCAGAGTCCTCCCAGCAGTGCCCAGACACAGGAGGGGTGGGTGCAGAGTCCTCCCAGCAGTGCCCAGACATAGGAGGGGTGTGTGCAGAGTCCTCCCAGCAGTGCCCAGAGACAGGAGGGGTGTGTGCAGAATCCTCCCAGCAGTGCCCAGAGACAGGAGGGGTGGGTGCAGAGTCCTCCCAGCAGTGCCCAGAGACAGGAGGGGTGTGTGCAGAGTCCTCCCAGCAGTGCCCAGACATAGGAGGGGTGGGTGCCTAACACTCACAGCAGTGCCCATGAAACGCTAAGGGTGGAGTAGCCACAGATACCATGCCCACAAATGTCAGTCAGGTGCACAAAGACCCTGCAGTACATGTCCCACATGTGTGCGAGGCTTGGAGTATACACATGCATAGCGCAGAAAAGAAAACATGTCCACATGAAGTCATGTCAATAGTCCACACACACAAGTACTATGACTACCAAGGATGCCACGAATGATGCAGGTGGAGACATCGCTCAGCATGCATGTGCAAAGTAGAAGGAGTCCGTCACACACCCAGCTGATGTAGACACAGCTCAGCACCACATATTGGGAACACCCTGCAGGGAAGATGTCAGGGTACACAGAGGAAGGAATACACCGTGGTACAATTCCACCATGCAGCAACTGCGTACATGGACAGAGAAACCTAGCTAACACCGTGTGATGGCACACAGATACCAGGGTCCCCCCTATGACCAGCACACTACTACATTTCCCACACACCCAACACATGATCACCACCCATATTCATGTAGCAGCCCCACCAACAGCAATATCAGTAAAGCAGTAGTGTTCAAAGGAAACAAAAATGGCTTTAATCAGCATTATCTTAAATTGTTTGTTCTCAGAAAGTTCAATATTTACAAAGCCCATAGGGCAGTCCATGAGTCACAGCTGGACGGGGGGACACAGTGGGACGCGTGTCCCCTAGCTTGCCTGCACAGTTACAAGTCGTTGTCTTCCACAGGGGTGAGGGCATCATGTGGGGGGGAAGGAACAGGCACCGCAGGGACAGGAGGGCAAAGGGTAGGCGAATTGGGTGCAGGGATGAAGGACTCCACCACAGGGGGTGGGGCAGGGCCAACGGTGGATTCTAGGAGCGCGCTGCACACCTTGGCAAGGTCCTCCAGGGACTCCCCTGCACCCGAAGGAACCACAGGCCCCAAGGAGGGGGGGGGGGTCAGAGGGATGGGTCGCAGCGCCACTGGGGGTGGGTGTGGACAGGGGGGGGGACTCAAGCACCCTGACCGTGGACTTCCTTGACCGCTTGCGGGGTGGTGTCAATGTGGGGCTCAGGGACAGAGCGGCCATGAACGAGTCTTTGGGGGAGATGTGGCCAGGAGAGCTGAGGGGAGGGGATTTGGAGGGAGTGGATTGGGTGGAATGCGGACTCCCACTCTGGCTGCGTGTCACACGTTTGCCCCCCGACCCAGTGGGTGTGCCTACTACACCCTGTGTGTGCGTGTCAGGAGGTGTGCGGCGGACGTTCCCTGCTGGTGTGGTGCCTGTGTCTGTTGTGGTGGGTGCATGCTGACGTCTGGGTGTATGTGGGACAGGTATGGGAGTGGGAAGTGTGGAAGGGGCAGGGGTAGGGGGTGGGACGTAGCGCTGCAGGAGACCCACTGCTGCAGTCAGTGTCGAGTCTATCGACCTCAGCAAGTTGCGTTGGTCAGCCTGCGATGAATGAATGCCCTCCAAGTATGCCTCCATGTTGTTGAGGACCTGGCTGTGGGCATGGAGGACATTAAGGATGGCAGTCTGACCAACCTGCAACTGCCGCTGGATGTCCACAGACTCGGCATTGGCGGCAGCAGTGGAGACAGGGGCAGGGGGTGCGGTGCCTGGCAGGAAGGAGACATGCGGTGACTGGGGACGCTGGGAAGGGACACGAGCACGTGGGAGGCGGCTGATGCCAATGGAGGGGGCGGGGCGAGATGTAGGGCTGCTGTCAGATGGTGGTGCAGCCACCGCCCACTCGGAGAGATCATCCTCGGACCCGTCAGCTTCATACTCTGTTGTGCCAGTCGACCGATCCCCGGGTTCACTCTCCTCCGCCTCGTGCCCACTCGATGTGCCAGCCGCCATTTCACCGCTGGCACTGGTGCTCGGTCCCTCAGCGCCGTCTGTGTCCATGTCTCCCTCCGTGTCCCCCGACGATGCTGTGGGCAGGGTGAAGAGACAGAAATTAATCATACACCTGTATACATATGTCACATGAGTCCAATCTACTTAGGTTACAGTGCATAGCCTGAAACAAAAGAAGAGTTACAACTACAAAACAAGGAACATATGTAGGCCCTGCAAGACACAGTTGTTTGACCCAGCATGCCACCGAAAAACTATGGAGAGCATGACACAATAGCAAATGAGATGACATGGAATTTTGACTGAGGAGCAAGGCCCTGGGGACAATCCAGCACTGCATCTGCACCACACAGCGTGGCAGGAAATAGGGATGAGCAGGGACCATAGGCAGGTACTAGAGGCACATGCAGCATAGGTAATACTGATAACATGCCCACCCTGACTGGCACACTGCACCTTGAGTGTATGTCCAGGCAAACATCACACACTGGCCAGTCCTAGCAAGGAGATATCAGGTTGTGACATGAAGGCCATGCCCGCACCACCCACCCCCTACATGAGACAAATCTATGGAGACACAGGAAGCACGTACATCTCTTAGTCTGGGTGAAATACACATGGGATGTGAAAAATCCATATTGCACACAAAATACCCAAGGTGCGCCTGTCCAAATAAGCATGTACAAATGGGCATCATGAGATGATTGTAACAAGACACACAGGCAATGGCCACCGTGTGTATGTACTGGGAAAATCAGGTCAGGCTGGACAGTGGACACTTGTACTACATTTCACGTCAATATACATGGTGCCAGGGGACACTGGCACAGAGCACAACCTATGCTGTAGACACAGAGATTGTCGACATTTTCTGATTACACACATGAGACCTAGGAAAATATGCCCCTGGGGACAGTAGTGGCTACACAACTCCATGCTCCTGAATGGGAATGACTGCAACACACGCTAACATCCCTGCACTATGCATACCGCACACTCATGCACATCATGTCACAGGCCACCACATAGGACATGCGTGCTGGAAGGCCTCGCACTTGAGAGATTAACTCCCATGTCTGGACTCAGCATCAGTGCCAACTGACATGGAACCCACAAGTCCAGAACGGGACAGGGCACAGGCAAGGTCCCAATACCTGTTACACAGCACCCCCACACATGATGCTGCAGGCATAGTACACTTTGAGAAGGTGCCAGGCTACATAACCTTGTGACCGAGTGACTACACACAGACCAGGGAACACATTGCAAGGAGGGGAAGGGAGGCAGGAGAGCACTGCAACACTGTGGGTAACAGGATCCGCACAGCACCATAAAACCCTGGCAGTGTACCCATGGAACAGTGCACGTACAAATGCTGGTGAAACACAACAAACACACATGTACCTACCCCCTTGCTGCTGCTGCATCTCCTGTAGGCGCCTGTCCAAGTCGGGAAAGACCACCGCCAGCACACGCTTGTGGATGTGGGAGAGACGGCGGCGCCCGCGGTTCTTATGGCTCTCAGGTGAGTCCCCCAGCAGGACCCGTGCGATCCTCCGCGTCCAGCACCGGATATCCTGCCAGCGTTTCCTCACCTGGGACAGGCTCCGCCTCCGCCCATCCGCACTCCTCACGGCACTGACGGCGGTCAGCCAGATCTGCTCCTTGGCAGAGGCGTCTACCTGTGAGGATGAACAAGTGACACTACATCAATACACCTGCAACATGTCACAGAGACACATATGGGAACAAATTAGCTGGTTACAACAAGGCATGTCATGCAGCCAACGCATTGCACCTTTGCCATAGGGACATACTCCTCTGGGGAAGGGCTAAAGCAGTACGTGCCAGTGAAAGTACACAGGTGGAATGAGGGCAAATACACAATCAATTATCAAGGCTCACACTGTGCATCACACCCACCCCTCCTGTCTCTGGGCACTGCTGGGAGGACTCTGCACACACCCCTCCTGACTCTGGGCACTGCTGGGAGGCCACTGCACACACCCCTCCTGACTCTGGGCACTGCTGGGAGGACTCTGCACACACCCCTCCTGACTCTGGACACTGCTGGGAGGACTCTGCACACACCCCTCCTGACTCTGGGCACTGCTGGGAGGCCACTGCACACACCCCTCCTGACTCTGGGCACTGCTGGGTGGACTCTGCACACACCCCTCCTGACTCTGGGCACTGCTGGGAGGACTCTGCACACACCCCTCCTGACTCTGGGCACTGCTGGGAGGCCACTGCACACACCCCTCCTGACTCTGGGCACTGCTGGGAGTGCTAGGCACCCACCCCTCCTGTCTCTGGGCACTGCTGGGAGTGATAGGCACCCACCCCTCCTGTCTCTGGGCACTGCTGGGAGTGATAGGCACCCACCCCTCCTGTCTCTGGGCACTGCTGGGAGGACTCTGCACCCACCCCTCCTGCGTCTGGGCACTGCTGGGAGGACTCTGCACACACCCCTCCTGACTCTGGGCACTGCTGGGAGGCCACTGCACACACCCCTCCTGACTCTGGGCACTGCTGGGAGGACTCTGCACACACCCCTCCTGACTCTGGGCACTGCTGGGAGGACTCTGCACACACCCCTCCTGACTCTGGGCACTGCTGGGAGGCCACTGCACACACCCCTCCTGACTCTGGGCACTGCTGGGAGTGATAGGCACCCACCCCTCCTGTCTCTGGGCACTGCTGGGAGTGATAGGCACCCACCCCTCCTGTCTCTGGGCACTGCTGGGAGTGATAGGCACCCACCCCTCCTGTGTCTGGGCTTTGCTGGGAGACATCAGGCATTCCCACCCCTTGGACCCCCCCTACAGTACATAGCATGTGGGTCACACCTGGACACAATGCCAGAAGTCACAGTCACGAAAAAGGGGCACAGTCTGTGCCAGTGGACACTGCACTCACCTGATAACCTGGTCGCCCATACAGAATGGGGTACTGTGGGAGGATCACATCCACCAAAGCCATGTTCTCCTCCAGGGTGAATGGCTGTGACCTCTCCACAGCCCTTGACATGGTTCCAGGGAATCAGTAGCAGCAGCTGGGTCGTGGAATACAGAGATGTGCAGGCAAGTGCTCCCTCATGGGACCTGGCTGCCTTATATCAGCCTTGCTGGCCCATTTCATTCACAGGAGTGCAGAGTGATTGGTCACTCACATTTGCATCCTATGTTTCCTCCAATCCCTTCAAACCTAGCAGTCAGTGGGTTCTTATTCTGTCTTTTTCTTCAGCATGATGTCAACCCCACAAACACATTGCAACAATGTAGATTCATTCCAACTGACTTCTGCTGTGCACCTTCCAGAACAAATTCAAACTTAAAACTTGGTCTCCATGACAACCAGCATGCATGTAGGCCTTAATACTTGCCCCCCATGTGTCCCCTATGTAATTTGGAGCTACACACATAGGTACGGTGCGTTCCGGGGCCCTAGGGCACCCCAAATGCATAGCAACGGCCCATACACATGCCTGTACACTCCCTATCACTATGGGTGTCCTCGCGTATGCGTACTCGTAGTGATAGTGAGCGTACAAGCGTGTGTACGGTCCGTACCACTACGAGTACGCATACGCGAGGACACCCATAGTGTGTCAGGTGCCCCACAAGACTTACCTTTGCTTGTGAAGCAATTCCGCAGAGACGACAAGAGCGCCCGTCCGTGTACCAACCTGACCCCCCTTGAACAGGGAACTCAACAGGGATGAGATGGACACAAGGATGGGAGCCGATTAAGGACGTAGGGCGGTGGTATGGGAATGGAGCGTGCAGGGTATCCCGGGGCAGCTGGAAAACAAACAATAACAGGATTGGTAAACTAACCCCAGGCTATTCCGGACTATCCCTAAAACACACACAACTGTTCTCTTGCCGGGACTCACCAGTGCTTCTGTTTCCGGAATCCAGCGAGACTCTCCTACTCAAGGTCATGAGAACCAACGGGCAGAAGGCAACACAGTGATTCAGCAGAAGCCCTAGCTGCAACCAAATAATAGCGCTCCTGCGCGGCTCCCCCAAAATAAACAAGTAATGCGCTCCTGCGCGGTATCCCAAAATAAACAAACAAAGCGCTCCTGCGCGGTTTTATCAAAACAGATAAGGAATGCGCTCCTGCGCGGTCTTTCCCAAAATGCAAGTAATGCGCTCCTGCGCGGTATGCCCAAAATAAACAAACAATGCGCTCCTGCGCGGTTTCTCAAATAGCAAGTAATGCGCTCCTGCGCCACTCTGCAAACAAACAAGTCAAGAGCTCCTGCGCTGCTGACTTCAAAGAAAGGCGAGTAAGGCGCACCTGCGCTGCTCACCCAAGAACAAGTTCACCAACGCTGCTGCGCTGCTTCTTTGCTGATCGAAATGCTACAGCTGTAGCTTTTCAGCAATGGTGCCAGAACGAGAGCGCTCCTGCGCGAGAACCCCCAACACCATAAGTACCTTCGTGTTGGCAGCGGTCAGAAACGCTCCTCCGTCGCTGCAGCCTCGGAACAGAATTCAAAGCACAGAGCCGGCGGGAAACGCGGTGATAAGGCGTTTACCCCGGAAGTGCTTCCAGGACCAGTCAGCGACGGAGAAGAACTAGACCGGGGCTCAGCTTCCAGCCGGAAGTGAGGATCCCGGCACTGTTGTGCGTGCTTCGTGGGATGTCGGGAAACGGCAATCGCCGAGAACCCGACAGAACCCCCTCCTAAAAGAAGTCCCCCCACCGAACCCCCCGGACCTCAGAAGGGGCAAGCAGGGCGAGGGCACAGGGGGTGACTGAGATGAAAAGCACGGACCAGAACGGGAGCATGGCGCACATGGGACAAGGGCTCCCAAGACCGCTCGTCCGGGCCGTAACCCTTCCAGTCCACCAGATAGAAAAGCTTACCTCGCACCCGGCGAGACCCCAAGATGGCCCTGACCTCATATTCAACATGGCCCGCCACCACCACAGGAGAAGGAGGAGAGGGAATTGGGTTGTCAGAGCGGACCGCCCGCAGAAGGGACACATGGAATACAGGGTGGATCCGCATGTGTGATGGGAGCAAGAGCCTCATGGCCACAGGGTTAACCACCTTTTCGATGGCAAAGGGGCCCAGAAAACGGGGCAACAGTTTCTTGGGACCATGCACATTGAGGTGCCGAATCGACAGCCACACACTGTCGCCCACGCTGTATTCAGGCTCCTTCTGTCTGTGAGCGTCCGCATGCGCCTTGTAGGCGTCCTTCGCCTTGGCCAACTCAAAGCGCGCCTGCTGCCATAGTCTATGTAGAGTCTCATGATAGGCGCGCACTGTAGGCAACTGGCTGTCCCGGGGGACTTCCCAAGCAGAGGTGCGAGGGTGACGGCCATGGAGACAAAAGAAGGGGGACATGCCAATGGCCGAATGCTTGCTGTTGTTGTATGCATATTCTGCTAACCATAGTACCTCAGACCATTCCTTCTCCACCATCAGCAACAGACATCGGAGATACTGCTCCATAGTGTGGTTTGTTCTCTCGGCCTGACCATCGGTCTGGGGATGGTACGCTGAGGATAAACGCACGTCCATCTCGAGGAGTCTGCATACTTCTTTCCAGAAACGGGATACGAATTGCGAACCTCTGTCCGTTATGACCACTGATGGAATGCCATGGAGGCGAACCACCTCGTGCATGAAAACCAGGGCCAGGTCCTTCGCCGTGGGTACTTTCAACAAGGGTATGAAGTGCGCCATTTTGGAGAGGTGGTCGACTATGGTGAGAACCGTGGTGTGTCCAGTCTTGGTGATGGGAAGGTCAACCACGAAGTCCATGGAGACGGTGTGCCAGGGAAACGGTGGCACCGGAATGGGACGCAGCAGACCAACCGACGGCTCAGAGCTGTTCTTGCCCAACAGACAGATGGTACAGTTCGTTACATGCGTTCTTGTGTCGGACACCAGTGTTGGCCACCAAAATTGTCTTTGTATTAGTTCGAGAGTCTTGTGATAGCCAGGATGACCGGAAAGGACATGATCATGGCACATACGGACTGCTTTTTGTTGACTTGGTACCCCAGGCAAGCACAACCGTTCCCCTTTGAACAGCAATCCGTCCACACAAGTCACCTCTTCGCTGTCTTTGGCCAGGCCTATCGGATCAGACCGCTTCACGTCCCTCTTTACTTGAGCTAGGAAGTCTGTAGATGCTATAACGCCCTGGAAATGTTTTTCAGATATTATGGGAACCGGCTCGGGGTTTTCGGCAGGCTCGTCATGGTCGTCCAGCCGTGAGAGGGCATCGGCCTTGGCGTTGTCCTTTCCAGGTCGGAACGTGATCACGAAGTTATATTCGTTAAAGAATAAGGTCCATCGCAACTGTCGGGCTGTGAGGGCACGGGCTGAACGCAGGAACTGGAGGTTCCGATGGTCGGTGTAGATGGTCACTATGTGTTTGGCGTCCTTCAAGAAATGGCGCCATTCCTCGAACGCCGTTTTGATGGCTAGCAGCTCCCGGTCTGACACAGTGTAGTTGCGTTCCGCTGGTTGTAATTTTTTGGAATAAAAAGCTACCGGATGTAGTTGTCCTGTGTCGGTGCTTCGTTGGGACAACACGCCCCCTATAGCGTCTTTCGAGGCGTCTGCTTCCACGATGAAAGGTTGCTCAGTGTCCGGATGCACCAGCACGGGGGCTATGGTGAAACGTCTCTTTAGTTCTTGGAAGGCCCTTTCAGCGTTCTGCTCCCACCCGAATGGCACACCTTTTCGCAACAAGCGTGTTATGGGAGCCACCAGTGCGGAGAAGCCGGTGATGAACCTGCGGTAGTAGTTGGCAAAGCCTAGGAACCGCTGAACCCCTTTTACGGATTCCGGAGAAGGCCAAGACAAGATGGCTTCTACCTTTTTGTTGTCCATGTGGATACCTTCAGGTGTTATGATGTGCCCCAGGAACTCCGCAGAGGTGACATGAAAGACGCTCTTCTCCAGTTTGACGTACAAACGATGTCTTCCTAGCTGTTGGAGGACAGAACGCACATGCTGCACGTGTTCAGCGATGTTACGGGAATAAATCAGGATATCATCTATATAGACGATACAGAAGACATCTATAAAGTCCCTCAATACCTCGTCGATGAAGTATTGGAAAGCTGCGGGGGCGTTACAGAGTCCGAAAGGCATAACCTGATATTCGAAGAGACCGAACTTCGTCCGGAAAGCGGTCTTCCATTCGTCCCCCTTCCGGACTCTGACTAGATGGTAGGCACCCCGCAGGTCGAGTTTGGTGTAAACGGAGGCGTCTTTTACTTGATCCAGTAGATTGGTGATCAACGGCAAGGGGTACCGGTTTTTCACCGTGATGGCGTTCATCGCCCGAAAGTCTATGCAGGTCCTCAGATCACCTTCCTTCTTCGACACGAAGAAAAGAGGAGAGGAAACCGGAGACCTGGAATGGCGAATAAACCCGTTATCCAGGTACTCATCCAAATAGGATCGAAGGTGGATGTTCTCCTTTTCTGTGAGAGAATAAATTCTGCTGCATGGCAACGTGGAGCCAGGGATCAAATCTATGCGGCAGTCAAACGACCGGTGTGGTGGTAGGGTGTTGGCTCCTTTTTTATCGAACACCTCTGCCAGATGCTGATATTCCTCTGGTATGGTTGTGTGGGAAACCGACCCCATGCCATCAACGGGTAGTGATCTCGCCTGTACCGAGCGAGCCCCCAGACGATTGTCCCTCGTATAACAGGTTTCACAGCAGTATTCCGAGTCCAGGTGAATTATTCTGGCCGCCCAATCGATTCGGGGATTGTGCTTCACCAACCACGGCAACCCCAATATAACCTTGAATTGCGGAGCGTCGATGACATCAAAACTGATGGACTCAGCATGGTGGTTGGCAAGAAGCATGGACATCTTTTCGGTTTGATATCGGATTGGGCCAGAGGTCAAGTCCGTTCCATCAACAGCCTTGACTGCTTCGGGTTGTTCTTTTGCCACGGTTTGTATACCCAAGGCACTCGAATAACCGGTGTCAATGAAGCTGCCTGTCGCACCGGAATCCAGCATGGCGGTTACCAACCAGGTTCTGCCCGCCTGATTCTGTAAGGAGACTTCGATGCCTACATGATGACTGCCATCGAATACTGCGGGGATCGCTGAAGTGTGATACGAAGAACCCAGAGGACGGATCCCCTTGTCTACTGGGTTGTCTCGTTTCCCATCTGATCGCCTTTTGTGATGGGCAACGCAAACGGCCGTCTGCCCCTTGATTTAGAGGGTTTCACTGGACACTCCCTGACGAAGTGTCCGCTTTTCCCACAATACAGACATTGGTTCTGCTTCCTTCTCTTTTCTCGCTCGTGAGCTGTCAACGGCCCTCGTATGCCCCCGATCTGCATGGGTTCCGACGCTTCACCCTGGGGGGAAGCTTCATCCTTTGTTTTCTCAACGCTTTTTTCTCCAAAGGATAAGAAACGGTTTTCACTGCCCTTCCCTTTCTCGGTCTTTCTTTCCTGTAGACGAAAATTCATCTTCACCACCAAGTCGATGAAAGGACCTATTTCCTCAGGCGGGTTGGGTAACTGTGCGATAAGGTCCTTCAGGTCATCACGTAATCCTCGATAGAAGACTGACACCTTCTTGTCCTCTGGCCAATTAGCCTCGATGACCAGCCGGCTGAAACGGGTGATGTAATGCAGGAGGTCTTGGTTGCCTTGTTTTAAGCTAAGCAACTCGTTATCTGCGGCCTGCACAAAGGTGTGGCGAGCGAACATCCGCCGCATGGCTTCTGTGAACGTCGGCAAGTGGTGGAGCATGGGATCGTCGTTTTCTACAAACGAAATGGACCACTGAGCGGCGTCACCTCCCATGTATGATAAGATGTAGGCGACCTTGGAGGCATCATCAGGAAAAGCCGTATTTCTGGCCATGAAATGTAGGTGACATTGATGGAGGAATATCCCATACTTAGTACTATCGCCGTAGAAGCGTTCCGGTGGTGCCAGTTGTACCTGATGAGGTGTTACGACTTGAATGGCGGAGCTCTGATTAGGAGCTGCGGGGGCCCCCCCAAAGGTGAAGGTAGGCGGCCTCAACAGCCCTTCTTGTATGACTCTGGAACTAGGGGTAGTGCCCCAAGGACTGGTAACCCCGGATGCCATGTGACTCTGGATGGACGTTACATCATGGCGTAGACTGAGGTTCTCGGCTTGCATGGCAGCCAACATGACTGCTATGTCCTGCAAGGTGACTTCCGGGTCGCCCATGTCGTCTGGGTGGAATAGTAAACGTGGGCTTTGAATTCTGTCAGGTGCCCCACAAGACTTACCTTTGCTTGTGAAGCAATTCCGCAGAGACGACAAGAGCGCCCGTCCGTGTACCAACCTGACCCCCCTTGAACAGGGAACTCAACAGGGATGAGATGGACACAAGGATGGGAGCCGATTAAGGACGTAGGGCGGTGGTATGGGAATGGAGCGTGCAGGGTATCCCGGGGCAGCTGGAAAACAAACAATAACAGGATTGGTAAACTAACCCCAGGCTATTCCGGACTATCCCTAAAACACACACAACTGTTCTCTTGCCGGGACTCACCAGTGCTTCTGTTTCCGGAATCCAGCGAGACTCTCCTACTCAAGGTCATGAGAACCAACGGGCAGAAGGCAACACAGTGATTCAGCAGAAGCCCTAGCTGCAACCAAATAATAGCGCTCCTGCGCGGCTCCCCCAAAATAAACAAGTAATGCGCTCCTGCGCGGTATCCCAAAATAAACAAACAAAGCGCTCCTGCGCGGTTTTATCAAAACAGATAAGGAATGCGCTCCTGCGCGGTCTTTCCCAAAATGCAAGTAATGCGCTCCTGCGCGGTATGCCCAAAATAAACAAACAATGCGCTCCTGCGCGGTTTCTCAAATAGCAAGTAATGCGCTCCTGCGCCACTCTGCAAACAAACAAGTCAAGAGCTCCTGCGCTGCTGACTTCAAAGAAAGGCGAGTAAGGCGCACCTGCGCTGCTCACCCAAGAACAAGTTCACCAACGCTGCTGCGCTGCTTCTTTGCTGATCGAAATGCTACAGCTGTAGCTTTTCAGCAATGGTGCCAGAACGAGAGCGCTCCTGCGCGAGAACCCCCAACACCATAAGTACCTTCGTGTTGGCAGCGGTCAGAAACGCTCCTCCGTCGCTGCAGCCTCGGAACAGAATTCAAAGCACAGAGCCGGCGGGAAACGCGGTGATAAGGCGTTTACCCCGGAAGTGCTTCCAGGACCAGTCAGCGACGGAGAAGAACTAGACCGGGGCTCAGCTTCCAGCCGGAAGTGAGGATCCCGGCACTGTTGTGCGTGCTTCGTGGGATGTCGGGAAACGGCAATCGCCGAGAACCCGACATAGTGATAGGGAGCGTACAGGCATGTGTACGGTCCGTACCACTACGAGTACGCATACGCGAGGACACCCATAGTGATAGGGAGCGTACAGGCGTGTGTACGGTCCGTACCACTACGAGTACGCATATGCGAGGACACCCATAGTGATAGGGAGCGTACAGGCGTGTGTACGAGCCGTACCACTACGAGTACGCATATGCGAGGACACCCATAGTGATGTACGCTCACTATCACTATGGGTGTTCTCGCGTATGCGTACTCGTAGTGGTACGGCTCGTACACATGCCTGTACAATCCCTATCACTATGGGTGTCCTCGCGTATGCGTACTCGTAGTGATAGTGAGTGTACAGGCGTGTGTACGGTCCGTACCACTACGAGTACGCATACGCGAGGACACCCATAGTGATAGGGAGCGTACAGGCGTGTGTACGGTCCGTACCACTACGAGTACGCATACGTGAGGACACCCATAGTGAAAGGGAACGTACAGGCGTGTGTACGGTCCGTACCACTACGAGTACGCATACGAGAGGACACCCATAGTGATAGGGAGCGTACAGGCGTGTGTACGAGCTGTACCACTACGAGTACGCATACGCGAGGACACCCATAGTGATGTACGCTCACTATCACTATGGGTGTTCTCGCGTATGCGTACTCGTAGTGGTACGGCTCGTACACATGCCTGTACGCTCACTATCACTATGGGTGTCCTCGCGTATGCGTACTCGTAGTGGTACGGCCCGTACACACGCCTGTACGCTCACTATCACTATGGGTGTTCTTGCGTATGCGTACTCGTAGTGATAGTGAGCGTACAGGCGTGTGTACGGGCCGTACCACTACGAGTACGCATACGCGAGGACACCCATAGTGATAGGGAGCGTACAGGCGTGTGTACGAGCTGTACCACTACGAGTACGCATATGCGAGGACACCCATAGTGATGTACGCTCACTATCACTATGGGTGTTCTCGCGTATGCGTACTCGTAGTGGTACGGCTCGTACACATGCCTGTACAATCCCTATCACTATGGGTGTCCTCGCGTATGCGTACTCGTAGTGATAGTGAGTGTACAGGCGTGTGTACGGTCCGTACCACTAAGAGTACGCATACGCGAGGACACCCATAGTGATAGGGAGCGTACAGGCGTGTGTACGGTCCGTACCACTACGAGTACGCATACGTGAGGACACCCATAGTGAAAGGGAGCGTACAGGCGTGTGTACGGTCCGTACCACTACGAGTACGCATACGCGAGGACACCCATAGTGATAGGGAGCGTATAGGCGTGTGTACGAGCTGTACCACTACGAGTACGCATACGCGAGGACACCCATAGTGATGTACGCTCACTATCACTATGGGTGTTCTTGCGTATGCGTACTCGTAGTGGTACGGCTCGTACACATGCCTGTACGCTCACTATCACTATGGGTGTCCTCGCGTATGCGTACTCGTAGTGGTACGGCCCGTACACACGCCTGTACGCTCACTATCACTATGGGTGTTCTTGCGTATGCGTACTCGTAGTGATAGTGAGCGTACAGGCGTGTGTACGGGCCGTACCACTACGAGTACGCATACGCGAGGACAACCATAGTGATAGTGAACGTACGCACGCGTGTACGCTCACCATCACGATGGGTACACATAAGGCAGCACTCCCATAGTGATACGGGAAGGTACACAGGCCCTCTTAGCAGTAGTACGGTGTTTTTCACACATCACAGTGGTGACAGGCAGCACACAGGAAGGGATAGGGCTGACATACATGTCCATGGATGGACAACAAGGCATAGTCTGGCCAGTACTACATGTGTGGGGCACAGGTATTAAAGGGTGTGATGTGGCACAAAACTCCTGAGTGGAGAAGGCACCAGATGTATGATGAGATGTGTACATATGTAATGTGTGACGGTGCAATGTGTGCCAGGCATGCCCTTGACTCCTTTGACATGTGTGCATGTCGTATAGCACACTTGGGATGAGCGTCACTGGCATGGCACGGACAACAACACACGGAAGTGTCCCCTGAGGCCCGGTACAGGGGTTACCACACCTGACATGTGACTACCCACGGTGCACGATGTGACTATGTCATGTATGTGTGGGGGGTTCACATTAGGTAGATGTTTGAGCTCCCTCGAAAGCTGCAGCCGTTGCAGCTACCAACATGTGTCTGTGTGTAGATGGCCATTGTACACTGTTACGCACACCAGGCCACATGTGGTCTCGGATGTGAGGTGTGTATGTATGCATGGGACACGGATTAGCGTAACAAGGACATGTCTGCATCCTCTCTATGAATGTGTGGTGAGTCATGACATGTGCACCTTCATGGCAAGGTGTGTGGCCTGTCCTAGTGTAATGTCATGTGTACTTCTGCTGATGTGTGGGTGTATGTCACTCCTGTCTTGCGTCTGGCTGTTCACTTGCACTGGGACACAGCTAATCCCATGCCATGGCATGTGGAGGTTCTCAATCTGCGTGTGTCGCTGGGTCTTGGTAGGAGTGTCACCTGCCAGCCATACGTGTCCAGGGCATGTGGCACATACCTCACTCCGTATGTAGCATATGTGTATAGACAGATTAACATGTGCTCAGGACAAATTATTTGTTGTTGTGGTGCACTCACTCCTCCTTGTCATTTCCAATTTCCTGCAGAGCGCCGCCTCTTCCCCGAGCTATTCCGGACTTGGCTGCCATTCGGGAAAATGATTGTATCCGGTGCTACCGCTTCCCCCAACGGTTGATTCTGGAGTTGACGGCGAGACTGGCACCACACCTGCAACCGCTGCACAGGTATCCTACGGCACTGACACCCAAGCTTAAGGTAATGGCAGCCCTACATTTTCTAGCCACGGGTACCTTTCAAAATACCATAGCTCATGTTGGTGGCATGTCCCAGAGCATGTTCTGCCGTGTGCTGCATGATTTATTAGAGGCCATGTTGATTCACCTGGATGAGTTTATCCATTTCCCAACCCCTGAAATGTTGACTGTGGTAAAGCGTGGATTCTATGCCCTGGGAGGGATGCCCCATGTCATTGGGTCCATAGATGGGACACATGTAGCTTTGGTACCACCACACGCACAGGAGGTAGCGTACCGCAATCGCAAGCACTACCACTCCATCAATGCCCTTGTGGTGTGTCTGTCCAACATGGTGATTTCACATGTCTGTGCTCGTTTCCCAGGATCAGCACACGATGCCTACATCATGAGGCGTAGCAGGATGCCTGAAATGATGACGCAGCTGCGCAACGAACGAGCATGTGTTGTTGGTGGGTACAGTCTGGCTGTCCTGTATTTTGCGTAGACTTCCAGCACGACCGCTTCTACTGTTCTAACGATGTCCATGTGCTTCCCATGTAGGGGACGCTGGCTATCCCAACATGCCATGGCTGATCACACCTCTCCGCAACCCCATCACGCCGGCCCAGCTCCGCTACAACACCGCCCATGGCCGGACGAGGCGAGTGATAGAGAGGACGTTTGGCCTGCTGAAGAGCCGATTCAGGTGCCTACACAAGACCGGCGGTGCACTCCCATATGCCCCGGCGAAGGTCTGCAAGATCTTCATGGTCTGCTGCATGCTGCACAACATGGCAGTTGAGAAAGCTGTGCCACTCATCCTGGATCAAGATGACGAGGACCATCCACCCGTGGAGGACGAAGGGCTTGGCAATGGGGCTAGTGATGTGGAGGATGTGGAGCCGCAAGAGGACATCCGGACTCGGCTCATACGCGACTTCTTTGCTTTGTGGTGAGTACCAGTGTCTGAGTGTGCACGCATTGGTCCCCGTGTGGCATGTGTTGTGATGTGTGTCTCCACCTGCATGTATGGCACATGAGTCAGAGGTGTGTGTGGGTGTGTCACTGGAGTGATGGTGCCAGTGATAGTTGTATTTCCCCAATCATAATTGTGACCTAGCATGTTGTCATCCATACATGTCTCAAGTAACTGCACATGCAAGTGGCTGTGCTTCTTGTGTCTGACTGCTTGTGTGTCTCTCTTCCCCAGGTACTTGTGCATGGCGTCTGCTGGTTGCATTGTAGTGGCACTGCTATTCCTCATGGACACGTCATCGTGTGGTGACTCAGCGTTACAGGCACGGACAAGTTTGGAAGTCTCCTTAGGGTAAGGGATGCATCAGGGGTGTATTGGGTGTGGCAGTTGTTCACGATGTATGCACACTGCCCCTGTCGATGTTTGGTTCCTCTGCAGACATGTCGCATCACCATGGTGCACATGACATGCAGCTGGGTACACCTGAATAGATGGTCAGACTTGTTGACAGTCATCAGTGATGGGATAGTGGATTGTGAAGATGGCATCAATGTGTGTAACACTGCCCTCGGACACATACGGTTTGCATTGGGTTGACATGCTGTGGGACTTCCACATCAGCGGTTCAATGGTGTATGGCAGGCTCTCCGTGAGCAGCTGTGGGTGTTTAGCTGTTAGCCGTCGCTTGTGTGCCAGTTCCATGGCTATCACGCATTTGTGCTGCAGAAGGGGGGTGCCAGTGTTGGACCCACATGTTACTCCACATGACCTGTGTATGTGTACTCCGAGTTGCCTCTGCATTCCGGAATACATGACTAATAAAGGTGTCCCTATGCCTCCAAGGTGCCTCTTCTCAGTCAATGCTGGTGTGTTGCCACGGTGCATCCAGCATGTCTGGCATGGTTTTCCCTGATTGTGGCTATGTGTCTATGTGTCGAATAGCAAGATGTAAGCTGTGTGTGTGGGATGTGACTGTGTATCGTGCATGATGTCCATGACTGTGTGGGTATTGTGACATGTGCCATCCCCATGCATCCAACGTTGGCCAGGCCCCCATTAGGTGCATCCACCGGACTCAAGCTTGCAGGACATGGTTCTGCCACCTGTCTACACATACCTGGGTGCCCCCCAGGACACTGGACATGATCCCTGACCTCTGCGCATGACTGTTGCTGTACTCAATATGTCTGTCAGCACGGTTGTACGGCCACCCCCTCAGTTGGTTGGGCCCATCAGGGGTGTGTATGGTGCTCCATGTCTGTCTTGCCTAATACACTGTGACCCGTGTGTCCTGTGCCAGACTCAGGCCCCAGGGTGTGGATGGTTGAAGTCAAAAGAGAACTCAGGCATGGTTAGACTTTACAAGACACATGTAAGGTAATAATGCAACCAGCAGGCATCTGCTCATCATGGTGTGACTTTTTAGTTTAGTGGGGGGGGGGTATGACATGAGGGGCTTTCCGGGTGTTTGGAATCCAAAGTTCAGTAGAGGAGTTGGTGTCCTTGCCATTAGAAATCCTCAGAGTCCATGCCACAGTCTTTGTCAACATTGGTCAGACGGTGACCAGCAAAGCCATGTGGCAGAGAATGTCTTTTGATGCTGTGATGCTGTTGCTCCAGTGGGCCAGGTGCCAGGCCAGGTGTCCTGGGAGATGGTGATGTAGCGCCGACCCTCACGGTCTTTTCCGTGGACGACCCGCCCTCCTGCGGGGACCCTCAGAAGCAGGCCGTGACGACGTCTGGGATGCTCCGTCGGATGTTTCCTCCTCCTCCTGATCCCTCCCTGTGGGTGGTGATGTTCTCCGCCTTCTGGCACAGGGAGGGTTGCCCATGTTGTCGGCCATCTGACGGAGTGTATTGTGAATCCCCTGGAACACCGTCACAAGCTCAGCCTGTCTGTCCTCCATCCTCCGTTGGTGTTGCAGTAGACAGGCATGTTGCTGGGCCTGCTGGGTCTTTATCTCATCGAGGGTCCCCTTCATCTCATTGAGGGTGGACACAACCTGGGCCATGCCCGTGGTGTCCTGCCGGTATGTGTCCAGGATGTTTCGGACATGGGAATATACCGGGTCCCCAGCCAACTGGTCAGGCTGGCGCCTCCGCCGTCCTCCACTCCCACCACCCCTGCCCACTTGCACCTGGCCTGCCCTTGTGGGCACATCGGGTCTCCGGGACCCCTGAGGGGTGGCATTGGCGTTGTCGCCTGCCTCCTCCTGGGTGCCCGGGACACCGTGTCCCTCCTGGCCAGCCTGGCTGCTTTGTGGTGGTGGGGCAGGGATCCTGGGTGTCTCCTGGGATGTGGCAGGAGTGGGGGTGGTGGTTGGCCCCGTTGTACCTGACGCAGGTGCTGCAGGTCGTTGGACACCAGAGGTGCTAGGTTGGTCGGGGTCGGGTTCGTCCACTGAGTGGTGAGAGTCGTCGCTGCCGGTGGGATCGGCCTCCCACAGAGCCGGGTCCTGTGAGTCTTCCCCCCCAGTGTTGGGGGGTGAACCACCAGGTTGACCTGTGTGTGAGAGAGACAATGTTAATTTAGGTCCATGCAACATCCATGTTTCATCAGTTTCAAAGTTGGAACATTTCCTCTGGGAATTTGGATCTGTCTGGCATTCCACTCACAGTGCACTTGTGCATGGGTGTGTCCCTTGGGCACAGCTTTGGCGCCTTTAACTATGTGTGGCACAGTCTTACTTGCTGCGTCAAGTGTGACTGCAGTCAGCAGTGGAGTGGGCAGGTGTGGCGAGCCGTGCATTGGCGCCTTCCGTGTTGCACTGTACGTGGGCACATGAAGTAGTTACACACACTTCAATGATGCAGGTAGCTGTCGTTGTGCTCGTGCACAGGTTGTGACATGGCCATGTGTTTAGCCATGGAGGAGAGGGGGGGTGCTGGCACTGGCCACCCTTGTCTACATGCACGCAGTCCACCTGCTGACGAGCAGACATTCCCACACACCAAAGGACTGATTTGCTCTCCCTGTGTCTCCCTCCCTCTCTGTCCCCCTCTCCCTCCCTCTCCGTCCCCCTCTCCCTCCCTCTGTGTGTCAGCCTCCTCCCTCTGTCCGTCTCCCTGTGTCTCCCTCCCTCTCTGTCCCCCTCTCCCTCCTTCTCTGTCCCCCTTTCCCTCCCTCTGTGTGTCACCCTCTGTCACCTCAGCCCAGCTTCCTGGGCACACACTGTTAGCAGATCTTTTACTGGCCCTTGGCTTGTTGATGTGAGTTTGTTTCTGATCTCCAGGCACCCATTGGGTGTAGTGTGTGTCTCAGCGCTGCTGCTGTGGTGGTGTGTGCTGCCACTCTTTCACAATGTTGGCTGTTCATTAGCTGCTGTCATGTGCAACACAGTGCCTTCACCCCCATGTGTTGATGCAAGGCGTCCGCCATTTGCTGGAATGTCTTTCCTGTGTGGGTACACACTGTTTGTCTGGCTGTGACCTAGGCCATATGGGCAGAGGGCATTGTTGTCTGCTTCTGAGTTGCACTATGTGAATTTTGGGGCCCACCCTCCCGCCATCCGGGTTACCGTGTCATGTGTTGGTGTCTTCTGTGGCCTGTGACTTGACATTGTCCAGCTGGATGCATGGGGCATGGTGGCGCCAGTGGCATGTGCGTGTTCATGGAGTGTGTTTGAGTCATGCGATAGCTTGGGGTGGTTGCGTGCCAGTTTGTTATTTTGGTTGTGGATGACGTTCCCCCCATGTGAGGTGCGTTGTTTGTGTACTCACCCGGGTCTCGGAGTCCTCCTAATCCCTCCACTGTCTCCACCGGCAGTATGGCCATCACCCTCTCCTCCCAGGGATGGTAGTGTACGGGTCTGCGGGGCGGCCCTCCTCCAGTGGCGTTGGCCTGGTTGTGTTCATCCAGCATCTTGGCTCGGACCCTCCTCCGCAGATCGTACCACCTGGCTTGGCATTCCTGCTTGTTCCTTCTGGTGTCCGCAACAGCATTCACAGCATCGACGATGGTCTGCCACATGGCTATTTTTTCTGCCATGCTGGTCTGTCTGACCAAGGTTCCAAAGAGCTGTGGCTCGACTCTGAGGATTTCCTCGACAAGGACCTCCAACTCTCGGTTACTGAACTTTGGATTCTTGTTAGTGGGCATGGTGAGGGGTGTGGGTGTGGATGGTGGGGGGGGGTGTGTGGATGGTTGTGGGTGTGTGGGTGTGGTTGTGCAGGTGGGTGTGTGAATGTGATGAGGGTGTGTTAGAGAAGGTGGTTGTGTGAAGGTGTGCAAGTGTAAGGTGTGGTGAAGCTTCTAGTTTGGTGCTGTAGGTTGTCTGTGGGGTCTGGCAGCAGTGAGTCTGTTGCAAAGGCTCATGGTTTGTGTGTGTGGGCCCTTTTTATTGGTCCATTGGTGGGTGTGGCTGTGTTTGAACTTTGGGTGGGTGGGTGTGTTATAAGGAGTGGTGGTGTTTTGGGCCTCTGTTTGTTTTTGGCTATTGCAGGTCAGTGAATGTGTTGTTTTGGTAGTTGTTGGACATGTTTTGTGGCTTTGTGCCATTCGATTGGTGTACTATTGTGTCGTTTTGGTTTGTCCTGGTTGTGTACGTGCGTTTTTGGCGTGTATACGGTGTGTACATGGCCCTTTTTGTTGTACAGTGCTCTCCTTGTGTGTGGCTTGGTACGAGTCGGACTATCGGTTGGGATGTTGGGGCCTGGGGTGCGCTCCGTCCTTAGGATATTGTGGTGTGGGTACGCTCCATGCATACGCGGGTGGGGGTACAACTCTGACGTACAGGGGTGTAGGTACACGGTGGTACGACACGTACAGGGGTGGGGGTACGACTCGAACGTACAGGGGTGTACATACACGGTGGTACGACACGTACAGGGGTGGGGGTACGACTCGAACGTACAGGGGTGTACATACACGGGGGTACGACATGTACACGGGTGGGGGTGGGACTCGAACGTACTGGGGTGTAGGTACATGGTGGTACGACATGTACACGGGTGGGGGTGGGACTCGAACATACTGGGGTGTAGGTACACGGTGGTACGACATGTACATGGGTGGGGATAGCACTCGAACGTACTGGGGTGTACATACACGGTGGTACGACACGTACACGGGTGGGGGTACGACTCGAACGTACAGGGGTGTACATACACGGTGGTACGACACGTACAGGGGTGGGGGTACGACTCGAACGTACAGGGGTGTACATACACGGTGGTACGACATGTACACGGGTGGGGATAGCACTCGAACGTACTGGGGTGTACATACACGGTGGTACGACACGTACACGGGTGGGGGTACGACTCGAACGTACAGGGGTGTACATACACGGTGGTACGACACGTACATGGGTGGGGGTACGACTCGAACGTACAGGGGTGTACATACACGGTGGTACGACATGTACACGGGTGGGGGTGGGACTCGAACGTACTGGGGTGTAGGTACACAGTGGTACGACACGTACAGGGGTGGGGGTACGACTCGAACGTACAGGGGTGTACATACACGGTGGTACGACACGTACAGGGGTGGGGGTACGACTCGAACGTACAGGGGTGTACATACACGGTGGTACGACATGTACACGGGTGGGGGTAGGACTCGAACGTACAGGGGTGTACATACATGGTGGTACGACACGTACAGGGGTGGGGGTACGACTCGAACGTACAGGGGTGTACATACACGGTGGTACGACATGTACACGGGTGGGGGTGGGACTCGAACGTACTGGGGTGTAGGTACACGGTGGTACGACACGTACAGGGGTGGGGGTACGACTCGAACGTACAGGGGTGTACATACACGGTGGTACGACACGTACACGGGTGGGGGTAGGACTCGAACATACAGGGGTGTACATACACGGTGGTACGACACGTACAGGGGTGGGGGTAGGACTCGAACGTACAGGGGTGTACATACACGGTGGTACGACATGTACACGGGTGGGGGTGGGACTCGAACGTACTGGGGTGTAGGTACACGGTGGTACGACACGTACAGGGGTGGGGGTACGACTCGAACGTACAGGGGTGTACATACACGGTGGTACGACACGTACACGGGTGGGGGTAGGACTCGAACGTACTGGGGTGTACATACACGGGTGGGGGTTCGACACGTACACGGGTGTACATACAGGGGGGGTTGTACATTCACGGGGAGTACGACTCGAACGTATGGGTGCTGGGGGGAGTGTTGGGCGCGTATGCGGGCACATGTCTCCATGGTTGCAATGGGAGTTCGGTGCGGACGGTGTTTTTACCATACGGTTGTGAGATCGGACGCACGGGTAGGATCGTGATTCCTCGGTCGGACTTCACTTTTCACATTTGTACGGTAAATCGTCCGAGGACGTGTCGGACACATTTTCCGACCCGAGGACGTGTGGGGAATAATTCCCAAGGCGGTTCGTATGGACTTTTTACCATGCGAATCGTGATTGCCAGTTTGTACGGCACTTGTACGATTCGTACGGTAAAAAGACCGGATACGAGTCGTACGGAGATATTTTTTACAGGATCGTTATTGGCAAAATAACCAAAAACATATGAATTATTAAAAAGTAAATACCAATTAAAATATATTTAACCATTTAAAAAAATATATACCGCAAAATAATAATTATGAAACATTAATTACCAATTAAAAAATATTGAACTATTAAATATTTTTCATACGCCAAAATAATACATATTACACATTAATTACCAATTAATAATTACTTATTAATATATTAATTAGAAATATCAATGCATAATATTTAATTATATTTAATTCACAATTAATGATTAATCAACAATTAATTATTTTTCATAACAAAATATTATAATTTAAAATATTTACCAATTAATAATTATTGTCCAATTAATTCTCAATACCCAACAACTAATTTAATAATTACTTAATTAGATTTCAATTACTTCCAACACTATTCCCCTATAAACGCATGACACACTCCACTAATAAAATAATACACTTAACATAATTATCAATTAATCAACTAATTAAAACTAATTGCCAATTAATAAAAATTAATTACCAATTAATACTTAATTAACAATAATATAATTATCAATACCAATAAATGAAAATAAATTATTAATTAATTACAATTAAATTACTTCCCACCCTATTCCCCTATAAACCCACAACCCGCTACAGAACTTAAACGCAAAAATGTATTAAAATCAATTTATAATTCCTAAAAATGTATAATTAATTCCATATAATTAAATTACTTCCCACCCTATTCCCCTATAAACCCACAACCCGCTACGGTACTAAAACACAAAATTGACTTAGAAAACCATTGTTAACATATAAAAATTGTATACATATATGTTAAAACCAGTAGAACACTTAACTAAAAACATATAACATTCATATTAAATACATAATAAAATACATAACAATAATATAAATATCGATATTACTAACTTCGATATTACTAACATCGATATTAAAATACTTACCTTAGGATCGATATTCTGTCCATAGATATTATTGACATCGATATTCTGTCCCTTCGATATTTAAAACTCGATATTAGATATTTTAGTTTCGATATTTTGGCTGCTCACCAACTGTGATAGACTGCTTCTCAGTCTGTACTGGATGGACTCAAGCAGAAACTTTGTGACTAGAATCGGGACTTATTGGGAATGGTTATTATTTTATGCTTGCTTCACCATCGTCATCCTTTCATTATTGTTTGAATGAGCGACTGTAGGAGGAGGCTTGGTAAGTGAATGTCGGGATGCAATGGAACAGCTGTAACAATCCCTCCACTGAAAGCATTAGCAGGAGGTCTCTTGCCTACTGAACATTGAACATCAAAGAACAACTTAGTATAGCAAGCTGCCAACAACGGTGAGCGAGTTACTAAGAGAATGAGTTGAGTAATTGTTGGAGGGATTGATGAATGCATAGAAGGTGCAGACTGCACTCACTAACACATTGACTGCCATAGCATTCAGTGCACTGTAGTTGTGAGCTGGAAGATGCAGATTGGATGATTTCATGATCCCTCAGGACTTCTAACTTGAGTTATTTGTTTGTAAGTTTTAAAAAAGCCTTGTGTGGTCCCTTGTATCTACTTCACGGAAGTGATGATCTTCTCACAAAACTGTGAGTCTGTAAGGTAATTGGGGTGTTAGTGCGTTTGGGGTTAAGGCTGCCAAGGTTCAGCCTCCATGCTTTAGTCATTTGAAGGTGCATTGAGGTGTGCAGCTGTGGACTAAATGTTTCTGGTGGGTACAGTGTGGGAGGGAGGCAAGTAGACGTAGGTAAATAGGGGCTTTCCCACAGTAAGCTTTGGGAACAATTAAGAGGGTCTTACAATTCCTGCTTCCACCAGTAGCCATGTAGTGGTTTTAGGACTGGCTTAATGGGGTCACCCTTGCTAAGGTTTAGTCACATCCTGCTCCCTGGTTTTCCAATTTTTGTATCCTGTTGTTGAAGTACTTTGGGAGCACGAGAAACATGAAATTTCAATTCTAGCAGGGGGTTTTAACACCTCACCAGAACCTATTTGAATGAATCAACATCTGAATGAAGAAGACGATTCTTTTTTGAGGGATCCATCTTCTGCCTGTCCGCCCTGTAATTCTCCCATCTAAGGTTACACATCAGCTATCGTTCATAATATTACTGCAGGACTTTGGCTCTTGTAATGGAAGAGGGTTTTCTAATTCACCTCCACATTCATATTTAAGTCATTTGACCATCACAGCCTGGTGAATATTTAATGCTGGAACGGGTTGATTAGCACTTAGTGCTGATTATGCTGTTTGTAAAATGGCCTGAGGGTGACCGTGAGCCTCCGCTATTAACATTAGAACAAACATTTTTTGTTTCTAGCACTGCACCTTCTGTGGAGACAAAAGTTGTGCGCAACCTTTCTGTAGAAAGTAGCAGAAGGAAACTAAACAGTGTCCACTCCATTATCCACCTCGACCATGAGGAGAAACGAGTTGAGAAGATACTTTGATTGATGGATATTCCATTCAATGATAATTCTTAAATGTTGGTCAATTCTCGACTTTCCAGTGGTCACTAATTGTAGTTAAAACAGTCGAGAAGCTTCCAACTTTCTTCTACCTCATCTACCACCCACCAATTGACAACACTATGATTGTTGAACAGCTGCTAGAAATTATAGTGACAATCGAAGAAGCCGAATATCAGATTTAGAGACACCGAAAACACTGTAATGGGAATTTTGGAGAACAAGATATCATAGATACGTTCAATGCCCTTCCATGAACCTGACCCTACTCTGATGCCAGTTGCTATAACTTGCCCGTGGCCAAAGTGGCTGATGACCTTGGTCAACGTCAACAAAAAAAGCAAAACTAGCTATTCCAATCCCAGAGGTTGTGGAGAGAATTTCACAACAATAGAAGTCCTCAGATCTTCTTGCTGCCCAAACTCACCGGCTTTTAATCCCTGTAACCTAAGGTCCAAGCATATCATCTACAAAATACATTCTTTAATCCAATGCTTACTCCATCAAATCTGAAACCAACTCAGCATAACTCGCCCCAAGATACATTTTGAACTTTGAAAGAAATATTCCTAGCCACATGTCACCACTAGCATTTCAGACTCTAAGGAACACTGTGAGAAACTCTCAGCCTTCTTCAAGGATAAAATAGGGACGTTTGACCTCTCACTCAGTCCCATTCCCTAAACTCCCCCCTGATAATCTTACCTGCAAACACTCAGGATCCAGGACATTGTTCAAAGAGGACTCCCAACCTGAGCCATCTAAGACGATTTGTGCACACTGTCCCAGCTAATCTCATGGCTTCCATGATCAATGGCTTTCTTAAGAAAGGCAATGTGCCGGATGCCTTCAAAATTGGCCAAGTGACACTGCTCCAAAAAAAACAGGGAACAGACCTCCAGGATCTTAATAAATTCCAACTGATCTTGAATTTCCCTTTCCTAGTAAAAATCAGCTGAAGAGTGAAGCGATTTACCATTTTTGTCACAGATATTAACCTCCATAGGTTTGAACGTCATCTCAGATTGAGATTTTCATTCTCACAGATTTGCTTGGTATGTACGAGGGCGTGGAGGTGGGAATCTGGGGGAGAAGATATAAATGGTAAGGAAGTGGGTTTTTGGTTGTTTCCAGCCTTAGTTTAGAGTGGAGAAAAGACTTCCACACAATGGGCACAAAAGGTGATAGGACTGGTTCTTCGATCTTTTCTGTCTTGGTTTCTGGGATCAGCAGGATCATCTGGAAAGAACTATAGGCATTGCTGGAGCTGCCTAAGTGGTGGAGCTTGTTGACTGGATAGTCAGAGTTAGTGGAATGTAGAGCTTTGTAGGTGATGCATGGGACTTTGAATGTAATATATGGCAGTGGAGGGAGCAAGTGGCAGGCTTTGATTGTAGTGATGATATAATCAATTTTGACTTTCCTGAAGTCAGGCATGTAGTAGTGCAGAAGGTAAGAGTTAAAAGTGAAGTCCAGGAAGCCGGTGAGTCTCGCTCCTATTGGTGCTGAGAGGAATGAGAGCTAAGACAGAGGGTCGAAAGGTTTTGTCATGATCCCCCTTCCACAAATGTATGTACACCTGAATTGTATAGGTTTCCTAAGCCTCAAGGGGTATAGTAGAAAACGAGAACAGGCAGGTGTCTCTCACTGTTCTCTAAAAAGTGTTTGGCTCATTTAGTTTTAGAGTGCTGTGAGTCAGATAACCCCGTCAGAGATATTCTTACCTGCAGGGGTTACATGTTCTCTCTCTGTTCTCTAAAAAGTGTTCGGCTCATTTAGTTTTAGAGTGCTGTGAGTCAGATAACCCCGTCAGAGATATTCTTACCTGCAGGGGTTACATGTTCTCTCACTGTTCTCTAAAAAGTGTTCGGCTCATTTAGTTTTAGAGTGCTGTGAGTCAGATAACCCCGTCAGAGATATTCTTACCTGCAGGGGTTACATATTCTCTCACTGTTCTCTAAAAAGTGTTTGGCTCATTTAGTTTTAGAGTGCTGTGAGTCAGATAACCCCGTCAGAGATATTCTTACCTGCAGGGGTTACATGTTCTCTCACTGTTCTCTAAAAAGTGTTCGGCTCATTTAGTTTTAGAGTGCTGTGAGTCAGATAACCCCGTCAGAGATATTCTTACCTGCAGGGGTTACATGTTCTCTCACTGTTCTCTAAAAAGTGTTCGGCTCATTTAGTTTTAGAGTGCTGTGAGTCAGATAACCCCGTCAGAGATATTCTTACCTGCAGGGGTTACATGTTCTCTCACTATTCTCTAAAAAGTGTTCGGCTCATTTAGTTTTACAGTGCTGTGAGTCAGATAACCCCGTCAGAGATATTCTTACCTGCAGGGGTTACATGTTTAGTTTAGTTTAGTTTAAAGGAGCTTGTAAAGCGCCTGGTGACGCCTCCCGGCGTGTCCCCGCGCTGTGGAGAGAGTGAGTTATGTGGAAAAAAGAGAACCTATCACGAATTAAAGAGGCAAGTTTTCAGTTTCTTCCTAAAAGAGGTCTCATTCACCTCTAACCTGATGTCCATGGGCAGGAGGTTCCAGTACTTCGCTGCCACTATACGGAAGGATCTGCCTCCCATTCTGGCCTTTTTTGGACGGGCAATTCTGAGCAGACCTGTACCTTTAGATCTAAGGGTTCTGTTGGGTTCATATGGCGAAGCCAGATCCGACATATAGGCAGGTGCCTTGTTATGGAGGATCTTGTGACACCATAGCAGAGCTTTAAAAATGATCCTCTTCTTGACAGGCAGCCAATGAAGAGTAGCCAAGGAGGGTCGAGAAGGGGCTCTGCGGGGCAGTCTTAATACTAGGCGTGCTGCCGAATTTTGTATGACCTGTAATTTCTTTATATTTTTCTCTGAAGTGCCTAAGAGTAAGACATTCCCGTAATCAATCCGGGACGTTATTAGTGCCTGCGTCATAGTCCGTCTGGAGTTGAGCGGCAGCAAGTCAAGGGTACGGTTGAGAGTCTTCATCACTCCGAAGCACTTGCCTACAGTTCTCTTTATATGGTTATCAAAAGATAGCTTATTGTCAAACCATACTCCTAAATTCTTCGCCTCCCGGCTGGGAGGGGGCAAAGGACCCAAGCCGGTGGGCCACCATTCTTTAGTCCAATTGGTCTCATTACCTCCAATGATGATGACCTCTGTTTTGGTTCCGTTCAGTTTTAGACAATGCTCTGTCATCCAAGATGCCAGCCTGCTCATACAGTTGTTAAAGTTAACGGCTTCCGTGGATGGGGCTTGCGTCAAAGATATTAGAAGTTGCGTATCGTCGGCGTAAGAGACAAGCTCCACGCCGAACGATTGTACCACCTCAGCCAGGGGGGCCATGTATAGATTAAACAGGGTGGGACTCAGTGCCGAGCCCTGAGGCACCCCCTGTTCAAGCCGCACGCTGTCTGAGAGGGAAGTCCCTCTTTGGACTTGGAAGCTTCTATCGATCAGGAAGGCTTTCAGCCATCCCAGTGCCCTGTTGGTAACTCCAGCTTTGTTTAGACCCTGTAGCAAGATGGAGTGAGCTACAGTGTCAAACGCGGCACTGAGGTCGAGCATGATGAGGGCCATGGTCTTGCCCTCGTCTGCTCCCTTGCGTAGGTTTTCAGTGGCCCTGAGGAGAGCCGTTTCCGTTGAGAAGTTGGATCTGAAACCCGACTGGGATTTATGGAAAACATCGTGTTCCTCCAAATGTTCCATGAGTTGGATGTTGGCAATTTTCTCGGCTAGCTTAGCTAAGTAAGGTAGCAGGGAAATTGGCCGAAGGTTGTCCATAATGTCTTGGCTGACATTCGGCTTTTTCTTGATTGGTAGTACAACTGCCTGTTTCCATTCCGCCGGCAGGCAAGCTGTAGAGAATGAGATCTGAAGTAGATGTCTATAATGAGGTTCTAGAGCAGGGAAGGCTTCAGCTAAAATTTTCGGAGGCGCCGGGTCTCGGGGAGAGCCCGATTTGATTTTGTTACACAGTTTAGACAGGGCTTCGTACGAGGGAACTTCAAAAGATTTGAGGCACTTTAGAGTCTTAATGAGACTGTCATTTTCTGTGAAGTCAGAAGCCGACTCTACATGATTGGCGAAACTTGTATATATTTTATTGATTTTACCTGAGAAGTACTGTGCAACTTCATTACATGATTCCACAGAATCATTTTGAATGGAGGAGTTAGTATCTACTACAGATATTTCTTTGTAAATCTGAAATAATTCCTTCGAGGAATTGCCTGCTTCCATGATACATGATACATGTTCTCTCACTGTTCTCTAAAAAATGTTCGGCTCATTTAGTTTTAGAGTGCTGTGAGTCAGATAACCCCGTCAGAGATATTCTTACCTGCAGGGGTTACATGTTCTCTCACTGTTCTCTAAAAAGTGTTCGGCTCATTTAGTTTTAGAGTGCTGTGAGTCAGATAACCCCGTCAGAGATATTCTTACCTGCAGGGGTTACATGTTCTCTCACTGTTCTCTAAAAAATGTTCGGCTCATTTAGTTTTAGAGTGCTGTGAGTCAGATAACCCCGTCAGAGATATTCTTACCTGCAGGGGTTACATGTTCTCTCACTGTTCTCTAAAAAGTGTTCGGCTCATTTAGTTTTAGAGTGCTGTGAGTCAGATAACCCCGTCAGAGATATTCTTACCTGCAGGGGTTACATGTTCTCTCACTGTTCTCTAAAAAGTGTTCGGCTCATTTAGTTTTAGAGTGCTGTGAGTCAGATAACCCCGTCAGAGATATTCTTACCTGCAGGGGTTACATATTCTCTCACTGTTCTCTAAAAAGTGTTTGGCTCATTTAGTTTTAGAGTGCTGTGAGTCAGATAACCCCGTCAGAGATATTCTTACCTACAGGGGTTACATGTTCTCTCACTGTTCTCTAAAAAGTGTTCGGCTCATTTAGTTTTAGAGTGCTGTGAGTCAGATAACCCCGTCAGAGATATTCTTACCTGCAGGGGTTACATGTTCTCTCACTGTTCTCTAAAAAGTGTTCGGCTCATTTAGTTTTAGAGTGCTGTGAGTCAGATAACCCCGTCAGAGATATTCTTACCTGCAGGGGTTACATGTTCTCTCACTATTCTCTAAAAAGTGTTCGGCTCATTTAGTTTTACAGTGCTGTGAGTCAGATAACCCCGTCAGAGATATTCTTACCTGCAGGGGTTACATGTTCTCTCACTGTTCTCTAAAAAGTGTTCGGCTCATTTAGTTTTAGAGTGCTGTGAGTCAGATAACCCCGTCAGAGATATTCTTACCTGCAGGGGTTACATGTTCTCTCACTGTTCTCTAAAAAGTGTTCGGCTCATTTAGCTTTAGAGTGCTGTGAGTCAGATAACCCCGTCAGAGATATTCTTACCTGCAGGGGTTACATGTTCTCTCACTGTTCTCTAAAAAGTGTTCGGCTCATTTAGTTTTAGAGTGCTGTGAGTCAGATAACCCCGTCAGAGATATTCTTACCTGCAGGGGTTACATGTTCTCTCACTGTTCTCTAAAAAGTGTTCGGCTCATTTAGTTTTAGAGTGCTGTGAGTCAGATAACCCCGTCAGAGATATTCTGACCTGCAGGGGTTACATGTTCTCTCACTGCTCTCTAAAAAGTGTTCGCCTCATTTAGTTTTACAGTGCTGTGAGTCAGATAACTCCGTCAGAGATATTCTTACCTGCAGGGGTTACATGTTCTCTCACTGTTCTCTAAAAAGTGTTCTGCTCATTTAGTTTTAGAGTGCTGTGAGTCAGATAACCCCGTCAGAGATATTCTTACCTGCAGGGGTTACATGTTCTCTCACTGTTCTCTAAAAAGTGTTCGGCTCATTTAGTTTTAGAGTGCTGTGAGTCAGATAACCCCGTCAGAGATATTCTTACCTGCAGGGGTTACATGTTCTCTCACTGTTCTCTAAAAAGTGTTCGGCTCATTTAGTTTTAGAGTGCTGTGAGTCAGATAACCCCGTCAGAGATATTCTTACCTGCAGGGGTTACATGTTCTCTCACTGTTCTCTAAAAAGTGTTCGGCTCATTTAGTTTTAGAGTGCTGTGAGTCAGATAACCCCGTCAGAGATATTCTTACCTGCAGGGGTCACATGTGGTTGCGTAGACCCTTACCCTGATCACTGGAAGTGTAGACACACACAGCAATTGGTGTTTATATTGATTACGTACTTATTATGTACAATCAGCACACAAACCTTCTATATAATAATGATAAGATCTATTATCAATAGTATTTCAGCAGCCTTTATATAAAAATAAATGAATATTAGAAAACCCCAAATAATTTTATATCACACATTTCTACTGTTTATAATAATTAGTCTAAACCATTTCTGTCTTTATACCTATCTTATTGTCAGCCTCCAAATTATAGTTTTGGCAGAATTTGTAGCAGCATCCATTCCTATTTCATGCTTAGCCATGTACTATACCCGCATACTTCCAAGTGGTTTTGGAGTTGGATGACAGCTCTCTGGCACTTTCCCCAAGCAACCAGTCTTTGTGTTTGCCCCTCCCTAATTCGTAGGTCTCTTTTGACCGTCTTCCTCAATGATTCTCTGTGGAGAGAGAAGGGGGAAGTTATATGTGTAGTTTCTTGCATCTATATTACTAAGTTAGAGACTCAGTTACAGACATATCTGAAAGACAGGCAACCTTACAAAATTGTTTTTATAGAGTGTTGGTTCATAAACAGCAGAATGGAACGTTTTCTCTTTTCTTATTTATTGTCATTTTTGTTTGTGCGACTAATGACAGCCTCTTTATGAAATAATATGGTGAGCTTGCAAACTCTGATAGCTATTATCACAGTTCCAAATAGAAGTTGACCAGGATCTACACCTTCTACACAGCTCACTCTCAAGAATTAGTGTAGTCATGTGTAACATACAAGCAGACCTCTTTTGCATGTAACATGCACATGCTGTCAGGGAAACCCTGCCGCTTAGGTCAGTATGAGTCGGAAGAGAGGCTCTTTTCTTGCTCAGGAGGCCAATTTGTTGCTAGTCTGACAGGGATTTCTTGTTTGTATGATCCTTGGAGTAGAGAATAGGGTATATATGGAAGCCCAGAAACTTGGCAGGCATGACAAGAGAGAGTACAAAGCAATTGAACGACATTGTGGTGAGGCAGATTTTCATCTGGAGTTGCAGTTTTCCATCTTTGTGGACGGTGATAAGTTTTAGCGAGACTGCAGGAATCAAGAAATGAATGGTGTACCAGGAATTTCTCAACTGACCCTATATTTATACCTTTATTGGTATCAGAATCAGAACAAGCTTTATTCGATTTTATACATGTAAAATCATAAAAGCAAACATGCAAATTAAAAACACAACATTTCATTTCATGAAAGTTCAATTCATATCTGAAATAACAATTATAGGTATTGATAAAGTCTGACATCCTGTTTAGGTGGCAATATGTCAAGGGACGAATTGCATGAGTGTGGAAATAGAGCCTGTGGGGCTCCACTCTTGACTGGTAACAGTGAGCAGCTGCGGTCCGTGCAGGTAACAGCGGTGGGACGGTGGGGCCGGGGGAGCGGGGATTTCGAGGGACAATGCTGAGGGATAAATAAATAAATAATTAATTTCCCCTCTGCATCGTTTCTCGAAATCCCCCCTCATCCCGTCTCACCATCTCACCGCCCCACCGCTGTTACCTGCACGGACCGCCGCTGACAGTGAGGACCTACAGTAGTCCATCTACAGATATTGTTTCGTGTCAGGGAGAGCTGAAGCGGGCTAGATGAGGCCTGTGTTGCTGAAGTCTTTAATGTGGCTGTGGTTAAGCAGGTCGTGCTAATTATGTTGACATCAACTCTTAGAACTAGGAGGAGTAGGAGTCCAGGACTGCTTTTATCTGCAAATTGGAGAGCTGCAATGAGGACATCATTTTGATTGTTTTGCTTGAAGTAGACTTTAGTGAACAATGTGGCTTTTCACTTCTACTGCTCCTGTCCTTTTGAGGACTTCGCTGAGTAATGGGAGCTCGGGTTTGAGGTAGTAGATGGCGATGACATTAAGATCTAAGTAAGGGTTTTGAAGAGAGGAGACTTTGCTCAGTTTACAGAGAGTTACAGAAGATCTCTATTCTTTGGCATGTGCTGATGTTGAGGTAGAGGGTGGTAGTTGTTTGGTAAAGGGATTTGTGACTGATAACAAAATGCCGTTTCCAATTCGGTAACTTAGATTGACTAAATTCTGAAATTTAGAAATTGTAATTTGTATTCATTCACAATTTCTGCTTACCAATTTCTAAATTGTGAATTAGTTACATTTGCATTCTAACAAATCACAATTTCCGATTCATTCATTCGCAAACATCGCACGGTCAGTGAATGATTAGCTCATAAGCAGGTAGTTTAATATTTCCTTCCCTTCTGAGGTCACAAAAGAGGAGGGGAGCAGCGTATGAGCGGTGATTTTAAAATTTTGAAAATGGCATCAAATGTTATTGAATGTTAGGGAGTTGTCCATAAACAGAAATATAAATTCAGTTTGCAGGCGTTGGAAATTTTAATAGACGAAGGCAGGGCACATCAGTAATCAACTGTTCGGAAAAAGTTAACTTTCTGCGCTAGAGGTTACTAAATATCTATTTGGCTGCGAATTGGAGAGCATAATAATGCTGTGGGAGTAATATCTTGAAGAATTGATGTAATTTGTGAACATTGGTACGAGTTACGCTCTTGCACCAAAGAAAAAATGGATAACCTGCAGAAAAGACACGACTGACCCTGAAATGGTGTCCATCATCTCAGCCACCACCAGCCCAAATTGAAGAAGCAAGAAGCAGTATCTGGAGTGTCAAACATCAAAACATCTTTGCCAGCACAACCACCACCTGGTAAGTTAATACATTATGGAATCTTTTTTAGTTGTTAGTGTTAACATAATATTTCCTTGAAGTTGTTTGCCTAGTTTAAAAAACATGTTTGGATAGAAATGTATTTCAAACAAAAATCTTTTCCATGTTGCATTCTTGGTGTTGTAGTTTTATATTAATCCAACAATAGATATGAGGGCATCCCGCTCTCCTCGCTTTGCAGAATTCTGAGAGGGCATTCTGGTTCCAATAATGGTTTGACTGTTGGTATTCTGACTGGGATTGCTGATTTTTTCCATTTCGATAAATAAAAATCTCTGCAACAGCGGGTGAACATGTTTCCCTTCTACGCAAACTTTCACATTGGAAATGGTCAAATCCTAATAAAATGTAAGTTGCTGTGCATTGTTTTGAAAAGGTATGCGTACATTTAGTTTCACCGGCGTAGTAGGTAGGATTACCATAACATTGTTGATAGTGCGCCCTATCATACACCGCGCGCTGCAGCAATTATTCCATGGTAATTGACTGAAGGAAAAGATGCACTGAACATAGGACTTGAATGTGTGCTTGGGTGGATTCATTTCTGTGTGTCTGCCTCCCCAATGTATAGGCAACATTTTTTCCAAATTCACTTTGATGTTACCAATTTGATATTTATTCAGTTCACCTTGCAAAATTAACAAATCACAAATTTTAAAAGCTTTGGGGCATATCATCAAGGACCGTCGATAATTATCGCTAAGCGCACTTAGCGCTAGGATAATTATCGCCGGCTAACGTGGAATTTTATCGCTGAGATAGCGTGCTGTTAGCAATGCTTATCTCAAAAGCGATAAAATTCCTAGCGCTAACTGCCAAACGTGAGATTATTGCTGGAAATCCAGCGATAATCTCACGAACTGTGGCGTTAGCTTGTTGATAGGGCCTCACAAACTTAGCCATGATATCCACCTTCCATAGGATATCATGGCTAAGTCAGTCTTGAAGCAGGCGTAAGGAAAGTAGCAATAACAGGGGTTATCTCTACTTTTCTTGCCGCTATGCTTCTTAGCGTGGGGCTTGATGATAGGAGAAATGTCGCTTAGCGACATTTCTCCAGTCATGTCAGGGCAGGAACGCCCACTTTGCATCTCATTAGAGATGCAAAGTTGGGCGTTCAGAATACAGGCGCTAATGCAAGGTTTCACGCGATAGCGTGACCTTGCTGATTAGGCGATAAAATTATCGCCGCTTTTCATCCAAAAACGGACGCAAAAGCGGCGATAATTTTTAATCGCCTCGTTGATGATATGCCCCTTTGTACTTAGTGGTGTGTTATGTTTGCGTTCACAAATCTCTTTGAAAACTGGTTAACGAAATGCAAAACATTCCTACAGCCATCTTTGTGGGGTTTTAGTTTCTATCATGTTATTCAACCACGGTGTGGCATCCCCTTACTGGAACAGTGATGACTCTCATGACAAAGAAGGTCAGTGAAAATTGTCCAGCAGTGTTTACCAGAAGTCCATCAGTTTGGTGGATGTGAGTCACATCTACATTGAGAAACAGTCCAGTCCTCTGTAACATTCTGACTGCATGTCAAGTGCAAAAACAACAGTTGATGGACAGAGTGCAGAACAATGTCATACATTCACCCCAGTACAGAGATCTGGGCCTAAATCCATCGTTTTTTTGCTCACCATGCCATTCCAGTTTGAACCCAGCCATATGCAAATCAGTCTTGACCCTGTCCACATGGGAACAGTCCAGCCCGAACTGCCAGGCCAGGTCCTCCCTGGACCGGAAACAAGTATCCTAGGACCGGTTTCGGGGTTTCACCCCTCTTCAGCCAGGATAGCTTGATTCCAGTGGCATGGAGAGCACGGGACTCACGTCTGAGCATACCCGTCCCATACCCGTCGCCAGGACACCACGTGCCAGTCCTGGCGTTTCCATTTACAGACAACTGTAATCTGAAAATCTCATCCCATTGGTTGAAATGATGGGCGCTCTACAACTCCCAGAATGCATCAGTTTGTCAATGATAACACAGACAGGAGAATGTCCTTGGTGCTATGGAGACTTCTGGTCATGTTGTACCATAACAAGCACAATCATACAAAAAGTAAAACAGCACCACAAACTTGGCAAATATTTTCATAAGAAACATTTCCTCTCAGCATATAAAGTTGATAAATGATTAGCTAGACTTCCGAGTATCTCTATGGCCACCATTTACTGATGAGGAGAGTAGAGCACGCATGTGGCCTTTTGTTAGATCAGCATTTTGACATCACAATTGCAAAAGTTTTGGCGTGGAGAACCACAACGTTTCCGATGCCCTGGCCTTGACTCACTTTTGCAACAACGAGTTCCGGGGATTTTTCGTGTGCGCAAGCATTGCAACAATATGCAGGGCTTGCTAAAATACATCCGGCGTTGGCCTCTCTTTTAGGAACAACATGAAGCAGAAAAAGAGATTATTTACAGAATTCGTTTTTAAATATGCGCCGGTGCAGAGCAGAGTCTCATTGTCTTAAATACTCCTGGTAAGATTAAAAGACAGCTGGATTCTAAACTAATAAGGAATACAATCATGACCGCCTAAAATGTAGGGAAAACATGATTTTCCAATTTATGCTTTGTGGAAACAAATATTTTTTATTGACTAATGTGTGAAAGATTTAATTTTGCAAATTGGGAGACATAACACAAAATGAGAAGAAATATTGTTTTCTTGAAACTGAGCGAGCTACCTGTTTTGTGTATTTAATATACTTGTTTTTAACATTCAGAGGAGCTCAGAATCCCCATGAAAATAATAAGTGCGCTTTTTAGGTCTCGCCTGAGTCAGTGCCCATGCCCTGCTCTGCGAGACATTTAGTAAAGGCTTTTCAGCTTCGAACACACGCTCATGCGTGTGCTTTTTTAAAATTAACCCGCGATTGGCCTTTGCGTGCGTCTTTCTAAGAAAGACAGCACTCAATTGGCTCAAGGCGGGTGCATTTCCCGCCTTCTCTGGTCCATGGCCTAGGGTCCTCTGGAGCGCGTGCGACCACTATCTCTTTCCAATTATCATGACCGGTCGCGTTAATTGGAAACAGATGGTCTTCTCCTGCAGCAGTGGGCACAAGCGCTTGTGCACGCACCACTTCTGGGCTTGTTGTTTTTTTTTGCAGTTTTATTTAACGTGAATTCGACTGGAAGGTATTTCGAGTGCTGCTATTAATATAGAAAATGTCAGTGGGGGTTTGTATTAAAAGACTAGGGAGGTTGTGAATGAATGAAGTCCTCTTTTGTCCTGTTTGGGTGGTGATGCAGCTGTGTTAAATTTCACTGCCCCACTTACCTTTAGCATCAAGACAATTCATTAGCAGGACCCACGTTAATATATTCCTTTCAGTCTGCCTGATTTTTGCGGCTGATAGATCTGCCTGCGTCACACTGCCATTGTTCCGGAAGGCAGTGCGCTAGTCACGGGAGGCAGGTATTGTATTGTTACTGTGGTGACTAGACGCTGTAAGTAAACACAATGCCAACACATACCGTTGAATACTATGAAGTGCATACTGCGCAGAGTGAATATTTATGCTACCAGGCTTGGGGTTCAAAATGCTTTTGACTGGAAACTGTTTTTGCGGTGGAATTTTAAATGTGTACCTGCAGTTATTTCTAATAGGTCCTGTAGCATTCGCGAAACCCACATTCAGTTCTTGTTCTTCATTCGTAGTCTCCTCGCCACAGGTTATTCTCCATTTCACCGGGGGAAACAACTCGTAATATGGTACAAAAGCCTACTGATAAAATACTTTCATATTTTTCACGCATTTCAGCACTGAGAATGCTTTAAAAAATATATATATATTTTACTTGAACAGTGCTTGTATCCCGCCCCCATCTCCATGTATCTTCCTGTCCAACGTTTCTTGTTTAAATGCTTTGAGATGTGCGACTAAGTTGTTTTCCCTTCACTAGATGTCCATCTTGCCTAAGTGGGCGTGACGGGCGGTTTCTGCTTTGCTGTGCACCCATGGGCCCCCGTCTGGAGTGGGTCCCTGTGAGCGTTGTTACTCACCCGTCCCCGTCATATGTCTGTAGGACATTACCCTCAAGGTCACCTTTATTTAGAGTGCAGGGTCGCCCCGTACTAAAAGGAGCCCAGGAAGAGCCGGAAACTGTACATGCCTAAAGGAAACAAACGTAGCCCTTCCGTGTGCCTTTTAAAAACCGTTTAAGACTTGAAAAGCCAGAGAGAGAGTTTGCTTAGCAGAGGGGATTGATTTATCGACACAAACCAGAAAGTACTGCGCTATCTTCTGATCTTGCCTGCGGGCCAGATTAGATTTTACTTCGAGATTTCAGGTGCGCCTTCAACGAAGCCGGCGCAGACATAGCTGCTGGCTACGTGGAGCAATTGCCTTCATCTTCTGGATGACACTGTGAAATTACCTGCGGAAGGAATGCATTGTGTCCGGAGACAACGTATAAGCAGCTCCCGTTTTTAAGCGCCCCTCGCCACCCCCAACAAATCACTTCTGTGCCTTTTAAGTAAATCATCTGCACTTTTAATTTCCTCTGCCTCTGAGACTGTCGGTGACTCACACCTGCTACTTTAAACCCCTACTGTTTATAGGAAGCTGCAACCATGCTGGAGGCAGCCGGGACTAGAGCCTGTCGTTCACTAGTTTTGGTGAGACTGATCGATTGGGGAGGCAGGTTGACGAAAGATGGTCCCCACGCGTCTCGATCAGAATCATGCAGATTTTTTTTAAACATGTCCAGATCTGGCAGAACCAAGACAACCCTCTTGAATTTGTGTGTCTTAATGCCTGTGCATGTGCTGCATAGTTTAAGCAGAACAACTGTGCCACTGCTTTGTAAAGTCACTGCTACCACAAAGTATCCTCAAGCTGTTGAGCTCTGTGAAAGGTTTCGTGCAAATGAGAACGTACTTCTGCAAAATGTGCCTGTCTCTTGGTTGAAGTCGACTCCTATTTGGTTTACCTACTGTACCCCTGTGCTAATCTACACATCTATTTGTGGTGGATGGAGAGAGCAAGTAGTCACCTCAGCTAGACTCACACCAACTGGTTATGTTCGAATGGTAACTAACTTAAGGCCATTGTGTGCAGAATTGGCACTCCCTTCTTTACATACGTCCTAAAGCAGCATTCTTGGCAAGTTTAGCTGCTCCTGCCTTGACTGTGGCTTGCCTGACTAGTCACCTGCATAGTGCAAAGAATACAGACGGCATCAGCAGTGTTTCCGGTGGAACAAAGAGGACATTCTCAAGCTCGCTGATCCGGGCACCTATTCATCAGCCGCTGGTTGACGTGCGTTAGTGTACAAAGTCTAGAGACCTCTCCACAGCACATGCACCATTTTATAGCCCATCTTTAGCTGTCACTAAAGTCCTTCATTTAACTAGTAACTCAGCGACATCCCTCGGGGGCCAAGGAGCCGCACTTAGTGGCAAAGACTGCTTAGTAGAGCTCTCCACTTTAAACTCTGTGGGAAACGGAGCACCACTTATTCTTTTGGGCTAAGACTCCGCTGTTTCCCATGCTCACAAAGATGCTTCTACCGTTTCCCACAGAGTTTAAAGTGGAGAGCTCTACTAAGCAGTCTTTGCCACTAAGTCTGGCTCCGCTGTGTGAGATATGCTCTAAAGTGCTTAGAAGCATCTTCGTGAGCATGGGAAACAGCGGAGTCTTAGCCCCAAAGAAGAAGTGGTGCTCCGTTTCCCACAGAGTTTAAAGTGGAGAGCTCCACTAAGCAGTCTTTGCCACTAAGTGTGGCTCCGCTGTGTGAGATATGCTCTAAAGTGCTTAGTGCCATATGCATGAACACATTTTCCCATAGACACAGAATGGGCAAAACCCTTTGATGCATCTGGCAAGGGCCAGATGCATCAAAGGGTTTTGCCCATTCTGTGTCTATGGGAAAATGTGTTCATGCATATGGCACTAAGCACTTTAGAGCATATCTCACACAGCGGAGCCACACTTAGTGGCAAAGACTGCTTAGTGGAGCTCTCCACTTTAAACTCTGTGGGAAACGGAGCACCACTTCTTCTTTGGGGCTAAGACTCCGCTGTTTCCCATGCTCACGAAGATGCTTCTAAGCACTTTAGAGCATATCTCACACAGCGGAGCCAGACTTAGTGGCAAAGACTGCTTAGTAGAGCTCTCCACTTTAAACTCTGTGGGAAACGGAGCCCCACTTATTCTTTTGGGCTAAGCCTAAGACTCCGCTGTTTCCCATGCTCACTACGATGCTTCTAAGCGCTTTAGACCGTATCTCACACAGCCTGACCAGTGGTTCAAACACCCTATGTGAAATATTAGCCTAACACTCACCAAAAGTGCTGCAGTGCTATACTAATAACTACTAGCCCAGTGTCACAACTGGCATGAACTGTACACTGTATGCATTTTCTCTCATCCAATTGTACTTGGTAACCTTCCCCTTAATTGCAGTAAATTGCTGTGAAGTGATCAGAGTTGCCTGTTTAGCGCTACATAACACAACAGAAATAAAGAAATAAAAATGACATTTGAGCCAATGCAAATCAGCAGAAAATTGCATTTGTTTGCATTTTTCCCCCCAAAAATGGTAGACTTTGTTGTAATATGATTGTGCTGCAAATTAAGGTAAACTGTGTGACATCAAAAGCTGCTGCCAAAGAACACACATTTTGCTTCTGTGAGCACATTCCAAGTCTTCAAAAAGATCGAGTCCCAATATCTTATAAGTAATAGATAGATGACGTGTGACGTCACATTGTTAATCAGCCTCTGTCAATGTTTTGAGCATTTGTCAATGTGTAAGCTTTTTGCATGCCAGTGACTAATTTTCAGTCATCACTATCACATCCTCCCTGCTCTTGAAACCCACTCCTTATGTTATTTGCTCATATCCCCTTACCTTCTCTGTAGCATCGTTCTTCAGTGATCTTCTCTGTTCTGCATCTGCTGGTAGGTTGTTCCATCCTTTTTTGATGAATATTTTATGAATGCTAGTGACGCCTTACTAATAGCAGCAGGGCCGGCTTTAGCGCTGCGGGCGCCCCGTGCAACAACCACTTTTGGCGCCCCCATGTCCCATGACCGCCTCCACGGATTCTCTCACTACCACTGGGCAAAAGTGCCCCTCATCTCTCCAATCGATATTGATAAATAAAGTGCTTCCCCCTGAGGTCAGCGCCCCCTTCCACAGGTCAGCGCCCAGTGCGGCCGCACCAGTCGCACTGCCCTAAAGCCGGCCCCGAATAGCAGTGTATAAAACATATGAGCCTCTTTTCTTCAGTCCGAAATGGTCACCTGTTGCTCAAATGCTGTTCCTCTGAATGCTCACATGCTAGGTTTCGCTCCTGTAGAAATGTGACAGGTTCTATTGTTATCCCTCCCATTCTTCTCATTCACTGTTTACATTGGTAAGGCTTTTCCCCATGTACTTGTGGTCTAAATCAGGTACCATTTTGTTTGCCCTTTCTGGTTTGTCTGCCTTTTGTCTATATCCTTCCAGACATTTAGCATCTAGTCCCAGGTGCGGCTGTTACGGTGAGACATTACTGACATTGTCGGGTGTAGAGCAGTAAACCTATCCCCCATTACACTCTATTCAATGCAACATGAATACACTCCACATAATACTGCTCAGTGCCACATAATTACATGCCACATAATTACACTCTACTGAATGCAACATAAATACACTCCACAAAATACCACTCAGTGCCACATAGCTGCACACCACATAATTTCACTCTACACAATGCAACATAAATACACTCCACATACCACTCAGTAACACATAATTACACACCACATAATTACACTCTACACAATGCAACATAAATACACTCCACATACCACTCAGTGCCACATAATTACACGCCACATAATTACACTCTATTCAATGCAACATAAATACACTCCACATAATACCACTCAGTGCCACATAATTACACGCCACATAATTACACTCTATTGAATGCAACATAAATACACTCCACAAAATACCACTCAGTGCCACATAGTTACACACCACATAATTACACTCTACACAATGCAACATAAATACACTCCCCATACCACTCAGTGCCATATAATTACACGTCACATACTTACACTCTACTCAATGCAACATAAATACACTCCACATAATACCACACAGTGCCACATAATTATATGCTACATAATTACACTGCACTCAATGCAACATACACTCCAAATAATACCACTCAGTGCCACATAGTTACGCGCCACATAATTACACTCTGCTGAATACAACATACACTCCACACAATACCACTCAGTGCCACATAATTATATGCTACATAATTACACTGCACTCAATGCAACATACACTCCAAATAATACCACTCAGTGCCACATAGTTACGCGCCACATAATTACACTCTACTGAATGCAACATACACGCCACACAATACCACTCAGTGCCACATAATTATATGCTACATAATTACACTGCACTCAATGCAATATACACTCCAAATAATACCACTTAGTGCCACATAATTACACACCACTTAATTACACTCTACTGAATGCAATATACACCCCCATAATACCAATCAGTGCCACATAATTACACGCCACATAATTACACTCTATTCAATGCAACATAAATACACTCCACAGAATACCACTCGGTACCACATAATCACACGTCACAATTACACTCTATTCAATGCAACATAAATACACTCCACATAATACCACTCAGTGCCACATAATTACACACCACATAATTACACTACTCAATGTAACATAAATACACTCCACATAATACCACTCAGTGTGACATAGTTACATGCCACATAATTACACTCTACTCAATGCAACAAATAGACTCCACATACCACAAGACCGTGTTAGCACATAAACAGAACTGTTTAGAGGCAGGTTTTGACAAGCAGGTAGGCACAGTAAACGGTCCTATAAAGAGGCAATTGAACTGGTACAGAAGGGTACTTTAGATAAGCAGGCCTGGTAGATGTAGACGGCAGCAATGTAAGACCAGCTAAGGCATGTTTCACACGGTCATAGCCGTGGTATTTCGGCACACATTCAAGTGCATTTTTGACATGCACGTTTGACAGGTACCCATATATATATATGAGGACTGGAATTGCCGGCTATGTGGGGCGGAGGTTCTGCACTGTTCAGAACCGAGCGCACAGCGTTATTATTGCTCAAATTAGTCTGCTCTCATGTTTATACCTACTAAGGATGAAATTATCCTAAAGTTTACATGGCGCATTTGAACTTACCATAAGACTACTCATGCCCGTATTTGGAACTCCATGTCCCATAATGCATGCACTTAGCAGACGCCCACTGGGGGCGGCATGGACACAAATAAAAGTGCTAATTACAATCATGCGGGTTTCAGATGTGCTTTGTGGCAGCCCAAGAAGAAGAGGATTAAGTCCTTGAAACGCGTCGGCAAAAATGAATTGTAAAAAAAATGTGAAAGGCGGACTGCATTGTGAAACCGGATGGTGAAACGCTTGTTGAGTGACCCCTCGCTGTACAAGGGTACTTTGGGAAACAAAATATATATATATATATATATATATATATATATATATATATATATATATATATATATATATATATATATATATATATATATATATATATATCAAAGCTCCAAACTGTCCCCAGTTAGAGATGCACTCAGAAGGAGACTCGCTGTTGAAAGCATTTATTCAGGTAAAAACTTGCTCAGCACGCCAATCTTGAACACAGCAGGATGCCGTCTGCAGCCTGACGCGTTTCAGAGCCCTTTGCTCTTTCCTCAGAGGCTCGGCATTACCTTGCGCTAGGACACACCCACTTGTTCAATGCCCTCCAATGGGCTCTTCGAATGAGTACGGCGCACAGTCTTATGGACTATGTAGTATGTGTCCTTAATTTAGAATCCTGAATGGATGCACTTTGAATATCACAGTGTCCAAATGCACCACCCCGTGAGGACTGGGGGCCACGCGCTTGACATACAGACAAGCGCGTATGTGGAGAGGGGGACTAAGGATATATGACTGAGCATCACACCGAGGTTCATCTAGGACTTTCATTTGGACACTGATATTCAAAGTGCATCCATTCAGGATTCTAAATTAAGGACACATACTATATAGTCCATAAGACTGTGCGCCTTACTCATTCGAAGAGCCCATTGGAGGGCATTTAACAAGTGGGTGTATCCTAGCGCAAGGTAATGCCAAGCCTCTGAGGAAAGAGCGAAGGGGTCTGAAACGCGTCAGGCTGCTGACGGCATCCTGCTGTGTTCAAGATTGGCGTGCTGAGCACGTTTTTACCTGAATAAATGTTTTCAACAGCGAGTCTCCTTCTGAGTGCATCTCTAACTGGGGACAGTTTGGAGCTTTGACATTTCGCGGCAGTCCCGCTGCGTTGAGATGCACCACCCCGTGAGGACTGGGGGCCACGCGCTTGACATACAGACAAGCGCGTATGTGGAGAGGGGGACTAAGGATATATGACTGAGCAGCACACCGAGGTCCATCTAGGACCTTCATTTGGACACTGTGATATTCAAAGTGCATCCATTCAGCATTCTAAATTAAGGACACATACTACATAGTCCATAAGACTGTGCGCCTTACTCATTCGAAGAGCCCATTGGAGGGCATTTAACAAGTGGGTGTGTCCTAGCGCAAGGTAATGCCGAGCCTCTGAGGAAAGAGCAAAGGGCTCTGAAACGCGTCAGGCTGCTGACGGCATCCTGCTGTGTTCAAGATTGGCGTGCTGAGCAAGTTTTTACCTGAATAAATGCTTTCAACAGCGAGTCTCCTTCTGAGTGCATCTCTAACTGGGGACAGTTTGGACCTTTGATATATATATATATATATATATATATATATATATATATATATATATATATATATATATATATATATATATTCACTGAAAAAACCATAGGTTTCACACATGTTATAGTTAGCGGAAATTTTACTGATAAAAAACCAATGAAATTCCCCCGTTATAGTTAGTGCAGGCAACTATAACTCACGCGACCGCAATCCTCTGCTGATGCTAATACTGTATTTAGACACTTATTTGCCCATGTCTTCTTCCATACATTTTTAGCTATACATATATTACAAATATTTTTTTTTCATAAAGACACATATGTCATCAGCAGAAGATTGCGGTCGCGTGAGTTATAGTTGCCTGCACTAACTATAACGGGGGAATTTCATTGGTTTTTTATCAGTAAAATTTCCGCTAACTATAACATGTGTGAAACCTATGGTTTTTTCAGTGAATTTGCAAGGTTTTTTAAATGCTAATTCCTAACTATAACGTGTGTGAAACCTATGGTTTTTTCAGTGAATTTGTACGGTTTTTTAAATGCTAAGTTACTTTACGCCATTCGTGGCGTGCGCGCCCACTTAACGCAGTTCGTTCCGTGCGCGCACGGTGCGCTTCGCGCACCGTGCGCGCACAGTGAGCACGCGGTGCGCTTCGCGCACCGCGCGCCCACTTGACGCAGTTAGTGCCGTGCACGCACGGTGGGCACGCAGTGCGATGACAAAGCAAGAAAGCACGTCAACAAATCTGTTTCTGCTTTCCTCCGTGACTATGGTATGGGTGCCATTTACCACAACAACTTGCGTTATGACATGCAAGACATTTATAGAGGAGATGGTGTGCACTTCAATGATGAAGGGAACAGAGTCTTCCTCTTGAACCTTAGACTCTGCATCGGTACTTACTTGTAGGTACCACTAAAAAATCATTTCATAAACACAACGGCTCTTTTTAGAGCCCCCTAATATCTAAACACTTAAATCTGATTTTCATTTTTTTTTTTTTTTTTTTTCCTACCGTACGCTTACCGTAAGCTTACCGTACGCGTACCCCGTGATTTTTTTTAAAATCAATAAATGTTTTCTTTGTACTTTTCTGTCCTTCTTTGACCCCCTTACAAATGTTAGGGGGTCTGTAACTCTCCTCATTGCCCCCTTTCCTTGTTTTCACTCTTTTTTTTCAGAGTGAAATACACAAAATGGCGGCCGCCGCTTCCTGGTTTCGGCCGATTCGAATGTTTACTAAGATCTAAGAGCCAATCAGAATCGCGCTCGCGCACGCCACCGTACGCTTACCGTAAGCGTACGGTAAGCGTACCGTAAGCGGGCTCAGATATATATATTGATTTAAAGGCTATTTTCTCAGAATCTACTGAACAGATTTACACCAAACCTACAAAAGGCACTTCCTTGACCTAGGGACTACCTCTCTGCCAAATTTTGAGTAATTCTGTTCAGCCGTTCGGGCTGTAGCTCGTTCTAAAGGTCCTATGGAAAAATGCATGGGAAAAACGCGTTTTGGGACCCCCCTTTTATCTCAGCCCCCGCTTGACGGATCCCCCCGAGACTTTCAGGGTAGGAGCGGAGCATAGCGCCCCACCTATTTTGAGAAATTCGCGAGGATTCGTCGACCGGCGCCAAAGTTATTCAAAATAGAATGTTGAGGTTTTCCTATGGAAACGTGGTCCTAACTATAACTACCTACTGGCGACCGCCAGTAGGTAATATATATATATATATATATATATATATATATATGTATATGTATATATGTATATATATATCTCATATTTCCTCTTTCTCTTTTCCCCTCTGCCGAGCCCCCATTGATTGTCATTTTGTACACTTTCCATATGTTGTAACTCTCCCTGAGTGGTGGTTATAGTAGTCAACAAATTGTATAATTGGTTGCTTTGCCAGACCCTCAACCTATCTATTTAGATGATGTCCCTTTTCCCTTTTTATTCTCGATATAATGATTTTTAATTTGTTTTTACAGTATGGCAATTGTACCAAGAAGTTTTTATGTTTTTTTATATTGCATAATCTCCCAATGTATCTAAGAGCACGTGTGCTGTATTAATCTGATGTATTTTATGGGCTGTGCCCGAAATAAACGGTTTATTATTAATATTGTAAATTACAATGCCTTTTATTTATGTTTTTAAACCCAAAACTGCAAATGCTTGTTTTTACCAAGTGAACACTCCCTTTTTTTAAAAAAAATACATAACCCAGGGTGGGCCACAGCCTGGGGACACTGCTAACTTTTGGGGAGGTGGGCATGTGGCCTCCCCTGCCCGAGTATCAGAGAGCCCCTGGAGTCCCATCCTTTGGGGCCGCTGTAAAAGAAAGAAGGGAGAGGGGCGCACGGCACCCCTTACTGAGCCTAAAAAGGCCCTGAGGACCCCATTCCCCAGGGGCGAGTAAATAAATGAAGGGAGAGGGACCCACAGCCATCCTCCTGGAGCCTAATTACGCCATGGAAACCTCATCTCCTGGGACCAAATTGTAAATAAAAGGGGAGGAGGTCATGTTGCCCTCCTCCCCAAAGCCTTAAAAAGGCCACAGAGACCCCATCCACCTGGGCCCTACTAGTAATTAAACTGTAGGGGGAGTTGTGGCCCCCCACCTTGAGCCTGTAAAAGCCTCTTGGACCCCATACCCCTGGGCCACCTCAGTTACTGTGTGCCAGGGAGCCCACCTACAGGACACAGCAGATTTCCTACGTCTGGCTGGAGCAAACATGAAAGTCCACTCCTACATAGTGGGAGATTTAAACATGCTCCCGCTGGCTGGGAGCAGACTTCTGTCATGAGGGGTGGGGAACAGAATTCGTACTGCTCCTGCCCCAGAGGGAGCAAGCATAGGTAGCTGCTCCCTCAGGGCGGGAGTAATACTGGTTCCCACACCATGCGGGGAGCTGACTGGGGCCACGGGGGCCTGAAAATGTCCTAAACCTATGGTCCACACCAGACCATGCATAAGGGACAACTCATGTGCAGCTCAGAGCTTCATTTCCCCCCTTACAGGCCACCGCCCATGTGGCAATTGTAGTGTCTGCAACCTAACAAAAACAACCAAACAGCTAACATTCAATAACAACAAAACCTGGGAACAAATGTAATTCACTAATTGAAAATCAAAATGTGTCATATACATGATCACTTGCACATGCAATCTCCATTATATAGGGATGACGACATGAATGATTAAGACCCGGATCTGCGAACATCGCAGTAATCTAAGATGTGACCGTACAACCATAAAAATGTCAGTGCACTAATTAGAAACAAAAAACACAGGGCAGGATTACACTGGACCATCCATGAACAAATCAGCAGTGATTCCCAACTGTTCGAGAAGGAACAACGTTGGGTTTTAAGATTGAAAACTCATATATAGGGATTGAATGAAAACATACAATAAATCCTTGGTGACCCCCTATTTCTACACAATCCCTAAAATACACAAGAATTTGACTCATCCACCTGGACGCCCGATAGTATTAGGAATCGGCTCAAAACTGGAACCTTTGTCAAAATTCACAGATGCATTTTTGAAACCAAATATCCAGGAAGCAGACATCTACCTTAAGGATACAAAAGATGTACTGGGACTCTTGCATGAAAGACCTTTCAACCCAGAAACTGAACTCCTGATGCGACTGTACATTGAAAGTCTATACAGAAGCCTACCACACACAGAGACGTTAAACACCATTGAAGATGTGTTATTTGAAATAGACTGGGTATATGAAACCCCACGAAATGTGGTGATCAAATGATCAAACCCCATTTCTTTGGTACAAATCATCTGTTTGGTTTTGTAAGCATAATTTTATTCAGTTTTTGTACATTCCATTCGATATATTTGGCAAAAATCGACAGTTGTGTGAAAGTCACAAGGCAGCACACCAGTGGCGTAACAAAACCTTAGGAGGCCCCCCTACAAGGTGCAATGAAGGGGCCCTGCTCACCTACATGCAATCTATGTCCCTCACCTTTCACCTTTGCAAGGACTTTCAGAACTGCACAACAAATAGACAATTTCAGCAGAACTATTCCCAGATTACACAAACCTTTAGGCTGTGGATTAAGACTCTGTTGTATCTCAAGTGAAAAAAGTTCTGCAGGCTGCACACACTAAATGGCATCAACCAGACTGGGTGCAAACCCGGGGGTGTAGGTATCTTACTAATACAAGAAAGAGAGGCAGTTTAGACAAATTACTATTGTTCTTAGTGTATGCAATGCTGGGGCCGGCAGAGAGGAAATCGGAAGATCTAACAAGATCTTTTATTTAAGTGAGGAAATGGCAGAGCCAGAATGCAAACAACTGTAGACAAGAATACAAATCAATGAATCAGAAAGCTTATGTAGTGCAAATGCAAAAAACACTAAGCACTGACAAGCTCAATACTTTGTTTCAGGATTTGGGGACATGGTAGGAAGAAACCTTGAGGCTTTTATTAAACCATAAATGTGTTTGAAGATGTTGGTGCCTCTGTCTGAGACAGCCAGTCTATCTGATAGGCATAAGTCTAAACCCTGGTTTAGTTTGTCCATTTATCACCAAAGGGAGATGTGTAGAACAACAGAAAGAAGGTGGAGGAAGAGAGACTTTGAGGAAGACAGAGCTTGCTGTAGGAAGCACCTACAGCTCCATTAGGAACTAAAAATGGCAAACATATGTATTATATTACTACAATAACGGAAGCCATAACACCGTGCTGCTAGGGGGTTCAGTTAGCTCACTCATCCATCAGGCCTCTTCTTGATGGCAGTGCCTTCACAGAGTTTGGTGACCAAGTGGGACTCTTGCTCATTATAATCCAGCACAAAATATGAATATTTGTTTTCCTCCCTATCTCACTGGGTGAGGCACTGTTGGGTCCCTGCCCAGCAGCATGATGTGGTATCTGCACAGGGTATAGCAAGAGGGTGTGGTCTCACAATTGATTAAAACAGCTGTTGTGACTCCCCACCTTCTAAAAAGAAGGTCTGCCCATGAATGAATGACAATTTTAGACCAAGTTCTTATTTGCCGGTATTGACCAAGTGATCCAGCAGCATATTTGTAAGTTTTACCTACCCCAAGGTTCTGCAGTTTATTCGTTGTTTTTTAAAGGATATATGGCTGGACTTCCAACTGGACTGAATTTGCAGCACTACATATGACACTCAAATAAGGTTTCATCTGGAGGAAGGTACTTTCCACATTCTTAATGGCTCACAGAGATTGTGGCCTCTGAGTGACAACATTTAATCATGGAATGATTACCTTCGTCCAAGAACCGGTCCAGGGAAGACATGGCATGGCAGTTCAGGCTGGACTGTTCCCATGAGGCACAGGGTCAGACTGATTTGCATATGGCCATGTCTGAACTGGGGTGGTGGAGTGAGCTAAAGAATGATGATGGATTAAACCCAGATCAGTTGACTGGGGGTGAGTGTTTGATTTGCTCAAGCGCTCCGTCCATCATCCCCTTTGGTATCGCTTTGTTCGCCTTAAGTTGGCAGGGTATGCCCAGACATGGGTCCCTTGCTCACTTTGCCACTGGATTCATGATAGTCTGGCTGATGAGGGTTATGAACCTGAAACCGGTCCCAGGATGCTTGTTTCTGGTCCAGGGAAGACATGGCTTGGCATTTCGGGCTGGAGTGTTCCCATGAGGCACAGGGTCAGACTGATTTGCATATGGCAATGTCTGATCTGGGGTGGTGGAGTGAGCTAAAGAATGATGATGGATTAAACCCAGATCAGTTGACTGGGGGTGAGTGTTTGATTTGCTCAAGCGCTCCGTCCATCATCCCCTTTGGTATCGCTTTGTTCGTCCAAGAGCCGGCATCAGCAACCAAACCAAGCACAGAATTAACTGTTGTCTTGCACATGTCAGTAAACGGAATACAGCAAATGCCTTTAACAAAACTCTGATCACTTGAACATGCTCAAGTATCAGTACACTTAAAAAGGAGTTTAGCTCCAACTGTCAGTGTTCAACAGTGTTTCGTTGCAGTCCAGAACCTCGCCAGCTCAATTATGCATCCTCCTGCTCACCACTGCTCCACGTTCTTCTCCTAGTCTACCCCTTAGCATGTACTCTTTCATTCTTCCAGATTTCCTACAATCTTTCAGTTCCAAATGGTCCTCTTTGCCTTTTCAGTGCTACTGTGCTGCTTTTTTACTTGCCTACTCTATTCAGCCCGGGTCAGACAGATACCTTTATTACCAGGCATTTTCAGATCAGAATTTCAACTAGCAGTGAGTCACTCCAGGCTTCTGGTTTCTTTGCCATCTCTGGCTAGTCTACAGCTGGTCAACTCTACTGCTGATTATCATTTCACTCCAGAACCATTGTTAGTGGCAAGTTCGAAGAAGCAATCTTGAAGGGCAGAAATTAGACTTCTATCATCCTGAGGATTGGTGCTGCCTCTTCTTGTAAATCAGGAGGCATGCACCATTTTAGAGCGAGGGTTGTTGTATTCTAACCCCTTACGACTGACAATACAGAGAGAGCAAATAACAGCTTCTTGCGGGGATAAGAGTAAGTAAAACAACTTTCAGTGGCGGAATAAATGAAATATCCCAAAATGAAGTATCTATTCGATCTTAGGGCATAAGTCCGCCCCCATCCCGACGTAAAAATGGACCGCCCGCCATAAGTGCGGCGGTCCTGTGGGGGTGATTAGGATGCGCCCGCCACACTGGCGGGCGCATCCTGCATTTGTAACATTGCGGCGGGCGGTGCTTTCAGCACCGCCCGCCGCAATGCTGAAAATGCATGTTGTGCATTTGCATGCACAACGTGGCAGGCACCGCACGGTGCCTGCCATGTTGCGCATGCAAAAGCAGGGGGGTACCATAGGTACCCCTCACGTGCACCCCCCACCCCCCAAATTACCTGGGGGCCCACTACGGGCCCCCAATGGCAAGGACCGCATGCCTTTCCATGGCGGCAAAGCAAATCCCCGCATGTATCGTAATATGGATGGCGGTGTCTAACAGACACCACCATCATATTAAAACCTTTTCCGCCCGGTCGACTTATCGACCGGGTGGAAAACCAGCGGACGGTCTTTCCATCCGCTGGGGTCCCCCCGCCATAGTAATGTGGCGGGGGAAATGGCATGCGGGCGGAAGAGAGAATGTCGGGCGGATCGCCACCGCCATGCGGGCGTTGGTGATCCGCCCGACATTCTAATTGACCCCCAAGTCTCTGTTTTCTTTGCCAGAGTTCCTTATGGCAGCATCGTGAACCAGCTCCACTGTTAAGAACCTGAGAGTCTATACTGGCAATCATCTCTCTTTAGTTCCCAAAATTAGGACAGAAGTGAAAGGTTTAGTCCAGACTGGCCAGAAATCTTCTTCCATTCTTGGGCTCAGTGAAAAGGGCTGCATTTAAAAGGGTTATCATTTTATTTTGCATGCACTATGACAATTTCCTTCATGTCAAGATAACTGCTGGACAGATTTACATGTTTCAGATGGCTCAAGAAGACCAAGCAATGTGATTGATTTATGGAGTGGAGAATCCACGTTATGTTGTGCTCCATAGAATTAAGGGTACTATATCTGGCCCATAGAGCTATTTATTACAAAGGCATTTTGTGCCTTAAAAAGTCATTTGAAGATACTGCCCCTGAAGACATTTGATATTTTCAGCTCTAATGAGACCTATCTCTCTGAAATACTGTAAAAATCATTCCAGTGGAGCCTTCTTTGCCATCTTCGTGGTTTCCCTATGTTACATATTGCCTTCGGATAACTAGGCAACTGAGAAAATATTAAAAAGCAGCCATTTATAGAAAATGTATAGCTACAGATGAGTTACTGGTCTACTAGGTGATGCTGTTCTTTGCACAGTGGCCAACACTCTAAATACATACATATTCTCCATGATATAACACTAGAATGTTAATCTATATTTGTAATAGTACATGCTTACTTTTCTCCTTTGTGTTGTACTCCTCTGCAGGTTTCCCCTTCCCATAGCTATTCTACCCATCTGTGCCTTCTCTTACTAATTTTCAACCTCATGTGGCCTCTTTTTAATCTCTCCTTCACGTCTTCCATGTCCTATGATTCTCTCCTCCCTTTCTATTTCTTTTAACTCACTCCTCTCCTCTGCCCTTTCTTCCATGCTTTTTTTGTCATCTCTTCTCTACTGGGTTGTCTGTCTTTTTCCCTTTCCATATTACGCGTCTCTGTGTCACCTGTTTTCTTCTCTCACCTCTCCCTCTCTTTCTAGTGTCTCCTTATCATCACTACTACCTTTCCCTATCAGTTGTTCTTTATTACCTCTTTCACCCTTCTCCTCATTCTTGCTCAGCTATCTCTCACTCACATAATTATCATTTAATTACCTCTTTTCTACCTCTTCTCCATACCTGTCTCTTTATATCATGCATGCCCCTTTATCAACTAGCTATTTCTCCTCACCCCTACTCTTCTATATCTCACTTGTCTCTGTATCACCATGCTCTCTCCTATCTCCCCACTCTCTCTGCCACTCTCTCAGTTTTTCACTCTCTCTGCCACTCTCTCAGCTCTTTCTCATCTGTTTCTCTCGCTTGATTTACTTTGCTCTCTCTCTGCAATGTCTCTTAGCTACCTGTCTCTTTATCATGTCCACCATCACTTCTCCCCTCTTTCTCTCTCTCTGCAGCCTCATTTTCACCTGTCTGTCGCTTAATCGCCTCTTTTAGCTTGTCCCTATCTCACCTCTCTCTCTCTAACCTGTATGTTTCTTCCTCATTGCTCTCTTTTGTGACTATGTATGCTCTCTTGAGGCTATTGCTTTCTTGGCTGTCTCTTTATAACCTTCTCATCTGCCACCATTTTTACCTCTCTGAGTTGTCTCTCACCTCTTTTATCTCTCTCAAATGCCTGTTTCCTCCCGATCTCAGTTTGTCTCTTCTACTCTGCATTCCTTTTTGCACTTCTCTCTCTTAATCACCCAGTCTATCTTGCTCACCTGTCTTACCCGCCCAGCCCTTCTCCCTCTCTCATGCCCCCCCTCTGCGTGCCCTTTAAGCTATCTCTTTCCCATATGCCTCTATATCTTCATCACCTCTCTCACACAAATCTCTCCTTCCATATCTCTCAGCTGTGTTTAACTTATCTTCCTCCCAACAACTGTCTCTCTCTTTCTCAACTGTCGTTCTTTCTTACTGCTTTAGCTCTATCACTTCTCTCTCCTTCTATCTTTAACTGTCTCTCACTTGTCTGCTATCTCTCACACATCTGTCTCCTCCACCCTGTTTTCCTCAGTTGTCCTTTATAACATGGCTGTCTCTTTACCAACCCCAATCTCACTCACTCTCTTTCTCTCTCTCGGCTATTTCTTTTCTTCTCACAGTCTCTATTGTACCTTTTTAACTGGCCTCCCCTCGAACGCTCCCCATGGTGTTTCACCTATCACTCACACACCTGTCTCTTCTGTCTCTCTAACCTGTCCCTTTCTCACCTGCCTGCTTCTTTATCACCTCTCTACTCTCATTCTCTGGCAGCTGTCTCTCGCCTATTTCTGTCTCACAACTGTCTCCTCTCTCATCTACCTTTTTCTGACCTCTGCCACGTCTCCACCTCTCTCTGTAACCTGTTCTTTATTACCTCACGCTAATTCTTGCAGTTCTCTCTTTCTCCCTCTCACCTGTGTCTTTTAAGTGTCTATTACTCGTTTGCCTTTCTCCTTCCCTGTGTTGTCTTTCCCCTCTCTCACCCTGGGCTCTGCAGGTGTTTCCTTGCACACTGACATAAAGAGACATGGAGGCGCGTTTTATCGAGGGCCTTCCCTGCCAACAAAGATTGATTGTGCAAGTTTGTTATGAGTGACTTTCACTGTGCTGGGAATCCTATCCCGTGCAGCAGGCTTCAGCTGCCGTGTTGTTTACTGCATCCTTTGCAAGAAGGATTTGGAAGTGGATGGGGCCCCCCTCCAGAGTAAGGGTATGTGCCCCCCCCCACACTGCGGGCCCCTGCAGCAAACATGGAAAAAGCAAAAACGAGGAGAAATAATGTATTTGTTCTCATTTCGCCAACTTAAGACCAGATTTTCCATGGTCTTAATTATAGCGCTGCTTCCTATGTACACCACCCTTGTACATAGTGGGCAGCGTCAAAATCAATTGGTGTTGCGGTAGAACGCCCACCCCAACACCTACTGCCCTCCCCCTACACGCTAACCATAGCGTGAAAGGGGGCCTTATTTGCAAGGCAGCATTAAGCCACGTTAAGTGGCTTAACGCTGCCTTGTAAATAAGTATAATCCCCTTTTGCCACCACAATGTCGGTAAAAGTGACGGTGTGGTGGGAATAGGGGTTTGTACATCTGCCCCATAATTTCACGGCTGTTTTTAAAATCCTTGAATAAAGACTTGGTCATCAGAATATCTGCTTCCTTTACAATAGCTCCTCCTGAAAATATGCTTTGTTTTTTATCAAGTGAGGAGTAACTTTAAAAGATGCTTTAGGTGCCCCATTAACTTACTTGGTTGGCTTTATGAAAAATATTGCTGTGTCTGCAATGCAAAGTTTAGTTCACTTATGTTTTGTGACCTAAGGCTGCTTCCTGTGGGAAATTTTTTCCCGAAATGCATGTGCACTGTTGACAAATGACTCTTGCCTTTCTTCCCCACTCTATTTTTGCTCCACAGATTAAACACACACACCTGTATTTGAGTTGTGTGAAAAAAATTCATTCCCCCACTCTGAATGGAAATAGTGGGGCATATTTACAACGAGGCGATAAAAAATTATCGCCGCTTTAGCGGCCGTTTTCAGCCAAAAAGCGGCGATCATTTTTTCACAATATTAGCAAGGTCACGCTAACGCGTGAAACCTTGCTTTAGCGTGGGGATTTCTAACGCCCAGCTTTGCATCTCTAATGAGATGCAAAGTGGGCGTTCCTGACCTGACATGATAGGAGAAATGTCGCTAAGCGACATTTCTCCTATCATCAAGCCCCACGCTATGAAGCATAGCGTCAGGAAAAGTAGCGATAACCCCTGTTATCGCTACTTTCCTAACACCTGCTTCAGGACTGACTGAGCCATGATATCCTATGGAAGGTGGATATCATGGCTAAGTTTGTGAGTCCCTATCAACAAGCTAACGTGAGATTATCGCTGGGTTTTCAGCGATAATCTCACGTTAGCCAGTTAGCGCTAAGATTTTTATCGCTGATGAGATAAGCATTGCTAATAGCACGCTATCTCAGCGATAAAAATCGGCGCTAGCCGGCGATAATTATCCGAGCGCTAAGTGCGTTCAGCGATAATTATCGCCGGTTGTTGTTGACATGCCCCAGTATGTCTTACTCTTTTGCCGTTTGACTGGGCCTTGCTCTTCATCCATGGTTGCAACTGTAAGAGCTGTAAGTAAGAGTAGAAATGTTTATGAGATCACCATCCATGCTTTTCAGGCAAGCATGCCATGTGGGCAACTTCAGTGATATTGTGTTTGAGGCTGGCAGCCAGGTGGGGACTTAAACAACACAATTGGAACAGTGAGGTAATTAATTCCCATTTGGCATGTTTAATTGTGAATACTTCTGGATGGATGCTTTGCAAAAAATGACTTAAATGATTTGAATCAATATAAACAGAAAACTTTGGGTCTATGATGCGTTATGCAAAGTTTAGCTGACAGGCATAAGTAGACCTGGATGATGTGGCAAACATATAAAAATAGGGGGTGGTTCTCACACAGAAGGATGCCAGTATAGAATACAGGGAACACGTGAGAGGAAGCCTTGTCATGTGCTGGTAGGTTAAAGGAATCGTGGGGAAAAATCAATGTTGCCTTAAATTGTGCAGGGTCTGGAGAGGGACAAAAAGACAAAACCAAACAGAGCTTTGAATGTCAATTACTTTAGTACAGGACTAATCAGACTTGCAAGGGACCCACACAAGTATAAAGGAATCCTACTCTTAATCAGAAACTTTAAACAACCCTGAACAACATTGTTCTCATACCTTTCTACAGAGAAACACCGAGACATATGTATACTGCACACATAAGTTCTCGTCCTTTTTTTAGATATGCAATTACTGCAGTAACTAAATATGCAGCGCCGTGTTCTAGTATGGAGATGCTCCAAAACCTAACTCCATCTGCCAGCATTTGACAATCCAAAGCACTACTGGCAGTACATTTTCAAACTTAAAGAACAAGTGGGATTTCAAAAATGCCCCAGCACATCACTCTTAGGGGCATATTATCAAGCGATGTATCGCCGCTTTTTTGGCACATAGCGCCGAAAAAGCGGCGATTTTATTATCGCACAATTTACAAGGACTCGCTACCATGAAGTAGCGCGAGTTTCCTTGCAATAACAGCCGTTTGTTTCCCCACTTTGCATGTCAGAGATAGACATCGCTAATGATATGCAAAGTGGGCGTACCTTAGAAATACTACATGACAAACCCTCGCTACCACAGCTTCGCATTATTTACAACGCTACACTGGTTCCGCGAAGCGATGTCAAAAGTAGCGCTAAGCCCCCTTTTTCTCAGGTATTTAACTCCTGTTAATAATCTGACTTACCCATACTATGAATGGGAGGTGGATTGGAAGGTTAAGTCCACATCTCCCGATTACCAAGCATTTCATTAGCGCAGTTCCCATATCGCTGGATTACGTACGCTAATGGTGCTTATCACTGTCTATCGCCGGATTTTACATCGCATGTGAGAAAAGCGTTGCTAATACAATGCTAACAGGGCAATGTCATCCGGCGATAGATGGCGATAATTAAAAATGCGCTAAGCGCATTCTGCGATAATTATCGAGGGTTGTTGTTAATATGCCCCCTGGTTCTGCATGTTGTGGACAGAATATCATCAGGCACTGAGTAACAGTAGCACAAATTACTAACTTAAACTTACGAAAGAGGCTAGAGATACCTTCACTAATGTAAATGCATGGATTAATGCTACTGTTTTTCTAACTAACCCTTACAGAGCCCAAATCATGCATAAGTGTCTGGTGTTTTTCGTCTACAAAGCTGGTGCTGCCTCATAGGGTAAGGTGTGGCCAGTGCCATATTGCAACACTCCATAATGCAGTGTTATTGTATGCCAGATACACAGGTTTATAAAGCTGCCAACTGTAAAGATAAAGGAAAAACACTAATATATAACCACTATAAACCTAGCATGTTTTCAGTGTAGGCAAGGCCCTTTCTGAGGTTTATCAGGCACTGCAGCACTTCAGGTCATAGGTCAGAAAACAGCTTACAGAAATGCCATTTAACCCCTTTAGCTAACAAGCCTGTAAAATACAACACAGATATATATATATATATATATATATATAGATATTATCTACTGGCGGTCGCCAGTAGATAGTTATAGTTAGGACCGAGTTTCCATAGGAAATCTGAAAATTCTATTTTGAATAACTTTGGCGCCGGTTGACGAATCCTCGCAAAATTTTCAAAACTAATGGGGCGCTCCGCTCAGCTCCTACACTGAAAGTCTCGGGGTGATTCATCAAGCGGGGGCCGAGAAAAAAGAGGGGTCCCAAAACGCGTTTTCCCCATGCATTTTCCCATAGGACCTTTAGTCGAAGGTACAGCCCGAACGGCTGAACAGAATTACTTGGAATTTGGCAAAGAGGTAGTCCTCAGGTCAGGGAAGTGCCTTTTGCATATATGGTGTCAATCTGTTCAGTAGTTCCTGAGAAAATTGCAGTTAAAAGTACATAAATATCTATAGGCGCGCACCGTGCGCGCATGGTGCCGTGCGCGAGCGTAATTCTGATTGGTGGTTAGATGTCAGTAAACATTCGAATCGGTCGAAATCAGGAAGTGTCGGACGCCATTTTGTGTGTCGCACTGAAATAGAAAGGGGAACAACCTTTACAACGCAACTTTTACAACGCACTACCATTACAACGAAACTGTTACAACGCAAATGCATTGACAACGCATGCCATTACAACACAAGTCTTTACATCGACTTGCACTAGATGGCGTGCTGACATTAAAAATAGTGTAGTTTACTATCCAAACACCTTCCCTACTGTTACGTGGACTGGAGTTAGAATAGTAAATTACACTTTTTTAATGTTAGCACGCCATCTAGTGCAAGTCGATGTAAAGACTTGCGTTGTAAAGACTTGCGTTGTCACTGCATTTGCGTTGTAAAAATTTCGTTGTAACAGCATGCGTTGTAAAAGCATGCGTTGTAACATCATACATCCAAATAGAAAGGTGGAGAACGTGGAAAGGGGGCAGGGTAGAGAGTTCCTGACCCCCTAGCCTTTGTCAGGGGGTCCCTGAAGGGAGAAAAAAACATTTTTTTTTTTTTTTAAAACTAGCGGGGTGCGCGCACCGTGCGCGCACCGTGAAAAACCCTTAAAAAAAAAAAATTTAAACAGTTTAAGGGGGCAGGGTAGAGAGTTCCTGACCCCCTAGCCTTTGTGAGGGGGTCCCTGAAGGACCCCGAAGGGTGGAAATAAACATTTTATTTTTTTTCAAAAAATCGCAGGGTGCGCGCACGGTGCGCGCCCGGCTGAAAAAAATCTTTAAAATAAATAGATTTAAAAATCAAGTGTAAGTGTTTAGATGTTGGGTGGCTCTAAAAGGAGCCGTTGTGTTCATTGAGTGTTTTTTGGTACCTACAAGTAAGTACCGATGCAGAGTCTAAAGTTCAAGAGGAAGACTTTGTTCCCTTCATAATTGAAATGTACACCGTCTCCTCTATAAATGCCTTGCATGTTGTAACGCAAGTTGTTGTGGTATATAGAACCCATACCATAGTCTCTGAGGAAAGCAGAAACAGACTTATTGACGTGCTTTCTTGCTTTGTCAATCTGCGGACAATGTTGGTTGGACCAGTTCCACTTGTGCCTTTGGCATATATTAGAATATACAAAGGTAATTTGTGGAAAAAGTGACATCAATTGCACAAAGGTGTCCTTAACAAGCATTTCCAGACCTACCCCAGTTAAAGTGCATAGGTCATTTTCACCACAGTGCACAATTATAAGGTTAGGCTGTGGGAGATGTAGAAAGGATTTCACCAAAGGCATTAATTGGTGCCACTTTAACCCTCTCTGACCAATCCATTTAATGTCTACATTTGCCAAAGCAAGGTCTTTCACAATACCTCTTTTTTCTGCATACTTTTCACTCCAGAAGACATAGCTATGACCTACAATCCACACTGTGAACATCTTCCAAGGAGATCTGGATGCACTCAGAAGGTATCTTTCAGTAGAATGGCAATATGAAAAGAAAGATAGTTGTAAAATGGATGCTTACATACTTTTTTTTTTAATAAAAAGAACTCATTGGCTGTTTCAAACCATTCTACACTAAAAACTAGGTTGTATGTTTACATTTTTAAAAGCATGTTTTGTATTGGTTCAGAAAAATGTGTTCCCACAGAACATTACTTTGGATTTTCTGTTAGGTTTGAAAAGTCAAGCACTCTTGCTCTTTGGATTAGAAACATTGTGGGCTGAACTTCTGACCTCTCTGCTCACACCAGTGTTCCATGATCTGTTGCTATGCTAGCAGGCAGAAGTCATGTTGGGGGTAGGAATCATTTTGAAAGGGTTGAAATTTGCAACCAATAGAAATGTGTGTTTCCATTTAAAAGAAAGGTGGAGAACGTGAAAAGGGGGCAGGGTAGAGAGTTCCTGACCCCCTATCCTTTGTCAGGGGGTCCCTGAAGGATCCCGAAGGGTGAAAAAAACGTTTTTTTTTTTCAAAAAATCGCGGGGTGAGCGCACCGCACCGTGCGCGCACGGTGCGCGTACGGTGAAAAAAAATCGTAAATAAAATAGAATAAAAAATCAAGTTTAAGTGTTAAGATGTTAGGTGGCTCTGAAAAGAACTGTTGTGTTAATTGAGGAACAGAGGAACAAAAAGAAAAAAAAAGAAAAAAATTATGGGGTGGGGCATGTGTGCTGCTGTATCTTGGTCTCCATTAGGTTAATACTGGTCTCACCGTAAGAGTAGCGCATTGCACACTTTGCACCGTATACACATACTCTGAAACAGAGGGTGGATATCCAGAGGAGTAGAATCAGGTGAAGCTGCCGGCGCTGAAGATGTGCTCGGCTGAGCACGCTGGAGGGTTGTCTCTTGCAGCTCGAGTACACTCCCGTGCATAAGCAACAGGATGCACTGATATAAAGTGTCTTATCATGGAAAAAATACTGAAAGAGTATTTTTTCTTAGGGTCTCCTCTTGATAAGACTACTCCACAAACAGTGCAGGTGACTTTAGGAGCATTCACCTTTTTCTGGCTCTCTGGAAATGTAAAAAATTGCCAGTTAAATGAGTCTTTCTGTTTCCTCTGTGTTGCTGGAACAAAGGTCTCCTCCTCACTCCCAGAAGATGACTGCTGCTCTGCCATTTTCAAGTACTGGAGTACTAGAAAAGCTGCTCAGCTCCTTCTCCCAGGAAATCAGAAGAGAAAGTGAGGGAATGGGTGTGGTGTTGGAAGATTCTGGAAGTGAAACTACTATGAACCAATAAAAAGTGTTGTTTCGTAATCACATGACTTGCTGTGCGCGCACCGTGCGCGCACGGAGCACACGCGCACGGAGCACGCGTGCATGCGCGTAAGGAGCACACGAGCATGCGCGTACGGAGCACGTGCGTATGGAGCACGCACGACGTACGCATGCGCACACGGAGCACGTACACATGCGCGCACAGAGCACGTACGCATGCGCACCAACGCGGGAGAAGATAACCAAAGAGAAAAGTTGAAAACATGAAAACAAGTAACGGAAGACACTTCCTAACGCCCTAGGCTTTGTCACAGGGTCTCAAAAGGACACACAAGAGCAAAAACAAACGCACCATCAAAAACACTAAAAAAAAAAAAAATAAACTCTTTATAAATTTATAGAAGATATTAACTATGCTGTTCAACTTTATCCAAATACAAAAAAGAAAGAGTTGAGCCATTCTATATTACAGGATACAGCCAATCTATAACTATATACATATGTAGCTTATTGTAAAATAAATATTTAAAAATATAATAATACATTCATAAATTAGCATTTAAAAAACCTTTGAAATTCACTGAAAAAACCATAGGTTTCACACACGTTATAGTTAGGAATTAGCATTTAAAAAACCTTTGAAATTCACAAAAAAACCATAGGTTTCACACACGTTATAGTTAGGAATTAGCATTTAAAACACCCTGCAAATTCACTGAAAAAACCATAGGTTTCACACACGTTATAGTTAGGAATTAGCATTTAAAAAACCTTGCAAATTCACTGAAAAAAACATAGGTTTCACATATGTTATAGTTAGCTGGACATTTCACCCGTAAAAAACCATTGAAATTCCCCCGTTATAGTTAGTTCAGCTAACTATAACTCGCGCACCCGCAATCCACTGCTGATGATGTCACATATTACATCACTCATGACATGGTCAGTGACATCACTCATGACATCACTGATGACATCTCAAATGACATCACTGATGGCATCACTGATGACATCATCTTTGTGTAAGAGTGGCAGACCTCCTCTTATCCTAATATAAACTTTGATACACACATTGAAAAACACAAACTAAAGTTTTGAAAACTAGAGAGATACCAATACCAGTTAGAACAACCTATTCAGTAATTCCAAAATCTACATACGCATCCACTCATTCATCAACACTTCTATGTAGTCATTCATACATGTACTCAGTCATCATATGTACTCATACACCTATACATCCTGTTACACACCGCCACTCATACATAGAGTTACTCACACACATACTCACACATGCAAATAAACATCCATTTACTTGCATATACACCTATTCACAAACCACTACACTTACTTCTACAGAAACGTACACATACTTACTCTCTTAAACAATCACTTATAGAAACCCATAATTATTTATACAGGAACTCTTCCAATCTCTCACTCCCACATATACTCACTTATATACACCAATACTCACATATACTAGTTTAAAACATATGTAGTTACTCATAAAGACACCTTTGAGACAGTCATTCACTCACTAACACACCCATACACACACTCATTCACCCATACAGTGCTGCACACATGCTGTCTTCAACACATACAAACAGTGAGTCACTCATTCATGCATCTATGCGCTAAGTAATACCCCCCACCGAACCATACAGACACTCAGACACTCATACTGATACTTAAAAAAAGAACGAATAACCCATATAGACACTCATGTAGCTACTCACCAACCCAAGCAGCCACTTATACACAAAGTGAGAGACTGATATAGATATTTACATATTTAAACATCACTAACTAACCCATGTATTCACTAAGATACACTTAATCAGTCAGTTATACAAGCAATTTTACAAAAAAAATCATCTATTTTGACACTTATTTACCCATTTATTCTTCTATCGACCTTGAGATATACATATATAAAAAATATTTAATTTTCAGAAAGACACACATTCACTGGATGATGTCATCAGTGATGTCATTTGAGATGTCATCAGTGATGTCATGAGTGATGTCACTGACCATGTCATGAGTGATGTAATATGTGACGTCATCAGCAGTGGATTGCGGGCGCGCGAGTTATAGTTAGCTGAACTAACTATAACGGGGGAATTTCATTGGTTTTTTACGAGTGAAATGTCCAGCTAACTATAACATGTGTGAAACCTATGGTTTTTTCAGTGAATATATATATATTATCTACTGGCGGTCGCCAGTAGATAGTTATAGTTAGGACCTATTTTCCATAGGAAATCCGCAACATTCTATTCCCAATAAGTCTGGCGCTGATTGACGAATCCTCGTGAAATTTTCCAAACTTTTGGCCAGCTCTGCTCCGCTCCTACCCTGAAAGTTTTGTGGTGATTCGTCAAGCGGGGGCCGAGAAAAAAGGGGGGTCCCAAAACACGTTTTCCCCATGCAATTTCCCGTAGGATCTGTTGTCGCAGTTACAGCCCGAACCGCTGAACGGAATGACACCAAATTTGGCAAAGAGGTAGTCCTCAGTTTGGACTCGTGCCTTTTGCATATATGGTGTGAATCTGTTCAGTAGTTCCTGAGAAAATTAGGGTAAAAAAGTTAGTGATATCTATGGCCGGGGAGGATCCGCGGACCCTACCTGCACCGTAAGCTCACCCTCCCCGAACCGAGCGTGCACCCTCCCGATCGCGCGCTGAATGCTAATTGGCTGTCGAGTGTCTCTCTACATTCAAAACCAGGAACTGTTGGCGGCCATTTTCTGCCTCAGTAGAAGCGAGGCTGAAGAAGCAAGGGGAATAAGTGTGTAAAACATATAAAGTGGGCAGAGTGGAAATACTCTGACCCTCTAGAGGTGCTTAGGGGCTCCCAGAAGGACCCACTGGGGCCCCCCGTTTTTTAAAAAAAAACGGCGAAATGCGCGCATGGTGCGCGCATCCTATCGCGTTGGATGCACGGATCCTCTCGCGGTGGGTTCGCGGATCCAAAGGAAAAAAAATGAAAGTGTTGGGAGATAAAGATTAAGCTTAAGTGTTTTGTTCTTGAGTGGCTCTAAAAAGAGCCGTTGTGTTCATTGAGAGTTTTTGGTACTTATAAGTAAGTACCTATACAGAGTCTAAAGTTGTTGAGGAAGACTCTGTTTCCTTCATCAGTAAAGTGTACTCCATCTCTCCTATACATCTCTTGCATATGAAAGCGCAGATTGTTATTGTAAATGGACCCCATTCTGTAGTCTCGGAGAAAAGCAGAAACAGATTTATTCACATGTTTCCTAGCTTTCTCAATCTGTGGACAAAAAAGATCGGACCAGTTCCATTTCTGCCTTTGGCATATGTTAGAGTACACAAAGGCAGTTTTAGGGAAAAGTGAAATCAGTTCTGCAAAGGTGTCCTTCATAAGCATTTCCAGACCTACCCCAGTCAAAGTGCCTAGGTCATTGCCACCACAGTGCACTATTATGAGGTCAGGGTGTTGGATTTGCATGAAGGATTTCACCAATGGCATCAATTGGTGCCACTTTAACCCTCTCTGTCCAATCCATTTAATGTCTACATTTGGCAAACCTAGGTCTTTGTGAATGCCTTTGTTTTCTGCATACCTTTGGCTCCAGAAAATTTAGCTGTGTCCCACAATCCACACTGTAAGCATCTTGTAAGGAGGTCTGGATGCACTCAGATGGTCTCTGTAAATGAAATGGCAGTTTGGAAAGTAAGATGTTTCTAAAATGTTGGCTAAGATGCAATTTTGAAAAAAGACAAGAAATCATTGGTTGTTTGACAACCTTCTACACTGAAAGGTAGGGTGCATATTTCTGTTTTTTAAACGCATGATTGTTATTGGTTAACAAAAACTGATTGTAAGGAACATTATATATGATAAGCTGATATGTTGAGAAGTCAAGCACACTTGCTGTTTTGATTAGCAACATTGTGTGTGCTGAACTTGTGACCTGTGTGCTTCTATGGTAACGGGCAGAAGGCAGATTGGGGGAAGGGTTGAAGTTTATATCATTTGGAAAGGGTTGAAATGTTTAACCAATAGAAATGTGTGTTTGCTTTTGAATTTATGTGGGAAGGAATGTGATTTGATGTTTACATGTATATGTGTGGAAAATGAGAGGGAAACTTTGCCATTCTTTGGTTCTGCTGACAGGTGCACAGTGCAGAGATTCTGTATAAGAAAATCTGGTGTGTGACTGATATCTGGTGTGTGACTGATATACTTCTTAATCTACAAAACATCTTGAAAGGTGAGTTATTTAATTGTGAGGGGATGTATGTAGACTATTTTTATTTTAATTTTAATCAGACTAATGTATTTCTTCTGCTAAAGTGTAGGGAGTACTTTTTTTTCTCTACAATCTTATTGACAGTGTGTGTGCATGTAGAAACCATTTTGTGATAAGGATTTGTTTTTTTCATGTGTTTGTAGACAGATAACTATGCAGTTTTTTTATTTTGGTAGAATTAGAAACCAGTCTTTCTTTATGAATTTGTGAAATGAGTTATGTTTCTGCAGTAAAATGTAGTACTCCTTGTAGATGAAGAAATGTGTTTTAGTATAGTGCAAGGGATAGTGATGTTTGTCTAGAATCACACAGAGAGCCTGTGTGCATTTGGGAACCACTGTGAGAGAAGCGTTTGGTAACATCGTGCATTTGCTGACAGATAACTGTTTTAAAACATGTCATGTTGTGAAGTTTTAGTAGCATTAGAAGACAGTTATGGCTTATGCTTTCATTAAATGAGTTAGGTATTGACAGTAAAGTGTAGTCGTGAAATATGTAGATTGTGTGCAGTTGCCTTACCACTTCCAGTGTAGTGAATGAGTTTTGGTAAACTCCTAGGGATAGTGGTGCTTGTCTAGAATCACACTGTGAGTCTGTGTGCATTTGGGAACCACTGTGAGGGAAGCGTTTGGTAACATCGTGTATTTGCTGACAGATAACTGTTTTAAAACCTGTCATGTTGTCATGTTTTAGTAGCATTAAAAGCCAGTCTTTGCTTATGTATTGATTAAATGAGTCAGGCATTGACTCTAAAGTGCAGTCGTGAAATATGTAGATTGTGTGCAGTTCCCTTACCTCTTCCACTGTAGTGAATGAGTTTTGGTAAACTCCTAGGGATAGTGGTGCTTGTCTAGAATCACACTGTGAGTCTGTGTACAGTTGGGAACCACTGTGAGAGAAGCGTTTGGTAACATCGTGTATTTGCTGACAGATAACTGTTTTAAAACATGTCATGTTGTGAAGTTTTAGTAGCATTAGAAGACAGTTATGGCTTATGCTTCCATTAAATGAGTTAGGTATTGACAGTAAAGTGTAGTCGTGAAATATGTAGATTGTGTGCAGTTCCCTTACCACTTTCAGTGTAGTGAATGAGTTTTGGTAAACTCCTAGGGATAGTGGTGCTTGTCTAAAATCACACTGTGAGTCTGTGTGCATTTGAGAACCACTGTGAGAGAAGCGTTTGGTAACATCGTGTATTTGCTGACAGATAACTGTTATAAAACCTGTCATGTTGTCAAGATTTAGTAGCATTAGAAGCCAGTGTTTGCTTATGCATTGATAAAAGGAGTCATGCTTTGACACTAAAGTGTACTACCATGTAGTATTGTCTTCACTGCACCAGAACTGAAAATTTAAATTTTTTACCCAGGCACTGTCCTAGAAGTAGTCTGATGATTTAGTCAGTTTCTAAGTACTTAAGTTGCGAACCATTCATTACCAAATAGACTGCTTCAAATGTCTATGCAGTATGCATGTAGTTCTCTAACCACCTACACAGTTGTTTTTCACACCTTCAATTCCCTAGTCAGTATCCATACACTTCCAGGAAACACCCTGTCACTCCCTTTGCAGTTTTCTAGTGACCCATTCAGCACCATGTAGTAATCCATTCACTGTGCCAAAAAACAAACACTTATAAATTCACCAAGACACTCTCCAGTACTCTAATGATTCAGTCACTGTCTAAGTATTCATGCACTGAGCCAGGCCTTAGCACATGGACTGCTTCAAACCCCTATGCACTATGCATGCAGTCTTCTAACCACCTAGAGACTTGTCTTTTACACTTTTAATTCCCTAGTCAGTATTCATACAGTCCAGCAAACATCCTGTCACTCCTTTTGCCAGGCAGTCTCCTTGCTGTAGTCTAATCATTCAGTCAGTACCCAAGTACTCATGCAGTGAGCCGGGCCTTAGCACATGGACTGCTTTAAATGCCTATCCAGTATGCAGTCAGATCTCTAATCGCACCTTCAATTCCCCAGTTAGTATTCATACACTTCTAGCAAACACCCTGGTACTCACCCAGTGTGTCTCCTTTTAGTACTGTAATCATTCAGTCAGTTAGCATGTAGTCTTTTAGTGAGGTAGGCTTTAGGGCATGAACTGCTTCAAAGTAGTATGCACTATGTATGTAGTGTTTTAATCATCGTCACACTTGTGGTTCAGGGCTATAGTTTCTTAGTCTGTTTTTATATAAAATGTGTTTGTACAGTAATGGAATACTGTAAATTTGAAAGTTATTAATATACATTTATTTGTGATTCTTTTTTTCAGATACTGTTTTTCAACGTTAAAATCGAGAAATTATGCCAGAAAAAAAAAGAAAAAGAAAAGAATAGAGACAGGAGGATTATTTGAAGAAACATCAACCACAAGTATTGAATGAACAAGATAATGTGGCTAAAAGGAAAAAATCTTCTGTTAAGATCATGAAGCAATTTATTAAAAATGTTTGTAGGAGCAAACAGAATGTAGAGAATGCTGCAACTTCAGAGAATTTTTTAAGTAAGAAAAAAAATCAAAATAGAAGGAAAGGTAAAAAAGCAAATGTTCAGTCAAAGGAGATAAAGTATGGTAAAAGAAGACAAAATCAGTATAAGGAACTACGCAAAAAAATATTTTACAAGAGAGTAGTGCATAATTTGCTGAAAGATGAGAAGAAATATAAAAAGAGAGCTTTATTTTATAAAAAGAAGAAGCATATTGAAAGCATTGTGAAAAAGGCTTTTGAAGTAAAAAGGAAACTGTTTATTTTACTGTTAAACAGAATTTGATCACTAGATAAACCAATATATGTAATGAAGGCCAAAAGTAGGAGGAAAAGAGTTATTAATAAAAAAAAATGTTGTGATTTTTTTTCGGAGAATGGAAACACAGTTCTAATTCAGAGCCTTTTTTTAATGAAGAGAGTTATTCACTAAGTGAAAAATTATTGTATGCAGTTGACACCAGTGGTAGAGGTTATGAGGTTAGTGATGGTTGTCCAATGGAGAAAGAGAAAATGGTTGAAAGAAATGCAGAAGAAGTGATAGCCGATGAAGTTTTAGGGAGACGTGCTAAAAACCCTGTGTACACTTGGGATTGCAGTAGTGTTTGTAGTGTACGACAGGAATCTATTGAAATATTATGTAGTTTTTTACGAGTCTATAGTAAAAAAAGTGTAAAACAAAAGATTAAGCTGTTGCAAGGACTAGACCCTTGCAGAGTGAGAAAACATACTGGTTTGCAAGGTCATTCTCGGGCTTGTCTTTCTAGGAAAGCTTGTGAAAGTGTTTTTCACCATTTCAGAATGCTGGCAGTACATCATACTCAAATGCGGAAGTTAGTGAGAAGGTTGTATTATGCAAAAAGTCCAGCACTAAAGTTAAGTGAGTTGAACATTGCTCTTTTGCGTGGGTCAGTTTCAGATGTGAAGCAGGTCTGTGAGGATATTGAGTTTTGTTACTTTGGGCCTCAGCAAGAGAGTGAAGAAACTGACACATTAGTAGAACAAAATGTTGAAGACAATGTAGAACCTGTAATTACAGAAAAATTTGAGGATGAAATCACAAAGTTTAAGGTAATTTCAGGTGAAAGACCAAATGTTTCTTGTATTTGTTGTCGGCGAAGTCCCTATAAAAATCAGACTAGGGGTGTCAATCTGTATTTAAAAAGTGAAATAGAAGATAATGATAAGTGGATGGAATTTGCAACTTGTTTGTTGGTAGAGGATTGTTTTGATTTGGGATGTGAGCAGCGTATTTGCAAATATTGTTATAATAAATTAGATGACAATAAAATGCCTGCTAGAGCTGATCATAATAATCTAGATTTGGTTGCTATTCCTCCAGAGCTGATAGATTTAAATACGTATGAGTCTATTCTGATAAAATGTGTTCACCCGTTTCAGGCTATTGTTCGTATGGAGCCCAAAACAAGTAAATTACCTCCATCAGAGTTTCAAAGAGGATTGAAAGGAAGAGTTATGTATTTACCATTAGATTTAAGGAAAAATGTTGAAACTATTGGTGTAGATCATGCAGAAAATGAGCCACTAGTCATTCTAGTTAATGGTGTTCCTACTAAGAATAAGAAAATCTGGCAAGAGTTAGTGGATGTTAGAAAACTGCAAAAGGCATCATTGTATCTGTTAAAAAATAATGACTACTATAGAAATGTGTTTGTTGGAGAAGAAGAAATAGATTTAGCAGAAGATAGTGAAACATTAAGTGGACAAATTGAAAAAGTGGACCTGTCCAGATGTGAAGAGATCTATGAACATTACAGTGTACATCCACTTCATTCCAAAGAGGTGATTGGGAATACAATTGAGTTGTTTCAAATGAAAAAAGCAACAGGAAGTCCCATGAGTGTATGGGAAGAGAGCTTGGAAGCTCGTTGTTTCCTGCAGTTGTTTCCAACAGGAAAAGGTGGACGATATGATGAACGTCCTGTGCAGATTCCTGCATCTGAATATCGGACAACAAGATTATATGCAGAAGATCCAAGATTTCGACAATGTATCCCTTATATGTTTCATCTTCTGTTTGAAAGTGACTTGTCTGAACTTTCAAATGCAGTAAATCACATTTTAAAAACTGGAATGCATCTTCAAAATGTAACTGTAAAGGATTTTATGGATAAAGTGCATCAGAGAGATGATCATTTAGAATCTCAGTTGATTAATCTGATGGCATGTCAGCGTGGGACTAATGAATATTGGTACCGTCGACATGGAGAACTGAAATGCCTGCTACGGAACTCGGGAACTCCTACATGGTTTGTTACACTAAGCTGTGCTGAGTATGCTTGGCATGATTTACTTGAATTTCTTCGAGAGGCAAATTCCAATATAAATAATATTGAATACAAGACACCTGGAGAATTGTGCTCTTTGGATCCTGTCAATGTATGCAGATATTTCAATCATAGATTTGAGGCTATGATGTCTTTCATCTGCAATAAAAAGAATCCTCCTCTTGGAGAAGTTGTGGATTTCTTTTGGAGAAAGGAGTATCAAGCAAGAGGTGCTCCTCACATACATATGTTGTTATGGGTCAAGGACGCCCCCAAATTTGGAACAGATTCAGATGAAACTGTTTTGTTTTTCATTGAAGATTTTATGCTACATGTGCTATTCCAAATAGCAGAGAAGAGAAAAACTTAAAACAACAAGTCTTACGATTTCAAAGCCATAGGTGTGGAAAATACTGTCGACGAAAGTACAAGTCAAAGGATAAGTTCTATACCAAATGTCGTTTTGGATTTCCACGTCCTGTATTAGCCAAAGGAAGAGTGAACAGTTTTATGTCAGCTGTACGACATACCAACACAAGAAAGTCTCCGAAAAACACCTACAACTTAAGAAGAAGCGAAGAATCAAAATACATAAATGACTACAACCCAGTTATTTTATCCATGTGGAACGCTAACATGGATATTCAGTATGTTGCGGACAATTCCATTGCTGTTGCTCGATATGTAAAGTCTTACATTACTAAATCGGAAAAGACTGAATTGAAAGAAATGTGGGAAGAGATTTCTCACGAGAAGACTCTAAGTAAGAAATTATACAGTTTCAGTTTGAAGATGTTATCGCATCGTGAAATAGGAGCATATGAATGTTCAGATCGGTTATCATCTGCAAGTCTATATTCCAAAAGTAGAAGAATCATTTGGGTGAGTCTAGGTCTTGCAGGAATGCGAAATCGGGTACTGAAATCTGTTCAAGAAATTGAATATTTAGCAGAAAATGACCCTGAAAGTACAGATATTTTGAAAACCAATATGTTGGACACATACTATCCAAAGAGAAGTCATCATCTTGAGAACATGTGTCTCTATGAAGTGCTGCAAAACTACACTTTTAAACGGAATATTATAGAGAACATCAACGATGGAAAATATGGAGTGATTGGTTCAGAAGGATGTCTGGTGAAACAAAGGAAAGGAAATTTAATTAATCACAGAAAACTGAGTTGCGACACTGCTGACAAAAGGGAATTTTACTATTTAGCCCTTTTGCAAATGTTCAAACCATGGCGTTTTGAACTGGAATTACTTGGAGATTTTCCCAGCTATGAAGATTCATTTAATGCTTGTAAAGATAGCATACAATGCAGTGCTTTCGCAAATTATGTGAAAATGTTGAATGATTAAATTGATCAAGAAGCTACAATTGCAGCTGAGATTGCTAGAGACAGTTCTCAAGACAGTCAAAGTTCTGCTGCACTGAGTCAAGATCCACTAGGACAACCAATTGTTGAAAATGAAGCAGCGATTGCAATGAATGAGGTGGAAACAGCAATGTATCAAGCACAAGAAGATTCAATACAGTTAGGAAACTTGGAAGAGCAACTAAATGTTGAACAGAAACAAATATATCAGCAAGTGAAAGAGCAGATTGACCATGGATTACTTGATGAAAAGAGAGTGTGCTCATGTACATCATTTCAACCTATCCGAATGTATGTGAGTGGTCAAGCTGGAACAGGAAAGAGTTTCTTAATTAAAGTAATTACAAGTTATCTGCAAAAAACAACTGAGTCGCATTTGTCTTGTGTTGTCACTGCTCCAACTGGGTTGGTAGCACATAACATTAAAGGAATTACTTTACATCGTTTACTAATGCTGCCAGTTGAGCATGAGAACAAATTGGAATACCACAAGCTATCTGGAGAAGCTTGTTGTGAAGTTTCAAGAGTGCTGAAGAAAATGAAACTTCTCATTATTGATGAGGTGAGCATGGTTTCAAACTTGATGCTTGCCTTTGTGCATTTAAGAATGCAGCAAATTCTTAAAACAGAGTATGACGTGTTATTTGGAGGAAAACACGTCATAGTTTTTGGAGATCTACTGCAACTGACACCGGTAAAAGGACAAACGGTATTTAAAACACTTGCCCACGAAGATACCAGAAAGTCTCTTGGCAGTGTTGGTAATGTGAACATTTGGAGTAATTTTGAATACAAAGAACTGACAACAAACATACGACAGGCAAATGATGGTGAATATGGAAGAATTCTTCAAGATATAAGAATTGGAATTCTTTCAAAAAAAGGGAAAGAAGCTTTGGAGAGTCGATTACTTTGCAATGTCTTTCCAAATGAAAATGCAGTTGCTGCAAAAGTGTACGTGGAAATTGCTAAAAATAAGTCAGTGATTTGCTTAATGCAGACACTGCGTGAGTGTTCAATATTCAACGAAGAATTATTAAAATTGGAAAATGAAGAAATTGTAAAAATGGAAGCCATCGATAAAATACTACATGAAGGAATCACTATTATTTTGACGGGTAAGTTGAGATCAAAACTAGATTGTTTAGAAAAAAAATATCTAAAACTGCTAGTTTGGAAAAGACACTGTATGTGTGTGTAAACTGTTGGGTAATTTTAAGGCATAATTTGGATGTAGAGAAAGGTTTAGTTAATGGTGCAATGGGCAAAGTGGTGGATTTTGTGAATTATCAGAAAAAAGAAGGAATTGAATTTTTTAAAATTAAATTTGATCAGATTGATGAAGTTAAAGAAATTGGTCATTGTTCAGTTCGTTTTTTGCTTGTTAAAGATTTATATGTCCATAGGAAACAATTTCCATTTTCTCTGGCATATGCAGTGACTATTCATAAATCTCAAGGATTAAGTGTAGACAGTGCATTGGTGAACATTGGATCTACTGTATTTAAAGAGGGTATGGCATATGTTGCTTTGTCGCGAGTCAGAACATTATCTGGTTTGTTTTTGATTGATTTTGATGAGACAAAGGTTACTGCAGATGCAAACTGTGTAAAAGAGTATAATAGGTTAAGAAGGGTGTATGCTCCCAATTTAGGTCAATATCCTGTATTTGAAAAGCGTGTGGTTGGTCGAAAAAGAAGGTTAGAGAATATCTGTACTGAAGATGTCAAGAAGGGAAAAGAACAAGATAATGTTGTGATTGCAGGTAAAAAGAAATTGGACACTGTTAAAGAGATTGTTGGTTATCAGTTTGAAAATAGTTCTGGTGTCAACTGCTATGCTAATGTAGTGGTCAATGTTGTTTTTTATCTGGAAGGTTTGCAAGCCCAAATTATGCAGAATCGGGAAAAAATATTTTGTTCTCTGTTGCATTCTGTTTATGAAAAATTGACAACAGATAGAAGTAAAATACAATCTGTTTCAGATGTTCGTAATCTTTTGGATGTGTGTTCTGGTTCTACACAATTTACACAAAATATCCAACAAGATGCTCAGGAATTTTTAATGTATATGCTTACAATTTTTGAAAATGAAGGTGTAGAAATAGAAAATATTTTTAGCCTTTCTTACAAATGGGAACATTATTGTGAAAATTGCATGTATACATGTAGCACCAATGTAGACACTGAGAGATTTCTGTATTTAACATTACCAGACTGTAAATCAGTGTCTTTCAATAAATTAGTGAAAGGTGCAATTCAAAACATGGAGTGTAGCCAATGTAAATCAGAAATGTTATCCACATTATTCTTAACAAAATATGGAAAATACATAATTTTAATGATGCAACGTTGTACAGCTGATGGAAGAAAATTGGATACTTTAATAAAACAATTTGTAGCTGCACAGCTATCAATATCAGTAAGGACTTTTGTAGCAATTGCAATAATTTTCCATGATGGTCCTTCCACCACATCTGGACATTACACTGCCTATCTAAAATGTGACAAAGGCTGGACACTTTGTAATGATGCCCAGTTGGTTTTCAAACAACGTTTGCCTAGGGAATTACAAAATTCCTACCTAATATTTTTAAAGCCAAAGTTTTAGGAAGATAATTCACTCTCTGAGGAATTTATTATTATAATTTAATAGGACTACCGTTGGGCAATTTACATAAAGAAGAAGTGCAAAAATACCATTTGGCCTCAAGGAAAGGTATATTTTTGAATTATGGACTTTTTGGTGGTCATTTATTCGGTGATTATTTTAATGCGGCAACATTTACAGTTATAAGTTAAAGTTATAAAATTTTGTAATCTGTAAGCATTTCATATATGTATGATTTGTATTTTCTGGTATTTTACTGAGAATAATATGTTGGTTTTTTTTAACAATCTTTCTGATTGTTTTTTTTTTGCCCACTGTTAAGTGATGAGTACCATTGAAATCCCTATTTCGAGTGAAATTCAATATATTCTGAGAACAGCAAAAAAGGCAAACAAATTATGTGGAAATTATGTTGTGTTGTAAAAAATGTATTATTATATGTTATAATTTTTTTTTCTTTTCTTCGCAGATCCAAATTTTAAAATAAGCAATTTTTAAGAATTTATATTTGAATGAAAAACAGCAAAAAATGAATACCATTTTTTATTCCCATTACTGTGAAGGTAAGTTTAACTAAGTCTCAATATGCAGAATGAAGAGGCCTGCAAGAAGCTACAAAGTTGAAACACGTTTCTAAAAACACTCTGTTTATGTAGTTTTGAAATCTGACCATAATCAGATATCATGTGACCTGCAAAAAAAAAGATTAGAGGGGTTCATAATATTTCACTGATGACATCTCAAATGACATCACTGATGACATCACTGATGACGTCATCCATGTGATAAATTAGTGCATCTTCTCACACCCTAATATAACCTTTGATACACCGACTCAAAATTTCAGACGGCCATTTTGACAACCATAGATACTCCAATACCAATAACTACTCACCCACTCATTGACTTTTAGGTCTACATACATGTCCAGTTACTCACCTCTACAGTCACTCATACTTACAGTCACTCTGTGCATTTATACACCTATATAGACACTCACACTCCGCCAATCATCCATTGAGGTACTGACACATCTAGTCAGTCATGCAAATAATTAATCACAGTCCAATTTACTCACCTATACAGTTAAACACACTCAAGTTCACTTACTCATAAAAATACTAACAAATTCTGTGTCTTCCTGCAGAAAAAACAAACAGCACATGACACAGATATCCTTGCACTATGGCGCATACAGCCACTCCCAAAATCACACACTCTCAGATATAGATAGTTATATACTCTTACACACATATACACTGCGTTTCACATATGTAGTTACTGACACATGTACAACTGAGATATACATTCAATCACTAACACACCCACACATACACTCACCCAACCATACAGTCCATCACAGATGCACTCTTAAAACCATGCACCCAGTGAATCACCCACTCACACATCTAGTCAAGGAGTCACACACACCCTACCCACACAAACACTCAGGCACCCATACAGATACTCAGACAACTAATCAATAACCCATATAGACACTCATATAGCTATTCACAAACCATGCAGCCACTTATACACCAACACACAGACACATACAGACATTCACACAGTTTAGTCACTAGTCTGCAGTAAGATACATTTAATGACTCACTTATAGAGTCAGTTACGCATCTAGAAAATCATCCATTCACACACTTGTACACCCACTTATTCTTCAACAGGCCTTTCCCTATATATATTAAACATAATAAAACTGTTCAGAAACACATACTCAATGGATGATGTCATCAGTGATGTCATCAGTGATGTCATTTGAGATGTCATCAGGGATGTCATCAGTGATGTCACTGACCATGTCATGAGTGATGTAATTTGTGACGTCATCAGCAGTGCATTGCGGGGGTGCGAGTTATAGTTAGCTGAACTAACTATAACAGGGAAATTTCTAGGGTTTTTTACGAGGGAAATGTCCAGCTAACTATAACGCCCCTGAAACCTATGTTTTTTTCAGTGAATATATATATGTATATATATATATATATATATATATATATATCACTTTCTTCTCCACATCTGGCAAAATCCACACCGAACAGATGGACACGGACCCAATGTGAGTGCTAAGGTGATTTTACCTCACTCCTTTAGTCGCCATGACACGTTTCAGCTCCACAGAGCCTTGTTCACATGACATGTCGGAGCCCAATTCCAGTGAATTTTTAAAGTGCTAGTGCAATACGTAGGCACATCACATGACCTGCCCAGCATGAAAATAGACAAAATACTAACAGCTATTGAGCATGTTTAAAAAGACATCAATAAATACAAGTGAAATACCAAAAAAACCCAAAAAACAATTGCATTTGGTCACGTTTTTTTCATCGTGCTTTTTTTATTTTTTTTTTATTCCCATAGTTTTTTTGTGTATTGTTGCTCACTTTACTCTTGAATTCTGACAATGATTATTGGATATAAAATCGATCAGATAAAACCAAAATAGGTGACCAAATGACCAGTAAAATACTGACATATTCCAAAATCAAATGCATAATAAATGACAAATATTGTTCAAATAGAAGGTGAAATTGCCTTGCAGTGTGTTAAGCTTACAAAATAGATGGCCAAGTCTAATCCTTACATGCAAAAGAGAGAGGAGGAAATTATACATATAAAGAGATACCTAACTTTGCCTCAATGTCAGACATGGTATGGAAGTGCTATTGTATTTTACCTATTTAATGTCCCAGAAGGACCGCCACAGGCCCAAAAACGCATTTTTAAAATTTTTTAAAAATCGCGGGAATGCGCGGAAGATCCGCGGATCCGGACGAAAATAAAAATAAAACGAAGCACGGGCTCCCGCGCTTCATGTTAATAAAGCCCCGGGTGGGCCAGGTCCCGGGGGCAGTTGAAAAAAAAGTGTGGGGGAGCCCCAATCCCCCCACACTTGCCCTGGGGACCGCCACCTCCCCGGGGCTTGATGAAATAGGCGCGGGGGAGCGTGCAGCCCCCCCACAGCCCTGGGGACCGCCACCCCCAGGCACATTTTTAAATGTGTGGGGGGCCTCTAAGGCCCCCCCATGCCCCAGGGACCGCCACCCCCAGAGACTTTCATTAATTGTAAGCGGGTGGCACACGGCCCCTCGCAGCCCCGAGTACCGCTACCCACTGGGGCTTTTTAAAAAAAATTAAATTAACCTGTGTGGGGGGACTCGAGCCCCCCCACACGCCCTGGGGACCGCCACCTCCCCGGGGCACTAATTATTCAAAATAGGGGGTCCGTTACGGACCCCCGAACCCCGGAGACCACCACCCCCTGGGGCTTTGCAGTAAGTGGGAGGGGGGCCACGCGGCCCCCCTCCTGGAGCCAATGATGGCACTGGGGACTGCCACCCCCCCAGGGCCGGCTCCTGCAGTGTCCCGGGGTGCCTACCCCCGGGACACTGCTGTTTGCAATGACAGGGCGGGAGCCTCGCCGCTCCCGCCCTGTCATTGCAAACTCTGCTTTGCTTCATTGACGTGAGAGCAGGGAAACCTGCTCTAGCTTCAATGAAGCAAAGCAGAATTGCTTTTCCATAAGGGGAGCAGCATGTCATCAGCTCCCCTTGTGGAAAAGCAATGCTGGCTCCCGCAGGACACGGGGAGCCGGCGGGACCGTGGGGGGATTGGAGACCCCCCCATGGTCCCCAACGGATAGGGCCGGCCCTGGGGAATGGGGTCCCCGGGGCCAGTAGTGGCCCAGGAGGGGGGCCATGCAGCCCCCTCCCCTAAAAACGTTTTTTAAAAAGGCAGGCCGGCCCCGGGGGTTAGGGTCCCCGGGGCCATAATAGGCCTGAGGAGGGGGGCCACACGGCCCCCCCTCCGAAAAAAAAAAAGCAATGGCCAGGCCCCGGGGATGGGGTCCCCGGTGCTAGAATTGGCCCGGGAGGGGGGCCACGCGGCACCCCACCCAAAGAAAAAACTAAGAAAAAAAATAAAGGCCGGCCCCGGGGATGGGGTTCCCGGGACCAAAAGAGGCCTTAGGAGGGGGACCACGCAGACCCCCCTCCATAATAAAAACAAAAAATGTGGCCATGCCCCGGGGGACGGGATCCCCGGGGCTGGAATTGGCCACGGGACGGGGGCCCATGCGGCCCCCTTCCTGTGACATTTTTTTTAAATGGGGGTCAGGCCCTGGGGGATGGTGTCCCCAGGGCCCATAAAATAGAAAAGGAAGGGGGGCCACACAGCCCCCTTCTTTAAAAATAAATTAATAAAAAAAGACCGGCATCGCGCCGGAGGCCCCGCCCCCTCCCTGCAGGACTCTGTAAACGCGCCCCCTGGCACCTTGTAAAATGGGGAAGTATTTTCCCTTGAATACTGGGGGTCCCTGGGGGCCAACTAGCCCACCAGGAACCTCCAGTATGCGCCAGGGAGCTGTGTTGCAGAGGTATTCAGAGGCCACACCCCTTTTTACACCTCTCTGCAACGCAGCTCTGTGGCGCTTACTGGAGGTACCTGGTGGGCTAGTTGGAACCCAGGGACCCTCAAGATTCCAGGGGACTTAATCCCTCAATTTAAAATGCGCCACGGGGAGCGTTTGCACAGTGGTGAAGGGAGGGGGCGGGGCCTGCGGTGATATGTGTGCAAACACGCCCTGTGGCGCGTTTGAAGTTGGGAAATTAATTACTCTTCAATCCTGAGGGTCCCTGGGGGCAACTAGCCCACCAGGTACCTCTAGTAAGCACCACAGAGCTGCGTTGCAGAGAGGTGTAAAAAGGGACTTGGCCTCTGAACACCTCTCTGCAACGCAGCTCCCTGGCGCATACTGGAGGTACATGGTGGGCTAGTTGGCCCCAGGGACCCGCAGGATTGAAGAGGAATTAATTCCCTAAATTAAAATGCGCCACAGGGCGTGTTTGCACACGTGTGACCTCAGGCCCGCCCCCTTCCTTCACCACTGTGCAAATGCGCCCCCTGGCAAGTTGTCAGTTGGGGAATTAATTCCCCTTGAATACTGAGGGTCCCTGGGGGCCAACTAGCCTACCAGGTACCTCCAGTATGCGCCAGGGAGCTGCGTTGCAGAGAGGTGTTCAGAGGCCACGCCCCTTTTTACACCTCTCTGCAACACAGCTCTGTGGCGCTTACTGGAGGTACCTGGTGAGCTAGTTGGATCCCAGGGACCTTCGGGATTCAAGGGGACTTTATCCCCCAACTCAAAACGTGCCACGGGGTGCGTTTTTGCTCAGTGGTGAAGGGAGGGGGCAGGGCCTGAGGTGACATGTGTGCAAACACACCCTGTGGTGCGTTTTAAGTTGGGGAATTCATTCCTCTTCAATACTGAGGGTCCCTGGGGGCCAACTAGCCCACCACTTAACTCCAGTAAGCGCCACTGTACTGCGTTGCAGAGAGGTGGCCCAGGCCATGCCCCTTTTTACACCACTCTGCAACGTAGCTCTGTGGTGCTTACTGGAGGTAAGTGGTGGGCTAGATGGCCCCCAGAAACCCTCACGACTCAAGTGGACTTAATCCCCCAATTTACAACACACCAGGGGGTGCGTTTGCGCAGTGGTGCAGGGAGGGGGTGTGGCCTGATGTCACTAGTGCACAAACGTGCCCTGTAGTGTGTTTTAAGTTGGAGAATTAAGTCCCCATGAATCCTGAGGGTCTCTGGGGGCTAACTAACCCAACAGCAGGGGCGGCTGGTGACATCCGAAAGTGGTAGGGCGTAAAATTTGCGGGGAAGTGCACATCAGCAAGCGAGCGTAGTGAGCAAGCCTGAACAACCTAAGGGGAGCTCGGGGGGGGGTTCTCCCCCAAGAATTGTTTTTAAAAAGAGCAGGCAAATGGTGCATTTTCAAGCAAATTTGACAAAGCAAGAAGGTTAATAAAGTAATTCAACTGTTCGTCTGCATTAGAAGCCACAAAGCTGCAAAAGTTTACTTATTTTATTCAGCTTTTTTCAAAAGCACTACTAGAATAAAGAGCACATTAACATGAACAAATACTTAAACACAAAAAACCATAAAATTAAATAGAAAGTAAAGGACATCTGTCATCGTCTCGAGGCCCAAACAAGGGCAGAGTGGCGCTATATAAAAGCAAAGTATTATGGCTTCATATTTTGCTTCCCGATATCTGTACATTTCTCATTTTTCTCAATCCCACCTCGCCTCTTCCTCCCACTATCTCCTTTCAGTTCACTTCTTTATTTTACCCGTGCCCAGTCCCCCTCTCCATTTTCCTCACCCCGTACTCCCTCTCCTCTACCATGTCTAAAAATCTCCCTCTTTTTTTCTCAAACTCCCACCTCTCTGGAAACGTATCTAGTTTAAAGATCTTTTGAGTCGCTGGTGGAAAAACAGCAGAGAAAGATATGTAATTAGTGTAAAATATATTCCTAGCAATTTCTGAAGTTGCCAGTGCGGTGGGACAAATAGAATCGTATCCAGTCAATCAGCACAGTGGCATTTTAAGGGTAAAATTCCAAGGCCACAGCTCAGAAATCAAGGCCACACTGACGGAATATTGGATTACAGGCCCTGGGAGATGAGATATGAAACTGCACTTCTCTGAATCCTCCGGTGAACAGCGTACTGCTGCACCACTGCCACCCATCAGCAATACCCACAATTAGTGTATTCGTTTTATTGTCCCACAATCTTCAAATCGAAATCGCATCCATGCGTTGCAAAATTATTTCGAATGAGACGCATTCTATACAGGTCAGATCACAAAGGGTTTAAATGTGACTGCAGGCCAATGTTAGTTTCAAATACACTACAGTCAAATCATCAACAGAGGAAGTGAAATCTCCAACAGGTGACTCGCTTCTGCCTCTCAGTCCTTCGACTGAATTAGAGTCCATGTCCGCACAGACGTCATGATACTGCTAAAATTAGCCTGGTTGTTATTGTCTGCGGAGTAGAGGCAGTGAGTTTCTGCTGGCCAGCTCAAGCCCACGGGAGTTTGGTGTCAATCGGTAAACCCAAGGGTAGGCTTATTTGAGAAGCTTCACCATTTCCCCAGACCACAAGGGCAAACACAGAATCACAACTGCTAACAGTTAAATCAAGTGCAGAACCACCGCAGCCCCAACAATGTAAACAAGCGTGCACAAACACCACATGCACAAAGGCAGAATGACCACTGCTAATAGTTCAAACGTGCACAGAACCACGTGACATACACCAGCGACGGCCCGGGTCACAGTCAGGAAACCTTAACCACCCTAAAATAAATTAAAAAACACTTACCTGACCGGTGACCGCCTCGTCTTCTCCTGGCCCGCGTTGGCGCCTCTCTGCTCCTTCAAACGGTCCGGAACACCACGTCCACGTGACTGGCAACCCGGCCCTCAGCCAATCCTGGCATTGCAGCAGCGCCAGGATTGGCTGACGGCACCGCCTACTCCTCGCCCGCCGCCTGCCCATTAGGAGACCGAGGGGCTCCTAATGGGCATGCGCAAGGCATCAAAAACACAAGTACGCATGACTGGGCACGCAGTAAAAATTAAGCTCCATGCCCACTCATGCCCACTTGTGCTGCCTTTCCCAAAGGCGTCTGACAATGATGTCAGTCAACATGACGCCGGACCGCCCACGATCCGACGTCATGCTGATTGACATTCACAGAGGAGGGAGAGCTGCGGACGCGAGGCGCGGGCGGGGGGGCTACGCCCCCACGCCCCAATGGACGCACCGCGCCTGCCCAACAGGTGCGTCCAAAAAGTGCCACAGAGTTGCATTGCAGAGAGGTGTAAAATGGGGAATGGCCTTGGACCACCTCTTTGCAACGCAGCTCTGTGGTGTTTACTGGAGGTTCGTGGTGCGCTAGTAGGACCCAGGGACTCTCAGGATTCAAGGGGACTTAATCCCCCAACTTAAAACGTGCCACAGGGCGCCTTTGCACAGTGGTAAAGGAAGGGGGCGGGGCCAGAGGTGACGTGTGCAAACGCACCCTGTGGTGCATTTTAAGTTGGGGAATTAAGTCCCCTTCAATCCTGAGGGCCCCTGGGGGCCAACTAGGCCACCAGGTACCTCCAGTAAGCGCCACAGGGCTTCGTTGCAGAGAGGGGGTCCAGGCCACGCCCCTTTTTACACCTCTGTGCAACGCAGCTCTGTGGCGCTTACTGGAGGTACCTGGTGGGCTAGTTGGACCCCAGGGACCCTCAGAATTCAAGGGGCTTAATCTCCCAACTTAAAATGGCCACAGGTCGTATTTGCACACATGTCACCTTTTGTAAATGCTAATTTCTAACTATAACGTGCCTGAAACCTATGTTTATAAAAATAAAAAAATGTCAAGCTTGCTTAAAACAATCATTGAGAGCAGGTCATGCACATGTAGTGGTTATAATTATATAATGTTGGAAGAAAGTGAGCCCCATATTTACTAACACTTTGTAATGGCTTTATGCCACAAAAGTGATGCAACCCCAACGCAAATTGCGGAGGGATTTAGTTTCCAGCATGAATCATGATTTGCATTGGAAAGTTGCCTAAAGTAACGGAAAGTAGTGCTATGCGATACTATTGGCTACTTTGTGTCAGGGGGCATATAATCGAAGGTACATGGGTGTTCCCATGTAACCACCCATGGGTTTTAATGCAACTCCCTGTCTACTAACATTTGTAGACAGGGTTTTACATCAAACAAATACATCTTCTCAAGGCAAGAGGAACAGTGAAGCAAGTTTTAAAACTCCCCACATTTTCCCAAATTTCTTTGTGCGCTGTGCTGTTCAGCACACATTCAAAGTGGAGCAAGCATCTCCGTCTGAACAATACTTACCATATGTTTATTGAAGGAGGGTCAAGCCAAAGAGGTCAAAGAGGACAGATTTTCCCCCTTCTTTCTTTCCTGGCCTTGACTTGCACCGAAAAAAAAGAAGATTACATAAACTTTAGTTGTCACGGTCCCTGAACTAATAGGAATAGTCAAAATGTAGACATTTATTTGAAGAAATGTATTTCTGCTTTTTTCACAGTACCTAATGTGCAGAAAATCTGTCCTGTGTGTGTCTGAGCTAATCAACTACTGAAGTAATGTGCAGCCCACCACCACCTGGAGAGGAACAGATAAGCAATAACTGATAAGGGGTATTTGAGAAGAGGTACTGGGAGCAAATGTGACTTTCCCAGGCTCTGTCAAGGTCCCTGGAGAGCTAGGGCCCCTCTCTACCACCTAATGTGCTAACTTCTCTGCTCGACATCCTAGAGAGCGTGCCCCAGGCCTGCTAGCAGGTCTGTACTTACCCTGTGCTTCCAATAAAAACAACTCCAAAAGCTAACATGTCCCACAACTTTAAATCATTGTGGGACCCTGAGAGGAGGGGAGCAGTATTATGAAGCCTGTATCATGCTTAACAATTAAGCCCTTTTCACACTGATGGATGTATGTCGTTACAACGCACACTTTTACAACGCATGCACTTACAACGCATTTTTAAAAACTACCTTTACAACGCATTCCATTACATCGCATACTACCTTTACAACGCATACCATTACAACGCATAATATTACATTGCATTTAAGGTAAGTATTGGATAGTATAGGGGTAAAAATTACTAATCTTACTCCAGGGGGTGCAACAGTAGGGTAAGTGTTGGATAGTATAGGGGTAAAAATTACTATTCTTACTCCAGGGGGTGCAACAGTAGTGTAAGTGTTGGATAGTATAGGGGTAAAAATTACTATTCTAACTCCAGGGGGTGCAACAGTAGGGCAAGTGTTGGATATTATAGGGGTAAAAATTACTATTCTAACTCCAGGGGGTGCAACAGTAGGGTAAGTGTTGGATAGTATAGGGGTAAAAATTACTATTCTAACTCCAGGGGGTGCAACAGTAGGGTAAGTGTTGGATAGTATAGGGGTAAAAACTACTATTCTAACTCCAGGGGGTGCAACAGTAGGGTAAGTGTTGGATAGTGTAGGGGTTTTTATGTAATATTATGCGTTGTAATGGTATGCGTTGTAACAGTAGTATGCGATGTAATGGAATGCGTTGTAAAGGTAGTTTTTAAAAATGCGTTGTAGTGTCCTGCGATGTAATGGAATGCATTGTAGTGGATGTTGCGTTGTAAAAAATGCGTTGTAAGTGTAGTGCGTTGTAAAAGTTGCGTTGTAAAGGTTGTATACCCACACTGATATGTGTTTTTTTCCAATTTAATGCCTGTTGTCCATAGACTCATATTCAGGTGTCTTCAGTCCCCTCTTCGATTAATTACATTTATTTTTCATATGATGACAATGGTGAGGCTTGATGCCCTTTGGAAAATTTCAAATTTTGTTAACAATTTGAACACAAACTATTAGACAGTCCTCTGCCGCCTTCCCTGCTCTGGTGTAAATCATTTTATTGTATGAAGTTGTCATGCAAAGCTTGCTCTGCTTTTCACAAAATGTTGTTCTTTGCTACTGTAGGTAATCTGATTGTCAGGCAACACTTGAGTGACTTGTAATGTGCAGAAGCAAAGTCATTGCATGGCTGTGAAATCTGTACAACTCTGTCCCTGATCAACTTACTTCTAGTGAGCCCTATGTATTGCCCAGTGATTGTCACAATCTGGGTCCACTAAAGATACCACATGACTTTGCTGATGTTTGACATCAAAACTCTGGTTTTGTGGGTTAGGCGATGCATCAAGCAGCCCAGAGTTGTTTCCCTATAAAGACTCTCAGCGGCATACACCAGTCACCTCCCCTTCCAAAATCACCTGATAACTCGTCTTTTGGATCTAGAGATATCGTTATAAACTTTAGCTTGCCCCCCCGGGGAAATTCCTATTTCCTCACTAGTTTGCATCTTGATCACATTTAACAAGGTTGCCACATCTATTTTGGGCCTCCGGGTTGTGAATCCAACAAGCAACGAAAGCCACATGTTGGGATTCTTCCTGCCCCTTCCCCTCACAACATGCCTTACCCAATTCCAGCAGACATGTGGACGGTGCATGTCCTGGTTTTTTAATTGGAAAATGTGGTCAGCCTGTCCAACATGTGCCACCCATCATCCATGCCCCTTTTCCCAACTGGCCACTGCTTCCCACCACTGGTAGCACCCGAAAGTCTTAACATATGCAGAACTCTTGTACATGGAAGCGTGCATCTGAGTCAAAGACATCCACATGAGAGAAACTGCCTCATTACCCACTCACAGACTTATGCCTCTTTGTGCAACTCCACAGTGAGGGCTTCAAATGACATTGAGGTCAAGCTGTCTCTTTTCAAGGACGCCTCACACCCCTTAGTCTCAAGGCACTGTGTTGTAATGTTACTTATATAATTTATATCTTTCAAAATCCTTTGGTGACATGTTTGTGTTCTAGAATACAAAGTTGCCCTGGCTCAGAGTTAGAATGTTTGTGTTAGATTAAGATGAGCCTGCTGTCAGTTGGGTGGCTGAGCTGTTTTTCTCCTGCAACTTGAAGATTAAATCTACATCAGAAGACAGACTGTTCCCTGCTTCTTCATTCATCAAAGAATCCACTTTTTAACACACTGCGACCTCTTTCTGCACTGAGGATTACTCCCCTGTCCTCCATCCAGCACCGACACACTTTAGATGGGGCATGCTAATTATATAGCCCGGCTCACCAAACCAACACAAAAGCAACACATAATATAATAATAACACTACATAGAAAATCTCAGTGCCTGCCTCTGCAATGTCACTCCTTCCATGAATCCCACCACCCATCCTATCCTGGGACACCTCCTGCCAGTCTCAGATAGAGAGCCAACAAAACGGTTACCAGACGATGGATTCAACTAGACTGCACAAGGGAAGCACTTTTCTATCTAAAGCTAGTTGCAGTAGAGTGCCAGAGAAAGCCAGTTTCTGCAATCTATGGGCTTTGTGTCTCATCAGTGTTGTACCACCTGTGGTGTATTACCAGAGCAGGCAGGGTGACACCAAAGAATGACGTTTCCACATCACAGCTCACCTGCACCCTCACTCCCTCCATGAATTCATAAAGAACCACACGCACACCTCTAATGCCTGCTGGGACTACTACACCCACATTACCTGTATCAAAAAGCAACCACAACACAAATCTCTCCGGGACCCTTGCACCCTCTCTACCTATCCTTGACTCAAAAGCAAAACTGAATGATAAGTTCACGATGGTGCAGACTACAGCATCCATAGCCAAGCCTCTGCAATGATTCTCTGCACCTGTCTCTTATTCACCCCTTGCACGCGGCTTAAGGTGAGTCCACGTCTGCTCCTCCAGCCCCTGTTGCACACTGTGAAGATGAATAGCAAATATGAGAGAGCAAACCTGGGTGGGCTGCGTGGGGTGACCAGGATTGTTCCTGTGAAGCAAATACCAACTCCAGAGAGGGTAAGATTCTGTTAGAAGGGTACAACTGGTGAACCTGAGCAGCACAGGGTGGGCCTGCTAAGGACACAAGGTGCAGCAACAAGAAAGCCGATCTAGCGGGAGAGGAATGAGCAAGGAGATGGAGATCCTCTTATGTACTGGCACAATTAGTGTTTGGCCTCCCTTGTTGGCCATATGCCATAAAACTGCCCTATCCTGTAATGTAGTCAGCACCAGCTTGGGAGGGTGTATGAGGTGATACATCAAGGTCAGTGTTAATGAAGAAGGCTGTGCATGGGTGAAAGAAAGGGCCATCTTTGATTGCCTCAGCTCTAGAGAGCTCTGCAGCTTGAGCTTCTACCAGAAGGATCTGTAGGACTTGCACAATGCCATGTTCCTTCACATCTGCCATGACAGTGCATCAGAGTGTTGGTTCCTTCATATCTGCCATGACAGTGCATCAGAGTGTTGGTTCCTTCATATCTGCCATGACAGTGCATCAGAGTGTTGGTTCCTTCACATCTGCCATGACAGTGCATCAGAGTGTTGGTTCCTTCACATCTGCCATGACAGTGCATCAGAGTGTTGGTTCCTTCACATCTGCCATGACAGTGCATCAGAGGGTTGGTTCCTTCATATCTGCCATGACAGTGCATCAGAGTGTTGGTTCCTTCATATCTGCCATGACAGTGCATCAGAGTGTTGGTTCCTTCACATCTGCCATGACAGTGCATCAGAGTGTTGGTTCCTTCATATCTGCCATGACAGTGCATCAGAGTGTTGGTTCCTTCATATCTGCCATGACAGTGCATCAGAGTGTTGGTTCCTTCACATCTGCCATGACAGTGCATCAGAGTGTTGGTTCCTTCACATCTGCCATGACAGTGCATCAGAGTGTTGGTTCCTTCACATCTGCCATGACAGTGCATCAGAGGGTTGGTTCCTTCATATCTGCCATGACAGTGCATCAGAGTGTTGGTTCCTTCATATCTGCCATGACAGTGCATCAGAGTGTTGGTTCCTTCACATCTGCCATGACAGTGCATCAGAGTGTTGGTTCCTTCATATCTGCCATGACAGTGCATCAGAGTGTTGGTTCCTTCATATCCGCCATGACAGTGCATTAGATTGTCGGGTAGGCTTCCCCAGCTGGCCCTTCCCACTACTATGCGCCTCCAGCAGCATCGGCTACCCTGGCGCTGTTTCCGCAGTGTTACAGAATCCCAGTATTGCAAGCTTCATCCTGCAACGCCTGGTATCAGCGTCCTCTAGTAGCATGTTCTCATTGCAGAAGCATACTTACAAAATTATCACCATTTAGCACAATTGTTTAAATTTTTCTTTTTAGCTTCAAAAACCTTTCATTTTTCAGGTTCAAATTTACATTTAGGGGCTAGTAGTCTTTAGTACTGAGGCAACCACCGTTGATAATGGAGTCTACTCATGCCCTTCCCTCCTCCATGATTTGCATGGTCCTCAGCGTCCTTAGTTTAACGGCTCGTAAATCAAACTTGGAATAACAAAATGGCAGCGCCCTTTGATCCAATTCCCTAATCTAGGTTTGCTGTACTCAAAATATTAAAAGAGAAAAATGGCCCTGAAGTTGTTTGAAAACAAGCCGCTTGGATCTTAAGACAGTGTAGGGGCGCCACTTGGTGTGTTGATAGTCAATAAAGATGCAGGTCTTTTTCAAATGTGTTACATTGCCATGATACACAAACGTCCTACAAAAATCTAAGGCCATTTTTGAGTTTGTTGTGAAATTTTCACAGCACGCGTAAACATGAATTTTCATCCGAATCAGTATTCTGGCTCTTGCAATTTTTTCTGCACCCGGAGTTTTTGTCCAAACAATTTTCACAATTGAAAACCTTGCATTTATTGCATGGACAAATAGCTTACGTTTTGCATTTACACGTTCAGATGTGGTGAAAACACACTAAGGGTCTTATTTATGAGGTCCTTAGGCCACTGAAGCATCACTTTTTGTGATGCTCTGGTAACGTAAAAATGAGCCACACTGTGCCATATATTTAAACCCCTGCGCTACATCATACCTGCGTCAGGTATAACGTATGCAGGGTTGGCGTTCCGGTGCAGGAAAGATTTCATATAAATGTTGCAGTGAAATTTATGAGATTTCACTGCGACACTTCTGTAACCTCACTGCGTAAACTTTTTACGTCAGCTTGAAGCAGGCATAAAGGGTGGCTCAGGCCTTTTGACATGGGGCTTACCCCATGTGAAATGACGCATTGCTGGAGTTGGGTCTGTTTCCAAACACACTCCAGCAACATTTGCGCCCACATATATTCAGGATTCCTGACGTATCTGTCAATCCTTGCGACATGGAGCACCGTACAGTAAATACGGCGCATCCATGGTGTCGCAAGGAGGGCGCACTGAAAAGTGTTGCATCGCTGTTTTACCGCAGTGATGCAACACTTTTCATAAATAAGGCACTAAATGATAATGTCATCACCCATTTTATGGTCCAAAACTCAGAATGTTGAGGTAATTGCTCACCTGGGAAGTACTGCATCTGGTAGTCTCTGTATTTACCTTGGGCACAACTTTCATTTGAAATTTCTCAGAATTTAAAATATGTCCCAAATGTTTGTTGTAACCCTGTTAATATTTTTCCCGGAAAGTCACCAATCTGCCATTCTGGAATTACATTATGTTTTATAAAACATACTCATGAACAGGGAAGCTCTTGCTCTTAAATACCAGCAGTTTTCAAGCTTGAATGAAATGCATATTTTGGTGCTTACCACACCAAAATGCACCTGTTCCAGTGAATGCTCAGCCTTTTCCCCCTGAAAGATGTCAATAGTTTTCACCTGGTCATACTTATCACAAAACTCATAATTGCGATATGTACGATAACAGGAGTTGCCCCATATATCGCAATTAACTGGACCACTGGAGTGGAGAGGTGTGGTGCAGCGGCCAGGGCAGATGACTTCGTGGCACAGGGCTCACGCTTCAATACCCGGTTCCGGCCTCAGCTCAGCACCATGTGACTCTGGACAATAGCTCACTTAGGGCCTCATGTAGGAAGCCAAATACCGGTCGGTAACGGCCGATTTTCGGTAATTATACCGTTACCGACCGGTATTTTGGCTTTTGAGATGTAGGGGGAGAATTTCATGATTCGGTATTTACCGAATCGGTAAAATTACCAAATCGGTAATATTACCGATTCGGTAAATTTACCGATTCGGTAAGTACCGAATCATGAAATGAGATGTAGGGGGAGTGTGTGGTGGGTGTGGGGATTCGTTATTTACCACCAACTAAAGGTTGGTAAATGACGAATAGGTGAAAATAAGCATTTTTGTGCACGTTTAAGTGTGCAATGTGGCAGACATACATGCCCTTAGGGCATGTATGTGCGCCACATGTGCACACATGGCCGAATCTGGGGTGCAACAGGGTGTCAATGTGACACCCTGCCACCCTTGCATGTGCTCCCCCATTACCGAATCGGTATTTACCGATTCAGTAATGAGGCATACCTTCCCATCAATGGGAAGGTATGCCTCATTACCGAATCGGTAAATACCGATTCGGTAATTACCGAATTTTTCCGATTCGGTAATATTTACCGACTCATTACCTACATTGCATTTACCACTTCATAAATACCGAATCGGTATGATTCGGTATTTATGAAGTGGTAAATGCCAGCCCACCTACATAAGGCCCGTAATGAGGGCCTAAGGGCCTTATTTAGAGATGGGAGGGTGCAGGTTATCTGCTAAACTGAGGTGGATGTCCCGTCCAGTATGGTAAGCGTGCATTGATGTGAATGGCACTGTAAATATGGCAGACAGGATATCCTCCCTTTTGGCAGATATCCCACTCTGTAAAACTCCAAAAGACACTAGGGGCATATTTACAATGAAATGGCGCAGGGCGGCAAGCAATTTTGCTGTGCCGAGCCGCATCATTTAAAAAATGCGGGGATGTGGCATTTTTTCAAGAATACATGCACCCCTGTGCTCTCCCCTGTGCTGGTGCACAAACAACAGCTGTGCGCCAACGCAGGCACCCTTGTACCATGGTGCAACGATGCCTGCAATGCAAGGAGGATTGTGTTTGAGTAGGCAGAGCTACCTTCCTGCTCAAAAACAATCATTAATGGTGTTTTGCTCCTTCTATGCTGCAGCATACATAGAAAGAGCACAAAATTAGGAGCAATAAAGTATTTCTCCTTTTTACGCCCCTTTAATGCCACCACTGGAAAGACATAAGATTTTGGCGCTGCTTTACGGATCCTTGTAAATCTGAAGCAGTGTCAAAAAGCAAAACACCCACAGCAACACCAATAACACGCCTCTTTGACGCAAAGTACTGCATGAAAAAGGTCTATATTTACAAGACCGTTTAAAGCTACGCAAATTGGCTTTGCGTGGCCTTGTAAATATGGGCTAGCACCCAGCGCCACCACAGCATAAAAAAATGTGATGTTCCAGTGGCCCTGGGGGCTTGTAAATATATTCCTAGGTCTTCTAAAGTAGATTACTTATCTCTAAATCTCAGCTTCCCAAGTGGATCACATTGTGCTCATCTGGACAAGTACCTTTGGGGCCAATTACGATGTCAGACAGACTGCAACCGACCGACCATTGGTTGCGATCCGCCCGACATCTGCCATTGCGTTCTGCCCACTGAATGATGGTGCGGCGGGCGGAGGCAGTCGGTGGAGGGACCATCCACTGTGCTTCCGATGGGCTCAAGTCGCCCGCCAGTGCATCAGAAGCACACATAATCCCATAATGACGGCAGAGTCAGCTTCAGCTCCACGGTCGGAATTATGATGTCACTTTCTGACATCCTTTCCATGTCAGCCTTTCTGACATGAAAAGGCTGTCGGAAAGTGACTTTGGGGGCCCCTAGCAGGCCCCCTTCTCTCCTGACTCTCAGCTTTGGGGGCTGGGGGGCACCTATGGTGCCCCGCTAAACATCCCTGCACCGTGTGGCAGGCAACACGTGGTGCCTGCCACACGGTGCAGGGATGTTTCAAAACACAAGCTGCCATTGAAAAATTTATGTTTTTCCACCTATGGTCGGACAGTTCCAATCTGCAATGGTGTTGGGCAGGCGCAAGTCCGCCCGACATCGTAATCTGGCCCTTTGTGTGCATGCACCTTATTTCGCATTCTAGTATGCGTTAGGGAAGACAATGTCCTTGCTTATGTTGAGTGTTTATTCAAGTACAAGGGAAAGCCCTGAAGTCACTAGGGACATCGCACTTGTATCATAGAAGTATAAAGAACAGTCGTCCCTACGAACGAAATAATATTTCCAATAAAGAAGGACGTTTAAAGCGAAAAAATGCTATAATCAAGTTAAACTTGGCACAAACAATAATCACTCGAAGAATTTCCCTAAGGTGTGAAAAAAACATGCTTGTTGCTCCGGCGCTCGTGATACTTGTAAGTGCATAGCGATGTGTGTATCACACTTAACTTCTACATATGCCACCTGTATTTTACAAATTGTTTTCTTTTCTATGGATCCGTCATTATTGTCGACGACTTTTTGATCCACTATTAATGTGGGATAATCATCAGAACTGTTAATATGAGCTTGACTAGTTGATGAAGAAAATGAGCTCGAGAGAGAGAGTAATGTTGGAGGTTCAGTAGTTGACAGAGTGTCAGTCGTACCCGAGCACTCCCATGGAGATCGTCTAGGCTGTGAAGGAGGTGAGCCGAGAATGCTAGTCTGTGGAGAACGCACGTGTTTGATGCGGATGTGACGCAGCGCGCGGGCTCTTTCAGTAAGTGGCGTCGCCGGTGACGATTAACCCGCAGACGCAGTAATGGGGCCACGAGGAAGGACGTCGGTGCCAGACAGGCGACCGCGTGGAGCGGCGCAGCGGCTGAATCAGCGCGTGGAGCCTTCGAATGCGTGACCGCATGAAAATCCCCCTTCGCTTTGAATTTCCATATTTAATAAGCTTAGTATTACATTTTCGTAGGGACCTCAGTTACACTGAAGCAGCACAAAGCTTCCAAGTCCCAGCCAAACTAAAGTGTGTCAGTCTCCCTTGCGTTGACCCACATAGGTTCCAAATTGCCAGTATACACCTCGAACCTCCAGTTAAAATGCACTAGTCCAGGGTATTTGTAATCGAACATCCTTGCATACCTGCTAATTCTGTTCTGGGCATTAACGCTGTGACTTGAAGAAGGACCTTACCCCCGCCCCATCCCCTAAATAAGTGCATCAGTCAGGCTATTAATGGGGGAATAGAAATAAGGGTATATTAAATCACAGAGAGCGAAAAAGTAAGCTACAGAAAACAAAATAAGGATTTAAAAGATATAGGGTGCATATTATAATGTATGTATTTCACTGATCAACAGAGCAGTGTGCGGAAGATTTCTTGAACATTTAACATTGTTAAAAATATATACTTCCAACACTTAATATCCTCATACTCAATTGTGTTAAGTTCACCACTCTCCACACTTCTTTCTAAAAGCATAAAGCAACTCTGTGCAGTGGCTGCTCGTTCATATGGGCGTCAGGGCTCCCCAAACCCCATTTTCTGTTCCTTCATTCTACTTCAGTAACTGTACTATAATGGTCAGCCTGATGCTTGGGCTGCATGAGGGTCCGGCACTTTTGACAGGCACATGCGGTAGTGCATATGTGCTAGCCCGTGTAGGCTTTTCAGGGTTTACCTGCTTTCAGCGCCGGCTTCATATGTGATGACGACTATCAAAAAATGCCTTTGAAAAAGATCCTTACTACTGACATGTGGCCTTATTTATAGTTGAATGATGAATGTCATCTGCCAAAAAGCTACCTGTGATAGCAAGCGTGCAGTGCTGTTTACAGATGTTAAGAATGGCATTCACAAATCCAGTGCTTAATTTGTAAACAAATTATTGCCAGGGCTCTAGTCGGGAGGCCTATGCAGATTGCACCACCTGTTGCCAAGGCCAGTGTTGCCAATGACAGTACCTACACAACTACTCACCAGCACACTGCTACACGTGTGACAATTCAGCCTATTCCAGCCCCCAAAGCTATAAAAATAGCTTGGGCGGCAGGTATTAGTTGTTCTTATTGCATACTAAATGAATAAACAATTTCTGTTCTACTCATCTCTAATTTATACAAACAGCGCCATTATGTGGCAGCTGTCATGAGTGCTGGTGTTGACAATTAAGTGCAGGTGCCGATAATTAAGTGCCGGTGCTGAGCACCGGAAACCACTGGCTCAAATTAAGCACTCCACAAATCTATTAACACTGAAGTGTTAATGACACTGGCCATGCAATATATAGGGTGCATTCAAGGGTAAATAAATTTAGTGATGTTGTGGTGATAAAATTACCAAAGAGGGGATTGCTGGAGCGGGTTTTATTTTAAAAATGTTGTATACCCTCTCCATTTTTGCATGTTTATATTAATAAGAATAATTAATTAATAGTAATCTTATTAATCGGATTGCTGTGGAATTTAATCAACTTTACTAATAAGAATACACGTGGGAATTGCATTTGCATGGCCTAACTAATACGTAAACTAAAACGTGTACGCATATTGATCATAGATAAGTAGAATATTATATGTTATATGTTGCTTCTGTGATGTATTTGTGATTTGTGCTTTATTAATGTGAGTATAACCTGCAATGAGTGTTGCTTTCGCTAGATAGCGCGCCTATTGAATTACAGAGACAGAGATGTCGCGCTGCGGATTGCACGGTAGCAGAAGACCTTGACATATGACGGGGTGTCCTTCACGATGTTCCCAGACTACACCCTCCACGTGCAGTAGGAACGCCGCAAATTCCTGTTCGTGAAACAAAAACTGCGCCAAGCAGGGATAGACTATGCTCTCTTATACCCTGCGCGCCTCCGAGTAACGTATCAGGGGAAGCAAACGTTTTACAGTAGGCCGCAACAGGTGGAGGAATTCCTGAAGAAGCTGCGGCGGCAGCCAAAATCAGTGGAAGAACATGGGGAGAGGGGACGTTCCCCTTCCCAAGCGGCAGAATGAAGGAAGCGATTGGGTTGACGGCTGGAAGGGCAGAAGCCCTATGAGGGAAGGTGGTCTAGAGCCCAAGCCCTTTAAGAAGCCCAGCACTGGACATCGAGACAATTGCATGAGGGAACTGATTTAAACACAGAAAATGTTTCCTTGAACGATCTAGAACACATGTACACAGACAGCCACCTCGGGTGCTGTTCAGGGACTTGGGAGTCGTGGACTAGTTGCTGGACAGCCCCGAGGAAGCCGTGAGTCACCTAAGGCGTTACCCCATCGGGGAACGAGCTATTTTGTTACAGTTCAGTTGTTGTTTTTTGGCCCTATCGGCACTGGCTCAACACGGTGAAACATCTGTGGGGGCAGTTTTTTGCATGGTACGAGTGGGGCCAGTGGGCGCTGAGGGGAGGGAGGGGATGTATACTTCTGGCACGATTGGGGTTCTTCAGTGGGAGGGGGAGGAGAAGGGGTTGGTTTTTTATGTTGTTATCACAGTATGGCAGAGAGCAGGCATATGTAGTGACAAAGATTGCCGAAGATTTGATTGTATTGGAGCAGCATATTCCCACAGTGCGAATCGAACAAGCCGGGTGAGGATCGATGACACAGGGGGTTAGGGGCGCACTGAATGTGATGTCCTAGAATGTTAGAGGGTTGGGGGATACTCACAAACAAAGAAAAGTGATAGCATATCTGGACAGGCATCAAATAAACGTAGTGATGTTGCAAGAAACGCATGTAGATCCTAGGCTTGGAAGCAGCTTTGCGAGCAGATGGGCAGGGATTCGACTGTTCTCGTCCTACTCATCGTATGCTCGAGGTGTAGCGATACTGGTCAAAAAACAGGTTCGCTTTGAACAGATAGGGGTGGCAACAGACCCGCAAGGTCGCTATATCATTGTATGGGGACGGTTGGGAAAGGATACTATCACTTTAGTAAATTGTTATGGCCCCAACTCGGATAGCCCACTCTTCTTCCTTGACCTCTGGAGCAGGATATTGACCATCAGCTCTACACACATAATATGGGGGGGGGGGGGGACTTTAACGTGGTCCTTCAGCCTTCTCTGGATAGATCACACCCAGCGCCGTATCATTACACTAAGGCACAGGAGGCATTACAAGGTATTGTAGAGGAAAGTGGACTCATAGACAGTTGGAGACACCTGCAGCCACAAGGAAGGGAAGGGACACACTATACCTCATACAAAGGGACGTGGGCAAGGTTAGACTATTGTCTGATATCGAGAGGGCTAGGGTCGACTGTGCGCAGTGCGATGCACCTGGCTAGAACCTTCTCTGATCACTGCCCGGTGAAAGTGGAGTTGGATATGCCAGGCCACGATATGCCAAGACCGAGCTGGCGTCTCCAGCCCACGGCCTTGTTAGCTGCAGTCTTCCAGGCTGAGCTGGGGGATGAAATTCATGATTTTTTTCGGAGGAACAAAGGGTCGGTTGACAGTGTCGAAATGATATGGGAAGCCTTTAAGGTGACCATAAGAGGATTTTGTCTCTCTAAAAGTTTTGGTGTCCTGCGATACTTGCAGCGCAGCCTACGAAGGCTGGAGCTCGAGCTAAAGGATCTAGAAAGACAAATGGAGGGAGACGGGGCGGGACAATTGCAACGCACCTTCCGTACGAAACTCACGGAGTATGAGGAGGTGGCACAACGTGAAGCAAAACACAAAGGGCGTTATTGGGTAGCTCGCAAATATGGAGAGGTCGAAAGGCCAGGGAAGGCACTGGCAGAGATGGCTTGTCGCCCAAGATTCACATCACACGTGCTGGAAGTACAGGTTCCGGGTGAACAGCCCAGGCGCGACTCCTTAGATATTCTAAATACTTTTTGTGATCATTACCAGGAACTCTATACATCTCAGAGACAAGGGTCACTGGACTTAGAGGAATTCTTGGGGGAGGTAACACTGGGTTGGCTCAGTGATACGCAGCGGGAGTTTTTATGTCTCCCGTTCGAGTTGGATGAAGTAAGGGAAGCAATAATGCAGCTACAAAATGGCAAGGCGCCGGGGTCGGATGGGCTGCCGGCCGAATTTTATAAACACTATATAGAGATCATGGCGCCAATATTAAAAGAGGTATATGAAGAATCGCTGGAGGTGGGGGTATTGTCCCGATCGATGAGAGAAGCTATCGTTACTTCATTGTTAAAACCAGGGAAGCCTCCAGAGAAGTGCGACTCATATAGACCACTTTCACTGATGAATTGCGACACTAAGATACTGGCCAAAATCTTGGCGAACCGGCTATCCCTGCTTATGGATAAATTGATATTGCCGGATCAGTCAGGATTTGTGCCGGGCAGAGCGACGTCCCACAATTTGCGGACCCTGTTCTCCCTGATACAGACGGTGGCCCCGGAGCTCCCGCTAGCTGCAGTGTTTTTGGACGCCACAAAGGCGTTCGACTCCGTGGAATGGGATTACCTATTTGGAATCTTGAGAAGAATGGGTTTTCCCACTCTGTATCTATCCTGGCTTCAGTTGCTATACTGTCGGCCGTCGGCCAGGATATTGATCAATGGCCACCTGTCTCAAGAGCTTTCCATATCTAGGGGGACCCGTCAGGGATGCCCGCTGTCCCCGCTACTATTTGCCATCGCGGTGGAGCCTGTGGTTTCCAGATTGCGGCAGGTGCATCGAGACAAAGCGTTTCGTTGCGGCCTGCGGCCACTATTGATCTCCCTATACGCGCACGACATCACGTTATAAGTACGTGATCCCCAGGATAACTTGAATCCATTACTACGAGAGTTCATACGTTTTGGCCTATTGTCTGGTATACACATTAACTGGGGGAAATCTCAGGTGTTTCCACTCACAGAGGCGGTCACCCAGTTTCCTCTTGAGTTCCCGCTGGAGTGGTGTCAGGCTGACCTAAAGTACTTGGGGGTATGGATAACCAGGAATAGAGACGAGACCATAAGAGCAAACTACGGTACAGAAATGGACCGCTTAGGCACCGGTGTGACGCGATGGATCTCCTTGCCCCTCTCGCTGGCGGGACGGGCGTCCATCATCAAAATGGTGATACTCCCACAGTTCCTTTATTTATTCCTTAACATACCCTATTACCCAGGGAAACCTTTCTTTCAACGTCTGCGCTCCGAACTCATCAGGCTACTGTGGGGGGGGAAACAGGCGCGGATGCAATGGACTGTAATGACCAGGCCATATGACCAGGGTGGGCTCAATATCCCAGACTTCGAGCTGTATTTCCTAAGTGCCCAAGCAAACTACGCTTATTATTGGGTATATCCCCCCGATATATGCCGCAGGTTGCGGTGGAGGATTAGCTAGCAGACCCAATACCGCTTAATGGACTCATATATGGGGCAGCTCGTCCCCGAGGGGAACAGGCCACCACAATAACGGGCACGGTAGATGCATGGCATCAGATAGTAAAGTATCTGAACGCTTCCTTTCTCTATTCCACTAGGCTACCTCTCATCTATCATCCTAGCCTCTCTCTCTTACAGGAGAAGGGATTCCGCGATCTCTGTGTCAGAGCCCAGGTTAGCACATGGGGGGACCTATTTCATGCAGGGCAGCTGCGTACACTAGACCACTTTATGCAGGGAGTGCAGCCCACGCCACTGGATGTATTCCTTTACGTGCGATTGCGACAAGGGATGCGGGCGCTCCTCCCTGACTTTCCGCATGTCTAGGGCCTCTGCATCAGATGTTGGGGTCCAAAGATGGTAAGCACTTAGTGTCTAGACTATACCATGCAATACATGAGCAGGGGGAGCAAGTGGTTGGCTCAGCTAGGCAGCATTGGGGGAGGACATGGCACAGGACATCACAGATGAGCAGTGGAGGTATTGCTGCCTCCAAACGGCACGGATCTCCTCAAGTAGCCGGTTAAGGGTGATACACTGTAGATTCCTGCAGAGACTATACTACACACCAGTAAAAATGTTCAGATTCCAGTTGACAGATAATGATTGTTGTACCAGATGTGGACAGTCGGGGGCGGGATTCTTGCACCTGGCCTGGGATTGTGCAGCAGTGCGGGACTTCTGGGAACGAGTGCTTGCAGCACTAGAAACAATGGTGGATATCCGTATGCCCAGGGACCGACTATTTGCAATATTATGTTACACAAAACAGGTACCTGCTCACTGCAGGAAGTTCGTGGCAATATCTCTCCTACTGGCAAAGCGTAGGGTAGCATGTCGGTGGGGAAGGGGGCGAGCACCGAAATTTAAGGATTGGATGACGGATATGCTTTACTGTCAAGAACAAACTACCGCGTATGCTGAACTATTACCGTCTTCGTCTAGGCCCAAAGACATCTGGGGGCCATTGCAAAGATATCTCCTAGCGCAAGATCCTGTGGACACAAATCACCCATAAGTGACATTACATTGGCGGGGATTGAATTGGGTATTATTGTGGTCTCTGGTTAGGGGGATGACAGAAAAGTTTGTTTGTATGCCTGCAATTCTGCTGTAACCACTGAAGTTAAAGCTGCAGGTACATTCCAAGAAAATAAAACATGATAAGAACTGATGTATGTACAATACGGAGATGCTCCATACAAGTATGCTCATTGATTACCATGCTATTATGTCACTGCTATGTTGTATTTTGGTTTAAAATGCATAAATAAAGTTAAAAAAAAAAAAAAGATAAGAGAAACAAAAATTCTTGTTAGCATCTGCCTTGAGTAGGCGTTATTTTTTGTGAAAAAAACCTTTTTACCATTGATAGAAGGTAGGGCTTTGTATCAAAAACCATGGTTGATTTAGTGGGAACACCCATGTACCCAAAAAACATGAGAACAAACAGTTGGCACATGAACACAAGGTGCGCTTTTCACTAGCACAAAAATTGGTGCTACACAATTACAATAACTTTTATACTCAAATACAAAGATTAGTCTCAAATACATTTAATTTGCGAAATCCATGATATTCGTATCAGAATACAGAACTTCAGAAACAGGTTGCTCAATCTTTCCTGTGAACAATGATTGTGCAGAAAACAATGATGATGATAATATACAACATCTGTTTTATTGAACAATAAATGAAAAGAATTGTAAATTCATTCTTCAAATATCCAGCTTCATGTAGTGTTTAATTATCCCAATGCATTTCGGGAAGATCCTTCATCAGGGGTACACTGCAAGTAGCAAAGTAAATTCCTTAATCAAAACAGCGTAAACCATGTCGCATTATTTCATAATACAGGCTAATCAGAGATAGACCCATGTCTTAGAGGTAGACAATTTTTAGTTAATATGTAAATAAAAAAAAAAGAGATTTTTTAATTGTTGTTAAGACAAGATGATTTTTTTGAATTATTCAAGCTTAACATGTGAAGTTGCTGTGGGGGATGAATTGAAAATATGAATAGTGCACTGAAAGATGTGTACCAAGCTCAAGGTTTTGGAATTAAATGTATGGTATTTAAAAATGAGTGATGTTGAAAATTGAGGCTGCTCTTTATAGCCCAAAAACTCACATCAGCACGGAATATCAGTTACTGCCTCACCTAACCAAGTGCATGACGACCATTATTCCAGTGCTGTAAAATGAAAAAAGCACTCCATAAGAATGTGCCACAACCATATGCTCAAAGTCATCTAAACTTGTATCTGAATGCACCACCAATTATATGACCATGAAAGTATGACTCACTTGAAAGAGTGATGTCCTTCCTGTCTGTTTGTAACCCGGATACTTAGATGCTTGCCAGTTAGCCAACATAAGTAGTTCAATAAATGCAAACCGATCTTGTCTCTGTGCAACAGTGAGTCCTGGATTAGCGTTCCAATCTACAAAACATGCCACAGAATCAGTAATAGAACAATCTTAATTGGAACCCCAAAATTCCAAAATCTCCTCCCATAGGGAGACACCGACTTACTGGATCGTGACGCCAAATTTACTTCTTTCTCTTCTTTCCTGTTGGCCGCATATACCCCTGCTTCATCTGGGGACGTCCCCTTAAAGCAAAGGAGTACCCAGCACAATTTGTGTTACTTTTAGGGATACTTTAAAAGCACAAATAAAGGTTTATGCTGGAAAGTAAATATTGTATCAACACTTTGCACTAGTTTGCAACACTTGTTGTGACTGTCCACCTGCGCAAAGTGTTGATAAATCCGCCCCTAAATCTGTCCTCTTAAAAGTGTAGGAAAGTGCCCTTTGTTGCATGGTTGCCCCCCACTTTTTGCCTAATGTTGATGCCCTTTGACGGAGTGTGCCCTGGCTTCCTGCCAACCAGGTAACTAAGGCCTATGTTCTTTCCCTAAACTGTACTGTTACAAAACCCAATTGGCAACTCTCTGGCCACATGTAAGTCCCTTGTAAAAGGGTACCCTAGGTGCCAAGGGCACTGTGACCAGGGACGGCCTCTAAGGGCTGCAGCAATTATTGTGCCACCCTTGTACCTTAACACACACACACTGCCATTGCAGAATGTGTGTTTTGGTGCAAAGCAAAGTGAACAATTGACATGGCACACACCCCTGTGTGCCATGCCTACAATCCACTGCCGTGGCATTGGTAAGCCACCCCTCTATCTGGGTGCACTATACCAGTGGTGAGGGAACAGGTACGTGAGCCCTGTACCCCTACAGTATCTAAGTCCATTCTTAGACATTGTAAGTGCAATAAAACAATAAAGAGTATATGGTATGGGAGTCTGTCATTAGGAACTCCACAGCACCATAATGGCTTTACTGAAAACGGGGAAGTTTGGTATTAAACTCACACTGATGCCAGTGTGGGATTTAATGCAAAATGCACTCAGATGGCATCTTAGAGATGCCCCCTGAAAAACGACCTGACTCTAGTGTCTTGGCTGAGTGGCTGCTCGTCAGCTGCCACCACCAGACATGTTTCTAGACCCCTGGGTTGAGAGCGTGCCTCTCTTGGGGTCCTGAAACAAAGCACATCCTGAGTCGAGGTACCAAGCCTCCTCCCCCAGGATGGGCAGGGTCCATGAAGGATTGCGATGAAGTGTGGAGTTGTAAAGTCTATGGAACAGCATACAAGTGTGTTGTGATACCAAATTGCGTTACTTACCTTTATCCAGGAAATGTCCCAGTATGGTATCTAGGTATGCCACACTGAGTAAGAAAAGTAATCTGAAAAGTAACTAACGCAGTAATCCCAATAGTAACTGTAAAACAATTACTATAGTAACTGAAAAGTCATTTTCACTGTTGACTTGCCTGTAAACAAACCAATTGCATGCTACTGCATCTCAACTGTATTTCACTGCATCATTCTTGCAAAGTATAATTTCACTTACCTGCGCCAGGCCTGGCTTGGTTCTAGAAATAAATTACAACTCAAAATTATATATATTTTTTTGTTTGATAATTTTTATTGAAAAAGCAAACACAATACGAAATCATTACATTGGTTAGAAGAGATGTAAGGAATAACAAAGATGCAAACATTTGATAAGAATGCTTTGAAACAAGAAAAACACTTAATAACAATATAAAGAGTAACATGTCATTGAGAACTGTGTAAGAAGAAAGAAATATAAAAATAAAAATAAAAAATAAAACTTACATCAACCTAATAAACAAATTTGTCTATAAGAAAGATACCTTGTTTGTTTGTTTTGATATATATAGGAAAACAGAATAGAGAAAGAGAGGATATAGAGGGCATAAGGGGAAGGGAAAGAGGTAAGAGAGGGAAAGGGAGTAAATAAATAAAATGTAAAAAAGGTATTATGAAAAGGATGAGTGTGAGGATAGAAAAGAAGTAAAAGGTAACCATAATAAATCGGATTTAATCTTTTGAAATACAGAAGAATGAGAGACAGAGGCAATTTTATGTTCCTCACAAATCAAGTTCCACCAGAACAAAAAGGATAATACGTTTTTAGAAGGAAGATGATCAAAATCAGGCGATATGGTACCTAAACAAATGTAATGAATAACAAAAGGAATATTATATGAAAAAAATCAATAGACATTTGACCATACAACTTTCCAAAATGCATATACATTAGGACAATAATAAAATAGATGTATCAGAGAGCCTTCAGAGGAGAGACATGATCAGCACAAGGGAGATGTAGAATTGTCAATTTTATGTAGAAATTGGGGAGTAACAATGACTCTGTTATATATAAAGTATAGAGATTGTGTAATGTTAGCAGCCTTAGAGGTTTAAAAAATCTTTTGCCACAATCGATCCCATTGGAGGACAGAACATGAGTGAGATATGTCATTTTCCCATAGTAATTCAATAGGGGACTTGCTCCTTGTATTAATTGGTGCGGACAAAGATTTGTATATGAAAGAGGCTTTTGGGGTGGGATCCAAAGTAACATCAAATAAGGGTGTAGCAGGAACAATTGAAATAGCGTCAGAGTTGAAGTTATTATTCAGGAGAAAAGTTTGGAGTACAGGAAATAATTTATTATATTGATGAATACAAGTGTCAGGAAGGCCAAATTTTTCTTGTAGTTGAAGAAAGGAAATAATTGAATTATTGGCAATTACTTGATGCACATACAAAATACCCTTCTCCTTCCAGTGTTTGAAATAAAAAGATTTATGGCGAAATTTAATGCGTTTATTGTACCATAAAGAGGAGAACAAAAAGGATTGATAGAAATCAAATCCTTGGGTAAAGAGAGTATGTAGCAAATGTTGAGAGTATTTTAAAATAGGGTATTTGGAAACAAAGGCACAATTGGTCATTAACACAACATCTTTAAAGGAAAAGTCATTTAACAAAGAGCGTTCAAAAGCAACCCATGTTGGCACAAGAAAATCTTGATAGTCTTTGGATAAAGCATAAAACTGGCGAATTAAGAAAGCAGTGTGATATAATTTAAAATCAGGAAAGGGTATACCACCCTCTGATTTAGGTCGGATTAATTTAGATATACCAATACGAGCAAGTTTGTTATTCCAAAGAAATTTAGTACAAATAGAAATAATTTGAGAGAAATAGTATCTAAGAATTTTAAAGGGTAACATTGAGAGCATAAAGAGAACGTGAAGGACAACCTTCATTTTAATCATGTTGAGCCTGCTCCACCACGATAAAAATAACGGGGACCAGGAAGACAGTAAGTTTAAGTTTTAGAGCAGAAATATTTTGGGCTAAAGTATTAGGTATGTTGGAGGAGAACCATATTCCTAAGTATTTAATCTTTTGGGGACACCAAGTAAAATTAGTGTTGTCAAGCATGTAATGATAACAGGATGAGTTTAGAGGTAGAATCTCAGTTTTACAAAAATTTAGTTTATATCCAGATACAGTGGAAAATAAAGCAATCTCTTGTATAAAAGGGTCAAGGGAGTTACCTTGATTAGTCATATAGATCAGGATATCATCTGCATATGCTGAGAGCTTAACTTAGTTAGAATTCAGAGTAAAACCAGTTATATCGGGGTTATGTCTGATACGTTCCAGAAAGGTTTCTAAACAAAGGAGAAAAAGTAAGGGGAAAGAGGAGAACCCTGTCTAGTGCCTCTTTGTAACTTAAAATAGGGAGAGAAATTACCATTAACAAATACACAGGCCCGAGGGTCTGTATATAACAATCTGATAAAGGAAATAAACTTTTGACCAAAACCAAACCACTGAAGAGTGTAGAATACATATTGCCAATTTATTCGGTCAAAGGCCTTTTCGGCATCCAATGAAAGGGCAGCTAAGGGGAATGAATACTTTTTCCCAAGGGCAATGATATTAGAAAACATTTTGGCGTTATCGGAGGCAAGTCTGCCCTTAATAAAGCCAGCTTGATCTGGTTTTAATAAGGAGTTAAATTACATTTTCTAAGCGGGAAGCTAACATTTTTGCAAACATTTTACAATCATAGTTAATTAGTGAAATGGGACAGGAATTTTGACAGAGGGAAGAATCTTTATCTGTTTTAGGAATCACGATAATGAGGGCTTCCAAAAAAGAACCACATGCATTAGAGTTAGATAGGAATGAATTAAAAAGTTCCAATAGTTTTGGGGCAAAAATGGTGGAAAAGGATGAGAGTAGTTCAACGGAGAAACCATCTGGTCCTGGGGCTTTGGCCTTTTTTAAAGATTTGAGAGCATCAGTAATCTTCTGAAGGGAGATATCTCTCTCAATAAAAGAGTATCAGATAGGGAGGGAGGTTTAGGGATGCGCTGAAAAAAGGTCTCAAAATCTTTTGTGGATGGATTCTTATCACCTGTATATAATAATTCATAAAAGGACTGAAAAGTATTTACAATTTCGGAATCAGAGGAAAGAAGTTTGTTAGTTTGTGCAGAGCGAATAGGGCCAATAGATTTACGTTCTGATTTGATTTTTAAATAGTTACCTAACATTTTCCCCGCCTTATTTTAGCCCCCATGAAATTTAGATTTAATTTTAAGAAGAATATTACAAGCATCAACAGTGGCAATCTTATTCAAGGAAGATTTGGCTTTAATCAGTTCTTGCAAACTTAATGAGGATTTCGAGGAAAAATAAATATGCTCTAAGGTTTTAATCTTTTGAAGGGTTGCACGGTATTTAGTAGTTAGTAATTTATTTTTTCTTGCAGAGTATGCAATAGTAAAGGCTCTAAAAGAGGCTTTAAAAGCATCCCAATTATTATGCACAGAAGTATCCGTGGATTGATTAAATTGAAAACATTTATTAGTAAAGGAGGTTGCTTCTGAAATAAATGTTTGGTCTGAGAGTAGGAAATTGTTAAAACGCCAACGACCTTGTTTGCAAGTATTGAAGGACATATCAAACGATGAAAACACAGGGGCATAATCCGAAATAAAAATGGAACCAATTTCAGAGGAACTTATAGAGGGAAGCAATGATTTTGAAACCAAAATATAATCAATAAGATACATAGTATGGTGAACATTTGAAAAGAAAGTAAATTCATGAGTATCAGGGTTACATGTCTTCCAACTATCATAAAGAGGGCAAGAGGCCATGGCAGATTGAAAGGACTTATGAGTCTTATCAGGTTTAAATTTACATTTAGATTTTCTATGCAAGAAAGGGTCTAACCAATTATTAAAATCACTGCCAACAATTAAGTTGGGGTTAGCAATGGAGGATAATTTCAGTTTAAAACCATGCCAGAATTCTGGATCAGGTTTGATAGGACCATAAATGTTAAAGGAAGTGACTTGTTTTTTACATATAATATCATCTACCAAATCCCCAGGCCCATTTGAGTCACATTCAGTTGATAATATTTGTGCATTTAGTGACTTATGAAATAAAATAGCAACACCACCATGTCGATCAACAGCGGTAGAAAAAATGACTTGATTAACCCATTGGTGTTTAAGCTTAAGGGGCTCCACATCATTACAATGCGTTTCCTGTAAAAAGGCAACATGAGTATTAAGCTTGGATAAATGAGACAATACCTTCTGATGCTTGACAGGATGACCTAAACCGCGAACATTCCACGAGACAACGTTAAACATGATGAAGGATGGAGGGGAACATATGGAAACAGGAACAACAATCTGCAGTACCAATAAAAAAAAAAGAAAGACAACATTTAACAATCAACAAATCCTGGAAAATAAAAGTCATTAAAATGAAAAAATAATAAAAGGAAAAAGAGACACTCAAACATATAAGGGAAAAATGATAAAGGGGGACCGTGAAAGGAGATATCGAACAAAGTGAAAGATATGAAAAGGGAAAAAGGGGATAGGATGAGAAAAAAAGAGACAGATCAAGGAAGATCCAGATCTGAAGTCCAGAGAGTAAGAGATAAGTTGGGAACATGCTTACACCAAAAGCAAGAATGGCGACAGAAGAAAGTAAGAACTACAAAAGAAGTAAAGGAGGTAGCCATGGGATAAAAACATGAAAAATGGGAAAAGAACAAAAATAGAGGAAAGGAAAATAATTATATAGATAAAGATAATAGGATTAGTTTAAGAGGACTTATACCATAGAGAGAAGAACTTAGGAAAAAGAGAAGTGAGCAACTAGAAAACATTTAAGAAGAAATCTCCATGTTACGATTTGAAATATTATGCAAAAATTATTTTAATTTCACTGGATCCTCAAATGACCTGGAAGTGCCTTCATGGGTGATCTTGCAGTAACAAGGATGTAGAATACCATATTGAATGTTCAACTGTCCCATTTGAGGATAAGCGCTAAGAATTCCTTACGACGAGCGTTGGTAGCGTTTGAGACATCTTGTGATATGAACAGATTATGTCCAGACCAAATAAGACAACGTTTTAGCTTAGCCGCCTTGAGAACACGCATCAAGTCAGTAAATTCCAGAAAAAGCATTATAATCCCACGTGGTTTGGAAGAATGAGGTTGAAGACGTCCTAAACGGTGAGCACGCTAGATATTCAATGGTGGAGTGGTAGGAAGATCTAGAATGTCTGTGAGGAATTTTTGCAAGAAGACCAAGAGATCGGGACCTTCGACGTTTTCCGGAATACCATAAAGACGTAGGTTGTTTCGCCTATTATGATTTTCAAAATCTTCGGTGTGAAGTTTCAATTTCTGAATTTCTCGTTCTAGCATAGGTATTTTAGTAGACAAATCTTGGGGGTCTCCCTCACGTTGTTCCAAATCTGACATCTTCCCCTCCATAACAATCCAGCGCTCTTCGATTTGCTGCAATTTTTCGTTGGTGGATGCCATGAAAGGCTGCAAACCACGTACTTCATCCAAAATAGAATCCACCACAGGGTTGTTGGATGATAAAATAGGGGAAGGAGAATAATTTTTTGCTCTTTTGGGTTTGGTGCCTGAAAAGGATGGCTTAATTGAGGGGTGCATTTCACTAGCCATCTGCACAGTAATAAAAAATGAATATCAGCACTAGAAGTTAGATGAAACTGGCCCAAAAGGGTGAGTAATAAAGCACAAAAACAATTCTCACCAAGGTAAAATAGTACTGTCAAAATGAGTCCTTGCAATGCATAGGATATCAGAAATACAAAGAGCAATATGCAAAAGAGGTTCCTCTATATAATAGGAGGCAGGAACGCACAAAAAAGGCATCATAACTATGCAGCCAACAGCAGATATGGAGAAAATCCTCTACATGGTAGGAGGCAGGAGCTCACTGAAAGGCATCATAATTGTGCAATCAGCAGTAAATACGGAGAAGTTCCTCTGTGTGACAGGAGGCAGGTGCTAACTAAAAAGGCAGCATAGTTGTGTACTGGCAGCAGATGTGGAGAAGTCCCTCTTGATAAGAGGAGGCAGAAGCTCCCAAAAATGCTGCACAGCTGATTAGATAGCAGGAGAAAAATGCACCCAGGTAAAAGAAAAGAAAAAGCGATGAATGTGCTCGGCACCAAAACAAAATGGCGGCTGGACGTGTCCGTGAAGAGAAAACCACCGTTGCGGCGTTCGGGTCAAAACATGCATTATAAATGCACCAAAGCGGTAAAAATGCTTACCGCCGCTGTTCCCCCATGTAATTTCGCCTTCGTGAAGCAGAATGCAGGGAAATACAGGCTACGGCATGCACAAAAACTCCGTGACGGAGCTCAGCAGGGAAGCGCCATTTTGGTTTGGCGTCGAAGCCACGCCCCCTGAAAAATATTTTTATACAAACAAATTGGTCTGAGTTCAGTCTTTGAGTGTGTAATATAAACTGTATGTATTCTCACTTTTATTACTCTGCTTTTGCTTGTACTTGTTTTCCGGCTCATATGTTTTTCTGCTTGTATTGTAACTGGCTTGCATTAAATCAATACAATTTTTAAAAAAAATGATCGTTTCTAATCATGCCCTCTGTCTCTCTCCATCCCATATCATCTCTCAAATCAGTGTGTCAATCGGCCTAAACCCTTTGGCAGATACCCAAACTGGACGGTTAATGAAAACATACTGTAGCCTAGGCAGGACCACCATCTAAGAGAGGGCTTTCCTTGCCATAATCTGCAAGCAGAGATAGCGCCAATATGCCACCGTTTCTTTCAATGTTCTCCTTGCAACTCCCAAGTTACCATCCCTCAAATCCATTGGGCGATGGTACATATTTACACCCAAATATTAGAAGGTATGAAGGCCTCACCACATCCCAATTTAACCCAAGCCTGAGTTTTGTCCAGCTGGGTTAGCAGGGAATATATATATGATTTAGTGTTGTTTGTCTTAAGCCCAGATACTTTCCCGAATTCCCTCAGGAGACACATAGTCTGCTATGAATCCCCAGCACAATTACGGACACAAAGAAATAAACTGTCTGCATAAAGGGATAAGGTACGCACCCCATCCCACAGTATGGTACCTCTAGACCCCTTCTCAACTCACGGCAGAGCTGCCATTTGTTCAATAGCAATTGCAAAAACCATGGGAGAATGAGTACAATAAATGCTTAACACTACCCTCTGATAAAGCCTCACTTCTCGCCCACACTACCACAAATAGAGAGTAAGGTGCTGTCTACTTTTACCTCTGCCTACCTTTGAGAATCCACTGGACTCTGTACACACTATACCTTAGTTTGGTACAGTATATACAGAGCCAGTTTCCTACAAAAAGGCCTTAGTAGACGATGGTAAATGCTTGTAATTTAGTAAAAGGGTCAAGGATTCCATCCTTTGTACATCAGCTACCAATAGAGTACAAAAAGAATCAAGTATTAAACAATTAATCTGTTTTTAAACGGCCCTGGTCCCTAACTGTCACATGGTTACCAATCATTAAAAAATGTTGTAATTTTTGGCTGAGCCTTTTCTTCCAATAAATGACAACTTAAGGAGATAACACAAATTGCCTTTCGCTACAACCTGGGTGTTGCCAATAATTGCCATACAGCTTTTTGCTTTCTTGACTCTCTTTGTGTGCCTGAAAAATAAAGGTCCCACTTGACACAGGCTTCACTGACGATAACATAAAGAATAAAGACACGCCTCTGCAGTACATTATAGGGATATTGCAAGTCACTGGGAAGTTCCATGACCATATAAGGGAACAGTTCTTTTATAAGCTTGTGGGACTCTGAGGTGGCTTGCTGTATTTTTTTATAATGTATAGCATGGCAGACTTTATTGTCACACATCACCCTTCCTATAAATGACTTAAATTCTTGTTGCCTTGTTCTTTCATGTTCTTTGCAAACAAGAAGAATAAAACCTAGCAATTTTGGGAAAAATAGACTTTAGAAACAGTTTAATGAAAGTCGGGGTATAAAATTCTGTGGATCATGTTGAATAGAAACAAACTGATTCTCTCTTTCCTGCAATGACCAATGGCTTGGAAAAAATAAACATGTTGTTGTAAATATCTCCTTTGTGATGATCACTTTTTCTTTTAAGAAAAAGATATCTGAAGAAGGAAAAGCCAGTGTGAGTTTTCCTTTTAAAATGCACCTTTAATGATGCTCCATGACATGGCTTTCCTCACACGTCAGAACTCAACTGTAATAACTTATCAGAGCTGAGCAGGTACATCATTTCTTGATTACAGGCAACTAAAGACCTCACAATTAACTGTAATAAAGAAATCAGAGACAGGCTTTCATAAAGATATTGCAAAATCGAAGTTATTGGATATAAACAAAATCGAGGTGAGATACTTGCCCTTCTGGTTGGTTGCCTGTCTGCATGACGGTCACACACTTTGCACATTTTGTACGCCGCCATCACATGGCTCTGGTATGTGTCCAGTGCAAGTAGAGAGGGAGCACGTGTCACAGCCGGGCTTCTGCCATGGGCTCCTCCCACCAGCAGCAACTGCTTCACTGCTCGGTAGGCTGTCCACCTCTAGAGTGGCGGTATAAGCAAATATTGCACACTTGTGCTATGTTAAAATCTGAAGTACATGAATATATTTCACACTTGTCATGTGACGCTGATATGGAAAAATTCTTAATACCTAGGGTAACTAGATGTGCCAATTTTCAACCTGGACTTTTGTGGAGCACACACCTTAATAAGTCCTGGGCACGGGTAGGCGGAGGTGGGATCTTTATTAGTTACATATTAAATACAAATCATCAAACTTTTGTCAGCAGCAGAAACGCAAACCATTCACCATCCTGCTCCCAACTGACACTCCTCCCTCCCCACATTCTGCCCCTTCACAGCCCCAGCCTTCTGGTTCCATTCCTGGTGACATACCCAGCATCAAGTTAGAGAATGTTATGCACGGTTCACAGAACATTGCATACCCGTTTGCAGCTAATAAGCTCTGATACAGATGGCCTTATCCACCCTCTAACCACAGCCAGTGGTATCTAGGTCATACCACTGTCCAGGCAAAGTGACTGCTGGGCAAAGTCCTGGCCATCGTTATGATTATGACAAAAGAAATGGACTTGTGATGTCTTTTGCAGCAGTGCTTACCACAATTTAACACATCTCAGCCTATACACAGTCTGGACAACATATCACCATATGCAGTGGTACAACAGGAGCAACTTTACCAACCTGCGTATTGAGACAGCAGAAAGAGCGCACAGCTCCCACTGCAGCTGCTGGCGCTCTCTCATATAACCAGATCAATCCTGCCCAAAATCACTTGGTGTCCCTAACAACACTTGCAGTGATGTGACTCAGTCAGACCTACATCCTTTGCATCACTAGAGCTATCCGCCATTCTGACCATAAAGCAGGAACAATGCAGATACTCTATTCGGTCTCAAAGCTGCAGGCACCATAAGCCTTCCTCATGGCTGCTTATGGCTAAACCTCAAAAGGTCTGGCAGCAAAGTAAAAAAGGCTGAGCATGGTGGGATGCCGGCAGCCAAAGCTTCATAAGCAATTGTTCCAAAATCTGAAATTCCGACTGAAATCACCTCAAGCACAAAGATAGGGCAGCCTAGCTTCATGACCAATAGTTCGGCTGCAATGAGCCGAAACATGCTTAGAATCTTAATTCAAACGTACAACTTGTTACAACATAAAGCACACCAAAGGGCATGGGTAAAAAGGGGCTTCTGAGGTTTTTTTTTCTATTTCTACGGCAAACTGAGCATAGCCCACCAGATACATACAAACAAGGTGGAGGCGTTGAGTTGTTTATCTCCCAATGGCGAGATTTTAAGCAAGATGATAATTGGAGTAATATTGCTTGTCGGAACAAGCGCGGTCATCTATGGCTAACCTCACCTAATGAAAGGAGGACTACAGCAAGGACAGCAATGAACTTGCATGCAACACAGGCTTAAAATAGAACTTCCTAAAAACAGAGTCATTAGACCAATCAGCACTTCTAAGAATATCTTGTAATGCACCCCCAAGCATAAATGCCTTAGAAGCTGAAGCACTCCTTACTGAATGTGCAACAAGTCTACTCACATCAACACCAGCATTCTTCATTACCTCTTTCACCCATCTCGCCAAAGTTGGATTAGAAACAGCTTTGTGTGGTTTCCTATAAGAAATTAACAGCTGTTTTTCATTTGCAGGGCGAACAAAAGATGTCCTCCTCTCGTACTCTTTCAAACATTGTACAACACACAAACGTTCATGCCCATCAAAATATGGATAGAAAATGCTATCCGAATTAGTCTTTGTTCTTCTGCACAGATAAAAACAAACACCCTCTGGATTAAAAATCCTTGTTCCTACATCTAAAGCCCTGACATCGGAAAACCTTCTAAAAGAGATCATACACAATAACATTGTCAGTTTTCCACTTAAAAATCTTAAATCAAGGCTACTATTGCACCCCAAATTCTCCAAATATTCTAGAACTTTTGAAACATCCCACGTAGAGGAATACTTATCCACCGGAGGCTTAGAAACCCTTACCCTCCTCATTAATCTTTTCACTAATATATTCTGACCTACAGAGATCCTGTCAATCAAACTGTGCCCAGTAGCGATAGCTGATCTATGCACATTAATAGTTCTGTACGCTAAACCTGAGGTAAACAAAGACACTAAATAATTCACCACAAACACTACATCCACTGAAACGGGATCGTAATCCCTCTCCAAACACCAGCGTAACCATTTCTGCCAAGCCAATCTATACATTTTTCTTGTTCCTGGAGCCCAGGATTCTTTAATAAGTTGACAAGCTTCAAACGAAAGTCCTGGCACCTCCCAGACTCTCCTGAAATTCTCCAAGCCATTAGTCTCAATTGACCTGAAAGCACCAATTTGTGGTTCTCTCCCTGATCTCCTTTCAAAATTTCTGGGAATGTCGGAAGGAGGATTGGACAATCTATTGACATCTCCAAAAGAATGGGATACCAAACCTGAGATTTCCAAAGAGGAGTTATCAACACTACAGTCTCCATCCATTTGCGCACCAACAAAGTCACTCTGGTTATCAACACAAAAGGTGGGAAAGCATAAGGTCGAAAGCCCCTCCAGTCCTGCCTGAAAGCATCTATCTCAGCTGATTCCGGATCCGGGCGCCAACTGAAAACCTTCCCCAGTTGAGTGTTCCACCTGTTCACAAACAGGTCCACGTAACAAGGGCCCCACAACTCCATTATCCTCCCAAAAACCGACCTGTGTAGAATCCAATCGCTGGAATCCGTTTGATTCCTCGAATACCAATCCGCCTGCACATTCTTCTGACCTGGTATATATTCCGCTTGAACCAATATATTCTGATTCAAGCAATAATCCCAAAACACTCTCGCAAGATCCGCTAGATCCCTTGAATTCAGACCCTCTAACTTGTTCACGTATCGTACCACTGATACATTGTCCATTCTCAGCAATACTGAACACTTTGCCTTTTGTGAAACTCTTTATTGCAAAAGACCCTGCCAACAGTTCCAGGCAATTTATGTGCAAATTCCTTTCCTCTACAGTCCACATACTCCCTGTTGAAATTGCACCACATCGAGCTCCCCAACCAGACAAACTCGCATCTGATTCTATAATCAATTCCGGATTCGATCCGAAAATTGCTTTCCCATTCCATGCCTCCATATTCTTCAACCACCAATTGAGTTCTGATCTTGCCTTGCCAGAAAGAGTAATCTCCTGAGAATATTTCATTCCACGCCTTAAATGACTGCTCTTCAATCTTTGAAGCGCATGATAATTCAAAGGTCCTGGAAAAATAGCTTGAATAGTTGATGACAACAGACCTATAATCCTTGCTAACATTCTCAAAGAGATTATATCTAACAACAAAACCCTTCGAATTTCTTTCCGAATCTTCATTATCTTGTCCATAGGCAATCTCAACTGGCCCTGAATAGTGTCTATCAAGAACCCTAGAAATTGTGTTTCCTGACTCACAGACAGGCAAGACTTGTCTCTGTTCACCACATAACCCAAACTCTCCAAAAGATCTATAGCTAATTTTGTATGATCCTCCACTCTCTCCGCTTCTCCTGGTCCATAATCAGAATGTCGTCTAAATAAATAATCACTCTTATTCCCCTCTCTCGAAGAAAGGCAACAACTGGACGCAACATTTTTGTGAAACATCATGGGGCCGATGAGAGCCCAAAGGGAAGACAAACAAACTTCCATAACTTTCTTCCCCATCTGAACCTGAGAAATCTCTGGTGTTCCGACCATATTGGGATCATAAGGTACGCATCTTTTAGATCTAGACGAGTCATCCAATCCCCTGTCTGAAGGACATCTCTCAACATATGCATACCTTCCATCTTGAAATGATGGTATTCTACCCAATCATCAGATTCTTTACGTTTATCACGGGTCTCATACCTTTCCCTTTCTTTTCCACTAAGAAAATATTGCTTACAAAACCCGTACACATTTCCAAATCCTCCACAATTGCTCCTTTCATTAACAACTCTCTTACCTCTTTCTCTACCAATTCTGACAGTGTTGAATCGAATCTTATCATTTGTGGGTAATGATCTTGAATTGATTCTCTTATGAAGTCTATAGGATAGTGCAAAACCGCCTGTAGAACCCAAGGGTCTCTTGTTAACAAACGCCAAGTCTCGTAAAATTGGGCAAGTCTGCCGCCCAGCCTTACATGGGTAACAAAACGGTCTTTCCTTACCTGATCTTCTTGTTCTTCTGTTCCCTCTTGAATTCCCCCTTTCTCTTTGAGGGTATCCAGACTGTTGCTGGAAATTAAAGTTGTAGGGTCTGAATCCCCTTGAAAACGGTCCTTGTGATTCTTTGGCTTCGGCCGGGAAAACGACCTCTACTTCTCCCGACCCCTCCAAAAACTCTACAGTCAAAGACCTTTTTAATTTCTCTTTGCGACCTCTGCAGAGAACTAAAAGCACCCACATATTTGCTCATTTCTTTAATGAATTCCTCTCCAAAAAGCATTCCATTTGCCTCCAATCCACCTTCATTGTTCGCTAGTTCAGCCAACTTTGGATCTATTTTTAGGAGGATACTTTTCCTCCTTTCCACTGAAATCGCTGTGTTTGCGTTCCCCAATAAACACACAGCTCTTTGGATCAATTCCCTAAGCTCTTCTACATCCAAAGGCTTATTCCCAATGTAGGCATCCTCAGCCAAATCAAAAATCTTTGTAATTGGACCCGTTAGATCCAAAAGCCTGTCTTGACACATCTTTAAACCTTTATCCAATCCCTTCTTTGGGTCTCTTCCACCTTTCCCGATAAACGTGATTATCTTTGCGTCTAATTCGGGCGTCATAGCAATTTTATTTTGCAGACTTGGCCTTGAATATTCAGAACGGAGCCTCATCCTCACGTCCCTAGGTATTTGTTTCCTTAGCCATAACTTACGTACTCTGCAACATGAGGAGCCGGGCTCCATTCAGGTGACAACGAGTGCTTTAATAACATTGGGTCGAACATCGACTCTCCTAATGGGTCTTTTACCCCAACATTTTCATCTTGCTTATCTTTTGATTTAGCCTCTGCAATTTTCCCTTTTTCCACAATCTCAATTTCTGAGTCAAAATCTGAAGAGCAGCTCAATTCAATCTCCACACTACCCGAAGACTCATCACATAAGATGGTAGAATGCCTTCTACCATTCTGACCTCTATCTAGGTCCCCTTGTTTGTCCTTGACACCACCATGTTTTGCACGATTGCGAATTTCCGAGTCTGGGTAGGCACCTTTCGCCCTTTTGCTCTTATAAACGTCCAAATCCACATTCTTTATTTTCTTACTCACTTTCTCAGACTTCTTTCCCATTACTGGTCCCTCACCTGCAGACCAAAAGTGCTCTTCCTGAGATGAATGACCACCACCTCTTCTAAAATCATCTAGTTTCTTCTCTATTTTTGAATCTAGATCATTGGCAAACTTGCTCAACATTAATGAGATCCTTTCCTCCATATTCATATTTCCCTGCGAACATTCGTTTCCCTCAGACATATTTGATAACTTCAATCAAAAATTCTCCTCACAAAATCACAAGCACTAGTTAAACTAAACTAAACTTCTTTCAATTAAAATGTTTTAAAAACAAAAGCCAAAGTCTTGTGGATTTTCTTCAATTACCCACACCAAGGTTTAATCTCCTTTATATACCTCAAAACAGTTATTAAACTTCATTTATCTGTGATCCAAAATATTAAATTAATATAATATTTTCAATTTTCAGTTTAAATCAACACACTAACACTCCTACCACACCGCCGTCTAAAACTCTCTCATCCGTAAACCCAAAAACGGCTTTCTCTACGTTCTGACAGATTCAGCTGTCAGATCGCCGTCTCAAGCCCGACGCATGTGTCAAATTAACGTGCGTGCAGACGCACGCGCAAACCACCTGACTAAGTATACACCTTCGCTGCCTAACCCAAGATGGCTGCATACCATTGTGACGCGCTTCTCGCGTCTGAATACTTCAACGGTAAGCTCTGTAAATCAAACCAAAACAGTTTCAGTCGATATCCTTAATTTGATTAAAACACTTAAATTTAATTTTTTACACAATATATTCTTTGCGCATTACTCGCACCTTGCTAATCTCCCTTCAATAACCCATTACCTAAACGGTTGATTCCTCTAATTACGCCATGGTTTCCGTTTAAATCTACGATTCTTACTCTGCTCATGGACGCATTAACTCCTTAATTACACTCATTGCTAAACTTCCAAATTATAATTTTCCTGCAATTTTTTTAATTTACATTTCATATCGTCAAATAAAAATGTTACTAATTTCACACTCATACCTTCTCAAACCAATACATTAAATTCATTCTCAATAAACTATATTGTCATTTTAGTTATCATACATTCCTACCAGCATTCATTCAACACATTAATCACACTCTTAAAAAGAGAGCTAATGCATGCATGACTTAACTGACGGGCAGCAGCAAAAAAGAAGGAAGAGTCATGGAGGTTCTGGCTCTTTATTATGTTCTAAAGAACGTTGTTGTGTTCTATGTTCTTGGAAATGCTGCTGTGGGTGGCGCAATAAAAAGGATTGCATAATCTTAGCCTCCGGTCTTGCCATAAAATTAGGACTTATGCATTGTTCCTACATGTGAGCTCCTAGAGAGTTCTCACGTAAACCCTCCAACCACATCTCTGACTCTACATTGAGCAACTTGGACATAGCACACATTGAGTTAAATTTAGAAGTGAAAGTGCGGTGTGGATTCAGCTGATGCTGGTCACTCTCTGACACGCCCACTGCCCTTGGAACTGCACTCAATGTTTTCCTGACAGCTGCTTTGAATGGGCTTTGATAAGCCACGTCCAAGTATTGGAGAGATAACTTGAATTGACAGCTCCTAATGTGTCCCAAGAGGAGCTCAACGCATGGGAGTCATTGCCTCGCAGCCGGATGCCGTGCACACTGTTGTTAGATACCCCATCCAGCCCATGTGCCTGATTTGGGAATGTCTGTACCCCCTGTGACCTCTGAACTCTTCATCAAAATTCCAGTGCTATTACTCCTTTTTGGGTGATCCTGGGTATACAAGCATGGATACATCGCTATACTTTACTGTCCAAACCTTCCAAGCATAAGGCAAAATCATGAAATCAAAAGAGACGCAAAGAAAGTGCCCTTGCTATCTCAAATAATGAGGTAACAGTTTAATAATTATAGCAAAAATTTATATTGTTTATGAATATTTTGGGGTAACCCTATTATACTTTTGTAAATACAACTTTGCCTCAGAGCCCACTGAACATTAAAGTAAATGATATAAAACCACATTTGTATTAGTGAAAAACATGCATTTAAAATATTGGAGCAGCGCAGTTTGCCCATTTTTAGTGTATCATGTGTTCCCCAAGTTATCTATTGCATAGATATTGCGTCTATACTAGTAGAGACGGTCAAGTGCAAAGAAAGGTTTAACTCTGTGTTAGCCCAGTATGGCAATGGAAACACCCCAGGTTTTGTTCTCTTGTTCTCCATCCACAATGTGATCCTAAAAAGATGCGCAATTTCAAACGACAATGTGTTGTACCAGATTAGAACTGTATTTTATGTAAACACAAAGAAAGGTATTAAAATGTGGGTTTTGTTTTACTAAAAGAAATAGTGTAGGGGCATAACACAGGCCCCTGCAGCCCCTGCTGAGCATGGGGGGCCTAAACCTTCCAGGGCCCCGAGTTTAGTCCAAGGCCAAATAATTTCTGTGGCATAGGGGAGACTCAGGAGGCCCTCATCACCTTCTGCAGGGGGACCCCATCCTTTTGCGATTACCACTGAGCACAGGTACCAAAGCTGCTGCTCCATACTGCGTTGTGCTAGGGGAGTGAGTACAGTCCAGCCATATCTACTGACATAGAGTGCTGCTGCTCTCTTCTCCAGTGCTTGTGCGCGAACAGGCTGCCTAGCGTCCCACCCATGGAACGCCTCCCTGGGCAGAGTAACCCAATGCAGCAATTTGTACTGTGTTGCATTACTCTATATTTATCGAGCCACTCAGGGCAATGCTAGGTAGCCTTGCATGGCTTGATAAATCTAACGTAAGAGTTGTATCGCTCTTGCGCTCCGTTGCGTGGCTAGTACATTTTAAAGAGAGGTTTAGGTATTAGAGTTTACTATAGTGTTGATTGTGAAGATAGACACACTCTTTGTCAGGTCAAATGTGTGTTGCATCAACCGAAATAAATGCATAAAGCAGCTTGAAATACATTAGCGTGGCTTTGCTATTGGCCTACCGTGACATCACTATGAATTGGAAGGATGTCAAACCGTCATTTGCCGCTAGATGGCACTCTGCTGCTGTTCAATGGCTAGAGAGTCAACACTTACATAGACAGGAGCACACTGGTCTACGGAAACATTACCTTGCTCATTGGTGTGGGGCATTATAACAGAGGCTCTGAAAGCTCATGGTAAAGATGGCAAATGTCCTCCACGAGTCCCCTCATTGAAAACTCTCACTCAAGGGTATTTTTGTAACACTGTACATATACACTGCTGATGTGAGTCTCTATCTCTCTCTCTCTTCCTCTTCTACAGAGGGATAATGTTTTCAATCTATTATGGTTGTACACATTACTTTGTGTTTAGGTTACATGTAAAATGGCTCATGTAGGGCAGCAGAACTAACTCGAAGATACTATGCATAAATGAACGCCTATAGTATCTGATAAAGCCGGATTCTTATCTTATCATATCTACCACCTCTATGAATCCTCAGGTCGACTAGACCTTTTTACCTGCTGAATAGTGTGAAGGGAAGAACATCCAATTTCTCAATACAGCCAATTAAACTTCAACTTTATACTTTAAAAATCATGGACTCCGAATTCCAAAATTGAGGGCCCGATTCACAGAACTAACTTAAGACAAAATCCTAAACTTACTACCATTTTGGTATTCACAGAAGGCACTTACTCATTTGGGTATTCACAGAAGGCACTTACTCATTTCGGTATTCACAGAAGTTAGGAGTCCTAACTTTAGGACTCCTAAATGCATTCTGTGAATACCGAAAGTCTTAAAATTAGGATTTATCTCAGTTTAGTAGTAGTATAGTTAGGACTCCTAACTTTAGGACTCCTAAATGCCTTCTGTGAATACCGAAAGCCTTAAAATTAGGATATTTCTCAGTTTAGTAGTAGTAAAGTTAGGAGTCCTAACTTTAGGACTCCTAAACTGAGAAAAATCCTAATTTTAAGACTTTCGGTATTCACAGAAGGCATTTAGGAGTCCTAAAGTTAGGACTTCTAACTTCTGTGAATACCGAAGTGAGTAAGTGTCTTCTGTGAATACCAAATGAATACGAAAATGGTAGTAAGTTTAGGATTTTGTCTTAAGTTAGTTCTGTGAATCGGACCCTTAGGGTTTATTACAAAGCCAAAAATAGTTGCACATACAAGCACATCATCACGAGGTTAAGGAAGTAAATGGACACTAATACAAAGAATATCCTACACAGGAGTCTCATCTGACTCAGAATAAGAATAGTTAGCTCCAGAAGCATTAGGCAACCAATAACTGCTCCAATCTCTATGTTAGAAGTCATTACCTAGAAGGGAAAACAACTAGTCTATCCCTACACTGTCTCTAAAGTGACATCCCTACTTAGCATTTCCCCAGGCAAGAGAGTAAATGGTGTCAGAAGTGAAGACTTCCATAGAAGTACACTCACTTTGCTTAAATCAGTAGCCAAAGCTATAGAGTTCATTCTAAGAAGCTCCTTCTAGCTTTCCATCTAATCCTCGACTGCTCAATCCTCCGGGCACTGTCCCTAATTCAAAATCACAAAATAGTAGAACACGCCCTCGTCACACCTCCTCGGCCAGGTCTTCCTTCTGTAATTTTCCATCGAAACTCTTACTTCATCCAAAGACCGTTGGAGTGACCTTGGGTCCCAGGCACCTTCTCCTCTGAAAGTATCATATCTGCATTCCAGTGTACTCCCATGGTTGCTTCTCTTACCATCCTAACTCCTAAAACAAAGGGTTAGTCTTCCTAACGAGCTAGGTGTCCTTGCACCTGCAACAGAAACATGGCAACGAGAAACTTTCCTCTCTCTGAGATCTGCTGACTTTTCTAGAACCCAGAGCCTTTCCAAGGGAAACAATTTTCGGCCTACAATATTCGGTTAACATACGAACAAATAGGCCTTTCTCTTAAACGTATATCCGATCAGGCCTTTACACATTTAAACACACATTTCTACAATCACATTATAAGCATTGATTTCATTACTCTCCATACAAGAATAAGCAAGACTACACGTGCAACGTTTAATATGATGCACGTTTAAACCTAATGCATCACATTATACGTGAGCTAATTCATTATGCATCATCTAAAATATGCTTTCGATTAAACACTACAATGATCTTCATATTTGACATGATTCCATTTCTATTCGCACTATTATATGCTACTTTAGCACTACATTTCTAATACCACAGATTAATATATTTCCTCTAAATATATGGGTGCAGACTACCTGTGATTATGATGCACCCCTACGAGTTCAGAATAACATGGCGCTGTATCATATCCGTCAAATAGTCATGCTATAAATGAAGCTGTACAACATATCTCGCTGCATGTATAAATATTAAAAACACCTCCGATTTATTTTTCTTGCACAAGGGATGTTGGAAAGTGAAATCAGTGAAAAGTGTCTAACTTCTCAAACTAAGTATCTGAGAGTATACAACCTCACATGGGTGCAGTGTTATAACTGCTGGGAATTCACCAAAGTCTTTAGAAATGAGTTGGGCCGCAGTGAGAGGTATTTCCGCTTGCGCAATTGTACGTTATATGAGTGCGACTGGTGAAATGTCATTGCTTTTGAGTATTGGCACAATATATTATGGACGTGTTTTTTTTCTCCACAAAGAACATTTTACCCTCTTAACCCCCCCCTTAATTTACACCCAAAGTAATATTGGGGGGTAACCCTCTCCTTTCAAACCCTACCAAAGGAGAACTCCAGCCTTTGCCAGGAGAATTCGACCATTTTCAAGGTGAAATTGGTTCGGAGACAAGTTTGAGAATACCTGTTGTGTTGGTGACCCCTTAGGGATGTTGTATGGGAAACTGACCACATATATTGGGGTGACTCAGAATCACAGGTACGGACCGCCCTTGAATGCAGCATACTTGGTAGTCAGCGCAGGCGGTCTATCCCTAAAGCACGCCTGGCCGCTCCCAATATTTATTAACTATGACCCACGTGGTCACGGGGTCATACCATGACCTTACATAATATGGGGAGATAACATAAATCGCCCTGTTAAACAGACTATGACCAGGGCCAGACTGGCCACACCAGGCACCGGGGTGGAACAGCCATTATAACGCGTTTTTTACCACGCGCAGCCTTTACATCGCATGCGTTACAACGCATGCGATGTTACAACGCATGCGATGCTACAACGCAATGCCATTACAACGCAAGTCTTTACATCGACTTGATCTAGATGTAACAAAAGCGTTCCTTGACACTAGCAACTCCCCCTCCAATTGAACATGTTAGTCTGTCTTCCACACCAAATCACTTTGTGAATCGGGCTGCAATTGATTTGCCCAGAATCACACAATTTTATCAAGTTGGAAACATGGCATTCCAATCCAGTTCTGAAGCCTGCAGTTTAGCCACTATACCACATACCTCCTTCACCCACCTTCTGCAAGCAATGACTAATGCTAATACAGCCTTCAACAGTCAGTCTACCAACTGAAAACCCTCTCAAAAGACACAGAATACAGCCAACAAAGGCCCGATTCTGATGTGGTTTGGAAAGCTTCCCAACCGAATGGCTTTGGCAATGGTTTCCAACCGAATCGGATCCGGAGAGTCCAACCGATCAAATATGATGCATCTGGATGCTTCCAGATACGATTTGGTTGGACTCCGATTGATTTCAATGGGAGCCTTTGTTCGGACGGAATGTATAGGCTCCCCCTGGTGCCTGCCAAACTGTGCATGGCTGGTAAGAGAAGACCCATGGGTACCCCCACTGGCCTGTTTGGGAGGGCTCCAGGTGCAGGAGGGCCCATTAAGCGCCCCCAAAATCTGATTCTGACTGCCGATTCGAGTCGGACAGCACAATTCGGAAAGGCAGTCCAAATCCAGTATCGTACTTGGTCATTTGGAAACACGGCCCGTAGAGACGTACAATTCTGCTCCATATGGCTTGGTCATTCCAAATGCTGTTGGGTTTGGATTGGGATATTCATAACTCGCATCATTCTCAGTTGGTTGGAAACCTTTCCGAGTCAGTTGGAAAGACACATTCCCGATCCAATTTGGATGGAGCAAATGCCGCTAGGAGGCCTTCCTAACCACATCAGAATCAGGCCCAAAATCTGAATCTGGGGCAAGTAATCCTAATTCTTGTTCTGTAAAGCACAGCGCAATTCCTGATATTTTCCCAAAGAACACTCTGGAGTTCTACCGCTTGTTTTACTAGAGATGTCATTATCACAGTTTCATGGCATTGCAAACCATATCTGCAGCAAGTTATATTTAACTGGTACATTTTTAGGTCTGCTGTTAAAATGTTATATAGAACTTACATCTAGGGTCTTTTAGAAAGTCCACTTCCTCCATTGGTCTGTTGTTGTGTCATTCATATATTTCTTCCTTTCAATACAGCATACAGCATGGGGCAGTGGATCAGCCTGCTTCCCCAATTGGATAACTACACTGTGAGTGACGGCATTCCACTATTTCACTAGCTGGACATCCACACACAAAGGTGCCGATTCCGATCCGTTAAAAATATTCCCCGTACGAATCGTATCCGGATTTTTTTCCGTACGAATCGTACAAGTCCCGTACAAACTGGCAAGTACGATTCGTATGTGAAAAAGTCCATACGAATCGCATTGGGTAAATTCCCCGACACGTCCTCGGGTCGGGAAAAGTGTCCGACACGTCCCCGGACACTTTCATGTACGAATCGGAAAACTGAAGTCCGAGCGCGCAAGTACGATCCGTCCTGTGCGTCCGAATGTACAACTGTATGGAAAAAAGACAGTTCGGAGCGAACTTTTATAGCAACCATGGAGACTTTTAAACATGTGCCCGCAAACGCGCCGAACACCCTCCCAGCCGCCCCTATGTATGCGCCGTACCCCCAGCCCCCCGCGGATGGACACGCCGTACCCCCAGCCTCCCCGGATGGACGCGCCGTACCCCAAGCCCCCCCGTATGTACGGAGCGTACCCCCACCCCACCTGTGTATGTACGGAGCGTACCCCCACCCCCGTATGTACGGAGCATACCCCCACCCCACCCGTGTATGTACAGAGCGTACCCCCAACCCCGTATGTACGGAGCATACCCCCACCCCCGTATGTACGGAGCGTACCCCCACCCCCGTATGTACGGAGCGTACCCCCACCCCCGTATGTACGGAGCGTACCCCCACCCGTGTATGTACGGAGCGTACCCCCACCCCACCCGTGTATGTACGGAGCGTACCCCTACCCCACCTTAATTTACACCCAAAGTAATATTGGGGGGTAACCCTCTCCTTTCAAACCCTACCAAAGGAGAACTCCAGCCTTTGCCAGGAGAATTCGACCATTTTCAAGGTGAAATTGGTTCGGAGACAAGTTTGAGAATACCTGTTGTGTTGGTGACCCCTTAGGGATGTTGTATGGGAAAGTGACCACATATATTGGGGTGACTCAGAATCACAGGTACGGACCGCCCTTGAATGCAGCATACTTGGTAGTCAGCGCAGGCGGTCTATCCCTAAAGCACGCCTGGCCGCTCCCAATATTTATTAACTATGACCCACGTGGTCACGGGGTCATACCATGACCTTACATAATATGGGGAGATAACATAAATCGCCCTGTTAAACAGACTATGACCAGGGCCAGACTGGCCACACCAGGCACCGGGGTGGAACAGCCATTATAACGCGTTTTTTACCACGCGCAGCCTTTACATCGCATGCGTTACAACGCATGCGATGTTACAACGCATGCGATGCTACAACGCAATGCCATTACAACGCAAGTCTTTACATCGACTTGATCTAGATGTAACAAAAGCGTGCCTTGACACTAGCAACTCCCCCTCCAATTGAACATGTTAGTCTGTCTTCCACACCAAATCACTTTGTGAATCGGGCTGCAATTGATTTGCCCAGAATCACACAATTTTATCAAGTTGGAAACATGGCATTCCAATCCAGTTCTGAAGCCTGCAGTTTAGCCACTATACCACATACCTCCTTCACCCACCTTCTGCAAGCAATGACTAATGCTAATACAGCCTTCAACAGTCAGTCTACCAACTGAAAACCCTCTCAAAAGACACAGAATACAGCCAACAAAGGCCCGATTCTGATGTGGTTTGGAAAGCTTCCCAACCGAATGGCTTTGGCAATGGTTTCCAACCGAATCGGATCCGGAGAGTCCAACCGATCAAATATGATGCATCTGGATGCTTCCAGATACGATTTGGTTGGACTCCGATTGATTTCAATGGGAGCCTTTGTTCGGACGGAATGTATAGGCTCCCCCTGGTGCCTGCCAAACTGTGCATGGCTGGTAAGAGAAGACCCATGGGTACCCCCACTGGCCTGTTTGGGAGGGCTCCAGGTGCAGGAGGGCCCATTAAGCGCCCCCAAAATCTGATTCTGACTGCCGATTCGAGTCGGACAGCACAATTCGGAAAGGCAGTCCAAATCCAGTATCGTACTTGGTCATTTGGAAACACGGCCCGTAGAGACGTACAATTCTGCTCCATATGGCTTGGTCATTCCAAATGCTGTTGGGTTTGGATTGGGATATTCATAACTCGCATCATTCTCAGTTGGTTGGAAACCTTTCCGAGTCAGTTGGAAAGACACATTCCCGATCCAATTTGGATGGAGCAAATGCCGCTAGGAGGCCTTCCTAACCACATCAGAATCAGGCCCAAAATCTGAATCTGGGGCAAGTAATCCTAATTCTTGTTCTGTAAAGCACAGCGCAATTCCTGATATTTTCCCAAAGAACACTCTGGAGTTCTACCGCTTGTTTTACTAGAGATGTCATTATCACAGTTTCATGGCATTGCAAACCATATCTGCAGCAAGTTATATTTAACTGGTACATTTTTAGGTCTGCTGTTAAAATGTTATATAGAACTTACATCTAGGGTCTTTTAGAAAGTCCACTTCCTCCATTGGTCTGTTGTTGTGTCATTCATATATTTCTTCCTTTCACTACAGCATACAGCATGGGGCAGTGGATCAGCCTGCTTCCCCAATTGGATAACTACACTGTGAGTGACGGCATTCCACTATTTCACTAGCTGGACATCCACACACAAAGGTGCCGATTCCGATCCGTTAAAAATATTCCCCGTACGAATCGTATCCGGATTTTTTTCCGTACGAATCGTACAAGTCCCGTACAAACTGGCAAGTACGATTCGTATGTGAAAAAGTCCATACGAATCGCATTGGGTAAATTCCCCGACACGTCCTCGGGTCGGGAAAAGTGTCCGACACGTCCCCGGACACTTTCATGTACGAATCGGAAAACTGAAGTCCGAGCGCGCAAGTACGATCCGTCCTGTGCGTCCGAATGTACAACTGTATGGAAAAAAGACAGTTCGGAGCGAACTTTTATAGCAACCATGGAGACGTTTAAACATGTGCCCGCAAACGCGCCGAACACCCTCCCAGCCGCCCCTATGTATGCGCCGTACCCCCAGCCCCCCGCGGATGGACACGCCGTACCCCCAGCCTCCCCGGCTGGACGCGCCGTACCCCAAGCCCCCCCGTATGTACGGAGCGTACCCCCACCCCACCTGTGTATGTACGGAGCGTACCCCCACCCCCGTATGTACGGAGCATACCCCCACCCCACCCGTGTATGTACAGAGCGTACCCCCAAACCCGTATGTACGGAGCATACCCCCACCCCCGTATGTACGGAGCGTACCCCCACCCCCGTATGTACGGAGCATACCCCCACCCCCGTATGTACGGAGCGTACCCCCACCCCCGTATGTACGGAGCGTACCCCCACCCGTGTATGTACGGAGCGTACCCCCACCCCACCCGTGTATGTACGGAGCGTACCCCCACCCCACCTTAATTTACACCCAAAGTAATATTGGGGGGTAACCCTCTCCTTTCAAACCCTACCAAAGGAGAACTCCAGCCTTTGCCAGGAGAATTCGACCATTTTCAAGGTGAAATTGGTTCGGAGACAAGTTTGAGAATACCTGTTGTGTTGGTGACCCCTTAGGGATGTTGTATGGGAAACTGACCACATATATTGGGGTGACTCAGAATCACAGGTACGGACCGCCCTTGAATGCAGCATACTTGGTAGTCAGCGCAGGCGGTCTATCCCTAAAGCACGCCTGGCCGCTCCCAATATTTATTAACTATGACCCACGTGGTCACGGGGTCATACCATGACCTTACATAATATGGGGAGATAACATAAATCGCCCTGTTAAACAGACTATGACCAGGGCCAGACTGGCCACACCAGGCACCGGGGTGGAACAGCCATTATAACGCGTTTTTTACCACGCGCAGCCTTTACATCGCATGCGTTACAACGCATGCGATGTTACAACGCATGCGATGCTACAACGCAATGCCATTACAACGCAAGTCTTTACATCGACTTGATCTAGATGTAACAAAAGCGTGCCTTGACACTAGCAACTCCCCCTCCAATTGAACATGTTAGTCTGTCTTCCACACCAAATCACTTTGTGAATCGGGCTGCAATTGATTTGCCCAGAATCACACAATTTTATCAAGTTGGAAACATGGCATTCCAATCCAGTTCTGAAGCCTGCAGTTTAGCCACTATACCACATACCTCCTTCACCCACCTTCTGCAAGCAATGACTAATGCTAATACAGCCTTCAACAGTCAGTCTACCAACTGAAAACCCTCTCAAAAGACACAGAATACAGCCAACAAAGGCCCGATTCTGATGTGGTTTGGAAAGCTTCCCAACCGAATGGCTTTGGCAATGGTTTCCAACCGAATCGGATCCGGAGAGTCCAACCGATCAAATATGATGCATCTGGATGCTTCCAGATACGATTTGGTTGGACTCCGATTGATTTCAATGGGAGCCTTTGTTCGGACGGAATGTATAGGCTCCCCCTGGTGCCTGCCAAACTGTGCATGGCTGGTAAGAGAAGACCCATGGGTACCCCCACTGGCCTGTTTGGGAGGGCTCCAGGTGCAGGAGGGCCCATTAAGCGCCCCCAAAATCTGATTCTGACTGCCGATTCGAGTCGGACAGCACAATTCGGAAAGGCAGTCCAAATCCAGTATCGTACTTGGTCATTTGGAAACACGGCCCGTAGAGACGTACAATTCTGCTCCATATGGCTTGGTCATTCCAAATGCTGTTGGGTTTGGATTGGGATATTCATAACTCGCATCATTCTCAGTTGGTTGGAAACCTTTCCGAGTCAGTTGGAAAGACACATTCCCGATCCAATTTGGATGGAGCAAATGCCACTAGGAGGCCTTCCTAACCACATCAGAATCAGGCCCAAAATCTGAATCTGGGGCAAGTAATCCTAATTCTTGTTCTGTAAAGCACAGCGCAATTCCTGATATTTTCCCAAAGAACACTCTGGAGTTCTACCGCTTGTTTTACTAGAGATGTCATTATCACAGTTTCATGGCATTGCAAACCATATCTGCAGCAAGTTATATTTAACTGGTACATTTTTAGGTCTGCTGTTAAAATGTTATATAGAACTTACATCTAGGGTCTTTTAGAAAGTCCACTTCCTCCATTGGTCTGTTGTTGTGTCATTCATATATTTCTTCCTTTCACTACAGCATACAGCATGGGGCAGTGGATCAGCCTGCTTCCCCAATTGGATAACTACACTGTGAGTGACGGCATTCCACTATTTCACTAGCTGGACATCCACACACAAAGGTGCCGATTCCGATCCGTTAAAAATATTCCCCGTACGAATCGTATCCGGATTTTTTTCCGTACGAATCGTACAAGTCCCGTACAAACTGGCAAGTACGATTCGTATGTGAAAAAGTCCATACGAATCGCATTGGGTAAATTCCCCGACACGTCCTCGGGTCGGGAAAAGTGTCCGACACGTCCCCGGACACTTTCATGTACGAATCGGAAAACTGAAGTCCGAGCGCGCAAGTACGATCCGTCCTGTGCGTCCGAATGTACAACTGTATGGAAAAAAGACAGTTCGGAGCGAACTTTTATAGCAACCATGGAGACGTTTAAACATGTGCCCGCAAACGCGCCGAACACCCTCCCAGCCGCCCCTATGTATGCGCCGTACCCCCAGCCCCCCGCGGATGGACACGCCGTACCCCCAGCCTCCCCGGATGGACGCGCCGTACCCCAAGCCCCCCCGTATGTACGGAGCGTACCCCCACCCCACCTGTGTATGTACGGAGCGTACCCCCACCCCCGTATGTACGGAGCATACCCCCACCCCACCCGTGTATGTACAGAGCGTACCCCCAACCCCGTATGTACGGAGCATACCCCCACCCCCGTATGTACGGAGCGTACCCCCACCCCCGTATGTACGGAGCGTACCCCCACCCCCGTATGTACGGAGCGTACCCCCACCCCCGTATGTACGGAGCGTACCCCCACCCGTGTATGTACGGAGCGTACCCCCACCCCACCCGTGTATGTACGGAGCGTACCCCCACCCCACCTGTGTATGTACAGAGCGTACCCCCACCCCACCCGTGTATGTACAGAGCGTACCCCCACCCCACCCCACCCGTGTATGTACGGAGCATACCCCCACCCCCGTATGTACGGAGCGTACCCCCACCCCACCCGTGTATGTACAGAGCATACCCCCACCCCCGTATGTACGGAGCGTACCCCCACCCCCGTATGCACGTACATACGGGGGTGGGGGTACGCTCTGTACATACACGGGTGGGGTGGGGGTATGCTCCGTACATACGGGGGGCTTGGGGTACGGCACGTCCATCTGGGGGGGGCTGGGGGGTACGGCGCGTCCATCCGGGGGGGGGCTGGGGGTACGGCGCGTACATACGGGGGGCTGGAGGGGTGTTTGGCACATACCGGGCCCCCTTTTCCTCCAGCTTCGCGGCGTACTTAGCTTTTCCAGCACTTTTTGGGTGCCATAAAAATATTGCTGTCGGTACGAATCGTACTTGCTGGTACGTAAAAAGCTGCCTAACTCCGTACGAATGTCGCGTATATGCTGTCCCGGATCACATTCGTATGTATTTTTCAGTCGGTCGGTGTTTTTTCCGATTCGTACGGAAATGGTGTTTCCGTACGAATCGTACTTGCATGTTTGTACGGTCTTTTTCCCGGGTACGAGAAAACGCTCCGTCCGACGATTCGTACAGGGTTTTTCCAGGATCGGAATCGGCACCAAAGTAGTTCACGTCAGTGCCAGGAACAACTATCACCTTTTATGCTTTTTGAAACTGAAAATATTTTTGCTTTTAGACAATGTTTATTTTTTATGTTGGTGGGGGCCACACAAATCCCTCGAAATAGAGTCCTGCAGTGATTCAGCAAGACATGGCTCCAAAAACATCTTATGCTTTCCACCCTGCAGCCTGCAGCCCCAATCTTGGTGCGCAGAGATGTGATGCAGGAGGTCAGTCCGCCATTGTGGAAGACTAGGGCCGACTCCGACAGCACAAATGAGGCAAAGTGCGTCAGCAGTAAAGCTTCAATCGCCTGCATATTTATGGCAGAGAAACATTAAATGGGCCTACCGCAAAGAAACCTTGTGTATCTTTAAACCGTCCACAATGTGATTTTGTTTTCTGTACACCCCCAGTGTTGACAGAGGCTTGCAGTGAAAAGGTGGATATAGCAGCATTTTAATTCTGGAAGCCAATTAAAGAAACTGTGGAAGATTAAAAAAAGAAAGTCTCTTCTACACAATGCATATTAATGAGCAGGTTTCCGGGCATGAGGCTCAAACTGTGGACATTCAATAGAAGCTAGAAGAATTTGAGAAGAGACGGCAATGTAATAACGTATGAATTCTGAGGATCCCAGAGGGTGTAGAAGGCAGTGATACACAAGCTTTCATCATGCAGACATTTAAGCAAGCTTTCACTGAATTAAATAATTGGGACTGGTAGTATCAATACTAAATGCACATCACTTCCCTATTAAGATCAGCCAACATAGCAAAGAGCAACTACAAAGACCAAGAGCAATCTTGGTATATTTTGGCAACTTTCTCCTGCAGCGGCAAATTTTTGAAAAAGCCTGCCCAGAGACCAAAATCAAAATTGATGACTTTCTTTTCTTTCCTGAACCGGACTCAGGCCACCTTAATGTATAAAGACTAAAGATCCTTTGGCAATTGATAAATTCATTTCAAGTAAAGAACTGCCAGCCATTTTTGTTGGCTCGAGTACAGTAGACAGTTATAAAAGATGCCTGCCTCCATATATTTATTTCACTCACTAAGTTGATGAAAACAATGGATACACAAGAGAAAGGAGCAGAAAAGTTTGTCAGCAATATAGTTTACACGAAAAAGGAGTTGGAATTTGCAGCGGGCCTGCAGTACATGTCCTAAGCCTGCTAATTCCCTCATTCAGGATGTTTTCCTCCCCAGTGGTGGGCCCTCTCAGATTAGGCCCAGGAATTCTGGGAAGAGCAGGGAGAGCAAGGGGGTCGGCATTGAATGGGATGGGAGGGTGCTTTGGGGGTTAGGAATAGGGAAATTGTAGATGGAAAAGGTGAAGGTTTTTCCAAAAGAAAAAGTTCAACATTGAATTCAACGAAAGTCACAATACTGAAGACATGCCAGTTATGCGATTAAAGATAATGGCAAAATCTGGATAACTTTGCAAAATGACAGAGGACTCAATGAGAGAAAAAAAGGGAAGAATTGTTTTTATAACTAGAATATTTTAAAACTGATATGATTTGTTTTGAAGAGATACATTTGGCATATCAAAATATAAAGCACTGAACAACATAGGTCATGAAGTTATAGTAAGTACCACACTACATGCTTCAGTTGGGTGGTCACAATATTAAAGAAACAGGGTCTGTTTAACTGCAGAAGGAAAAAATTCAATAGTATGGGTAGATGGGTTATTGCAGAAGTCTCTTATGCAACCATTCAATTTCCCATCTGTCGGATATAAATCTCGGGATCATCCCCATTAGGATCATATAAATATTTGAGGCAGGACCTGGCACAGTGTCATTCACACATTAAGGGGTTGATTTGCAAAGGACTTCCGAACTTGTGGTGGAGGTCCTTGCAGTCGTGGCCTGCACTCATGGCGGGGGCCCCTTGCAATGGATAACTGCAGTACAGAGGTCCCGTCACGACTGCGGGCCTCCGCCACAAGTGCCTAGGCCCTTTGTGAATCGGGTCAATAGTGTGTGAGTATTTCAATTTTAATAATCAGAAATTAATTTCATTACATGGTTATAAAGGTAATAATTTAAAAGTGATGAGGCAATTTATTCACTAATGCAGACACATGATTTATGTGACGCATGGATTAGCTTGCAACCCATAGTTCCAGAATATAGGTTTTTGTTTTCACATCCACACAAGAAATATTCTAGAATCAGCAATTTTTTTAACATTCTCTAATATACTTACAAGATCTACAAATATATAAATACCTGAAAAGTATATCAGATCATAATCTGATTATATTATAATTTACTGATAGATAACGTATTAGAGAACCTAGAAGATGGGCATTTGAAAAGGCCCTATAGATAGCATAGTAGAGAACCTAGAAGATGAGCATTTGAAAAGGCCCTACTTAAGGATACAGGTTATATTAGGCTTCTGGAGCAATGGATCCCAGCTTTCTTTCAAACCAATATTGGTTCTGCAGAATTGAATATTGAGTGGAACACATTTAAAGCTGCTGCTTGGGAATCAAAAAACAAAAAGTACTAAGAATATGGTTGGAATAGTGTTATTAATATTTAGCCAAAACTAGAAACCAAATATACGTATGCCATCCTAAGTGAGAATGGCATGGAGACACAAATACACGATCAGAGCTCTGTAAATAAGGTGGAAATACAGAAATACTATAATATGGAACAAGCGTGAAAGTATACAATTAATAAAATCCAAAGTATAGTGACTCAATTAGCAAAGGACTTACCTCGAGAACACAAAAAAGGTGTATAGAAATAATACATAAGTCATTTATAACAAAGAAAGAAACCTGACCCAAGATCCGGTTGATATTATACAAATATTTCAAAGGTTTTATAATGAACAGTATAGGGAAAAATTGCAACCCAGTCAGGATACCATAAAACATTATCTGTTGGACTTTGATTCATTTGGCCTCACAGCTGACGATGAAGAAATGTTTGATGCAGAAACTACTTCATGGGAATTTAAAAAGTCAATCAGTAGTCTCCTACGGGAAAAGGCCAGGGGACTGGATGGCATTCCTTTAGAATCTTATCAGGCTCTCTTCCCAACCATACTAAGCACATTCCTTCCTTTTAAGAGAGAAGCTTAGCTGAGCCAATATGTTCCATAGTCATGGGTCCAAACTAATATTATCTTTGCAAAGGAATATAAAGATCCAGCCTGCCCGGGATCATATCGACCTATGTCACTAATAAATAGTGCCTCCAGGGTTATGGCCTGCCAAATTAGCGAGATCATTGCCAAGGCTGTGCAATCCATGTAAGTGTACAACCAATCACATTAACGGGGCAATCGCTTTAATTGACATCACAGACTGTAAAAGGTCACGCTTACCAATTATCCTTCTATACACTGAAAAGGTGTTTGATTGGTTCACACTGGCATATCTGTGGAAGATAATGGAGGTTACAAGAAATGAGCAACAATTTATCAAATCATTAACAGTATTATACAAGGTCCCTGTGGCCAAATTTACAAATCATGGGAGAACAATCAGAAAATATAATAGTTTTCCCTGCTCACCTTATTATTTGACATATATCTAGATCCCTTCTACAAAAAATGATTTGATAATCAGTGAATACCAGCAGTATTTCTAATGGCCATTCAACTAAGTTTTTAACATACGCAGCTGACATTGCTAAAATGACAACATCCCCAAGTATAGCAATAGAAACTGAGAGGCAAATAAATTTGGTTTGCTATCAGGGTATCTTATGAATAAAATTAAACACAGATTTTAGTTAACCATTACATTAACTAAAAGATCCATGGAAAGTTAATAACATTGTGTATTTGAATGAATGAATGAATGAATGAATGAACTCCGATTTCTAAAGCGCACGTAGCTGCCCTGAGGCGTCCAAGCGCTGAGCATACCAACTGAGGTTTGGGTTAGGAGGAGGCAGATTCAGCTCTACAGTTATGTAGTGAACAGGAGCGTTTTCAGCTGTTTGCGGAAGGAGAGAATATCAGGATTGGATCTAAGATACTGGGGTAGAGCGTTCCACCTCTTAGCTACATTGTAAGAGAAGGAGCGGCCTCCGGACCTTGATTTCTTTATTGGCGGCACAATGGCTAGATTCGCAGTGGTGGAGCGCAACTGTCTTGTGGGGGTATAGGGTGTGATGAGGGGGAGATTGATTGCCGGTCCTAAGGACCAGAAAGTCTAGTGAGCAATGCAGAGTGATTTGAAGTTTACTCTTTCCTTTACAGGGAGCCAGTGCAGTGTCCTCAGTCCGGGTTTTGCTGACGATCTGCGGGGGATTTGTAAGAGTGTTCTGGCTGCGCAGTTCTGTATTATTTGCAGCTTGCGCAGGGTGGAGTCCGGAGCTCCAAGATACAAGGCATTACCATAGTCCAGCCGCGATTGAATCAGGCCCAGAACCACGGTTTTCCTTGCTTCAAAGGGGAGAAGAGGCAAGATCTTCCTGATAATTCTCAGGATGCCGAAGCAGGTGGCAGATAGTTTTGTTGCCTGTTGATTGAAAGACAGGGACCTGTCAAGCCAGACACCCAAGCTTTTGATGGCGTCTTTGGGAACAGGGGCAGGGCCTAAGCTGGGAGGCCAGAGAGTGCCTATGGTGGATGGTACGTTGTGACCCAGGAGCATGAGCTCAGTCTTGTCTTCATTGAGTTTGAGACAAGACTTGGTCATCCAGCTCTTGACCATCTCCATACAGCCAGCGAGGTCTACATTAGCTGAGGGTCCACCTGCCCGTGCCAGAGAGATCACCAACTGGGTATCGTCCGCGTAGGTAACGATCTTAATACCATACGGACGGACGATCCCAGCCAGTGGCCTCATATAGACGTTAAATAACGTCGGGCTTAGCGATGATCCCTGCGGGACTCCACACCTTAGAGGCTTGCTAGAGGAGGTGACATTACCTTCATAGACCTGGAAAGATCTGTCACTCAGGTAAGACCTGAACCACTCCAGAGCTTTGTCATATATTCCGATGTCCAGGAGGCGCTGCAGGAGGATACCGTGGTTCACGGTATCAAATGCCGCGCTCAGATCGAGGAGGATGATAGCCACCAAACCTCCCCGATCTAAGATTCTCCTGGACTCCTCTGTGACTGCCAACAGTGCCGTCTCAGTCCCGTGCCTTGGGCGGAAACCAGTCTGGGAGGGATCGAGCAGATGGTGTTGCTCGAGAAAGGTTGTTAATATGCTGTTTATGTGTTTCTCCAAGATTTTGGCTGCCCAAGGCAACAAGGAGATCGGGCGGAAGTTGTTGAGATTTTTGGTGTCAATGTTAGGTTTTTTGACCAGAGCCCTTACCATGGCCTGCTTCCACTTTACTGGTACTGTGCTAGTAGAGATCGAGGTATTGAGTACTCTAAGCAGTGTGGGAAGAATGGTTTGACTGGCGGAGACTAGGACATGTGGGGGTGCTGGGTCTCTCGGAGAGCCTGACTTCACCTGGCACATGAGAGAGGTGAGGAGATCCGTATGTAACTGGGGGAATTCCGCTAGCACCGGAGGGTGATTGGATGTGTGTACTTGAGGGGGACATGGAGCTGCTTTAGTCAGAGCGGTCTGTCCTGTGGATGGAAAGGAAGAGTAGATAAGGTTGATTTTCTGGGAAAAAAAGTTGGCCAGCTCTTCGCAACGGAGCTGAGGATTCTCAGTTATGGGAGGGGGTGTGGGGAGGGTGGTGAGGCTTTTTACTATTTTATAGATCTCTTTCGAGCTGGAACTGGCCTCTGCGATCTGGTTTGAATAGTATAAAGATTGCGCGCTTTTTATGTCTTTTTTGTATGTCCTGATGGCGTCTCTATAGATAGTTTTTTCTGCTTCCGCATATTCCAGTCGCCATTTGCGTTCCTGTCTCTTACAAGAGCGCTTTTTCTCCCGTAGTTCAGTGGAATACCAAGGAGCTGAGATTCTGGATCTTTTGGGGGTTAAAGTGCCAATGGGTATCGACAAGAGTGCAGCTTTGAAATATGAACAATTTATATAAAAAATAAAAAATATTTGAAAAGGTGGAATAACTTTCATCGTACACTAATTGGAGAATGCAGTATTGTAAGGATGGTAATTCTACCTAAAATTGTATATGTTTTTATACAATACCACTCGGTTTACATTCCAAATGGTTTCAAAAATGTATTAGATATGTACTAGCTTCATATAGGAATATAGTTGACCCCAATGAGCTTATAAATAGCATGGACTTACTCATATTAGAGGCAGTAAGGCACTCACTAATTTTCAGTATTATTTTTGTTTTGTCATGACATACGATATACTTTTTTAAATTATAGTTTACACTTCGACAATACATCAGCCAAGTAACCTACCCTCAATTTAAGAACTGAGTTTGGGTAGTACAGCTAAGAATATTTAATCAACTTCACTGAGCCAAGCTATTTAAAGAAGGTTTCTTTTAAAGTTGCTAGAAATGTTATCAAGTTATGCAAGTATGAATAGGGTACAGAAGCATCAATTAGACCTCTCTCAAATAGAAGACATAAATAGATTACAGGTTGTCTAAAAAAACCCGGACTCGCTTGGTGACCAATGATCCCTCCCCTTGCTGAAGAAATTACATTGGCTACGCATACGTAAAAGGATTAATTTCAAAATATGCTGTATGGCCTATAAAGCCGTATATAGATTAGGCCCTAGTTATCTCAATGACAAATTTGTTAACTATGTGCCCCTTAGACCCCTCAGGTCAGGAGACAAAGCCCTGATTTTAGTCCCACTCTTTAAAAAGTCTCGTCAAGGTGGTAAGGCCCACGCCTATGGAAAGATCTCCCCATTTGCCTGTGACAATATACAGACTACCTGGCCTTCAGAAAATTGTTGAAGACTTCGCTCTTCTAATCCGGTCTCCTCGGTTCGCTTATGCGGTCCTAGCGCTGAGATACCCTTATGGGGTGATTCGTGCTCTTTATAAGTGAAATAAACAAATAAATAAATGTTGAAACTGGATTTAAAATATTAAGCACGGTTTTGACAACGAGCCTCTATCAGCACTTACCTGTCTTGATCCATAAAGACGAGAATGGGTTCATACCAACCTGCAGTACCTCGGGCAATCTCAGACGATTGTATAGAATTTTAAATGAGGCAAACGTACCGTTAGTCCCTTAGCGATGGGAGCGTCAGTCACCCTTGAAAAGACGTTTGATATAAGTTGGGTTCACTGACAAAATATCGATGTAAAAAATATAGATGTAAAGAATATTGATGAAAAATGATAGAATGCAAAAATATCGACACCCTATACTTAAACAGGTAAGTACAAAAATATCGAGAAAAAATATCGATGTAACAAATATAGTTGCACAAAATAATGATTTTTATATATCTATAAAATAAAAAATATTAAATATGTTAAATAATAAAATTGATATAAAAACATAAGTAGATTTAGGTGCCGATTCCGATTCGGGAAAAGTATTTCCCATACGAATCGTATCCGTATTTTTTTACGTACGAGTCGTACAAGTCCCGTACAAACGGGCAAATACGATTCGTATGTGAAAAATACATACGAATCGCATCGGGAAAATTCCCCGACACGTCCTCGTATGGCAAAAAGTCCCCGACACGTCCCCGTACATTTTTACATACAATTCGTAAAAATGAAGTCCGAGCGCGCAGGTACGATCCGTCCTGTCCTTACGAATATACAACCGCATGTAAAATGGCCCGTATGGAGCAAACGCTGAACCACACATGTACACGGCTAAACTTGTACCCGTGTACGAGTCGCACAGCCCCCCCTCCCCTGCATATGTCCGCACCGTACCCCCCATGTCCACACTGTAACCCAGCCCCCTACGTGTATGCGCTGTACCCCCAGCCCCCCGTATGTACGCACCATACCCCTAGCCCCCGTATGTACGCACCGTACCCCCAGCCCCCGTATGTATGCACCGTACACCCAGCCCCCCGTATGTACGCACCGTACCCCCAGCCCCCCGTATGTACGCACCGTACCCCCAGCACGTAGCGCTGGGGGTACGGTGCGTACATTCAGGGGGCTGGGGGTATGCGCTGGGGGTACGGAGTGTACATAGGGGGGGCTGGGGGTATGTGCTGGGGGAACGGTGCGTACATACGGGGGTACGGCACGTACCTAGCCCCCTTTTCCTCGTGCATCGCGGCATACTTGGCTTTTCCGGCACTTTTTGGCTCCCGTAAAAATATAGCCGTGAGGAGTGCTGTGGGTACGAATCGTACTTGCTGGTCCGTAAAACGCTGCCGTGCGGACGTCGCGGACGCGCTGTCCAGGTTCGGAATTGTATGTATTTTTTAGCCGCACGGTGCTTTTTACGATTCGTACGGTATGGTATTTCTGTACGAATCGTACTTGCTGGTTTGTACGGTGGAATTCCCGGGTACGAGTCGTACGGAGAAAACGCTCCGTACGACGATTCGTACCCGGGTTTTACAGGATCGGAATCGGCACCTTAGTTGTTACTTAATATTAAGTCATTAATCGGAAATTGAATATGGAAATTGTGTAATTAATAATAGGTGTGGGTTGTGGGGTTAATAGGGGTAAAGGGTGGTAAGTAATTTATGTTTAATTAATTAATAATTAGTTGATCATTAATATCAATTTATTAATTGATATTTAGGGTATTTGTTGATATTTTTTGTGTGTGGGTTATATTTCTATAGGGGTAGAGGTTGGGGAGTTTATTAAATCTACTTACTTTATAATTAGTTGTTAAATACTATTAGTTTTTTAATTGAAAATAAGTTTTAATTGTGTAATTAAGTTTTTTACAGTTTAATTTTAGCTGTGCGTTGTGGGGTGTATAGGGGTAAAGTGTGAGAAGTTAATGTTTATGAATTTTAATTTGTTTTTTAATTAATAATATATCTTTAATTGGTAATTAATTATGTTAATGATATAAGTACTGATTTATAATTTAGATGTGGTTTAAGAATTGTGTGGTATTATAGGGTAGGAATTAAAAAAGTAAATTTATGTAATAATTAATGTTTTTGTTTATAAATAATTTCTAATTCATAATATATATTTGTTTTAAAAGTATCTTTTATTTTATTAAAAATAATATTTGTAGGTATTTGTCATATGTTTGTAACTTTATAATACTTTTTTGAATATTAAAAATATTTGTATTTTAATTTTTAACAAATTTATTATATTTTTATTTATTTTGTTTTTAAAAAATATTTTTGTTTTTGTTAATAATTTGTTTGTTTTTAATTTTGAACTGACTGTAATGAGAATATTAATTGTTACCCCTCCACAATCCAACACTTTTCATACTGTTGCACGCATTGGAGTTGGAATAGTAGATTTTATCCCGCCACTATCCAACACTTTCCCGTTGCTCTCATTGGAGTGGGAATAGTAATTTTTACCCCTCCCCTATCCAACACTTTCCCTACTGTTACAATTATTGGAGTGGGAATAGTGATTTTTACCCCTCCGCAATCCAACACTTTCCCTACTCTTGCACTGATTGGAGTGGGAATATTACATTTCATCATGCCACTATCCAACAATTTTCACACTGTTGCACTCACTGGAGTAAGAATAGTAATTTGTACCCCTTCGCTATCCAACACTTTCCCTACTGTTACACTCACTGGAGTGGAAATAGTAATTTTTAGCTCTCCGCTATCCAACACTTTCCCTACTTTTGCACCCACTGGAGTGGGAATATTCAATTTTACCCCTTCGCTATCCAACACTTTCCCTACTATTCCACTCACTGGAGTGGGAATAGTAATTTTTACCCCTCTGCTATCAAACACTTTCTCTACTGTTACACTTACTGTAGAGGGAATAGTAATTTTTACCCCTCTGCTATCAAACACTTTCTTTACTACTGCACTCACTGGAGTGGGAAAGTCATTTTTACCCCTCCGCTATCCAACACTTTCCCTACTGTTGCACTGACTGGAGTGGGAATTTAAGGTTAAAGATTTTTAACTAGTTTAATTTTTTAAGTTATAATATAATGTTTTTTTTATTAGATTTTATGTTATTGATATATCTGTAGAATCCAGCAGTATTAATAGTAGCAGCTATGAATCTGACGATGGGGTAGGACGGAAGACACCCCAAATATCGACTAATCTTGCACTTAAATACTATTAATTGCTGATGAATCTCATCTAGGCTTTGTCAAATGGGTTTTTATTCGGTTTCTATGGCTCGTTTTTTTATCTGTTTTTTCTGGATTTTAGCAGGCTATGGGTGAGAATATTGCCGATTTTTTAGCCTTGACATTTTATCTTTATGGAAAAAACTTTTTATAGTGATTTTACCATATATATTTTTTTTAGATCATTAGCTGCTATATGTTATCTTGTATTTTTATGAAATTGAGGAATTTTGCGGTAGTATTCTCATTTTACTTGATTTTATCTAAGGCTTTAGATTTTGTCAAGTTGGCGAGGTTCTTGCCGGCTGATTCCATGCATTTTTTAGATGATCATCATATGAAATACAATTTAGAACTCAAAAGATTGTAGAAGAGTTTAAAATTGTGGATCTTTAGTCTTCAACAAGATATGCTGTTTGAGTACTGAATTATGACTATATTATTCAATTTTATTATTTTTTCAAAAAGCAAAAATGTATTATTTCTCTTTTTTATTAGATTCAATGATATATCAAAAAAAAACTTCAAAATGAATTAAGATCTAATGTAAGAAAAGAAGAATTGGAGGGGCATTTCTGCATTTATGCTGCTATATATTGTTATTATATTTATATTGTTTTGGTGGATGTTTATTTATGCACGCGCACTTTGTTTATATTTTGGCACATATTGATGTATTGATTAATTGAAGTTTCAAAGTGTCAGGTCTTCTATATCAAAACGGCAAATTATTGAGAGCAAATTGATGAATGGGAAATTGAAGCTTATTTAAATTTAAGATGAGCATAGGGCTATTTATGAACAATTTCTCATTAGATTATGATTAAGAATGTAGGATCTAATAATTCTCTAATATTGCAGAAAAAATATTAAGGAGCACTATGCCATTATTTTTCTGTTTACGAATTAGAATGAAAAGGAAAAAAACATGAAAAAAACATGTATCAGATTAATTATTGTATTTCAATTCTTTTTGTATCGAGCTGTTGGCCTTTCATATTGACATGCACTGTGTCTTTAAATCAATCACAAATTGAATACATCATGTGATTATGTGCTTTTGTTTGGTTCCACTATATATTGACACTGATAGGTTCAGCGCGTCATGTGATCAAGACTGCCAGTGGGCAGTCGAAACGCGTCATGCTGGGCACTTGCTTTGTTTAGAATTTTGCACAGAAACTTTTTTATCTGCAACAATAAAAGAAAAAGAACTTTTTCCATATTGTGGTCCGTACCTGTTTTTACGATCGGAAGTGGGATCGCTTCAGGATTGTGGCTTTCAGCAAATGCATTTGGACTCTGTTTTCATTGCCCTGCGCTGTTTTCCTGCACATTAAAACGAAGATTTACCTACCTGTAAGCTGGCTCTTCTAAGTGGGAAACTTTGGATGTTGGATGTATAACGGCTGATCCCGGTCGGGGAAGAGCCCTGCCACAGAGGTGTGGACCGAGCTGCAGGTATTATGCAAGCAGCACTGAGGGCAGGAAGGTCGTGATGCAGGTCAAAGGGCAGCGCAGAGACTTTGAGACATTTTCCATACCCACTGTGGTGTTTATTTTTAATTAAAACTGACATTGCATTCGAGCAGCTCACTGTAGCGATATTGTGGCACTTCTAAGACCAGCAGGCTCTGGGTGAGCCAACGCCCACTGGGGCAGGTGTTAATCATTTAAAGATGCCGGTGCTCTCTGCAATGTTAAAGGAAGCCTCTGAAGAAATGCTCGTGGAGCATGAAACGCGTCAGGCAGCAAATGCATTTGGACTCTGTTTTCATTGCCCTGCGCTGTTTTCCTGCACATTAAAACGAAGATTTACCTACCTGTAAGCTGGCTCTTCTAAGTGGGAAACTTTGGATGTTGGATATATATATATATATATATATATATATATATATATATCGTCAGCAAAGTGATCCTTCACTTCCACGTGCTCAGTTACGGGTGCTCAGCGTTGGGGCCGGATCCTGGCCCATTATTTTTAATTTTAGAACAAGAGACGCGGCACTCAAAACTTGACTTTTTAGCTTTTAATATAGTCTTTACCACTCAGACCAGGAGTGGGGAATTAGTCTGAAAGAAGAAGTAAAACCGAGATATCCATCCCCCCTCCTAAGGAAGCATGGCAAAAGAGAAGATCGCATACGGGCAAGTCAACTCACTCATTCTGTACTACATGGTGCCAAGGGAGCAGATAATGACAAAAATGATAGCCGGGGTCCGATACAGCGTATTCATGACGATTGAACCTGTCGCCAGGTAGACAAAGTAGAGGGTAATTCGATCAAACTCCTCTCCTGGAATATCGCAGGAGCAAAAGCCATTTTAAATGATACTAGAAAAACAGGCACCTGGGGCATGTATGACATCATAGCCCTCCAGGAAACATGGTTAATGGAGCCAATTGATGTACCAGGTAGATTATGTTTCCATGCTATCGCGACCCGCACTCAGCGCCACGGGCGAGCCAAGGGCGGACTGACAGTATTCATATCCACCGCACTCAAGATCAAGGCCTCTCAATTGCCCATATCATCGGCAGATATGCAAATTATTAAACTAGATGGGACGTCCCATGGCAAAAATGGAACAATCATCCTAATTAATGTATACGCCCACCCGAAAAATGCTTTTAAAAAGGAGCTCTTTAAACGCATCAATAATGTCATCTCTAACCTTCGCCTTGAACAACCAAAATGGGATATAATTTTGACAGGCGATTTCAATGCCAATCTTCTGCATTGCCCGGAAGAAGAGGATCACATTAATATAGCAAATGAGCAGTGGGGCGTAGAACCCCAGGAGATCCCACCTGCAAAGAAGACGGATACAGCTAGTAGGCATTTGATGCGGGACCTTGAGCATATCGGGTTAAGGGTGTTAAATGGAAGATACGTGCAAGATAAACCACCATCTATAACCTACATAGGTCACGGAACAAGTTCAATTTTGGACTACACAATTGTCACACTACCCTTGCTAAGACTGATAAAACAAATTCAAATAATCAGCTCATTAGATAGTGACCATTCAATGCAACATATTGAAATACAACTCTCTCCTTCAAGGTACCAACAAGTACAAACAATGGTAGGCAACGTATCTACAATCAACCTGAAGAGATTGAGGTGGACAAGTACCACCCTACCACAAATAGCGTTGGATGCCAAGAAGGAACTCCAATCCTTAGTCTTAGACAAGGATCTGTGTTCTGAGACTCGGACTGATTACTTAAACAAGTTACCCAGGACAAGTATCAATACTAAAAAGAAGGCTAACTCAACACACAGTGCTGCCTTTTCAAAAGCCACACTTACTTTGAGAAGACGCTTGCGAAATCCACAAGACGAGCACAAGGCCAAAAGGCAAATTCGAGTTCTTGGCAGGAAGCTCGAAGAATAAGGAAACTTTACAAGAAGCTAATCTGGACGGAGAAAAAACATCAAGCCAATGAGTTCTGGACTATACTTTTGTATAACATAAAAAAATCCGACACCAGGGCCTTTTGGCTGCAAGTCAACTCTTTGAGCAGATCAGCACAAGTCCTAAGTATGACTTGCATAACCGAAAGCGCATGGGCCCAACACATAGCCGAGACTTTCTCAATAAGATCAACCTTGCAGTCGCCAGCAGCTACCTTGAGCATAGTGGCTTTGGAAAACATACCTAATGACTGGCCAAACAAGTACAAAATCCAACCGGAAAGTCTAGACCAATCACTGCGGACAAGCGACGAACTACAAATAGCACAAATAATCAGAAGAAGTAGGCAAGACAGCGCGCCAGGACCGAATGGCATCCCGCAGGCAATTTATAAGGAGGACCCACAATATTGGGCTGGAAAATGTAACCTCCTGTTTCGATCTATAAACAACACACGTCAGCTCCCAGAAAGCTGGAGGGGAGCAACTATTAATCCAATTTACAAAGGCGGAGATCGCAAAAACCCGGCCAATTATCGGTTGATAGCTCTCATTGATGCAGAAGCTAAATACTATGCATCCTTAGTACTAGCGGATCTTGCAAAATGGTCTGAAACCAACAAAAAAATCCCGATAAACCAGACAGGGTTCCGCCGCGGAATTGGCACAATGGCAAACATTATGGCCCTGAGCCTAATCGCGGAAAAGAGTTTGCAAAATCACCAAGCACTTTATGTCTGTTTCATAGACTTTAAGGCGGCCTTTGACCGTGTTAGCAGGCACTTACTTTGGTATAAACTGAAGCAGCATGGCCTGCCTGACTCAATCTTAAATCCAATCATTAACCTGCACACCAACACCTGGATGCAGGTAAAGATTGACAACGGCCAGCGGCTAACTCGAAAGATCAGCACCTTTGATGGTCTAAAACAAGGCTGCGTGCTGGCACCCCATCTCTTCAATCTATTTATGGCTGATTTAACATCAAACTTGGATCAGATCAACGCTCATCCACCACGGCTAGGACACCTGCGTGTTACACATCTATCCTATGCCGATGATGTGGTCTTACTCAGCCAGACAAAAATTGGTTTACAACGCCTATTGCAAGAACTGACCAGATATACAAAATCAAACTTATTAGAAATAAACAGTAAGAAGACAAAGATCATGGTTATAACTCGCCGCCATAAAGCGCCACCAGTATTCGTAATAGATAAGAATACATTGGAAGTGGTGGAAAGTTATAAGTATCTGGGGGTACAACTAGACAAGCGCCTAAACTTCGTAACGCATTTGAATGCCATCGAAAAGAAGGGGATTGCCTTGTTACACGCCTTCAGTAATTTAGCAATTAAACTTAAAGGCCCTATGTTCAATCCGCTCCTAAACGTAATGGAAGCAAAGTTACTGCCAACAATATCTTACGGGAGCGTATTAGATCATGGGATGAGTGCACAGCTTATAGAAAAAATACAAACAAAAATCTACAAGCGTGTATTTGGTTTGCCAATTAATGCATCACCTGCACAAGTGCGACTCAAATTTGGTCGGCAATCACAAGTTCTGCTAAAAAAATACGAGACTGTCAAATTTTGGTACGATGTCTGGATGAACCAGGAAACAGAGATTTATCGAGCCATGTGGGAAGCAATTCATAATAGTCCTAATTCCCAGTATGCCAAATTTTTAAAAACCTCTTTAGAAACAACAGAATTGGCCCCACTTTGGGAAACCAGGCTTCCGGTATCACTGTTCAAACAAACAGCAAAGAAGGCGGCCAGCAGGCATTCGTTAATTAACGACAAGTCATCCCTGAGTCATCGTGAACATGCTTGGATGACAATACAATCATATAAAAAGCTGGTTCCGGCAGCATATCTACAACTTGCCTTCTCAGCATATAACAAATCAAGATATCTCACATTGAGGCTGGGTAACTTACCAACAAACTTTGATCAACCAAAATGGCGGATGCAAGAAATGAAAGGGTGCGAATTGTGTGGAGCAAGAAAACAGGACTTAATTCATTTGATCTGCATCTGTCCCGCAATGAATTTGGAACGTCGAAGCAGACTAAAGGCGAAGTTCAATGAAATCGGAGTACGTACCTGCCGGTCCGCTATTATACAAATACTGTGTTCTGTGGACCCTCAACTAATTTGCAGAGTAGTCCAATTCATAACTAATTTTGAGAAAAAGAGAGGAACCCTGGTAAAGTCCTAATCTCCATCATGAAGTTGCACTTTAAACACGAACATTCTCCCTGTCCCAGATACAACAATCTTTAAGCATGAGAATAATTTTTATAAATTTTATGACTCATTACCTGTTCATTTTCTGTATAATGTCCATCTTTTTGTAATGGTTTTAATTAACTGTACAATAAAGCATCCATATTCCACTCAGACCAACGCGTTTCAGCCTATTTTATGCATAATATTGTCCATATAATCGTCAAATGGACAATATTATGCATAAAATACCCATTATGCTAAAAAACAACATGCTCAATATTGTGGAAACATGTGGCAAATATTTAAATATGTAATAGTTATTGTTGTTATTGTTTATTATTTCTATAATCATAAATATGTACTACAATTCCCATAATGCCACATTCAGGCAAAGATGGGATAAATAGTAGAAACAAATGATGACTCACTTACTGTGAAAAAAGCCAAGAGTAGGCTGAAACGCGTTGGTTTGAGTGGTAAAGACTATATTAAAAGCTAAAAAGTCAAGTTTTGAGTGCCGCGTCTCTTGTTCTAGAAAAAAAAAACCTATATATATATATCTATAAATATATATATATATATATATATATATTCACTGAAAAAAACATAGGTTTCACACACGTTATAGTTAGAAATTAGCATTTAAAAAACCTTGCAAATTCACTTAAAAAACCATAGGTTTCACACATGTTATAGTTAGCTGGACATTTCACTCGTAAAAAACCAATGAAATTCCCCCGTTATAGTTAGTAAAGGGAACTATAACTCACGCGACCGCAATCCAGTGCTGATGACGTCAGATATTACATCACTGTATTTAGACACTTATTTACCCATTTTTCCTTCCTTTAACCTTTAGCTATACATATTTAATAAATATTTATTTTACAGAAAGACACATATGTCATCAGTGATGTAATATCTGACGTCATCAGCACTGAATTGCGGTCGCGTGAGTTATAGTTCCTTTACTAACTATAACGGGGGAATTTCATTGGTTTTTAACGAGTGAAATGTCCAGCTAACTATAACATGTGTGAAACCTATGGTTTTTTAAGTGAATTTGCAAGGTTTTTTAAATGCTAATTCCTAACTATAATGTGTGTGAAACCTATGGTTTTTTCAGTGAATTTCAAAGGTTTTTTAAATGCTAATATATATATATTTTAAAAATGGTTTTTTTCATAGTGCGCGCACCGTGCGCGCAAGGTGAACGCACCTCGCGATTTTTTCGAAAAAAAAAATTAAACATTTTTTCACCCTTTAGGGACCCCCTAACAAAGGCTAGGGGGTCAGGAACGCTGTACCCTGCCCTCTTTTGACGTTCTTATATGTGTTTTCTCTTTTTTTTAGGGTTTTTCGGCGTGCGCGCACAGTGCTCGCACCCCTTCGGGGTTCTACTGTGATCCCCTGACAAAGGCTAGGGGGTCAGGAACTCCCTACCCTGCCTCCGGTTCATGTTCTCCACCTTTGTTTTTCACTGCCTCAGACTGCGAGAGACAAAATGGCGGCCGACACTTCCTGATTTCGACCGATTCAAATGTTTACTAACATCTAACAACCAATCAGAATTGCGCTCGCGCACGGCACCGTGCGCGCACGGTGCGCGCGTATAGATATTTATATTCTTTTAAATGCTATTTTCTCAGAAAATACTGAACAGATTTACACCAGACCTGAAAAAGGCACTTCCTTGACCCTATGGCTGCCTCTCTGCCAAATTTCACGTAATTCTGTTCAGCCGTTCGGGCTGTACCTTCGACTAAAGGTCCTATGGAAAAATGCATGGGGAAAACGCGTTTTGGGACCCCCCCTTTTTCTCGGCCCTCGCTTGACGAATCACCCCGAGACTTTCAGGGTAGGAGCTGAACGGAGCACCCCATTTGTTTGAAAATTTCGCGAGGATTCGTCAACCGGCGCCAAAGTTATTCAAAATAGAATTTTGAGATTTCCTATGGAAACTCGGTCCTAACTATCTACTGGCGACCGCCAGTAGATAATATACATACACACATATATATATATATATATATATATATATATATATATATATATATATATTCACTGAAAAAACCATAGGTTTCACACACGTTATAGTTAGAAATTAGCATTTAAAAGACCTTGCAAATTCACTTAAAAAACCATAGGTTTCACACATGTTATAGTTAGCTGGACATTTTACTCGTGAAAAACCATTGAAATTCCCCCGTTATAGTTAGTGCAGACAACTATAACTCACGCGACCGCAATCCTCTGCTGATGACGTCAGATATTACAGCACTGTGTTTAGACACTTATTTACCCATGTCTTCATCCATTAATCTTTAGCTATACATATATTACAAATATTTATTTTTCAGAAAGACACATATGTCATCAGTGATGTAATATCTGACGTCATCAGCAGAGGATTGCGGTTGCGTGAGTTATAGTTGTCTGCACTAACTATAACGGGGGAATTTCAATGGTTTTTCACGAGTAAAATGTCCAGCTAACTATAACATGTGTGAAACCTATGGTTTTTTTAAGTGAATTTGCAAGGTTTTTTAAATGCTAATTCCTAACTATAACGTGTGTGAAACCTATGGTTTTTTCAGTGAATTTGTACGGTTTTTTAAATGCTAAGTTATGTTTTTTTTTGTTTTTTTTTTAAGGTTTTTGACCGTGCGCGTACCGTCCTTCTGGGACCCCCTAACAAAGACTAGGGGGTCAGGAACTGTCCACCATGCCCCCTTTTCACGTTCTCCACCTTTGTTTTTCACCCCCTCAGACTGCGAGAGACAAAATGGTGGCCGACACTTCCTGGTTTCGACCGATTCGAATGTTTACTAAGTTCTAACAACCAATCAGAATCGCGCTCGCGCACTGCAGCGTGCGCGTACGGTAAGTTTTACCGTACGTGCACGGTGCACGCTTATAGATATATATATTGATTTAAATGCTATTTTCTCAGGAAATACTGAACAGATTTACACCAGACCTGCAAAAGGCACATCCCTGACCTGAGGACTACCTCTCTGCCAAATTTCAAGTAATTCTGTTCAGCCGTTCGGGCTGTAGCTTGGACTAAAGGTCCTATGGAAAAATGCATGGGGAAAACGCGTTTTGGGACCCCCCTTTTTCTCAGCCCCCGCTTGACAAATCCCCCCGAGACTTTCAGGGAAGGAGCGGAGCGGAGCGCCCCACCTATTTTGAAAATTTCGCGAGGATTCGTCAATCGGCGCCAAAGTTATTCCAAATAGAATGTTGCGGACTTCCTATGGAAACACGGCCCTAACTATAACTATCTATTGGCGACCGCTAGTAGATAATATATAGCGGCGATGAGATGGAAGGGAACAGGAGTGGCGCTGCGAAGAATACCGATTGGGACACAATGAATTAAGTATTGCTGCATTGTGGGAAACTGAGGCCACCGGTTCCCTGAGAGACACACCCCTGAAAAGAAAATGTCACCAATCAGAGTTGACATGAGCCGCACCAATAAGGGAAGACACTGTTGCTTTTAAAAGAAACCCCAAGCTGTGTTTGAAACATGGATTTATTTGTACTGATGAAGGCCGATGCCGAAATGCATTTACATTTAATAAATCTTACTTGAATTCCCGCGAGTGCCCCGAAGATTCGTATCGTAGTTGTTGTGCAACAATGACGGACTCACCCCCCGTCCGGAGGCACCCGCTGTGAGTTCGATGGCGTGGGTGAAGCGAGTAATTGATATATATATATATATATATATATATATATATATATACCAAAAGAACAATAAGAGCCCAACTCCGACTTGCTTTCAAATTGGACATTTATTCGTCTGCGCCGCAGCATTACCCAGTGGTCAGGATACAAAACCATTCACCTGTGATCAAGGCGGCAAAACGCTGAAACGCGTAAGGATGTGAAGAGTGGTTGTAATGCTGCGGCGCAGACGAATAAATGTCCAACTTGAAAGCAAGTCGGAGTTGAACTCTTATTGTTCTTTTGGCAAATACCACATACAGGATTCTCCATTCCTGCTTAAAGAGCTCGCCCTGCAGGGTTGGAGACCCCCGGTAAAATGGAGTCTCTTCAAAAACATATATATATTTGTAACTTTTATAGAATTTTAAAATGATATAATAAATTTAAAATGAATCGTTTATTAATTGTTTTAAAGTATATATATATATATATATATATATATATATATATATATATATTTATTATTACGAATGTCTGTTCAACTTTTTTAATTACGTTTATTTGTTATATTTGTTAAAATGTATATTAAGGTGCCGATTCCGATCCTGTAAAGCCCGGGTACGAATCGTCGTACGGAGCGTTTTCTCCATACGACTCGTACCCGGGAATTCCACCGTACAAACCAGTAAGTACGATTCGTACAGAAATACCATTTCCGTACGAATCATAAAAAACACAGTGCGTCTAAAAAATACATACAATTCCGATCCTGGACAGCGCGTACGCGACGTCCACACGGAGTCAGGCAGCGTTTTACGGACCAGCAAGTACGATTCGTACCCACAGCACTGCGCACGGCTATATTTTTACGGGAGCCAAAAATTGCCGGAAAAGCCAAGTACGCCGCGATGCACGAGGAAAAGGGGGCCCGGTATGCGCTGTACCCTCCCGTATGTACGCACCGTACCCCCAGCGCATACCCCCAGCCCCCCCGTATGTACGCACCGTACCCCCAGCGCATACCCCCAGCCCCCCGTATGTATGCACCGTACCCCCAGCCCCCCGGGGCGTACATACGGGGGGCTGGGGGTACGGCACGTACACGTAGGGGGCTGGGGTACAGTGTGGACATGGGGTGTACGGTGCGGACATATGCGGGGGGGAGGGGGGGCTGTGCGACTCATACGCGGGCACAAGTTTAGCCGTGTACATGTGTGGTTCAGCGTTCGCTCCGTACGGGCCATTTTACATGCGGTTGTATATTCGTAAGGACGGGACAGATCGTACTTGCGCGCTCGGACTTCATTTTTACGAATTGTACGTAAAAATGTACGGAGACGTGTCAGGGACTTTTCGCCATACGAGGACGTGTCTGGGAATTTTCCTACATGCGATTCGTATGTATTTTTCACATACGAATCGTACTTGCCCGTTTGTACGGGACTTTTACGACTCGTACGTAAAAAAATACGGATATGATTCGTACTGGAAATACTTTTACCGGATCGGAATCGGCACCTATATTTTTGCAAATGATATTAATGACTTCTATATTGCTGAAAACAATATTTCTTACCTTAAATTTGATGTTCTTGACCACTTTTTTCTTCCTGTTGATATTTCTGTCACAATATTTCGAACTCGATATGTGTGTAAGTCGACATTCCATCTCGATATTCACTCTGAATACCAATAAGATGCAAACATCTTGAAGCGGTTATGAATTGAATGGGATTGGGGATGTGCTGGATTAAATAGATTGGTGGACTAAACGCTGAACCATGTCTAGGGTTAAGATAGTAGAGTTTAGCTCCTGCATATCCCATGAAGCAGGGCAAAGTTGTTCCATTTCTCCCACGGTTTTTGCCATTGCTATTGAACCACTGGTAGCGCTGCCGTGAGTTGAGAAGGGGTCTAGTGGTACCACACTATGGTATGGGGTACGTACCATATCCCTTTATGCAGACTATTTATTTCTTTGTGTACGTAATTGTGCAGGGGATTTATCACAGACTATGGGGGTCATTAGCATGGGGGACGGACTTTGTCCGCCCGCCATACCCCCAGAAAATGGGATCGCCCACAATGCATGCGGTGGTCCCGCACATCCCATGAGGATGCGCCCACCACACTGGCGGGCGCATCCCGCATTTCTAACATTGCGGCGGGCGGTGCTAAAAGCACCGCCCGCCGCAATGCCAGAAATGCAAGTTGTGCATTTGATAGTACAACATGACAGGCACTGCGCGGTGCCTGCCATGTTGTACTGTCAAATGCAGGGGGGTACCATTGGTACCCCCCATGTGCACCCCCCAGAATCCCTGGGGGCCCGCTACGGGCCCCCAGTGTTGAGAACCACATGCCTTTCTGTGGCGGTGTTGCCGCCACGGAAAGGCATGTCCCCGCATGTATTCTAATATGGATGGCGGTGTCTACCAGACACCGCCACCATATTAAGAGCTTTTCCGCCAGGTCGACTCATCGACCGGGCGGAAAACCAGCGGACAGTCTTTCCGTCCGCCGGGGCCCCCCCCCACCATGGTAATGTGGCAGGGGAAATTTGCATGCGGGCGGAGGAATATGTTGTGCGGGTCGCCACCGCCATGCGGGCGGTGACGATCCGCCCGACATACTAATGGGCCCCTATGTGTCTCCTGAGGGAATTTGGGAAAGTATCTGGGCTTAAAACAAACAACACTAAGGCATATATATATTCCCTGTTAACCCAGCTGGACAAAAGTCAGGCTTGGGTTAGATTGAGATGTGGTGAGGCCTTCATACCTTCTAATATTTGGGTGTAAATATGTACCATCGCCCGATGGATTTGAGGGATGGTAACTTGGCAGTTGCAAGGAGAACATTGAAGGAAACGGTGGCATATTGGTGCTATCTCTGCTTGCAGATTATGGCAAGGAAAGACCTCACTTAGATGGTGGTCCTGCAGAGGCTGCAGCATTTTTTCATTAACTGTCCAGTCTGGGTATCTGCCAAAGGGTTTAGGCCGATTGACACACTGATTTGAGAGATGATTTGGGATAGAGAGAGACAGAGGGCAGGATTAGAAACGATTAAATGCACAAAAATAGATGATGGCCTAAGTGTTCCTGATTAAGAGCTATCCTATCAGGCGGCTGAACTGCAATGTTTGGTGCATTGGTTAGCTGGGGAGAACATTGAGGAACTGTGGAAGTTGGGAAGGAGCCTAATCAGGGAGCCTGGACTGCTCTCTTGATGCGGAAGTCCACTAAAACCTCAGAACATGTTATTACTTTCTGCAGCACTGAGATGTGGGAAAAAGTGTGTCTTGAAAACCTCTGAACACCCACTACATGCTCCGAGATTGCCCTTCATTGCCTAGCACATGGGAAACTGTTCACATGCTACACTGCACAATAGTTAACACATTGGAAGGAGATGGTAATCCTCAAAGTGGCTTAGTGTTATATCAGTGGGAAATGTATCCCCAAGGAAATATTTACAGGTAGTAGTGCCAAAGCTTTATTAACTCTGTCAATCTCTCAGACATTTTTATAAGGAACTCCAGATACATTGGTCATGTGCAGTAACACTAAACTTTTCTAATTTGCAGCTAAGAAACTTTTCAACGCAAACTTCATGCCATAATTTCCCGACAATCGATACACAATCGCTTTTCCATAGAAAGCCATTGCCCCCTCTTTCCTTCATTCCCAGGAGAGCACTGCAGCCTACATGTGACTTGGTACATACCCCAGGACACTGCTGAAAATCACACAACCATTGCAGCCCTTCAGAATCTGCTGGCACTAAACAAACATCTATGTGGTCTTCTCTGTCAGTATTAGTTTGCCTCAGTACCTAAGCCCCCTGAGTAAGTTTGCTACTTTCAATCACTGCTGAGCTTGGCAATCTGAGGACAAGAAAAAACAGTCTGAACTGATGCAAAAACACTGATTAAACAGAACAAAGCCAGCAGTCTAAAACATCCAGCTTCCAGCAAAAGCTGGATCTCCAATCATTGTTTCTTCAGTTTCTTAGGAGGAAGTTTCAACAGAGATGTTTCTGTGTCCATTTCAAATCCCAACATTTTCAAATCTTTCCAGAGCTTAATGCTCCTTATTTATTATGAACCCTGAGCTTACTAACAAATGAATCACTGTAGCCAAGGGTTGTTTCAGTTTCTTGTACACATAGGACAATACAAGTAATGTAAGTGGGAGGGCCTTCCTGATAATACATATGATACATATAAATCAGACCTAATTGTATTGTAATGAGGGACCTTTTAGATTGTGTATATGTAAGGCTCAGGGCCTAGGGAAAGGTTATGATTACTAACAGAGTGTGCGAGATCCCCATATTACAATTATTATATATAAGTAAAGGGCTTGAGATGAGTTGCACAAATACAATTACAGAAATGCAGCAGAGAGGAATCTTCCATTCTGCTCTCCCGCAAGCTAAGCGTAAATGATTAGCACTGCAAGGCCATCAGCTTTATGAGAAAAATACACGGCTTAGCATAAATAGTTATGGACATTACTAATCGTAGAGCCAATATAATAACCATGAGTCTTTTAACATATGTTTATTGGCATAAGGTAAGGATTAGACTTATTTATTACAACTACTAAGCATGTGTGATGTAAAATACAATGGGGCATATTTACAATACCTGGCGCATCCCTGCATATCAGCAGGGATGCGCCAGTTATTGTGCGCCACAGCTCCGCCACCAGGGATGCGCCGCATTTACAATGCGGCGCACCATGGGGCAAAAACGGCACAGATGCGTGACGTATCTGTGCCGTAAAAGTGGCGCATTGCTGGAGTTGCGTCGCAAGCGCGACGCAGCTCCAGCAATGCTCTGGGGGGCCCTATCTTGCTAATGCTGCGTCAATCCTTACGCCTGCTTCAGGGTTTTGACGCAGCATGGGCCTAAAAGTGACTGAGTGAATTCTTGTAGATTTCACTCAGCCACTTTTAGGAGGCGTTCCTGCGCTGGAACGCCCCCCCGCGCAGGAACGCCTACATGTGGCGCAGGGCTTTACAACGTGATGCATCTCCCAGATGCGTCACGTTGCAAGTACCCCGCACCATGGCGCAGGATTTGCGCCGCCGCTGCGTCACAAAAGTGACGCAACAGCGGCGTAAATGAGGCGCAAGGGGCTTGTAAATCTGCCCCCTTGTGTTTTCCTCATGTTCATATTCTTCCATATAGTGACCGCTGAGTTTATTTGAATAACCATCATTATGATAAAATGTACATACTGATTCTACACAATAAAGAAGCTTTTATTATAAAATGCCAATATCTGTGTGTGCCCACTATCTCCAAGGTGAGGGTTCATGTGTCTACAAATAACCCCCACAAATAAGAATTTCTCTAGCTGGGTTGTTTAACTCAAAACACTCTGAATGTGGATGAACCGAACTCTTCATACAGTAGAGTGAGAGACACTTATCTGTTCTCCCTTTCCCCCAAGGGGGTGTGATGCGTATTACCTCTTGGGCTAAGGAGATCTGACAGGGTGTGCTCTATCAATGCAACCCCAAAAAGAGATGTTCACGACAGATGGATATTGCCCAAATACACTATCAAATAAAGAAGCCCCTGTCTAAGGTAAGCTGCCACTGGCTGAAGATCTTTTGTAGAGAACCCCATGAGGCTGAATGAAAAGTGAAATAACGTGTCTGTCCTCTGAGTGGCAGATCATTGCTGGAACTCTGTTGCAACAAGCATTGAGGTCGGTAAACAACCTTTACAACGCAACTTTTACAACGCACTACCATTACAACAAAACTTTTACAACGCAAGTGGATTTACAACGCATGCCATTACAACGCAAGTCTTTACATCGACTTGCGCTAGATGGCGTGCTAACATTACAAATAGTGTAGTTTACTATCCCAACACCTTCCCGACTGTTAAGTGGACTGGAGTTGGAATAGTAAATTACAATTTTCTAATGTCAGCACGCCATCTAGCGCAAGTCGATGTAAAGACTTACGTTGTAATAGCATAGCGTTGTAACTCCACTTGCGTTGTAAAAGTTTTGTTGTAACAGCACGCGTTGTAACAGCACGCGTTGTAACGTCATACATCCATTAAGGTCTGACTAGTCCAACCAGCATTGTGCCACTTTGCTTCCTTCCATCATTCACACTCTGCTGAAAGATTGTGAGTTACTGGAATGCATTGCTCCCAAGCTACATGAACACTTGTGGGGCAGTAATAGCTTTGTTCGGAAATGTGTTGCTGAGTACCTGATTTTAATGCCCTGCAGCACTGTGTAGCACTTGCTGTTTGATCTGAAATTCTCTTGTAGGCATGGGCCTCTCTGTGCCTGGGGGACTAACGTAAAGTCTAACTCACAGGCTTCTCTGCCCCTCCCATTCTCCTCTCCTTTGCCCTCCCTGATCGCAGTTAGTCGTGTCTTCCAGAGCATCTAGGCCAGGAGTGCAGAGAAAGCACAGAGAGCTTAACTGTAACTTCCATTGGTAATTCCCCAGTCGGGCCTAGAAAGGGCCTATGGCCCTGAACCGTTGTCCTTTTTCCTCTCCCCTGCTCTTGTACCTCTACCTTCCAGCCTCCCATATATTCATAATGCACCTCTTGTAGATTTGGCTGAAACCTCTGCTTGGTGGAAGTCTAGCTTACCTGCCTCAGGGACCTATGTAACCATTATCAAGGCATGCACATTAGCAGCATCTGGGTTTCCTCTTTGACTGTCCTGTTGGGCTTTCAATGTTTTCGGCCAGTACGCACCCATCTTATTTTGGAGCCTGAAGCAAAACCCCAGTTTAGATTCTGAGGCACCTACAGCTCCAACGTTAGAGACGTTACGCAATCGATGATGGGGTACTCCAGGGCTAAACGCTAACCTAAGAAGCCAAAACAGTGTAGTCGCTGATTTGTGTCTTTGTTACCCATGTATTGTTATATTACTAATTATATTCTGTTCCCTTCAGGCCTGAACAGATGTGGCCTCTTTTCTTAATCCTTAGATTACATATACGTGGGGCAAATATTCCCTTCAGAAAAGATCTGCCTCTAAAACCCCAAAGGCCCTCACACAAACTATATGGTGTCTGTTAACCTCCTAAGGCTTAACATAATCTATACCTTGGTTGACCTCGTTGCCCCACTACTGTGGTGTATGTCGAGCCTGGATTGACCTCACTGGCTCAATACATTGGGGTATATTTAGTTTTTGAAGCAGTGCCATAACATTAGCCCCGCAGCCCCTGTGCTCTAGGGGGTCCCTTCCAGCACTGTGCACAGGTGGTGGGCCCCTAGCCTGAGAGCTCCTGACTGGCTTATGCCACTGTTCTGAAGGCTACCACGTAATTTGCACCTGGGTCGATCTCACAGACAGTGGGCCTGTAAGATCGACCTAGGTACGGGGCCTCCTGTGGTGCTGGGGGCCCCCGAGCTCCAGGGGGCCCCTTCCGTCACTGTGCACTAGCGTATAGCCCTACTTCTCTCATACCAATTCTGGATGGACTCCTCACAGCATATTCCATCGCTGGTTGGATAGTACCCATTCACATGGGTCTTCTGCCTTTGGTTTGATCCCACAGGCTGCATACCATAGATGGTTGAATAACGCCCATTCATATGGGATGCTCCTTCGCTGCTCCTGTATAGACCTTCAGGACACATAATAATGCTCATTATATAGTGCACTGCTCTGTCGCAATGCTCATTTACATAGACTGCTGCTCTGAAGTTCTCGTGTAGGCTCCCAGACAATATACTTTGGCTGGTTCTTTAACACCATTCACAGGAATTGTTCCTCTGTTGCTCCTGGATAGACGTCAGCAAGCGCGGCTGTAGGTGCAGCTTACCGTCAAGTATGGTTCAAGGGCAAGGAAGTAGCCCCTCAAGATCGTACGTGCATAGGGGGGTTTCAGTGATTATAAGGTGGGAAGTCATTACAGAATGTGGGTGCTGACTGTATTCATGCTCCACAGGCGTTTGGCGCTTGTTGTGTGGCAGATCATCAGCAGTGAACCACGTTTTGCAATGGGCCACGAACTCTCATGAGACGGTGGCCATCTTGCATCTTCAGGTATAATTTCTCTCACTGTGCACCACGTCCTCTCCAGGCAGTTCTGCTACAATGTTGCTGCAGCTGGATCTTGCTATATGGATGTTGGTTTTCGAGTGAAGACTTCTAATTACTAAAGGATATTGGTTTACATTTTGGTTTACTTAGAAGTACCTTCAAGTGATATGAAAACATAATTTGCACTATTCCTTGTGCACTTGTTTGAACTCTAAAGACCGGGGTCTTGATAAGAGTGCCCATAATGGAACAGGGCAGAGTCTAAGAGGATATTTCCTGTATCCTGTATTGCAATAATAATGCACTTCGGGCCTGATTACGAGTCGCTCGTAATAGTGCAACCCATGCGTAAACTCCTGTTTACACATGGGTAAGATTAACGCATCCGATAATTATGAAATGATGAGACAGGGAGTGGTGTCTTGTGTTTCTGTTTTCTTCATTACCCCACACCCCTTTTCCCACTTCTACCACTGGCCTTAGTGATCCAATGTATGTGGTAATTGGTGGCGATGGTAGAAGATGTAAAAGAGCTTTGGTTCCATTGGCTCTTGTGCACAAGGTTAGTGCAAACCAGTCAGCAGACCTCAAAGTATGTTCTATGACTGGCTGTGTAATGCTCTTGCGGGGACACCCAGACCATGCCTTATGCCTGGTTGTATATATGCACAATGTCACGGGCTTTTCCATAGCCACCCACGTGTTCGCTCTAGAGTTTATGCTGTCGTCATTTGAAGCATTCACCACCATGCTTTTTCTGTACTCTAAGGGGTTTCAATCATATGATGCACACCACTCTCAAATGGTAGGTATCTGCATGCTTGTATGACCTTGTCAGTTCTCACACATTTCATAAATACTTCCGCTTGAGCGTCTTTATTCTATTAGTGACACAGGTGAAGCTTTCTCTGTCAAACATAAATACTTTCCACATAGACCTCAATGCACTCACACTCTCTACCCATCCATACATATGTTCTAATGCTTAAGTTGATCCTTTATTCCTTTTCACCTAAGATTCATGCCTAGATTCAGCGACAAAAAATTATTAGGAGCACAACTCTAGTGCCGTGGTTTCCAATAAAATACTACTCAGGCAGACCACATCAAAGACACACACTCTTCCAGTCATAGCACTCCCACAAACTAGTGTGCTACCCACCGCAAATGTGCTTTAGTGCCTTGTCATGGATATGAGCCGTTTCTAAATGCAACTCCAATACAATACAATAACCAATCCTCTTCCTGAAGAATGTTTCCCAAACAATGGATTCCCTCCATCTTCAAGTGTCTGTACATCTCGCATTTTTTAATTTCTGCATTTATATAAAAGGACTTCGACCTTTGTCTTTGTTTTCCTCAAGAAAAGGAATACTAATATAATCTTTGTACTGTTCCTAAGCCTCCATACTTGAGCCCTTCTGAAGAACATGCTCCGTGTCTCATCTAAAGGCAACATCGAGAGCTTCCAAAAATACTTCATCAGTGGCTTCTTGAAGTGTTCTGCTATCACAAATCGATCATGGAGCACTTTGAGTTGACTCAAAAAGTGCAAAGCCCACTCGGAGGAAAACACAAGGCAGGCTAACAATATCTCAGTCAGGGGCATGGCTGCCCAACTTTCTCTTGTCACTTTTCCAAATGTGTTGTTATACATTACAGGTTACTGAAGTGTTGCCAGCCAATCAGATTCCCTGTTGCATCAGAAAGGACAACCACTGGTGCCAAGAAGGACTTACCATGCACGCTGAACTCATTCAAATGATTTATACCAGAGCAAGTATAGACACAGGGAGATGGCCAGTGAAGTGTTTGGGTCTAAATTGCAAGCTGTTATGACTGAACCATGTCACATCTTGCTAAGAACGGCATCCAACCTCAGCGTCTTCAAGATGTGAAACGCCAGAAAGAATCCGTAAACAAGAGTTTTGGAAATTTGTGAGGATGAAAACAATGATCACAGGTGTATAAGGGGAAAAGATCTATACAAAAAAGTGTTAATTTGTAAAAGTGGTAGGTAGGACACATTAAGAGTGCCAGAGGAAGAGGAGCTCTGGCAGCGAAGTTGTGTGAAATGCTAGTTTTAGTAGGATTTTTTTAATCAGAGACAGTGAGTGACATCAGGTATGGCATCCGTGTGGACCCTCACTGTCATAGCACGGTAGTACCTGGAAGGGGATTGAGGTTCACCATGGATGTGAGCATGTCAGAGGGTAGAGCAGCCCTGGCTCTCGAATCACACGTGGGAAAGTCACATCTGCTCCCCGTACCTCTTGTGAAAAAAAGTGTTATCGGCTGTCGTTTATCTGCATATTCCCTGGTGGAGGTGAGCTGCACGTGTGACCACAGCGACTGACTGCTTGAGCTACGCATTGCCTATTTCTGCTCACGGCCATTGAACGTCTCCACAGAAATGAACCAGTGGGAAAAAAACAGAGCTGAAACACATTTCTTCAAATCAATGTCTAAATTTGGGACATTTCTGTTCAAGGCCAGTGGAAAATAAAGTTTGTAACCAATGGCCTTGTTAGTGCAGTGGAGATAATGGAGAAAGGCGGCAGAATTGAGCTCTATAAAAAGGGGCGGCTTGAGGAGAACAGCTACCAGTTTGCCTTTTGAGGAGTAAGCATGGCTGCTTCTTTGGTTCTCTTCGGCTTGGCCCTGCTTGGCAGCACATATGGTAGGTTTTGCTTCTGGTGGGTGGACGGAGATGGGTGGGTTCAGTGTGTCCTTGCACTTGTGTTCTGGGGTTTGTCATCTTCTCCATTCCAATATCCCTGCTGCCTCTGACCTTCAAGGAGAATGTTTACACAGTTTCCACCGTTTCTGATCTAGCGCCCCATTGATACAAGGTTGACGCACCCACACTAGCAACAGTGTAGAGACAACCTGGGAATCTATGTGATTCTGGCTGTGGAACAGGGAAAGCTCCTAAAAATAATCCGCACAGCTGAAGAATACTGGGGTCAAGACAGTGACTAGGCCATCATTACAAGTAACAAAGTTATTTTCCATTTCCTGTGCAAGATACAGTTTGCACAGAGATTGGAATCCCAAATTTTGTGGTAATTACCAGATCCCCTTAAATTTTCCCCGGGTAAATTTCTTCAGGTGAAGCCTGTCGACTTTTACTGGGGGGAAATGCCGGGTAAATACTGCTGCATGTGGGTTTTGGTAAGTAGAGGACTACAATCCACATGTTATGCTGCATTTTGAAGGGCAGAATTGATGATAGGATTTTATTGACGCACTTGATAAGTCTGTACCCACATTGTATCATTGATCACTATCACATCCTCCATAGGCCACTCGTAATGAGGGTTTTAGAGGGAGGAATTCATCTTGGTCCATAACAAAGTACAGAGCTTGCATGGGGGGTACAGAAGAAAGGGGACAGAGACCAGCTGGAGTATTGATTGCTGAAGACATGGGCAGAAGTAATGAGCTGCACTGATTATACTGACTCCCGGATAGTCACTCTAAGGTGCACTTAGGGGGAGAGGGGCAGCATTCAGAATGCCATGCGTGTGGCAGAAATAGGGGACAGTATTCTGAACATAGCTAAAGGGCAAAAAGCTAGGAAGTTCAAACGCAAAGCAGAGCTAATGGGAATAACAGGGGACAGTCGGTATTCAGGGCATATGGTGGAGATAAAAGTGCAAGTCAGCTCCAGGGCATGAACTTGAGAAGGGGAGCAGTTTCCTTTACAGAATCTCTATTACATGTCCCCTTTGCCAGCCATGTGTGCAGAGGACAGAGCAAGCATTGCTTGAAGTATCTGGGCATTGCCTAGGGCCGGTATAATATATGTGCATTGACCAGAAGGAATCGATTTCAAAGCTTCCATAGTGAAATCGATCACAGGCACTAAAGCATGCATGCCAACATTTTTCAGCTGTAAAGTGGGAGATTTTGAAATAAAACTGGGGAGAATGTATTTTCCCCATTGGCATGTTGAAGCAGAGGCACTTTCAGGCTTGTTGAAGCAGAGGCACTTTCAGGCGGCAGACGGCTAAAATGAAGCCATTTTTAGCTTTCAAAATCAGGAGTCTCACAGCTGAATGGGATCTGTTGGCATGTATGCCACAGCTATTGGGGGCACTAAAAACCTGGGCAGCACAAATCACATAAGGTGTATATGTAAAGTGCATGCTCGCCCAGAAAGGTATCTTGGCACTGGATAAAAGATGTTTATTGTTACCCAACTCAATGGCATTCATTTTAGCGACCTCAGAAGGATGAAAGGCTGAGTGGCCCCCCGGCAATTTGAACCTGTGACCATGAGATCAAACACAGGCCCCCTACAGTGGACGCATTAGTCAACTAAGCCACCAGACCTAGCTTAAGGGTAGTCACACATTCATAACAGCTAGTCATGAGTACCACGTGATTGATTGCATGTATTATGGCAGTTTGGAGGTATAAACAAGTTTGAATTATTATTAATACTTCACATCGCCTAAAAATGTAACAATTACATTTGCACTGAATAACCGCTGCAAAAAGTGCATTTTGTAACAGTCGCTGTTCCAAATTGCACTGGCACTGGGCGATCAATGTAATCCAGTATAATTGGAGCTAAATTGCTCCCTAATTGATGCAATCTATGTAATCGAGCAGCTAGTATTATTTGTTTAAAAATATTAAGGAGTGGTAAAAATTTGGATTAGTAATAAAATATGTGAAAACTATATTTCACATAAAACGTTGCAAAAGTTATGTCTCTAAAACAAAAGTGAAAACATTTAGCTGTTGATTAAATCATTATTTATGAGTTTTGAAAGTATGGAATTATTAATACAACTTCTTGAAAAGGTCCAGGTGTTTTTAATTAAACGTTCTTAAACCTTTAGACGTTTAGACAGAATTGCATTATTAGTTTAAAAGCTGCAAAATAATTTGAAGGTCGGATTATTCATTTAAAAAGTTATACAATAATTGTTCTCTGTTTAATAAAAGTCCTTTAGAAAATAACATACTGTAGAACGCTGTTATCTACAGAAATCGGGCAAAATCTGAAAAAAGGCCGGTCAAATTCTAACATATCCCTCAGAGCAAGTCCAGCGGACAGGTGAACATTTGATGGTATTCTCCGGACAAAGCGACAGAAGGGAACTTGAATGGGTACAATTTGAAGGGCTCCAATCTTTAAAAATGTTGGGACGCTGCATCTGCAGGACTACGACCTTGCATGGAGGCCGGTTTTCGAATTTTTGGGGGAATTCAAAAAGGTGTTTCCAGAGAGTACATCTGAAACCCTCTGTTAGGTCTCGCCTTTGGGACCTTATAAGTGTTTAACCATGCAACAGTTGCATAACTAAATACTTATAAGGTCCCAAAAGTGAGATCTATTGGCTATGCAAAGCAGCCGTGCGGCCGCGAAAGTGATAGTGACCGCGATCGCGATCACGATCAAACATCAAAGCGGCCGTGCGGCCGCGAAAGTGAAAGTACTCGCGGTAAAGCGCGGGGCGCGCGCCCGCGCACATGCACTGTAGCTATAGGCTGGCCTGGTAGCACTTTTTGGAGCCCTCTCAATATGTCTCGCCAGACCAGCGCATGCGCTGGGTCAGGCGAGACCTAATAACGGAGGAGTCTTTTTAGGTCTCGCCTGACCCAGCGCATGCGCTGGGCTGGCGAGACTTATTGAGAGGGCTCCAAAAAGTGCTACCAGGCCAGCCTATAGCTACAGTGCATGTGCGCGGGCGCGCGGGCCGCGCTTTACCGCGATTACTTTCACTTTCGCGGCCGTATTGATGTTTGATCGTGATCGCGATCACTTTCACTTTCGCGGCCGCTTTGCATAGCCAATAGGTCTCACTTTTGGGACCTTATAAGTATTTAGTTATGCAACTGTTGCATGGCTAAACACTTATAAGGCCCCAAAGGCGAGACCTATTGGCTATGCCAATGCTTGTTTCCATGTGGAGGCATTTCTGCATGTATAATTGTACGTAGAGTGGGGGAATATCTTCATGTGTGTGCAAATGTTTTTCCCTTTGAGTCTCTTATTCCATCTTTCAGTATCTTAAAAAAACACGCATGTCACCCCTGTTCATAGCTACATTAAGAAGGTTCTTCTTGTTTGCAGGCTGTGGAGTTCCCGCCATCCCGCCAAAAGTGAGCAACTACAACAGAATAGTGAATGGTGAGACCGCGGTGCCCGGCTCCTGGCCCTGGCAGGTGTCCCTCCAGGTAATGCACACTTACTGCCCTCTGTGAGTCTCGGCCCATCGCCTGTATTGATACATTCTGGGCGGTACCAATAAGGCTCTGGTGTGTCCTAGCACGTGAGGCGTCGCCTTTCTGAATGCCGTGGGTCTTGCTTGGCTCCTGGAAGTTAGGGTTCGCTGTTTGCAGGGTTATGTTTCTGGGATCACCAATGGTTTGTTCTCCTAGGCCACCAATCTAGGTATGAACCCGCCACCGAGCAGTGGCTGGTTGAACAGTTTGATGTAGGTGTGTTGTGAAGATATTTGAACTTGGAGTGGAAGAGGAGGGCATGCCAGATGAAAAACTATACCTTACATGTAATCCTTTCCTTAACCTGGAACCAGTGCACGGTCCACAAGTAGTCAAGTTCCAGGCAGGCATTCTGCAACGAATTCCAATGGCACCTTTGACATTCGATGAAGATGATCGAATAGAATCATGCCCATGAGCACCAGTGAAACCGATGCTGACACGAAGCATTCCAGGAGCATACTGACACAACATTGGCAGGAGGAGGATCACCGATAGATCCTTCCTGCTGAGGCCTAGATTCCAACCTAGATGGTGAAGAAAGGTTTCTTAATCCCACAGCCATGTCTTAAACTGACTCACAAGAGAGTTACTTGTGTCAGGGGTCTATGAAGTGTCAATGCTGGGACAGGACTGACTTTTAAAGTACTTTGGATGCCCTGGGAAGCCTAAAATAGAATGATATTTGCCATCTGGGCTTATTTTAATGTGATTTCGATTTCACTAAGAAAGGAGTAAGAACTGATACCTAGAAGGTTTTTGGGACACACCTGGATGTGAGTTAGGAACTTCTAAGTGCAGCCACTAGTGTGGCTAGTAGGTCAGTGCTGTCCTTGGTAAGCAGTAAACAGATATGATTGTCAGGGCTGGTAGAGTCATAAGTCTGAGGGAACATTCTTAGAAATGTTCTTAAGGAGATGGAGGGTGGAAAACCAATCTAACAAGAGGGTGTTGTTGAGTTCAACGTCTCTTGCAGTTTGATGTTTTCAAGCATTCAATTTTTTTATGTCATTTAAAAATTGGTTTATGGTTAGATCACAACTACTTTGAGGGCTGGAAAGTAGAGGTGCTGTAAGTGAATTCTACTCCTTTGGCATGGTCTGTAGTGTCGTGGAGGTTGGAGGTTTGTGGTGGTGATTATCTCTAAAAGGCAATAACACCACCTACTACTATCTTAGCACCTGAACCCAGGTTTTTTAAGGTTCCCACTGGCTCGTTAAGCAAATCTTAAAGGCCCATTGCACCACAGACATATCTTTTCCACCTGCTACCTTTTGATAAAAGCTTGCCATTCTTAGCTTTAAAGCTTAAAACTCTTCTTCTTTTACCAGAAACATTGCTGTGTTTACAAGTGAGGGCATGTGCTTACAATATGTAACTCATTCTACTCTGGGTAAGAGACCCAACAAGCATATCTACAACGAGCAAAAGTTGGCATTGCCTGCAATTATCATTATGCAGGCAGTCAACTGCTGTCAAAATACCCGAGGTATCCCATGCTTCTCAGAGGAAGAAAGCTCCACTTGGGTTTCGCGAACCGTAGCAACAATGCAAGATGGTTGGGTCCATTCCATGTAGGTTACTGGTGTAATGTCCCTACAAAGCCGGGTGCTCACTTGTACCCTAATGAGCCTCATATCTCGAGATACTAGTGCCACATCTGGGCACGCCCTTCTCCGTGCTTCTGTTATACCATCTTCCAACAAACACATCTGAGCATCTGCACTGGTTTGGAGTTCCACATACATTTGTAACTGGGTGTAATCATTAACCAAAATCATTATTCACTAAAGCTTGCTTATCCGAGGCACATTTGGAAACATTTCCAGCTCTATCAACCCTCTCGCACAACTTCTGCGTGTGGTAAGAACTGCGCAGCTGTCAGTCTTGACTGGGGGTGAATGTTTGATTCATTCAGTATTCCGTCCATCATTTGTTGTCGCAGCACAAATTTCTCCTTGTGATCATGAAATAGTGGAAATATATCATGTGTAGGCTAGAGGATGTCTGGGTAGGCTTTCTTGGAGAGCAGTAGGATTTCATATGGGTTTCTGGATGTGGATTGGGGAAGCGATAAGGTGGTAGACAGGATGGGATGAGTAAATATGCCTGCTCTCTAAGAGGTGAATATCAGTGGCCTGAAGCCAAGGGTTGAAGTCGAATGATGATCTGGTTGGCTGGTAGAGAATAGCTCTCAAGTGAGTGAGAAAAGCATTAGAAAAAGTTTGGGAGCTGAGGGTGAAAGAGAACGCTTGCGGATGAAGAAGTTGGGAGAAGGAAGTTGATTGTTCCCCGGGGTGTTCCTAGTTGCATCACAGACATCAATAATTAATCTTGTGCTATCTTTAATATCACTCAAAGCCCCTTGAGGGATACCACCCTCACTGCTGATCCCGCTGTGGTGCCCTTTCATGTTGTATGTCTTCAGTGATACACGTCTGAGCCTACTTATGCACTTCCTTTCTCTTGAACGCCCCCCAGGATGGCAGTGGTTTCCATTTCTGTGGTGCATCCCTCATCAGCCAGACTTGGGTCGTCACAGCCGCTCACTGCAATGTGAAGTAAGTGCCTACTGAAGAGACAGTAGGATTATGGGGCGGGGCATTTATGTGAAACAATGTAAATAAGATGGCTATGGCCCCCTGTTATCTCTCATACCGTATTCCAGTTATTTGCATGAAGGGATGATGCTATTTTTAATGCACCTAAAGCTATCATAGCAAACCTTTCCAGAAATAATAGAGAAATGTGGATATTAAGTAATATACTCGAAGTCACACAATATATAAAATCATTAAAATAATCTGGCTGCAGCCTCAACTGCTTACCTTCTTGAACAGATATCCTGGTGTGATTAACAGCCACTGGTTATTGGGGCTCCCATTATCTTAAATAAATACAATTCAAAAGAATAGAAACAGTAATGTACTGAGGGATAGTTATAGGCGCTTCTAAATTATAACTTCCACAAAAAAGACGGAGATGTATGGTTCTAGTAACCTTCGGCCTTTAGCCGGTGCTCAAGAAGACCAGTGCAAACATATGATGTGGTGGCCACCAAAAGAAGATAATGTCTGGAGGGGAGCACTCATCACTGGGACAGTAGCTCGGCTTTCCCTTTAAAATGTCACTGTGTCCCTAGTTTGACCTTTAACTAACTGTAGCGGAGAGCGGAATAGGGAGAGGTTTGGGAGGCTGATGATGTACGTTGATACTACATTTTGCTTTCTTGTTGACAGTCGCAACCATCGGGTCGTCCTTGGTGAACATGACCGTTCCTCAAATGCCGAGCAGATTCAAGTCAAGTCCATCGCTTTGGTAAGTCAAAGTACCTTTGCGTTCAGAGTACATGAGTTACAGCGTCGAGCCTGGAGCAGGTAGCGTTGAAGCCACATGAAGAGGTATAGACCTGGGAGCACATGGCAGGTTCTGAACATGCACCATAAAAGATGTTCTGGTCCATTTACATTTTCTTATGCAAGCGCTTCAGGAGCATGAAGGGCCTACGAACATCCAGACGTGATGGTTGTGTCTTCAGAAAGTGAGCACAATCTCGCCGAAAGCAACAGGGAATACCTGGATGGTAACTTCTCATCCATCACCTGTGGGGTTCATAAGTGGAAACACAATGACATGAAGAGGACCACAAGTGGCAGTAAAGATGCAATAAAGGGATATAGAAGACAATCACTGAGAATGGCTCTTTTAGCATTTTAGATAGTGAAAGGGTTTACCATGATTCCTTTTGCCACAGCCTTGTTTCCATGTGGGCAGCTGTAGTGCAAACTTTCCTTATGGTTGTGCATCTTTGAGTCCCCCTACTGGATGACCTCAAAGTAAGTGACCCATGTGGCATGGCCACAGGGGCAACCAAAGATAGGTTGGGGTGCCAATGGAGAGATAGTATCAGCAGAAAGGGAGGTTGTTTCACAACCCACTGGTAAGGCTCTCTTCATTTGTAAGCACCACTAGATCTGCCTGAGACTGATTGAACACTTACCTGTCTCTCTGCACATACTCAGGCTCCTTCGAAGGATTCTATGTGGGCACCGCCTCCTGTGCCCTTTTGAGTTTCTCGTGGCTCCCTCCTGGGCAATGTGCTCTTTTCTCTTTATACTATACCGTAATCATTTATTAACCGCTCATTTAGGTTTTGATTTATACTTTTTTTTTAGAAGTCCCACTGCTATGTAGACAACCCCCAAATGTTGTTTTACCCATACTTCCCGCCCCTCTGTGCTTCAAATGTGGGTCCCTGCCTGTCGCAATAGAAGCAATGTATGGTATACTTTTGTTTTATAGCTCAAAATCATTTACAATCCAACACATCAGTAAATAAAACAAAATCGGCTGGCCAAGTTAATGTAGAAGCTAAAGTTAGCCACAGCTTTAAAATAACAATACACAATAACAATATAACCCAACAACAAAGTCAGTAGCTAAACGTATGCAGAAGATAAATGATTTCTACAGTAGTCAAAATGTAGTGAGTGGATCTTAACAATGATTGTTGCTATTGTTAAAACAATAGGTAGTCGCGTCACCAACTATTCGACAAGCTGAATCCCTGAAGATAGATCTTTAAAGCTTCTTTTTCACATCAATTAAGCTGGGACTTAAGTAAATATTATGTTTAATTGATTCGGTCCTTTAAATGGAACATTTAAACTAAAGGACTGGCGTCTAAAGTAATCTAAAGCATAAAAATGATCCATTTTACGCAAAAAAAAAAAAAATTAGAATCTAAACCTCAGTCCTAACAAACGCAAAGCCTTTTTTGCCTCATTCACCACATATTTCCACAGCACACTCACTGAAGAGAGAAGGGCCTTTTGTTTGCTAGGAGGTAAGTCAAGCACATCATTCGAGTCAAAGTGCACAAGACTGGCCTCTCAGGGATGAGCTGCAGTTGGAGATGCATCAGAAGTGGTCTACCATAGTGCTTAGATGTGGAGTCACAAAGCGAACATGGGTGTACTTTGCCTCCTGGTGCTTGCATCTTGGGTGCTTATCCTCAGTAGTGTTACTGTACACATTCTTTTCTTCGGGTAGTAACAGAGGGCCCATATCCTGTGGTAGGGCTGTCTTCTAGACGTAAAGTATTTAGGAGAGGGGGGCATCCACTGTAAGGATGTTCTCCGGATTGTTTCTGAGCAACTAACACCCTCTTTTGGCCAACTATTAGCTGGTCGAGGGAGGAGGTTTCCTGGTTGCGACACGTTTTTGTAGAAATATGAGGCCACGTGAAATAAACATGTGCAGTACTGCGCTAAAGTTCACCAGTGATGCTGTCAAAGTTTCGAAATGCAGTTTCCGTGAAGTTGCCGCGCATTTCCTGGTGTGCAGGGTTCTTCTGCGGGTTGTGTTCTGACCTTTGCCATTCGAAAGACGTAGGTCTAGGAATGGAAAAGGTATTTGGCATCTGTGAAACTAAAAGAAGGCGGCAAAATCATAGGTAGGGTTGCAGTCAGTGGCATAGCCACGGGGGAAAAGTGGGGGATCCCACCCGGGGTGGCATGGGATTTGGGGGCGGCGACCTGTTGGGCCGGCAGACCGCATGTGATGATTTTGATGACCTGATTAGACTTGACATGAAGCACCCATCTTGCTAGGAACAAAACACCTCTTTAGCTGTGTCCTCTTTCTCATTGACAAATCAAAAAGAGTGTTTCACCAGAAGGACCCTTTCTCTCATCAATCCAGCAGCAAGGGTGCTGTCAGGAAATAGAGCGTCAGTCGCTGTTATGTTTCAGGGATGTTCAGTCTTGAAGTCATTGGGGGATCTTGATCCAATCTGATGAGGGTGCGCTGTTCGGTTGTCACTCGCCACTCAGATGCTCATCTTCAGACCCACACTGGGATCTTCTCCACCTACCACTCGCGGGTAGTTGTGGTCTGGATTTTCCAACTGAACCCATTACTGATCAGTGGTCCCCACCCTTGAACAACACACTGACTGCATCACCGGGGCTTTCTAAGACCTCCCGCCCCCTTGACTCCTCCTCCTAATGATCTCCCACTCCAGAACCTGTCTGTTTACTCAGTAAGAATCCAGGACTTACGATACCGTTTTTAGGTCTTGCCTGACCCAGCGCGTGCGCTGGTCTGGCGAGACTTATTGAGAGGGCTCCAAAAAGTGCTACCAGGCCAGCCTAGAGCTACAGTGCATGTGCGCGGGCGCGCGCACCGCACTTTACCACGATTACTTTCATTTTCGCGGCCGCTTTGCATAGCCAATAGGTCTTCTTTTGGGACCTTATAAGTATTTAGTTATGCAACTGTTGCATGGCTAAACACTTATAAGGTCCCAAAGGCGAGACCTATTGGCTATGCCAATGCTTGATTTACTCGCCGTCAGTATCTCATTGACATCCACACCAATTAATGTTGGTCCTTATTTTCTGCTAGACTAATATCCCCCCCTTGCCACCCCCCATCTCCGCCCTATCTGAATGATGACCTCTTAGTAACCTTGACATCGAAAGGCCGTTGACTACAGACATTATACTGACTGTTGACCCAGCCCTGACATATTCCTACTGGAGCCATGAGTCATTGGTCTCTTTCTTTCAATAATCACTTGTCACTCTGTACCACTTCTGTAGTGTGTGATCACTGTCTGAGCACTTTACTTCTGATTCAGGTATTTAGATCTATCTGTATGAAAATTAATTGCATTAATTACATCTTTGTTTTGGGTTTATTTGCAATTTCATTATTTCACTTTTGTCTGCCTACAACTGATTTAATTTGCTTCATTAGGATGGATTTCAATCCCTACAATTGAGTAAGTGTCCTTGTGATAAATAAGTCTTCAGTGAGCCACTGTTCTGTTATGTTTTTCTTGCCTCTGGTTAGGAAATTGGGCTTTACCATTTTTCTTTGTTTGCATTTAAGTCAATTGCAGCATAGTACTTGTTACAATTAAGTATAATCAATGGTTTCTGATAAGGTAGCCAGAATGGAGCCCTCAAGAGCATGAGACACACCTTTGCCTCACAGTTACTTCTGACTAAGTTCCTTAGGGTTACGGCAGAGGACATACGCTCGTATACTCATATGATCGAGGTCAGAGTGATACGCCATGTTATAACCCTGACTAACTACAACCCCTTGCTTCCTCCCTCTACCAGACTGTCACTCACCCCAACTGGAACCCCAGAACCATGAGCAATGACATCACCCTGCTGAAGCTCTCCTCTCCGGCCACGCTGAATTCCCGTGTCTCACCGGTGTGTCTAGCAGCATCCAGTGATACTCTCCCACAGGGCATCAAGTGTGTCACCACCGGCTGGGGGCGTACAAGTGGCACTAGTAAGTGTTTACTGTCATATCAGTATAAAGAGACTGTGGTAAGTTTTCACATGGACGGCGTTTCTGCAGCTGCGATTCACAGAAGCTCTTTGTCTGCCTACCTTGGTGACATTAGAGACAGTACAAGAGGACCTCTGTCAACACCTTCTGCATCGGTTGGACGTCATCCTTTGGCAGTAGCATTCATTTCATAGAAGGGAAAATATAACACTATGTCCCAGAGAGTCTGTCTTCTGGGATGGCTCGTAAGCTAGGATCCATATGCTTCATCTGAGAGATAGACGCTTTAGTATATGTTCTTCCCCTGTGATATTCTATCAGAACCTTTAGATCTTCAGTGAGACACTGAGCCAAACACAGCTGCTAACAGGTTACTAGTGATTTACCCATAATGCACATATTTGACTTGTGTACTGGCACTTAACACATGTTTACATCTGGTATGATATGAACTTCTTCTCCATCCCAAGCACTCTACTAATGAGATAGAGCGTGCCTTGCAGATAGCCGCCATCTTTCTTCTCTAGGGCTTCAAAAGTGAACTATCCACTGTCTTGCTGTGGCCCTCACCACAGGCGCAAATCTAGTGTTCAGAAGCCGGCGTCTTTCAAGTGTAAAACCAGCCGCTTCACAGCATACTATGACAGCAGCCTGAAGACAGCGTGGGGTAGGATTTCCGCCGCAATGACCAATCAAATGCTTGGAACACTTTTAAAAGCACTGCTCCTGTAGACAGGTGTACTGAAACAGAAAACACATCTTCTGAGTGTGTCTTGCTGTCTCTCTGGGACCATTCCCCTTGCAACCTTATGTTCTTTTTTACAAACTACAAAAGTACTCAACGTTTATCGATAATTTCTTGTTTTCTTTACAGGCAACGCAAGTCCATCCCGGCTACAGCAAGTGGCACTCCCCCTGGTCACTGTAGCTCAGTGCAAGCAATACTGGGGCAACCAGATCACCGACGCCATGATCTGCGCTGGGGCCTCAGGGGTCTCCTCCTGCCAGGTACAGCAGATTTCCCATGCGATTGTTGCATGGTATCCTATCTCGTGCACATTGATGAATGCACTCTTGGTGAGTGCAATGGAGCCCCAGGGGTTCTGATGTAGGCTCACACCATTACATGCCTCAACTACTCACAGGAATATACACTATTGCCTTACATGACATTTGCTAAAATGTGCTCTCAATCGCACTGTCATTTCACCCCCGTGAAGGACTTCAAGTATTCCCATGGACATGCTGGTCTGAGAAGACGCGCCCTCATGCATTCGGCACGCTGACAATAAGGAAGAGACTGGTATATTCAACTATCATCCTCCTACAGCGTGCCTACTCCCAATTTCAATAAAGGCGAAATCCAGTGGCCATCAGGACAGGTCAAGGCCACAAGACTGCACTGCATGGATATTAGGGAGAACATTCGGAGACACGCACTGTTTCATGGCGAGAGCTGCTCAGCCATCTAATGCTCCTAATAGATGTTCGAGAGTTGTAATTTCACTAGCAAATTCATCCTCTGTAGTTGTTGTGACTGATGCTCAACAGCTTGGTACAGGGTGACTTCTCACAATTAAAAAATATCAAAGTAATTGAAAATAAGTGACTCTCCCATAGAATGAAGGCACTCACACTAACCTCTCCTGTACAGTCTCACATCAACAGCAATCCAGTTTCAAAAAGTCTTTCAACTCCAAGTCTCTAAAGGCCCTCAAACATATTCCATAGTTTTGCCTTAAGAAAAGCTTCTCTGAGATCACAACATATCACCAATGCGAACCTGAATGAAAACTGAGATGAAACTGTGGGGCCAAAAAGTTTTACCAAAAGAGAGCCAAATATAAAAAAAAGTCCCCTGTCCTCTCTCGGTTTAACTCTACACTTCTCCCCAGGGTTAACACAGAACTCTGGAGCTATCTTTGATGAACCCATCATAACCTCAATGTTAGTAGGCAAGATGAGTCCTTCAACTGTGAGCTGAAAGCCCTGGAGAAAATGTAATTCATCCCACAAATGCAGCGGCTGGTAACCCGTGTTGTTAGGGATATATACACTGTTGCTATTAATTATAAACAAACCAGCCTTAAACATCAAACCCAGCATCTCATTTGCTAGAGAAAATAAACAAGGGTAATCTCCCCACATTGGTCCCAAAACCCCAAGTTACCTCTAAAGACAGTATGATAATGTTTGCAGTGAGGCCTGGCCTGTCCAACCTCTTACTTTTCCCCTTAAGAGCTTGTCAGACCTCTCTGTCCTGCAGAAGGCTCAAATCGGATCATCCATGAATGAGTTTGCAGATTGCGATTTCAGAAAAGAAGGAACAAAAGAGGTTTAGAAGAGAAAGAGAACAGTATTCAGTGAACGCGAAGTATAATTGAGCAGACTGAAATAGGGAGAACGGTAAATGAGTTCACTTTGTCAAAAGTGGAATATGTCAGTCAGCGTGTTCAAAAAACCTCTCGAGTCAGGGTTGGTGGTGTTTGAGAGGAAGCATAAGTTGTGCAATTTAGGACCTTTTTCGTTCTCTGAGCTCATGGGCAGTTCCGGATTACCAAATAGGCAAAGTAGGCACCGGCCTATGGGCCCCACTACTTTTAGGGTCCCCGCGACAACGGATCAAAATAGTATTAATTAGATCTTGAAAGAAAATGATAATCAAGCTTTCTTAAAAATTGTTTCCAAAAGATAGACAAAAATGAATCAACTCAAAGAAATGAAAACTTTACATTACAGACTCTATAGAGAAAATACTGTATTAATGCAATGTACCCATTACCAACTTAAAGTGCATAAACCAGAGACATCAGATTCACATAACAGTTTGTCTCTTGAAAGCTCATCTTCTGGCAGCTGTCATTTTATAAAACAATCCAGTGCATTGGGTTTTCAGAGATAATTTGCAAAGGGGGGGGGGTCCCAAAATTTCGACTGCCTATAGGCCTCTACAGGGTTTAATCCAGCACTACTCATGGGATCTTGAAGTATTATCGCACAATTGGCAACAGAAGTGAGGTGAAATATGGCAGAGTAAATGAAATCATTTTAATCGGTGGCCGAGTAGAGGTGGAGCTGCGCTCCAGGCCTGGCAGGACGCACAGGAGGTGCACGTGCTGCTGGGTTCCTAGTCACACCCACAGGAAGCCACAGCAGTAAGAGCAACCGGTGATGTCATGAAGGAAGTGAGCCAGAGTTAACTAAGCTATAGGCAGCCTCTCGGAAGGGCCTGTATTTGCCATTAGGATCCTCCACATGTCCTAACACAGCAGGCATAGCATAAAGTTTTTCCATTTCTAAAAATTTTCTCAGCTATACACTGAAATTATCAACTCATTCGTGCCTTTTTTAGAGAGCAAACCTTAGGGCCTTATTTAGAGTTTGGTAAATGGAGTATACCACCTAATGTAATGGAGATCCTGTGTGCCGTATTGTAAGTGCCATAGGATATAATGCACTTTTAAAATGGACATCCACCACGTTTGTGACGAAGTATCCTATCCGCCAAACTTTAAATAAGGTCCTTAAATTTTACACTGCATAGTAACAGAGTTTTCTGAGCCTTTGTTTTCAGTGACATTCTAAGGTGTGGTGCAAGTACTGCATTAAAGTGAGTTGGGCTTTTTCTACTTTTAAGAATTAGACATTTTCTGCAACGAGTGCCAGTTATATGCACAACTATGTATGATTCCTGTTAAAACTTTGCTTTAAAGTAGGTACTTTTAATGGCACCTCTGTGCAGTCTCAAAGTCCTTAAAAGTAACAGTTCAATTTTGAAAGGCTAAGAAGTTTATTGAGAGATGGGCATTAATAAATCTGCAAAAGCAGTGGAAATCATGTATGCCAACCTCTGGGTTCCCCTACCTCATTTAGAGTGCGGGAGAAGATGGCGTCTCTGATGGCAGAGCCACTGCTGCGTCACAGTGGAGAAGACTATTTGGTGGCCATGATGCTGATGCCAATGACATCAGACCTGCTGTACAATTTAGCATTGATATCTGTCGCACTCCAGCAGGCATCACTTTCTTGCAGAACCGCCATGTAAACCATGGCGGACTGACTGAAAGCCCTCATGGCCAGATGATCGCTGAGAAACCTCCAAGCACATCAGCGGCGTTTGTAACACGTGATGGTGATTTCCTGCACTCAATGTATCCCTCTGAGTCCCTGTAGAAAGAGTTTGTAAACAAACATACGTAGTAGTCATGATTCCATTCTTTACTGGAGAGACTTTGGGTTTTCAATTTGGGTGAAACTCACACGGATAACAATTCCTACCTAGACTTCATGCAAACATACCGCATGATCACAAATTGTCTACAAGGGTTGTATGATAGAATATCGAGGACAAAAAAATTGAGGGTGAAGATATGAAAGTCTAAATATCGAGGAGCCAAATATTGAGAAAATAAATGTGCTTGGATATGTATAGATTTACTATCTTTAGCTCCTCTTCTAAACGGCTTGATGACATATATATCGTCAAGGTACATATATGTGAAGTTGAGTATAATAAATGTATGCTTATCTGTATAAAGCTATTTTGAAGATATTTTGGTCAACAGTATTTTTGCCATGATATTTTGGCCCCACGGTATGCTGTGGTTGATGTTCTGGTGGACTACAGTCCAGGAGTATCTGCTCTTCTCTCGTCATATTTCGAAAGAGTCAATTTCAAAATGGCTGACATGTTGTTTCCTGTTGCAGGGTGACTCCGGTGGCCCCTTGGTGTGCCAGAAGGGATCAGCTTGGAACCTCATTGGCATCGTCTCCTGGGGAACGCAAAACTGCAATGTGAGGGCACCTGCCATGTACGCCCGCGTGACCTACCTGCGTAGCTGGATCGACAGAGTTGTTGCCTCCAACTAAAGAAACAAGTGTGAGACATGAAATAACTAGAGGATCACAAGTCAAGGCATGGCGTGGAATCTCTAGCAACCCAGTGCTTTCACAAGCAGGCAGAGTTGCAACAATCAGTGTCATCTCAAGCAGTTCTTCAGTTTTTTTTTTCCACAAGCAAGATTCACCAAATCCTTTTATTTACTGTACAGTCTGGAAAAACGCCAAATAAATTCTAATTGTTGGAAAAACTTTGCATGTTGCATGCATCTATCATTTCTGATTTAAAAAAAACATTGTGCAGGAGTCTCAAAGCCATTTAAGCACCTAAATTAAATGTATGTATGCAAGTAGTCGCTTGTAGAAGCGTAGCGTCATACTAGCGAGTACAACTAATATCTTAAAGTGAGCGAGTCCCCAGCTGAGTGGGCGAGTCAGATGATATGAGAAGGATTGGCACTTAAGTCTTCATTGCACTGACTGGAGCAAATGATGTGAAATTGAGTGAGCTGTATTTTGGAATGCATGAGGCCAGTGAAGCGGGAATCAACGAGAGCCTTCCATTCAGTGAGGTCAGTGACATCAGAATGATGGCTGCCAACACATCAATGAATGAGTGAGAGAGGCTTCATTTTATTCTACTCACTAGTGAGAGGAATTGTTTGACACATCTCAGAACTGTATGTGGCGTTTCTTACCAGAAAGTAATTTTGGGAATACAGTAGGAGTGTGCAGAATTTTAATTCTGCCAGCAAAGTTTAGACAACATTTCAAATTTAGTCAGCCTCGTACAACTTCATCTGCGTGTGCAGTTTGTTGGAAAATATTTATAGGAGAATTGTCATGGGATAAGATTTTTTTAGAAAATTCTTTTGCAAAAAGCAGGGTTGGCAAATGTGTTCTTCCTGACAAAACCTACTTTTGCAGGATTTTTAACATGCTTTGTGAAGTTGGTGAAATTTCAATAAAAATGGGTGAAGTTCATTTTTGCTACTTTTATTCACCCATAGAACAATTTAGGTAAAGTCACAGAGTGGATATGATTTCGGAGCAAGGCTCTTTGACTAAAAATGCTGATTGTACAGGGATCACAGGCGAAAATATAAAAAGAGCACAGAATGCAAGAAATTTAGAGCCCTAACAAGAGTATACATTGAGGGCTGGAACTTCACTCCATTCATTCCATGAGTTGCATTATGCCTTTTTCTTTATGTACCTCCCTATGGATTTACCTCTCAATGGAAACATTACATTATTCTGCATATAATGCAATAACGATGTCTTACTTGTTTTAAGCACTCCTCTTTTGACAACTAAAACATTGGAAGCACATACAGAAAAATACATTTGTCCAGAATCAGAAAGTTTAGTCCTGCGGGAGCTCCTTGATTAGAAATATCTCCTGGATCCAGAAATGCAACCACTCAACAATACTTCCAACCACAAACCTCGAGGACATAATACAAAAAAGCTTAATTAATGAAAATACAGAATTATGAAGTAATCAAGTCACACCGGAACCCAAAAAAAAGGTGTTGCCCCTAAAGTCGAGCAGTGTGGCAGAAAAATGGGCTGGTGAAGGTCCTTAATGGCAGGCAGGAGCAGAAGATGTCACACCGGCACACAAGGCCTAGACTGCTTTCCAAAGTTTGGGCCCCACCCACACTGGGTTTAGGGGTGGCAATAGTGGTCTGGGTCCGTTAAGTGCCATCTTAGCTTTAGAATCTTCTCTTTTCCCACGCAGAAGCCCCAGCCTCAACCTTGACCCACGCTACAGATCTGCAGATTGAAAACTGCCTCTCAACTCCAAAGGCTGTGATCAAGGTGTCCCTCAAGGCTCTATCCTTGCTCTGACCTTATTGAATCTTTTCATTGAGCCATTTTAAAAGGGTTAGGGATCCTCTATCACCTCTATGCTGACAAAACCCAACTCTGCCACAAGGTGTCCTCTGCACACGACATCTCTCTTATCACCACCACCCTCAACTCAATCCAAGAATGAATTGCGTCTCGCCACCTGAAACTGAAACCATCTAAAACCGAATTCCTTCTATGCTCTACCTCAAACTCCCAACCTTCTCTTTGATCAGGGGTGGATAATCTGAACATTCTTAAAAGTAAACCCACCATTGTTGACAGCACCAAATCCCTAGATGTCAACCTGGGCAAAAGACTTAAACTCCAATCCCAAATCAATGCAATTACCAAGAATGCATGTTTCCAACGGCTCCTTCTCCGAGAGATCAGGCGTTACATTACTGAGCAAGACCTGAAAACTCCTGTCCAATCTGTGGTACTCTCCAGACTAGACTACTGTGATTCTCTTCTTGCAGGTCCCCCTAAGAGCCACTTATCTTCTTTAAAATCCCTCCTTCATGCAGCTGCACGTTTTGTCTATTGGGCCAAAGGAAATGACCATACATCACCTATGCTGATAACTCTTCACTGGCTTCCTATTGAAACTAGGACTATGTCCATGACTACTTGCATCACCCATAAAGCCAGTCCCACCTCCACCTCTCGCTACCAGGCAAACAAACTTAAGATAGCTGTTGGCTCTAGATGGTCACAAAATGCGGAAAATCTGCTGCTCAAACCTCCAGCCTTCAAAAGGGAAAGGCTGCGGCTCAATCTTTCTCAGATAATCGACTGGAATCTGGAACTCGCTGCCACCAAACCTCCGCACCACCACCACCTCTTTCTGGATCTTTAAAACAGACCTTCAAACTCTTCTCTTTCAAAGACATTTTTCTCAATAATCACTCCATGCCAAGCTCCCCACCAGGCATATGTCCTCACATTTCATAGTGTGATCATGACAGTTACTTGACACAGTCGAGAGTTTTAATGACCATACCGCTTTAACTCTGCAAATATGTGATATGCATGTATGTAATCATAATCACTTTAACTTTTTCAAATATGTAATCTGTAATGAATATGTTATTTGTAAATACATAACGCCCACCATGAGTAACTGCAGTAGCTATATGTATTGTCATCAACTACCCTGTTACTCAGTTTCTCATGAAACGTTCTTAACTATTGTAAAGTACTCTGGCACCTCTGGGCAAAGTCAGTTCTATATAAAATGGCATAAATAAATAAATACACTACATGAGGTCTAAAGGTAAGGAGTGGAAAGGAAACAGGAAATCAGGCTACTGAGGTTCTGTAGTACCAGGCAGGCCCTGCCTTACCTCTATAATCTTCTGATCTGTCTTAACTTTATTTAGCGTATGTTTGTTACTGAACAGTACTGGCAGCCAAGGAAAGTGCATTTCCAGGGCCCCAGCAGTCTTTACGATATGCGTACTTTTACTGCTGGCATTACAAAAATATTTGGGCTCATGATTTTCCAAAATGATTGAGCAACTGCCTTTTCTTCCTCAAAACATATTGCTTGGCAAATTCCATTACAAGCCTGTGGGTACTTTCCTACCATAAAAGCTGACATCCTCCGAACTTCACTTAGTGGCGACTGCTACCTAGAAGCAGCAGAGGGGAGCGGTGGGGAGAAGGAGCTTACCTCCTGTCCGGCATGCTTGCCAGAAGCCGCCTCTCCTATGTCCTCTTCCTGGCTTCTTGGGGGAGACAGGAAGCAGGAAGCACCAGGGCCCCCGGGCTCCCTGCAGCCAATCGCAATCCTGCAATGCAGCGTTGTGATTGGTCTGAGCGCTGTGACCCTGTGCTCAGCCAGGGGCTGGACAGGGGGGCATGTTCTCCACACATGCTGTAATGCAGCCTGCATGGAGAACACGGTATGTGTGCATGACTGTTTTGGGTGGCCCGAAAGGGCCACATAGGAAGTGCAAACCACTCCTCCCACTGCTCAGAGAGCAGCCCCGCCCCACAAAGACGCCGCAACGGGGAAAACCAAAATGATAACAACCTCAAGTTATTATCATTTTATTTTTCCTTTTTTTACACTGCAAAAAGCAGTGAGGCGACGCTCCTCGCCTTAGTGGAGGAGCCGCCACTGGAAATAACAGATCACCCCTTTAGCTATTGTCTTCCTCCTTTTTCCTCTATTTGATGCTCTCTGTTACAGCTCTTAAAAAGAAAAGCTCAAGGACTCAAAATTCCCCACGGCGCACGCAGGAGCTGAAAATGACTCGAACTCACTTTCATCAGTAGCAAATAAATCTTTGATTTGGTCTCCTAAGCAGGGGTTGGAGGCTTCCTTTGTGAATAACCAGTGCTGCTACTTTTCACTGAGGAAGTGAAAGAGCTGTGCACTTTTGCCCTTTATCCCTCTTACCATGCCCAAGAGGGACCCGTGCAAGTATCCACGGTAAGCCGTGTCTAGCCCAAGAGCGTGGAGTGTGTTGTTGTCCCCGTTCCGCCTGCCTTGCCTAAGGGCGAGAAGGGCTGAATATCTGGTTCCTGGGGCAGCTTCCATCTTTACATTTTCAGGAAACTAGCTGCCCAGGCCCTCCGAGGGAGGCCGGGCTCACAGTACTGCTGCTGTCTTATTCGCAAAAAGCGAAGAAGGCACGAGGCAGGCGTTTTTTGAGGGTGAAGGCTGTCTGGGACAGTTCGCAGCTCTCCTGGGGCTTTTCTGGGGCAGAATTCTCCTACAGTCTTCGTTGACAGTGCCCAGTACTCACACTTGCAGTGTGAGTGACAGTACTGGACCAGCAGCACAGCTCATACCCATGCACATTCTGCAGGGGAATGAGTGCTGGGTGTCCTGCCAGCGCCTAGCTGACGTTTAGGTCATTGTCCAGGGCATACCTCCAAACCTCGAAAACACAGATCCTGTGCATGTGTGATGGGCCAACCATGCAATTACACATAGCCAGTTTCAACAGTTTAGGGGCAAGTTGCCACTACTCGCCACGAGGTTGGCACTGGCTTCCAGGTGGTTGCCCAGGGGAAACAGCGGTTACAACGCTGTCAATGCATCGCAGTACTATTACAACGCGGTCGTTACAACGACCGCGTTGTTAGAACGTGATGCATTTATATCGCAAGTCATTACAACGACTTGCTGTAGGAGGGGCTGAGGTATTGGAAATGAATTCCAACACCTTCCCTACTGTTGTGCAAACTGGAGTAGGAATAGTAAATAATACTATTCTTAAGTCCAGCACTCCCCCTACTGCAAATCGTTGTAATGACTTGCGGGGTAAATGCATTGCGTACTAACAACGTGGTCGTTGTAACGACCGCGTTGTAAAAGCACGTGATATTATACATCGCATTGTAATGTGCTATATTCTTGCCCAGCTGCCCACTTAGACAGTCCACACCCACAAGCTACTTAAGCCCTAGTCTTATATTCAGTTCTTTCAATAATCATGGCCACCCATGTCCGGCCTTCATTGTGTAGTTCTGAGGCAAAGCAGCGGGGCCTCACTCTTCCTCTCTCCTGTTAGCTGGGCTCTCTGATGAAATAGCTGAGTCTGCCGATGAAGATCCTTCCCCCCTCTTATTTCCCGCTTGTTTTTTGCGGTTCCACTTTAGTCTGAATGCTGGCAAAACCTATATGCTTTTCTATAGGCCAGTGCAGCTCTTAGTGCAGGAGAGGATATGGGGTAAGAGGACAGGGGTATGTCAACTGCTGGCTATAAAGGAATCTGGTCTTGTTGTCACAAATATATTAATTTTCTACATCAGAAAAAACAGCAGAATGGGAGAGAGTCAACATTTCTATTAAGGTCTTGTGTTAGCTGAGACCTTTTGATTTAGTTAAAATTGGGTATTAATATACTTCGATATAGGGGCTTTCAGCCACCTAACTTGATCTATTGGTCTGTTTGTGTGGCCCACTAAAGCATACAGCTTGAGGGCGGTGGCTCAGCCCACTTTTATCACTGGCTAACTTCAGTTTGAATGACAACCTTCTGGTCTTTCACATAGAGCACATCCATACAACCTTGTTCCCTGAAGTACCAGGAACTACTGTTGCAAAGCTTGCTTTGTGAGGCCAAACATGAAGCTTTACAAAATACATGACAAAACAAAAGAAGCCTTGGTAAAGCTAAAACAATTACACTAACCGACCAGAACAAATGCCTTTACCAATGTTTGTTTTTTGACAGGGTATTTCCAATACTTTTAATCATTTATGAATCACCTCGCTCTGAGCAATGCTGATGGGCTTGTCATTTAAATAATGGCACCATGCATACATTGTCTAGAGTGCCATACTTACATAGTAATGAAGTTACTTAACTCTGAGAACTAGCAGGGATGGATTCCTGAGGCGGAACCTCAGGAAAGAGAAATTATAGATACAATCGAAAGATGTAATACTTTCCTATTTGTTCAGGATATTATAGGTAAAACAGAAAGCTAGTTTATCCCACAACAATTCTTAAGGAGGGAAAGAGAATAAGGAAAGAGAGTGCCTGAGTGCGGACACTGTTCGCAGATTTGGGGCAGTCTGTCGTCCCAGTACAAAGTCCAACAGTTGGTGGGAAACAGAAGAGGAACCTATTGGCCAGTAGTATGTCAAGGATCTTGTTATCAATGTTGATTATTGAGAGTCCCCTATAGGAGTCGTAATGTTCAGGAAGTTTGTTGAATTTTGAAATACGGACAATGAGGGCCTGCCGGAGCGAAGACGGACGGGATCCGGACTCCCGGGCCTCTCTATAGAACGACAACAGGTGGGAGCCAGGGTGTACACAACTTCTTTATAAAATTGGGTTGTCAGTTAATCGCGCCCCAGGACCTTTTTTAGCCGGGCATACAAGGGTCACCTGTATAATCTCCTCTGTGGTGAAAGGGACATTTAAATACTCCCTATGAGTTCCCTTCAGCCACACAAGAGCAATCGAATCAAGGAAGTCCATAACTTCCTGCAGGGTGGGATCCAAAGCAGACTGATATAGATTAGTTTATTAGTTAGTGAGAGTTCGTATAAATGTCTGCAGTGTTCTGGTGGGGAGAGCCCTATGAATCTATAAGTTCCAGAATGTAGGTGTTATCATGAGGTTTAGTGAGTGCCAGTGTCCTTCCCAACCTGTTGACCTCTGGCACTGATGTCGGCCAGTAGCTGGACAGTGCCAAAGGAAAGTATTCTAGATCAAGAGCATGCATCTCCCGTTCCAGAGTCACAAGTTGCCATGGCAGGGTTCTAAGAATGCTTGACTGCTTAGCGATGCAGGAGCCTCAGGCAACAACCTTGAAAGCATCCCATAATGTGCTGGCATTGAACACACACATTAAGGGAATAACATTTTGTGAAACACCAGGTCCCAGATCGCGTTTTTAGCGGCAGATGCCAGGGAAATGCCTGGCTGCACGCACCCCCCCCCCCCCCCCCCCCCCCAAGGCAACCTCTAATAGAACTAGGGAGTGATCAGAGAGAATTCAAGGCAGGTAGTCTACATTTTTTGTCTAGACTCCAACGTCTCTAGTGAAGAGCCAGTACTCTATTTTAGACAGGCATTGTGAGTGATACATGTATCTTCGTGGGTCTCTCCATGTCTCTCCCTCCAGAAAGTTAACCCATTTTCAGCTATGATTGTATGTAGTTGTCGGGCTGCCTATGGGTGGCAGCAACTGCTTAAAGCTAGTCTATCCAGTAAGGGGTCCAGCATCACATTAAAGTCAACCCCCCATATGACAGTTTCAGGACTCAACACAAACACTCTCCACCCGAATTGAGTAAAACAAAGTCAATCCTGTCAACATTAAGCCTATATACGCAGATAAGGTCAACACTAAAAAGGGTTACATGGAGCAGAATATATCTTCCCTCTCTGTTGTAAATAACATGCAGCGTGTACAGAGGGGTGTCCATTTTCTGACAATGCCTGCAACTCCACAAGCGTAAGCACAATATGCAGTGACGTGTTTCTCCAAGCCATGCTGCTTGCACCCTGTGGTGAGGGGCAGCCGTGAGGGGAACTTCCTGGACTAAACCAATCTGTAGTCTATGTCTATTCAAGTAGCTGAACACTTACTATGCCTTACATGAGTTATTGATACCGCCCACATTCCAGATTAACAATCTACAAGTGGGAGATTGGTGTCCTGTTTATGGAGCATCCTGAAGGTGAGTCAGGAGAGCACTCAGTGCTAGCCTGTGAGTGCTGTGTCCTGCATCAAGTGCATTGTCTGAGTGGCATGAAATGGAGCGTACAGTCAAACATAGCAGACCGAAATCCAGCAACATGAAATCCGCCCGCCACCCACTCCACCGTCTCCAACATTTTAGATAATCAAATACAACTCACCCATTCCCAGAAACTAAACCAGACATCATTACCAGCTGGAGGTCAATGGAGGCATGCCAGTCCCTCTACCAGTAGTACAGCTGAACAGAAACAACAAACCAAGGTAGATAGTGGATCATACCAGTGGGGCCAGATAGCCAAGCGGACAATCCTCCTCTAGAAGGAGAAGGGTGGCCGGAGGAAAATTCCACCAAATGTGTCCACAGAAGTTAGTCAAGGGTAATATGCCAGATGTCACCTGGCATATCCAAGGGCAGTAGCATGGTCTTGGGGGAGCCATCCCAATTCGTCTGTGAAGAAGTGCGTCTTCCCATTTATCATGATATGGAGCTTTGCAAGATAATTCAGTGCATACGCGATACCAGCTTTCTGCAGGGTTGATTTAAGCAGAAGAAATTCTGTGCATGCTGCCTGCACCACCAGGGTGAAGGCTGGGTAGCTGGAGATACAGATGCGTTGATACGATACTTCTCCCATCTCTCTTGCCAGTCAGAAATTGTATCTCAGTCTTTGAAGTGCAGTAACTAAGTAATAATAGGGAGAGCAGAGGCGGCCAGCAGATGGCGCCGTCCCAAAGGGCAGTGCGCTCTCTCTACTGAAAACATTTGCCTAAACGCCTGCCTGGTGAACAATGGTTGCAGCATGCTTTGTATGAATGTTTCCATGCACTGCATAGGCTTGGATTTAAGGAGGCTGTTAGACCCAGGATCCCTGGTTGGCTGAGGTATATACCTTAGGCCAAGTAGGGACCTGCATTCCCACGTCGGGGAAAGGAAAGTCACCTTCTTAGAAAGCCCCGCACACCCCCTCGGTAGCTTGGCACAAGCAGTCAGGCTTATCTTCAAGGCAAATGTGTAAAGTATTTGCAACCACGCTCACAACAACCCAATGATGACACCACAAATAGACTCCACACGAATTTTATGAAAACAAGTATAATTTTTATATAAAAAGATATACGATAAGACCACATGATACAAATCCAACATATGAGGTTGTGTACTATTTCTCCTGGCCGGTTGTTAGGCCAGCCAGCCCTTGTAAGTTCTGGCAGTATTAATGAGCACTTCTAAACATTCTCCTGTAATCGTAATTTCATGCTATACAGTTCGTAACACTGGAATCAGGCACTTTTGCAATGTAAAAATACTGTAAGGCCTAATGCAATAATCAGACACTCTGCAATGTAAAAAGAATGCAATGCGTAACGCAACAATCAGGTACTTTGTAAGGTAAAATAATGCAATGCTTAATACAACCACCAGGTATGTCGTTATGCAGGAATAATGCAATGCGCAATAAGCTAATCAGGTAGTTTGTTATGCAGAAACAAAGCAATGCATCATACGACAATCAGGTAGTTCGTTATGCAGATAAAATGCCATGCTTCATACACTAATCAGGTACTCCGTTATGCAGAAATGTGGCAATGTGTAATACGACAGCCAGGTACTTCGTTATGCAGAAATAGAATAATGCGTAATACACTCAGGCACCGATCACTGTTCCTTAGGCGGTCTCTCCGCCTCTCCTTCTGATTTGCAGTCAGCCTCTCAACAGTTGACCCCAGCACAGGTACAATGTAATCAAAAAGTGCAGCTCTGCACTCCGGCCCCTGTACCGCCACTCCCTTGGCAATACAGGCCGCGATACGAGCCGAAGCAGAGGCTCGGGCTGCCAACACGAGAGAGAGGCCGAGAGCGTCTCCCTCCAAACCCGCGCCCCACCCCAGGAGTCCACACATGTTACCTGGGAGGTGCGAACTCACTCTCCTCTCCTTGTCCAGAGGTTGGGCCTCCAATGCAACTTTGTAGATGGGCAACGGCGGACTCAGGCCGGCAACTCAGCGCCTCCAGGACTGCCGGTCCGGGCCGCTACAGTTACGAAGATCTCAGGCTGCCACAGAGCACATGCACACAGTGACGCTGAGTCTTCCTTAAGCTTCGGGTGCACAGTCACTGGGCACTCCACACACAGGTCACGGAGATCCCACGCGCAGCGTCGCTGAGACTCACTTTAACTTAAGTGCACACAATAACAAGGCAAATCCTCACGAAGGTCTCACAGTGCACAACGCACATGCACACAGCTTCGATGAAAATCACTTGGATTCCGGTGCACATGATCACTGGACAATCCTCAGAAAGGGGTTCAGGCTGCACATTGCACACGCACACCGCGTCGCTGATCCTTTCCTGGACTCCAGGTGCCCACGATCACAGGGCATGCCGTAAGAGGGTCTCAGGCTGCAACAAGCACGCACACACAGCGCCGCTGAGACTCTCATGGAAACTTCTGTATTCCTGTGTTTTCGAAACATGGAGCCAGCTAACCTCGGGCCCTTGGGGATAAGTTATATCAGGACACAGCAAAGTCCTTTCAAGCAGGGGGACACAGCACACAGCAAAGTCCCTTTGGCCTTTCCTCGGTTAAACAGCAAATTGCAGGCCAGCCCCAAAACATACAGCAAGGGTCAGTTCTATCCTTCAGTCTCTTCAGTTGTTTCTTCCTTGGCAAAGGTCCTCTTGACCATGAAGTAGCTCCAGTCTTGTTCATACTTGATCAAGCCATTCTCCAAAGTTCAGGGGCATCAGCTCTCATAGCTATACCCCTCAATGGCTTTGCGTGCTTTGTGTTTCAGGGGGAACTGACCCCTGTTCAAACCAGTTCTGGGTGCCTCCCTGCCAGTGACACCTCTCTTCCTTTGATTAGTGGGGGTCTGGATTCTCAATCACTCAGCAGGAGATGAGACAATTGTTTTATAGCAGCAACCCAGGCCTCTTCACCTCTAGGGGCTTCTCTCCCTACACTCCAGATGCAGGTCAGCCTGTTGCTGTCTCACCTCCTCTCCTGGGTCAAGACATTCCCCAGATCCTATTGCTTTCAAATCCAGACAGTCAATCTACAGCCAGCTAGAGACACACAGAAATGTTAGAGCACAAATACTCAGCCACTTCTAAAAGAGTGGCTTCTTAACACACAATGCAAAAACCACCTTCATAAAAAGATCAGTTATTACGTTGTGAGTTCAGGCATACTAAACTTCACCTTTCCATCTTAAGCCTTTGGGAAGATAGGCTGGAAAACATATTACACAACCTCCCCATTCTGTCCGATGGGCAAGATGGCCTTTCAACAGTGAAAAACGAAATGGAGATTATTTCGCTGTCAGGACATGGTATACACCTTAGTACATGTCCTACCTTTCACATGCACTGCACCCTGTCCAGGGGGTACCCTAGACCTACCATAGGCGTGTCTGATGTGCATAGAAAGGGAAGGGTAAGGTCTGTCAAGTGAGTTCACTTGTCAGAACAACATGGCAGTTTAACAAACTGCGCGCAGGCTCTGCAATGGCAGACCTGAGTTCCCTTTTTAAGGCTACTTGTGTGGGTGGCCCAATTAGTGCTGCAGGCCCACTAGTAGCATTTGCATTACCAGCCCTGGCACACATAGTGCACTTTACTAGGGACTTGACTAGTAAGGCAAACATACCAATCATGGACAACCAATTACCATTATACTTTATGCAGGGTACACTTGCACTTCGACACTGATCAGCAGTGGCAAAGTGTCCAAAGCATCCACGTTGGCAACACCATTTCAGAAAAAAAGGTCTAGGGGGAAAGCAAAAAGTTTAGGGACTTTAGGCAAAAAAGGACCAAGTCCTACAGAGGCCAATAACTCGTATGTTGTTGTGACTAACCCCGGGCAGAGACCTCCGCTCCGCCCGCGAATTGTGCAGAGATTTGCCTTCTCTGCGTTCCACGGAGAACGTGGAGAAGGCAAATCACGGCACACTCCGCAGCAGAGCAGTTTTGGCCAGCCACCACCTCCACCCCCCCATTATAACAAGTACTTAGAATTACTAAAAAATAAATTTAAAACCACTTACCTGTACTGCGGTGACAACAGGCTGCCCTCCTCCTCTTCTTCGCCGGCTCGCTAATCCTTGTGAAAACTGCGCATGCGTGCGCGCCCGCACATGCGCACTTCGCGGAAGAAATATAGCAAGGCCCATACTGAAACTGCAAGCCACCCACCACAATAAATTGCAAAAATGTAATAAAAATGAAAATAAATCCTGGAGCATGCCCTCTATCAAACTAACAACACCCTTATATTACAGTTTTTTAACGTACTTGTGATATCACAAAAAGATAGCCCTGAAATCTAGCAGCATGTATGCAGCAGACAAACAGAGTGATCCTTCTAGCTCCAAATGAGAAGTGACCGGGAGGTGGACAAAGCACTGGGAGGAGCCTGCTAGACAGGAACAGGAAGCTTGAGTCTAGGCGGCACTTCCTCCTCAATGAAAAAAAAAGTAAAATAAAAGGGCTTGTTACAACAACAAAAAAACAACGCAAACGGTCCATTTGAGATGTTTTTTAACTCCAAATTGTCTTTTTGAGGAGATTTAGATGCTTCTTGAGGAAAAAATCTTCTCTAGGTTGCAGCCATGGTCGATAGTGCTCAATTGCGTTCACCTAGACACAAAAGAAGCACCGAAAGTTACTGCCACTACCTAAAGCCACGTTAGCGGGTGCAAAGTCTTACAGAAGCTCGCGGGTGGCTAGAAAATCTTGTGGGCGCTCACGAGTGCCTGACAAGTCTTGTCGCACTCCCCCACATGTGTGACACTATGAGACAAGTGCACCAATGGAATAAAAACTCTTCTCCGTTGTGTAGTGCAGAGTTTATCGGTAACTCTGTATTCTCTGCAGAACGCGAAGTTGCCGAACTCCGCAAACTCCACAAGCGGAGTGGGGTTTTACGCCCCAGCTTACCAACAATAGACCTTTGTAAGATATTATCAAATACGGTTGCTCCATTGCCAACTCCATCACTGAAGGGCACTAAACCTTAGTTTTTCAAAAAGGCATTACTAGAACCAACTGACACCTCTGTCACCTCACCTGTACCAAAACTCTCTGAATCATAGAGAATGGGGAAAATCTTACCCTCTCACTCCCCTCCAATCCTGCATAAATGCATCCACTGCTAAGACCCCCCCCAGATCCAGTCTCTTACTGAAACAATTTAGCAACTGAGAAGTCAACCTGGAAGCAAAAAGGTTCACCTCTAATGGTCTCATAAGAAACATGATCCTTTGAAAGATGTCCTCCCTTAACTTCCAATTGATGTAATCTGTCACATTCTATGAATTCCAATCTGCTATCACATTCTGAACCCCTGGCAAATGCTCCGCCTTCAAACCTATTTTGTGTTTCAAACCAAATTTCCATATTTCTTTTTCTAATTCCAATAATATCTTGGACCTGCTTCCTCACAATCTGTTTATATATGCGACGGCAGTCATTGTCCATCTTTAATAAGACTGAACTCCCCTTCAAGTCTGTCCTGAAACTTTAGATTGCAAACAACCCTGCTTGCATCTCCAAATAATTTATATGCTCTTCCTTCTTTAACTGATTCCAAACTCCACCCATCTTCTAACCTAGACAAGATGCGGACCATCCTAAATTGCTCACATCCGTCTCCAAAACAAAATCTGGCTTTATTCTAAAAATAGCCCGACCAATCCAGGCTTCCACATTTTCCTTCCACTATATCAACTCCTCTCTCACATCCTCACTCAGAGACACCACGTCCCGTACCATAAACCTCTTGCTAGACCATAAGTCTTTAGGTGCTGAAGAGCCCTGTAATGCAAAGGCCCATAAAAAACAGCTTGAATTGATGAAGACAACAGGCCGATTACCTGAGCAAACTCTTTCAAACTCACTTCCTCCTTTCTCGACATCGAGCTCACCTCTTGCCTGATTTTCCCCACCTTCTTCTCTGGTAAGCGCAATTGACTCACTACAGTGTCCACTATAAAACCTAGAAACTCCAAAGTCCGAGTTGGAGTCAGCACAGATTAGTCCAAATTTATCACAGAAACCCATGCTTTGTAATAAGCTTATCATCAAATCCTCCTTTTTCTCATCCACATTCTGATTCATTAGCAACATATCTCCCAAATACGAGATCATTCTTACTCTCCTTTCTCTTAGGAAACCTACAGCTGGCCTTAGCACCTTTGTGAATACCAGGGAGCTGGGGACAAGCCGAATGGAAGTAGTTGGAACTAAGACAATTGCCCTTTAAATCTGAATTTTGAGTATCCTTTTTTTTCTCCAACTGAACAATTAGCACAATACAGTCATTGCATGATACGTCTATGGTAAGAAACAATCTCTTTGGTAACATGGCCACTTTCTTTTCCCTCTTCTGAATTTTAAGTATCCTTGACTCTCCTTTGCTTCTGGAATTGTGAAATATGCATCTTTGAGATCCTATTCCACCATCCAATTCAAATCTTGAAGTAAATCCCTCAACAAATGTATCTCTTCCATTTGGAAATATTGATACGTAACAAACTGGTTTAAATTCCTTAACCTTATCACCGGTCTCCATCCGGTGTCTTTTTTCTCCACTAGGAACAAAATACTTACAAACCTTCTTTTGCTCTCTTCTACTTTTACTATCACATTCTTTTCCAACAATTCATCCTAGATCTTCTGGAAATACCAACTCAGTTGGCTCTCTTAATTGTCATTGTTCTGAATTAAAGTCTATCTGATAGCCTTCTGCTGCCTGCAATACACATGTATGCTTCATTTTCGTTTTCCATTGTTCCTTGAAATACCTCAACCTTCCTGCCACACTTGTTGGGATAGAACCAGAAACAGTTTTCATACTCACCTTGGACATGACCTTGATTGGACTTTTGTCCACTTCCTCTGTTATCATGTGCTCTACCTCTGCCCCTCTGAGAATAGACATCGGAACCACCTTGGTTTCCCCTATAATTTCCATACCCTTGGTATAATTCATTCTGGGAATGGGCTCTGAAATTCGCTCGGCCGAAAGGGTGCCCTCTCCTACCAGCCCTGCCATAAAAGCTACCACCTGCAAACACCCTGCGCATAGAGTATTGTGCTTTGTTTGGCATATGAACATTTTTAGATATATGGTTAAAGATTTTACCATCCTATCACAGAATAGTAACCTTTTTTGGTCGTCACTCAACTCTTTCTAAGCAAAATCACCCAACTTTGGGTTGATTCGCATAAGCACCATTTTACGCCTCTCTGCCAATAGTCCTGCATTTGTGTTGCCTAAAAACATATGGCATGCTGACACCATCCCCTTAAATATACCAGATCCAAATCACAGCCCTTCAGAAAGGCTTTCTCAACAGCATCAAAGATTTTCGATAAGGGTCCCAAAATATACAGCACCCTATCTTGGCACTGTTTGAGTTACTTCTCTAACCCCTTCCTTGGGTCTTTCCCAAACTTAAACATATATGTTATGAGCTTGGGATCCAAGTTTAGTGTCAACATCACCTTATAATCTATTATGGGACGAGAACACTCCACCAGCATAATGTTCCTTTAAAAAATATATGCACAACCTGGTCTTAATTATTTCTGCAACATGATCCAAAGGCCACTAGTCTTCGCCCCTGGACTGCCTAATTTCCTTAGGATCAAACAATTTTTCTCCAAAGGGTCCAACAGCCGTTGTCGAATACTTAGATTTAAATTTAGTGCTGAAGTCACTCTCCTCATCCAATCCATCTTTATTTTATAAATCTAGAATATTCTCATCTAGATCTTCATTAGATCTACCTCTTGAGACATTCCGATCCAGAGACCAGTACGAGGCTTTTACGCTCGCTGAGAGAGAAACAAAAAGATTTTTTTTTTTATGAGATGTTGATACATGATCAGTGGATTATGAGACTGAAGTAACTTTACTTCATATGTCCTTCACTTGGAAATGAAAAAAGAAATGATTTAACTTACAAAGATTGTATTCTCCTAAAAATCGGCCCTAGAATATACAGGATTACAGGCTGTCAGATTAATTGGTCAATTCCAACACGACTTCACTGAATGACCTTTGTCCTTTGACACGATTGTGCAAGGATTTCCGGGCGTTTTAATCGTGGATGTACCGCTTTACTGAAAAGATTTTATGTACATTCTACGGGAGATTGTAATATTTGTCCTGAAGAAGGTGGTCCTTTATATCTTGATCTCCACCTAAACGCATCAACGCAAGGCTTAGAGGGCAGACTATAGATTGTTGTGACATCTGTTTTCCGAAAAATCAAGATTTTGTGCAATTACTCAGGGGAACAGTTGATCCAGATATAATGTCTTCCTTGTCTAGTAGATAAGAAAACAATTTTCTTACATGTTCTCCCCATTTTTTAATTTTTTATTGCTTTCCATTGTTGAGTATTCATTGTATAGAACATTAATTTGTGTTTTTAACTTTTCTAAACTTTTTTGTATAAATTTTGCTATTGTGTCGAAATTACTTAGTCGATTTTAATAAAATACATGGATATCATTCATGTGAATATCCGACTGTGTTGAGGCTCTGGTGTCTTGTTCTGGTGACTGATTGGTTGTATATGTGAACTAGTGTGCAGAATTGTTTATGTGCCGAAAGGGGGACACTTCTCTTGATTACAGTCCCCAATTTCTCTTTGGGGTTCAATCCACTCACAGTGGTAAACTGACCTCTCCTTTTGCTGCTTCAGACACTCTCTTTGAGCCGACATGGACTTCCTTGCAACTGGATGAATCATTTATATGCCTCTTCTTCTTAAGACATTTCCCATCCGGACCTCTATTAAGGTCCTCCTCATCCGAAAAGTACTCTTTTTCCTCTATATTCCTACTACCCCTCATCTTACTCAAAACCTGATGAACAGACTCTTGTACAGCTGTCTGTAACTCTTCTCTAACAATCCTCCTTATCATTGCCTCCTGTTTGGAGCACTCCATTACATTTTCAGTCATAATAACTTATTTTAAAAAATTCAGAATATTTTTCTCTACATTCTTAATTATTATTTCAAACTAATACACTGTTCAATTTGTGAAACGTTCAAACGTTTTCCACCTTTTCTACACTTAATTTTGCACAAAAATGCAGCCCATCAGAAATAGCTTCTATCTAACTGTCACCAGCAGCGATCGCACCTCTCAGGCACTTTGTTGTCATGGTGACGCACCTCCTAAACCAAATTCCCCTAGAAAAAGACTTGCGTAGTTGTTATAAGCCCAATCGCCTTAAAACACAGGGCTTAGTCCTGCACAACAACACAGACTTTCAGCTCCCGATCTACGACATATGCATTGGCAATGCACTGATGAACACAGTCGCACAGTGGCTCGCGAGGAGATCATGGGGCATATTAACAAGGCGGCGATATGAAATTATCGCCGCTTTTGCGTCCGTTTTCGGGTGAAAAGCGGTGATAATTTCATCGCCTTATCAGCTACGACACGCTATCGCGTGTCTTGCTGACTTAGCGCACGTTTGCAGCACGCCTCCGATCGCATCGCTAATGAGATACAAAGGAAACGTGCCTGATAAGACTCCCTTGGGAAAATATCGCGAAGGTAGCTTCGCGATATTAACAAGGGAGGGTAGCGATTTTTAAAATCGTGTTAAGTATGCCTTAACGCAGGAATTTAACGTCTGTTAAATTCCTGACTAAGGCATACTTAACATGGGGGGTGGATTTTGTGGCTAAGACCACAGGCCCTATCATCTAGGATATCGGCGTTTTCCACCATGGAAAACGGCGATATCCCAACTATCTCTGGAATTTTATGCCTAACTATATATTTTAACACACACTGTATATACAAACAACATTTCGAATAAATCTCAGTGTATGAATCATATTAGTTGATCATACTTACCATAAAACAGCATTTTAAACACTAATACACAAACTCTACTTAAACCATTCCAAAGAAGAATTCAACTTATTTAAAGATACCCATAAATTGGGTATTAAATGAAATAACACTCCAGAGTCCATCACCATAACAGATCTCACTCTTAAATGCTCTATATACTTATCTGCTCAGAAGTAGCAAACAAAAGAGGAAGAAAATGGAGGATGAAGAGTAATTATGGGACTGAAAGTTCTAAATTACATTGTAATGTTCTATTTTGGAGGTGTTTAAGGCGTGCTGCTCAGAAGGAATGAATAAACGTTTATGCATCATACTAGCCTCCTGTCTTGCCATAAAATCCCCTTTCTGCAGTGATAGATAAGTGTTAGTGCAGCAAACAGCAAATCAAACATGGTGGAAAAACAGTTGAGCCTGGTGCATGTTGTCCTGATCTGCTGAACTGTCTGTGATTGGTTGCTTGTTTGATGAGGGATAGTTGGTGAGGGGTCTGGTGCACATTTTAATGAGTCCCCTTTAATTGGCAGGTATGTATGTCTCTTCAGGACACCCCAGAGTAACCATTGCGCTTTATAAATTAATTAACATAACATAACATTTTTCAGTTGTGTACAATCAGCAGTGTTCTGATGTGTGCAGGTGTGTTTCTGTGGCCAGAAATATGTGGCTGAAGTTGGCGTACGCAGGGTCAAGAAACACTCAGATAAGCCAGCAGGGCTGTCCTTTCGGTTTTAGTTTCATGTTTGTTAAATGGGGTTCTATTTCCATGCTAAGCCGGTTGGATGGGAACAGACTAAAGTGTCTGTCCCCATCTCTTGGATTTGAACCTTGTTCTGCGGCAGCCTTTTCAAAGCTTAGTTTGGATATTTGTAGGATGCATAAGTAACTCCTCGATCACTCCTCTCCTCACTCATCTACCAGACAATCGTCCTTCTCTCCTTAGGGCTGAACTCAGCAGGAGGTGGACAGGGCCTGGTATCATGTAGCGATGCTCTGTCGAGAGTCTGGTAAGGCGAGGAAGGGGCAGCACTGCAGAAACCACAGAATGGCCAGTATCCCCCCTTGCAATCCATTTCAGCCAAATCTCACTCCTGCGATTCAGGATGCCTCAGGGAAGGGTAGGATTTAACCCTCTAACCTCAGCTATGCCCACTGCCCCAGGCTCTGTGACTTGGCATTGTGCAAGAAGCTGTTTGCCACCATCTTCTTGGCTTTGTGACATTGCATTGGTGGGAGGTGGCAATGGATGGAAGGCTGCATAACCACCAATGAAAATACACCAGCAAAACCATTGAGCAGTAGATTATGAATGATTTAGTTGGTGAACAGGTCAGAAAGTAATATGCTGTAAACCCTTGACTTCACGGAGCCCGGGACAGCCCACAGCTCGCTACAATAAGACCATACTGGGAAAACCAAACCAGCCTATAATACTGCGCAGGCTTCATTCCCACCCCAGGTGTCGAATCTCCCTAAAGCCATTTGATCGTGGTAGCACGGTCCTCAAACGGGATCACAAATAATGACTTCACTACTTCCTAAATACCTTTATTTATTTGTTAACATTTCACTTCCCCTCACGCAAGCCTTTTTTAAAACCCTAAGGTCCCTTTTGATTTGCCTGATATGGGCGGGTGGTCAGGCTAGACTTTCCTGGGAACTTTTAACACTTCCTACTTCCTTTGCGACAGGGTGGACTTGGTGCTCCGGTCATGCACTTATATGCATGGAGCGCACAAGCGCGGTTTTTACATTACTGGGCACATCCCACTCCTTTCCAGCCCCATGTGGCGGTGGAAGCGGCTGTTGCGGCACCCCTTCCCCTACAGGTTGCCCTGTTTAAAAGATACAAGCGCCCTAGGGAAGATATCAATACAGTAGAGACTATGCACTGGGCCTGGAGATGAGTTGCAGAAGAGAGACGGCGCTCCTATCCTGTATGCCCCAGCAATGCCCATAGCACATAACCCGATGCTGTTCCCTACCGGGGAGGGTATTGGAAAAGATCTGGCACATAAAATGAACCTACACACCTTTGCTGAACTCTACCCAGATGGGTCTTTCCGATCGCCTACTTTGGCCACGGAGGAGCGGCAGGTTGTATTTTCTGAATTATTTGCATATCACAAACTTAGGGCTGTGTGTCGGGCACTTCATGACACTTTTCCAGACGCCCCGCCCATCCTCACTGCCCTAGAAAATGTTCTTAAGACAGCTTCACCTCAACGACAAATCACCAGAATATACAGCCACACGCAGAATTCGGCCCCCTTGATAAAACCATGAGCAGGAGTTCACAATGACATAAGGTTAGAGTTCTTGGTACAAAGTTGAGATTTCTTTCTTTTTACTGTGGTTTTCTGACACCGGGGGTGATACTATGCAAAGAGGAGGACTGGCTGTCTACTTCAGATCTTTTCGCAGCAAATGTAACTTCTCCTTTTAAGCTAATTTTGCAATAGGGCATTGCTCAGCAAAGGAGCAGGGCACGTTACAAAACAGATTCCCCGCATTTGCCACACAATTAAAGAAAGAACAATACCATGGTCACTGCTACTGTTGTGATTCAGCCACAGATTTGTAGCAAAGGATAATTATTGCACATGTTTCTTTATTAGATACATTTTGTGCAGGGATTGCCAGCTCCACCTATTTATGACTTTATTGCCCAGAAGACTTGCACAACATTTCCCTAAGAGGGAAGAATCTCCAGACTGTTTGTAACTTCCTTTTCCTCACACAAACCCAGCAGTTCTCACATAAACTACATAGAGGCGATGTGAGAAGAGTCGCGCCGGCGGGCTACAGACTTCAGACCTATCTTTGGATGTTTGCCATGGATCCCGTAAATACTACAGTGGAATACGGGACACAGAGTCGCTCAGCTCCTGGTGACCAGTGGGTTGGAGATGTGCTGGTCCCTAGCCTGTTTGCTGGATTTTGTTTCCTTGTTGGAATACCTGGGAATGGTTTGGTCATCTGGACCATACTCTTCAAGATCCCCCAGCGTTCCATGACTGTGGTTCTCCTCCTGAACTTGGCGGTGGCGGACTTCCTCATCTTGGTCACCTTGCCCTTGTGGATCCATTCGTTCTGGGACCAGTGGGTGTTCGGGCTGTTTATGTGCAGGTTCCTCACTTATATTGTCAGCTTTACCATGTACGCCAGCGTGTTCTTCCTCACTGTGTTGAGTGTCCTGCGTTTCACCGCTGTGGTCTTTCCCTTTGCATCATGGATTTGGCAGAAGAAACAGATCATATATGGGGTCGTGGTGAGCGTCTGGGCTGTTTCTCTGGCGTTCGCTTGTACTTCCTACATCTTCCGTTCAACTTCCGAGACCAATGGAACAGTCTTGTGTAATGACTGGACATACACCTCCGATCAGCAAGAACTGGTAGATCTCTCAGTCGAGGTGGTGTTTTGCTTTCTGATCCCCTTCTTAATCATGACCGTTTGTTATGCTTTGGTCATTAGGAGAATGCGACGTCTGAAATTCCAGAGACAGAGCAAGTCTGAGAAATTGATTGCTAGGGTGATCATTGCGTTCTTTGCCTGCTGGATTCCGTACCACATCACAAACATGTTAAATATTTCAGCAGGGTCCCTGAGGTCTTCAGACCCCAAAATGTCAACTATTTTGAAGAATGCTGCAATAGAGGCAGAAAACATCAGCACCGCCTTGCTGTTTTTGAGCAGTTGCTTCAACCCAATACTATACGCCTTCGCTGCTCGGAGTTTCCGTGGAGGGTTAAGAGGGACCAATTTTGAGAAAGTCTTCAGACACATGAACGAGGACTCTGGGGAGAAAGTGGCCAAAAACCTGCACAACTCAAGTGCTACTACAGATCTATCCCTACAGAATCCTGCCGGCTCTCTTTGAGTTCCCGGGACATTATTTTGTAAATTGAGTCCCTGTACCTTAGTTTTTTTAGAAATATGCATTTTAGGGTACTGCCTTTGGCAAAGGTGATCAGCACATAGGAGCCTGATGACGACATTTAAGGTAATCACAACATTTAGTGGTTTGGAGGCATCACAAGGCAGCCTGGCTCCTCTTCCTTGGTACGTGCAGAATTGGACACACATGACTGGTTTAGTCTTCAGTTTAGTTGAACAGTTTTCAGTGGCACAATAAAACATCTCACATGCCAGTGATCTAGTGGGATTTATATGATCCTGGGCCAATGACGAGCATATAGAAACAATATACAGACCAAAAACCAGATGGTCTTTGTATCCCCTTCGGAAATTATCAGCAATGCATAACCATGTTGACGAGCCTGTAGTTAGCCATTGTTCCCACACACATATACAGCCGTATCACGCCTGCTGGAGGACCCTTGCTTTATACGCGCCCAGTAGAAAGTATGGATGGGTCAGCACAAGGCGCGTGCTCACTGTCGAGCAGATTCCATGGGGCATTCCTAGCTCCATGCAATCTCTGCTGCATTTCTTCAGTAAAATCCTGACAAAACGTTTCTGGGAAAAAAATTCTTGGAATGAGGGAAAATGTACAGAAACTGGTGCTCGAAACACTGAGGTACTGGTAGTAAAGTATTTCTGATCCAGCCACCGACCATTGGGGAATAGTGGCATGGCCATGAAGGCAGCTGGAATTTTACGTTTGAAAGAAATGTTGATGAATTGTTTAGGTAATGAAACTTTGCGTGTGTATGAGAGCTGTACAATACTAACAGAAGAAGACAGGGCAGTGTATGAAGCAATTAGACATACATCATATTCCAGAGCGTAGTATAATAATGGAGAGGTATGTTTTATGGGGTGAGGGAAGAAAGGGGAGGGAAATCATTGGAGAATGAAAGAACTGCTCTTACTCTAGTAAAGCATGTGCTTTTGAAGACACCTGTGATGAACACACAAACAACCAATTTAGGCTGAGTTATGTGTGGGAAAATTAGAGAAGAAATATAAATAATGGCGGGGCTCTACTGGAATGAGGTGTTGGAAGTTACCAAAAGAACTCAACATTCAATTAGGGGCTCCATGGAGATAATACACACTTCAATCGGTCCATGACTCATGCTTGATGAACTCTCTTACATTGTCTGGATTTTTACAGCAAGCAGGTGTATTATTCTGCATACATTTAACGGGGAGCAAATAGTATCACAGCCGTTTTCGTATTACATGTGTAGGAACAACATGCCCTGAGAGGTATAATCAATGTCATATGTACTCAGTTGTGTTTTTGTTCATGTAGCTGCCTCAGATTGTTGGTACATTCATGTCTCAGGATTTTAAATCTGGGTAGAGATAAGATTCGCCTCTTCCCATTGTCTCACCTCTGCCCCTCCACTGTCTTACAATAATCAGACAACTGTATCAGATGAAGTGTGAGGCCATGAGTTGTTTGCAGGCCTGTAGGCCAGTGCTTAATTTGAGCCGGGGCTTTCCGGTGCTAGGCACCGGCACTTAATTGGTTTCCAGTGCTCGCACCAGCACCTAATGGTCAACACCATACATAGAAGAGTCTACCACATGGTGCCGCTGTTCATATAATTTAGAGATAAGTAGAACAACGGTTGTTTAGGAATACAATAGGCATTAAAATTGCAAATACCTGCCTCCCCAGCCATTCTTTTAGCTTTGGAGACCTGCAATAAAAATGCGACAGACATAATTAGTAGTTGTTTTGGCAGCGATGACAAGGGCGACTGGTGGTGGAAGTTGCAGTGGCCTCCTGGTCAGAGCCCTGGCACTTAATATTTTTCAAATTAAGCACTGGCCTTGACCTCTCTGTACTAGGACACTTTGCAAATACAAAGTGCGGCAGGTAAGGGTGGCTTTGCATACCGTCCTCAGGGGGTCCCAGCAGCATTCCCTGACCAATCAAGACACTTGAACAGCAACTTCAAGACTTCTAATGTTTGCTCCAGGAGCCTCATGTCAGTGTGTGTGCTCTGTTATACATGTGCCGGGGCAAAGCGGTTCGATGCCTAAAAGGGAAGCGGATACTGAGGAGAGGCGCTATATCCATCATTGTCCACAAAGAAGTTTGAATGGATTACAGTTTTGCTCGATTCAGATTAATTCACATTCCATTCATGCATGCGTTCACCACTCCAACATGGGTCACGAATGGAAGAGTGCAAGAAGATGTGTTAGTTTCTGTGATGCTATGAATGTCAAATAAAGAGCATCTTTTTTTGTTTAAAGTTATGAAAACGCATATTGGTGAGAGAAATTAAACATTCCATTCAAGTGTTTAATTCAAAATTAATTCTCATAAACCCAAAATACAGAAACTAAAAACACGAGTAGTAATCTAAAAACTCTATCCAATAATGTGTTTAGTGTAGTACATATATTTACTAAAACAATTAGTTGTGTTGGTGCTCATTGCTATTATTCAAGGATTCAGAGCTGGAACATATGCCAGGCGTCTGAGCACCAGCATCAGCTGATATTTTATATCAAAAGTCCTAAATAACCACAGACCACATCTAGAAGAGTCTCTTCAGGCCCTCTACACAGCTTATAGGGGCCTATTATCAACGTTCTGTGCGTGAGAATTGATATCGCCAGCTATCGCAAATAATTATCGCCATGCTAGCGCTGTATTAACAACGCATAGCGCAATGGGGATAATTATTCCTGCGATAGCGTTGTTTTCCATGGAACATCGCTGGAAAACCAGCGATGTTCCATGGAAAACGGCGATAACCTTGCTGATACGACCCTGTGGTTGTATCAGAATAATCGACCTCCAATTTAAAGTATAGGTAAATCAGCATTTTTGCAGACGTTAGTTTTTGGCAAAAAACGCGGTTTTCGCCAAAAACTAACATCTGCAAAAATGCCTGGGCCTCCTTGTAAATATCATAATGTGCACATCAGCGATATTTACAAGGTTGTTCTGCCCAGTGACGCCCACTTTGCTTCTCATTAGAGATGCAATGGGAGGCGTCGGGTAAAAGGGTGCTAACATGCGCTAATGCATGTTAGCACCCTCTTGTTAATAGGGCGAAAACATTATCTCCGCTTTTTTGGCTTTTAAAGCCAAAAAAGCGGAGATAAGGCCCTTGATAATATGCCCCATAGTTCGGTGGCGAGTGCCCAGTTCCCAGCCGTACCTCCAGAATTCTACTATATCCAATAACAAACAAGCATTTGCAATGCAATAGGTCTTGCATCTGCAAGAGTTTAAGCTATTGGCATTGTGTATGACAATGCCTTTTATTTATCTGTTTTGATAATTAACACATAAATAAAACGCATTGTCACTTACAATGCCAATAGCTCAAACTCTTATAAATGAAAGACCTGTTGCATTTCAGAGAAGCAGCCGCCATTGTCCCGGGCTACTTTGAAAGTGAAAGCGAGTTGCAGGAAAGCATGTGGGCCCTGCAGTAGGTTAAGCTCATTACAGAAAATAGTGCTTCCAGTCTAAATAAGACTTACCGTGTACCAAAGTGAAAGGGCCAGTCCTCATAGGAGGTTACATATGAAGACAAGGCGGTACTAAGGAGGGACTAACAAGCCTATTAACGAATCAGAAGCCAGCATTTGCAAAGGACAATGACACAAGCCAATGAAAAATATGGGCGGAGAGTGGGCGGGCTTTAAGTCCATACTCAAATACAGCATGCCTCGCAGAGCAGCGCATGCACAGCCCAGGCTCGACCTAAAATTGAATCCTGACAAACGTATGCCTGAAAAATGTGGGGGCGAAGGTTCCAGAAGGAATTCACAAGGTAGTTTGACTTCGTTAAGGATTTTAAAAAAGAAGAATACATCCTACAGAAGAGACCCCTTGCTCACTTGATCATTAAGTAGATGCTTGAAAGATCTATAAAGTAACCTCTCATTCCACTCTCGGGGGAGAGAATCAATTAATTTAGGCAGATCCTCAAATAAGGCTAATAAGGCTAAATTCTGCCTGTTTATGGCTCTTCAATAAATCCCTTTACAGAATATTTTACTAAAGAAGCTTGATTAAACATCCAGGGGCAGATTTACTATTGATTTATGCAAAGCGGGGAAGCAAGCAATGTTCCTGCTTTGTCTTGCGTGAAATGGTGAGAGCAAAAATGTGTCATGCCTACGGAGATATGGTGCCCTTCTGCTCTCTCCTACTGCTGGTGCAATATGTGCTGCCTAGTGCCAACGCAGGCAACCTTGTGCCATGGTGCAAGCATTCCTGTGTTACGGGCAGGATTGTTTGTGTGCAAGAAAAGTTACCTTCCTGCACAAAAACAATCCAAATAGGCATTTTACAATTTCTATGTGTGATGCAAAATGCGTTGCGCTCTCCTCTGGGAGGCGTATATATTTGACACAATCCCAGGTTTACAAACCTCGGTAAATCTGGAATTGCCTCAAACCCATGGTTGTATGTGCATGAACTCCCATGCTCCACCCATCAAACGTCCCCACCTCGAAATGTAACGTAACGCAGTGTAAGCTGCTGCGCTGAATTACATTTCTTTAAAAGCTATGCAAGGCGGTGCAAAACGCTCCTTACGTGGCTTTGTAAATCTTACTAAAGTCTTTGTGTTGTCCTTGCATTGCTGTACACAACCCAAGGACAACATGTGACATGTTTGTCCTGATGATGATCCCATTATTCTTGTAAACGGGATCGAAACGTCATCGACCTTTTTAAACAACGTGCACACTTACTATTTTCCTTATGCTAGTGTCACAGTTGTGATAATTACTACACTTGTTTCATTCTTCATATTTTCTAGCAAGCCTCTTTGTTGTGTTTTGCCTGAATGTTTTGTTCCTTGCGTTCAAATGTCACAAACTACCTCACCTCTATGTCTCTGGGTACAGGACTGTATCCCACTGTGTATTTTTTGTGCTTTGTTAATTAAGAATACACTGGATTAAATCCATCTATTCGGCTGGATAGTCAACATATAGAATTGATTCCATTCTATATTTATGTAACCTTATTTAACCTACTTACAAGGACCGTCAACTGCATCAGGAGCAGATGCAATTTATAGCTTCATCATTTTCAACCAAAGACAGCAGCAATCTTTGTTTTCTGTGATGTTTATGTCTAAATTATTTAGATCTTTGTAGTTCTAGAGGTCCTATGTGACATATTGGAGACCAATAAGGGTTGTCCACATGTTGCAAGAGTAGAGCGATGTCATGCCCCGAGTGAATATGCTGTCCTTGTGTGTGTTTGCCTTACTTACCTAGCTGTGACATGTCAACATGTCACTGTAAACCCAGGCAAAATTTGGCAAGCAATCAACAACTGATGGAAATTAAACTTTTTAATGTGTGCACTTATGGGGGGGTTCTCTTATATGGGTGCAGGGGCTCCGGCCCCTTTACTATTCCCCTAAAAGTGTGTTTTAATTTTCCTAGTAGTGCTAATATTATTTAAAACACACAGATAGACTGCTGGCAAAGGGTGGGGTCAGCAGCCTGTGAGAGCTGTGAAAGGCTAGGATTAAAGGCTGCAGGTGGCAAGCTGGGCATTGGAGTCCGTGCAGTTTGTGATCACAAGTTTTGTATTTGATGATAGGTTTTGCTAGTTCCGGTGTCCTGCTTCCACTGCTGCACTTGGAGTGCATATCTGTGCTCATGAGGAGACTCAGGGGCTTATGTTTGGGAGGCTTGCACTGCCGGAACATCAGTTGTTTTGACGCTCCAGTGGCGCCAGCTTCTCAGTCATACCTATGAGGTGATGCAAAGCCTCTCTGCATGGCTTTGCATGGCCTCATAGATACGGAGTGAGACAGAACAGCGCAAGTCGCTGCCTTATCTTATTCTATATTAAAGAGGCGTTCCATGGGCATTGCAGGGGGTTTTCCCACCCAGCACTCTCAGATTTTGGTGCTGCCCCAGATTAACTTAATTACGTAAACCTGGGGCAATGCCAAAACCTTATGCCTCCCTAGAGCAGGGTCGGACTCTCCATCTCGGGCACCGGGTGTTTACCCGGTAGGCCGCCAGGGTGGGGGCCGATTTTGGGCCCCTGGGGGCCAATTTTGTTACAGGGGCCGTTTTTGCAGCATAGCTGCAACATCGGCCCCTGTAACAAAATGGGCCGAAACCAGCCTTGGCAAATAGCTCGGCTGCACCCCCAACCCCCCCCCCCCCCTGGAGGGCTGGCGGAGCACTTTGGCAGGGCCGGTTTTGGTTCCCAGTTCGGCCCTGCCCCAGAGCAGGCAAAACAAGCAGAAATATTTGTATTTCTCCCTGACTATAGGAGAGATAGGCCATGAAAGGCATTGCTATAAAAGAGTATAAGGCGAGGGGCAGACCAGATAGAGAAAGCTCGGGGTCACAGTATCATAGAGAGCCAGGCTCTGCATTTACCTGTCCCAGCCTGAGTAATGGAGCAGAGACCAACATCGGCGAGACCTCTCGGGCACAAAGAGAGATAAACACAAGAGAAGCATCTGTGGTGGAGACCTGCCTCGACAGAATGACCAGAGAGACTGCACTGAAACACAATGCCAACTCCCTCAGACTGAAAAGCCAAGACACCCTACAAAAGCCTCTCAAAGTGCTACGCACAGACTGTCCAGCTACGTCTCTGTCCCTCAGTGTGTTACAAAAAGAGGCCAGGGTGGGTTTTGTTTTTTTAAAGTATCTCTCTGTACAGGTGCGACCTGCACAGTGGCTAATATTCACCTGGTAACTGTTGCCTGAATCCTACGCTCCTACATCAAGTATGGTGGTTCCTGTGGGTGGGAGGCATAAGGGGTTTGGCGACGGGGGCTCCAGGGTTTATGTGCCTCTTGGGCACACTGCAGCAGATACCTTCCAGCATTCAGTAGAGTGTATGTGCCTCTTGGGCACACTGCAGCAGAGACCTTCCAGCACTCAGTAGAGTTTATGTGCCTCTTGGGCACACTGCAGCAGAGACCTTCCAGCACTCAGTAGAGTGTATGTGCCTCTTGGGCACACTGCAGCAGATACCTTCCAGCACTCAGTAGAGTTTATGTGCCTCTTTGGCACACTGCAGCAGATACCTTCCAGCACTCAGTAGAGTTTATGTGCCTTCTGGGCACACTGCAGCAGATACCTTCCAGCACTCAGTAGAGTTTATGTGCCTCTTGGGCACACTGCAGCAGATACCTTCCAGCACTCAGTAGAGTTTATGTGCCTCTTGGGCACACTGCAGCAGATACCTTCCAGCACTCAGTAGAGTTTATGTGCCTCTTTGGCACACTGCAGCAGATACCTTCCAGCACTCAGTAGAGTTTATGTGCCTTCTGGGCACACTGCAGCAGATACCTTCCAGCACTCAGTAGAGTGTATGTGCCTCTTGGGCACACTGCAGCAGATACCTTCCAGCACTCAGTAGAGTGTATGTGCCTCCTGGGCACACTGCAGCAGATACCTTCCAGCACTCAGTTGAGTTTATGTGCCTCTTGGGCACACTGCAGCAGATACCTTCCAGCACTCAGTAGAGTTTATGTGCCTCTTGGGCACACTGCAGCAGATACCTTCCAGCACTCAGTAGAGTTTATGTGCCTCTTGGGCACACTGCAGCAGAGACCTTCCAGCTCTCAGTAGAGTTTATGTGCCTCTTGGGCACACTGCAGCAGAGACCTTCCAGCACTCAGTAGAGTTTATGTGCCTCTTGGGCACACTGCAGCAGATACCTTCCAGCACTCAGTAGAGTTTATGTGCCTCTTGGGCACACTGCAGCAGATACCTTCCAGCACTCAGTAGAGTTTATGTGCCTCTTGGGCACACTGCAGCAGATACCTTCCAGCACTCAGTAGAGTTTATGTGCCTCTTGGGCACACTGCAGCAGATACCTTCCAGCACTCAGTAGAGTGTATGTGCCTCCTGGGCACACTGCAGCAGATACCTTCCAGCACTCAGTAGAGTTTATGTGCCTCTTGGGCACACTGCAGCAGATACCTTCCAGCACTCAGTAGAGTTTATGTGCCTCTTGGGCACACTGCAGCAGATACCTTCCAGCACTCAGTAGAGTTTATGTGCCTCTTGGGCACACTGCAGCAGATACCTTCCAGCACTCTGTCACTGGCTGACAGACTGGCTGTATGATTTAAATGGATTAAATGTGCTATTGATAATCACGCTTCACAAAAACCATCGCATATTTTGTACCTGTCCACCACCAGCATCAGATTTTACTTATAAAAACTGAAATATTGCCTGCATAAAAAAACTAGATTAGATCACTGAAGATGTTTCTGTGGGGGTGGCAGGCGCTGGATCTCCTCTCCCTTTGCACCCTTCCCACCAGGCTGTCCTTTGTGCGAGACAAGAGTATGAGACCTTTCTGCACCCAGGCTAAGGCGTAGACACAAGTCCTGGCCTTCTTGCAAAGGCTTTTTCAGGAGTGCTGCAGCTAATTGTAGATTATTTCTAGACCACTCCCACTTCACAAAAGATTGTAGTTTTAGACAAGTAGGTCATTATTTGAACATTGCTGCATTTCCTACTCACAATAAAGTGTCACTCAAAGTGTCACACATAATACTTGAAATGTCACACATAAGTACACTGAAAAAGTGGAAACATCACGCACAAGTGCACTGAAAACTTGGCAGCTATGCCTTTGCATAAAATATTCATGTACAAAATGGAAACTGAGGTGCACATACATGAGCAATGTTCAGACGGATGTTCCATAAACCTGAATACCGCATTAAGCTGAATAATAACCAGTGGCGTAGCTAGGGGGGGCGGTGGGGGCGGTCCGCCGCTGGCGGCAATATTTTGGGGGCGGACAAAGGCATACAGATAAGGCTCGGCTTGCTTTCGTGGACTTTCGGGACGGGCAGAGAAGGAATAGGACTCGGGCAATGTCCTCTTCTTTTTTGTGCTGGCAGCTGTCCCCCCCCCATCTCTTCCTATTATTCCCTCTCTTTTTGTCTTGCTCCTAACTTTCTGAAAACCGTAACTTAAAGAAACGGTTCACAACCTCTTTCCTTCTTTCATTTAGTTGCTTCCCTGTGAAATGGATCCAAAAAAGAAAAACACTCTTGCGGGAAATGCCCTCTTTCTGACATTTTTCTATTCCAAAGTGCAGCGGGATGGAGAGAAATAGAAGGTTTTAAATATGAAAAATAAATACATAACTAAATAAAGCAAGACAGAGTGGTTGCAAAGTGGCCAGATTGGTTTTAATCACATCCAAACACATCAGCCTCACTTTACAGAGTTTGCCAGTGAAGCGCTACTTTTGTTTTCTCGTCTTTCTTTGAACAGCATTGTTGTCCCCAGGTGGGGAAGTGCACCATTCCTGAAGGTACTGCAATACCTGGTTGATGGGTGGATTGGAAAACAAAATGTGTACCATGGCTCTGTTTATGGATGTGGTCTTTTTAAACCATACTGCTTACGTTTATTAAGGATATAAGCAATGGACATTGAAACGGATCCCTTCAGGGCGATGTAGTCATGTCCTTAACTTTTCAGGTAAAACCACTCACTGATTTCTGAATAGTGAGTGGCAGATCGTTAAGGTAACCATGTTGTTTCTGCTTTCATTTCACATGCTTTACTTAATCTTGCATTCCCTATGAGTGGTTGCTTTTACTTTTTTTTTAGGCATCATATCACTCTTATCAAGTGCATAATTTGAATTGAGCCACATCCAAGTGTTTATAGCGGGCACAATTAGGTTGTAGCTGAAGGCAGTGCGAGTTTCTCTCAGTGGGGCAGTATGGTGTTCAGTGGGGGAGAGGATGTGGCACTATGGCCAGAGCTGTCGAATTTGGAACTGGGGAACTGGGTTCAGCCATCATGACCAGTCCACCCAAAACAACTCTACTGAGGGAGCACATTCTCATGCTAGACCTTACAAGGCCCCACTAGACTGTAGAAGGCTTGATTTCTTAGCACAAGCAGGTGTACCCTAGTGGTGTCAATTGTGAGTTAACCTTGAAGGCCTGTACACCACAATCCATACTGAAGTTCATCTCTAGTCTTGCGGGCAGGCCTACGAAGCAGCACACCCTAGAGCAATAGTGATCCAGTCACTGTGACTCTGTCACTGAGGTCACATGAACCATGAGCAGGTTAGGGCGGTGCAAACGGTGTGACCGCACTGGGTACCTATTTCGGGTGGGTGCGTAGTGTTTGCAAGTATATTATGGTTTAAAAAAAACTTGCTGCCACCTTCCTGGCCTCCAGCATTTTTCAGAAACAATAAAAATGTCATGATAACTTCGGTGATTAATGTTCTTCCTAGAGAGAGATCCGAGTGTTATCAAGTGGAAGGGTTGACTCCTGGAAAGGTAGCAGAGAGGGTTAATATGCCTGCTGCAAAGAACATGTACCATGCAGATCACAAAGTGCACTGCTTTAATGGGGAGACCATGATGAATGGTCATTTAATGTAAGCTGTAGATGATGGCTCCCTGAACAGTGTCATGTATGTGCATGTTTGCATTGTGCTGAGGGGATTACCAGGTAATTGTTCACGCAGCTCTCTGATGGATGTCACATGCGGTTTTTCTGAATCCCCAGATAGATCGTGCAGTCTGTGTGTTCTCTTTTGTACTGCCAGTCACCGGTGTATTCAACTGTGTAGCCTTGGACCGTGTCATGTATGTGCATGTAACTTGCATGATCGCGGTAACTATTAGCGGCGATACTACGTGTGTCTCGGTCCTCTTTCAAGTGCTTGCCGTCCTTTTTCCCCAGCAACCCAGCAACCCAGGGGGGGCAATCTGAGGTATAGCCCCGGCGCCACAAGCTCTAGCTACGCCTCTGATAATAACTCCTGGAATGAATGAGTTGTTGAATTACGAAGTATCTGCATTCACCGTAGTAATCCCCAATTTGTAAATCAGCAAGCCTTTATTGAGAAACATGCAATAGAGGGAATCTTAAAGGAATGAATACGAAACAGCAGGTATTAAAAAACATCTTTATGTCCAAAAGGTGCAATAGAGCATTGTACATTAGCATAACATTTATAATTAGCACAGCAAAACTTTCGTGGGGCCGAAGACATTTTCTGACTCACGGCTCTTTTTTTAACAGTTAATTGTAATACTGTAAGCTCTGTGTGCTTGAATCATATATGTTTTTGTAAACATAATCACATTTTCCTTCTTGGGGCCCAGTTCACAGAATCTGGTTCTGTAGAGACTCGCACCCATAGATTGAGTCATCATGGCAGAAATTCTTCTTGTTTGACAGATTATACAATATTCTAAATTTATGGCTAAGAGAGGCACATGAAGAGGACCACTGGGGGCAGGGTGGGGGATTACAAAATACATATAAAAACCTCAGATCATTAGATGGTGAGGACTCACAAATGTTTTGCATCACTTTTCTACTCTGAAAACATGCACAACAGCCTCTGGAAAAAGCCATTAAGTAAGTGTGTTTCTTGGGCGGGAAAGGAGAACATCCATATTTGTTGGTGTGGCGCACCCTCTTTATTTGCATTGTGACCCTGTTTCTCTGCCCTTGATTTCTTTCTGTGGCCCCTAAGTTTCACTTTAAGTCAGCAACCCCAGTTTTAAACGGTGGTAGTAGTTTATTGTTGGTTAATTAAAATCTTACAATAATAAAACAGAATAAAAACAAGCATTGGCATAGCCAATAGGTCTCGCCTTTGGGACCTTATAAGTGTTTAGCCATGCAACAGTTGCATAACTAAATACTTATAAGGTCCCAGAAGCGAGACCTATTGGCTATGCTGATCATTATCGCAATCAAACATCAAAGCGGCCGTGCGGCCGCAAAAGTGAAAGTAATCGCGGTAAAGCGCAGCGCGCGCCCGCACACATGCACTGTTGCTTTAGGCTGGCCTGGTAGCACTTTTTGGAGCCCTCTCAAAAAGTCTTGCCAGACCAGCGCATGCGCTGGGTCAGGCGACACCTAAAAAATCATGAGGGAAATCAATTAAAACCAGTTTTAAACGGAGTTCCAGGCTCCCCCTGTAAAAGATGCACAAAGTTTATTCTTGTGTGTTTCCCAGTCTACACACTAACTCCCACTCTTTCCAGATACCTGAAATCACAAAATAACATGCACGCACACGCTTGCACTGTTGGGCCTCGGGCACTATGCCCATATTGTTGGGCGGTGTGTATCTTTCACCCCTGGCTGCCAGCAAGCATTTCCCTTCCTACTGTACTGGGGTAACTGAACTCTGAAAGCAGCTATATGCTAAATGCTTTGTCCTGAATATCATGTATTAAATGGATTACAGTGATCTGTCTGTAGCCTGCACGCCACAGGTTTGAATGCTGGTCACTTCAGGATGTAGGCAGGCAGCAGTACCATTTGACGAATGCGCACATACATTTTACTGGGCTTTCCTATGCACAATTGTAAATGCATGCAGAGTTTTTATCTGCAAGCTCAACTTTCAAAATAAACTCTTCCAAGTCAAAGTTTTCACTCAAAAGTGGTGAGCAATGTTTGTGACATTTTTCAACAAACTTTGCTAAGTTTGCTTATTGTTGTATAAAATAACCTTAGGGCAAATATAGGCTCATATCACTTCAATCCACTATGGCAAAGATGGTAGAAAAAATTGTTACTACAGCTCACTCTTTTCTTGGAGGACCACCATGTGATACTTGATTCGCAATCAGGTTTTCGTCATGGTTAAAGCACTGAGACCGCTCTTCTTGAGGTCTCTGAGCATATCAAAAGAAACCTTTACCGACATTGTTCAGTTATGTTATTGCTTTTGGATCGTCCGGTGGCATTTGACACAGTCTCACATGCTATTTTTCTTGAGTCACTGGAAGGCATGCGCATTACAGACTGTGCCTTGTCATAGTTTAAGTCAACCACTGCACACAGGTTGTGTCTTTTGGAGTTGGAGTGGTTTCGTACGCAGATGATACTCAGCAGCTGTTGGCATTTCATGAAAATGTTCCTTCATCGTTGAGTTCTTTTAAATCTTGGCTTAGATCTATCTAAGAATGGATGACTACCAATTTTCAGAAGTAGAGCTCAGATAAAACTGAGATTCTTTTTTTTGTACCAAATCTATACCTGACTCTAACCTAAAGTGGCCATCAGTGACGGGAAACCATTGTATACGCCTTGATCACTTCTAAACTGGACCAATCCAATAGCCTGGATCTCAGCCATCCTTCTTTTTTATTCAGCGTCTTCAGATTATTCAAACCGCCGCTGCTCGATTGATCCTGAAAATCCCTCCCTAGTGCTCGATCTCAAGTCACTTGTATCAGCTTCATTGGCTACCTATCGATAGAAGGATCCAGTTTAAGGCCCTTACTTTTTCTTTAAAGATGTTTTAATCAAGGGGACCGCTCTATCTTAGGCCCGGTTCAAGCTGTCATCCCAGGTGCGTTCCCTTCATTCCAACAACCTCAAATTGTTTCCAACCCCTCGCATTGTTAAATCCAGAAGAGGGGGCCACTCTTTTGACTACCTGACAGCCAGATTGTGGAACGCCTTACCTCTGGCTTTGACCAGCTGTCCATCTGAAATGGTTTTCATGAAAAAGCTGACAGCGCTTCTTTTTGACTCTACAATAACCCTTTCTTAAGCTTGTTTTTGCTTTTGGACAAGGTGGAAATTCTTCTTGCTAGCGCTGGGACACCTTTTTAGGTAGCTATGTGCTTTACAAAACTATTGTATTGTATTTTATTGTGTTTATATTACCATTAATGCATTCACCTTGTCTTAGCTTTAGTGTACACACCCTTGTTTTGACATCTCCAGTTGTTTATGGGAAACATCCTTTACCCCACAGTCACAGCAATGACCAGCCTTTACAACGCAGTCACTAATCCGACTGCAACGTTATTACGTGTTACTTTAAACCACAAGTCGTTACAACCATTTCCTTCAAGGGGTGCAGTGTTGGACTGGTGTTGGAATTTTAAGTCCAGCACGTTCCCTACTGTTGTGTAGACTGAAGTTTGAATAGTAATTTTTACTATTCCAAAGTCCAGCGCCCCCTAAGGCAAGTCGTTGTAACGACTTGCATGGTAAAGTAGTGAGTGGTAATGTCACAGTTGGGGTAGGGACTGCGTTGTAAACGCATGCGGGGTAAATGCATGCAGGGGTTCCAAGATACAAACGTTGTTTACGTATTTCGTGAGCTCTGCATTCTTGTTTATGTTTTGCCTGCACGGCGCTTACTCTATACTTGTTTGGCTTGTCTTCCGCCCTTTACCTAATCTCCCCACTTTATAGTACCACCACCAAATGCATAATATATTGCCTTTCTCAATAAACTAGTCATACCACTTTTTCAGAGACTCAGTAACTTATATTACAAAACGGCTCACCAAGCTAACACTTACAACAACAAAAAGCGCATAATTAATTACCGAGGCGAAACCTATTGTATTTACCAAAGCTTGTTCCTGTTTCCTGTCCCTCTAGATGTGCTGACAGACCTAAATCATGCCATAAAAGGACTCTTAGCTTTAATCGTCTTTGGCTTATTTTCTTCTGTTTAATAAAACTAATGATTTTATTCTGCACAAATGTTAGTAGGCCTAGGAGAAATTTCAAATATGCTACAGAATTTCTAGAATGTCGCTTGCAAGAAATTCCTGAAATTGCACCATGTTGCAAAATTATGTTGCATTAATGGCAACATTATTGCACGGGAACTCTGCAACAGACCAGAGCACAAGCTGCTGTTGACTCATCTATTTTTGGAGCTGAAAGGAAATGGGTCATCATATCCAAAATGGATGCAAATGTATTTTGAGCAAAATGCTAGATTTGCATTTCACCTAACTATTCCTAATTTCACCTAATTATGCTAGAATTGCGCATAATTACACAACAGCAACCCTAATCATTACTAGATCTATTAAGTCATGTCCAGTCAAAAAAATAGCAAATTTCCGTACAAGGAGTAACCTCTCTATTCAAAGGGGATTTAGATCTTAGCGGATGGGTTACTCCGTCACAACGGTGACGGAGTAACCCATCCGCTGAAATATAAATGCCATTATATCCTATGGGATTTATATTTCAGCGCATGGGCTATCCGTCATCGTTGTGACTGACTAACTTGTCCCCCAAGATCTAACTCAGGGTCTAAGCCAAGCTCCTTCATTATTCATGGAGAATTTGTGGGGTCATTTTACACTCCTCCCCTTTCAGACCTCACCCGCCGTCCCTGGGTGCACTAGAAAAGATGGCATACATGCATGTAATGTGGCCTCTGGAATCACATAAAACTTGCACCTGGATTGGCTGCCAGTGGTGGTGATCACAATAATGGTGTATTATCTACCTTGGTGGCTTGAGCGCTATGTGTGTGCTGGCAAAAGCTCTAAACACACAGGGGAAATGTAGGTTGCAATGGAAGTGCGGTGGCACCCGTTCTCTTTCTTGCAGTTTCAGAGTGGCGGTGCTTCGATCAGCAACACCAATTTTGTGTAAAAACATTCAAGCCCGTGGCATGCTTTCTTGACCTTTTGAAACTGACTGTGATTGTTGTTTGTTTGATGAGGCACAGTTTATGAGGGGTGTGGTGCATGTGTTGTCAATGTACCCCATTTGATTGGCAGGAATGTATGTATCTCCAGAATTTCTTTTTCATATGTGTACATTTCGTAGTGTCCTGATGTGTGTGGGTGTGTTTTTTCTGGGTTCATATGGCCAGACATGTGTGCTTGTTTGTGATTGCTGAGCCATCTGGTAAGTTTCCATAGTTAGTGTTCTTTACTTTGCATGCATTCTCATCAGAAAGTGAATTATTAATTTGGGAGTAGTACTCCTGCCAACTTAACAAACTCAGCCTGTTTAGGTCATACCCCACTTCTAAGGGAAGCCCAGCTCAACCCTTGGCAGCAATGACACATGCAAAAGGGCAATCCCTAGAGAAATGTAGTTTAGGTTCCAGTAGTACTAAACAACAGAAAAGTTAAGAAAAACAAAACAATACAATTCCTAAAAAAAATTAGAAAAATTATGAAATAATTAAGAAGCACAAAAAGATCAAAACCAGATGATAGAAACTGGAGTTCAGCATTTTAAAAAAAGTTTTAAGGCAAAGAGCTGCAGGAAAATACAAAGTACTCATTGAAAGTCGTAGTTCACGATTTACCAGGACCTTAGCATAATTTCGGGCCAATAGCCTTTACGGATGGTCAGGTGGGCAAACCTGGGGTGTTTTTTCCATTGGTCTCCACAAGGGCAGAAACCTTCACTGCAAGGTACTGCTGAACTTTTTTCTTCACAGCAAAAAGCTCCAAGCGGGATGATCCAGGGTATCTTGTCCACGGAGGGTGCACCCTCCAAGGAAAGCTTCAACGCCTTCTCCCAATCCACTAGATGTTGAGAAACTAAGGTCCTCATTAAGTTGTTGGCGTAGGCATGACTTCTGCCAGGAAGGGGTGGGTGCCGCGTCTACTGTACTAAGAGAACATTGATGTCAAGGGTATACAGCAGAGGGCCATCTGCCACTTTTTGGTGGCTGTCCTATTCCACCAAACTCTAAATATGGCCCTATATCACCCAACGTTCTTCTTGCTGGAAAAGTGCCTCCTGATCTCTCACTCAGCCACCCCCAAACTGTTGTATGACTGCTGCTCAGCTCCTAGGGGTAAGCTTTTAGGTACCAAGTCTCTCTTCATAGAGGACTCCGTCAGGGTCCAGTCCACAGTTGTTACCTGGGCCTTCTTCAGATCAGGGATTGAGAAGGGGAGTGATCCTACTCTCATCAGCATGAAAGCAGCGCCAGGATTGGATGAAGGGGCCTTGCTGGATGATCCTTCAGGCAATTTAGGCCTGTGCTTGGTCTCCACCCAGCTGTCTAAGAAAGCTGATTGGAGAGTTGGAAAGTGCGCACATCAAGAGAGCCGGCCAAACTGACATGCGCTCTTTGGAGAGTCCATAATGCTCCTCCAGTCCTCTACACTGCCAGTCGACAGCAGAGTGGAACACCCCCCCATTTATCCCAGCTGAAGGCTGCTGCGCGCTAAACATGAAAAATAAAATGGCAATGAAAAATTTTCATTGCCATTTTATTTTTCATGTTTAGAGCTGCTGCAGCGGGTGGGGAGGCAACGCCCCCTCGCCCTCACTAAGGAACCGCCGCTGTTGAGGTGGCAATGGATTGAAAGCGGCCTATCCACCTATGAAAATCGAAAAGCGGGACCGCTGAGCCGTATTTATGAACCATGCAGTATGTCCACAGGACAGAAAATAATGTACTGTAAGGTCTTGACTTCACACAGCCTATGAGAGCCCATACCTCATTTCTATTTCACGGAACCAGAGAAACAAAACCAGTTCTGTAATTCGATGGAGGATGCATTCTCAGCCCGTGTGTCAAATATACCTTGAGTTGTTTGATTGAGGTAGCATGGTCCCCACACAAGTTCGCAAATAATGCCTTCACTTCCACTGTGCATGAGAGAACACTCTCTACCCAAGATGGAAGATAAAATGCCTCTCCATATTTATTATTCACCAGGGATGTAGGATCACACATGCCACACTAGCCAGAAATAAACCTATCTTCTGCAAGTGCACGAGAGGGCACGTACATCACAGGTCATACGTGCCATCCTAAAAAACAGGATAGCGTCTTGTGGCATGACACTGTCCAGAGTGGGCCACCTTGGGTTGGCACTTGGTCACTGTCAGGAGTACACCTTCCAGTCTGAATGTGGACTGGTGGGTTGCCACAATGTGCCGCACCATGCCATGCAGGCACATACCCTCAGGTGGCATAGCCCAGCCTCTGTGTGGGTGGGCTGGTGCTCCCACTCTTTCGCAAGCTAGAGCTCCCTCTGTTGGGGGAACCAGTCACTGTCCGCTCTCATACTCCGAGCCACACGTTTCTCCCTGGCACCACTGCTCTGCTCTTTCCAGCTGTCCTAGGTGCTTCATTCTGTTGCAAAGCATTGAAACGGAAAGCTTGGCAAGGCCAGATTGACCATTTATTCCATCAGGGATTTTCCCAGGGGGCTGGAGCCATTGGAGGCCTATTTTAAAAGCCATGGGCTGCTGCTGGCACATCTATCAATTTTCCCTTCACTGAGTTTAATTGCAGTAGGCACAGCAGGGGCTTCGGAAAAGAAAGAAAGTGAGAGAATTGAGAAAGATCTCAGGGGCATATTATCAAGGGCCATATCGCCGCTTTTCCGGCACTTTTTGCCGATAAAGCGGCGATATTTTCATCACCCTATTAGCAAGCCTGCGCTAACATGCGTAGCGCAAGCTTTCAGGCGTTAGCTTCCGCTTTTTTTAATCGCCTTGCATGTCAGCGATATTAATCGCTAATGACATGCAAGGTAGGCGTTCCTAACCAGAATTACACGTTAAAAGTCGCTAAGACTACATCGCTGTATTATCAAAGTTGTGCCGCGATAAAAAAAGTCGCGTTAAGTCCCGCAGATCGCAGGATTTTAACACCTAATAAAAACCTTACTAACAATGGTGCTACATGGAGGTACATAAGGGAGACTAGCCCTGATCTCCATCTGAGGATCCACAGGGACTAAAAACGTACAGGTTATGCTGCATTATTAGTCCCTTAGCATGTAGGTGCATGTAAACCAGCTACAGCGTATTTCTGCTAAGGTGCTGTTGTGTTGTGTTGTAAGGGGGTACATTGCACTACGAGAAACACGACACCCCATCACATCACAGGGGCTCACAATGTCATTCTCCCAGTGTCCCCGGTGTTCCCTGTGCAGAGTGGCCATGTTAACTGTGGGATTTGCAGACACTCCATGGGTCAGATTGCCGTTAGCTGAAATGATTTCGCCGCTAACGCGCTTTTCCCAAGCTATCTCAGTAATGTGTACCGCATGTTCATGGGAGTTATCGCGTTCTTTCCCGGCCACTATCGCATGTTACCGACGTGTTGATAATACGTCGATAACAATGCGATAAGTTTCCGGGAAAGTATGCGACACAAAAAATGACGATACCTTGCGCAGGTGATCTTTATCGCCATTACTAGATAATATGCCCCTCAGAGAGATAAGAAAGAGAAAGAGGAAAACTACACAGAACGAATAGTTGAAAAGAGAAATCTAGAGAGTGGAGAGGTACCAAGAGGGCCTGCTTTGTGCATTTTTGCCACAACTGCCTTTGGTTCCTAGTTTGGCTCTGACGTTTGGTGGCCAATGCACACAGGCACAGCGACTCACATCTGTGGTGACACCTGGTGAAATTTATTTCAGCCTGTGAGCCACATATTTGTAAGCAGTGAGTAAACACAGCTTCTCAGCCTCGCGTTTGGGTTCAAATGTTCAAGAGTAATTTAATTGTGGTTCTGGAGCAAGGAGGGCCTGTTGTCTTGGCATGCTGGAAAAAGAGGGGGCATATTTATAAAAATATGTTGGAGCGCAGTTCTACGACAAATTCGGCTATGCCTTGCTCCCACATTTTTTAAACACAGGGATGCGCTGTATTCCCAGTAATACAATGTACTCCTGTGTTTCCCCTAGCGCAAAAAAAGCTGCCTCGTGCAAGTGCAGGCACACTGCCGCCATGTTGCAAGGGTGCCCGCGCTGCTGGTGCGATTGTTTATGTGCACTGTAGGACACCTTCCTGGACATAAACAATCAATAATAGCGGTTCGCTCTTTCTATGTGTGTTGCAGAATGAAAAAAGACACATAGAAAAAACAATAATCGAGGAGAAATTAGCAAATCGCCATGCTAAGACGCCAGGTATTCCCTGGCATTCGTTTTTGGAGCTGCTCCAGCCTTGTAAATCTGGGGCAGTGTCAAAAAGCAATGGGTTTGCAATGGAACTCCCACTGCAACACCCATTGCACACCCCTTTGCCGCAGAGGACTGCGGTGGAAAGGGGCATATTTACAAGGTGGCCTCAAGCCATGTTAAGTGACTTAGCGACACCTTGTAAATATAGGAATTGGCACTACGCCACCAGAGTGTCAAAAAAAGTGACGCTCCGGGGGCGAATGGGGCTTGTAAATATGCCCCTGAATCTCTAAGAGAGACAAACAGAGTCTTAGATACATTTTTCACGCCTCCCCTGTATTCGAGTGAGAACAGGCCAGATGAATCTGGTATTTCTTCAATAAAGAACTGGAACACAGCCTTTGTTCTGAGGTCTATCTGGACAGATGGGGGTGTGAAGGAGTTCACAGTGACATGATGGTAGCGTTCTTGGGGAAAAGTAGAGGTATTTTTTCTTTTAATAGTGTCCTTTTGACTCCGAGGAATTGTAATATTGAACAAGCATTGGCATAGCCAATAGGTCTCGCCTTTTGGACCTTATAAGTGTTTAGCCATGCAACAGTTGCATAACTAAACACTTATAAGGTCCCAAAAGCGAGACCTATTGGCTATGCCAATGCTTGTTTTAACTGCTGCAAACTATTGGAGAACATAAAAGCGGCCTATAGCTCTAGGCTGGCCTGGTAGCACTTTTTGGAGCCCTCACAAAATGTCTCGCCAGACCAGCGCATGCGCTCGGTCAGGCGAGACCTAAAAAGGAGGTCTGGCTGTCTACTTCAGATATTCTCACAGCAAATGTAACTTCCCTTTTTAAGTTAATTGTGTAATAGGGCTTTGCTCAGCTAAGAAAGCAGGGTATGAGGCAAACTAGGATTTTCCGCATTTGTCATAAAATTAAATAAGGAACAATGCGCATGAACGTCACTGCTACTATTGCGTTTCATTCCCAAATTTGTAACAAAGGTTAATTAAGATTAAGGCTACTAGTTTTCCATTTTTACTGATTTTCACAAATAACTACAGACAGAAAACAAAGTGTTTCCTCTCTGTAGTTATTTTTAAAAGTGGAAAAATGCGGAAAATTGTACTTCATGTGGGTGACTCTCCATGCTGTCTTTGTGATTTCCTGGACAACAGCTGAGCAGATAGCACAGGAAGTTAAAAAATAGGTTGAAATTTCACTAAATACAGGCAAACATTACCACATATTTGTATTCCAAGGCTGATATGTTACCTGTGTTTCACTCTATTTGGCTGTTTAATTTGCTGAAACGTGACAGGCAGAAAACATGAGTGCATAGTTATCAGTAAAATAAATGTGAAAATATACCATTTGACGACTCCATTTATTCTCAAAACACAAAATAAATATGGATAAATACCAATAAGGTGGCCCAAAAATAAATATGGATAAATAAAGACGGGAATGTTAAAAACATAAATATCATAAAACCAGGAGCCCTAATTATAGCATAGGTTCCTTCATACAAAATTTTTGTGCCGTGATTTCCAACTCCCCCTAATTATGACATTACTGTCCAGCAAAAAATCTCCAGACTGGTCTAGTAACTTTGTTTTCTTCATACAAACCATGAAGTTCACACGGAAACTACACAGAGGCGATGTGAGAAGAGTTGGCGTGGCGGCCGACAAACTTCAGTCTTGTCTTTGGATATTTGCTATGGATCCATAAATATTTCCATGGAATATGGGATTCAGCTCCTGGTCACCAGTGGATTGCAGATGTACTAGTCCCTGGCCCGTTTGCTGATTTCTGTTTCCTTGTTAGAGTTCCTGGGAATGGTTTGGTCATCCGGACCATACTCTTCAAGATACACCAGTGTTCCATGACTGTGATTCTCCTCCGGAACCTGGCGGTGGAGGACTTCCTCGTCTTGTTACGTTGCCCTTCTGTATCCATTCATTCTTGGACCAGTGAGTGTACAGGCTGTAGGTTCAATTGTCTGCTTTGCCATCTATGCCAGCATGTTCTTCTTGACTGTTGTGAGTGTCCTGCGTTTCACAGCTGTGGTCTTTCCTTTTGCTTTAAGCATTTGGTAGAAGAAAGTGACCGTCTATGGGACCGTGCCAAGTGTTTGGGCTGTTTCTTTGGTGCTTGCTTCTACTTCTGAGACCAATGTAATGGTCTTGTGTAATGAATGGACATACACCTCTGATCAGCAAGAAGTGGTAGATCTCTCAAGTCGAGGGGGTGTTTTGCTTTTTTATTCCCCTTCTCAATCATGACTGTCGGTTAAGCTTTGGTCTTCAAGAGTATGAAGCGTCTGAAATTCCAGAGTGCCTGGCTAATCGTCCTCCAAGTGGTCTAAAGACTGGAGTCAAACCTTCAAGCGGTGTGTAGCAATGATAAGCAAACCCTTCCAATTTCTTCAACAATGGGCTCTGTCCAGCTGGTTAGCTACCAGTTTGTTATAATGCAGCTGCCGTCAGTGGCATTCTAGCGAGCTGGTAGGTAACCAGCAGCATTCTAGCGAGCTGGTTGATAACCAGCAGCATCCTACTGAGCTGGTAGATAACCAGCTGCATTCTAGCAAGCTGGTAGATAACCAGCAGCATTCTAGCGAGCTGGTAGATAACCAGCAGCATTCTAGCGAGCTGGTAGGTAACCAGCAGCATTCTAGCGAGCTGGTTGCTAACCAGAAGCATTCTAGCGAGCTGGTTGATAACCAGCAGCATTCTAGCGAGCTGGTAGATAACCAGCAGCATTCTAGCGAGCTGGTTGATAACCAGCAGCATCCTACTGAGCTGGTAGATAACCAGCTGCATTCTAGCAAGCTGGTAGATAACCAGCAGCATTCTAGCGAGCTGGTAGATAACCAGCAGCATTCTATCGAGCTGGTAGGTAACCAGCAGCATTCTAGCGAGCTGGTAGATAACCAGCAGCATTCTAGCGAGCTGGTTGATAACCAGCAGCATTCTAGCGAGCTGGTAGATAACCAGCTGCATTCTAGCGAGCTGGTTGATAACCAGCAGCATTCTAGCGAGCTGGTAGATACCCAGCAGCATTCTAGCGAGCTGGTAGATAACCAGCAGCATTCTAGCGAGCTGGTTGATAACCAGCAGCATTCTAGCGAGCTGGTAGATAACCAGCAGCATTCTAGCGAGCTGGTAGGTAACCAGCAGCATTCTAGCGAGCTGGTAGATAACCAGCAGCATTCTAGCGAGCTGGTTGATAACCAGCAGCATTCTAGCGAGCTGGTAGATAACCAGCTGCATTCTAGCGAGCTGGTTGATAACCAGCAGCATTCTAGCGAGCTGGTAGATACCCAGCAGCATTCTAGCGAGCTGGTAGATAACCAGCAGCATTCTAGCGAGCTGGTTGATAACCAGCAGCATTCTAGCGAGCTGGTAGATAACCAGCAGCATTCTAGCGAGCTGGTTGATAACCAGCAGCATCCTACTGAGCTGGTAGATAACCAGCTGCATTCTAGCAAGCTGGTAGACAACCAGCAGCATTCTAGCGAGCTGGTAGATAACCAGCAGCATTCTAGCGAGCTGGTAGATAACCAGCAGCATTCTAGCGAGCTGGTAGATAACCAGCAGCATTCTAGCGAGCTGGTTGATAACTGGCTATACAGAGCCCTATGTTGAAGAATTTGGAAGGGCATGATTGGAGGAAGATTACCTGGAATTACCAAAGCTCCTTTAAGCTTTATGTAACTCCAGGCTGCTCCTTAACGTGTCCTGATGAAGACACACATAGATGGTTCAGAGCAGCCTCGTACTTTTGGGTCAAAACATCGATGATTTACCAAAAAAGTTGCCTGTGGTGAATCCATTTTCCTGCAGGGCAGTTAAGAAGAGTTACCTGTCACCCTAGATACATGGGACTAAAAATCATACAATTTAAGACATGCTGTTTATAGAAGATAGTTTTATTGAATCTCAATCTGTATTTTTGTCATCAGTCACATTTTTTCACTTGATGCACTGCACAGGCACCTTTACTTTACACCTATGGAGCAGCCTCCATCAATTTCTATGTAAATATCTTAATTTATATTGTTCTGAATATATGCAAAAACTGTTTCCTAAACAGTTCCGTGTATGCTTTATCATATGTCTTTTCAAAGGTTTTTTCCATGTGCATTTGTTTGTGAGGGAATTCATAACCCATATATATAGTTACTAAACAATTGTATGTGAAACAGCTGTTCTGCTCTGACAGGACCATTTGTCTCTTTGTTCTAAGTGATTCCTACTCAAACCTCTTCCATCCGTCACCAGACACTCCCTGCCCCCTTATATCAATGTTGCAGGTTCTTTTTCATCCCTGAATTCTTTCTTTGTCCCTGTTTTTCCATCTTTCTTTTAATTCCTGATAACTAGCCCATTATTCTGGCCACTCATTCTAGAGCGCTAAGTGTAGTGTGGGCTTCATTCCCGCAGAGGCTAAAGTGTCAATTACATAGTGCTACAAAGTCAGGTGATCAACTCCTCAATCCATTACTGTTCCAAGTTCTGCACTGTAAGGATCCAGATAAGGCACACATTATCAACAAGATGTAACAAGGAAAACATAGGCCAGGAGAAATGGACCGCATCTATTTATTAAAGAAATTAAGCCGAAAGCACTCTACTCCCAAACTCAAGATTCCACTTCTTATCCATCTTAAACTTGTAGTGGGAGATATAACTAACAATTTATGACAATGCCACAGCCCCTCAGATATTCAGAATAGCAGCACTTCCTCCTAAAGGTCACCATTCCTCATGGGGAGTGTTAGAAATTGGGTCTCTAGTTGGCAGAGGTATGCACCCTGTCCAAATAGGGACCACCTTCCTAGTCAAGGGAAGTCAGATACATACCCTAAATTAGCCTGTGCTGAACCTCTGGTAGCCTGGCACAGAGCAGTCCAGATTAACTTAAGAGGCAATGTGAAAAGTATTTGTGCAATACTTAAAACAGTAAGACTTTGAAAACACCACACAAAAATTGTCCACATCAGGTTAGAACAATAGAGCTTAATTTAATGAACAACACAAGACCAAAATGACAAAAGTCCAATAAGTAGAACCGGGATTATGAATGTTTAAAAACTAAATGGCGATCTAGTGCTTTGGAGCTTGGGGCCTGATGTACGATCATTTGATTTTGCGCCTCACAATTTGCAACAAATTGTGAGGCGCAAATTGCGAGGTGCAAAATCAAATGTACAACAGTGTGTTTAACACTGTTTGCGATTCCCAATGGGGTCGCAAATTGCGAGGCTCATGAATATAATGAGCCTCTCGCAATTTGTGAGCCCATTGGGAATGACAGGCCCTCCCAGGGATGGTGGCCTGCTGGGCTCAGCAGACCACCATATCTGGGACTGCTATTAAAGAAAGCAGTTATTTTTTTAAAATGCTGCCCGTTTTCCTTAAAGGAAAACGGGATACAGTTAAAAAAAGAAAATGAACCGTTTTCGTTTCATTTTTTAAGGGCAGGCAGTGGTCCCTGGGACCACTGCCTGCCCTTAAAAAATAATTTTGCATGCATTTGCAAAGGGGAAGGGGTTCCCTGGGGGCCCTTTCCCATTTGCGAATGCATTACTACCTACTTGAAGTAGGTGGTAATTGCAAGTGTTTTGCAAATTAGTACATGGGTTTGAGACTCGCTATTTGGAAGGGAACACTCCTTCCAGATAGCAAGTCTCTAAACACTTTTTTGCGAGTCACAATTCATTTGCGACTCGCAAAAACGTGTTGGTACATGGCCATGACAATATTAGCATGTGCAAACGGGTTGCTAACCCGTTTGCGCATGCTAAAATTGTTCGTACATCTGGCCCATAAAGTGCTAACCGAGGACATCTGGTTGCAATTGACCAGCATAAATCCAAAAGTTCAGGCCAACCGCCATGGAGTGCGAGTCAGATACAGGGACCAGCCTTGGCCCGCTGCAAACAGTACCTTGCGAAGGAGGATGTGTCGATGTCAAAGAACAGATGCAAGAAGTAGAGGAGGCGATGTATCAGTTCCAATCCGCACAGTCAGAGAAGTGTCATTGATTAACTCTTTCTGGTGAAGGTGATGATTTGTGATCAAACCACACACCCAGAGATGCAATGTCCTGATCTGCAGCGGTGATGTGACGGCGTCGAGGTGAGATGCCTTAGTTCCGACAGGCACAACAAAGACAATGCATGAATTTTAGCAGAAGACAGACAAAACCCAACTTCCAAAGGCCCACAACTGGATTAGTACCTCTTGGCAGAACAGGAATTGCTGTTGGCAGAGTCCATAGAGGCTGTAGCAGGGTTGTTGGAAGTCTTTGATGTCCCTGAGACTTCAAAACAGAAGGCGAGCAAGCAAGGCTTTGGAGTCACTTTGGTTCTGGGGATGTAGAGATGCAGGTCCAGTCCTTCTCACTCCCAGGCTAGGAGGGCAGCAGGCAGCAGGGCAGGCATGGCCAAGCAGGAGTCAAGCAAAGTCCAGCAGAGTGACAGCCCTTTTAGCAGCACAGCAGCCCTTCTTCCTGGCAGAATGTCCTCAGGTCCAGAAGTGTACTGAGTTGGTGGTGTCAGGGGTCCTGTACTTATACCTGGTTGTGCTTTTAAAGTGGGGGAGTCTTCACAAAGAGGCATTTGAAGTGTACAAGGCCCCTGCCCTGACTCCAGACCCAAAACAGGGGATATGCAGCTCTTTGTGTGGCGACAGGCACAGCTCTATTCAGGTGCAAGTGTCAGCTCCTCCCTTCCATCCTGGTGATGGCCCATCAGGATGTGAATGGCCTATCTGGCACACCTAAGCTCTCTTTGTGTGTAGCTGTCTAGAGATAATGCACAACGTCTAGTTGTCACCCACCCAGGATGTGTACTCAGAGAAAGGCAGATGTACAAAATGATTAAAGTAAGAAAATGCCAACTTTCTAAAAGTAGCATTTTCAGACTTGCAACTTAACATACAACTTCACCATAAGTTGTGATTTTAAATTGTGAGTCCAGAGACACCAAACTAGAAATATGCATATTTTCCTGATTGGAAATTACACTTATAAAATGTAATAAGGTAATCCCAATGTTAACCTATGTGAGAGTTTGGCCATTCAGTAGTGAAACTTGAATTTAAGAGTTTTTTACTGCCTGGATATGTAAAATATAAAAGTACATGTCCAACTTTATAAATATGTTGCACCCTGTCCTTGGGGCTGTTTAGGGACCATCTTGGGGGTGACTTATATGTATGAAAAAGGAAGGAACTTGCCAGGTTGAAATGACAGTTTAAAACTACACACACAGGCTCTGCAGTGGAAGGCCTGAGACATGTTTAAAGGGCTACTTAAGAGGACAGCACAATCAGTGCTGAAGGCCCACTAGTAGCATTTAATTTACAGGCCTTGGGCACAGGTAGTACACTTTACTAGGGACTTATAAGTGAAATAAATATGCCAATTGTGGATAAACCAATGTTACCATGTTTTAAGTAGGGAGCACATGCACTTTAGCACTAGTTAGCAGTGATAAAGAGCCCAGAGTCCTACAACCAGCAACAACTAATTCAGCAAAAAGGGGAGGAGGAAGGCAAAACGTTTGGGGCTGACCCTGCAGACAGGGCCAGGTCCAACACAACCCGCTCTCCAGCCTAAAGCCAGGTTATACTAATTAATACATTGTAGGATGTCCCTGCTTAGGTGATAGAACTTTGACAATTGCCCACTACTGCAGGGGCATCTTTTCAGTTTTTCACCTCACTGAACTCAGTTGGTTCCCTGTCTATACTCTCCTGAACCACTGAACTGACCCATGGGGAACCCTTCTCCTCATCTGTGGACCCCATCTGTGCAGCACCTAACTTAACTTTGCTCGCTGATGCATCCCAGTGAGCAGACAGTACAACCATGGCCAGAAAAGTGATGTGCCCAAATCCATCCCTTGGGTCTGACTCCTGTCCCCAGCCCAGGGAAAATTCTGTCTATATAGCCAGCAACCAACAGACGACCACGACACCTACCAGTGCCCAGAGCCAGGCCCCAGGCCATCCAGGGGTCTTTAACCTCTGTGGTTTCTCAAAGTGGGGGGGCAGTATCCCCAGGTGCCTTGCACACTTTTTCCACTCCACCTCTCACCGATTCAGGGGTGGTAACCTGAGACTGGTCATCCAGCCCAAGGTCTGTACCCTTATGCTGCACATGTGCCTGGTGAGCCAGGACTTTCTTGGGAGTACAATCAGCACCCCATGGGACACACACTCTGCATGTGATGAGCATGAGTCTGCCTGATACAAGTCCCCAGCCCTATGTCCCTGTAACAGTGCATGGAGCCCCCCATGCCTGAAGTGGCCTCACCAGTGTCAGGCTTGGGGTGCTCTGATCTCAGGGCTATCAACAGTGGCAAAGCTAGGCCTTGTGTCGCCTGTGGCGGTTCCTACTCTTGCTGCCCGAGGTTGCCGAATGTAATAGCGGGGATGTTAGGGTTTCGTGCATTTGCTGCCCAACGGCCACAAGAAAGAGAGTGCCCAAAATTTGTGCTGACTGGGGCGGACCAACCCCCGATCCCCTCTTGCTACATCACTGGCTATCAACCACTGACCTACTGGTCCTCCCACTGTAGACTATGTCCACCACCTGCCCCTCCAAATGGGCCTCTGTATGCCCTGCTGTAGAGTGATATCCCCAGAAAATACAGCGGGTTAGGTCCTAGTGACAGGAAACCCCACCCCCAGCTCCCATGACACTGTGGAATTTCCATCAGTGGATCGGTTTTCGGGACCAGGTCCCCCTGCTTTTGCCCCCTCTGGGAGTAATCCATGCTTTGGTACTGCAAATAGGACACCCTGGGCCTCTGCCCACCCCACCTCTCCTCCTACTCTTAGAAGGGACATGGGACCCCTTTCCCCCCACTAGACTGGGACCTGTCTGTGCCACTTTGACCTTCTCCCTCACTCTGATGGGGAAAACCTGAGACACTCTGCTTAGGATCACTACCCAATGCCATCCTAAGACACTCTGGTACTTACCCAGAGGTCAGCCCACTTTGCAAGCTCCCTGGGGTTAGAGTACTTACAATCCACCATGTGTTGCCATTCCTCTGGAAGACACTGAATGAACATGTGCTCTCTAGCAATTAAAGTGTACAGCCCCTCAAAAGTGCACACTATACTACGCTTCACCCAACCATCCAGTACCTTGCAAAAGTGACCCACAAAATCCCCCAAGGACTGGCGAGACAGTTTCTGACTGCCCCTGAATCTCAACCTGCACTCTTCTGGGGAGAATACATACCTCCTGACAAGGGTCTCCTTCATGGTGGGATACCTCAGCCTGTTCCCCTTCTCTAGGGCCAGTAGGGCATCTCTACCATCACCAGGTATATGCCTCCATAGGACAGCTCCCCAACCCTCCTCAGGGATCCTGTGCACTTCTAGAGTCACCTCATATGCATCAAACCACCTGTCTATGTCATCCCCATCCTTAAAGTCAGGCACCAAGTCTCTGAGTTTGTGGACATGGAATTGTCACTGCCACCATTCCTGCCAGACTCTACTAGCTGTTTGACTTTTAGGTCCAGCGCTCTCAAACTCAGTTCATGAGCCTCTATGGTAATCTTTTCCCTGCCCAAGGATCTTTCAGCCTAAGCCCACCTATCTTCTATCTCCAGGTTGCCCAATTTCTATTTTCACTTTCTCTCCTCTCTCATGTCATCCAGCTCCTCTGGGGACAGGCCTCTGGATAAGATACGGCTTCCTACAGTGGACTCGGCAGGGGACTCCCTCCCTGTGGGCTCCCCTCTCTCCTCTGGGTTCTCTGCAAAGTAATTTTACTTCTCCCACTCAATCTTCTCCTCTGGGGTCACAGGTACTGCATCGCAAGCTTTTAACCAGGTCCTCAGTACCTTTTGCAGATACACCTTCCTAGTGAAGCCTTTGATAGAAAACCTACCTTCCTTGCAGAAATCTTTGAGCTGGGCCACAGGGTAACTCTCAAGTTTTGCAAGCTCAAAATTCATTTTTGCAGGTGAAGATGTGGATCCTCCAATCAGAGACATGATTTTAGGAAAAAGCTAAAATGCCAATCAGGAAGAATAGAAAAATAAAAAATACCAGTCAGAGAGAGTAGGAAAAAAATGCCAATTAGGATCTGAGACAATTGATTCCAGCTGGTCTTATATGTGGATGGTAATGTACACCAAATTACTGTAAGGCACTGCACAAACACAAGTCCTATTTTCACTGCTGATTACCAATGTTAGAAATCGGGTCTCTAGTTGGCAGAGGTATTCACCCTGTCTAAGTCGGGACCACAATCCTAGGCAGGGCAAGTCAGATACACTCCCTGAATTAATCTATGCTCACCCTTTGGTAGCTTGGCACAGAGCAGTCAGGCTTCACTTAAGAGGTAATGTGCAAAGTATTTGTGCAACACTTAAAACAGTAAAACAGTGACAACATTGCACAAAAATAATCCACACAAGGTTAGAAAAACAAGATCAAATCAACAAAAATCCAATAAGTAGAACCGGAGATATGAATTTTTAAAGATTAAATGGAGATATAGTGCTTCAAAGCATAAAGCGCCAACAGGGGACATCGGATTGCTCTTGACCGGGCTAAATCCAAAGGTTCAAGCCGACTGGGATGGAGTGCAGTCAGATACAGGGACCAGTTCTGATCCGCTGCAAACAGTGTCTTGTGATGGAGGATGCTTTGACGTCGAAGATACGATGCAAGCAGCAGAGGAGGCAATGTGCTAGTTCCGATCCGTGTAGTCGGAGATGCGTCGTCGGCGAACCCTTTCTGATCAAGGTGATGCGTCTTCTAGCCATGCAGCCGGTGATGAGATGTCCTTGTTCAGCAGCAGTGGTGCATCAGCCTCGAGGTGAGATGCGTCGGTTAAGACTGGCACAACAACGGCAATGTGCAGATTTTAGCAGTACAGCCAGAAAACCAACTTCCAAGGGCCCACAGCTGGATTAGCACAACTTGGCAGGGCAGGACCCACCGTTGGCAGAGTCCAGAGGCTGTAGCAGGGTTGTTAGAAGTCTTTGATGTCCGAGAGACTTCAAAACAGGACGCAAGCCCCTGGATTTACTTTGGGTTTGGGGAGGTAGAGATGCAGATCTAGTCGTTCTCACTCCCAGGCAAGGAGGGCAGCAGGCAGTAGGGTAGGCACAGCAAAGCAGGAATCCAGCAAAGTCCAGCACACTGACAGTCTTTCAGCAGCACAGCAGTCCTTCCTCCTTGTAGAATGTCCTCAGGTCCAAAGATGTACCGTTGGTGGTGTTAGGGTCCAGTCCTTATACCCAATTGTGCCTTTGAAGTGGGGTAGACTTCAAAGAGAGGCTTTTGAAGTGCACATGGTTCCTGCCTTTCCTGCTCCGGCTCCAGACTCACTATAGGGGGTATGCAGTTTGTTGTGTGGGGACACACACATCCCTATTCAGGTGAAAGTCTCAGCTCCTCCCTCCCATCCTGCCCAGGATGGCCCATCAGCCTGGTGATGGCCCATCAGGCACACCTAAGGTCTCTTTGTGTGTGGCTGTCTAGAGGGAATGCACAAAGCCCAGCTGTCACCCACCCCAGATGTTTATTTAGAAGCCGGCAGAGGCACAAAATGGTTAAAGTAAGGAAATGCCAAGTTTCTAAAAGTGTAATTTTCAGACTTGCAACTTAAAATCAAACTTTACCAAAAGTTGTGATTTTAAGTTGTGAGTCCAGAGACACCAAAATCAAAATATCCATCTTTTCCCAACTGAAAATTACACTTATAAAATGCAATAAGGTACTCCCAATGTTAACCCATAGGAGAGATAGGCATTACAGTTGTGAAAAACGATTTTAATAGTTTTTCACTACCTGGACATGTAAAAAATTATAATTATATGTCCAACCTTTTAAATGCACTGCACCCTGGCCTTGGGGCTGTCCTACCTTAGGGGTGACTTATATGTATTAAAAAGGAAGGTCTGGGGCTGGAAAGAGGGTTAACTTGCCAGGTGGACATGAGCAGTTCAAATCCTCACACACAGGCACTGCAGTGGCAGGCCTGAGAAATGTTCAAAGGGCTACTGAAGTCAGTGGCACAATCAATGCTGCAGGGCCACTAGTGGCATTTAACTTACAGGCCCTGGGTACATGTAGTGCACTTTACTAGGGATTTATATGTAACTTATTTATGCCAATTGTGGCTAAGCAAATGTTACAATTTTTTCAGTAGAGAGCACATGCACTTTAGCACTAGTTAGCAGTGGTAAATTGCCCAGAGTCCTAAAGCCAACAAACACAAATTCAGCAAAAAGGGGAGGAGGAAGGCAAAATGTTTAAGGGTGACCTTGCAGTCAGGGCCAGGTCCAACGGATCTTCCTTGAATTGAGAATGATAAAGCATAACCTGCATCGTAAAGCTGTTCAGACTGTCGATTTGATTAACAGACCTAGGGTCTGATGTAGAGTTTAGCAGATGCAATAGAAACTTATGGATATCCCTTCCACTGTATTACGCATGCATTATATCCTACGCCACATGTAACACAGCAGATGAGATATCGTTCAGTTTGTGATGGGCTGTCCAATCCACCAAACTCTACATCAAGCCCTTAATGGTGATGTTAACTTATTTGCATGATGAAAAATTCTATAATTAGCAAACTAACTGCTGCATGTTGTGTAATCCAGGAACCTAAAAAGGCTGTAAATGCTCCTTCTCTATTGATCACCCAGGCAAGAAAGAATGAATGCAGGGTGATTTGCTGAACTTACTGGTGAAGAAACTACCCTGAATCCAAATCTAATGCTTAGTCCTAATACCTGCCAATGCAGTAGGATGTTGAGTGCAGAGATTTAATGGACAAGGAGCCGTGGTCGCTAATCACCTAGCTAACAAGAAAGCAAATACAAACAAGCACTGGCATTGGCAGCAGGTCTGGCTTATAGCTTAAAGTTCCTCTTCAGTCACTAGCGAGTTTAGGCTTTAAGTGACTCATCATAGATGCACTCTGTCATTCATCCATCCACTGACTCATTCTTGAATGTATCCATTTACCCATCCACAATAAAGCTAACACACATCCAACAAGCATCTGCAAAACAAATGTAAAGAATTAAAGCACAAAAAAAGAAACATGTCCCTGCCTAAAGACGACAGGGTTATTCTTCCCATAAAAAGTCAAATTAAGCGTAGCAGCATTCATTCATCTTGCAATGGTGTTGTAAGACGTGTATCATTGTTTTAACGTTTCAAAATGGCCACCATGTTTCAAAGTCATTTTGGAATTGTAAAACAATGATATAGTATAGAGAATAGCATTCTAAGATGGCCACCTGGTTAAGAAGTAGTGGCCACACAGGATGTGGTGTACTGGAAGTAAAATAAGTAGCAATGTCAGACAGTGCTCCAATTCGCTGCAAAAATTAAATACAATTTTTAAAAAAGCAGAATGAAAGAAATGAAAAGAGACTCAAGTGTCCTCACTTTCAGAAGATTTGCAGCATGATCAGGCACAACGTCATCACTCTCAGGGCAATAGAGCCAATGGCGGAGGGGGAGATGACCCATTGCTCTATTCTGTAAGATGTCATGTATGGAAGGAGAGTGTGAAGGACACTTGCATAAACCAGTGGCAGGAGAGAGATTACCCAAAGCCTCTCTATATTTGTATATGCATTTATATTTGGGTGTTTGTTTTAATTACTGTTTTCGATCCTGGCAGACACCTAAATGTGTAAGACCCTACTAAAAAAGTTAATGAGGATTATGAGAGTGCAAATCTAAAACCCACAGGGATTTTCAAAGGAAGTAATAATCACAGAAACCCATTCATGCTAAGAGACATTCCATGTAACAAAATAATAATTCACCCTAAAAGTCCTACTGACGTGTGCATATGTTTTTCATGATATACAAGTCAGGTCTATTGCCTTTGCTGAAAAATGTCATAAGACACACACCAGACACATGGCATCTGAAATACCTTTCCCCAATAAACCAATAAGGCCTGCTATATTTACCATAAGCTTTCCCACAAAGCAAGCAGTTTTAGCAGAGTGTAATTAGAATCCACCTTTTATTTTACATTAACCCCTTCGCTGCAGCGCGAATTTCGCCGCAGCTCTGGGGGGGGGGTGAGGGGTGAGCGCGGCGCCGCCATGCTCATGACGGAACCACGCCGTCATGAGTCACGGGCGAGCTGTGCTCATGACGGCGTGGTTCCGTCACGACTCCGCCCACTCTCTAATTCGCCCGCACAGGCGGGGAATTAGAGCCGCGTGGGAGGAGCGGTCGCCAACGGCCGCAGCGTGACGGAACCATACCGTCATGAGCACACGCCGCCCGTGGCTCATGACGGCGTGGTTCCGTCATGAGCGCACAAGGGGTTAAATACCAGGCATACTGCCCTTGTCCCAAGATCTAATAATAAACATTAGACCTATGGCCTCTCGTATAACGTTCTTCCAAGGAACCAATCAGACCTCTGGCCTTTGGTATGTCACTATAACCAACACAGGTCTACTGTGTTGAACAGAAGCTTCCCTACAAGGCAATTATATGGAAAGCAATCATACAATTAAAAAATATCTACAAAATTACTGCTGGCAAAACAATATAAAATTCCTCCTGAGTGGGTCTAACAAGGATTCTCACAGAGCAAATAATCTTCTCCGAAACTTCTGAGTGTCAAATGAATGAGATCAATAGCCTGGCTTTCATTGTCACCATAACCAACTGAGCTCTAAACATCTGTAACGTAACTGGTGCTCGTGTAAAGCTCTCTGATACCTCCGGGTCTAGTTCGCGCTATATAAAACTCCAAAATAAATACATAAATAAATAAAGCAGTGACCAGAAGCTTTCCCACAGGGCATCCATCAGGCAAACAATCATAAAGGTACAAATGCATTAAAAAGTACAGATGATAAAACACTATGCAACGCCTCCTAGGAGCAATTAACAAGGATAATAACAGTGCAAATCTTCTACTCTGAGGCTTTATCAGAAGTGGTGACCAACACCAAACTCTACAGTAGTCTGTGAGATTTCATGTAACATAATACCTGTTTCCAGGCATTAGCACAGTGCAGCAACAACCCCCTCTTAAATCCCTGTTGAATTTAACATATGCATTTCCCAATAAATATGTCAAGCTTACTGCCTTTGTACCAACTTTCATAATAAATAGATCAGGCCTATAGCCTTAATTGGTGGCTTGTCATATTCCCAAATCAGTCCTGCAGCATTGACCATAAGTTTTCCTACAACATAAAACGTGTGATACACGCACTCTGTTTCAGTGGAAGCAAACAAACTCTGTCCAATGAAATGCTGTACTCAAAGCCAGGCTTGCTTGAATGCAGTAGGGGATTCAAGCAAGCCTGGCTGAAGACGGTTGAAATGCCAGAAACCGGTCCTATGAAGCTTGTTTCCGGTCCAGGGAAGGCATGGCTTGGCAGTTCGGGCTGGACTGTTCCCATGAGGCACAGGGTCAGACTGATTTGCATATGGCCATGTCTGAACTGGGGTGGCAGAGTGGGCTAAAGAACGGTGATGGATCAAACCCAGATCTGTTGACTGGGTGTGAGTGTTTGATTGGTTCTGATGCTCCATCCATCACCACCCCCTTTTGTACAGGCTACCAAACTGGCACCTGCGCAAGGGAAAAGGAGAGGAATGCGCCGTATTGGATAAATACAGTGGCGTAACAAAGGCCCCTACATCCCCCACAGTGCAGGGGGGCCCCAGAGCTCCCTGGGACCCCCTCATCACAGTACCCTGCCCTGAGAGCTCCTGAGTAAGTCCGGAAGGGGGTCCCTCCATTCACTTTGCAGGGGATCCCCCTCAATTTTCGTTACGCCACTGGATAAATACGGTGCATTCCTGCCCTTTCCCGGTGACGCAGCACAGCAAGGTGACTTGCTGCGCTGCCCTGGACCACAAAAGTCATAAATATGACCCCTAGTGATTAATTTGCGCCAGTGGTTTACGGTGATAGGCACCGGCAATTAGTTCTCAACACCGGCAGTAATGACAGTCCACCCCTTGTTGGCGCTGTTTGTATAATTTTGATATGAGCTCAACAACAGTGCTTAATAAATTAATATACATAAAAAATTCATAATACCTGCTACCTGCGCCATAACTTTGGGTGGCCTGGAATAGTCTGAATTGTCACACTTGTAAGAGTCTGATGGTTAGTAGTTTTGTTGGTACTGTTATTGGCAGCTCTGGCAGGCGCAATGGATGGTGTAGGCCACAGTGATTTACTGCGAATGGCTTCAGCAGCTACTGGAACCTACCGGTGCTCAGACCCCCTTGAAAATCACTTGTTTACTGGAATAACCTTGGACCAGCCAGGACTCAGGTGTTTTAATGGGCATAAAAAACAAGGATGGGTATGAGTGGGCCCTTCCTTTTTAGTGGTGTACTAGAATAAGGAGGGCCTAGAGGGAAGAAGGAAGAAGGTCAGTTGGGGTTAATTATAACTTTTTAACTGCCTGGCCAGGCAGTGCCTCAAAGAGACAGACATATTTCGCAGTGTAAGGATTGGAACAGGGAAGTGTTTGAGGAAGTCATCTAGACTGCTGCTTCTTAGGGTGAAATTGCATCCATCTACTAGAATGGAGGCCTACCCAGTGTCTACTCCAAACATGGTCCCCCACCACCTTAAAACTACCCCAAACCCCCACCCGCTAAAAACTATCCCAAACCCCTCACCCCCTAAAAACGACCCTGAACCCCTATCCTCTAAAATCTACCCTGAAACCCCCCACTCCTTAAAAAGTACCCCGAATACCCCACCCCCTAAAAACTACCTCAAGCCCCCCACCCTGTAAAAACAACCCCGAACCCTCTAAAACTACTCCAAACCCCGCTTACCTATCCTCTTCCCTTTCCGACGCTCCTCTCTCCACGCCCATTCCGAAAACTAGACCGACTTTGCCTTAACCCTGCACATACGTGGTTAAGTCAAAGTCGTTGTTCAGGCAAGTCATTGTTCGGCTTGTGGGCTTTCAGAACTCGTGGCTCTGGCCTCATTCCGGATGTTCCCCCCTCATAGATAATGAGTAAGGCAATGCAGCACAAAGCGATGTGTTGCCCTACTCTGCATCAAGGAGGCATTCAATGGGCGTTGCGGTTGGTGTTCCCAAGCATTACCCATGGATTTTGATACTGCCCCAGATGTACAAAATCATGGAAACCTGTGGCAGCATCAAAACCTTATGCTTTACCAGAACAAGCATAACGAGTAGAAATGTTTAAATTTTTCCTCGTTTTTTATTCTGTCCATGTGTACTACATTCTGCAGCACACATGGAACAAGGAAAACGCCTCTCAGGATTGTTTTTGTGCAAGAAGGTGCCCCTACCTGCACAGAAAAAAAAACTTCCTGCAACCGAGACACCCTTGCACCGGGGGGGTGGGGGGCAAAGATGTCTACGTTGGCGCTAGGCACAAATTGAGCGCCAGCGCAGGGGAAAAGTACAGGAATGCACCGTATTTCATAAATACGGTGCATTCCGGCCCTTTCACATTGGCGTGGGACAGTGCAGCAAGAAGACTTTAGTGCCCTAAACCAATTCTGGTAAATGAGGCCCAGATGTTTTAGACCTCAGAGCAGTTTCTCAAGTCTTCACATAGGCCTAAGCTTCACGCAGAAAACCCATCCTTCAGTTTGCATATATTTCACATGCTCTGCTGTAAACCCTCAGAAATCTCTGTCAGCAGAGCTGCCCCTCGATTTACCAAAATTGTACAGGCCAAGAATTCATCTAACCAACATTATACAGAGATCTCAAACTGTGGACAGCAAAATCATCCCTCTAGTTAGAGATTACAGGCTAGAGTCTCAGAAAAAAGTGCTATCCATCAGTTATCACAGCACCATCAGGTTTAAGCATGGCACAGAAAATATATCCCTTCACTCACACATGCCTTATAAGCTCAGCAATAATCTTTTAGGCTACAGAGATATTATTGGCTGAGGCCTCAGAGATAATGCTCAAATGACAGAAATTGCACAGTGCCATACTTCATACTGAAAATTGGTTCCTATTAGCATATCCATTTCTCAGACTTCGTACGGAAAATGTGTCCTTTAAGTTGCCGATATAGAGTCTAAGGTAGCATAAAAAAGAACGATCCTTCAGGTTATAAGATTTCGTATGTGCAGGCTTGGGGCATCAGAACTTTACCTTAAGTAACACATTTTACAGACTACAGCATCAATGCCTTGCCTCTGAGTATGAAGCCCTGAGAGGCTGAGGCACCAGTTGTTTCCATCAGCTTACAGCAGTTATACTGCCTCCAACTATAGAGAAGTATACAAAAAAGTGATGGATGGAAGCTTGAATTAATCTCAGCCACTGACAATTACTCGGAGCGCATACCAGTCCATTTTTATTTTGCACACCATGCTACCTCAGTTTGGACTCAGCCATACGCAAATCAGTCTTGACTCTGCTCCAATAGGGACAGTCCAGCCCGAAATTATAGGACAGGTCCTCCCTGAATTGGAACGCAAGCAACCCAATACTGTTTTCACCCTTATTTGAGCTCATCAGTTGGGTATAGTTTGTTTCCAGTGGCACAGTGTACACAAGACCCACGTCTGGGCATACCCATCCCACTTGCGGCATCGCACTGAAGAATTACTCAGGGCCACATCCCTGTCCATCAAAATGTTTGACACCATGCATTGGACTTGGCAGTCTCTGCAGAGCACCCCCAAACCTTTTGCTTTCACCTCTTCTGTTTTCTGAATTCTTTTTTGTTGTAATCAGGACTCTGTGCACTTTACGACTGCTAATCAGTGCTAAAGTACTTGTCCTCTCAACCTCTCCCATTGGACAACATTTGGTTACTTTATTGCATTACAGAGCTGTTCCGTGCCCCACTTACATTTTAAAGGGCTTGACTCCAGCACACACAAAGGTACCTGACACTAGTCTTTTGTCACCCCAGACTTCTTGGAGCCTTGGCAGAGGAGGGTAAGAACTCTCCAGAACAAGATGTGGGGAAGCCTAGAAATTTCACCCACTTCAAAGGATGACACCAGGTATAAATATTGGACCTCCTGAGCCCCTCTTCAGTACACTCAGGGCCGGCTCTAGGGCGGTGCAACTGGTGCCACCGCACCGGGTGCTGACTCTTCCAGAGGGCGCCCTGTTTGAAAGTATTTTATGTTTCAAAAGCACCTGCTGCTGCATTGCTGGCCTCCGCAATTTTCATACGAAAATAAAAATGTCAAGATAACAAAGTGATTAATGTTCTTCCCGTAGAGAGAAGGAGTTTTATCAAGTGGAAGTTTTAACTCATTTTAGGGTAGCCCAGAGAGTTAATGTGCCTGCTGCCAAGAATGTGTGCCATGCAGATCACAAAGTGCATATAGTTTAAATAGGTCAAGGCTTTTGTCAGAGAGATCCTTTTGTTACTAGCAGTGTAGGTGTTAAAATCCTAACATGGAACAGTGAGCTAATAACTGTCATCAGAGAGCTGCATGCAAACTGCAAGGTATAGATTAGAGCATTATGATTTTTTCCTCTGACTTTCATTTTTCTAATGTTTCAAGAAGGGTTCATTTTGATAAAAGAAAATCCTTATTATTAAATGTAACCCCCAAACATGGGGTTATGTTTTAAATTCTGAGTCTGTGCTTCTCCAGGCCAAGCACTCTCAAATTATATTGTCTACCAGTGTGGATGACGTGACTCAACTTGTAGTCTTCTGGCTTATGTAACATTTCCCATACACTTATTTACACACATATGATTGATTGTCTCTGTGTAATGTGTGTGATGTAAAGTGCTTTGACACCCTACACTGGTATAGGTGGCTCTATATAACTAATTAAATACATCGGAGAGAGAGTGGTTATGGAGACTTGAGGGGGCACTGTTAAAGGGTGGCAGCCGCGGTCCGTGCAGATAACAGCGGTGGGGCAGAGTGCCGGGGGATTCCGATGTACGATGCCGAGGGAACTGTAATTATTTATTTAATTTTCCCTCTGCATCGTCCGTCTGAATTCTCCTCCACCCGGCCCCATCGCCCCACCGCTGTTACCGGTATGGACCGCGGCTGAAGGGTAGTAGTGAGGGAGTGTATGGGGGGCACCAACAAACATTGTCGCACAGGGCGCCACCAGCGCTAAAGCCGGCCCTGATTGCACTCCTGGACCTGCAGACATTACAGAAGAAGAGCTGCCTTGTTCTCCAGAGGACTGCTCTCCTGCTTGAGGCTTTCCTTATTTCCCAAAGGACTGCTCTGCTGCAAGGGCCAGCCTTGTTTTTCAGAGGATTGTCCTACTGCTAGAGACTTGCCTTGTTCCCCAGATGACTGCCCTGCTGCATGAGGCGAGCCCTGCTCTCTGTGAAGGAAGATTTGACCTGCCCCCTTAATACACCAGACTACATGAGTTACTCCAAGGGGTAGTTGGCTGACCTCCTGTCCCGAGCTACAGGGACAGACCAAGCTCCAAAGCCTCCCTGCAACTTCCCAGTGGCCCTGCTGCAACTGAACTTGCCTGGACCTGCAACTGGACCTGCCTCAGCGCTGCTGGCCTCTGCTAGTGTGAGTTTCCGATCCCCAAAAGGTCCTGGACCCTTGGCTGGTATGAGAGTGCACTCCTCAACAAGAAAAGGAGAAATCCTGAAGTCCTGTTGGCCATATTATCAAGATCAGCGTTAAAATTATCGCCGCTCATGTTCTGGTGTGAACATGGGCTTCTATGGGAATTCACAAGGGCATATTATCAAGCCCATTATAGCCGCTTTAGCGGCAGTTTCCTGTTGCTAAAGCAGCGATAATTTTAACGCTGATCTTGATAATATGGCCCACAACTCTTTGTGCTAGACTTTGAAAAAGTAATTTTTTTAGCAGGACTAACATGGTCCCTGTATCCAGCCCATGCTTTATCGCGGTCGGCCTAAACTTGTGACTTTCCCCTGGCCTAGCATAAGCAGATGACCCTGAGTTGCGCTTTGTGCTTTTAGGATCTATACTTACCTATACCTTTGAAATTTCATATCTCTGGATAAACTGATTAGATTCCTGCCATTTTGGTCTCATTTTATTTAATAAAAAGCATTCAGTTTTCTGAAATTGGTTTGGGATTTTTCTTGTGTTGTGTTGTGTTGTCACTATACAACTTTGTGCTGCAGTAAAAGCTTCTCGGGATTGATTTTGTGCAGGAAGGTGTCCCTTCCCTGCACAAAAACAATCCTGCCCACAACACAGACACCCTTGCACCATGGTGCATGGGTGCCAGCGTTGGCGCTAGGCTGCCAAAACTGCACCAGCTCAAGGGAAGAGGACAGGAATGCACAGTTTTGGATAAATACGGTGCATTCCTGCCCTTTTCCTGTGACGCAGGGCAGCGCAGCAAGGTGACTTGCTGCCCTGCCCTTCACCACAATTTTCATAAAGATGATCCAAAAGATCTGTAGACAAGACCTAAAATGACAATCTTTGTAACTGTTTCAAGTAATTGTGTGCCACCACTTAGTGCAGCTGCAAGGGCACTGCCATACTTCACCTCATTGAAGGACTGACCCGGAGCGGGTGGTACATAGTGGCTACATATAAAAACTGCTGGTGGCACTGTGTTGCAGCACACTCTTATGCCTGCAGGAAGTATCAGTATTTTCTTGTGGTGACTCCGGTGCCCGTTTAGGGAGTTTCTTTAGCCTCCTGGCGTCCCCCCACCTCCTCTTTGGGGCTGACTACTCTTGCCTCTGGGCGTTTTGGGGCACGCTTGGCCAGCGGTATGGGGGAACAATTTAGCTCTTTTCTGCCCATGAGTGGTAGCTCCGAGGCAGGCTTTTAATGCCGACCACAGGAAAGATTCAGGTCCCAGCAATATGCAGGATGGTTTTCTTGCTTTACTTTGGGCAGCGGGCACATGATTGTAGTATTAAATTGCGGTCTTAGATCTTTGTCTGACTTTCCCCTCCTCTCCCAGGCGTGGCTAATTGTAATTGTATTGTAATTGCATTTATATAGCACTTACTACCCCTGACGAGGCGCCAAAGCACTTTTTGGCGAGTAGAACGCTACTCCGGAACCCATAAAGGATTAGTGGTGAATTAGTATAGTGAAATATGAAAGTCATTTAAGTGGTGGATATGTTAGTCAGTTATTTGGATTGAGAAGGATAGTGGAGGGATAAAAGAGGGAAAAAAGTTTGCATTTATATAGCGCTTGATACCCCTGATGAGGTGCTGAAGCGCTTTTTCGACAGGCAGCACGCTACTCCGGAACCCATACAGGATTAGTGATGAATTAGTATGGTGAATTATGATATTAATTTGAGTGGTGAACATGTTAGTCTGTTATTGGATTAAAAAGGATAGTGAAGGGATAGAAGAGGGAAGGATTTAGAATTTTTTTTTTTAATTTGTTTTGGAGCTCATATCAGTAGGAGGAGACGTGGGATGAGTAAAGGGGACATGGAGGTTGAAGAGTCAGAGGGAAGGGTTTAGAAAGGCTTGTTTTGGGGGATTGGAATCGTAAAAGAGGTATGAGATGATGCAAGGAAGGGTAGAGTAGGGAAGAGTCTAGAAAGGGTTATTTTGGGGATCATAGTAGTGGTATGGGGGTTGGGTTGAATGAGAGAGTGGTGGTAGAGGATATATTGACAGAGGTATAGGGTGTGAAATAAGATAGTGCATTGGAAATAGTAGTAGAAAGAGGTTTGAGATGAGTCAGAAAGTTGCGGTAGAGGATATATTGAGAGCAGTATAGGATGAGAAATAGGGTAATGCATTGGATATGCTGAATTAGGAAAAAAGTAATAAATATATAGATCCATAAGTACATGGAGGCTATATAGATGAATAAAGGAAGGTAGTATATGTAGATTAAAGATGCATTAAATAAACTCCAGCTTTCAAGTGTTGTTGTACTTTAATTTAATTATAATATTTAATTATTTATAGTGATTAATTAATATTAATTAATTAAATTCATAGTGATTAGAAATACTTCTCCTTACATGTTTAACAACAATTACAGCATGTTTTTAACATTTTCACTCAAAGTTTAACTTAGAATTGTGGCTGATTTTAGCATGGGAAGTGTCTGGGGTAAACACGCTGGTCCTGCGTTGGTCCAGCGACTCTTGTATTTCACGTGCCACCAATACTCCTGTAACGAGTCCAATCAGCATTACCATTAATATTCATGTTTTGGCTGTTCGTGATAAGCATGCTTGTCTTCATACTCACAGTTGTTCACATCTCAGTCCTTCTTATATCTCTTCAAATGAAGGTGTGAATCGCATTGCAGGTTAAGCGATCACCTTGGTTAATTTCATAATTTAACAATGTTTGGAGAATCTATCAAATTGTGGATTTAAGTAATCACCTTAGCTATATTTTGCATGTTTAATATTTGTCAGAGGAGCTCTGATTTTCATCAGAGTACCTTTCTTTTTAGCCACGGGGCTCCTTGGAGTTGTTTAAACTTAAAAAGTGAGCTCTATGTGTCTATTGAGACCACTAGGTGGCGCTGTTCCACCATTTTGCTTTGGTAGACTCATGAGTGAAAAGGAATGAAGGTTTCTACTTAGATTAAATCTCAAGCAGGGTTCTTTTTTCCAAGGGACGATTTACTTGACCCCAAATAACACTCTTTAAGTTTCGGCTGTGAGTTTAAATTCATGTCTAGATCATGTCATATAGGATAGGTTCTTCGTAAATTGGATGTTTAGTGAAAGCCTGCCACTATGAAATTGATTCAGTTTATGTTGGTGGAAGCTAAAATGTTGCCATGCTGTATTAAATGAACGTTTGCTAGTGCACCCTCTTAATGCCCTTTGGCTTTTACAAATAAGTTACTGATGCGATGCAAACCACACAGGCCTGATAAAGGGTTTGAACGTCCACACACATGTTCCTATGTGCGAAAATCTAAGCCTAAATTTTGCACCCTGTTTAAAAAAAGTGAATAGAATTTTCACTTTCTTAATGAAATTAGACATCTCTTTGCATTTAGAGGGTTACAGGGTTAACCGGTGAGGTTTAGTGAGCTTTATGTGAACACCGCCCGGAACCCTTACCATGATAGTGACTGAGGCGCGACATGACCAGGTTGTTTTGACCACTTCACCCAGAGGGCAGGGGCAACTATCGCAAGCTGTGATGCTACCCTCTACCTCACTCGCGCTATGATTGAAATGGAGCTCCAGTGCTTTAAAGGGGCCGGTACTCACCGGTACTGAGTACCGGCACTTCCGGATTTTTTTGCCGTCAGTACCGGCACTTCTCTGCAGCGGTACCCTGATCGACGGCAGGCTGAGGCTGGGTTTCTCATCCAGTGCAGGACAGATTCCGCTCTGCTTCCGAGGAGCATGAAATTAACCAAGCCTTGATGTAACCTTTTACAGAGTTGCTGGTGAAGATTCCAGCAGCGCCCATTTCATTGTCCCCAAAGTGCTGGGCTTTGAGGGGGCTTGTGTCACGCTGTGATTAACAGGACAGGGTCTCTAGACAGACCCTGCACTGTCAATCAGGTGCACAGCGGCCATTCAGGTGAAAGTGCCACCATGGCTTTCAATATGTGTAATGAGTTCATCTGTTTTATTGACAAAAACGAATTTCTTGTGTGTTTTGATATGTGCTGCAACTGGTACAGAAGTCATGTATGATCATATCTTGCCCTTAGCCCCGCCCACTTGCCACACCTCTATTTATTGAGTACCTGCACGTATTTTTTCCCATTTAAAGCACTGGAGGTTGCATCTACCAATGTGGTGTCCTGTGATGTTTTCTGCGCCCCCCCACCCCCCCAATCCCTGCAAGAGAGCTGTAATCGAATCGTGCTGTAGACCATAGATAATGCCTGCTTTCTTTTGCAGAATAACACAGTCATATTTTATAACTGTATGTTCTTCAGACTCGGAATGGGTGAGAACTTTCTCTAAACGTCCACTGTCTCGGTGAAACAGCGTGAATTTCGTATTCAGCTGTTTATTTATGACATAAACAGATCCTTGAACACAAAGTGGCACTGTTGTCCGTACAATGCCAGGACTGCTTGACATCCGGTCGTTAGATAAACGTTTTTATATGACGCTTGAGGACACGGTGCAAAGCTATGGGGCTGCCGGATCGCCCCATGCTCACCGCAAACATGCTCATGGTCCCGCCTCGCTCTTTCCGGTCTGGCCAGCGGTGCCTATCGCCTGCAAGCAGCAGACTGCATTCTACCCTGCATAGCAGGTAAGGAAATCGAGGCCCTGCTGGCTGGTTCTGCCCGTGGGAGCATTTAAGATACCAGGAGCACGGCTGCTAATCAAACTGCTCGTAATCATTCTGGGACTTACCCGAAAACCATTGTTGCCATGAGGGTAAGCGGCACATTCCACGACAAGGAAAGGTTTAATTACAAGACCAGCTCCCAAGGAGTTACATTGTAAATCCTAGGCTCGTACTCCCCCCCTATCCATTCGTGATTGAATTAATCCAACCAATTTAATTAATGCTTGGATTCTTAGATACACTCAAAAAGACTGCCTTGTTTTATCGTCTTCTTTATGGAAGAGTAAATGGGTGTTTAGCAAGTTACCCTGGCAAAATATACTCTTAACATAACAGGTGCTAAAGTATTTTCTTTTAGAAGCTTAGCTTCACGCCAAGCTCTTAAGGGCACATTTTAGCGCCTAGAATGTGGCAGCGGCTAACTGAGTCAGCACTGATGTTACGAGGACTCCCACCGAATTAGGGCTAACACTGCTTAGTTAGGTTACTTGGATCACAAGGCTATGCAGGCTTCCAGCCCTTGCACGGGTTCCTCCCCTCCCAGCACGCAAGCCCACACACATCCCAAGAGACCACATGCCAATCAACTCCGTCCACACATGGGAACAGCAACAAAGCTGTCCATCGGGTATATCTGCACCATAGTCATAGCTTCAAAATTCAAACCTGGATATTGAGTACGTTTACTTGAAGAATAATGCAGAATTTCCAATTGCATCTGTTGATTTCATCATTGCCCTCTCTTTATTGCAAAGTTCCAGCGGCACATGCACGTCTCGCATGTTAAGGTGCTAACTTTCTCCTGTCGGCTACAAGGGCAATGTTGTAAAGCGCGGCTTTACACATATCCCCGGGTTTAGAGGCTTTGCGGGCAGGGCGTTAGGGTTATTGCCTTTAGCCCCTTGGATCGCTATAGCATGCTTTCACTATATAGATGTGACGACCGCCTCCACGGTGTGGTGCAGCAAAGTGGGGTTTGCGTGTTTCTCGCCTGAGCATAACATGTATAGAGCAACCCACTGCTATTAATGAGTAAAGAAGACTCGCTTGCTAAAGCGTCTTCTTATCTTTAAAAGTACAAGGGGAACACCCTTGTTGTCCCATCCTATGGTATACAAAAGGCAATAGCTCTTTGATTGTTTGTTTTCATTCAAAGCGACATGGGGGCTGACGACTGGTTTCCGAAACCAGAAATGTGATCAATAGGAATAAACAATACCTGTTTACTGTGCAAGACAGCTATAAACTTCACCAATCCTCCAATTTACACAACAGGATCCAGAATAAGGGGGGCTGAATGAGAATATGAAACTGCGACTATTAGATTTCAAACATCAATTTCATTACACCCCTCACATTGTTAGCAATTATGCAGCCTGTTAAGATGGTGGGCAAAACATCGCAGTGGTACACTGCACGCAAGACATTTATATGAGAAAGGTTGGACATATTGCAATTACATAGGGGCATCTATTCTTTAAGGCCATCCCATCAGAAGTGGGGCCCATGGATGTATGACGTAACAACGCGAGTCATTACAACGCGTGCAGTTACAACGCGGTCGTTACAACGACTGCGATGTTACCACGCTATGCCATTACAACGCAAGTCTTTACATGGACTTGCGCTAGATGGCGTGCTAACATTAGAAAAGTGTAATTTACTATTCCAACTCCAGTCCACTTAACAGTAGGGAAGGTGTTGGGATAGTAAACTACACTATTTGTAATGTTAGCACGCCATCTAGCGCAAGTCGATGTAAAGACTTGCGTTGTAATGGCATAGCGTTGTAACGCATGCGATGTAATGGCTACGCGTGGTAAAAACCGCGTTGTAATGGCTGTTCCCCGGGGCCCATATATAATAGTGGGGGCAGTCACCAAAGTATACCAGTCTTCAGGGGCTAATTTAGCAAGAGACGTACACACACTGTATACTAACGGGAGACTCTTGATGGTATAGAAATGCTTCTTCTGCCCCTAGCAGCAAGATGTGGCCAGCAGGACGCTCAGGCACTGGGTCAGTGATACCCAAAGTATTGTCTGGGGGATGCACGACCACACCTGGCTACCAAGAGAACTAACATTCATAACAATGCTAATTAAATGGGCAAGAGTTTATTTACACTAACTGAAACAAAAGAAGCAAATAGGGTGCCCGCACTATATAACCGTAGGAACACATTCATTTTAAGAGATCTTTCAACAAACATGCAAATATAAAGTCTCTTCAAAATCAGAAAGTGTATTTTATTAACATGCGTTCCTCCCTGGTGAGTCAGTTAACACGAGGAACCTTCTGGGTGCTCTGGGCTATTGGTTGTTATTATAAGATGAGCAACATTATAGGTTAATAAAGCAAACACGAGAGAGTTTTATACAGCATATATCTTGACCACAGGTATGTCAAAATGAAGGAAGAAGTGAAATTAGACAATTGCCCAGGATCACACAACTTGGTCAAGCAGGGATATCATGATTAGTCCCAGGTTTTATGGTTTCACAATGCAAGGTTCTATTTCATTCCAATTCAGTAATTAAGTTACTTCCATTTTACATGTGACTCTCCTTAGGTAAGCAGAGCAAGCAGAGAAGGTTAACCCCAAGGTGTAGCATTTGGTATTGCAACTCCGAAACAGCAGAACACAAAGCCCCACTGTGCTGGCATCAATGTGGCCTTCGGGCACACCACAGACCTTACTTTGAGGCCACTGGGGAATTGTTTGCGAGCATCCATGCACTAAGGCATCAGTAGCAGTGAGTGCGGCTTGCCCCCGGCCCAGATGATGCGACGGCCACTTGCGTGGTCAGGTTAAATGGTGATTTTAAAAGGGCATGTGATGGGTGATGGCGTTGGCAACGGCAAAGCAAGTCTGAGCAGCTTCCTCACTGAGGAATATGCCATGTATCATTCAATACAATGTTATGAGAAACTACACTTAAGACGACTCAGCCCCAGATTGGGCTGAGCGACAGAGTAAAGCCGCTAAACTGCTTTATTCTATGTGGGGATGCAAAGGGTCACGGTACTGGCCCCCTTTAATATACTGGAACCGGCCGAATGATGAGCAAGGCTGAGATTCCATTGGGAGAGTCACGCCATGGGCATTCGTGAGCTACCCGTAGTTCACACATTACTGTTTGAGACATGTGATCTAGAATGATACGCACTTCACAGGAAGCGAAGAACACACAAGGGAAGTCCAGACACCCAGAACAGCGCCTTGATTGGGGTTAACTGAAGGCAAATTAAATGTAGGTTGACTCCATGGTTAGGGATTGATTTTAAATAATATTTACAACCTCAATAGTTAGGTTAATAGAAGGCGAACAAACAAATAGTCATGAACAGCCACCCCAGGGAGGTTGAGGTGCAGAGAAAGGGAGATGACCGCTGACTAGCGGAAGGGGCGGGGCCATCTGTAACCAGTTAGAAGCAGGGGCGTAACACAGGCCGCCACATCCCCGGCGGTCCAGGGGGGGGGGGGGGCGGGGGGCCTGAACTGCAGGTGTGGTACTTTAAAATTTGGGACCGCGTAGGAGGCATGGCCCTACCCTGCCTATTCCGGTATCAGCGAACCGCGAATGGCCAATGCAGTATGTACAAGTGTTTTGCATAACGTTTCATCGGTGGATTCACTTTGTATACGATATTACACATTGACTTCGTGGGTTCCATTTTGGAGCGGTAGCCATCTTATGGTTGCCCTCACATAGGCTGCGCAGTAAGGACATGCACAGGCCTTCAGAACACATGTGCCTTCTATTTGACTTCTCTGTGACCTGTGCAATTTGGCTCCACCGCTCCAGGTCCGTCCGGTCTCACGAGCTCCCCGTCCTACAGCCACCTGTGATTAGCATCAGGGTTTGACACACCATAAAGCCTTTTCATGTGACACAAGCCTCCGGCTAATCTCTTTCACACCTGACTCTTCCTGCTTTATGGCTTGTTTTACAAACAGTAAATACCCGTGTTTATTGGGGTCTGTTGATATCTGATGAGGGATCTGAGCCTCGCTAGGTAAATAATTGTGGGCTGGCTGAACTGGAATGTGGGACGGTCATCATGACTCTGCCTTTTCGTTTGTAATGAATACATATGAATGACCATATCGTAAAACGAGGAATGTGTGCCTGAAGCATGATATTTTGTATATAAGGAGAAGGCCGTTTCTGTAAGTTTAAGCAGTCTCCTGAGAACATACATTGTGTTGTACTTCTCGGATACCTGTAATTGGTCTGCAGCCAATAAATACGATCTTTGACTTCACCTAGAAGACTCTGTGTCTCTGTGGGTCTGAAACAGGAAGAACTCGAAGTCTTCGGGTGTGTTCCCCTGCACCGCTGGGTTTTAAAAACCCAGTACTTCAGTTGGCGCCCAACTCGGGGCGATTTCAGCGGTACCGGTCCAAGCCAGAGGTTCGTGAGGAGCTTCGTGTGGAAATTCTGGAGGAAGGCCGCCACTTCATCGACCCCTGCATGTCGACTTGGTCCGAAAGTCTTTTCTGCGAGGTTCTCCGCGTCCCGACGGCTACGAAGGACTGCTGCCCCGATTAATTGCCCTCTTTTGGACCCTTGACGATTTGGTAGAGCGAAACAATTGAGAGAGTCTTCTGGTGACGCCATCGATCATCGATACCTCAGTTAAGTATAAGTAGAGCGTCTCCCAGTTTGTTTGGTATCCTTCGGGAATTTGGTATCCTTCGGGATCGCTTTGATTTGGAACTTGCAAGTGCCAAAGCCAGAGGACTCGTGTATTCACGATACTATCGTATTCGATAATCCTTTGAAGTTTGAAACTAGACTAGTGAGCGAAGATGCCTGGTTCTAGTATATTTGGAAATTTGTTTTGTTTGGGTTGTAGAAAGGACTCCCGATTGGAGGATTCGTGTCCGGTTCCTCCAATTGGAACTCCAACTTATGAACTTTATGTGAAACATGGCGTGGGCCCCATTACGTATAATGAAGTATGGGTCCGATACACCAGGAAGGATGGTGTTTTAAAATGGCCCCAAAATGGTAGTTTCGACACAGAAATTCTAGATAACTTAGAAGTTAAATTATTTAAGAAGAAAGCCCGGCCGGCGATGTTTGATTCTTTTCGCCTATGGCGAAAGGAAGCCAAACAGAAAGAAATTAAATTGGCAAAGAAAAATAAAAGAGAAAGAGGTATGTCGATAATGCAAGCAGCTGTGCAGTTTAAAGATAATGAAGAGGACCAAATGAATGAGCAGTTGCACAGGCAACGCAAATTAGTTATTGATAAATGTTACCCAGTTTTGCCGCCCCTTCAGCAAGGCGCATCAAAAGAGAAGGAGAAAGATCCCCTGATGGCACATTTGTTAAGTTCGCCACCCCCGTATGCGCAAAATGCTACAGCACCTCCACAACCTCTAAATGCACAGCCTGCAGTTAATTTGCCGCAAGTTTTTCTGCAGCCGCCAGCTCCTCCTCAGCTGGCTCCTGTCCCTACAGCGCAGCCCTTTCAAGGGCCGCCAAGTTCGCTACCTGTCTCCTCTGCGCTTCCTGCGACTTTGCCTAGTGCATCAGCTGCCTCCCTTGGCGCTCTTCCTGACACTGCCCCTGTACCTGTATCTGCACCCGTTTTTCTTCCCTCTGTCTTTCCCCCCGTTTTCGCCTCAACTTCTCCTTCTGCACGACAACGAATAGCTAGTGTAGTTACTAGTTTAATGTCGCCTCTCTTTGGGTCATCTAGTATGACCCCTGGTTCACAACGTAAGCAGTTGCGTAGTCAACTGCCTGATTCTGGAGAGAAAGAGGTATTAGACCATATGGCACGTAGGTGGATTGTTTTTTCTTCACTCTATGATGTGGAATCAGTTGTTAATGTTTTTCACCAATGGGAAGCCCCAAAACAGAGGTATGTGTTTGAGAAAATGTGTGAATTCCTCTGTGAGGAATTGGAAGGTCATGGTTCAATCTTAAACCCGCAGGAGTTGTGTCGAGTGCGATTTTATTTTGGAAAAGGTACAATTGTGGGTCCCGACGTAGATAAAGCAGTTGCGATTTTACTGTCCTTCAGGAATGATGATTGTCAACAATCATTGTTCGAACAGGAATTCCCTTTGGGGAAAAAGGTAAAAGCGCACCAATATCCGATGCGTGAGGTTCCTCCAGTTTGGAGACCTGGTGATGCAAATGCTGTTCCACCTGTTCTGCCACATTTTCAGCGTGTTTGGGTACATGTCCCATGGAAGCGTTCTGAGGTGTTAGCGCTTAAGCAGACATTGCCTGACCCCCGTAAAAACCCTGCAGGATATAATAAGGAGTTATCACAGACTGCAGAATTGTGTGTCATGAATCTAGCTGACATCGATATGTTGTTCGGGAATGTTGTTCCGCAGCCTTTGTGGGGATTGATTCGTAATACAGATCATGCTGCAGAACTAGGGGGCACATGGGCTAATATCATTGCCGCAGACACTAGACAAGTTGGTGGTGCAAAACCTGAGCCCCTAGTAGCAGAACTCCCTGGTAGAATTATTACCTACATGAAAACTTTAATGCCCGCGATGCGTGTGAATTGGGATAAACTATCGGCATGCAAACAGAAGAAAGATGAAACGGTGTCTGATTTCTTCACTAGGTTTGAAGAAACATTTATCGACCACAGTGGTCAAGACATGAGTACTGAAGGTGGCCAACGGTTATTTGTTGATAAATTTGTGCATAATTTGCTTCCCGAGTTATGTAAGAAATTAAAAGATTCAGAGAGTTCTTGGGCTGTTTCCTCTTCAGCGCAAATACTGGCCACTGCACAGTATTACGAAAATAGGGATAAAGATGAGAAGGATAGAGCAGACAAGAAAACGAAGGAATTAAAGACGAAGGTTCTGTTACAACAGGCCTACCCACCGCGTGGTAGTCAGAGTAACTATCAGCAACCTCAACAGTTTCAGAGAAACATGCAAAGGTTCGAGTATTCCCAACCGCGTGTTCCCGTAGGTCCCAATCAATGTTCGTATTGTAAAGAAGAAGGTCATTTTAAGTATAGCTGTCCTAAATTAATGCAGCGTACTAATAATACGTATGGCGCAAGAGGTAGAGGTGGTCAGCAAGCTCCTAGAGGCAGAGGGCGTGGAAATGTTCCCCAGAACGCGCGTCCTCTTCCGCCTCAAAATACAATAAATAGCTTTGATCACCAAGTCAATGCAACTGGTAATACAGCTCAGTACTATAATAATGACTATTATGCAGAAGACGACAATGTGGAAGGTAATGATTACTAGGACAGCCATAGACAGAGAGAGGGAGTTGTTTCAGTGCCAGTGGATCAGAGTGGACCGTATGTTAAGGTGACTACAGCGGGTGTGTCAGAGCACTTTCTGCTGGATACTGGTGCTGCAAAGAGTTCAATTATGCATTCAAAACTCCCTGGTGCGCCTTTGTCTGGCGAAATAAATGTTTCAGTAGGTTTTTCTGGCGCCCCGGTTAGGAACCCGATTTCTAGTCCTATGCCCCTTTCTGTTGGACCTTGTGAGCTAAAAGCACCCCTCATCCTAATGACAGGTTGTGGTGAAAATCTGTTAGGGTTGGATTTGTTAAAAAGATTGCATGCGACACTATATTGTTCTCCCTCAGGAGTACAACTTACATTGGGTAAGGAAGTGATTTCCCCAATGTATTTGTCGAAGAATAAATTGCCGGCTGAATTGTCATCCCTTCCGGATGTCCTTTGGGCTACTGGTCCCAATGATGTGGGTCTCTTGGAAATACCGCCATATGTGGTCACTTTAAAGGCCAATGTCAGATTGCCACGCATTGCCCAGTACAAGATCTCCAATGAAGGTCAGAAAGCGTTGTTAGCAATTATCAGTGATTTGATTAAAAAGGGTGTAATTGAAGAGACAAGAGGCAACGTTTGCAATAGTCCTGTTTTACCTGTTTTAAAACGTACGGACCCTTCTCAGCCACCTGTTTACAGGTTTGTGATTGATCTTAGAGAGGTCAATAAAATAGTTGTGCCACAGTTTCCAGTTGTCCCTGATATAACTGCCTTGTTAACTATGATTCCAGCCTCCGCTGCATGGTTCTCAGTGATCAATTTAAAGAATGCTTTCTTTAGCATCCCAATTGCAGAAGAGAGCAGGGACATTTTTGGTTTCAATTTAGGAGGTCGAAGCTTCCGCTTTAAACGCGCTCCACAGGGCTACTGTGAAAGTCCATCAATATACAGTCAGGCTTTAAAGGCGCAGCTTGATGCACTTGTTTTACCTAGTGGTGCTACCCTTATTCAGTACGTTGACGATTTGCTAATCGCCACGGATACTGAAAAGATTTGTAAAGAAGCTACATTGTCATTGTTGCGTCATTTGTCTGCCTTTTATCACAAAGTGTCTCTCTCAAAACTGCAATATTGTCGACAAGAAGTGACCTACTTAGGTCATCTCTTATCGAAGGAGGGAAGGAAACTGACCCCAGAAAGAATTCAAGCCATTGCACAATTGAGCGTGCCAAGAACACAGAGAGAAGTGCGTGCTTTCTTGGGCATTACTTCATACTGTAGGCACTGGATCCCGAGTTTTTCTTTGCTGGCAAAACCTTTGTTAGCATTAACCTGAAAATAATACACCGAACCCTGTCCCATGGTCTGAAGAGTGTCAGAAAAGTTTTTGGGAATTGCGTAATACATTATGTTCAGCTCCTGTGTTGGGTACCCCTGAATACAGCAAGCCTTTTACATTGTATGTTCATGAAAAGGAAGGTTGCGCATTATCAGTGTTAACACAGCCTTTTGGCGACAGACCGCGTCCATGCGCATATTTTTCGTCAACTTTGGACCCGGTAGCGAGGGCATTGCCAAGTTGTTTGAGAGCTACAGCCGCAGCAGCTGTGTCTATTCGACAGTCTGCTGGACTAGTGATGAATAACACATTGATTGTAATGGTTCCACATGCTGTGGACACCTTGTTAAACCGGACCAAGACACAGCACTTAACTAGTGCTCGATTGTCAGGGTATGAATTGACACTGGTGGCGAACCATATACACATAAAGAGACGTAACACGTTGAATCCAGCTACATTATTGCCGATTCCAGCAGACATAGATGAGATTGAGCAGCATGATTGTCTGTTCAGAACAGATGAAGAGACGAAAGGGAGAGTGGATCTTAAAGATACTCCCCTAACTGAGTGTGATGGTACCTTATGGGTGGATGGTTCGTGCTTCAAGCTTCCGAATGGTGATATGACTGCTGCATATGCTATCACGACTTTGCACACGATTGTTGAGACTGCACGCATACCACATAATTCGGCTCAAGCAGCAGAATTAATTGCCCTTACAAGAGCATGCGTGTTGTCTGAAGGAATGAAAGTGAACATATATACTGACAGTCAGTACGCCTTTGGCGTGGCCCATAGTTTTGGGCGCTTGTGGAAAGAACGTGGGTTCCTGACTTCGCATGGAGCTAAAATTCAGAATGGTCAGTTGGTGAATGATCTCCTTGAGTCACTGACCTTACCGTTACAAGTTGCAATCATGAAATGCAGTGCGCAGAAGAAGGTCACTGATGATGTTGGTCGTGGTAATGCATTTGCTGACGAAATCGCGAAAGAAACAGCAAAAGATGTGAAGACTCGAATGTATGTCGCGGGCCCTGCAAGATGGGTTGGTGATGTTGGGATGTGTGAAGACACGATAGAGAGTGTGAAGTCCCTTCAAGCTGAAGCCACAGAAAAAGAGTTGAGCAAGTGGAGAGAAAGTACGGGTAAATTGGATGAGAATGGTTGTTGGGTTGATTTGTCAGAACATCGGCGATGGTTGTTACCTGATGCATATGTGCTTCCAGTGGTTACGATGGCACATAGAATGGCACATATCAGTGTGAAAGGAATCTGTAAGTTGTTGGCCCCAGTATGGCAGAATGCTGGAATTCCCAAGTGTGCAGAGAATGTGGTCAAGAATTGTATGGTATGTTTGAAATACAATCCTGGTAGGGGAACCCCGACTCCAGCTGGTCATTTTGCACCTCCATCATATCCATTTGAGGTTTTGCAGCTAGATTTTATCCACATGGAAATGTGGAACAATTTGAAATATGTACTGGTTGTTGTTTGTGCTTTTTCAAGATGGATAGAAGCATATCCCCTAAAAGACAACACTGCTTTATCAACAGCCAAAGCCCTTGTGAAATAATTTTTCCCTAGGTTTGGAATGCCAAGAATGGTGTGGAGTGATAATGGGAGTGAATTTGTAGGTCGAGTGATGAAGAATGTGTTTGAGGGACTAGGCATCAAGCAGAAGTTCCACGCTGCAAATCACCCCCAATCAGCTGGATTAGTAGAGTGCTACAATGGCACTCTGAAACTTATATTGGCCAAAATCCAGGCGAGCTCCGGTCTTAAATGGCCTGACGCTCTGCCTTTAGCACTCCTATCAACAAGAATGACTGTGCATTCACGAGTGGGACTTAGTCCCTATGAGATCATTTTTGGCCGGCCAGCCAATGTATGGGGTGTGCCAAGACCGACAAAATTCGGTGAAATCGAACATCCAGTACTGCTTGACTATCTGTATGAATTGACGGCTAAATTGCGTGTTTTACACCAACAGGTTCACGATACTCTGCCCCAGGCCTCTGAAGCTCCAGGACACCCTATCGACCCTGGCTCGTGGGTGCTTATAAAAAAAATTCAACGAAAAACCAACGATGAGCCCCGTTGGATCGGCCCTCACCTCGTACTTCTATCGACAAGATCAGCGGTTCGAGTGAAAGGGAAAAAGAATTGGATACACGGCGCCCACTGCAAACGGATCCCTTTGCCCCTACCATATGACCGGTGGGTCCAGGAGGGTATCGCTGATTCTGAAACTGACACTGTCCCTCGTTTTGTGCTATTTAGTGATGCGCACGTAAAAGGCACAACTTCAGAACGAGAAAACGACGATATTTTGCAGGAAGCTGTGCCACCGTCAATTCGATCGGACACCACAGAGCCTGAACTCTTGTTTCAAGACCAGACAGTACCTGGCAGAAACCGCTATAACTTGAGACCAAGGCCTATGGACAAATAAAAATTCCCTTCCCTTACTATTTTTTGATATTACAGCTCTCCCATCTGAAGGACTTTTTGATTTTTGTTTTTCGAACCACCATCCGGGTTCAGCTGCAGGGTCGCGGTGCCAAGACTTCGGGGTACAAGCCGAAGACGTTAGGTCAACGGTTCTGGTTGGTCTGGGGCATTCCCTGGACTGACAGGCGTACTCCTTAGCAGAAGATACTCACCCGCCGCGAGCGGCACGATTAGAGGATGGAGTTTTTCAAGATGGAGAGACCCGCTGAGGAAATGAACTTTAAGACGAAAATATGTAAAATAATGAAGAGCAAACGTTTTGTATTATTATGTCTGTTTATACTATGTAGTATGATGGTGTTTACTGTAGGTTATGTATTCTTCTCCTCTCAAGTGCCATTTGCACCCACTGTACAGCCTATACCGCCTCCTACTGTCTCATTACACTCTTTCCACCCTCTGCCTGAACACGAACAAGCTAGACGGTCTGAGTTCGTAAACAACTCGTTTATTCAACTCCTGCACCAGCACCAACTAGTCATGAATACAACCAATTGCTGGGTGTGTGGTTTAATGCCACATACCATTAACAAGGGTATTCCTTATCTAGTGCTGCCGTTTAGCTATAATGGATCGTCATGGGCATTCCAGACTATGTTTCTTTTTGCATTAGATGCCTACTCCCCGCGACAACCGCGTTCCATCAGACCTAGCGCAAACAATAAGGCCTTAATGAAAGGAGTCGCTGATATGAGCAGAGATATCGACGCATACTCATCTATTCCCAAGGATGAATTGCGAGCTTATGTAGGTTGGAACGCGATGGGGTATAGCATTAGTCTGGGTGAAAGGCAGCGGAAAATTTCATCCCCAATTTGGGTCGTACCCCACCTAGGTCGGTTCTGTTTACAAGGTAATGGCCAGAATCCAAGAGCTCAACTGGGGAAAAGTGACTGTACTGAAACGTACACTTTCCCATCACAATTTTCCCCTGCGTTTTTGGCTGCCAAGGGTACATATTTTGTCTGCAATGACCGAGCATATACATGGTTGCCCCCTGATTTCTCGGGCACATGTTATATTGCAAACTTGCTACCGCCAACATTTACTGCTGCCTCTGATTATCACAAGACCAGAGTTGTGAGAGGCGTTGTTAGTCAGGAGGATACTGCCGGTCAGGAAGCGGGAGACTTCTTTCTGGGTTTCCTGCCGTTTTGGGGGGGGAACAACCTTTACAACGCAACTTTTACAACGCACTACACTTACAACGCATTTTTTACAACGCACAATCCATTACAACACATGACATTACAACGCATGACACTACAACGCATTTTTAAAAACTACCTTTACAACGCATTCCATTACAACGCATACTACCATTACAACGCATACCATTACAACGCATAATATTACACTACACTATCCAACACTTACCCTACTGTTGCACCCCCTGGAGTTAGAATAGTAATTTTTACCCCTATACTATCCAACACTTACCCTACTGTTGCACCCCCTGGAGTTAGAATAGTAATTTTTACCCCTATACTATCCAACACTTACCCTACTGTTGCACCCCCTGGAGTTAGAATAGTAATTTTTACCCCTATACTATCCAACACTTACCCTACTGTTGCACCCCCTGGAGTTAGAATAGTAATTTTTACCCCTATACTATCCAACACTTACCCTACTGTTGCACCCCCTGGAGTTAGAATAGTAATTTTTACCCCTATACTATCCAACACTTACCCTACTGTTGCACCCCCTGGAGTTAGAATAGTAATTTTTACCCCTATACTATCCAACACTTACCCTACTGTTGCACCCCTTGGAGTTAGAATAGTAATTTTTACCCCTATACTATCCAACACTTACCCTACTGTTGCACCCCCTGGAGTTAGAATAGTAATTTTTACCCCTATACTATCCAACACTTACCCTACTGTTGCACCCCCTGGAGTTAGAATAGTAATTTTAACCCCTATACTATCCAACACTTTCCCTACTGTTGCACCCCCTGGAGTTAGAATAGTAATTTTAACCCCTATACTATCCAACACTTACCCTACTGTTGCACCCTCTGGAGTTAGAAAATTAATTTTTACCCCTATACTATCTAATACTTACCTTAAATGCAATTTAATATTATGCGTTGTAATGGTATGCGTTGTAATGGTAGTATGCGTTGTAATGGAATGCGTTGTAAAGGTAGTTTTTAAAAATGCGTTGTAGTGTCATGCGTTGTAATGTCATGCGTTGTAATGGATTGTGCGTTGTAAAAAATGCGTTGTAAGTGCATGCGTTGTAAAAGTGTGCGTTGTAACGACATACATCCGTTTTGGGGACCGATGGTCAATAGTAGGAACCTGAGACAACTGACCTGTGTAGTGGAAACCACTGTTAATGTTACGGCTGGTGCCCTTGGTAATTTGACAGCTGAGCTCCAAGCGGATCGCCTCATGACTTTGCAGAACCGTATGGTTCTAGACGTCATACTTGCAGACCGCGGTGGGGTATGTAAGGTCATCCAATCTAGCTGTTGCATTTTCATACCAGATAACGCTCCAACAGTTTATCAAGCCATCTCCAAACTGCATAAAATATCCGAATCTATACACGTGGATAAAGGAGATTGGTCATTGATGGGGTGGTTCTGGGAACTGATATCTGCCTGGGGATGGAAAATTCTGATGGTCATTTGAATGATCCTAGCCATTCTTTTCCTGTTCTGTCTGTGTGTACAGTGTGCTCCCGCGATATGTGGCCTCTGTGCTACATTATGTGTAAGGAAACCTGTATCGAGGGACGAGCTAAGTAATAGGATGATGCTACAGCAACATCTCCATGGCCTTATGAATATAGACCTGGACTCGGATTAAGATTAGTATAGTTCTTGCCTATGTAAGGGCAAAAGGAGGGTCTGTGGTACTTTAAAATTTGGGACCGCGTAGGAGGCATGGCCCTACCCTGCCTATTCCGGTATCAGCGAACCGCGAATGGCCAATGCAGTATGTACAAGTGTTTTGCATAACGTTTCATCGGTGGATTCACTTTGTATACGATATTACACATTGACTTTGTGGGTTCCATTTTGGAGCGGTAGCCATCTTATGGTTGCCCTCACATAGGCTGCGCATTAAGGACATGCACAGGCCTTCAGAACACATGTGCCTTCTATTTGACTTCTCTGTGACCTGTGCAATTTGGCTCCACCGCCCCAGGTCAGTCCGGTCTCACGAGCTCCCCGTCCTACAGCCACCTGTGATTAGCATCAGGGTTTGACACACCATAAAGCCTTTTCATGTGACACAAGCCTCCGGCTAATCTCTTTCACACCTGACTCTTCCTGCTTTATGGCTTGTTTTACAAACAGGAGGTGCCCGTGTTTATTGGGGTCTGTTGATATCTGATGAGGGATCTGAGCCTCGCTAGGTAAATAATTGTGGGCTGGCTGAACTGGAATGTGGGATGGTCATCATGACTCTGCCTTTTCGTTTGTAATGAATACATATGAATGACCATATCGTAAAACGAGGAATGTGTGCCTGAAGCATGATATTTTGTATATAAGGAGAAGGCCATTTCTGTAAGTTTAAGCAGTCTCCTTAGAACATACATTGTGTTGTACTTCTCGGATACCTGTAATTGGTCTGCAGCCAATAAATACGATCTTTGACTTCACCTAGAAGACTCTGTGTTTCTGTGGGTCTGAAACAGGAAGAACTCGAAGTCTTCGGGTGTGTTCCCCTGCACCGCTGGGTTTTAAAAACCCAGTACTTCACAGGGGGCCCCCCTCAGCACAGTACTCAGGCCTGAGCGTTCCGGATTAAATCCGGAGGGGGGGGGTCCTCCGTGTACATTGCAGGGGGGCCCCTTAAACTTTCGTTACAGCACTGGTTCCAAGAGACACAAATAGAGTGCTGCCAGGGATTACTCTTGCTGGGTATAAGCGGTGGGAAGTGACTGCTAAACCTGCTAAGGCCTCGGATTATATGATGTCTGCTCCTAGGTACACCCACATGTTAATGTATGTGGGAGCTACCACCTCCCCCTGAGGTAAAAGGTTCAGTAAAAGTACGGGCAGTGTGAGCCCAAATTAAATAAGGACGCCTTTAACCGATGAATTTGACTTGTCACGTTTACTTCGCTCTGTGACAGAGGTCGGAGGGGGGGCCAGGTTTCTGACACAGTTTTGTAATCTTAATTAGCTAATTTAACCAGTGCCTTGGAGGCCAGGACACAAAAACGACGCACGTTGCTTAGAACGCTGAAGTAGGATGGGGCCAATGGTTTTAAAAGAGCATAAACGGATCAAGGCACTGTACTTGCTGATGCACAAAAGACAAACATTCCTGGAACCGGAATCTGTGACGCATTATTTTGTCAATGTAAGGGTAGCTAAAAAAATGGGTGTCTGTGCAAATTTAGTGGCCATTTCAATTTAAATGGGCCCTCGGGAAACAAGGGTGGTTTACAGAATACTAAGGGGACATTTATGAGGGACCCCGGGCCACAGCGCCTGTGCCTGACCCACCCATGCCCTGGTTTCGGTGTGACAGATACACCTAGTGCACAATATAGGGCTTGACGCAGCTGCAAGTCTTGGAGACAGGTCATCGTTTGTTGATCAAAGAGCTGAGGCAATAAAGCGAGTTACGGTAACACCTGGGTGCCGATCACGATCCGGTAAAAACCGGGTACGAACCGTCGGTCGGAGCGTTTTCCCCGTCCGACTCGTACCCGGTCGTAAAACTTTACAAACATGGAATTACGATTCGCACGGAAACACCATTTCCGTACGAATCGTAAAAAACACCGACCGACGAAAATATACATACGAATGTGATCCGGGAATGCTGCGACGTGACGTCGGGACGCTTTCAGGCAGCGTTTCACGACCCAGGAATTACGATTCGAACCGACAGCAGTCCGGACGGCAATATTTTCACGGCACCCAAAAAGTGCCGCAAAAGCGAAGTATGGCACGAATCGACCAGAGTAGGTGGCCCGGTACGCACCGTACCCCCCCCCCCCCGCCCCCGTAGGTACGCGCCGACCCCCCCCCAGCCCCCGTAGGTACGCGCCGAACCCCCCCCCCAGCCCCCGTAGGTACGCGCCGTCCCCCCCCAGCCCCCGTAGGCACGCGCCGTCCCCCCCCAGCCCCTGTAGGTACGCGCCGTCCCCCCCCCAGCCACCGTAGGTACGCGCCGTCCCCCCCCCAGCCCCCGTAGGTACGCGCCGACCCCCCCCCAGCCCCCGTAGGTACGCGCCGAACCCCCCCCAGCCCCCGTAGGTACGCGCTGAACCCCCCTGTATGTACACCCGTGTACGTGTCGAACCCCCCCGTGTACGTTCGAGTCGAACCCCCTGTGTACGTTCGAGTCGAACCCCCCCGTGTACGTTTGAGTTGTACCCCCACCCGTGTATGTACGGTGCGTACCCCCCCGTGTATGTACGGTGCGTACCCCCCGTGTACGTTCGAGTCGAACCCCCCCGTGTACGTTCGAGTCGAACCCCCCTGTGTACGTTCGAGTCGAACCCCCCCGTGTACGTTCGAGTCGTACCCCCACCCGTGTATGTACGGTGCGTACCCCCCGTGTATGTACGGTGCGTACCCCCCCGTGTACGTTCGAGTCGAACCCCCCCGTGTACGTTCGAGTCGAACCCCCCGTGTACGTTCGAGTCGTACCCCCACCCGTGTATGTACGGTGCGTACCCCCCCGTGTATGTACGGTGCGTACCCCCCCGTGTACGTTCGAGTCGAACCCCCCCGTGTACGTTCGAGTCGAACCCCCCTGTGTACGTTCGAGTCGAACCCCCCCGTGTACGTTCGAGTTGTACCCCCACCCGTGTATGTACGGTGCGTACCCCCGTGTATGTACGGTGCGTACCCCCCCGTGTACGTTCGAGTCGAACCCCCCCGTGTACGTTCGAGTCGAACCCCCCTGTGTACGTTCGAGTCGAACCCCCCCGTGTACGTTCGAGTCGTACCCCCACCCGTGTATGTACGGTGCGTACCCCCCGTGTATGTACGGTGCGTACCCCCCGTGTACGTTCGAGTCGAACCCCCCGTGTACGTTCGAGTCGTACCCCCACCCGTGTATGTACGGTGCGTACCCCCCCGTGTATGTACGGTGCGTACCCCCCGTGTACGTTCGAGTCGAACCCCCCTGTGTACGTTCGAGTCGAACCCCCCCGTGTACGTTCGAGTCGTACCCCCACCCGTGTATGTACGGTGCGTACCCCCTGTGTATGTACGGTGCGTACCCCCCCGTGTACGTTCGAGTCGAACCCCCCCGTGTACGTTCGAGTCGAACCCCCCTGTGTACGTTCGAGTCGAACCCCCCCGTGTACGTTCGAGTCGTACCCCCACCCGTGTATGTACGGTGCGTACCCCCCGTGTATGTACGGTGCGTACCCCCCCGTGTACGTTCGAGTCGAACCCCCCGTGTACGTTCGAGTCGTACCCCCACCCGTGTATGTACGGTGCGTACCCCCCCGTGTATGTACGGTGCGTACCCCCCCGTGTACGTTCGAGTCGAACCCCCCCCGTGTACGTTCGAGTCGAACCCCCCTGTGTACGTTCGAGTCGAACCCCCCCGTGTACGTTCGAGTCGTACCCCCACCCGTGTATGTACGGTGCGTACCCCCCGTGTACGTTCGAGTCGAACCCCCCCGTGTACGTTCGAGTCGAACCCCCCGTGTACGTTCGAGTCGAACCCCCCTGTGTACGTTCGAGTCGAACCCCCCCTGGGGGTACGCACCGTACATACACGGGTGGGGGTACGACTCGAACGTACACGGGGGGTTCGACTCGAACGTACACGGGGGGGTTCGACTCGAACGTACACGGGGGGGTACGCACCGTACATACACGGGGGGTACGCACCGTACATACACGGGTGGGGGTACGCACCGTACATACACGGGGGGTACGCACCGTACATACACGGGGGGTATGCACCGTACATACACGGGGGGTACGCACCGTACATACACGGGGGGGTACGCACCGTACATACACGGGGGGTACGCACCGTACATACACGGGGGGGTACGCACCGTACATACACGGGTGGGGGTACGACTCGAACGTACACGGGGGTTCGACTCGAACGTACACGGGTGTACATACAGGGGGGTTCAGCGCGTACCTACGGGGGCTGGGGGGGGGTCGGCGCGTACCTACGGGGGCGGGGGGGGTCGGCGCGTACCTACGGGGGCTGGGGGGGGTCGGCGCGTACCTACGGGGGCTGGGGGGGGTCGGCACGTACCTACGGGGGCTGGGGGCGCGTATGCGGGCACGTCTCCATGGTTGCTATGGGAGTTCGGTGCGGACGGTGATTTTTCCATCCGGTTGTAACCTCGGACGCACGGGATGGATCGTGATTCCTCGGTCGGACTTCACCTTTCACGTGTGTACGGTAAATCGTCCGAGGACGTGTCGGACACATTTTCCGACCCGAGGACGTGTGGGGAATGATTCCCAATGCGGTTCGTATGGACTTTTTACCATGCGAATCGTGATTGCCAGTTCGTACGGCACTTGTACGATTCGTACGGTAAAAAGACCGGATACGAGTCGCACGGGGATATTTTTTACCGGATCGTGATCGGCACCCTGGTGTTTACAGCGATACAGATTGACAAAACTCACTTGGCGCTATGTTAATGCTCAGAGCAATCTTCTCCCTCCTCCCCGCTGAAGTACCCTCCACTGCGGTAGTCATATAATTAATATTTAACTATCACTCTGCGAAAGCAGTCTGCTTTGTAACAAGAAATAAGGCTCCCAGAATCCCAATTTTTAAAACAGGACAAACCTCACACTAACTTACTGAGGGCTGAGGGTGTGGCCCAGAGCGGGAATATGGAAATACAAAAATGTGCAGGTTTTAGAGCCTTATTCCTAGACTGAATGGCCATTTTGAAGGCTGGTTTGTTTATTCGACTGCCACAGACAGTTAGTAAGATATGCTGCAGTATGGGAGCGCTACGCTTTCAAGGCCCCAATGATAGGCCAGCGCTCGCGAGGCACTGGTTCGAGGTGAAGCTGTCAAACAGGGTACGGCATAGAGCCAGGTCTGGGGATGCCACCAAACAATCCCGCAGTGGGGCAAATAACTCCAGGTGCAAATTCACAGGGCAGAGGGGCCTTGGTCATAAAGCATGGCCTTATCATTGCAAGCTCCATTGGGCACTTCGACAGGGATGAGCCCCAGCTGTCAATGGTTGAGATGGACCAAATTGCAAATTGCCCAGGGTTATCGCACTATCATAGCAGGACTGGGTTACCCCGGCTGACATCAGAGCAGCTGGATCACAAAGCTGCGGCAGACACTAGCGCAGGTTGGTCCCCATGCCACAGTTTAGAAATTCACCTGAGTGGCGATTACCTCACCTCACCGGGGGCTGCGCGCTAAGCAAATACATGAAATTTACATTGGGTGGAACCAGCAATTCATGGGGCACTGCAGAATAAGGTGGTGCCTTGATGCTGTTTGGTGAGCTAATCCCACACAGGGTATGGCATAAAGCCAAGTCCAGGGAGGCGATTGAACATTACCACAAAAAGGTCATTAGAGCCATGCACAAGCTCACTGAGCAGAGGGGCTTCGGTTAAACAGGGCGTGGCCTCAATAGTGCAAACACCACAGGGAACCCCGATAGGGACGGGGACACCTGCCAGAGGTGGATATTGACTTGGTCCAGCTAGAAGTATTGGTAACTGCAGGTTGCAGGAGATTACGGTGCCTGACATGGTGGTTGGGAGACTCTGGATATGACAGTAGCCACATCCAGGGCATTGGCGGACTTACAGGGCGATCCAGAGGCAGTTTGCTACATACGGGTACCATCTGAGGGAGCACAGTAAGGGTGCTCGATGCCAAACCCCACAAGTCTTTACGGCAGGACCCTGGGATGTAAGTCACCGTGCCCCGTTAGTCACTCGGGCGGTTGCAAGCCTGAGCAACCGGGGGCTTGCCCTGTACCGCTTCACCCCTAAAAAGGTGTGAGTATCAATCCGGGACTGGGGGTCATAGCCAAATGGGTTGGCCACGGCATTGTTTGGCTCATCAGGTGAGTGGGCAGTGTAGGTTACTCACCACTGCCTGCCCTTGGTACGCCCGTAAGTTAACCCACCACGTTGGCATATTTCACTTATGAATTAAAAGAAATAAACCTGCAGCAAACTGTTTTTCCACCAAATCATGAGTTGTCTGATTTATTTCATTTCTTGTGTGCTAAGTAGCTATTAACCTGGTGTTCAGGGCAGGGTTGCCGATATCTGTGCTCTGTTTCCTGCTGGTGTTTTTGAGCCAAAGTCAAAACACACATCCTTAATCAATTGGAGATATTGTGTCCTTGTGAAGCTCTGAATACAGGAATGATTGAGCAAGCAGTGTTCAGTGCCCTTTGCAGTTAAGAACTGTAACAGAGAACTGTCATGAGCCAGACTCAAACATTGATGATGCTGTCAGGGAAGACACTGTGTAAATGCAAGCGTATGCAATAGCATATATTGATTTCTGAAGTCCCTATCCTAAAGGTGACAAAGTCAATAAAACACCATGGATTGTGGACCATACTTGCGAATAATGAAAAATAAAATGAAAATGAAAAATCTTTATTGTTTTAATTACTTGAAACCATAACAATTTTGCGGTAGAAAAAATTAAAAAGTAAAATAACAAGATAATTGAGCCCTTTGCGAGCATCAGTATTAGCCATGACAAGTAAGAGTGTGGAATGGGTGAAATTGTCATAGTGCAAATTGTGGTTAAGAAGACATAAAAGTCCAACGACTTCCCAGTCTTCCTTGGGCCATGATTAAAACAGGTAAAGTGCAGAGTGCGGGTGTTGATGTCCCCGTTGAAGAAGGGACTTGGCGGGAAGGGAGAGCACAGAGTCACACCTTAAAATAGCCAGTTATCAGTTTTTGAGCAGAAGTGGCAGTTTGAGGGGGAGCAGAGCGGGGGAGAAGTAGATCTTCAAGCTTGGGAAAAACATGGTGCTGATGCCTCCAGGCATGAGTGGATGTCCTCCTTTTTTAGATAAAGTGGCTTAAGAAGAGATCTCCTGGAGGCGTCGAGGGAGAAGCAACAACACAGGAGCCATGATGCGGTTGTATAGTTGCAAAGTCCACAGGCCCCCTCCTCTCCACGTGGAGCCCATTGGTTGAAGTCGACCACTGGCAGGCCTGGCAGGTGCATAAACAAGATATTTCTGCGGACCAATCGGCTATCTGAGAGGTATGGTTGTGGCTTCCCCTGTAGATAGGATGCATTTAAGGGGGATAAGATGGCTGAAGCCTTTAAAGACCAAGGGGCAGATTTACAAGCCCCTTGCGAGACATTTACGCCGCCGTTGCGTCACTTCTGTGACGCAGCGGCGGCGTAAACCATGCGCCATGTTGCGCCTTATTTACAACGTGACGCATTTAGGGAGATGCGTCACGTTGTAAAGCCCTGCGCTACATTAAACCTGCGTCAGGTTTAATGTATACAGGGTGGGCGTTCCGTCGGAAAAAGCCTCGGAAAAGTGACGCAGTGAAATCTACAAGATTTCACTGAGTCACTTTTCCGACCCTGCTGCGTCAAAACCCTGCACCTGCTTGAAGCAGGCGTAAGGCATGACGCAGCATGTTCGCTATGGGCAGCCCCTGAGCATTGCCGGAGTTGCGTCGTGCTTGCGACACGACTCCAGCAATGCGCCGCCCTTATGCCATCAGATGCGTCACGCATCTGTTTATCCTTGCGCCATGATGCGCTGCATTGTAAATGCGGCGTATCTGTGGTGGCGCAAGGGTAAACTTGCGTGACGCATCTTTCCTGGCGCATCCCTGCTGATTTGCAGGGATGCGCCAGGAAACATAAATCTGCCCCCAAGTGTCCAGCAGATGTGAGGTTAGTTTTAGCTGCCTGTTTATGATCCTTTTCCAGGCAGTGTATGGAATAGAACCCGTTTTTAGTGCTGGGCCTTCTATTTGTAGTGAGTTTACAGCTTTTTGAAATTGTCAGTACCATGGATTCCCTGGGCTCGCAAACGTTTCATTTAGGCAGGCTTTGAGAGTGTTTTCCAGAGCTTTTAAAACCCTTATATAGAATTTCTGGGTGTCGGCCTTGCAGGAGAGTGATTGTCTTGGGAGGCCCAGCTCTAACCGTAGTCTAGCCCTACGCATGTATTTGGGGAATTGAAAAACTCACTTATAGGCCCCGCATTGGGTGTGGTCTAGGCTAGCCATGCATGCCTCTGGAAAGGCCTTTTGCCCGTAGTGTAGGGCCAGGAGAAGAGTGGCTTTCATGACCTTTAATATGGGGTCGGCTGAGGTGCTGTTTAAGGTCTGGTTGAGACGGATCAAGCTGCGAGTTATGACTCAGGCTTTCTTTTTCAGGGCAGCTAGGTGGACCAAGGGTCTGGAGGACTCACTGAATGATACCCCCAGATAATTATACTTTGTTGTAGTTTTGTTGTAGATTTGATGGATGCAGCTGCCCATGTTCCAGTTTCTTTTGCGGTGACCAAAGATCAGGACTATGGTCTTATCCCGGTTGATTTTGAGAGAGTTGGCATTGTTATATTCGTCTAGCCTGTTCAAGGCGCATTGGATTCCGGTTTTGGTGTGATCCATGGTGACAATGTCATCAGCATATTGTAAAATGTGTCGTTTTGAGTGGCCCAGTTGTGGTGGGAGCATGCAGCTGCGCTCCAGCAATCTCCCAAGGTCGACTGTGTAGCGGTTGAAAAGGAGGAGGGGCTAGGACGCACCCTTCCTTTAGGCCGCCGTTTGTGGTAATTTTTGACGATACAGTCTAGGGGCACGTTCTCACCTGTACCCATTTGTTTGAGTACAGAGAGATAATAGCTCCAAGCAGGCGCCAGGGTATCCCCCAAGCATTTAGTTTTCCCCAGAGGGTGTTGCGGACCACTTTGTCAAAAGCGCCACTGTAGTTGATGAAACAACAATAAAGAGGGGGTTGACTTTTTTGAGCTGCTCGGTGACTCAGGATGGCAAGGGTGTGATTTCGTCAATTTTGGAAGTGGCAGCGCAAAACCCCATTTAGGAGTAAGTTAAGATGTTATTTTCTGCGACCCAGTCCTCTAGCAATTTGAGAAGGCACCAGGCGTAGACTTTCGCCTCTAGATCCAGCAGGGCTATAAGTCGGTAGTTGGAAGAGATGGTCAAGTCCCCTTTTTTAATATTGGGCATAGGGTCGAGCCCCTCCATGAGTCTGGAATCTGTGCAGCAGTGTAGGCTTGGTTGAAAAGGGGGGTAAGCACCTTAGCCCAGTCCTCCTGGATAAATTTAAATATGCTTGCTGATAGGCCACTGGGGCCTAGGGCTCTGTCGTTTTTCATATCTTTTTAATATCCGTGAACCTGGGTTAGTGTGGCCAGCGCTTGAGTTTTTCCCAGTGTGTCGTTGTTGTTTAGCCCCCTGCGGAGAGCATCACTGGTGCCTGAGGACCTTTTGCTGTATTGTATTTTGACGTGTTGCACCCAGGATTCTTCCGGGACCGCGTTCCTCCTTGTGCTTTTGCAGGATCAAAGTTTGTTGATATAGTTCTAGAAGTGGGCCGTGCTTTTCTCTTGTATTATTTGGTCTATTTTTATCCATTCCTTTTGTCTGTTGAACTTCTTTGCTTCCCAGGTTAGATGTTTGTACAATTTGAGTAAGTTGACTGTGTTTTTAGACGAGGATACGGTGGGATTTAGCTTGTGAGCAAGAGTTGCCCTCCTTTGGGCTCTTCTTGCATTGACAATGACCCCATTGTGGGCCTTTCAAGGCAGATTCTTGGGGTGCTGATGTCAGGCACCAGGTCCCACTAGGTCTCTTAGCTTAGTTATTAGATCGTCTCATCTGCAATAAGAGTTCTCCAGGGGATTGTTGTTGAAATCCAAAGTTACATCTTTGAGCCATTTGCCCACCTAGGAGGAAGCTGATGCTTGCCATTTGATTTTTCTGACTAGAGTGTGGGCTTCGGACCCTTAGGATTGCCCCACTTCTAGGACGCTGGCGGCTGCTGGAGCTCTGCAATTTTAAATCTCCAGTTTGACCAGATGGCATACCAGGGGGGCTGGCAGGAAAATATAGTCTATGGTTCAGATACCCTTGAATGTGGGTGGTGGGGAGTGGAACATGGGGGTCTTGTAACTAAGAGATTTGTTCAGCTGAGCATAGATTGTAGTTAGACAGTAGGGTATTCATGATTTCCTGCTATTTGGTTTTGTGTACGGAGTTGTTGGTGCTCCCCAGTCCCCTGATGTTGAAATTTCCCACGAGCAAGCTTTCAAGTGCAGTGAACTCTGGCAGTAGATCTTCCAAGCTCTTATAGAGGTCTTTTGTCGCAGACTGTTTGAGTGTTTTCATTAAGTTGTGATAACAGTTTTTTAAGAGTGGGCGAGCCTTTTGTTTTGTTTGAGATCCCAGATATTAGGTCAGCTTGCCAGGCTGGGAAGTTTCGGTGGAGTGGTATAGCCTTGATCTTGCAGGAGTGTTTGATCAAAATTGAAAGGCCCGCTGATGGGCACCCAAAGAGGTTAGACTGTTTTGCTGGTTGAAAGAGCTCATAGTAGCCACATAGAACCGATGGGGTTAAGGCCCAGGTCTCCTGTGGGCAGATGATATCGCTTTTATTCAAGTAGGTCACCACAGGTTTGCATGTGAGTATTGACCTGAGCCCCGCCTCGTTCCAGAAAGTGATTCTCAGTTTGGAACATTCCTGTGAAGGTTGAGCGTGGAGGTGATTTTGAGGGTTCCAGCTAGGAAAGAATCTCTGGTGACCCTCGGTGGGGGTTGCCCAGCCGACTCCACCTGTTGGAGTTGTCAGTGGAGTTTGTCTTACGTCTTACCATTCATTGGTTATTGGTGCATGAGATTGTAATGGAGTTTTTGGCGTCTGAAGTGCGAGGGAGCCAGTCATGGGTCGCTCCCCATGTCCCTCTTAGCACACTCTTGTAAGGCCTTGCCGAGTCTTCCTGCTGTAGCACATACAGATATTTTTGCGGGCGAGGTGTCCAGAGTTCGATACCACAGCCCTAGAAGGTTTTTGCTTCCCCAAGAATAAGGTTGCTTAGGGTCGTTCTTGACCATGTTGTGATGGTAGCCTCCGAGGTCCCTTTGTCAGGGTATTGAGCAAACTTCACTGATGTTAGGTCAGATTAGGTTATCCCCCTGAGTGCCGGGATGTGTTTATATAGGCGTAGGAGGTTGTTCCTGACATGGTGGGTGGGGGCCCCAGATATGACAATGGCCACATCCAGGGCATTGGCCGACTTACAAGGCGATCCAGAGGCAGTTTCGTACAGAAGGGTACCATCTGAGGGAGCACAGTAAGCGTGCCTGATGCCAAACCCCAAGAGTCTTTACGGCAGGACCCTGGGATGTTGAGTGACAGTGCCCCATAAGCCCCTGGGCGGGTGGAAGCCTGAGTGTTGGAAATTCATCCTGTGCCCTAGGCACCCCCCAACTTTTTGCTGACTGGTACTGGTGGTAACTGACTCTGACTGACCCTAGGCTCTGCCTAACTAGGCCCAGGGCCAGTGCTATGCTGAAAGATACACATTTAGATTACAGTGAAAACACCTACATACACCTGTGATTGGCATGACCTACCCTATAAGGCACTAGTGCATAATAGGGCAGGGGGGGTATAACTACCTATCAGTCCCTAGTATATAATAGGGCATGGCAGTTTAGAGGCCAGCAGCCCTTTCTGCACTTGCATGTGTGCACTGCTGAAGCCTGAGGTCCGTTTAAAAGTGGCTCTGTGTTGCAGGACTTCTTTTAAAAAGTAAATTGTGCCCAAACTCGACTTTGGTGTTTGGGGTACTTGAAAATGGATAACCTACAATGTTTGGGTATATTAGATACCACCAGGGTCTTCCCCAGGTGTCCCAGGGGTAGGGGGTCAGGTATTTATAAGGAGGTCCCTTATAAAATTGGTTTTATATGCCCTGGGTTAAGTGAAATTGCACATTTCACTACCCCAATTGTGATAAAGTGCTGTCCAAAATCGACTTTGGTGCTAGGTGCACTGTGGAGGGAGGATCTGCAATACTTTTACATATCCAGAACCCCTAAAGTCTCTCCTAGGTGTTCCAGGGGTGGGTGCGGGTCCTGTAGATATAGGCAGGCAGAATACTTATTAAAATATGTTTTTATAAGCCCTGGTGCTGGAAAAATGTCCCAAGTAATTTTTTTCCCATTGCAAATCCCCTGCCACATAGGTGAACATGGCAAGAAGTTATTGACTACTAACTCTTGATATGAAAATGCTAAAAATACAATTCAAAGACTTCCCAGAATGATATTAATAAACTCAACAATATGATATTGTTGAATTTCTCCTCAAATGTACAGACAAGAAGTTATAAGACTTTCTTGTATGTATGCCCAGATTCAGCCTTCTAGTGGTCTGTCCTGATTGGTCAGAGTTAAGTGGATTAGCCAGGCTTCTTTGAAGAGGTGATAAAGAGCCCCTGGGGTTGACCAGCTCTGCTGGGAGGGCATTGTTCTGTTACACAGGAATGCCAGAGCACGGGGAGAGGTCGTAAACAATCGGCTTCAAGGGAAGGGGAAGACACCAGTGTCATTTACAACTCTACTCTTTTGAACCCAGCCAGGTGCTAGGCTTAAGGAAGGCATGAGCAGATTCAATGGGGAGAGACTATGGAGATTAGCCATCCTAGGTGTGTGTTTAGCCAGCTCTGCTCTTCCTGCTGGAAAATCAGCCATTATGAATTTGGAAGAATTGGTGAACTCTGAGACAAAATAGTGCCACACTCTGCAGGAAGTGGTCAGACCTTGGGGTGGTACCCTACACCCCATTGGACAGCAGTGACATCCTGCTTGACCCAGAGAATTTGGAATAATTACCTGAGAGGGGCAGAGCCTCTCAGATATGCTGCTTGGAACTTAAGAAAGCTAGACAGGCCATGCTGAGAAGTTTGATGTGCCTTTCCTTAGGCCTGCACTCTGAAGATTGCACCTTCTGCACCATCTAGAACTACAGCCCGGTGAACTACCTTTCCGTAAAAGGACTAAAGAGTGGACTCCCTGCAAGCTACAGGTTAAAAGAGCTCACCTGGAACATCACCACCAAGAATCCTCAACCAGGAGACCTACCAGTGGATTTGTAAGGTTTTTGTCCAAGTGGATTGTGGGAACTGAAGTCCTCAACTTTCAAGGACCATCTTTGAGATTCCAGGCCCTTGGAGTGATTTTGAGACACTTTGAGATCCTTTGGAGAACTTCAGGAAGAAATTCCAGAAGTTTGGAGAACTTTGGAAAAAAAGCTCCATAAGGGGACCGACTCAACCTGGCCAGCCAAGCCGCCTTCCTTCAAGCGCAAGTCGGCCAGCCTTCCAGGTTTGTCCCGTTGAAAATCTCAGTAGGTCCTACTTCCAGAGTTTGACCGCGAGTAGTTGAAATCCGAGGCTGGTGAACCCTCAGCGAATCCTGCCTGGTGAAGAGCATCGAGGGACCCCGCGAGAAAAAGCTCCGTAAAAGTTTATAAGTCTGAATGAAGAAAAGGTGACCGGGAGCAACCGCGAAAGCCAAGCCGCCTGCCTTCAACCGCGAGTCAGCCTGGATCCTTATTTCGTCCCGTTGGAACGCTCCAGAGGTCGGACTAACTACCATAAGTTTGACCGGGACCTCGTTGCAAGGCAATCTGGCAAACCCTCACCGAATACGGACTGCCTGAGAGCTTCGAGAGACCCTGGGAAGAAAAGCTCCAGAAAAGTTTCTAAGTCAGACGGTAAAAACTTTGACCGAGACCTAACGCCAGGGTAGCCGCTCAGGGCTCCATCGCAGTCGGCTGGAAGCTTTGACTTTGACCCGGTCTATTGCACCAGATGTCCTGATAAGGCGCTATAGGTTTCTAAGTGCTAGATAATGCTAAATCTTTGAAAATTCATATCTCCAGTTCCCTACATTAGATTTTTGTCGTTTTGGTGTATTTTAAAGATAAAACTATTTCCCATGTTTATAAATTGGTGTTGGATTTTTATTGTGCATTATGTCTTAATAATTTACTGAATTGGTGTTTTTAAATGCTTTACATAACTGTCTTTAAAGTTAAGCCTACCTGCTCGCAGCCGAGCTACCAAGGGTTGAGCATAGGAATAATTTTCTAAGACCTATTCTGAGCCCTACACTGTGTTAGTGGCCTTATTGCCAGTGGCAGATCTACATTTGCCCCTACCAATAATCTACTTTCCAACACTGAGCAACTGGGGGCTTGTCCTGTACCCCCCCCATCCCTAAAAAGGTGTGGCTATCAATCCAGGACTGGCGGTCACGGATTTTAAAATGGTAGCGCCGAATGGGTTGGCCATAGTGTTGTTTGGCTCATCAGGCGGTGGGCAGTTTATATTACACACTTCTGCCTGCCCTTGGCTCGCCTGTAAGTTAACCCACCATGTTGGCATATTTCATTTATGAATGAAATGAAATAAACCTTCAGCAAACTGGTTTTCCGCCACATCATTTGTTGTCTGATTTATTTCATTTCTTGTGTGCTAAGTAGCTATTAACCTGGTGTGCAGGGCAGGGTTGCCGATATCTGTGCTATGTTTCCGGCTGGTGTTTTTGAGCCAAAGTCAAAACACACATCCTTAATCAATTGGAGATATTGTGTCCTTGTGAAGCTCTGAATACAGCTATGATTGAGCAAGCAGTGTTCGGTTCCCTTTGCAGTTAAGAACTGTAACAGTGAACTGTCATGAGCCAGACTCAAACATAGATGATGCTGTCAGGGAAGACGCTGTGTAAAGGCAAGTGTATGCAATCGCATATATTGATCGCTGAAGTCACCATCCTAGAGGTGACAGAGTGAATAAAAACACCATGGATTGTGGACCACACTTGTGAATAGAGACACACTTCTGTCCTTCTATTTCTATTCATGCAATTCTCTTCTTTTTCGTTGAACACCTATTATTCTCCAGTACTCTTGAAAAAAGCGAGGATGGTTTGTGCCACACATGTATTGGCAATTCTACATCCATTTCCTTCTTTTGTAGGGCCCTATCCCAAATACGGCTCAGCTGTTGCCGGAACTTGCCTTATACACATTCACACTCATTAGCAATAGTCATGAGGAAACAGTTGGGGTCTTCTGAACGTGCTGGCATACTGTTTGAGCACCACTGGGGATTGTTTTTTACTTATTCTAGTTTCTTGGCCTCACCGCCTAAGGTTGCAAAAGGGACACACCCCATGCCTGTTTGGCATCGCTGTCCTGGGACAAAGGGTGATGACAGGACTTGGTTCTGTTCTCAATGAAGGGGACTCTGTAAAGCTCCTTCACCCTCTGACATGTGGGCGGGGCTTGTGGAGATACCACCCACGCACTTCCGCACTCAGGGGCAGATTTATATCAGACTTGCGCCACTTTTATGCCGCCGTTGCGTCACTTTTGTGACGCAGCAGCGGCGTAAACCCTGCGCCATGTTGCGCCCCATTTACATCGTGACGCATCTATGGAGATGCGACGCGGTGTAAAGCCCTGTGCCACATGAAACCTGCTTCAGGTTTCATGTGGGCATTGCGACACAGGGGGGGGGGGGTTCCGTCACAGAAACGCCCCTGAAAAGCGACTCAGTGAAATCTATAAGATTTCACTGAGTCACTTTCCCAACGCTGATGCGTCAAAACCCTGCTTGACGCACCATGTTAGGGATAGGAAAGGTTGGAACAGTGCTGGAGTTGCGTCGCGCTTGCTACGCAACTTCAGCACTGCGCCAACCTTACGCCGGCAGATGCGTCACGTATCTGCTTGTCCTTGCGCCACAATGCACCGCATTGTAAATGCGGCGCATCTACGGTGGCGCTAGGGCAAAGTTGCGTGACGCATCTTCCCTGGCGCATCCATGCTGATTTGCAGGGATGCGCCAGGGAACATAAATCTGCCCCTCGGTCTGCGAGTGACGGGTGTAAGGGAGCTCGCTCACGCCTTTAAGGACCCACTGCTCAGGCTGGAACCACTGTGTATTTATTATATATTTGCAAGATTGTCAAAGTTAGATTGTGCAGGTTTAAACACAAACATTTGCATTAGCCCTACTCTTCAGTCTAACATCAAACTCACTGTGCATCCTTCTCTTCGCGGTACCGCCATTACCCACAGAGGCCTCCCATTGCAACTGATGTTTAGCATATGGCTTCTCATATATATTAATAGTGATTCCAATAAATACCATTACAAAAACAAATAGGTTGCATGAGATTTATTTTTTTAAATCGCCATCATCCTCGTAAATTGCAGTTCCTATATTTCAAGAATATTTTGCCTGTATGCAATCACCCATACTGTTCCCTGGGCTTCCTTAGGGTATGCACTGACGCAGTACATTAACCCCTCTCGCCGCAGCCAGCTGGCTGCATCGTCAGATGACACACCACATAGAAATCTGAGAAGTTAACATTTCATAGTAATTTATTGGGTGGCCATAATTTGATTTATTGTTTAATTCTCTTTTTTTGACGTATTGTTTATATATTTATATTAACATGTACTTCTCCATAAAAATATACACAAAATAATAATCACACCCCACAGCGACTCCACTTCAGGATTCAATGCTTAACACATGCGTTTTTCTGTGACAGCGTTTTTGTATGCACCGAAACATAAAGTGAGGTCTCTGCCCACCAGAACACCACTGCAAACACATCTCCGCAGTCACCACAGTAGCCACAGGGCTGCAACTATAGGCCTACTAGGCCTTAGATTAACCTCACCAGAACCCTGAAAAAACAAGCATAGGCAAAGCAAATAGATCTAAAGTTGGCCACCAGTGGTTTGGCTGTGTCAATGCTTTTTTTGTTTTCTCATGGTTTTTGTAAAACTTTATTGTCAAGGGAGCTGCAGGGCCCTCACTAATATAACAAGAATGGTTAAAAGCAAAAATATGTTTGGGAGTCTCACAGAGAACATACTAGTCCCTGGCATTGAAGGGAACACCTTTGTGTGTGTATGTAATCCTTGTGAAATCCTTGTGATACAATGGAATGTTGTAACTCACAATGAAGTTAGCCAACGGCTCAAATGGGCTGACCCATCACCCTATGCGGATTGTTGTCTTGGGTGGAAGAAAAATGTGAATGGCACAACAACAGACCAATGGATTAAAAGGGTGGCTGTAAGTCCCCATAAGTATATTATACACATAATATTAGTAAACTCAAAAGGTCTTGCTTATCGCCAGACCTAACAAGCATTGGCATAGCCAATAGGTCCCGCCTTTGGGACCTTATAAGTGTTTAGCCATGCAACAGTTGCATAACTAAATACTTATAAGGTCCCAAAAGCGAGACCTATTGGCTATGCCAAGCGGCCGTGAGGCCGCGAAAGTGAAAGTGATTGCGATCAAATATCAAAGCGGCCTTCGGGCGCGAAAGTGAAAGTAATCGCGGTAAAGCGCTGCGCGCCCACCCGCGCACATGCACTGTAGATCTAGGCTGGCCTGGTAGCACTTTTTGGAGCCCTCTCAATAAGTCTCGCCAGACCAGCGCATGCGCTGGGTCAGGCGAGACCTAAAAACTGGTTAGGAGGAAGGGTGGCAAACCATGATTTATTACCATTCAGAGAGGAGGAATGGAAACTGAAAACTTTGAAACCTTTGCCAAGCAAGCTGAACTTTGCTGCCATCAACCCATATTGCATCTAATCACACGGCTGCTAGACTTAAAGGCATATCTTAGGGAGAACTAAAGCAAGCATGATAAAAGACAAACTAAGGTCCGAATACAACACAAGGTTCACAATACATCATTGTTTTACTGCCAACCCTTTTCAGCCATGGATGTGTACAGTCGATCGGCTAAAATAGGAGATGGCAGTTGGTGGTGCAACAACTCGACCCGCTTTCCTTCCCTCTGGTTTGTTTTGACCAACAGGAAGTGGTAGATCAGCGTTTCCATAGCAGCGGCTTCAGAGCTTCTTACTTCACCGCTCTGTTGTCAATACGGTGAGTAACTGAGTTCTGAAACCCATGTTCACCCTAATAGCACTACATCATAAAGCTCTTATCACGGAAGCAAAAAGAGGTTTCTGGGATTCTCTAGTGTGCATTTCAAGTAGCCAGTTCTGCACACTGTGCCATAGTCTGCCATATCTGGGTGGTCTCAGCCGCAGAGGGGCGCAGAAAGGGACAGCTTCCCGCTCAATCAGACACAACTGACAGCACCTACTGCACTCTCCATCCCACACCCCCTTGCCTACCAGCTCTCCAAACTCCTTGTTTGCTAAACTAAATCAGTGAAACATCAATGCTCATGGTGACAAAGACCAAACATGAGTTAATGCACTTAAACTGGGTCCCTCTATCAACAGCAAATACTCTGGGAGATCTTTTGGAACATCCCATCCAAGCTTCAGGCAGTAGTGTATGAGTCACAATTAGCGCAATGCTAAATTGTGTTGACAAACTACACACATCTTCTGAAACACAGCAACCACGAGAAGGTACAAAACATGAATTGACAACCTCTGATAAGGTGGTCTAATATCTAAACATGGTCCGGTGACTTCCGTTTAGAGCAAGGGCTCACCTATGGAAGGATTTTTGTTATAGCCCACTTCTACCAACCAGCAGTGCTAACATCAATAATGGATGATAAGTTCCCCAGATTCTTAACACTGTCGCATCCCACACCTAGGTCGGCTATTCTCTGCACAAGCCTACAACTCTGGAAGGCTACAATGAAGAAGCGGGACAAATCCCACTTCATAATGTCTCTGTTATGGCCTGCTTTCATCTGTGGAGCTGTCACCTTGAGGCATGGGTACTCACACACACTTTCCCAGGGGCCAAAAGGTTCCGTAGGTGGTGTGACCGAGGACCGCACTGATGCCAGGGGTTGAGGGAGGGTTGATAAGGTGGGTGTAGGGGAAGCGAAGCGAAGCAGGTATATCTAGTGGTTGAATTGAATAACATGGAACCGGAAAACCTGTGTTCAATCCCGGCCTCCCCACTTAACCAAACTGTGTGATCCTAGGCAATTGTTTTATTTCACTTTCGCTCCTTTGTCTTCATTATCACAAGAGGACCTTGAAATGCATGACTTCAGGATGTCTGCTGTACAAAAAGTCTCCTGTGTTTGATTGAATGAGCTATAATGTTCATGTATAATAGCAAGCCCCACCACCCACAGACAGCACGGAACTGGTTTGCCCCTTAATTCACCTTTGGCATTCAAGTCAGGGTGAGGGGGGGAGCATTAATGTTTCTAAATTTATGTTTGAAAACGATTGCTTTAAAAATACTTCTCATTGCACTGATATAATCGGGCATGTTAATGGTATACACTTCTTGAATTTTGAAGAGACTTTATATTTTTACACATTTGCTGCAAGATTTCTTTATAAATGAAGGTATTCCTAAGGATAAGTGGTGCAGGACACTCTAGCTACTTCCTTTCTTTAACTGCAATTAACTTTGAAATAAATGCTTGCTTGTGTATTTCACATATTTTTAATGTGAGTACTGAGTCGAGTTAACAACAGCCCAGGGCTGGTGTTCACCCAGGGGGAGCATATAAAGGTCAGGAGGGCCGCATGCGGCCCCCGGGCCGTACTTTGAGTATCATTGTTGATGTAATGCCATGAAGTGTTGGGTACATCACAAAGCATGGAATGAGATAGGGTCTTGGCAAGAGCCAGATGATGAGACTGTTATGCTGGGTTGGCTGTAATGATCCTATGATGTATGCAAATAAAGTACTTAAACTAATTTGGAAATAATGTACTCTTTCAACAGTCTCATTCATGGAACACCCTAAGACCTTTCTATACAACCAGTTCCGCTATAAAAAAGCATAGAAACACCAATCAAAGGGCGCGTGCTTAGAGGCAATCCATCTTGTTTTGGGTGAAATAAACATCACAAAAATAATAGAGTTCCATATTGGGCTACTTGGTGTACTGGGTGGGTCAAACTACTTGTCAAGAGCCCTAAAGATTTGGCACTCCCAAAAGAGGCCGGCAGTAGTACACAGACCTTCAGTCAAGTTGTGGGAACTGTGCAGGTGTGGATAGGAAGTCTGAGTGGGATAAAGGGGACAGATAAGGCAGGGGCTTGGAAGCCAGGCACACACACACACGAACACAGAAACCTGCAAGTCAGCAATACCAGAAGTAACAGGACTGCTTGGTAATAAGATCATGAAAGAAGTTATTGAGGCTGAGATGATGTAAACTGTTGCCAACAACAACGAACAATCAGAACACAACACATCTACGTGTACAAATGGGGCCCCCTTCACAAGTAAAGGAATATTTAAATAAATATAAAAGAATGAAAAGCTTAGTTTCTGTTTTTCTAATTTTGAGAGGGTGTTCGGTTTTGCTGTCTTGTAGTTTAGACTGCAGTTAAATGAAACTACTGAGAGAGTCATGGCCTCAGCCCTCTGGAGTGGAAGCCTGCTGGACTTTAGAAGGGGCTCTTTCTGGAAGGGGGGGGGCATTTACATACACCCACCCTCATTCACAAAGCTGTGGCTGTACATTTGCAACAGTCATTTTCTTCTCACAGATGCAGCAGCTGCAATTTCAAAGCCAACAAACCCAACGACTTAGCTAAATAGTGGCCTTCTGTGTCCCTGATTGTACCACTCACAGCTCATACCTTCTACTGAAGGTTTCCAAAGCAAGTCAACAACCCCTATCTTCATTTGTATCGACACACACTGACCTATGTTTCTCAACCTAACTCTATGGACTCTGAACTGCTCACACAGGCAAATCGAAGTCAGAAAAACAAAAGGATCTGCCCTAACCCCACATTACTTGGGCAACAAATACTAAACACACAAAGTAGTATACTGTAGGGATAAATTCATCGGAAGTCTTTCATGCCACAGTTTAATAATACATTTCCACCGGGTGTTTGACTTAATAAATCATGTATTCTTTTATCAATTAATTGAATAAGCCTGACTGTACATCTGTCTACAATCCAAAATGTTTTATTATCTATGGATCTCTGACAAAAACACATCACTTGGTGCAAAAAACGCAGACACGAACTTTCCATATATTACAACTGCCCGCAAGAAACAGGGAAGCTCATAGGCCATATGTTCCTCCTTGGTTCGTTATTGTTCAAAACATGGGGTCGTTGCGTAATCGGTCCAATATTTTAATCCACCAGGAGGTAGTCTCTAAGTCAATGGAGTCTTGGGGCGATTGCCACCTTACATGCTCTTTATGAGTACACTAGCTCACAGTACAATATATCTTGTTGGACTTCTCTAAATCTAAGGTCGATGCGTTTCAGCCATTATCATTTAAGGCCTCCTCAGAAACAGGAAGGTAAGGGAACACGAGCTGCACTGTTCAATTAGAAAATGTATGCAAAACAGCTATCCAATTCTCCACCAATATGTTAAATGAGCCCTCGTGATGGAGTACAGTTCTTCTGTGTTGGTCACAAGTACTGATCCAACATAGGAATCCTCCAGTGTCTGCTAGTTGGTGTGGCCCGTATTGGTATTGTTTCATAAACCTCTCGCTTAGTAAAAAAAAGTCACTCTTTAAAAAATATTTTGCTGTTTGTGTTCTTTCCACTTATAGTTCCTGGGGAGGTTTCTTCAATATTCTGGTATTTTAAGAAAAATGTTCTAAACATATGTGCTAGATCTGATCATATGTCTTCCTCCAAACCTTTTGCCTTCATCCTTCCTGTTTTCCGAACTTTGTTTTTGTTGACATTAGGACTCTGTGCACGTTATCACTGCAAATTAGTGCTAAAGTGCTTGTGCTCTCCCCCTGAAACATGATACAATTGCCTTACACATGATTGCCATATTTCATTTATCTATACGTCCATAGTAAATGGTACTACCTGTACCCATTGCCTGTAAATTTATGCTAGTAAAGGGCTTGCAGCACTCATTGTGCCACCCACTTAAGTAGCCCTTTCAAACATGTCTCTGACCTGCCATTTCAGCCTGTGTGCAGTTTTGAACTGCCAATTCGACCTGGCAAAATAAACCTTTTGCCAGGCATAAACCTTCCTTTTTAAAACATATGTCACCCCTGGTAGGCCCCAAGAAAGCCCAACGGCAGGGTGCATTGTACTTTAAAAGTAGTACATGTGTTTTTAAGTTTTACCTGTCTTGGTAGTGAAACTCCCCCAGATTTGTTTTTCACCACTGCAAGTCATATCTCAACCATTGAATAAAGTTGTGTTACCTTCTATATTTAATAAGTGCTACGTTTTAATTAGGAACAGATAGAATTTTCAATTTTGGTCTCAAATGAATTGTAATTTGAAATCCTCTTTAATGGTAAAGTCGGATTTTAAGTCACAATTCTGAAATAAAAAAAGCGAAGAACAGTGGTTCTGTCGGGAAGTGAACAAAATAACTTAAACTTGTACTGAATACACTTTAGAACTGTACAGGACACACACAGACCCAAAGAAACAGAACTGAATTCGAGTTACTTGATAGAATGATATTAATTATTGCAATGAAATCACCAAAGTATTTACAGGGTAAACCAACCAAAATACACATACAAAATGAAACAATTTGTGAAACAGTGATTATTTGCACAGAAAAAATCACATATAACGAATATGTACAATAGACAATACATAGAAATAATAAACAAACAGATCCGGCTTAAAGTACATAGGCCACTATAGGTTATGATTTCCTTGTTCTATATGTGGATTTGCACAGACGCATAGGACAGGTAACGTCGACGTTTCGACCCAATGTAATTGTGCCAATTAGTATGCATCAAAGGGGGTCTTCATCAGGACAAGAAAGGTTGGGGACCTGGGAACGCGATTTAATTGATTGGAAATAGATTCCTCGTGTCTCTTATGCAGGGGGCCAACATCAACTTTGAGAGAAAAATGTTCAAATTCTGTAGGACGGTAATTTTGATTTTGAAAAGAAGAGTGGTGCTGTCTCAACAATCGCCACGTGTTCAAGTCCGCGAATTGGACATCTTGATCCGTCAAGGGCTCCCTTGACGGATCAAGATGTCCAATTCGCGGACTTGAACACGTGGCGATTGTTGAGACAGCACCACTCTTCTTTTCAAAATCAAAATTACCGTCCTACAGAATTTGAACATTTTTCTCTCAAAGTTGATGTTGGCCCCCTGCATAAGAGACACGAGGAATCTATTTCCAATCAATTAAATCGCGTTCCCAGGTCCCCAACCTTTCTTGTCCTGATGAAGACCCCCTTTGATGCATACTAATTGGCACAATTACATTGGGTCGAAACGTCGACGTTACCTGTCCTATGCGTCTGTGCAAATCCACATATAGAACAAGGAAATCATAACCTATAGTGGCCTATGTACTTTAAGCCGGATCTGTTTGTTTATTATTTCTATGTATTGTCTATTGTACATATTCGTTATATGTGATTTTTTCTGTGCAAATAATCACTGTTTCACAAATTGTTTCATTTTGTATGTGTATTTTGGTTGGTTTACCCTGTAAATACTTTGGTGATTTCATTGCAATAATTAATATCATTCTATCAAGTAACTCGAATTCAGTTCTGTTTCTTTGGGTCTGTGTGTGTCCTGTACAGTTCTAAAGTGTATTCAGTACAAGTTTAAGTTATTTTGTTCACTTCCCGACAGAACCACTGTTCTTCGCTTTTACTATTACGCCCAGGTTCTGAGGGTTACTGGGTTGCCCCATTATCCTTAATGGTTACAATTCTGAAATAGCCACTTTTACAAAGTTGGCATTTTTTGTCCTGACAATTTGGTGCCTGCTGCCTATGACTGTGAAAAACTTGGCAGATGACTTTTGTGTATTTCTCCCATGCAGTGAGACAACGGGGGACTAGAAGTAGGCAGGATGGGCCATCTTGCCAGGATGGGAGGGGCAGAGCTGTACCCTTCCCCGCTTACATTTCATGGGGCTGTCTCCAGTACACACACACAGGGACTTGACAACAGCCTTTTGTCACCCTAGACTACTTATTGCCTTGACAGGGGAAGAGAAGAACATTCCAGAACCAGATGTTGGGGTAGCCAGGATGTCACCCCCACTTTAAAGGCTGGCACCAGATATAAATATTGGACCTTCTGAACCACCCCAACAGTACACTCCTGGACCTGTGGACTACAGAAGAATGGCTGCCTGGTTCCCTGGAGTATTACCCTGCTGCTTGAGACCTACCTGGTTCTCCAGAGGACTGCCCTGCTGCTTGAAGGCCTGCCCTGTTCCCTGAGACGGAAGACTGACTGCTCCCTTCATCCCAAACTCGCATGACTCCAAGGGTCTTTTGACTGACCTTTTGTTCTGAGCTACAGGAATACAACAAGCTCCAGAGGCCTCCTACAACTGCCCAGCTGACCTACTGCAACTGAGCCTATCTGGACCTGCCTGAGCCCTTCTGGACTCAGCTAGAGCGAGTCCCTGATCTCCAAGTGATGCTTCCCCAGGTCCTGGATCCTGGGCTGGCATTAGAGTGCACTCCTCTGGAAGAAAAAGAGAAATGCTGAAGTTTGGGCTCTTCGCTTTCTGCCCGTTCACACTTGCGACACCCGCCAATGCGAAGCTCTGGTGATCCCGACACTTCGCGCACAGCAACCGCTACTGATGACCAGCAAAGTAAGATCTGCACTTTGCGCTATAGCAACGACAGCCAACAGTGAACCCCAACGTGAAGCTCCAGTAACAACCGTTCTCAACGCCTGACCAGATCATCATGTTACAGAGACGACCGTCCGCAATGCTCTCCCTTCTCCTCGCAGCCTCCTCAACCGCGAACTGGACTCTTCGCGCTAGACTTTCAAAAGACTTTTACAGCAAGACTAACCTGGTCCCTGTATCCAGCCCACGCTCCATCGCAGTTGCCCTGAACTTGTGGCTTTCCCCTTGTCTAGCACAACCAGATGACCGTAAGAGGTGCTTTGTGCTTCTAGGTGCTATGTTTCTGAAAACGTTCAAAATGCATGTTTCCGATTCTACTGATTGAATTTTTGGCATTTTTGTCTCAATTTAATTATTGAAATGTAATCTGTTTTTCTAAATTGGTTGGGTTTTTCTTGTGTTGTGTTTTCACTTTATTACTGTTTGTGTGATGCATAAATACTTTACGCAGTGTCTCTAAGTTAAGCCTGACCGCTTTGTGCCAAGCTAACAGAAGGATAAGCACAAGTGAATTTAATTACTTGTGGTTCACCCGATAAGTATTGTGATTATTGCTTGAGTAGGGTTTTCACCCCCCGATCAATAATTGGAATTCCTTCAATATGCTACAACAAATGCAGTGAAGTTTTCAAATACAAATCTAAAGACTCTCAATTCTGCTTAGGGTATATGAATAAGAACCATTTCATGTTGCAGGTTTAACATGATCATATAATAATCCTAACGGACACTCTCCCCTTCAAATTTCCTAAACTTGTAGGTTAGTCATATGGAATGATTAGTGATGTGTCTCGACAAGTGCTCAGATAGATTCACCTCACCCTCTTGACTATTTTCTATTCTTCTCATTCGCGGCCCACGCCTTGAAGACGGGGAACAGCCATTACAACGCGTTTTTTACCACGCGCAGCCTTTACATCGCATGTGTTACAACGCATGTGATGTTACAACGCAATGCCATTACAACGCAAGTCTTTACATCGACTTGCACTAGATGGCGTGCTAACATTACAAATAGTGTAGTTTACTATCCCAACACCTTCCCTACTGTTAAGTGGACTGGAGTTGGAATAGTAAATTACACTTTTCTAATGTTAGCACGCCATCTAGCGCAAGTCGATGTAAAGACTTGCGTTGTAATGGCATAGCGTTGTAACATCGCATGCGTTGTAACGCATGCGATGTAACTGCACGCGTTGTAATGACACGCGTTGTAATGTCATACATCCCTTGAAGACGCGTCTAGGAGCCTATAAATAGGAAAGCCACACGGTTCCCACACCTGTTGAAAAATCACTCGTTCTCTTTGAATGACCAATCAAGACAGTGGGTTGGGCTTATCTGCTATTCGTTCAGAAACAACCACCATCGCTCCCTCAAGGTGCAATCAATCTATTCTCTTTTCATCTCCTGGGAATGTCTAGTGGTTATTAACAGAGGGTTCAAGGTTTGCCATTCTCTTGCCCAGTGATGGAACATCTTTCCTGGTATATGGTGGAATGTTACAGGTTCATATAGCTCTGTGCACACTCGTCACACATTGTGGATTACTCACTTTCTATTTCTGTGGCATCTCCCAGTATTCCAGAAAATTCCTTCAATCTCAGCAATAACAGTGAAAAAGAGGAATACATCTTGTGCATAAGACCATCGTAGATTAATCAATTAATCATGTGTGTCCTCATGTAACGTAACTGGTGCTCATGTAAAGCGCTCTGATACCCGATTCGGGTCAAGTTCGCGCTATATAAAACTCTGCAAAAAAATAAATAACATATCAAGACCTACCTATGCGGATAATTCCCGTGTTGGCTCTCACCTGGAACTCAACACCCAAGGACAGGCAAACGATTGAACCCTTGCAGGCCATTGCACTAACGTGTTTGTTTGTCTTTCAGTGACACTCAGACCCCTCACTCACTCCCACTCATACACTAGACCCAGGGAACCCTAGGTAATGCACGTAATTACAGCATTCCAAGTACCTGACTTCATTAGCGAAAAGATGACATACAAAGCAGCATTTTTTTCAAAATCATAATTCCAAAAGTGAAACAGCCACATCTTGATGAAAGAGAAAATAAAATAATAAAAAAGCACAGCTGCAGGCAAGATGGGATACTTTCCATGTAATGGTAACAAATTATGCAAATAATTACGATACAATTTGTCAAAAGAAGTGACTAAAATCTTCAAGAGACACTCTAGTCTGAAACTGTAACACGCTTGAACACTGGTAAATATTACTTGCACCAGTGAAACTAAGTGGCTAGGTAAAGTGATTAAACATAAACATTAAAATTAAATTAAAGACGTCGGCCTTTTATTTAGAAAAGCCTATATTGTTATCAGAAAAGTACAGCGTTCATTTCAGCTTCCCGTGATGAATTATAGCAGCCTTCCTCAGGACAAAAACACAGTTACAGACAAGTAGCCATAAAAATAAACATGGAAATAAACAAATTTGCAAACAAATAAATCTGCAGTGCATTAATTGAAATGTTGTGGCTGTGTGATGCGGTGCATCGATCATTCAAAATGTTACTAAATAGACTTGGTGTTGGAATTGACCCTCTTCGCACTCCCAAACTGTTTGACTTCTCCCCTGCTATTTTGCCAAATTAGTCCTTGTTAGCCTTAGGAATCTGTTCCCTTTACCAATGCCAGTCGCGTCCGGCAAGACTCGCGGGGGGAGGTCGCGCGTGGAGAGGGTGGTTACTTTAATTTAAAAAAATATATAGAAAATTAAACTTACCTTTCCGACGGCCAGTTCCCAGGTCCTGCATCTTCTCTGCTCTCGTGCTTTTCACGAACAGGAAGCAGAAGCAGGTAGCCAGGATCCCTCCCTCCCCTAAGCCAATCAAAAGCAGCGTTGTGATTGGTCGGGACACCGACCAGCCAGGCTCTAATGGGGAGGCCATTTTCTCCAAGTAGGCATGCAGCCTACATGGAGAAAAGGCAGAGTGCGCATGACTGGTTTGGGCGGCCCCAGGGGGCCGACCAAACAGTCTTGGCGCATTCCGGAGTGGGAAGGCACACCACTCCTCCCCTTCCGTGCTCTCAGAGCAAGCCCACCCACCCGCAACCAAATATAAAATGGTAATAACTGAAAGTTATTACCATTTTATGTTTCTGCTTCTCGCACTTTGAGAAGCAGTGGGGCGACGCTCCTCCACCCTAGTGGAGGAGCCGCCCCTGACCAATGTTAGCTAGTGCCTAAGTGCTTGTGCTCACTCCCTATAGCATGGTAAAATTGGTTTACACCTGATTGGTATATTTAATTTACTTCTAAGTGCCTAGTAAAGTGGTATACCAAATAGTCAGGACCAGTAAATTAAATGTTACTAGTGGGCTTGCAGTACTTATTGTGCCACCCACTAAAGAAACCCCTTAAAATAAGCCTCAGTCCTGGCACTCCAGCCTGTATGCAGTTTTCAACTGCCAGTGCAACGTGGCAAAATAAACTCCTTGCCAAGCCTAAAACTCCCATTTTGTTACATATAAATAACCCCAGCGCTTGTTTTTTCCAGTGTTTTCTTCTTCCTAACATTGTATTATCCCCACATAATCCTTGGTTGTTTCCCTCCCCGTAACACTTGCTTTTTCCAGTGCTTTCCTCCTTCTAACATTGTTTTCTCTCCTCATAATTTGTGTTTTTCTTCTTCATAACACTTGCTTTTTTCAGTGCTTTCCTCCTCATATTATTGTTTTCTCCTCTCATGATCTTTATCATTCTCTCCTCATAACACTTTCTTTTTCCAGTGCATTCCTCCTAACATTTTTCCCCCTCATAATCCTCATTTTAAACTCCTGGTAACGCTTGCTTTTCCAGTGATTTCCCCCTCCTAAACTTTGTTTTCTCCCCTTTTGCCCCACTGATCCTTTGCATTCTCTCTTCCCACTAATTTCCTGCCTTCCAGGCCACCACTCCCTCCTGCTTCTTGCTGACCCCGCCCAGCGTCCCGCCCCCTCTCAGGAACCTACTTAATGAAGGCAGCTGCACACCGCCGGCACGCCAAAGGCAAGCCCGTCTGCACCTGTACAGTACCCAGCACCAGGAACTCTGGATCGCCACCCACCTAGCGCTACACCGGTGCAGGGTTGAGAGCTCTGAAACATGGACCCCGTAACAACTGCAGCTTCGCATCCCCACACTCAATAGTAGGACCATTCTCCTGTCAACACTGTCTCTTCTCCTGGGAAGTCAGAACTCCCACTCATGGGCCCCTGCCCACTACCACTGAGCTGAGTCAACTTCACTGCCTCCTGATCAACATCCGATCACTGAAATCTTGGACACCATCTCTCCCTCACCCCTGACGTTCTCTTCCTTACCGAGATGTGACTCAACCCATCATCCACACAAAACATTGCGACTGCGACACCCAATGGCTACAGGATTGGTTGTCTTGCCGTCTGTGTTGAGTTGGAAGTTGAGGTGTTCTATGATAGGGTGGTGTTGTCTGTGGCATCTGTTCAATGGAAGTGTTCTTTGTGGGCGATGAGTATTCTACCTCCATGCTTGTTGATGCGGACTTGGTGTACTGTCAGCTTCACCCTTGCTTACAGACCTCCAGGGCCACGGTCCACCTTCTGCAAGGCCATCCCGGACTTCCTCGCCCCACTGGCCATCAACTCCAAGAACTCCATTTTCCTCAGGGACCTCAACTTTCACCCCAACAACCCCATTGACGCCAACAAGTAGCATGAACAACCTCAGCGTCTCCCAACTAGTCACCAATCCCACAAACATCGCCGGCACACACTCAACCCCATCGTTACAGCCAGCATTAGAGTAAGGTACATTCATGTCACCGAACTCACCTGATCGGACCACTCAATCGTCCATTTTACCATCACAGCAGCCCCCACTCACTGCCAGACTGAGAATGCAAACAAAGCCTTGGCAATGAAGTCGGACCAGTGGGGGGTTGGGGGTGGTTGCTGGTGGGAAACACTGCAACTGCTTTTCTCATTTTGTTCCAAGGGGACGATATTGCAGCACTGCTGCAAAACCGGCCCCCAGTAACAAAACAACGACCCCCCACCACTCCAATACCTGACCTCACTCTTCCGGACCAGCAGGAAAATGCCCAATGCCCGCTATGGCCAGTCCGGCCCTGCCCCCACTGCTTTCACAAAACTACCTAGCACCACCCACAGGAGCTGTAGCAAGATACCCGAAAACCAATTGGCCAACACCCTCACCTCCTCCCTTCCAGACACCACTTCCAAACTTAAAGAGGCTATCAAAAACTTCAACGCCTGGATCACCAACTGCGCGGACAAAATTGCCCCCATCAAAGCCACCAAACCAAGCAGACCCACCAAGCATACCAGCTGGTACACCCCAGAACTAAGAACCACCAAACGCAACTGCAAATGACTGGAAAGGATTTGGCGCTCCAGCAAGAAGCCAAACAACCGTGCCACCTTCAAGCTGGCTCTCAACAACTACCACCAGCGCTTGAAATATACGAAAATAAATGCCCTGGCCAAACTCCTTGAAGCCAACTCTAACCACAGCTAAGAACCCATCAATATTGTCTAGTTCTCCAACCCCTCAAGACAGCGACAACATTGTCACCCCTTCCAGAGATCTCGTCAACACCCTTGTAGACTACTTTCATAACAAGAGCTCAACCATCTACAAACACTTTGACCCCAAACCCAGAGACCACTATTGTCAGCCTCCTTAACCCCACCTATGCCCATCCGAACCTCCGGGTCACCACATGGTACCAACTCTCCACTCAGACCACCTCTGCTATCATGACCTCCATCCACTCAGGAGCACGCAAGGACCCCTGTCCCCATCAGATCGGGATTCAAGGGGACGCCCGCAAGTGGATGACATCCCTCCCTCACCGGAAGATCTCAGAGTGTCTGCCTTCCACCTTACACCTTGGACCTCATTAACATAATTTGCGGTATTCCCCAAGGGTCCTCTCTCAGACCTACGTTGTTCAATGCCTACATGATCCCTTTGACCAACATTGTTAGAACCCATGGACTGAACATCATATCATATGCAGACAGCACCCAATTCATCCTCTCTCTATCCGCAGATCCCTCTCCCACCAAGGCCAGCTTCCACCTGTGCATGACTCATGTTGCCCACTGGGTGCAAAACAACTGCCTTAAACTTAAAACAGACAAAACTGAGGTACTACTCTTCGGGAGTGACACATCACCACGGAACAACATCTGGTGGCCTGCAGAACTGGGACCCTCACCCAAGCCCACAAAACATGCCAGGATCCTTATAATCATACTAGACAGCAAGCTCACCGTGAAAAAACAGATAAACGCAGAGTCCTTCCTGCTAGCCACCTGGACTGCGGCACTCTACGTAGGAATCACAATTTTGACAGTATTGACGGGAGAGGGGGGGAACAATTTTTGCGAAAATGCACTTATGCTTACTTTATACAATTTATCTCGAGCAGCTTTTACCTTTGTATTAAGTTCTTTCAAGCAGTGCGGAACATCTGATGTTTTATAGAGAGCAAATCCCAGTGCCGCAGAGCACACAGAGTGTCAGCTCTAGTTCTGACCACGAGGAGACAGGCTGCCTTATTCTTATTCCTTGTAGTCTACTTCGTGCCTCTTTCCCTTCTTCTTTCTGTACTTCTTTATCTGTTTCTTTCTTCCTCTATGCAGGGGCGGCCTTTCCCAAGACAGCGGCACTGGTGAAAATGAATTTGATGTAATCTCCTAATCCCTTGCCTCAATCCCCTATTCAGTGCGGATAAACTGGAGTAATGAGGCATGCCTGACCACAAGATGTCCGCTACTGGTTACATCTAGTTCGGGGAGTTACACCTTGGCTGGTCCCTGAGGCGTTCTCAAGGTATTTAATAGCGGGCATCACAAGTGATCATTTTAAAGCACAGAAGTCTGGCATTAGCGGCATTGGCGAGCTGAGGAGCCCAAGCAAGGACGGCGATGCTGTAACCAAATTGAGATAACTTTTGCCTGACCCCAAGATGGCGTCGGGAAATCATTACTGACACAGAGTGAAGACCCAGAGCTTCTGTTAAGAGACACTGCATCATACTGAGAAAGAGGGCGAAATTTACAATGACTGTGTACTGTCCTTAATATTTGCATGATCCTTGGGCTGGGTGATCACATTGCCCTCGCGTGAGTTTAGCTATACGGTGGTGGGCGGACCGGACTAATGGAACACCAGGGACTGAATTCTCTTGCCTGACCCCAAGATGGCTGCCACAGTGGTCCTCTACCAGGATGAACTACAACTCTCACACAGGTGAGATGACCCACAGACTTACTCCGGAGAAGTTTATAGGGAAGCGCGTCAAGGCAAGGAAAACTGACCTGGGCAACCCCGACGTGCAGAGGAGTCAGGGAACCTCTGGTAGATGGTGGAGTCTGCACATATGCCACCAAATAGTCCGCAACCAAGGTATCAATCTACTTCTCACCCTCAGAGAAGAAACAAGCACCCAAACAAGTGAATGCCGTGATGAGGATCGGGTTTCTATGCACATCTCCTCTTCAGTCTCACACCCGCCAAGAAGGTTGAAGGAAAGAACGATGGGTGGTCCCTTAATCTGCAGACTTTGGAACTGTCCCTTCCACCTCTCCTCTCACTACTCTTGTCCTGGGGGTGAGCTGGATGACGAGGCGGACAACACTTCCCAGTAACACCGCCACTGGTGCTTTCAATGGAACTATGACGATGCCCCCCGGGCGGATACCAAAACTGTTTGTACTTACCACGAAGCCCGAGCAACCTTGGCCGATCCCAGGTGCAGCTGTCCTATGCAGCTATAGATTAGTCTGGCTCAAGTTCACCCCCTTGGCCGTCACCAACCGAGCCGGACATCTGACATTGTTTTCCTCGTCTCCCCGATGTGTTTCCTTCCCTCCCCCTCCTCCTCCTTATGTGATTCTTTGATTTAATTGATGTAACTATGTAACCTGTAACTATCTGATCCTCATGTAAAGCGCTCTGATACCTCCGGATCTAGCCAGCACTATATAAAACTTTGCAAATAAATAAATACATAAAATCACCTCGCACCTACTGAAGAGACTATAAACAATACAGAACTCAGCTGCCAGACTTGTCGTCGATCTCCCGAGATGGGCCAACATCACCCCACACCTCATGAAACTCCGCTGGCTCCCCGTCCACATGAGGTGCCAATTCAAGATGTGCACCACGCCTATAAGGCCCTGCACAATCAGGGACCAGCTTACATCAACCACTGTGTGAACTTACACCAGTCCTCCAGATACCTGCACTCCGCATCCCTCTTCCTCGCCAAGACCCCCTGCATCCTCAAAAGCAAGCGCGGCAGACCCTTTTTCTCCTACCTTGCAGCCAAAACCTGGAACTGCCTCCTCCTCTAATAGGACTGCCCTGTTGCCTGTGGCCTGCTGTGTACTTCAGAGGACTGCCCCGCTGCTTGAAACCTGCCTTGTGCCCTCAGAGGACTGTGTTGCAGCTTGATACCTGCTTCTCTGCTTGAACCCAAGACTTCCATAGTGACTCCAAGGGTTAGTTGGCTGGCCTCCTGATTAGAGCCTCAGGGACAGAAAAGGCTCCAACCATCTTGACCTCGCACCCAGACTCAGGCTGAGTGAGCCATGACCCTCCATGTAGTGCCCTTCCAGTCCTCGACCCTTGGAATTGGTGCTAATGGAGCCCAAATAGCCCAAATTGGAAACTCAGGACTTAACATTTTTCTGCCAAAAAGTGCTCTGAGAACCAAGAGCCAACAGGGACCTACTTGTTTGCTGATCCCCTCAAGGTGCATCGCCAGTCAGCTCAGCATGACCTTACGGTAGCCCCACCCCTACATTCTTCACCGCAACAGCAGATCCTGTTCAATGGCTTCTCCCAGGAGGGGTATCTGGCTTCAGCCTGGAGCTTAGTCCCGCTAGAGATCTTTGACTTCCAATAAAGGGACTAAGGGGCTGATGCAATGCTGCACTGTGGAAGCGCTGCAGTAGAAAATCTTGTGCTGCATTGCAACACTTTCTTGCGCCATGGATACACTGCATTTATGGTATGGCACACCATATCACAAGGTCTGAAGTTCATCAAAAATTCAGGCGCATCAGTGGGAAGGATGGTGCAGTGTTGTAACACAACTGCTACCTACATGACACAAAGCTGATTTGCGTGTGGTAAGCACCTTTACGCAGGGCCGGATTGGCCGTGGCGGGCACCGGGTGTTTCCCCGGTAGGCCGCCAGGGTGGGGGCCGGTTTTGGGTCTCTGGGGGGCTGATTTTGTTACAGGGACGTTTTTGCAGCATAGCTGCAATATTGGCCCTGTAACAAAATTGTCCGAAACCGGCCCTGGCAAAGGGCTCGGCCGCCCCCCAAACTCTGGAGGGGCCAGCCGAGCACTTTGCCAGGGCCGGTTTTGGTTCTCAGTCCAGCCCTGCCTTTACGTGCCGCAAATCACTATTGTGCTACGCAGGAGTGTGTTGCATGGCGGGATCCTTCAAATAGCAACACTTTTCAAACCAAAAACATTTCCAATTGGAGAAGAGCACCAACAACCAGCAGTGAGGGCAACAACCCCAAACCCAGTCAAGATGACCAAACAGCAGACCGGAGGAAGAGGAAGAGTAATTTAGGTGAGGAGAAGAACCAAATATTAATATCGGAGGTGATAAATAATGGACACCTACTCGTTGTCACCTTCAAATTGGCATTAAGGAAGAATGAAGTCATTTGGCAGCCCATAGTTGATATGATCAACAGTGTACGGCAAACAAAAAGGCCAGGGCCGAAGTGCAAGAAGAGGTGGCGTGATTATAAGCATAGGACCAAAGAGAAACTGCCCAAGAACCTGAGGGCAGCCATGACGACTGGAGGAGGACCCAATATCCAGAAGGGTTGGAACCAATGGAGGAGCAGGTGGCATCGCGCATCCCAACAGAGTTGGTGGCAGGAGTTCCTGGACAGGAAAGTGCTGTGGTTGAGGACCAGGAAGAACCACAGGGTAAATGAAAACCAGGGACCATATGGTCAAAACTGACATGCAATGCAGCAACACACTTTGCTGTGCTGCGCTGCACTGTGTGCAAGGGAAAGGGAAGGAATGTGTCACATGTTAACTCATCCATTGCATAAATATAATTTACCTGGGCAGTGATAATTCATTCAGCCCATTCCAGCTCTGACAAGTTTCTCAGGTCCATGTGTAATGTGCTGCCCAGTCCAGGTTGTCCTTTGAATCCTGGGACTTGTGGTGTAATTTACAACATGGCTGACCAGGACTACAAGTCCCACAATACAAAGCAAAAAATCCTAGACTGGAGCAGCACATCATGCAAAGACCTTGGAAACTTTGCAAACATGTCAGTGACCTAGGGTTTTTATGCTCCAAGAGACGCACCTTCTACGGGCCGAATGTCTAGCATTATTTAACAGGCAAAGGTGAGTAGCAAGGTTATAGCCACAGACCAACAATTTTGTTCTAAGGCTGTTGCCATAATAATTAAAGCAAATTCTGGAATAGAACTGCGTAAATCGCAAGCAGATGAAAGAGGACGATGGGTGGTAGCGGAAATGAAAAACTGCGCTACTTTATACATGCTGGCCGGCTATTACAGCCCGAATGAAGATGATACCACTCTTCTGAATAATCTTTGTTCCTCTCTGCTTGACTTTGAAGCTCCTTCGATAATTGGTGGGGATTTTAATATCCTTATAAACAATAGACTAGATAGAGCTTTGCCCCTTACTCAAATTATTGCACCGCGAGTTAAAGCTTACCTCCTCGCAATTCAATTTAAATTTATGTGATGTATGGTGAAAGAAAATAGTGACTCAATGGATTATTCCTTTTTTTAGCAAAAAGAATGGTCACTATACCACAATTGATTATATATTTATGGAACTCCTAGAAGTGGGCAAGGTTAAAAAAATAGATTTACCCATCCACTTAGCAGATCATGGAATAATAGGACTAAACATCGAACTCCCCTCAGGATCCTCTCCTAGAAGGTGGACATTGAATAGAAGGTTACTTCTACAATCAGATATGGTGAGTAAGATAAAAAGGGAGACAGCCACTTTTTTCGACCAGAACTTAGCATCTGCCCCACGACACGTCGTTTGGGATGCTTTAAAGGCCTTGTTAAGAGGGGCCTTGAAGGGTGCCACCGCAGTCTGGGTTAGATCAGAAAAAAGAAAAATTGCCTCACTAGAAGAGCAGCTAACAGCCGAAGCAGATCTAAAGGCCGGGCACCTTCAGGGGGCGGAAAAAGAAAGTTTAGTGGGGAGAGTTGAAGATCTGCAACAGGAATTCAAACCCATGATGGAAGGTATAATGTTACAGAAATGGGAAGCTAGCAAAATGAGAGATTTTGATCAGGGGGAAAATTGTGGGAAATTGCTAGAATTGAAGAGTAGAATGGATAGGTCTCACAATTATATCAGGAAGATCAAATTGGAAAATGGGGACCAGTATGCTGAGGATAAAGAAGGTATCGAGTTGGCTTTCACTAAATTTTTTCAGGACTTGTACCAGGAGGATTTAGTTGTAGATGAGGTCGCCCTGGTCCAGTGGCTTTAAGAAAATCGGTTCCCAAGGCTGAGTACCGACAGTTTACTATCCCTTAATCAGGATCATATTATAGAATGAAATTCTGACCGCTCTGAACAAAATTAAGAAATGGAAAGCAGCAGGTCCGGACTCGATCCCCAATGAGATCTATGTTTTACTGGCAGAATAAATTGTCCCTATCGGGATAAAACTGTTCAATGAAATACTGAGAGGCATCTCTCCATTACCGGATCCGTGGAACGAGGCTGTTATTACATTAATCTTAAAACCTGGGAAAGACCCCACACAATGTCAGTCCTATCACCCAATATCATTATTGAACTTTGATTATGAAATCTTCACTGGAGTGTTGACTGCCCGATTAAGTAAAATTGTGGGACCGATAATTCACGATGACCAGAAGGGCTTCCTCCCTGGGAGGCAGATGAAAGATCAAGTACACACTTTAATTGGCTGAATAGATCTGGCAACGACCCACAGTACTCCACTATCGATTATCACCTTAGACGCCGCAAAAGCCTTCGATAGGGTTAACTGACATTATCTGGGTATAACATTGAAGGCTTTTGGCTTTGATGAGACCTTTATTGAGGTTCTTAAAAAAATCTATAGAGGCCCCCGGGCTAAAATTGTAGTTATGGTAGCCTTACAGTTCCTGTACTAATAGGGCGTGGCACCAGACAATGGTGCCTGTTATCTCCTATTCTCTTCGACCTATACATTGAGCGCCTGGCCCAAAGTCTAAGGCAACATAAGCACATATCACCCATTACCACTAGCGGCTTCTCCAGGAAGCTAGCCTTATATGCTGATGAACTGATCATGTTTACGTCTGATACTAATCAAGCCCTCCCAGCATTATTTGCTGAAGTACAGTCATTTGGGAAAATGTCTGGATATTAGGTTAACAGTGGCAAGACGGAAGTCATGGCCTGGAATTTAGAAGCTTAGGGGGTCAGGTTATCAAAAGAGATGAGATATTTAGGAATAATTATAGCACAGAATTTAGCAGAAGTGCCAAAATGTGTGTCCTGCCTAAGTTTGCATATCTGTTTAACAATATACCCTTGGTGTCTTCTAGCCATAATCCAGGGAAAAATCTCTGCATTTTTATGGGCTGGCAAGGGGATCAGGTTATCTTGGAAAAAGTTAAGATGCAAGCTCACACATGGCGGTTTGGGTCTACCAGACCTTTAACTATGCTGTTGGACATACCAACTAAAGAACTACAGGATACTCCTCCTCAGGCCAGATGACACTTTTGTCGGTTGCATGTTTAAGGCTATGTTGGCAGACAGCTCAGATGAGGGTTTTATGTATAAATTTGGTGCCCCCAAATTCTTTAAAAAAGTTCATCTGAAGGTCTTATATGCTGCTGCTAAACTATGGTCTGATTGCCGTTCATGTTTAGGCATACCCTACTACAGTGAATGGGCCCCCGTGTGGGACTCCCCGGGAACACCTGAGTGCCCTTTAGATGCCCTAGCAAAGCCACTGAAATTAGCAGGTGTCACACATTGGAGGGACATAGTGGAAGGAAATAGCTATTTGCCTTGAGATACCTGGAGCAACTTGACCAATGACATGCTATCCAGATTTAAATATTATCAAATCTCATCCTGGTGTAAGAACCAGGAGTGGCACTTTCGCTCCGACAATTCAATTGAGGAAGACCTACAAGACTCAAACCTAAAGAAAAAGGAAGTATCACTTTGGTACAACATTTACTCACCGCATCGGATAGGAAGTTGGATCACCCTCATCTGGTCTGGGAGAATTGCTTGTCCGACGAGGAGTTGAAAAACCTATGGCACGTATCTTTAGACATGCTTTACCCATTGATTAAATCTGCTGCACTAAGGAGAAACCACTTTATTACACTCCACAGGATCTATTGGTCCCCTCTCAAGTTGTCTAAAATAAGAGGTGGCAGAAAAGCCAGATACACAAGATGCGGTTCCCAGGAGGGGGACGACATCCACGTGTTTACCACCTGTCCGCTGCTGAAAGAGTTTTGTGATAATGTGGGTAAGACCCTGTCAGATGCATTAGGCAAAGAAGTTGAGGTAAACCCTTCTTTAATACTGTTTGGTATTGTGCAGCCTTCTGTGAGCATGGATGGCTTCTCTGGACTACAGAGCAAACTCTTATTTATCCTGATCCTTTTAGCAAGAAGGGAAATTTGTAAGAACTGGCGCCAAGTGGCTCCTCCAACATGGAAAGGCTGGTGGAATTCTGTGAGATTCTTTAGAGATTTGGATCAAAAGGTTAACTGATTTAGAAAAAGAACAGAGCTTGAGCTATTTTGAAGGTTATTAGACTCTGAACAAGAGGTTGTAGTTGGAATAATGTGTCCAATGATTACACCTCTTGGTCAGCTCATGATGTACAGTGTGGGCTGAGTCTTGTATGAACATCAGATCCCAAGATATAAGCAAATGGGATGGTTAAGACCGAGAGGATGCTTATTCCATGGAGGTTATACGAGGACATGAGAAAAAAATGAAAAAGAAACAAAACATGTCTGTGTCAATGCAGCCCCCTTGCACCATGAAGCAAGTGTGCTTTACTTGAGGCTAGACAGTCGAAAGCACTGTAATGTAAAGTAATGTGGTTTCCCAGAGGGCAAACGTCTCACCCGAGAGTGTCTATGGTTCCTGAGTATGTGCAGGCTGTCCAAGCAGAATCACATGAAGAGCCAGGTGTACAGTCAGTAGCACTAAACCATATTGCACAGAGCTGTCCTGATGACTTGGCTGAGTTTTTGCAGGTTGGCAGCCATGTAAGAGACAACCCTAACTCCTGTTTTGTTCAAATGGATATTAGGGGTGGAGGTGAATGCAAGTGATGCACAGCAGAGGTCCATTATTGTTTGTTGGAAGCACAGGTGATGTGTGAGGGAGGTGGGCCCCAGGTAGTATAGGGCCTTGTAGGTCTGGCTGGAGAAATTGAACTGACAGTGTGTCTGAAAGGGGAGCTATTGTATCTAAAGGACATGAGGTGTGGTGTGTGCCGCGAGGAAGACTGAGTTATAGCTGCTGTGTTTGAAAGCTTGCCAATTGTGTAACAGCTGAGCAGAGATGTCGTTGTAGAGGGCATTGGTTTACTACAGTCTACATGTCATGAGGGCCTGCGTGATGGTCTCACAGGTGTTAGGAGCAAGCCATAAGTAGAAAAGTCTCACTGTGCAAAATATGTGAAAGCAGTTGGAGATGAAACAGGGAATCATGAAGTCTCAGGGTGGGATAGGTGTCCAGGTGCGTAGACCCCCCCCCCCCCCCCCCCAAGTTGAGATCTCTGAAACTGTCTCACTTCGGGTCAAGTCTGATTTCTTCTCTAAAGCTTACACAGATATTTCTTAGGGCCAGTGAAAACTTGTGTTTTCAAACTGAGCCACATCCTGATATATTTTTCCAAAATGTATAACTGAGACTTCAATTTGCTTCTTTTCAAGAATGAAAAGCATACCCAGTCCTGTTTATGGTTGCATCCCGATACTGGTTTGTTTTTCTGTTTCCATTAGACCTACTCATACCAGAATGGAAAGAGAAAACAAGTCCTAATGATATACCTACACATGGCAAGAAATAACTTGAGTTTTCCATTTGTATGTTGTTGGCAAACCAATTTCTAGAAATTGAGTGAAAGTCACTTGTCATATTAACCTTTTACAGGTTTACTATCCAAGACAATCCATCTCATTGCAGTATTATCCATTGCAAAGATGTCTCAATGTTTGGAGAAAAACACAATCCAATGTTTACTGAAAAAAGAAAGAATCTACAAGTCATTATCATCAAATTTAATTTATTTGACTAAAAAACATCCTAGAAAGAATGAAAAATGAACTTGAAAGAAAGAGACAAGACTCAATTAATCAAATATAGGAAGCAGAAAATATCAAGAAATACCATCAAAAGAGAATATGCCAAGGAGAAAATCTTGAACTATTTACACAAGGTATTCATCATGATACTACCTAAATAATTAATTAGCCAACGGTTGGGAACAAATGATTTAGAGGAATATAACTATTTCTTAGCTCATAATGACAAAATACAGTAAAATCACAAAGTTTCACGACTAATTTCAGACAGAAAGTTTTTTGAACGATTCATTTCTAACATACTAGTAGAGAGATTTTCTAAATAGCATTGCAGTCACAAGAAAACTTGAAACTGAAAAACAGAAAAATTGAGAAGATACACATGAACGGATAATAAAAGCTGGCCTTTGTTCCCATCTTCCCTCTTTTCTTTAAACTGGTTCTAAGAATTCTCATTGAGGGACAGAATAAAACCTAAAAAAACCATGGTTGATTGTTTGGAGAAGGAGTCGCTGGCAAGATAGATGTAAGTCACTGAATTCTGGTTCTCGAGAGACTAACCCAGTCTGCAGTCAACCCCATCCTGAAACGAGTTAACACATGCTCATGCCCCTCCCCACCAATCGAAATATGGCTCCACACCAAGGCAGGCCATGGTCAGAATATAATATGTAGCTGATATTTCATGCAATTGAAGGCTCTCTCTCTCTCTCCAGGGGTCATTATTCCTAAAGGTAGATGTCACCAACTTGACTTCTTGGACTGTAAACTATAAAAGAGCATCAGCAATGTGCCGTCAACTTATTTTAACAACAGAGTTTTTTTTTAATGTGGCTCACCAATTGAAACACCCACTTGCAAAATTTGTAGCATTTTTGCTTAAAGCAACAGAAAACTTTAGGACAGGTAAGCAGGAACTCCGTTTGCTTTCACTGACACCTCTGTGAGTGGTGGATGTTACAATGACATCAACTGTAGGTTGATCTCTGAGGCACTGTATTTAAATATCGGCTAAATTGTAAATATGAAAGCCTTGAGAATTTAATAAAACAGGCACAAGAGCAAGCACATTTTAGGAAGATTAATTTAGCAAAGATTTATTGATCCCTACCCATTTCCAATCTGACACAAATCCGACCAAGGAACAGGGAAGCATTTAGGTTTTGGCAAAGCAGATTAACTGCCATAAATTGGTGGTTCGCTGGCCCTACAAAACCTTCTGTGAACCTGCTGTATTTAGAAGTGTGGGAATTTTCGGTTTCCGTTGCCTCAGCCGGGTTTATTGGGTTGAAATATATCACCCAGAAGCTCATTTCCCTATGAGCCACAAGGTCACAATGACGCTTGCCCCACACTATTTAGGGAGGTGGGACCATCATTACATTTCTCTGAGTGGGTCCACCATGCAAGGCATGGCAATACTGGACAGGGAACTCTTTTGGTGGCTTCAACAGATAAGGAGAAAACTCGAGCCATTCCTGGGCTATTGACTTTTTGTTTTTAAGAACAAACTCCAGATTAGAAGTTCATTCTTGAAAATCAAAAAAGGGCACCAAGCAGGCGGTTCACTGATAGAATATCGATTCCCAAAAATATCGACATCCTATATTTAAAATTGTAAGCACAAAAATATCGATGTCAAAAATATAAATGTACAAAATATCGATTATTTTTTATTTAAATAAAAATTAATGTTAAATAGATTAAATAATAAAATTAAATTTAAAACATTATTTAGATTTAATATACATCTTAACAAATATAATAAAATTAATTTAATTTGAAAAATATTTAAACATATTTATGTAAAATGTAATACATATATATATATATATATATATATTTCCTTTAAAACAATTACTAAACTATTAATTTAAATGTATTTTATAATTGTATAAATATATAAACATGTACAAATAAATATATATATTTACATACACTTATAGCATAACAATCTAATAACAAACATTATATTATAAATTAAAACATCAAAATATTTAATAGTCTTTCAAAATAAATTTTGCACTCCATTGAGTGCAACAGTAGGGAAAGTGTTGGATAGCGGAGGGGTAAAAATGACTATTACCACTCCAGTGAGTGCAACAGTAGGGAAAGTGTTGAATAGCGGCAGGGTAAAAATGACTATTCCCACTCCAATGTGTGCAACAGTAGGGAAAGTGTTGGATAGTGGAGAGGTACAAATTACTATTCCCACTCCAGGGAGTGCAACAGTAGGGAAAGTGCTGGATAGCGAACGGGTAAAAATTACTATTCCCACTCCAGTGGGTGGAACAGTAGGGAAAGTGTTGGATAGTGGAGGGGTAAAAATTACTATTCCCACTCCAGTGAGTGCAACAGTAGGGAAAGTGTTGGATTGCGGATGGGTAAACAATAACACAAAAGATTTTAAAAAACAAAAAAATAAAACATATATAATAGTTTTAAATATTACAAAAGATAGAAACAGATTAGAATGGTGAAAAGATCTAACAAATACCTAGAAAGATTACTTTAAAAAAACAAAAATAATTTAAAGACAAAAAACTTTTTTAATAGAAGATTTTTATAAACAAAAACATTATTCATTACATAAATGTACTATTTTTTATTTTCTACCCTATAACACCACCCAATTTACATCCCACATTTAAAGTAAAAAAAGAATGTACCTCCATTATTGACATAATTAATTATCAATTAAACAAATATTAGTATTTTTTTAAACAAATACAAATTAATTTACTTCCCAAACGTTACCCCTATAAAATCACAACACACACACAAAATAACAATAAACACTTACCATAAATATTTATCAATTGATAAATTAATATTAATAACCAACTAACTATTAATTAATTAAATATAAAATACTTTCCACCCTCTATCCCAGTAAACATCACAACACACACCTACAAATCATTACACAATTTCCATAACTAATTTTACATTAATAAATTAATATCAATTAACAACAACCTATTAATTAATTTAAAATAATTTACCTCCCACCCTGTATCACTATAAACCCCACAAACTTACATCAAAAATTAATCACACAATTGCCATATTTTTATTTTTATTAACTAATTAGCATTAATTAACAAGCAATTACTAATTAATTATATATAAATTACTTTCCAACCTATTCTCCTATAAACCCCACAACCCACTCCTAAACAAAATGGCACAATCAACATAATTAATTAAAAATAATTAATTAATAATAATTAACCAATTAGTAAATATTTAATAATAAAATTACTTTCACAATTAACACTATAAAATATAAACGAAATAAATATGAATAAATAAAATATATTAATACATTTATTATAATTAAATTACTTCCCACCCTATTCCCCTATAAACCCACAACCCGCTCCTAAAAAAATGACACAATTAAAATAATTGCCAATTAATTATTAAATAATAATTAACAGACAAGTAATAAATAATTAATAATATATTAATTCCCACAATTAACACTATAAAATCTAATTTAAATAAATGCTAATACATAAAAAATTATCATTAATTTATTATAATTAAATTACTTCCCACCCTATTCCCCATAAACCCACAACCTGCTACAGGACTTAAAAACGCAAAATTTAATTAAGACAAAATTAATAACTACTAAAAATTTAACACAGATATTAAAAAGCAAATCAAATTCTTATACAAAAAATAGATCATGGGGGTGGTTGCTCGACTGACTATAATCGCAATAAAGGTGTTCGACTAAACTGAGGAAAAATAAATCCAATACTTTTTGAGGAGGAAATAGTTAGATCTAATTTCGACCTGATCATGGATTGTTTGGAGCAGGATTCTTCCTCATCTACGATCGTGCAGAACTTTGAACAGCTCTGCACTAACGTAGCAAACAGATTAACATGCCCAGCTAGGCCCAAGCAGCATTGTGAGAGCTGCTGGTTTAATACAGAATGTCCCAGAGCCCATAAGATCTTAAAAACCGCCCTCCAGACTCAGCCCCGTAACAGAGAACAAATAAAATACGCGAGATGCCTATATAAAACCACCATTAGTGAAAGAAAAGAGGAGCTGAGGCGAAAAGCTTGGGATGACCTGGAGAGAGCTAGCGCTCTTAGAGATAGCAAAAGCTTCTGGGCCATCATCAACTGACCCCAATTCACTGAGGAAGTGGGAAAAATGGAGTCACTAATCCTGGGAGATACTTGGGAACTACATTTTGCGCCTATCTTTAACCCAAATGTTAGGGAGCTGTCGATGTCTATTGAGGAGCCCCCGGCCGATATGGCGCAGGCAGTTGAGCTTAGTGCTTCACTTACGGTGCCAGAGGTGGAGAGTCAATTGCAAAGGGAATTTGCAGTAAAGCTCCAGGCCCAGATGGAGTTCCACTAGATCTTTTTAAATTAAATATAAATCTTTGGGCACCCCTGCTAACACAAGTTTTTAAATCGGTGGTAATTGGTACAATTCCAGCATCCTGGAAAGGGGCTATAGTCGTACCCGTGTTTAAGAAAGGGAAAAAAAATGACCCTGCATGCTATAGGTCCATTTCCCTTATTGACTCTACCGCCAAAGTATTGGATAGGGTAATCCTTGCCCAAATAGAGTGATGCGCAACTAGTAGGGGGGATCATTTCGAAGACACAGTATGGATTCCAGAGTGGATTGGGAACAACAGAGCAGTGCCTAAATCTGTCCTTGATCATGGGCAAGTACATGAGGGCAAAGAGTGGTTCTATCCACCTTGCCTTCATGAACTTGTCCTGTGCATTTGATACTGTGAACAGGGGGAAACTGTGGGCACTAATGACAGAAATGAGGTTTGACAGTGCACTAATCCTGCTTCTAAAAAGGCTACACACCAATACATCTGTTTCCATAAGATTTGGATCAAAGGGGGAAAGGACAAAGCCCATTTCCTCAACCGTTGGAGTACGACAGGGGTGCATTTTAGCTCTTTTTCTTTTTTTAATTTACACAAATGGTCTGGAAGCATTTTTACTAGGCAAGAAAATCGATTTTCCCCACATTAATGGTCAGCCAGTTCCGCTGCTCTCGTATGCGGACGATACTGTACTCATGGACTTGACGGCCAACAGCCTCCAAACCTCCCTGGACACCTTTACTATTTTATGGCGGCTCTAGACTTGAGGGTTAATTTCTCAAAGTCTTACATAATGGTATGTGGGCCAAAAAAGGTTAAAACCAGAAGTTTTAATGTCAGGGGTAAGTCCATTGAAAAGGTGGATGTTTGCATACTTGGGGAACATGTTTAGCAAGGATTTGAAATGGGATTCCCTGATTATGGCTTGGGCACAGCAGACAAGTAGAGTAGTGGAGGGGCTGTTTAGGTTAGCCTTTAAGCTAGGCCAGAAGGCAGTGCCCGAGCTGGTTACCCTATTCAATGCGAAATGCTTGTCAGTCGCATCGTATGGGGCGGGCGAATGGGGCTATCAAAGAAGTCGCCCGCTACAAGTAGTGGAGAACTAGTTTATAAAATACGTGTTGATGATTCCAAGCAGCTCTGCCACCTCATTTTCTCATTGAGAAGTGGGGATGGAATACATAGAAGATCGTATCGCTGCTGCCCCTTTGCTCTTGTGTGCCAAAATCTGGGTCTCAGAAGAGTTACAGTTTTCCAGGGAGATCATCGAAGACTGTATTAATTTGGACAAGTCTGTGAAGATCCCCTGGCTTCGGTTTGGGAGGGATAGGTTATCCGAGATTGGGTTGGGTGAGTACTTTGACACTCCGTTGAGTATCCCCTTAAACGCAAAGGGTATAATTAAAGAGGAGTATAGGGTCTGGGCAAATTCGCATCATTTACAATTGGAGGCACCCGCCCCTAGTTGCCCTTTCATGCCCAAACAGCAATATTACCTATCCTTTACAACAAATAGCCAGATGCGTTTTCTTTTAACAAGATTTCGCCTTAGCACTCTGCACTTTTTGGTAGCGTTCCTCAAACAATCTGGGTGGATGGACAACCTTATTGCCGGCCCATGCAACAATAGAACTTCTCAGAGCACTTTACGCTTTTTTGTGTACTTTATAAAGAGCCACGGAGCAGATTTATGGTACCCCTGCTATTAAGCATTCGCCCATGTACACATATTGAGGGGTACAGATATCTGCAATCACTTACCAATTCTGTTATTTGCACTGCTGTTTTAAATTTTATTAGAACAGCAATGGCCATTAGGAAACGCCATGAAGTGCAATAAATGGGTGGGGAGCTTAAATGGTCTGTATTCCTTGTTTTTATCTCAAATTGGTCCAAATTTTACGGCTATTATTACATCTATGCATAAGTTTAATTTTAGCTTACACTGGAACTTTTATCTTATTAATCTTTTTTTAATAAAAATGTGTATCTTAAATTTGTATTGCTTGATTGTCGAAACTTTTATGGCTGTGTGCCGAATAAAGTTAATTTGACTTGACTTGACTTGACTTGAGATCACATACTTTTAAAATACCTACTAAAATACATCACACTAATTAAATCGATATTTTAAACAACTATATTTTTGCAAACGATATTACCAACTTCGATATTTCCAAAAACAATATTTCTTACCTTCAAAGTCGATATTCTTGACCACGATATTGGGTCAACTGGGTTTATCCCAAGCTATACTCCACATTCCACTTCTTACCACGCACCAAACTTCCATGCACATCACATCACACAGCCAGGCTATGCAATTGATTACTAAAACAAAGAACAACAATACTACACTAGGTGAGGCTTAATGCGGGCACTAAAACTTGACAACACACTGCCCCTAAACCTAAATATAAGCTGGACTTTTTCCTTATCCATAAACCTAGAATAGTGGTTCTTAACCTTTTGACTTCTGTGGACCCCCACTTAATCCTTACTGGAACCCAAGAATGCCTTCTGAATCATTATTGGAATCCGAGAACCCCTACTGAGTGATTACTGTAAGCCGTGGACCCCGATCTAAGCATTTTTGATCATTTGAATCACAAAACAATACGCAACACAATACAGAGACAAGCTTTAAATACACAAATACTCTAATGATGAACCATTTTATTTAATTTTCACCCAATTATAAAAACAAATCAACATTTTAATTTTAAAAGGAATGTTGGAGCTTTTCAAAATTCAATCGAGGCTACTAGTCCATACTATATTCTGTTTGAATCACTGCTTCTACAAATCAATCTGAGGATTCAAACCTACATTTTAGCCTCCAGTTTCAAATTTGTTCACATTTACAGAACATTTTAACATTTTCAATTGTATATTTTGTTTCTTTATTTACATACACTGTAACGATTTGGTGATATTATTTAATTTTCTAGACAGTCATGGAGTCCCTGAGTAGGCTTTGTGGTCTTCCAGGAGTTCCTGAGCCACAGGCTATTAACTGCTGACCAAGACCCTTCTCTTAACTCTTCACTAATCTTAACCAGTAACTTCATCTTCATGGTAACCCTAATGCCATCCTTAACTCTGCCTCTAATTCTTACACCTTATAACTAATGTTGTGCTGCTTTACTGAATAATGGCAGACATATTTATGTGATCAATGTTAATTTGTGACTACCAAAGGAATCTATGACCTCAGTCTTGTTCTTGTTGTCAGTTGAAAAGTGAAATCTAAATTATGGCAAATAATTTTTGGTAAATAACCAAACCTCTTGTTACCAGTACACTAAATTAGAAAGGACATGAGCCCTTACCTACACTAGGTGGTATGCTTCATGACAGTATTGCCCCCCATCTGGAATGCAAGACCAAGACAAGTCTAATTTAGGCTCTTAAGCCTGCCTCACGAGGCTGATTTTCAAAGTGCTCTAGTCCTCTTTACTCAAAGCCTTATTTATTGAGATTGTGTTGGGTAGGCGCTGTAATTATTAATATTTTTCATGGTCCCGCTGTGCACACGATTAAAAGCTAGGGTAGGGTGAGTCATGACCATCGCTTGTTTCACTTTGTCAACATGTTTCAGCTTAATCTAGAGTCCTACAGAATCAAAGGCATTCATCACGACAACAGGACTTTACTGTTCTTCCTTCCTAACAGGTGATATTTATATACCACTTGTGATTCATGGTCACAGTGATCAGTACTGGTTCAAGCCTTTGGGCCAACACCTCACACTAATGTAGGCTTTGAAAACAAGGTATGAGTGTGCACAGACATCACCCAAATTATGGGTACAGTGCAGTGTTGAGATTGACTCTGCTGCTTAATATGCAGATGGGAATTGTTACACTAATGTGCATACCATGGAAAATGACACAACTTTCCTCCAGTACCAGATGATGGAAGACCAAAATCCTGCAAATAGTAACAAGAACGCTATGTCAAAACACCACCATCTTCCTCACATTGAAACTGCATATTCGTAACAGGGAAACCACAAACAGGAGGAGCGATTGACCAGGGAACAGCTCCTGAAGAAACACTACACTATATATTGGGAGGCAGATCCGGGGTACCACGACAAGATGAGATGTCGCAAACACACATTCATCACTGACATTCTAAATACTCCCTGTATAGCCAAGTTCATGACTTATTTATGACATATTTTAAAATGTTATTTAAGGGTTTTTAATTTAAATAAATGATTCATTACCCAACACAGACAATAGTACAAACCCACAGGGAGTGGAATTTTCCAAAAGCGTTACCTGGGAGTGAGAACAGGGAGGCATATAATGCTAGGCCTTGCATCCACAGATTATCTGGAATACAAAAGACCTGATTTACACTTCTGGGATAACAGGAAATCCTGTGGTTTAGACAGTAAGTGATAAATCCAGGGGAGAAGCTACAGGTGAAATTTCCTCCACCATCCACTGTATTATGTTAACCGTGGAGGTAATTCTGCCATGGATTCTTCTCCAGATTTATCAGTCCACCACAGATCAGAGGATTTTCTGTGACACCCCCAACTCTAAACCAGGGCATTAATTTCCAGACTTTTTTTGATGAGAAGGAGATCTTCACTAGTAAATCTGTGTGACCTGCCAGAGAGCTGCAATTAAATGCCACTCCCTTTCATCTCAAGCATGGCGTTGAACCAAGAAGGCTAACGCCTCGCTGTCACTTTAGAAACGCAGGACTGCACCGTATTTGCAACAATACGGTGCAGCCATTTGTTTCCCCCTGCGCTGGCACTAAATTTAGCAGCCTAGCGCCAACGCAGGCACCCTTGCACCATAGTGCAAGGGTGTCTGTGTTGAGGGGCAGATTGTTTATGTGTAGGAAGGTGTCCCTTTCTGCACACAAACAATCTTGAAATGCAGTTTTGTCACTTCAATGTGTGCTGCTTAATGCAGCACACATAGAAGTTACAAAATGTTTATTTTTTCTTTTAGATTTTTTATGTGCTGGAAGAGACACCTTCCTGTACATAAACAATGAATGGTCTATTGCTGTTTCTATGTGTGCTGCACAACGCAGCACACATACAAACAGCAATAACGAGGAGAAATAAAGCATTTCTCCTTGTTTCGCCTGTTTAAGACCAGGTTTTCCCTGGTCTTAATTTTAGCGCTGCCTCCTATTTACGCTGCCTTTGTAAATAGGGGGCAGCGTCAAAATCAATGGTGTTGCAGTGGACCGCCCACCATAGCACCCATTGCCCTCCCCTTTCACACTAAACACAGCGTGAAAGGGTGCCTTATTTACAAGGCAGCGTTAAGCCACGTTAAGTAAGTAAGACAAAGCACATATCGTCACAGGACCGTCACTAACAGTGATGTTCCTGTGGCGATCAGGGCTTGTAAATATGCCCAAAGGTGCATAAAACACGAGCATTGAATCAGTCTGTGTTATTGTATGTATCACACTTATTTACTTTGGCTACAATTACCTGAGTTTCCATGCAAATTATGTGCTTTGTATTGAGTTATATTGTCAAATGTTGTGACAAGAGGTACTTACTAAATGATTGCATAAATATCTCTGACATTGCAGGCCTGGCTAGGGTACATATTTTAGTCAGTTGCCAATAGAACCTTTGATTGTATCAGTGATAAATAAGGAGTAAATAATGTTATGTTTCAGAAATTCAGTCAATTGTTTAATTAAAGATGATGTTGTACGTTTCATTCACTATGGAGAGTTAAACAAAGAGGGCCTTATTTGGGAAGCTGTTTGCAGATGTAAGAATCACCTTCATGTGCAAATTCCCTTTTTATTTAATGCAAAATTACTTTTGTAACTTACAGAAAATGGGTTTGCACTTCTCAAAGAATTTACTCCCATGCAGTTGTCTGTGTGAGGAAATCACCTCCTGGTGGGAGGGAGTGGGCTTTCTAGAGTAGTAACTCACTAACAGTGCATAAACATTAAATAAATGGGTTGTTTTTGTGGGTATTCACAAACCTCTGAATAACCCTTTACTAGTCAGTGCAAAGGTAAAGTGAGAGTCCCTCAAAATTGATGGGTGTGTAGAAGAAAAGGCTTCTCCACGGGAAAAATAGTTTCCCATTGGAAGAAAATAAGGTTTGTAAATGTGTAAAGATTCACTTTGTCTTTTTCACTTGCAAAAACATTCACAAATCTATCTTCATGCCTATGAGGAAGGGAAGCCACAAAACAATTATAAAATTATGCCTGGAAAACTGCAACTGGTGAAAGTTTCAAGACAGTTTTGTATGAACTTCAAACTGTAGGCGCTGGTTTTAGGTCGAGCTTACTAGACAGAGTATGCATCAGCATATTGTGGCCTACTAAGAACATTGAGGGGCTTGATGCACGCCCATTGCTCACCATTTGTTGACTTCCCTTGTCACTCTCACTTGCCTGCTTCTTATTCGTGCCCCAGCTTGACAATCTTGTGTTTGTCCCTCCCATCGAACATTCCCTCTTTACAATCTCTGGGAGTGACTGGCATCGCTGCCTCCACTGCTTGCTTTTCAAGCACTACTTTTTTTCTGTTGTGTGAAGCATTCCATTCCAGTGCATGTGTTTTCGAGCTGTCTCCCTTGTGAACGTCTCTCCCTACTGCACTCCGTGCAGCTCTCTGTTGCCTGACTGCTTCTCCCCCACTTGCGCTTGCTATGTGCTGCTCCTCATTGCTTCCCACCCTCAATGTTGGTTTCACTGCCGCCCTTCCCCCTGTTGCTTTTGTGTCCCTTTGAGGCTTCCCCTATGTTGCTTTTGGGACCTCTCCCGTGCTGGTTCGGCGTTCCCCCATCCTTCCCTGGGTTGTTTCGCCATTCACCACGCACCCTCTACATTTTGCTTCCACTCCCCACCCACCTGCTTTGAAAAAATAAATGCCTTTATGCAATTTATTCTCTTTTTCATCATGGATCCAAAGTCAGATCGGGAACTAAAAAGAAAAAAAACCTCCCACATCATTTTGTAGGCGCATGCATGCGTGGAGCATAAATCTACAAAATGACACAGTTGACTGAGTCAAATGTTTTTTTTTCTCCAAACTTTAGCCATGCTGCACAGCATCGGGGATGCTTTCAGCATGACTAGAAACCATTGGCATAGCCAATAGCTCTCAAAGATGAGACCTATATGCTTTGTCAATGCTTGTTTAAAAATAAGGCCCAGCGAGGTGGAATTCACTGAAGCTTTTGCTGTACGTATGCTTGTGAAGGAAATATGAAGAAATTGCGAGGATCTGCATTATTATGAATGAACATTAATTACTTACAAAGTTAGATTTAGGAAACTCGCTAAAATTAACTTACCATATTTTTTTATTACCAATGTTATGTAGGTTTTATAATTAAATGATCATTAGGACAAATATATCTGCGCAAAAATCATTATCCTCCAGAGTTCATATTAGCCGTACAATTTCATAACCATTCCAATTAAAAAAGAAAGAAACGTTACGAATAATTTGAAAGGGTCCATGAATTTCCATCATCAGAGGTGAGCATGGGGAGGCACGCTAGGGATGTCAGGGCACTGCATTGTGACGTCACGAGGGTCCAGGGGAATAACGGGAGCAGAGCAGGGGGGTTCTTCATTCGAGCAGAGATAAAGGTGAAACCACTGCTGAGGCGGCCTCTTATGGAACACACATTCTCCAATTAAGGTTTGGCCTCTTCCATATTAGTGGACTGCTCAAGTAGATCCTGTCAGGAAATTATGTTTTCTAAATCGTTTTCCTTTTCTTTCTTCTACCTGAAAGCAATGGTATTACCCATACTGCTGTGAGGTCATCATGAGTCTCCACTGTGACCTCTGTTGTGACGCAGCCTTCGTATTAAACAGTCTGAGCAGCACGGAGGTGCACAGTGGGAGCTGGTGACATCTCCTTGGGAGGACCCCAGCTTGGACAGCGCCACTGGGATTCTGGGAGGCCGAAGGCCCTAGGGGAAACACCAGGACCCATGAGCGGAAATGTGGCAGAGAATGGGGGCGGAGGAGGAAGCGGTGAGTAAACAAAACAATTGAACACTGAACTGAATGTCAAACTGAAAAAAGCAACTCGAAACAGCCCCTGACACAGACCTTCCCACCCAAAACAAGTTCCTCAAGCAACTTTTAGATTTCCAAAAATGTTCTTCCCCACCCTGCCGACTTCATTGGTATGTTATTTACCTCTGCCTGATTTGCACTTTTCCTGTAATCCCGAAATCCACAGCGTTTTTCCTTACCACGTTACTCTAAGTAAGACATTGTCTCATTGCCACACTCAAAGCCACCTCACCTACCCATAGACTTAAAGTCCTTGCATACAGGAATCCCCTACCCATACTACATACCTGCCTTGCAACCTCTCTAATTCCACTTCTTTTATCGATATTCCAACCTTCTTCCATTATCAGTTCCGCAACCATATTATACAAGCGCCTTTCATTGGCCAACATCTCATACCCCAATACATACATTTCAATCCCCCTCCCATACCTCACCCCAACCCCTATATCATCTATGATGTATCCCATATTGTAATAATCTGGAAATACTCAATTTCCTCCTATGTATTTTAAGCTTTCTTGTTACATTTGATTCTCCTCATCTCCTAATCCAATACACCAGCTGCCACCTGCAATCAGACAGCTCTCCACAATTATAATTCCCAACACAATCCAGTACAATTTCATAAACTACCTCTTCCACCACTCTGAAATTCCATTCATATTCCAGTGCCCAAACTCCTATTCTTTGTCAGAATGACGATATCCTGCCGAATCAATACTCCATCTCATCTTTGCTGGACAATCCATCTCCTATACTTTAAAGGGCCCACCCAGAGTTGAAAATCAAAGGGATCTCTTTTTCTAGTCCTGCATCCCTAAAAGTAACCAACAGCATGCATTTTGGAATGTTTGATGATGTCAGTTGGGATTTAGAGATTTATTACAACATCATCAATACCGGAGGACACCTTAAATCACCTTTCTTAAGCGCCATTCTCTCCTGTACTCCACCTACCCTCTGCATCACAAACATCAGCATATTTCCTACATTGCCCCTTGTTCCTTGCCAGAGCACTTTACCAGCCATTCAAGCCCCTGTGAGCAGAAATTAGCAGGGTTAAATGCATTCAATGGTCTTTAGGACGGCATGGGATGTCATGCTCGACTAACTTGCATTTATGATCCCGCCATTCCTCTTGCGCGCAACCCCATGCTTCCATCATTGCAGGACGATGGCGCCAGAGCACGAGCCCATAGGTGAGGTCTCACCACATTGGCAGATCTGTACCCTGGCGATAAATTTTTACCCCCATTCGCGGCAAAGGCGCATCCCTGCCCCTGAGTGCTTGACTTCCTTCTTTACCACCAGCTCCGTGCTACTTGCCATGCAATGCATGCTGTATTCCCCGAACCACAACCCATACTGCATGCACTTGAACATATGCTGACAGACACCACCCTACCCCACGTAGATTAGTCACCCGCTTATACACTCAAATGCCGACACCCCCATCACAGGAGGCGCAATGGTCATATTATTGTGGGCAAACTGCGGCCCTCTCACCCAACTACAGACAGTGGCTTATTCATTTTTAAATTTCTGCACAAACTATACCATCAACCGGTGCAACTTCTGCCCATGGGGTTGGTTAACGATGCCTGATGCTTGTGATGCGCTGCCCCGAACACCTCATTCCTCCATCTTGCCTGGGATTGCCTGCGGGTGGCGAGCTACTGGTCTTCAGTATACTCAAACCTGCATCAGATAACGGGCCAGTCATGGCTACAGAACCCCTTAGTTGGCCTGTTAGGATATGTTAAAGATGTCGAGCCTCCCCCCCCCTCCTGGTGTTCGAGCCTCACAGCCATTCTTTTGACTTTAGTCAAACGACGGGTTGTTGTGCAATGGTGCAGGCCTGCACCAGAAGGTGAGACTTGGCTGCAAGATACTATTTATTGCCAGAAGCAGCTCTCTACCTACTGGGAACTATGCCACTGAGATCCCGCCCGAAGGGCATTTGGAAACCAATGCTGGCCTACCTTCGACAGAGAGACACCCCCCCCATCGTTGCAGATAGAGGAGGACTTGCTAAAGTCTGAAGTCTCCCATTTATTAGACGATGCTGCCAGTGCCCCAGGCCACCCTGCCCCTGACAACCCTTGCGCCTGAAACCCTGTGACACAGCATTGATTGTAGAGCCGCGCCTCTTTCCCTTGGCCATCCCTCTGGTGGTGTGATGTTGTCTTGACTCCTTCTCCACTGGAATGAATTTCCTGCTGTGTTCCACACATCTCAGATGGGGTGACGATAACATGATGTATTATGTGCTTAAATGAACTCATTGCTGTGCCTTGCCTTTCCCTTTCTCTCATCTCCCCTGTCCCCTCCCCCTCACTCGAGAGGCTCCTGCCCTGTTGTTGTTCTCTCTATGAAATGCCAACTAGAACAGTTACAAAAAACACTATACTTGCTACTGTATCATACAGTGTGTTCAGGCAAATTATGTAATTTGAGATGTCATGAGGGTTGTTATTAATGCAGGGATTTCACATGCTCTACCTTCTGTAATATGCAGGGCTATAGGTAGTGAATGATGATGGGGTGAGTTATAGTCAATGAAGGATGAGGAAGGTGAGAAGACTGTACGGTGTTGCACGAGATAACTAAATGTTAAGGTGGCGCGTAATTATGAAAGTGAGTTATAGCATGGCTTATATTACTTTGAAAGTGGTGCTTAAATGATAAATTAAAGATATAACTATAACTGCAGAATTTCTAATGTGTTTGTTGTTTAAGTTGGATTTGTATACCAAACATAAAGCAAGTTTCCCTAACTATAGCTTATCTTTAACCTTAGGCTTCTTTTGTGAATGTTAATGGTTTTTATTATGTTTATAACAAATGCGTTCTATTGGTATAGTTTATGGAACATATCTCTTTAATCGGTTTAGAAGGCATACCAACGAGAATACACAGCCATTCGCCTACAACCACAGGGGCCGGCGGCCAGGAAAGGATGCATAGGGTGTATATATATATATATCAAAAACTTTTTGAACGCGCTGGATCCCCGCTTACCTGGAACAGTGAATGTTGCCATAAACCAATGGACTGCGACTTCGCAGGAGGTGATCGCTTACTTAGGTGGTGCCTTTCGATCCTGTTCCGGGACTCTAGCGGTGAGGTGAGGGGCCAGAGAAACTGTAGCCTGTATAAACATCAAGCCCCAGAAGATCTTTGGCAAGCGGGGGAAAAGTAGCAGACACCGTCCACTTGGGCCAGTACCTACGCCTGATGCCTGCTACACACGGAAACACACAGTTGGGTCCGGACCACATTTTCCCTGCAGCAGTGCCCGTAGTGTATCCCACCAAGCGCAAGGGATCACTGTGTTTTTAAACTGAGGGCGGCAAACAGTTCACTATACTACGGCATCTGAGGAAGTTCGCCAGAACGAAACGCGTCATGCCGAGTGTTCTAATTAAAGCGCTGTTCCTGAAATCCCCGTGTGTGCTCAGCTTCTTGCCGACAGCGAAGGAGTTTGGTGTGGATGTTTTGGGTGCAGCCACTAGCACCCAGTGAGCGCCAACCTTACAAGTGACCCAGCGGATTTTGTGGCAACTTGGTGTATCAAAAACTTTTTGAACGCGCTGGATACCCGCTTACCTGGAACAGTGAATGTTGCCATAAACCAATAGACTGCGACTTCGCAGGAGGTGATCGCTTACTTAGGTGGTGCCTTTCGATCCTGTTCCGGGACTCTAGCGGTGAGGTGAGGGGCCAGAGAAACTGTAGCCTGTATAAACATCACGCCCCAGAAGATCTTTGGCAAGCGGGGGAAAAGTAGCAGACACCGTCCACTTGGGCCAGTACCTTCGCCTGATGCCTGCTACACACGGAAACACACAGTTGGGTCCGGACCACATTTTCCCTGCAGCAGTGCCCGTAGTGTATCCCACCAATCACAAGGGATCACTGTGTTTGTAAACTGAGGGCGGCAAACAGTTCACTATACTACGGCATCTGAGGAAGTTCGCCAGAACGAAACGCGTCATGCCGAGTGTTCTAATTAAAGCGCTGTTTCTGAAATCCCCGTGTGTGCTCAGCTTCTTGCCGACAGCGAAGGAGTTTGGTGTGGATGTTTTGGGTGCAGCCACTAGCACCCAGTGAGCGCCAACCTTACAAGTGACCCAGCGGATTTTGTGGCAACTTGGTGTATCAAAAACTTTTTGAACGCGCTGGATCCCCGCTTACCTGGAACAGTGAATGTTGCCATAAACCAATGGACTGCGACTTCGCAGGAGGTGATCGCTTACTTAGGTGGTGCCTTTCGATCCTGTTCCGGGACTCTAGCGGTGAGGTGAGGGGCCAGAGAAACTGTAGCCTGTATAAACATCACGCCCCAGAAGATCTTTGGCAAGCGGGGGAAAAGTAGCAGACACCGTCCACTTGGGCCAGTACCTACGCCTGATGCCTGCTACACACGGAAACACACAGTTGGGTCCGGACCACATTTTCCCTGCAGCAGTGCCCGTAGTGTATCCCACCAATCGCAAGGGATCACTGTGTTTTTAAACTGAGGGCGGCAAACAGTTCACTATACTACGGCATCTGAGGAAGTTCGCCAGAACGAAACGCGTCATGCCCAGTGTTCTAATTAAAGCGCTGTTTCTGAAATCCCCGTGTGTGCTCAGCTTCTTGCCGACAGCGAAGGAGTTTGGTGTGGATGTTTTGGGTGCAGCCACTAGCACCCAGTGAGCGCCAACCTTACAAGTGACCCAGCGGATTTTGTGGCAACTTGGTGTATCAAAAACTTTTTGAACGCGCTGGATCCCCGCTTACCTGGAACAGTGAATGTTGCCATAAACCAATAGACTGCGACTTCGCAGGAGGTGATCGCTTACTTAGGTGGTGCCTTTCGATCCTGTTCCGGGACTCTAGCGGTGAGGTGAGGGGCCAGAGAAACTGTAGCCTGTATAAACATCACGCCCCAGAAGATCTTTGGCAAGCGGGGGAAAAGTAGCAGACACCGTCCACTTGGGCCAGTACCTACGCCTGATGCCTGCTACACACGGAAACACACAGTTGGGTCCGGACCACATTTTCCCTGCAGCAGTGCCCGTAGTGTATCCCACCAATCACAAGGGATCACTGTGTTTGTAAACTGAGGGCGGCAAACAGTTCACTATACTACGGCATCTGAGGAAGTTCGCCAGAACGAAACGCGTCATGCCGAGTGTTCTAATTAAAGCGCTGTTTCTGAAATCCCCGTGTGTGCTCAGCTTCTTGCCGACAGCGAAGGAGTTTGGTGTGGATATATATATATATATATATATATATATATATATATATATATATATATATATATATATATATATATATATATATATATATATATATATATATCTTTATACCCTACATCCCGGAGGCTAAGTAAATCATCTGAAGGACAGTGCAGGTCCGCAGAACCGGAAACCAAACAAAGACAGAAGCACCCCCCCCCGCCCTCCCCCTAAAGAAATAGAAAGAAACAAGGGTGCCTGTACCATGATCCTAAGATGCCAGAAAGTGACCTGACCCCACCCGTCAGGCTCGATGCAAAGCCCCCCGTTAACCCAGCTTGAGAACACCCTTTTCTTGAACTTGAGAGATCAGCTGGAGAATTTGCAGGAGTTTGGGGCAAGTGACTTCTCGGAGGTCCTTTGATAGTAGCGCAATGAAAGGAGCCCATAATTCTGCGTATTTCTCGCCTTTATGGTCTTGTACTAAAGAAAGGCGTTCCATAGCTAGAGTCATCCAAAGTCTATGGAGCCATGCCGTGTGGTCCGGGACCGTAGCACTGCCCCAGTGTACCAGAATCGCTTAACATGCTGCGAGCAGCGCTAATACCATCTGCCTGCCTCGCAGCGACCGCAATGGAAATGTTACTGGGTTCAAAAGTCCCAGGAGAGTGTAACTTGAGAAGTGAGGTATCTCAGTCTCGAATGCGGTGTCGATGTCGTTGAGCACCTGCTCCCAGAATCCCTCCAGTCTCTGACAATGCCAAAGAAGATGTACTAGGGACCCAGTCAGGCCGTAGCCCCACCTGCATTTCTCAGTATGGTTCTTGTCCCATTGGTGGATACGAGCAGGCGTGAGGTACCAGTAAGATGCTACCTTAAACGCAGAATCGGCTCCAGCGGTATTGTGGGCAGTGTGATGGGCTTTGTAATGGATATTGTCCCACTCCTTGTACATAAAGGCCTGCCCCAGTTCTGCCTGCCAGCGAAGTTGGCCTCTCAAGCGATTTCCTTTGTGGCATGGAGCAAGAAGAACATAACGAGTTCCGCTATAAGATGTTTGTCATCTTTCTTGTTTGCTATAGGGGTAAGCTTGCGAGAGACATGCGATAAGTACGCCCCGGGGTAGCCCAGTGCCGTAGCTGTAGGTAATAGTACTGGTCTGTCCGGGGAAGGTTGAGGTCCTGTCGCACCCGAGAGAAGGGAATGATGCCATCCGGGTCGAATAGGTGAACCAAGCGCTTACAACCCACCTCCCTCCTCAGACTTACATCCCAGGAGGAAATCAGGGTTATCCACCATCGGTGTCATCGGGGAGGGGAAGGTTGTGAGGCCTCTCATGAGAGCCACCACATCCCATACCTTCATTGTCGCTGCAGTGACTGGGGAGGAGTAGAGACCCCATGATCACGATCCGCTCGGAAGCCAGATCTCTCTCCAGACATTCGCTCCAGCTACCGCCTGGTCCATGAAGGTCCAATGCTTTTCTGAGAGGGGGCGATTCCATTCTAGGACATACCTTAGGTGAGCGGCCTGGAGGTATCTGTGGACCAATGGCAAGTTCAACCCGCCTTCGCTTTTGGGGAGCGCTAGTTGTGCAACATAGAGGCGCGCCTTCCTATTGCCCCATATACATTTATTTATGGCCAGCTGTAGAGCCCGCATGGCTTTGGGTGGAGGAACCAGAGGCAGAGTTTGGAACAGGTACAGGATCCTCAGCAAGATCGTCATCTTCACCGCAGCGATGCGCCCGAACCAGGACAACTTAAGCTTAGTCCAACCATCCAGTGCCTTCCTCATCGGGTCTACCAGAGACGAAAAGTTCAGCTCCAGAGTGTGTGGGAGCGAGGGGGCCAGGAGAATTCCCAGATAGGGCACGGGGTCACTAGACCAGTGCAGGGGGAGATCCTGCTGGAGGGAGTCTACATGTGCCTGGGGCAAGGACAAGTTGAGTACTTGAGATTTGTTAAGATTGACCTTGAAGCCGGAGACTTGTCCGAAGGACTCCAATTCATTCACCAGCTTGGGTCAGGACGTGAGAGGCTCCGCTAGGGAGAGGATAACATCATCCGCATAGAGGCTCACTTTGTGGGTATCTCCCCCAAATCGAAGACCTTGGATGCCCGGATGATCTCGGATTCTCTGAGCGAGGGGCTCCATGTACAGGGCAAACAGGAGGGGCGAGAGTGGACACTCCTGCCTCGTGCCCCTGGCGATCTTAAAGCGGGTTCAGGACACCCATTTGATGAAGTGGGGTCCAAACCCGAAGCCCCGTAGGGTATCAAATAAATATTTCCAGCACACCCTGTTGAACGCTTTCTACGCGTCCACGGACAGGAGCACAGCCTCCTTACGGGAGCGATGGACACTGTCCATGAGATGCAGAAGGCGTTTTGTATTGTCGCCGCCCTGACGAGTCGGGATGATCCCTGCCTGGTCCGGATCCATTAGGCCCGCCATTAGAGGATTCAGCCGAGCCGCCAGTATGCCCGTGAAGAGCTCTGCATCGATATTAAGCAGCGAGATCGGGGGGTAAGAGCTGCAGAGCCCTGGGTCTTTGTTAGGCTTGAGGATTACTGAGATCGTGGCTTCGGACATGGAATCCGTGACTGCCCCATGTCAAGGAAAGAGTTGAAAAGCCGAGTCAGAAGAGGTGCCAGTTCCTTACAGAATGTTTTGTAGAACAGGGCAGGCTAGCCATCGGGTCCCGGGGATTAATCCAGCTTTAGCCTTGAGATAGCTGAAATGACCTCATCCAACCGGATGGGATCCTCCAGCAGCTCTGCCTGCGCTTTAGGGAGGCGGGTGAACTTGCTTGACTTCAGGTATGCGCCTGCGTCAGAGTGACCTACCATCTCCTCACTATAGAGAGATTGATAAAATTGCCGAAACTCCTCCACGATTTGGGAGTCCAAGTGTACCTCCTCGCCTGTGGGTCGCTTCAAGGAGGAGATGGTCGTAGCTATGGCTTTGGCACGTAGCCTCCGCGCCAGCAGCCTCCCACACCTATCACTACTCAGATAGAACTTGTGGCAGAGTCGAAGTAGAGCATATTCCGCCCTATCAAGGTTGATGCGTTTAAGAAGCATTCGCTTACCTTCCAAAGTCCTCCAGACCCTCAGGGCCCCCGTGCGTTTATGTATTGCCTCCAGCTCCGCCACTTCTTGTTCTAAGTTCTGACGGGCTTCTTTGCGCTTTTTATTGTCAGCTGAGGAGATCGCCATGAGTTCCCCGCGAATAACCAGCTTAAGCGTTTCCCAAATGGTTGCTAAGGAAGTGACCCCAGTATCGTTGTGTTGGAGGTTTTACGTTATCCTTGAGCGTATGCATGTGTAAGAGTTCCACCCTCAGCCGCCATCTAGCAGGAGTGAATCTGATCCCCTCGGGGTGTATGGCAATGGAGATAGGTGCGTGGTCAGAGAGAGAGCGCGTGGCTATAGAAGCTTCATTAATCCTAGGTAGGAGCGCGTTGGAGACGAGGAACATGCATAGGATTTGTGAGCTGCCGAATAGTGGGTGAAATCCCGCGCGGTCGGGTGCCTGAGTCGCCAAACATCGTGAAGGCCATTGTCGACCACCCATTGTTTACCTTCTGAGGAAAGGGCACCCACTTGCGTGTACCGCTGGCCGGATCGATCATTATCGTTGTCCATGACAAGGTTCAAGTCACCACCCACCACTACAGCAGAGTCAGGGGAGGTCAGGCCTTCTGTAAAATGCCTAAGTAAAAATGGCTCTGGTGTGAGTTGGGTGCGTAAATATTAATCAAGGTGAGGAGAGTGGTCCCCTATTGTACCCGGAGTGCTAGAACCCTGCCCTTGGACTCGTAAAAAGCAGAGAGTGCTTTGCCCTCAAATTTTGACCCCTGGAGAATGGCCACCCCATTCTTTTTCACTGTGCTTGAGGACCAGTATTGACGAGGAAATCGTCGTGTATGCATGTGGATAGTGTCCTTGGCTAACAGGTGGGTCTCTTGCAGCATACAGATATCCCCTTCAGAGTGTTCCAATAAAGAAAGGTTCACAGTGCGCTCTACAGGGTGATTCAAGCCCGAACGTTAAGACTTACAATTTTCAGGTTTCTAACCATTCAGTGCGTCAGTGCGGGGGTTAGTATGCAATGCGCAGCCTTGACAACCAAAGAGGAGAAGCGCTGGTGGTAAGCTTGAGCGACCAAGGGCCAGGGAGGATGAGATATAGGCGCATGACCTGGTACGAACACCCAACAAAAGAGAACAACAACATTCTGAAATAACGAAACATCCCTCTGCAAATCAACCCCAAACGGTAACAGTGGACACAAGTTTGTCGATAAAGAGAAACCCAAGGGGGTCATGACATTGGCAGCATGTCGCGAGACAGAGTACCTGGTAGTCCAATGGCTGCGGGGAATCATTTGGTTAGCCGGGGTGAAGGAGCAGATACACGTGTCCCTCCGACTACACTCCTAGACCCCCATCCCCGACAGTCTGCATGATGAACTCAAGGTCAGATCGGATGCTCCTGAGGCTGAGAGAGAGAAAGGACGGCCTCACGTTCCTTGGCCCTCGCTTCTGGGTTGGGTTTGAAGTTGGGTGATGGTTTCCCGACTTTTTGCCAGCGTGAGGATTGCCGGGCGGTGCGCTCTCTGGGGCCCTCTTTCTGCTTCATGGTCGTAGCTCTCTCCAATCCCAGCAGGTCGAGAGCCTCGGCGAGAGAGCGGATTTGTCGCAGTTTGCCCCGATGCTTACAGATAATGCGGATGGGGTGGCCCCAAGAGTATGGGATTCCTTTGTCGAGGAGATGAGAGGTAACCACTTTAAGTTCCTGCCTTTTGGTCAGCGTGGATGCTGTGAGATCTTGGAAAAGTGCCGGGGTGTGGCCCCAGAACTGGATAGGGTCAGCTGCCCGGGCTTCGCGTACAATTTGCTCCTTGAGCTGAAAATCATGTACGCAGACGAGGATGTCCAGCGGAGGGGCCATGTCCCCTCTGGGCAGGCCCATACAATGGACCCGGTCCATCTGAACGTCACAAGCACCATCGTCCCCCAAAACTTGCTGGAAGAGGGCCAAGACGTAGGATCGGAGGTCGTCTCCCTCTGCTCACCAGGGCACTGCTCGAATCCATATGTTATTCCTCCGGGAGCGAATCTCGAGGTCTTCTGCATGGGCCTGTAGTCTGATCACCTCCTGCTGCAGCTGGTGAAGGTCTTCCTCTCGGCTCAGGTCATGCTCTTCAAGGGTGGCCACCCGCTCGCCCACCTCATCTAAGTCACGCCGGACCTCCCTAAGATCAGCGGAAAGCTGGCCCTTCAGATCTAGGATGTCCTCCTTAATAGCAGAAAACAGCTCCATCATGAAGGCCATTGTAGCCGGGCCGTCCCCTCCCTCTATCACCTCCGACTGACTCGGGACCCAAGACGCGGCGCCTGCTGCATCATGACCGCCCGACTGCTTGAGGAGCATGTCTTTGAGGGACCTCTCTTTCCTCGTCTGGGCCGAGGACATAGTGCTGTGCTACTTCCGAGGGTCACCCCGTGTGAGGTCCTCTGCGATGGAGTCTAATGGCACTCGCATGGAATAGGAGTTGGTGGCCCCAGTGCGCTGTCCAGGGGGCAAGAACACTTGCACCGGGGCAGATTCCCAGCAAGGCCTTATCTAGTCCTCTGGGGGAGCCCTGTGTGCTCCAGGGCGCTTTCCACCCCCCAAGGTTCGCAGTACCCACGCGGTAGGCCGCTACCGGGAAAGTCCCAAATCAGTTTGTTTCAACTGCAGAGTGTGGGGCCCATCCGAAGCATAGGTCAATGAGCCCTGTATGCAGCGCCCTGCCCCGAGCTCCCGCGCCTGGGCAGGTGCACAGCGCGGCCTTCCTCAGTCCCCCAAGGCGGTCCTGTGTGCTCCGGGGCAGTCTCGTATCCCTCGAGGTTCGAGGTGCTCGCGCGGCAAGCCGCCAGCGGGAGAGGCCCAGGTCAGCCCACCTGAAGGGCAGGGTGTAAGGTCTGTCCAAAGCTCAGACCATCGCGCTTCCTGCGGTGCGCACTGTCCTAGAAGTGCCAGCAGCCCCCCGCGAGGGGTGCAGATCGGGGTGTCCAAGGCTGTGTACTGCGCCACAGGAAGTGAGCCCGGCCTCGAGCCGCAGGCACGCCGCTCGTGTGACCTCCGCCACCCACCGTGGCCCAGGCGGCCGCCGCAGCACTCCCAAGGCCCGTCTCCAGGCGTAGATTGTTGTGGCTCTGTTGGGTAGCGAGTCGCAGCACCCAAAGAGCTAAGCCACAGGCTCTGGCACCCCCAGCAGCCCAGCTGCACCTCCGCTGCATGGATCACGAGATCCGCAGGCATTGGGTGGATCAATGGCGGCGCCACACTCTTTCTGCCATGCGCCTTCTCTCAGGGCCCCACCGGGAGGTGGGTGAGTGCGGACGGAGGATGTGTGCTTGATGGGCTGCGAGCGGCGCCCCGGGGAGGCTCCGTCTCTGTCCCCGCTGATGTCAGCCTGTTGCCGCAGCCGTGGCGCCGCGCCTCATGCTCTCGGCCCGGGCCCAACTCCCGGCGAGTGGCAAACAGGTCCAACAAGGGCGCCTGAGGCGGCAAAAGGACTCCTCACTGGCACCGCAGCAGTCCCTCACAGATTCCGGTCCCGGATTGTGTGTGTCGAGATGGGGGACGGGGCTTAATACAATGCGTTTGAAAGGCGAAGCCGGAGGGACGAAATCCTGCGTCCTACCGTGCCGCCATCTTGGCCATGCCCCCCTGGTATAGTTTAATGGTGTGGAGTGCACTGTTATTAAGTGTGGTGGAATATAGTAGAGAATAGAGTTGTAAAGTGTACTGTGGTACAGTATATTTTGGTGTACTGGAGTGGAATAAAGTGGGATTATGTTTACTGGAGTAGTGTACACTGGAACGACATGCAGCGGAGTGGCGTACAGTGCAGTAGCATACAGTGGAGTGGTGTACACTGAAGTCGGATACAGTAGAGTTGTGTACATTGCAGTGGCATAGAGTATAGTGGCATTTTGTGCCGTGGTGTACAGTGGGATGGCATAGAGTGGAGTGTGGTAAAGTGGAGTTATGTCATGTAAATATTGTACAGTGTATTCGCGTAGACTGTAGTGACGTACAATGGAGTGCTATAGAGTGGAGTGTTGTATAGTGCCGAGGCATATATTGGAATATTGTATACTAAAATAGTGTACAGACAAGTGATGTACAGTGTATTTGCGTAGACTGCAGTAACATACAGTGGAGTGCTATTGAGTGGAGTGTTGTTTAGTGTAGGGGCATATATTGGAGATTGTATACTAAAATAGCGTACAGGCGAGTGGTGTACAGAGGAGTGTGGTACAGTGGAGTGGCATAAACTGGAATAGCGTTTACTGGCATGGGGTACAGTGGAGTGCCATACAGTGGAGTAGCGTACAGTTGAGTGGTGTACAGTAGGGGTGGCAGTAAACTCCACTCCGCCGGCAGTTTGCAGAGTTTTGCCATTTCAAGCTCTGCTTGAAGCACAGAGTTTGGCAAAAACATCACCAACTATTCAGCTAGGTACAGCAACAGAAGTCCCCCCCCCCTTATTATCTCATCTATCATCGTCAGTATAGGGGAGAGGGCCTGTTTTGGCCGTTTTATTCAAAGCGAGTAGGGCTTGTTGAAGAATTATGACCTGAAACTCTATGCCCTACTGCTACTTGCTTCCTTTGGAACGTAATATCTGCGCCAGCATGAGTGAATATCAACACCAGGAGAGGAGCTCAGATTCCTACCACCAGTGTATCAGAATGGGCTAAGTGCTTGACAATCACATCAGGGTTGAATATTCCCGCCTGGTGAGTGGTGACAGTACCCTGAAGAGCCCTGTTTTCCAATAACTTGAATGCGGGTGAATGCTAGTGTGTGACAATTCCAAGCTTGCCGCATCTATTATCTTCATAAATAATGTGCTATAGCATCTGATAAAACTACTCACAAAACAGATTCCTACAGGTGGACGAATCAGTTTTGACCTCGCAGTGGTCATATAACCACTTTCATAGGTCATGAGTACAAACTTGTAATCAACTCACTTTTAAGTTGTTGAACACCAAGGTCACACATTGAGTCAGGCTCAGGATCGCGCAATGGCAAGCAAGAGACTAGAAAGTGCAGTAACATCTGCAATTTCGGACTCCCAAGAGAAACACGTCCAAGGTCAAACCAGGCAGCAGCATAACATTTTAAGACACATGGGGAACGCAGCAGGTCCAAGATCACACCTTGCAAGCAGATGGGCGCTGTATTGCCTGTACAGCAAGCTCCAGGATAATACAGTGCTTTTCATCCACACAACAGTGACATCAGCCCCCAGCTCGGCAGCATGCCAAAACGCCCAGTAGCCAGTACGGCCCTGACAATGGCCCTGAGCTCTGCTAGCCTCTTTTGCTTAACGGAGGGCAGTTGAGATCTCCGGACTTGTAAAAAAAGAATTGTTTTTGAATCCTTGATGCCTGATCGGTCATAATTCTTGTTCACATTCTCACCATTCACATGGTAGTTGTTGAGCTGTCTCAGAGGCTAGTTTCACCTGCAGCAGGCGATTTGAGTTTGGTGTAAATAGGCTTTGGGAAAGGAAAACCAGACACTGCAGTCTTTTGTAGTAACAGTCTCGGAGGTCATGAGAGTTACATGAAATGCTGTGATTTGTGCATTGGAAGTGGACACAGCCGGCACAGAAGTTGTTCACCTGCCCCGGAATGCAAGGGTTTTCACCCACCTTGTTTCCTTGTAAAGTGATCACACATTGCCACCTCGGTCCTCCAAGGATTCCAGGAGCCTGAAAGCCTGCTGCTGTCCCCTTTTTCTTCGGAGGGACCGCACACACTAATCAGGTTGCAGCGATCAATCTGCGCCCTAAAATAAAACATTTATATCGCAAGCGTGGAAAAGCGCTTTTGTGAGTCTGCGTGACCAGCAGGTCAGAATGACTTAAATCACGGATCATTTGTGTATGAATGCATGCTTTCTCTTGGGGTACACCACAGCTATGAAGCTCTGCCATCTGCCCGCCCTCAGGGTTGTCCTTTAACACGTCATATTTTCACAGGGGGTGGACAGAACTCTGTGGAATCTCGCAGAGTTTTTATGTAACTCAGTGGAATTCCGCGAGGTAAAACCCTGTGAGTTCCACCCACCCCTAGTGTACAGTGGGCTTATGTAAAGTCGAATATCGTACAATGTAGTGTTGTATAGTACAATTGTGCAAAGTGGAGTGGCTTATATTGCAGTGCAGTGGTGCAGAGTAGAATAGTGTACACTACAGTGGTGTACAGTGTAGTAGGGTACTGTGCAATGGTGTATACTGGAGTAGCCTAAAGTGCAGTGCCATACAGTGAAGTAGCATACAATTAAGTAGTGTTTACTGTAATAACTTAGAGTTTACTGGCATTAAGTCTTTAGACGTGCATTGGAGTGACATATAGTGGAGTGGCATACAGGAGAGTGTCATACAATTCAATAGGGTTAATTATAGAAGCATAGATTCTAGCGATGTACACTGAGGTGTCGGTTAGTGGAGTGGCTCAAAATGTAGTTTTGTAAAGTGAAATAGCATACAGTACATTGTAGTAGACTACGTTTAAGTAGAATTGAGTGCTGTAGAGGTGATTAGCGTACACTGGAATAGAATACACTACACTGGGGTACCATAAAGTGCGACATACTGGAAATAGCATATAGTAAAATACCGTAAAGTGGAGTTGCGTACAGTGGAATAGCGTACAGTTGCTAGCAGAATAGTGTAGGGTCTAGCAATAAACTGACATCCACGATAGTGTAATAGAATAGAGTGGTTAACAGTATAATAGCGTGGAGTATAGAGAAGTAGATTGGAGTAGCATATAGTGGAGTTGGGTGGAGTGGATGTAATAACATACACTGGATTAGCATATAATTTAATGGTGTATACTGGAGTATCGTAAAGTAGAGTGGCATACTGTAAATAGCGTAGAGTGCAGTGGCATAAAGCCAACTCTTACACACTGGAGTGTGTAATTAAAATGAAAAGTACCGTAAAATTATGTGAAAACATTTGAATGTTATATCTGAAAAATATTAATTTTATTATCTAAATGTACATTTTCTGGCTGTATATATAAATAGTGTAAGTAATTGCAAAGTTATATGTTGTATGAAATGTATTTATATATTATGCTATGGTATACCATGCAAAGTTTACAGTATATCACAGGGCATGGGGCTTAGAACTGGTGACGTGATTGGACGATGGCTGTGTTTACCAAAGGTAGAAATCAGCCATGTATTTTGTCATGACAATTTTGCATTATTGTATGGCCAGCGTTTCTCTGACTTCTGGATTAGGGTGTTACATATAGTTAAATATTGAGTTTTATCATTGTTAACAACCTATTACCACTTTCATGAAGTAGTAATAGGTTAACGTTTTTGTTTTGAAAATTGTATATATTATCGACCCATGGATTTTTGAACTTTTATACGTTAACATATTTGCACCCTTTTGAAGAATGTCTGCACATTTTAGGATTCTTCTTCTACCGGTTTAATTGTGGGAAGAGTAAAAGTTTTTGGGGTTGGCTGAAGGGGGTGTAAAGAAAATAGAGGAGTCACAAAACGTGCTTTAATTGAATATATTCAACATACACTTGTAAATTTTACGTAATGCGAAAACTGGGAGTCATATTTTGTTTAAATTTGGCAGGATTACATATTTAAGTGCACAAATATTTATGTTGTGTAGTGCTGGTAAGTAATGTAATTATTTTATATGTTTTAATGTATTTAATGTTAGTAATATTTGTTATTGCAGTATTTTTGTAAAATGTGGGGTTATTTCAGGGTAGTACCACGGTACATAGTTATCATAAGTCATTAGCTGATTAGGTAATCATCGGATTTACAAAAGTTAAGGGCAGACGTTGTTTTTAGGTACACTATCACCGTGTTGTGTGGATGTATATAAGTATTAGGTTTGGAATTTTTGCCCTAACTAGTACCACTTTAGTAGAGTTGTATTAGGTAGAGCAAAATATTTATATGTTCCTAGATATTACTTTTACAAAAAAAAAACAAAGTAGTGCAGGAGTATTGCAGTACCCCAAATTGTTTTCTAAGGTTAACATTTTTGTTTATAAGTGTGCGGTGAACTGATTTTTTTTTTAGTAGCGTGGTAATTATTACTAATTAACGTGCTACTCTGAATACTTTTTTGTGCATATTTAAATATGTAAAAAACACTTTAGCAAATTACATTATTAAAATACAGTCACTCTAACCATAACTACAGAGTGGCTAATGCCACTCTGTAATGTATATAAATTCACAGTAATACATTTAAAATATAAAAAAATAAATATATTGCAAATATATATATATAATTACATAAGTACAAAAACATATATATGTGCTAATATAAGTATATATTTACATATAGGATAAAATGTTGGTGGGATATATTTAATTTACATTATATTAAATTTATATATTAAAATAATTTACATTTACCACTTTATTTATATTAAAAAAATCAATATTTTGACAATTGTTTGACGATATTCGTGTCAACAGTTGTTTTCTTATGATATTTTTGTAATTACCAATATAAGTATAGGAGCACAATATTGTGGTAAACAATGGTTTTGACAGAATATGTTTGTCAACGATATTGTTTACTATAAACCTATGTTAGTAATCCATGTGGTCTCATCTATGCCTCTTAGGGGCTGGGTCCTTTTTTGTTGGACCGGATACTACACTTGTACATACAGTTGTAGCTGCATGGCCAGTAGACTTACCTCCTATTGTCAGAAGTGACGAAGGGACAGTGCTTCAGCTATGATGCTGTTTTGCAGAGTGAGAAAAAAAGGTGTGGTCTGCACTTATATGTAGGTTCACCTGGAATATTGCCTTCAGCTGTGGTAGTTATGATGTCTATGTTATCTTTACCCTATTATGTTTCTCTTGGTGGATGCTTTAGGGGTAGTTATTAATTTTATTTGTGCAGCAGTGTAATTACCCACGTACAAGTTTTATTTGTGTCAGTGGACCTGTTTTGTGAGTGTTTACTCAGTTTGATGTGTTTTTTATCATTTTGTTTCATGTATCATCTGAAGGTATTTTATTGTGGCAATTCCGCGTCTTAGGCAGCTTCTGCTGCAACTTGAAATTGCATTTTATTCTTCGACACATAGTTAATACTGCCTGTAGAAAAATCACATCTAGTAAATTAGTAATTGTATCTAGCGGATTTATCAATATAAAACATTTTCTAAATTCACTCTGCACAACTTGTAATGGGGCCATAGGAAGGCAAAGACAATATTTTTTTCAACCTGAATTCACAAGGCAAGCATAATGCCGGAACTGTATTCCCCTTTAGCAACTCAAGAGTCTTTACTTCACACAAGCACCTTTCATTCACATAACTTCCACGCTTAGATAACCTTAGAAGTCAAACCTGCTATCATACCTCATTTTCAGCCAATTTTTAAAGACGTGCTTCTTTCTGTCTATTACATAACTCCTTTAACAGTGGCTGAGTTCATAGAGCATAGAAAACCACTGTAAAGAACACTTTATTTCTATCAATCATAGGAACAAGTTATGGAAAATCTCCTGGAGAGGTTGGTCTTTACCCAATTCCAAACATTCATGGAGGGGCAAGGCTTGTTGGACTCTTTTCAAACTGGTTCTTACCCTTACCATTTAGGACCAATACCATTCAGCAGGAAGAAAAAAATATTGGGGCTAGACCACAAAACCAATGTTGCAGCCAATTAATTTGTCTAATGCACTAGATGGTCTACGACCAACACCATTCAGCATAAAGAAAAAAGGAAAAACAAAGTTGCGATTATCTTCAGCTCTGAGTATGTCTGCACGACTTTCTCAGCTCTGAAGTCCCACCTCTATGAGGATTCTATTTTCTCTCTCAAACTCTCTGCCAATTTCTCCTTCTCTGGTGCCTTAATTTATTTTAATTTATTTCCCTTCCCAGCAGTTTAAGAGCTTTTCTAATGCTCTTTTGGATGAAACTGCACTAGGTTGTGCTCAATTTCCCAACTTCTTGGTTTTAGCTGATTTTAATATTCATATAGATTCTGAACTTAGTCTTGGTTATTCTTAGTTCATTGACGCTCCTGCCTTGCTGAATCTGTTACAGAAAGTTTGTGGTCCCACCCATGAGGCCGGTCATACGCTTGATCTAGTTTTTACTAACATGCCTAATCTTCATTTTGGCACTCCTAGGCCTTTAGCTTAGTCCAATCACTACCTCATTCCTTGGGAGTTCACGCCTCTCAGGAAAACCTCTCCCCCTCTTCCTAGTTTGCTTAACTCATGCCCTTTGCATAAGGTTAGTGGTGCCAATTTGGCAACCAATTTATCCACCCTGGCTCTGCAACTATGTGGAGTTTCGGATTGTGACACTCTTTCGGTCAATAATTGGCTACCACTGGCATTAGATTCAATAGCCCTGGTTAGAATAAAACGCCAGTCAGGTCCCGTTCTTTGGGCCCGTGATTTACTCCAGTGCTCACCTGTATTAAATCCAGTTGCAAGAAATTGGAACGGTGGTGGAGGAAAGGTTACAGGGCCAATGAGAAAGCGGTTTATTAGCAGGCTCCTTGAGATTATCATTCTGCTATTCATAAGGCTCAATCAAAGTATTTTTCCAAACAAATTGTCACTGCTTTGAATACTTCTAAAGAGATTTTTAAGATTGTTTAATCATTTCTCTCCCAAAGTTTCTGCTCAAGTAATCCTCACTTCAGAAGAGTTAAGTGAGAATATTTCACTCTGCTCAAGATAAAGTTAATAAGATATATGCTGAGTTGGGTGATTGCAGTTCATTGCCCAGCTCCTTCTTAGGCTCCTCTCTTACTGTTTTTGAGTCTATCTCTTTAGATGTCTCATGGCAAGCCATATTGAATGGCCGGTCTGGCTCCCCCTCGGACCCTTGTCCCCGCCCATTTTATCTAAGGTAAGGCATATTGATAATCCTTTTGTTAATGCTCTGCTGAGCGACTCTGTCTGTCAGGCGGTTGTCCCAAAGTCCTGGAAACATGCTTATGTGCTGCCTCTCCTGAATGCGCTATCAGCTGATCCCCAGGTCTTTTCTAACTACAGGTCTATCTGTTTGCTCCCTGCTTTTTCTAAAATTTTAGATAAAGCATTGAATAGTCACCTCAACCAGTTCTTACAAGCTAATAATCTAAATGACTCTCAAGCTGGTTTTCAACCTTGTTACAGCACTGAATCAGCGCTGCTGGAAGTTTCAGAATTTGTCAGATTGAGCTAAGATGAAGGGCTTGCAGCGATAGTGGTCCTATTGGATCTGTCTGGCGCCTTTGATACGGTTTCACACCAGATACTGTTGCAATGGTTATCTGAATGTGGCGTTGGCTGTCTGGCCCTACAATGTATTTGGTCCTTTCTATCTAATCAATCTCAATCTGTCTTTATGCCTCCTTTCCTGTCTTCATTAAAGCCTCTTCCTTATTGTGTTCCATAGCGGTCGGCCTGCAGTACAACTCTTTTTAACGTCTATATGGCACCACTCGCCGAAATTATTTGGCCTCTGGAGTTTAAGGTGGTGAACGATAAGCAGCTCTGCTGTCTCTCTCTATGGAAAATAGCAAATTTCTACAATCCTTCTAATCTTGTCTGGTACAAGTGGTTAGTTGGATGAAACAGAACTGGTTAAAATTAACTTCGTTGACAGCTCAGGTCACACTTTTTGGCTGCTGCCCTTCCTTTGGGTGTAGAGCCTGGAAGCCTGCGGATCTTGGCTCCCCCCAACTCCGGTAGAGCAGGTCAGAAATCTGGGCTTCTGATTTAACAATAATCTCTTGTTTGCCCCTCAGGTTTGAGCCTAGTCCCTGAATGCACCAAGAAATCTGTGATACATGCCCTGATTACTTCCCGCCTTGACTATGCAAACATTCTTTAACTTGGCCTTCTGGACTACCTCCTTCAGCGCTTACAGCTGGTTCAGAATGCTGCTGCTTGGTTGCTCTTGATATCCCCAGACATGACTCTATTGGTACCCACTTAAGAGTTCTACATTGGCTTCCTGTTTGCAACCGCATTTTCATCAAAAAGTCTGATGTCCCTCTGGAACAGAATTCAGCAGTATGTTCCTGCTAGATTGTTACAATCTCACAAGTTAATGCCTGTGCTTCCTTCAGTGAAGCGTACTCGTTTGGGAGGCCATTCGCTCTCCTACATAGCCCGCAAACTTCGGCATGCTCTGTCTCTCTTTATTCAGGCCTTGCCTGAAGAATCCTCATTTAAGAAAAGTCTTAAAACCTGGTAATTTCAGTCATGCTCAGTTTCGATAGATAGCCACTTCACCTTTTGTCTGCTACTGAGTGCCAGGATGTTCACGGATAGGTGCATGATTTATAAATGGCATACTCATTCATTCAATAAGGTAACCCAATGTTATCCAGTTGAAGAAATAGGCATTACAGTGGTTAAAAGCGAATTTAGTAGTTGTTCCACTGCCAGGGCATGTAAAACTTAAACCTACATGTCTTACTTCTTAAATACGATGCACTCCACCCTATGGGCCTTTAGGGCCTTATATTAGTGACTTATATGTACTAAAAAGGAAGGTTTAGGCCTGGCAAAATATTTAAAACAGTCGTGTAAAACTGCACTACAGACTGCAGTGGCAGGCCTGAGCCATGGTTTAAAAGACTACTTCAGTGGGAGGCACAAAGAGTGCTGCTGGCCCAAAAGTGCAAAAAGAACAATTGATGGACAGAATGCAGAACAATATAATACATTCACCCCAGTACAGGGATCTGGGCCTGGTATCATTTAAATTTAATGGCCCTGCGTACAGGGAGATTCACTTTATTTGACACTTATAAGTAAGTTAAATGTGCCAATCAGGTGTATGCCAATTTTACCATGTTTTAGGGAGAAAGCACAAGCACTTTAGCACTGGTTAACTGTGGTAAAGTGCACAGAGTCCTAAAAATGAAAATGGGTTCAACAAAGGAAGGGGATGAAAGTAAAATGTATGGGGTGACCCTCCAGTGAGCCCACACAAGTTCCCTATTAATCAAAGGTATTTTTCAAATTATTAAACATGATTTAAATTTGAACCTTTTTCAATCTGAAATATTTTGCATAGGACAAAAGCACTGATCTACTATACTTGTACCATTCCAGTACTCTGTCTGAGTACCTCCCCAGTGGTGAAACCCCGAAACAAGTCCTAGGATGCTTGTTTCCAGTTCAGGGAGGACCTGGCTTGGCAGTTCGAGCTGGACTGTTCCCATGAGGCACAGGGTCAAGACTGATTTGCATATGGCTGGGTTCAAACTGGAATGGCATGGTGAGCAAAAAAAATGGATTTAGGCCCAGATCTCTGTCCTGAGATGAATGTATGACATTGTTCTGCATTCTGTCCATCAACTGTTTTTGTATTTGTCACCCCGAGTGGGACGGGTATGCCCAGACGTAGGTCTCGTGCTCTCCATGCCACTGGAATCAAGCTATCCTGGCTGAAGAGGGGTGAAATCCCGAAACCGGTCCTAGGATGCTTGTTTCCAGTCCAGGGAGGACCTGGCTTGGCAGTTCGGGCTGGACTGTTCCCATGAGGCACAGGGTCAAGACTGATTTGCATATGGCTAGGTTCAAACTGGAATGGCATGGTGAGCAAAAAACATGAATGGATTTAGGCCCAGATCTCTGTACTGGGATGAATGTATGACATTGCTCAGCATTCTGTCCATCAACTGTTGTTTTTGCATTCAATAACTCTAAGGGCATACGCACCCAGTTCAAAGCATATGTTGCAGAGCCTGTCCCACAGAATTGCAATCTTTGGGTGCACAAGTAGAATTGTCATGGAAAGCTACATCAGTGGCCAAAGTTAGCAAATCGTGTACCGGCTGTTTCCTGTCTCAAGTGCCAATGTTGAGAGGGTCTTTTCACAGATAAAAGTTTACATTGGAAGGAAAGAGTGAGCGCGCATGACCAAAGACTCACTGAACAAGTATTGTATGGTGTACTGCAATAAGTTTGATTTGTAAGAATGTATTTGGACCTCATAAACACTGTACTTACACTGTCTATATACCATGCACAATCAGTGCAGAACGTTAGCAATAATAAGAGCAAAACATTCCATAAATGTAATGGCGCAAAAATATGTAACCACTGATCACCACAGTTTTTTTAATGTATTGAAATCACTGGAAAACACTGAAAAAACCCACTAGCATTTACCAAAAATAGATACTGAAACCAGTAAACCCTACGAATAGGTATATGAGGCAATATACAGTTTGCACCGTGCCTTCGTGTGATTTCACTTGGCGTAAGGATTTGGTGCACCACCAGGTCAGGCTACTTTCGTTGATCTGTGTACCAAAACCTAGGGATGTTTGTTCTGTTCCATCTCAGACTGACCCCTTTGCATGCATTAACAGGGGGATTGGGCCATCACTACCTAAAGCAGTTTTGGCATGTGTGAGTGTTCACTTTTGATGCTAAATAAAAACAGCACCAGAAAGCTGATCAGCGCCGCTTTTGCACTGCTTTGCGCCCTAAAGCACTACATTGAGTCACACAAGCACCAGCACATACCTTGAGCTGATCTAGGATATAATGTGCTGTTGTTTCTTTTCTGACACATTGCCACCAAAATACCAGGTATTAAGTGATATAATAGGAACAACTTATTGCTCTGGTTTCTTCAAAGGAACAAGAAGTCCTCTCTATTAAGCAACAGTAGTTAGAGTGATATCAGTCAAATTCTTGGTATAATGGTTCCTGATACAAGACCTGCTCGCTAGATAAAGGACCACCTGTCCCCACACAAACCTGCGCACCTAAAACTTAATGTTTAGACATTTGTAGATTACATCCCTGAACATGTTCTCGGCTTATCACAGAATGTCAACAGGGCAAATAAAGTGATAACTACAGTTTTTTGACTACCATTTAGTCAATGATTATTATTTGCTTGTGGTCTTTTTCCTTCAGCACACCCAGAGAAAATTACACAATGTCTCTATGGGGCCGAGCTGTTAGCCATTAGTACGGAGGGAAGATGGGACAGGTGTAAAAATAAAGGTCTGAAAAAATTGTTGGACCTCCCTAAATGTGCAATGTCCCAGGCAATAAGATTAGAAGCAAAATTGCAAGCCTGGAACTTCCTAGCCTATAAATCAACTCTGTTATTGGGATAAATTATTGCCCACCAAATAGACCATAGCGCATTCGAGGAGCAGGATGAGGAGATCCTTGAGGATGAGGGGGTGGTCCTGAAGGAATTAGAGAAGGAAGGAGATGGCCTGGCCACATGCCCTGAGCTGCAGCCTCTGGGGGAGGTGGACCCCACTACCCACAGGAGCAAGGTCCCCTGCTGGGAGCAGTTTGTCATCCAAAAATTGTGCCCCCTGAGGAACCAGAGGATGGGGTCTGAAAGGGAGCTCAAGCTACAGCTGGCCATATTGAAATTTTAGGCTGTCAAGGAGGAGACAGCTGCTAAGTGGAAGAGAAAGGTGGTCCTGGAGGAGAAACAGGCTGAGGCAGAAATGGCCTTAGCCCAAAAAAAAGGGGTGGGGGCAAAAAGGGGGCTTAGCCAAGGAGAAGGCAGATGCGGAGAGCACCTTGAAGGAGAAAAATCTTTTGCTGGCTCAGGAAGTTAGTCGGAAGGAGCTTCCCTCAAAACCAAAGACCACACAGGGTCCAGCAACAATGGTGACAGCGACCTCCTAGCGTACCACGATGAAAGGAGAGTCCATGTACCAACATACCTGGTTCCTAGCTTTATAGAGGGGAGCACATAGAAAAGTGGTTTGAGATCCATGAGGTAGCCTTAGAAATTCATAGGGTCGTGGAGGGAGATTGGGGAGCCAGTTTTTGGAGGCACATACCCACAGAGGGGAGGGATTCTTTGCTGCCCTAAGGAAGGGTGACAGAATGAAGTACCCCCTGATAAAAGCAGCCCATATAAGTAAATATGGACTCATCCCTGAATCATACGGGCTGAAGTGCAGGGGCATCCAAAATGGCCCCACCAGCCCAGAATTTATTTTTACTTATAAGGAGCTGTACAATCTGTTTTCCAGAGTCATTGTTTTCAGAGCTATGCCAACGCCTGGTAGATAGCAAGCCCACTAGTCCCTGGGAACTTGTCAAGACGGTGGAACGCTGGCTTAGCACCAGGGTCCTTCATACAAACAAATACCTGAGAGTGACTCAAAGCGGGTTGGTTCTGTTCCCTGAGCAAATTGAGGGGGAGGTCCCAGGTGACACTGACAGGTCCCAGAATAAGGAGACGCAAAGGGTTCCCCTGACCCGTCTGAGAAACAGAGAGGAGATTCTGGTGAGTGGTCCTAGTTCAGACACAAGCAGGGGAACTCCTTCTGTCACAGGAAATCACCCACTGATGGGAACTCTACAGGGGTAGCCAATGTGTTAATAGGAGCAAGTAGTCTTCAGTAGATGAGTGTGAATATTCTCTAGTCTCTCTTAGTTGGGAGATAAGCTTAGAGAGTAGACTTGAGATGCCTGAGGCTGGGAATTGATACTTCCACCAGACCACAGACAATGCAGTCCCTGTCACTGCTCTGAGAGATACTGATGCCAGCCAGACCATGGTAGTGGAAAGGCTGGTTTCTCCAAATCAGTACCTGCCAGGACAGGTGTGTAGGGCGAGCCAAGCCCTTGGGCTGGACTTTATCCACCCTATGGCTCTGGAACCCATGTTATGGGGTGGGAAGGTGACTCAGAGGGAGGTCATAGTTAGTCTCCATATGCCCACTGACTGTATTCTGTCAAATTAGTTATCACCGGTATTAGAAGAGCTGGGTGGGGCAGCTGCCCAGGGCACCCTGAAAGCTCAGGTTTCTGGGGGTACTACTGCCCCAGGGAAAGTACGGAGGCCCAGATAGAGAGGAAGAGTCAAGAGGTCGAAGAGACAGTCTACAGTGGGAAGTCCAGTGGATTAGGGGTTACGAGCTCAGAGAGCAGATCACCCCAAGCCTGACTCTTGTGAGGCCATTAATTACTTGGAGGTACTGTCTATGCTGTCGCCAGGATAGAGGACAGGAGACTTGCACCAGGCAGACCCCTGCATGACACAGAGTGTGTCACCCATGAGAGGGGGTGGTGATTCCCCCTTGGAAGTCCTGGCTTGCCAGACACCAGGGGAAGGGAACTCCTTGCTGGCACCAAGCTGGAAATGAGGCCTGCTCAAGGCCCACACTTGGAGCCTTCACCTGGTAGTAGGTGGTCTGGGGCCTAGTTATTTTTTTCAAGCTCTGTTTATTCAATTTCCCAATGTAGAAAGCGTTTGCTTAATCCATACAAATATTTCACCATCCGACACTATTTGTGCCCCCATCTATTTGCATCACATTGGTGCAAGTTATGTTTACCCTTGGGCTGTCAGCTGTCATAAGGTCTCTCATCTGGTAGGGACGGGTATTCGTTGGCCGCTTCCACAGTCTCAACACTATCAGGAGATCTGTTAAAGAAGCGAATCAATTTGTCAGTCTTTGTTGACCCTGTCCCTGTCTGCCTGGTCGGGGTCATGAATACTAGCCTCCTACCTAGTTTATTAGCACATTTTTTGGTGGACGCCATACAGCAATTTGGGAATTCTGAGTAGTATTGATAAACTCAGCCATAGGTACTCCTCCCTCCACCCCTAACATTGTGAACATTAGAGCACTAATCAAAGGTGTAGCCGTTTCCGGGAATATTACAGGTTGTGCAGACAACATAGGGCCAAAAACAGCTACAGCGGGCCCAATGGGAACAGGGATGGTCCCAGTAACTGTAGACAAATCAGGCACAGTAGCCACTTAAGAAACTTGGGAGGATCCTCCAGTCTGCATCACGTAAGAGTCAGCAGGGGCAGTAACAACGGTACCAAAACTACTGTTGGCATTACCATTTGAAGATGGGTCAGCATTGTAAGGTCGGGGACGAGATGACAATACATTGTCTAAAAAGTCATCGCTAGAGTCACTTTTAGTACTGGCTTTGTTTGGGTTCTCCATATTTTTCTCTCCTTCTGCTTTCTGTTTCCTAGATTTTATATTCGTCAATACAGGATACATCGTAGCTCCCTCAATTACTTCCCTTTCTCCACCTTTGCTGTTCTGCTTCCCATGTAGCATATGTATAACTACAAACTGTTCTCTTAGCTCTATTCTGATACTTCTCTTTGTCTTTGGCATGAGCAGTGCACACCCAAGCATGCAAAGCCTTACACTAGGCAAGTCTAGGTAGAGGCTTCATATCATGCAATACACATCTCAAATGTTTAATTACTCTTACTTTAAATGTCCCATATTGGGGGAATTGTAATGGCCCTTCTTTTTCAGAGATCATATGCCACTGGCTAAGCCAAATGCACATTGAAGCCCCACATTTAAGGCCATATAATGACCTGGTATGCCTTCCGGTGGAGCGTTCTCATCCTCCCAGACAGGGATATGCTCACATCGCCTCTCATCATACCTCTAATAGCTCTGAAACATTTCAATCAATCAATTAATTCTTTATTCGGATACAAAAATATCCATACAAGTACAAGATAAAACCAGCACAATACATACATAATTAATGATTTCATTGATTGATCATTGATACAATGAAACATTTCATTTGTATTTTTATTTTAACAATCGGGTAACAACATTTTTATTTTAAACAACCAGTGATTCTTCCCAAATCAAAATTGAATTTCTTTCCAGCTCCAGTTTCCAGCACCAGTTCTCAATCTCAGAGCAACAAATTCTGCTCTGACCTATCACAGCGCAACACCTAATAATGTAGCAACCAAATCAGTGCGACACCTACATCAACCAGCCAATACCAGTGTGGCACACTATAATGCAACTCTCACTCCTCCAAGCGGTCCATCCTCCTTTACAATGTTTCTGTGCATGCAGCCCTTTCAAAGCATTAAAGCAAGACCTTTTATGCATACCCTTGTCTGTTCCGCTAAAGAAATTCAAAAGTAATCACTTATACAAGGGGAACAGGGGTCAATAAGATTTTCCAAAGTTAACATGCACACCGATATTGTCCAGAGAGAAATCACCTTGACTTGTGCAGTTTCTCCTTTGAGCAAATGGATTTTAGTACTCTCAAAATTAAGTTAGAATTCCCTAGCTATTGTGCGGTCGATGGACCTCATGAACCGGCACCACAAACATTTGACAGACAAATTAAAGACAATATACTCGTATCTATTTCAGGATCTTGGACTACAGGTAGCCTGATGACTTTAATAGCTCAACATTACACAGATACGCATCTACACATTAAGCCCAAAAGCATCATCACACCACAACTTCGACACAACATTGCAAGCTTGACATATACAATTGTGACATGCAACCCTATTTATACTCACTCCTCAGCTACCTCAAACTTCTTCAGAACTGTTGAAACACTGCCGATCCTACGAACTGGGCCACACGTTTCAAGGGCATGGACTGGACTTGGACACCTCCATATTTCCTGTAGAATATTCTAGCTCACCAACACTTCTGTGACAACCCATCCTCTGATTGCTCCCAAATGAAGGAGCAGGAATTTTTCAATCACAATATCGTGGTAAATTCATCAAACCATATCCCCCACTGGTCGTATGCATCTTTGATTGTCAACATGAATGGTTGAGAAAGAGATAACATCTGAAATACATTTCAAATACAGTGAAACCAATCTGGCTCTACAATAACGACAGGAAGTTGTCCAACCAAAAAGGTTTATTTTCCAAGTATAAGACAAATCATCAATCAACAAAATTGGTATTAGCTAAGGGAATATAGTAATAAAACCAGAAGGTTAAAATGCTCATGTATTCTAAATGCAAGTATTATAAAATGCAAAATAGCAACAAACACTATGTAAAAAAATGCAAAATATCCAAATTAGGTGTTCCAGAAAGAAATCCACTCTATCTAATTTAATCAATGAAAGTAGGTATGGGATTTTCTAAAGGGAAGTGAAAAAGGTGCCAGCATAATGTGAACCTCAGTAGAAGTTCAGAAGAAATTCAGAAGAAATAAAATAATGCCAAGCTTAAAACTTTCCACTCAAGAAAAACCCAGCAGAACGCTCTGCTCTCCTCAAAGTCAGGATTAGGTCTGAGCTAACTAACTACAGTACACTAATTAAAAGCACAATTGAAAGTTCCGGAACATCGATATCTTGCCCCCACCATCAGGAGCCAGTCACATGAGGGTATTTGCAGAGAGTTCATAAATCCTCTACATTCCTATTTCCACACAATTAGGTACACATTTGCTTGTCCTTGAAATTGGCATCATCCTAGTATGCTGGGTTTAGGAGACTCCTTTCAACGTCATCTCTCCACATCCGCTGCTGCCTTCCACTTTGCAGGCCTCATTATCAGTCTAACACATAACAAAAAACCTTTCTCTTACTAACGAGGAACACGATAAAGCACCTGCAAAGAAAACAGTATAGTGACAAACATTAAATAAACTATGCTCAGCTAAGGCCTAACGTCAAGCTAAGTTAAAACAAGATACAAAATGAAGGCACATTGCAGTATTACTAATCATCAGCAAGTTCCTCTGCTGCACCACATTTTTACGTGAAATAATGGTAAATATTCCCCTAAATATATAGCTTGACTCCTAGAGGCCCATTAGGATGGCGGGCGGAAAAGCACCCCGACCGCCATGGAAGCGGAAAACAACCGCCCGTCGGCACCGTGGGAAAACCGGCGGCCAAATTAGGATTAACCGCCGAAAAAATCCGACGGCAGTGGTACAAGGCCAAGACAAACCGCCCGTAGCGGGCGGAGATGGCTAAAATCCGTCCGCGGCGGTCGGAATCACGGCGGAAAAACAACAACCCGCCGCAAGTATAGCGGAGACACCGCAGCGGAAATTAGTATATCCCCGACGGTCCCGCGGTACCTACCGCCGTCTCCGACCGCCAGAGCTGAAGCACAGCCACCGCGGCGTACGAACCGTCAAAAATATGGTGGACGAAGCCAAAACCCCACAAGAAGGCCAAAAAGTAGGCTTATTCACAGTTACTGCTGTCGCTTTTGATGTGAATCCCTGGAACTGCCCATGAGACTGCAGCTGGCTCCGAAGTGGGCAGCGATCATAATTTGACTTGAATACATATCGGGATTGTAGTTATTGACCCTGATACGGGGAGATCCCCTGCACATGCCTATGAATATCTGCTTGCCTGTCATGTCAAATGCCAAAGAATGTTCTTGTTTAAACTAATAAAAACAGATTTAAAAAAAAAAAAAAAAAAAAAGAAGGCCAAAAAGTGCACACAGAAAAATAGCCATGCCTCCCAAATACACATAAATTTCATATTTAATTTTCAATTAGTTGATTAATATTAACTACTAATTATTAATTAATTAAATATGAATTACATCCCACCCTTTACCCCATAAACCCCACAACCCCCACCTAAAGAAAATCACACAATTACCATAATTATCAATTAATTAGTTCATATAAATTAACAACTAATTATTAATTAATTAAACATGAATTACTTCCCACCCGTTACCCCTATAAACCCCACAACCAGCACCTAATATTAATGACACAATTTCAATAATTAATGTTCAATAAAATAATTAATATAAATTAACAACTAATTATTAATTAATCAAAAATAAATTACTTCCCACCCTTTACCCCGATAAACCCCACAACCCACACCTAAAATAAATCACACAATTACCATAATTTATTATCAATTAATTAATTAATTTTAATTAACAGCCAATTAATAATTAATTACAAATAAATTACTTCCCACAATTAATGCTATAAAATCTAAAGTATATAAATAAAAAATAATCATTAATTTATTATAATTAAATTACTTTCCACCCTATTCCCCTTCAAACCTACAACCCGCTTCGGAACAAAAAAAGGCAAAATATAATTAAAATAAAATTCATAACTACAAAAAATCGAACACATGTATTAAAAAACATAAACAATGCTCATACAAGAAAACATACATTGCATACATTTAAAATATAAACTAAAATACATAACACTAATTAAAAAAGTCAATATTTTAAACATCTATATTTTTGCAAACAATATTAATGACTTTTAAATTTTTAAGAACGATATTTCTTACCTGAAATTCAATGTTCTTGACCACGATATTTTTGCTGTTGATATTTATGAATCACAATATTTTCAATTCGATATTTGTGTAAGTCGACATTTCCAACTCGATATTCTGTCTCAGCTACATCCACGTGAGAAGACAGGAGAGTGTAGAGGCATGTCAGACGTCTACAGTGATAACAAACATATCGCCTGCAGAAGTCACACGAGAGAATTGTTTCTTTCAGGCTAGGATACACATCCCAGAAACATGTACTCTGCACTTCGAGGTTTTGCAGCTTCTGCATATGGATGAAAACGTCTGTAAGCTCAAAATCTCTCTGTCATGTTGCTGCCCTGCTGGAGGTAGAATTATGCCATACGAGGGAAGTAAGACGAAGCTTCTGTGCATGTGCATGTGCTGGTGCTGACAGACAGTTGAGGTAACCAGTGCATATCTGTCTCAGAGCATTGTCTGGAGCAACGGAGATACCAGGCTTAATCGCCCACTGAAATAAATAAGAAAAATGAGTCAAAGGTATCGGAAAATTAGGCAGGAGATAAAAGGCAGTCTCCTGACCAGTCAGAAAAAAATTACAGTCTTGTAAATTATCTGCTCTTTCACAGTCTGATAGGGAATCAGGGCCTCCCCCCATATCTGTAGATTACAATTTTAAGGTTATTAACTATATATACACAGGTAAAATCCTGATCCAGATGGCATATGTGTAGAATTTTAAAAATTATTTCTTAACATGTTCTTTCCTTACTGAAAAGATTAACTCAACTTCAGGATAATGCTGGTTCTTTCACTGAAGTTTTGTTCGTATACCTAAGCCATATATTGATTAATCACTGTTCGCTAATTATAGACCTTCATCACTAATAATCCAAGACTGTAACATGGATTCAAAAATTGTAAGCAAATAGGTTATTCAGAGAAGTTTATGCTATCATTCATCCCAATAAGTCTGGCTTTATGAAAGATAGATTTTGATCACGTCGTATTAGATTGGTATATCATGTTTTATCTTTCACTGTCTTTCACTATCCCCGTAGTATTAGATGCTGAGAAGGCTTTTGGCAAAGTTATTTGACATTTTTTATTCAATGCTTTACACCTTTATCAATTTGGCTCCAATTGTTTTAATATTATTAAAGAAGTACATATAAATCCCATTGCACATCTGTAAGTGAATAGAAGTATGTCTGATTCTTTTCTTCTTTTTTGAGGAATTAAACAAGGGTGTTAGCTCTCCCCATTTCTTTTTTTATAGGCCAGTGCATATTTGCTTTATCTGTTATGGTATTATTGAAGATATACGTTAGAAAACATTTGCTTTTGCCGGAGATGCTTTAATAATTTGGAGAACACTTGGTATGGTAGAAACAAGTTCAATACATAATAAACTTTATTCATCTTTTTCTGGGTATACCCTTAAAGCCCGTAACATCAGTAAAATTGAATTCTTTCCACTTAAGTTCAACTGTACACCTAACATGATAAACGGTACAGCTATAACTTGGTGCCTCACTACAATTAAATATGTTGTAATTTCATTCTCGAAATGTACCTAAGGTTATTTCTGGTTTTAAGAAATGTACTTTTTAATTTTTTTAATTTTTTTATTTAGAGACCTTTATTAAAAGAAATAGAGAAAACATGGTACAGAAATATAAAAAGGAACATGAAGTAAAAATCATTAGAATAACAAGGAATAAACATTGAGAATCAAATGGTAAAAAACATAATACATCATACAACTTTGAGAGTAAAAACCAATATAAGAGGAAGGTAAAATCATATAGTACCATAATAAAATAAGCATTTTTGCTTTTAAGTTTCAAAAATACAAAAAGAAGGAAAGAGAGAAAAAGGAGGAAAGAAAAGGAGAAGGAAGGAGGAGAGGAGAGAGAAAAGGGAGAGAAAAAGGAAAAGAGGAAGGGGGATGAAAGAGAGAGGTATCAGCATTCTTATCAGAGAAACTGGTAAAACGTTCCAATTACTAATATCATAAAAAATGTAATTAGCATAAAAAACAGTTATAGAGAATGAACAATATAAGAGATACAGAAAGGAGTGAGCGCAGCACTCACGGCGGCTGAAAAACAAAGTTATTGTCCTTGGCATGCAATGCAGAGAAAGAGATATAATTAGTGAGAGGAGACCAAAGGCCTCCTTATAGATAAGCTGCTGAGAGGTGGTTACCAAAGCTCTATCCAGCCTGTGATAGTGACATAAAAGATTCCACCAGGCAGAAAAAGAGACTTTGGAGGCATCCTTCCAATTCGAAGTTATAACCTGAAAGGCAATGGCAATAGATACATCTATAAATGAGCCAATTTTACGAGCATTCAACCAGCATATAGAATTACTACCCAAAAATATGGAATGAATATCAAAGGGGAAATTAGTGGAGCAAATAGAGGCGAGTGACCTGCAGACTTTTGTCCAAAAAATGGAAATGTTGGGGCAGAGAAAAAAGGAATGAAGATATGTGCCAGGAGTATTTCTACAAGAGCAACAATTAGGGGATAGGCCAGGGCTGAATTTGGAAAGAGCTAAAGGGGTGAAATATAGTCTCTGATAAAAAATAATAAAGTGTTTGAGTGGTACTAGCGTTACATGAAGTGTGATGAATGCGAGCCCAAATGGGTTCCATGTATGTATGGAAAAATTATGTTGCAAGTCCGTTTCCCATAAAAGTTCGATCTTGCTTTTGGGACGAGTAGATATAGGAAAAAAAAGGTATTTATCAATATGAGAGGCCCGAACAGAAGGGGAAGTAGGTAACGATTGAATAGAAGGGCCAAGTGAAGAGGAAAAGGTATCAGAGAGAAGAGAAAGCTGCTGAGAGACGATCAGTCTCAAAGAATCAAAAGATGTGACATGTAACTCATATTTAGATTGGAGTTCATGGAAAGATAAAAGCTGTTCATTATGCATTAAATGTTTAACCAGTATAATCCCTCTGATAATCCAGTCTTTCCAGAAGATAGTACGATTAGAGATTTTAATGATTTTGTTATGCCAGATAGAGGAATCCAGAAATAGCTGAAGTGGAGAACGTGATTTAATAAGAATCGCATACAAAGTAGATATAAAACATGGGATGGTAGGAGATTTAAACGAGTGTGGAGGGTGAAAAAGGTTAGCTAACGAGGAGAAGGGGAATGGATGAATAACAGATTCCTCCAATTTAAACCATACTGATAAGGGTGGGTCATCTGAAGAGGAAAGATAGGGCAAAACTTGTCGAATTAGGAATGAGGAATGATATTGGCGAAAATTGGGAATATTAACCCCACCTCTGTCTTTGGGAGCAGACAAAGCAGAAAGAGAGATACGAGCTTTCCGATTATTCCAGAGGAATCTACTAAGGATACTATTAAGATTCTTAAAAAACTTTGAAGGGAGTCGTTCCGGGAAAATGGAAAGGTAAATATTAACCACAGGAAGCATCATCATTTTGGAGGTATCTAACCTACCCCACCAGGACAAAAATAAAGGGGACCATTTATCGGCCATATCAGAAATTTTTATATAACATCATCCAAGTTAAGTTGAACAATCTTAGCAACAGAAGAGGAATATTTAATCCCTAAACAAGTAATGCAGTTAGTATTCCATTTAAAGTCCATCCTTTCAAACATACTTCTAATACAATGTTTATTTAGCGGAATAATTTCAGACTTGGAAAAATTTTACTTGTATCCAGAAACAGCGGCATACGAAGACAAAAGATCAATAAAGGCGGGTAAAGATGTAGAAGGATCAGACACATATCACAAAATATCATTGGCATAAGCAGTGAACTTAACTTTGAGAGATTTATGTGTAAAACCTCGAAAAGCAGGAGAGTTCCTAAGGGAATGAAGAAAAGGCTCAAGAGACAAAATGAAAAGCAAAGGGGACAGGGGACAGCCTTGACGAGTACCTCATGGAGAGTAAAATAATTAGATTGAAAACCATTTACAAAGACCGAAGTGGTAGGGGAGGAATACAGCAAACTAATAAGGGATAAAATAACAGGGCCAAATCCATGCCACTTAAGAGCACGAATCATAAAAATCCAATGAACACAGTCAAAAGCATTCTAGGGTGATAGCTGCAAACGGAGTAGAACTTTTAGAAGCAAGATGTATAATGTTCAAAAAGGTTCTAGAATTATCGGCAATCGTTCTGCCCTTAACAAAACCTGTTTGTTCATAGCCTATTAAGTTGGGAATAACGTTATTAATACGAAGAGCAAGGACCTTAGTGACAAACTTACAGTCTAAATTAATTACAGAAATAGGACGATAATTAGCACAAAAAGAAGGGTCTTTGCCTTTCTTAGCAATTAGACACATCATAGCTTTAAGAAAAGAACCACGAGCCTTATTACAAGACAAAAAATGTTGAAAGAAATAAAGATAAAAGTTGAGGAAGTAAAAATTGGGAGAAACAAGAATAAAATTCGGCAGTGAAACCATCCGGGCCAGGGGATTTATCCTTTGGTAATTGGGCTAGGGCGGACTTAAGTTCAGAGAGAGAAAGATCCCCTTCTAAGACGGAGCAATCAGGAAGCGAGGAGTAACGTGGAGGGAGTGCATCAAAAAAGGAATCTAATGCTTCTTCGGAAGGAGAGGATTCCGGAGTATATAATGTCTTGTAAAAAGCTGTGAATCAATTTAATATTTAATCGTCTTTGAAATGTTCAACACCACCATTATTAGTAATTTCAACTACCTTAGAACGTTGGGATTTCACCTTTAAATAATTTGCCAATAATTTGCCAGCTCTGTTATGACCCCCATAAAATTCCGAGTTAACTTTGAGTAAAGTGCCTGAAGCCTCCTCAGTTGATTTCCTGTTAAAAGACATCTTAGCTTGGATTAACTTTTTTAAGGTATCCTCATTATTGGAAGTAAAGTAGGAGTGTTCGAGATGTTTCATAGAGGCTAACAAAGAAGCTGAATCGGTTCTACGCTGTTTCTTTTTTGCTGCAGCATAGTCTATAATAAATCCTCTAGCTGTTGCCTTAAAGGCATCCCATATACTGCGAGAAGGAATATCCGGGGAAGCTTTCCTGATGAAGAAATCTGGCATGAACTCTTTAAAACGCTCTAGAAGCGTATGATCTTTGAGTAAATAATTATTAAAGCGCCATCTGTGCGATTTGGAGGATTCAGAGGGGAGATCCAAACTAATCAAAACTGGAGCATGATCGGAAAAAAAGAATGGACCCAATATCAGTGTGAGTTAAATTAGGAAGGAGATGAGGACTCCAAAAAATGTTATCTATTCTAGAGGAAGATTTGTGAGTAGGGGAATAGAAAGTGTATTCTAACGTGTCCGGGTGAGATATGCTCCAAGAATCATCCAAACCCCTCAAATTAATTATAGACATAAAGGTTTTTTGCATTTTGTTGGGAGTGTACCTAGCATTGGATTTCCGATCCGTGAAAGGGTCCATGACCTGATTACAATCCCCACCCACTATTAAATTGGTGTCAGGACATGAGTGAAGGGTGTGTGACATATCTTTCCAAAATTGTACATCAACGCCAGTAGGGTCATAAATGTTAAGAAGGGAAGCAGGGGAACCATTTAAATTAAGATGTAAAAGGAGCCATCAGCCATCAACATCCCTCTCCTCCCTCTCCACAACTAGAGAAAGAGATTTATGAAATAAAGTAATCACTCCATTCTTTCTATCTTTATACGGGCTGCAAAAAACATGGCCCACCCATTGTCTTTTAAGAGAATTAATTTCAGGTTCAGTAAGATGAGTCTCTTGGAGCATTGCTATTTTACATTGCAGCCTAGACATATAAGTGAGAACCCTCTGTTTCTTAACAGAGTTGCGTAATCCCTTAACGTTCCATGAAACAATACAAACATTATCAGTCATAATAAACAGAAAGAAACAACATTAAGTAACAGTATTAGCAAAAGTTAACTTTTAGCAACAACTGAGACAACGTATAATTTATATCACTGTGAAATAAACACATGAAAACTTGTAATATAGAGAGCCAAAAAATAAATAGTGAAGAGCAATAAAAGAAATGGGTAGTAAAATTATGACAAAGTAAAAGATATTGTGGGATGGAAATAAATAAAAATGATGCGCAGAAGGGAAATGTAAATTCAGAGTAAGAGAACAATGGAGAAAGTATAAAAAAGAAAATCATAAGGAAAAGAAAGGAGAGAGATAAAAAGTAGAGGAAGTAACTAAACAAATGAGTGAGAACACTCTGTTTCTTAAAAAGGTTGCATAGTCCTGTAACGTACCAGGAAACAACGTGAACATTATCTGTCATGATAACTAGTGAGAAACAACTTTTAAGCAACAAGGTAAGCAAGTGATAATTTTTAGCGACATCTGAGGCAACTTATAGTTTATATAACTATAAGATAAACAAATGAGAGCTTGTAATATATAGTACCAGGGAATAAATAGTGAAAAGCCATAAGGAAAAAGAATAATAAAATGATACAGAAAAGAAAATTACAGGAGATAAAAATAGGTACGAAAAATGCGCTGAGGAGAAAAGGAAATGAGAATTCTGAGAACAAAGAAGAAAGGGCAAAAAAGAAAAAGAAAAGAGAGAAAAGAAAAAAGAAGAGAGAAAAAGCAGAAGTAGTAAGTGATAGACAAAGAAAAGTTGACAGGAAGCCAAGGGACTTCAGTCAAGAGAGACAGGATAAGAACCCAGAATAAAGAAAATGACATGAGGAAGCGGGAAGCCGCAAGGGGAAGAATGACGGCCGAACCAGCCAAGACAACCAAGGACAACCGGAATCAATAATAGAGAAATAAATATAAATAAAACAGGGAGCCAAGAAGACAAACACAACGTGAGAGACTAACTACAATCAAATCTAAATCGATAATCTAAAAACAGGCATTCGACAAAAACAAGGATGTGTGAAGGAATACTCAACACTTACCGTACATGAGGACAACTGTAAACAATAGGATTGAGGCAAAGAGGCAGGGAAGAGGGAAACATCGGAGTCTGTACAAAAGGAAAGCACATCTGTGGAAGAGACAAAGAGAAAACAGTAACATGAATTGGCAATTCAAAATAACAAACAAGCCACGATAATCTAAAAAAAATAGCAGCAACAAACCAGAACCAACAACAATGAAAAAAGACTAACATCTTCAGAACAATATAATAGAAAAGATAAACTCAGAGAACATAAGGGAAAATGGTAACAACAAGGTTGATCAGGTCCCTCCAAAGTCCATCTCTTCTCCTTTATGGTGAGAAATGAATTGTCTTAAATCATCAGGACGATCAAAAGAGTAGGACCTCTCCTTGTATGTGACTTTAAAGAAGCAAGGATGCACCAGGCCGTATCTAGCATTCATGGAGCGAAGCGCCGGACGAAGAGAGAGGAATTCCTTGCGACAAGCTGCAGTAGCGCGGGCCACATCCTGAGAAAAGAAGACCTTTTTGACCAGACCATAACATCTGTTTTCTTTGTTTTGCCGCAGTAAGGATCATTGTCAACTCAGTATATTCCAGAAATATAACGATTATTCCTCTAGGACGGTTAACTGACGATAAAGAAGATGAACTTCCAGTTTTAGGACCGATGCGATGAGCACACTGTAGATTAAGATTGGTACCATCTTTAAGACCAACAACCTTGGGAAGATGCGTTTTTAAGAAGGCGAGCATGTCAGACCTTTCCTCACCCTCAGGAATGCCATAAATTTGAAGATTATTACGTCTATTGCGATTTTCTAAGTCCTCCGTTTGCATCTTGAGAAGAGAGATCTCCTTAGACAAGGTGGCAACCTGAGGGATCACATCTTGAGTATCGCTAATTCTCTGTTCCATCGCCTATACTCTTGAGTCTAAGTTTGACCATTTCTCATCCAGCCTCTGGAGGGTGGCGTTGGTTTCAATGACAAAAGGCTTAATCAATTTTATCTCTTCCATGAGATCTTCCAGAGTGATGGGTAGTGGAGATTTAATAGGTGAATTAGGTTCCTTCATTATGACGTTTAGGAGGAGCAGTTAGATTGGAATCTTTACGAAGAGAAGACATACTTGATGAGGTGATTTTCTGACACACGGAGAAAGAAGGATCCATATAGGTGGATTTGAAGATGTACTAAATTACATGGAAAATAAGCAGCAATTATAGATGGTATCAGACACCTGGAGGAGGCAGCAAAAAGCAACAGTGAAAAGTTCTTCTGGATTTCGCCTCGCCACACCAGGAGTAGGACAGCAGAATCTAGTAATGTCCAAACTAGGAACAGAGTTAGTGTCCACTAACCAGATTTAGTAGCAGCCTCCATACAATGAAATAATAATCACAAGAAAAATGCCAATACTGAAATTATTCACCATTTCACTTTCCACAATCACACATGCATTCGTAGTGATGAAAACTAAATTAATTAGAAATTTATTATTTTATTTTTTCATAATTTTTCAATTTCCTTTTTCAAATTTGAAACATTTAATAAATCATTAAAAATTAATTCATAATCCAAACATTTGATTGGACCAAACAGCAACAATACAATTACACAATTGACAAAAAACTAATTTTAAATTACAACAATACAAAATAAAACCAATGTTAACCAACCCAAAACCCAAAGAAATTGAAAAGAAACAAAGAGAAAATTAGAAAAGTCTGAAGGAAAGTAAAAAAATATCAAACAGTAAAGAAAGGATATAAAGCTTTCCCAGAAAATGTTGGTCAAACAGTATAGTGTTCGGGATTTTTTGCCTATAGAGCTGCTGAATAATGCTTTCTTTTTAAGTTCAGACACCTCTAATTTATTAATATACTTATTCAGACACAACACAAGAATGCACGTGTTACTCACATAACCTTTCAAACATTCCTGTGTGCCTCTTTTAAAGTCAAAAAACATATCTACCTTTATTTTCAAAACAACAGCATTCATAATGCTTCGCAACTGTTTTTTCAAGTTGTATTTCTGAAAAAACAAAATTAATCATACTTTGAGCTCATAGACACAATTCCGAGAATGTCGTTTTTTCAAAACACTAAAACATCTCAACAAGGATTCTAACATACCTTTACATAATCACCAAAAATTCGCTTGCTGGCACAATCCTATTGTAAAGTCTCAAAACAGACCGACGGAGTCCGGCACACCACTACAACAAAAAGGAGCCAAGTAAATAAAAATGCTCAAGCGATTTCCATGTTGATCTCAAACACGCTGTTAGCCGCGTGTAACATACCTGAATGGTGGCTGGTGAACGTGCTGTTCAATGTGCAACACTTTAAATGTACCCGGCACAGTCTGCAAATAAACATGCGAAGTGCGGTTTCAATTATTAGGTTAACGGAATGGTGGCAATATTTATAAACGAAAGGAGGAGGTAGTCTGGTAAATCATACCTTCTACTTTCATATGGACGTCTTTTTATGATCGCCTTCCTCACTCGCCAAAAGTCGGTGGTTTTCACATCGTAAAGGCGCGTTTTTTAACGCAATTTTGTCCGCGCCTACTGACGTCATCAATAACCGCCTCAACTTAGGAAGAGTCGTCAGATTCAACCATGCAGAACTTTATTATTCAAGAAAACCAGGACCTATTAGTTGATCCGCTCATATAATTGCTCGCATCGTATATCATTCACAAAAAGGATTTTAATCGTTCCGCTTTTATCTATAATCGCATTGTTTTCAAATAAATTCATTTAGAAGTAGATGGTGTATGCAGTAAATCATACCTATTAGACAATGCCTTCTGGCAATATATGACTGAAAACTGATGACTAATCAGTCATAACTTTTATATACCAGATAAACACAACCACCATCATTTCCAAACAAGCTAAAATCGCGACCGTCTGGGGAACGTATAGAAAAAAGCCTGGGGAACGTATACAAATACCTGGAACATGTTTCCCATATACTTAGAAGTGTAGATCAAAGTCACTGTTACAGTAAAAGTGGATAACTGTAGAATGACGTGCCGTTTAAAACATATCCAACCAAAAAAGGCCAGCAGAAAAAAATCATTATGTTGTATAAAAAACTTGGTTGGGAGAAGGGATACTTGAAAGATGGTAAAAAATCGGATAACTGATTATAATATATTTCAAATTCTCAGTAACTGCTCCAAAAGGTATCACTTAACTGGCAGCATGAATAGTTATAAGTTGTAGATCTCAGATAATTCATTTAGTCCATTTAGAGCAGTGTTATATCTTACAATCAACATAGCCTCCCTCTGTAACAGTGTTCTCTCGATGTCTCCTCCACGAGGATTAATCTCAATTTTTGACAAAATGGTCCATTTTAGATCTTTTATGTCATGATTTTTAGACACCCAATGATTTACTAATGGTGCATTAGCCACTGTTTTCCGAATTCTGGACATATGTTGAGTAATTCGCTGACGTACTTCTTGGTTTGTTTTTCCAATATAAAGTTTTGGACATGGGCATACAATTCCATACACTACATTTTTGCTTTTACAATTAGTGAACTGATCATGCTTCCAGTTGACGTTATTACATTCAAAAAGGGCACCTTCCAAAGTGTGTGGGCAACAAGAACAAGTGCCACACTTATGATGCCCCGTAATAGGAGGTAAACTTAACTGAGCTCTCAAAACATTTGTGTTTAGTGGCTTCTGTGGTGCTGCACGGACAATTAAATTACCTACACTTTTATCTTTTTTTAGGGCAAACAATGGTTTACTCCATGTTGTGTGTATCTTTTGTACTAGATGCCAATTTTGATTAATCACCTTTTTGAGGAGGTTTGTCCGAGAGCAGAATGTTGAAACACATACCATTCGGTCCGTGGCTTGTTTTTTCTTTTTTTCTAACAATGTCTCCCTCGGTGTCCACTATGCACGTTTTAGGTCCTGTTTGAGGAGCTTTTTTGGGTAACCACGTGATTTAAGTTTTTCCAAAAGGTTGCTCGCATGGAACATATATTCTTTCTTGGTTGAACAATTGCGTTTTATCCTCAAAAATTGTCCATACAATGAAAGGCATCCACAGACGAAAATATAAAGCACATAGAGAGTAACAGCTTGGCTTAGCACGTCCCAATACATTTACCAGGGAGGCAACTAATATGAGCTAGAAAGCATTATTTAGATTGCTCCAGCTAAGAAAACCAAACTAAGTAGCAAAATAAAGTCTCATAAAACATCCAAAAGTAGAAAATCGCCCTCCAATAAGAAGCAGGTGAGAGAAGAAAAAGTCAAAAAATACCACAGTCCATTTAATATGAGGTGAAAAAACATGGAGTTGTGATAAAACCACCTTCTGAAGCCATTACATTTGAGAAGAAAGTCGTCATGAAGAGGAAACACATTGCCTGAGTTCAGTGAAGCACGATGTACCTGGAAAGCATTTGTAGAACAAAATAACCAGGTGTTTGCTGCCAACCGCCAGTGCTAGCTGCCACGGCAAATGTAGAACCGCGTCGCAAGCAGCACCTTGAGGAAACGGAGCGCTCCGCTGAGACAAAATGGTGGGCGCCACCCACAGCTCTTGAAGTAAAAGCGCCGCGGGGAAAAACAGGTAAAAGGCAAGTTCAAAAGCAGATAAAAGAACCGCTACCTGTGCCCCCGCGTCCGCTGCGTGACTGCCTCAGTGCATGCCTCTCCGGGACTCGGAAAACAGCTCTGACAACAGGAAAGATCCCGACTGAAGCACGAAGCCTCAGCCGGACGCGGCCATCTTATTGGCGACTCAAGCCACGCCCCCTCCAAGATATGTACATTCATCTTTTGTCAAAGGGATTTTTAGTGAACACAACATTATTAAGCTGCTTCCACTATAGGCTTCTTAACTGCTTCTATTATCAGCTATTTAACTGCTTACAATAACAAATGTTATTACATTGTTCATGTCGACAAAGAAAAATAAACTAATAAAAATGTTTTTTTTAAACTGTTTACAACAGTCAACTTAATACAATCTCTCATGTTATTAAATCAACTAAATTCTTATTTTTAGAACTTGATTTACTGCTTCGTCTTAATATAAAAATCTCATTGACATATCTTTTTTTTAAAATGAAACAATAATATACATTTTGGAAAGCTGGAATTGATGAGGCATTTTTTATTTACAGGACACAAGCTAAAGTTATATGTTTTTATCACTTTTACAAATCATGTATAATTTATATTCCTCTAAATATTAGAAATATGAGGTATTATGTGATTAAAAGCATTTCCTAATTTTTTTTTTAGTAGCAAACATTTCTATCTTAGAAATGTATCTAAGTATTGTAAATACATCAAGCCATGTTTCTTCCAGAATGCATACAAAATTATTAATAACAGGAATTTTACTGTTTTTTTTTATATTAATTTATTTTTGAATTGAGAAAATTAAGAATAAGAAAACATAGTGCGTATACATCCACTCGCCTACAACCCAGAGGGCCGGCTACGTAGTATCTTGCAGTCAGTGCATGTCTAGCGTTTCCCACATCCCGGAGGCCGGGTATCGCTGTCGTATATGTGCGATAATTCAACATCTCTCAACATAAATGCCACCAACCATGTCTATACACGCAATCTATGCCCTATAAAGAGCCCAAAGTCTTCGTCTTCGGCACTCACCCAACCCATTATCCACTCCCTCCCACCACCCCTTCCGTAACCGTTAAACTAACCTGTCAGCAGCTCCTAGGGGCTCCCCCTCGTACCCAACGTCTGTGCCGGCATGCTCCTCACATAGATCTGTTACACTAATTCACTGAACTGGTGCGCATAAAGGCCAATCTCAGCGTGCTATCCAGCGCACCCTCCAGCTCACACCCCGCGCCGCCATGTACACATACTCACTCACTCGCCACTTGCCTCATCTCCACCCCCTGTCGTAAATCTCCCTTCACCCGCCAGCTGAGCCGGTGCGGACCTCTCCACCTCCCCTGCATCAAGACCTGCACTTGTTCCCCCGTTTTTGAGATATTCCGCATACAGTCCAAAAATTCTTTGGCCTGCTGCTCGGAGGCAGGAGCTCACTAAATGTCTCCGATTGCGTAAAGCAGTACAGCACGTCTCTCTTCCAGTGTGCTATCGTGGGAAGCAGGCCCCGCATCCAACACAAAGCTACTCTGCGCTTGGCTATTAACATGCCCATATTCACCAGCCGACGCACCGCCCTTGGGAGGCCTCTCGTGTATCCTAGCAAGGCGACCGCGGGGTCAATCACTAAGTCTAACTCAGCTATCTCACCGACCTGACAAAATACTGCTTCCCAAAACTTAGCAACTCCAGGCCAGTGCCATGCCAAATGCATGAAATCCATCACAGCGTGAGCACACCTTTCGCATGCCGATCCCTCGCGTAAGCCAGGAATTTGACTGTTAGTAACTGTAGGAAGGTAGGATCTGAATGCATGGTTACCCCCACTTTCTGGTGTTTTGCTGGTTTTTGACTAGTCTGACTGGGATCCTGCTAATCAGGACTACAGTCTATCTGCTTTCTACCTTAAATTGACATACATGTACTTTGGTACACTCCAGATTGGATACTGGGGTACCCTTATCAGTCCCTAGTATATGGTACACCATGTACCCAGGGCATAGGTACCCCAGAGGCCTCCCATGGGCTGAAGCATGTATTATGCCACCCATGAGAGGCCATGCAAAATGGAACTCTAGGTCTGCTACTGCAGCCTATGTAAGCTGGTGCTTGTGCCACTTACTTCAGATATAGTTTCACTATATCTAATGCTCACTATACGTAAAACTTATAAGTCACTCCTATAGCAGGCCTTAACAATCCTGAAGGCAGGGTGCTGGTTTTATGTGAGAGGGTGCACCTGCATAAGCAGAGCCTCTCTGCAGCCTTCGGAGACCATTCTCCTGGGTTGTCTGTGACTCAGCCGGACATATAGGTAGAGGTGCATTATAACCTCGCGGTAAATGCTATCTCAAAAACGGCTGCATAGAAACATATCGAGTTTGGTGTCAAACACCTTGGAATCATACCTCCACACCAGTAACTGGTGTGGGAGGTATGATTCCACTCTTCTGAAGCGAGCTTCGTGGGGTCACTGGTCTTACCGGTGCCAGCCTTCTTGACCCGGACAGCACAAAATGGATGCTGCTGATCAGAGACACTTTTCTGCCCTCCTGCTGCTTGAGCAGAGGAAGGCAGCACAATAGGCATCCTGTCACAGGGAGGTGTGACCACCTCCGAGACAGGATTTAGTGTATTGGGGCTGGGTGTGTGCACTCTGAGAGTGCCTGAAAGTCTGCACTTGGGCCACATTTGGTGTCCCTGTGCATAGTCCAGCTCAAACCAGTTCTGGGAGCCATTGGCACCTGCTCTGGCGCAAAACTGGACAAAGGACATGGGTGTAGCCACCCCTCTGTCCAGCCCCTCTCCTAGGAAGGTCCCCTGAATCTGTCCAACCCTCTCCTGTGGGTATAAAATGGGTTACCTGGCTATAGGATATGGGATTTTACGTGGGCAAGATTCTACAAAGAAGAAACCACTTACCTTCGACCGTCTAGACACCTGGACTTCGCTGGACCTCGACTGGGCTTGAATTTGTCCCCCTTTCCGTCCGAAGGTTAGATGGTGCCGTGACTCCATACAGGCTCCATGCAGGACCTGTGGGGCACTTAAGACAACAGAAGAAACTCCCTTTGAGTGAAGGAGTCACTCCCCTGCTTTGCAGGTACCTAAAGAACAACTGACCGGTAGCTGCTCCTGAGCTCCTGCGGACTCCGAAGATTTCAGCAACACAGGAGGTGAGTTCCTGAAGGTCCCTGAGGTCGATCTGCCCTCTCACTGAGTTTGAGGCAAGTATCCCTTGTGGGGGCTGCGTAACCCGAAACCCTGTGCACCGCGTCCATTTGCAAGTGCATATGCTTGTTGGTGATTCCTGAGCTTGTGCATTGGACCCCGTGTGGTCCTGAGCAGTATTTGCACCAAAAAACTCCCCTCCTCACACTGTGTGCTCCATGGGCTGGTGCTTTGCAAACTTGCTTGAGGTCCCCTCGCGACTCCTGGTCCGTTGGCCTGTGGGTCCCCCTGAGGGTCATCTTGGGCTTTCCTGATTGCTTCAGACATGCCCTGACTCCCCATTGCTTGGAGAGTCCCCTGGACCATGCTGGTCCACTCCGTAACTTGCTTGTCCTTCTTGCGTGGGTTGCTGTGGCTAAGGCTTGTTGGTGCCCCCGCCTGAAGGGGACCCCTAAGCACTCGACATCCTTCATTGGACAGCTCACCTCTGGCTCCTGGTCATCCTCGACGCCTCTGGGACCTTGTGGCTGCAGAGTCAAGTATCCCTTCTTTGTACCTCAAGCACCCGACATCGGTGGGCATTCGTCTACTGAGCCCCTGGTCACTCTGAAGTGACCCAGACTCTGTCCCCTCTGCATTTAGGTTCCTTCCATCCAGAATACAGGCTTGGATTCCACCGGACCCTTTTCACCTTCCCGGCAGCAGTACTTCTTCACTTCCTTCCATAGAGAACGATGAGAGTTTCCGACGCCACTTCAGACCTATGCAACCGGCTTCCCTGGGTTAGGTAACTCAGATACTACGGTATCCACGGGTGGGGTGGCTCTTTAAACTCCTAAGTTCCAAAGGGTTTGCTCGAAGTCCTCCTAGAAGGGTCCTTAAACTTTAACTTTGCAACCGAGACTTTCCCATAGAGTTGTACGGAGCATGCGGTCGTGTTTCCTCACTGCACCCGTCTTCCGTGGGTCTCCTGTGTCATCACCTTGGGTGGTTCCTTGTAGTCCCAGCGATTCTCAGTGCTCTAGGCACTGTGTCTAGTCAAGTCGTGATTGTTATACCACTAGTTTAGTATATGGTCCGGTATCCCCCTGGAGCCCGCTGTGTATTGTGCTACTTACAACTGTTCTATTGATCCAGTAGTGTGTGCTGTGTGCCTTAACCTCGTGTAGAGGATAGTAGAAAGTGTTATATTAATAAATACATATTTTTATATAATTACTGAGTGGTTCTCCTTCATTTAGTCATTCAGGGGGTGATATTCTGGTAAAACAAGCTGCTTTACATTCCTTCAAGATTAAGCCTGAAGGCTGCTCTCCATAGCTACCACTAGGATAGCTTTCATAAAGGTTATCTTTGACGTCATACATCATAAGGGTCGTGTGGATTGGTACAAGTTGCCCACTTTAATTAGTGGACAGCATATACTAAGCCACCTTCTCACAGTAACATTTTGGAACAGTCAGCTTTGAAAAAAAAATATGGATGCATAATATTTTGGGATGTTTACCGGCACCTCTATATAGAGTTCATTTATTTTTATAGCTTTGTTTTTTGGCTCCTAACAAATTATTTGAAGCCAACATTTTAGATGATTCAATATGGTAGCACTGTAAAGATGAGGATATGTCCATTGGACATATATTATTAGACTGTCTTGTAATTAGTGATTTCTGGATTAATGTTGGGAAGTAATTACTATAATTCCTAATATCTGCGACCCCTTCCTGTACGGTAATTATTTGTAAGTCAAATGTACTTTCTTTTTGGCTTTCTGTTTCTCAAACAAAAATATTTGCATTTCTCTTTTTATTGGTAATGAAATTATGCCATCACTTATTTTGTAAATCTCTTATGAATATGTTGTTGGTCATTAGTTATATCATATAATATTTATTATCCTAGTTATAAATCTTAATTATAAAGTTGCTTATCTTTTTGTGATTGATTCTATACATGTAGCAAACTAGTTATCTTTTATTTGATTAATTTTCTTTTTTTTTAACAATGATCGAATTTGTTTGCAACTTTTTATTTATTTCAATTTCACCATGATGAGCATTGTTAACCTCTTTTTTTCTGTATGTGCCACTGGTTATTAAAATTCAGTAAAACATTTTGAATAGAAACTACATGACCTAAATATTACACAACATGTCTCATGAGCATGAATTCATCCTTTTGCATGGCTGATATGTCGTTTCAGGAATGACAAAGGTTGTCAGCACTTGCGATACCTTAATTAACCTCTTGTGATTATAGACTTCTCTGATATCAAATGTTGAGACACAAATTGCTCCCTGTGAACTTTCAATCTTCTCTTTGTAATACTTCAGAAACTTTATTTATTTAATGTATCAATGATTCAGGGCCATATTATAAAGATTTTTAAGAAAAGAAAAAAAGCCAACGCGTTCCTCTCACAGTTGTTATCAGATAAAAGATTCTAGGGATGAGTTGCATTTGTAGCATAATTTGAATGACGGAGGCCTGCACAAGCTCAATTGTTCATTTTTAATTGTAGTAGTAACAAAATAAAAAGAGCTCTCTAAGTTCTGTAACTCCTTTATCAAATGTGCCTTTTTGGATCTTTAACAGCTCATCTGTCATACTAAATAGAGGATTTCTGAAGCAATGTGTGACTAGAAAGCATTAATTATCCTTAATCTGGTGTATGAAAAGCCTGTTCTTACCTAGTCTACCTAGAAGTATGCCTTCATCCTTTTCCAAAATAGTCTGTAAATATTATTTATCCACCACTGACGTAATATGATACTTAGCCCTTAGACTTAATCTCATTTAAATTTCTCCTTCATGTTTAATCACAAAATTTGGAAGTCTGTTTTGGCCACCCACATATTGCTTCAATTCAGAAGTTCTTATTACACTGAATAGTCTAGAATACCAAATCACTTCTATTTAAGAATGTACATATACCTCAGGTGATACATCTGGGTAAAATTAGACTTGATCCTCCTGGAGTATCTTGTAGTTATAGCAATCAGTAACCCAGGAAGTGTCAATCCAAAGCCTCATACCCTTTCTATTCTCAAATACATTATAATATGGCATGCCATAATCATTTAAAGAGTGCAGCTTCTTTTCATAGGACATTCAATCACATTACTTTCCACTTTTGCAGACTCTGGTAGAATGCTCATAATTTCATATGGCGTATGCTATGCAATTAGAGGAGATCCGTTCTTATTGTTGGCTACATACCCCCATTAATGTTAGCCTGTCCACATGATCTGTTAGCATCAAAGGTGTTCTCTGTCTTGTGAAACACTATTCTATCCACCTGCTCTTGTGACCATCCTTCTGCACCACAGAGTCAACTGTCATTGTTTTATGATATTGTCACAGATTAAACAAGTTATATCTGTACTTTTATTGATTGTCAGTTATGTAGATTCAACATGTTCATATTCTTTTTGGAGAATATTTATTGTTTCAGTAACTTGGATTTTCTTTTCTTCTGTTTTGTTTTATTTTCTAAATAGTAGTTATTAGAAATTGGGTCTCTAGATAGCAGAGGTTTGCTCCCTGTCCAAGTAGGGACTACAATCCTAGTCAGGACAAGTGAGATACACAACCTAAATTAACCTGTGCTCACCCTCTAGTACCTTGGCACAGAGCTATTAGGCTTAACTTAAAAGGCAATGTGTGAAGTATTTGTGCAATACTTAAATTACAGCAATACAGTGAAAACACCTCAAAAAAGATTCCGGACCAGTTTAGAAAAAGAAAAAATATTTTATGAGTAAAACAAGACCAAACCGACAATAATCTAATAAGTAGAACTTGAGATATGATTTTTTTAAAGATTAAACAGCAATATACTGCATAAAAGCATAAAGCATCAAGCAGGGACATCTGGTCGCGCTTGACTGAGGCAAATTCAAAAGTTCAGGCAGACAACAATAGAGCGCGCGTCAAATACAGGAGCCACCCAGGTCCCACTATAAACAGTACTTTTCCAGAGGCACTCCTCCCAGGCAATAGGCAACAGGCCAACACATCAAGGCAGTGCAGTAGAGCGGGAGTCCCTCTTGGCAGCACCACAGTCCTTTTTCCTGGAAGAATGTCCTCAGGACCAGAAGTGTACTGATGTCATGGTGTCAAATGTCCAGTACTTATACCCAGTTGTGCATTTAAAGTGGGGGATACTTCAAAGAGATGCCTTTCGAGTTCACAAGGTCCCTGCCCCTCCTGCTGTGGCTCCTGACTCACTACAGGGGTGTATGCAGCTCTTTGTGTGGAGACAGGCACAGCCCTGTTCAGGTGGAGGTGTCAGCTCCTCCCTTCAGTAATGCCCAGGATGACCCCATCCAGATGGGAATGGCCCATCAGGATGTGAATGACCCATCAGGTACACTTCAGCTCCCTTTGAGTGTAACTGTCTAGAGGGGATGCACAAAGCCCAACTGTCACCCACCACAGAAGTTTTTTCAAAGAGAGGCAGAGGCACAGAATGGTTAAAGTAAGAAAATGCCAACTTTCCAAATGTGGCATTTTCAGATTTGCAACTTAAAATCCAATTTTACCATGAAAGGGGATTTTAAATTGTGAGTCCAGAGACACCAAACTCCAAATGTCCATCTTTTTCCAATTAGAAAATACACTTATAAAATGTAATAAGGTAATCCCAATGTTAACCTATGGGAGAGATGGGCCTTGCAGTAGTGAAAAACGATTGTAACTGTTTTTCACAACCAGGACATGTAAACTCAAAAGTACATGTCCTACCTTTTCAATACACTGCTACCTGCCTATAGGGCTGTCTAAGGCGCTCCTTTGGGGTGATTTATATGTAATAAAAGGGAAGGTTTCTGCCTGGCAACTAGGTTAACTTGCCAGGTCGAAATGGCAGTTTAAAACTGCACACACAGGTGCTGAAGTGGCAAGCCCGAGACATGTTTAAAGTAGGAGTGGGCAGTGAACTCCGCTCCGCCTGTGAATTTCACTGAGTTCGGCAAAAAAACTCTGTCCGCAGAGAGGATTTTACTGGTACGCGCTCACCCCTTCTAAGTAATGTGTCATTGAGCGATGTTTTAGCTTTTATTCCGTTATTTGAACACGAGTTGGCAGATGAATAGTGACAGTACATGGTATCAGAGCCCTAAAAAATTATTCTCCAGTTACTTAGCTGTAATAATATCCCTTCACATATTTCATTTAAAATGGCTGTAAAGGTATTTTAGTGTTCTGGCTTCAGCACAGGCTGGAGAGAATAGACAGAAATATAGACGGGACTTGCGGCGATACGGAAGCCAGAGTTGAACAAATTCAATTGCAGCGTAGTCCAAAGACCGACTTCCAGTTGTGACATAAGCCTAATTCGGGTTCTGAAGGGACTGGCTTCATAGGGGCAGGTTCTTTATGTCCTCCTTAAATGAGTCCTCCGGGAGCAGGAGGACGCAGTTTAAAACACATTCCTTATCAGGGAGTCTGGTAGTCAGGAAGGAAGGGAAGGTGTGACAGTCTGGCTGTCTGAAGTAGAGAGGGTGAGGCTCAGGGGAGGGGTAACAGTTTTAAGTTAAGAGATTTAGGCTTGAGAGGGGAGTGGTGTCTTCCTTAGGGTCAGAGAAGCCAAGGGTGGCGGCAGGTTTTGGGCAGTTCAAGACCACACTTTGAGCAAAGGTGTTGCTGTGAATAACATTTGGATAAATAAGGAACCTGAAACAGGCGATCACACGGATATTATAAATGTAACTGTGCAATAACAAGCCGCTATTTGTTTTGCCATGATTTTAGGGACCTCCGTGTGTTGGTAAATAAATGAAAATGTTGTGTATCCCACTAAGCCAAAAATAATTCAAATAGGGCGGTGCTAGGACCCTAAAGTCCACGTCTAGGGTGGTTGTCCATCGATTGACCTTTGATAGCTAGAGCACTCTTGCACAGCAGCGCAAGTGTGCTGCTTTGACAAGGAGTAGGAAATTCCTGGTTTACCCAGAACATTTCTCTTTGTCCTGAAATGAGTGCCTGGTGCACAATAGTTACAATGGCACACCTGCTAATACTCATGGCATATCTACACTTATGATGGCTTCAACTGCATGGAAATGAGCGTTCGAGATACACACAAAATAAGAGGTTCATACATTTGGTCATGATTTGTTAATGCTGCACCTAAAGAGATCCTGAGAGCCTGAAATAAGTGTAGGTAGATAACAGTAAACAATATTCAAAGTACACTCATGCAAAGGCCCACAAAAACAGCAAAGCAACGTGCAGCTCTAGCAACAGGGCTAATTCAATCACAGTACTCCAGTAGCAGAGCCAAGCTCTTAGTAATGGAGTGCATGCAGGATTGCACATCATCTCTCCCCAGGAAGCTGCTTCTTCGCTTGTTTACAAAGCATCGGCTGCATCATACCTTTCCAGTCCCGCAGCCGTGTGATTCCCCGTTGGCTCCTCTGCGGTTCTTCCCAGTCTCCATATGCTGCCTGTAGTATTCCCTAGACATTGCCCCACCAGAATGATTACCGGTGTGATTGCAATGCATTCAAGGCACGCAAAGGGTTCAGAAAGAGACCTGAATTCTCACCCTCTTTCACAAAACTACAAAGATGGTCCTACATGTCCGTAATAGAGGGAACTCAGGGGGGAGGAGTTGGCCTAACGGCTAGGGCGCTCGACCTCAGACCTGGGTTCAAGTCTCGGTAATGACGCTAAACATCCTGTGATTCTGGGCAAATCACTTAATCTCCCCGTGCCTAACAAAAAATGAATGTGTGTCCTCATGTAACGTAACTGGTGCTATGTAAAGCGCTCTGATACCTGATTGGATTCGGGTCAAGTTCGCGCTATATAAAACTCTGCAAAACACCTCCTCCTGCGGAACTCTGTGGAATTCCACTGAGTTTTTCGTTGACTCTTCAAATTCTGCAGAGTTTAACTCTGCGAGCTCTGCCCAGGCCTAATTTAAAGGGTTACTGAAGTGGGTGGCACAATCAGTGCTGCAGGCCCACTGGTAGCATTTAAATTACAAGCCCTGGGCACATATAGTGCACCTTATTAGGGATTTATAAGTACATTAAATATGTCAATTGTGGATAAGCCAATGTTACCATGTTTAGGGCCTCATGTAGGTAGCCAAATACCGGTCGGTAACGGCCGATTTTCGGTAATTATACCGTTACCGACCGGTATTTTGGCTTTTGGTATGTAGGGGGTCAATTTCTGAAATCGGAATTTACCGAATCGGTAAAACTACCGAATCGGTAAAATTACCGAATCGGTAACGTTACCGATGTGGTAATTTTACCGATTCGGTAATTTTACCGAATCGGTAAATTCCGATTTCAGAAATGATATGTAGGGGGAGTGTGTGTGTGTGTTTAGGAGTCGGTATTTACCACCAACTTATAGTTGGTGGTAAATAATTAATGTATGTGTGTATGCATTGTGAAGCGCGTAGCAGTGTGCAATGTGGCATACATACATGCCCTTAGGGCATGTATGTGTGCCACATGTGCACACATGGCCGAATCAGGGGTGCAACAGGGTGTCAATGTGACACCCTGCCACCCTTGCATTTTCTCCACCATTACCGAATCGGTATTTACCGATTCGGTAATGAGGCATACCTTCCCCTCAATGGGAAGGTATGCCTCATTACCGAATCGGTAAATACCGATTCGGTAATTACCGAATTGTAACGAATCGGTAAAAAATACCGACTCATTACCTACATACGAGTTACCACTTCTAAAATACCGATTCGGTATCGTTCGGTATTTTAGAAGTGGTAACTGGTATGCTACCTACATGAGGCCCTTAGAGTCTAGAGCACATGCACTTTAACACTGGTTTGGAGTGGTAAAGTGCCCAGAATCATAAAGTCAGCAAAAATGAAGTAGGCAAAACAGGAGGTCAGAAGGCAAAAAGTCAGTGGAAACCACGCCAAGGATGCCAGGTCTAACAGTAGCGATGTAATCATTATATGTTTTATTGTGTGTATTTGTTGTGCCCTGAAGCTGGTCTTCCTGGCATTTATTTATGGAAAATAAATAATAAACATAATTCCATTACAGCAGCACTTTAATATTTTTCAGTCACTGCACAGTGCCTTTGGCCATATCTTCCTGTCAATTATTATTATATTGTGCTTGTCAGCTTAGCATTCAGCAATGTTCTAGTTTCTAATGAGTTACTTGGTAAAGCAAACAAGCATTATTGAGGCTGCTAGGACATGAGGGGCTGATGCATAAGCATGGGTGGATTCATTGGTCACGCTAAAACCTAGTATAGAATTTGTGACACTGAAACACCATGCTGGAAAGTACTGTAATGAATGCCTAACCTCTAAATACTATTAATTTATCATCTAAACCATTCCTGTCTTCTTCAGCTTTGGTAAACGGATTGAATGCATTGTGGCCCGCTATCGTCAACGAATGAACTAACAATATCTTCTTCCATTGTAGAACATCATCTACTGCTATGCCGGCAGCTATCGTGGATGTGTTGGAGACCTGGACTGCTCTTTACATTTTGTCAAAGGAGTTCCCAATGAAAGGAGGTGGTGTTGTTTCACTCTGCATCATGGTTTACTGGGTACAAGGATATGATTCACAAAGGAGAACTGAGAAAATACCTGGTGACTCGCGCTAAGAATATGTTCGCTCGGACTTAGCAGTTACAGAAGAGAAGCAGGTGCCACAGTTTCCGGGAAACCAATGGGAAATCACAGTGTGGTGAACTGGCATCTAGGCAGGTGTGCCTGTCAATGTCCCACCCAACTTGGTGATGAACATGCACAGAGAAGATTTAGAGGATGCAGTCGACCGCAGTTCTGGAGTCTCACAGGTTCATGCAGGAGGCCGCTTGATCGGTGAGAAATGGCAGATAGCTGAGAAGCAGAGGGACAGTCATGCACCGGGTTACTAGGGTGGCAATGTGGAGTCTTCATCTCCACGGAAACAATGGAGGGAAAGGCTTACATAGATTTTGATGTATTGTACTGTATGACGGGCCCACATCAGTGCAGCTCTTCCCCAAGACATCTGTCCATAACTGTTCACAATGTAAGTCAACAAATTCCACTTCCTGCCTTTCCTGCATGATTTTATGATTTCTCTGGTTAGACCAATATGCTTCAACAATGCACAGCAGTGCCGCTTGGACTGGATGGGATGGGTCTGAATCAATTACACACGACACATTCAACCCAATGCATGTATCCTGCCAGCAATGATTGGGCATGAGGAAGAGAGAAGATACAATAAGCATAGTCGATTATAGCAGGGTCAGAGAAGGATTGTGGACTGATGGGGCAAGAGGGACTGGACAGAGGAGGATGATGTGGAACAGAAGAAGAAAACTGTACTACAGAGCAGTCTCGGCATTGGGTGGGGCAGAAAACTCAGATCGTGATGGATGAAGAGGAATAGAGATCAGGTACAAGGTAGAAAGGATGTAAGGATATAGAATGACACAAGAAAGGGGCTCAAGATAGATTCCCATTGCTTACCTTTTGACTCATTACTGTGCCACATTCCAACCATATTGTTAGTTGTTTCCATTCTTCTGTCAAGACAACCTAGAATATTAAAGTGTATAAGGCCAGCCTCACGTGAGCCTCCACTGAAGTGATATACGTGTGAGTGGGGTTGTACTAGAGTCTGAGCGGCTAATGCTGGTGAATAAGCCACAATCCTGGAGAGTGTGAGTTTTAAGCCTGTGACAGGAGAACTAGTGATACTCGTTTGTAGGATTGGTTGGTTAATTAAGTTGAGTACTGGTGTCTGAGTGCAGGGCCTGAAAATGTGGAATGCTACTGCTAAAACCATTGCTGTATCGAATACTTAAGGAAGAGCGCAGCTTGCTTTTAAACTATAGGAAATTCATGTGGTTGCCGCTGCTAAGCAGCATGTGCTGGTGAATCCAACAGTGACACACAGACACACAGACATACACCTTGACTTCTGGTAACAGAACATTGGCCTCCTTACTCTGCAGTCAGATCACTTCTCAACAATGAAATGCCTCCTGCAGGGCAGCCCAGGGGGAGGGTGTAACCTCTTGCATTCACTTCCCCAAGTCACGTGGCAGGCTACCAGCAAAGGTCTGCCTTTTCGCAGACCAGTCCTTTGACCTTCAGGGTGAGAATGATTGATTCCAGGTAAACCTGTTCCAGTATGTTGAAGATAAAGAGACCATGCCCGACCACGGATAAGGAAGGTCGGCAGGTGGCCTGGAATTAGGTTTTGCCACATTCTGTCTGCACACACATCACTCATTCGCCCACGCGTCAAGGCCATGGGCTCAGCTCTATAAAAGAGCAGGAACGGCCAGCCGGGAGATATCTCTAGGCAGTCATGGCTTTCCTGTGGGTTCTTTCTTGCCTGGCCTTTATTGGCAGTGCATATGCAGAAGGTGAGTGTGGTGGATCTAATACCATGTTTCTAGTTTCAGGCTCCATGCTTGCACCAAACATTGAAGCAGAAAAGTTAATGGGAAGTCTGCTTTGTAAGTGTGTCCAGTGCAGTAGGCTTACTATGTCTTGTATTAGAGATGCGGTGACTCTTTCAGCCTGCCACTCTCTGTGTTAGACACAGCACCCTTCCATCTTTCTCCTCACACATTGAAAGAGTAGCCATTCAGTCTGAACATACCTCAGTTTTGAGGTGCTCTACCTCAATGTGAACCCCCCCAAAAAAGGTCATTACACTAATCTCATCCCCTAATAATCTACATCAAGAGCGCAGTCCCCGCTATACGGATACAGCATCTGTGTTATAGCCTCTCCCTTTATCAAAAGTATCAAAAGCCTATTCACAAATGCACTTTGGAATACGTAAAGCAGCACTCCAATGGAATACTTTTACTTACTCTACCATCAATTGGTCCCAAAACTTCTAAAATGGGAATATTCATGGAGTATTCATGTAAAATTTGTCAGTGCTTGAAATGGAAAAACAGAAGTGCAGGTCCTCTGTACTAGAGTACCTGTTAGTTTCTGAGAAGTGCTGGTACTCTCCAATTAAAAGTATTAGGTATCTCTTGAGAAGTGCTGGTACTCTCCCTCTCAAAATAAAAAAGTGCGGTACTCCCTACCGGACAGTACCGGCCCATTTATAGCACTGCAATTAGTACAAATAGAAAGGACAGCACCCTCTTGGTACTTCCACTAATAGGGAGTTGGGTGACTCAGGACAGACTCACAAAGGCCCGTGGGAGCAAGGACAAAAGCGCTCCTGTGGTACCACTTCGCGGACTCATACATGCCTTTGTGAATCGCCCATGGTATGCTTCTCGTTGCAGAATGTGGGATCCCAGCCGTACCGCCTGTGGTGAAAGATTATAACCGGATCATCAATGGACAGAACGCAGTGCCGCATTCCTGGCCTTGGCAGGTGTCTCTTCAGGTAACCCATGGCAACCGCTACTTTCTTGGGATGGGAGTAGGCATACATAACAAAAACATATCTGAGGAGGAGCTGAGACTGTTACTCTGCAGTGACCAAAAACTGTAAATTAGCATTAAATATATGTTGTTGTTAAAGGTCGGGGGCTTCACAGGGTTTCCTATCTATTGGTGATGCCCACTAAACGAGTCATTGTTATGTGCCATGTCCTACTTTGACTACATTGTTGCATCTTTGTTAACAGTTCACCACATCGGAGGTTGTTGCTAGGACTGTACTGGAGCCTTGTGGTGCACTGGAGGGAAAACCTGAGAGAGCTCCCCATGCGAGAAGAGAAAGTGAGCTGAAGAGCCCCCTCTAGTGGCAGGCACCACACACTGCTCACAGTCCTTGATTCACCACAGAAGCCCCCTCCCTGCACTGACCCGGGGGGTTTCAATTGTGACACAAAGAGGTCTCTACCGGGAGCGTTACATTTGTAGACAGTCGGGCAGCAGCCGCGCTGGCAGCTGTTAGCCAGAGACATCAGAGCTGTCGCTGATTGACAGTCAGATTGGCCAACAAGCAGTGTGATACCACGCACACTCCTGATCGTTTGATAAATGGCGCCTTGAGCTACTGTTCATCAGCCCTCCTTAAAAAATGAAGGATTTGGGAGTAAACACCTACGGCCCACTTCTTCTGCCCCACTGCCTGACTGCACAATGCCTGCACCCTACTTCTCCCGCACCTCGCGCACTATGTTCCCCGTCTTTCATCGTCACTCAGGTCGCTGTGGTTCACCGACAATTTATGTATCTGTAATATTTAACAAGCATTGGCACAGCCAAGAGGTCTCGCCTTTGGGACCTTATAAGTGTTTAGCCGTGCAACCGTTGGTGTTGTTGCACCAAGGATATTGTGCTGCATAACTAAATACTTATAAGGCCCCAAAGGCGAGACCTATTGGCTATGCCAATGCTTGTTATTTATGTTTGTTCCTGCGCACTCTCTTTTCCTTTCCCTTCTGCTCATCAGCAGGGCTTCACGGATGCACCTTCTGTCTGCCTGTTTGTATGTGTCTTTACCCTCCCTCCTCTCGCTCTGAGCCCTCCCGCACTCTCCAAGCACACACACAGCTGTCGGTTTCTCACGGCAGAGAGACCTTGCACTGTGAATCCTCCACTTCTGCTCTCTATTCCCAGTTAACCTGCGCGCTCTGCAAGGGTGCTCCTAAAGCATAACAGACTCTCATGCAACCTGTGCCCGACTCATGCCAAATGCACTGCTGGATGCCCACCACGGTCCTGGAGAAAGTAGTGGCTTCTGCAGGACAAACACCCCTTTGGGGAAGCCCCTGGTAGGCAACACAATGTATTGCTTTCCATGTTCATTTACTGCAGCTGAAGCGCCTGCTAAATTAAACAAGCAGGTTTTAGGCTTCCATTTTTATATCCAGCAAAGCTGAGATCTGCATGTTGGAAAAACACACATCTTTTCTCAGGTAAATGCTGCCCATGATTATTTGGAACACCAGGAAGCGCCTACTGACAACACTTGACACCACTTTGAGCCCCTTTATCATAGAGATGGTTTACTAAGTGTTCAAGATGGTTGGCTTGACAGGTACAGCCTTAAAAGGTAGTTGGGAGGCTTAAAGTGTATAATGTTGTTCATGGTGACTTTGTATTTTCAACGTCTTTGAGACTGCAATTCTAAAAGCATGTGTGTTTATTGTTACAGAATATATATCTCCCTTCTCCCCACCATCCCCTTTGTTTCTTGAGATGTGTGTATTTCTTTCTCGGAGGTTCTATTGCAATGCAATGCGTGTGGAAGAATTGGCTTAAGCAGTGTAGATTGGGCAATGGTGTTCTGTGAACTTTCTTTAAAGATTATTTAATATTAAACATTATTACAGTAAGTGGTACAAAGTTCCAAAGTTAAAGCACATAAACGGAGAATATCTGTTCTTTTGCCTGGACATTGGCACAGAAAACGCGAGGTGGACCACTGAACACAGCCTATCCGGACAGATCTGTCCCAAACACAGAAGTGCCTTATCAGTCGCACACTTAAAAGTCAAACACCACAATTTAAACTTGATCTGCTTCCCACGTGAAAACCCGTGCAGACTTTACATTAAAGGACCAGCAGAAACCGGCTTTGTTTTTCTGAAACCAATACAACCCGCAGTAATATGAATTTTTAATAAGTCACATGGGCAAAGGAGAAGATGTTAGTTTTCAATCTATTCGGCTTAAAGCTCACCCATTGTCATTATTTAGCTGCCAAAAGCAGATTCTCAGATACTGCCCCAAGGCTCTCCAGCACACCGCCAGTATACAAGTTTAGCTACAGGAGTAGTAGCCACTGCAATAGACGGAGGGCCGACATAAGCAATCCATCAACGTGATATTTAAAATAGTAGACTGCTCTTAATGGCGACTGTATACAAACATAAATAGGGGTGACTTTACATAGGATTACAAATCGCACACATGAAGTGCAAAAATTGGGTGAAGACAGCAAGCAGAAATGATTCTTACATAATTTCCTTAAGAGGGGGGGCGGGCAGGCTTGAACCGCACCTAGTATCCAGCATAGGGCTGTACCTAAACAGCAGAACAGCATTCAAGAGGGCCTGACGCCTTATGTTGAAAAATGGCCATTTACAAAACGAGATATATTTAAAAAAAATAATCTCAGAGCATGATATAGACTTTAAAAAAATGTATGGCAAATAACTAGTGCACATTTAATTTTGAAACGATTGACAGAGGGTGACTTAAAATAATGAAAATACTGTAATATTTTTCAATGCAAATAAACTAATCACCATAATAAAAAATGTAGCACTTTCTCAATCATAAACGTTGCCTACACCCTGCTCCTTGCTGAGTCGGATACTAAAGTGACACCCTATTCAGCCAGTCTACATAGATGTTTAGGAAATGAACTGAACAACAATACTGCAAGCAAAATACATTTTTAAAAATGCAACGTCCATTTCCGCAACTTTTGTCGATATTGCTCTACATTAACTGACAGAGAAGAGAATGCATGCAACACCCACCTCCAAATAAGATTAGGGTTTGTTACCTATTTTTCACGGGTTTTTTCCAACAAAGAATTAACAGTGGAGCACTTTCTAACTATAAATAAATGTTCTTATTTATTCTGTGTTTTATGGACGGACTGGCTCCGAGCTGCAACCAACATAAAGCTCTAAAAAAAAAAAATGGATTGTTAATGAAACCCTTTGAAGCTGACGAGGAGGTGGTGGAGGGGCAGAGCGAGGACTTGGGAGAGTGCTGTGCTTTATGAGCCATGACAGCCAGATGACTGCTGCGCGCGTACACGTGCTCATGCACTCAAGCTTCATGCTAGGAAAAGCCTCTGGTGGCACTTTTAAAAGCCACTTACAAAATGTCTCGAAGAGACAGCCTGGGCTGTCTCAGACGAGACCTAAAAATGGACACTGCAACATACATTTTGCAAGGAACTGAGGGGCATATCAACAACAACCGGCGATAATTATCGCTAAGCGCACTTAGCGCTAGGATAATTATCGCCGGCTAGCGTTGATTTTTATCGCTGAGATAGCGTGCTATTAGCAACGTTTATCTCAATAGCGATAAAAATCCTCACGCTAAGTGGCTAACGTGAGATTATCGCTGGAAACCCAGCGATAATCTCACGTTAGCTTGTTGATAGGGACAGACAAACTTAACCATGATATCCTCCTTCCATAGGATATCATGGCTAAGTCAGAAAAATACCAGACGTAAAAAAGCAGCGCTAACCGCAGTTAGCGCTGCTTTTTTTGTCTCTAACAGGGTTAGCGATATTCTTGATAATAGGAGAAATGTCGCTTAGCGACATTTCTCCTATTATTTTACTCTGGAACGCCCCCTTTGCATCTCATTAGAGATGCAAGGGGAAGCGTAGAGTAAAAGGGCGCCAACATGCGAATTTGCATGTTAGCACCCTGTTGTTGATAGGGTGCTAGTTTTATCTCTGCTTTTTTGGTTTTTAAAGCCAAAAAAGCAGAGATAAAGCCCTTGTTGATATGCCCCTGGGGGCCTGATGACAGGCGCTCCTCAAAATGCGATCCCTGCACAAACACCGGTTTGAGTACCGATTGCAATTTTAAGTTGTGCGATGTTTATCGCACGATTCGCACCAGGTCATTAGCCGGTGCAATAAACTTTACAGTTTCTATTAAAGTTTTGCTGGAAATTTAACAGGGGGAAAAGGCTGGGACAGGCGGAAATAATCATCAATTTGGAAAGAACAAATTTGAACTGCAAAAAACATGAAAAAGCACCAGTATGTGTTAAGCTAAATTAAAAGATAATTGATTTACCTAAATAGTTTTAGCTGCGGTTTAATTAATGAGGTGCGAGTCAGCACGCACGATGGCCCTCTTGTAATGGATGTTTCAACAATATAACAAACTCTATTATAAGATGGCCATTGTGCTTGCACACATATGTATTTTTAACTTTTTGGAATGGTTTGGCTTTGCCACTGCTTGAGGTGCAATTCAATAAGCACTGAAAAAGTCAAAACGATGAGTGGCTTTAGAACCGAAAAAAAAGAAACAAGCATTGGCATAGCCAATAGGTCTCGCCTTGGGGACCTTATAAGTGTTTAGTTATCCAGCACAATATCCTTCGTGCAACAACATCAACTGTTGCATGCCTAAACACTTATAAGGTCCCAAAGGCGAGTCTTATTGGCTATGCAGTGCAATTATTCCATGTATGAAAGCACTGCTTTAACTTGCTGTACCTGTGCAAAGCGTTTATTCCTCAGTCCTTTGAAAAGTGTGCATCACCTTTCCCTAGGTTTCCCTATAGCTTATATTCATTGTACTTTCTGAAAGTTGTCTATGAACAGCCTCTATTCTCTGTAGCAGTACAAATATTTGAAATCCCTGCTTTGTAGAACCACCAAGTTACACTGCATGAATTGACTTCTCGTTTTTCCTGTACACCTAACACGTCTAACAAGGTTTAAAGTTCCATAGTTATGCACTGCTTCACTTCCCAAGATAGATAGATATATATATATATATATATATATATATATATATATATATATATATATATATATATATATATATATATATATAGTAGCCACAGTCCTGAAACAATCCTTTTCCCAATCCAAAGCAGGTACAGACCACAGCGTGGAGAAAAATCTTTTTTATTTTTGCAGATTCAAACGTGCAAGTGCATAGTCCATTGTAAGCAAGTGCCCAGCCTGACGCGTTTCGACTGCCCAACGGCAGTCTTGATCACATGACGCGCTGGACCTATCAGTGCATATATATATAGTGTCAAAATTAAAGCACATGATACAAATATTCAAATTAGTTTAAAACGGAGTGCAAACATAGAAAGAGGCCTGTTTTTTTAAAATAAAGATCGAACCAATCGTAATACATATTTTGTATCACTAATCACGTTTTCTTGTTTGTGCTACTAACTACAGAATGAAAGCTTAGTGCTTCTAGGCTTATAAATCACAGACTGAAATCATTCAAATTTGTATAGTTTGAATTAAAATATCTCGAAAATAAAACTTATAGCATAGTGCTAATTTTCGAGTTATACTAATTGAGATGTATAAAATTCAGGCCTATTGACAAGATTAGTTTTGCACTCCTAGAATTTGTCTGTTACATCACTAACTGATATACGAAAATGTGCAAAATGTGCAAAAAAGTGCTAGCATGAAAGTGCTTGGTTACATAGTAAATATATACAATTAAATACATAGCAGCTTCTAGCAGACGTCCCCTGTATCGTCTCATATTCCGATCTCTTGACATGCTTAGTAGTTGTATACAAACAAGTCCCTATCTCCAGACTTTACTGTTTGTAGCATCTATTGAGATAAATAAGTGTTTTTAATATTGGCAACCCATTGATTTTACATTTAGCAGCAAAAACTTGAGTTATCATGTATTTACAATTCAGAATTTTCATGGTGGACCAGTGTCCCAAATTTGTATGCAGAATTGGTATTATAATGTTAAAAACCGGCAAGAGCCCCGTAAAACCTAGAAAAACCGAGGGAAACCCCAGATAAAACCAAGTAAAACCCAAACCCCACCAGATAAAAACATCACCACACCAGTTCATATATATTGTTAAACCACAGTAAAAAAAACATAAATATAGCAGTCATTGAAATAAAGTGCATACAGTTTCATAAAATATTGATGTTTAAATAGATAAAATCCCAGAGCTCAAAAAACGCTAATATCCTCCACTAAAACCAGATAAAACCTAGGAAAACCCAGACTAAAACCCGGCTGGAGCAAGAATAAGAACCAATTCAAAAGCAAACCTGAGATTCATCATTACATCCATTGTTACCGTCCCCAACAACAACATTCATAAAAAATTGTGCAGATCATCACTATTGTTGAGGCCATTCGTCATTTTAGTGTCAAGTAACATAATGAATTCTGATTCCACTTGTCTCAATCTCTTTTCTCTTATTACCCCCTCTGATGTTTTTGGGTACTGAGCTGATAACATAATATCTGAGGTCATTAAGATTGTTGTTATGTACTAGTTTGAGATGCCGTGCCACAGGATAATTAGGATCTGAATTAACCACCGCTCTAAGATGTTGCAGAATCCTGTTAAAAACTTGCAGTTTTGTGCTACTCACATATAATAAATGGCAGGTGCACTCTAAAATGTATATGGCATGATCCGTTCTGCAAGTATAATGTCCTTGTATTTTGACAGGATCAGAGCTAAAGGCAGTAACATATTCTGAAACAGTTTTTCCAAATTTGTAAGCGCAACATGAGTATATATATATATATATATATATCTCTGCCATGCTCCATTATCATGACAACGGATTGCTTTTATTACATTGAAATGCACTATTCCTTTTACCTTCATCAAAGCACTGGTTTCATTCTGCATTAAGCAACTCATTTATTTGGTGTGCGGCATTATTCCCTGTAAAGGCTTTTATACCTTTATGGATGCATTGTTTTTGCGCTACGTTTCCATGCCCGGCTTTTATGCCATTGCCAGAAAACAAACAAGATTGCACTAAACTCACACTAGAGTGTACCCAAAGACCCATTTAGTTACAGTCTATCAAAGGAAAGTATTTGCATGCATTGAAGATTTAAGAACCTACAGGTCCTATTGAAAATTAGCAGATTAGTATACCAACCTAAGAATCCTATGAAAGTTCAACTCCATTTTTAGTAGTAAAATGCTTTACATCCATATGCCACTGTCATACAAAATCTCTCTGTTCAAACAGAAATTTGCCTCATCTGCTTCCGGATTTTCTCTTCCTCAGACCTGGCATGTTGAAAGTCATCCTCTGCTCGCAATTTCCTTCGTAACAGTTATTCTAAAAAGCGAATGCCCCATTTCTAATTTAGAGTCTTGCCTTTTAATTTTTTTTTTCTTACCTTCTTCGAGCAAAATGTTTCTCTAGGAGATGGGCCAAATCAACCCCATGCACCAAAAAAACAACAGTATCCCTTGCCCCGAGTGGCCAAGCGTGAAACGTGAGAGCTCCTGTGCGTGACTCAACTAACAGCGCACAAGACTTTGTTTCCAGTATCGCAGACTGCTCTTGAGTTCAGCACACATCTGTCTGCCACGTATTGATTTTTTCTTCACCGTGGCTCTGATATAGGTGTGTCAACCCGGAAACATGCTCAGACGGGCTCTGCTTCCAGGGTGTCTTATCCTGGACAGAGCTGTAGTAGAAGCTTTCGGTTCAGATACGGGGCACTGGGTCGAGCCGGGACAGCCCAGAGTGCGAGCAGAGTTTGAAGCCTGGAGTCGGAATAACAGGGCAGGATGGCCACTTGATAGTATAGTTGAGAACTCATAGGTTGAGTGTAGGCTGCATAAATCTGTGTGAAAGGTGGGGGATCACAGATTCCAGGGAAGGAAAACAAGCCCGGGAGTGGTGCGTGCGTGAGCGCGCAGTCTGCTAATTTTCAAGCACTGCACTCGTGCTTGTGGCGCGCCACTGCGGGCTCCCGCAAGGTGGATACCGCCACAAGCACGAGTGCAGTGTTTGAAAATGAGCAGAGCGACGGCTAAAGGCCCTCCTAAGCAGCGCATGTGCGCTACGTAGGCGAGACCTACAAAATTGCAAAGCCAAAGGGGTAGGTAGACACCTGATAGAAAAGGTGCGACCTATAGGTTTGGCCAATGCTTATTTCAATTGACAATACATATAAGATTTTGAGATGGCTCATGTTCTTGTACTAACTAAATATGTCTAATGACAAATAATTACACATTTATACATGCTCAAAATTCTGCTTTATTATTCTGCTGAAATAATAAAAGGTAATTATACTTTTATGTTTTGTAAGACTAAGGTGATGAAAATTATTTGGACTGTAATATGAACACGCTTTACTGTTAGAATTATGTTTTGTAAACTCTTGAAAATAACTGGAAATAAAATTAACCCAAAACCGGAAGTTGTGTACAGGAAGTGTACTTACTTCACACCTCAGAAATACTAAGTTACCCTAGTAAATATGCAAACAGATTTTTGTTAACAAAGATGTGTGAAATAAAACATGTCTTTCTTCTGAGATTAATAAACCAGAGTGTGGTGTTGTATATTTTCTCTGACATTCACGCAATGAACAGCCCCTGAATGAAAAGATTCGTAAGATAAGGAAATAGTGTTTTTTCAACAAAATTCGATTCTTGGTGATTTAAGTTGTTTTCTAAGACAGGTTTGGTGAGACAATTCATGATTGGTTTTGCTCCATTTTTCGGCAAGTTTTTACGCAAGCAGAATTCTGTTTTTCAAAATGTAGGCAATTAGCAAAGGTTGCTTTATGAGGCTCGTCTCCAAATTCAGGCGATAACATGTTTCGGCCCAATTACCACAGCAATTTCACCTTCCCATATTTTGGAGTTTTAGAGCCTATTGTGAGTTTTGTGGAAGGCAGCACCTGTCAAAAAGCAGTGTGTGCGCCTTGTGCCACATTTAAAGTGAAGGGATGCTTTTACACTCTGAATATGGTGAAAATGACATTCGCTGCTTGTAGGAGGAAGTCCAAGTTCTCTCAAACTCGAAATCAGGCCCTTAGTCTTCGAAATCTGAAATTGTTTTTTTTTCCAAACGGTGTACTCAAAAATGATCCGTCCGTAGTTTGTGATTAAAAAAAGCGATTGCATAAATGTTATAGCCACCATACACTGAGGGTGTGCCTTGTTGTGTGTTCTAAGACCCATTTTTATTTGGGAGACTATATCAATACGAACATTGGCCCCTGCATGTTATCAGATTAGATCATATAGATGTTGATTCAGATCTGAGTGTGCCACTTGCCTCAGTTTGCATGTGCGGAGGTAGAAAATTAGGTTCAATTTCTAACTAACTCTGGCCAGATAATGGAATAATTCATGTTCCAAATGCCAGCTGTAGTGAATTCTTCTTCTAATAGCTTATACCACTGTAAAATGTCTGTATTACAAATAAGTAAAAGCAAGGGGCCCTTTTGGAAATGTAAACCTAACCCATTGCAGTGTGTTAATGTGATTTTGTGTTTCTCTCATGTACTGCCTCTTACTCTCACACATAGGAACTCATGGAAAATAATCTCATTGTTTCTATTTTCCCAACCAGTATAACAACTTTCACTTCTGCGGAGGATCCCTCATCAATGAGAACTGGGTCATTACAGCCGCCCACTGTGACGTCATGTAAGGCTGGAGCACCATTTACTCTCTGCTAGACAATGCTTGCAAAAGGTGGATGGCACTTGCTGCCACCAATGCTTTGAGCTGTTTTTACTTTATTTAAAATCAATACTGTAGAGCTCCTGTTAACAAAATATGACCTGTGACCTACACAGAACCACTTCCTGCCAATCATACAGGTCACTTCCCTTTACAGTTAAGCCAATCATACAGGTCACTTCCCTTTACAGCTGAGGCAATCTCCTCTGCTTTCTAATATGGACGCCCAGCACTTTTGATTTACAATGCTCGCACTTCCTCACGAACACACATTGCACTTCTAGAGCAGACTCCATTTGGGGACTTTAAAGCATGCCTCATATCTCTATTTCACATGTATCACAAATTCTGGAGCAAGCATGATTGTGTCAAGGTGAACCAAAATCAGGAATCTATGGCAGGCAACACTTCTGTTGTGAGTTTAAAGCATCACAGTGCATAATGCCAGAGCGGTAACCTAACTTGTCTAAGACGTGGCACCAATCTGTTCCCCTAAAGGGGCATGCAGTCAACCCAGGGCCACATGCTTTGCAAACAGTCCCTGTGAGCAGGTCACTTTGAACCCAAACCATTCAGACGGGTCAAGAATTTGAAGGCCCAAAATGGATCATTCTGACGGACATGTGAATCTTTTATCTGACAACAAAATTATAGAATTCATAGGCGTTTCTGACACAGAACCTATGAATTTATCCAATCCACGCCTCACCCCAACCTCAGATACGTACATTTTTCAGAGTTGCCAACTCCATTGCTTATTATCCATCCAATTTCAATGGATTGGGAGAAATGCCCTTAAATAATTGCGAAGTGGCCCTCCATCAGCATGGTATTGTCCCACGACCACCATGATAAGTCCAAACTACCACATACATTCTGTAATTGACATGGTATTGCCATTTCTCTGGTTCACAGTCTGCCATTATTATTGCCTACTGTCTGCCCGGGTTGCCCTTCTATACAATTTCAAGGTTTTCATCACTGACAGGATTTGACTCTGTCTGTGATGATCTGTTTGTGGTGGTCCACCATCTGGCCCATCTATAGGATGCGGTGTAACTTGATTGGAGTGAGGCGGGACACTGAATTCAAGTGTAACAAAATATATGCGGGCTCATAGAATTTTTAGGGGGTAATCTCATATTGGAAGAGCTGTGTGTGTATGATATTGGTTTAAACCCCATGACTATGTAATGCTTTACTGTACTTAGGTCGCTAGCATGCTCACCAGTTAGATGGTGCTCCTGTCGTAACGGCACATCGGATCTGTGATTGGAAGGGTGTCTGCTGTGCTCTTTGTGGTTTTCATGTGAATGTCTCCTAAGTGGATAACGCTGTTGGTCACCCAATGTTGTGTCATGGATAGATGTCTACAATATTCTGTCCAGTGTGTTTTGCTCTTTCTGAGTGACATATAAAAGTGGCGACAGTAGCAGGTAGCAATGCTATTGACCACTCCCAGTTCTGTCCGCGCTAATGATTTTCACAGTTTTAGGTTAGCGCTCCTAGTCTGTTTCAAAGATAAGACCTCCAAATGTATGTAACCTGGAGGATAGCTCTGCTGTCTCACAGTAATGCAAGTATAATATGTGAAACCTGTGAGCCTTGTGAGATCTGGGTCTATCTATGTGACCTGAGGCATGTCTGTATTTTGTGATGCGTGAGCCTGTATGATTTGTGTCTCGTGGACAACTATTGTCTCTAGTGCAAGAGCCTAAGGGCCTGCATAGTGTGCGTGAGATCACAACCTTTGAGCTTATGTTATCACCAGCATAAAGCATTGAAAATGATCAAAGCGGTAGGGAGGATGAACGCACTAAAAGTTTGATCTCTCAATGCCACCGTTCGTCTTGAATCAGAAGCCCCGTGTGAAAATTAAGGACAATTCTGTAAAAAAAATGATGGAAATAAATCAGTGAACTTACATAAGGATGTCAAACTTGAGGTTTTTTTATGGCCTTTTCAGCAATAGCATTAGAATGCACAAAAAGAGCTAATTTGTGTGATTTATTTTGTTACATGAACATAGGTACATGCCCTACTCATGGTCAAGTGTCACACATTAGGAATTGAAATGTCACACGTAAGTTCATGGAAACATGGAAAGGTCACACATTAGCACAATGAAATCTTGGCAGTGATAAGGGCACACTCCATAGCACAGTCAAAAAGTAGCTCTACTATGGGTATTGTAGACTCAAAAGAAAGTAAAAGTGAGCACCCTCATACCCACTAAAGACCAAAGCACTATGTATGTGAAGTATCATTGTCCCCCGCCATAAGTCAGGTAAAGTCCAGCAGAACCACCTGCCCTGCAATATAAAGATCAAAATGGAAATAGCAAAAGCTGTTCAAAATCTAATATGGCCATCTTTCCTTAAAGCAGCATTTGTGACTTTAATAAAATAATAATAATAATATTTTAATAAAATATGACAGCTAACATTCACTTGAAAAATATCACCTGGTCTCCCACCTGAGCATCACTAAAATGATTTCATCCTGCCAGATTAGACTCTGACGTGGATGATAAATCCTCTCATAAGGTCACTAGACTTTACTACCAATGAAGACGTTCTCTGTAGTGACCTGCAGAGTGGCAGGCAATGACACTCTGCAGGGACAATAGAAGCACAGGAGCATCAAGAAGACATTGCCCACAAGATAGCGGTCACAACTTGAAGCAACTCCGTTCGGTTGCCTATAATCCACCCACTTTTCCGGCATCTGGTGCCCATCCGATCTTTGCCCCCCTGCCACATGTGGTGCTGGGCCGGCTGCTGTTCCCTTGCCAGTGGGCCGAGGCTGGACTTGCCGCCCGTGGAGTATTCACCGCGGCAGGAGTCGCAGATGCGGCTGACCTCAGCCCTGTGGGAGCCGAGTACCACAATCACTGTGGAACTCTGACTGAGTTGCCGCACCTACTAGGCAGAGGAGGGAGGCGGCCGGGGCAGTGGCGTAGCAAGGTAAGGTGGTACCCAGTGCAAAAAATTTCTTGTCACCCCCGGCTTAATGTACAAATACAAACAAATAGCATGCATCAAAACGTTTACGTTACTTACCAAACTCAATATCATAGAGAAGAGGATGATCACAATGAATCAATGAACTAAAAAATTTAACAAAAATAAATTCAGCACGGCACTTATAAGCTTCAGTAATAATGCACAACTAACTCAACAAAATGACGTGGGGTGACTGACCGGCACGGCAGCGGATAGGATTGGTTGCGGGTTGAGTGATGATGAGTCACCAGTTGTTTACGTCTTTCTCGAGTACAAACTGCAGAGACAGACTTCGGCAGAAAGAAACACCCCCTCCCCTTCCTTATCCATACGCTCTCCACTGCACAGCGTCGAGTTCAGCGGCATTTCGCTGCGATTGTTGACTGAACTAAAAAGTTTCAATACGTATTATGTTGACCTGTTGAGGTTAATTAATTGTCAGACGAAGTTATTAAACTCGTTTGAAATAATATATATATTTTTTTTTTAAAGTGTTGTGAGCCCCCAAAAACCCTTTTATTTTAAAAACACATATTTTTGCCATTTTGTCACTCCCCTCAGTGATGACACTTGGGGCGGCCCGCACCCACCGCACCCCCCTTCCTACGCCACTGGGCTGGCGCAGTGGTGTTCCCTGACACACCACGGTTCCGAAATAGCTCCATCTGCTCTGCTGCAGACAAACAAGAATATGTGCTTAAACAGATTGGTGGCAAATTCACATTTGTTGCACTGTTATTGGAAAATCTGCTTACTTATATTTTATTTAAAAAAACATTTAAGCTGCTTACAGAGGCGCAACTAGAGCCAAATTTCGGGGGGGGGGCTACTAGAAAATTTTGGGGGGGGTCTAATTCTTCTAGCATTAGGTAGAGTGGAGATGCAGGGGTTTCAGAAGGGGTGAAAAAACAACAAAGCCTTGTTAACAAGTACATGGTCTTTTAATGACCTGTGAAGTAGTCGGGTGCGGCTGCAATAAGACGGACACCAGACGAGCCAACCCACAGCAGTTCATAAATTGTCTGTGTGTGCACAGGAAGCTGTCTCCGCCCGGGCTGACACACATGACGGGGGAGGGAAGGCGGCTGAAGCCCTTTGAGCCCTATGGGCGTTGCACACCTGGCTGCTTATTAGGTATATTGTGGTCTAGTCCCAAAATTGACTTTGAAAACTAAATCCCAATGCACATTGAACCAAAAACAGAATGCCTGATAGTATTGTTGTCTTTGTCATTTTTTAATTTCCAACCATGAATCTTTGGAATGACACCCATTTCTTGAAAAGGATTGTTAACATGTTTCATAAATAAATCAAAATTTGCTCCAAATGGCTGGTCCTTATAATGAGTGAGCTGAACCCCAGAATACGGAATGTGGCCAGATGGGTTGAAGCTATAGATTGGCTGTAAATGTCAGTATTTCAGTATTCATTTTATCCTCATTAAGATGTCCCTAAGATTTCATTAAACTACTTAGACACTTAGCCTGCAAGCAACTGTTCTTGGCATCCTGAAGCTGCTGGATAGTCTATGTCTGAGTAAGCAGTGCAGAGTGAATCAGTCAACAACTTGAAATGTGACTGCTCATGATGGCACTAGGACCTCTTACCTCCATACAGGATACAGAAGAACAAGGGCAAATTATGACAACCCCCCAGATTCCAGGATGGGTAGAGAGTTGATGTGAATACATTTTGTGCATAATATAAACACGTTGAACTTCCCGCAAGCACTATTTTGCACTTGCTGTTAAAGCATTTTGCACTCATTCATTCATGGAAGCTTTATTGCGGCTATTACAGCCAAAAAAGCACATTTAAAAACATACATCATATAAAATTCATGACCAATATAGAATCTCAAAATAGATTAAAATATAAACATATTTGAATAAAATACCAATGCAATGGATAAAAACCGTGAGACCATGAAAATCACTGAAAGCGGAAGATTAATTAAAGTGGCAAGTGCAAAGAGGGAGAAGGGTCAAGGTTACTTGTGGGCTGATCTAGTTTTAGCAGGTTCCTACGTGTTGACCACATGGAAAATAAGAATTTCGAGATTGCAACCACATGGACCGGGTCAGTGTCGGATTTTACGATTCTAAAAAATTCACAATAGTTCCTGATGCCCAGATTTCTACAGAGCTGGATGATCCATTTCAGCCTAATCTGTTTATATGCCACACAGAAGAGCATAACATGGACCTTTGTTCCTTCTCCACGTGGCATCCAGGGCATAGGCGACGGGACACTCCTGTCCACTTGTTTGTTATCGCATGTAGTGGTAGTGACCCATACCTAAATTGCAGGAGCAGTTTCTTAGCTATCAGAGGTTGTATAGAATCCATCACCCGCTCAAATTCATAGTGGCACTTACAATCCAGAAACCCATAGGTTAAACTTGTAGAATCGGCTGACTGCAACATTTTTGTCAGATTATACTCTTTCAATGCAGATGCCAACATTTTTTTAGGAATGTCTGAGCAAAATTCTTCTGGGTTGGTCCAAAGGTTCTCCCTTCCAATAGCACGAAAAGAGTGCCTTACAAATGATAGCCAGGGTATGCTACCAGCCCCCAAGGATGTCATTACCGCTTTTAATTCCTCCCTATAACAGGTAAGGACCTCTTACCTCCATACAGGATACAGAAGAACAAGGGCAAATTATGACAACCCCCCAGATTCCAGGATGGGTAGAGAGTTGATGTGAATACATTTTGTGCACAATATAAACACGTTGAACTTCCCCGCAAGCACTATTTTGCACTTGCTGTTAAAGCATTTTGCACTCACAATCTGTGCTTTGTGTGCAAATCACATGGGGGCAGATTTGTTATTTTTTAGTGCAGCGCAGTGCAGCGCAGTGCAGCGCAGTGCAGCACAGCACAGCACCCAAAGTTGATGTGTGGCTTTACGCAAGAGAGAAAGCAGAGCAGGGCCATATTTATTTAAAATGGCCTGCTGCTCTCATCCCCTGCACTGACGCACTGCAAAGCCTGCCTAGCGCCTCGCAGCACCAATGGCATATGCATGCTGTGTAGCAGAGCCGTGGAATCACTATTTACACTGAGAAAAAGGCACCTTTTCAGCCCAAAATACCTTTTGTGGTGGAAAGTAAATACCTTCTAAAACCTTGCGTGTCTTTGCCCTTGCACTAGCACTTTGTAAATGTGGGCCGCAGTGTCCCCTGTAAAATGTGTACCTACCTCATAGACTGATATATACAATTAACAGAAGAAACAAAGGGGGGTATGTACAAGGAAGTGGCGGAGAGAGGCGTTAGCTTCAGAAACGCAGGGCTGCACCATATTTGTGGTGCAGCCTTGCGTTTCCCCTTGCCATGCTGCTAAGTTTAGCAACTTAATGCCAACGCAAGCACCCTTGCACCAGAGTGCAAGGGTGTCTGGGTGCAGGGGAGGATTGTTTATGTGTAGGAAGTTGTCCCTTCCTGCACATAAACAATCCTAGAAATGCCACCCTGTCACTTTCATGCGTGCTGCTTCATGCAGCACGCATGAAAGTGACAAACTGGCATTTGTTTTTAAAGATTGTTTATGTGCAGGGAGGGACACCTTCCTGCACATAAACAATCCATGGCATTTTGCTTTTTCCATGTGTGCTGCACAAGGCAGCACACATTGAAAAAGCAAAAACGAGGAGAAATAATGCATTTCTCCTCATTTTGCCAACTTAAGACCAGGTTTTTCATGGTCTTAATTTTGGCGCTGCCTCCTATGTACGCCACCCTTGTACATAGGGGGCAGCGTCAAAAACAATGGGTGTTGCGGAGGAACACCCACTGCCCACCCCTTTCACGCTAACCGAAGCGTGAAAGGGGGCCTTGTGTACAAGGCAGCGTTAGGCCACGTTAAGTGGCTTAAGGCTGCCTTGTAATTAAGGCGCAGCCCCTATCGCCACCACAACGTCGATATAAGTGACGTTGTGGTGGCGATAGGGGCTCGTACATATGCCCCAAAGTTTTGTTCCCAGGAAATTACATTTCTATGAAGCATACCCATCTCTTGCTGAAAGACATGATTTAAGTCTGTCTCCTGCTTTGCCAAGATACCACTCTAACAATTATATGTAAATATTCAGTAAAGCAGAGGTGCATCTCTTGTGTTCTCAGCCTTTATGCAGAACATCAGGACGTACGTTTTGAAAATACCTAAAAAATGATCAGTGAGGATAAATCTAGAGTACTCAAGGAGATACAAAGGCTTAGCAACATTTCCACAGCAACAAACAAGACCTCATGGAAAATGAGCAAGGGAAACATTCTTATTCAAGGAATCCAAGTGCAGAGAAAGGTTAAGCCCTGTTTTAGCCTAGTCTAAAAGTCCAAAGACTTCAGAATTTGAAGCCTTTTTCTTGACTAGCTGAAAGTAAAATTCAACGATTGTCCTTCATACAAAACCCCTTTGCATCCTAAACATTTCTCTAGTGTCACCTCCTGATTTACATGGTCTCATTCTGGAAGCCTGAAAGTTCAGTCAAACACCCAGAGGCGTCACATCAGTAAGTCATAATTTAAACACAACACACTATGACTATATGCAAATCTTTGACTTTTTAGCTCATATTATTGTAGGGTTTATGTTTTTTTTCTGGACGAGAAATGCCCAAGAATGGCCAAGTTGAAGCGTTGCAGTCAACTCCAGCTATCCAAGCTCTAGATTGCCGACATGGGTCATTGATCATTGGATTAGGTTGGACACAAGTGAAGATAATAAGAAAAAAAACAAATTTCCTGGATGTGATACTCTATTTAAGTCTTTGGTGCCCTTGGTGCACCAGTGTTACAATTGCCTTCTAAAGAGTTATAATTCCTTTGCATTTAATTAGACTTAAAATACCTGGACATCAATGTCACTGCTGCGATTGGTATGGTGGAAACATCCTCACTTGTATTTTCAAAGGCAGCTTTCCTCGCGTCTCCTCCCTTGCTGTTGACGCCCACCCACCACCAGCGGACCATGCAAGTCCCTGTTAGCAGGAGCACAAGGCTCCAAGTTATGAACAAAAGAATGAGTCTTGAGAAGAAGGTGCTTCATTTACACTCAAGATTAACAGGGTAGAGGGGGTCAGAGCTGGAAACGCAGAGAGAGCTCTGCTCAGATAAGTCAATTCACTCGGGGTAACCTCACTTTCTGCTCTCTGACTTTCAGACCCGGACTTGATGTCGCTGTCCTTGGAGAGCAAGACCGCAACTCCAACGCTGAGAACGTCCAGGTCATCGGTATCAGTAAGGTAAGAAGGGAAAGCCTACTCCTTGCACTCTCTCCAGGGTATTCTCTGCTTCCCCTTTGATGTTTGCAAAAACAACAGTTGATGGACTGAATGCAGAACAATGTCATACATTCACCCCAGTACAGAAATCTGGGCCTAAATCCATCGTTTTTTTGCTCACCATGCCATTCCAGTTTGGACCCAGCCATATGCAAATCAGTCTTGACCCTGTGCCCAATGGGATCAGTCCAGCCCAAACTGCCAGGCCAGGTCCTCCCTGGACCGGAAACAAGCATCCTAGGACCGGTTTCGGGGTTTCACCCCTCTTCAGCCAGGATAGCTTGATTCCAGAGGCATGGAAAGCACGGGACCCACGTCTGGGCATACCCGTGCCATTGTTTGTATACTCAACAGACCGTGAGCTGCACGACCTGACCTCTGGAGTCTATAGAAGACACAGCTCCCTTCATGTTAGCCTGAGAAAAATACTAAAAACAAAACACTATCGGTTGGATACACAGCGAACTTGTAAAACACACATAAAAAGGCAACAACGTAAAGACGATGGAAAAAGCACATACATGCTATTTCAGCCATTTTTGTTCGCAGATGTAGGTGTTCCTGATGGTAAATAACACGAAAGTAGGCGATATGTCACCCGTGTGCCAGAAGATACCATTATTAACATTATTAGTGACCACAGGCTACCATTGTCCATCTTGTGTGATTCTGAAGTTCTAGCACCAGTACCCTCTATGCACTGGTTATTTCAATAGTTCAGGGTTTTATACCTTTTATTAGAACTAAAAATAACTTTCAATGATGCTACAAAGCAGACTCCTTCAGCAGGTGACGACGGACACGATACAAAGTTCCCTTAAACCTTATTTTCTTACGCACAATAAAAAAAACTTGTGTACATGGTGCACTTGCAGATCAAAAGCATGTCTGAGAAGCTGAAGGGCATTTTATCTGGGAGTTAGGTCGTATCTAACTACTGTGAGAGGAATAAACACCTGCACGCTTGTCGTCTCATGTGTATAAGGCTGCTTTATCTGGAGCAGGTCGCGATCACATTTACATCCTTCAGCTACACCTCAGAGACTAAACTACTCATGCACTCTCCCGTCACCCTGGACCACCATGTCCTATCATAGCAAAGCCCCCTGAGTTTCAGCCCTATCACCTCAGGCATCAAAAAGGCCCAGAAAAACAAGACTTACAAAATCGTACTAAACAAGAAGACCTACAACCAGAAATGCATGCAAATCTCGCTTGGCCAATGATAATTTCCTGCACCAGGATACCCTTTTAGGTTAGCACTTGTGCTCCACAAGAGGAAATATTCTTCAGTGATTCCTTTTTAAAAAAAGTCCACAACAATTGGCCTCACAAAATCCACCCGCTTCCCTTTGTTCCTGGTCCGGTTCTCTAGAATTCTCCTCTCTCCCCTCAAGACACATACTTGCAGAAAAACTTTCTCATAGGAAGCAATCCCTAACAGTTTTTCTTGACACGGTGACCTGTGCAAGAACCCTCTCTATTTGCCCCATTAGAAAGTTAAGCAGGCCATGTCTCCATTCTTCCTGCCCCTGCCCCAGTCTGTTCTGCCACTTAATACACAATTACACTAACTTTCCAAGCCCGATGATAAGCCTTTCTTGTTGATGCAGCTAGGGACTTCTCGGCCAGTTGCATAGTCCTTGCAATCTGATCTTCCACATGTCCTGCTGCCCTAGTGTCACCAGTGAGTCCCCCCTGGAGCAAAACCACAGAACTTCATCCACTGGGAATGATATCATGATTTAGCCTCTTCTTTGCAAGTTCAGGAATGTCTTTCTAGAAATGTAGGGACATATTTATCAAGCGTTCACGCAACGCAGGGCAGCAAGCAAAGTTGCTGCACTGCGCTGCGTTGCGTGAGTGGGAGAGGGTTTAAAAGCACCATATCTACTAAGACACAGCACTCTTCAGCTCTCTCCCTGCTCTGGCACACTGGAGGCTGCCTCGTGCCAACATAGACACCTTTTCACCATGCTGCAAGGGTGTGTGTTTTAAGGGTGGGCAGGATTGATTTCTTGCAGAAAGGGCTACCTCCCTGCACAAAAACAACCCAAAGAGACATTTCCCTCTTTCTAAGCATGATGCAGCATGCATCACACATAAAAGAGGAAATAACGAGGTCACAAAAGCTTTCTCTCCATTATGCCTCTTTGTGGTAGGCATACCAATTTCACACAATACCAGTTTTACAAACCTTAGTAAATCTGGAATCACATGAAATCCATAAAGTGGGTACACAGGAACACCCATGCTCCACCCATGGAATGTTTACCACTAAGAAATGCAACATAGTGCAACACGGTGCAAGCTGCTGTGTTGGGTTACATTTCTTTACAAATCCACGCAATCTAGCCTTCCGTGGCTTTGCAAATTCCAAATAAGTCTTTGTGTTGCCCTGCATCGCCTTGTGCAACTCAAGGCGACGCAAAGACTTAGTAAACCTAGGTCATAATGTTCCAATGCAAGCACAGTAATACCAATTCTTTCTCAGTTCTTTGTCGGCATAGTGTTAATCCCTTGCAGCACAGCTTTGTGTTCCCTAGTATACAAATGTCACTTCCTGTCTCTCAGTTCCTCTCTCCACAGCCACACTGCCAGAACTACTGGACAGAATTCCAAAAAGGCAGTACTATGACACCTTTCCTTACACACAGCCACCCACTGTTCCACACACCACTGACTTGTTTTGATACACTCTAAAACGGTACGCACCAGACGCGTCATAGGAAATCTCAACCACCCACATCACCGTATTGTCTTGAAACATAAAGTCACACCACTGTAATGCTCCAGAAATCCCAGCCACATTTGCATGTCTTCCCTCTCTCAATATGTGATGATAAACCGGTAGTAGGGCCAGGATACCCCTTCATTGTAAACACCAATTGCCTGCCGATCTCATACCTTATCACATCAAGTTTTAGGCAAAATATAGGTGTCCTACGATGTGAGTTCCCACTTCTTGCTCAGCACTGATTGGTGCGCCTCGTTTTGCCAATTTGACTGCTGACAAACCTGAAACCGTAGTCGCCGCGCCCACTTCAGTCACTAGAAATGCCTGGCAAGTACCAGGGCTTCAGTTCGAACATTGTATAAATGTCATGGGCTGGCCCCTCAAATGTGCACAAAACTCTCATATTCTTTCCCATGGTGACCATCAAAAATAGTCAAGGTACTGCAGCATTTGCTCAGACCTTGGCCCCTGCCTCATCCCCCATTCAGAAAATATGCTGATCTAAAGAATGCAGCCCGCCACACAGCACACCATCGGAATGGCTTTGTTCACTTTGAAACTGAGGGCCCACCAGTTGAGAGTCATCTAAATGCAGTAACCAGAAAAGGTGATTTGATGTCTGATTTTCCCATTTCTGCTCCCTTTCCATATTTCCTCACCAGTATGATTGCTCTGTCAACAATTTGCATGTGCTGTTGAACATTCACTCTTTTCCATATAGTTATTCGCTATTCCGCCTTCTGGCCATGAGAGAAGATGTATTATTCAAAAATCAGCTTTCTTCAGAACCAAGATGAGAACTGATGAAATCCTTGATGAGGGTTTTTTGAAAGAGACAGCCATTTGTCTGCATTGTACCCCCTTCAAACGTTTCTCATCTATAGTATCAGATATGTTCTTGCAAGAACTTAAATTCTCTCAATACTCACATGCATGGGAGCCCACCAGTAAGGAACCCTGAAATCTTGCCTAAGCCCTTCCTATCTGGATACTTTTACAGCCACCCCTCCATCCTTTCCACTTTAATGAGCCTAAATGCCCTTTCTCAACACTCCTCTACCTTCTCCTCCCATGTCCCTTGCACACTGAAGCCCAGAATGACAGGGTGATTAGCCCAGTACTTATAACAGTCACACCAGACTCTGCATTGGTAATGATAACACCCGCTCTTCAGTGGCGGCTGCTACGCAACAGAAGTGGTGAGCCGCATGGGGGGGGGGGGGGAACTTCCTTCTGATCCTGTCGACTCACAGCAGCACACAGGCTTCCAGACTCCCATAAGCCAATCAAGACGCTGCTCTCATGCTGGTAATAGTATTACCAGCATGAGAGTAGTGCCACAATGGGTCTGAGGAGCCTGGTTTGCCGCTCAGGCAGTTCCTGGGAGCCTGGGACTGTTTTCCACCCGGCTGTGCAACACAGCATGGGCTGGAGAATTGCTTGGTGCTCATGTCGGTTTGGCCGTCCTAAGACAGCCGGCCAAACTGACAGGCACCCTTATGGTGCTCACCCCTCGTCCCCTCTGCTCCATCACAATAGCCCAGCTCTGCCCCGCCCTAGACTGGCTCAGAACTGAAGAATAAAATCATAATAACATTGTGTTATTCTAATTGTATTTTTCCTTTTGGCACTGCTCAGAGAGCAGTGGGGCGATGCTCCTGCGCCTTAACGGAGGAGCCGCCGCTGCCGTTCTTATTGAAACTCCACCATGCATTAATTTAGCTCTGTCGCCCTGACCCTGCCACCCCTCCTGGGCGGGATGCTCCTGAAAAGGCACATATGGCAAAAGTAAGCCAGTCACTGTAAATGCCATTGGCATGGGTCACATTGGTGCCATAAACTGCAACCACAGTTTGTTACTCCAAATCACCGCACAATTTCTTACGATTCTCGCTACTTGGAGATCTGAACTCTTCATCGTACCAGAGCCACGTCAAGCCTACAAAACTAATTCTGGTCATCCTTATCACATCCAGGTATTTAGAAAGTGCCACACTGGATTTGTGTGACTTCTCACAGGTAATATTGACTTAGAATGTGCGAGTATCGATGTATCTATATTTGTCGGCATCCTGGCATGTCTCACCCTCTCTCCCTACTTAACCTTAGACCCCGTCTTACATCTTGAATTTCTGCCACTATATCTATGTATCCATTTTCCCATGTTTTTGCTTGGTCCTCTTAGTAGATGTCCACTAATGAATCCACAATCCACATGTATGGCAACCTGACCACTCTGTCAAGGCCAGCTTACTTCTCCTTACTGGTTTCAGCCTGCTCCATTTTCATTTTCTCAACAGTCGCATGAATTACAGCGAGGGCATCTTCCAAATCTCTCATGAATGACGCGCCTCAGGGTGGCATCCTCTCCTCTGATGTGCAGTGGGAAAAATAATCCTGCCACACAGGCTGGCGTCAAGACATCAGCACAAAACCCGCAGGGCTGCTGCATTATTGCCCTCGTCACTCAACAGCCCCTCTTCCAATCACCCAATGCAGAGAAGACCCCTCCACCTGAGGCCATTACTGTAAATATACAGACTGTTGCAGGGTGACTTGAAACCGTCTAAATAAAAAAACGACATGGACTCCTCTTGGCAATGCAAAGATAGTTCTTTACTAACTGTTGCGACAGGGAGAAAGACCGTCCTTACACACAGGCAGGCCGCTGAGCTCTCTCTCGAACTGCTGCTTCACGAGCAGCTCTTTTTATATAGATCTTTCACAAATACTTTATTACAAAAATTAAGTAATAATTGACTTGCAGGTAATAGATTGAAGACGGAAAAACACTCAAAGACCCGTGACCCCATAACCCCACACTCTGACCTAATTCTCCACACATTCTTTATTGCACTCTGAACAATACTTATAAAAACAAGTATCCTTCTGCTTGTGCATGCGTGTTCGTGGTAAATGTCATTTAAATGGAGTGTGTGCTTTCATCATTGTGTACCAATGTGTGCTCAAAGCTAATTTAATTTTTCTGCACTGATTGTCGGATCAGGTTACAATTTGTTTGGAAGCACGGAGTGCCTGCTAGAGATCTCGGTTGCTAAACCCATAAATATTTTCATGCTAGCTAAACCCAAGTTGGACTTTACCTGAAACCCTTTCAAGTTACTTATCCCATTGTGTACTCAAGTTAACTTTTCACCTTACTCAAGTCAGCGCAAGAGCTGGGCCTAAACTGTTTTTTTAACTAATTACAGTTGTGTGTTTTCTACTCGTCTTTGGTGTTGCGCTATCTTCTAATATTTTACATTTTCTGCATGTTTTTGTATTTTCTGCGTGTTTTATATTTTCTGCTGTGTTCATATTTTATATTTCCTACAACAAGCCAACGCATCGCAGGGTATAGTGTGAGCAAGAAAAAGTAAAAATCAGTCTCTTAACTGAACCAATCCATCACTGAGAGAACAACAATGGGATGTTGCTTTCAGTTGCTGTATTTGGAGAGGAACAATGTAATTTTCCAATTCTTTACATAAACCATGTATCTGAACACACACCATTCCTCAGACTGCAATAAATGACATCATATTTGCAAACAAGTCAATTGTCTTCTACATCTTTGAAATGCAGGCTTTGAATGAACCAGAATGAGAGTGGCTTATCTTAATAGAATCGCATGTGTTTCTTTAAGAAGATACCATTTTTCTAAGGGCTACATTGACAAAACTAGATCAGGCAATTTAAACCTTCAACTGTGTAAAATACCAATAGTCAGACTGCATACAAACTAGTGGCAAGACAACCTTTGTGCTTCATATGGACTACATATACATTAATAATTGTATCTTGTGACTGTCACATGGGCTGACCCTCCCCATTAACACTCAGCTAGTCCAAATCATACTAAAGAGTGAAGTGAACATGCCACTCCACTGCTCACACACACACACACACACACACACACACACACACTATTCTCCCTTCTGGATGGTAATAATAGGACTGTGAACTCTTCATTCTCAGCAGCTTTACAAAATGTTACCAGCTCTTCCCTGGGTCCATAAAACAAGCATTCATTGTGACAAGGACATGAGGGATACATTACTGGTGATCATGTGTGGAGCATGGACTATTTAACACATGAGCACCAGTGATCTATCGTTTGTGTCCCCTTCGTGTTGCCTGGTACATGTTCCACTTTCCTGGGATGTTGTTCAGTGTTTGTCTGCAGAAGCATCAATCTCATGATGCAGGAGTGGATAAGATGTGCAGGTCTAGGCTCACTGGATGAATGATAAATGTTTGCCATCTGCTCTTTTCTCCACAGACGATCATGAATCCGGAGTATACACAAGTCATATCAACGGATGTAGCTTTGTTGAAGCTCGCCTCTCCCGCCCAGCTGAACGCGCATGTGTCTCCTGTATGCTTGCCCGCTTCTGGAGATGATTTTCCAGCAGACATGAAGTGCGTCACATCTGGCTGGGGACGGCCAAACCTTAATTGTAAGTTTGTGATTGCCTTACAGAATTCAGAAAAATGTCTTGGCTGAATGGTAAATTAAGATGAATCCTAGTTCAGCTCTTAGCATTGCTATGTTAGTCCACTAATGCAATGTTCATCATTTCTGTTCAACTTTTTGGCATTTCCTCAACCATCTGTATTCCCCCTGATGTGGGGCCTAAATACCACGTGGGGTAAAGCCTTATCAACACATGACAAAACTAAAGGATTGATAGCACATAACCCAAATAAGGAATCAAATTTCTTTGGAACTTTCAATATTAATAATCCCGTCTAACATCTATTTCAACCTGCAATTGTCACTTCAACGAGGGTCTATGTTCGTCTTCATCATAAGTATTTGTTCTCAAATACTTCATTAAGTTAAATCTCCAACTTCCCGTACTTCTTTATTTTACCAAATGCCATATCAGCAGTATGTTGTTAGCACAATGCTAATAAAACCGATCTGTCTTTGTCTCCAAAGGAATGGCCGCACCGTTGACATGGATAGGTTATGATCTTCAAAACACTTTTTGGTGGAAAAGTTCCCAAGAAAGGTAGACATATTTAGGCCACTCACTTGGCACCAATACCACTATAAGACCAAGTAAATTGTCTGAATATATCGTAAGGTAGTTCCCGGAGTATAACATTGATACCTTCTCGCCGCGGCCTTCCTGCTTGTGGGATCTATTACTTTCTCAGAAGGTAAAGAGCTTGGGTTTTTTTTTTTTTTTTTTTTTTTTTGAAACCGTTTATTGCAATCTCAAGAATATACAAGTATGGGCCTACAACCTTCCGGCCGGCCGGCCGCTAGAATGACAGGAGCATATGACATACGTTCAAAAACACTTGGCCTTGCAGAGAAGCAGAATCAGGAGGTATCAACGTCGTGGGCCACATCACTCTGACCCCACAATACGGTTTCATTTTATACAAACAACACGAAAAATCACACCCGCAAGGCAACCCGCAATCGAAAGTAACAGCACGTGCTCCCCGAATGGGGGACCCCAGCCATCCACAGGAGTCTAAAGAGGGGAAGGGGAACAGATCGAGGACTGGGGGAACTCTGTGCCCGGGGCTGGGGAAAGGAGTCAACTAAGGGGACGGGGTTGGTGAGGCAGCAGGCAGCAGTGGTGGAGCGCAGATACCCCCGCGGTAGGCGTTCCAGGGGCCCCACACTTTCACCCATGCCCCAGGCTTACCCCTCGCCACATACACCACCTTTTCTCGGAACATGCACCAATCCATGTGTTCTTTCCAGGCCGACACCGCCGGGGGCCTCTGGGATCCCCACAGTTGAGCAATGTCACGCTTAGCAATCATATGAGCTTGGGTTTTTGGTTGGACAAAGAACTCAAACTACTCCGTCAGATCACATCGGTAGTCTCTTCTTGTTACCATCAGATGAGGATCATGAAGACGGTCGTCCCTTTGTTTCCTGCTTACCTTAGAGCCTGTTTTGTGAATGCATTAATTATTTCCAGATAATTAGTGCATTCACCACATAGGTGACCAATTATTTACTATTGGCACTAATTATTTATATAAGCACTTAATTAGAATAGGCACTAATTATTGACTTCAGTCTGCCAAAGCTTTCTACCTGGGCCCTCAGGTTCATCTATTTGCTGGCTGCAAAGTGTTCAGAATTCTGCAGTCCGGCTGGTCTTCAGTTTTAGAAAGTTTCACAGGTTATACCTGGCACATTGTAGTGTTCAGTGGTTGTGCAGCAGGATTGTGAGAAGGTTGTAATGCTGACATATCGTGAGAACCCTGTTGTGAGAATTCACACTACATTACACTCCTGTATATGTGCAAAGCAATGATGTGCCTTAATGAAACATTACACTTGGGTATGTATGATATGAAGGCACATCATACATAATTGTAACATACCTACAATACTGTAAAAGCAATCGGGTGCCAAAGGGCACAGGTGAAACAGTGGAGACCAGAGGTCAGAGGCCACATACAGACAAAATAATATTGTGTATATATAAAGATCAAATGGACATATGGCTTAACATGAACAGCATCCTTAATGTTTCAGTGGGACCGAAGGATCCTGCAGAGGAACATTCGATAAGTCTTTGCTCAAAATATTTTAGTTAAAATACAATGTAAAATAGTACAAATATGTATCCAATACACTTCGGGGACTATACCCATCTTGTTTAGAAAATTCCACAAATATATCCCTCTCGTACCTGGTTGTCTTCAAAGTTTCCCTCCCTTTTGATCCTATAAATTGTAAAAACATCAGAGGAGGCTGGCCTCCTTACCATGCCAGCTGTGCAGTGAATGCATCAACATATGGCTATTCAACCACTAATCTTCTGAATTCTGCTGTCCACTTGGCACAACACATATAGCTACAGAATAACTTCTACTGGGACAGTTCTACTGCATGGCAGTATGGGTGCAGATCACTGCACCAAGACATTCTGCTAAGTGTGCCAGTCCCAGAAGGGATGACTTGTAACTGTTCGATAAATAATAGAACATTCTAAGGATCCTGGTATCAACCTAGATCATTATCTTCCTTGTTAATTAGCTTAATGCATCCCAACCAACATACAGTATTAGGCATCCCTGAGCTGCAAAATCCCAAGTAAGGCCGCCATTATGAGCAGGGGAATTAAGGTGCCCGGGTACCGTGGCTGGAAGTAACAATTCGAGGTGGTATCCCACACTACTCCAAATGGTTGTCCCCGGAATGGAAGAAGAACATGAGGACCCATAATTGCCAAGCAAAATCTGCATGCGAAGTCCCGCTTTTGGAATAAATCACCTCCCGTTTTCTACTAGCTCTGAGCACCTAGGGCTGTACTACACGTGTGGCGCATTTTCCTTCATTGCGCCGAGCGCCCTTTTAAAAAGGGGCGCCCGGCGCAATGAAGGAAAATGTGCCGCATTATGGGGAATGTGCTGCCCCCAAGGCAGTCATGAACTCGCACTGCCCTGGGGACAGTGCATTGACGTGAAATACAGAGCAACTGCTTTAAAGCTGCTCTGTGTTTCACTGTGCAGGTGGCAACCCGCCAGCACTTTTAAAGGGAATAGAGATCCCCTCTGCACCCACGTCGTTAATACGGTGCAGGCGCAGAGACAAAGGGATTCCATCATTTGCATGGGGCACGCTCAGGCGGGCAACTAGAGCCAAATTTCGGGGGGCGGGCTGAAAAAGATTTCGGGGGGGGGGCTATGTCTTCCAGCCATAGGCAGAATGGCTGTAAGAAGGGGTGAAAACACAACAAAAGCCTCATTAACGAGTAAATGGTCTTTTAAAGACCCGTGAAGTACTCTGGTGCGGCTGCAATTAGACGGACGCCAGCCCGCGAGGCTGTCTCAGCCGGGCTGTCACACACGACGGGGGGGCTGAAGCCCGGTGAGCCCAATGGGTGTTGCGCGCCTGGGCACGCTCCCATGCAAATGAGGGAATGCCTCCTTGACGATAGCGCTGGCATTTTATGTGCACCAGCGCTATTGGTATTGCAGAAGGGGCCACACAAGCATTTGCGGCCCCTTCTGTAATACCAAAGTGCCATAGGAGCGTGCAAAGCGGGCGCAAACACTCATTGCGCCCAGAGGGCACTTTATGTCATACGCCCCTGGCAGATTGAAGCAGGGCCTGTTTGCGGCAGGAACAGGATGGAGAGAGCACGAGGGAGCAGGGAAGCTATGGACTGACAGAGGGAAGCTTTCTGTGCTGTATGAGAAGTTGGGGTTGCTAGAACTTGGGGTCCAATCCTCACATTATTTTACTGGCAACACTTTGAAACAGCTCTTCAATTATTTCGAAACTAACCGGCTGCAGGCATGCAAAGTCCACAATTAAGGCTAAATCCAAAACCAGCGACACGGCATAAAATGATGTAAAATAGAACTGAGATCATGAAGCCTGATGGGCAATAGCAATACATAATTATTATTAAGAAACAACAAATGATAGACATCAATGAGAGACCATACACTGGTGCACACACACAGCCCCTAATACTTGCCAAAGGAAATAAAAACAATGGAATGTGTATAAAGGCAGCTTTATTAGAAAGAGGTCGAAATCAGAGCTAATAAGATGCCTGCATCCTGGTCAAACCAAGAGTCTTCTGAAGTACTCTAGAGTCCAAGAGAAAATCCTGACATGGAAGATGCTTATAGTCCCCCATGAACATAAAACCCCAATAAGTGAAGGGTGAGCCAACACATCCATACGCCTTTTCCATTATTTTAAAAATAATTGATCGATGGTGTACAAAGTCCACAAGTGAGACTGAAATCAAATCATTCAAAACAGTGACATAGTAGAAAATGACATATAATAGAACAGAGAGCACAACTTCATGGAGAATTAGGATTAATCCAATGTGAGGTATTTATTATTTGTGGTAAATACTTTCTGTTCTTAAGCATAACATGCAGGATCATTTTTAGCACACCGAATTCCGCATATTATGGGGCATATTTACAAGCCCCTTGAGCCGTCATTGCTCACTTTTTTTGACGCACCGGCGGCGCAGTGTGGGGCTCCATATTTACAAGGCCACGTAAAGCCACCCTGCGTGGCTTTTTGTGGCCTTGTACATATGGCCCCTTTTCACGCGGAACTTTGCGAGAAAGGGCGTGCCATGGGTGTTGCTGTGGGTGTGCCGAACTCCAAAATTTAAAACCTGGGAATGCGTCAGAATCCTACGCTTCCCCAGGGGAGGCGTAACGAGGCACAACGAGGAGTCCTTGGTTTTCCTCTTTCTATGCGTGCTGCATTCTGCAACACACATAGAAATAGGAAATAGGAAAACACCTCACATGATTGTTTTGGTGCAGGAAGGTGTCCCTTCCTCCACAAAAACAATCTCCCCAAAAATGCAGAGACCCTTGTGCCATGGCACAAGGGTGCGTGCATTGGCGCATGGCAGCCAATTGTGCGCCAGCGCAGGGGAAAGCACTGGGATGCGACATATTGTTGTGAATATGCCCTGTGCTTTGAAAGTGATGCAGCGTGGCGCAGTCAAATCGCTTGTGGTGCTGCACTCCGTCACTTTCTTGTAAATAAGGCCCTATGTCTTTTCCCCCCGCCTTTCCCCGGTTCAAATTTGATAGGTTTGACCTGCCAGAATTTATCAGGGGAAAACTGCAAATGTATTTGATTATCACACAACTCGAATGTAGCCCTTAACTTGTTATGAGGGTCATAGACCAGTGGACTGTGCCAGTGAGCCGCACACAGCAAAACAACTACTGCATAAGATGCCTTTATGTAATCCGCTGAGCAATATTAAAAAAACTGATTTCACTCTAAGACATAAAATACTAGAACATCTACGAAAGATGCCAACATTCTATGATTGACTACACGCTGTTCTCAAGAGGTATACCAACGTATGTTCCAACTCAAGGCTGAGATTACCATGAACATCAAACTCCTGTTAGATGCAGCTGTTGTGGTTATTTTGACTAAAGCCCTGATTATGAGTTGGTCAGTATATTCCGACATGTGCGTGAAGCCCTGTTTATGCACGGGTCGCAATTATGAGTTGCTATGTATTTAACACATCAGATAATTGTCGGATGCAATAAATACCTCAATGGTGGTTAAATTTTGGCAGGTCAAACCTGCCAAAATTTACTGGAAGAAAATGATACAGTATTTACCGTATCATGTAGAGTTTGGTGCGTTAAACATAAAAATCCGCATGTTATTCCCCACCCACTGGTAACGTTAGTTAAGGTAGAAGTCAGTTCTACACTCATCTTCTTAATTATGCTGAAGCAGGTTTCTGCTCGTGGCCCACTGAATTTAGAAGCTATTCCCCTAAATCTGAATGAAGGAAACCCCTTTTCTAGAACAGAACCAGTCACGCAGCATGCGGGAGCTTCTGACTGCTGACCACCAATCATGTCATTAGTTGTGTCCTGTGATGGTTAGGTCAACCTTGGTAGAACATTAGATTATCAAGAAAGAGCCTTCAGTCACTGTCGACGGACTAAACATCATCGCTTTAGTTACTTCAGCACTTTAAACATGTCTTTAGTGCCCAGAGTGTCATTAATCAGTTAGAGTACTCAGATTTGATTAGAATGATGGCCCTTTTGAATACCTTCTCCAGAGCAATCGTTTAATGCTCAGATTAGGGATATCTGCGTACAAAGGGTGTTATTTCCTAACTGCCTTCCTAGGCTGCTTCCTGTGTACTTCTCAGAATACTCTGAACAGAGCCAGAACCCAGCAGATATGTGATTCTGTGAAGGGAACAGCATTAGAACCCAGCAGATCTGTGATACTGTGAATGGAACAGCATTAGAACCCAGCAGATCTGTGATACTGTGAATGGAATAGCATTAGAACCCAGCAGATCTGTGATACTGTGAATGGAACAGCATTAGAACCCAGCAGATCTGTGATACTGTGAATGGAACAGCATTAGAACTCACCAGGTCTGCTAAACGTTGAACAGAACAGTAGCAGGACCTACTTATTTCACTAAACTCGCGCGGGGCAGTAGAAATACTTGCAAAAGTGAATGTTGCTCTAAAAGTGTGTCCACATTCTTCTGAGGCTATTTTTAAGATTTCAAAGATTAACAGTGTGTACCTATCCAAACTGGATCCTGGGCTCCAGTGCAAAACAGGTTTTATTTTACAAACACAATGTGAACCACACATAATCTAAGATGGGTCACTCAGTGATTGACCTAACGACGTGGTTAGGACACATAACTGCAAATTTAATAACATGAGATTTTCTTCCTGAGATACAATGTTGTGCTATACAACTTGCTCAATATTTTTTTCTTGTTTTTGATGTCATATGTTATTATGTTTTCAGAACTAATTGTTTTGAAGATTGAACTGCTGGTGTTTTAGGACATTGATTGTTTTAGCTCTCTCCAACACCCTTGCACCAGAGTGCAAGGCTGTCTGCGTGCAGGGGAGGATTGTGTATGTGTAGGGAGGCGCCCCTTCCTGCACATAAACAACCCTAAAATGCCTTTCTGTCACTTTCATGCGTGCTGCTTCATGCAGCACACATGACAGTTACAAAATTGATTTTTTTAAAGGTTTGTTTCTGTACAGGAAGGGATACCTTCCTGTACATAAACAAACCATGGCATTTTGCTTTTTCCATGTGTGCTGCACAAGGCAGCACACATGGAAAAAACAAAAAACAAGGAGAAATAATGCATTTTTCCTCGTTTCGCCAACTTAAGACCAGGATCTTCCTGGTCTTAATTTTGGCGCTGCCTCCTATGTACGCACCCTTGTACATATGGGGCAGCGTCAAATACACTGGGTGTTGCGGTGGAACGCCCAGCGCAACACCCACTGTACGCCCCTTTCACGCTAACCATAGCGTGAAAGAGTGTCTTATGTACAGGGCAGCGTTAAGCTACGTTAAGTGGCTTAACGCTGCCTTATACATAAAGCAAGCTCTTATGGCCACGGAAACTTCACAAAAAGTGACGTTCCTGTGGGGATAGGGGCTTGTATATATGCCCCTTGTTGTTTCCATGCAGGTCAAATACCTACCCAAAGGCAATGCTTAATTTGTAAGCCATCGACTGGTGCTATGAACTGTTGGCATGCGGAATGTGTAGTCTTGAATCCACTTCAGGCTTCTTTAATCTACTACCAGACACACCCTGCCCCTTCATCTCGCTCTCCTGCAGGTTCCTGCTCTCTCCTTTATGACGTTTTTTCTGCCTTTCACTTCCTCCGCTTTCCCCTGTTTTTTATTTTTCCCTCTTTTGCTCTCGGTCAATGTCTGTTGAGGAAAAATAAGTGCGGGTCCCAAAAACGAGTGCTGGTGGGCCCCATCAGCAACCACCGGCTCAAATTAAACACTGCCGAATAGGGCACTGTTCACCGAGATAAAAACAGGAGAGTGCTGACCTGGGGAAAGATGGGTTATTACTCAGTAGTGTCAGTTACCCTCAGTACAAAACATAGTAAAGTGCAAACTGGAATAGAAATGCAGAGACACACCTCTAATCGTACCTGGTGGCCCTGCCTGCAGGTGTAAAGAGGGAGAGGTGCAGATCCATTATGGAAACGCCTGGAAGGATTCAGAGTCCCACCTCGGGCTTCCTATTCTCTTTGCAAGCGGTTCCGTTGTGCAGTTCCTTCTGGACCATTGCATGGTTCCAGTAACCCCGCACAGGCGGGTGTGGCGCAGTCTGTGCTTTCCGGCTCCTCACGCATGCAGTGGTCTGGTGCTGTATCATGTATGGCTGCACTGGCTCAGTGCAGAACCAAACTCCTGCTTTTATGCACCTTTAGTGTATACATTGAGTTCTCCGAGTTAAAGCTTGATTTTCAGACAGCACAACTCTGAAACAGAGAGCAGGGGTTGGCTCTTTCTGAGCTGTGTGACTAAGATACATACAACTGTAAACAGCAGGTGAATGGTTCAAATCCTGGAGATAAAACACTGCAGGTCACAGATTCTACTCCAAGTCAGAAAAGTCAATGGAACATTGTACCTATTGCAGAAATGCGTACGTACCCTGCAGGACAGCGACTCTTATCCCAGCGAGAAAGCTCCTATTGTGGAGATATGTGTGAAAGATATTGGTCACAGGTTTCAGTCATAAAGAAAACAGTCATTGGGTTAAAGATTCTATAGCTGAGATCTGCATGTGTAATTGTATGTGTCTCCTTCCCACCAATTCACTGTCCAGCTTTTGTCTTGATAAGCCACATTATAAGACTAGACTTGGAGAAAAGTTTGACATCTAATCTGTTCTAACTGGCAAATATCTTATACTTTTCTTACCCTCTGCACCATTAACTGCTATATACACCACTAGCAACAGGTTAATATTCAACACAACAAATGCTGAAGAGTCACCAAGGAGTTGACAAATGCCGCTGAACCCGAGAGCTGTAACAAGGGGGCAGAGACATGTTGACCACATCGACAGGGTGCATAGGGTTCTAATAGCCATCTTCTTTTTTTACCCCTGTGCATGGGAGACAACTATAAAGAATATTTAGCCTTCTCGATACTCAATCTTAAACCTAGTCTGTGACCACAGTCAATACTACAGGGAAATAACTGTCACATAAACATACCTCAAAAACAGCTCACAGTGAGCCCACCATCACCACGGTGCCCAAGGGACCCTTATGATGAAGCGTTCCCTCTAGTGTGAGTGATACGCCGTGGTCCTTTTTTAAGGGTATAACGTAAATGGAATACATATTAGTCCAAAGAAGCTCACACTAATTGTTTACAAATTAAACCCTGTGCGGAACAAATATTTTACATGTAGTTATCTGTATTGTAACATATGTAGCACTTACTCCCTCTGTGTGGTGTGCTGAGGTGCTTGCCTACATGGGTAGCATGGTACTCTGTGTAGAGTGTGTTGTTAGAAGGGTGTTGTTTTTGTTTTGAAACTATGTTGGAAATGTTTCCATGTCATGCATGGATAATGACCACAGGGTACGATTATTGTGTTATGCTGCACAGAGTTTAGCAGTGTGATGGATGAAGATTGGTTGAGACAGGCACACAGTTTATGGTTTCAGTAAACTAGCAGCTTTGAGCAGCTCTGATTGGCTCTGCAGGTCCCTTTATGGTATTTTTTATGCTCACAGTCCACTACACTGGTTACCACTCTGGGTTGTTAATTTTGAGATTTTGTTTAAAATTTATCTGTAGGTAAAAGGGCACAAAAATAATTTCAGGATACTTTCCTTTATTTAGCCAAGCCTCTGACCGCGCCCTCACACCCAATGATCACTGCCTCTAGCTCTCAGGATCACAGCTCCCATGCTTTTTGTTCAAACACTAAGGCCACTGGTATGATCAGGCTCATGGAAAGATGCTTGTCCCTGGGCTCAGCAATAATAATTTACTTTGTGTCACTTGTTTTGTCTCTATAGCAAATGCAGGAGCAATCATCCTCCAGCAGGTGGCGCTCCCCATTGTGAGTGAAGTGGACTGCAAGAACCAGTGGGGCAGCATGGTGACTGACTCCATGATCTGCGCTGGCGCCGCTGGAGCCTCATCCTGCCACGTAAGTGCAGCTTTAGTCTAAAGAGTAAATTCCTAAAAGGCGAAAACCTGCACCACTGAAAGATTATGTACCCGCGGGTGCATTTAGGTAGCTTTCTTCTTTTGAAAAAACACATTAAGGAAGTTTTACTAAATTGTGCCTTAGATAAATGTTTTAAAAGTTCTGCAATAGATAGCAAAACTTGTCTTCAAGTTGTAGTTTTTTTGTGCACATTTTACTTTGACCACAAGCACCAATCTTGCTATCATGCTTCTGCTTATATTTGCATACAGCTAGGTTGTAATCTGGGAGCATAAGAAGTAGCTTCAAATTGTTTCATTTTGAGAACAAGTGTAGATGTTTTTCTGCTGGACCCTGTCAGCTTTGCAACCAGCGCTCAGAGCTCACTGCAGTCTCTTAGGGCCTCTTCCTAACAGTGATGGCTTTTGTATTCATGATCCATCGATACAGGTTTGAACAACTAATACCTATGAATACACATCTTTCCTTAGTAGCAGGCAATCTTATTTCACGTTGTTACACACAAATAGGGCCGCTCCTATTGGAATGACCTAAAAAATGCTGAGTAGTGTTATGTGAATGTGAGTGTGGACATCTAACAAAAAGTTACGGACTGGCCTCACACACCACCTGGTGTCATGCTTCATCATTGGCCAGTCCTTGCCCTCTAAAAACTCGGTTTGATAGAGGGCGGGCATACACCTGACGACAGGGATGCACTTCTACCTAAGTGGGGCCCAAAGTAAGTGAGTGAAATTAAAAGCCATTATAGTAACCTCATTCCCTCTTTTAATGATCTAGGAGACTATATGGTATATAAAAACAAGTGCAGGGCGAAATTGAGAAAGTTATTATCCCCTCGCCGTATGAAAATTGGTCTGAAATTGGGTCGACATGTTTCTGCCTTATGTCAACAGAGGTACTCGGCATTCATCAGGACCTTCGTACTTAAACAAATACAGGGCTCCACTCTTACCAACACTATGGTTAGAGGAAATCAGCGGTGGAGAGACTTTTGTCGCTCTCTGCTGTTTATATGGGTCAAAAGTACCCTACAGCCTTAACCCTATGTACTCCATGGGAGGGGAAGTAAAAGAGAACCCCTGTAGTCAAACTTTCGTCAAGGTGCGTTCTCCGCAGGATCACCTAGCTGTGTCCTGTGCTCCTCCCCGGTAATCTTATTTCACGACCACAGATCCATGCTGGTGTACTGTAAATTGGCAGCCAAAGGGTTTATGTCATGGGGGGTGGACCTAATTGTTCATTGGGCCAAATAAACATAAAGACCTGTTGTCCTTGACCCCAACCAGGCAATAGGATCTCCACACCGCTGAGAGGGATGGTCCTTTTTCATCATCAGGTGGAGGCTGGGTTTAATAAACATCGGAAATCGCTATTAACTTCCACTCATTATATTCCAATAGTAGGGTGGCACTATATGGGAAGGACCAGGAGAGTCCTCCTTTCCAACATTATGCGCCTTTTCTCTATTTCTAGGCCCAGGCAGTTACCATGGCCTCACCTCATCAAGGGCCTAACGCATTATTGTACCTGAAACAGCAAGATGGCTCAGTGCTTGTTGCTGACATCTGCAGTGATCTGAAGGCCACATTTTAAAATCACACATTCTGAGTTCAATAAATTGAGGCATTCCATTAGGTAATAGTACCACGTGCTATTCAAAACACTTAGAAGTGGGAGAACAGTAGTATTAAGTGATATATTTAAAATACTCTCTTATTGTATAGCAATCGGGTAACCAAGTTATTCTTTTTTGCACTCCACTCACCAAGGGCAATGATGGTGAGTATTCGAGGTTCATTCCTGGAGATGTGTGAGCTTAGATGAAGTATAACACCAGTGCGTACGAAAAGAAACTGCATCCAGAGCTCTGTCTTTATGAATAAAAGTTCATTTATCTCCACATTGGAAACCAAGTTCTGTATCTGAGATGTAATCCCAGTCATGCATATGCCAGAAGGCTCTAAAATACAAATAGCAAGTAGCCCTTTGGCTAATGTTATCCTACAGGGAATCATTTGGACATAATTCTCAGTCTTCGTGAACTCTCGGTCTTACTATGAACTATGTGTAATCTGGTCAGTCTAGGAGGTAAAGCAGCCAGACAGGATGCTGGAATGTATCACTTTACCTTTGATAAGGCTGCCCTAGTCTGTAGTTGTTCTGCAGCCCTGTTCTTGACTAGACAAATCAGTTGGTTTGAACGCATGAGGCTCAAGACAAATCAATACCAAAAACCTGAGTAAGACAAAAGAATCCACAGCCAAAAATCGACATGGGTATCACCCGCGTCAATAACATTGTTTTAGAATGCCAACTGGTCAATTCACAGTCTGCGCCCAATTAGTGTGGCAACCATGGACCTTGGAGTCATCGAGACCAGTGATAATCCAAAGGTCTTACAAAGTCACAGTTCAATGAAGAGGAACTGCTTGTGCTAGTGTTGGGTTAATGCCCAAAGTACATATCCTAGAATTACCAGATTATAAGGGCCCTTATCTCACAACTGGGTGGTTGAGGTCAAGGTTTTCAGTTGCTAGAGACACCCATTGCGGCAGATGCGCCCACTGGACCCACTGGATCAGCCATTTAGGACTGTGGTACAGGGTTTATAGTTTTGGTCCAACCATGACTTGAAAACAATGATATCTGTAAAACCATAAGAGGTAAACAGATAATTTCAGATTTCAGTGGTGCTACAAGAGGGTAATTAGAGGCTATTGTGAGACATAGGTTAAAAAGGAAAATACTCCCTGTCGGTCACCGGTGGGAAGCAGGGAGATAAGATTTCTCACTAAGTAAGTAATACTACAGCAAAGTGTGAGAGGATGCAGGCTCACCAAAATCATTGCCCTGTAATGTTTTCTGGAGATCTTAGTTTCTCTGATCAGGGAAGATGTGTTTAGTTGATTCTGGCCAACTGGGCTTCAATGTTTACTTGACTCATAGGTAACTCACTCACTGTAGATGATCTCATTGAACTCTTTGTACAAGTAGGCCTTACTCGTAACCCCTATGCCTGGGCATGGGTATGCTACTCTTCACACATGGGGTGGTCCTCTTCCGGGGTAGGTGTAGCAACAGTACCTGGGTTTCGTCCCAGCCTTGATTGGGCACAGCAACAACTAGAGTCCATCTCAAGTACACTTTGTTCCTTTCTTACTTCCAGATGAAGCACAGTTGCTGTCTGGCAATGGCCACTACTGATCCTGCTTGAGGCCTCGGATGGGAATACTGGTCCAACCAAAGGTCAAGCACTACCAGCCTTTTGCCAACTGCAAGCTCTGCATAGCATGGCATGGCAAGACTGTACCCTCTCTCAGAAAGATGGAGCACATACATTTTGGGTGTACCCCTGATCAGCTCAGCCTTATCCTTAGCAGGTGAACATTGTTAAAACATGAAGCACCTCCAGTGGACTCACAGACCAATGGGTTCACTTGTGGAAATCGAACGGCAGCATTGGAAAAGTGAAACAGAGAAAGGATGAGTTAACTTTCCCAGTTGAGTCAGGGTGTTCTTCCCTTCAGTGCTTGCTAGAGATGACTGACACAGTAAAGTGTAGGTGTCCTGCTTTGGATTCAGAAAACACTAACTATTTTCTCAGTACAATGGAGATTGAGCAGTTACAATTGTTGATTTCTTTGGACAATTTAATTTTGCCACTTACATAGTAGGAGATTTTGTACAGCGCTAAATCATTTAAAACATTAGACTACCAGAACACATGGAAAAGAAGCGATGTAAAGGACAAGTGCATAAAATGTCCACTCAAATGCAGAATAATGTATTAGCATATAATCTTAAATGAAACAATAATATTCCAGCAAGTATTCCAAAATGTATGCTATTTTCCTGCATGGTGTGCCAAAAGACAATGAGGTTTGTTTTAAAGAATACACTGGCAGTTCATACAAATGCAAAATATAATAAATTACACATAAACGAATGCCTCAAGAGCACATCAAGAGAAAGAGAACATACTAACAATTTTGTGGAAGTGGGGTCTTTTCAGAGCTTACATTTTTCAAGATGTGTTTCTGCTAATTAGCTGTTTTTTTGGGGTCTTCATCAGGTCAAGCATAGCTCAAAACAGTCTGATTTTCATTAGTTGTAAAAACATAATTGAGTGCCTTTTCAGGACAAGGATTGCCAAAAGAGAACATTGGATCTCAGGTTCAATCCTAGACAGGTCATTGTTGAGGATCGATTATAGCATGACAAGAGCTAAGATAAGTAAGTGGCGGCTACATGAATATTTACACTTTGTAGGTGATCAGGGAAGTGTCCACATCTTGTGGACACTCAATGAGCTTCTGAGGTTTAGAGAAGTACTTTCATAATCAGCAGTATTAGTCCAGATGCTAAAGAAACAGTGATCAATGTTGGTGGTCTATAGAGGCTGGATGCGTGAAGGATGGATTTGAAATAGCATAAATTATTCAGACTTGACGAAAAGCTGCCTCTTCTGCATAGATAGTTTAGTTTTAGTTTTGTCGATTTATATGGCGTAGCTTATCACCTGTGAGGGTATCCAGGCACTGTCCATGGGCACAGGGAGACTAAGTGATTTGCCCAGAATCGCAGGATGTTGTGCCCACTTCCCAGCTCTTGAGTAATAGAGAGATGGTACAGAGTTCTCCACCACAACCGGGATCAAGCAGGTGAGTGTACATCATGATGTATATGGGACAATATACTGGCTGGCTTGCTCTTAATATGAGCATATAATATAAACACTGCTTTATTACAGACAACTGGGCAAAAACCCATTAAAGAGCAGTCAACAACTATATGTAATGTCATTATGGGGGGCCGAGTAAAGACAATCCCCTGTTTCAATCCAATCCAGGTCTGCACCATTCCTTTATAGTAAGGCCCATGCATGTGCAAAGTTTGAGCCCCAGTAGGTGAGATGTTTTTCCTAGGTAGTTGGTGAGTGCAGTGGGAAGGGCCATAGGGCTTGATGCCCCTGCACTGAACAAGCAAACTGTGGCGTTTGTGGTACAGCAGCTTAAGACGGCAACCATGGGTGAACTTGCAAATTAGGATGGTGATTGGACAGGAATGGGGGTAAGAGGCAGCTGGCAGCCACAGTGTTTCTTCTGAGACACAGTGTTTTGGAACCCTGGCATGGCTGGTAACCAGTGCTAAAGATGAGAAACAGCAAGGACAGTCAGAATGCAACAATCGTCTGAAAAATCTATGTTACAATAGCACAGTTCAAAACATTTTCTGGGGTATGGGCAACGCGCATGGTGGTTGGTCTGCCGCACTGTGGTTGAGCAATATAGTTTCTCTGGGTCCATATTTTTGTTTAGATAATGAGAGATCTAGTCTTTCTGAAAAGTTTCAATAGGGTGCAAACTTGATGGGCAAGGCAACAACCACTGGCTGTATAGGCTGGAAGCAAAATCGAGTAATCATTGGCCTCCCAAAAATATATTTTGGCAGAAAGCCCACCACACTCCCAGGCCCAGGGACGTCTCATCCTCCTTAGTCAACCTTACGTAGAAGCTCATTATAGACCTCCAAAATTACAGAAGTAAAAGCCTCACATTCTGACAGGATCCCTGAATGTGCTCACAGCTCAGGCTCTATATACCTTGGTGTCCCAGTGGTGACTGCCAGGTTCATCAACTAATCTCAAGAGTCAGAGGGCAGCTCGATCAAATAAGCTTCCAAGCTTACTAGGTAGAGTGTCCGCCATGATGGGTGACACTTGACTTCAATCAGGATTTCACACCTTGTCCCATTTTGTCTATCCATGTCTCTTAAAGTGGGGCCTTCCCATAATCTGGGTTACTCACCCAGTCCACTACCCTAGATGGGGGAAAGGTGCATTCTTCCATGCAATGTAACTGGAATGTCACAGGAGAGTACAGCAATTCTCTCCACCATGTCAAGTGGCAGCAAGGGAGGTCTCCTCTGTTTGTGCATGTGTGTTCCACATGGAGCAAGTAGAAAGGAACTGCAGGGGAGCTAAGGGTCCCCTCTTCAGAAGAGAGGACATTCCGAATAGATGTCTCAGTGCATCATATATACGCACAGAAATCTGCCTCATGGTCTTCACAGGTTAACTACCTCAAATTTCCAAAGCACATTGGGCCATGTTGGACAGTCCTGAATTCTCACCTCTCATTCCAGAGCATAATAGTATGAGCAGTAAAGTCTCCTGCACAAGAGAGCTAATGAATTGAAGAGAAAGAAGTTGTTGACATTTTTATCTAATGGAGCTGGTGAACCAAAGGTGAGTGAAGTAACTTTCTCCACCACCCATAAATAGAAGAGGTGGGCTAGACCACCATGCAATTGTGATCATGCTCTTTATCTCAAAAGAACTCAGTGGAAGTAGATTAAAGAGGGTGACACTGGCCACAAGGTACTGAGGAAAAGTCCTAGTAGGCTGGGAGGCAGAGCTCCATGCCACTGTTGGAAGTCGTAAAGAATCCTCAGCCTTCTTAGCCCTGAAAGCAGCTCTAACAGAGCAGCCCGCCATCATCTTCTAGACAAAATCTGCTCCAGACAAATATTGCTCGTGAGTACTTTGCCACACCATTAGGTATGCAATCAGTTTGTTATTGTAACTGTATCTAGAATGTATAGCTTTATAGCCAATATATTTGGGACATGACCTGCAAACAACAATTTTGTGTGAGGTGGAATAAGCAACCAAAACCATGGCTGAAAGGGCTTGATTCGTTATCAATATTTTCTCGCTCCATGCAATATAGATCTATTATTAAAATATTTTCCAGGATTGATTTTAGCTCCTAGTCACATCCTTTTGGCAATCACTCAAGTCACAGCTGCCTGGTCAGTATCCATGTATTATCCATGTATCATGACTAAATAGCATGAAATACATAAACGTCGGGATTGTCAAAATGGCTATAGCTTCAAGTCACCTACTATGCCTAAAAACTCTGAAGTATAATAAAAAGTAATGTATTCTCCCTTGCCCTGACCTCTACCTCTCTCTCTTTCTGCAGGGTGATTCAGGGGGACCACTGGTGTGCCAGGCTGGGGTGGCTTGGATGTTGGTGGGTATTGTTTCCTGGGGCTCAAGCTCCTGCAACGTGAACTACCCTGCTGTGTATGCCCGTGTTACCTATGCCCGTAACTGGATTGATGAGACTGTTGCATCCAACTGAAGCAAAGGACCCCTGAAGAATCCAGAAAGTCATGCGCCTAAGATCACTTCTTAACTCCTTATAATGAAATATTATGCTACACCAGTGTACCAATAAAATCATTAAGTCTTCGAAATCAAATAATGATCATGAAAATATTTGTGGTTCTTTTTTATTGACATTTTGAAATGGTGTGAAATGGGCACTGTGAACAACATACAATAGGAAAATTCATATGGTGCTGTGAAGACCATTCACACAGTTCATGTTGTCTCTTACTTAAATGTAGCTTCTTTTCCAGAGGATATACTGGCATGCAGGAGCTTTAAGCTGCACTCAAAGGAAACAGTAACTTAGTGATCATAGCAATGAGAGCAAATATACAGGGGTAAATAATGCAAACATTGAAAAGGAGATTTTGCTAATGCTGGAATGGATGTCTTCTAATGTCGTCCTTCAGAGGTTGGCTTATATTATTATTATATGGGCAAACTAGAATTTATTTTGGATGCCCTTAGTTTACCATGGCATACGATGGAGGATGAGGACAGCTTCCCAGATAGTGAAAGTGTGTTGCCTGAAATCCTGTGGCGGGAGGTTTAAGACACAGACAATGACATGAGGAGAACTGAGACAGGGCTCTTTTTTAGAAATTGCATAGTGGCTATGTTAGCAATGGGCTGCTGATTAGTTACCTATGTGAACTGCCATTTGGTTGATATTTAGAACTGTGGTGGGTCTCTAGCTTCTTTGTTGAATGTGAGGAAGTTTCTAGACCAGGTGTTAGAAATGGGATTTCTGGTTGGCTGAGGTATGCACCCAGGCCAGGATGGAACCACCTCTCTAGTCAGGGTAAGCTTGATAAACACTGAAAGATAACCTGTGCTCACCCTCTGGTAGCTTGGCACAGAGCAGTCAGGCTTATCTAAAAAGGAAATGTGTAAAGCATTTGTGCAACACTCAGTAACACAGCATGGCAGCCTGGCCATGATGGTTTCTATCTTGGCCTGAAGGGGTTGTACCTTCCCCCTGCCCACCAGATGTCCCAAGTACTCCACAGACCCCTGCCCTATCTGGCACTAACTTGCCTTGATATTCAGAGCCTGCAGCACTTACTGGAGGTTAAAGAGGTGGTCCTTCCAGCTGCTACTGATGACAGCTATGTCATCCATGTAAGCAGCAGAGAAGGCCTCCATATCAGCAAAGACCTGGTTCACCAGACTTTGGAAGGAGGCAGGGGCGTTCTTTAATCCAAAGGGCATCCCTCTAAACTGGCAGTGACCTCTGGAGTGGAGAAAGCAGACCTCTCCTTAGCTTCTTCTGTTAGGGCGATTGGCCAGTACCCTGATGTGAGATCAAAGGTACTGAGATACTGGGCAGCCCCTAACCGATCAATCTGCTCATCAGCCTGGGAGGAGTGAGCATCCATCTTAGTCACAGAATGTATCCCTCTGTAATCCACACAGAACTTCAGCTCAAGTGTGGTACCCGATGGGGCAGCTTTTGGTACCATAACCACAAAACTGGACCAGGGACTACTGAAGGGTTCTATCACCACCAACTCCAGCATTTTGGACACTTCAGCCTTAATGCTGGACCTCACCTTATCTGACAATCTGTAACATTTATTGTTGAGAGGGTCGTTGTCCCCTGTGTCCTCATCATGGGTACACAGGTGGGTAGTCCCAGGGATAAGGGAGAACAGAGAAGAGTATCGACCCAACACTTGATGGTAGTCTCTTTGTTGTTCATGAGTTAGAGTGGGGGAAAGGATTACTCCATCCACAGACCCAACCTTCTTCTTGGAGTCCAAGAGGTCAGGAAGAGGTTCACTCTCCTCAGTCACCAACAGCATGGTGAGCTCAGACGTCTCAAACTGTGGCATGAGGTGATTTATATGCATTACTCTGTGGGGTTGCCTAGGGGTTTTGTAGTCCACCAGGTAGGTGGACTCACCCTTTCTTTCAATCACCTAGTATGGCCCATTCCAGCGCTCCTGGAGGGCCCTGAACTCTACCGGCTCCATCACCCACACTTTTTGACTAGGTTGAAATTACACAGTGGTAGGATTTTTGTCATACTACTCCTTCATAGTTTCTTGACTGGCTTCAAGGTTACTGGAAGCTTGCTTCCCTAACTTAGCTACCTGGCTTCTGAAGACCTGCATGTATCTCACTACATCCTGGGGTAGCTTCCTGGGAGCTTGCTCACACCATTCTTTTACCAGACTCAGAGATCCTCTGATGGGGTGCCCATACAACAGTTCAAAGTGGCTGAAACCCGCTTCTCTCTGTGGCACCTCTCTGTAAGTGAACAACAGGCATGGTAAAAGGATATCCCACTTTTTCCTCAAGACCTCAGGCAGGCCTCTGATCATCCCTTTCAGGGTCTTATTGAACCTCTCAACAAGTTGATTGGTTTGGTAAGGGGTGGAGAACCTCTACGTTACCCCACTCTCCTTCCAAATTGACTGAATATAATCAGAAATGGAGTGTGTGCCCCTGTCAGACACCACCTCCTTAGAGGAAACCCACTTGCAAAAAAATCTCCATTAGGGCCTTTGCAACTCTGGGTGAAGTATTAGTCTTCAGAGGGATTGCCTCTGGGTACCTAGTGGCATGATCCACCAGACTAAGATGCACATATTGCCTGATGCAGTCTGGGGATCCAAAGTCCCTACCATGCTGATACCCACCCTCTTAAAGGGGGTGCTAATTACAAGCAAGGAATTAAGGGGGGATTTTAAGCCTCTGCCCTGTCTTCCTGCTTGCCTGGCAGGTCATACAAGTCATACAGAACATACCTGAGGAATTCTTCATCCTAGGCCAATAGAAGTGGGGGACAAGCCTTACACAGCCTAAGTGTCCTGTCAGGGGAATTTCATGAGCCAGCTCCAGTAGGAAGGCCTTATAGCATTAAGGGACCATGGGGGCCCTTGATGTCCCATGCCCAGGAGCCTTAGGCTCACTGAACAGGAGGTGTCCTCACAGCACATGTGGTGGCTACCAGAGGCATGACCTGCTGCTTGGGCTTCAGCCTGTTGCCTCATGCCCACAAGGGTTGGGCACTTTGTTTTTGCCCTCAAGAACTCCTCCTTGATTGGTCCTTCAGCAAGCTCGGGTAGGCCACCAAAGGAAGCAATGTCCTCCTCAGTGGACTCTGGAGTGGCCAACGCAGGTGCCCCATACATCTCATTGGACGTACATTCAGGGGCTGGTTTACCACACCCTCTGCCTTTCGCCTTCATAGCAGCTGGCTGGGCCATTGTTCCAGGTTCCAACCGTTCTTGACTAACTTCCCAGGTGGCCATGAACCTAGTTGTGGCACAGATCTACTCAGGCGACCCTAACACGTCCAGGTAGTTTGCTCCAGGTCATTACCAAACAGCCCACAGGCATGGCAGAGCTCACTGAAACTTTCATAAAACCTGAAACCCCCACTCCCCTATCAAATGGAACAAGGGCCACAGGATAGTACCCCTCTCTGTTGTTGGCTACCACAACCTGGTGGAATGCATTATGAACTGGGTAAAACAGCTGACTCCTTACCATAGTCACACTGGCTCCTGTATCCTTCAGAGCCTCCACACCTTGCTCTTTGATGGTGGCCAGTGCCTGTACTTAGTAGTATCCGAGGGCACAATGATCTTAGGAACCATCTCACCGTCACCCAGGGAAACTAGGGTAACCCCTGTAAACTCTTCCCATTAACTGGGACAAACACCTCCCCAGCACTACGCTACCCACCCCTAGAATATTTCCTCCAGTGGGAGGCAGTGCTCTTTATGTACACTTGGGAACGCCCTTGTAGTGTCCATACTCGTTGCATTCATAGCACCTTTGTCAGGGTAAGTTTTCTTTTGGTGACTATGATTGGGAATGTGAACCAGGCCCTTTCCCCTGTGAGTTGTTTTGGGGGCCTTTAGAGAAATCAGTCTTTTTTATCTACCCTTCCTTCTTCTGGTGGGTACCCTAACCACCCTTTTGGGAATCCCCCCAGATACCATTTTGCCAATCTGGTGCTGACCCAGAGGTCCGCCTCCTCAGCAAGCTTCCTGGAGTCAGTAAGCTTGCTGTCAACCAGGTGCTTGCGCAGCCCTGGAAAACAAGTATCAAGAATGTGCTCTTTGGAAAACAAGTTCTACAACCTTTCATAATCATTAACTTTGCTGCCCCTCACACAACCCTTCAGTGCCTTACCAGCATGGTCTAAGATATTCACCCATGTTTGTTTAGAGAGTTTGTGACTGGCCCTGACCCATTGCCTGTACTTCTCAGGTGTCAGCCCAAACTTGCTGACTAAAATGGTCTTCATGGCAGTGTAGTTTGACTGGTCCTCCACCCCTAGTGAAAGGAACCTGTCCCTCCACACTATGGGCATGTCCTGCTGGAGACCCCCCCCCCCTCAGAAATCCTCTGGGACTCTGTACACTTTCGAAGACACATGATAGGCGGCCAACCATTTATCAATGCCATCCCCCACCACATAGCTTTGCACCATATCCTTTGGGATATGAAATCTGGATTCATTTGAAGACACTGCAGGTATGCTGCCACCAATATTGTTGTTGCTGGACCACACTTGAAAGACTTGAATATCCAGCTCTCTGAGGCTAAGCTCATGTGCCATCTTCCTATCCTCCATTGCTAGCTTCTCTTCTAGAACTTGCTCCTTTTCAAGCTTAGCAAGGGTCTGCTCCTTGTCCTTTTCCATCTTAGCATGCTCTTGTTTTCTCTCTGTCCTCCTATCCACCAGCTCCTCTGGGGACATGCTCTTTGAGGACACACTGCTGCCTGGTCTAGAGTGGACTGCCAGTCCTGGGAGAGAATTGCTCTCCCCTCTATAGGCTGCATGTCAAGACCCTCTGTCAGGTCTTGTTCTGATCTTTCCTCAGATACAGATCTCTCCTCCTCTTCCATTTCCCTTTCTGGGTGAGCTACTGCCCATACTCTTAAGGCTTTTTGAAGCTCTGCCTTCTTGACATTTTCCTCATGGAACACCTCTCTCTCCTGGTAGAACCCCTTAAGCTGGGCCAATGTGTATGTCTCCAGGTTGGCCAGCTCGAATTCCATATTGCCAAGCTGGACCACAGACATTGCAGAGAAAATGGGCCTTGGTAAAATCAAAAGCTGTTAGAACAGGGAGAATTGAAAAAAGGCATAAATTGTTGTAAGTATATGGAGTTGTAGTGAACAATGAGTTACTATATGGCATTGCACAAAGACAAGTCCTATACTCATAGCTGATCACCAGTATGAGAAAGGGGATTCCTGGTTGGCTGAGGTATGCACCCAGGCCAGACAGGAACCACCACTTTAGTCAGGGTAAGCTAGATTCACACTAAAAGATAACCTGTGCTCACCTTCTGGTAGCTTTGCACCGAGCAGTCAGGCTTATCTAAATGGGAAATGTGTAAGGTATTTGTGACTGAGACAGACAGACAGACACACACACACACACACACACACACACACACACACACACACACACACACACACACACAGGTTTAGCAAAATAGAGATTATTTTTCTGAGCACAATAAGTAAAAAAAAAAAATCCAATCAGTAGAAGTCGAGATAAGAACTTTTAAAGATTAAAGTAAAAAACAGTGCTTACAAGTCACTAGCGGTAAACTGGTTACTTGAGGTCGCAAGGGACTAGTGCAAATCCAAAGTTCAGGCTGAGAGGATGGAGGGCAGACCGGCTACCCCGCTGAGGGCACCATGCATTGCTCTTTTCCATATAGTTGGGTTGCTGAGTCATTGATGAGCTTCGCTGAGGTGAAGTCAATGCATCATCATTGAGCAGTGCAGAGTGGCATCGTAGGGCCATGCAGACTGTAGAACCACTGTCACTGAACAGCCTCTGAGTCAGCGTTGAAGAGCAATGCGTGGTTCCCATCGGTGTAAAGGTGATTATGAGTCAGATTTCTAGCAAAACAGCTGCAGAACCCACCTGTGAGGCCCACGACTTGGAGAGGGCACCTCAGGCAAGGGTATGAGTCACAGAAGGCAAAGTCCAGCAGCACCAGCAGAATTGCAAGAAGACTTTTGTGGCCCTGAGACTTCAGAAAACAGCAGGAAAGCCCTAGGAGATCACTTGGAGGGAGGACAGATTCCAGCTCTCCTTCAGCAGAGTCAGGGAGCAGCAGGGCAGTATGCAGAAAAGCAGTCCTTCCTGAAAAGCAGTCCAGTTGAGTCCTTTAAGCAGCTCAGCAGTCCTACTGATAGAAGTTCAGTTCAAGATCCAGAAGCATCTGAATTTAGGGGTAAGAGACCCAGTACTTATATCCAAAAGTGCCTTTGATGTAGGGGGTGACTTCAAAGTAGCTCTCTGAAGTGCACAAGGTTTACCTTTTAACCCAGTCCTGTCTGCCAGGCTATCTGTTGGGGGAGGGGTAAATTAGTGTTGTGAATGTTTATAGGATACTACCTATTGAAGTGTAAGTGCCAGCCTCACCCATTCCTCCCTACCCAGGAAGAACCATCAGAATGCAGATGAATGCAGATAAGCGCTCAGAATGCAAATGAGCCTCACTTTCCTGTGTTTGTGGCTGTCTAGAGGGAATGCACAAAGTGCAGCTGTCACCAACCCCAGACGTGTATTGGAGACAGGCTGTCAGGCACATAGAGAAGTTAGTGCAGAGAAATGTCCTCTTTCTAAAAGTCGCATTTCTAAAACTTTAATGTTAAATCCAATGTCACCAGTAAGGAGGGTTTATCATTACCATTCCAAAGATATGAAACATGAAATACGACTCCTCTCTGATCAGGAATTACAGCTTAAAAGTGTAATTAGGAATTCCCAATGCTAGCCCATGAGAGGGGTAGGCCTCACAGTAGAGAAAAACAAAATAAGCTGTTTGTCACTACCGGGACATGCAAAACATAAAAGTAAATGTCCTACCTTTTACTCACACAGCACCCTGCCCTTAGGGTTAATTCGGGCCTACCATAGGTGTGACTTTTATGTAATAAAAGGGAAGTTTAATCCTTGGCAAGTAGTTTTAAATGAATAGACGAAGTAGCAGTGAACTGCAGGCACTGCTTTGACAGGCTTGAGACAGGTTTGAAAGGCTACTTATGTGGGTGGCACAATCAGTGCTGCAGGCCCACTAATAGTATTTGACTTAGAGACCCTGGGTATCTGTTATACCATTTTACAGGGGACTTACTAGTAAATCAAATATGGCAATCAGGTATACACCAATGTCACCATGTTTTGGGGAGAATCACATACCCTTTAGCACTGGTTAGCAGTGTTGAAGTGCTCAGAATCCTAGGACCAACAAAAAGAATCAACAAAACGTGGAGGCAAAAAGCAGAAAAGCCTGGGGGGAAAACCGCCCTATGGATGCCAGGTCTAAAATCAGTCCTAGATGATCGAATATCACTTTCCTTTAAAATTTCTTGACTTTTTTTCCCGTTGTGAGCCATTCTTTAACACCATTTAACAATGGCCGCCGTCTCTGCACAAACAACCAACATAGTATAAACGCTCAAACTACCACGTGATGAGGATCCATCACGATTGGTTATGTGCACACCACGCCGGGTTAAAACCCAGCACGATTGTTCACTGAATTACCTCCCGGACCCGGTGGATTGGGCAGGTCGAGAGATTACGCGCAGTGCCACAATCGTGAGTATCGACTAACACTAGAGTCTTACTGCTATTATTTACGAGGTTATCTAGCCCTAGCGGCACACGCCTTGTTGTTTTTCAACTTTCAAGCGTTCTGCACCGGTAATAGCCATTAGACACTAAGTACCTCCCGCCCCACCAATGACTCATACATAGCGAATAGATACCCCCACACAGTATGTAGACTTCCTAATACCGCTCTCACACACCCGCTTAAGGTACAAACTCCAAGCTCAGCGTGAACATCATTTAACGGAACATTGGCACAAAACCGGCATTTATCTAATTACTTCAGCATACACACCACTCCGGGCTTTTAACCCAAGTTGTCTACAATTTATATGCAGACTCTGACGAAGGGCTATAACATCACACAACGATGAGCAAATAGCACCGCCATTATTTTACACACTACGAGGTCCCGAGCCTTTCGCTACAGTGTGAAAATCGTGTCCCTCAACCACTAAGACCAAACGGCGGTTCTCTTTCAATCGTTATGAGACCATACGCTAATACTGACTTTCTGTGTTAACAACCTGTGTGATACACCAATATACATGTCACATCACTGGAGTGCTACAAACGGGCATTTGTCAAATTGCATTAGCTTCCTTAACAGATATTACTGTTAATCATAACGACTACTCAGGGGCATCATCTGTGATCAACGAACTCGTTCTATCTGACAACACCAACCGAAACACCATTATATTGACAATGAGTGCCGACCTCAATTGAATTGTCTAGTGATGTGTACCCTCCCTATAAACCAGTGCATAACAGTTGGGAGAATAAGGATGTCGCCGTATAGCTGACAGATCCACTATAGATCAGATTCCTGATGCCTTTTAATGAATGTGATATAAATGACACAGTAAAAAACTTGTCTGCAGTATAGATATTGTTGTTTTTTCCACTTTACCAGTCATTTACACACAGGAGCTATGCCTTGTGCGTGAATCCATCGGGTACTGTTGATGCCTAGGGACCTTACTTATTGGGTGTGTCCTGGCTTATGTGTTTCTGCCTTAACAATGTTTGTCCACAGGGGCTTATAGTCACATTAGCTCACTGTGGAAACTCACCACTTGTTTTAAATGTATTGTTTTTAGTTGTCCTCTAAACGCTGTTGCGTTCACCACATAGTTTTTTAGCTTAGTTTCGATTATTCACGATGTCACCTTGTTATAAACTTGTGATGCATAGCATTTCTATAAATGATACCTCTACAATGTTTTTGTCTCCCAAACAGGTAGTTCCAGGTTACATACAGGTACATTTAGTAATAAACACTAATGTCATGAGCAAAACTTGATGCCACAAACAATAGATGTAGATAGTTCATTTAATTTTGGTGCTGAAGAATCGCAAGTTGATTGAGACACACAGCGAGAAACATGTTGACCCCTCAAGCTTTGAAAAACGAGGACACCATCAGATTTAATACGCACTCGAGTGCCTCGTTCACTGTTTTTACTTAGGGTAGGAGACCCACAGAATAAAATTGCCCTTCTAGGTACTCCCAATCCTATTTTAAACACCACACTACGTCTATACAGCCTTGTCCCCACACCCGCACTTCACCATACGGCTGTTGGATAAAAGATCTCCGACAAAGAGCCCCTACTATAGGGAGCCCGTGGGGTATTGCACCGCCGACCCCACGAGGAGCAGCCCATATGATGAAGCATGACACCTGCAAAAGTGTGTGAGGGCATTCGAATCCAACATATGGATTCCCACCTATTGATCCATTCAGGGCAATAGTGGGACTGAGAGTATTGTGACTCTGTTAACTAATCTATCACTGAGGAACAGCATAAATCCATTTTCAAATTCAGGTCTAAAATCAGGCCTCTGCATTTTTCTGTTCCTGATGGTTGCTTCGGGTAAGTTCATGGCTGCCAGGTTCAGAAATTTCAAACCTTATTCTGCCCCTTTTGTGGGTGCTGCAGGATGAAGACAGCCACGGTGCCACCTGCTGTGAGAAGCATCACTTTATACAAAGGCTGTGTTTGGAGTGCAGCCTGGGAGTGAACTTCAAAAAGAATCAACTCACAGTATTCCTTTACGAATTAAGGATACAACCAAATTGCTTTAAAAAGGTAAAATGCAGTTTAAAAATGTCCTAAAATCAGATCAGCCAATACCTGCACTACAGCAATAGTTAGCAGCCATGAAATGCAGAGTTTCAATTGCAGTTTGAATATAACACTTATGGAGTTATTTGACTTTTGCTGAAAATATGTGAGTGATACAAAACATTTCTTTGGCTTAAATGTAAATCAAATAATGGTCAAAAATAAACTTGCAGGTGTTGGAAATAAACCTGCAGTATACACACTAATCTGTGGCACACATGTTGAAATTAAATACTGCACTGTGACCAATAATCAAACATTTTGATCAATTTGTCATTATTAGCAGGAAAACCCCTGCCTCCAAATGTCACCCACATAAAGGCCACTTTGATGCTGTAGCAACTCACATGCCTACAAACTGAAGTGGACATAATTTACTATGCTATAAAGTCACATATTTGTAGAAGAAGGGCTATCTAAACAAGTTTAGTTGAGTTACCTTTGAAAATGAACTAGTGTCCCATGAATCGAGATAATATTGCAGTTTAATTTTGCTGAGCAGCTGACTGTACAGTGCACTTTCTTACATGGTAGTATGTAAAATCCTACTGAAGGGAATCAATCAATAATTATTGCAAACTTTTGTTTTCAAAGACCCCAAATTAAGTCTCCGAGACTATTAGGAATCAAAAAAATGGAGAATAGACAGGAACAGAAAAACATTTTCAACTGCACCCTTTGAAATAAGGTACTTCTCTAAGACATTATTTAATGGAAAGCAGTTAGGCCAGTCTCGAACAATATAATAACATGGAAGTCACCCAAGTACTGAGACCCATATTAATTATTTTTTTTTGCAGCAAAACGCAGCAAGCTACCTTGCTGCACTGCTCGAAAGGGAAGGATTGTGCTGTATCTAACATTATAAGGCACATTCCCTTCCTTTCCTAGCGCTGGTGCACTTTTGGCTGCCTCGTGCCAACACAGGCAAACTTATGTCATGGTGCAAGAGTGCCTGCGTTGTAGGCAGGATTGTTTTTTTTTTGCAGGAAGGGACACCTTCCTACAAACAAACAATCCTCATTCTTTTTCATGCTGCAGAACGCAGTACACGTGGAAAGAGGAGAAATTAAGATATTTCTTCTTGTTATGCCTTAACTAGGGAGGCGTAGCATTTTAATGCATTCCCAGGGCTACCACTAACAGAAATCTGGGAAAGCATCAAAATACATGAGTGGGACAGAGTAAATCAAGACAGCGATTTGCGCTGCCTTGCGTTACTCTAGATTTATCAAGCCGTGCAGGACCACTCAAGGTCCTGCGTGGCTTGATAAAGCTCACTTAGGTTTTGAGTCGCCCTTGTGTCTCAAGGCTGATGCAAAACCTTTATAAATCTGGCCCTGAATAACCAGTTCCAAGTCCGTGTTCTACAGGACTGTCCAAATCAGGAATGTGCTAATACTTCAAAATAAGCTCTAGAAAGCATGCGCGCCACCAGCATACTGAATCTTCAACTAAAACACTTTCAAAACCAATGGCAGGCAATCAATAGCCATTATGGGGCGTCACAAAAAAGTTGAACACAGAGGGCCATATTTATCAAGGTTTTGTGTCACCCTTGCGCCACACAAGGTAACGCAAGGGCGACGCAAAACCTAGATGAGATTTACTAAGCCAAGAAAGACCAGCTTCCCTCGATATTCCTATGAATCAGTGGGGTTCCCCCCCCCTAGGGGAGCACATGCTGTTGTTTCCGACTGTGGGTTGCCTTGTGGACTTGCTTTTTTGTTGTTATTTATATAAAAATGAAACCGTTGTGTGGGGTTCGGATGGTGTGGCTGCCAACGCCTCTTTCAACTCCTGTGAATTCCCTTTTGCCGCAACGTGCGTTCTATTGTCTGTATTACATGCTCCTTCTGTTTGCTAGCGGCCGGCCTGAAGGTTGTAGGCCCATCTTTGTATATTTTTTGGATTCTGTAATAAACGGTTTCAAAAAAAAAAAAAAAAGACCAGCTTGCGTGGCTCTGCTTGGCTTGGTAAATCTGGAGTAACACAAGGCAGCACAACTCGCTGCCTTGCATTATTGTACATGGTGGGGGTGTTACATGGGTGGAACGAGGGTGTGCCCATGCATCCACCCATATATTCTGAGGCATTCCCAGATTTACCAACACGGGTAGACCTGGGAATGCACCAGAATTGAACGCCTTCCCACCAGTGGACCAACGAGAAGACATATCTTTATTTCTCCTTGTGTGTTTCCTCTATCTTAGTGTGCTGCCTTGTGTGGGCACACTTAGAAAAAGGAATATGCCTCTATGGAATGTTTTTTGTGTAGGAAGCTGTCCCTTCCTGCACAAAAACCATCCTACCTGTAAAGCAGGCACCCTGGCACAATTGCCTGCGTTAGCGCTAGGCAGCAGTTTTTGCGCCAAAGCAGACAGAGAGCAGGAATGCGCCATATCTTGATAATTACGGCGTGTTCCTGCCCTTTCATGCAGCAAGCTGGCCTGATGCATTGAGTTGTGTGAAATGTTGATAAATATGACCCACACTACATACATTTCTTGGCCAAATTCACCACTTGTTCTAATGAAGAACATAATTTCTGCTTTATCTAGAAAACCTTTGGACAACTATCTCTCTGGAGGAGCCTATTTTAACTAGAAAGGCATGCCAGCAAATTCAGAGGGCATTGATTTCAAGTGGGAGCGTCAGGAAAAAACATTCCACTCTGTCGATGTTCACACCTTGCTTCTGCTCTGGATCAGAACCTGGACAACACCAGAGCTAATTGTGTATAGAGAATCATTGATCGGACTCCTGGCACTCGACACTCAAACCTTGTTCCCCTGGTCGATCCACATTAGAAAATGGCTTTTGGATCTAGGACTTAGCAGATATTGGTTGAACCCCAGTCTGCTGACTCCTGAGTCAAATCTAAAATTAAATTGTTATTTTGGGAATTTGTGAAAGACAAGGTAACTCAAAACAGTTCACATGGAAGCTTAACTACACAATTCCTTGAGTTTAAAACGACTCCTCATCTTGAGCCATATTTAGACGAGATAGAACCGCTACTGGCAAAGTGCTTATATTTGAAATTTGTATATGGAATTTTACAACTAAACAGCTTTGTTGCAAAATGGCCAAGGTTACAAAACGAGGAGGGGGACCCTCATTGTGCTTTATGTCAAATGGGGGTTGATGAAGATATTGCACACATTTTGTTTTTCTGCCCAGCATACAAACTAGCTAGAAGAAAATGGATAAAACCTTTAGCCAGGTGCCTCAGTGTCAAGAGAATGAATGTTATGCTGAGGATACTTAAAACTGACAACTCCCGCTTAATAGTCTTTAGTCTCAGTCGATTTCTACTGGCCATTAATTTTATAAGGAAAAAGGGAGGGCAAAACGTATAACTTTATAAATCTGGCTACTAATCCAAAGTATTTACTCAGATATAATGTTGTACAATTTGGCAGAAACGATTACGACAAAACTCACAGTGAACTGTATATTATGGTCAAGATTGAACGAAAAACTTAAAAGGAAATAGCAGAAGTGACGGTGTAAAAGTTGAAGCCTTTTAAATCTATATGCACTGTACTAGTTTCCAAGTTTTTAGTAATAATCCAATGATTTTAAAATGTGATAGTTTTTATTACAGGTATCTCATGGGATCTTAAAGAATATTTAAATTTTAGTAATTTTTTAATAGTTTGAATATAAACCATTGCATGCCGATGGTCTTGTGGTATAGTGAAATAACATGAACCACTCTGCACCTAATGCATGTGCATTTTCTAAGAATTTATCATTATCATAGAATAAATTGTGATTTTTAGCTATAACATTGCACAGGCACTTTATAAGTGAACAAGTTATTAGGGTAATTTTTATACTTCCAAAGAAAGGTGGCACTTACTTAGATCCAATACGAACTGTAAATAGACCACATGTACATAAATTTGACAATGTGAGCAATGGAGAATGTATTTTAATTCTATTGATGCATGTATTGTACATTACTGTATATTAATGTTTTCTTACTTTTATGGCCTTATAGGCCGAAATAAAGTATTTGAATTGAAAATTGAAATACAATGCACTCTGCCCTGTGAGCCATTCAGGGACTATTTGGGGTGACATGTGTATTAAAAAGGAAGGTTTAGACCTGTCAAATGTTTTTTTTACCAAAAATCGAATTGGCAGTTTCAAACCATGGCAGCCTGAGACATGTTTTAAAGTGCTACTTTAGTGGGTGGAACAATGAGTTCAACACACCCACTAGTAACATTTAATTTACTGGCCCTGGATACATGTAGTACCAAGTACTAGGGACATACAAGTAGATTAGATGCCTCTATTAGGTATAAGCTAATTGTACCATGTTTAAAAGCGAGAGCACAAGCACTTTAGCACCAGTTAGCAGTGGTAAAGTCCACAGAGTCTTAATGGCAACAAAAACAAAATTCAGAAAACTGGAGCGGTGAAGGCAAAACGATTTGGGAGAAGACCACACCAAGAATGTCAAGTCTAACACCAGTAAGTTACTCAATCATTACCTTCTCCTCCACTTTCTTGTCCCATTCCCTGCTAAAAGGTCCTATATCCAAGTAACCTGCCTTCTTCATGATGACCAAACCTGTCAAAAAGACACACTGGCAACCAGAAGTAAAACAACACCACACACTTTAATACGTTACACTAACCAGCAAGCACAGAACACATTATGTTGCAGTACCACCAGACAGGATACCACTGGAACATTAATAGTAAGAGGAACCTCAAAGGTGCGGACCACATTAAGCTCACAGAGGGAAATGAAGGTGGATGGGGCAGCCCAGTAGTGATCCTGCAGATGTTCACAATGGGAAAGCTCCACCCAGGAGGCTGCCATCCCTATAGGTCAGGACTTCTGACTCTTACAGACAGGTGCTAAACAGGTGCTAGGCAGAGAATTCACTGAATTGACCCATCAGCCAAGGGCTTCAGGACGTATGGCAAGTTCTGGAGTCAGAAGAGAAGCACCATCCCCACATCACCACCAGCACATTTTCTCACATGATCTAGGGCGGAGGGAGGGAGGGGAGCCTGTCCAAGGAAGGGCACCAAAAACATTAGCTTTACTGCTCTGCTTGGATCCCTTTATGGCTTATGCATTAAACCGAGCTTAGAAAAAGGGAAAGGCAAAAATTACAGATAGTAAACATTTGGCAGGTAAGAACTCGCAATATGCTGCCTATCTAGAGTAAGGAATGAGACATGAAAAGGGATGAGGAGGTAATACAAGGCAGTGAGGGAGTGTCTTAATGGCTAGGATTAGGCCTTAGAATGAGTATGTAACTACAGAATTGTAGCTGTTGATCCTAAAAACATGTCATATTGTCAGCAGTAGAGGAGTGAACCCAGGTAATCTAAAAGCTTTAAGGCAGAACTGAATAGTTTAAACTAAGCAGCACATTTAGGTGAGGCTGTGTTGTGGTACCATTTAGTTGTGCTTTTGGTAAGAGGCATCTATCATGGGTTGCATACCCATGTGTTTTGCTGTAACATGAGCAGGTGCAGATATATCATAAGCACCTCAACATTCAGGAGTAGATTCACTAATATTTGGCGCTACACAACACAGAAAGATAACTTGCTGCGCCAAATGGAGAGGGCAGGAATGTCACATATCTACTAGGATATTGTGCATTCCTGCTGTCTCTCTGCGCTGGTGCACTTGTTGTATCCAAGCGCCAGTGCAGACACTCTTGCACCATGGTGCAAGGGTGTCTGCGTTATAGCCAGGATTGTTCTTGTGCAGGAAGGGAAACAATCCTCTGAAACCTTTTCCTCTTTCTACGTGTGCTGCAGAATGTAACACATGTAGAAAGATGGAAAAATGAGGTGAAATATACATACTTCTCCTCGTTACACCTCCTCTGGGAAGGTGTACTATTTGGGTGCATTCCCAGGTTTACTAATGTTAGCAAATCTGGGAATGTGCCAAAAACTATCGGTGGGTGCATGGGAATACCCACGCTCCACCCATGGAATGCCTTCCTGGGGTAGAGGAACATTGGCTCCAGCAATGGTACATTCCAAGTAGCTAGGAAGTCAATCTTGGCTGGCTTGCAAAGCAAAACACAAAGGGCATCCTTACTCTTCCCGGCCTTGGCTACAGCAGTTACTAACCGTAATTGTTTACCGCTGCCCAGGGGAAAAGAAAAGCTGAAGGGGAGTGTTTGAGGTGTCCCTCTGAACAATAAAGCTGCATAGATCTGCATACCCCCTCCTTTTACCTAAAATCAAATTTTGCTCCGCCCCCCCATCCTGTGTACACCTTGCCCTGTTCAGACAATTAATTTATGTAGATCTTTTCTTTGGTCTTAACCTCCCTTGTCCACCGATTTCTAACTTCATAGGGACATGCCATTTCTAGGGCCTGCATTGACAAGTAAGCTTCTCGGCCATCCTTTGTTTATCTACCCCTAGGTTATTTCTTCTCCTGTGTCTACCATGAGGCCCCCGTCCTATGGTAGATGCCTCATAAATTCTTGAAGAGTTAAAAGTGATCATCAAGGCAAGCTTGCATTCATCACTCCAACTTCAACGCCATCTTTCTAACCATTCTCTCCTTTAACACATCACTCTGGCACCCAATTCTTGTATAGCACGGAAAAATCCATAATCCAGATAGGGTATGATGCCCCTCAAGTGCTGGATGATGGAGGTGCCCAGTCTTCGGGAGCCTATGATATCATTCACCTTGAGGTTCTCCTGTCCATTATGGCTACCCATATGGGCATGGGAAGGCTCAGTCATGGCTTGTTTTCAACTTTCCTCTATGGCCATTTCCTGTTTACTGCTGAGTAAGCCCTTTCCACTAAGGATAAACGATTTATGATAGCAGTAGATCCTTTTTTTACAAGTTGGCATATATGTTCCAGAATTTGGGCATAAGGAGGCAATGATATACTTGCAAATATTCCACAAGTTGCCCAACTTTTACTTTCATCTGATTCTATTGCCTGCCACCGGATATTCCGTCTATCATGGTCAGGATATCTGGTATATGAAGCTACATGTTTCGTTCACTTCACCCCAGGGGTACAGGCAGCAAAAAGCGGCCAAAATCTCTAGGTGGAAATCCAGTCAAAAATGGGGACTAACCAGTAGCATCTGAGGAATAAGAGCATCTGATTCCCTACTCGTAAGTGGACCCTACAGGGCCAGATTTTCTAGCTCTCCGTGATACTGTTACCGCGGATGACAGGATCTCCATGGGCCATAATCCCCAGACTCATTAACAGGCCACTTGAAAGGCGGGCGATAGTGGTTTGTTTGTTTAACGTCTTGGTGAATAGGGCTAACTTTTAGATCCTTTCTCTCTATGATCTGTGAGATGCTCTGCTCCCTTTATATTTAAGCTCTGCGATTGATCTAAAGCTGCCTCTGGCAACACCTCATCGGGTATAAATCCTCCAAGCTATCTCTCTCTTCTAGGTCACATCCACCTTAAAACATTTTGAATTATCTACAAAGAAGCAACTCAAAGAGAACAGACTTGCTCAGCCACAAACCATCCATCTCTGCCTGTCTCTGACCACTTACAGCCTAGGAGATCCAACTTCAAGTAAATAAAGAGCTATACACCGTTTCTAATCCTTGCTCCAAGGCAGTGAAACGATCTCCCACTGACCTTGAGATTCTTCCCTTATTTGGCACTAGGTCATAAGGAATTTAAGTCACGCATGTCCCTGCAACACCCGCTACAACCTAACAACCTAGGCCTAAAGCTCTTAACTCTGCATCCCATCCACATTAGAATGACCCTACTGTGTTCTTGTATCTACGAGTCAAGTTATCAGTCTTTCTATGTACACTGTAATCCCCTGCTTTCTAAGCTGACCCCATTGTGTCTGGTTTACTCTGTAATGCAATCTATTTTCCCATTTTACTATGGGACTTGGTCACGCTATAAAAATACCCTTAACTGATAATGATGGCAATTTTTACGAGAAGAAACCACAAGCCACCAAAAACCCTGAAAGGAACAACGTCAGTGAAAAAGATTGTATAGAAAAACTGACACCAGATGGACTTGAAAATGCACTAATTTAAGTAACTAAGGGCCAAATTTAGGGGAAGATTTACTAGTTTTTCACGTAGTGCAGTGCAGCAGTGCAAATTCTTTTCCGAGCTACGTGAAAAGGAGAGCGTTCTATTTACTTAAATAAGGCACTCTCCTCCCCTCTCACCAGCTCCGGTGCTGAAATCTGCTGCTTTATTCCACTGAGACACCTTTGCGTCATGGTGCAAGGGTGTCACCATGAGTCTAGCATAGGTTTTGTACTGGAAGGAAGCCTTCCAGTACAAAATACCATGCACAGACTCACTTTAACCATTTTCCCACTTTGTATGTGTGCTGTAAAGTGCAGCACACTTACCAAGTTGGAAAAGGAAAGAGAAACTAAAGCATTTTTCCTTACTTGTGTCTACTTGAAAAGGGCGCAGTTTTCTCACGCTAAACCCAATCTACTTTATTTAGTAAATTGGGTTTTGTGTGAGAAACCTTGGGTGGTTGTATGGGAACGCCCATGCACCACACTTGGTACGCCCCATGGCACTATGCACTGCTTCACTTGACTTTTCCATTACTTCCAGCACTAAACGAGTTTAGCGCTGGAAAGTAAATTGAAAAAAATGATTTTGCGCTGATTTTGTGTCACTTTTGTGATGCAAACAAGTAGGACAATCTTAGTAAATTTCCCCCACGAGTTTGGAGGACAGGGTACTTCACCATAAACGTTGCCAAGTATCCTTCTGTAAAAACTGATGGTGCAGTCGCTTTATTTTGAGTTTGGCGGGCCATCATGTTCAATGCAGCTGGGCTGGAGAAAACCTAGGTGCGCATGTGCGTTTTGATCGTCCTTAGACGGCTGGCCAAAACACATATGGACACTTAGGGTGTGGAGTGTGCGTGGCACTCCTCCTTCTCCCTACCATGCCTATGCCCCGCCTCTCCCAACACCGCTTGCTAAGAGCCGACACATGCAAATTAAACCATGCAAGAACATCATTTTATTTTACATTTGCTGGCTCTGAGTCAGGCAGTGGGGCGACGCTCCTCTGCCATTGCTGAGGAGCCGTCACTGGCTGTTGGGCCCTGTGTGCCGTTCCTACAAAAGGCAGGTATAGTGCCAAAATATCTTTGTCTGAATTTCATCTGATATGAATATTATATTTAAAACATCTACAAAATTATCTCTCCATTCGAGTTAACAAAAGAACATCTATCTACCCAAAGGGACGATATTTTTGTAAAAAATATTTATGAAACAATATTTATGTTAGTTGATGTTTCTGCATCCAATACTCTGACACACAACCCAAGTGCAGTGTAACTACCTTTTCAGAGCTGCAGGGCAGATATGGGGTCTAGTGAGGTGATAGGATGAAACAATAGTCACAGTTTCTCGAAACGTAAGGCACATCTCTTGAACAGGAGCAAGAGCTTTTCAGAATTTACTTCAAACTGGCCATTCTACCTTCGCACTGTCATATTGGCTTTTCTGAGTCATTAGATTACATGAGAATATTTTTTGTACCTTATAATGATTCATGCATACTAGTTTCTCAGTGGCTAAGGGTGATTGTGTCCCCTGAGGCTCTATTTTATGCCCCAAGTGCAACTTCAGCTGCAGCTCTGATGTGAGCCAAGGGTCGGTGAACTCTTTTTCATCGATGGTACCTTTTTGGGCTATTTAGAAGCAAAGTTGTCGAGACAAGCTTCAAGTTAGTTCAACAACTGACTTAGGGCCCTGAATGATTCCCAAGTGGGGCCCAGATCCACAGAGGTTCAGCACTGGGTTAGTGTTACTTTTGTAAACTAACCCAACGCTAAACCTTTTTGGGAATTAGCATTGGTTGTATGGGAAAGTAACACAAAGCAGCACAAAACGCTGCTTTGCATTACTTTGCGTCAAGGGGGCGTTACATAGGGGGTACATAGGCGTTCCCATGCAACCACTCATGCTTTTTGACGCTAAACCCTATCTACTATTATGAGTAGACAGGGTTTTGCGCCAAAAATGAACGCTGCTGGAAGACCGGCGTTAAAAGGAGAAATATTTTAATTTCTCCTTTTTTTTCAACTTTGAATGCGTGCTGCACTGAGCAGCACACATCCAAAGTAGGAAAAGCTTTAAGGTGTGTCTAGCCATAGTATATTGTACTGGAAGTGTACTCTCCTGTACAAAACCTATGGTAGACTCAGGCATGCACCCTAGCACTACGGCTTTAAGGTGTGTGCCTGGCGCACTGCACCTGAAATCAGTGCCGGTGCGAGGGAGAGGGGAGGAGAGAGTCATATTTCTGTAGATATGGCTGGCGCTCTCCTGCTCCCTCCTTGTCATGCAATGCAGCGCAACATTTTGGGGTGCTGCGCTGCATTCTGTGACAGTTTTCTGAATCTGGGCCTCGGTTTCTGAGTTAAGACATTCAGAGCTAAATACACCAGGGGTCACAATCTTACAGTCGTAAACTTGAGAATGCATAAGATGAAAACATACCATGGGAGTTTAGCTATTCAGCCCGTCACTCATGCAAACAAGTGGCAGCAAATAGTTTGACCACAACACAGGTAACAATCCAATCTTACTCAGGAGTGTTCAAATCGAGAACTCAGTCTAAAATATTTCCCACCTGTTATATGGATCTTTGTTTGAAACCTAACAAGGTCTGAGGGCTCACCTTTGTGCATATATTAAAATCCCCTATTATGGTACTATTGTATCATACCAACTAAATTTCTTCATATAACAGCTGAAATTGGTTGAGGTGGGGGGGGGGGGTGAATCCCTCACCAGATGAATAAATCTTGATTCATTTTGGCACTGATATCTTTATATACCCGGCCACCATATACTTGTAAATTGATAAGTTAAAATGTATCTATTTGGAATTCTTTTTTGGCAGCCTCTGAGGGACCTCCCCAGTCTTAAGTACATTTTGAAGTTGTTTTTAGACTCCATAACACACTTTAGGCGTATACATTACATACACATCCTAGGCAACATATCACTTATACATTGTCGGCAACTGTGAATCAAGGTGAAGTGGTCGTGGCAGCTATAGATATCTATTCCAATAATTACTTAGCCAATTTAAATTTTGCATTCGGATCATGTATGTTAATGACGACTTTACTTTTGCAGTTGAACGTTATGATATACTTTGAAATTCCTATGTTTGTGCATCTAGACACTGTGAAACGATTATGATCAGTGCTTACTTTGTAACAAAATAGGTGCCAGGTCCCTCGTCAGGAGGCCACTGTAGCTTGCACCACCCAGTGCCCCTGCCAGTGCTGCCAATCTCAGTACCAAAGCAAATATTAACATCACATGCCTACAAGTGGGGCAATTCAGAATATTCCAAACCCATAACACTATAAGAATGGCTTGGGCAGCTGGTAGTAGTTATTTTTTATGTATATTGAATTAATCAACAACTGTTGTTGTGCTCATCTCTAAATTAAACTAACAGCGCCACCATGTGGCAGACTGTTATAAGTGCCGGTGTTGACATTTAAATGCAGGTGCCGAGCACCAGAGACCGCAGGCTCAAATTAAGCATGATTATGAAGTTCCTTTACTGAAAACAGTATTTTGAATATATTGTTCTATACAGTTGCAATGATATCACTTAGAGCAATTAACGTAAACTTTTCTTTTTGACTTTCTCAAGGCCACTCTGTATTAATTTTGATTTATTTTTTAAATGAACCCTGGTCTCTGCTATCCTTTACTTGCTAATTTAACAACACCTTTGTATTCAGAACAAAACCAATACCAATTACTGCACTTTTTTCTACTTAGGCTGTAATGTTTTTTTTCACAATATCATTTCAGATGTATAAATGTCTGACATCATTAGTTTGTTTTATCCTTCCGTTTTTCTTTTTTATCGTTGATCTAGATAGTATACTAATGTAAGTAATTAACCTGTCATAAACAGCAGGATAGATGCCTTGATGAAGGAGCAGTTTAAATTGTTTCTGTTGTGCAACTAGTGTTGACTACTAGATTAGACAGGTGTAAACACTAAATTAGAAAAGTTTCTGTCAGGAACATCTTTGTCCAATAAAACGTTTGCTTAAACTACACTTTTAAGGTCCTCTTTACCAGAGTGTTCAAATAGGGTGGGGTGTACACCACACATAGTAAAAATCATTATCCCAAGGTGATATATTTACCACTTGTAGTAAATAAGTCATAATTCCAGTTTTAAAAAAAAACATGAGGTATAACATGCGGAAACCATTTTTAACACACTGAATTCCACATTTTTTGCAGGGTTTCCTGCCTTCTCCTCTGATAGATTTTGGCAAGTTTGACCTGATGGAATTTATCAGGGGAACACAGAAAGGGTGTGATGATTAGCACGCAACTCTAATACCTGTGCAAGCAAGTGTTTAGAATCATAATTTAATCCCCTACCTGCAATGATGGCCCATATGCCTTTAGTCGTTGATTTATAAATATATCATTCAGTCAGTCAGAAAAGCTTTAGTCTGCACAAATTTTGTGAGCTATAAAAGCACAAAATATTACAATAAATTATTTATAATATTGTTAAAAACATAAATCTCCTAAAACCAAAATTCACACAGTGCCAAGACAGGTAAATTAAAACATGAATAAAATAGAATAATATACAAACATCGTGCATGAATGGACCAAATCAAGTGATAGAAGAACTCAATTTTAGCCATATGGCTGACACTATTTACATTTAACCATAAAGCCCTAATGGTATCACCAATAAAACAAAGCATGGAACTAACATTTTTTTTTTTTAAACTGTTTTTATTCGTCAACAGACACATACAATGCCGGCCCCTGTAACCCAGAGGTAGCGGCCCAAGCAATACTCTAATCATGCCATTGACAATTTTATCATAATAGGATAGTTGAAATGCATTTCAGATGAAAACAAAACCCCCAAACTCTCCCCCCCAACCTCCCAACTCCCACCCCCCGACCGCACCATACTATATTCAGCCATCAATAATGCGTATAAGCGTAGGTCCGACAGGTCAGTCCCCCGTCCATGTAAGCACCCCCTCACCCAGGGGCGACTAGGCGAATCCCTCCTCCCGCTCCTCGGGGGCTGGCTCCAGGGGAAGACCCCTATAGTTTGCCCACCTTTTCCATATCTTATAAAGTTTGCGAGGGCACCCTCTAGCTGAAAAGATAGGGAGCTCCAGGCCCATATTAAAGTCCAAGCCCCTCTTCCACACATTCAGCGAGGGGGCAGTCGGCGCTTTCCATGCCCGGGCGATATCACTCTTTGCCAGTGTGAAACCCAATAACAATAGGTGCCGCTTGTATATGTTGCCACCAATGTCCTCCATAATGTGCAGGAGAGTCAGCTTAGGGTCCGCGGGGAGATCCCACCCCAATACCTCGGATAGACAAGCCAATACCCCTCTCCAAAACCGAGACAGGGACCCACAATGCCACACAGTATGAATGAAGGAACCCTCTTCCCGTCCACAGCGGAGGCACTCCAGAGAGTCAATTAAGCCTGCCTGCCTTAACCTCCACCGGGTGAAGTAGGCCCTATGTAAGTACTTAAATTGAATAAGACGGAGTCGCATGGCTATGGCTGCTCCCCGGGGCGAGGCCAGTGCATCTGTCCAATCTGTCTCATCAAGGGGCCCAACATTGTCTTCCCATTTCCCTTTAAGCTGTTGGAGCGAAGGGGCACTATGGATAACTAGTGATCGGTAGATCTTGGAAATGGAACTAACATTTTTGTACATTAAGTTGTCGGGTTTCCTAAATCATCTAAAAGAGCTCTAATGCAGATTACTCTGGAAAGAAACAGGGCAACCCTGCAGCATACTCTCGAGTCCCCTAGTTCATACAAAAATGTAATTGCCAACTGAGGGTAAATAATTCTCTTTTGTAAAAATAGGCGTTAAAGAAGTGATTTCCTGGGGATCAGATAAAATTTACAAAAAAGTTAATTGAGTGGACTGTTCTGAATGGTTATCACAGGAGAATTTTCGGGTAATTGTCCCCAGCTATCATTTTTGGGGAATGCCGTCTAATAATGAAAGAAGCAAAGGTGAAAGTGAGTTCAAAGGAAACTGTGCTGTTCATTATTGACTATCGTAAGGTACAGTTTACATCCAGACCGCTCATTCCATGATGTGTACTGCCCCACTGTTACCTTAGGGAGGTCTGCTTGTTCCCTCTTCCCATGGCAGGCCTGAAGCACATGGTCTTTGATTTCTTTTTTTGAATACCTTAAGATATCCTCTTGGTGAGACAACAGGTCCCTCTCCGCCTGGTTCGAACCCGACTGGGTCTGTTTTATATTCCGAAACCACAGAATTCTATTATTCATATCTAGGCCCATACAATCCTTCAGAATTAACTTGGTGAACAAAGTTTCTTGTTTGGACCAAACAGATCCCCGCAATAGTAGGGGTTAAGTTTCAAGGATATCCGAGAGGAAATCAACACACAACTCCCAATGGACCATGGATGCCAGGGAAGAGCGGGGTACTGACGGGAGTCTCCTTATAAAGGCATTTTCTGTTGTTTGTAAAACACTCCTCTCCCCTATATTCCAGATGCCTGCGCCATACACTGCAGTTGAAATAGTTTTAGCGTTATAAAGGGTGAGCTTCTGTACAATAGGTTTATTGCCTAACTTAAAGGCAAACCTCATCAACCCTTCATAATTCCTGACCATGTGGGAAACCCAGATTTCCCTATGGCGCTTCCAGTCCAGATTAAAACTGGATCTCCAGGTAGCTGAAGGTTTTGGTATTTTGTAACTTACTTCCTTCAATAAAAAAAGATGTGTTGTTTCCCTCCTGCTCGACCACAACATATTGTAAAGGTTTTAGCAATGTTAATGTTCATACTCCTCTTTCCCATAAAATCTCTAAAAGAAATTATTAAAAGCTGAGGTCTTTTTGGGGCACGCGCTAAAACACCCACTGCCTCATCGGCATACAGGAGAATCATGACCTGCCGCCTACCAAACCTGGGGGTATGTGCACCCACCGTTTGGAGCATTTCTTCCACATCGTTAATGTATACACAGAAGTGGAAGGACCCGAGCACACACCCATGTCGACCCCCTCCCCTTATGCCAAAAGGTTCTGTTAGTTCACCCTCTATTCCCTGCTAGATGATTATACAAATGGGCTACAAATGACATAATCTCCTTAGGGGCCCCCTTTTTGTCTATAAATTCCCAGAGCTTCTTCCTTTGATCAACTAAATCGAAGGCGCAGTTATGATCAATCAAACAGATACACAGTGATTCGTACATGGATCGAATGTACGTCTCCATTAATAGGGTCAAGTTAAGCGATTGCTCAACTGTCCTCAAACCTTTCCTAAACCCATACTGGGCACTTGAGAGAATTGTGTTCTCTTCAGCCCATAGTTCCAATCTCTATAACAAGACTCTCCCCAACAATTTGGCAGCAGGGTCAAGCAGCGAGATGGGCCAGTAATATTTTGGGTAATTTCTGGTGGCCTTCTTGAAAATGGGTATGATTAAGGAGGGTGACCAAGTAGTAGGTACATAACCAGCTCTTGCTGCATTGAGGGCCTTGGTTAAAAAAGGGGCCCATAAGTTGGGCTCAGCTCTATACACGTCCATTGGGACCACATCCAGTGCTGCGGCCTTCCCCTTTGGACTGTTGTTAATAGCCCTAACCACCTCATCTAAGGTGATTGTTATACTGGTGGATATTTATTTATTTGAAAGGTTTTATAAAGCGCGAACAAGACCCAGAACGGGTATCAGAGCGCTGTACAGAGAGGACAATTAGCTTTGCCATGGCGAGACAGTAAAATTACAATACGACAAAGGTAGCATAGGAAGGACCAGGTGAAAGCCCTACTAGAAGAGGCTGTCCGGTTTAAGCAGAGCACTACACCCCAAGAACGATACAGTACATTTTGAATTGAGTACAAATGTAATCCATATTAGAGAGAAAGATTGTCAGGCATACATTTCAATACACAAAGTAAAAAAGATTGTCAAGCAATAGAGGAAAGTGATTATCACAAGAACATAGAGGCTATTGCTGTTGAAGTTCTTCCAAAAGTAGCCATTTGACTTGTTTCTTAAAAAAAGCAGTTGAAGGGTTGGTTCTGATTTCCGTCGGAAGGGCATTCAAGATTCTTGGCACCAGCCCTGAGAAGGTGCGATTGTAGGTTCTTTTTTTGTTGAATTTGGGTGGTTTCAGGAGTAGGGTATTCGAGCTTCTTAAGTTTTGACTGGAAGCAGAGAGCTTGAGTTTCTTTGCCAGGTAAACGGGGCTATTGCGTTGAATAGCTTTGTGTGTCAGACACGCAATCTTGAAGCGGATCCTTGCTTCCATGGGAAGCCAGTTAAGTTGAATTAGGTCAGGTGTAATATGATCATGCTTTCTGGAGCCTGTAAATAGTCTGGCAGAGGCATTCAGAGTAGCACTTAGTGGCGCTAACCTTGCTTTAGGAAGCCCTGCTAGCGTTACCAAGCCATATTCAACTCGCGAGATAACAAGTGATTGGACTGCTGATTGAACGTCCTCAGGAGGTAGTAAAGGTTTGATTTTCTTGAGAGTGTTGAGCTGATGGTTTGCACTCTTAGTAGTGGCCCTGATGTGTCCTTGCATGTTTAGAAATTTGTCCATCCTGACACCTAAAGAGCAAGCGGAGTCCACCACGTGCGGGGAGCAGTTGAGTGCAGAGATATCTTTGATCCAGTTTTGCGTTGAGGATCTCTTGGTTGCAGGGTGTAATCAGGAGAAATTCTGTTTTGAGTGCATTTATTAACAGATGGTTATGGGTTAGCCATTGTTGAGCTTTTGGAGTGCTCCATTAAGAGTTTCAATGTCATCTGGAGAGGAGATCATCAAATACAGTTGCGTATCGTCTGCGTACATATGGTATTGAATGTTTGACCCGTTCAAAATAGCAGTTAGCGGTTCCATGAGGGGATTGAAGAGCGTGGGCGAGAGAGCAGATCCCTGAGGTACCCCGATAGTGACCGGGGTGCTTGCAGCCAATGATTGCTTGACTTTGATTCTCTGCGTTTGATTGTGCAGGAAGGAGGAGAACCAGTTTAAGACTGGGCCAGATAGCCTCATCCTATATTGCAGAAGGTTAATCAAGTTATCATGTTTGATAGTGTCAAAAGCAGAGGACAAGTCTAGAAGAATTAGAAGACAAGGTGTATCTTGGTCCAGAGCTCTCAAGGCGTCATCCACAATGTGTGTAAGGGCAGTTTCTGTGCTATGACCTGGTCTAAAGCCTGACTGATGTCGGTCTAGCAGTCGAAATGATGCTGGTGATCGGCCAGTAGTTATTGGGGTCAGTTAAGTCTGCATTGGGCTTCTTGGGGATAGGTGTGACTTGCCCCATTTTAAGGCAGTCCGGAATCCTCCCCTGTAAGAGAGATTGTTGGATGATCTTGGACCAGAGAGGCAGAATGGCCGGGTTGAGGTCTTTGAACAGCATAGCGGGGAGTGGATCACTGAAATGGTTGGATAGTTTAAGAGATGCCATTGAGTGTGATATCTCCTCCAAATCAGGGAGTGTGAAGGTGTTCAAGCAAGCATTGTTTTTGGGTGTGTACTCTGTGGAGTAAGGCGGAGCACTCACTGCTGCAGGTACTGTCAAACCCAGGGAGCTCATAGACAGCAGATTAGCGGTGGCACGTTGCAGTTCCCGATCAATACACCTAGACTTTTCCGAAAAGTGCACTGAGAAGTCTTCTTCACTGGGACCTGCGGTTTTGATTGCAGGAGTAGGATAGCCTGTTGTTTGATGATATCAAACAGTTTTTTGGGACGGTTTTTAGCGCTGTCAAGCTGCGCTCTGAAATGATCTGATTTAGCCATGCAAATGTGTTTGTTATATGAGCTTCTCTTCTTCCTTAACTGATTTAGATTAGGGGTGGAGGGGGAATTTCTCCACCGAAAAGCAGAGAGCCTTAAATTGCATCTTTCATCGTTAAGGGCACCATTGAATCAAGGTTTGGATTGTTTGCGGGGCTGCAGAGTCGAGGATGTTTGTCATGGTGTTGACGTAGTGATCTGTCAACTCTTCCTAATTATTCATGTTAGTGGGAGGTTCTAGAAGCTTCTTGCTCAAGTTGGTGAGGTTAGGCATGTTGATGTCTCTCAGGTTACGAGACAGTTGCTTGTTTTTGAGTGGTTGACCTTGTCTGAGCAATACCTTTTCCAGGATGTAATAGTAGATTTGGTGATGATCAGACCAATCGCATGGTATTATGTCATCTAGTTGAATGATGTGGTCTCTAGCTATAATAAGGTCGAGGGTGGCGCCCTTGGAGTGAGTTAGTCCGTTGCAAGCCTGTATATAGTTGTGGTCGGAGAGGAATGACTTACAAGAGCAAACTAGTGTATCATCTGTGTCATTCCAGTGAAGGTTTAAGTCCCCTAGATAGATATGGGTGGGGTGGAGGGCCGAGCTAGCAGAGATGGATTCCATCAGTTGCTCTACAAAGAGAAGGTTATCCCCGGGGGGATGATAGATTGAGTGAAGCACACAGATCATCTTGCCCTTGTTCCAGATTTCAGTGACTAGGACCTCACATGAGGACATCTTATCATTATGGGTCTGCTTCAGTATGAGGCTAGAACGATGGATGCAGGCAATGCCCCCCCCCCCCAGATTGAATAGATCTATTGCATCTGATAATGTCATAGCCAGGAGGAATTAGGATGTTGAGTATAGGGGAGGAGGAGTCATTAAGCCACGTTTCCGTAAGAATCAGGAGGTCTAAATCTTAAGAAAGGATGAGTTCGGAAATATCCGCCGCGTGTTTCACTGCTGATCTACAGTTGAGCGGCATTGATTTGATATGAGAGTTGGTAGTTACTTCAACTCGGTGCGATGTGCCGATCTGAAGTAAGTTGTCCTTATTCATGTATCTAAAGTTAACGCTAGCTTCTCTATCTGGATCAGAAGAGATAGTAGGTATGATGCTTTTGGGGTCCTCAAAGTCATCATATGAAAGTGAGGGTAGTTTGGCTGACTAAGTGAGGCGGTCTCCCTCATCTTGATTTGACCTGAAAAATAACTAACCAAAATTGTCGACCCATTGGGCAGGAGTGATTGCTGATTCCAGATAAGGGTCTGTTCCCTTAGTAAACAAAGGGGCATTTAAGGTTCTCCAGCATAGAACGCTATATTTGGTTTTGGTGGCCTGTACCAGGTTTGCCCAAGTCTCCCCTTCAAGTGATTTCTTCAAAAATATTATAGTGCTATTGTTATTCACTGTAGCTGCCCAGACTGTATTGATGTCCCTGGGGTGTTGGTTTAAGATTGTTATCATCCTGTTCCTTGCCTTTGTGCATTCCCCATCAAAATATCCATTCATTTCCTTCCCACAAGATTTAAACCTCGTTGTCAGTGACTGATTAATGGAATTTGATATAATTATGTGGGCATTCTGTGTCTCCCTATAGTTAGCTTCAGGCGGCAGCCCAATCTAAATTTGGTCCATGTTTTTTACCACCAGATTCTTTAAGAAATTAACTGGGTTGATACCTGTCCATTTAATTCTAACACTATTCCGACCTACAGGGGCAATATTAACAGTTTTTCCTGATTCCAGACTCTTTGAGAGGTTGAGATTTAAATTTAGGACCACTGCATTCTGATCGCTAATACAGTTAGACACTATCCGTAGATCTAAGATATTTCTCTTTTTGGAATCTGTAATAAGAATGTGGTCAATATTACTACCACTGCCTCTCCCCGTAAACATAGGTAAACAGAGGTGATCACTAGTACTGCCATGTTTAGCTAGTTTCAAGTTTAGTTTTAACACCAAATCGTTGAGCGCTAAACCATATGGGCTACGTACAAAATGTAGTACGGTGTTCCTTCCAAGAACATGGTGCCCACATACTCATTTAGACGTACTAGGACACATTGGAATGCGGTGGCGGCCGGCATAGTTCGCGGGTGGCGGGCGGTTGGGTCGATTGAGAGGGTGCGTGGAAGTCGCACAGGGGGGTCATGTCGGGGTGGGGGGATCGCGCAATAAAATAAATATTACGAAATAAAATAAACTTACCTTGCTGCCGGGTCTCACGTCTCTGCTCCTGCTCGCCTTGTGGAACTCAAGGAACAGGAAGTAGGCCCCACTGAGCAATCACAATGCTGCAAGGCAGCCTTGTGATTGGTAAGCCCCAGGCTCCCCTGACCAATCGCAACACTCTGCAGCGTTGTGATTGGTTTTGAGCGTCCTGGTTTGATGCTCAACCAGGGAATGGGGGCCTGGGCTTGTTCTCCACGCAGGCTGTAATGCAGCCTGCATTGAGAACGGGGAAAGTCCGCATGACTGGTTTGGGAGGCCTGAGAGGGCTGACCAAACATTCATTGCGCACTTAGGAGTGGGCAAAACACTCCTCCCCTGCTCTGCTTCGAGAGAAATGCAGCCCGCCCAGCCATTCGCCTGCAAAGCAGCATGAAGCATAAAATTATAATAACTAAGTTATTATGTTTTTATGTTTCTTCTTCCTCACACTGCTTTAAAGCAGTGTTGCAATGCACCTTCGCCATAGGGGAGGAGCTGCCACTGTTGGAATGTTGAAGTCTACTGGCCAAATTATAACAGAATTCTGGTCAAATTTGCAACCGTGACGGCTAAATTGATGTCCAATGTAAAAGAGACAAACTGATAATAAGGGGACTGTAAAAAGCTCTTCTTAATTCGTGGGGCTAGGCTTGTTGAAACAAAGGTCACCAAACCCCCTTAGGCCTACCACTATTCGAAGGGGTGGTGGAGGAATCAAAAGCTACAAAGCCATCCTGGTCTATAATATTTAGTGACCATTTTCTTGCAAGCCCACGATATACATGAGTACCACATACGTTTTTCAATCCTCTACGTCCATTTTACAGGCAATGGCAGAAATATTTCATGTAGTAACTATGGTCACACTGGGCTCCTTAAGGGCCTTAGCTTTAGCTGGGCTGGGAGTTTAGATGTTATGACTATTGTAGTTTTGCGAGATTTGGAAGGGGACAATAGCTTGGTTGTAGAGTCAATCTTGTCCAAGTGCGAGAGGGCAGAGAAACTGTTATGGATTGGTACCTACTGGGGGACCTGCTGGGGGAAAATGGCAGGGACAGGGTCAATAGACAGGGTTCTCTGAGGCCTATAAAAGAGACCCAGGGGAAGGGCTTCAAGGAGCGTGGGCGGTCGACTTGAGAAATGGATCTTAGACAATATGTCCTTGGTAACTGATGTGTCCTTAAAATTGATAATAATGCAATCCTTATATATGTGCTGGTTGTGGTTCTGTACTCACTCTCCCATTGGAAACAATAAAACGATGCTTACCATTGCAATTGATAAATACCAGCCCACTGGCCTCCCCTAACATTCCTCTATGACTGACTTCAATGACCCAATCATCATCCCTCTTAGCAGTCATGACCAATCTGCTGAAAACGACAAGGATGCTTTCAAAGACTTTAATGACCCTATCTGAGTTCTCCCAGTAGACATTACAGCTCCAGGATACAGCCTCTCTCTTTCCACCTATCTGTCAGCTAACCTCCTGATCCGCCCAGACCACAAGTGCACACAAAAAGAAATTATCCCCACGAGAGGTGCTATTCGATGCAGCTACTCCAGCACAGCTCCCTTCAGTTGACCAACGCATTCATTTCTCATCTGCTCCCCTACACGAACTGCATGACATCAAAACCTAATTTGTATTACCTATTTAAAAAAATGTAGGTTAATATTTACTTACACTTCATGCAGCTCGGCAAGCAAAGTTGCTGCGGTGCGTGAAAGGGAGACACCAGAAATATGCTATAACTATTAAGATATGGCACATTTCAGCTGTCTCCTAACCCTGGCCCACTGTGTGCTGCCTAGCCCCAACGCAGGCACCATAGCGCCATGGTGCAAGGGTGCCTACATTACAGCAAGGATTGTTTTTGTACTGGAAGGGATACTTTCCTGCACCAAAACAACACTTAAAAGCAATGTCCTCTTTCAATGCGTGCTGTAGAATGCAGCACACATAGAAAGAGGAAGTAAAGAGAAGAAATAAAGACATTTCTCCTTGTTAGGCCTGTATCAGGGAGGTGTAGCTTTACGGCGCAATCCCTGGCTTACTCACCTTAGTACATCTGGAATCACATCACAATCCATGGGTGGATACATGGAAAGGCCTATGCTCCACCCATGGAACACCTCTCCGACAAAAATTAACATAAGGCAGCACTATGCACTGCCTTGTGTTACTTTTTATTTACTAAACCATGCAAAGCCATGCAAAGTGGCTTTGCGTGGCTTAGTAAATGCCAAAAAGTTTATTGCTTCAGGGCTTTGCCATAATAGTGACGCAACATTGGCACAAAACAGTAGTAAATCTGCACTACAGTCTCCAGAGCACACTCTTCACCACTTTCTCCTGCATGCACCTACTTTCAGGAACTGCTTACCCCCTCTTATCTAAAGCTTACTCCACATAAGAACTAAAGAGCACATCCCACCACAAATACACACATTACCTTTATTACCTCCGAATAATCCACCACACACAAAACTTTCGATTCACCCCTCACATCGAATATTCTCAACCTCAGATGCCACAAATCAGGCTATTCCCATTATCTCCAGAATGAGACATCAAAAATAATTCAGTTATTAATTTGCCCAAAGTAACATCATAGGAATCACCTCCTCCAATACCAGTGGCCAAGCACCTACTCATCGTATCAAAGCTATCCTTCTGAGCTGTAGGACGGCTGTGTCCAGTTCGATTCGGGACTATGGCCCTGAAGCAGCAGCACTCACTGAAACCTGATGCAATCCATCCTCCGTACCAAGGTGTAAGGTTATCTTACCAACGGAATATAACATTCTTCATCGCATGCGCTTAGGAACTGGTGGAGCATCGCCTTATGCACAAGGAGTAATTGAAATGGAAAGAGGAGAGGAGTTGGCCTAACGGCTAGGGTGGTCAACCTCGAATCTGGGGAACTGGGTTTGAGTCTCGGCAATGACGCTGGACATCCTGTGATTCTGGCCAAATCACTTAATCTCCCTGTGCCTAACCAAAATTAATGTGTGTCCTCATGTAATGTAACTGGTGCTATGCAAAGCGCTCTGATACCCGATTCAGGTCAAGTTTGCGCTATATAAAACTAAAAAAGTGATAAACGCATTTAACATCCCTATATTCCAATATCTCACTATGGACACTGTTGTCCACATGACACCTCTAATTCTGAGGCTAAACATCTTATGCCATCTAGACAGTAGCAATACGTGTGTTACTGAGGAATTCCTTGATTAGAGCATGGTTTATACACATCTCATCATGTGATCTCATTTTTCTTGAAGATTTTAACCAATACCGAGGAAAGAACAAGAATACTCACACATCCCTTCTCTGATTATTCCTAACTGGTAGTAACCTACTCCAGCATTTCATCTCTGCAACTCACTGTAAGTGCTCCATCTTAGATGTGATTTTATTTTAAAGAAAAATCATAGAGAGGCCTCCTCTCCTCCCAAAGTGGACTTGCTAGATCACTTCCTCATTCATTTCAAAATATTTACCCCTACACACCTTCTACATGATAAGCCAGAGGCTGTAATGTTAAATGTAATGGACCTTAAACATGTGTACAATTGAGATATAGGCTCTTTAATCCACTTGGTAAAACTACCGGTAGAGCAAAGTGATGATTCATCAAAGTTAGAACAGAAATAGGAAGAAATCTCTAGTATCAAACAAAAGTATCTCCCTGAACCTCTTAAATGGAATGACCTAACAAAACTTCAAGCTGCAAAATTATGTTAACAAGATGCAATTACCCCGCCACATCTGGCATCCCCTGAAACTGAAAACTGCCAGGCAATCTTACAGATCAAACAATAAACTGCATCCGTTACAATCATCTTTTAGAATTTAAATCTGGTTTCTGACTTGGCCACAGTACTGATACCTTCATGCTCAAAATTACAAATTGATGCTCTCCACGTCTTTGAAGAAACAAACTCCTCCCTCCTGGTCCTTCCCGACGGGCACAGCTTAACCTGAATCCCTCCTATAAATCTTAAGCCATAAAATTAGTTTTTAAGGAAGAGTGCTTAATTGGTTGATATCCTTTTTCAAAGAGACCACAATGGTTGCATGACACAACCACGCATGCCTTAACCATGCAGTCTTTACAACGACCACGTCTTTACCACGCATGCCTTTACAACAAATGTTGCTGTGAAGGCATGGTTGGTAAAGGTTTATGTGTGGTAAAATTCCACCCCAGCCCCCCCTGCCCTGAGCCCTAAATTAAACCCTCCTGCATTGTAATCTACCCGCACCAGCCCTATTAACTACCCGACCCCTATCCTGAGCCCTAAAACCCAGCCCCCTAGCCCAGACAAAGTACCCCGACCCCACCACCCTCTCCCTGAGCCCTAAAAACTGCCTCAGCCCTGTAACACTGCCTCTTACCCCCTCCCACGAGCCCTAAAACCAGCCCCCACCCCTAAAACCTCACCCCACCTCCCCCTGGCCCCAGCCCAACTTACCAAGCTGCATCCCGGTCCGTTTTCCTGTCGCGATCATTCCGGGTCCTCTCCCTGCCCATCCGCTCAGAAAACTGACTGTCTTAACAATGCATATGCTTGGTTAAGGCATGTGCGTGGTTAAGGCAAGCGGTGTTCCGCTTGTGGGGAGCTGCGCATGTGCTTAAGGCTGTGTTGTAAATGCCGTTTCCTGACCACAATGCATCAAAGTAGGAAATTCATTATCATATGATTCAAATCCCATTAAAGTCCCATATGGAGTCATGCAAGGCTCCATACTTGCCCTTTCAATTTTTATGTGTAGCTACTATTAGCGAAATAAGTAACTAGAGCAGCAGACAGGATCCCAGTTAGCTCTATCAACACCATAACATGCATAAACACTGCCATGGTATGAAAAAGGAAGTCATAGTAAGTTCTCACTACTAAATGATCAGACTAGTAAAGATTCTGAGAATAATCTACAGTAAAAATCCTGGACTTACGAAATCAGAGGTGCTGTGGTATGCACCCATCAACAGATGTGAGCTAACGTTGTGAATACGACCTGTTACCATGTGAAGTTCATGTCCTTTGAGGTGTTGTGCTGAAGCCACTATTACACTCCTTCAACCTGACTTCCCCTTTAGCTTTAGGTTTTTCAGTGAACTGAGGAATGGATTAGGTCTTGGCACAAGAAAATATTTTTGTTTATTATGGCTGGAACAATAGGGCTCTTTCTTCCTCTCTGCTGCAAGAGATAACAGCAGCCAACCAAGTGATGGTTCACAGGTTGAAGTGTTAGCCTACCTGCACTCCGTTAACACTCCAATTCCAAAATTCAAGCGAGCTGGAGATCTACGATCATTAATCTCTTGGTGGGTTCTTCAGTATATCTCACATAGGCAATAGCCAGTAATTGTATCTTTAGTTGGGAACAATAGAACAGCGATTGTATCTTTAGTTGGGAACAATAGAACAGCAATTGTATCTTTAGTTGGGAACAACAGAACAGCGATTGTATCTTTAGTTGGGAACAACAGAACAGCGGTTGTATCTTTAGTTGGGAACAACAGAACAGCGGTTGTATCCTTAGTTGCGAACAATAGAACAGTGGTTGTATCTTTAGTTGGGAACAATAGAACAGCGATTGTATCTTTAGTTGGGAACAACAGAACAGCGATTATATCTTTAGTTGGGAACAACAGAACAGCGGTTGTATCTTTAGTTGGGAACAACAGAACAGCGGTTGTATCCTTAGTTGCGAACAATAGAACAGTGGTTGTATCTTTAGTTGGGAACAATAGAACAGCGATTGTATCTTTAGTTTGGAACAATAGAATAGCAATTGTATCTTTAGTTGGGAACAACAGAACAGCGGTTGTATCTTTAGTTGGGAACAACAGAACAGCGGTTGTATCCTTAGTTGCGAACAATAGAACAGTGGTTGTATCTTTAGTTGAGAACAATAGAACAGCGATTGTATCTTTAGTTGGGAACAATAGAACAGCAATTGTATCTTTTGTTGGGAACAATAGAACCCTTTAGTCTTCCAGCCTGTATGGCGACAACCTTCAGCCCTCGTTCCACACTAATGGTGAGGATCACACAGGTGTTTCTCACCAAGAATAGTTTTCCAGCATTTGCACTTCATATTCCATTTTCTGACCTTTTCTCATAATGTGGCGCCTCCTAGTGGTAGAACCCTTTGGCAACTGCTTTACCTTGCCTTTTAGGAGTGCTTCCCTTGCCCGACCAATCAGAGATATATGCAGCTTCTATCAGAAGACGTCAAAAATGACTACCCACCAGTACACTAGAACTCTAACAATCCTGTTCACAGAAAGTCTTTCCAAACGTATTCTTTCCAAAGAAAGGCCATGTTTGCAATTTGTGGTTCACCTACTGCATTCTTATTGCATCATCTATTCTGCACACCCGCTTTAACAACTAAAATCCTAGAAATTATTTGCTCAGGCAATACCTACAATTTCTCTCTGTCCTGCAAAAGGAATAATCTTCAGAAAGAGGCAGAGGTTTCACAGAAAGGAAAGATATCGTGCACCAGCACAGCTTGTGTTGAAATGTTGCTATCACTCCAAGGCCTGTGAGCAGCCGGAACTGCGACAGGTGCTACGGTTGCGTTGTTTGCCAGAGAGGTTCCACTGGGCACTGTCTCAAGGTTGGAGGTATACTGCTATAAGAGCAGCTGTGTGCAGGGGGAAGTCTCTCAGAGCAGCCACACGGTGAAGACATGAGTATCCTCTGGGCCCTCTCCTGCTTCCTTCTTCTTGGCAGCACCTACAGCCAGGGTGAGTAACACTACGGCTGAGGTGTTCTGGAATGGGACTGAAGTCAGGACAACATGTCTTCTTTGTCGACTGAGACCCATGTTGATGATTCATGACAAGAGGGGAAAAAATCCAAAGTTGAGACAGATGTGAGGTTCACAAGAAGTTTTATTGCAGCAAACAGGATTGCAGAACACAGAGAAGTCCTAGTCTTTAATGAGGCATGAATGAGTCTCATTTCCATCACCACAAGTAATAAAAAGCAGAGGCAGGGCATGCATTTTTAGTTCTATCACTATACGGCATGGGCTAGAACAAGGAATTGCATGACCATAACACCTCATAATAGTGTTATAATTTGGTCACAGAACTCATTTGATGAAAGTCCCCCTTATCATCTTCAGTGAAACCCCACCTCACTGCCCTGGCCCAGCTTTCCCAACCTGCCAGCCTACTGCCAGCCACTCTCCTCTTGGTGTTGCTTGGCTTCAGGGCCCATCATCCCTTATGATGACAACTACCTTTGTGTTCCCCTCCTCCACTCAAATCTTTTGGCACTCCTTATAGCCCCCTGTAGTGTACTCCACTCCACTTGTTTGCAGGTAGAAATGAAGAATGAAAGAAGTCACACAAACAGTTGGACTCACAAAAGGACATGAATACATTTCCACTACGTTTCGGGCTTCTGCCTTCCTCAGGTAGTACAAGATTGTTGCTCAGTGAGCGCTCAGCTGACACTGCAGCTTTTTTTTAAAAAAGCATCATCAATGAAGATTCCATTTGCAATTTGCAATTCAATTCAGTTCTACCACAATAGACAGTAATCAGGTGGTTTTGTCACAGTCCAGAAGTTTTGTCTTTAAGACGTTCCACAGGGAACAAATTCTAATCTAATACCAAATGGTTGACTTAGCTACAGGCAGTGAGGTTTCTTATTAATTATTGCAGATTTATGTTTCTGAAAGCATGTATGGAGGTCATTTACTGTTTGGACTACATATTGTTTTTTACAGCTTTAGCACTGACACCAGATCACGTTACTGGTGCATGTTTATTGGCATGTACGATGACATCTTATGCAAGGTCTTTCTGTTAGCGAGCTTGTTACTGATGATGTTTGTAAAAGGTATACACTTGTACTGCACTCTAAGCCACTATTCTCTACTCTGCACTACTCAAACCACTGCACTCTATGCCACTCTACTCTGCATCACTCTACCCAATGCCAATGCACACTATGCCCCTCTACTCTACACCACTGTACTCTTTGCCACTGCACTCTACATCACTCCATTCTAGGCCACTCCACTGGTTGCCACTCTGCAACACTGCACTCTATGCAACTGCACTCTTTGCCAATACACTCAACGCCAATGTACTCTACTGTGTACCATTCCACTCTACGCCCCTGAACCCTAACACCAATCCATTGTACGCCACACTAATCTACTCTGCACTCTATGCCACTGCATTCTACACTACTTTACTCTACACCACCACACTCTACCCTACACCACTCCAATCTACGCCACTTCACACTACTCTAAAACAATCTAGTCTATTCCACTGCACTCTACACCACTTTACTCCACTCTGTTCCACTTCACTCTTTGCCAGTCTACTCTACTCTAATGTACTCTATGAGACTCTACTCTACAACACTGCACTCTCCGCCACTGAATTCTACACCACTCTACTCTGCACTACTGTGCTCTATGCCAATGCACTCTACACCACTCAACTTTGCACCACTTCACTCTATGCAACTGCACTCTGCAGCACTCCACTCTACACCACTGCACTCTACGCCACTATTCTCTACTATGCACTACTCAATGCTACTGCACTCTATGCCACTCTACTCTGCTCCACTCTACTTCACTGCACTCTACGGCACTCTACTCTACTCTGTACCACTGCACTCTAAGCCACTGTTCTCTCTACCACTGCACTCTATGCCACTTCACTCTGCACCACTGCACTCTACTATCCACCATTCTAATCAATGCCACTGTATTCTATTATGCTGCATTGTACGTAGCTCAATTCTATGCCACTGTATTCTACGCCACCACACTCCATGCCACTGTACTCTGCACACAGTCTATGCCAATGTACTCTATACCAGTATATTCTACGCTACGCCACTCCACTCCACTGTACGCCACTGCACTCTACTGTATTCTGCACCACTCTTCTCTATGCTACTGCACTCTACGCCACTCAGCACCACTGCACTCTATGCAACTGCACTCTACACCACTGCACTCTATTCTATACCACTGTACGCTATGCCACTGTGATGTACACCACACTACATTATGCCAATGCACTCTATGCCACTCTATACCACTGCACACTATGAAACTCTACTTTGCTTCACTGCATACGCAACTGAACTCTCTGCCATTTTACTCTGCACTGTTGCATTCTATACCACTGCACTCAATGCCCTGCACTCTATGCCACTCTACTCTGCATCACTCCACTCTATGTCAATGCACTCTGCAGCACTCCACTCAATGCCCATGCACTCTATGCCACTGCATTCTACAGCACTACACTCTACAATACACTCTATGTCACTCTACTCTGCACCACTCTACGCCACTGATCTCTACGCCACTCTGTTCTACTCTGCACCACTCCACTCTGCACCACTGCACTCTACGCCACTGCACTCTACTATGCAACAATATAATCCAGGGGTCTCCAACCTGTTCTGTAGTGAGAGTTACTTCCGATTAGTGAAAATCATCGAGAGCTACTGAAAGCTAAGAAACTTGTGCATTGTTACCAGACACCCTCACACCCAGCTACATTGACTTTAAGCCTAATGTCCACAGAACCAGATACTATGATTTGAACAAAATACTTTCAATATGGGCATTATGACAGGACTGCCATGTGTGGCAGTGAGTGTGAAGTCGTTATGGATGTATGAACATGTGTGCGTATGAATGTGATAAATGTGTTTGGGTGAGTGAGAGTCTGTGTCATATGTACGTTTGGCACTGGAATAGATTTTTTGTCATTTGTGGCACCCTTACATGTATAAAACAAACATATAACCATTTTTTTAAATGGGAGAAAAGTGCAGAAAACGTTCTGCAGAAATGTCCATGATATGGGGAATTTTTCTTCTCTTTAAATTTCTCCCACTTAAAATAATGACTGTATTTTTCACTTGTAAATATGGTACCCTGTCTACCAGCCACTGGGAGCAAGATGCCTGCTGTGTGTAAAGGTGACACTTTGAAATGGGAGAAAATTAAACTAAAGAGTTAACTTTATGTTTATATGGATTCCATAAAATTCATCATTTCAATTTAATCCCATTTCCAAGTGTCGCATTTACAAACACCAGGCATCTTGCTCCCAGTGTCCTGTAGACAATGTGGCACATTTATAACAGGAAAATACAGCCATTTGTTCAAAAGGGAGGAATTTGAAGTGAAGAAACATGCTTCATAAAAAATGAAGATGTAATTGGCCTAATTGAAAGTGAAGGGAAAACATTAAGACTTAATGTTTCATACAAATATTTTCTTTCACTTTAATTTTCTACCATTTAAAAAAGGACTGCATTTTTCAGATATAAATATGGCACAGTGTCTACTGGCTAATGGGAGCAAGAGGCCTGCTGTTTGTAAACTCAACACTTTTAAATGGGAGAAAATTAAAATGAAGAGTTAACTTAATTATTAAGGTAGCTTCATTTTAATTTGCTATCATTTAAAAGCATTCAGAACCATCATTTTGTTATTACACTCCAATACTGAGATGACAATGGCTTATTTAAATACCTCAGTGCTTCAGTTCTTCACCTCTGTGCCCTGGGTCATAAATCTGAGTCCCCCACTGCTCATTGTCAGGCCCTGCTACCTGCCACTTCAAGATAATAATGTAAAATAAACACAACCTTCCCTTGACTTTAAAAGAAAAATGTGACCCTGTGCTTTTTTTTTTTTTTAAATGAGCTTAAGGCTGTGAGCTACTCTAAATGTGTCAATGAGCTACTGGTTTGTAGTTAGTGATCAACCGGTTTGAGACATCTGCTCTGATCTATGCCAATTCTCTCTTTTAAATCCAAGGTTTTTTTGCAAAATATGCCAATTTTTAAAAAGATTTGACAGATCTCCGGCACTTCCTTATGATAAGTTATTAGCAGTCTTATTACCAACTCATTGCTGTCACCAATAATTCCTCACTTTAGTGTTTCTCATTCTTACTTGATCAATTACACTTTTTGTATATCCCCTCACAGCAAATCGATTTCTGAATTTTGAAACATGTTTGTTCAATTCTTGTTGGGTTGAACCATTTTGTTTCTCTCTCAGCATTTCCCCATAGGGGATATTCCACTTCAAGTGACAAGCATGGTGACTTATTGCATGCATAACACTGTTCGTTGACATATGTTTCCCGTATGTTGTTGTTAGAAGATTTCCATTTTCTATTCTCTCTAAGCTTACCATGCATGTAAGATGGATGTTGTACAATTAAGCTTTCAACTTATTCTTTGAAATGCTCTTCAGTTCCGTCCCAAATAATAAATAAATCATCAATAAAATGTAACTAGGTAATTATATTCTCCAGACATTTTCATGTCGATTGGTCCATGCATATCCGATTTTCCTGAAACCCATGGACAAATGTGCGTAATGAGGGTCAAAATAATTCACCATTGCTGCTCTGCATGTTTGGTGGAAGATTTCAGAGAAAGTAGTTCTTGATGAACACCATTTCTATCATTTACAACAACATATATGTATGTTCCCTACCATTTATGTTTTCCATTAACATGAAGTATTTGCACTTGTATTCCTAATTCATGACTTATACAGGTGTAAAGAGATGTTACAGCTATAGTGACGAGCAGGTACTTCATAGTTCAAGGAATAGTTTGCAATTGATGCAGCAGATTGGTAGTATCCCCGAGATAACAACTATGGGGTCTATTATGATGTTGTGTGGATCGCCACCGCCCGGCCGGCAGTGGCGGGCGGTGGTGATCCGCATGACAGCACAGCACAATTTACCCCCCACCATATTACTATGGCGGGGTACCGCGCCAGACGGTACGTCCGTCCACCACTTTTCCACCGGTCAGATTGCTGGCCGGGAGGAAAAGGCAGACCATATTAACATGCCTGCGGTGTGTATGTCTTTCCATGGCTGAGACTCGACCATGGAAAGGCATACAGTAAATGGCTTAGGGGGCCCGTTGCGGACCCCTGGGCGGATGGGGGTGGATGGCTGCACTTGGGGGGTACCCATGGTAACCCCCTTCATTGGCATGCACAAGGTGGCAGGCACCACGCGGTGCCTGTCACATTGTGCATGTCAATGCACAACATGCATATTTTACATTGCGGCGGGTGCTGCTTACAGCACCGCCCACCGCAATGTAAAAGGTGCGTGATGCGACCGCCAGGGTGGCAGTCGCATCCTAATTTGCCTAGCGGGACCGCCGCACCTCTGGCGGTCGGTCCCGTTTACCGTTACGGTGGCGGGCGGATCTTAATGGGGCCCTATGTTCTTTCACTTTAGGTGCCAAATAAAAAGTATGTATTTTGATGTTCTTACAAATAATGAACCTATACCATTGGGCAACCAGGTGGGTTCCTATGGTTCTTGGGCAATTTGGGTAAAAAGTATATAGTTGTCATTATCAGATTTTCCACTTCTAGATATATTACTTCATCCTCCCTCACGATACCTCTCTCGGTCCATGTGAGATCTCTTTGATTTGGGTCATCGAGTTTTCATTACATTTCTCATAGCTAATAGTATTAAAAAATTGCCTTTTTTGGTTCTCTCATATATTGATCTTTAGACTGGATGACAATTATTCATCTGTTTTTATTTTTTTATTTTTTTTATCAGCACGCTTTAAGTTGATTCGGGCAATTCTTTCTTTTTTGTCAGATTTTCTCCTTTCTTTTTGTGCACCAACTCAAATGTTCTACTTTTCTACATAACCGACTCTGAAAAGAGGTTCATTTTATTTCCTGGAGCAAGAGCCAGGCAAAATTAGCTTTTCTCTCTTAGGCTACTTAACCTACACCAACCCGATCAACCCTAAATTTTCTCAGAAGTCCATCTGTTGGAAACATTTCAGTTACCACAGCTGCGTCCTCCTGAGGCCTGAGCCGGGAGAGACGCGATCTTAGGTATTGCCGATTTTGCACAATCTTTTAATTTTGCCGATTTTGCACATTTTTTGAATAACAATATCCCGGCACTCCAAAGTTTACAGTTGCGATTTGTTTTGGTTATTAGCCACAAGAGCATAGAACAGAATATTGTCAATGAGACTGGCTACAGAACAGATTAGGTCCTCACAGTAATGTGTGGAAAAAATAGATAGTTTAATTGCAAATTTTTACAAAAATATGAAGGAGTCACAATCGTAGGGACACTTCAGAAATAGCTAGTACAATGGGTAACAGAAATAACTAGTACAATGGGTAACAGTCAATATTTTTCATGAGAAGAGACCATGCAGTCTCCAAATCTTAGTCCAGAAGGATAACAGCCGACACGTGTTTCGTCACGTATAGTGACTTCCTCAGGGCTTTTGATATAAGTTAGTGAGGATAATATAAGTAACAGTCGTTTGTTCAAACGTGTTCCCAAAGAAATTTCCAAAACTCCAAACAAGAATAAGGGAGATTCCTTATAGTTTGTTTATAGGTATTGTATGTTTCCTAAAGAGTGGTTCTGGTGCTATTACACCTTGTCCTGAAGATTATAGAGTCTCCATCAGTTGTAACTAAGGTAAAAGAAATTTATAGAACAGAAGTTCTTTCGTTGTGGAATAGACACGGGAGATGTCTTTTCGGTCGCATTGGACAAATTGCGCGGGCTTACCATAGCCAGTTGTCTGACCCCACTTAGCATGGCGGAGTCAATTATCATATGAAGTTACCAAATATTATATACTCACACGAGGAATGTGACAACGTCCACTTACCTGAAAAGAATAACATAACTAAGTACTCTGACCGAAGTACATCGCAGTATGGTCTATAAATTTCTTTTACCTTAGTTACAACTGATGGAGACTCTATAATCTTCAGGACAAGGTGTAATAGCACCAGAACCACTCTTTAGGAAACATACAATTCCCTATAAACAAACTATAAGGAATCTCCCTTATTCTTGTTTGGAGTTTTGGAAATTTCTTTGGGAACACGTTTGAACAAACGACTGTTACTTATATTATCCTCACTAACTTATATCAAAAGCCCTGAGGAAGTCACTATACGTGACGAAACACGTGTCGGCTGTTATCCTTCTGGACTAAGATTTGGAGACCGCATGGTCTCTTCTCATGAAAAATATTGACTGTTACCCATTGTACTAGTTATTTCTGTTACCCATTGTACTAGCTATTTCTGAAGTGTCCCTACGATTGTGACTCCTTCATATTTTTGTAAAAATTTGCAATTAAACTATCTATTTTTTCCACACATTACTGTGAGGACCTAATCTGTTCTGTAGCCAGTCTCATTGACAATATTCTGTTCTATGCTCTTGTGGCTAATAACCAAAACAAATCGCAACTGTAAACTTTGGAGTGCCGGGATATTGTTATTCAAATATTGCTTAGCACGGGGAATGTTCTCATGACCCATGCATTTTTAGCACCCAGGTAGTAGGGTACTTTTTTATCCCGAGTGGCACCACTAATTGAAATTGCTATGTGATCTAAAAAAAATTTTTTTTGCTCTGATAAATACTACTGCATACCCAACTCGATAATAATAATTCTTTTTGATGTGCGCTCTCATATGCATTACTACCTCCGATCTTTCTTGTGACGATTTTGCACATTCTTTTAGTTTGAATTTGGGGGGCTGGTCCTCTTTTTTTTTTGTAAACTTGCTCATTCTATTTGGCACTGCCTAATTGTGATATTTTGTACCTTTGCGCTGCTAGGATATTGCGCTTTTGCACATGCACTTTACAATTACGTAACGCTACGTTAGGCCGCCATCGTCAGCGGGCTAGTCGTTCTGCCGCTTTTTCTTTAAAAAGGGAGACTGGCGCGAGCGCGCACAGCTGCGTCCTCCTGAGGCCTGAGCCGGGAGAGACGTGATCTTAGATATTGCCGATTTCGCACAATCTTTTAATCTGCCAATTTTGCACATTCTTTTAGTTTGAATTTGACAGGCTGGTCCTTTTTTAAAAAACGTGCTCATTCTATTTGGCACTGCTTAATTGTGATATTTGTGATATTTTGTACCTTTGCGCTGCTAGGATACTGTGCTTTTGCACATGCGCTTTACAATTACGTAACGCTACGTTAGGCCGCCATCTTAGAAGTGCGGTCAGCGGGCTAGTCGTTCTGACGCTTTTTCTTTAAAAAGGGAGACTGGCGCGAGCACGCCGCTGGCGCTCCAAAGGCAAGCCCGTCTGCGCCCGTCCGCGTCCGGATCGCGGCCAGCACCAGCCATGATGCCCGTGGCTCCCTTCAGGCTAGGGCTGTTCGGACTTGAGAGCAGCTACTCGCTATTTCAACATCAGGTTGTATAAAGCTTACGTGTTTGGATCCTGGTTTGATGGGGGACGAGAATTGTGGCCATCACAAGCTTTACTGTAGGACTTGCACCTTCAAATTGGATATGGCACCTCTGAAAGAGGAGGGAGATATCCATAATTCAGCGGGTGCATTGACCCTAGGACCTACTTCTAAATCTAGTCCCAGGCCGCCTATCAGGGCCTGCCTGATTAACTGTAGATCTCTCCCTAAACATGCTAGTGACATCTGGCTCACTCTAAAGACTAATGACTGGGATGTCCTGTTTCTAACGGAAACCTGGCTGAGGGAGAGCTCAAACCCAGACATTTCCCTGGCCATTCCTACAGGCTATAGAATAATCAAGGCTGATAGGATGGGCAACAGGTTAGGTGGCGGCCTGGCCGTAATTATGAGGGAAGGCTGGGAGATCTCATACAAGAAAATTGAAGACATTGGGCTATTTGAGGCCATGTCTTTTTGTATTAAATTCTCCAAGAACCTCCTCTATGGCAGGACTCCTGGTCTACAGACCTCCGAATTCATTGACTGCCCACTGGCAGAAATTGTATGATAGTATTGCCGATCTCTCACTGAGGCATACAAATTTTACTGTTCTTGGTGATTTTAACGTCCATATGGACAATGTGAACTGCCCCCTAGTGGTTCAATGGGTAGATACCCTTAAAGGGTTAAACCTGTTTCAAAAGGTACTACCCACCCACACATGTAGCTGGCCACTCTTGATCTACTTTTCACAAATGATCATACACTACAGGTAGAGGATCCCTCACTTGTGACTTGGTCAGACCATTGGTTGGTCCCTTTTAAGCTAACCTGGGTGGCCTGCAATAACCACGTTAGACCTACTATTGTGGACAGGAGAAACTGGAGGAAGGTCTCACCTGAATCAATGGGTTGCGAGCTACATAACATTCCCCCTAAGCTCACAGGTGTCCCGAGCCATGATGCCTTTGTTTTCAATGAATGGGTTAACTCAGCCCTGGATAAAATAGCCGCTATTAGGACTATGAAACTGCCAGGAATAAACCTTCAGCTCCCTGGTTCACCATGGAGCTCCGGATGGAGAAAAGCCTATGTAAGAGGCTGGAGCATGTCTGGCAAAACAAATATGAACCTTCAGCCAAACGCGAAAATAAAGCAGCACTGAGGAAATTTCATATAGTCTGAAACGTAAGCTCATCAGGGACTACATTGTAAAGCAGATCAAGTCCTCTGGCATTTCCGCAAAAGACGTTTTTAAGATAGTTCAAGGTTTTTTGAAACATCAAGCCCTAAAGAGCATTATTCCTCCATCTTTGGCCCTCTGTGAAGGTCTAGCTACTTTCTTCCAGAATATAATTTTAACCATCTACTCCTCTTTTCCATCATTGGGATTTTACCTGATTTGGCAACTCATTCCCATTGGATACATGGTCGGCCTTTCCCCTTTGGGATGGAAGCGTCACTGGGGGAATTAAATTAAAAAAAATCAGGCTCTCCGTTGGACCCATGCCCGGCCAGATTTTTCAAGTTATTAGCCCCCTGGCTCAACTCTACACTGAATCCTATTTGGAACTCTTCGCTAGAGACTGGGGTTTATCCAATCAGCTGGAAAAAAGCTTACGTTCAGCCTATCCTCAAGAAAGAGGATGCCCACCCAGCCGAGTCAAAGAATTTTAGGCCCATATCTCTTCTCCCAGCAACAGCCAAAATTCTTGAAAAAAAAGTCCAGAGACAACTTTCAGACTTCCTGAAATCGAATGACCATCTTCATGATTCCCAGTCTGGATTTAGGTCGGGCTACAGCATGGAGACAGCTCTGCTCAAAGTGGCTGAATCGATCTGTGAAACCCTAGATCAGGGTAGCTGTGCAATGTTGGTGCTGTTGGATTTGTCCGCTGCCTTTGACACAGTATCACACAGGATTCTCCTGAACAGACTCCATCATTTAGGAGTGACGGGCACCGTCTTGGTATGGTTCCGTTCATTTCTTGAGGGTCGTTCTCAACAAGTAATTCTTCACCCCCATGTCTCTAGTTCCAGCCCCCTGATGTGTGGTGTTCCTCAGGGCTCGGCACTGAGCCCCACACTTTTTAATGTCTATCTTACTCCCCTTTAGCCAATTGTTGAGCAATGTGGGGTAAAAGTTGTCTCGTATGCCGACGACACACAACTGGTGTTCTCTTTTAGAGAACACAACGAGACAGCTTTCGACAATTTTAGACAGTGTCTTTTGAACATCTCCTCATGGATGACGGACAGCTGTCTAAAATTAAACACCAATAAGACGGAGGTCTTATTTTTTAATCAACCTACTCTGCCCCGATCTGCACTGTGGTGGCTGACTGAGTTAAATCCGCCCGCTTCCTGTTGCCTGTGCCAGGAACTTAGGGTTTAAGTTTGACTCTCAACTCACTGGCAAGGCACAAATTGCGCATGTCTCCTCACTGTGTTTCTGGAAACTGAAGACTCTGCAGAGATTCCTTCACTTCCTGCCCATGGACTGCAGAAAGTCAATAGTGCATGCATTAGTCACCTCTCAACTTGACTATGCTAATAGTCTCTACCTTGGTCTTCCGGAGTATCTGATCAGGAGGCTACAGCTCATTCGAAACGCGGCAGCCAGGCTAATTAGGAATGTGCCGCTACAACATCATATTACCCCTCACTTGCGCAGTCTACATTGGCTGCCGGTAAAGAGAAGAGTGGCGTTCAAAGCTATGGTCATGGCTCATAGAGCAGCTAGAGGGACTGGTCCTCTATACCTGAAGCGGAGACTTCAGAAATATAGCCAATCCAGAGCACTCCGATCCAATGATCAGAATCTTCTGGTGATCCCTGTTTTGCAAAGGCTAGGATTGGTGGCCGGGCCTTCTCGGTGAAAACCGCTATCTTATGGAATTCCATGCCTGATCACCTGAGAGAAATCAACTCGGAAACCATATTCAGGAAAGCCTTAAAAACATGGCTATCCGGCCTGCCTTTCGAGCCGACGGTCCGACCCGGTCTTCTCCCCCCTTAGGATGGATGCGCTGCTAGCGCCGGGACACTTCCGTTGGAGGTAGCCGCGCGCTCTACAAGCTCCAATAATAATAAATAATAATAATACCATCTCCTTGGCACTCACTGGGGAATTTAAAGAATGAAACATTTAAATATCCTCTATCATTACATTGTATAGCATTGCTTTTCCTTCCTTTGGTTGGCTGTAGGAACTGCCACCAACGCTCGCCGCACACTGCCTTTGGCATAGCTTTTCAGAGAGGTTTAGAGTGTTGCATGGGGAACAGCTCTCCACCTAAACTGGGTACTGTGCAAAGTTCTCTGCTTCTTCTTTAAATAATTTATGCGGCACTCTGTGGTTGAAAGGGTATTGTTTTGACTTATACTGGGTGCTCCCTTGTATCTGGACAAAGCTAAACCTCTCTGAAGAGCTATAATGATAGTGAAACACGCGTCAGGGGTTGCTTTTAGTCATTCCAGGTTGGCTTGGATGGTATTTTACCATTTTTTGCGCCTGGAGTGGTAAAAGGCTTTTGTCAATTTACAGCTCCGCGTGGATGACACTGTGCTAATCCTATGCCACCACTCTGCAAAAGCACCTCCTGGCGCACTGCTGGTTGGGGGATTATGTCCTCTTGGATGCTGAGGGTTCCTGGGGGCCCAGACGCCTTCCTGTTACCTCCATTAATTCAGACACAGCAGGTTTCCTGAGAGCTTGTCAGAGGCCCGCCCCCTTTCTTCACCACTCTACAAACACGACTACTAGTTTAAAAAAAACATAGAAATCCACTTAAAAAACAAACGTTACAGGGACATTTTTAGTTAGGAAACAGAATTCTAAAAAACCTTAGAAATTCCCTTAAAAAAATGAAAGATTACAGGGACGATATAGTTAGGCTCAGATTTCACTCGCACAAAACCAGTGAAATTCAGCAGTAATAGTTAGCTGACCTAACTATAACTTATGCCCCCGCAATGCACTGCTTATGACCCCACATATTACATCACTCATAACATGATCAGTGACATCACTGATAACATCTCAAATGATACCACTTATGTCCGTGGGACCACTGCCTGCTCTTAAAAAATGTTGCCGCCCACATTCACAAGGGGGAAGGGGTCTGTTTGCAAATGGTTTACCACCTTCTTCACGGAGTCGGTAAAGTATGAATGTTTTGAGACAGCATTCCGGTCGCAAAGCATTCATACATGCCCCTGCGAGTCGTTATTTGGAAGGGACGCCTCTGGCATGCCCCTTCCTAATAGCGACTTACAAACCCGGTTTGCGATTCGGTAATAGCTTACTGAATTGCAAATAGGGTCTTGTACATTTAAAAGTGCTTTTTTTCAGGTCGCACACGGCCCGGTTGCGGGCTGAAAAAAACATCGCACATCTGGCCCTAGGTTATTTACCCTAATGATAACTATATTGTTTCCTCTTTCCGGTTCAATATCGTAGATGGCAGGGTCCATGGGTGTAGATCATGTACAGTGAGTACTGTGGCCAGTACTGCCGGACACTGCAATATGTAGCGATTACTGGGAGACTGGATGCTGAGGTGCATTTGCAGCAACTGGATTCAGCATGCCAGCATAGTTTACCACAAGTGGAAGCCAATTTGCATTTGTTGGTTTTTTATCATAACCACAACATCCTTTCAGGAGTTGTTTCAAAACCAGCATTTTGCAGAAATTATGCCCATACCCATGAATTATTTATTTTACATAACTCAGGGATGTTATCCCCTAGATTTACAGATTTCAACCATTGAGAAGCCAAATGATGAACATATAGTACTAAATGTACTCGATTATTATGCAGTACCACTTTCAATAAACAATTTACATTTTCAAAACATATGCTATACAAAATACACAACAAGAGGCATGTTCTGGAGTTCGGGAGGCATTTATAAACCAGCCAATCCCATGACTGATTATTATGCCACCACAACTAATGTTATGTTATGTTATGGTATGTTATGTTATGGTATGGTATATTATGGTATGTTATAGTATATATGCTCTATTGGCATTGTGCAGCAAATTGTCCCCAAAGGAATATCTCGGCGCTTCTGCTGAAGTATATGACCAGCAAAAACAGTGTATAAAGAATCACTTATCAAACTCCTGGCACTCGACACCCAAGTTTCCTTCCCTTGGCTGACTCACATTAGAACATGGTTTTTAGACCTAGGACTGAGCAGATACTGCTTGAACCCAAGTCTGCTGACTCCTGAGTCAAAATGCGACATTAAATTGCTATTTTGGGAATTTGTTAGAGATAAGGTAACTTCAAGCACTACACATGGAAGACTAACCGTACAATTCCCCCAGTTCAAAATGACACCTCACTTCGAGCCGTTCCTAGATGAGACAGAACCGTTATTGGCAAAGTGTTTATACCTGAAATTTAGATACGGTATATTACAACTAAACAGTTTTGTTGTCAAATGGTCAATGTCACAACTCAAGGAGGGGGAGTCCCATTGCACCTTATGTTGAATGGGGGCTGATGAAGATAGTCCACACGTTTTGTTTTTCTGCCCTGCATACAAACTAGCTAGAAGGAAGTAGATAAAACCGATAGCCAGGTGCCTTAGTGTCAGGAGAATGAATGATATGTTGAGAATATTAAAAACTGAGAACTCCCTCCTAATAATTTTTTGTCTTAGCCAATTTCTTTTGGCTGTTAACTTCACAAGGAAAAGGAGAGGACAAAAATTGTAACTTTATAAACCTGACTGTCAATTCAAAGCACCCATTAGCGGTAATGCTGTACAATTCGTCAAGAGCGATCATGATAAAAACCGAAAATGAAATAGTTACACCTCTGTGTAAATATAGAAGTATTTTTAAACTGTCATGTAGTGTATTAGTTTCCATGTTTTTAGTAATATTTTGACGATTTTAAGAATTGACAGCTCTAGCTTAATATAGGCATCTCATTGAACTTTTTATGAATACTTACATTTTACCAGTCTTCCTATCAGTTTAGACATAAATTAATTCATGCTGATGTTCTTGTATAATGGTATAGTGTAACAATTTGTGCCATTATGCAACTATTGCACATGCACTTTCCAAAAATGTGATATTAGTACGGAATAAATTGTATTTTGCTGCTATTAAATTGCACAGGCATTTTACAAGTGAACAAGATAATAGGGCAACCCTCAGATTGTCAAGACCACTTGGTGGAACCCATCTAGATTCAATATGATCTGTAACGGACTAGATGCATATTGATTTGACTAAGTGAGCAATGGATGAATGTATTTTAAAAAGAATTTATGTATGTACTGTATTTTATTGTTCTCTTACTTGTATGGCCTTATAGGCCGAAATAAAGTATTTTGAATTGTGACCAGCAAAAACTGACTAGAACATCCAGGTTTTTAAGGGTTTTTTTTTTTTTTTTTTAACTTTCCCAGCTCTCTTCACAAACTAATTGTTAGGGGAAGTTTATTTCAATAAAAAGGGGCCAAGTAGAAAAAAGACTTCCCTCCAAATCTGGAGGTACGAATCCTTGGAATTTGAAGAAGGGCTTTGTCTGTAGATCTCAGCACTCTAGTTGGGTGATGGTAACTGGTTCTATTTTGGAGGTAGATTGAAACCTTATAGTTGAGAGTTTTTTTAGGTAAGACAGCACATCTTGAAGATGAGTCTTTTCCTTATAGGTAGCCAGTGTAGAGAGTGAAGTATTGGGGCAGAGGGAGAGCCAGACAGGAGATTACACACCACTCTGGCTGCAGTATTCTGCGCCACCTGCAATTTAGATAGTAAAGTCTCATTTGCACCAGCAAGTAAGGCATATCCATAATCGAGACAACTTGTAACTAAGGCTTCAACTAAGGTTTTCTTAGAGGTACAAGGAAGCCACAGAAATGCTTTCGTCAATAATCGTATGGTAGCAAAACAGGTTCCATAAAGGGTAGAAACATGTTTTTTCATTGACATAGAATTGTCAAGCTTTACACCAAGATTTTTAACTTCCTATTTTGGGGACTGGGCAGGTCCTAATTTGAATGTTTGCCAGTCCGACTTCCATAGATGGTGGGTTTTCCAGAATAAAAGTATTTCGGTCTTTTCTCCGTTTGATTGCAGGCAGTTGTTAGACATCGAGGAGGCGATCCTTCTGATACAATCGGAGAAGCAGGCTTTCACCCCTTCCACATAGGTGCCAAAGGAGATAACCAGCTGTGTGTCATCAGCATAAGAAGTTCTCTCGAAACCACATGCCTTGACAATTTGTGCCAAAGGGGCAACATAGACATTAAACAATGTGGGACTTATTCTAGACCCCTACAGTACTTCTTTCCTGACCGGAAGGGGACGTGATTTAAAAGGCTTCAAAGAAATGGTTTGAGAATGGTCTTTCAAACAGTCAGCAAACCATTTAAGAGCTTTGCTATAGACCCCAGTGTCATTCAGCCTGCGAATTAGGATCTTGTGAGAGACCGTATCGAAGGCTGCAGTTAGATCCAAGAGCACCAGCATCATTGGGGTCCCCCCATCCAGGGATGATCTAATAGTGTCAGTGACAGAGACTAACGCCGTCTCTGCGCTGTAGCACATTCTAAAACCTGACTGTGATGGATAGAGGAGCCTGTGCTCTTCCACAAATGTGGAAAGCTGCTTATTTATAATACTCTCCAAAGGCTTGCTGAGGAGAGGACGCAGCAAGATAGGTCAATGGAACAATAATACAAAGGTACCTTATTTATCAAGTTTAAATAAAGATGTACAATATATATGGGATAATGTACCTACTGTGTTCAACAAAAAATATACATACAACAAAAAACTATTGGAAAAACTGTGGATTATTGATGAAACTGGAGAAAATTAAAAGGAATAATAACGAAAAACTGATGGAACTGTCCTGTTCATGAATTTCTTTTTCGCTGTGCACCCTGAGGTGAGACCTGATGAGGTTCCATCATTGACACATAATGTACCTACTGTACCCATTATAAGGAGACTGCAAGTAACCAAAGAGTTTTCTGCCAATATAGAAGAACGAGGCCAAAAGTTGAGTTCTTTTATTAGGTCATGGAACTCTGAGGTGACTTACAATGTCCCCGCAGACATTTTTAAGTCTAATACCATTTTGTGGGCCTCATTACTAACACACGTATTTAGAGCTGTAACCCGGGGCCCAATTCCCAACTCCTGTATGACTGCCCTACTAGTCATGATATATAAAAAAGTAGACAGGCTGCAACCTACATCCTATTGACCGATCTTGCTCATAGATTCTAGTGTAAACATTTTGGGCCGAGTTTTACTGTCCCACCTTAAAGAATGGGCTTCAGCAAATAATGTACTATCTGATGCCCAATTTGGTTTTAGATCTGGTCTAGGGACAATCGAACAATGCCTAAATCTCTACTAAATCCTGGGAAAATATGTGAAGGCCAAAAATAAATCAGTGTACTTGGTTTTCATGGATTTATCGAGCGCATTTGACCTTGTGAATCATGATAAACTGTGTGGGATATAATGGAAGAGATGGGTTTAGAGCTGGAACTTTTACCCTTTATTCACCACCTGCACCAAAATCTAACAGTAAGGGTGCGCTATGGCGGTTCGGGCGAATGCTCCTCCCCATGAAGTCCACACTGGGAGTCAGGCAGGGGTGCTCCCTTACTTTTCCTGATATACATCAATGGAATAAACACTTTTTTGATCAAAAACGGGAAAGACGTGCTGCGTATGGGGAATAAGTCTGTTCCCATTTTATTATACGCAGATGACGCGGTGCTGATTGCACACCCAGCAAATAGGCTCCAGTTTCTTCTTGATCTATTTTCTGGTATTTATGAAAGAGACCTAGATCTTCAAGTTAACTTTTCAAAGTCTTTAATAATTGCTTGTGGCCGACCCAGCCCAAACACTATGATTTTTATAATTAAGGACCATATTTTAGCAAAGGTAAATTGTTTACTACTTAGGAATTCTTTTTAACCAATCACTTAGCTGTGTACCCCTTATAACGACAATACTTCAGTCTTTTAATAGGAATATTGAAGCCATATTTAGATTTGCTTGAAAGCTGCAAAACAAACCAATAATAGAAAGGTTGACTTTATAAAGGAGCATGTGCATCTCTGCAGGCTTATATTGTGCTGGGCTGTGGGGATATAGTAAAGCTGGTATCCTACAAAGAGCAGAAAACAATTTTACTCATAGACTGTTGTCAGTTCCGGGTAGCAGACACTTTAATATGGCATGAAGAACTGGGCTGACATCTGGAAGACCTGATTAGCCTGGCCCCTTTATTACTTTGGGTTAAAATCTGGGCTACACCTGAGACTGTTGTGACCAGAACCTGCATTGCTGATTGCTTGTCATTAGATAGAGCTAATCAGATACAATGGCTATCTTATGTGAAAGACACTTTCAAGACCCTAGGCCAAGCGGATTTGTATGACAATCCCTCCGTGATGGAGCACAAACATAAATCGTGCATCAAACAATGTTATATGGATTACTATATAAACACATGCCCGGAAAGAGCCCAGGTCAAGGATTTAATTGCTAGGTACACCCTAGTCACCCTAGTCACCAAAACACGCAGCAATGCGCCTTACCTAGGATAGATTGAGAATCCCACAACAATTTTTAGACTGGGGATATTGCATTTAAAATTTGCCTTTCCTATAGCAAGGGCCTGGAAAAGGGATCTCCCACCCTGCGGGTGCGTTGGTACTTCAAAACAGAGCACTAGTTACTTTATCTTATTTTGCATTCTATACTCGAGGCCAAGACGGGCCTTCTTGCTCCCAATACTACGCAAATCCAATTTGAGACTCCATAAGGAAGGACTAATGTTCCTACAATCCTTGGGTTCGCGGGAATTGTGTTATTCATTATTAAATTTCATAAAAACTGCTTTTTATATTCAGAAACGATATGAAACTTATCATAATACTTTTAACAGATTATTTTTAATTTTTTTATGCATCTTTTTGATTTGTGTTTATCATTCATATGGATACATGCCGCTGCATCTTTCTAAAATTGCATTGTATGATTTTTACCTTTATGCTATGCTTTTATGGTCTCTTAGCCGAATAAAGTTTTATTTGACTTGACTTACAATGTAAATCAGTGGGTAGTTTATTTCCTATAATGCATTGCCACACCATCACCCTTTCCATAAACCACTTAAAGCCTTGGTGTGTTGCTCTGTCTTATGAAAGAGATAGGCTGTTTGCAGACATTAAGAATAAAAACAGAATCTGAAATGCGCAATAAAACACACAAGCCAGAAAGAGGGAGAGGATGTGGCCTAACGGCTAAAGTGGTCGACCTCGGGGCTGGTGAAACAATTTCAAGTCTGCAGGGATGCTAAACATCCTGCGATTCTGGGCAAATCACTTAATCTCCCCATGCCTAACAAAATGAATGTGTCCATCTGTAATGCAACTAGTGCTCATGTAAAGCGCTCTAATACCTTCTGGTCGAGTTCGCGCTATATAGAATTTAAAGAAAAAGGCTGTACCTCAAAATGTGTAAAAAACATACAGAAAGAATCTATCATTCATATCATTATCTCAAATGTGCAAAAAACGTAGGGGCATATTAACAAGCCAGGCGATAAAATTATCGCTGCTTTAGCGGCAGAAAACTGCCGCTAAAACGGCGATAATGGGCTTGATAATATGCTCTATGGAATTCCAATTGAAGCCCATGTTAGATGTCCTTCACATCTAACATGGGTTTCAATTGGAATTCCACAGAGCATATTATCAAGCCCATTATCGCCGTTTTAGCGGCAGTTTTCTGCCGCTAAAGCGGCGATAATTTTATCGCCTGTCTTGTTAATATGCCCCATGGTGCCATAAATAGCTCCGTTTTACTTACGTAGAAAACAGAGCAGAAGAGGAAAAAGCTAGGTTTAATTTTCTATTTTTAAACTGCAGCTTTAAATGTGTTCCCTGTCCTGCCTTTCTCCTTATCTGCTGGCTCTGGCAGCAGGCATTGTGACATCAAAACTAGACTGTAATACATTTTTACAGATGAGCAGCCATGTCATTTCTTTATTACAAGCGAGAGTCTGGATTTTATACACGGATTGCACGCTCCCATGTATTATAGTGCCATAGATGTGTCTCTATAGTTAACATCACAGTACAATTTCCAGAGGGAATTCGAAATCCTCTAGTTTGGATACACCGTTTCCAAATTTTGATTTAAATTAATCAAATTCTGAACAGGCTCCTTGGACACATATGTTTACACATGAAAAGTGTGATGAAAATTGTTCAAGGATTTCCTTTTTTTAAATATGATTTTTCAAATTTGTATGCCCAATTTCAACACAAGTGTCTTTGTAAACGATCTACAATGCAAATTTATTTTTGCATTCAATTTCACCAAACTCCTAATGCACATATAATCTACTTGGACCACATGTACATTAGATCATGATTGAGATACCACACTTTAAATATTTTCATGTTGCAACTGTTTTTGGGTGTGCGCTGAAAAAAAATCACACACAGCCAGATTCAATAAGTATCAGAAAAACATGTGTGTGGTACTCCGCAAAGATTCTATGCAAGTTTCTGCATGTTTGGTTACGCTTTAAATTGGTATTACAGGATAAACCTGGTATCAAGACCTCTTCGTTAACTCTCTGGGACACGACAAACTGAGCCAAAACCAATGTGCGTTCCCTCTTATGACTGCATAGTCTACTGAACAAATGTAGATTCATTGTAACAGTGGTCGCTGGTGAAATTTGAAAGCAGTAGGCGTAAAAGTTCGGGATGCGAGCCTGGTGGTGAGCGAACGTAGGAGTGTTCTGGGTAGTTCTACCCCCGAAAAAAGTTTGAAAAAAGAGTGGCAAACGGAGCATTTTCAAGCAAATTTGAGAAAGCAAGAAGGGTAATAAAGCAATTGTGAAAGTGCAGTTATGATATCAATAAAGAGATTTCATACGATAATGGCGTAGGTAGCGGCTACGTCTTCCAGCCATAGGCAGAGTGGCTGTAAGAAGGGGTGGAAACACAACAAAAGCCTCATTAACGAGTAAATGGTATTTTAAAGACCTGTGAAGTACTCGGGTCCGGCTGCAATTAGACGGACGCCAGCCCGCGAGGCTGTCTCAGCCGGGCTGACACACATGAGGGGGGGGGGGGGGCAGAAGCCCGGTGAGCCCAATGGGTGTTGCGCGCCTGAGTATAACCACAGAACTTCATAACGGACTTTGAGATATCAATGCTGAGTTAGAGCACACACAGCCCTGTGCTGACAGGATGTAGGCGCCCCTCCCCACAGAGCAGAGACTAACTAAGGAGGAAAGTACCATTAATGCACAGAAGGGCACACAGTGCTTGGCCTGCGCAGGAAATCATCATGGCATTGCGCTGGGAAACTGGTAGCGCGAGCTTGCAACTTCCTCGTGATTTCACAGCTCCCTACGCATCTCGGATGCACCAGGAACGTTGCACGCGGATCTTATGATCTGATTGCTGCTCACGGTTTGCAATGTTGTGAGACGCGCTTGTATTGCTCCTCCTGCCAGTACTGTGCTACTGATGACCCTGCGGCAATTATAGTCTGCGTCACAGCGTGCAAAAAGGGGCCACCCGTAGTCAGGCATGAATCACTTCACAAAGGAAAACGTGCATACTAAATATCATATTTAACAGGAAAAAGAATGACCGTGAAACACATGGTTTACTGTCACGAAGATACGAAGCGAATGAAATGAGGCAATCTGACAACTTCACGAGTGTTTTGGAGTTAATGGAAATACTGTCAGGCGCCGATGAATCAAGCAAGAACAGCACCTCTGGCGTCTATTTACAAAGTACAGTCTGCGCCCCGCACTCCCTCTTGCTTAGAGAGACAGTGGGCAGAAGTGCAGAGGAGCACACGTTCCCACCTGCTGCGCCGGCTTTGAAAGCCTGTGATTTACCTCTTTGTCCACGCAGCACACTGAAGAGCGGTTGTGTGCCTTTGTATGAAGCACACGGGGATAAGTGCAGGTGAATAGCGTTTAAATTATGTGGCACTGCTGCCGTGATGGGGAACAAGAGAGGGCGGTGCTGTGCCGCATCAGTGTCTGTGTTTGTTCACTTGGTAATCATCTCTTGACGCCTTGAAGAAAGGGTACCCAAGAGAGGACAGCTGGGAAACTTCTCCAGAGTGAAGGCCAATTTAATATGTGATAGCAGGGGAGGCGGGAGGGAGAGAGGGGAGTCAGTCTTTAGGGAAGCAGTGCAGTGGGAAAGCAGCACATCGTTTTGTAGCAAACTTCTGGTACTTCCCGTAAAAACGATGAATTTGTTTTTCAAGTGAGTGAAGTTTGCTTTGTCTTTACTGCTGAGTTCCCCGAGAGGAAAAGCGAGGCAAGTCATGCGCAAAAAATGCTCTTTTGAACATGACTGATTTCTGTTAAGTAATCTTAAGGAGACCCTAGTGCTTTACAAAATACCAAAACAAACATATAGACAAATAAATAACTAAAAAAAAATATGAATACCGTGCTTGTGGATCCATGCTGTCTTTCCTCAGATTTTTTTAATCTGTGCTAGCTTTCTCTAGACTCTCCCATATGTGGACCTCATGGCTCATGGTAATACATGAGAGACTGATCTAGGCTTTCCTGGGGAGCAGGGTGGAAGAACCAGCTCCAAGCATAAGAATCACTGCTTGGTGTATGTGAAGGAAACCATGAGTGATGCTAGCAAGCGGCCTAATAGAGGCATTTATAAGGCCTACCTTCCCTTGCAAAATGTAATTAAATGCAGCCGCGAGTTTCACTAGCACGTAATCCAGCCTAAATAATAGGTTTTTCACTGGCAAGGTACAGCTTTAGATTTTTTGTGTTCGCCCTGAAATGGTAAAAATAAGTTAAAAATGTACTTACCCTCGCTTTCCCGTCCTCCGCTCCATGTTTCTTCTGGAATATAGTAAGCGTGAGTCCTCCTGGAGCCTCAGCCAACTCCCCCTACAAAGCCGGACGCTGTTCTCATGCCTCTGATAATGTTAGCAGAATGAGAGAAGCGCCAGGATTGACGCTCCATCAGGCACTGTGGGCCTGTGCCTGCTTTTCACCCATCTATCGAAGATAGCTGAGCGGAGAGGTTGAAAATGCGCATGTCAGGCTGACCGTCGCAAGACAGCAGGCCAAAGGGACATGTGCAGTTCAGTAACATTGCTCCCTGCTGCCAATCAGCAGCTATGGCCCCGCCCAGTCCTGCCACTCTGCTGGGCTGAAACGAAAAGTCAAATGGAGTATAAAAGGTAGGTATTTTGATTTCCATTTCTCCCTCCAAAACAATCCTAGCTATCACCCAGTGTCCTTGTTGGTTTCTTTTTAATGTTTCTAGTCTGAATTCTCATTGCTTATGAATAATCAAGGAAATCCCTCTGTTTACTACTATATTTTTCGACTGTATTACCTGCTGGATCCATTGATTTTCTGAGGAGTTTATTAACCTCTGTTGTAATATGTCTTTCTGTAGGTATGAAAAGTTTGGCCTTCACTTTGGGGCCCTAACTATACCGTTTACATGTACTGATACCAGCTTCAGTTTTTAAAATGTACGTTTAATCATACACTCTCTTTTTATATGTATTCCTTTCCCTCCAATCACCCCCCCAGGCCCCTCACTCCCTTCTCCCATGCTGTACACCCCCCCCTTCAGCCCTACTACCATCTCTCGCGCTCCAAAGTTTGCAACAAGAGCCTGAGCTTGCTCCTCTGAATGCATACACAGCCAGTGCTTAATTTGTAAAACATTAAGTGCCAGGGCTCTCGTCAAGAGGCTACTGCAGCTTGCACCACAGGTTGCCTGTGCCAGTGCTGGCAATGATGGTAACAACACAACTACTAACAATCAGTCTCCTGCATGTGTGACAATTGGGACTATTTTTGCCCTCCAAAGCTATAAGAATGGCTTGGGTGGAAGGTAATAGTCATTTTTGATGTATATTGAATTAATATTTAACTGTTGTTGTGGTCAACTCTAACTTGGCCAGACAGGGCCACCTTGTGGCAGACTGTCACAAACGCCGGTGTTGACTAATAAGAGCCGGTGCCAAGCACCAGAAACCACTGGCTCAATTTAAGCACTGATACACCCTGATCCTATGAAGGTGCAATGCACATCCAGGAATTGCTTAAGGAAACTATGGTATGAGGCCTGTGAAATGTGACCCCATGCCCCCTAAGCCAAATCTGATATTAACAGAAGGGTTAACAAATCACCATTTCCCATTTGTTTCTGCATTTCACCTCGTCCCAGAAAATTCTAATTATACAGTACACTAATCTAGTGTTTAGCAGACGTTTCTCAAAATAATTCCTCCCTTTTCTCCCTCCAGTCCCTTTCTTCTCTCTTTTCCTTACCCTTTCCCTTCTCTCAGGAAATAGCAGGGAGATATGAAAGGCCATCATTCTTTCTGTTATTACACTCTTGTGGACCAAGTGGCATATTAATGAAAATAGTGTCACAGGGCGCCGCAGAAAGTAACCTTGCTGCGCTGCCCTGCGTCACAGGAAAAGGGCAGGAATGTGCCGCAATTAAGCAATAAGGCACATTCCTGTCCTTTCCCCCTGCACTGGCGCCGTCTCGGCAGCCTAGCACCAAAGCAGGCACCCTTACAACATGGTGCAAGGGCGCCTGTGATGTAGGAAGGATTGTTTTTCTACAGAAAGAGGCACCTTCCTGCACAAAAACAATCCATAGAGTTGTGTTCCTCTTTCTATGTGTGCTGCAGAATTCAGCACATATAGTAAGAGGAAATAAAGAGGAGAAATAAAGATATTTCTCCTCGTCATGCCTGGGGAGGCTATCTTTTTGATGCAGTGCCAGTTTTACCAGGTTTGGTAAATCTAGGAATGCGTCAAAAACCAAGGGATTTGCGTGGGCACACTCACTGCAATGCCCATAGAACACCTACCTTCCAACAATTTGTGCTGTGTCACCTTACTCCAGATTGATGAAGCCATTCAAAGCCACGCAATGTAGCTTTGCGTGGCTTCATAAATCTGACCTAGACGCTTGCGTGGGGCAAACGTGAGGCAAGCCTCTCATAAATATGCCTGCAGATTTTTGAACCTGTTTCAGAAGTCCTTGGTCCCTTTAGGGTTTTTTAGAACATAAATTGAGCCTTCCCAGTTAACCATATGATTTGATTTCAAAATTATGGATATGGGTAACTCCAATATTCTTTTTTTTTAATTCATGAAATAATCTTCTCATCTCTTTAAGTCTCTTGGCTGTGGCAAATGCTAAATCTGGAAATGCAGATAATTCAACTGAGCTGGTTAGTAGTCTTTTATTATGAGCTTTGGGTGACATCATTTCATTGATCATGAAATCTTGCAAAAAAATCTATGATTGTTCTTTGAGGCACACTATTTGTAGGTGCACTAGATGGTACAAGATATGCCTTGGCTATAGTGAGGTGAGAGGGGAATGCCGATGTATTGTGTCCCATGGTATATTGTTGTAAGAGTTTGAGACCCAGTTGATGATTACATTCTCAGTTTCAGTGCCAGGGCTGATTCCTTCAGACCCCTCTCAGACTCCAACTATGCAAAGGTTGACCGGCTTGATCTGTTTTCTAGATCTTTATATTTTCTTTCTACTATCATAAGCCGGCCCACTCGATGCATGAAGGTTGTGTTCACCAACCAACAGTTGCAATCTTGTCTGCAATGCCATTAACCTTCTGATTGAGATGGTCAGAGTTTGAATTGTGTGCAGTTTGCTTGGGTTTTATCTATTTCACTTCTTGAAATATTGATCTTAATAATCCCTTTGCCAAGGAGTCTGCCAAAAGTGTGCTTAGAAAATGCTATTTCTCCTCAGAACTATGTCTCCTTTCATTTATTCCAGGGTGTCTCCAGTGTGTTTCATTTGAGGTTGATTCTTGGCCATTATCTAGCTTGATTCTTTTAATTCACTAGTTACCAAGCAGTCTTTAGGTTGGAACAGTGATCAATACCTTGAACCTGCTCAAGTACAGATGAAGCATAATCCTTACGCTGTGGTTTAGTAGTGGGCTCTTCAAGGTTATGTTTTCTTACACTCAAATGTTAATGTATGCAGGAGTATGGGGAGGGATAAATATCAAGTATTGGTGGATTGAGACTGATGGGATGTATACTTCTTCCTTTTTGTTTGTTTTTCATTTATAATTTTGAAAAAAATAAGGTTTCTTACAAAAAAAGGTTCCTTTCACTCTTTGTTTGCTGCATAACTACTGCCGTCCCCAGCAAAAAGGACTCTGCTTTCTGATTCTAATTGCTGACCTGTTTCCTTTAGTCAAAGGGGCGATCTTGAGTAAAAGTTCAATTTCTTGTGGACTTTCTTAATGGGAACAGCAGTTTGAGTGAAAGTGATTAGTCTGGTATAGAAGTTTGAGTCATGTCATAGATCTTCAAGATTGCAAGGTCTCCTGTGTTGCTGATTTCTTCGTAATAGTGGATATTACTTGCGATCTTATCTAGGGAAATACCATTAAATCAACTTTTCACACTTGATGTACAAACAGTGTCTTTGGTAGGATATGTCTTGGTCATCAAATCTGCAACATTAGGACAACCAGGCCAAGCTTCATTATTTTCTCCTTCTCCACTGGATTCAAAGCTGCTGCAGGTCGAATTACAAACATGAAATCGTTCAACTCTAGAAGTGTTTCTAAGGTCTTCTCTTAGCTAATGATTATAATTCCTTATCCTCAAAAGTAGCAGGTCTTCTCTTCATCAATGATTGACTTTCAGAGCTTGGATTTGCATTTGAGTTTATATTTGGTGGCTTGGTGGATTTGGTGAGGTCTGCATTTTTATTTCCAATTTTAATTTCGGAGTTGTTTAATGGAAAAGGAGCATTTGATTGTTCGACTCTAACTTCTTTCACCTCTTTGTCACATTCACCTTTGTGCTACTCTCTGTTGATATGACCCCAGCAAAACTAACATTTTAGCTTCCAGACTTCAACTTTTCAAATGCTTTCAGCCTTTTCAATCTATCATAGCCATTGCCTTATCACTGCCACAGAGGTTGTGGTCACAAAGCGTCAGCATTTCCCTGAAATTCAGGATTCAGTTTGAGATTCTCAGTCTCTTCACTTCAGCCTTTAAGTCACTCTCCCACTTTGCCGAATCAAGCACATCTGCTGTTAAAAGTTTATGTCAGGTACCTTGTTTTCATAGACAACGCATTGAGAGTAACAGACTACTGGCATGCATGGCTGTTGTCCACTGCTCCTCCAAAGTAGGCACAATCCTCTGAGATCCTACTGAGGTGGCACCATAACCTTTTGAGGCGTTTTCATTCCTAGCACTATTTGCGGTGTCTCCCACATCACCGGTGTGGACAAGCGTGTACCATCACCAAGGCTCCCTTTAGTCATCCCCGTGGCAAGCATAGTGCTGCCAGTGCTGGTTCTACTGCTGTCAATAAAGTCTCACCATCATAGCAGCACAGTTGTACATCCACCCGGGTACCACCACCTCTGCAGGCAGCACTTCAAATTGAGACTGGTACTGCTTATGAGGGTCTTGACATGCACGAGCATTTACAAACATTTCTGTTGAATGCAATGTGCGTTTTTCACCTTTAGGTGGTTACTGCAAAGTCCCATTATTCCAACCTTCCTGGAGCTTTAGCAGCCTGCTGTGTCTCAGCAAAGCTAATGGTGGCCGTCTTTCTACTGAAGCCTTACCTTTGATACTAATATGTAGTCACAGTTCTAAGATAAAAAGTACTGGTTGTAAATCCTCTGAGACATATCTCTTGCGAGGAAAATAAGTCAGAGACAGACCAGGAAGGCTAAATGCCCTTCACCCCACAGCTACACCACCAAAGCCTGTAGCCTATGAGACCTCGGAAAAAGGAAAACTGTTTATTCTGTGGGATATTCTGGGTCCCCACCTTGATTCTCAAACTTGTAAAGTGTTGTGGTGAGAAAAATGTTTTTACCATCCACCTGTATCAGAGTATATGGCTTCTTATGTGTTGGTGGGATATTTGGGCAGGAGCATGCTCTGGTAATTGTTTGATGGAAGTTGCAACAGCTGTATCTTGAGGTACTTCTTGATGGTATATCAACTCTACTTGCTTCCAGAACTTGATTTTAGGGGGCATACACGTGGGCATTAATCTGTGGCCTACAGATACAATTTATCACATAGTATTTACAGTTATGCATCTCTGGCATTGGTGATTCACATGAATGCTGAGTAATATAAGAGATAAAGTAGTTCAGTGATGACTAAACATATTTTTCCATAGCCCCACCTAAGTTTTTTACTAGAAAGACTTCAACCAATGATTTTCTCGCTCCTTAGAATGTGGTGTTCCCGAAATTCCACCAGTGGTGAAAGATTATAACCGGATCATCAACGGGGAAGATGCTGTGCCCCACTCATGGCCCTGGCAGGTGTCTCTCCAGGTAATATTGCACTGGTATATCTTTTATGTATTGAATTAAGCTTCCTCCTACACCCATCCTTTTCATATTATGAGGTGAGATGCTTTAATTGAATCAAGCTCATTGCACATGTCTTTGGCCTCAGACAATCAAATATAGAAGTACAATATTTCAATACAGAATCAGTCCTCAAAGCAGGGCAGCTTCACCTTAATGGAGCTTCACTCATTCACACATCACTTATATTTCCCACAGAAAGCTCATTGACTTTATTCCCTTTGACCTTATGTACATTCCCACAAATAGACACCTTATTTTATTTCAGGAATGTCCAGTGGTGTTGGTAGGTCGAGTGAAGCCCTGTTGAATAGTTCGGCTTTCAGAGTTTTCCAGAGTGACAGTAGATGTGAAGTAACTACTAGGTTGGTGAATAAGTTTGGCCAACTCAAAGGAACTTTACCTTTCTGGCTTTGGTGCCTAATTTTTAGCACTGTGAGGAAGATTTGACCCAGTGATGTCTAGGGTTTGCTGGCTTAAAGAGCTTCCCAGAGATGTTCTGCATGTCCTGCAAAGCACTCTGAGGATAGTTTTTAACATTTAATTTGCATTCACTATAGGTAAAGCACTGTTGCCAATGTCTGTAAATGGCATAACATGACAATGCTTGTTAGACTGAATTTAAGATGAGTATTCTTACTTTGCAATGCCTCCCATTTATGCTAGAGACAGCTGCTCATTCTCTCGTGATGCAAGCTGTAGTTGTTTAGTGTGGTGTCATGTACACCACTATTGAAAAAGACCCTGATTCACTGTGGATATACACCAAAGGCATTTATTACTCCAGAAGATCTGGACACTTGACAGAACTTTCTGCAGTTGTAACAATGAGTCGGAGAGAAATGTTGCGGAAGTGGGTATTTCATTGGATTAGCCATCATTAATGTGTTGAACACACACAGAGTTGCACCTTTGTGAGTATTCACAAATATTTGCAATGTATTTGCCACTCCTGCTGCTCATGTAAAGTTAAATATAAAAAAGGTATATGAAAGTGGTGAAATTACCATCAGAGAGGGTGTAGATGAAGTGATTTGTCTAGATAAAATTCTATTTTCCAGTGGAGAAACAAATTAGCATTTTCATGTAGGTTGCAACACTAAAACCGTGGAATTTCATGCAGCCGACAAGCTACAGTCATAGAAGCAGCACTTACCAGTGCTTGGCTGCATTTGTGTGCCTATGTCTCGTATGATAAAGATGATTTTTTAGGTTGGGTAAACCAAGGTGATTTGGGAGTTAGTTTGAATCCCAATAGGATTCTCCAAGTTCAAATAGATGAAGTGTCACAAAAAAGTAATGAATTTGTAGATGAATTGAGCAACTTATTTGAGAACAGACTGGCAAAACGTATTGGATATAAACAAAAAATCAGATTGAGAGAGTCAGCTGTACCGGTGGTAGCAAAATCGAGGCGTTCTCCTTTATGTATGCAAGACGTAGTGACTGATGAGTTGCAGAAAATGCGTGATGAAGGGGTAATTGAATCCATAGAGGCAACAGAATGATTATCACCCATTGTGGTAGCACACAAGGGGAATGGGGATGTTTGCCTTTGTGTTGAATGGAGGGCTTTAAACAAAGAAATAGTGGAAAACGTGTTTCTATTTCCCAATGTTGGAGAAATTATTTCCATATTTGCAGATGCAAATAATTTCACTACTCTAGTTTTGGTATCAGCATACCGATAAATAGAATAGGAGGAGTCACTTCAAGAGCTAATGGTGTATGTGACTCCAATAGGTGGATTAAAATTTAAAAGAATGCCATTTGGTCTCATCTCAGCAGCAGCTGTTTCTCAGAGAACCATGCAAAAGATTTTAAGTGGCATCTCAGGGGTCAAATGTTACCATGATGATATTATAGTCTTTGGATCATCTACACAAAAGCATAATGAGAGGGTCCATGAAGTTCTTGGGAGGCTGCAAACAGCGGGGGTTTACAGTGAAGGTTAAAAAATTTAAGTTTGGTGTGTCTGAGGTCGATTATGTTTGTTACAGTGTTTTATGAGAAGGTATCCATCCCAGACAGGGGCTAATTAATACTAATATGGCCTTGAAAGAACCCACTAACAAAGAAGAATTAGCATTCTTTTTGGGAATGATAGAATACTATAGCAAATTTGTACAGAAATTTCCTAGTAAAACATTTCACATGAGGCGTCTTCTTAAAGTTGAATTTCAGTGGAGTAAGGAGTGCATGAGGAATTCAACAAGGTTAAAAAAGATTTAAGTCTAGCTCTTCATTACGGGAGTTTGATCCAAAGTGTGATACTAAAGTGCTGAGTGGTCTAAATTCACACGAAACTTGGAAGTGGTCAAGTTGTTCAAAAATGTTGTTAAGACACATGACGGTAGAATCTGGAACAAGAGTAGAGTTGTTGTTGTACATTTACTTCAAGAAAAAAATTCATGGTAATGGTCATCACGTTGACAACAACGAAGGGAGAGAGGAAAGTCGAGATACTGTGAGCTCAAAACAGGGTTTCACAGTAGAGAGTTTCAAAAGGAAAGCCACAGAGTATGTAGGAAACCCTCTTACATACAGGATTTTGTGACCAGTGATAACAGACCTTTATGTGTCATCACCATACTGTCATAATCTTTCATTCATTCATATTCAATATTTTAATTGTTCTTTAGTTGCCATATTTGTAGAAAGCGCATTTTTAGTTTTATGATCACTTTAAGCTGTGTTCTAATTTTCTGTAACTTGTTTATATTGAAACACAATAACTGTTAGATGGTATGAGTACATTTTCCTCCTTGTGTATTTGTTCTGAATTTGTTTAATGGAACATGTTATAAGAGGGAGATGTGTGGCATATTGCCTGACATTCCAGCGACAGAGGATTTAGAATGCATTGATGTAAATTTTTAGAATGTTGGGATGGGGCAGTTGGTGTGCGGTTAGTCGGTGGCTGAGATGCTAGAATAAAGACCTACTTGCCATCAACAGAGTGTTGTTGAGTTTGTAAAGGCAACACTACAGTGTGCCCGACAGTTCTCTGAAACTGAAAAACTAGGTAATATTGTGCAAATAATTTTTGGTTAGTTGCCATTTTTTTGTGTGAGTCGGACGATGCAGCACTACATATTGTAGAATCAACAAGTCAAGCATTAAACATTTTACTGTCTGGGCTATCAGAATAGCAGAACCTGGGACCTCATATCATGACACTTTCGGAGAGGGTCTTTGATGACCCTAGAGCAGTGCTGAGTGCCATGTCTAGCTGTTGAACGAGATCGTTCACATTCTGCAAGGATCTTAGGTACAACAGGATGTCACCTGCACCAAAATTGAATCCCCTATCCCTGGCCAGGGGTATGGAATCAAACATGACCACAAATCACATGGGATCTAACTATGCCTTCTTCAGCCTCAAGGTGGTGTGCATGTGTGTCTCAGTTGCTTTCTTTTCTTTTCCTGTCAGGACTTTGGCTTTCACTTCTGCGGAGGATCTCTGCTGAATGAAAATTGGATTATAACCGCCGCCCACTGCGGAGTGATGTAAGAACAGCACTGTACTTTCAATGTCTTATGAATCATGCCATTTACTGAGATGATGAGATATTTTAATACTGACTGGCATAATAAAATCGTTCAATTTGCAATGAAACTGCAGAACATTGTTCACTTTGGCTACTTGTGCAGAAGTTTGAGGGACAGCGTTTTAGCATAAATATGATTCCATGAAATACTTATCCTGTGTTCTTGCTGAAAGCTTACAAAATGACTTGAAGCATAATAAACCTTGACAACACATCTCTATAGATTTACATTATGCTTAATACAGAAAAAAATTGCAGCTGCACGACTATGGAAAGCAGGACAAACTGAAGGGCACAGAAAGGTTTTTCAGAGCAGGGACTAGAAATGGCATTTTAAGATAGTCTGTCTGGTCCCTATAAACAAAAGCAGAATGTAGAGGAAAGCCAGGCTGGAAACTTGGACTGGCATCCAAGAAGGCACCCTTAATTGTTTCAGGGCAGTTTCCAGAATAAGGCAACAGAATACAAACAAGAGTTCGGAGATGGTGATCTGTGAGCGAGAGAAAGTAAATGAAGGCTGACCCATGGACATCATTACCCTCATAGGTGATGCCAACAACTGCCAACTTTGTCCACAGTAGGGTGGCAGCAAAAGTATGATGTCTTTCCAAGATGTCAGATATTCTGTGGAGCCTTCCGCTCATGAACAGTCATTCTTGGAGTGGCCAAAACTCACTGGTCATTTGTGTGCCTATCACTGAGAGGTAAGGGGAGGGCAAAGTTTTAATGTATACACACACACGTTGATAGGTGCCTGCCAGCCACCCTCTAATGTTCAAAATGGAACAGATTGTAGATATTTACATTTCAAACTAATGAATGACTGATAGTAATGTGAACAGAAGTTTAGATTTCAGGATCTGGAGCAATATTGTCAATAATATACACTTGGAAATGTTGCCAAGTTGTGGTACATGGATGGATGCAGTAACGTTATCTTAAATAGGTTGTGACCTACTTCTAAAGTAGTTTAGCGTTTGAACGTTTACAGTGACTTTAGAACTGAGAAAAGAAACAGCCAAGAACACAAAAGCACCATGCAGCTATGGTCTTATTTTATATACAAGCGTATTGATTAATTGAACCCTTTAATTAAATGTAAATGCTGATGCAAAGACGTTTACTGCTGCTCTGTGCTAAAGATTGGACCTACCATCGAGTTTGGACTGGGTCTATTCAGAAGAGGCCATAGATTGCGGGGAAAGGGGGGGCGGGATAGAGAGCTCTGGCACAACATACCAGAGTTTCTTTACTCGGGATATGCGTCATCTGTCAGTCTCAGATTTATCTGGCGCTGTCAGTTGGGATCATAGCACAGGTGCACAGGGAGCAAACCTATGGCCCTTTACAAAACTGATTAGGTATATACGGCCTACCAAATTTGCTAATTACATCAAGGCACCAACGTGGGAATGAGCATGTCACGACAATACTTGTGAGCTAGGGGGCTTATTTATGAGAGCCCTGTGCCACTTTTACACCACGCAAGGTGGTACATGCGTGGCTCTCAAAGATAAATGAAGCCAAGTAAAGACACTCTGCGTGGCCTCATAAATCATGAGTAAGGCAACGCAGTGCAAATCGCTGCATCACTTTACTCTGAGCCCGAAACGCGATCCATGTGCATTGCGGTAGGTTTTCCCACAAAACACCCATGGACTTTAACGATGCCCTAGATTCAAAAAGTGATGTAAACCTGGGGAAGCACTCAATCCATATGCCTCCCAAGGTGAGGTGTAACGAGGAGAAATATGTTTATTTCTCCTAGTTTTTTTCCTCTTTCTGTGTGTGATGCAGCAAATACAGATTCCTGAACAAAATAATCCTTCCTGCAACTGAGCCGCCGCACTATGGTGCAAGGGTGCCTACGTGGGCACTAGGCTGCCAAAATGGCACCAACGTAGGCAGAAAGGACAGGAATACACCGTATGGCTTAAATATGGTGTATTCCTGCCCTTTCACTTTGGAGTAGGGCTGCTCTATGCCAAAATGCCATAAATGAGGCCCTAAATGTTTTGGTTGCAGAGTCAATGGTAAAATGCCGCAACAAGCTGGTGTACAGATGTAAAATCCTACTAAACAAACCGACTGGGAAATAACCACAGAATGGCACAGGGTCCACAATGGAGGGATTGTCTTATTGTTAAAAATTGGTTACTACAGAAATAGCTTTCCTTCTGTCTTTGAAAATCAAATGTTGAAATTTACACGTAAATCACTACATTTTTTCATGAAGAATGTTCACAGATTGGTACTGAATTGTTGTATACTTCCTTCAGTATCTACGTTAAACATTCCACAACATGTGGTGTAGTAATCGGATAAAAAATGAGTCGAATATTGGTGCGCTCTCGTGGTATATTATTTGGGGCTATTAATGCCACATTGGGTAGAGCAGTATTGCCACCCAATGGAAGAGGCCTGCCTTTCACCCATCCTGAGTCCTAGTTTGCTCTTTCAATGCAAACATCAGCTTGTCAGATCCAGGAATATCAGGCATGTCCATGATTTTCTCTCTTAGACCTACTCCTCCAGTCCTACACAAAACAACCCTTTGCTGTACGGCATGTATGTATCCAATGACTGCGGGGGAAACAGTGAAATCATGTCATGGTCTATAATCATCTATGGAAATCAATGTTTTAACACACAAAGTGAGTTGACAATGTCCATGATTTTACAGGTTTTCCCAGAGTACTATGGTCTAAGCTCCATGGTACCTTTAACTATACTCAACAATAGTTTTGCCCTTATGGTAGGTTAGTGAATTTTCAGCCATTATTTGTGTGTTATTTCTGCCTACACTGCGTACACTGTTTATGCCAGACTTGAGTGACCTGCTCTTAAACTCTTCTGCTGTTGATCTTACAGAGTAGGTAATGATGTGGCTGTGCTGGGTGAACAGAACAGAAGCTCCGATGAAGAAGATGTCCAGGTCATTGGCATTGTCAAGGTATGGGACTTCACCAGTGACTCCTCCAAACCTGCTCAGACAGTGTTCATTGGACAGTCTTTGATCTTTGACCTGTGCTTGTGAATCTTGTCTCAATTGAACATATCCCTGTTTTATCTAATGGTAAGAAAAGTATTTGTAGTTGTACTATTAGTCGTTGTGGGTCTCCTTAGAACCTGATTCAAAGGACTCCTATTTGATGAAGAGACTTCAAAGGAGATAACACTGATTTCAACACATCATAAGTTTAGTTGACAGAGAATGATGGTTTGTTATGTCTAACTCAAATATGGATGCCATAGAGGTTACTTACATCTTATGCTAGAGTTGACTATCTATTCTCTTTGCCTCAATCCTTTGAGCACACTGCTGCCTCTTGAATACCTTCTCTACTCACCATATCTGAAACATTGCTTGCTCTCCCATTCTCCTGAATCTTCAAGGCATCAAAATGTCTGAAATTGGGATGGTGTTCAAGGACGTACTCTGATTAAAGAGGGTGATGACAGTGAGGTGAGTCAGAAACCAGCTTGATGCTTCAGTTCGGCTCATGTTTGGGACTGGAGTTTGCTTTTGAACTAACCAACGACAGACGGTGTGGGAGAATTGAGGTGTTCAAGCACAGCTTTCATGTTTGAAAACTATCCTATAAGTACAGCCACAGCATGTAAGTTGCTAAAGGGCTAATCTTATACTCCTCCTCACCTGGCATGCTGTGTTTGCTTCCCGTGTGTGCTTGTGGTGTCCGCTGCACCTGTGGTTTTCAGTGCCCCGAGACTTTGCCTATGTAGAGACAAGGGGAGAAGAATGCTGGCGGAAATAAATGTATAGGACAGCAAAGCCCAGATGAAGATGGCTGCAGTGATGGTTGCGGTGCATGGCTGAAGTGTCAAGTGATACACCTTCCTGTCGAATCGTAGAGGAGGGTGAGCAGTCTCTTGGACCAGCCCTCTCTGAAAGCCGGGGGCAGAGTGTCACTTCTGCCACTGCCAGCATGCCCCAGGAAGCACCATTGGAGCTTCAAGAGTCACAGGCACAGCTTGAGGACATTGAACCTCAGGAGACTCCAACACTAACTGAATAGCATAGAAGAAGTATTTCGGCCCTATAAAAAACAGGAGTTAAAGTCTGTGGAGAACGCACAAATAACCAGAGTATCCATGGTAACAATCTCGATTAGGGAGGAGGAGCCTAGCGCGCAACCAAGATGGCCGCGTAGGTGCGAAGCTCCCGAGGACCTCCGCGACCTCCTGAATTAATCCTGATTATATCCTGTCTTTGATGAGGGGACTGTGTCTGTGTACCCGAGCTGAGGCGGCACCCGTTTTCCGTTTTCGAATCGGACCCCGGACACTGGTGGGAGCACCGATCGAAGATTGCGGCCTTCTCCGCGCCGGCCCCCCGGATTGGAGTTGTGGGGCGATCCGGGGACAAAGCGAACAACAGCGGCGGGCAGGGCTGGGCGACTCGCGTACCCCGCGCTTTCACTTTCGCTTTTGCGCCCTCCTTGCCCTCAAGCGAGGTAGGGTTGCGGAGCGGGGTGCGGTGGTGTGGCCTTGTCCCGGTGCCCGGCTGACCCGCCGGCTGTGAGTTGTCCCGCGGTCCAGTGGTCACCCCCCCCCCGGAACCCGTGAACTGGTTTATCGGCCCTTTCGAGGAGATTGGCACGACTTTGGGAGTGCGACATGTCCACAAAGCAAGATGGCGACCGGGCAAAGGTGAAATCGACCCGCCGTGGCCCGGCACATCAGTCTAACAGCATGGACCGCTACACCCTCCAGAAGGGATCTCCAGAGGCACAGCGTACATCCCCCGCGGGCCCGACTGAGGCGTCTGCTCAGCCCGCGGATCTGACCCTCCGGGACGTCATGGGCGCCATTGCCGAGATGAAGGCCTCGGTGGACCAGCGCTTTGATACTCTGGCGCAGAAGATAGGCTCGGCCCTGGTGGATGTGGGCCTGGTGAGAGCCGACTTGTCTAAAACAAATGACCGGGTCAATTCCCTGGCCCACACCACCTCGAGTCTCACTACAGACATGGCAGCCCTTCAAAAGGAGGTGCACCGGCTTGGCCAGGCGAGCGCCCTGATGGACCGTCGATTGGAGGACTCCGAGGGTCGGGCCCGGAGGAACAACGTTCGCATTGTCGGGGTGCCGGAGGGACGGGAGGAGGAGGCGGCAGATTTGTTTGTGGAAGACCTGATCCTCACCCGTCTCCAGCCCCGGGGGCTGAGTAAACTTTTTGCGGTGGAACGTGCTCACAGGGTCCCCGGAGGAAGACCTAAGGCCGGAGCCCCGCCGCGGCCTCTCATTGCCCGGATTTTTAACTTTCGGGACAGACGCTATCCTGCAGACTTCCAGGCTACAGGGACCGGTCAAGCTCGATAATATGGACGTGAATTTCTACCCTGACTTTACTCCGACGGTCCAAAAGCAGAGACTGAGTTTTCTCGGAGTTAAACGCCGCCTACGGGACCTGAACCTTAAGTACTCAATGCTTTTTCCAGCTAAGCTGAGGGTGGAGGTGGATGGTCGCACGCACTTTTTTGACCGTCCCGAGGCGGCTGGGGACTGGTTGGATGCTCTGCCTGGGGATCGGGGCCGGGGGGGTGGGGGGGGTGCGGTTGGCGGGGAGGGCTCGCCGGATCAGAACTGAGGGGTGAATAGTAGGCCTTGCTCTGGACAACATTCCGGTTACCATTCACTGATCGTGTATGTTCCCCTCCTATGGAGGTCGTACGGGGTCCATTGGGGGCTTTCCCTCCTCCTCTGGGGGACTAGTTAGTTTTTCGTCTATGGGGCGACAGGCACACTGCACTTTGGGGGGGCTGTCTGGGCTCATGCAGGGGTGCAGGGAGGGGGGAGTTCTGTTGGGATGGGTGGGCGGGGGTGGAGTGTTGTTTGTTTGCACCGCAAGGCGAACCCTTTACTGTATTGTTTTTTTCGAGATGCTCTTTGGGGGACGACTGATGGCTTCCATGTATGATGGGGGGTAGGGATTTGACTGTGTTATCATGGAACGTTAACGGACTGGGGGATAGGATTAAGCGTGGTGTGGTCCTGCAGTATCTGAAACGAATTTCACCAGATGTGGTCTTCCTGCAGGAGACACACCTTATAGGTAATTCCTTTCATGCCATGAATCGGCGAGGCTATCGCTTGGTGGCCCATTCGGGCTTCACCTCGGGCTCGCGGGGGGTGGGCATCCTGATTAAGAACTCGCTCCCATTGGAGATTGATGAGGTGCGCCATGATGAGAGGGGACGTTACACTGTCTTGGTGGGTAGAATGGAGGGCAGAGTGGTCGTTTTTGTATCAGTGTACGTTCCGCCGGGGTTGCAATCTACCACGTTTGCGGACCTGGGGCGCCTCCTCCTTGACCTCCCGGGTGGGCTTCTGGTAGTTGGGGGGGACTTCAATGCGGTGGCTTCTGGGTCTATGGATCGTCATCCCCCCAGGGACCTCCCCCGGGCACAGGCGTGGCTGTCTGGCCTTTTAGATACACTAGGATTGGTGGATTGCTGGCGACTAAAGCATCCCGCGCAGCTGCAATACACCTTCCACTCGGGTGCCCATGGTAGCCTCTCGCGGCTTGATTATGTCCTTGTCCCTGCGGCCTATGCTGGGAGAGTGGGAGAGGTGCGCCATTTGGCGCGGGGTATTTCAGATCACTCCCCACTACTGTTGCACTTTGATGTCTTCCCGAGGGGGGAGGGCAGGGTAGCCCCAATCAATGCCTGGTACCTGCGCGACCCCACTATTCGAGCCGAATTGATCAAATCCTTGCAGCGGTACTTTGAGGAGAATGTGGGGTCTGTCCCTTCGGCTATCTCCCTTTGGGAGGCTTTTAAGGTAGTTCTCAGGGGGGAGGCCCTCTCCTTTATCTCCCATGCCCGGAGGCGCGAGCGGGAGGAGGCAACCCGGGTGGAGGCCGAAATTACTGAACTAGAGGGTGACCTGGGGAGCGGGGTGACGGATGCCACATTGCATGTTCTACACCTCAAGCAGGCGGCCTATAGGGCCCTCGTCACGGAGGCGGCCAGGGGCCTCAGTAGAGAGCAACAGGGGCGACTGTATGATGTGGGTGATAAGGCTGGTAAATTGATTGCGTGGTTGGACAAAAAGGAGAGAGCGAGTCGTGTGGTTCCGTTGATCGAGAGGATGGATGGTGTGTGTGTCACCGAGCCGGACGCCATTGTCTCCTGCTTCGCGGATTATTTCCGCGAGGTGTATTCCCCGGTTTCTCCCTGCTCGGAGGAGGATTCCCATGCCCTGCTTCGGGACATCGCGCTGCCCTCCCTTTCGGTGGAGGACAGGGATTCGCTGGACGCTCCTCCCACCTCGGACGAAATTGCCCTTGCTATCCGCTCGGTCGCATCTGGCAAGGCCATGGGCCCCAATGGCATCCCTATCGAGCTGTATAAGCTGCGACCGGATGTGCTGGCGCCCCACCTGCGCGCGATGTTCCTGGCGGCCCGCTCGCGGGGTTCCCTTCCGCCGGACCAGCGTCTGGCCACGATCGTGGTGATCCACAAGGAGGGGAGACCCCGTGAGCGGGTCACATCCTATAGGCCTATCTCGCTCTTGAACGCGGAGCCCAAAATCCTCGCCAAGGTGCTGGCCAACCGGCTGGTCGGCGTGGTGGGCGATTTGGTCCACCAAGACCAGTCCGGCTTCATACCCCATCGTAACACGGCCCTTAATCTGCGACGCTTGCACGGGGTGCTCGCGCGTGTCCCGTTCGTGCGGGAACCGGCCATCTTGGCGTCCTTGGACGCCACCATGGCGTTTGATACGCTCGAGTGGCCATACATTTGGGCGATGCTGGCGAAGTTTGGCTTCGGACCGGGCTTCATCAGCTGGGTCAAGTTGTTGTATTCCGGCCCATTGGCGCAGGTGGTGGTGAATGGACGAGTTTCGGCCCCATTCGCACTGGGACGGGGCACGCGACAGGGTTGCCCCCTGTCGCCTCTCCTGTTTGCACTGGCCCTGGAGCCCCTGGCGGAGTGGCTGCGGTGGCACCCTTCCATCCGTGGTCTCCGCTGGACCCCCGAGCATGAGGACCGTGTGTCCCTCTACGCTGATGATATCCTTCTATATCTCGCCTCCCCGCGTAAATCACTGATCGTCCTAGTTGATGTTTTGCGCTCATTCGGTCGCAACTCAGGCCTCGTCATCAACTGGGCGAAATCCTGTGTATATGTGCTTGCCGGGGAGGCTCCGGTCCTACCACGGGACTGTCCGATCCAGATTGCCTCCCAGGGGTTTCGGTACCTGGGTATATATATATTACTCTGGACCCGGAGGCCCGCTACGAGCGGAATTTGCTGCCCCCCCTCCAGCGCTTGAAGGAGGACGTGGTGTGTTGGCGGCGTCTGCCGCTTTCGCCGCTCGGCCGAGCGGCCTTGTTTAAGATGATGTCGTTGCCGCGCTTTCTGTACGCTCTCCAGAACACTATGGACTTGGTCCCGGCGCGCTACTTCCGTGAGGTGGAGAGTTTGCAGCGTCGCCTGTTCTGGGACGGGAGGCCACGTATTGCCTTGGCTAAATTGACGCTCCCGTGGTACGATGGGGGGGTTGCCCTCCCGGATATTAAACGGTATTACTGGGCCTCCCAGCTAGCTGCGATTAATCATGGCCTTTACGGGCCCGCCCTGAACCCGGCATTTGAAATGGACAAGATGCTCCTGCCCGGTGGCGACTACAATCGAGCGCTCTACTCTGGCGCGCCGGACCCTCGCCTGACGGGACCGACGCGTGTCATGGTGCGTGTATGGCACGCGGCTAACGCAGCTATGGGGTGGAAGGACCGTTTGACCCGGGCGTCACCGCTATATGCGTCTGCGAGGTTGGGCTCCCTGTGGACCTCGAAGGGCTTCGAGAAGTGGGACACGATCGGCATCAGCACAGTGGGAGATCTCTGGACGAGGGGGGGATTCAAAACTTTCGAGACGCTGCAGACGGAGTTTCAGTTGCAAGGCAGTGAATACTTTCGGTACTTACAAGTCCGCCACGCGCTGGGCTCCGTCTTCCCGGATGTCGCGTCCATTCCGGAGTCTTCCCCCCTGGAGGACAGAGTGCTGGATGGCCATGTCCCAGACAGCACGATCTCCCTTATATATAAAAAACTGATCAACGACCGAGCGGGCCTGCTGACTGGCCTCCGCGAGGCCTGGGTTGCCGATGGGCTGGAACTGGACGACGAGGACTGGATTTCCGCGGTGGCCTCTCCGAAGGAGGTGGCCATCCCGGCTCGCCTTCGCTTCGTCCAGCTTAAGATCCTCCACCGGGTTTACGTGACGGGGCCAAGGCTTCTACGTATGGGCTTTGCTGAGGATGGACTGTGCAAGCGTGGCTGTGGTGCTTTGGCAACTTTCTTGCATATTCTGTGGGAATGCCCAAAGGTGGAGCGATTCTGGCGTGGTGTGCACGAGGTCCTGCGAGTGGTTACGCGTGTCGCGCTGTTGCCAGAAGCGAGGAGATGCTTGCTGAATGTGTGGGAGCCAACTGACTATTCGGTTCCGCAGACGCGGTGGGTGACTCTGGGATACATGATAGCTAAGCGTGACATTGCTCAATTGTGGGGATCCCAGAGGCCCCCGGCGGTGTCGGCCTGGAAAGAACACATGGATTGGTGTATGTTTCGTGAAAAGGTGGTGTATGTTGCGAGGGGTAAGCCTGGGGCGTGGGTGAAAATCTGGGGCCCCTGGAACGCCTATCGCGGGGGTATTTGCGAGCCGCCACTGCTGCCGGCTGCCTCACCAGCTCCGTCCCCCTAGCCGACCCCCTCCTCCAGCCATGGGCACGTGGTTCCCCAGTCCCTGATCTGTTCTCATTCCCCTCTTCAGAGTTTGGCGATTGGTTGGGGTCCCCCACTTAAGGAGCGCGTGCTGTCACTTGGGATTGCGGGTTGCCTTGCGGGTGTGGTTTTTTTGTGTTGTTGTGTTTCGACAAAAGGAAACCGTATTGTGGGTTTGGAGTTATGTGGCCTGCACTACTGATATCTCCTGATTTACCCTTTTTGCACCGCCAAAAGATTTTTCTGTATATATGTCATATGCTTCTGCCACTCTAGCGGCCGGCCAGACGGTTGTAGGCCCATACCTGTAACTATTTGAGATTGCAATAAACGGTTTCAAAAAAAAAAAAAAAAAACAATCTCGATTAGGCTTGGTAAAAAAAAGCAAGGGGGAGGTTTAGATTAAAGAAAAGAAAAGGATAAAATGAAAACACTGCCCTATTAGTGAGTCACCTCTTCATGGAAAAGGTAGAAGGTGGATAAATAAACTTTCCCCTGTGTCCTTAGGGGGCACTGTTAACATGAAGAAAGAAATTCGAATTACTATAGAAGAGGCAGGAAAAATTAAATATGTATTCACCCCTCATAATATGTTGTCTAGGCCCCTGAAAGAAGTAAAACGAGAAAAGAATATAGGAGAGTCTAAGAACCAATGAGATATAGAAAATCCAGGGAAGCTAAACAATATTTAGAGTCTGAGCAGAAGCAACAGAAAAAATGGAAGAATCCATGGAGGAAGTATAAATAAGTCATTCTAATCCTAAGGGGACAAGCTATGAAGAAAGTGCATAAAGAGAAGAAAACTCCACATCACGCTTTTTCCAGTTTAGCATGAATGAACTGCTGTTGGCAGATTATCCTTAAAGTAGAAGGAGTCACCACCCCTTCATCTCTGATTAAGAGTCCCTCTACCTAGGATTAAAGGAAATAGTGCAAGTAAAGAGATAAAGGAAAATAAAGAAGGCCTGAACTGCTGTTGCAGGAACATATTCAGAATATAGAGTCTGTACTAAAGAACAGTTCTTGAAGTCAATGTCCAAATCCTGGATGTATACCGAAGACCTGGAGGAGGCTGCTATTGAAGGCATGAAACAACAAGAGCCCAAAGAAGTAGAGAGGTGCCCTCCACTCTCCACCAACCAATCAAAAGTCTTCATATATCTCCAGTATAGTCACAAACCCATTCGGAATAAGGCTCCGATAAGGGGTAAGTAGAAAAGACTAATTCTAAACTAAGCAGATCTTCATTGACCAGCAAGACAGAATGTGAGGAAGGTATGATGCAGCAGGAACATGTAAGGAGAAAAATGTAAGAGTCCGTTGCAAATAATCCTCTTGAAAAACAACGGGCTAGTCGTATTTTGTTGTGTTGTAACCAGACTCATATAGCACTTACTGCCTCTAATGAGGCGTTGAAGTACTAAGTGATGAGTAACATGCTACTCCAGAATCCAATGTTAGTGGTTAATCCAGTGGTTATTGATTATTGTTGGTTATTGGGATTAGTCTTGAGCTCACACGGAAATCATTCCATGCATTTGCTTCAGTTTGGGTAGGTTCAACTAATAGCACTTGGGTGGGTTCATTAGTGGGGGCAATGGTTTGTCAAATGAACCGAAAGGATATTAAGTATTGATAGATTACATGGATGTGGTTTTAGAGAAGGCGAGGCTGTCGTACCCTGTCCTGAATGCACGACTGTGTGGGTATCTAATACCCCGTTTTCTGATTTTATTTTTGCCCTGGTCTCTTGCTATGACCTGGTGTGGTGGAGACATATCAGGTTTTATGATATGAGGTAGTTGCAGTCTCCGTCACTGTGTGCCTCTGGCATGATCTCCAGGTTAACAGTAAAGGTGTCCTTTGTGGTCTTTCTTGAGCTGTTTATCGCATTCAAGTCTCCCCTAGTTTTTTCAAATTCACCATCTCACCATCACTCTTTTTATGACTGTGTAGACACACTCACTTTCTGTTTGTGAAGGGTCTCAGTGCTGCTCAACCTCAAGGTCATCTTTTCTATCTCCCTTGGGAGTTCACAGTCAAGATCTTTTTCGCTATCTTCTTTAAAGACTCACTCTCCCTTTCAGCCCCCCTAGTCATGGACAAATTAGGGATTTCATTAGCGTGTAATGATCTGCTCTCAATAGAGAAACGTGTACCCAGATTTACAAAGAGTTGAAACAACGCAGGCCAGCAAGCAAGTTGCTGTGCTGTGCTGTGTTGTGTGAACTGGAGAGAGCAGAATAGCTCCATATCTACAAAGAAGTGGTGCCATTCTGTTCTCTCATAGCCCTGGTACACTTTCAGCAGCCATGCGCCAAGGCAGGCACTAGTGCATAGTGCAGTGGTGTCTGTGGTGTGATCAGCATAGTTTTTGTTAAAGAATGTCTTCGTGCCTGCACAAAAAAATATGCTTTAAGGCAATTTCCTATTTGTATGTGTTTTGAAAAGTGCATCACACATGCATAGAGGAAAAAACAGGCGAAATTAAAATATACCTCCATTTTATGACAGCCTCAGGTAGGTGCATGATTTTGCCACAAATCCATGTCAACGATTCTTTGTAGACACTGATTTGTGTCAAAATCCATGGGTAGATGTACGGGAATGCCCATGCATCACTCATGGAATGCCCTCTAGATGCAAGATAACACAAGGCTGTGTTATATTACTTTTGGTTACAAACCAAAGCAAATCACCATTGGTGTTGCTTTGACAATACCAACCTGGATTTTGCATCAGATCTGCTTTAAGAAAGTAATGTGTACCCAACGCAAAATCTTTGTAAATGTAGTACCCTAGTCTTATGGGAGGTGGGGAATGCTGGAGCTGTCGTGCTGAACCTTCTGATTACATCCAAATATTTCTTCACTGCCTTATTATTAGAAACTCATGGCCAAATATTACCAACAACATAAACACAATTTTGAATAGCAATACAAAACTAACTATTAATAATATTTGCTTCACCGTTATCACCAATTGGTCTCCCCTTGGGGAAAGGCAACATCTCCTACAAGTACCAGGTATTAAAATATTGTTGAAGTATTGGAAATCATTCATTGAAAGACAATTTGATGCATGGTTAGCAGGACAAATATAGCTCATGCAATGTAAATTTAACTGAAATTGAAAGGTCAAACTGACGACACGCTACTACATGGAAAGTCTTTTTAGAGTTAGTTGACTTCCAAACTAAAACAAGAATCATGAGGTCTTCAGGTAAATTTTCTCATAGGACACTAAAGAAGACCTTCAAACTTTCTTGAACTTTATATTGGACATGTAAGTGTATGTCTTTTAATCTACTCGTACATCTTTAACAGCTATGCTACTCCTAAGTGGCTCCGAAGCTGTTCCTCCGTCCCCTTTGCCGTGGACCATAAGGTCCAACGATTTTCTAGAAAATAGAAAAGATCTATTCTAACTTTGCTCCTCGTCCTAACATGGACTCATTGCTCCACCTTCAGGTACACCGCCTCTCAATCTGAAGCGTTTTCTCGCTCATTTTGATTCCATCACTATTCTGGAAGTGGAAAAGGTTATGCAACTTATACTGTCTGATTCTCTAGAGGACCCTTGTGCCCATCACATTTCCTATTCTAATGCTTCTTGTTTCAGGGCTTACATGACAGAGTAATTTCCCCTATTTACTATTATCTGGCCATCATGCGAACATGCTCCCTTTACTTAAAACGCCTTCAACTGATCCATCTGATTTGCCAACTTCAGGCCTATTTCCCAGTTCCCACCTCCAGCCAAGATTCCTGAGCAGCTAATCAACTCCCAGCTGTCCTTTTATTTAGAGCAAACTACCCTGCTAGACCCCTCCCCGTCAGGCTCTAGGGTGGACTATAGCATGGTCATGTCCTGCTTCCACCAAGGACAATATCATGCCAAGTCTGGATGAGGGCAGGCCAGCGGCTCTCTTTCTAATTGATCTTCTCATGGCCTTTGATATGATGTCCCATTCTACTTTGAATAAGACACTTTATGAGCGCAGCCTTAACTTTAAGGCTTCAAAAAGGTTGCTGTTCTTTCTATCGGAGAGAAATCAATCCATCCATGTGCCATCATTTAAGTCCAATCCCGCTCTCATCGACTGCGGTGTCTCACAGGGGTTATCTCTTAGACTTACGCTCTTTAACATTTATATGGCCCGTTTGGAACCTATGGTGAGAATGTACGGCCTCAACATTATATCCTATGCAGATGACATGCAATTGGTAATATCTATTGAGGACAATGTTAAAGTAAGGAGACAAAGGATCTTTGACTGCCTTTGGTAAAGTGGCCATATGGATGAGGAGCAAATCCTTCAGACTAAATGGCAAGGAGACCAAGGGCATCTTGTTTGGCAGGGCAGATTTCATCTGGTCAGACACAGGGTGGCCTATTGGTCTTGGCTTTACCCCTATTCCTGAAAAAACAGCTAGATAGCTGGGCATTATTTGGGATAACACTTTTTCCAAGAAAGAGGAGATTCCATCAGTCTGAGGGACCTGCTTTTGGAATTGGCAAATGCTTTGCAAATCTTTATCCGGCTCCTAATGCAATACCGAAAAACTATCATGCAGGCTCTTATCACAAGCTGGTTAGACTATGGTAATGCCCGGTATTTAGGAATGGCAGACTATGTTTTTGCTCGACTTCAAACTGTTAAGAACGCTGCAGCTCGCCTGGTGTGCAATCTTCTTCCTAGATCTATAACAGTTGAAATTCTCAATCCACAGTCCGCATGTTTGTGAATAGGCTGTCTTTAAGCTACTATGCCGAATGCATAGAGCCTTTTATTTGTCAGGCTCTTTATAACTATGAAGCACATTCTGGTTCTTCAGACCGACAAGAGCCTTAAGATCCACTAATCAGGCTATAGCACACACTTGAATAATTATTTGGGCTAGAGAATGTGGGCGCTCTTTTTCCTACCTGTTGGCTTACCATTGGAACTTCCTTCCTTGGATCCTCCGTATGGTTGTGAGCCTTCCTTGGTTAAGAAAAAAACTAAAAACAAGAGGGCTTATTAACAAGCCCCTTGCGCTGCTGATGTGTTACTTTTAATATGGGGAAAAGTGCCTTTCCGGTGGTGCGAGGGGCTTGCCTCTTTTAATCAAGGCCCTAACAATAGTCCCACGCAAAGCACTGAAACTTCTCTGTGCAAGGATCCTCCTCTAGGCATGATGCGGCATGTTACAAATGCTACTAACATAACACAAGCTCAAGATAACATTAAGTATATTTATTCTAATATTGTTTGCTACACTGATCCTATTTCCATTTTTTTCTATGCCCTTTCTTTTATTCCCAATTTTCCCTCTTGTATCTCATTCCTGTCCACTGGACTGTGTTCCTTTAGAACATGGTTCAAAGACCCTGAACTACACACTAGGATTCTGGTTCTTTAATACTCATCTAAATCTGTGATCTCCCAACTACAACAGCTCAAGAGGTGAACTATAATCTCAGGCGATTTGTCAATCCTTGAATAACTCTCCGGGTGTCCCCATGTTGGGAACTCTCGGTAAAATCTGACGTCGGTCACCCTGTCTTGGTGCCAACCAATGTAGGTACAAATAACTCTAGCCACAATCTCCTTGAAATTAATGGTGGAAATAAAAACAAGCGATCAGGGATTGAAAATCCTCTGGCCCTCATTACGAGTGGTCCGTTCTTCTCCGATCCCTGCGCAAACTACTAGAAGATTTGGTGGACTTGGCGGGAACATTCAGCTCTGTTTGCCATGACTGGTGCTATGTAGGAGCTAGGTTAGGATGGGTGACAAATGGGAATCCTCGTGATGGGGTGATGGATGAGGCTTAGGTAAGGTCTGTGACACTGGCTGGGCAATAGATGTTATTTGCTGACAATTGGTTACGTAAAAAAAATAGGCATATGATCTGTAAAATCAATAGGTCTTAGCTCACGCCAGTCCTAAAAATTGTAAAAGGGCTCAAACAGAGATTTAATAATAAACTTATAATTTTGTATTTGGCATAGTTGGTAGGTGAAATGTAAAACAGCCCACGATTGAAGGCCATCTTACTGGGTAGGGGTTAGAGGCACTATGAGTTCCATGTTCTCAAACAGGATGAAGTCAGTGAAACCTTAGCAGCAGATAAATGGGAGTTGAGTTGAGATACCACCCTCTAAATGCTTCATAGGTGCTTGTGTATTGTTTCCAGTTCCGAAGGCCCAGTTAATGCTTTGTCTGGAAGTGAGGTGGGAGCTAGGCTGCTGTTACATTAACTCTATTAGCTGGATGGTCAATAGGCAGTTGTATGTTTGCAGGGATGGAAAAGTCCTCCGCATGGTAATGCAAGGCTATTGCCTTTACTAGGAGTTAAGCAGCACAAGTGCGGTGGTGGCAGCATGCCGTGTAGTGATCAGCAGGAGTGAACAGGTCCTTTTTAGGTCTCGCCTGACCCAGCGCATGCGCTGGTCTGGCGAGACTTATTGAGAGGGCTCCAAAAAGTGCTACCAGGCCAGCCTAGAGCTACAGTGCACGTGCGCGGGCGCGCGCGCAGCGCTTTACCGCGATTGCTTTCACTTTCGCGGCCGCTTTGCATAGCCAATAGGTCTCGCTTTTGGGACCTTATAAGTATTTTTAACCAGTGTCGCTGGAGTGATGCCTACAGGCTCACTCATTTTGAAACTCTGCAGCTGCATGCTTTACTCAACCTTGGCCTACATTGGCTTGGTATGTAATGTTGTGCAGCACATGAGTGGTGTATCTGCGCTTGGTGCATGTGTACCTGTGAGTGGTACAATACAGGGACAATGCTGCACTGGGCAGTGTGTGCATAATTGGTGGATGCATGTGCTGGGTGTGTGTGTACTTGAAGGTGGTGCAGTACATGCATGTTAAGTGCATGTGCTGAATGTGCCTGAGTGGTACAGTACATAAAAGATGTATTGCTGTGTAATGTGTGTAAATTGTAGACATACACTGGGTGCATGCGTGACTATGGATGGTACAATACATGGAGGGCCCTAAGTTACACTTTGGGAGACCCAGGCCTGCATGGTGAAACATGGAGAGGAGGTAGAGAAATCTCCCAGACAGATTTGTGTATTGGTGCATTCCTGTGAGCTGGGTGGGACGCACAGGAGATGGCAGAGCCAGGCTTCCCCTGCACGCTTCAAGAAGGGGCCTAGGCACATCTCAGGAAAGAGATGGCGCTGATAGGAGAATCATAAAGAGTATGGCTGGGGGCAACGGCTAATCTTTTGATACCTACCCTGCAGCGGACATCCACGGCGTCAACTTTAGTCTCTCCCTTGGCCTGTGTTTCGGGGTAATCCGCTTTGGCATCACTCTTGCAGAGACAGGCTGCTTTCAAGAGGAAAAATAGAGCAGAGGAGTGCTCACTTCAAAAGAAGACCCCCAACATAAACGTCAAAGACTTAGACTCTAAATCACATTTGGTGTCTGGAAATGGACTATAAGAAGGGGAGCATGAGACCCCAAAAATTGTCATTTGCCAAGCAACCAGACAGGCTGTGTGAGGAGAGGAAGCACACCAACACTTCTGCCTGTAACCAGGACTCAGGGGAAAGGCTTATAGTCTCACTGCTGGGTGAGGGCACGTTACCCAGGGAATCCATGACCACATACCCTGGAGCTTGGAGAACCATTGCCTGTCTCCTTCCAAAACCAGTGTGGCCTGTGATGAAGAGGAGAGCGCTGGAGGAAGTGAGGTTCAGTAGGGATTCATCCTGTTGAGTGAATTCCCATTGCAAGGTGTGAGGAAACGTCCTCTGCACCAACCGGATCATTGCCCGTGTGCAGTACAAAGTCAGCGATCCTCATATGCCATGAGAGGGCCACTGTGAAGTGAGCTATGGTGAGCACTGTGCCATTGGGCTCCAGCCAGTATGCCAGGAGGGGCTGCTTCATGTGAACTTTGTGACCGCTGTGCCAATCGGGCTGAAGCCTATGTGAAGATAAGGATCAGCAACCCCATACACCAGAAGGGGCTGCCATGCGAACACCTGCTGTGCCGAGCGGGTCAGTTACCGTGTACAGTAGGAACATGGTGACCCCGTATGCCAGAGGGAGGCACTGAACTGACCCCGTATGCCAGAGGGGGGCACTGGACCTAGCCAGAAGTATGTACTGTCCCAGAGCATCATCAGAGGAGTGAGGCCACAGAGGGAACCCCCCTTGCATCTACACCCAGACGAGAGATCAGCTTCAGGAACCTCTCATCATCTTTCTCCTGCCGAAGGAGAGACCAAAAAGCCTTACATGCAATGATGAGCCGGGATGAGCCCCCGGTCCCCTCAGGAGTGCGACTGCTTGTGAAAGCGATCGGAGATCAGCGAGGACAGTCTGTCTGGGCCGCTTGCAGTGAATTCACCTAGACCAGTCTCTACCGATCCGACGTCTGCAGAGGAGGCGTGCTCAGGAACTCTGGACCCTCTGAGCCTGCAGGTGCGGATAAGACTGGATTGGGGCCAGTCGGCCCTGGGGTAACTTGCTGGCTACAATAGCATATTCGCGCTGGAACACTTTTGACTTTAGAACAGAGTCAGAGTGGACTCTTGAGACTCGGGCTACTAGTGGGGCATACCCTGGACATTTCCAGTAGTGAATGGGGACTAACCACTATCGCTAGAGCGAGGAGGAAGTTGGACAGGGAATCACCAAGGAAACAATAGAGCCTTGAGCTCTATGAATGTTGTATTTTACCTTTGAATTGACAGTGGCACAAATTAAAGGAATTCTCTTTTTTCATAAATGTGAGTATTTGGCTGAACAATGATTTATTGCTGCTGATGCGCGTATTTTGAATTGTGAGCCTGCGCTCACTCCCCGGTGCTCACACCTCTGCCCGCCCCTCCTCAGGAGAGCCTTGGGCTGCTCAGACCACGTTAACCCTGAGAGTCAAATGCTGAAGAGTTACTTGGCCCGGCTGCTCGGATTCCATAGAGGTAGTTCCAGGAACATCAGTACTTAAAGGCCTCAAACCCTACAGTTGGGCCCGATAGCCCCTGCTGGCCCTGTGACTCTCTGAAAGGAGTTCTGACACTGTTAGAATATTGATAGCAAAAATATCAGCTGGAAAAATATTGTAGCCTAATTATTGTTTAAAAAAATTCCCTCCACTGCACGCATATTTTCTACTATGACCTCTCCTAGAGCGGTATTTTACTAATGATAATAAGAACACAATATTTTTGTAAGAGGATATTTAGGCTATGATATTCTCAAACTACACCCATCGGGTATGGTTTGCAGGATGAGACCAGAAGGCAGGACATGAGGATAGAACAGAGGATGGGAGTTTAGGATGAACCAGGAGCAGGGGACATTTTGGGAAGACTATGTGTAAACATTGAGAAATAGTAGGATTTTGGGCAAAAGTCCTGCCGTCAAAAAACGGAAAGTTGGAAGGAATGCCCAGGAAAGTACAATAACCTGATCCTTTCTAACTTATGTTTCTTGCAGCTCTGCAGACAGGTCTCTTGCTGTCTGCATCTCTCTAAAAGACACACTGCCTACTGTGAAGACCATGGATTTGGAATTTACAGTATGGAATGGAGAAATGAGTTGTATAATCCATTCCTCCTTTCCTCAGGGGCTTGGAGATATCAGAAGAGAGGGGTTTTCGAGTTTCACCGAGTTCTATATGGCGCGAATTTGAGTATCAGAGCGCTTTACATGAGCACCAGTTGCGTTACAGATGGACAGGGGAGATTAAGTGACTTGCCCAGAATCACAGGATGTTGAGTGTCCCTGCCGAGACTGGAACCTGGTTCCTCAGCTCCGAGGTCGACCGCTCTAGCTTTTAAGCCATTTGCTCTCCCCTTCTCTTTGTCTTTCTCTCTTCTCTTTCCAGTTCTAAAGTTTCATGGACTTCTTTTAATTTTCTGTTCATCCACTCCCTACCTTCATCTTAGACGCCACTCAATGAGGGCGGCCAGAACACCATGGAATGCACTATCCTACATTTTCTATCGAATACTGGCTCTTGGGCACCACACGACACGTGTTCCTTCATCCTCAGAGAACACGGCCTCTGTAACGGCGCTACTGACTTGACACAGTCCCTCTCAGAGCGGCAGTAATCCCGCCACAGTACTTACCTTTGCTCCTTGTCAGCATTATTGTGGAGGAACCTGCGTATGCATGTTCAATGCAGGCGAACGGATGCTGTCCTAATGAACTGTCACCCTTTGCTCCCAATGTCAACGCCTTCTGGTTTTCCTCTTCTGCCTCTTTCTTTTCAATGTCCGGTCTGCTTGCTGGTCCACTGGCATGAGGATTGGGCTGCTCGCCAGCCCTTCCTGACTTATCGCCTTTTCTGCTCACTTTCTTCTGCAGCCTTTCCATGGATCTTGCCGAATAATGGCAGATCGACTCAGTGGATATGATAGTGATACCCATTTGCAGCCCACCCAAGACCACAGTTCCACACCTTGCTCAGGAGAACCTAAATATTGTATGGGATCCTAACCTTAGGAGTCCTAGACTCAGGGTCGGATTGGTAACGCAGGCACTCGGGAAATGGCCGAAGGGCCGGTATCTGAGTTCTAGCCGTGGGCTGCTTTTTTGGGCAGCCTGGGGGCTGTCTGTGATGTTAGGATGCCGCCAGCGGCCCAGTGAGTTCCTGAGTAGCCTTTGGAGGCAGATGGGCGGAGGTATTACTCTCTTTCTCTCGCTGGGCTTACCCATTAATGTATGCTGATTGAGCGGGGGCCGGGGGCCTGAGCAGAAGTGGTGTCACTTGCATTCATGTGTGGTTCAGCAGTGTGAACTAATCCGTGCATTTTTTTTGTATCTAAGTGAAGTTAATTAAACATGCCCCCAACCTCCTTTCTTTTCATAAAACTTCACTGAGGCAGTGTTTTGCGGAAAGGCAATACGCAAATGTGGGCCACTTTTTTTGGGTGTTCCCCGGGCCGAATTTTCATCCCAATCCAACCCTGCTAGACTGGGTCCCTCTACTGCCTGGACTCCAGGGACCCAACCCAAGACCAGAGAGTCTCTCTGCTAACAGCCTGCCTGCCACAGGGTTACCGGCTTATTAGCATTAGAAGGCTGGCTGTATCTAGAGCAGACCTGATCATGGCCACTATGACAGGTAAGGCAGCTGCAAACACAGCTTTCAACTAGGGGATGCAAGAGTATGCTATAGGATTGCCCCGTTTCTTTACAGAGTATTCCGCATTAGAGCTTTCTTAGATAATTCAGGTAACCCGAAAACTTAATAAGAGTTAATGTGCAAAATGTTAATTCCTTGCTTTGTTTCATTAGGGATACCATTAGGGCTTCATGGTTAAGTGTAAACAGTGTCAGTAGAACTCAGTTTTAACCATATGGTTATTATTTGATTTGGTGTATTTATGCATGACGTCTGTGTATAATTCTATTTTATTTATGCTTTCTGTTTTATTTTAACTGCCTTGGCACCGTGTAAATTTTGGTTTTAGGAGACTTATGTTTTTCAGTTTTCAGTTTTAACGTCTTTATTTCGAATATTCTTCATAAAAGACAAAATATTTACATACATATAAATAATAACAATATTACATAATCAATGATATTATATGAAAATTAAGCGTAAAGAACAATAAAACAAAAAGAATTAAGAATTGATTAAAACCTCAATTAAATTAAATATGTGCATAAAGACGACAAGAGAAGATTATTATTGAACAAATGCATATAAAAAGACAACATCAATACTGGTCGGAGACACAATCTAGTAAAGTAACGTACTATATGTTTTTAATAACACTGTAATCATTGATTGTAATATTTTACGCTTGTATGGCTCATAAAATTTGTGCCAAATAAAGCTTTTCTGACTGACTAACCTAATGTTGTACTTCAAAATGGGACAAGAATTCATTGAGTTGCAAACAGTCACTACAAACTGGAAAAGGCAGTGGACACCTGCTGCCCGGACCCAGACATCCCCTCCCAGCAACTGACAGTCGAAAGTAGACAGACCCACAGTGCTCAGTGTCCCCCCCCCCCCCCCACCTCTCCCACCACTGCTTTGTACCACCTTAGAGTTTGCTAATAAACATCATCTAGCAATATTCAAACTGATCAAACTATTCAAGAACAAAAGATACAGGTGATGGGTTAATAAAAAGAGGCAGATGTCTGTATTTCAAAGAAGGGTGTGTGGGTAAGCAGGCACCAGCAGCGAGGCAGAGCGTAACAGGGCAGCCACAGGACCCACACGCCACACTTGCACCTTTCCAAGGACAAATCCCAGTTGCTTTCCATGGCTCCCAAAAGGATGGAGAGGCCACAGCGATCAATGGTGCCCCTGCTCAGCCTGCCATGGCTTGTATCTCTGCATCTCTGCAGCTTCAGGGCCTAGAGATGGGACTGAGTCAAGACAACAAGATTGCCACCACAGCCGCAGGTCTCAGCTTTGCTGCTATTGTCAGTTCCACAGTCTGTTGTCATGGCCAGCCGGCCACCCACAGAAACTGCAACATGCACTCAAAGTCACAAGCAACAGCCACACCTAGACCTCACTTCAGGCACTCACCGCACCTTCTCAAACACCCAAGGCTTGGTTACTTGCAATCATTCTGATGAATCATTCCAAAATACTCTGGGCTCTAAAGTGCCGCCTGCCGGACAGATTTAGGATTTCTTCTGTCCTGCACTGTTTTCATTTTCAAACTCTACAATGGAACCTCATGTGGCACTGTAGTAACAAGGAGTACATCGCTATACATTCACTTCGGTTCAAGATACCACTTACAAATATACATATGTAATGTATTCATCTTTAACACAAATCTCCATTCATTGTCATCCAGGGGTGAGCACTCAAGCCAAACTGGTATTTCTGACACATCTTGTGTAAAAGTGTGCCACTGCCTTGCTTTACTGGGACCACTTTGAAAGGCTGCTGACCATTGCATCTTCCGCCCTCAGGTTGTCACCCATCCAGACTGGCACCCACCCACCATCAACAATGACATAGCCCTGGCGAAACTGGCCTCTCCAGCCAAGCTGACTGCCCAGGTGTCCCCCGTCTGCCTGGCGGCCCCCGAAGATGTCTTCCCCGGAGGTCTGAAGTGTGTTACCACAGGTTGGGGACGGCCAAGCACCAGCTGTAAGTAGATCACTACTGCTGTCATGCAGTGGCGGGCCGCACAGCTTGTGGGTGGTGAGGCGTGCGGGGGGGTGTAGGCAGACCTTCCCGCCACCCTGTGCATTTCTGCTCCTGCTCTTGTCTTGCGGGAACAGGAAGCAGACAGCCAGGATCCCTCCTCTGACCAATCATAACACTGCAATGCAGCGCTGTGATTGGCCTGACCGCCGTTACACGGCGCTCAGCCAGGGGCTGTAAGGGTGGGCAAGTTCTCGATGCAGGCTGTAATACAAACTGCATGGAGAAAAGTGAAAGTGCGCATGACTGTTTTGGGCGGCCCAAGAGGGCCGACCAAACATTCATTGCACACTTAGGAGGGTTGTACCCTCTTCTCCTGCTCTTCAGCCCCGCCTTCCCCCTTAAGCAAGCTGCCGGAGCAGGAGGTGAAAAATAAAATGATAATAACATTACGTTATTATTATCATTTTATTTTTTCCTTTCTTTTCCTGCTTGAAGACAGTGGGGCGAAGCTGGCTACTGCTGGCCTGCCGATAGTGTGACCTCCATGCAGCCATACTAACAATAACAGCTTGGTTGCATGGAGCACACGCTGCTATTGTCTCTTGGCTTTTTGTATTCTGCACATAAGGTGTTACTAACACCCATCCCAACAGTACTCATTGCATCAATGGTGCAATTCCGAACCCTAAATGGTTCCCAGCGGAATATAAGCCTGGGCGTGCTAAATGTACACATATTTTAGGATAACATTTATTAATACGCCAAAGACGTTTCTTGGAGCGATTAATTACAATCGGTTTAACAATATGACAGAACAAGGTGAAACCATTCAACGTTGCTTCAAGTTAAAACTATGAAGAAACAACAGAAAAGCGCTATGTGCCCACAGTGTCCTAGTCTTGGCACAAGTTGAAAAATGTGAATTAAATATTTTGCAGGTGGGCGAAAAACCATTGAAGACAAGGTGTTACAGGATTCATTGTAAAATGCAACTCATAAAGGTAAAGCCGTGCAGACAACAAAAGTTTTCCTCACAGTGACGGAAAATGAGACGTTGTTAATGAAGTCACAGGCCGGCCATCTTGGTTTGGACTCAACATGGTGGCGCATGTTAGGTTACATTCATTTCTGTGGTAATTAGCCAGCTGCACTCACCCCGGGCGGCATAAATGAATTTAACAACACACCCTAAAAAGTTGCACATTCTGCTTTTCAAACCAGGCAGTGACCACCTGTTTTAATACTATCAATGCCATTTTGCAGAACTACGGTTGGATTCACACTTGTGCACTATCAGTAAAAAAAAAAAAAAAGACACAAGGTTAGAAATATTTTCATGTTTGGCATCGCAAAGTTGTCAACATCGGCAAGACTCGATGCAAAGTATTGGGTTGGTATTTACAATCCAACACAAATCACGATTTGCATTGGATTGTACCCAAAAGTAACTTAAGGGAGCACAATGCCTTGTGTTTTCCCTCCTTGCAAGTATGCTGAATTCTGCAGCACACATACAAGTAGGAAATTACCTTTCAGCATAGTTTTTATAGAGGAAAGGACCCCTTCAGTCGTGAAAACTATGCTGAGCACAAGACAGAAAGCCTTGCGTTATGGTGCAAGTGTGCCTACGTTGGCGCACGGATGCCGAAAGTGTGCCAGCACAATGAGAGAGCAAGATGGCACCACATCCTAGTAACTATGCCGCTGCTCTGCTCGCTCCCATTCACACAATGTAGCATTGGAACTTTATCTGCTGCAGTGCATTGCGTGGTGTATTTTTAACCAGTGCTTAATTTGTAAATAACGTAGTGCCGGGGCACTCGACAGGAGGACACTAGAGATTGCACCATCCATTGCCCCTAGCAGCACCGCCAATGACAGCACCAACACACTACTAATCATCACACTCTTAAAAATGTGACAATTCATACTATTACAGGCCCGCAAAGCTATAAGAATGGCTTTGGAGGCAAATACTAATAATTGGAAATTAAAATTTAAATAATAAATAGAAATTGTTGTGCTCTTAACTAAATTGGCAGACACCATGTGGCAGACAGCCAGAAGCCCCGGTGCTGACAATTAAGTGCCGGTGCTGAGCACCGGAAAGCACCGGCACAAATTAAGCACTGTTTTTAACTCCAGGCCTCGGTCTCTCCTTTTAAAAAGAGTACAAGTGCCTGCAACCTCCTGTGCAAATTAATCGCTGAGTTAGAAGGAGGAAAAAGTGGTGGCCACCAGGCATAGGGGAAAAGTCTCAAAATCCTCCCAATATCAGTCACATATAAACTAAAGAGTAGTTGGCCCTGCACACGTTTCTGCTTCAGAACCTGATCAGTCATAATTGTTTCAGATCATCATTTCCCCATCATCTACTGTTACTGGGACACATATATCAGAGAAGAAATCTTCTTGAAAGGGGTGAGAAGATCCTCTAAGATGTTAGTTTCTGACTAAGGATGACTCTATTACTTTGTAAATGCAGACAAGTAATCCAGAAAAGAAGCATAACGTGCTGTTCCTACACACCCAACGGCTCCTAAAATAAGAATATTCAATGCAAATCTATTGCCCAAAGTTGTGCTCACCTGCCAGAATCCACTTTGATAGATGGGAAGTAATTTGTCACTCTCGGGCCAAGCTTTCAGATCTTCGAATAATATTTTCGCATAGTACTTCTCTTTCCAGTCCAGAAGTGTGATGAACCTGTGAGTTGGTGCTTTGAGTCATTCAGGTTCCTTTTTTCAAGAGAGGAAGGAGGGCTGAGCCACGTCAATTGCAAAGCATAAGCTAAACTGCAAAGCAGGTATTAAAAAGCACAGTTAAAATTGTGTCCGAAGCTTAGATTTAAAAAAATATATATAATAATTGCCCCTCCATTGGGCCCAGCGACTCTCCAATCCCTCGACAAACCTATCCACAGCCGTGAGGCCATTTGATCCTAAGAAGTAACAATGATAAGCGCCTTGTCGCTAATGAGATTCCATGCTGTCGCAGAGGCCATTTGATCCTAAAAAATCACGGCTAATAAGAGTATGATCATCTATGATGCTGCATGCCGTGCCTGTCGAAGTATCAATGACTACTTGCATGTTACCCCTTTACCTCCTACTTGAACCAGACTACAATTCTGCCCATCCAGTATGTTCTTAGGTGGTTTTAAAATAATCATCAATTATTTTAAATATGGGAATAACCTCAATTTTCTTTTTAAAACGCTCTTTTTACAAAATTGTTATTTTGGGATATTATGTGTAAAATGTGTAAAATCAGTTACATTGTAAGTTTTTATTAACTGAACAATAAATTCTTCTTTTTGGGTGGTTAAAAAAAGCTTCACTGACAAAAAAACATCAATAGCACTGATGGAAAGACTCATCCCATGAGTAGAAGACAGGGAGCCCTCTGAAGGTCTCTGTTCAAGGGAAGCAGAAGATGAAGTCAGTCACAGAGTGAGAAACCTTGAGGGTAAAATGGGGGCTCAAGTACAGACTGTAATGCCTGGGTTCAGGGTGGAAACAAGGGCAGACAGCGGAAGAGGAATCGAGCCAGGGAGTGCCCGGCAAAGGAGGGGATACACTGCGTGTAGCATCATTTCTGAGCGGTTCATTGCTTTGCCAGTTATTACTAACTGGCATATGTACAACTGGGAGGAGCATGAATTACAAAACAAACTTCAAAAACTGTATTTTTCGTTTAATGCTGCTTTTGAGAGTTAGGAGATATTTTTTAACACTGCACTGAATGCTACGGTTGGGGGCTTGAGGGTGCAAATTGGGCCTTTCCTCAGTGAGTTGGTCACTTGTGGCTGAGATCTACGGTCTATATTGAGCTGAGCAATAGTAAGATAGTAAGATACCTTGTGATTCACAGTGATAAGAACAGCAGATCTGCAGTAGCAAGCACAATACAATAATCAGTTATTTAAGGAATAAAAAGAAGTCACATGAACGCATGCCAGCGGATTAGTAAGAAAGCATTGAGAACTCTCACGTAGTTTATAGCGGGCTGTGTTGGTGTAGTTTTAACGCAGAGGACAATAATAGGCACCTTAATTGTGTTTAGATCATTTAATAAGTTGTAAGCACTTCTCAGATATATACTATAGCCTTAGAGCTTGACATAGCGGGCTCTACAAGCCATTAAAGGCCCGCTGCAGCGTTTAACAAGGGAGCAGTCCTTTAATGGTGGGTAGAGCCCACTACAGAGGGCTCTAAGGCTATTAGAACATTCTGCCCCTAGAGGGGAGAATGTTCTAATTTGTAAAAACAAGTGCATCTCAGAGGCGAGGGGGTTTAAATCCCCTCGGGCTCCGAGAGGCCTTTGTTCACAGCAACAGCTGTGAAATGAAAAAAAACATTGGAACGTTGCTCTCTGGACTTTTGCCAGCCATTAGAAACCCGAAGCACTGCATCGTCTTCATTGGAACGCTCAACATTCCAATCTTCTAATACTCTTTATCAACCTGAGAAAGACACAGTCAGCCTTGCGAGGAATGAAATTTGTGTCCTACAGTATCCTCTGTGGCCACTAAGCTTACTGTGCTATCTTACTGGAACAACGTATTCTCTACTGATGCACTATAGAAGGGAGCATGGCAAACATTGCGTTAAAGGGGCAAAGTGGAAACTAGTATGGCAGTAAATTATGTCCTTGAGCAATGTAAAAACTGTCATGGAAAAGGTGCATGCATAGGTGTATCTGCTTAACCACTGCTAGATGGACAGCAAACAAAGTTTCCATAGTAAGAGGTTTCAAAACAATGTCAAGTTTCGACTAATGGTATTGGGCTTCAATGTGATTTAAGTGCAGCATTTGCAAAAAATATTTTTGTCCACACACAGCAACCAGGGAGTCCGTTCAACAAATAAGATAGTTCACACATAGGTATTTGTTCCTTGAATCTTTATTTTCTTTAAAGTTCTTCTCAGTAGCCAACGCGTTTCGTCCTATTGAAGGACTTCTTCAGGGCCCATCAGTCTATAAGCTCGTTCCAATTAATGTTCCCTCTTCTTCCGATCGGGAAAAATATCAGGTCCTTCTTCTGTTTCACTATACTAATGTGATCCTCTAATTATGGACACATTGGTCTTTTGGCTCCCTCTGAAATTCAGTTCTCGGTAAAGCAGCTTAGGTCGCCGCAAGATAAAAAATGAAACCTGCTGTATCACTATACTAATTTAATCCTCTAGTTATGGATGCACTGATCTTTTAGCTCCCTATGAAGTTAAATTCTTGATAAAGCAGCTTCAGTCGCTGCAAGATAAAAAGTGAAACCTGCTTGAGGTCCTCAATCTGGAATCTTCCTCAGCCTGAAGTCTCAACACAGGCAGGTACTATAGAGGAGATTCCTCAGACAGTGTATGGTCAATGTTGACCCATTCCTAAGTGTATGTCACCCGTGCGTGGTCCTTGTCTCAATACTGCATACCACCAAAAGTTCAGCATTTGCCACTTCTTTTTCCAACAAGTCATGAGGAGGTAACCAAGAGCCCTATGTAAAGTGCTCCCTAAATCACGTTAGCTGACCAATATGCTTTAAAATAAGCTATTTGCCCACATTTTCTAAACTTTCCATGAGGACAGTCACCGAATCCCCCATAACTTGGGCTTAAATTCTGGCATGCACTGAATAATGATAATGCCAGCTGTGATTTAAAATTTAATAACTAATTTCACTCAAATTTTCTAAATCTGTCCTTGGGTTAAACACCCAAACCCTTAAAGGAGAACCGTCTAAGACACTTGCAAAGCTTTTTTCAGTACTATCAAATTTTGATGATTGGTATCAGTCAACTTTATGTGCATAAAGCTTTTTTTGTATACTTCCAAGACCAACATTTAAGAGCAATGGGTATTATTCACAAAATGTTTTCCACGTGTAGCTGAGACTTATTCTTGATATACTCCTGACATATACATGAATTTCCAAGAATAGGTCACAGCTACACATGGAGTGAATATTTGTGAATTGATTCCAATGTCTCTAATGAGGGTGGGTCTGATTACAGTTCTAAAATACAATTCAGCAGGTGAATCTATTATGTGCAAGGTAACATAAGTGAGCAAGGTATCATTTAGCTCGGTAGGGATATTGTTTCTCCAACGTATTTATCAAAGGATGCTGTCTCATTTGCACATTATGCTCACATCCCCTCTCTGATGTGAAAGGGCGTTAACTCGCTTTCTCCCAGTTAAGGCTCTGGCCCTCGAAATAGCCCACTTCTCAGGTGCCACATATATACGGGTTACAACAAACAAATGATGGACGGAATGCTGACAATGCATACATTCTCCCCCAGTCAAGAGATCTGGGTTAAATCCATCGTTCTTTTGCCCACTACACTACCCCAGTTCAGACATGGCCATATGCAAATCAGTCTTGACCCTGTGCCTCATGGGAACAGTCCAGCCCGAACTGCCAAGCCATGTCTTCCCTGGACCGGAATCAAGCATCCTAGGACCGGTTTCTGGCTATCAGCCGTCATCAGCCAGGATAGCTTGACTCCAGTGGCGTAGTGAGCATGGGTCCCACGTCTGGGAATACCCATCCCACTTAGGGCGAAAAGCGTTACAACAAACAAATGATGGACGGAATGCTGACAATGCATACATTCTCCCCCAGTCAAGAGATCTGGGTTAAATCCATCGTTCTTTTGCCCACTACACCACCCCAGTTCAGACATGGCCATATGCAAATCAGTCTTGACCCTGTGCCTCATGGGAACAGTCCAGCCCGAACTGCCAAGCCATGTCTTCCCTGGACCGGAATCAAGCATCCTAGGACCGTTTTCTGGCTATCAGCCGTCATCAGCCAGGATAGCTTGACTCCAGTGGCGTAGTGAGCATGGGTCCCACGTCTGGGGATACCCATCCCACTTAGGGCGAAAAGCGTTACAACAAACAAATGATGGACGGAATGCTGACAATGCATACATTCTCCCCCAGTCAAGAGATCTGGGTTAAATCCATCGTTCTTTTGCCCACTACACCACCCCAGTTCAGACATGGCCATATGCAAATCAGTCTTGACCCTGTGCCTCATGGGAACAGTCCAGCCCGAACTGCCAAGCCATGTCTTCCCTGGACCGGAATCAAGCATCCTAGGACCGGTTTCTGGCTATCAGCCGTCATCAGCCAGGATAGCTTGACTCCAGTGGCGTAGTGAGCATGGGTCCCACGTCTGGGAATACCCATCCCACTTAGGGCGAAAAGCGTTACAACAAACAAATGATGGACGGAATGCTGACAATGCATACATTCTCCCCCAGTCAAGAGATCTGGGTTAAATCCATCGTTCTTTTGCCCACTACACCACCCCAGTTCAGACATGGCCATATGCAAATCAGTCTTGACCCTGTGCCTCATGGGAACAGTCCAGCCCGAACTGCCAAGCCATGTCTTCCCTGGACCGGAATCAAGCATCCTAGGACCGGTTTCTGGCTATCAGCCGTCATCAGCCAGGATAGCTTGACTCCAGTGGCGTAGTGAGCATGGGTCCCACGTCTGGGAATACCCATCCCACTTAGGGCGAAAAGCGTTACAACAAACAAATGATGGACGGAATGCTGACAATGCATACATTCTCCCCCAGTCAAGAGATCTGGGTTAAATCCATCGTTCTTTTGCCCACTACACCACCCCAGTTCAGACATGGCCATATGCAAATCAGTCTTGACCCTGTGCCTCATGGGAACAGTCCAGCCCGAACTGCCAAGCCATGTCTTCCCTGGACCGGAATCCACCCATGTATTTTAATGCAAACCCAGATAAACAAACACTTGTAAACCTGGGTTTGCACCAACATGTGTGCACACCCGACAGAAGCTTAACAAGGAGAAATACCTTAATTTCTCCTTGTTATGTCCTGTTTTCATGCGCAGTATATTCTGCAGCACACATACAGAGAGAAACATGCATCTAAGTCTTGTTTTTGTGGAGAAAGTTATCCCTTCCTGCACAAAAACAGTCCTGCCCGTAACACAGGCACCCTTCCACAATGGTGCAAAGATGCATGCACTAGCCTCAGGCAGTCACAAGTGCATAGTGGGAGCTACACAGTGCCATGTCTTGTTAAATATGGCACGCTCAGCTCACTCCCATCTACGCAATGCAGCAAACAACATCACTTGCTGCGCTGCATTACATGTACTATTTGTAAATATGCCGCAAAATGTTTAAGCCTTATATTACATCATCATGAAGAAGTGTACTTTAACAATGACCACCCTGGAACTACCCCACTGCCTTCTGCTCAATGCCCCATCACTCTGCAAACATGTCACTGAAATCTGGGACACCATCACCACCCTCACCTCCATGTTATCTTCATCAAAGAGACCTGGCTAAACCCTTCCTCCACCCCCAATATCACTACTGCGACGCCCAGTGGCTACAAGATGAGACACGGGGAGCACACCAACAAACACGAGGCGGCATCGCCATCATCCACAAACAAACCATCCATTACTCTACCACAGAAGACGACACTACACCGATCATGGAACATCTAAATTTCCAACTCCAAACTGCCGGCAGAATGACTATCTGAGGCACCCTCACCTAAAGACCCCCAGGACCACGCCCCGGCTTCTGCAACACTATTCCCGAATTCATCACCCCACTCACCATCGGCGTCAAGTGCTACATCTTCCTCGCTGACTTCGACTTCCACTTCAACGTCCTCGAAGAGACAAACACTGCTGATCTCCTGGAAATCATGAACGTCGGCCTCACCCAACTGGTCACCAACCCCATACACAGAGCAAGACACATGCTTGACCTGATCTTCCCTGCCAATGACAGTGTCAAGTACAGTCATGTCACCGAACTCACCTGGACTGACCATGCCATAGTCCACTTCACCATCGCTGGATCCCCATGCTTCACCATCAAGTCTCCCAGCTCCTCCTACTGCAGCTGGAACAAAGTGACAGAGTTCCAATGGATGGGCCCTCAGCACCACCCATACGGTTCCCGCTCCCAACCTGAAACAGGCCGTTAAGAACTTCTTCGCCTGGATCCCCAACAGCGCTGACCGAGTCATCCATATCAAGCCTGCCAAGACCAGGAGATCCACCAAACATGCCAGTTGGAATAACTCAGAACTCAGAGCCATGAAGCACAACTACAAATTCCTAGAAAAATGATGGCACACCAGCAAAGATCCCACAAACCGAGCCACCCTCAAGTAAGTCCTCTACAAATACAATTAACACCTGAAAGACATGAAAAATTGCGACCTGGCAGACCGCATCTAAGCCAGCTCCAACCACAGCAAGGAACTCTTCGACATCGTCAGAGAGTTCTCCTGCCTGTCAGCTACCAAGAACATGATCTCCCCTTCCCAGGAACTCTGCAGCACCCTGGCGGACTACTTCCACAACAAGATAGCCACCATCTACAATAACTTTGAACCCAAGCCACCAACCTCAACAGCCTTCTCATGCCAACAAACACCACTCGCAACCATCCGCTCCTCTCATGGCAACAGCTCTCCACACAGAGCACCAAGGCTATCATGAACTCAATCCACTCTAGAGCACCCATGGACCCCTGCCCCCACTGCATGATGAGAATCGCTGACTGGATGAAGACCAACTGCCTGAAACTCAACACATACAAGAGGGAGGTGCTGATATTTTGGAACAACACCTCCCCGTGGAACAACACCTGGTGGCCCCTGAACTCGGACCCATACCAACAGATCACACCTGCAACCTAGGCATCATGCTGGACAGCAAACTCAGCATGAGATGCCAGATCAATGCAGTCACCCCCACCTGCTTTCACACCTTTCGCATGTTCTGGAACATCTTCAGATGGCTCCCCGTCAACACCAGGAAAGTTGTCACTCAAGGCCCTCCACGGCCAAGGACCAGCATACATCAACAGCCGCCTGAACGTACACTAACCTTACAGATGCCTGTACTCCTCCTCCCTCGCCCTTGCTCACACTACCTGCATCCAACAAAGAAACAGTGGAGACCGTTCCTTCTCCTACCTCGCCGCCAAGTCCTGGAACAACCTTCCCCTGCACCTCCGAACATCATCCTCTCTCTTGTAATTCAGAAAGGGATTCAAGACCTGGCTCTTCGACTAACCCCAGCGCCTGGATATCCTTGCGGATGAATAGCCGGACTGTAAAAATGTGAGTTGTTTGATGCCAAAACAAATACAGTTATGTTGTAAAGCAACTGTGAAAAGTCAGTTATTCTCACATTTCTAGTGTTTAGCACCTTCTTTCTTTATGTGTGTATATATACACACACATTTATATATATATTACACAGTATCAGTCACCTCTGTGTAGTTAAGATGTGGTTTCCATTGAAAAGGTATTTTTATGTTTTGCCTAGAACTACTGACCCCTTGAACATAACCACATTTATCAATTGTTTGGTGTCATCAACTATGGTCCGGCATGCCAATTTCATGCAGATCTGTGTAGGGCTAAAAGAAGTTAAGGGGAGTGGGGGTTGAAAAAAGATATGCTTTCCCATTTTAGCTCCCAAAGGGAATTGTGCTTGTGTTTAGGTGGTGTCTACAGCCGAGCCCTCTGAACAGAGTTTTACAAAACTTGGCACGAAAGTAGAATTTTACTCACTGTGCTCTTGATGCTTTTGATATACATATTTTCAGTAGTTTTTGAGATATACGTGGTCAAAAGAGGTTCAAGGTGGGCTTAAAAGAGTTAACCAGGGAACAGAAGACACACAAAGGAGAAGGCCAAAGGCTGTGCGCAGTGGAAGGTGTGTAAAGTGGGGGTAGAGGGTCTGTGGTGGGTGGCCAAGTTACAACCTATGATGTGCATAGCGAAAGGCTGTCTACAGCAGGGGTTGGGTGCCAGCAGATGGTTGGGTATGGGGGTTCCTCTCCCCAAATCCTGGGCTGCAGCCAGACCCAGCATTCAAAGAATCATGGGTGGCCAACACCCCCTGTGTTTGGCCTTCGGCTAACTACCTTCTCCTTTCTGGAACTGATTCCCTTAAAGTGGTACTGTGTTGATGAATGCCCCTTATTTTGCGTTGGTGCCTTCGATGTTAAAGAGGCCATAATAGAGCCGTGGTGCAGTAATCAAATGATAATTACAAGAGTGACTTAGAGTCACATAACAGCACCAGAAGTGGGAACAGCATGAAAAGTGACTGATGGTCTTCTGTTTCCTCTCTGTAGCAAATGCTGGCGCCATCACCCTGCAACAGGTGGCACTCCCCATCGTAGGAGAAACTGAGTGCAAGCAACGATGGGGCGATGACGTCAAGGATGCAATGATCTGCGCTGGCGGAGCTGGGGCTTCCTCATGCCACGTAAGTACTAAACTCAGATCATTAACCACAAAATTAACTGTCTTGAGTCTATAGACGAGGTAGAGTGTTGGAGAATTCTTCAAATCCTAAAAATAATGTGGTGCTTACAAACCCCTCTTCCCACGCCTCCCCCATTTTCTAGTCTGTTTTAAAAACGAGATGCTTTAAGTAGGGTGGCAAGGGCGAATCACATACACTGTTGCAAACAGGGGAATATATTGAGTTTGGATACTACTACCCCACAGAAAAAAATGCAAAACTGCCTCTCATAAGCGAAACAAAGTCCCTCTCAACAGGAACATATGCTGACTAAGGAATATAGAGTGTGAGGAAAAAATAGCTTCACTCAAGATGAGGTGCAAAGACTGCAATACATTTGAGAATGTTCTGTACTCACTGGTAATGAAGGTTATTCATAAGAAACAGTAGCCTTAGCATGTCATCTCTCTTCATAGCTACAGCCCTTAGCAATGAGAATGTGGAGAGTTGTTCGAGAGTGAGATCATCAAGACCAGAGAATAAAATAGTGGACAACCAGCTACCTTTCAGTAAAGTACACACTGTACATGTACAGATCTGAACTACTCACTTTCATGCAGAGATAAGTACTTCCCAAACCAAAAGAGACTGCAAAAGCATTTAACCTGAGTTTTTAAAGAGGAATAAACTAAACAGGTGCAGCCCATGTGCAAACCTATAGATCTCCTCAATGAAATACCCAACATTTCAACACATGAAACAGATGTTCCTCTTGTCAAATGACACTGAACCAAATAGTTGCATCCCAACTTGTTCATGTACAATGGAGATACCAAACCTGGTTCATCTACTCAGTGACTGAGAAGTGCTATTTCTGTTTTTTGTAACATTCACTCAGAGTCCAATTCACGAGCCAAGTATATGATGATAGCTCTACCAACATCAGCACAGTGGAGGAAATATTATTCCATAGAAGAGTCCTTAGAACTAGGTGAAGGTAAAACAATATCCTGATTCAGATGAAGGAGCAAAATTGGTACGGCAAGGCACAACCCCATTGGGGAGGCACAATGGTAATGGCTTGCTATTAAGGAGTATCCATAAGACTGCAGACCCGCTACCTAAGGTGTTGGCTACTAGAAAAAGTACCATAGCAGCCAACACCTTCGATGGGCTAGATGCTAGATTCTATAAACTGGAAAGAAGAGAGAGGTTGCATACCTTCAGAGCCATTGGAAGATCTCCTGTGAGAACAGGATACCTGGCCCGTGGGCAAATCAGCTCAGTAGATGAAAATTGCCTCAACAAACTGACAAAAATATCCTTAATGTCCGCCCAAAGACCCCTCACCTCTGAACGTTCTGCTAGGTATAATTTCAAGGTGGAGGTTGAGAGGTGCAAAACACACTCTGCCACAGGGAGGCATGGACCATCAGGAATAAGATCCAGGAGTGTCATGCAATTTAGAAATATGCTGAGTCAGTGCTACCGTTTCAGAAATTCCAAACATATGAAAATGGAGTCCTTACTAACCCTGAACATCAGACCCAACCGACTCAATGACTATAGGGCCAGGGTCGGCCATGATAGAGAAAAGGAAAGACTGTCAGGTTTCAACCCAGGGAGACCAACCTCTGGAGTCGCAGGTGAAATCTCCAACACCAATTAGGACTTATAGGATTACCATTGACCCTCAATAGATTTCTCACAAGACAGGAAAAGGAGGCAAAGAGAAATAGCACTGTCGTCTAACAATGCCCCTGGATCCAGACCCCTGTACAGTATGCAGGGAGAAGAGCCCTCTTGGCCATAAACAATGTTGTTCAATAAGTGTTGGATGCAGTGAAACGTCCTTCTTGTCTTGTTTAGATTGCTAGATGTAATGGTGACTTCTTCCTGTGGCTATTTTACGTGTAAGGCAATAGCCGTTCCTCAAAAAGGAGCGGTCTAAGGATTCCATGCACTGGGATGATAAAACGGTGGAGCCTTCACCCAACATCTCTTTGCTTAGGCAGACAAGGAATGAAACATTATTAAAGTCAAGTAAAAAATATAAATATATTATGATAAGATTTCAGGCCAAATGTGAGACTCAAATGTGAAGAATGGCAACATGCCTTGCCGAGTGAGACCGTAGCACACAAAGGAGCCAACTTTATCTCCAAAAGCAGGAGGTGTTAGTGTGGAATGCCGGTGCACCAGTGCCTGAAGCGGGCCCCATTTATGCTATCTGTTGTGATGTCAATGCTCACAGTGCCTTTGGGGTCTCCTCTCATAGTCTCAGCCTGCAAACCAGAAAGAGCAGAACTCCCTGGGAGGCCAAACCTGAAACAAATGTGTTGGATGATGTTCAAGCCGATGCTTGTTTATGAGATGGAGAGAACACTTTGATGAGTTTGTCCCCTTTAGCATTCTGCATGCCATGAATTGGGACCTCAACCTATAACATAAGGGAAACGTCTGCCTCCAACAGCAATATTTATCATGTCACCATACTGGTTTAAGCAAGACTTGTTGACTGTGTTGCCCATGCCCACTAGGCAAGGATAACCATGGAGTCTGGTTGACAATGGCTGAACAGTTCTCAAGATGGCCAAGTATTTCTTCCAATTGTAAGCTATTCTGGCCTCTACAGGTTACTGCTTTGTAGATGCAAACCTCTTTGGTTGTCACCCTACCTTTGAAGTTTGCAGCCATGGTGAGGTTTAGATTTGCGAGCACACCATATCAGCACAGTTTGAAAGATCTGGAAAAGCTACCAACCAAAGTCCAGAGCAGCACAGAACGTACTGAAATCAAGGAAGTGCAGTCCCATGAGTTTGGATCCCAGTGAACCAAAACATGGAGAACCAGAGCCATGAAAACACAAGCATGCAGAAGCTTTATCCTCCTTCACCTGTAGCCATTGTTGAGTTGATGCTTCCCTGAGTCAGTGAAGATATTGTAAATGGGATTAAAGCATCTTCACTCTATTCGTGGGCAGTGAGACCTTCCCCTGTTCCCTACTGAAGCGAACCCCAGGCAAAGTCAGATGTTGTGTTGTGATGTGAATGAGGCTCTTTGGGTACACTAAGCACCCAAGTATAAGAAGTAGCATACAGATAAGATTTGGTATCTTGAAGTCTGTGCATTGAAGAGACTGAATATGATTGTCTTGACCAGTTTGTCATCAAAGTACTGGTGGAGTAAATTGCCTTTGTCATGGAGGATGCAATTAAAGGCATCTAGAACTTAATGAATATTCTTGGTGCTGGTTACAGTTTAAATTGCATGGTGCAGAAGTGCTTCTCCCACCCCATAGTGAGAACCTCAAATATATCAGGTGAAAAAGGAGAATGGAAATTGGAATAAATATCTTCTAGGGTGCCAGCTGTCATGAAGTCTCCTCTTGATACCTTGACGAGAACGACTCAGAATGGATGTGTCCTGACAGACATGAAAAGAGTGCACAGAATTATTTTTGGGTGTTAGTCCCCAGACTGGGGGAATTTGGGGACCAGGAATTTGATGGGGAACTCTCCTAACCTTATTCTTCTCTGAGAACTTGAACAATCATACCATGTGGTTTAGGGTCAGGACCCAGTCTAAATTGTACCTTTCATGATCAGATTAACGGGGACGGGAATCTGGACAAACACAAGTCTAGAGGCTGGGGGAAAACACTATGCAATAGCGTAGTCTCACAATGTCCAAGAGGCATGCAGGTCACTGTCCCAATCTGTGTGGAAATATTGGTTGCCCTCCTGCAATACTTGGAATCGAGCCAAGAGAGGGAATTTATCAGACAGCAATCCCAAGAGAACTGGCTAAGAGTATTACCTGTTAAGCAACCCATGGCAGCATTCTCAGGTCCTCTCCATCACTCTCAAAACGGCAACTGTGCTCTGGTAAAAGATTGTCTGAGGGACTTAATCTTGCAGTGAGACATTTGATGGCTTGAGGGGATGAGGAGCAGTACATCAAGGGTAATTGCTAGCTTTGGACACTCAATTGACTGAACTGTGGCAAAAGGATTTGGTGGATTCAAACAACTTCTTCCCCACATTGGCACTTTCAACACCTTTTTTTAGTCTGCTTGCCTAACCTTTTCAAGCTGGAGCCAAAAGTGGTGTCGTGACCAGATGCCCCAGGCATAGGAAACCATGTCAGCTTCCCTTTATGTACCAAATACGATGTCAGAAGGAAAAGGAAACCACTAGCTCCAAACCATTATTCAGATGAGAGAGAAACTGGAGGGACCACGACTTGGAAGTCAATTTGGAGGGATAGTGGTTTGCAGGACAAGCAGATAATAACTCTGAGAGAAACGGTGTAGGTGGTATGATCATTCCAATATGCATACAATAGATATTGACAAGAAGTAAATTACAGTACAATCTAATCTGGGTCCTCTTTTACAGAGATGAAAACATAGTCTCAAGAATTTGTGTCGTACATTAAAATATCGTACTCTTTACCAAAATAAAAAACAACATTGGTTCTCTATAATCATTGGCATCCCTGACAAAGCATCACTAACAAAACATTAGCTATAGGTTTTTATCCCAAACAAGTCTCAACTTCTCGTAAATCTAACCAATCTCCTTACGAGTTGCATATTTTCTCTCTTCAGGCATACTGATGTTGCCTAAATATATCTGTGAACCCGTTCTTTTTTTTAAGTGGAATTTCAACTTCTTCACTTTTTCCTTACAATGTTGAAGGACTGACACATGCACAAAGTGTGCACCATTGATTCTTTACTCAAACCACAGAGGTGACAATATTATTCACAGAAGGGTTTCTGGGGACATCTAGATTCTCCCAATGGAATTAAAAGCGTTCTTAACTAGAATTCAACTTACTAGACTAACTTGGACAATAGCGTTCTCAAATAAAGCCATGATCCCAACATGATGGAGGCAGAACATTTTCATTTTAGAGGAAGACAAAATACCCTCCACTAGAGGATTTCAATCCAAAATTCAACAGAAACACCTCTTTAAATTCTTGAAGGTGGATTCCGTGCCCCAGCCCTTTAAGGTCTAATTCATCTCTATGTCGGCAAACGTGGCATCTCCACCTGAACAATGCACTGCTGAAGCCAAATTTGTTATGGTCTCCTATATCAACATTTTCAACACATCGCTCTTAGGACATTGATGTTTAAAGCAGGTATTAACAAAATTAGCCACCAGAGCTAAATGAAGCTTCAGTAACTCTGTTTTGTTTATCAAAATCCACAAAGCAGACACAAGTCGCACTTCTATATGTACCACATCATACAACATCAAGCTACTTGGCCAGATCCCCTGCATTGCCTCTGATACACGCACATGCCTAAGTGTTCATTTTGCGTTGATATTAAGCAGCGAGGTCAGTGTGTGATGGAGTATTTTGGTGTGTACACACCTAAGAGTATATGAAACTGAGTCGGTCTATGTTTTCAAAAGAGTTAGATGGTGTTTAGATCACTGCTAATTAATGGAACTGTATACCAAGGTGGCTGTTATTTACAGCCGGTTCTACCATCGTATCTTCAATTGTGCATCTTTCCCACTGGTTTGTCATCTACCGAAGATCACTAGCTTTGTTTTCGAGATGATCACTTCACATGTATTACATTTGTTATGACTATAAAGTGTGGTCAATACCCTGTAGAGGTCAACTATGAGCGGATCTAAATTGGATCGAAAACATGTTGTAGTCCAGCAACATAAATTAACTCTAACTTTGGAGAAAAGCCCTTGTCAAAAAATCATCCAGCTAAATCTTAAACATAGACTGAAAAGCAGTGTTTCTAAAATTCACCCGTGCTTCAGTCCATGATTAAGAAAGTATTTTTAGACTTTTGCATGGCAAGTAGCAATAGCATTAAAATACCCCTGACCGTCTAGATGGCACACGATTACCTCTAGGATAAATGGGATCTAGACTCAGTCCTGAGGGAACAGTTCAGCCGAGTTCACTCGTTTGTGGGATTCCGGCATTACAAGGCTTGTTTGCATGCTCTTGAAAAAATGGTGCCTTTAACCATCTCTGTAGCACAATATGACTCCTGTCTCAGAGTCCTTTGCCGAGAGCCTCTCCGTTTGTATCAGTTACCTACAACTGGCGGCTGAAAGTCTGGACTGATCAAAATCTCACTAATATGTTTCCCAGCCTCAAAGTAGCTGAACAGTTTAAAAGATCATTCAGTTTTTGATAATAACATGCTATTGTAAGCAACAAGCCAGTCGTGTGCCAACCACTCTGTCTCCTTCTGCAAAGCAGGCAGGACCAAACTATATTTGAATCCAAAAAGGGAAGTCCTTTCCATCCAGCCTTCTCCTTCTCTAGGCAAAGGACTGCATTCAGTTGTCTCCCCCAAACAAGCAGTTTCTTTAATGCAGAACAGAGTCCTCAGTCAGAAGATGTTGATCCCAGAACCTCAGTTATTTCTGCCAGTCTCTCTCCGGGCTGCCACTCCTTTTCAGGCTTAAGGTCTCTCCTTTTTAGGACAACATGTCACCTTTCTTCCAATCCAGTGTTTTGGGTGAGCACCAGGTCCACTCCACCTTGGGTCTTCCCTTATAGGCACTGTGTTCTGGTTGACTCCGCCGAAGTTAGCAAGCTGGGTGCAGACTGTGACTGGCCGCAGTCACTCCGTGTTCTGGCAGGCTGTTGAGTGGGGTTATCTGGTCTTCTGGCTGGTGGGGTTTGAAAAGTGGAAAGCCCACTTAAACTCAGAGAGAATGTACTCACTCACTTAAGTACTCCGCGTGTGCGGTTAAAGCTATGTGGACTGGAGGGTGTCTGTCTTCAAGGCATGCCCCATATTCACATTTCTAGAGCCTTGTTCCACTTGCAAGAATACCAATGGTTGCCATGGTAACGTATGCACCATGCTATCCCTGCGACAGGCATGCACCTCGTATTAGGTCTGGCATTAACCAAAAACTTTTGGTTTTTAATACATTTGTAAGTGTGATATACTTTACTCATTGGGGTGTTTACCCATCCCTCTCAACCTACTGGTCAGTTACACCGTCATTCACACTTTTCTTCCACCCACTACACCAAACAGCGCTGGGCAATTGGTCATCTTACTTCAGCCACTGGCTAACTTCACTGAGAGTGACAGCATTCTGCCCTTTCACAAGAAGCACATCCATATGCATAGTAGTTCCCTTAAATGCCCAGACTACCATGGCAATGTATGTTTTTAGAGACCAAAAAGATATTTTGCTTTCAGTGAATGCAATAGAAAGATTAAGGTACAAACCATGCCTCATAACCCGGTACGTATTATTAGGTCTTGTCCTTATTTACACACTCAACTCAGCAAACAAGAAGAACGTAAACAATGAAACCCACTTGAATAGACCAGTATGAATCTGTCAGTACCAGTAGCTATGTGTGCAAATAGTCTTATTTTTTACTCACCCCTCCTCGCGTCTCTCAGTCAATCTCATGGTCAGATGTAAGGGCCACTTCTCCGTCACTGGCAAGAAATGCCTCCGTCACCTCTACTCAGAGCCCCGCTATAGGCTGCCTCCTCGCCCCGCCTCTCTCCATCTCGCAGTGCTGCAATTGCTCTAAGGACGCACTCCAGTGAGTATGCGGGAGTCCGTCTCATGACCTCCAATGCTGGGCAATGTCCCTCTTCAACAGAACCATTGCTAAATCAAGGAACCTATTGCCCCCCTTTATACTGCCTGCTGTGGCGATAAATGCCCAGTAACCAGATTGCCATGAAGCCTACATCTCTCCTGCCCAGAGTACATTCCACATCAGCAATCACATAATTCCAGAATGACTTAATCACAGTGCATTCCCACACCATATGCAAAAGCCCAGCATCTCTCAGGGTAGAACAGGCGCAGTGCATGTGGTCAGACAGCTGCATGACATTGATCCTGTGGGGGGTCAAGTAGGTGGTATGGTTGTAGTTAAACTGCGTATATTTGAATCACGTATTCCTCGAGACCTTGTGGACATGTTCCATTGCCATTCCCTGTCCTGTAACCCCCTGCCCAGGCTGCCACCCACCACTCACGTCTGCTTGGTAAATCGTCCGTGACCATTCCAAGTGCAGACTGATACAACCACAAGACCAACCAACTCCCATGCACCTAGAGGTTAGAATGACCTGCAACAACTCATGCATCCAAGGAACCATCTGACCCCCATCCGATAAATTCTGCATGACCGCTCCAACTGCCTCATTTGTGAGTACCTGGGAGCCAGGGAGACCAATCCCCTCTATCATTAAGTCCAACTTACGCATGGTGCCCTCCTCGAAGCAATCTACAACAGTAGGTAAGGTAAGACCAACAACTCCCTCAGCAATAAAGTTAAATAAAACAAGCATTGACAAATCCAAAAAAAACCTGGCATCTAAGGCCAGACCTCTTGAGCTTTGCCAGTGCTTTTTTTGTCAATATTTCAGTCTCCCTAGAAGGACATTTCCACCCAGTGCTGCCTCCCTTTGGGCATCAAGGTTGCACCTCTGCTTATGTTAGTCTTTTGATGTTAAATTCATCATATACATGTTTGGCAGTGAGTGTATTTATACGGGCTGCTATGAGGCCCTGTGACTGGTCAGAGTAAACATATTTATGTTGGATATGACATACCGTTCGATTGAGTCTACTGCTCTAGTTACTCTTTGTACTTTATATACAATGTTTTGCTGAACATTGTCTTTTTGCTGCTCAAGGTACTTTTGTATTTTTTGTTGAACTATGTGTTTTTATGACTGTGATGTTTGATATAAATGATTTCTGATCATGATGAGGATATGCCTTCTTATAGCATACCGTCAGACAGATCCATAATCTGCATTGAAAGAAAGTTTCAATGGGTGGACCTTGTGGCATCTGTCACCTACACAATGTAATATGAAAATGTTCCCTCCCCATTCTCATGTTTTGAGTACTCCTATCACACCTCTGAGCTTGCATCCCTTTACTCTTACTTCTCTCATTCTCGTCTGATGGTGACCATCCTAAAAAATACACATCACTTACGTTTCAATTCAGTATTTTGTCTGCAGCAGTTAGGCACGTTTTAGCACTGATACTTCCCCAAAGATGCTAGCAGACGCTAGCTAGCACCATGGACAGAGCAGATTAATGTACCCTCTGATGTGCTGTGCCCTATCTATGGGTTGGGTGGCCAGTGTGTGCAAAGAGGGGATCTGAGCTGTTTCTAATGCTGACTTTGTTTTATCTTCAGGGTGATTCGGGAGGACCCCTCGTCTGCCAGAAGGGGGAGCCATGGTACCTGGTGGGAGTGGTCTCTTGGGGATCAGGTGCTTGCGATGTAACCTCTCCAGCAGTATACGCACGCGTGACATACATGCGTAGCTGGATCGACCAAGCTATTGCATCTAATTAAAATAAAGAAGAAAAAAAAGAAAAAACGATCTGTCAAAAAATCTGCGTCTGACTGTTATGAATGAATGTGACGCTCAATTACTCTCTGTTTTAGTTACGTGGATTTGGGCCTGGCTCAAAGATTGTGTGTTTCAGGGAGCGGTATAACAATATCTGGGCAAGCCAAATTGAAGAAGTTGGGTGGAGGGAGAAATGGCAGGGATAGGGATTACTAAAGGTTCAATTGGTTTACATCAGTGTGTTTACTAGGTAATAACACACCCACAGAACCGTGTGATGCACCCATAGTCTTGTGCATGTATTTTTGAAGATGTACACACTTTGAATATACTCTGTTTCAATAAAGCACTAATAGTGGTGATGGACCCATCTGAAAAACTTTTCACCAGCAACAGAACTCCTGCAGCACCAGGTGATGCCATGAGATCTTCCCAGAAATAATCACAACAAGCATTGGCAATAGCCAATAGGTCTCGCTTTTGGGACCTTATAAGTGTTTAGCCATGCAACAGTTGCATAACTAAATACTTATAAGGTCCCAAAGGCGAGACATATTGGCTATGCCAATGCTTGTTTCTGTTTATTACTGCTCTGTAGTAATGGCGGCGCACGGGTGCCACCATTACTACATAGAAGTAATAAACAGGCGAAAAGCACTTTCAAGCACTTAAAAAGTATTTTTTTTTTATTTTACTCTACCGATGTAAGTAGTGTCCCCCAGCTTAAATTCGTCAATTTAATAAAAAAAGGAAATGGCACCCATGTCATTCTGTAGGTGAGGACTTCTGTGGCAATATAATAATAATAATAACCTTGAATTTGTAAAGCGCACAGCTACCTCTGAAGTGGTTTCCCGGCACTGGGGGCCCTCGTAAAGATTAAGCGAGCTATTGCCCTGAGTCACATGGTGCTCGGCTGACCTGCCGCCGGTGCCGGGGATCGAACTGTGAACCCCGTGGTCCGGAGTCAGGCACCCTGGCCGCTGCGCCACACCTCTTCCACACAACTACAGAATGACGTAATGGCAAAAGCAGCCATGTCACAATGCCTTTTTTTTTCTTTTTTTATGCCGATGCCGCACAACATCGGCTGAACGCATTGACATATGAACAAGTATAAAAGGCAAAAAGTATTGGCTTTGTCAATGCTCCTCTTTTATTAATGATGTTAGGCACCCGATGCCACTGAAGCCAGTACTGCTGTCTCAATGTTTATGCACTCCATGTAGTAGTCCCACTGGTTCAACACATTTACGCAGGTAGTAAGTATTGCGACTGTCACACTTGTCTTGTGCACCTAATACATGAAGTATTGCTGCAGCAATATTATTTGAATTATCTCAATCTGTAGAACAGAAAGCGAGGGCTCATTTCACCTAGATCCAAAAAGTGATTCCGTAATTATTTTTCTGTTAAGATTGTAAAGATCAAACCTAGAGACCGATTAGCTAACTATCAGAAAACCATTTTTCACAATTTTGAGTTAGTTTTTAAACACATCCAAGTTCTGTTATGTACAGTTCTTGAGTATAACCAACGCGTCACCGCTAACAACACCCAAGTTGGGGCACTGCATCGGCAGGCTGGAAGAGCAAAAGGCACGTTCTCGGAATCTACAAACGCAGCTATGGTGGTGAATGCCATCCATACCCAGCTGCTTCCTTCTGTCCCTGCGTGCAGTCAGTAGGACAGGTCACTGCAGTTATAGAAACTGTTCTCAATGACGCATTTCAATACCACTTTCAAATGTCTGTTTACCAAGGGGGCAGAAATGAAAACGATAGATACCAACGTCCTTGTCAATGCTGAATGTTGAAGAATATAGCTTGCTTTTCCATAATAAGCAATGGAGAAAATTAAGTGCGACAGAGCCTAAGATTGGTCGCAAAACCGCTGAATTTAATTTTTTGTTAACTACGATCGTTCACGCAAAAATAAATGTGTCATTGAAACAGGAGTTCGGTACTGACAATATGTTTTCATATTTAAAAGAGTGGAAAAAATAATCTAATTAGCATTCAACCTGGCCCTTTATAGAGGCAGCGAATCATGACGAGATTGTAGTAAAGAAGAGAAAACATTCCGATAGGAATCATATTTTATTTCTAAGAACTTGGCAGCCGCTAGGCAGGAGAGGCTAATAGAGTAGCTCAAAGGTACACAGCCCCCTGTAAACACAAGCATTGGCCGCTCGGCAGTAAAAGTAACGCCGCAAGGCCGTAAAAGTGAAAGTGATCGCGATCACTCTGAAAGCGAAAGTGATCGCGATGTAGCGCTAAAGCAGCGGGGAGAGGGGCATAGTGCTGAAGGCTGGCGGAGGAAAGGCAGATGGCTGGGCGAGAAGGGAGGGGGGGAATGAGGAGAGCAGCTGTGCGCGTGCACTGTAGCCAGCACAAAAATGTGGGTAGCACTTTCAAAACCCACCTACTAAACGTCTCGCCAGACCAGCGCATGCGCTGGGTCAGGCGAGACCTAAAAAGCACCATGGAAAGGAAAAATCCTCTTTTTCTAAAGGAAATGGTACTGCTCCATGCTTTTGTAATCTTAGTACCATACCCCAACACCAGCATGTTCCTCATCATCAAAGAAAATCCCAACATTAAAAAAGATTAAGCCTGCTCCATCGGCAACCTTGCACAGGTCCAGGTCTTCTGGATGGTGATGGTCGATTTGTTCAGGATGGCTCTTGTACCTTCTGGACTTCTCCCCAAGGGTGAGTCTCACTCATCCTGTGGGCTAGCCCACTCCAGCATCTCTGATCCCAATGCCTCCTGACTCCATGCCTTGACAGGCTTCGGGCCCGGTACCTAAGAAGAAGCTGAAGTCTGCCAGTTATCATCTGCTCGAAGCATTTCCTTTAGGAAAAATATGTGTATTTTCCAGTCCATCTGGATCTGCACCGGTAGCCTGATCCCTCCAACAGTTTGGTGCATCGTCCCTTTGGCCCACTGCAAGCGCAGACAACTGTGTCAGAGACATTTTTTCATTGGGCAAGGATGCCCATCTGGGTGACATGAAGGTGGGAGACCTTTAGTCTCCTTCGGAGCAGTGCTTGGGCATAAATGTGCTGGAGCAGTGTTCCATGAATTCGCTTCTTTCACAGATCCTGCAGAATTTATGGAAGGGTCGCTCAGAGCTGATCGTCCAAGGCTGGGTGAGGAGGATCCGGTACGCCAAATCTGTTGGCCCTCAGCAGTCAGTCACCACTTCCTCTTCTTCACAGGGTTGACCTGCTCTTGATGCTGGATTGTCAGATCCTCTATCCCACTCCCCAAACAGCACAGCTTCACATGAGGAGATCGAGTACTGGCAGCAACAGTTCTTCTCCCTTCCTGTTGATGTTGTGGACGTCAGCTTGGCTGCCAGGAAACCAGCTACAAAATCTATTCATACAAGTCTGTAGAATAAATGTGTTCATTGGTGCAATACGGAAGGCCTGAGAATCGCTTGGCCTCTAGCTCAGCAGGGCCTGGCAGTACTGAAGTTTAAATGAGATTTAGCTGCCTTGTCGGCCTTAATGTGTCCTCATGACCAGCCATCCTTGTTGAGATCAACATTTTCTGAAAGGATTGCTTTACTGGTTTCCTCCTATTACATTCATTGTTCTTGAGTTGGATTTGAATCCTGCCTTGACTTTTCTTAAGGCACGGCCAGTCGATCCAATGAGTTGCCTGCCTTGGCTGCTCACCCTGAAGACTGTAGCTTTGATGATAACTTCAGCCCAAAGGCTCAGAGAAGTGTTGTCCCTCTCAGTTCACCTGCTTTTCACGGTTTTATTTCTGGATAAGTTGGTCCTCCGTACCTGCCCAACCTTTTTTTCAAACGTGGTATGGGCCTTTCACATCGGCCAATCCATTACACTTCTATCTTTCTTCCCTCTTCCCTACCCCACCAATGAGGAGAAGTGGCTGCATAGACGTGCTGTGTCCTACTAAAGGACAGAGTGGACTGTTAGCCTATTGTGTGCTTTCCTGGATGTAAAAAGGTCTAGGTGGTGACCGAATACATCAGTTCACCTTGGGTCATCCTTTGTATGAAGAGCTGATTCAGTTTAGCCAAGAAAGACCCTCCAGGCAGCATTCATGCTCAATTCAGTAGGATGGTGGCTGCTTCCACAGCTCTCTCTAGAGGTTTTCCAGTGACTAAAATGTGCAAAGATGGACGTGTGGTCATCTGGAATACTTCAGCCAAACCTTACTGCCTCACAGCATAAACGTGAAACCATGGGTACTTTACCAGGACTGTGTTGCATGACTTCCTTGGATAAGCAAGCGCTACTCAAACCCTCCTCCTAGACAGGTCATTATTTCTGACTCATTCATAAGATGGAAAATCTGTAAAGAATTCATCAAAAGAAAAAGTTGATGGCAACATTTTTGGTGACTACATAATCTCCCTGCAGATTCCTCGCCCACCACTCTCCTCTCTGATGAGTTAGTCATATTTGAAAAACTCATCGTTAACCCCAAATACCATTTTGTCATTCCCTGAAAATACGCTACTTTTGTGCCCAAATGACAGATTTTTTCATTACAATTATTATTATTATTTCATGAAGGAAAATGTGTGAAATAAAAAATAGAAAGCACATGAGCCACCTGTACGTCGAGGTGCAGTATTTCCTGAAAAAGCTATTTCTTGTTCATTCTACATTCGGTATGGTCAATATAACACACGCCACAGTATAAAACACATTATCTCTTTGCTTAAAACTCTGTCAGCTTCATAACACGTCATGAAGAGCACTCTGTCATTTATCTCATTTCACTTGTGGACTACACCGCTATATAGCCTCCATGCGGACCAGACTTTGTCATTCTTGTTGAAACAGCAGCCCTGCCCTCATATAGATATCTTTTAGAGCCCAGGTTACAGATAGCTTTCTGTATCTTGCAATGGTATCATCTCTCCAGAACCCCAGGGCCATGACTTTGGCCTGTCTCTTTACCTAACAGATGTGGAGAAGTGTGGCTCAATGGTTAGAGCGGCAGACCCTGATGCAGAGGTCTGGCCCGGACCAGGGTACAATTTCCACCTCGGCGGGTCTTGGGCTCAATTTCCCCGGACCCGATAATTCTCGCCTCGGTGCCTATTCTAATCATGGGTCCCACTCTGCAACTCTGGGCAATAGCTTGCTTAATCTCCACAACGGCCCCAACAGCGCTAGGATGCCTGGCTTCACCTTGGGGGTGCCCAGGAGTGGGCACTTCACAGGGAAAGGCCAGGAAGGGTTCCACAGTGGCATGTGCACAGCGCCTGAGAGACCCTTTCAGGGGTGTGCGGAGCGCTATATAAATGCACTACATTTACATCCTCACAGAACCTGGGCAAAATACCACTGATGTAGAAAAAGAAGGTTCTCTGTCGGAATAGAGTCACCAATAATTTCATCAACGGTAATCATGTCATCTTATTGAAGGGGTATTCTCATTGAGCCAAAGACAAATCATGCCAAGTTATATTATGCAAATCCTTTCACAACCCAGTCAAAAGGCAGAGGCATTTTAATATATTGGCATACACCACGTTCTGTAATATCAACATACTAATTTATTTAGTCATTTAAACTATTATCATAGTCTTACAAAATCTCACTGCACTTCGTTCCTTTTGTTCAAACTTTGAATGCCAGGGTGTCCACTATATAGTTTCACTTTGTGGTTCAACCAATTTGCAGTGTGATATAAAGTCCCGAAGGACTACACATGTCCAATCATCATCAACAACTTGATTCGGCTCAACTGAGCCATAAAAGTCAAAGTAAATAAAAGAAAACCACATACAGTATTAAGCTTCATAAAATGTAAACATACATTTTCTAAAAGTACTAAAAACAAGTATTAAAAGACATCTATGCGATGAGAGAATCATTCACTAATGAGATTGTATCTTTATGGCACATAAAATGTAAACTAAAACAGCATGTATCATGGTTACCTTTCCCAAGCAGTGCAAATAAGCAAAGGCTGCGGCATGAGATCTGGTTTTTAGTGCTCATAGAGAAAGAACCACACTCTTTATGCAGTGTAAAATGTGCAAAAAAGCAAAAAGTGCACAGTGCTTTGTTCAGCTGGAAATTCATAGTGACAGCAGCGGAGAGTCAAAAACCATGTGCCTTTTATTGGGAAAGGTAGCAGAAAGTGTATAGTTTGGAAACAAAACCGTGTCAGAAGGAACGTGTGCCTCTCATTTACAATGACCTGTAAATAAAGTGCGGAGCATGCAGGAAAAACTCTAAGGGTGTTTTCTAACCCTCCCACTCTAATCTCTGCCCGGGATCTTTGTACTTTTTGATTAAATAGTGTTACAGTCCCTTCTGCACGTTACTTTCTTTTGTAAATATTTTATTGAACCTAGAAAACGGTGGCTGAAACCTGTTCTGAAACAATTGTCAATCCGCACATGTCGTCCAGCATTACTGGTACTACAAATGTTAGAGTCTCCTGCAATTTGTTTTAATATTGCCATGTTCTTAAAATTATGCATAAGGCACAGATCAAATCTTTAATCATTAATTATTTAGTTGTTCTGATCAATAGCTGTATACCATCAAAATCCCACAAAAATTAATGCCATACATTATTATTTATATTATTACATACATTTTTGCAGATAATTAAGTTTCTATTTATCTTCGATATGTCTTGAGGATCAACTATTCTCATTTTCAAAAAGACTTTGATCTGTCAGATTTTTTCTTGCATGCATTGTTATTACATGAATTTTTATTAACTCGCTAAAATCGTTGTATTTGTACCTTGCTTTTATAGATGTGTTCTGCTTCCGAATAAAGCTTTTATTGATTGATTGATTAAATAGTGCTTTAGTTTGAGTTAGGGGAATGGCCAACAAACTGTCCGGGTTAAAATAAAATGTTGGGGCACCAAGTCTTTCTAAACTCGTTTTAATATACTTGAGTCATGGAATATCCAAGTAGTTGTCCAGTTTCAGACAATCTTGTAAGACTGTTCTGCATAAATGGGTTTCTGGGTTTTTCCAGCGTCTCTGCCATAACAAAAGTGGTTGTAGCTTGATATAATCTTCTATATATTCAAGCACAACCTCTTCATGGCAAAAGGCCATAGGGGTAGAGTGTGGAACTGCCAGGAGTCTTCTTATAAACTTATAGATCACAATTTGTAATGATTTACCACGAATATACTCCCATACGCCTGCGCCAAAAGTGGCGACAGACACGCATTTACTTTTAAAAATACAAAGCATTTCTCTAGGTGGTTTATGCCCAGTCTTTTGGAGAGTCTAAAAACTGTGTCTACTGCTCTTTGGAATTGCATGGCTCTTACGTCCAAGAGGAATTTCCAGTTAAAATCTACATCAATAGGAATTCCCAAATACGTAAAATGCAGGGTTTTCATAATTTCTTCCCCACTCTTTTTGGTCTTGGCTAGTTGGGTACGCATTTCATTACAATGGACTTAGTTTGATTTGTTTTTAAGTCCTAAAGTAATCTTAAAACTATTAAAATTGTCTAGTAAAATCTGGAGACCATTCGCAGTTTGTGCAATAGGAACGGGATCATCTGCATAAAGCAGCATAGGAATTTCTGTCTGGTTGCTCTTTGGCAGGTCCTTCCAAGCCGTTATCAGGGGCTCACCCAGAGAGTTAATATAAATTAGAAAGAGAAAAGGAGCCAGGACACCGCCCTGTCTAACCCTGATGTCCATTTAATGATGAAAGCAATATCCTCCAGGTAAAAATCTTTGTATATTTTTCTTAGATGTTGGTCATGTTCCTATGGGTAGCTGTCTCCGCTGTCTTTTCCATCATAGACTCCAGACATTGTTCCACTTTTTCCCAGAACCCCTGCAATTAGGACAAAGCCAGACAGCACGGTAAATGTCTCTGGTTTAGCTAGCAATCTTTGTTCAAAAGTTTCATCTTTTTTAGTCTGGTTTTAGTGTAATAGATTCTATGCAACATCTATCTTGAGCTTTATGAGCCTGAGTCCTGCTCTGTGGGCCATCTCACATGGGTATTGTAAGTCCTTCTCCCACTCTGTGTCTTTTAGTTCCCCTATATCTGTTTCCCATCAGAGTGACAATGTATGGAGATGCTTTTGTAATGTCTCCAAGATTGGGGATACCAAATTCTAGGCAGGATCTCAGTGAGTGCTGTATGTTCTAGGGAAGCCTCTTCTAGCATCTCCTAGTCGTTCGGAATATGTAGTTTAATGGCATGTTGAAACTGCATGTATATAAATATCTCAGCATGTGCTAAGCTGTAACACTCTTGTAATTGTGCAAATGTTTTCAGTTCCTTTGACCACCAAACATCTCATGGCAGAGATCCTTATCGTAGTCTCTTGACTGAAGCCGTGCAAGCTTCACTTTTCCTTTAGTTCAACACTATTCCAAAGTCGGGTAAATCTTGTCAGCATGTGTTCCCAACCTAGTCTTTCTTTGGAGCCCATTGCTGTGTGGGACATCAAATCTCTCATTTGTGCAAGGATAGACTGCTGCCAGATAACCGAAATCTCCCTGTGAGTGCCTGTCTATGCGACACAAAAGGATATCATGGCATCCTCAACCCTATTGGAAAAAAGCTTGTGGCTCCAAATGATGGCATTTAAATTTCAGGAAATAAACTAATTTGTCTGCAAACATCAGCACACCTTTTTCATATAAAAATATATCATAGTCACCAATTCATTAACATATCATTTTTAAAATGCTCTTTCCTCGGATACCAGATTGTCAAAGTCTGGAAACACATTTATAACTAAAAAAAGTCAAATTTATATTTTGAGTAAATAAACTCATTTTAGCTGTAGATCCAGCCTTATAGCGCCGTACTGTGAGATATGCGACGATACCACTAAAATGTGCCAACAAATGTTTGTGGCTCTCAAGGAAGTCCGTGCATCCCCCACAGCAGTGCCCTGATGTTAGAGAATTTCCCAAGACCCTCGAATGGTCACTGTGTAGTTCTCTAGTGAGTAACTGGTTTGCCGCAAGAGTCCCAGGGCCTTGGGTAAAATAGCACTGCTCATTGGATAGCATACATTCCTATTGGAGTCTTGGCTCACTGTGTGGTTCTCTAGTAAGTAACTGGTTTGCCACAGGAGTCCCAGGGTGTTAGACCTGTCAGCCCTTTGGGTGGTCCCTCCTCATCATTATTTATTTTGTCCCACTTTTGCCTCAAACCCTGTTAGTATTTTTCCTTTTTGGGAACCACCAGACTTTTTAGTGTTGATGCAGGGTCAGGGAGCCATTTTCCCTACCCCTGGAACTTCTGTCTGAGGGCCTGAAACACAAAATGGTGGCCACCCATTGTCACCCGAGACATAGCTGGAACCTACTAGTACCTTCCAGAACATTCTAGAACCCTGTGACAGTGTGAGGCAGGTTTAGAATGTTGGGAAGCCAGCTCAGAGTTGGCAGTTGGAGTATGCAGTTGGCACCTGACTGGAGAGGAGAGAGGACAGAGAAACAGAAGGAGGAAGGAGTAAGGCAGCAGGGGTGGAAACTTGTGCCTGGAGTGGGGTCCAGAAACCCACCCTTGATACTAGTCCCTACTGACCAAGCCCAGCCTAAAGCCCTGTGTGGGATAAAGACCAGAAAATCATCTTAAGGACCTGAACAGCCGGAACAGGCCTTAAAGGAGAAGAACAGCAAGTTCCTGACCTGTTTGGTGGAATCCTCCTGGAGACCCAACGTCGAGAAGCCTGGAGACCTGGAGCCCGAGGTGGAGAAGCGGCGCTGACAGAAGGCAGACGTCGTACCCGGAGCCGCTAGAGGTCGAGTGAGGGCGCCGACGGAGGTCGTGGAGAGACACCGGAGGTCGAGTAGAAGTCACCTGAGGTCGAGGTGAGGCGTCGACGGGGGAGTGAAGTCCGCCCTCCGGAGTCGCCGGAAGCTGAAGTAAAGCGCGCAGGAGGTCGGGAGTGGAGATCGCACTCCGGAGTCGCCTGAGGTCGAGGTGAAGCGCGCAGGAGGTCAGGAGTGGAGATCGCACTCCGGAGTCGCCGGAACCCGAAGTGGAGCCGACGGAGGTCGGGAGTGGAGGTCGCACTCCGGAGTCGCCCGGAAGCGGGGGAACCGTGTCCCTGTGACGCCGGAACACGACATCGAGCCGAGGCCGCCCAGCGACATCCATCCGGAGCCGCCTCACGGCATCGACCCGGCGTCAGGTAAAGCAGATCGACGCAACATCGAACCGAGGCCGGCCAGCGACATCGAATCGGAGCCGCCTCACGGCATCGACACGGCGTCAAGTGGAACAGATCGACGCGACATCGAACCGGAGCCGCCCAGCGACGTCGACCCGGCGCCGAGCGGAGCCGATCTTCGTGAAAAGGGCAGTAAGTGGTAGAAAGGGCATCTGAGGCCCTGTGGAGCCCTAAAAGACCATTCTTGGGGCTAGAGGGGTGTTAGGATCAACCTGAGAGTGCTAGGGGGTGAACTGAGACTGGTGCAGGGACCTGTGTGAGGGACTGTGTAGTTGGAAGAATCAGAACCTTAGGTTTCCCTCATCCTACCTCAGCTTAGGCCCCCAGCCTTGACCACTCTAGGTGGGACATCCCCAGGCCACCCCAGTGACCATAAGCTGTACTTGGGCATGGTAAAATCAATCTACCTCATAAATGTGATCTGATTTGCAATTGTTTGATTGCTTATATTATTTATTGAAGGTGTTTTATTTATTGTCTGACCGTATTTATTCCTGCCTTGTATTTATTGTCTGACAGTATTTATTTGCCCTATGTATTTATCGCAGCTCTATTTATTCCTTGTGTATTTATGACCTAATCCTATTTATTGCACCTGCAAAGTGTTATTGTTTAATTGACTTGCTATTTCTGAAGAAAATCCTTTTGTATTGTATTTGTGTCATAACCCTGCAACTAAGAGAAAAATTAAGATAAACACAAAGATTTTCATAAATTTTTACGGTGTAGAGTCGTTTTTGGAACGGATGAACGCATGGTTATTGTGAGGGTGTGACGTACGCTTAACACGGTGCCTGACCCCTGACCGCTCGAGCCAAGCTACCCCTTGTGTTGGGAAAAACCGGGTGACTGCTAACCCGGTTGCCCGGGGTTTTCTAACATGATTGGTGTTCAGCGGTGGGATAGAGCTGTGCTTGCGTCCACTCGACAATAACTGTGGGTACTACACCGGGAGTTTTCTCAAAGCGGACTTCCTAATTCTGAGTTTTGTTTTTTCCAAATTTACTCTGGTGGTGGGAGGAGGTATTACAAAAGGTACCCCCCTGCATAGCTTCTGTAAACACCTGTCTTCTATTCTGAGTGGGCAAAATGGAGTTTGTGTTGGAAGACCTGGAAACTTATACTGTGGCCCAACTCAGAGAGTTTTGTCAGAGAGAGGGGGTGTATTGTCCCCAAGGTGCCAAGAAGGGTGAACTCCAGACCAGCTTGAGGGCTTGGGGGGAGGCACAACGAGAAAGTAAGGCTGAGCAGGAGGACAGGGATGGAGAGCCTGTTAGCGAGGGGGCTGGGTTGTACCAACCTGAGGTGGGGAACCTGTTAGCCGGGCCCAGAACACTTTCCAGGAAGGGCAGCACTGTCTCTAGCAGTGGCTTATCAGAAGTAGAATTAACTGACCGGAGGGAGAAAAGACAGCTCACATGGAAGTTGGCGGAGCTGGAGAAAGAGAAGGAGGGACAGAGGATGGCTCACGAGTTGAGGCTGAGGGAAATAGATCTCCAGATCCTACAAGTCGGGGCACACACTGTTCCTAGTGGTGGCAGCGAAGGCAAAGAAATCACCAGGGAACCCAAACCCTATCTGCCAAAAGACATAGTAGCTAGCTATAGTGCAGGGGATGATATTGCCAAGTGGCTAGCGGCCTATGAGGTCTCTTTAAGGGCCCATGGGGTGCCAGAGAAGTACTGGGGAGGGGGATTGTACAAATACATGCCTCCAGCTGGTAGGGATGCATTATTGGCCCTAGAGCAGAATGAGCAGACCCACTACCCCACCCTGAAAGTGGCGCTCGTAAGAAAGTTTGGACTAACACCCGAGAAGTACAGACAGAAGTTCCGGGGTAGCCACAAACTGGTCACACAGAATTGGGTGGATTTCCTGGACTATGCAAAGAAGGCATTAGAGGGTTGGATTCAGGGCAGTGAGGTGAGGGACTACGAGGGGTTGTTTGATTTAATGTTGAAGGAACACCTGCTCGAAAAATGTTTCCCTGAACTGCGTCAACACCTGGTGGATAGCAAGCTGACCAATCCCCGGAAGCTTGCTGAGGAGGCGGACATTTGGGCTAGTACCCGGGTGTCCACAAGGGGGACTGGAGGGGATACTCAAAAGGCCGGACAGAGTGCCACCCAGAAGAAAGAGGGAGGGGAAAAGAAAAAGGAGTTCTCTAAAGGCCCCCAAAATAACTTCCAAGGAAAGGGAACAGGATTCACCCCTAGGGCTAACCCACTCAGAAACCCTAATCCTGGCCAGAGTCAGCAGCCAAGGGTTGTCCATTGCTTCGAGTGCGGTGGCGTCGGACACTATAAGGGAGATGCGAAGTGCCCGAAAAGACCACCCCCTCCCATTGGAGGAAAGGCCCCCGGAGTAGCTAGTGTAGTGCTCGGGGAGGAGATGCCCTTAACTAAGGGAAGGGAGTGGGCGGGTGTCACTTTAGTGTCCCTGGGAGAACGGGAGATGGTTCCTAAGATCCAGGTGCCCTCAAATACCATAAAGTATGGGCAGTGGGTCACCATCAACGGCCAAAGAGGGGAGGCTCTGAGAGACACAGGAGCCAGTATGACTATGGTACGTAGCCAACTGGTGTCTCCAGAGCAGGTAATTCCCGATGTACTCCACCCAGCCGCGATGGCTGACGGCAGGACCGGCCACTATCCGGTGGCCGAGGTTCCCTTTGAATGGGAGGGGGTTGCAGGTTCACTTCGAGTTGCCGTAAGCCCTGCCGTGCCGGTCGATTGTCTACTGGGGAATGACATGGAGCACAATGCTTGGAAGGAGGTGGAATACCGGACTCATGCTGAGATGCTGGGTACACCTGACTGGGCCTGTGTTAGCACAGGGTCCGCGACTACCCGGAGAGGGAGTTTGTTTCGACTGGAGCCTGGAACAAAGGCACAGCCGGCTGCCGACCAAGGGAAGAACCGAGGACAGGAGCCTGCCTCGTCATCCGCGCCCCGTGTGACGGATAGGCCACCGGAGGTGGTGGACCAGGAGTCCGCGGTGGGGGATGTTACCAAACTGGAGGACCTACCCATCCCGGCCGAGTGGCACGTGGAGGGAGGGCCGACCAGGGAGGAATTCTGCAAGGGCCAGAGGGAGTGCCCTACCCTTGAGGGACTGAGGCGACAGGCCGAAGCCCAGGCAGCAGGGAACGTTGAGGGAACCTACAACCTTTACTGGGAGGATGGCCTCCTCTACAGTGAACCCAAAGCACCCCTACATGGATCGTCACGAGCCTTAGTAGTCCCTCAACGTTACCGAGCCTTCCTACTGGAATTGGCTCACGAGATCCCCTTGGCAGGACACCTGGGGCAAGACAAGACTTTCGCCCGTCTTGTCCCACACTTTTATTGGCCTCAAATGAAAGTGTCGTCCGACACCTACTGCCGGACATGTGTATCTTGCCAAGCCAGTGGGAAAACAGGGGTGAAGCTGAAAGCTCCCCTGGAACCACTTCCTGTCGTTAGCACCCCCTTTGAAAGGGTGGGCATCGACATTGTGGGTCCATTAGATCCGCCTACTACAGCTGGTTTAACGATCAAGGCCAGCAAGTGCCAGATCGGGCAGGGGTCAGTAGTGTACCTTGGACACTTGGTGGGTAGGGGAGCGGTGCAACCCCTCCAGGCGAAGATCGAGGCCATCATGGCCTGGGAACCCCCCAAGACTCAGACTGAGGTCCGAGCTTTTCTGGGCCTCACCGGATATTACCGCCGCTTCGTGAAGGGATACGGTACCATTGTGGCCCCCCTCACGGAGCTTACGTCCAAGAAACAACCTCGACGGGTAGTCTGGACGGAGGCTTGTCAGCAGGCCTTTGTAAAACTGAAGCAAGCCATGTGCGAGGCCCCGGTCCTACGGGCCCCAGACTTTTCCAAGGAGTTCATTGTCTAGACGGATGCATCGGAACATGGCATTGGGGCAGTGTTATCGCAACTCAATGAAGAGGGTCTGGATCAACCCGTGGTCTTCCTATCCCGGAGACTACTTCCCAGGGAACAGAAGTGGAGTGCAATAGAGCATGAAGCCTTTGCAGTGGTATGGGCTCTGAAGAAGCTGCGGCCATACCTGTTTGGCTCGCACTTCCTAGTTCAGATCGACCACAGACCCCTTCGTTGGCTGATGCAGATGAAGGGGGAGAATCCCAAGTTGTTGAGGTGGTCTATCTCCCTACAGGGAATGGACTTTCAGGTGGAACATCGGCCTGGAGTGGACCACGCCAATGCAGACGGTCTCTCAAGGTATTTCCGCCTTAGTGATGAGAACTCCCAAGGGGTTGGGTAGCTCTCCCCACTTTCAGCTGGGGGGGACGCGTGTTAGACCTGTCAGCCCTTTGGGTGGTCCCTCCTCATCATTATTTATTTTGTCCCACTTTTGCCTCAAACCCTGTTAGTATTTTTCCTTTTTGGGAACCACCAGACTTTTTAGTGTTGATGCAGGGTCAGGGAGCCATTTTCCCTACCCCTGGAACTTCTGTCTGAGGGCCTGAAACACAAAATGGTGGCCACCCATTGTCACCCGAGACATAGCTGGAACCTACTAGTACCTTCCAGAACATTCTAGAACCCTGTGACAGTGTGAGGCAGGTTTAGAATGTTGGGAAGCCAGCTCAGAGTTGGCAGTTGGAGTAGGCAGTTGGCACCTGACTGGAGAGGAGAGAGGACAGAGAAACAGAAGGAGGAAGGAGTAAGGCAGCAGGGGTGGAAACTTGTGCCTGGAGTGGGGTCCAGAAACCCACCCTTGATACTAGTCCCTACTGACCAAGCCCAGCCTAAAGCCCTGTGTGGGATAAAGACCAGAAAATCATCTTAAGGACCTGAACAGCCGGAACAGGCCTTAAAGGAGAAGAACAGCAAGTTCCTGACCTGTTTGGTGTAATCCTCCTGGAGACCCAACGTCGAGAAGCCTGGAGACCTGGAGCCCGAGGTGGAGAAGCGGCGCTGACAGAAGGCAGACGTCGTACCCGGAGCCGCTAGAGGTCGAGTGAGGGCGCCGACGGAGGTCGTGGAGAGACACCGGAGGTCGAGTAGAAGTCATCTGAGGTCGAGGTGAGGCGTCGACGGGGGAGTGAAGTCTGCCCTCCGGAGTCGCCGGAAGCTGAAGTAAAGCGCGCAGGAGGTCGGGAGTGGAGATCGCACTCCGGAGTCGCCTGAGGTCGAGGTGAAGCGCGCAGGAGGTCGGAGTGGAGATCGCACTCCGGAGTCGCCGGAACCCGAATTGGAGCAGAAGGAGGTCGGGAGTGGAGGTCGCACTCCGGAGTCGCCCGGAAGCGGGGGAACCGTGTCCCTGTGACGCCGGAACACGACATCGAGCCGAGGCCGCCGAGCGACATCCATCCGGAGCTGCCTCACGGCATCGACCCGGCGTCAGGTAAAGCAGATCGACGCAACATCGAACCGAGGCCGGCCAGCGACATCGAATCGGAGCCGCCTCACGGCATCGACACGGCGTCAAGTGGAACAGATCGACGCGACATCGAACCGGAGCCGCCCAGCGACGTCGACCCGGCGCCAATCTTCGTGAAAAGGGCAGTAAGTGGTAGAAAGGGCATCTGAGGCCCTGTGGAGCCCTAAAAGACCATTCTTGGGGCTAGAGGGGTGTTAGGATCAACCTGAGAGTGCTAGGGGGTGAACTGAGACTGGTGCAGGGACCTGTGTGAGGGACTGTGTAGTTGGAAGAATCAGAACCTTAGGTTTCCCTCATCCTACCTCAGCTTAGGCCCCAGCCTTGACCACTCTAGGTGGGACATCCCAAGGCCACCCCAGTGACCATAAGCTGTACTTGGGCATGGTAAAATCAATCTACCTCATAAATGTGATCTGATTTGCAATTGTTTGATTGCTTATATTATTTATTGAAGGTGTTTTATTTATTGTCTGACCGTATTTTTTCCGGCCTTGTATTTATTGTCTGACAGTATTTATTTGCCCTATGTATTTATCGCACCTCTATTTATTCCTTGTGTATTTATGACCTAATCCTATTTATTGCACCTGCAAAGTGTTATTGTTTAATTGACTTGCTATTTCTGAAGAAAATCCATTTGTATTGTATTTGTGTCATAACCCTGCAACTAAGAGAAAAATTAAGATAAACACAAAGAGATTCTTTCATAAATTTTTACGGTGTAGAGTCGTTTTTGGAACGGATGAACGCATGGTTATTGTGAGGGTGTGACGTACGCTTAACACGGTGCCTGACCCCCGACCGCTCGAGCCAAGCTACCCCTTGTGTTGGGAAAAACCGGCTGACTGCTAACCCGGTTGCCCGGGGTTTTCTAACACAGATCCTCAGGTAAAATAGCACTTCTCATTGTATAGCATACATTCCTATTTGAGTCTTGGCTTTCTGTGGAGTGGATAAGCAGACAAGGCTTAGTTTAAGAAGTGATGAGGGTTTGGGACTTAGATATAGTAGGAAACAGAGCAATAAAACTTAAAGTCACAGTCCAGCCATCGGGCATATGTTTAAGTTTTAACTATTCCATATTTTGTTGTTATACATAAAGATGAACACAAACAACAGATTTCAGCTAGCAGCACTGATGCTCTAAGATGCTATAGAGCAGTAACATTTAAAACTATGGGCCTGCACGCTGTGGGCTGTAGATTGCAGGTTTTTGCCAAACTTTGGAAAATTGGAGGGATACTCTAGAGCAGGACGTCACGCTTAAGACTGTCATAAAGTACATCGAAGCTGGCTAGTCCAAAGAGAGGAATGTAGATTTTGATCTCAAAACATTTGTAAAAGTTGCTGATGAGATGTCTGTTGAGGATGGGTTGCTGTTGAGAGCGGACAAGTTTGTTCCTCCCATCGTGTTGAGGAAGAAAATTATTGTAGGAGCACATGATAAACATTTAGGGGCTACAATGATGATGAAAAGAGTACGCTTATCTTTCTGGTGGCCAGGTATGGATCAAGAGATTGATTTGTTAATAAAGAATTGTGTCATATGCTCCAGTTGTGACAAATCAATTAAGACAAAAACTCCCCCTGTTTGTCCTATTGAATTGCCTTCAGGTCCTTACGAAATAGTAGGGATGGATATTGTTGGACCGTTCAATGCTATAATGGACTATTATAGCAAGTGTCCAGAAGTAAAGTTTGTCAATGAAGTAACTTCCAAAGCAGTTGTTGAATTCATGAAAGAGGTTTTCCTCAAGGAAGGATTTCCTGCGACGTTAGTTTCGGATAATGGTGCCCAGTTCATCTCTGAGTTCATAACATTTCTGGTGACCAGTGGCATTAAACCTCTTAGAAGTTCTCTTTATGATCCACAAACTAATGGGTTGGTAGAGAGAATGAACAGTGTTAGGAGAGTGTATTCAGTGGCTATTGCAAACAAATGTGTAATTGCAAATGCTGTCAAGAGCATGCAGTGGTTTTATCGTACAATCCCCCACCCGGCAAACAGTGTCTCTCCTTTTGAATTGCTGCGGGGTAGAAGAGCAACAATATGTTTTCATCCTGCTTGGATGAACAAATGGGTTCGGCCCAAGAAGGATCTGGTTTCTCGTGAGGTTGTCAGAAAAAGGGCCTCTTCTTTTCAGGGGGAACAAAAACACAATTTTGATGTGAGAAACAGAGTCACAGTTGTAGAAGTAAAGGTGGGTGATTTAGTTCACATTAGTAAACCTGTTCATGTAAACAAAGGCAAAACTAAGTTTGGACTTCCCTTCAAAGTCATCAAGATGTGTGGGAATAGTGTCCAAGTTGAGAGTGGGCAATGGTGGAATGGTAAGAGAGTGGTTCAGGTTTTGCCTGAGCGAACTAATGTGCAAAAGGATCAGAGTGGAGAAAAAAAAATCATCACATTGTTGGGGTGGAAAGGATGCTGATTGTTCTGATTATGCATCTTCATCTGCTGGTGTTTCTTCTAAGGGGGTGGAAGTGAGACACAGCACAAGGAATATTGCCATTCCCAGGAAGTATCGTGATTTTGTATGATGCTCTTTGTCTATGTTCTCTTCCTGGATTGTTAGGTTTACTCTGTGGGCGCACACTGCCTCACACTCCAGCACTCAGTTTGCTCCAATGCATCATAATAAATGCAGTGCATGATAACACTTTCTTCGGTGTCAGGCTTTAGTTTTTCACCCTTGTTGGTACAGCCAGTGCTGTGTATCTCTAGACACGTGTTTCAGGATAATTGTCCTTCTTCATTAGAGAGCAACACTTTTTTGGGGGGTGCTGGAGATGCTGCCCAAAGTCTTCTAAGGTATCAGTACCACTCGCTGGGTTCAGGTGCATCAACCAGAGCTCGGCAGCTCATTAGCTCAAGGGAGGATTTTCAAATAGGAGGGGGGTGCACGCACACTGTCTCACACTCCAGCACTCAGTTTGCCCCAATGCATCATAATAAATGCAGTGCATGATAACACTTTACCTATTGTGACCATGTCATCATTTCAATGGTTATCTTGATTTCAGTGGGGTGTTAGTTATGAACCTCTCCTGATAAGTGCTTTATGTTTTATTTAAATTATGAAATTGTTAAATTGGGTTATTTTATTTTAGATGTTTATATTGTTTTGATATTTATTGTGTTCTTTGTAAAGGGGAAAAGCCATGTGGTATCCTGTCCGAGCTGCCGCGTGCTGGGGATGGAATCGTAATGCGTGTTGAGATTCCATGCTCAGGACGCTGGCGACGGTTGGAGAGTGGTCTGGCTGCTTGCTGTTACATGGATTAAATAAACTTCGCTTATAACTTACCTTAATATATATGTCGTTCCTCCACACGACAACATGCATAGAAGCCTTTCCGCTTCACATCGTTTCTGTAATATTTGAAGCCTATACATTTTTTTTATGGCCTATAAAGTGAGACCCTTGGAAGACAGTGCTGATAATACGCTTTTCAAATTATTATCATGTTCCTCTTCATTTTTACCAAACACCAAAATGTCATCCTATTGCCCCCGCAATTCCCTCCAAGGTATCTTTCATCAGTCTTTGAAAAACTGTTGCAGCACTGGCCAGCCCAAAAGGCATTTTGCAGAACCTAAAAAGCCCCCCAGGAGTAATAAAAGTGGTTAGATCTTTAGAATCGTCATCAAGCCAAGCCTGATGATATGCATTGGCCAAATCTATACACGAAAACCCACATGTTCCAGCCAAAGTAGAAACCATCTCATGAAGATTGGTAAGGGGATGAGCATCCACCCATATTGTGCTAATGAGGCTGCGCAATGCCAAACGGAGCCTCAATTCTCCTGAAGATTTAACCGAAATAATGACTGGAGAAACCCAAGGAGAAGATTCCACCAGTTCAATTATGTTTTTCTTGCATAAATCTTTCAGCAATACCTTTAGTTTTTCCCTGTACGTAAGTGGTAAATTCCTTGCTCTGTGCCTCATGGGGACAGCATCATCACACAACTTCATCATCATCATCATCATCATCAATCCACTTTAATCGATTATTTAAAATCATAAAAGTACAAGACAACATTTACATGCATATACAAATACAAATAGAATAAATAACAATATTAAACTCATCGTAAAACCATTCATAAAAATTATTTCATTGCTCTCAAAGCTAAAGTGCATAGAAAAACATGGTCACAGAGGGAGTACCAGGCCATAAAAATCCGTCATTCTATCATATATTGTCAAACGAAAAGTTTCTATTGGCTATGGTTCTACCCCTCAACCTAACTGCGGCCACTAAAAAAGACGCTATACAAAAAGTTTCCAAGGTATTGGTTAACATTTGTAAATAGAGTAAGGCAGGTTTGGCCTGAAGAAAGCCCCTCTTACAAAGTAAGGGAACCAAAAACTTCTTCCGAATCGTGGAGTAATGATTACAAAACAGTAAAAAATGTAGAGTATCTTGAATAGAGTGATTATCACAGGAACATAATCCTGCATCCTCAGGTTTAGACCAAATCACATAGTCCCCCAGGGTCAAATGTATTAAATTAATTCGAAATCTAGTCAGGAGCCAGCGATGAAATGGTTTAGTAACTGTAAGCAGGTAGGGTTCTATTATCAAAGTTGTTTTTATTAGAGAAAGAGCCCTTACTAATGGTTTTTGTAACTCATTCCCTTCCCTTTCCGTCATCATCATTTTTGTAAAATTACTTTTCACCCATTTCAGATCATCCTTCCTAATGTTTTCTGGGCGATCATATAGCTCCTGGCGACCCAGTTTAGAGAGCATAGATTTGACATAAACCAACCACTTAATATTACTCACATTATCCAATTTAGCACAATCCCGAAGTATCTCTTGATTGAGGGTTAAATCTGGATTGAGCCACACTCTGAGCCAGCAAAGTAACGGCGCCAAACTCAGAGTGTCCGATAGAAATCCCAATCCCAATTCCTGATGCAAAGAAAAATTAGGGGTAGATTGCGGTACTGAGAGGAGTTTCTGCAGAAAACTATTTTCCGCTACCTGTAATTCTAATTGGGGTTTATATCCCCAAATAGCGGATCCGTATCCTGCTATGGCCAAGCACTTAGAAGTGTATATTTTAATAATGGCCTCCATTGGTCTTGCCCCCAAACGTTTAGCAAAACCTAATACAGCAGAGGTTGATCTAATTACTGCGTTCTTTTTTAATTTTTGCTGTGGGGCCCAAGTACTCTTTTCATCGAAAACTACCCCTAAGTAAGTAAAAGAGTGAACAGAAGACACTAAACCTCCATTACAGTAAAAAGTTCTTGATTTTGTAGCTCTACGGCCTGTCGACAAAACATGCGATTTACCAATATTTACAATCAGATCCAGGGACAGCATAAACTCTCCAAATGCATCTAAAAGACGCTGTAAACCTACCGCCGTTCTAGCCAGTAGTACAGCGTCATCTGCGTATAGGAGAACTGGAACTAAAGTATCTCCTACTCGCGGAATATCCAAACTCGCTTTAACCAGGGTTTTGTCCAGGGCATTAATGTATAAGGTGAAAAGCAGGGGTGCCATAATGCACCTCTGTCGAACCCCTCTCCTGGATTTAAAAGGTTTGGAGCACCTACCATCCTGGGACAACCTAATCGAAGCGGTAAGATCACGATGGAGATCTACTAAAAAATAAACCAAAGGCGGATCCAGACCCATTTCTAACAAAATAGACCATAGTTTCGACCTGTTAACCAGGTCGAAAGCTGAGGTCAGGTCCATAAATGCCAACTTCAGCGTGCCCTCCTTAGCCATAGTATATTTTCCTATTAGCATAAAGAGGTTCAAGCATTGATCCATGGTACCTCGGCCTTTACGGAATCCATATTGTAAATTACTTATAATTTTATTATCGTCAGCCCAATCTGTGATCTTATCTAGTATAACTTTGCCTAATACTTTAACAACCGAATCAATCAGGGATATGGGTCTATAGCACCTTGGTTCACTCCGTTGACCCTTTTTAAAGACTGGAATAATTGTTGAATGACACCAAGATGGAGGAGGCCCAATCAAGGCCACAGCATTAAAGACATTAACCAAAATGTTTGCCCAAAAACTGGGGTTATGCTTATAAATATCCGCTGGGACATGATCTGGGCCTGGTGCTTTGTTACTTGATGTATCTTTTATGGCCTTTTCTATATCCTTGACATCAAAAGTAAGAGGAGGTAAACCTTGCTGCGAGGAGTTATTAGACACTAGATCACAGGGATCGTTAGAACCATAGATCCCTTCAAAATGGTTCAACCATTGGGCTTCCGTAACATTATTGTCCTGGCAGTTGTTATCTAAACCTGTAAAAAGGGGAGTATTAACAATGGACCAAAATTTGGCACTATCTTTTAAAATATTGAGAGATAGGAGGGCTTCCCAAGTTTCAGCTTTAATTTCTGATTTTCGCCTATGGATCGCAAGCTTATAAAGTTTCCTTCGACTCGCTATCAAGGGCCTATCTTGTGGAGAAGTTTTCAATGCTAGAATTAAAGCACGATGCGCTTGCAAGCAATTTTCATCAAACCATTTTTCTATCAATTGCACATACCCTTTGGATTTAGTAATCAGATCAGCAGCAATCTGAGAACAGATACCCACAAAAGCTCCCAATGTAACGACCTCCGAATTTAAGGGGTCGTTACATAATGTTATGAGATCCCTGGTGTTCGTACATAAGTCATTAAAAAATAGAGTAGGTAACACTTTGGTCCACTTAAGCCTCCTGTCTTGATCGCGAGTTACCATGTTGTTAGGACCAAGTGTTCCCCCTCCCATTTCTAATAACCCACAATTACAAGCCAATTCCAATACAACGGGATTGTGATCGCTAAAAGGGGAAGATATGGCATTGTAATAAATTACCTTATCAAGCAAATTATGAGACAGAAAAATATAATCAATAATTGTCTCACTTTTCTTAAATGTATGATAACGATCAGTGAAATTAGCAAAAGAGGGTTCAAAAAGATCTATTTCAGTCAAAAAACTCTCCAGGGCAACACCTCGAGGGGAGTGCTCAAAATGCGGAGTCTCTGAGTAGATATAAACCAAATTATCAGATATATGACAAAAATGGTCACATAAATGTGTGTTAAAATCCCCTAAAAGTAATATATGACAAATAGTGGATTGATCTCTCCTATATTCAACTAAAAAATGATTCAATTTATTCAAGTGCTGATTAGTTACATTACTATCACTTGAATTATAGAAATTAATCAGTAACAATTTAAGATTATTTGGACGGCTTACTTCTAATACCAATAAGTTGGCCGAATCGACCTCCACTCTTGATAGTGAACCTTTAAGGTTATGGGACAAAAGGAACATCAATCCGCCCTTCGCTCTACCAGCCTTAGATGGGCATGCCGGTAGGGAGAAAGATCTATACCCATCTATCCAAAAACCGTCCCCCTTATCCCATGTTTCCTGTAGGGCAATTATATCATATTGTTTTATGGTGTTTAGCCATAGAGGATCGTCTTTCTTTGAATTGAGGCCAGCAATATTCCAGGTAATAATTTTGCAGTTTCGACTGAAATCTTCGCTGTTCTCAACTGGATCTTGGACCATAGGAATCAAGTCTACTCTGGGCACCCCTGACCCCAGTGGTCAATCATTCTGATCCATCTGGGTAAGGGGAAGAAAACTATTAGAAATCAACAACCCTTTATCCCTGGGAATGGGCAATAAAGATGGTTGTTGTACTGGTAGTGTTACTGCCTTACAATCCCTACCATTAAATGATCTACTGACACCATCATGAGGGGCAAGCCTACCCAGTTGGGGAAGGTTGATAAGGGCATACGTTCTCCTAGGAGGGGGATAAAAGAACCCCAAGGGCACAGCTCTGATATCCCCACTAAAATGATCCGTTACGTTCCAAGCAATCTGCCGGGTATTTTGTAATTATTAAAATTAACTATAATACAGTCCCCAGGAACACATTTGGGGCCATTACCCACCCATCCGACTTGTCTAGCCATGATGATATTAGCAGAGATCCCAGCAGGGCCAGAAGAATGACCCTCACACCAATGCTTGGTCTTTCGCAGTAGGGCAGCTGTGGGTTCGACATCGTCCACTGTTAGAGGAGGAACCCCAACTAAAACTACAACCAGAGGAGTAGCCTCTGGTGGTAGATTAATTGTGCATGTATTAGGAGCCAATGTTTTCCCCGGCTGCACTACATTCTTTTTACATAAAACATTCCTGCTACCCACAGTACGATCAATACAGTTCTTATCACCAGTCAAAAGAAGGCCATCACCAACTTCTCGGGCATTATAATCTACATGGCTAACTGCCGTCTCTAGATTTGTATTAACCAGAGATCAAGAGCGATTCCTTTGTAGGGGCATATCAACAAGATCAACCTTAGGACAGGGATTCTACTCTGAATTTAACCGTCCGCTATTCTGTAAAAGACGTTTTGCATCAGATTTAAATGAGTCAATCATAGTATCCAGGCGATCACATTTTCTCCTCAAGTCCGCGACACATGTGTTCATAGTGTCAATGACATCCTTAGCGACGTTAGCCAATATGGCCTCAAACCGAGACGAGAAAATCTCCTCCACCAGATTCCGTAGGGCCAATTGTAAGTTATCATTCAACCCAGAGACAGTCTTTGCAAGACTTACTTTGGGGCCCCTTTGTTTTTTACTGTTTTTTTTAGCTGAAGCCCGTGTCCCCTGTGACTTATCAACCTGGCATTTGGACATATTTACCCCCTCAATAGCAGGGACTTCCAATAGTAGATCCCGTTCCCCCATACCAGTTCCAACAATCTCCGGGAGTACAGAGGCAATATTTGGGGCATTGATTACAATCACCTCAGGATCCAGGGGTATAGAAGGCACTTGAACAGGTAACAGATCTTCAACCTCTCTAGAAGTCATACCCAGTTCCCTTTCGGCAACCTCAATTTCATTATTCAAAACTCCCACAGCTGTAGTCAAATAGGAGATAATAGAAGTGGATTTGCGGGGTACTTTAGCGTTAGAATCCTCCTGTACCTGATTTCCGGCCAGCTTCCTCTTACCCATTTTGCAGATGATAGGGACGTGGCCCAGCCCAGCCTCCTTCTGGCTCCGACGGGCGCGGACGGGCCCGCCCTTGGCCCGGGCTGCGATGTGCCCTCGCTGCCTTTGAGGGCTCCAGGCGCCGTCTCTATGACGCGAGTGCTGTGGGCGATGTCGGGGCTTCTGGGAAATTGAGTTCTCAGTGTGCAATTATTCCGTTCACCTCACGGCTCGGCAAAGAACAGAACAGCCGTTCCCCTCACGGCAACGTTGTGTCAGGAGTCTGCCCGACCACCAAACAGCCACTAGCAGGTTCGTAAGCGCATTTCAAATTATTATCATGTTCCTCTTCATTTTACCAAACACCAAAATGTCATCCTATTGCCCCCGCAATTCCCTCCAAGGTATCTTTCATCAGTCTTTGAAAAACTGTTGCAGCACTGGCCAGCCCAAAAGGCATTTTGCAGAACCTAAAAAGCCCCCCAGGAGTAATAAAAGTGGTTAGATCTTTAGAATCGTCATCAAGCCAAGCCTGATGATATGCATTGGCCAAATCTATACACGAAAACACACATGTTCCAGCCAAAGTAGAAACCATCTCATGAAGATTGGTAAGGGGATGAGCATCCACCCATATTGTGCTAATGAGGCTGCGCAATGCCAAACGGAGCCTCAATTCTCCTGAAGATTTAACCGAAATAATGACTGGAGAAACCCAAGGAGAAGATTCCACCAGTTCAATTATGTTTTTCTTGCATAAATCTTTCAGCAATACCTTTAGTTTTTCCCTGTACGTAAGTGGTAAATTCCTTGCTCTGTGCCTCATGGGGACAGCATCATCACACAACTTCATCATCATCATCATCAATCCACTTTAATCGATTATTTAAAATCATAAAAGTACAAGACAACATTTACATGCATATACAAATACAAATAGAATAAATAACAATATTAAACTCATCGTAAAACCATTCATAAAAATTATTTCATTGCTCTCAAAGCTAAAGTGCATAGAAAAACATGGTCACAGAGGGAGTACCAGGCCATAAAAATCCGTCATTCTATCATATATTGTCAAACGAAAAGTTTCTATTGGCTATGGTTCTACCCCTCAACCTAACTGCGGCCACTAAAAAAGACGCTATACAAAAAGTTTCCAAGGTATTGGTTAACATTTGTAAATAGAGTAAGGCAGGTTTGGCCTGAAGAAAGCCCCTCTTACAAAGTAAGGGAACCAAAAACTTCTTCCGAATCGTGGAGTAATGATTACAAAACAGTAAAAAATGTAGAGTATCTTGAATAGAGTGATTATCACAGGAACATAATCCTGCATCCTCAGGTTTAGACCAAATCACATAGTCCCCCAGGGTCAAATGTATTAAATTAATTCGAAATCTAGTCAGGAGCCAGCGATGAAATGGTTTAGTAACTGTAAGCAGGTAGGGTTCTATTATCAAAGTTGTTTTTATTAGAGAAAGAGCCCTTACTAATGGTTTTTGTAACTCATTCCCTTCCCTTTCCGTCATCATCATTTTTGTAAAATTACTTTTCACCCATTTCAGATCATCCTTCCTAATGTTTTCTGGGCGATCATATAGCTCCTGGCGACCCAGTTTAGAGAGCATAGATTTGACATAAACCAACCACTTAATATTACTCACATTATCCAATTTAGCACAATCCCGAAGTATCTCTTGATTGAGGGTTAAATCTGGATTGAGCCACACTCTGAGCCAGCAAAGTAACGGCGCCAAACTCAGAGTGTCCGATAGAAATCCCAATCCCAATTCCTGATGCAAAGAAAAATTAGGGGTAGATTGCGGTACTGAGAGGAGTTTCTGCAGAAAACTATTTTCCGCTACCTGTAATTCTAATTGGGGTTTATATCCCCAAATAGCGGATCCGTATCCTGCTATGGCCAAGCACTTAGAAGTGTATATTTTAATAATGGCCTCCATTGGTCTTGCCCCCAAACGTTTAGCAAAACCTAATACAGCAGAGGTTGATCTAATTACTGCGTTCTTTTTTAATTTTTGCTGTGGGGCCCAAGTACTCTTTTCATCGAAAACTACCCCTAAGTAAGTAAAAGAGTGAACAGAAGACACTAAACCTCCATTACAGTAAAAAGTTCTTGATTTTGTAGCTCTACGGCCTGTCGACAAAACATGCGATTTACCAATATTTACAATCAGATCCAGGGACAGCATAAACTCTCCAAATGCATCTAAAAGACGCTGTAAACCTACCGCCGTTCTAGCCAGTAGTACAGCGTCATCTGCGTATAGGAGAACTGGAACTAAAGTATCTCCTACTCGCGGAATATCCAAACTCGCTTTAACCAGGGTTTTGTCCAGGGCATTAATGTATAAGGTGAAAAGCAGGGGTGCCATAATGCACCTCTGTCGAACCCCTCTCCTGGATTTAAAAGGTTTGGAGCACCTACCATCCTGGGACAACCTAATCGAAGCGGTAAGATCACGATGGAGATCTACTAAAAAATAAACCAAAGGCGGATCCAGACCCATTTCTAACAAAATAGACCATAGTTTCGACCTGTTAACCAGGTCGAAAGCTGAGGTCAGGTCCATAAATGCCAACTTCAGCGTGCCCTCCTTAGCCATAGTATATTTTCCTATTAGCATAAAGAGGTTCAAGCATTGATCCATGGTACCTCGGCCTTTACGGAATCCATATTGTAAATTACTTATAATTTTATTATCGTCAGCCCAATCTGTGATCTTATCTAGTATAACTTTGCCTAATACTTTAACAACCGAATCAATCAGGGATATGGGTCTATAGCACCTTGGTTCACTCCGTTGACCCTTTTTAAAGACTGGAATAATTGTTGAATGACACCAAGATGGAGGAGGCCCAATCAAGGCCACAGCATTAAAGACATTAACCAAAATGTTTGCCCAAAAACTGGGGTTATGCTTATAAATATCCGCTGGGACATGATCTGGGCCTGGTGCTTTGTTACTTGATGTATCTTTTATGGCCTTTTCTATATCCTTGACATCAAAAGTAAGAGGAGGTAAACCTTGCTGCGAGGAGTTATTAGACACTAGATCACAGGGATCGTTAGAACCATAGATCCCTTCAAAATGGTTCAACCATTGGGCTTCCGTAACATTATTGTCCTGGCAGTTGTTATCTAAACCTGTAAAAAGGGGAGTATTAACAATGGACCAAAATTTGGCACTATCTTTTAAAATATTGAGAGATAGGAGGGCTTCCCAAGTTTCAGCTTTAATTTCTGATTTTCGCCTATGGATCGCAAGCTTATAAAGTTTCCTTCGACTCGCTATCAAGGGCCTATCTTGTGGAGAAGTTTTCAATGCTAGAATTAAAGCACGATGCGCTTGCAAGCAATTTTCATCAAACCATTTTTCTATCAATTGCACATACCCTTTGGATTTAGTAATCAGATCAGCAGCAATCTGAGAACAGATACCCACAAAAGCTCCCAATGTAACGACCTCCGAATTTAAGGGGTCGTTACATAATGTTATGAGATCCCTGGTGTTCGTACATAAGTCATTAAAAAATAGAGTAGGTAACACTTTGGTCCACTTAAGCCTCCTGTCTTGATCGCGAGTTACCATGTTGTTAGGACCAAGTGTTCCCCCTCCCATTTCTAATAACCCACAATTACAAGCCAATTCCAATACAACGGGATTGTGATCGCTAAAAGGGGAAGATATGGCATTGTAATAAATTACCTTATCAAGCAAATTATGAGACAGAAAAATATAATCAATAATTGTCTCACTTTTCTTAAATGTATGATAACGATCAGTGAAATTAGCAAAAGAGGGTTCAAAAAGATCTATTTCAGTCAAAAAACTCTCCAGGGCAACACCTCGAGGGGAGTGCTCAAAATGCGGAGTCTCTGAGTAGATATAAACCAAATTATCAGATATATGACAAAAATGGTCACATAAATGTGTGTTAAAATCCCCTAAAAGTAATATATGACAAATAGTGGATTGATCTCTCCTATATTCAACTAAAAAATGATTCAATTTATTCAAGTGCTGATTAGTTACATTACTATCACTTGAATTATAGAAATTAATCAGTAACAATTTAAGATTATTTGGACGGCTTACTTCTAATACCAATAAGTTGGCCGAATCGACCTCCACTCTTGATAGTGAACCTTTAAGGTTATGGGACAAAAGGAACATCAATCCGCCCTTCGCTCTACCAGCCTTAGATGGGCATGCCGGTAGGGAGAAAGATCTATACCCATCTATCCAAAAACCGTCCCCCTTATCCCATGTTTCCTGTAGGGCAATTATATCATATTGTTTTATGGTGTTTAGCCATAGAGGATCGTCTTTCTTTGAATTGAGGCCAGCAATATTCCAGGTAATAATTTTGCAGTTTCGACTGAAATCTTCGCTGTTCTCAACTGGATCTTGGACCATAGGAATCAAGTCTACTCTGGGCACCCCTGACCCCAGTGGTCAATCATTCTGATCCATCTGGGTAAGGGGAAGAAAACTATTAGAAATCAACAACCCTTTATCCCTGGGAATGGGCAATAAAGATGGTTGTTGTACTGGTAGTGTTACTGCCTTACAATCCCTACCATTAAATGATCTACTGACACCATCATGAGGGGCAAGCCTACCCAGTTGGGGAAGGTTGATAAGGGCATACGTTCTCCTAGGAGGGGGATAAAAGAACCCCAAGGGCACAGCTCTGATATCCCCACTAAAATGATCCGTTACGTTCCAAGCAATCTGCCGGGTATTTTGTAATTATTAAAATTAACTATAATACAGTCCCCAGGAACACATTTGGGGCCATTACCCACCCATCCGACTTGTCTAGCCATGATGATATTAGCAGAGATCCCAGCAGGGCCAGAAGAATGACCCTCACACCAATGCTTGGTCTTTCGCAGTAGGGCAGCTGTGGGTTCGACATCGTCCACTGTTAGAGGAGGAACCCCAACTAAAACTACAACCAGAGGAGTAGCCTCTGGTGGTAGATTAATTGTGCATGTATTAGGAGCCAATGTTTTCCCCGGCTGCACTACATTCTTTTTACATAAAACATTCCTGCTACCCACAGTACGATCAATACAGTTCTTATCACCAGTCAAAAGAAGGCCATCACCAACTTCTCGGGCATTATAATCTACATGGCTAACTGCCGTCTCTAGATTTGTATTAACCAGAGATCAAGAGCGATTCCTTTGTAGGGGCATATCAACAAGATCAACCTTAGGACAGGGATTCTACTCTGAATTTAACCGTCCGCTATTCTGTAAAAGACGTTTTGCATCAGATTTAAATGAGTCAATCATAGTATCCAGGCGATCACATTTTCTCCTCAAGTCCGCGACACATGTGTTCATAGTGTCAATGACATCCTTAGCGACGTTAGCCAATATGGCCTCAAACCGAGACGAGAAAATCTCCTCCACCAGATTCCGTAGGGCCAATTGTAAGTTATCATTCAACCCAGAGACAGTCTTTGCAAGACTTACTTTGGGGCCCCTTTGTTTTTTACTGTTTTTTTTAGCTGAAGCCCGTGTCCCCTGTGACTTATCAACCTGGCATTTGGACATATTTACCCCCTCAATAGCAGGGACTTCCAATAGTAGATCCCGTTCCCCCATACCAGTTCCAACAATCTCCGGGAGTACAGAGGCAATATTTGGGGCATTGATTACAATCACCTCAGGATCCAGGGGTATAGAAGGCACTTGAACAGGTAACAGATCTTCAACCTCTCTAGAAGTCATACCCAGTTCCCTTTCGGCAACCTCAATTTCATTATTCAAAACTCCCACAGCTGTAGTCAAATAGGAGATAATAGAAGTGGATTTGCGGGGTACTTTAGCGTTAGAATCCTCCTGTACCTGATTTCCGGCCAGCTTCCTCTTACCCATTTTGCAGATGATAGGGACGTGGCCCAGCCCAGCCTCCTTCTGGCTCCGACGGGCGCGGACGGGCCCGCCCTTGGCCCGGGCTGCGATGTGCCCTCCCTGCCTTTGAGGGCTCCAGGCGCCGTCTCTATGACGCGAGTGCTGTGGGCGATGTCGGGGCTTCTGGGAAATTGAGTTCTCAGTGTGCAATTATTCCGTTCACCTCACGGCTCGGCAAAGAACAGAACAGCCGTTCCCCTCACGGCAACGTTGTGTCAGGAGTCTGCCCGACCACCAAACAGCCACTAGCAGGTTCGTAAGCGCATTTCAAATTATTATCATGTTCCTCTTCATTTTACCAAACACCAAAATGTCATCCTATTGCCCCCGCAATTCCCTCCAAGGTATCTTTCATCAGTCTTTGAAAAACTGTTGCAGCACTGGCCAGCCCAAAAGGCATTTTGCAGAACCTAAAAAGCCCCCCAGGAGTAATAAAAGTGGTTAGATCTTTAGAATCGTCATCAAGCCAAGCCTGATGATATGCATTGGCCAAATCTATACACGAAAACACACATGTTCCAGCCAAAGTAGAAACCATCTCATGAAGATTGGTAAGGGGATGAGCATCCACCCATATTGTGCTAATGAGGCTGCGCAATGCCAAACGGAGCCTCAATTCTCCTGAAGATTTAACCGAAATAATGACTGGAGAAACCCAAGGAGAAGATTCCACCAGTTCAATTATGTTTTTCTTGCATAAATCTTTCAGCAATACCTTTAGTTTTTCCCTGTACGTAAGTGGTAAATTCCTTGCTCTGTGCCTCATGGGGACAGCATCATCACACAACTTAATACTATGCTTAAATACTTTGAAATCAACAAATTTATCGCTAAAAACATCAGGAAATTGTGTTTCCAACCCCTTAATGAACGTGCTCACTGCACCACTCTTCAACTTTCCTTCATTCTCACTACCGTTCCTGACAATGTAAACAGGAGGATCTGCTCTCGGGTCAAGTTTTATGCTCAACTCCTCCTGGTGGGACCAACCTAACAAAGATTGCCCATTCCTAGTGACATACACCTTGCCGCACGTGCACTCCCAGTGAAATCCAAATCGCCCTAGAAATATCCTACCTAATCTATTTTGTGTCCAGTGTACCCTCTAGGTGTCACATCAGGAGAGACCAATTTCCTGTTTGGCCATTTCTCCTTTACAACATTGTAGGTAAAAATAGTGTACCATGCACATGAGTCAACTAACACTGGAATTAACACACCATCAAAAGCAATCTCACAAGCTGCAAATTTTGTTTCATTTTTCCCATCGCTAATGTTGAGAATAGTATTGGGACCTTGTTTGAAACCATCATACTCATTTTCTTCATTATCCCAGGGTTGAATCACATTCACTTTCTTAAAGAATGATCTGTACGCTCCACTTAAATGTCCTCTTTTCCCACACATTGAACAATTTTTATCTAAAGCTGGGCAAAACTTAGCATTGCCCAAATGTAACTTACTGCCACACCTGTAACATATTGCTCCAGTTCTTTGCCCTTCTGCTCTTTGCCATAAAGGTCTCCCTTCATTCTTTTGTTCTTCAAATGTTTGCCACATGTGCTTTGTTTCAACTTTCTCCCCCCCCCTATTTTCCTGATATTGTCCCTGCCATTTTTTGAAACAATATGAACCTCATTCCCTTTATTCTCTCTAATTTCCTCCACAAACTGCTCAGAATATTTAATAGACTTAGCCATTTCAATGGCTGTATTCAATGACAAATCAGAAGTGGTCCACAGTCTCTTAAACTTCCTTACTGTTCGTTCTCATTAAAGTGTGATCTCTTAACACTTGCACATCATTTCTCTGACAACACTGCCCAATCCCATGTGCAGAAGCATCTGTTTGGACAACAAGCTCCTTTCCACCATCTGAAGCCTTCCGGACAGTTGCGGAGCACATAGCCTCCTTCAGGGTGTCACAGGGCTTTTGCCATCCTGTGGTCCAGATGACCTTCTCAAGCTGCTTTTCGGAGGCAAGTTCTGTGAGTGGGGCCACAATGGTCCCATTACCCTGCACAATTCTCCGGTAGTACCCAATCAAGCCAAGGAAAACCCCAGCTTGGGTCTGTGTTTTGGGAGCCTCCCACTCCAGAATGGTCTGGATCTTGGTTTGGAGAGATTGGACTTGGCCTCCACCTAAAAAATGTCCCAAGTACATAACAGAACTCTGCCTAACCTAGCACTTACTGGCCTTGACAGTTAGGCCTGCCTGATGCATGGCCTATAAAAACTTCCCTTAGGTGGACCAGGTGATACTCCCAGGTGGAAAAGAACTAAAGACAGCTATATCATCTAGATATGCTGCACTAAAGAGAACTCAATTCACCAACCTTTGGAAAGTGACAGGTGCATGTTTCAGACCAAAAGGCATCACCTTAAATTGAAAGTGGCTTACTGGGGTTGAAAATGCTTACATCTTCTTTGCTCCCTTAAATCAAAAGTACTCAAGCATTAGGCTGCACCCATGTTGTCAATAAGCTTATCTGCTCTCGGTATGGGGTGTGCTTCAGTTTTAGTGACTGCATTTAAACCCCTGTAATCCACAAAAAACCTCATCCCTGGTTTCCACCTTTGGAGTGAGGTTTTGGGACCAGTACCACTGGGCTAGTCGAGGGATTGTTAGAGGGTAAATCACCCCAGCTCTAGCATCTTTTGATATCAGTTGTGATGCAAGATTTGACTTGATCTGACAGTATGTATATTTTGTTTTTGACAGGGAGGCTGTCACCATTGTCCACATCATGCGTACACTATGTCGTCTGACCAAGGGTCAAAGAAATGAGCTCAGCAAACTTGCCTGCAGTCAGATTGCTGTTGCACAGTCAAAGAGTCTGATAAAACACCACCCTCTACTCAACCATCGTGTATGTTATTTGACAGTAGATATGGGAAGGGTTCACTTTCCTCCTCCTGGCCTCCAACAGTGACCATGAATGCTCATGGTCATGTCAGTTTTGTCCTGGTTTGGCTTTGGGCAATTTACAAAGAGAACTCTATGAGGACTCCGAGGGGCGCATAAGTCTACCAAGTAGGTGACTTCTCCTTTCTTCTCCAAAATGGGAAAGGTCCCAGTCCACGTGTCCTGGAGGGCCCTGGGAGTCACAGGCTCCAAAACCCACTTAACCAGTGCTGACATTTGGTCATACCAGTGCTTGATAAGCTCCTGGCTGGCCTCCAATTGTTTGTTTGCTCTCTTCATGTACTCAGCCATGCGTGAAAACAAGCCTAGTACATAGTCCACTAAGTCCTGTTTGAGCTCTTTGAAAGATTTCTCCCATCCTTACCTCACTAGACGTAGAAGACTCTTTACAGGATGCCCAAACAAAAGTTCTAAAGGGCTGAATCCAACCACCTTTTGTGACTCCTCTCTGTAGGCAAAAAAGAGGCAAGGTAATAGAACAACCCATCTTCTGAGTTTTTCAGGGAAGCCCGTTATTATGCCTTTCATAGTTTTGTTGAACTTTTCATCTAAACCATTTGTCAGAGGATGATAGGGGGAGGTGAACTTGTAGCTCACTCCACACAGCTTTTTAGGAAATCCTACCCTGGTAAAGATGCCAAGGAGGGCCTTTGCCACTGCAGGGGCGGTGACAGTCCTAAGGGGTATTGCCTCTGGGCACCTACTGGCATGGTGCACTACCACTAGAATGAATCTATTCCCAGATGCAGTTTGAGGGTCAAGGGGACCAACAATGTCAATCTCTATTCTCTCAAAGGGACTCCGAACCACTGCAAGTGGAATTATGAAAGCCTTTGGTTGTGCCTCTGTTTTGCCCCTGGCTTGAAAGGTGACACAGGAGCAACAGACCTCCTTCACTTTTTCAGACATTTGTGGCCAATAGAAATAGGCAAATAACCTGTGCAAGGTTTTGGTTTGTCCCAGGTGTCCAGCTAGGGGAATGGCATGTGCTAAGGTCAGAATAAACTCTCTGTATACTTTGGGTGCCTTGGTCCACTATTTCAGGATCCAAGTTCCCATGATTTCCCTGGTGTGCTGCTTGCACTCTTGTGGTAACAAAAACCAACTCAGGAAGACCTATTATTTCTGCATGAGCCTTCCTTTCAATTTCTACCCAAGCAGAAGTCTACAGATCATTCTCCAAGATACACTCTATTGGGATGGCAGGGAACACAGCCACCTTCTTTGGGCTAGTAACCCCTTCCTACGCTAAGCTTACCATGGCCATTGTTTGGAGCTTAGTCTCATTGTCAGCATTGGTAACCAGGTGACTAACACCAGGTATCATTTGGTCTGGGAAAACCAGTCTAGCAGCCACCATAGTGATACTGGCATCTATATCCCTCAGAGCCACTACTTCAGTCCCATTGATTTTAGGCATTTGTGTGTACTTCTCCAGGCTTGGAGGTAAAACATCCAGGGTTTCAATATCTAACCCACCCCCGGAAACTAAAGTAGCCTCAGTGTATCCTCTGACCTCTCCATAGTAGACTTCCACTCCCACGCTAGCCAATCCCTTGGATTGTCCACCTCTGAGGGACTTTTTGGAATATTCTGCATCTCCTTTCATATGTCCTGCCTGATGACAGTCATGACATAACTCATAAGCTTTTGCCGAGTGCCAGTTCTTAACCTGAAACCCTTCGTCTTTGGTGTGGAAGAAGTCTCAGGGCCCACCCTCCTGAGAATAACTTTGGAGAACTCCTTTTTACCCTTGTTTTTGCTCATCTCCTTCCCTTACAGGGAAATCTGAGCACCCTGTTTCTGGTCACTCCCACCAGGGGTCTTTCTGGACACCCTTGTACTGACCCATTTCTCAGCTATCCTCCTCAATTCTCTGGGAGAAGACAACAAGGAATCCGACCAAATGCTTATGCAATTTCTCTGTGGTACAATTTCACATCTCTATTTTTGACATTTATGGGTGTCCCTGAGCTTCAACCTATACTATTCTGTGATGAGACCAAACTCTTCTATGAGTATTTCCTTCATATGCTTGTAGGACTCTTAAGGGCCAGAAGTATATCTCTGCCCTTCACTGAGAATAACTCCCACAGTAGAGAGCCCCAGTGCTGGTGTGCTATCCTCTTAATTTTGCATGCCTGCTCAAAGGCTGCAAACCATTTGTTTGCATCATCGCAATCACTAAACTTGGGGACAATCTCTTTGGGGATATTAGGATCAAAGGATTCTTCCATCTCCCTGGTACTATTGTTGTTGCCACCATCTTTGGGCATAGGCCCAACTTAACCCTTCTTTCCTCAAGGGCTAGTCGTCTCTTCTCAAGTTCAAGCTTTTTCTCCTCCAGGGAGAGTCAGTCCACCTTATTCTCAAGGGTTGGTTTGTGTATGTGAATATTGAAAAACTACTCGAGATGTAACAGTAAGATGCGAGACCCACGTAGGGCACCAACTGCTGCGTAAACTACGAATTTGGTGTAGTTCTAACAAGGTTTGCTTTTCCAACCAAGGGTTCCACAAGTGAACTTGGTACAGTGCACCAGCACTGGATGTGAAAGACAGGTTATTGCAGTCCAGTAAAACCCTACCTAATACATTGTTGAAGTAGAATCATTGCTTTTGGGTTACTAACAATCCCTATAAGGGGATCAGGTGCAACGTGGCAACAGAAACAAACCTATTTCGTTATTCACAATATCACACGCACACTGCACTAAGAAATAGGCACTTTTAAATAAAAGCATTTATTTTGACAGGACTAATCTATTTCTCAGTATGTCTAAAACAACTACACAGGATATTATAAAAACAGCAAGAAGGCACGTTGCAAACAACAAAAATAAAAAGAACATTTCTAACATGTTTAGAATGTCATCTAAAACCTAACATCCTAAAACCTACTTCGATGGGCTACACTGAGAGGGTTTGGAAAGCGGAACAACTTATATTCTACAATTTCTTGCGGAGAAGAGATACACCACATACCTTATTGACAGCAAGAGTTGTCCTTATCAGTGGACACGTGAAGACAGTGTTCCCTGCGAAGGGCAAACATGCATTGTGGTAGCAGCCTTTCTCCAGGATTTGGTTTTATCAGAACTGGGCGAGATGCAGCATCTTCGAAGTGCCCTGGCAATAGGGGAGATCATCTTCTGGCAGACTCTCATGCGATAATCTGGGCGAAGGACCTCTCCTGACAAATGATCAAATGGCAGTCCTTACATACTTAATCTTATCAGAGATTGGAATATCTCACATAAGTTTAGGAACGTCTGTCTTAGATTATGGGCATCCCATACATTTCCTTATTAACATATAATGAGAAAGGACGTCAACTCATACTACACTATTTTGGCTATATGTCTGACCTTGTTCTCATTTGATCTTGACATAGTGATAAGTAGACACCTGTCCCAGCCTGTCTCATCAGGTGTTATATCTATGTCATTAGTCGAATTACCTGTCGTTTTTACAGTTCTTAGAAAGATAAGATCAGATTATATTTGATCAAATGGCAGACATCACAATTATTCTGCATAAATTGAAAAAGATGGTCCACCTACATTGCTTAAAAATGGCAACCTACATTGTCTAAAGATGGCGACTGGGCCTACTCAAAATGGAGTCGGATGAGTTGGCCTGGTGCAGCGCAAAACTGTCCACTCTTCATCTGTCTCAAAATATGACAGAAAGCATCCACAGAGGTGTGACATGAAATTGCACATAGCACGTTTCTTAATTGATTCAATGATTGATGACAACGTTACGCTTCACATTACTATTAAAGAGTGCATTTATTGTAGAATTAGAGAATCTACTCACAAGTGTGTAATGGAAAAACCATCCTCGTCTAATAATTTACTTTCACAAAGGAAGAAATCTGACTTTTCTAAATGTGTGCTATATTGTCTGTATAACATATAATTGCTTGAAACCATCCTCACTTGTGTAGAATACTACTGCAATTGTAACAATAATTCATATGTAATGTACGCATTAATGTTACATATATGTTCTCAGTCATACTTACCTTTGAGCAATTTGATTATTTACAGTATGTCTTATACAATATGAACTAAAATGTATTCATGCATTTATATTCGTTTATGTTAAATTGTGCACATGCATATTAAAATCTGCACCATAACGTTTAATGGTTAACTTCCCTTTATAGTTAGGCCGGTCTTTCAGCATGTTGCATTTCAGAAAATACTATGTTCCAGGTTCTGCTAACGTGGCTTTCTTGCAGGTATACACACGCATTGTTAGTTTAGAATGCATACATTTCTGTACTAGAGATAGATACATAGCCTGAGAAACAGAACTTGAAGTAAGTACATGGGAAACCAGAAGGCAAATGAATGAACTATTACTTACGGACTTGGGTGTGAGAAAGAAATGTTGTTCTCAAGTCTAGTGGGGGACTTTTTATGGATGTTACAGTCTGCATCGTGGAAAATGGAACAAAGACAATGGACATTTGATGATAATGTGACCTAAGGGGTGTCACTTACGGACTTTATGGATCATAATATACCGACAGCCTTGTTGGAGAAGAGAGATGCCCTCGTCTCCTTCGATGAGACTAACTCCACTATTTTGTTCCAGACTTCTTTTGGACTTCTTTGCTGAACCCCTTTCTGAAGACTCCATGCAAAACCTTCCCTGGACTCCTTGCTGACCCCTTACATGAATACCAACTTCCCCTTGAATGGACCTTCAGAGGTTTAGACCTCTAGGTTTCCTTTGAATCCTGTCCTAAGTGTGGCTTAGACCAACACTTAGTCCTGATCTACTGAATACTTGTGACTAGGCTTTTGAGCAGCTAACACTTGTCATACGTAAGCTTCCTTGCCTTGTTCCGATCCCTTTCAAGGAACTCTTTGATTTCCGAGACTCTTTAGATAATCAAACCATCCTTTTGCTTTGGACCATTCTTTGAAGATTTCGATTACTAATGTATAGAAGAGAGAACCTAAGTTTCTTTTCTGAGCATCGGATACAAATGTTATTTTTCAGCATTGCAGTCACTGAATATCTGTTTAATATTGGTCCGCCTCAATTTCTTTGGGAGGCTTGGACTTCCAGTTGTCATTTTGTATCTTTATAGCATGGTCTTGAGAGTGATCTATTTGAATCTGATTACTAATTTGTAATAAACATTCTTAAACTTGGCTACTGATTCCTGGTCCTCATTATTTAGCCAAATGGGTTGCACTGTTAAATGTATTTGATTGGATAGGACATAAAATACTAACTACTTTTCCCCTCAGTGTGACAAGAAAAGTCCACTGGAGGACCAAGAGTAAGTAGAGAGAAGAAAAAGTAAAGTTGTGGGCCCAGAAACGCTGGATCAAATCGGGTAGCACGTCGGATGGTTTGTCCACTGACATGAGAGAGTTAGGGTGTCCTATCTAGAAATTGCCCAAGCCCAGTACAAACCCCAAATGCCTATGGTTCAGTCAGAGGATTGATAGAGTATTACCGGTTCAGAAATGACTTGTAGCAGCGGAGGAGTGTGAGCATTAATAGGGTGGCGCATTATAATTGCTTGTGCTTAGATTGCGGTGTTTTGTAATGGCTGTGTGGTGTCATGCAGAGTTGATTAAAGTTGTTGTATGAATGTGGTTATCGGGTCCATTGGGGCCTAAGATCCTGGGTTAAGAGACTTAAAGTCAAATTACAGTGTAAAAGACATTGGGTGAAGTTTCTGCTGTGTTGTGGTGCTTGTATGAGACGTGATCGACAGCATCTTTGAGACAGGGACTTAATCTTTGTGTGGTCGTGAGGTGTGGGTGGTATAGTTGATCTCAGTGCACAGGGAAATAGGATCAATCCAAGTGAGATCCCACTGGTTTAGGTTTCACTTGAATTGAATGTTAGAATAGATTAGAAAGAAGTGTTCCGAATTGCCTTGTGTTTATGAATAATCTTTCATTTCTTTATTGGAGCATACAAAGATAGTTGTTGAAGTTGCTTGCATTGTTTTATGCGAATTGCGCAAGATAACGCACTCAAAAAGAAAAGGAGAGCGAGATGGACGTCACAGTTTGCTGCTCTGGTATAGGTCGGTGCTGTAGAGCTGTGCTGCTAATGGTTGAATAAGTCATAGAGACCCACGCTGGGATTGCTTGCCATTGCTGAATAGAGAATTGTGGGTGAAAAGTTGTTCCAGCTTCTAACGAAAAGACATTTGTGAATACTGCATATTTTGATTGAAAATGAAATTCTTTAAAGCATTACAAAGCCTAGTGAAGGGAGATGCAACTATGCCTGATAAAAAAAAGAGTAGAGCTACTACCTGAATGTATGTCAGGTCGAATTATGGCAGTAGACTAGGGTTTCCACACGTGTTTGGCTTGCACAGTGGCACATGATCACGGAAAATTATGGTCCTTTAGCATTTCCTCATTATGGGACATTTAATTTGAGAATCATTGATTATTTAAGAAAGACACTGTATGAAATAAAGCCGTCTCCCAGGCCTAAACTATACGAAGCACTTAATTCTTGGGAACATGTGGTTCATCTTAGGCAGAGAGAGAGAGAGATTTCAAAGGAGAGTCAAGAAAGATATACGCACTTGTGCGGATGCTAGATTTAAAAATACAAAACATCTTTATTGAGTTTTGCAACATAAACTACAGCACTGCGCGACATCTTACTGCCTGTTATTTCTGTACGTTTCAAATAAGTCGAAGCAGTGAGGCATATATACATTTGGATAAGGGATGCATTCCCCAGTTAGGGAGTAATGTCCCTTCAGTGCACTCCCTTGGATAAATTAATCTTAGAGTTTCTGGGTAGCTCTGATCATCCAATTATTAATCCAATATGTAATCACAGTTCTCTCAAACCTTCAGTGTTATGATTCTTATTTATTTATCAATGAGCAGCATTTTCTTCAAAGACATATAATGTTGTATCATCACATTATTTCATTCAAGTATCTCATGTATTTCATAATCCTGAAGCTTTTCAGATTGATGGCCAGGGCAGAGTGGATAGATGGCTGATTTTGACCATTTGTCATGAAGACCCGAAAAGGTGGCATACTCTACCAGAGTAGCACGGATCGGAGTGAGGCCGGTGGCAATGTCTCGAGTAAAGGAGGAGTACTTCAACCAGGTATAAGGACACTGCATGTGTCCTACCTGTGAGCAGGATGCTCCACTTGCGACCCTCCTCGTGCCGTCGCACCACGAGGGGCTCCATGTCAAGCGGGAACAGCAAGGGAGTGTGTCGGACCCGGTCTCTTCCCTAGACCGATCGGGAAGGAGGCGAGATGATGCGGCTTAGGCAGACCCGGGAGATTGGTCTCGAAAATAGTAACCTGGTGTATGCTAGTAGCCTGGGCCCAATCTTCATGTGGGGGAGCACCACGAACAAGCAGTGCCACGTCAGTGTGTGAAACGCCATCTCCAGATCAAGAATCAGGCAAGCCGACTGTGGGAACCACTCTTGTACCTGGTCCTGAACATGAAAGAGGTGATGAATATTCTGTGAAGTGCTACGTCCAGGAACAAAGCTATTTTGATCAGTGTGCACTAGTTCTGGAAGGATCTGGGCATACTGATCAGCCAGGATTCTGCCCAGGATTATGTAATCGGCCCAGATGATGGCTATGGGCCAGTAAGAAGCTAGTAGTGAGGGCTCCCTGCCCGGTTTAGGAATGGAAACTGAAAGACTCTTAAAGTGAGTGCAGAAGCTCACCTACATCTAGTGCAGCCGTGGTGCCCTTTGAGTGCCAGATAATGTAGTATGCTAGTGTTGACGGGGGGTCCTCTCAAAGCTCTCAAAGGGATATTGGCGGCTGTAAAAAGTAGGACATACAAGTCCAGCGATCCTGCGAGTGAAATCCCTGTATGGGAGCTACTCGGTGTTGTGGATACATCGAAGGAGTAGTACCATCTTCGACTTCGTGTTATGTAAGCATCGAAAGACATAATAGTGTTCGGAGACAATCAGCCAGAAGAGTCTACGAGAAGATAGTCAAATGAGGTGATCGGCTGTCTGCTGTGTCACCAGCGTGGGGTGTGTGATCCAGTTCGGAAGTCATCACACTGGGGAGAGTCCTCATCGGTCCCTGGGTTTGCTGCGGCCTGTGTTCTAGGTTTGCCGCAGCCTCCATGGCCTGCTTACAATCTGCAATGATTTGTTCTAAGTTGGAGGAGCTGGCTGGGGACGTCTGAGACGGGGCCCTCGCTCGTGGTTTACCCCGCCATCTGATCCGTGCCCCACAGAGGCCCAGTGTAGGTTTGGCATGCTGTGCTGGAGGTGGCCCCTGATGTTGAGCAGCCCAGTCCCAAGCCTCCTTAGGGTCGATGAAGAAAACAGTGGTGTCGCCGGTTATCATCTTGAGTCTGGCGGGTAACAGCAGTCAGTACTGAACCCCCTGCTTGCGGTGGCGCCACTTGATTTCTAGGAAAGAGGAGCGCTGTCACTGAATAGCTTGGGTATAGTCAGGAAACAGCATAATGTTTTTGTCTTCCACCCAAAGGGGGCCTGCCAATCGGCCGCCCGGAGTATAGCGTTGCAGTCTTTGAAGTGCAGTCGTTTCACCGGCACATAGGGGGGGGTCCAACGGCTGACGCCTTGCCGGGACACGATGTGGTGCATGCTCCAGGGAGGTAAGATCAAACGCCAAAGTGAAGATCTTGAACCAGGTCTCCAGATAAGCGAGCAGGTCCGTTCCTTCAATTCTTTCTGGGAGCCCAAGATACAGATATTGCTCCCATGGGAGCACTCCTCCAAGTCCTCTTCTCTGTTCTCAAGATGTGTGACCCGGCCTTGCAGGCCGCGGATCACCGATTGGTTGCCCTTTGTGAGCGGCTGCAGGCCGGACAGGGTCTTCTCACCATCTGGGATGGTGGTTAACCCGTAGAAATTTAAAGTCTGCAGCTAGGGAGCCGAATCTGGCCTCCATGGAGACTCTGGCTCTATAGCTGCTAGGACCTTGTCTAGCTTGTCGGATGATGAGGGCTGCTTGTCCCCCAGCTGTGGGGTGTGGGGTGTCCGAGACTGTAGAAGGTGGATTTGTGGTGGTCGACGGCAGCATAACCTTCCATGGCTGAAGAGTCCTATCCGATGGGTGGGAGTGTTTTTGGAGGAGTTTGCAAGTGGAGACTCCAGAGAGTATTGAGGTAGCCCCCTGGGGTTGAAGCAAAGGATGTGTGGGTGGAATGTAGTCTCTTTTGCCCCCTGCGGTGTGCACTGGAGTGCCCGGCCGGGGAGGCCTCGGTGAGGGTGGTACACAGTCTTATGTCGAGGTAATTACCCACCTGATACCTCCTGCTTCTGCCTCACCCTTCATGTGTTTTGGGTATCCCCACCACCACGTCTTGGGGTGTCGCTGGAGGAGTGAGGTGTCAATGCTCGCCTATGCCCCCTGATGCCTGGTGTCATCTTTGCGTCGGGCAGCATGTCAAGTAATTTATCGACTCCGGTAGTGAGTGTGCCGCTGCTCTTGGAGGAAGCCTGCGTTTCCAGCCATGGGCCTTGAGTCACAGCCTCCGATCATCCACGGCCAGAAATCTCCTGAGGCCTCCCTCAGAGCAATCCAATGAACCCAGCAGTGGTGTTGGGCGCCGAGAGGAAAGGGCACCATGCGGGAGGGAGCGCCCCTCCCAAATCCACTAATTTCAGTCAAGCCCTCCGTGTGACTCGAACATGGCACTGATTGGGGACAACGCTGACAGGGAAGGGTAAAGCTCCAGTCATCTGTCGTTACCCACGCCAGTGCCGCTCCCTGCCTTGTGAAACATGTGCCTTATTTATGGCACCAATGCACCGTCTGCACTAGGCCCGGTGGCAATCCAGGGGCCCCACAATGTTGCGTGTCGTCCAGAATTTACAACCCGCTCAGTAGAGGAGAGATGCAGTGTAGAGCTGGGCCCCCTTGGGGGTTTTGGTCACAGTCTTCCTTCAGGCACCTCAGTGTTGGCGCAACATGGGGAGGACCCAACCGCTGGATGCCCCCATGCATCATGCAGCTTCTCACCTGCTATTGCAGTGTGGGTCCAGATGCAGTCCTGATTCAGCAGCCACGGGTCAAGTGTTGTCCCTATGTGATGGGCTCTGTGCTCCCAGTCGTTGCAGCCGGCATCCGAGAGGCAGCACGTCTGTGCATGACTCAATTATGGCAATTAGGTGGGTGAGACGATCCTCCTTGGAGCCAAGATGCGGGGGCCCCCTCCTCCCGTGGCTGCTCAGTGCGAGCCCCCATGTCTCTCACCTCTTCTCCGGGAAAGGCTCACCTTGGTGTCTGGACAGTGGGCCCTGACTGCAGTCCCGAGTTTCCTGCCGCCTGCTCATCTCCCAGCCACGGACCGCGCTAGCGGCCACAGCTCGTCGCCATGTTGCCAGCCATCACAAGACTTGTTGCCTTTCGCCACCAGTCATCTCCTGAACTGGGCTCAGTGCGCTGATGAGCAAAGGGCAAGGAGTTGTCCGTGTGCCGCAGCAGCCCCCCCCCCCCCCCTGTCGTCTCACTGGCCAGGATAGAGAGCGATTGTTGGGCAACCTGCCGGAGCACTAAGGAGCTGCTGCCATCTTGGCTGGCTTGGCCAAGCCTGTGCGGATGCTAGGTGGGATGCAAAACAGAAAGCCTGGAGAACTGATATGATAGCGGGAGCTAGATTATATTCTGCATTGACAAGTGAAGGAGAAGAGAACGGTAAATGCACGGAAAAGAAAAAGAATAAAGAACGAGAGAACACAGAGAATAGAGTTGACAAAAGTGACAGTGAACTAGATGAGGATTTTGTGACTGAATTATTGCTATACCGTCCACTTCTATATAATGAAACACAGACTGGTGGAGCGAGTAATTCACACAGGAGTGGGACTTTTGATGTGCCTTCTGCACCAGTAAATATGAGTCCAAGTTCAATCGGAGAAAATTCAGCAATGACTGCCCTTTCCAATTGACACGCTCTAAATGCACCAGATGCACTGACTGTTCCTGTCACAATTGGTCCTGTAGTTCCTTTGCCTAGGGCTGGAGCAACGGAAAATACTGCACATACTTTGGATGTTCCTACTAGGACAAATGCTGTAGCTGACATTTCAACAGGTTCAATGATGAGACCGATCCCTCAGACTCCTATGGTTCCGACACGAGGGAATACCCCAGTTGTTTCGAGTGCAACCCCTACCATTAATCAGACTGGGATTGAATGGTCAAGGAGATTTTCTGAGTTCATCGCCTTTTTTTCTGCCTAACACAAATATACCCAAGGGCAGCTCCTCCGCTATGGCGAAGAAGCGTCGACCAACTGCTTTGAAGAAATGCAAGAAGCAGAAACATAAAATGATAATAACTTTATTATCATTTTAGGTTTCCTGCCTCTTCGCGGATGGGTGTGCGGGTGGGTGGTGCTGCTCTGCTTACGGAGCAGGGCAGGGGAGGAGTGGTTTGCCCACTCCAAAGTGCACAATGACTGTTTGGTCGGCCCTGTCGGGCCGCCCAAACTAGTCATGTGCATTTTCCCCCATTCTCCGGGCAGGCTGCATTACCGCTTGCATGGAGAGCATGTCCAGGCCCCCATTCTCTGGCGGAGCGTTCAACCGGGACGCTCAGCCCAATCACAACGCCGCACTGCAGAGTTGTGATTGGTCAGGGAGCCTGGGTGCTTATCAATCACAACGCTGCATTGCAGCACTGGGATTGGTCAGTGGGGCCTGCTTCCTGTTCCTTGAGTTCGAGGAGAGCAGGAGCAGCGACACAGAACCCGGCGGCAAGGTTATTTTATTTTTTACTATACCCCCCCACCCACCCACCCACCCAGCCGCACCAGAATACACCTCCAAATGTGAATTACAGTATCCCTAGGATAGCGGTGCCTATGGGAACGCCAGCTTCTGACACGCCTCTTTTGAATTCACTGCCTGGTCCAAGCAATGGTACCTATAGCAGAGAAATTATTCTTCATACCCCAGCTAAACAACCAGGTCTGACATCTCGAGAATTTGATGATTGGCTCAGAGGCATAGAGACTCCAGAAAACAGTGCACATCCTGGGACGAGTGGGGTATCCACTCAAATCCCAGAGAGTGAAAAGGTTATGGATGTGGCTAAATTGAAAGTAGAATTTGAAAAAATGATAATCAGAACTCTCGGTCTGTCTCAACTGGATGCTTATCAGGATGACGTACTGTTATTCCTGTGTAAAGACATAGGCATGCGGGACAGGCCCATGACAGATTATCAGAATTAGCTCAGAAGCATAGTATTGATATTTAGAGGTCCAAGGTACTACAGAGAAGCTACAGATTGAGTTTCAGTAACCAAGATTTGCAAACATGTACCCACCTGGAATGAAATTACAGATTACAGAATTACTTTATGTCTGAAAATGGAGTGAGCTGGATAAATGAGAAGATAGCTGGTCAAAGAAAAATGAGCTAAAGAAAGTCAGGTTACAAATGCCTCCATCTGAGACACAGGGTGATGAGGCTATAAATATGCTTCCCATGAGAGAAGGGCCTGGTGGAGGGTATGTATACATACCATGGAGTCGATCTGATCTTGCATCCTTCACAAATGATTTCCCAAAGTTCAGAGAAAATCCAGTGGAGTGGACAGACAGGTTGATCGATTTGTGAAAATCTTTAGATACCTCATTTGAAATTGTGGTTCTGGGTGATATGTGGGTTGAATGCAAGGTTTCTGTGGATTGGCCTAACGTAGAGCCGAAGAGAAATCCTGAATCACATACTCCGTCACCACTGGTCTTGAAGAAATACAATAAGGTGATTAAATTTTTGAAATCGAAAATCTCTCCTAAAGAGATCGATTGGGTCAAGATTGACAGAACGACCCAAGAAACCAAAGAGTGTATTCATGCTTACTATGAGAGATAGTTGCAGGCATTTAAACAGCTCAGTGGGACAGAGACTATTGAGGCAAACGATATGGGACATTGTGTTTACAGATTTGTATATGGATTGAAGCTTGAGGTTAGTTCTATGATTCAGCAGCATTTAATTTGTTGGCAGAGTAAGCCCATTGGTGATATTTTGCGCAAAGCAAAGTACTGTACCAATGAATTGGAAGTGAAACATAAGAAACTTAAAGAGAAACTAATGATTGCACAAATGAAAGTTGCAAAGAGAGATCAGGATCAGCAATTCATTAAAAATACTGTACCTGTAGAAGGAGGGTATCAGCAGGGACTCCCTATAATGCAAGGTGTTAATAGGTTTCAACAGCAAGGGTTTACACAGCAAGGCAGGGAGAAAGGTGTCCTGATTGACCCGAGAACAGGTTTTAATGTGCAAACTTTGAAGAGAACACCTGCCACGTTTGCGGCAGGTTGGAGCATTGGAAACGCAAATGTCAATTTAATACTGGTAACATGGTTAATGGAAATCAGGTTCAGAATGGTGGATCTATGCAGTCCCAAGGTGATTCCCATGGGTCAGGCACAGCAAGGACAGAGACAAAGAGTTCAGAATCCCAAAGTACCCGCTCAGATGATCCAAGTTCCACAAGCCCCGATGCCACAACAAAATGCCAATGTCATGTCACAAGTGTTCAAAGATGCAATGCGAATCCGCTCCCCAAAGTAAACACATCCTTTTGTAAATCAGAATATCACAACAATATTCCATGATCCAAACAGATGATTTCCGCTCACACCTGTCGCAATGACGGGGCCTGAGAGGAGACGAGGATTGCCTATTTGGCGCAACCGTAGAGGTAGACCAGAGTAGTCCATACGTGGATGGTGAAGTGAATGGGAATTGTCTCATTCTGGTAGACACTGGTGGTACCCGCTCTACTGTGATAACAGTAGAGGTTCCCAACCTAGCCCTCTCGGGACATAGAATCCAAGTTCTAGGAGTTGCAAATAAACAAATGACTAGCTCCTTCAGCGCCTACTCAGATAGACGGGAATGCCCGAAGACCAGTGGCCTATTTTTCTGCCACACTTGACCCTGTAGACACTGCTCCTGCTGGATGCCTTAAATGTAGGGCTTAGGGCCATAACATGTATTGTTACAATCTTCGTATTAAGAGTCCTTGAACTATCAAACACTGCTAAAACAAAGATCTCGCCTATGGCAAGATCTATTGGCTTTGTCAATGTTATTTTCAGCCACGTTGTATAGCAGCGTAGCTACTGCGCAGCATGGCTGAGAGTAAAAAACAAAAAAACGCTAGGATGGGATTAGCGTTGGCCATGGCATAGCCCTTTTTTCCCCCTTTACTGGCTTTCAGCCATGCAGCACAGCAGCTGTCCTGCTGTACAACACGCTAAAACACATTCACAAAGCCAATGGCTCTCTCATAGGCGAGGCCCATTGGCCTTGACAATACTTGTATAAAACATTCATAATATTCGGTTTTCAGGCTATTTTTATTTTATTTTCAATCAATGTCTTGTTTGAATTTGTCCAAGCTACGCAGAGAGGTGGGCCAAGGGCAGCTCAGAGACCTCGGTAAACTAATGAATAAACTACGCTAAGGCACTCTGGGAGCTCTGGTGGTTTACTTTAAGCTACTAGCTTCCCTCCTCTTCTGGATGACCAGTAAGTGAATGCCTCACTCTATCCACCATCATCTTCTCCAGCTCAAAGCAGAATACAGCTACAGTACTGCGAATGGTTACATACATCCTACACACCTCCCGCTTGTAGAAAAAAAAAGATCTCACTATCTTCTTTACTACACAAACTCGGATTAAGGACTGGTCTGGCCCAGCAATTAATAATGAGGCCACTCCTGCAGGTTAAAAACTGGTGAATGTTAAGTGCTCAGGCGGCGAAAGTGTGTGTGTGTGTGGGGGGGGGGGGGGGGGGGGGGTTAAGAGGCACTGGTTTTAGACCCTCCTCCCGAGTATGCGTTCTCTCCGCACCTAACCTGGCTGATTCAGAGTTTCTGGTCGATAACTTAGCTTCCAATACATCTGCTACTTCTACTATTATGCTTATTTACCATCCACCCGGCCAACCGGCTAGCATTTATCATTTACTTTAATGATACTACCATTAATTTTAATGCTACCCACTCTCACCCCAGTTTTTTGGGTGACATAAATATTCATGTAGACAAACAGGATGGCCAACGGCACGAAAACTCTCAGAAGCTACATTCTTGTTCTCTTATAACTTTGCTCCTCGGCTACTCACTTCGGGTTAAATATTGGACCTAATTCGAGCCCCAGAAAATACAACCGCCATTATTTCCAGCTACCTTTTAGCAGGACTTGATCACTTTCCAGTGGTTTTCCCTTTGCCTAAATACCAGCGCTTTTTTCAAGGGACCTTTACCTATGGGAAGAATAGGACTTCATGAGGAGTCCCTCGCCTTCACCACTCTTAACAATCCAGCTGTCTCAGTTACTGCAAAAATGCCACACACTGTGTTGCGATTGGAAAATCCCTCCAACGGTAATGGACGTGCACCCCTGCCATGAGTGCTCGAGCTGCAACATGTCTGGACCCCTGGTGCTGATTTTTCTTGTCATGGGTGAAAACTGACCACGTGTGCACACAATGACACAGGCCTGTCTCATGGATTGCTGTTGTGTTGGACCAGGAGGGGCACTCAAATTGCCACAGTCATACTGGTGAATGGCTACAGCCTTTGCCAGAAGTTAAACAGCATGAGCGCTGTGGTGGAAGCATACGTGTAGTGATCAGTATGAGTGAACAGGCTTTTTTTTTTTTACTTGCGTCACTGGAGTGACGAGCTCACTCATGTAAAGTTCCACTGCTGTGTGCTTAACTCATCCTTGGCCTACATCACGTTAGTATGTAGTGCTGCACAGTACACATGTAGTTGCTTGTGTGAGCTGTGTGCATGTGTACCTGTGAAGGGTACAATGCATGAAAGACTTTGGATTTCATCTTAGGAGACCAAGGGGTGATGAAAGAGCATGAGGAGGTTGAGGAATGCCCAGAGAGATGTGTTGATTGCTGCATTCCTGAGAGCTTGGTGGGACACTCTCTGGAGGCAGGAGAGCAGGCTCTTTTGTACACTTGAACGGGTGCTCTTTGATCCAGGGAGAGGTTACTGAAAAGGGGGTGGGCACATCTCAGGAATGACCGCTGTATTAATTGGACCGTAGCCCATGTGCAAAGGGAAGTTAGCGACCCTGTATGTCAGAGAGGGCTGAATTGAAGAATAGAAGACTGCTGCATCAATTGGGCCATAGCCCCTATGTGGAGTAAGGTCAGTGACCCCTGTATGCCAGAGGGGGCCACTGTGAAGAAAAAGGAGAATGTTGCTTGGTTCTGCGGTCGTCAAGAGTATGCCCCAGGGACCTGTGCGTGTCCGAACCCCATCTGAACATAGAAACCAGAGTGCTCACTCCCCCTCACCTGTGAGAAGGACTAGAGGAACTTCTCATCGGAGGAACCCCATGGACACCAAGTCGCAGCCCCTACAGAGCTGTGAGTGTTACTCACAATCGGGAGCCACTGCAGACCCTACAGGACGTCCGAGAGCAAGATCGAGAGCTCTGGTAGCACAGGCCCTGTAGGAACAGGTAAGACTGATTGCAGGGCAAGAAGGCCCAGGTGGAATGGTTTGCCACATAGCGCTCAACATGCAGGAAAACTTTTGACTTTGGAAGAGTCAAAGTGGTACTCCTGAGTACTAGGGGAGCTTAACCGGAATGTCACCTATAGTGACTGGAGAATTACCACTACCATTAGGGAGAGGGAAGTGGGACTCAGGACCTACCTATGGAACACTAGAACCCTGACCTCAGGGGACGGTGTGTATTGTTTGCATGTATCGTATTTTACTTTGTGTTCATATATAAACACTGCTTTTTTCATAAAAGCAAGAATTTGACTGGACAATCATTTATTGCTGGTACTGAACATATTTTGAGTTGTGAGCTTGTGTTACCCCCTACATCTAACTTACCCACTTATTGTTTGTGTATGATTTATTTTACTATGTGTTCGTATATAAATACTCCTTTTTTCATGAAAGCTAGAATTTGACTGGACAAACATTTATTTCAGCTACTGAACGTATTTTGAGTTGTGAGCTTGTGTTCACCCCCTGCATCTACTACCCCCACATATTGTGAGGGCCGTATTTTACTCTGTGTTCATATATAAATACTCCTTTTTTCATAAAAACAAGAATTTGACTCGACAATAATTTATTGCCGCTGCTGAACGTATTTTGAGTTGTGAGCCTGTGTTTACCCCCTGCATTTCCTTCCCCTCAGAGAATCCTTGGACTACTCGACCTATGCTACTATTAAGAATCAAGTGCTGAAGAAGTACTTGGCCCAGCTGTTCAGGATCTATAGTAAGTCGGACCCAGGGACATCAGGAGTAAAAGGCCTCAGTCGCCACAGCTGGGCTCAGTAACTCTTGCTTGGCTCAACCCCCTCTGACAAGGGTTCTGACCCACAACCTTTCCGTCTCTCTTGCTTTAAATAGGTTAGTGCCTTATTCTAACAAACCCAACATGGCTAAATTTAAATACGCTCCTTGATTCAATGTAATACACATTGTCTTAAACAATGTAAAACGTGCTGAGCGCATATTGTGTAATTATGATACGTCTAAGTAATTTGAATACAGCCTTATTTAACTATAATATGGGTATAACACAAGCCCACCTTCAAGGTTATTATAGTAGAACCCTAACTGCAAATAAACAAAAACTGTTTGGAATCACTAAAAAAAATTGTCTGGCACTGCAGCTATTGGTTCCACCAAAATTTCATTTTTTTTTTTTTTTTTTTAGAACAATTAGCCCATTTCTTCCCGACACAAATTAGTGCTACTGGAGATGCCACAGCTTGAATTTGGTATCAACCATAGTGCCTTCTCTCATTTTACTTAAAGGATTTCTATATGGAGAGTTTTAACTGAATGAGCTCTAAAGCACTTCATGTCTTACTCAGCTCCTGCAAGTCGGGCTCTGACCCCATTCCAGTTTTTAAAAAAATGGTCTTCCTTACAATATATTTTGTAATCAGGTGTGTTAAACATTATGAAATCATCTTTCCAGTTCGGTGATGCCTCAACCTCAAAGGCTGCTACAGTGCTGCAGCTGCTGAAAAATCCTTCATTAGATCCCTTTTTAGGTCTCGCCTAGCGCATCTCGCATGCGCTGCACTAGGAGAGGGCCTCTTGGAATCACTACAGACTTCCAAGAGACTTCCAAGGCCTAGGAGTCTCGGGAGCAAGCAGCGGCGCGTGCAGGGAGGCTTCTGCATTCCTATGCCCACCCCATTTGTCTTTAGCGCATTGCGGACGCGCTTCATTTGCCTTACATAAACAAATGCTCCATTTTTGCACCCTCTCCCACTGAGCTCTCCCACACAGCTGGTTCGGCACTAGGAGAGGGCCTCTTGGAATCACTGCAGACTTCCAAGAGACTTCCATGGCCTAGGAGTCTCGGGAGCAAGTAGCGGCGCGTGCAGGGAGGCTTCTGCATTCCTATGCCCACCCCATTTGTCTTTAGCGCATTGCGGACGCGCTTCATTTGCCTTACATAAACAAATGCTCCATTTTTGCACCCTCTCCCACTGAGCTCTCCCACACAGCTGGTTCGGCTGCTTGTTTTAATTAGCAGCTTGTTTATGTTTCTGATTGACCTGGAATGTGGTCATTACTTTATGTTGGCCTCGCTAATGAAAAACACTTGCATTTTCATTTAGTGTTTTTGTTATCCCGAGATGGAAATCAATTTCTCTTTTACCAGCAAACTTCCATTAGTCGGTAGTGTTTATTATCAGAGGGGTTAGGACAAGTGCACAATTCCTCCACAGCCGTATTACTTACGGAACAATCACTGGCACGACTTTGCTCAATTGAAGGGGAGTTTTCGATGTATACGCACAGAGGTTTATGCCCCAGAGCACTAGAGCCAGCCATTCAATCTGCACTAATGGCAATGCGGTGTGTGTACAAGCAGCAGAGGATCCACAGGCTTCCCCTGGGTACTAGAGCGCACCCGTTCACTGCCTGGTCGGAAGGAGGCACAGCTGACAGCCAATACAATTATCACAACCTGTCAACTGGGATTGGCAGTCCTCCTGCCAGCCTCGCTGTCAAGCAGCTCCCGCAGTCCAAGAGATAAGGCGAGGCCCGCAGTCCACATTAGCTCAATTGAATTGCCTCTGAAATATCTACTGTTGACATAAAAATTGTTTATTAGGCTGCCTTGAGTCCGTTAAAGCAAATCGGAATTCATGATCATCTTTTGTCTGTTTGCATGCGTTTTAATTAGCAGGCAGTAGCGGGTTCGGCGTCAAGCGAGTCTTCAATGACGTGAGGGCAGTGAATGTTTCATATGGTATGCATCATTATTTTACTGACAGTCTCAGTAGCAAGTAAGACCAGCAGTTTGGATTATGTATTTTTTTAAAGCATTATCGCGTTGATAAGAACGTTGTCTGGTGACTAGGTCCTCTGTTTTGTGTGGCAAAAAGGGCATTGGACCTATTCTGAGTGTAGAAATTGGTAGCTATTTCCGAGTATCCCTGCTACTCTATATTTATGTATATGCCGAACTTACTCGGAGTGTAAAAGCAAACAGCTGTGAGGACAAAATAATTTACACGTTGTTGCCTGGAAGGCTCTATCTGCTGCAGTATCTATTTTGCCTCTCTAAATATAATATAAGGATATTCCCAAAACGAAGAAAGACCAGGAGTAGGTTCTCTGCATGGGTACTCGCAATTATTTCCACAGGGGCCACAAATTTTGGTCTGTGATGTGACTGAGGGCCGCATTAATGCTAGCACGAAGCGATCATGAAGGGAGCGGTTTGGGGGGGGGGGGGGGGTTGTGGCAGTATGGCTGGTGTTGGGGACGCAAAGCATATTCTCTGAGCAGGTCCGTTTATTGTTGCCAATTATGTATACATTTCCTTAATTGTGTGTTGTTTCCACAACCATGTATCCCTGCGATGCAGTTACATTATTTCTCCTGTCGCCAAAGAAATCTTGGAATTAAGTGCCAGCCATTTTAAAACTTACCTTCTCTACAACACAGCTTAAAAACATTGGCAAAGCCAATAGATCTGCCAAAACACTTCTAAGGTTCCAAAGGCGAGACCTATTGCCTATGCCAATGCTTGTTACCTTATGTTACCAACCGATATCCCTCTGCTGTGCTGCAGCTAAAATTTTAGAAGATTTTGTTGCCTAATTTTCGAAATTTCTTTAATTTCTTAACGTTTTATGCGATGCTTAAGCTGACTTCCAACCTATTAGAGGCACTGAATTAGTCATTGGAGTTCTAGACTACCTGTTCTTAGCAGCAGATGTCAACAGTGTCAACGTCGTGATATAGATAACTTTCAGCGGCTTTTGTCACCATTCACCACACTCTCCCGCTGCGACAGGAGGATCAGTTCTTCGGTGGCTTTGGTCCTTTCTGGCTGAACGCAGATGGTTGCTGTGGACTCATTTTTGTCATCTTTCCTCAAGCTCCTGCATAGTCGCCCGGGGATCTGCTCTGTTGCGCATGGTCTGTGTGGCATTTGGCCACGAATATTCGCTACTTCATCATTCAATCAACTTATTACACAGTCGACATTCAAATCCTGTGCAGAGCGAGTGGTCTGTCTGCTGACAACTGTTGCCTTCAGCAGTGTACTTCAAAGTTCGTTTGTAGATCGGCCACCACTGGTTAAACTCTTCTCTCCCCCCCCCCAAAAAAAATTCTGGTTACAGACGGACTGGTGTACATTTTGGCACTTTCTCTCTGGCTGACCAGCCTGCCCCCTCTCAGATGTGCTCGAGTGGCAGAACAAAAAACACTCCAAATGCATGGGCAGTTCCTCGTGGACTTTGGTTTGGAAAAATGTATGTCCTCTCCTTCTTTCCCTATTTTGATGCATTCCAGACCCCCTCATGGCTTGGGTAGCAGCATATTAGATTATCCAGATCTGCGTGTTTGGGAATTAATGCTGACTGGTTACACCATCTGCACTCATTCAGAATCGGGCAGCTCTTTGGGTTTCTCAAGCTCCTCGTTTTAGTCGCTCACGTCCCATTCTGAAACTCCCTGCACTGGCTGCCACTTCAGGCAAGGATTTCTGTCTTAGCAATCTTATAAAGTTTGCATAGTTCCCTTGACTGTTCCTATTCTGGCTTCATTGCTCCAGTCTGGCCTGGTACTCTAATAGGCCTCTCCGGTCTACTGAACTCCTGCTCTAGGTATTGCATGGCTTGGATGTTGCTCTGATTCATGTACTTGCCCATTCTTTCTGGATTGCTTCATCTGTGACAATAAGATCCTTTGTCGAACTCACAACCAACTTCTAGAAGGCCCATGAATAGTCACATTTCACTTTCCAGTCTGCTTTCAACCCAATCGCCAGCTCCGAGAGACCCTAGGGTGATCGGGTGCTCTACAAATCATTTTAACATAGCAAAACAAAAACAGTTGAAAGGCTGCGGAATAAAGTGCAGTGAGCCAGTGTCCAACACTGTCCTCTCCCGACCTCCACACAGTCCTGAACAGTCTTAGAATCCTGGCCTCTGCTATGTGCTCAAACGTAGGTCATATTTGGATGAGAGATTCGTAGATGTAAACTAAAAAATGTGAACTATCCTATATGACTACCACGGAAAAAAAGACCAAACACCAAGGGCAATATACACATTCCTGTTTAAATATGAACTCGTATCTCGTACCCATTACGTAAAGCATGTCCATCAATAGGCCAACATATTACATGTGCATTGGGACACAATTTTCCTTGGCCTGTGAAGCTGTGTGCCATAGGTGTCTCTTTGAGATCAGTGGGGGCACTTGTTTTGTTTTTTGAAGCACTACACATCAGCCAGTGACCAGTTCACAACTCTTTTAATGAATACATAAGATACATTTACAAACGTGGATACATAAAATAAATAATTCTATACAAACTAATTCATACATTTTATTGCGTTATCAAAATACTGTCTACAAAATATTCTGCAGTAAAAATAACAGTGATCCGAGTAGAAAAATGAAAATCACAGCTATGGATTCTTTTCATAAAACAAAATTATCTTCATATTTTAAGGCCAATATGTACATGATGTCCAAAGGCACATACAGTTCCACTGTGCATGTAAGGAAAGGACTTCTGCATGAAACAATACTTAATAAAAGAAATGACTGTACAGAACTGAATTTGTTAGACCCTTAAGACATTATGAGACGATATAAGTGCAAGTCCTTTGTGTGCACGAGGGACGGTTTGCCAATAAGCATTAACCAACTCCGCGCCATTATCACTGTGCGCAAACTGTCCTTGTGGCTGCGCAATTCACATTGGTGACTGCCACTGATTTTTTAATTTACTTAATTATTGACCTGGGTTTGACACTTTGCTGCAAGCATGTTTTTTTGCTCTTCAGATTTTGTCGCCGTGAGCGGGCGCAAGGGAAAATATCCAGTATGCTGCCTGATACAGTTGAGATTGTATGGAAAAATTCAAGGCACAAATACAAGACAGAGATTCATAGGATGCAATTGCACACTGACACTCAAACGGAAAGAAAGGGCACAACCACCTCCCAAGTGAACACAATAGAGGATCAGCAGTCCTGGCCAACAAGGAAGGTATAACTCCCTATAAGCTGCTTCAACAGACCGCACTACCACGGACAAAAAGTGCCCTGTACCATTTGTAGGATAATCACAAAGTCACCTGACCAGTCTGATAATGATAAAGGCCAATAAAAGCATCAATGTCATCTACAATCTATATTTAGCTGCGAAGTAAAACTCTAGCTCTTCTCCACTGTCCGTGCCCGGGCTAAGAATAGTAAACTACCCAAGCAATCTATTTCTGAAGTGCAGAGAGTGGCATGAAGAGAATTTGATGACATGTGCCTAAACTCAAATATTGAATGAGTCTCATTTCCCTACTTAACTTCTCTGTCATTACAAAAGAGAAGGTGCTCTGTACTATTGATTAATGAAGGACTGTCGTGGCTTAAGAAAGCCTTAACATTATCTTAAGCTTTGACACTAAGGCCTGATTCACAAACATTTGTCAGATATTTAGTGGTCTTTCCTGGCTTAGAATGGTCTCAAACCACTAAAAAAACTTTAAGAATCATGTCAATGTTCCTTAGGTTAAGACAGTTTTTACTTCATCTTAAGTCATGAAACGTTTTTGGAATAAAAAACAAAACCCTTACAAAGCAAAAACATTAAAGGAGATGAACAATAACTGTCAGGAGGCTGTTATCCATTAGACTTGGATTTCTGAAATAGGTTTGTAAATCTATTAAATCTCCCTCCAATGGGAATAGGAAAACCCCGTGATTCTAGATCTCACCGCCTGTAAAGAAAACCAGCTGCACTGCCACATAGGTTCTCTGGTTGATCCTAGAGTTGTTGAAACCACTGGATTCAGCGAGTGTGCACCATACATGAGCTGTGGTCTGGGATCAAATGTAATCCATATGGAAAGCATATTTCTTCAAATAATTATGTGCTGCACGAATAGCTGAAGAGGACTGTGATCATCATCCATGAAGGGAAAGGGAAAAGGTGAGGGGAGTCTAGGACAGACTGTAGAAACTTGAATACTCAGGAGCACTGGTCAAATGTTACCCATAGAAAGCATCTACAGCCCAGACAAGACCAGTAGAGAAGGCACTCCGGCAAACCTAAAACATTTTTCAAGGACCATCAGGTGAGACACCATTACAACACCCAGGGCTCTACAAATTGTTTGTGCAAAGAAGTTGCTTGACCTTGTGAAAGGGTTAGGAGGGAAATGGTTCCAAAACACACAAATTCCAGAAACGCCTGCATGATCCAAAGTTGGTGCTGAAACAAAAAAATGGGACTGAACAACAAGGCCTAAAAGCACAAAGTGTGCCGAACACTGTAAATAAGTGTGTATTATCATCATAAAGGCTACATATGACATCTAAGATCTAAACTTACAGACCGAGAGAACCAGGACAGAGAAAGCTCAAGTGACTGGTCTTTGACTGGATGCCTGTGAGTAGAGAACAGGGACATAAGGAGCGCGCTAACAGCTACTGGAAGCACAGCTCTTCGAAACACACCGTTGGTAGCTCGGAGGGCAATTAGCTTTTGTCCCCAATTGCCCCAGATCATAAACGTGCCCGTTAGGCTGACCAGTATTTATTTTGTATTTTCTTACAGTAGACAGTCTCTGAAACTAGTACATGCTAGTTACCTGTTGCCACCTACTGACAAATTCCAGTCTTGCGTAGCGTGTAGTCGTACTAGCAAGTACATATCGCAAACACATGGATGTAGTAAACTACTGAAACCTGATGTACTGGAAGCATTGGCCCATATTCAACGTTTACTTTCACAGTGCTACTTTTCTCAATTTTTTGTTCTCACGTGTATAGCCAAAGTCAAGTTATCACTACAGTAAAGGTGCTTCTTCCGGATCATCCTGTGGATCTTCACCGATCCCACTATGGGCCCACGCAATAAGATTGTGTCCCGGTTCTTCTAATCTGCTTTAGCCTTACTGCACATGAACCAACAGCATGGCATAAACCACATATGCAGATGGGAGTGGAGAGGCAGTATGACCCACTTGAGGCTTCACCTTTCACAAGTCATAACTCCTCCAGTCTCAACTAGAACAATAAATAGCATTGTTGCATTGTGCACATTTGGATACATGCTAGATTTGTGTGTAATTGAAAAATGGTGCAATCACAAAAGTCAGCGTAACTTTTTTTTTTTTTTAAACCACACCTTCATGGTGAAAGGTACTAGTAATCCTTTCCAATGAAACATTTCTATTGTTAGGACACAGTGTCACTTTCGTCCTTACCCGGAAAATCTGTCCTAATCCTCAGACTGAAATAGCCAACAAAAAATGTCACAAGCACTGAAATATCTAATAAAAATTGTCAGAAGCACCATAGGAATTTTGAAGAAGATGTTTTTAAAAGCTGTGTTTATATCAGAAGTGAGAACCATACACCTCTATTTAGACTTGAAGGCACACATCTAGGAACAAACAGTCTTAAAAACTAAATGAAACCCAGCCTAAAATGAGAAGCTAGCTCATGAGTGAACATTAAATTGAATGCGTTGGGTGACCATGCCTCTCTTAAGCAGTAGTTGCTTTGCACATAATGGCTCATAGAAGCAAAAAGTTAAGAGTCCAATTTAACAACAACCAAACCTCCCTGTATCGCCACGCGAATGCTGATGACCTGAGAAAACACATACAGGAAGTTTCTCCTTGTTGTTGATTAGGAGACCTAAGTTTTGATTGGCTCCAAATGTCAGAATTATTGGCTATTTTAGCAGAGCAGTTAAGGAATTAGCACAAAAAGGATTATCATGCGACCTTTAAGGATGCAACCCAAATAGCCAAATGATCAAACACAGTGCACTCCCAAGTTCAAACATCATGAGTTTGTGGACTTTTCCGCGCTGAAACTCAAGTCACCAGAACCAATTAGAGGAATTAATGTTCACGAGGAAAGGCCTCTTGTGTCTGCAAAAAAATTATGCCTGGTCCAAGGACAAACAGATCATGTAATGGAGATGGAACAGGGTTAAGACACTGCAAAGGGTAGTGGGGAAGAGTATTGCTGTCACATCCCAATCTGTCTGTATATGTGGAGCATGTCAGTGTCAACTCTTCAACTTTTAATAGCAGTACAAAGAGTGTTACTTTTATACTCACTCTGTTATTCTTAGTCCATAACCTTTCTCCCATTATCAACACTTGGAGGTATCCTGCCAACTAGTTTGTGGCCAGAAACTCCTTCTCGGGCTGTTCAAATCAAAATCCTGTATATCAGGTACTAACGAAACACTGGCACACAGTCGCAGCCCTTTCCCCACTTGGGTGCACACCTTCATCAGGTTGATCATTGGTAAAGAGACTATACGTGTGGTGGTTTAGACCAATGGCAAACAGGCAGATCAATTTTTTTAAGAGAACGTATGGAATTAATGAATCCACATTCAATGGAAGAGACATTCCCTGTAATGAATGACATCTGACGCAGGAGGTTAGGCACTAAGCAATAATCAGACTGGAGGCTGCTTTGTGTCACCAACACCATGTGACGCAAAGATCTGCTCAGAAGAATCAAACTCCTTTGGCCCATCTAGGATTTCGAGGTTACGCCGAACTTACTCAGCGGAGGAACCTTGAGGGCATAGAAAGAAGAACAGGAGATAAATCTACTTCAGATAAATGTCCTCTGCGGGGATTCTCAACACCTTTCGGTCAAGTGACTGCTATGGTGGATAAACCACCTAGTCCTGAAGAAACGAAATGCACGGCCTGAGATACAGAGGGCCTGGAGCGCCATATCAGACGTAATAGAGAAAAAAGCATGTCTCTTCACCTTTATATGAAAGCAGTTTCGAGGGCAGAAGACAATGACTCAAATGACTCTTCATGCTGTGGTGGAGCACGATGCTCATATGACTAAAGTGAAATGTGATGGCCTTGTTTGGATGGAATATTTCCCTTGGTCTGGTCCTTCCAGGCGTCTATGGATTCCAAATAGATTTTGCAGCTGTTTACAGGAATCCGCCTCTGCTCCTGTCCTACTAAACTAGTCGTGGATTTCCTTGCCCTTTTAGGCACATCCAGTTTTTTAGAGAAAATGCAAAAATGAGCGAAGTCTTCAGGGCCGCGTCATCAAACTGAGCAACTGAGGCACAATCAGGGGTTTAAGTGGGATGAAAAAACTGGGTAGTGGTGTCTCTCAAAGGGGCGTGGTCGATATAATTAAGGGCAGGGCTTAAAAACACGTCAATTTAAAATCTGTGTTTTCTATAGTGTGACGCCTGACTGGTATTTTTCTGCTTCTGTCACTGCATCCAGATAGATAATACAACAAGTAACTTTACACATACAACAAGCCAGAGCTATTGGCTTTGTCAATGTTTGTTAGTTGCATGGGATAAATAAGCAACAACTATGCCTTTGTTGTATAGCATATTGAATGCTTCAGTTGTGAAATTATGAGTGAAAGAACTATAACGAGTCAGTTTTAAGTTACCTCAAAAGCAGTGAAGGGTGACACTGCTGCAGAGTTAAGATTTATTTTTTCGTCCTGAGAGTGCAAGCAAAAATGCAGAGTCTGATATGGACCAGTCTCGGCATCTGCTTTTTAGAATTGCCGGTGCTCAGCAACCGCAAGACCCAGCCCACTTGACGCCCGGGGCACAACGTCATAAAGAAGGATGTTCCACCCCTCCCAGAGGGAACCTGGAGGGCAGTGCTGATGGAGGAGTTTTAAATCCAAGAAAAAAATTGACCCGGGTAGGTTGGAGTCACCAGGATGTCTGAGCACCAAGGAGCGAATTTGATCTAAAGGGTCACTGGGATCAGAGAGGGGGGCAGAGGAGGGCATAAAGAAAACCCCTGAACCAGTCATGAGGCAGCCTCCCCAATAAATGAGGCTACTGACAACAAAGAGGCAAACAGATCAACTTAATGGAGGACGGTCACTAATGGGTCTAGTCAACTAGAAGACCTGAAGATTATCTAACCAACCCATGGTGAGCCACCACTTACGTGGTGTGTTTAGGCAAATACTGAGAGTACCAGTCCCCAGACTGAGCATCAAGCTAATAAGAGACAATGAGAGAAACAACTATGCGGAGAAGTCGTCTTCTTTTATAGTTTCATCAACATGGGCAGAAAAGAGGGAAATGGGTATTACGGTTTACGGATTAAAATAAATAAAAAGGACTTTGAGAGTGTATGCTTGTGATGGCGAAGAGGGCTTTTGCAAAATAATACTTGCAGGTAACTTCTGTCCGCGATTTACAGTGCCATCTGTGTGTGGCAGAGAACTCCACGTTTGGGAACAAGTGGGGCCAGTATGTAGGATAATAATACAATGTTACCTGAAATAAGGTGTGCCTTTTGTTTCTGTTTTTTTCTGGAGTCTGAAGACACGAAAACACACTGAGTTCAACTGATCAACAGCCGAGGCTATATGTTCCCACTACAAGTTGACGCGCAGTAGCAAGTGACAGGGTAGCGTATTGTAGTGCAGCGTTTATAAATAACTTGGATTTCGTGATGTACGGATTTTGGGTCCTCGATGAATTGATACTAATTTTAGTTCACTAATACTTAAGAAGTTGAAACTTGGAAAAAGGGGCTCAATCTTGGGCAAATAAGTGTCTGCACTGAAAGGCATATTCGTATTTCGGATTGGCGAGCACCTCCGTCACGTGCTCAAAGCTGAACTGCCGAGGGCGGATGGATGCCACTTCGAGGCTTTGACAACGCCTGATCCTAAAGGCTCACTTTCGATGTATCTCTAGCTTGTGTGCGTCGTCTAACAATATTAATTATATATATTTTAAAACTCCCAATTACTACCGATTTCTCGCAAAGAAAGTGGTTGAAGTGGTGCAAGGGACCAAAAAGCGAGTTTTACTTAATTTACTTATGTTTCATTCCCGTTCAGTACAGACCATGTGCAGTATTCCAGTTGGCCACTGGAGGTCACCATTAGGTTGTGAAATGTTTCACACCCACCACACGCGGTATTCCTAGTTTTTTTGCCTTGAGCTGCGCCCCCAAGGCAGCACTCCCCCCCCCCCCCCTCATTTAAAACTGCTAGCTTTCAACCCTTCCTAAAAATTGTTGGGGAAATTAAAATGTCCCCAAATATTTTAGGACTGGAGTTAGGATAGTAAATAGGCCTCCTGGAATATTTTGGTGGAAATTGCTCACTCTCTAAATATTCTAGGACTGGAGTTAGAATAGTACATTTGACCTTCCAGTGACCACCACGCCCGCCTTCACTGCTTGAGAACACCTGACTGCAGCAATTATTTGAATATGGTCCTCTGTAGCTTTAAAGGCTATAACACTGTTTGGTCAATCTACTATATACGTAACTTGTTATATCAAATATTGTCACTACCAACAAGTGTCTACAATACGCTTACTTACAACCACTCTGGAGCAAGACCTTCAAGCAGCTAGCTATACACTCCTACAAACGATTGCAACAGAGTATCAAATGTTACTGCTTTCGTGAGTAACTCGATGGTCTTAATTTAGCATTTTAATCGCAGAATGCGGGGTACTTCCAATGTTCTATGAAGAACAGAGGACTCAGAACACATCTTCAGCATAGGATCAAAATAAAGTAGTGCAAGTCTGGGCAAATCACAATCTCAAATGAGGGATGTGTAATGTGATGGTCAAATTAAAAACAAATGTGCCCTATCCAGTTTCTACAACCCTGTGATGTACACTATTGCGGATCACCACAACACCCAGTGTTGTACAGCACTCCCGTTGTATAGGCCAAACCATGCTTAGCGTGCTAGTGGCAACAAAGGCCTACACTGGCTGGGGTGCCAGAGCGCTGCAGTCATCCGTCATGGCCTTGAGAAGGACACGCATCAACTTTAAATCGAAAAAGGTAGAAAATGATATTACTAATTTAAACTATGGAGGACTGATTGAAAAACGTAGGGCTACTTAAGTAGGTCAGGTTAGAACAGCTTCCTGTGCATGAAAGTAATAAATGTGTCAAAAAAAGGGCACGCCCAAGCTTCTCATAGGTTTCAAATCCAAAGTTCATGTGCAACATAGATGCTATCCGTAGTGGTCTTCCATGGCATCAGAGGCATTGGCAGCTCTCTCCACTAATATTCAATGTATTATCTAAATTCTCCGGCCTGATGTACCCAGTAGTATATGGTGAACATCTTGCAGGTCGGGTGGGGGGCTTTTGGAGCAGGACAAGGAAATTCAAGCATTTTCCAATTGCATTTATTAAATTAAGCACTCAATGTCCGATATCCACATCATGTGTGCCTAGGTGCAGGCCGATGGAAAAAAAAGGATTCCCAAAGCAGATTGGGGGAAGGGGGGCGGTTATGGCTCGCTTGATCCATGTAGTCCCGATTGTGATAAGTCATTGTGCCTCTATAAGTGCTGTTAAATGCTGTGTATCTAGGCAACAGGTGTTAAATTAAATTTGTTCCTAATGAAAAAAGCAGCAGGTAGATTAGGCACGCTTTCCTCGTCGTTTACAGCAGCCGCCAATTGGAAAAAAGTTGTCAATACTTAAAAATAAGTTGGGAAACTTAAACTGATTTTTGGGCAGGCAAGATGCCAACTTAAGGACTGAAAAGAATACAAGTGGTCCCTATAGTACTTTGTATCCAAATGCCAATGAACTTGCTAATATTACATCAACTCTACTAATGTCAGACTTAAACCACAGGCAATGTAGGGCAAAGATGGAGATGTGTAAAAAGTAAATACCCACCCTGGAAGAGGAATCTGCAAAAATTTTCCGTATTGTGAATGTGTGTACTTTTAAGGGAAAAAGCTAATAAAACAAGGTAAAAAGTTCCAGTTGTATTGTTTTTTTAGGGTAAACTGGTAGGAAAAAAACATGTGAGCAGAACGTTGACAGATTAATGGATCCACTCTCTTTTAGCATAATTGGAGGAATAGGCCATTCGGTATATTTGTGCTATATCATGGCTCCACTGCTTCATAGTTTGAATGGCGCACTATGCAACTAATGCGAACTTATGAAAGAGGCATGACTCCACTGTTTCGTAGTTTGAAAGGAGTATCTGAGTACTTGGGCAGATCCATAGCTCCACGGCTTCATAGTTGAATGATGGCAAATGCACTAGACACGAAACCTATGCCAGAACCAAGGCTCCACCATTTTGTAGTTGGAGTGGTGTAGGATGCACCCATGAGCACCTGTGCCAGATTCATAGCTCTATGGTTTTGTAGTTTGAGTGATGGAAGATGCACCGGATATGGAACCTATGTCAGAGTGCCACAGTTTTGTGGTACGCAATTCAAGTGCTTCAAATAACATAACATTCACTCTGGGGGATTTAAGCCATACATGTGGGCGCTAATGGGCCTTACGGTACTGGGGGACAATATTAGGAAACCCAAGGAAAGGAGGCGGATACTGTTGCAAACGGACCCTTTGGAACAATCCCCTGCTGATGTTCTGGTTGGAAGCGGCCATCTTTTTCTTCTAGGAGAGATTGAGCACAGTCTTGTCTCACAAGGACTGGCTGATAAAAGAAAATGTACTTCATCCGGTGTCATTGGCCCGATTAAGACCCCTATCTGGGTACTCTAAATAGCCCCCGCTGTGTGTGTGGGGTAAAAAGGGGTAACAGAAGATGGAATAAAAGGGGGCGACAGGAAAGGAATGAAGAGCTACTTATAAGATGTCATCAATTCCTTGCCCAAGGGTGACTGGATAGGTCTCTGCTCAACACTGAAAAAACAATTGAGAAAATGTAAATACGATTATTTAAATACAATTTAAAAAACAGCTCCCATTATATGGTTTCCTTTGTTAAGAGGAGTTTCCTGGCCGCGTGTGAGGCTTCTCCATCTACAAGAATGATTGCTCCGTCCAACAGCTAAAATGAACAGCATTAATTATAGAAAAGGCAAAGTCAGTGCAAGGAGACTGAGCACCGCCGCATCTTAGGACCCGACATCTCTGCCAGGCACACGAGGAAACAACTGGGGCAGGGAAGCAGTTAGAGGTAATGTGTTCAGCCTACGGCCAGAAAAGCAAAGAAGGACGGGGTTTAAGCTCTGAAGGATGGCCCGTAGCCTGGCTTTCTTCAGTTTCTAATGAATACTGGAGAGAACAGGGCCCAGAGGCAGACGCAGCCACCCCTCCCCCCAGGTGGGCCTCTTGATGCGCTATGACACGGCGAAAAGCTTCACAGTTCTTGTACCTTACACCCCCACCCCCTTCACGACGTCTATTGATTTTAAAGCTGTGACTCAGAATACATAAGAATAGAGTTCCCGCCAACGCATGAAACTGCTCTCCAGAATCCTTCAATCTCAAACATGGGCTCGATGAGTCCGTCAGATGTGACGTCTCAAAGGCACTTTTCCTCCCCAGCACCTTCGATAACTCAATTGCCTGTGAAGAAAGCAACCGCTTAATTCCTTCGTCCAAACGCACTCGACGACCCTGCAAGAAGAGGATGGGAGTTTCCAGTGGGGTGGGTGGGAGGCCGGAAGCCACGAAGGTGAGCGCTCTGCAGTGCCCTCCGACGGGGTGTCAGCTTTAAAAAATGTTGAAGAAGTCGTTGAAGTTCGCAGTTTGCCGGGCTGTGCGTCCTGCAGAGTCCGCTAGGGACTCCTAGTGCAGAGCTGCTAAGTGACTGCCTGTGTACAAAGATGAGCCCGGGCGCACAGTGACTGCCTCCGCGAACAATGGAGTAGCTTCCTGTTGAAGCTGCTGCCGAGTGACAGGGAGTGCAGAACTCTCAAGTGACTGTTTCTGCTCACCTGCTCAATGATGGCTAGCATGTTCTGCTGCGCCATGTCTGCTTGGGAGCACTGGTGCTCAGTAGTGGCCATGGAGAAAACTGCTCCATGTCTGCTTGTGAGCACTGGTGCTCAGCAGTGGCTATGGACAGCTGCGCCATAACTGCTTGTGAGCACTGGTGCTCAGTAGTGGCCATGGAGAACTGCGCCATGTCTGCTTGTGAGCACTGGTGCCCGCTCAGTAGTGGCCATGGAGAGCTGCACCATAACTGGTTGTGAGCACTGGGGCTCAGAAGGCCATGGAGAGCTGCGCCGCAACTGCTTGTGAGCACTGGTGCTCAGTAGTGGCCATGGAGAAAACTGCTCCATGTCTGCTTGTGAGCACTGGTGCCCGCTCAGTAGTGGCCTTGGAGAGCTGCGCCATAACTGGTTGTGAGCACTGGTGCTCAGTAGTGGCCATGGAGAGCTGCACCATAACTGGTTGTGAGCACTGGTGCTCAGTAGTGGCCATGGAGAGCTGCGCCATTTCTGCTTGTGAGCACTGGTGCTCAGTAGTGGCCATGTAGAACTGCGCCATGTCTGCTTGTGAGCACTGGTGCCCGCTCAGTAGTGGCCATGGAGAGCTGCGCCATAACTGGTTGTGAGCACTGGTGCTCAGTAGTGGCCTTGGAGAGCTGCACCATAACTGGTTGTAAACACTGGTGCTCAGTAGTGGCCATGGAGAGCTGCGCCAGAACGGCTTGTGAGCACTGGTGCTCAGTAGTGGCCATGGAGAGCTGTGCCATAACTGCTTGTGAGCACTGGTGCTCAGTAGTGGCCATGGAGAGCTGCGCCTTGTCTGCTTGTGAGCACTGGTGCTCAGTAGTGGCCATGGACAGCTACGCCATAACTGCCTGTGAGCACTGGTGCTCAGTAGTGGCCATGGAGAGCTGCACCATAACTGGTTGTGAGCACTGGTGCTCAGTAGTGGCCATGGAGAGCTGCGCCATGTCTGCTTGTGAGCACTGGTGCTCAGTAGTGGCCATGGACAGCTGTGCCACAACTGCTTGTGAGCACTGGTGCTCAGAAGGCCATGGAAAACTGCACCACAACTGCTTGTGGGCACTGGTGCTCAGCAGTGGCCATGGACAGCTGCACCACAACTGCTTGTGAGCACTGGTGCTCAGCAGTGGCCATGGACAGCTGCGCCACAACTGCTTGTGAGCACTGGTGCCCAGTAGTGGCCATGGACAGCTGCACCATAACTGGTTGTGAGCACTAGTGCTCAGTGGTGGCCTTGGAGAGCTGCGCCACAACTGCTTGTGAGCACTGGTGCTCAGAAGGCCATGGAGAGCTGAGCCGCAACTGCTTGTGAGCACTGGTGCTCAGTAGTGGCTATGGACAGCTGCGCCATAACTGCTTGTGAGCACTGGTGCTCAGTAGTGGCCATGGAGAACTACGCCATGTCTGCTTGTGAGCACTGGCGCCCGCTCAGTAGTGGCCATGGAGAGCTGCGCCAGTACGGCTTGTGAGCACTGGTGCTCAGTAGTGGCAATGGAGAGCTGCACCACAACTGCTTGTGGGCACTGGTGCTCAGCAGTGGCTATGGACAGCTGCGCCACAACTGCTTGTGAGCACTGGTGCCCAGTAGTGGCCATGGAGAACTGCGCCATGTCTGCTTGTGAGCACTGGTGCCCGCTCAGTAGTGGCCATGGAGAGCTGCACCATAACTGGTTGTGAGCACTGGGGCTCAGAAGGCCATGGAGAGCTGCGCCGCAACTGCTTGTGAGCACTGGTGCTCAGTAGTGGCCATGGAGAAAACTGCTCCATGTCTGCTTGTGAGCACTGGTGCCCGCTCAGTAGTGGCCTTGGAGAGCTGCGCCATAACTGGTTGTGAGCACTGGTGCTCAGTAGTGGCCATGTAGAACTGCGCCATGTCTGCTTGTGAGCACTGGTGCCCGCTCAGTAGTGGCCATGGAGAGCTGCACCATAACTGGTTGTAAACACTGGTGCTCAGTAGTGGCCATGGAGAGCTGCGCCAGAACGGCTTGTGAGCACTGGTGCTCAGTAGTGGCCATGGACAGCTACGCCATAACTGCCTGTGAGCACTGGTGCTCAGTAGTGGCCATGGAGAGCTGCACCATAACGGGTTGTGAGCACTGGTGTTCAGTAGTGGCCATGGAGAGCTGCGCCATGTCTGCTTGTGAGCACTGGTGCTCAGTAGTGGCCATGGACAGCTGTGCCACAACTGCTTGTGAGCACTGGTGCTCAGAAGGCCATGGAAAACTGCACCACAACTGCTTGTGGGCACTGGTGCTCAGCAGTGGCCATGGACAGCTGCACCACAATTGCTTGTGAGCACTGGTGCTCAGCAGTGGCCATGGACAGCTGCGCCACAACTGCTTGTGAGCACTGGTGCTCAGCAGTGGCCATGGACAGCTGCGCCACAACTGCTTGTGAGCACTGGTGCCCAGTAGTGGCCATGGACAGCTGCACCATAACTGGTTGTGAGCACTAGTGCTCAGTGGTGGCCTTGGAGAGCTGCGCCACAACTGCTTGTGAGCACTGGTGCTCAGAAGGCCATGGAGAGCTGAGCCGCAACTGCTTGTGAGCACTGGTGCTCAGTAGTGGCTATGGACAGCTGCGCCATAACTGCTTGTGAGCACTGGTGCTCAGTAGTGGCCATGGAGAACTACGCCATGTCTGCTTGTGAGCACTGGCGCCCGCTCAGTAGTGGCCATGGAGAGCTGCGCCAGTACGGCTTGTGAGCACTGGTGCTCAGTAGTGGCAATGGAGAGCTGCACCACAACTGCTTGTGGGCACTGGTGCTCAGCAGTGGCTATGGACAGCTGCGCCACAACTGCTTGTGAGCACTGGTGCCCAGTAGTGGCCATGGAGAACTGCGCCATGTCTGCTTGTGAGCACTGGTGCCCGCTCAGTAGTGGCCATGGAGAGCTGCACCATAACTGGTTGTGAGCACTGGGGCTCAGAAGGCCATGGAGAGCTGCGCCGCAACTGCTTGTGAGCACTGGTGCTCAGTAGTGGCCATGGAGAAAACTGCTCCATGTCTGCTTGTGAGCACTGGTGCCCGCTCAGTAGTGGCCTTGGAGAGCTGCGCCATAACTGGTTGTGAGCACTGGTGCTCAGTAGTGGCCATGTAGAACTGCGCCATGTCTGCTTGTGAGCACTGGTGCCCGCTCAGTAGTGGCCATGGAGAGCTGCACCATAACTGGTTGTAAACACTGGTGCTCAGTAGTGGCCATGGAGAGCTGCGCCAGAACGGCTTGTGAGCACTGGTGCTCAGTAGTGGCCATGGACAGCTACGCCATAACTGCCTGTGAGCACTGGTGCTCAGTAGTGGCCATGGAGAGCTGCACCATAACGGGTTGTGAGCACTGGTGTTCAGTAGTGGCCATGGAGAGCTGCGCCATGTCTGCTTGTGAGCACTGGTGCTCAGTAGTGGCCATGGACAGCTGTGCCACAACTGCTTGTGAGCACTGGTGCTCAGAAGGCCATGGAAAACTGCACCACAACTGCTTGTGGGCACTGGTGCTCAGCAGTGGCCATGGACAGCTGCACCACAACTGCTTGTGAGCACTGGTGCTCAGCAGTGGCCATGGACAGCTGCGCCACAACTGCTTGTGAGCACTGGTGCCCAGTAGTGGCCATGGACAGCTGCACCATAACTGGTTGTGAGCACTAGTGCTCAGTGGTGGCCTTGGAGAGCTGCGCCACAACTGCTTGTGAGCACTGGTGCTCAGAAGGCCATGGAGAGCTGAGCCGCAACTGCTTGTGAGCACTGGTGCTCAGTAGTGGCTATGGACAGCTGCGCCATAACTGCTTGTGAGCACTGGTGCTCAGTAGTGGCCATGGAGAACTGCGCCATGTCTGCTTGTGAGCACTGGTGCCCGCTCAGTAGTGGCCATGGAGAGCTGCGCCAGTACGGCTTGTGAGCACTGGTGCTCAGTAGTGGCAATGGAGAGCTGCACCACAACTGCTTGTGGGCACTGGTGCTCAGCAGTGGCTATGGACAGCTGCGCCACAACTGCTTGTGAGCACTGGTGCCCAGTAGTGGCCATGGAGAAAACTGCTCCATGTCTGCTTGTGAGCACTGGTGCTCAGTAGTGGCCATGGAGAGCTGCGCCATGTCTGCTTGTGAGCACTGGTGCTCAGTAGTGGCCATGGACAGCTGTGCCACAACTGCTTGTGAGCACTGGTGCTCAGAAGGCCATGGAAAACTGCACCACAACTGCTTGTGGGCACTGGTGCTCAGCAGTGGCCATGGACAGCTGCACCACAACTGCTTGTGAGCACTGGTGCTCAGCAGTGGCCATGGACAGCTGCGCCACAACTGCTTGTGAGCACTGGTGCCCAGTAGTGGCCATGGACAGCTGCACCATAACTGGTTGTGAGCACTAGTGCTCAGTGGTGGCCTTGGAGAGCTGCGCCACAACTGCTTGTGAGCACTGGTGCTCAGAAGGCCATGGAGAGCTGAGCCGCAACTGCTTGTGAGCACTGGTGCTCAGTAGTGGCTATGGACAGCTGCGCCATAACTGCTTGTGAGCACTGGTGCTCAGTAGTGGCCATGGAGAACTGCGCCATGTCTGCTTGTGAGCACTGGTGCCCGCTCAGTAGTGGCCATGGAGAGCTGCGCCAGTACGGCTTGTGAGCACTGGTGCTCAGTAGTGGCAATGGAGAGCTGCACCACAACTGCTTGTGGGCACTGGTGCTCAGCAGTGGCTATGGACAGCTGCGCCACAACTGCTTGTGAGCACTGGTGCTCAGTAGTGGCCATGGACAGCTGCGCTATGTCTGCTTGTGAACACTGGTGCTCAGTAGTGGCCATGGAAAGCTGCACCATGTCTGCTTGTGAGCACTGGTGCTCAGTAGTGGCCATGGACAGCTGCACCACAACTGCTTGTGAGCACTGGTGCTCAGAAGGCCATGGAGAGCTGCGCCGCAACTGCTTGTGCGCACTGGTGCTCAGTAGTGGCCATGGAGAGCTGCTCCATAACTGGTTGTGAGCAATGGTGCTCAGTAGTGGCCATGGAGAGCTGCGCCATGTCTGCTTGTGAGCACTGGTGCTCAGTAGTGGCCATGGAGAACTGCGCCATGTCTGCTTGTGAGCACTGGTGCTCAGTAGTGGCCATGGAGAACTGCGCCATGTTTGCTTGTGAGCACTGGTGCCCGCTCACTAGTGGCCATGGAGAGCTGCACCATAACTGGTTGTGAGCACTGGTGCTCAGTAGTGGCCATGGAGAGCTGCGCCAGAACGGCTTGTGAGCACTGGTGCTCAGTAGTGGCCATGGAGAGCTGCGCCATAACTGCTTGTGAGCACTGGTGCTCAGTAGTGGCCATGGAGAGCTGCGCCTTGTCTGCTTGTGAGCACTGGTGCTCAGTAGTGGCCATGGACAGCTGCGCCATAACTGCCTGTGAGCACTGGTGCTCAGTAGTGGCCATGGAGAGCTGCACCATAACTGGCTGTGAGCACTGGTGCTCAGTAGTGGCCATGGACAGCTGCGCAATGTCTGCTTGTGAGCACTGGTGCTCAGTAGTGGCCATGGACAGCTGCGCCACAACTGCTTGTGAGCACTGGTGCTCAGAAGGCCATGGAAAACTGCACCACAACTGCTTGTGGGCACTGGTGCTCAGCAGTGGCCATGGACAGCTGCACCACAACTGCTTGTGGGCACTGGTGCTCAGCAGTGGCCATGGACAGCTGCACCACAACTGCTTGTGGGCACTGGTGCTCAGCAGTGGCCATGGACAGCTGCACCACAACTGCTTGTGAGCACTGGTGCTCAGCAGTGGCCATGGACAGCTGCGCCACAACTGCTTGTGAGCACTGGTGCCCAGTAGTGGCCATGGAGAGCTGCGCCATAAATGTTTGTGAGCACTGGTGCTCAGTAGTGGCCATGGACAGCTGCACCACGTCTGCTTGTGAGCACTGGTGCTCAGTAGTGGCCATGGAGAGCTGCGCCATAACTGCTTGCGAGCACTGATGCACAGTAGTGGGCATGGAGAGCTGCGCCATAACTGCTTGTGAGCACTGGTGCTCATAAGTGGCCATGGACAGCTGCGCCATAACTGCTTGTGAGCACTGGTGCTCAGTAGTGGCCATGGAGAGCTGCGCCTTGTCTGCTTGTGAGCACTGGTGCTCAGTAGTGGCCATGGAGAGCTGCGCCTTGTCTGCTTGTGAGCACTGGTGCTCAGTAGTGGCCATGGAGAGCTGCGTCATAACTACTTGTGAGCACTGGTGCTCAGTAGTGGCCATGGAGAGCTGCGTCATGTCTGCTTGTGAGCACAGGTGCTCAGAAGGCCATGGAGAGCTGCGCCATAACTGCTTGTCAGCACTGGTGCTCAGTAGTGGCCATGGAGAGCTGCTCCATAACTGGTTGTGAGCAATGGTGCTCAGTAGTGGCCATGGAGAGCTGCTCCATAAATGGTTGTGAGCAATGGTGCTCAGTAGTGGCCATGGAGAGCTGCTCCATAACTGGTTGTGAGCAATGGTGCTCAGTAGTGGCCATGGAGGGCCGCGCCTTGTTTGCTTGTGAGCACTGGTGCTCAGTAGTGGCCATGGAGAGCTGCGCCATAACTGCTTGTGAGCTCTGGTGCTCAGTAGTGGCCATGGACAGCTGCGCCTTGTCTGCTTGTGAGCACTGGTGCTCAGTAGTGGCCTTGGAGAGCTGCGCCATGTCTGCTTGGGAGCACTGGGGCTCAGTCGTGGCCATGGACTGCTGTCGCGCAATGCTGGTCAAGGACTTCCTCAGCAGAACAGTGTGCAACGTTACTGCGTGGCTGCGTCTGAGCACTTTTGCTTTGTGACAGCAGGGGTACTGCTGCTGCCCTATGGGATGCCCCAGTGCACCGCCGCTCAGTCATTAACTGCACTGATGCACCAGTCTGCATATGCACGTGCTCCGTGGCACTGGCGTTCACAGCTGCTCCGCCAGTGCAAATTGGTTTTCAGGCACTGGAGCCAAAATCTTCACATGGAGTAAATGCAGTGAAGCCGGTCTGCTACAAAGACGACCGGTTCTTTAAGGCAACACTTGGCTCTGTTTATTGCGCCACCTCATTTCCCTCAATGAAGAGCTGATTCAAGTTGTTTTTGAACTCACATGTAGAAATTCTGGAAAAAAACAGATATGTGGAAGTTATGCCCAGGGCGGGATTCCCAGAGTTAGGGGGTATCCCACGCACAGCTGAGATATATTCTTGCGGCCAACTAACCAGTTTTGCTGATTGCTGGAATGAATCTCCAACCAGGGAAGGCAAAACAGGCATTCAAGCATGGATGTCTAGTAAAAAATTGGTGAACACCGACAAACCTTACCTTTATAGGCATTCATAAAACTTTTTGAGGTCCTTTCTCATGTTGGAAAGTTATCTCTGCGAAGAGCAGATTTAAATCACTTTCCAGGGTGCGAAAGACAAGGGCACAACCTGATAATTGGTAGGAGTGCAGGGGAAGGGATTTCTCCACAAACAAAAAATATATATATCTTCTCGTGGACAAAAGTTTCATGGGAATTGGAAAGAGAAAGCCCCAAACGTCCACTGCGGAAATTGTGGATGGGTAAGTGTGTTAAAAATGTATTGTGAGAACGGCGTTCTGAGAATAGTGCAAACAAAGGGAGACCAGCAGAAACTATTCTAGGTTATAAGATATGGCGTCATATCCTAGGAAACAAGCATTGGCACAGGCCAATGATCTGGACTAATGTAGTAACACTGGATGCATTAGCACACTAGAACAAGACAAGGGAGAGAGCCAGTAAGAGAGGGCACAGAGGGCTATGTTGTAAAGTAGTCCCTCACAGTTTAATGCAGGCACTCAAGATAACGCGACAAGATACACCCAAACAAACTAATATTAGGGGAGAGACAAATACTCAATTGGACTGAACCAGGATGTGCTTGACAAAGTCTAAAACCAATGGCTGAACGAGGCTGGTCACACAAAGACAGAAGTTGAAAGGGCGGATCTTAAATCTAGTCTTTGTATATTGTTAGCCAACACATGCACGGTCAAACCCCAGGTCTAAAATGACACCAAATGTCCTTCCTGGGCCTAGCTGTTTTAACCGTTTCTAAATTACAACTCTTGGGACCAAAGCTGTGCCCATCAGTTATAGCGGCCAGAGAACTAGATAGTGGCACGCTAATAATGCCCTTCAACCCCAGTCCCAACCTTCAAAGACAACTTCATCATAGGGAAATTAATGCCCCAAAATCTATGCTGAAAGACGCGATCAACGGCCAAACCTACAGCATGAGGAGTATATGTGGAAAGACGGCACACCCTGCATGTATCAAAACCATATCGGGATTAGGTGAAGGGGGCAGGTTTCAACTGAAGATCCCTCAACCCAGTGCACCACGCTCTTAAAAAAGGCACAACAAATGGGTAAGAAAATGAAGCAACAGAGAGGAAAAGAAGCAAAGTCGGCTACTGCTACATAATTCATAAATGCCCGTGTGCCCCATGTACTGTGATAACAGAACCTGGAAATTATAGAACATCTTTGCGTAACTCCGGATTTCAATAGTAAAAGGGAATACGCCTGCTGAATGACAAATTTGTAGGATTAAGCAAAGGCTGCAGAGCATTTGGATTAGGCCAACTAAAAAGAATGAGTAGTGAGAGAAGTTGGGGCAAATGGGCATTTTAAAAAGGGCAAGCACGCCATTGTTGCTCCAAAATACCTATCTGTATCGAGAGCAGCCGTTCTCCAACTATACGTGCCCGTCCCCCCAGATGTCTTCTGCATTGTTTAAGTGGCACTGAGATCGGTATTGCAAGATTTCTGCCATTACCCCCGAGTTACTGCTGCTTCGACTGCAGCAACAGAGCACGCGACTTATTGCATCGATCCCATGCACGTCACACTAGCGCACGAGCCTGTTTGTGGACAATGATATCATGGGAGTAAAAGGACAAAGGGGTGAGGTAACGGTCAAAGCGCTGGCATTATCACGTCATAAATAGTGCCAGCCTGCAGGCTGGGGTGTGCAGGGGCCTTCTGGCCGCTATCAGTGTTGGTGGGGGCGAACTCCAATCCTCACTCTCAGCAAATCCGCCTGAAAGCTGCTTAAAAGCTTCCGTGCGCAAGTCGATACATTCCCTGTCTCACGACACTGTTCCTACAACTGCCAGGTGGGAGGAAATAACTGTTTAACGATTGCAGAAGACTGTCGATCACTTCCCTCGCACCCACCCTCCAGCCCCGGACAGGGACGAGCTGGAAGGGAGGCTGAGTCACGCGGCGCCAATCAACACCTCCTCCTGGGCGGCCGGCCCCGGCACGAACGGCCGGAAGATTAGCTGCATGGCGATGCGCAAATACACGTCTGCTCGCCGGGCTCCCTTCACACCCAGAAGGCAGTTTGTATTACTTCCTACATGAAACGCGCCCCGGACACCGCCTCAGTGGGATTAAAAACTGGCACCGTTGTTTGTGAGAGATACAAACTGCTTAAAGAAGATGGCAGTGTACGTGCTCGCGCATGCGCGCTATTAACTGGTCACCGATAGGCGGGTGCATGGCAGTTCCACAAATACTACTTCACATGTGAGTGGAGGCGCTTGGACGAGCGAACTTCTGTTCAGGCGGAAACACCAGGTACACGTTTAGGAAAGTGAATTCCAGGTTTGAGCAGTGCTTTAAATGGGCAGGCACTCTCTGGTACGAAGTACCAGTACTTCTTAAATTTGAAAACGAGAGTACCGACACATCTCAGCATTACCGTAATACATTTAATTGGAGAGCACCAGCACTTCTAAGGAGCAAACAGGTACTCTAAAGAAAGAGTACCTGCACCTTCTAGATTTTCACGGAAAACACTCACCAGAAGCGCACACACGAATGCCACCCTGAAGAGCGGAGCACTTCTCTACAGTAACCTCAATAGCATCTCTCAAAGTAGGCAGCCTGTGACGTAATTGAACAGTGGCAGGCACATCCCTTGTTTCACTGTGGCATGGGATACCACTTGCCACCCATGTCAGGCAAGGTGGTCAAGCTCAGGCTTGTATGGGCTTTCAGATACTGAGGGTGGGCATGGCCAAACAGACTCTAAATGATGCCTGAACGCAGAGTTCTCCAACATTTATCCATAAAAGCTGGATCCATAGCAGATTTTAAGGATACCCACTTAGTAAATTAGCTTAACTCAGACATATTCCATGTAAATTCATTTTCTATGGATATCCGGAAATTCAGGCATCAGCCTGGCTCTGCTAAACGTGGAGCTGAAATCAGAAGTGAATTCCACACGCTGCTAGAATTAAATGTAAAACATACAGTTTTACATTCCTAAAGTCAAACTTGTGTGACCTAAAAGGTATGTTCCGGAATTATTTTGTGATAAATGTTTTGTAGGTACATCTAATTCAATGCAGTTTCCCTCAAGATATAAGCATGTATCACAGTATCTACTCAAAGTCATGGCATTTGTGTATTTAAAAAAAGACAACTAACAAAAACCAAAAACACTTTCTTCTATAGTTGCCTCTGATGTTTTGACACGTGTATTTTGTGGGAACCCATATTAAAAAAGTTTACATAGAAGACATTTTCTAGTTTTGTTGTATAACCCAAGTCTACTAGGCGATGCTTGATACCACTTAAATTACACTTGGTAGGAACTGATGCTAGAGGGCAACACTGGTCACAGCTTGGAAATATGCAAAATGTCCAAGGGATGGCGGTGCATATTTTCAATGGTTTTCTGACAGAAATCACTTGACAAATGTGGTTGGGCAAATAAAGTACAGAAATGGAGGTCAGGGGCAGTGATGCACAAACGCCGCCTTAATTTCCCTGCCATCCCTGAACTGAGGAGTGCATGCTCTAATTTGGTCTGAACAAGTTAAGCAGAGAGTGAAAAAAAGGCGAACGGGTTAAATATTTGAAAACCACGAAGCAGCCACAAAAGCAGATCTATGCCACTTTTCATGTATTGCAGCAGCTGGAGGCATTCATCACAATGACGGGAGAAGTTCCATGATATAGGCCCCACCTTCATCTTTTCTCCTACAGCCACAGGTAACCACTTTTCCAATTACGGACATTTTGATCCATGACAGCAGGAAAGAACTACTGGTGTCTCCTCTGACACCAGCAAAGTGATTCATGGTGAAGATGCACCTAGGCAAGCATGAGGAAGCGCACACACAGGAACAGATCACTAATGGTCTCCTTCACTCTGATCTCAACCGTTATACTGTTGTTGGTACCGCAAGTTGAGCTCACGCAGTTCTCGTTCACGCACCCGCCGCGACTTGTTCGATTTGGTGGAACGGCTGGAGCGTGTGGACTGGGCAGATTTAGTGCTTTGGCATCGGGAGGAAGCCCGCTTCAGAAGGTTCTGTGAGATGGAGCGGTGCAGGTTCTTCATGGTTGAGGAGGCAGCCATGCTGACTACCCAGGGATGCTTCAGGGCATGGCTAGCTGACATCCGCTCCCCAGGGTCCACTGTGAGCAGTCGGTCAATGAAATCCTTGGCAAGGTTCGAGACGCTAGGCCAGGGCTAAGAAAGAGAACAAACAAAGTGATAAACAATTAAACCTTGTTACTTTTTAAAACATCACCATAAACGAACCCAAAGACAGATGACATCATTATGGCTACAAAAATGCATGCAATATAACTAGCGAATTCAAACACAGCAAGGCAAAGAAAACACCACATAACCAAGCCAATGACCAAGTGAATGCCTCAAGTTACCTCTCAAATCGATAGAACGTTTTAAAGTATCTCATTTATAGAGGCATTCCTATTAAAATCAATTCTAACTAAAGCTCCTTGAACACTCAAACAAGGCCTTGTGGTGTACTCATTTCACTACAGAACTTCACCAGCACTTTCAGGAGTGCTCTATTAACCATGTTTCTGTTGGGGTGTTAATGCACCACAGTGTCTGAATTTTCTTAATAAAAACCAGCTATATATAGGTTGTTAAATCACATGTACTGCTTCGTTTTTTGCACACCCATATATTGGTTGGGGGTTCTGGGGGACTACAATAACCTGTCTTTCACATTCAGCCCTGGTGCATTGGACTAAGTTCACTAGTGTCACCTGTGGGTGCAAATACAAATCTTCTAGAGCCGAGCCAGAGACTCAGTTTACACAACAGTAGGTGAGAACATGTTCTCAACTTATTACATCCACGTACAGCACATTGGAGACTTTTGGAACATGTGGGAAGGTATATTAAGGAATGTATTAGGAGAAGTTTGGATAAGAAAGTGCGGGCGGTCATGAGGGCTGGATTTTCAAGGCACGTGACAAGAATGATGATATGTTATACACCAACTTGAATCCAGAATTGATTTCTTTTCTGTTTACGTTGGGGAGAAACCCAAGAAAGGTTCTGGAGAGGTCTTTGAAACCATGTCAAGACAAGTTATTGGATATCCTCGGGCCATAAGCTAGAATTATTAATACAGCAGAGGAGGCACATCTTAGGAAGGTTCCAGTAGATCTAGAGCATGGGTACTCACAAACTTTCTGTCGGGGACCAAAATTGCAGTGTAGTTTGTGGCCGAGGGCCGCACTGGTAGGGGTGGTGTCAGTGGGGGGCAGGGTCAGTGGGGGGGGCGGGACCAGACCAAAAAATAAATCAAACCTATTTAAAAAATTAGACAATGCCACAATGCTGTATTTCAAAACCAGATGGGACTACGAAGAGCACATTTTGAGAATACATTTTTATTAGCAGGCAATAGCAATCTTAAGAGGTATTGCATGGCTTCATACACACTTTGACCCCAATTCCATCACAGGGTTACTTTTGGCCCACCCTTAACCCCCACGATAGCCTGCAATTTCTTTCAAACGCAATGGCGGAAAGGCAAAGAACAAAAACTGAAAAACGTCAAGAGGACTCCCAAAGGTTTACTTTTTATTCCTGGAGCAAACTCCATGACTGCTGAGACCAGTCTCTCTCTCTCTCGCCTCTCTCTCGCCACTCTCTCTCTCTCTCTCGCCACTCTCTCGCCACTCTCTCTCTCTCTCGCCACTCTCTCTCTCGCCACTCTCTCTCTTGCCACTCTCTCTCTCGCCACTCTCTCTCTCGCCACTCTCTCTCTCGCCACTCTCTCTCTCTCTCTCTCTCTCTCGCCACTCTCTCTCTCTCTCTCGCCACTCTCTCTCTCTCTCTCTCTCTCGCCACTCTCTCTCTCTCTCTCTCTCTCGCCACTCTCTCGCTCGCTCTCTCGCCACTCTCTCGCTCTCTCGCCACTCTCTCGCTCTCTCGCCACTCTCTCGCCACTCTCTCGCCACTCTCTCGCCACTCTCTCGCCACTCTCTCGCCACTCTCTCGCCACTCTCTCGCCACTCTCTCGCCACTCTCGCCACTCTCTCGCCACTCTCGCCACTCTCTCGCTCTCTCGCCACTCTCTCGCTCTCTCGCCACTCTCTCTCTATTCTCCCTCTCCACTCTCTTCTGTCACTGGTAAAATTGGGTTTCTGGGGGGCCATGGGTACATTACCTGCAAGGTCCGCGGGCCGCCAAGGAAGGCCTGCCGGGCTGCACTATGAGTACCACGGGTTTAGCAGATGGCTCCAAAATATTTGCTAAATTACTCGGCACACCAATAGAGTGGACTGTTGGGAACAACTTAATGCCTTTAGAACAGGGAGCATTTTGAGAAGGGCATTCTACAGTCGACCATCGTTTTGCTCTTTAGGTCATTGGTCGAAAGTGTATTGAAATAAACCAAAAATTGTTGTTGCTTTGTAGACTTTCACACAGCATTACAGAGGGTGGCCAGGGGTCTTCAGTGGAAGAAAAAAATATTCACCTGGGTAATATCATTTGGCCCAATTGGCACTTAGTCAATGACACACCTCAAATTGGGCAAGGTAGAATTACATTAAAAGTTAATATTTATACAGGGTATTCATTGCTACACCTGCTCACTGCCTTTGCTCATAAGATCTCTCCCATGGCCCTCTATGGTTCTGGGATCAGAGATCTCGATTTTAAAGCCTGCTGGGAACCGACAGAGTAACGCTCTAAAAAGGATTTCACAATTACGAAGGGGGCTACGATCCACGTTATTCATTGTGAAACGAATTGCTTGGTTGTCAGTGTCAACCAGTGTTCGTATTTTAAAAGTACTTTACTTTAAGAAGCTGTCAGTAGAGGAAATTCCAAATAAAATATCGTACATCTGATGGAAGGAGGCAGTGAAAGTAATTGAACACTCGCTGAAGAAAATGATACATAGAGACATGTATAAGGAGAAGGGCAATACGGTCACATGGAAAACTTTTCCTCCCAAATGTAGTATGTATAAAAATACTTATTTAAAAAAATCCGCCTATATTCAATATCCTTAAAGGTCGACAAAGATTATGGATCTCATATCACAAACCGATCTAGTGTTGCAAATCTTAAAGCGATGCAATGAAATCATAAGTGCCATTTTGGGCAGGCAAAGTTCCACATGGTTATTAAACCTGCCTCTTGTCACCGTCCACTTATTAGTGGCTGGGACCCACAAAACTTGTGTAATATAATCCACCCCGTCTGCCAATCCAACCCATGTAGACCTGTCTATTATCACTTAACACTGGTGATTTTTACCAGGATGTCCGGACTCAAACGCAACAGTCTTGGGGAGAGGCATGCTTAGTTGTGAACCATAAAAGTACAGGGATATTTATGATTCCCCTTCAGTATCTATGGACGTTATGGGCATATGCATGTGAAAACGATGCTGTCAAAATCGTAATTTGGCTCAATAAAAAAAAAAATATATACTTTGCACGTACGATTAGCATATCACACAAATTGAAACGTCGTGTACTAATTGAAAATACTTAGTAGGGCTGTGTGTGATCGTACCAAGTGTTCAGCAACATTAATTTCTAGTTTGAGGCCATCTCGTGACGGAGCCACGCGTACACCCCCCCCTGTGTTCGGCACCCCAGGCTGAGACAGCTTCCCGGGCACACACACAGTCTGCCCCCCCCCCCCCCGAGTACTTCACAGGTCTTTAAAAGACCATTTACATGTTAATGAGGCTTTGTTGTTTTTCACCTCTACTTAGCGCCCCTGCATCTGCACTCTGCCTATCGCTGGAATCGCCCAGCCCGCATAAAGCAGAGTGTCGAGGAGTCTGCCCTGCTGCAACCAGCGGTGTGTGCTGTCACTGTTTAAAAAAAAAAAAACACAGGTACGATGTCTGCAAGTTCTGCGGGCCGCCAAGAAAGGCTTGCCGGGCCGCGGGCCGTACTAGGAGTACCTGTGATCTAGAGTTTGAGAGGCTGGAGTCAGAGGGATTTGTTTTTTAGGAAACGTTAATGCAGGCCTTATTGTTTAGAGGCAAAAAGCCATTTTGATAAAGATAATTCCAAAGTTAGGGGGCATTGCAGGGAAAGAGTTGAGTGAGGATGCTAAAGGATTACTTTTTGGAGAGGGTTTAGATGAAGAATGAGGGAAAGGTTTTCTCCACTTTCACTGCCCTTGATGAGGCACACAGGAATACGAGAAGAGTATTTGGAGGTGAAGTGTTTGCCAGGGCTGGCAGACGGGGACTTACTGTCGGCATAGGATGGTCAAAGTCCCACTATAATAATCAGACACGAGAGAACAGTAGAGAATTTGAGGTGTCAACTGGATTTGTTGCAAGCATAGGAAGGTTTAGAGAGGCAGGATTAGAAGACGCAGAGGATCAGGTCCAGGGGAATGCAAGGTGAGTATGAAGATCGTTTCTGGGTTTTTTCCCAGCAAGGGTATGGAGACAATTGAGGTATTTTATGGATTCTTGGCAAAGATTAAAAGAGATTTGTGGATATTAGAGACTGAACGGGGATACAATTTGGAGTTCACAGAGAATCCTTTCCAGAAGGAAGGGCAAAGAGTTGAATTTGAAGAAGGAACTAACAGAGGTGGTGGACTGCACAATGAAGCAGTTGCAGGAGAAGGGTGCCATAGTGGAAGTAGAGGAGTGTTGCAGAGGTTTTATGAGCAACATTTTTTTGGTAGCGAAAGACAAGGGCTGGTGTCTAGTGATAAATTTAAGAGAGCTGAACCGATCTGTTGCGTTCAGACATTCCAAGATGGAGAGCATTCATTCGCCGAGGCATATTTTGCAGGAGAAGAATTTGGTGGTAAAGCTGGTTTTGAAGGACATGTATTTTACGACCTATGAGTTAGGGAAGTCCGAGATTTCTGATGGAAGCAACGTCTTTATCAGTTTCAGGTGTTTCCTTTCGATCAATCTTCAGCCCCTTGGTGTTTCACCAAGATGCTTAATCCCGTTGTGGCTTTCATGAGGGAGAAAGGAATTAGCCTCATAATTTATTTGGATGATATTCTTTTGATGTCCCAGGACAAGGGGTTTGTGGAGTCTCAGTTAGGGGTCGTGAGGAGTGTTTTGGAAGGTTTGGGGTTTTACATAAACTCAGAGAAGCCTGTGGTAGTGCCTTGAAAGGTGATGCAGTGTCTGGGTTTTCAGATACACAAGGTTCAGTCAAAGCTGTTGTTGCCAGCAAAGAAAGTAACTTTGATAAAGAAGGAAATAAGACATGTGCTTAGAAAAAAATTTGACTTTAAGAAACTTGGCAAGAATGACTTGCCTATTGTCCTCTTCTATTCGGGCCATTTTCCCAGGCCCTTTGCATTATTGGGCTCAGCAGAGGGTGAACCCTCAAAGACAGAGAACGACAGTGCGATGGCTAGGAATCTTCTTCAAAGGCCTTGATGCTTCCCGTTGTTGGAGCAGCTTCAGACTTCTCTCGTGTCAGGGCTCCATCACAGGGAAATTGCCTTGAGGCCCTTTACGCTGCCCACGGACTGTGCGGAGCCTCTCATAGGCCGTGCTGCCAACAGAACCACATCCAAGTTGCGCGTTTAGCCACAAAGGGTGTTTGTCTCAGGGTCTGTGTGCTCTTGTTGTCAGGACTCAGGTGCACAGGCATCATCTAGATAGTCTTTGGATGACCAGTCTCTCTCTGCGACAACAGTGCCTCCTGGTAACCGGGGTGGGAGTGTTATCAACAAGAGATATTTCCGCAGTGTAGGACTGGTAGTGTAATTTACAGAGAAACTTGGGACAAAGGGGGAGCTAGAGGAGAGGCTGGGCATTACTCCCCTGAACAAATTTTAACCAGTACACTAGATTTTTTTTTGCCAAGGCATTTTATATTTGAACACCACATTTTGGCAGGGGATTACTTATAAACGAAGGGCCAGATCACTTTTTAGGACATTGTGAATCGCCTTAAAAATATCTGTAAGAGGCTGTTCTTTATTCATAGGCAATGACCATTGTTGTAGCTCTTGAAAATCTGGATCTTGCAGACCTCGAGTACTTCTTGTCTACATACTGAGTTGAGAAGTAAGAGATAAAGTTCAGCTTGTACTAGGGATGGAAAGGTCATATTACATAGTGAACATACTATTAAATATGTTAATAAAATATTTTTTATGTACAGGTCAATACGAATGAGACATAAAATCAATGGTTTTTTTTGTTTAAAAAAAAATAAAAAGTGTGCTCCTTACTATATAGTACCTTAGTACTAATGTATAACATATTTCCTTTATATCTTGATCCCTAAATCCTCTTATTTGTGTTGATTGCAGCTTCATACCCACCATATAAGATGCGATTGGATCCAAATATATTAAGTAATAAGGTATACAATAGATAACATACCATCATCTACTTAACTACCCAACTCCCATCTCCCCACCATCCCTACGGTCCTTTCTCTGCCCACTGTACATTCGCCACCAAAATTGCCATTGGACCTTGATGACCTTTCTCTTCCGGATTACGCTACCTATTGGTTATACCCATCATCGTCATTGATGTATATACATGACTAACTAAAATAAGTGATATATTCTGCTTCTGGTATACTGGAAATATGCTGTATTATGTGGATCTGTACTTCAATTCACACCCATTATTTAAAGCATATTGAAAACCAGAATGGCTCAAGGATGACACACCGAATGTAGATTCCTGGAGATCGCTTCCATCAAAGGATCTTACATGTGCAGTCAAAGGGTTGATGGGTCAACTCTTTTTAGTAGAAGATACATAGGTGTTTATGCAAATAATTGACCAGGATCTTCCAACACAGAAATTAAACAGGTTATCCTTACAACCCTTTCAAGCAGCAGGAATACTACCAACTAGCAATACTCTATTAAACAGAGTAAAGAGGTGGAGTTTATGCATATTTGCTTAGTCATTCATATGTAATTTCAGAAGAGTTAATCAGAAACCTGAGGCACTGCTGCTGCGGATGATTTAAGTCCTTGTACCAAGTCGAGAGATGCTTAAAAGAGAAGTGTTTAGCCGCCAGAGTGAACAGAGCTCACAAATAAGAGCTCATAATTGACAAATAAGGGTTGGAAAATAGAATTTTACCACCTGAAATTACCTACTGTAACATGCAATGAAGCACTTATGCAATGGGCTTGACTGATTAAAGACAAAAATGATTTAACAACTACAATCATTGTGCAATACAGCCCGATGATTGATAAATCATGGGTGAAACTAGAGGTTTCCAAATGCCCGCCCGCTGTAGCTTATCAACAATCCTCATCACATTTATCTGTAAGAAACATCAACAGGGGTAATGGTTAAACAAAAGAATTAGGTCTGCAATAGCATCTACATATATTTGAATAACATGATTAGGTATTCCAAAATGAACCTAGTATCACAATACTGTACGGGTTCAAAGTGTAAGCAGGTTTCCATAAAATGTTTATACTTTATCACAAAGTTCTTCTTAACAAAACTGCTGGGGTCTTCTAATTGCATTCATTTACATCTTTAGGCTCATCACGATGAAGGATGTAAATTTGAAAAGAAATCACTAGTCCTTATATTTAAGTTCAAAATTAACAAATTCTACTATCTTTACCATAGACAGAGGATGGAAACGAGGGCGAGGTAAGAGTAGAACGAGAACTCAGAGAGAAGGTAACAATCAATCAGTGAATGAGAACATGGGGCTAAGCAAAGAAAAGTAGCTATAAAAGGAAGGTGCAGTCAGAAGGAAATGGGGAATTCAGAGACAGCCACAATGAGAACAGGAAAAGAAATACAATCGGAGAGCGATCACAGAAGAGCAATGTCTTCACTTATGCTGGCTACATCATCTTGCTCTGTCCTGATTTAAACTTGCTGGCTACGGATCGCCACTTCCGGTGACTATTTGGTACACAACACTCACTATGCACCGGCACAATCTTCTAGGCTTTGGTTCTCTTAACTTGCTCCTTCCCGGAGACAGGGCACGCAGTATTTGTCAAATCCTACTCTGCCTATATCCGAGACACGTGATGTCACGGACGTCGATGGAGCTAGAGCACAAGAGACACAGTAGTCAAGGACAGCGCCCCACAAGTGGTGTGTGCGACGGCAGCCGCCATTGTGAAACTGTAAGCACACATGGCGTGCTGAAAATAAAAACAAGAAGCAGCACTTTTATTGCTCAAGGGCAGTGTCCCGCGAGTGGTGTGGGCGGCCGCCACTGCTAAAGCCCAGGGTGCCAGGCTGCTTGGAAAAAAACACATGATTATTTAAAATCCAGGGAGGAAGGGAGGAAGCTGGATGACACCCTAAAGCCTGCTTTAGAGGCAGTGCTGTGTCAGGCTGGATTTAAAGCAGCCGCCATAGCTGAACGCTTGCACAGAATGTTGTGCCTTCTTCTGCAAGACATTCATAAGTAAGTGGTTCTCCCTAACTGCTAATGAAAGCTACAGAATAAGGACACATGTAAGAGGGGCTGTCCTTGTGGGAGGTAACAACAGGAGAGAGGGAGGTACTAAGGAGGGACACTAAGCCTATTCACAAATCAAAAGCCATCATTTACGAAAGGACAGGAAGAGGAGCCAATTGTAATGATGGGCGGAGCTTTACACTCATATTCTGAATACAGTATGTCTCGAAGAGAAAGTGAAAGCGCTGCCTAGGCGAGACCTAAAAAGATATCAAACAGTAGGTCAAGATCCTTCTGAGCGTCCTTCTTTAATGCATTTTAGTTGAACCTGCCTTCTCAAGAAGATAGTTGGGGACTTATCTGCCTTATGCTTAAGTATGGATAAGTAGATACATTCCCAGCAGAGACTATGTTAACTCATAATCTGGATATTGCTTCTTGCTATTGGAGTGGGAGTGAATGACAAATGTTAGAAATTGGATCTAACTCAGCCGGAGATATTACCACTGCTCTGTAATAATTTTCTCCTTTCCTTAACAGGTATCTAGCAGCTCACTTGATCGCTGTGATATGGCCAATTTGGCACATGCTTTATAATGAGAATTAAAAAAAAAACAGAGGCACACAATCCTTTTTGAACTGGACAACTTGCAACAATTGGACATTGTTTGGCTGCCTCAATTTAATACACCACCTTGAACAAAGTTAGGTTTTGCACACACAATATCGGCTCCCATCACACGGTCTCCTGGAGACGAGCAGATTTCACAGGTGGCAAGCAAAACGAGCTGAAAAATACTGTAAATAGTGGTTTTCCAGCTCGGTTTCTGAGGCTTTGAACTGCAGACGTCCATCAAGGGTTGTGAAAATACCCCAGGGCATCGGCACCAGCCTCAGCAGGGTTTATTTGGGGGGGGTTGGGGTTCAAAAGTGGCTCGTAGGTACTTCTCAGCATGAGGCCCCCTTCAAGGCTCCACCGCCCCTCACACGGTGAGATTGTTCTTCAAGTTGGCAGGTATTTTTTTGTGTTTTTTGAACAAACACATTTGGAAACTTTGACAGAACCGTTAAACAAACACTAAAGACAACAGGTCGGTAAAAGTGTACAGTCTTAGCTGTGACAACTTGGGTATCACAGTTTAAAGACGTACCCATGAAATATGGGAGAGTGATGGATATATTCTGGTACTTTATTTTACCCAGAGTATAAGCAAAAACGTCTTAAAATAGGAAGGGATAGTATATTAAAAAAAAAAAAAAAAAAAAAAAAAAAAGTATTAGAACACTGCTATACAAGCCAAAACAACAATCCAACTGGGACAATAACACTAAGCGGAGATGCTGCACACTACGTAATTGAAGCACAGATTCCTCAAACTCCACAGCTGGAATTTAGGATTAGAAGTTTCAGATTCCGTTCTAAACACCTCTCTTAATTGATAATCTTGCAGTGAAGCGGACAACGATCAGCTGCACTGGATTATGAAACAACGTAATGGTCTTATTTACTAGACGTGAGAAAGGTTGGGCATCTCAACAAGGAGCATGGCAGAGGAAGGAGACATTGTTAGGAGGACATGATACATCAGGATCTTCCTATATTCTAAATCGCACTTCTGTGCGCAACAATGGTATAAAATAAAAAAGAAAAAAAACAAGAAACAACATTTCAAACAAAACCAAAGTCACTTTTTCTAGCCAGCACTGTAAAAACCAAAGCAGGAAAAAAACTAAACAAACAAATGCAGACAAATTGGATTTCTTCTCTTAGCAATTACTGTAGCTCCATCAGGAGGATTGTTAGCTGTCCTTGTAATTAGAAATCTCTTCTGGTCAGCAAACACAAATCAGTCTATTGATCTGTTTATGCAGGCGAACGTTTACCTGCTGCACTATATGCTGGTACAGGGATTTATTCAATTAAACTCCTTTTCTTAACTAGGAAATAAATACACAGAAAGGGCCGTGGCGGGAGAGGAATGACTGAGCGTCCCTTGCAAACTGTCAAACAATGCAAAGTGGTGAGAACTTCCCGCGCAGGTGCTATTCCCCAAACTATATTTCAGTTGTCCTAGATTTGTCCCTCCCGTCGCCTCTTCACAAAGCACTCTGAGAAAATGGTATCTGGGGCTGGGAAAATTAAGCAAATCTGGTCAGTCAATAAAGAGAGCTTACAAATTCACATTGAGTTACACACAGGCAAGTGAGCTTGTTTTACCATTTTCGGGAGTCACCAGCTGTGGAATTTATCTACTTTCACACTTGCAAAAAAATGGGGACAGAGTTCCATGTCCTGAAATGGCGGCTGCAGAATTTCTCTTCATGTTGCGGTCAGCCAATCAGAGTGCAAGCTCCCTCAGGAACGAAGCGGCCTATGGATAAAATCTCCCCTCTGCCAACCAGATTGCTCTATTATTTCAAGTTGCGTGATTGCAGGACTCCTGATGGCCTCCCGCGAACCAAACTGTCTGGTATACAAAGTTTTAAGGTCTCGACTAACCGCATGTATGTGCGGTTTCTGCGATGGGTACTGTATACAGTAACAGGCTTGGAGCCCACCCATTACTTACCACTTGCTGGCTTGTCATTCATTTTAGCTGCCTCCTAATTGGTCACCATATGCCTCACTTCACCTTCTTTTTATTTCTCCAGAGCATGGACCAAGTACTAATTGGCTTGATGAGGGTCCTTCTGTTGCTCGCACTGTGATTTAGGGTACTCCCCCCCCCCCACCATTTTTTGGTCCCTCATATCCACTTCTATGCTACACCTCTGGATTGCTCTTAACTTCTATCCTAAAGGTTTATTTGTTCTTGCCTTAAATTGTTTTGGAATTTGTTGCTTCCTTTTACAGCACTAAACAAATGGCACAAACTATTAAAGCAGTTTGTAACTTTTACAGTTCAGTACTTCCATTTATAGCTCAAAACAAATGTCACGAATACAAAAGCAGTCTGTGTGCCTGCATATATTTGTAGGCGGTACCTCTTCTCTGTATTGACATTTTTAGCACCCCTTTGAACTTTTACTGATTTCAGATACAAGTAGTGAAGGGAGGCATGTACTGGAACTAAGTACCTTCAAACGATTTGTGCAAATCCAAAAATAACTTGGTTGGGAAACTGGTTTTACACTTTTTGATTACAACATAGATTACAAAAATTATATAAGAATTGTGAATTCTTTTATATGTATATTTGGGTTTCAAATTGGAACTATTTTTGTATTGCAACGGTTTTAATTAACTATGCAAATGAAATAAACTGTAAACTGTGTCTGTTTAAAGCGTACAACTAGTCTGAAACCGGACTCTCAGACTTTCCAGACAATCAGTCCAGTCACATGTTTCAGCCAGACTGCCATTAAGCAACAAACATTTTGGACCATCTGTGCCTTTTCAAACACTAACTGTAGTGCCTCTATTTTGGGCAGCACTGCCGTTAATCTATTTCTCCTTAAAACATGTGTCCTCAGTCTCGTATATATTCCACCTCTTATCAGCGCATACAAAGAATGCATCTGTTTAATGTGCTTCAGTTTGTGAGGCACAGCAACTACTCCCTTTCTCCTTAAAACCTGTGCCTAGCTCCTCATTCGCATATGTATTCCACCAAAAGCTCTTTCAGGCACCTTATATTCATATGCACTTACGTGCACGGTTGGGTCCAGGACCCCACCCCACTCATATGAAAAATTGCATTTTGGGACCCATCTTATTTCTTGGCCGCCACTTGACGGATCACCTCTAAAGTTTCCAGAAAGGAGAGAAGGTAGCTGGGTGAACTATTTTTTGGAAAGTTTCATGAAGATTAGTCAAACAACGCCAAAGTTATCAGCAAACCAAAAAAGATTCTTGCCATGGTGATAACTAGGTCATAACTAGAACTACACAGTGGCAAACACAACTGTGATTAAATATATACATACACATTCTACTACAGTACCACTCTAATTACATTTATATAGCGCTTGATACCGCTGGCGAGGTGTCGAAGTGCTTTTATGAGAGTAGCATTCTACTTTGGATCCCAAAAAGGATTACTGGTGAATTAGTATAGGCAAATATGAAATTAATTTGGAGCGGTGGACATGCAACTCTTATTTGGGTTGAAAAGGATAGTGGAGGGATAGAAGAGGTATGGGTTTGCATTTATGTAGTGCTTGGTACCACTGATGAGGTATCAAAAGCACTTTGAGGAGTAGCACGCTACTCCAGAATCCAAATAGGATTAGTGATGCATTAGTAAAGGGAAATTCAAAATAAATTTGAGCGGTGGACATGTGAGTCTGTTAGTTGGATCGAAAAGGATAGTGGAGGGATAGACGAGGGAAGGGTCTAGAAGGAGTTTATTTGAAGATCCTAGGGGCAGGTTTGGGACGAGTAGAAGGGGAGGGAAGAGTCAAAGGGAAGGGTTTAGAAAGGCAAGGTAGTGAGAGCGCTGAATAATAAAAGCTTTAAGATGATGCAAGGGAGGAGATGAGAAAGAAAGTCCAGAAAGGGTTATTTTGGGAACAATCAACCTAGGAAATATAACCCTACTAGAACGAAAGACCAGAAATATTATGTCACCTTAAGACATCGATAGACATCTTTAAAATTAGATGGCGCTATTATATACAATATAACATGGAAAACATACCCAGACTGCAAAAATACAGGTCGGATTGTACTAACCCTCTCTCTTGGGTTGGGAGCAACATTACATTAGGGAATTTGCTTCTGCAAGAATACATTCGTCTGTCGACCATGATCCAGACGTTTTAATAAGAGATACTTCCATGCTCATAAATACATATAGACCCCCCGACCACTCTACAGATGAAAAGTTGACTTCTCTTTTTGTCCTGAAGAAGGTGATATAAATTTATAGGTTGTCACCGAAACGTGCGTAGACCATTCATCACACTTCTAGGAGTCCTACCCAAGAACTAAGTGAAAAGAATATCCAACTAAGAATAAATTTGACGGATTTGTGAAATATCAAAACTGTGCTCTTTGACAAGTGTGACAAACAGAATTTATGAGCAGGACTCCTCTTTTAGAAGTGTTCTTTATTGTGACTTTTTGTTTGTGCTGGTATGATTGATGGTTTGCATGAGTAGAATGAAAGGTGAGATTGGAAGGTTGATGGTGTTCTATACAATTTCTTTGGGGGGGATACTACACTTGCCTCTAAATTAATAGAAGCCATTAATAGCCTTTTTGTAAACTGAAATGACATTATGACTGTCATATGTGTAAATGTTTTTGTGAATTTTATATAAATTGTATATCTAAAAAGTTTATGATACAACAAAAAATATATATATATATTTTTGATAAATAAATAAAAGAAAAACAATGTGTGCAGTGAGATTTCATGATAAGGGGTAATGTTTGGTTTGAGTTATTACCTAGGTAAAAATTAGATAGACCAGCTAAGAGGTTTTCTCTGTTTTTATACATGAAGCCAAACCTCCCGGCACTTCGGCTGTGTGCGCAGGGGAGTCGGCCGCAGGCTCAGGCCCTTTGACCAACTGCTCGTGGGCAGCCAACCCCACGCTGCGCAAGACATTCAGCCATGTGTAGTGTGGGGTTGGCCTTCCAGAGCACAAACTCCCTCTGGCGCACAAGGCTGAATATACGGGATGTCATTTTAAGCAAGGCAGACCTACTGACAGCAAAATATTTCTAAGTGGGCCTTTTGGCTTTATGAAAGGGCCAGAATATCAACATATATAAAGCACATGAATGGTCTTTCTCAGAAAATGACTAATAATTATAATGAAATGTATATTTCATCAATCCACACAGTTCAATGCTTAATAAATGCGATTGCCATCAAACAAATGTAATAAAGCTTTATTTAAAAAAGTCAGTCTTTTTTTATTACTTCTTTTTTATATTATTCAAGCTACAAAGTAGCATAGCGCTCCAGCTAAAAGTGCTTTAAAAATATGGCAAGCTCTCTTGGGGGATCATGGAATGAATGACCCAGGAGACTCAGTTTTTTTCTGTTACAGGGGGCTGCTGCACTCTCTGTAGCCCCCCACAGCATTAAAATAAAAAAGGGGAGGAGCTTCTGCCTCTTCTAGGGGCATCACAAGCATGAAAATATATTGTTAAAATGCCGCAGAACATTATGGGGTGCTCCTTGTCAGGAGCAATGCATAATAAATTAACAGCTGCTGCCGCTCATTTTTTAATATTTCAGGTGTCCCAGTGCCCAGCCGGGACAATTAGATAATCTTTTTTTGGCAGTTGCGTTAGGACCCCAGGGTCCACGAGGCCCCGCCGGCTGCCCTTCTAGCACCCACCCTGGGTGACAGCATTTTTTTTCTTCCAGAGCCCTTACAGGTTCCCACTGAGGAGGTTTTACTTTCTTTTTTATAGGGAAGTGGGGCATGTGGGAGCCAGCATTGCTACCGCCTGGGAGGAGCAGGTTTTTTTTTCTCCAAACCCACTCACAGACACGGTTTCCCTGCCTGCAAAAGAGTGGACAGGGACAAAAATGTAAGCCAACATTTTTGCAGCTCCCACCAGATGTGTGTACATTTTTTCCCTGGCTGTGCTCTTGCGTGCAGGGAAACTGTGGGTGGGTTTCCTGAGACACATTACTGGATGTGAGACCCCCTAGGTCTTTCTAGGCTTGGGGGGGGGGGGGGGGGGGGAAGAGAGTCAAGCTCATTCCTTCTATTTAAACAAAAAAGAAATAGTCGCCCTGGGTTATGGGGTCCTAGTGGCCTTTGCAGGCTTGGGAAGGGAGAAAGACCGAGCGCCCCCTACCCTTTTGAAATAGTACCTTTGGGAGATGGGGTCCCTGGAAAGGATTGTGGCGGAGGTCTTTGCACCACCTCCCTTTTTAACATGGTGGGCCCTGGGGGATGGGGTCCCCAGGGCTGGAATTGACTAAGGGGGCATGCCCCACACACACCCCTCCTAATTAACCACATATTTGGACTACATTTGCTGTAGTCCAAACCTCTTTTATTTGGCCCGTGGGCGGTCCCTATTAGACCTCCCCCTCACAAGGGCTGGGGGGTAGGGTATCCCTACCCTGCCCCCTTATGTTCTTTAAAAAAAAACATTTTCAGGACAGGGGACTAAGTCCAAGTGTTCTGTAATGACAGCTGCAACATTCTTTTACATGTGGAGGCAAGCCAATCAGAGAGCTCAATACAGTCGGAGCAAGGTGGCCAAAATGTGTGGGGGGGGGGGGACCTCGACCTATCAGAACACACTAGTATCGAAGTTGTGCTTGTGGAACCCTTGAGAGAGTTCTGCAAGCCCAACTGTCCAGATATACAAATATTTTTGAACCTTAATTTCTAACAAGTTACTGAACTGATGTACACTTTTCAGATCAAGACCTAGCTTCATGCCAAATTTGGTTTAATTCCGTTCAGCCGTTTTAGCTGTAGTGCATTCTTAAAATCCCTATGAAAATTGCACGGGTAAATTAAGTTTTGCCCCCACCCCCCACGCCTCCTTTTTTTCTCAGCCCTAACTTTATGGATCACTCTGAAACTTTCCAGGAAGGTGCTAAGCAAAAAAAGCCCTTTTTTTAAAAAAGTTTCAGGACGTTTAGTCAAACAGCACCAAAGTTCTAAGCAAGCGAAAAAGTAATTTCCTATGGAAAGGTGGTCCTAATATATTAATAAGTTTAGTAAGATGGCCAGTTGGTCTGAATACCCAGTGGACTTTCCATTAATAGATTTTATATGTTGCTTACTGGTTCTGCAGAAGCAGGGGTTTAGAAAAACTCACAAAAGCATATTACTACTTTGTAAGGCAACGAAAAACAAACACAAAAGGAGCTCTGGAAAATACAGAAACAACGTCAGCATCAAATGAAACAAACATGCAGCCCTAGAATTATGTTCTTAATTTTCTGTATAGGTAGAATGTAGTGTGGAAGTAAATCTCCTTAATATTTTGCTAAAGAAAACAAAAATCAAAGATCACGGGAAAACAATGAAAAACAGAATCAAGAGAATCCCAACAGCACAAACAGCCAACGAAACATTAAACCACAAATATTCAATATGAAGAATGGTTTGCTTACAGTTTTTATGACTAAGATTTAAGAAAATGTCCATCACCACTCATAAAATGTATACAGTTCTGACCTAGAGACCACCCACACAAAAACAGTATAGAAGATAAACTCGCTGAGGAAGGATTGCAAAGTAGAATGTGGATTAAAATAAACGAGTTAATATTGTCTTTACCCAGAGACAGCATGTAAGCAATTCTGTCTTCAGCTATACAAGCATTCCATATACTTTTGGAGCAATGTATGTTTTCGTTTCGTTCTTTCTTGCCAATGCAGAAGTAAAAATAAATCATGAGAGGTAAATATCAGTATTTGGTCCCAAACTTATCTTGAAGGCGTAGCAAAATTAACTGTTTCATGAAATGCTGCATACTTTTATAGCTTATTGGAAAAAGTTCTGAAGAAAAGGCCTACCCAGACTGCCTAGTTACACTCATGAGAGAAAAGTGCAGCGTTAACCAGAGATCTTGCCCTACAGATTCAGAGGAATCAGTTACACAAAAGAAGACCGCTTGCAAGGGTCAAACAACCAACTATCTGGAACATCCAAAATGAGTGAATACTGAACCAAAGTTAATCAGCCAACCTGGAACCATATTACTTATCAGGTGCACTGTCCCAGTCATTGTGTGCACGTGGTACTTGCTGGAACACATTATTAAAACACACATTGGCAAAGTCAGTACGTTTAGCCTATGCAAGATGTATTGGCTTGGCCAATGTATTTTTTATTTTCATAGCACTGCCCGCAAGGTTGGAACCTCTTTCTCTGCTAAAGCATCAAAACTATGCAATTTGTTACCCACAAACATAAGATACATTGATAACGTTTGAAGCTTCAGAAGATTAGTCAAGAGCAGGCATTTCCCTACAAGACTACTATACTCACAACAGTGTACCACAACAGTATACATTAAAACCTCTTGTAGATGGATATTTTTATATGTGTTTTACCAATTGGCGATAGCCAGTCCATAATTATTGTTAGAACCAACTTTTCCCATAGACAAAGCATTTTTTGTTTTCTCATAACTTTGGCGCCGTTTGACGAATCTTCAGAAAATTGTCAAAACTAGTGTCTGTTACTTTAGCTGCTGTGCGGAAAGTTTTGGGGTGATTTGTCAGGCGGGGGCGAGAAAAATTGGGGTCCAAAAACGCTTTTCCCCTCATGCAATGTCTATCAGGATTTTGAAGTTTGAGAACAAGACTACGGTCTGAACTGCTGAACAGAATTACACCATATTTGGCAGAAAGGTAGATCTTGGTACAGGAAGCTACTTTTTAGGTCTCGCCTGACCAGCGCTTTAGCGCTGGCTCTGGCGAGACTTATAGTAAGCGCGTTTTGGAAGTGCAAACAGTGGCTTTGCAGGCCTCCAACTACAGTGCATGTGACCCGTCCGGGCGCGCGCACCATTTGGAGTCCTGCAACCACTTGTTTGCTTTCACTATTCATCGCACCATTTGGCAGCCTGCGTGCCCGCCCCCACTCCCCCTCCCACTCCGTCAGCTTCGCTTTCACTATTCATCGCACCATTTGGCAGCCTGCGTGCCCGCCCCCACTCCCCCTCCCACTCCGTCAGCTTCAGTGCGCGCTTGTTAGACCACACTATAGAATGACTATAGTTAGACTATAGAATGTCATTGCATTGCCCACCTGACTGGTGTGTATTTGTATAGCGTCGGCTTGACCAAGTAGGTTTTTCCTTATTAATACATTTTAGTTTTATATTTACATGTTTACGAGCAGCGAGATGCAGCGCAATCAGTTTACCCATATTCAGTGCGTGCCTGAACCAATCGTACATATTCACTGTCAGCAGCTTGAAGACACACTAAAATACACAAACGGGGACGCTCAGTTTCTTGACTAAGGTCGTTGGGTGGTGGCCATATTCAGCAAAGCGGGGACTTTTCTTAATTGGCTGCGCGGTGCGCTTCCTATCCCTGCACTTGGCTCTGTGTCCATCCGAGCTCTGCTGCGTTCCTGGGAAGGGCGCTCCGTACAGTGGCTGTTGGTGTGCTTGGAAGCCTTGAGTAGCTGAATCCTCGCGCATTTGGGGGGAGGGGGGGGGGGGGGGGGGGGGGGGGGGTTGTGCGTCCACTTCTGTAACGATACTGCTCCTCTAAAGTAGGTAGTAACATTTACAATTGACGGATTCCCTATTCCCCCCTCATTTTCTCGCCCTCTTACAGTTTATTCTACATCAAGCCCACAAAAAAACATACATAAAAGGTGTCAACGTTTTTGTAATTTAAGAAGTGTACCCTTTCAGGGCCGTGTATTTTGTTATGTGTTTCAGATTTTGTTGTTTGATTTGCTCTTGTGCTGTATGAAAGCACTCTCGTGCAACGGGGATACATGACGAGCGCACGGAACTGGGTGCCCGGCCATGGTTATGTGACCGTAACGAGCCAGGCCGCAGTCATTCATTTTCTGGGCGCATCTTTTTTCATTTCCCTCTCAACACGAATCACCTGCCTGTATTCTGTGGAATTGAAGTCTGCATATGAACTTATATCGAATTTTAAGTATCCCACGTTTTGGGTTTCTGATGTTTCAATGTGACCCTTGCTACGTGCCTCTCTAGCATTGTAACCCTTAGCGCTTAGAGGCGCAGAAGCAGCTGCCTAAACGGGATGAAGCCTGCGCATGTTTCCCTTGTGGGAACGAGCAGGGGCACCATATGTTTGCAAGTTAATTACAAACATATGGTGTCCTTGCTCGCTCCCGCCAGGGGATAGCCACACGTGCACAGATTTCGCGAATCCTATGATGAACAAGCATTTGCAATGCAATAGGTCTCGCAGTTGTTAAGAGTTTGAGCTATTGGCACTGTAAATGGCAATGCCTTTTATTTATGTGTGGGTTTTTAAAACATAAATAAAAGGCATTGTCATTTACAATGCCAATAGCTCAAACTCGTATAAATGCGAGACCTATTGCATTGCAAATGCTTGTTTGTAATCTGATGTAAATCCGTTCAGTAGTTTGGGATTTATTATAGAAAGACATTCATAGGCAAACTAATCGTTTGCAGATCCACCCGTGAGGGATTTACGACTACCTACTGATCCGGTGGAAAAGCAAAGCCCTGATTGGCTGGCCAAAACATGAAACGAAAGTTGCAGCCGCCATTTTGCTTGTTGCTTGGCCCGGGTAGGGAGAAATAAAGTATCAAAACACATAAAGGGTCAGGATACAGGTATCCTGACCCCATAGGCCACATGGAAGGGTCCCTGAGGGAACCCTCATTGGCAAAAAATTGCCCCAAAAAAATCTCTGGGGCACAAATCGAAGATCCGAGGGTACCTGTGTAACTGAAGACCATTGGGGGAAAAAATTCCTTACACACCATACCCCCGCCATGCATGGCCAAAGGTCGTGTCCTGCACAGGGTTGGATGAATGAGGGGAGGAGGTTGGCCATGGGACATGGCAACAGTCCAGGCCCTGCAGCCAACCCCCACCGCACACAGCCAAAGGCCATGCGCAGCGGGGGGGTTGTATTAATGTACGGTAATTATACATTACTTAACATTAAAAAACATAATTCACTGAGATAAACAAAAGTTACAGGGACGTAAAAGTTAGGTTGACTTTTTAACCACACAGAACCATAGACATTCAGCAGTTACAGTCATACTTCAAGTTACAATTATCTCAGGAAATGATAACTTGCGCTGTTAAGTAACTTTAGGCCACGACTTATACCTTAACATAACTATAAACTGCTGAATTTCTGTGGTTTTGTGTGGGTAAAACATCAATCTAACTAGAACGTCACTGTAACATTTGTTTTTTTCAGTGAATATATATATGTGCATTTGAGTGTGTGTAAATATGTATATATGTGGTACAATAAAGTTTACACTCTTGGGCGCATATATAAATATTTATTCTATAGAGACCTAATTATGCATATGTACATACATGGAGATATATGGGTCTAACACTTCGTATAGAGATGGCACTTATTGTATGCGTAAGTGAACACATGTATATAAGATTCTAGGTCTACATATATTTATAAAGTAATGAATAAATAATAACATCATATACCACAATACCTTAAAGTTTATACATTACATCCTTCCGTAGCTCGTTGTATAAAGAAAATATATATGTAGATGAGTGTCTGCATATAGGTTTCTACTCCGTTCTAGGATAATACATATGTGTCAGAATAGAGTACGTAAACATAAGAAGGAAAAGTAACTATAAAATAAAAGTGTATACCAATATATATTTTAATTTAAAAAAAATTATAATAAAAGAAATTCATGTCTATACAGTGTATGTATATGCACAACATGCATGGGTAGGTCTGAACGTGTAACTATTATTACATGCCTAAAAATAAAGACTGGACGCAGGTATATAGGGATGTATCCCTTGTACATCAATATTAAGAAGTCTAATGTATAATATATATATATATATATATATATATATATATATATATATATATATATATATATATATATATATATATATATTCCTATGGAAACACGGTCCTAACTATAACGATCTACTGGCGACCGCCAGTAGATAATATTTTTATATATGTATGTATGTGCGTATATATATATATATATATATATACACACACATATATATATATATATATATATATATATACACACACACAGATACATACACACACACACACACACACACACACACACACATAACCACACATCTATGTGTGTGTGTGTGTGTGTGTGTGTGGTTATGTGGTTATGTCAGTAAACATGTACATATGAGGAAGGATTGATGCAAAACTGGAGTGGGTTAGTAGAAGATCTAAAACCAGATTTCTCAGTATTGAAAGTGAAAAATACGCTAACCAAATTAAAGCTAACCAGGGCAGCAGGAGCCGATAATCTCCCAGCTTCAATAATAAAGTCCGAGCTGAACTGGTGGGCAGAATGTTTGTCCCACATGTTTTTAGTTATCTTGGATACAGGAAAAATCCCTAAAAATTGTAAGGGAGCAGTAATTAGACCGGTGCATAAGAATGGTGACATGAAAGCTCCGAAAAACTATAGATTAATTAATTTATTGGATATTGGGGAAAAAGTCTTCGCAAAAATAATATTGAGTAGACTTAAGGATTGGGTGGAGCAATGTTCAATTGTGCCGGTAGAACAGGGGGGCTTCAAGCAAGGTCATTCTACTGTCGACCACTGCTTTGCCCTATGGGCAGTGGCACGAAAGTCAATAGAGCAAAAAGGGAAGTTATACTGTTGGCTCATGGACTTTCGGGCCGCATTTGACTCTGTGGACCATAAATGCCTTTGTGAGTCCTTGGAAAATTATAATATTCCGGAAGGCTTACTGGCTATAGTAAAAGAGCTACATAAAGGAAACTGGGCACAGATTAAGGATAAGGGGGGGTTCCTGACACCGAAAATAGCAATAGAAAACGGCCTAAGACAAGGCTGCGTCTTGGCCCCCTTGCTTTTCATCATATTCCTAGCAGACTTACATGCAATACTAGAGGTTGTATTGTTTTAATATTCACAATTGGGTTTTATTGTTGTTTAACGACCATGGTGTAAATAAAAAGTACTTTTTGAACTTTGAACTGAATACATGTATGCACTTTATTTTAGTGATAGCAAAAAAGGAAAAATTAAAATGAATACATGACAATATATATATGCATTTGGCTATATATCTGAACATAAAATAAATACGTTATTTCCAGAACATATAGCTACAAGAGAGTATGTATATGACTTTATGCTTCTTTCTATGAAAAGACATATGTCACAGTGTGCGAATCGGACAGGGAAGGTACCCGTACAAGCATTACAATATATTCAGATATACATTGTTATGATTACGTAATTTAAAAGGTTGGCCAACAAGTTGGGGACTGGAATCCTTGCAGCTGGATCTAGGCACAACTACCAGGGCTTCTAAACCTAAATTGAAGCAATGTTTTTGGAATTACATTGGGTACCTTAGTCAAACAAATGGCATGAAGGCGCAGTATCTGGAAGTGAAATCATTTCCTTCATATGAACCATATATTGATGAAATCTATCCGATTCAGGGCAAAACGCTTTATGAAGTTTTGGTTTGGCACTTTAAAAGGAGGAGTTTCTCAAGTGGGACACATTTATTGAGCACAGCAATTCTACAGTATGTGCACCGAGGGTGTAGTAGAAACTATAGCTCATGTTTTATTCTTTAGTTTCTGCATATGTGCATGACAATTGATTATGCAACAGGACCCCCTGGAGAGTGTGAGTGCGAGTGTGTGTAAGAGGATTGGTAGTTTAGTTGCAGAGCCAGATCTTGAGGTCCTTTCAAAATTGAAGCAGTGACGGTGATTGCCTGAGGTGTAGAGGTAGGGAGTTTCAGGTCTTCACTGCGAGGTAGGAGAAGGATCTTCCTCCAGCCGATGTTTTTCGGATCCGTGGGATAGTGGCCAAGGCAAGATGGGCGGAGTGAAGATGTCTGGTTGGTGTATAGAAGGTGAGGCAGTGGTTGAGGTATTTGGGTCCGGAGTTATGCATTGCTTTGTAGGCGTGCGTGAGGAGCTTGAAGGAGATATTTTTTTTTTTGTTGACTGGAAGCCAGTGATGGTCTCATAGGTGACTGGAGTTGTGGTTTCGGCGGGGGGGGGAATGTCCAGGATAAGTCTGACGGAGGCGTTCTAGATGTGCTGCAATTTCTTTTGGAGTTTTCGGGTCGTGCTGTCAGAGTGCGTTGCCAAAGTCCAGCTTGCATCGGAGGAGCGCCTGGGTGACCGTTCTCCTGGACTCGGTGGGGATCCATTAAAAGATCTGTCGGAGAAGGCTGAGCGTGCGAAAACAGAATGACGATACAGCATGGATTTGGGGCTTCATAGAGAGAGAGAGGAGCAGAGGATGATGCCGAGGTTGCGTGCATGGTACTCTAAACCGGTAAAAAGAAAGACTTAATTGCTCATGAGATGCCAGATAGCTGGCACGCCGCAAGACAGTTGCACTCCTCTGAGGCTCCTGCCATGAGAGGCAATCATTTGACAGTGTCTGTTTCTGGCCACTACAAAAATGGCCAAAAACTAACACCGTATACAGTAGGAGTCACCCTCTCCAAAAGCTGCTGCTTGTTGTGGCTGCTTCATGTATGGCTCAGAGGCACAAGTTACTTACCTTCGGTAACGATGTATCTGTAAGAAAGGTTAGTTAGTTATAGATTACTTACCTTAGAATTACCCCCAGGAGTCAGACTTGATTCGGAAAGATTTTTCGTCAGCAGTACCTCTGAGCGTCGGAAGGTGGCGTCGGTCGGCTCCGCGTTAGTAGTCGGCATCGTGGTCGCCGGGATGACGCCACCCTCGCGTGCTGACGTCAGTTCTGTACACGACTTTCTGCGCCAGAAACGCAGAGTCATGCAAGACACTGACCATTGGTGCACACAACTAGGGCCCTGAAAGGATGCCCTCAACCCTAGAAATCAGTTTGCAGAATGGGGAGGATGGGTGGGGCGGTAAGGAATCTATAACTAACTAATGTTTCTCAAAGATATATTGTTACCGAAGGTAAGTAACTTGTTCATCTGAAAGAAACAAGTCAGTTATAGATTCCTTAGCTTAGAATAGATACCCCAGCAATACCAACCCAGGTGGTGAGTCTGCGAACCAAGATCACACCAGAAAGTCCTGGAGAACAGAACGGCCAAAGAAGCAGTCTCTCCGGACTTGGTTGTCCAGGTAGTAGTGTTCTGTGAACGTGTGCAGCGATGCCCACGTAGCCGCCTGACAGATGTCATTTTGAGGCACTCCTCTACCCAAGGCAGTAGTGGCTGCAGTCGCCCTGGTGGAGTGAGCGCGTAGCCCGACTGGAGGCTCATTTTTAGCCAGAGAGCAACAAGCCTGATTACACAACACAACCCAACCCAACCCATCGAGAAATGGTGCGTTTGTGTACGGCCCGACCCTTCTTTGCACCAACGTAGCCAACAAAAAGTTGATCATCCACCTTCAACTGTTTTGTGCGATCCAGATAGGAGAGAGCACGCTTTTGGTTCAGACGGTAGAGCCTCTCTTCCTCCTTTGAAGGATGCGGAGGCATAAAGAAGGTGGGCAACGTAATGGTCTGCAGGATGTGGAAGGCAGTGACCACCTTAGGAAGAAAGGATGGACGGGTCCTGAGAACCACCTTATCCAGATGAACAGACAAGAAAGGAGGTTTGGAAGAAAGAGCCTGGAGCTCACTTACTCGTCTAGCAGAAGTGATGGCTACCAGGTAAGCAGTTTTAAGAGTTAAGAGACGTAAAGAACAGTTATGAAGCGGCTCAAAGGGAGCGCACATTAAATAAGTTGGTGCAAGATTCAAGTCACACTGAGGCATAACGAATGGGATTGGAGGAAAAAGATGCGTTAAGCCTTTCAAGAACCGGTTATTTACCGGGGACTTGAAAAGAAAAGGCTGATCTGGCAGCCAAAGGAAAGCAGAGGTGGCAGAAAGGTAGCCCTTGATAGTGCCCAGAGCAGTGCCCTGCTGGGCTAAAGAGAAGGAACAAGAGTACTTCAGAGAGGGGGGCAGAAAGGGGATCCACAGCCTTTGCTGTGCACCATGCCACAAATTTGTTCCACCTGCAGGTGTATACCGTCTTTGTGGAGGGCCGCCTGGCTGCCAAGATTACATCACAAACTTCAGGAGGCAGGTCGAAAGACGTCAACTGCCGCAGCTCAATCTCCATACAAGGAGGTGGAGACTGGAAAAGTTCGGGAGGACCGTCCCCTGCTGCTGCGACAGAAAATCCTCCCGAAGAGGCAGTCAGATCGGAGGATCGATGGCCATGTTGAGCAGCTCGGGATACCAGACTCTTCGTGCCCAATCCAGAGCCACAAGAATGACTTGGGCCCGGTCGCGCCTGATCTTCTTCAGCACCCTGGACAGAAGTGGTATAGGCGGAAAGGCGTACAACAGACTGCAACTCCAATTGTGACAAAAAGTGTCGCCAAGCAAGTGCCGCCTTGGAAATTCCAACGTGCAGAATTGCTGACATTGCGCATTCTCTTCGGTGTCGTATATATCTAACCAAGGCTCTCCCCACTGTTGAAAGAGAACTTGCGCCACCTCCAAGTGAAGACACCATTCGTGATCCATCATGAACCTGCGGCGGAGTTCGTCCGCCCTGGCGTTCAGAGAACCTGCCAGGTGTTGAACCACCAAGGATAATGCCTTGACGTTCCAACCATGTCCAGAGGAGTAGGGCCTTCTTGCATAGGGTCCACGACCCCACCCCGCCCTGTTTGTTGCAATACCAAATGGCGGTGGTGTTGTGCATGAACACCTGCACTACTCTTCCCTGGACAGAGGGAAGGAATGCCTTCAGTGCAAGACGAATCGCCCGGAGCTCCAGAAGGTTGATGTGAAGCTCAGACTCTGCCGGAGACCAGAGGCCTCCGATTTCCGCCTTTCTATGTGGCTGCTCCATCCCAGAAGGGAGGCATCCGTCACCACAGTGTGGACTGGTTGGGGAAGGGAGAGGGATCTGCCATTGACCCAATCCTGGTTCGTAAGCCACCACTGTAGTTGTTGAGCAGTGCCCTCCGAGATCTGGATGCAATCGAACAGATTCCCCAGATGCTGCGCCCACTGGAACTTCAGGACCCACTGCAGAGCCCGCATATGCCACCTGGCATGATCGATCAGCAGGATGCAGAAGGCCATGAGGCGGAGCAGCCTCAGGGTCATCATGACCAAAACCCGAGACACAGGCTGAAAGATCGGAATTATAGCCCGAATATCCCGGATTCGCTGTTCGAGATGATAGACCCGAAACCGCGTTGTGTCCAGAACAGCTCCGATGAAGAGGAGCTTCTGAGAGGGAATCGGGTGCGACTTCGGCACATTGATGGAGAACCCCAGAAAATGCAGGTGGTCGGCCGTAGTCTGGAGGTGGGAGACGACTGCCTGGGGCGAGCCCACCTTCAACAGCCAGTCGTCGAGATAGGGAAAGACTGAAACCCCTGATCTGCGCAGATGTGCTGCGACCACCACCATCACTTTCGCGAACACCCGAGGGGCGCCGGTAAGCCCAAAAGGGAGCACGGTATACTGAAAGTGCTCATGGCCTACCGTGAACCATAGGTAACGCCGGTGGGCTGGCAAAATGGGGATGTGGAAATAAGCGTCCTGCAAGTCCAACGCTACCATCCAGTCTGGCGCGTCGAGGGCAGACAAGACCTGACCAAGCGTCAACATATTGAACTTCTCATTCTGGAGGAAGCGATTGACGTCCCTGAGGTCCAAGATAGGACGCAGGCCCTTGCCCTTCTTGGGGAACCAGAAAGTAGTGGGACTAACAACCACAACCTACTTTTGGGACAGGAAGACGCTCAATGGCTCCCTTGGCCAAGAGTGCCATAACTTCCCGCTGGAGAAGGGTCTGATGATCCTCCGACATGTGGTGGGATCGCGGTGGCATGGCTGGAGGGGTAGTCTTGAAGGGGAGGGAGTAGCCCCTTCGAACTATCTGCAACAACCACCTGTCCGAAGTGATGGTGCGCCAGTGGGGGAGATGATGGCGAATCCTGCCGCACACTGGTGTTTGATTGGCCTGAAAGGACGGCTAGAGGGTTTGGAGGCTGCTGAGGTGGGGTTGGTGGACTGTCAGGCCCGCTGGCCCCCGGAACCTCGCCGGTTATTTCCATGTCCCCGCCCGCGCTAAGGTTGGGTAACTTGCTGCGGCCTGTGGCCCTGGGTGGTACGTAGCAGGGCACCACTTCCGTAGCCACGAAAGGGGCGAAAAGCAGACTGCGCAGGATGGGAGGAGAAGCCCAAGGACTTGGCCGTAGCCCGTGAGTCCTTAAAGCGCTCTACGGCAACGGCCTTCAAAGGGCATGACCGTCAAGGTGTTCTGGACATCCCCTGAAAAGCCAGTGGGCCTCATCCAGGCGTAGCGCCGAAGTGCTACCGACGTTGAAATGGTCCTGCCCAGAGAGTCGGCAGGGTCCAGTCCACAACGGATCGTAAACTTTGCTGCCTCTCTCCCGGCGGCAAAAGCCTGGGAGAGCACTGCCCTGGCCTCCTCGGACACTGAGGCAGCACTTGTGCCACCATATCCCACACGGAGTGCGAATAACGGCCCAAGAGACATGCAGGGTTTACGGACCGCGGTCCTAAGCTGGCGGAAGAGAAAATGTTCTTGCCACGGTGGTCCAGCTTCTTGGATTCCCTTGCCAGAGGAGCGGTAGTGAAGGCGCTTTTGGGGATGGAGGCTTGGACCACCAAGCTCTCCGTGGTGGGGTGTTCGGAGAGGAAAGTGGGGTAGCCCGGAGCCGGGCGGAGGCATTGGGCGATCATCCTGTCCACGGGAGCTCCCGTGTTGGGCCTGGACCACGTGCCCAATAGGGCGTCTGTGAGGGCCTCATTAAACGGCAGCAGGGGATCCGAAGAGCTCACCGCCGGTTGAAGCACCTCAGACAGGAGGTTAGTCCTGACCGCCACCGTAGGAAGCACGAGGTTGAGAGCCTCGGCCGCCCTACGCAACACCACTGCGTATGACGCTCCCTCCTCCGAAGCCACGGTAGGAGGAGAAAACATGCCAAGGCTAGGAGAAGTGTCAAGACCACTGGCATCCCCCAGTTCCTCTCTCCAGTACTGCTCTGTAGCCAACTGGTCAGTTAAAGGGTCACCTGACCACTCCCAGTCCTCCTCACTCTCCTCTGGCTGTCAATCTGGCTGAAAATGGCCAGGGTGGAACACAGGGACAAAAGTACCCATTGGCGCCGGATCCGGCGTCAGCCGACGCTGGTCTGGCTCCGTGTCCACGTCAGGATGGAGGTCGGGGTCGACGCTGGCAGGGGAGCTGGACCGGTGCCGACTGCGGTAGTGGTGCGGTAGGAAGCAGCGCCGGTGGAGGTTTAAAGAGGTCAACCGACACCAATCCGAATCCAGGCCTGGATCCAAGGGGTGCCTGTGGCACCGGAGCCGCCGGCAGCGCAGACCTAGGGCCCCCAACAGAGTCCGTGGGGCCCAAAGGTGCGCCGGCGGGGTCGGTCCGCCCAAAGATGGCATGCATTGCCTCGTAGAACGTACGAAGCTGGATGGGGGTCGTTCCGGGTCCCGGAAATGAAGGGAAGCTCAGAGTCAACCATTCAGGCTCTGCATGCGGAGCTGTGGGAGTGGCACCACCCGCGCGCCTTGTCGGATCGGCCAACCGACGAGGAGAAGTAGAAGAGCGACAATGCTTCTTCGACTTTTATTCTTCGACTTACCCAAACCCGAGTGCGAAGTCTTCGATGATTCCCTCTGCCTCCCTCTTGACCGGAACCTCGAACGGCACGGAGCTGTCGGCGTTCAAACAGCTTTCGGGACCGCTCCCGTAAAGCCTTCAGCGCCATCGACCAACAGTCGGAGCACAACTTGGGGTCATGGTCGTGCTCCAGGCAAAAGAGGCACACACGGTGCGGATCAGTCACCGACATCAGTCGGTTACAGGAACCGCAGGCCTTGAAACCGGGCATACCTCGTGCACCTGTTCGGAGTCCAAGACTCGAAACAAGAAGTCGACAAAAGTCGAGAAAAACTTAGTCAAAAAATGACTGAGGTACCGCTCTTCCCGGATCTGCGCTGGCTGGCGTGGAAAAAGAAAGAACTGATGTCAGCGCGTGGCGGCGGCGTCTAATTAGCTGTTGCGAGGTCATCCCAGCGACCACGACGACAGACGTGGAGCCGACCAATGCCACCTTCCGACGCGCAGAGGTACTGCTGCCGAAAACTTTCCGGATCCAGTCGGACGCCTGGGGGTAATTCAAAGGTAAGGAATCTATAACTAACGTGTTTACTTCAGATAGATGTTAATTAAATGGGGTATTCAAAATAGAGTGCTGAAGCTCCGGTTTAAAGCCTGGAATTCTAAGCCATGCATGTCGCCGTACGAGAATGGGTGTTAATTCTCCTTGCTGCCATGTCAGCAGGATTTAAAGCACATCAAATGGAGAAATTAGATACGAGTTTGCCTTCTTGTACTAATTCCTGTGCTTTTTCTTATGCTCCTCTAGGAGGTATTGAAGTAGATCTTCCATCTCATCCCTGGGGGTTCTATCATTCTGGCTAATAGGCTCTGCGTATTGTCAATACGCCAGTGGTTAGCGGCTTAAGTAGCCACTCTTTTACTGGATGCATGTATCAATTTAGACTCTTTGTCTGAGGGAGGTGCGTCTGCAGAGGTCTGTGAATTTGCCTCTTATGAGCATTAGAGACTACTAGTAATTCTAAAGGCAACAAGCCTTTAATAAAAATAAGATCAGATGGTGGAGGCTTGTATTTGTTGTTAACCCTAAGAGTTAAAATATGGGCACGAACAGGGTGCTTAAAGATTATCGGCATGTCTCATCATGCCTGTTAACATAGGTAGACTCTGACTTGTTCTTGGTGTAGAACCTAGTGTCTCAAATAAACAGCATTATTATTTTTTTTAAAGACTCTTCGTGTAATGTAACTCCATGGTAGGCTGCTGCTCTTGAAATGTGATCTTGATAAGCCACATTATCATCTGGAGGTGATGGCTTTGCAGGATACAAGTCTGGATCCTTATCCATGGGTGGGTCAATATTATAGTCATGGGTCTGCTGGTAAAGGAGTATTGTCTTCATCATCATCATCCCCTATATCAGGCTGTGATGGTGGAGACCCCTGAGGTGCTATGCGTAAAGGATCTGAGCCTGGCAATTCTGGCAGTGGTGAAGATGGAGGGGGATTGAGGATTTGGGTAAACAGGGCTAGTAGCCATGTCCTCCTTTTTCTTGAGAGGAATTTTTTAACTAGTGTCCTCTGAACTAACTTTCTTTTTGGAAGGTGTTTTAGCCAAAATATGTCCAGTATCTGAATTGATGTAGATATTCTTCTGCTTAGGGTCTAGCTTTTCTTTCATAATGTCCAGGATGAGTTCCGGAGACTTTGGAAGGCCCTCTTTCGATGCCGGTGGCAAAGGATTCGGTACAGAATCGGGTTTGTCTCTTTTGTCCTTTGGAGCGGAAGGTTTCGGTTCCGAAGTCGACTTTTCTTGGCTTGATCCTGAACTGGCAGGCTTGACTAGTTGTTTCAGGGCCGGGCGTTAGAAACATCGTCTCGGTGCCAACCATGGCCCAAAGGCAGAGGTAGTGCTGAATTCTTTGTTTGGTCAAAGAGAGTCTGGGGTAAAGGGGCTTTAGTACTCACGGCACCCTGTCCCGGTGGAACGTCTTCGGACTTCAACTCGATTTCCAGTACAAATTCTGATTCTGGGATAGAGAAGGTTGCCTCTTCCGCTGCCGACGCTTCGACCTCTTCATGTTCGGATTCTTCCCCAAAGATAACCGGAGAATGTTGGATGCTTTGTCGATGCAATTTTCTTTGTTGAGCCAGACGATCCCATAGAGTCTTTTTTTGATCGGAATGACCGACAAGCCTCACAATCATCTTCTTAGCGCTCGGTGAGAGGCACAAGTTGACAACTTTATGCAGGTCGGTGTGAGGGTGCTTGGAGTGGCACCGAGGACCAAATTGAAACAAAGTCCGTTCCATTGGCAGAAGGCTAGCTAGTACAGTACGAAGTAGAAATTAACGACGCGGCAAGGCCCGAAGGCCGCCCATGATGTTTTCGACTGTTGATGGGGAGATTCGATACACAGAGAATAATGAAACGCGTACGATAACTATACCGTCAAGGTTACAGTGGATTGTGCACCGAGGGGAACCTGAAGGACAGTTTCGAATTGGAGCACCGCAAACCATGTCCGAACCCAATGGGGGAAAGAAAACAATCTAACAATGGAGTCGATGCCCATGCGCAAATCATCGAAAGGAGGAGTCACCTTACCCTGCGACTGGAATAGACTTCTTCGAAGAAAAACAACTTGCAAACATCCAGACCAGACACTAGATGGCAGGAGTATGCAAAGCATGTGTATCTACAGCACACATGCCTTGAACAAATGACATCTTGCAAAATGACAAACCGGGCCATCCCCACTATAGCTCACAAGAAAATCCAGGGGGAATAAATCCAGGTGTAGGTCTCTGTAAAAGGATACAGAAGCAAGATACTGTCTGCTAGGTTTAGTTTCTTTAACCATAGAAATATGAAGCCTGGGAAAGAAGACAAAGCAAAATGGATGACATTGACTTAGTAACTTAGAAACAACAAATTCAAGGATGGTCGGGTGGGGGGGGGGGCGGGGACTTGTGGTATTTGTGTATGGTTCAAATACTGAAAAGGTGAACAGCTAAATAGATCAGCTGGCTGAAATGATAGCTTCTAGGAAGGTTCTCCCATGTGAGAAACATCAGGTAAGATAGAGGCAACAAGCCAGAACAAAATCGTGACCCACCACAGTAAACACGTAGCATTCTTTCAAAGAGTCTGCTGACGAGATGCTTGGGATGAGAGCCAGATTCAGGAGCATACCTGTGGTGACCACTTTAATAATTGTGAGCAAACTAAACAAGTTAAATTTCACTAGACAGGAGGAATGAACTACTTTGCTGAGGCTAAAGTATGAAACTGAAGAAAATGGTTCCTTTTCTGTGACCCATCAGAGTTTTCACTAGGCTGCGTTTAGTGATCCAGAATCCCAAAGAGCAAATGACCAAGGTCATGAGAAAACAAAAGTAACAATAAAATAATGTTGCACCCGATTTTGAGACCTTGACTTGGCTGACAGCACCTTAGACTTTACATAGTATCTTCATAAAAGGCAATCATAGGTCATTTAAAAACTCATCTATACGGTGGAGCTAAGGGTGAAATCAGGTATAAAGACAGCACATAGAGAAGTAGAATTCAGAAGACACATGAACCTCGGGACAGATACTGCACACAGATGCAGCATTTGAGAGCTTCTATGCAGATTTTTATGCCGTAGAGACTCTAGACGCAGGCGAAGCTGCAACATCTCTCTCTAAAGCGCCAACTGTACGCCTGCCTATGCAGAACACACTCCTCAAGGAGGAAGACATCTGGGAGGTTGAATTCCAGGTGGCTATTGCTAAACTCCAGCCAGGCAAAGCTCCAGGGCAAGACTGCTTTACAGCCACTTTCTACAAGCTGTTCACCACCCAACTGGCCCGATCCCGACCAGCCTCTACAATTTATTCAGTTGCACGGGCACGCTTACTGACACCATGAAAGCAGCAGTCATCAGCGTGATCCCCAAACCAAGAAAACATCCTACCAAATGTGCATCTTATTGCCCTATATCCTTACTGAATGTATTTACCAAAATCTTTGCAGGCATACTGACTACTCGCCTTAATCTGTATATGCAGGTCCTGATAGATCCCGATCAAGCCGAGATCATACCGAAGAGGGGCTGTAGTGACAACATGAAGCAGCTCTTGCCTCTCATGAATAAAACTGGGCGCTCCTAGACACAAGCCATACTTATATCGATTGATGACAAAAAGGCATTTGATAAGGTCCATTGACCTTTCCTCCTCCTGGTATTGGAGGAGGCAGGATTAGGCGCCCGAATCCAGAAGTTGGTCTGGTGCAATTATGCGGTCATTGATGACAAACTCCCACTCTTCCACAAAATCTGAATCTGGGTCCAATGCATCCAGTTTCTGGGGCAAGAACTCAGTGAACTCACCTACCCGGCATACCTACGTGCTCCTCGATTAACAAGTGCCAGCAACCGTACGTGATTAAACACCGCTCACTTAACCCGAGAGCCGCGCATAGGTAGCACCCCACAGCTTGATCCACCAAACTGTCTCTGACAAGGAGTATCCCGTAAACAGAAACTCTTAGCCGTTTACGAATTACACCCACCCAACCACCCGTACCATTCCAAACTCTCCCCCTCATCTCTCACAGTCAAGCTGCCCCACCCCCAACGTCTACCTCATTGGCCGTTGGATGTAGGTGAGAGTTTATGTTTATATTATAAAATCAATAAAAACAGATTTGAACCCTAAAGACAGCACACTTTTGGGCATTACTGCTATGAATGGAATGTTGTGGTGCAGAAAGCAAAAACTGGAATTTGATAACCTTCACATCAAAAGCATTGCAGCTGCCCATGGCGAGTAACAGATATGCTTGTCAAAAAATGAGACTCACTGACTAAAACTATGAAGTTATACTTAACAGGCCAGTCTCAAGTCTGCAACCATTTAGCGTTATTCTCCTATAACCTGTTAAATCTAATTTCTGGATTTGAGGATTAGAGTGGGGATTGTGGGTGAAGGCCTTAAGGCATCATAGTCAATGGGCCTTGCTACCATCAAATAAGATTACTTTAGCTAAGAGAAGAAGCCTCCCCTGTGTGCTCCTCAAGACACTAATTTATAGGACTTAGGACTTTGCAAGTATCAATCTATGTCAGGACCAGAGATGAGGATTATGCGATCCTTTTTTTACTTTATTAAATAGCAGCCATTTCACAAAACTTCAAACAACTACCATTTCCTTGAAACCTTGGGAATGCCGTAAGTAAACAGCAAAATCCAGTGGGAGAACAGTCCCTAACTGCAGCCAATCAGGGTGTCTCAGTCCAGCCCATAGTCCATTGTTTGTGTCCTCTCTGCCACTTTCTATGTTCCTCACAGCCAGAGATAAGTGGCTTTTTCCCTTCTTTCCCTTACAAATGTTTTTGTCATGCTATTGTTGTGCTTGGTTTATGCGATTGTTAAACATAGTTCGCTTTGAGCGCATTGTGTGCTTTATATCCGCTTCGTGAGCGTTTTTCTCTACGGCCGCAGAAACACTTTGCGCTCCATCGTGGCTGCTCGCTCCGAGGTGAGGCTCCGCGGTGCGGTCCTCTCGCACCTAGGTGGCGCCCGACAGTGAGACTGCTGGCCATGGCCTGAACTCAAAATTCCTGTAATTCCAGCATAATCAAAGCTTCGCGTGGCTGGTGTTGGAATCTTGTCGCCTGAAGAGTTACGCCCCAGAGAGGGTCTGTACTGCCCAATCGGGCCGCTTTGTTTCTTTTCTTGATGCCATACTCGCAGGGTCTGTAACCGACGCAGTTGTGCCTTACGCCCATCCCGCGGGGGTCTGTAATTTGGTGACATGTCATTGACCTGTGGGTACATGCTCCCAGGCGAGGACCTCCTTTGAATTAGTGGTGTCCCCGGGCTTGACCCACTGACTGCGAGGCTTTGCCCACGTATGATTTCAGGCAGACACCCAGCCTCCTATATTACAGCACTTACGCTGCATTGTGGTAGCTCCCCAGCACATGGAGGCTCCGAGTCAGGTGCTTTGCACCCGCATAGAATCACAGTGCCCTGTTTGTCCATAGCTTTGGGTGTTTTTTGTGGGGACACCTACATAGTTTCTCCCAAGCGATGGAACCCTTTGAGGATGACCAGAGGGAGGACGATGCCCTGGCTGTACACCCTTGGAAGTGGGATTTCTATGATGCAGTTGATGCATATTTAGGCTGTCCGGATTTCGGTTTAAACCGACTCTCACCGACAGTACACTACCGGATGAAAATCAGTGACCCCCGGTTTAAACCGAGTGTCACTGATTTTCATAGTTGACGGGGGAGAGGAGCTGTTGTGGTCTGCCGTCTGTCTGACTGCGGCCGCACCCGAGTACTTCACAGGTCTTTAAAAAGACCATTTACATAACGAGGCTTTGTTCTTCTTTCGCCCCTTCTCAGAGCCCCTGGGGGCTGGGGCTGAGCGCAGAAACAGTCTTCGTTGCTTGCTAATTAGCAAGGATGGTGCCTAGAACCAAACTATCTCTGACATTTCCACATCGCCTACTGGGCTGTCATTTTCCACAGTTCGGTGTCTAAATGTGTCAGAACTAAACAATACCAGAAAGACCAGTCACATTAGTTACAACTAATTTATAGCCACGTTTCCTGTTTACTGATAAGAAACGGATTTGTGTCCACGGTGCTGTTTGCCTGAAATACCTGTTCAGATAACAACCTCCTCAAATGTCATTCTTCATGAGATAAAACACTTAAATTGTATTTATTTCATCAAATCCCTTTATGCCTCTTCGTTTGACTTAACAGTCGATCTGCATATGCCCTGCCCTTCAAGGGGGTTTCAAAATGTATTTATCCATTGACAAGTTTCCTTTAGGCCGCCTCCTTAAAGTAATCTATTCCAGCGGTAATAAGCAGGGGCGTGGCGATAACTAATGCAGCAGGAGCAGTGGCACCGAGGCCTAGATGGTTCCTGCCTTTCGCTGTCCGAACGGCAGTCAGGGACCGGGGATTCCCTTGCCGGAACTACGGCGCGTGAGTCGTGACGTGGGTCTTTAAGCCACTGGTAACAAACGCGTGTCTGCTTGTAGCCATGGGCGTAGGAAGTGTGGGGGACGCGGGGGATATATCCCCCCAGATTTTGGAGTGGGGGACACGGGGGACAAGGGTGGGGGGGGGACGAGGGGACAAAGGAATTTCCCCTCTCCCTTCTGTTATCGCAGGGCCATTAGCACGCGAAAGCGCTACCTAATGGCCCTGCACTTGACCTGCCTGGAGTCAGAGGCCACCCGCCCTCTGCCTTTTGTTATGCTGCAGGAAGGCTCAGCCATTCTGGGAAGGGCAGAGAACAGAGAAAAAATAAACGCTGTCTCTTTTCCTTCATGGCAAGGACCGTGTCCACTACTCCTGATCTGCCTCTGCCGGCTGCCCTCCTCTCTTTATTCCTCCACCTCTTTCTGTCTCTGTCTCGCTCCTGCTTAGTGCTGATTTCAAGAGGCAGCTCTTAAGGTACTCTCTCTTGCCTCTCCTTTTCTTTATTTGTTCCCATGTGAAATTGATCCAAAAAAGGCTGAACACTTTGGCTGTAAATGTCCTCGTTTTCTGACCGTTTTCTATTGAAAAGAAAAACCTCGGAATGGAGAGAAAAAATAGTTAAATACCTAAATAAAGCAATACAGAGTGGACAGCAGACAGACCAGACTGTTATTTACACCCACACACATTAGCGCCACTTTACAGAGTTTGCCAGTGAAAGCGCTACTTTCTTTTTATCTTCTTTCTTTGAACAACATTGTTTTCCCAGGGTGGGTAAGTGCGCCATTCCTAAAGGGACTGCAATACCTGGTTGATGGGTGTAGTGGAAACGTTTAATGTGATCGTTTTCAACTTTTTTATTATTTTAGCTTATAAAATGCGGCTCTGTGTTTGGGGATGTGGTCTTTTTTAAACCAAACTGCATACATTTTGAAAGGATATAAGCAATGGACATTGAAAGGGGTCCCTTCCTGGTCCTGTAGCCATGTCTTGAACTTTTCAGGCAAAATCACTTACTGATTTCTGAATAATGAGTTTAAAACCGTTAAGGTAACCATGTTTTTTTCTGATTACAGTTCACATGCTTTGAATATTCTTGCATTCCCTATGAGCGTTTGCTTTTTCCAGGGTGTTATTCATTTTGTTTCAGGCAGCATTTTACTGTTGTCTAGTGCATAATTTGAATTTAGTCGCAGCACAATTGAGTTGTGCTGAAGGCAGTGCGAGTTTCTCTCAGTGGGGCAGTATGGTGTTCAGTGTGGGAGAGAATGTGGCACTCTGGCCAGAGCTGCTGAATTTGGAACTGGAGAACCATGTTCAGACCTTCATGACCAGTTCACCATACCACACTCCTGACAGAGCTTATTCCGATGCTACACCTTAGAAGGCCCGATGGACCTTAGAAGCCCAGGTGTCTTAGCACCCGCAGGTGGACCTGTCCACCACAATCCATACTGCAGTTCACTTCCAGTTTTACGGGCAGGCATATGAAGAAGCACATCCTAGATCGACAGTGAATCTGTCACTGAGGTCAGAAGACCCTTGAGGCCAGTCCACCTCACCCATTGGTACCTCCATTGGCCTTTTTCCAGCACTAGCAGTGCAACTTGCCTGGGGTTGGCAATTTAGGATTTGCATGCACACCAAACTTAGGGGGTGATTATAATGGCAGTGGGACTGCCACGTCACCCCGTTGGTGGCGGTCCCACCGCCATTGGTGACTGCATCACAGCCCGCCATATTACAATGGCGGGTGATTACCTGGCGGTCGGAAAGACCAACCACCACGCACCAACAGCCATGAGGTGTTCGGAATACACGCTTGAAAGGGATTAGCAATGGATGCCCCTGGAGGAATGCGTGGCATCGGGCAGTGTATACGTAGCAGCAGGGCGCAGACTAACCTATTCACAGCTTTTCCTCAAGTGCTCAAGTTCAAACGGCCGACCTTGTTCCTTAGGATAATGAAGATCACAACAAGCGCAGATTGCAGCCACATCAAAGTGTGTTCATTGTTTCAATAAAATTAGCTTGGCGACAGAAAGACTTCCTAGGTGTGAAGCTTAAGGAAATGCTGACCTCTCCTCACTGTACAGGTCCTATCGAAAGATGTAAATGCATTTCCTGTGCCCACCACGTGGATTTATAAGAGGCAAATAGAAATATATCAGGATTGATACGTGACACGGGACGAAAATTGTTTTCAAAGTTCGACACTTATTTTGCAGAGCTTCTACTGTATCATTTGAAATTTGACTGAGGGTTCCAACTCACTTTTGCATTGCAATGCATTGAGCACAATTACCAAGCTAATCTGGCGAACGGTGGTCAGAGTCTCGGCAATGACGCTCAACATCCTGTGATTCTGGGCAAATCATGTAATCTACCCGTCCCTAACAAAAATGAATGTGCCCTTGTGTAACGCAACAGGTGCTCATGTGAAGCGCTTAAATACCTTCAGGTCGAGTTAGCACTATATAAATCTCAGAGTGGAAAAAAAACAGCAGTGAAAACCAGCCTAGCTTTACTCAGAGCCGTGCCATCATGCTACATGATTTGTGAGGAGTGCCCAAAACCATGAACATTTCACCAAGCTCTCACTTTCTTCAAATGACAACACATTGATTCTAAATGAACTATGAGAACTGCCTGCCTTGCCTACAACGCCCAACACCCCCAGAAATCTCTCATTTCCAAAACGTTCTTTCTGTATCCCGCAGTTCAAGAGGTGTGCCTTGCACAGAGCCACCCTTTTCAGGCAAATTTCAGAAAGTGCTGACTTAACCTTCGAGTTGTAAAAGTGTATTTGGACCTCATCTACACTGTACGTACACTCTCTATATACCATGCATCAATGAAGAAAGCAAGCAATAATAAACGCAAAGCGTTCCATAAACACCGGTAAAACACCGTTTCTGTTTTTTATGGCGCGCAAATGAGTAACCACTGAAAAGCACTGTTTTTTGAGGTTTTGAAATCACTGGAAAACACTGAAAAAACACCACCAGAATTCACCAAAAATAGAAACTGAAAACAGGAAAGCCTATGCATATTTCAGGTGCTTCACTAGGACCCATTGTTCCCCAGGCACTGGATGGGAGTTCCCACCCCCCTGAGCCGAGCCCGGTACCAGCAAAGTGTAGTCGCGAAGCTGGTGTTGAGCTGGATGTCTTTTGACAGGCTAAAGCAAGCCTTTCTAGCCAGTATTGCCCCGGCCCAAACTCACCCCTCTTGGGATCCCGCTGGTTTGTTCACAGAACCCCCATACCCTAAACCCAGGTTACTCCGGCAGACGACAGCCATAGGGACACTGATGAGGTTCCTTCCCGCCCCTGGCTGCCCTCCTCCAATCCATCCCCGATACCAAGGGCACCTGTTCAGATATGCTGGATCCCAATGAGAGCCTCCATCCAAGGTCTTCTGAGTGGACCATGTCGGAGAAAATGGGCCGCATTTTGAAGTCCCAAGAGAAGGAATCCCATTATTGTCTTAGAGCAGAGTGCCCCCGTCCCTATCTGGAAGGGAAAGTGGCTCTTACATCAGATGTAGATCCCCGATTGGCCACCTTCCTGCAAAAGTTTGTTAAGGACCCAAAGAAGTGGATAGATAGGTCCAGGCAGGCATGCCAGGACAAATTCCTGGACACCTTGGGCCCTCAGACTAAGATCTTAGACATAGCCGAGGAGGCCAAATCCTCAGGTTCCTTAATCTCCCCAGAAACACTTTCTGCTTGGGCACACCGGGCGATGATATTTGTGGGTAACACCAACTGTGCTATAGCTACAGAGAGCAACGGCTCCCTGCTGATACAAGTTGACCCCATGCTAGGGGACTTGGCTGACTCTGAAGAGAGCCATAGCTCAGGGAGGGTTTTTTGGGGAGACCTTGATTAAAGAACTACGTAAATGTTTTAATACATTAACCTCCCTGTACTAGGTTTAGTCCTCAATCAAAAAGGTATTTCCTTCCCGGGTTTTCCATGGGGTTGGTATAGGTTGGGGCCACTCGACCAGCTTCCCCAATGTTCAATACACTCCCAGAGGGCAAGGCTCCCACCCTGACCAAGACCAGGCAAGATTCTCCAATTTTTAACCCATCAGAGGGCAACGTGGCAGAGGCGCAAGAGGTGCGGAAGCCTCTAGCTATTCCGGTGAGTGTTCTCCCGTTCTAAAAGTAGGGGGATGACTGGCAAATTTGTTACCCGCTTGGACTTCCATCACATGGGACACGTGGCTCGAACAGAGAGTGAGGGGTTTTCTAATAGAGCACCCCCAAGCAGGTGGACGTTCTGCATCCACTTCAGTTTTTGGAGGGTGAGACCGCTCTGGTGGACGAGGAGGTGGCCTTTCCATTGGCCCAAGGGACTATATCCCTTTCGACTCCACACCCCCGAGGGATCATCAGCAACATTTTTCTGGTGGACAAGGCTGATGGAGGTCAGTGGCCAGTTGTCAACCTCCGCAAGTTCAATAAGTGGCTTGTTTGCCGCCACTTCAAGATGGAGGGGAGTCACCTTTTACGAGACGTTTTAAGACCTCTGGATTGGATAGTGCATCTCAATCTCATGGACGTTAATCTGTCGATTACTATTTTTCCTCCTCATCGGAGGTTCCTACAATTTCTGTGGCAGGGCCAGAACTAAGAGTTCACCACTCTGCCTTTCGTGCTCTCTCCCACCCAATGGTGCTTCATGAAGGTTCTCAGGTGGGTTGTGGAACACCTATGGGTGCAGGGAATATGACTAATCGCCTACCTCGACGATATCCTGATAATGGAACAATGCCCAGGTAGGTTTGCTCTTCAGATCGCGATCGACCTGTTTGAGAGCCTGGGCTTTGTGGTCAACGAGGTCAAGTCCCTGTTGGTCCCTTCTCAGGTGATTTTTCTGGGTTTCTTGATTGCTACACTCAGTCTACAGTCTCAGAGGGTGACGAAGATTCGGCACGAGCTGCAGTGTACTCTGACCAGACAATGGATCTCGCTAAGGCAGCTGGCCAGTCTAGTGGGCCTTCTCTCTTCTTCCATCCAGGCCATCTTCCTGGGTCCTCTCCACTATTGTGCTTTGCAGCAGCTAAAAGACGCACACCTGCACAAGGAACTGTCTTACTGTGGCAGGAGATGAGATTGGTTGTTAGCCAACATGGAGGCTTGGAATGGAAGGGCAATCTTCAGATCAGCCCCGGGCATCGTCGGAGTCCAACGCCAGCAGATCAGGCTGGGGCGCCAGTTGTGGCGACATTTCCACCGGAGGGTTGCGGTCACCTCACAAACTGTGGTTACATATCAACTGTCTGGAGCTGCTGGTGGGGTCCTTTGCAGTCTGATGCTGGTGCAAGGATTACGTACAGGTTTCTGTGCTTCTCAAGATAGACAATGTATCGGGGGGTTTTGTGCATCAACTATCTGGGGGGTACCCAGTCGAAGGCTCTCTCCGACATTGCCGTCAATTTCTGGCAGTATTGCCTGGACATCTGATTTCAGACTAGGCAGAATACCTGCCAGGTCAAGTCAACCACGTGGCGGACTACCAGTCCCGCAACATCCAGGACTCAAGGCTTTAGAAACTCCACTCAGGAGTGTTTTCCAACCTCCAGGAGAGGTGGGGGGGCATTCTTAATGTACCTCTTTGCGCCCCGGTTAGATCCTCACACCCAAAGATTTTTGAGTTGGAGGACAGACCCATTGGCAGTAGTCATGGATGCATTTCTCCAGGATTAGAGACTGGACAGGGGTTACGCTTTTCCCAAGTTTGCGATGATCATGAGAGCCTCGGTTCAGGTCAGGCACCAGAGCGCGGAATTTGTGATGATCACTCCAGCGTGGAAGTCTCAAGTGGCAGCAGAAGTAATACATGTCCTTGATTTTTTTGGCCTGTTAGGCAGAGGAGGGCCTGGCATATAGATCAGTCAATTTCTTCAGGTCTGCTGGTTTCGGGGGGCATGTCCCGGTGGATGGTTCACAGAAAAGCGAGCACCCTTTTGTCCGTCGCCTTTTGAGGGGAATTAGATGGTCTCTTCCCCAGGAACCTAGGTATTCAGCACTCTGATGTCAACCAGGTGTTTAACCTTTTTGTAATGGCAACCCAACCACTTTTTGTTCAGGAAGAAACTCTCAACAAAGCTGGCCATGTTGCCTGGTCTGATTTATTATAGAAGGGTCTCAGAAGTGCAAGCCCTGGCTATCACGGGACACATCTTTTCACCATCTGGAGTAACAGTCACAGTCCGCAGACAGACGAAATGTGGTACGAGAGTGGTCTCCTATCAAGCTTTTCCTGATTCTCCTAAAGAACAAGTTACTTACCTTCGGTAACGCTTTTTCTGGTGGATACAGTATCTGCCTGTGTATTCCTCACCTTGTAAATATCCCCTGCGCCAGCAACGTTCGGAAACTTTTGTAGCAGTCCACGCCGATGGGGGTCGAAGACTACGTCACAGAGACACGGCTCCACTCGCAACTCCGCTGACGTCACCGGCTCCATAAGAAGCCCTCATCGGCGTGATGACGTCAGTTCCGCCCCTTTTTTCCGTGCCTTCGAGGCACATGGACGGACTGACAGCAATATATACATAGCATACACAGTACACAATATGCAAAGCAACACACACAGTGTGGAGAAGAAGCAGAAAGGCAAAAAAAAACACACAATGCCTCTGACAGTAATAAATGTACAAGAAACACCATCATATACTAAGGGTATACAAGGGTGGACAACAGGGAGGCGGGTGGGTCAGTGAGGAATCCACAGGCAGATACTGTATCCACCAGAAAAAGCGTTACCAAAGGTAAGTAACTTGTTCTTCTGATGGATACATCTGCCAGTGGATTCCTCACCTTGTGAATAGATTCCCACAGCAGTCCCACTCCCGGAGGAGGGTGTCCACCCTTTTATACCAGAAAGTCCTGAAGGACAGAACGAGCTAAGTGTCAGTCCCTCCTCACCTCAGTGTCCAAACAATAATGTTTTGCAAAGGTGTGAAGGGAGGCCCAAGTTGCCGCCCTACAAATGTCCTCCACAGGAACGCCCCTAGACAAAGCAGAAGTGGAAGACTTTGCTCTAGTGGAATGAGCCCTTAAACCCTCTGGAGGTTCCTTATCAGCCAGGGAGTAGCATATCTTGATGCACAAGACAATCCACCTGGAAAGGGTGCGCTTCTGCACTGCTCGACCTTTCCTGCAGCCAACAAAGCCCACGAAGAGCTGGTCATCAACTCTGAAGTCCTTTGTTCTGTCCAGGTAGAAGCTCACCGCCCTCCTAGGGTCCAAACGGTGAAGTCTCTCCCCCTCCTTGGAAGGGTGTGGGGGAGGATAAAAGGAAGGAAGGGTAATGGATTGCCCCAAATGGAAGGGAGTTATCACCTTAGGCAAAAATGCAGCCCTGGTGCGGAGTATCATTCTTTCAGCATGAATGGTCAAAAACGGGGGTTTTGAACTTAGAGCTTGAAGCTCACTTACCCTCCTTGCCGAGGTGATTGCAATGAGGAAAACCGTCTTAAAAGACAGCAGTCTCAAGGGACACTTGTGTAAGGGTTCGAAGGGAGAACCCATAAGATAAGTCAAGACAAGGTTTAAGTCCCATTGAGGCACAATAAAGGGAGTAGGAGGAAACCTGTTTGTGAGGCCCTTGAGAAATCTAAGCACAATAGGTGATTTGAACAATGACGGCTGATCCGGCATGCAAAGGAAAGCCGACAAAGCCGAGAAGTATCCCTTTACAGTAGCCACAGCAAAGCCTTGCTGGGCAAGCGAAAGGGCAAACTGTAGAATGTCAGATAAACGAGCCTTTAAAGGATCAATTGACCTTTCTCCACACCAAAGTACAAATTTAGACCACCTATAGCAGCGGTACTCAAAGTACGGCCCGCGGGCCAGTTGCGGCCCGCCAGCCCTTTCCATGCGGCCCTCGTGTAAAACAACAGACAGTTGGCAATCAACTGCAATTCCGCCTGTTATTCCTCGGGGGCCGCATTCACTGGGTAAAGAAGCATCCGCAAAACCAGTGCCTCGCAAGCAGAGGCGCAACTAGAGCCAAATTTCGGCGGAGGGGGGGGGGGGGGGGGGGCTTGAATCTTTAAGCAATAGGCAGAGTGGCGGTGCAGGGCCTCTTAGAAGGGGTGAAACAGCGAGGCCTCATTAACATGCAAATGGTCTTTTAAAGACCTGTGAAGTGCTCGGGTGCGGCTGTGGCCCGGGAAGCGGTCTCATCCCGAGCTGCCACACAGGTGGTTAAATGATTGTAAATAGATATTCCTTCTTGCCACATACTGCTCCAAGCAAAGATGTGAATAAACATGAGAAATGAAGCATAGTTTAATTGTCCACTGATGTTGCTGGACTGTGCTTGTTTTCCATTTTACAAAATAAATGACAGTAAAATATTTTTAAAGTACGTTTGGCCCATATTCAGGGGGCTTGTATTTGTGGGCTGCCAACTGCCAAAGATCACCGATGATGCCAAAAATCAGCACACAGAATCTAATCTTCAACCAGTTACCACTTACAGGTCAGCATGGCCTGTAGAACTTGGCGGGTTTTAGAAAGGGTGCATGTTTAATTTTCGTCACAAGGACAATGAGATCTCAGACAGAGCGGCAGAGAGATGTAGAAGACGGAGAGAGAGGGAGGGAGACAGCGAGAGGGAGGGAGACAGCGAGAGGGAGGGAGACAGCGAGAGGGAGGGAGACAGCGAGAGGGAGGGAGACAGCGAGAGGGAGGGAGACAGCGAGAGGGAGGGAGACAGCGAGAGGGAGGGAGACAGCGAGAGGGAGGGAGACAGCGAGAGGGAGGGAGACAGCGAGAGGGAGGGAGACAGCGAGAGGGAGGGAGACAGCGAGAGGGAGGGAGACAGCGAGAGGGAGGGAGACAGCGAGAGGGAGGGAGACAGCGAGAGGGAGGGAGACAGCGAGAGGGAGGGAGACAGCGAGAGGGAGGGAGACAGCGAGAGGGAGGGAGACAGCGAGAGGGAGGGAGACAGCGAGAGGGAGGGAGACAGCGAGAGGGAGGGAGACAGCGAGAGGGAGGGAGACAGCGAGAGGGAGGGAGACAGCGAGAGGGAGGGAGACAGCGAGAGGGAGGGAGACAGCGAGAGGGAGGGAGACAGCGAGAGGGAGGGAGACAGCGAGAGGGAGGGAGACAGCGAGAGGGAGGGAGACAGCGAGAGGGAGGGAGACAGCGAGAGGGAGGGAGACAGCGAAAGGGAGGGAGACAGCGAAAGGGAGGGAGACAGCGAAAGGGAGGGAGACAGCGAAAGGGAGGGAGACAGCGAAAGGGAGGGAGACAGAAAGAGGGAGGGAGACAGAAAGAGGGAGGGAGACAGAAAGAGGGAGGGAGACAGAAAGAGGGAGGGAGACAGAGAGAGGGAGAGAGGGAGAGAGACAGCGAAAGGGAGGGAGACAGAAAGAGGGAGGGAGACAGAAAGAGGGAGGGAGACAGAAAGAGGGAGGGAGACAGAGAGAGGGAGAGAGGGAGAGAGAGGGAGAGAGAGGGAGAGAGAGGGAGAGAGAGGGAGAGAGAGGGAGAGAGAGGGAGAGAGAGGGAGAGAGAGGGAGAGAGAGGGAGAGAGAGGGAGAGAGAGGGAGAGAGAGGGAGAGAGAGGGAGAGAGAGGGAGAGAGAGGGAGAGAGAGGGAGAGAGAGGGAGAGAGAGGGAGAGAGAGGGAGAGAGAGGGAGAGAGAGGGAGAGAGAGGGAGAGAGAGGGAGAGAGAGGGAGAGAGAGGGAGAGAGAGGGAGAGAGAGGGAGAGAGAGGGAGAGAGAGGGAGAGAGAGGGAGAGAGAGGGAGAGAGAGGGAGAGAGAGGGAGAGAGAGGGAGAGAGAGGGAGAGAGAGGGAGAGAGAGGGAGAGAGAGGGAGAGAGAGGGAGAGAGAGGGAGAGAGAGGGAGAGAGAGGGAGACAGAGGGAGACAGAGGGAGAGAGAGGAGACAGAGGGAGACAGAGGGAGACAGAGGGAGACAGAGGGAGACAGAGGGAGACAGAGGGAGAGAGAGGGAGAGAGAGGGAGAGAGAGGGAGAGAGAGGGAGAGAGAGGGAGAGAGAGGGAGACAGAGGGAGGAGAGAGGGAGACAGAGGGAGACAGAGGGAGAGAGAGGGAGAGAGAGGGAGACAGAGGGAGACAGAGGGAGACAGAGGGAGACAGAGGGAGACAGAGGGAGACAGAGGGAGACAGAGGGAGACAGAGGGAGACAGAGGGAGACAGAGGGAGACAGAGGGAGACAGAGGGAGACAGAGGGAGACAGAGGGAGACAGAGGGAGACAGAGGGAGACAGAGGGAGACAGAGGGAGACAGAGGGAGACAGAGGGAGACAGAGGGAGACAGAGGGAGACAGAGGGAGACAGAGGGAGACAGAGGGAGACAGAGGGAGACAGAGGGAGACAGAGGGAGACAGAGGGAGACAGGGAGAGAGAGAGTCCCTGTTTGGCAGTATGTCGTATGACCAAATGGGCTGCTCTATATGAGACAGCACGTTGCGTACGATATACTGCCAAACAAGGACTCGGGGAACTTTCATTCGCATACTACTGACTGTGTGAGCCTCTGAGGAAGAGAGTCATCGAAACGCGTCGGGCTCAGTCAGGTGTGAATAATTACAGGCAAGCGTCGGTGGCAGTGTCCCCGACCCGCTTTGCGATTTAAACCTTGGCAGTAAGAGTCTGTTAGCGCTTCTGTTCTATGTGCATTGGGGTTTTATGTTGGAAACTGTGTGATTTTTTTACTGTGTATTTTTTAAAATCATAATCTAAATCAAAATTCCCCCGCACCACACGCCATCACTGACTTGCCTGATCTGACGGAGCCGCCTCCCTGCTAATCTTTGTGGGGACCTCCAGGCACTTCCGGTCGGCCGGCACGAAGAGCGGTTAGCGCTCTAGTGCTCGACTTCCTCGGGGCTATTTAGGCTGCAGGAGACAGTGGCTCGCTGCGGGAAGGAGACGGTGGCAGTGTCCCCGACCCGCTTTGCGATTTAAACCTTGGCAGTAAGAGTCTGTTAGCGCTTCTGTTCTATGTGCATTGGGGTTTTATGTTGGAAACTGTGTGATTTTTTTACTGTGTATTTTTTAAAATCATAATCTAAATCAAAATTCCCCCGCACCACACGCCATCACTGACTTGCCTGATCTGACGGAGCCGCCTCCCTGCTAATCTTTGTGGGGACCTCCAGGCACTTCCGGTCGGCCGGCACGAAGAGCGGTTAGCGCTCTAGTGCTCGACTTCCTCGGGGCTATTTAGGCTGCAGGAGACAGTGGCTCGCTGCGGGAAGGAGACGGTGGCAGTGTCCCCGACCCGCTTTGTGATTTAAACCTTGGCAGTAAGAGTCTGTTAGCGCTTCTGTTCTATGTGCATTGGGGTTTTATGTTGGAAACTGTGTGATTTTTTTACTGTGTATTTTTTAAAATCATAATCTAAATCAAAATTCCCCCGCACCACACGCCATCACTGACTTGCCTGATCTGACGGAGCCGCCTCCCTGCTAATCTTTGTGGGGACCTCCAGGCACTTCCGGTCGGCCGGCACGAAGAGCGGTTAGCGCTCTAGTGCTCGACTTCCTCGGGGCTATTTAGGCTGCAGGAGACAGTGGCTCGCTGCGGGAAGGAGACGGTGGCAGTGTCCCCGACCCGCTTTGCGATTTAAACCTTGGCAGTAAGAGTCTGTTAGCGCTTCTGTTCTATGTGCATTGGGGTTTTATGTTGGAAACTGTGTGATTTTTTTACTGTGTATTTTTTAAAATCATAATCTAAATCAAAATTCCCCCGCACCACACGCCATCACTGACTTGCCTGATCTGACGGAGCCGCCTCCCTGCTAATCTTTGTGGGGACCTCCAGGCACTTCCGGTCGGCCGGCACGAAGAGCGGTTAGCGCTCTAGTGCTCGACTTCCTCGGGGCTATTTAGCCCTCGTAGAACCACGAGCGCGCAGCGATCGCGCGCAGCCCCGCCGAAGACCCGCCAAAGAGCTGCCCGTCTGCGCCCGTCCGCGCTAAGGCAGCGCCAGGCGCTAGATTTATTGCTCCCCCTCTTACATCCTTCACGGTAAGATGTGCTACTCTAAGATCGAGTTGCTGAGTCTTCAGCACCCCACTTGTTCTTGTACAAGGAGGAACCCTGCCCATATTCTAAACCCCTTGCTACACCCCTCCAAACTTTGCTCCAACACTAAATCGAAACCTAAATCGCCCAAGGCACTCAGGCTAGGACACCTAAATGTTAGATCTATGCAAAAACACTATCTAGAAATCCATGATCTTTTAATAGATCACTCCCTTGATGCCCTGTTTATGACCGAGACGTGGCTCCAAGATGATATGGACTCGGATTGCAATTTAGCTACTCCTGTGGGCTATACCACTCACACGGTGAACAGGAGCTCAAGAGGGGGCGGGCTAGCACTTATAGTCAAATCCCACCTTGCCTGCCAACTAACTAAAGTGGACATTAAGGGTAGCGAAAGCGCACGCTTTTCTATTAAAGCCAACTCACAGTTCTGCGCTACTGGCCTCGTGATTTATAGACCCCCTGGCGCCGACGCACCCTTCATTAATGCTCTTCTACAATATCTGGGCACCAACATCACCAAAACGGCTAATTTTACGATCATAGGCGACCTCAACATACATCTAGACAGAGTCACCGAGCCTAAAGTTGCCACCTTTCTTGCAGATCTCGCTGCTTTTCAGCTCACTCAACTCGTAAGTGGTCCTACCCATAGAGCGGGTCACCTCCTTGATCCCATTCTTACTAATATTACGAGTGGATCCGCATACCCGCCTATTCCTATGACTTGGACGGACCACCATCTGGTTACACTGTCTATTCCCTGCAACTCTAGCCCTGTTCTGGTGCCTACTCCGTCAGTCCAAAAACGTCCTTGGAGAAAACTCCGCTTAGAAGATCTGCATAAACTTCTGGAGCTAAATCCCCCTCCCTTAAGTGAGGACCTTGACGTAAGGTATGACCAGTTTTGCCTCTGGATCACCCAGGCACTAGACACCCTGATCCCTGCCAGGTGGATCAAGGCCCGTACCCATACGGCTAGTCCCTGGTACAACTCTGAACTAACCATTCTGAAAAAGGAATGCAAAAAGGCGGAGAGGGGCTGGAGAAAAAACTACGATGCCAACCTCAAACAGAATTATGCCCTTCTCCAGAAAACCTATCACCGAAAGGTGTGCAGAACAAGAGCGGCATATTACGCCGATGAAATCAACAGTAGCTCCAACACCTCTAAATCTGTTTTTAAAATTCTGAAAGATCTTACGGCGAAAAAAATTGCAATCACTACCACTGTCTCCCCTGACCTTTGCAATAATATGGCTAATTTCTTCACCAATAAGATTAGGAAAATTTATGATACTTTCCCTAAATGTCCGCAACTTTCGGTGACTCTGGATCCTACCAGACCTTCTCTTTCCTCTTTTCCTATTCTTGAGCAAGAGAGCTTTCAAAAAATTTGTAGGAAAATTAAATCTGGTTCCCCGGCGGATCCCTTAAAACCGGAGACTTTCTGCGAAGCCCATGAACTCATTACTGAACATATTCGAGGCACTATTAACCTGTCTCTTTCTACTGCCAGCATTCCTTCTAAATGGAAGCAGGCATGGGTTTCCCCCATCTTAAAAAAACCCACTTTAGATCCCATGCTTCCTGAAAATTTCAGGCCCATCTCCCTGCTTCCCTGGCCAGCCAAAATCATCGAGGCTCACGTCAATAACATTCTGACCAATTTCCTCCTATCCAACAACATTCTGGATGACTCCCAACACGGATTTAGAGCTGGCCACAGCACTGAGACAGCCTTGCTCAGTGTTACAGAGGACCTCCGTACCATCCTCGACAGCGGCGGAACGGCAGCACTGGTCCTGCTGGACCTCAGTGCTGCCTTCGACACGGTGTCGCACGAGGTCCTTCTGACGAGATTGGAGGAAATTGGTATTACAGGGATAGCCTTAGGATGGTTCAGAGACTTTCTCTCCAACAGGTCTTTCAGAGTCTCCACCCCCCCTTACATCTCGAAGGAGCATAACATCGGACAGGGAGTGCCGCAGGGTTCTTCCCTGAGCCCTACCCTGTTCAATGTCTATGTCCGCCCCCTTGCAGAGGTGGCTAGAAGGAGCGGACTGGCATTGGTATCCTACGCTGACGATACCCAGCTGGTGGTGGCTCTCAATGATAACAGTGGTCTGGAGGCTTATCGCTTTAAACAGACACTCACTGACATCACCAACTGGATGACGGCGAATTTTCTCCAACTCAACGCGGGGAAAACAGAGATACTGCTCCTGGGGAAGAATACCGCGTCCTGGGGTGATAGCTGGTGGCCTGATGTCTTTGGCGAACCTCCTAAGCCTAAGGAATGCGTTAAAAATCGGGGAGTCTGGGTGGACTCGGCACTAAGGTTTACGCACCATACTACAAAGGTGGCGGCCACCTGCTTCGGCATTCTACGTAACCTCAGACCTATTTTGAGGTTCTTCGACTGCCACACCCGCCAGATAATTGTTCAGGCGACCATCCTTTCGGGACTGGATTATGCCAGTTCTCTTTTATTAGGGGCGAACCTTGCCGAAATCTCCAGACTACAGAGAGTCCAGAACGCGGCTGCCAGGGTGCTGGTAGGTCTTCCTCGCCAATCCTCGACGACCGGAGCCTTGAAAAAATTACACTGGCTCCCGGTGGGCAAAAGGATCCAATTTAAGGCACTATGTTTAGCCTTTAAAATCCTTAAAACCGCCTCTCCCCCAATGCTGTGCCCCCTCCTGTCGGAGTACACTCCTAGGAGGTCGCTTCGATCAGAGGGACAACATCTTGCGACCATTCCTCGCATCAGACTGACCAGAGTAGGCGGCCGATCCTTTAGCTTCCTAGCTGCCAAGTTATGGAATAGTCTTCCGGAAACCATCCGTGGCATGCAGGACCTTTTGACCTTTAGAAAGGCTATCAAAACTCACCTTTTTCAATAATTGCTTCTCTCTCTTTGCGTTCCTTTCTCTCTGCATTAGGTTTTTTCGCAGCGCCGGGACGCCCCTTGGCTGGGGCAGCCGTGCGCTATATAAGTCTCTATAACATAACATAACATAACATAAAAGCTTGTGGGGGAAAGCAGCTTGTGTTCAAGTGCGGTTCTTCTGATGGACAAATCCCCAATGAACTGTATACATATGCGTGTGTGTATGCTGGGTCTGGTGGCTCAGTGGACGAATGCGTCCGCTGCAGGGGTCTGTGTTCAACCTCATGGTCAGTTTTTTTTAGTTGCTATAGCCCCGCCCCCTCCACCACTGACCCCGCCCCCACAGGTGCGGCCCTCGGCCACAAACCACACTGTAAATTTGGCCCCCGAGAGAAAGTTTGTGAGTACCCCTGACCTATAGGAACATATAGATTTGGTGGAATGACGTCTGGCAGACAAAATTACATCTACCACATCAGGTGGGAGAGAAAAAGAATTCAGGTTGCCCCGTTCAATCTCCAGGCATGAAGGTGTAAGCTCTGGAGGTGGGGGGTGTAGAACCTGCCCCTCCGATTGCGAGATGAGGTCTGCCCTCAGACGGAGACGGAGCGGAGGGCACGAGGAGAGGTGGAGAAGATCTGTGTACCACACCCTTCTTGGCCAGTCCGGGGCAATCAATATGACTTGGGCCCGGTCTTGGCCAATTTTCCTCAGAACCCGAGGAATCAAGGGTATGGGAGGAAACGCGTTAAAGAGTCAAGAGCTCCAACTCAACTGAAACGCGTCCCCCAACGCTCCCTGCATCGGATACTGGAGACCGCAGAATGACGGGCAGTGGGCGTTCTCGTGAGTGGCGAACAGGTCCACCCGAGGGGTTCCCCACATTCGAAAGACGAACCACCTCCGGATGAAGCCTCCACTCGTGGTCGGCTGAGACTATCTGCACGCACGTTCAGCACCCCGGCCAGATCATTTGCCATCAGACAAATCTGATGGTCCTGAGTCCAGGACCATAGACGCAGGGCCTCTCTGCAGAGACAAAGAGACCCCACTCCTCCCTGTTTGTTGACATACCACATGGCGGTCGTGTTGTCCGTCAGGACTTGAACAGACTGACCGCGAAGGGAAGGGAGGAAGGCCTTGAGTGCCAAACAAATCGCCCGTAACTCCAGAAGGTTGATGTGAAGCAACCTTTCCTCTGGAGACCAAAGACCTTTGAACTCCAGATCCCCCAGATGCGCACCCCACCCTAAAGTGGATGCATCCGTTATTACTGTGGCCACCGATTGAGGTAGATGAAAAGGCTTTCCTTGAGACAGATTTCCCTCCACGCTCCACCAAGAAAGATCCGCTGCAGCTTCTCTGGAGATCCTCACAGACTCCCTGAGATCTCCTTTGTGCTGATACCACTGCCTGCGGAGGCACTACTGGAGAGCCCTCATGTGCTAGCGTGCATGGTTGACCAACAGAATGCAGGAAGCAAACAGACCGAGCAGGCGAAGGACTTTCAGAACTGGAACAACCGCTCCATTGTAAAACAAAGGAATCATTTCCTGTATGTCGAAAATCCTTTGAGGAGGAGGGAATGCTCGACACACAGTAGTGTCCAGTACCGCACCTATGAACAGGTTGCGCTGAGAGGGCACCAGGTGAGATTTGGGCACGTTTATCGAATAACCCAATTTGTACAACAGCTGAGTTGTATCCTGCAGATGATGTAGCACCTTCTCTGGCGACTCCGCTTTTATCAGCCAGTCATCCAGATAGGGGAAAACCAAGATCCCCGACCTCCTGAGATGGGCTGCCACCACTGCCATCGCCTTCGTGAAGACTCGGGGTGCAGTAGTAAGACCAAACGGAAGGACCGCAAACTGATAATAGTGCGACCCTACCGTAAACCGGAGATACTTCCTGTGCGACTTCAGGATGGCGATGTGAAAGTACGCATCCTGCAAGTCGATCGACACCATCCAGTCCTCCTGATTCAGCGCTTGAAGAACCTGAGCAAGGGTGAGCATCTTGAACTTCTCTTGCTTTAGAAAAAGATTCAAGATTCTGAGGTCCAATATCGGACGCAATCTGCCGTCCTTTTTCGGAATCAGGAAATACCGGGAGTAGCCTCCCTGCCCCCTCTCCTGCTCTGGAACCACCTCTATCGCACCTTTTTGAAACAACTTCAGGACTTCTTCCTGCAGGAGAAGACGGTGGTCCTCCGAGCAAGCCCCTTGACAAGGAGGGTAATTTGGAGGGAATTCCCAAAAGGGAAGGGCGTACCCATTTTCTACAAGATCCAGAACCCAGAGATCTGTAGTTACAGATTCCCAATCTTGTAGAAAATGGGTAAGCTGGCCCCCCACAGGACCAGCATGATCCCGAATGGCGGATCTAGGGCTGCTTTGCGGTGGTGGGAGGGGCTGAGGAGGAGGAAGAGGAGGAGGAGAGTTGACGGCCACGTGAGCGACCCCTGATTCTGCCTCTGTATCCTTTGGACAAAGAGCTTTGCTGCTGCTGGGTCTGTCTGTAGGTACGAAAGTTTGCCCTTCCGAAGCCTCTATATCTCTTAAACGACCCCCTTGGCTGGTATTGAAGGCCAAACGACCTAGCCGTAGCCTTGCTTTCCTTAAAGCGCTCGAGAGCAGCATCCGCCTTCTTACCGAACAAACCAGACCCATCAAACGGCAGGTCCAACAAAGTTGACTGTACATCCGAGGAGAACTCAGAGGACTTTAGCCACGCACCTCTCCTAGTGGCAACAGAAGACCCCATGACTCTGGCTACTGAGTCTGCCGTGTCCAGTCCACTTTGAATGACTTGGCGTGCTGCCACCTGGGCATCAGTCAAAACTTCATTGAAGCCGACCCTATCCTCCTCAGATAACTTTGGTGCCAATTTTTTCGCCGAGTCCATGAGCGCATGGATATAGCGTCCCAACAGACAAGTTGCATTCGTCGACTTCAAGGCCATGCTAGCCGATGAAAAGACCTTTTTGGCCGACTGGTCTATCTTTTTAGCCTCTCTGTCCCCTGGAACCTGAGGGAAGGCACCCTTGGATTTACCCGAGCAAGGCGCCTGAACCACCAGGCTCTCAGGTGATGGGTGCGACGTTAAAAACTCAGGATCCCCTGGAGCCGCCCTATACCTCCTTGCGACTGTCTTAGAGACTGCGGGAGCAGAAAAAGGTTTACGCCATACCTCCAATACAGGGTCAATAATGGCCTCATTAAAGGGCAACAAAGGCTCCGAGACTGCAGTAAGCGAATGCAGCACTTCAGTAAGAATATTAGACCTGAATTCCGTGGTTGGTAACTGAAGGTCTAGCAGCTCCGCAGCCTTCCTCATGACCGCATGATACGGTGCTGCATCCTTTGAGGGTTCATCATAAGGTGGAGTGATTTCCCACTCAGGAGACAAATCCAGTCCACTAGCCTCCTTAAGCTCCTCAAACACCTCATCAGACTCAACCAGCTCTCCCTCTTCAGCTTCTTCCAACAGGAACCTCCTTTCATCCACCACTCTGAGCTTCTCATCTAGATCGAATCCGCACCAGCGGCGTCGGCGGCGCCGTGATCGAATCCGACGGCGCCGAACGTGGATCCGCAGGAGCAGCCGGCGTCGAACGAGGTCGAGCCGGCGCCGAGGGAAGCGGCGTCGACGTCCTCGGCGCCGGTAGATGCCAAGACGGCGCCGCCGGAAAGAACGGCATGAATGGAGCTTGAGGATAGACCTGCGGCACTCCCAAATTAAAAGCCATTGGACCCATCGGACCCGCAGGTGCACCAGTGGTATACATGGCCCTCGAAAGCACCCCGTACATGGCATTTAGGTAATGCGAGGGGTCCTGACCTGGACCAGGGAATGCAGGGTACTGCTCAGGCATCACCGGACTCGGGCCAACCGGCGCAGACGGTGGAACAAACGGCATCGCAGGCTCACCCGGGACTTGAAGATCCTCAACCGGGGCCGGAGATGAAGACGGAGCCGGAGTCGGGGATGGTCTCGGAACCGGAGATGAAGCCGGAGCCAGCGAAGCCACTGGAGAAGAAGGAACTGGAGGTGATGTCGGGACTGGAGAAGGAGACACAGATTCCCTCCGACGTCGAGCCGGCGACTTCGGAGCCGAACTCTTATCGGCGTGATGATGAGAAGAATGCCTCCTCTTCTTCCTAACCATCTTGCTTCGCGAAGCATGCCCCGAAGTCGACTTGGATGCCGACCTCGACCTGGACTTTCTTCTTCCTCTCTTATCTTTTTTCATCCTAGCGATGAAAAGCTTCGCCTCCCTTTCTTTTAGAGCTTTGGAGCTCATCTTGCGGCAGCATGAGCAGCCCTCCACATCGTGGTCGGATGAGAGACACCAAACACAGTCTTCATAAGGATCTGTAATCGACATGTGTTTGCCACATTCCCGACAGGGCTTGAAACGAGACTTCTTTGTCGACATCTTCTCGAAGAGAAACTCAGAAGAATACACAAAGTATCAGTAAAGCTACTAGCAACGATTCCCGAAATCCGTTGGCGTCGACGGCGCGGAAAAAAGGGAACTGACGTCAACACGCCGTTGAGGTCTTCTTATGGAGTCGCGAGCGGAGCCATGTCTCTGTGGCGTCGTCTTCGACCCCATCGGCATGGACTGCTTCAAAAGTTTCCGAACGTTGCTGGTGCAGGGGATATTCACAAGGTGAGGAATCCACTGGCAGATGTATCCATCAGAATTGTGAGTCATGGGGTGCCTTAAGGCGCATGAGGAGAAGTCCGCAGATTTCCGTCCTCCTGGGGAGTGCCAACTCCTCATCGCTTTGAGAAAACCTCATAAGGCGGCGCCGTCTCCCACTATTGCCTGTTTGGTAGGGTGGGTAATTCAGGAAGAAGGTATTGACCTGAGAATTTTTGGTGCAAATTCAGCACGCGGAGCTATGGCCTCCAAGGCTTTTATGTTAGGTGCTCGGTTGGAGGATATCCTCAATGCCGTAGATTGGTCCTCCAATTCTACCTTTAAAAAGGTTCCATTTGAAACTGGTGTCCGATATGGCTCCCTTGGTGGTAAGTAAGCTTTGAACTAGGCATAATCCTCGCCTCGGGATATAGAATGGAAAATGTCCTAGCTATCGTAACGTAAAGTTTCAATTCTAATAAGGATGCTGAGGCTAAGATTATCCCACCTAGGGATTCTGAATCTGAATAACCCTCCCAGTGACTCTTAAGTAATAGATCTTCATGTTTCAGCAATGGCATTTGGATATAATGTTCCTTACCCGTTTGAAGTTTGCCTTTGCTTCTGGATATGCAAGATCATTTTTTGCTTACAGATTAAATCTTAACTATGGGCTGTGACTAATCTCTGTCCTCTGATTATAGGAATGGATGTGAGTAAACAGGAGACGTGAAAAAGATAAGGCGGGTAGACTTGTGTGTCGAAAGAGGCAGAGGGGACACAAATGATGGACTATGGGCTGGACTGGGACGCTCTGATTGGCTGCAGCTTGGGGACAGTTCTCCCACTGGATATTGCTGTTTTCTAATGGCATTCCCAAGGTTTCATGAGAATGGTAGTTGTTGTTTGAGGTTTTGTGAAATGGCTGCTATTCAATAGAGTGAAGAAAGGATAGCATAATCCTTTGCCTCCGCGTCCTTAATAGAATTCAAACTTTCCCTTACAATAGCTAGGAAAGTTTTCAGTCAGGGTATCAGAACCCAGCGCATGAATCAGGTCCATCAGCTCCTTCAAAACTGAAGTATACCCTTATTATGGGGATTTAAAAAAAATCAAAAATGAATCCAGAGATAACCAAGCATTTGCATTCTTAAAAAAAATGTCAGCATTCTTTAAGATAGCCTTATCATGGTGATGAAAATCTTTACTGCAACTCTTTGTAGGTAATCAGACCTTTCATTTGATGGATCATAAAAATGTATTAAGGAGACATTTATTTTTCATCGATCCAACATGGACAAGAATGTAAGGGCAGTTTGATCAGCCCTGAAGCAGCAATATATTCGAAAACACATGTTGGGTGTTTTTTATGTAACAAAAAACCGTATTAATTTGAAATTTGTGAAAAATCAAGATGAAGTCTGTTGGGCCATATTAATAAAGAGGACTTTAAAAAAAAGAAAAAAGGTTTTACAAGAGATCAAGAATCAAAGTAGTCCTGTTTTTACACCTCTTGAACCTTTTGATGGAATCGTTTAAAGAAAACAAAATGCACTGGGTCGGTGACCAGTGCTTACAAGGGTAATAGTACCAGGCAATTATCCTGTTTACCTATTGCATTGGCTCATCTCAACCTTTAAAATATTATTGAGAAGGTACATGTCTAGTCTTTGTTTACTTTATCAGACATGCAGCGTGGATTTTGTGTTTGTCCTTGGACATTGGAAAAACACCTACAGACCATGGTTAAATTGCGTTCTTTTCTTTACTTTGTAGTACCAAATTAACAGAATTGTTTCCCAGCTTTTTCCGACACTGTCTATACTGTTCCTGTATGATCCCGGGCCATAGACAGTAATGACCTTGTTCTTAACACATGAATGACTAGAGCTCATAGTGGAGGGAGGATTAAAAGGAGCGCGAGAGACAGGAGCACAGTTTATAGTTTTTTGTAACCTAGTAGCTTTGAGCAGCTCTACAGGTCCTTTATGGTCTTTATGTTCAAAGTCTTAGAGGCTTACTGAATAGGGTTGTTGATTTGTAAATATTTTGTTTAAGGTTTATGGTCCTAATCATGCATGGATTAAAGAGAGACAAAGGGGAGAGATCAACTAGGATAGACTTAGTTAATATCCTCCTATATCCGGTTGTGAGAATGTCAGCCAAAAATGGCCCCCACACCAGCAAGAAACAAAATTACCTATTCATCACTTATAAGAAGGACAACAGCTCTAAACTTTTGGTTTCAGGGTAATCATTTTTAGGATCACTGGCAGCAGAGACTACATGGGGCAGGTAAAGTTTTAACTTTTTCAAAATATGAAGGGAGCCACAGAATTAGAAGCCCCGCTGTGGTTCACATACATAAATAAATACTATTGGATAAACATACCTAAAGTTTTTAGAAAAAGAAAGGGGGAAAAAAAAAAAATCAGCGAGGAAAGATTATGCTTGCTGTGATATTTAAAACAGATCATGAGAGTCTTTCTTTTGAGAGGGTTACAATTGGGATTTCCCGGATTTAAATTTGGCATACGAATGCTATTATCTCGTGTGATGCTGCTCAACGCTGTTAAGAGCAGTCACACAGACTGATCATGTGCTACACTAAACATTGAAGCCCTTTGGACACAATCATATTTTCATTAACAGACAGGGTGTGAGCAAAGCTGGCATCAGGGAAGGGATTCAAAAGGAAAGCTCATGGCATGCTCGATAGACTGAGCAAGTTTCTCCTGCGACCAAAAAGAAATCGGATCTATTAGCACCCTGAGGTGTGAACAATGTCGTCGATGGAAAGCAGAATCTATTCAAAAGAAAGGTAGCTAGTTTTTTTTTCTCAAAGGTTTGCCAAGAGCTTTTGCAGGAAGAGAGGTTTATATTTGACTTCATGATTTGTGAAACTGTCCTCCTCTGGCATTCCTCGAGGAAAGACAGTACCACAAGAGAGTAAAGCTATACTTCAAAAATATTAAAATTCACGAGGAAGTAATTTGAAATGTCCCGGAGAACTAAAGACTGCAGTTTAAAGGAGTGTTTTTGTCTGCATGCAACTGCTTTCATTACAGGAGAATGTAAAATTACAGTTGAACAACTTCGTCAAAACCATATATAGATCAGGCGGTAAAATCTCAGGGGTACAGGGGATTATTTGAGCCAGACATTGAACGATTTATTTGTTCTGAAAACGATGCCTAATTTCAAACACTATATATTGCTCTATTTTTAAACGTGAATAAAGCAAGCCTCTATGTAAAGCATAGGAGTACTTTCTTACTCAACTAGATAAATGAATTACTTGTGTGAAGCATGAGAAGGATGGAAAACTGCAAACTTACTTTTAAGTCTCAATTAAGAAAGACCAAGAGCTGTCAGTTGCCAGATACATTGTTACCTTACAGTGTGCTTAGTGCCCGCTCATTGCTTATCACTTGAGTTTCATTGTCACTTATTTGCTTGCTTATTTATTAGCATGTGGACTTTCCTTCCTCTTCTTGTGTTAGTCTATACCCTGGATCAAGGGTGCATTATTGTGCCCTTCCACTGATTTTTTCAGGCGCTACTTTTTACTTTCATTTGAGCACTCTTTGAGATTGCATACATTTTCCAACTGTCTCTGCTCCTCCAACCGTGCTCGTCCGTGTGCTTCTCCGTCACGTTGCCTTCTCCCCCATGTAGTTTCTTCCACCAGCTCCACGTTGCTGCCTTTATTTACACCCTCTGTTTTGCTTTCACCCCCGACCCGCCCAACCATGTTGCTTACGTCTCTCATCCCCCCTCCCCAAGTTGCTTCTGCCCCCCCCCCCCTCCCGCCCGCCCACAAGCCCAGCGTTGCCCTTCCCCTAGGTGGCTTTGGTCCCAACCCTTTAACTAAATAAAATAAAAAATCTTTGCTGCGTTTGACTCTCTTTTTAGTTACAGGCCTATGTTGGATCAGTAACTAAAAAGAGTCAAAAGGCTTTATTTAAAAAAGAAAAATTGCCAATCGGCACAGGGTCAGAGATGCTGTGCCGCAGGCCTAAAACCAGGCGAGACCCGTTGCTTTTGCCAATACCAGTTATACTTTATGTTTGGCAATTTTGTGAAACGTGCCTCAACACTATGGTGTAATTGAATGCTATGTATGAGGACTGGAAAATCATATCTTGTGATCCCTTGGGGAAAAAGAAGGAATAGCTACTTCAATATCATTTGAATCACACAAATAAGACTCTAGAAAAGAAGCCACTGTTTCAACTTGATAAGATAAAAAACACTATCTTTAACGAATACTGTAAAGTTATGAACTCCAAGAACAAAAGGCCTTTGAAGAAACCAAAGAAAAAAGACAAAGAAGTCAAAAGTCCCAGCATTATTAACTTATTAAATTTCTAAACAATTCGGTATGGTGTGATATCACCAGAGTAATTTATTGGGATCAGCTGTGCCACAACCAAATACATAGTGCTTTCATTACTTTAAAGGGGTGAATTCTTGGAATGTGATGGCATCCCTTTGTTTGTAAATGCTTGAGTTCACAAACAGCAATTTCCTAGAGTTTTAGACAAAGTGGGTTTCTCTAAAACACAGTATCACTACCTAGTCAGCAGTGGGAGGAGAAAACAACACTATAGTTGTATATTTCATATATTCAGTGATACAACTAGCCAAGATAATTTACCTTCTGAAACTCCCCACTGATAGAGTGCAATCACTCCATTCCACTCTAACTGCAGGGGCACTATTGCACGACTGGGAATATTGGACTAAGGAGAAAAAATTGATAACACTTATTCAAAATGGGTTTTGATATGTGCCTCAAGTGCCAACATCGCAGTTGTTTCCTTAGTAGTATAATCTACAGTCTGCCTGACAAACGCTCAACCGCGGCATTGTGGACTAAGGTGCAGCTTTCGATTGGGTTGACAGTCATGTGATGGCACAACCCGAGCAGACTCAAAAAAGATCCTTCTTTCAATTAATTTGTGTCTTGCTCTCTGAAAAGTACAGTTGGAAAGGAAGGGGACTAAGAAAACTCCAACTCAAAATGGTTTTAAACAAAGCGGCATCTTAGAACCCTGCCTATTTAATCTTTCTAGATCTGATTTTATTTTCCATCTCTCAACTGTCCATTGCTTTACTAGTCTGAGGATTTAATTATCATAGATCAGACATTTGTTGGTTCACGAACACTAGTGTACGCATTAGTAGAGAATAATTCAACATCTTATGATCATGAATAATCAAAGACTAAAGTTCTTAATTTTGGGAAAACAAAAGTTCACTATTCCTGGTTGGAGCTTCGTAAAATTAGAAACAGTATCTACGGAGAGACACCTTTGTATTATTCTCAATGACAGACTAAACTGGAAAGTTCGCTTAAAAAATATGGAGGTTTTTACGATGAGGATTTCCTCTGGAGTCTCTCGCTTTAACATTCAATATAGCTGGTTCGCTGTTTTAACTTTGTTGAAAGCTTAAGAGTCTAGAATGGTGTCAATTGTATTGTTCTGTAGCAATGTTCCTGCTAAATTACCTCCAAACATGTTTTATAAGAGAGTGTATTAATCTATACAAGCTAAAATATATTATACTGCCCATAAAGTATTCTGATTATCAAATTGGGCACTCTGGAGATATGTAAATGAAGTGATAAAACGTTAATTATGTAGGACCACAAACTAAAATGGAGCCCACCCAAAACTCCTATGCCACTTTAATTTGAAAAGAACTCTGCTCAGGCCTTTGGGGCTTTGATGTGTGCAAGTGTTCATTTAAACTCAAGGGAAGGGAGTGCCACAAAATGTATCTGAAAAGGTATAACCATGACCTAAAACACATTAGATCAAATTAAATCAGGAGCAGTTTTAAGAGACCCTTGCAGTTCGCTTACTCCTCAATGCTATTTTTTAATAGTTTAAATCCTTCCAAGCGCATGACCTACAGTTTTAGCAAACTTACCTAGGAAGTTATGTAGGCTCAAGGTATAGTAGCATTAGCAAGTAGGCTTTGTGCAATTAATATAGAGTCCTTAAAGCGTGTTACTACAATTTGCCCAGGAATCTGCATTTGAAACACTGTTTTCTATTTTCACTGCTCAGAGAATATGAAATTCACACCTGCTCCGATGCTCTGAAATTGTATTTGGAGTGTTGTTTTAAAATGTATGTATAAACCCATCAAACTGCATGAAAATAATATCTAGGAAGATAGCCCCCAGCAATGTTGGTGATTAAACTGTATTTTCAGTTTTCTATATGTAGTACCACCATTTTAGGGATTGGAATTATGGGATACGATACTATAATGCAGTAGCCAGGGTGGCTTGGATCACAAAGGGGGTTAGTTTGTATAGGACCACGTAGATAAGGCAGATTTCCTACAACGTCTCATAGAGCTTCCCTCAACAGGATTGACTGGGACTCAGACTATTAAATTTTCTTTTATTATTTATCTATAAAGTTTTATATAGTGCGAACAAGAGCCTTGTGGGTTATCAGAGCACTTTACAATGATCAAGGCAACATGTATAAAAATAACATCATCAAGGAGGGACATGGTATGGGAGAATTCCCTAGAGAGAAAACATAATGTCCCAGGCAGACAACAACCCAGAAAAACAGAATAAGAACAGTCTGCGAGAAATAAGCATGCACGCATGCATGCTAAGGAAGAAATCATGTCCTCAAGTACAGCTCAATCATTCTACAGCAGAAATCTCCTCATCAGTATCCTTTTGATATCTTTTTTTAATGAAGCAGTTGAGGGGTATATCTGATTTCAGGGGGGGGGGGGAGTGTGTTCCAGATACTTGAGGCAATACCGCAGTAAAACCCTTTCAGTCAATGGAAGTTTTCTTCAACTGAAAGAGTGTGGATTTGTTTAATAGATACCAACGGGAAGTTTCATTTCTTCAACTGTATGTCTCTTTTTCAAGTAATCATCAAACAGGATGTTAAAAGTAGAAGTGGCCTTTAAATGACTCTTGTAGACCAGCACATCATTTGTGGTCAAACCTCAGCATTATTTGGTAAGGAACAGCAGGACTGTTGTCTCTTTCAGGCCCCTTTGTTACATTGGTTTGTTGGAGCGCTGGAGAGGAAGGACACTATTCAGTGTTGAAATGGAGGATATGGATGGAAATGGTTATTTTCTAGGTGTTTTGCAGGGTCCAATAAGCAATTCATAGAAATGTGGTCTTTATGGAATCAGGCCAACAATCTCAATAGCTGATAACACAGGAGGACCATATGCTAGTCCAGTCCTATATCAGAAAAACAAAAAACACTATGCAGGGAAAACAAAAACCCTTTTATGGACAGGAAAGTGTCTTTCACTTCATTTCCGAAACTCCCAGGTTTTCACTACCCCATAAAATAAAGCTGTACGTAAATATACAAATGTAGAAAGTTGTCAATTTAAAAAAAGAAATAAAGAAGGTTAAAGAAGTAAATTAATGTGATCCGCAATTTCATGTAACATCTTATTTTGCTTTTACTCTGTCTTTTCTCTGAAAAACAAGCACTGGTAAAGTGATTAAGTCTTGCCTTGGCAAGCTGTTGCGATCATATTTTTTTGTGGTGAAACCATCAGCCAAAACAAAAACTGAAAAAAGAAAACATGCTGCCCCTTAAATGTGCTGCAATGTGCTTGCAGTAAAAACTTTCTAATTTTAAGAAATATGAACCAGTCTGCTTAATTTTATAGAGCAATACGGGTGCTTTCTAGCAGGTGTACTTAGAAACCAGGATTGGCACAGTTAACCGGTCTCGCCTTTGAGAGAGCTACTGGCTCGGCAAAGTCTGCAAGCCATGATGTACAGCAACAGGATTGAAGTTCAGCATGGCTAAAAGTTAATGGTTTGCAGAGGAGAGCAGCGACGCAGAATAGTACAGTTGAGGGTGTAAGTAACTAAAGAGTTGTTAGATCGGTCATCCTTGGAGTGGTCCTCCACCCAAACTTTTTGCCCACTTAACTCCTCTTTTTTGCGGATTCTTTTCGGTGGCCTTAGGACTGTGAGCACTTTACTGCTACTAACTAATGTTAAAGTGACAGGGGCTTCTCCTCTAAACATGTTAACATTGGTGTATACACAATTGGCATACATAATTTACTTGTAAGCCCTTTGTAAAGTGGTGTACCATATACCTAGGGCCTGTAAAGTTAATTACACTAGTGGGCCTGCAACACTGATTTTGCCACCCACTCAAGAAGCCCTTTCAAAGCATCTCCGAGCCTTTGTGTGCAGTTTTACCGCCACTTCGATTTGCCATTTAAAGCCCTTTGCCCAGCCTTAAATTCCACTTTTATTACACATAAGTCACCCCTAAGGTAGGCCCTAGGTAGCCTATACAGCAAGTTGTTGTGCGAGTAAAAGGTAGGACATGTACTTTTAAATTTTGCATGTCTTAGTAGTGAAGAACACCTAAATTTGTTGTTCACTACTGTGAGGCCTACTCCTCTCAAAGGTTAACATTGGCAATTCCTTAATACACTTCTAAGCTGTATTTCCGGATTATAAAGGAGTAGCTGTATCATGTGTTATATCTTTGTAACAGTAATGACAGCTCCTCTTTACTGGCAAAGTTGGATTTGACATTACTATTTTAGAAATGCCACTTTTAGGAAATGTAAAAATAAAGTGTTCCCAGGGGACTTATTTATACTCTAATCAACAATATATTAGTCAATGCAATGATCCAGCTGTGAACAATAAATATTACACAAAAATATTCCATTGAAAGCACCCTGTTTTTACAGTTATTGTTATATTAAGTTATTCAAATTACAATACATGTAATTCAAAGAATGCAGTACAAAGCAAGCAAATACAAAGACCAATAAGACAACACTTACGTATTCAACCAAATCTTTACAACCTTAGTAGAATACATCCAATACTAGCTTCCAGAGGATGAGCACAGGTTGTCTTTTAGCGTGCATCTGACTTACCCGGACTAGGATTGTGGTTCCTGCTTGGACGGGGTGCATACCTCTATCAACCAGAAACCCAATTTCTAACAAGAGTTTATAGAGATGGCAGATAGGGTGAAAGCAAAATAAATAAGAAACCATAGGCCTGTTAAAAGCAGGAAAGCACAATGTACTTCCAAGAATAATAATGAAAGGCTGATAAAAAAAATTTAAAAAGTGTGTAGCAAAATGACGAAGAGGAACACATACTTGGCTCCATGCTCAAAGGACAAGCAAACACAAGAAAGGAAGGGAAGCCAACCAGAGCTAAACAATCAAAAGATTGTAAATGAGTGAACACTAATGATATGCTGGAGCACGTTGAAAGCTCACTGAATTGTAAACAATAAATCTTGCAGCACACCACATGTGCTGTGTAGACAAGACCAAAAACGATAACACTCCTTTTTAGTTTTAACATACATCACAGGAAAAAAATGTATTGGTATAACGAAAAGGCAGTACCTGCTCTGAATTGCTGTGACCTGAATACATTGTTTGAACACACACTTTATTTAGTGATGTCGGCCTTCTTCTCTTCATTTAGTATGTGGAAGACACAAGATGGTGTACTTTAACTCGTGTACAAGCCTTGCCAATTTTTGATTCAAGAGCGGGTCGTGCCACAAACTTAACCACAGCAGTTCTCAACATTTTAACATCAACTTTCCTTTTCAAATTGTATTTCGCACTAATTTCTTTTTTTGTGTTCCCTACGCTTTATTAGGATTTCTTCTTGATGGAAATAGTATTCTATATGTCACCGGAGAAACAGATTAGTTTGCACTGAAGGTACCATTTGTATTTTTTGCAAAATTGCTCAGTTTGAATTGCATGTTCTTTTGCAATTTCAATTAGTGTTTTCAAAACTGCAGGGTGAGTAGACCCATCACAGATGTAGACCCCCACATTATACACAAAAGCATCTCGAAATCAGACTCTAGGTTCAGTATGCTGGATAAAAAATGCCATTCTATAAAAAATAAATAATAAAAAAAAAAGTGCCATTTGAGACTTTCTAGAGTTTCTTCAAAGGGAAGAGGAGGTCATTCTGACCTTTCGCACTCTACGACTGCTGCACTCTAAATTCTCTGCCTCCTGGGTAACAAAAGGGAGACAAAAGCAGCCACTTCTACATGAAGCCAGAGGACACTAAAAGCATCTTGCATTTCCCTCATAAAACATGTCTTTTTAATCTGCGAAATCACAGTTTCATGCAAAAAAAAAATACAAGTACAGAACAAGTTCTTAGTGTCAAGAACTACTGCTGCCGGTAGGCAATCCATTAACACGCAAATAGAAAAGGCCGACAGAGATGCTTGTCAACAGAAAGGACAATTTTAAAGTCAGGTCTGCTTTCCAATGTGCAAGAGATTCGGTTTGCCCCCTTGAACTCATCTTCGATCCCCATCCTAAAGATTTTACTAGACTTCACGTATGAAGCAAGTTCAACATAATCACAGTTCTACTGTAGGCCTGTGCACTTTTCTAGAATCGGGTGGGAAACTGAACTACTTCCCCAGGCAACATTCTCTAAGAGCACAGAAGCAGTGCAAGAATGCGCCTCCAAACACTCGAAAGCATCTAATACACCCCAATGCACATTTACATAGAAGCAGTTGAATAGAAAAATACCACTACATCAGCAATGTGAAAAGTTTGGGCGAAGTATTAAAAGGATAGGTTAAAAAGTGATGTTACATTTAGATTTACGAACAGAGAAAGACATAGTAATGCTTAGAGCTGAACTTGAGAGTTGGGCCTAGATCAAGAGTTCGGTTTACGTTAATAGTTAAGTACTAAACTCAAGGATAGCTTAGTGGTCCAACTGTGTCTTATAACAATGGGAATTCTAATGAGACAAGCATGAGAATTGGGTATAGTTTTTCTTTCTCCCCACATGATAATATATCACAAGCACACCTAGTTTGCAGCCTTGTTCTTCAAACAACAAAACAATGCAATGTCTTGGGCCAGATCAATTGAACCAAGTTAACCAACACACCTCAAAACAATGATTTGTACAAGGGAATCCTGAAAGCTGGAAATCGAATTGCAGTGACTTTGAGTCACCTGATAAATCGAATTCATTTTTTTTTTAGCAATTGTGCCATAACAATAACTACAACTCTAGGTATATGAAAATAAATAAATTCAATACATTCTGTGCACCTAAAACTATTCAATAAAAATCAATTACTCCTTAGTATAAATTATCAATACATTTTCAAATCAGAAATACTTTAGTCTGCAGCCCGTGCCATAAAAGTGTGCAAAATACACACCGATGAAAAAATAAAAACATAAAAAGAAAGATACTGCATGCGATCAAACAAATACAATACATTCAATATTCGTGGTCAAAGTCGTGGTTACAAAGAGGATGCTTGCTACAAAAGGATCAAAGCACCATTTTCAGGAAAGATGCCTGTTGAGGTGAGCCAGTGTGTACAATAAACCCGTACATTCTCTTGTTCACTCAAGTATAAAAAAAGATGGGCACAAGTAAGACACAGCAGAATACATACTCAAATATAGGAGCCTGCTTGCTACACAACCACCCACAGACATCTTGAAGCATTCTTTGTATGTTCCTATCATAGTTGAGCGAGCCCAACCAAGACTACGTTCGTAATCGACTAAAACGAGCTGTGTTGACCTTGGCGAATACCTTAAAGGATAGCCTGGGCCAACACCATATTTCCTATCCAAGTATGTGTGGGGATTTAAGAAAGAAATTAAAAAACTGGATACATAAGGCATAAAGTACAGTGGTAAAAAAAAAAGCTCCAAGTGAATTGATCTAAGCGGTGCCAACATGTACATTTAGTTTGAAACAATTACAGATAAAATTAGAGCTAAGGTTTCAATTCCTAGTGACATTCTTTCTGAAAATCCACATGCTCCCTAGAAATTTGGTGACAAGAGCATGCATATATTGGTCTGGGAACAGTTTTAACTATCCAAAATGCAGTTAAATAATTTTGCATACCCAGTTGCCTGCAGACTGTCTTGATCCACCTTGAACGCGGACCAGAATATGCAGAGCAGGCAAATATAACATGGGCTATGGGTTCATAGACAGATTTGCATCATGTGTAAAAAAATGTATGCTGTTTGACTTGGCAACCATTTGGCAGATAAGATTTTGAGAGGAAGGAAGCCAAATCTGAGGGACAGCGACTTAGTCATGACAATGCTGATTCTGGGGAGTGGTGGTCTGTGAAACAAAAGTCCTTTTTCAATAAGAAGCTAATATAAGTCTTTAGAATGGATAAGACAGATGTTTGATAACGTTTGTGCAAAGACACACTAAAATAGTGCAAAACATCAATACAAAACGTATAGCATATATGGGAAGGGAAACACATTCACCAAGGGTAGCAACCTATTCCCCACTACATTTAGCTTTTAGATCTGACAATACTTTATCAACTCAAATCACTATTGACTATTCAATGAAGTGCATTTACTTTTGTAAAATATATACCCAAGGGAGTTTGGAATAGATGGAGTGAGTTATCCAAGTATGCACGGGGCACGTTAATAGTGCCAATGCTGGCATACCAAGGGCCCTTATGGCATAACATGCATGTTCCTTCGCCCACCCGCCTCTGTTTAGGCTTGGAATCTATAAATAGTTACTCTTTGTTTACTACTCAAACAAGCATTAGCAAAGCGAATAGGATTTATCAATGTGAGATTTATTGGCTTTGCGAATAGTTTTTAGCTTTTTTGCAAATGGCTAAAAGTATTGTAAACAGCTGTATGCACAGCCAGGGTTGTCTGCGTTATAGACCTTTGTTGTTTTTTATTTTCAGTTATGCTGCGCTGAAGCTAGCGCTGCTGTATAATTTGGCTAAAAAATACTGAAAAAGCCAATACATCTCGCATAGACAAGACCTATTGGTTTTGCCAATGCTTGGTATGGAATGCCATATGGTAAATTATAAGTATTTATAGAGTGTTTACAATGGCTGAAGTGCCAATATTATAGAACGGAGAATGTCCTTGCCAAGGTGTTAGTGTGCCCAGATTCGTAAGCATTTTAGGACCATACAAAAACTGTGAAAAGGTACCATATAAATGCACTGAATGTAACATAAGTTGTAGGTAGACAAAAAAGTCCAAAAGGTTACAGCTTTTATTAAAGTGATGCATTAGGTTGTGTGTTACTTGGGGTGCAATGGTTACAAAAGAATCACAAAAGCACTCCTGGCTGCTTGTTTAGTGAGTTTCCTAGACCTTTTGACTCATGTGCCACTGCACCTGCTGCACCATTCAAATCCTGAGCCTAGTTCCTGCAAGGTAACTGCACTTGTTGATCTGCTTGTTTAGAAGCAAAATATAGTAATAATCAGTGTTCAGTGGGTTGCCGAGAGCTTTCGGCCCCTGTGCCACTGCACATGCTGCACCATTCAAATCATGACCCTGGTGCCTCACAAGGTAATTGGACTTGTAACTGCTTCTTTAGTAGTAAAATATCGCAATAATCAGTGCTCAGAGGGTTTGCTAAATCATCTGGCCCATGTGCAACTGGGCCTGCAGCACCACTGAAATAATAACCCTAGTGCCTGCAAGGGCACATAAGGAAATAGTTTATATCCAGTAATAGATATTCTGAAGAAGGCATTGTTGCAGACGGAATACATAACGATTGTGTAGCTAAACAAACACAAAAGCTTACATGAAGTAACTTTAAACTCATCTAAATCTCAAAAACGAGTTGCCACAGAGGTCATAAATAAAGCACATGTCTCATACATCAAAGTTGAAACCTAACATTGTTAAATTGAGTTACAAGGTGGCTGGTTCATTCCTCTGAAAATATCATATCCTGTGCTGGACAATGAATGGGCCGTAAACTGTGTAAATTGCCCAAGATCACCATATGTTATACTGATTTTTTTTTTTTTTATATATTCTTATTAGTTCCAAAACAAACATATTCAGACATAATCAGGATACAAAGTCTCACAGGTGCTCATCTGTCAGCAACATACACTGGTCGCACCGAAATACAAATTACACATCCGTAGCCAACAGTTTTTGTATTCCGTTCCACAAGATAATAGCACCAAGTGGGACCCAAATTGCTGAGAAATAAACAGAATAAGAACGGCCAGTTAGCAATGAGGGACACAGGAGCGATACCTGAGCCGCACACTGTAAGAAAAGAAAACAAACCTAACCCCCCCACCCTCTTACCCCTCCCCGGCGTGTCACACAGAGCTAAATTGTACGAGAACATCAGGGTGTAGCTCAACAGTCCACAATACAGATATCATGCAGTGTATACCAGGAAGTTCTGCAGCAACAAAGAGAATTGCAATCAAAGATGCAATAGATATAGGAACAGGGGTGGGAGCACACCGCTTCACCTCCCAGCAAGGTTCGCCCCTGGCATTATGGTAAATGCAGTCTCATGTTGCTTGCTTTGCTAAAATATTTACGAGTGTTTCGCCAGAGTTGGCGCAGTTGGTGCTGATCTCTAGACACGTGTTTCTGGTTCATTAACCGTCATCAGTAGAGATTACAGGCTTCAAATTTGGGGTTTGCTGAGTAGGCTGCCAAACATCACATCAAGTCAGGTACCTCTCATTGGCGCGCGGGTGCTTCTTCCACGAGCTCGTCAGCTCAATGACTCACAGGAGTAAATATTTTAGCAAAGCAAGCAACATGAGACTGCATTTACCATAATGCCAGGGGCGAACCTTGCTGGGAGGTGAAGCGGTGTGCTCCCACCCCTGTTCCTGTTTAAAAGCACTCCCATGAGTCATTGAGCTTACGAGCATACATTCATAAGAGCAAAACAGCCAGGTCTCCAGCCGTGGAGTCCTCATCTAGATCAGCACCCGCATCCATATGTTATACTGATGAGATTGAAATACGGGTTTGTACTTGGTTCCTAAAAAGGCAGTTTCACAAATTAAATGGACTCACCAAAGAGGAATTTAGCTAAAAATGTGCAGATGTGCAGTTCAGCTGAAGAACGAGATACCTTTTGAGATGGGCTATGTCTAAAATACAAATAAAAATAGTGCGCAAGCAGGCTCCATCTTTCTCTAGTATATTAGCCGGAAGTGATACGCTTCAAATGGGCCTATAGTTTTTCACTTCTGAAAACTTCTAAAACTCTCAGAACAAATAGCGCAAGTACATTCCTCTCACAAACAGCAATGGACAGGGAGGACCAGAGGAGGAAAGTTAAAAAAAAAAAGAATAAGCAAGCAAGCAAGCAAATGAGATTGGCAGGAAAGCCAACCAGTAAGGTAATGAGTTAACCCAAAACTGCTATTGTATGCAATAGGAGTTCCAATGACATGTAGCTAAAGCCACCGGCTGGCAACACCTAAAAAGGTACTTCTACACTAACTATGATAAAAGGGATAGAGCATAATAAGCTGTGGTTTTGGAGGTGGGTGGTGGAGGTTGTTGTGCACTGGGGTTCATTCAATGGCCAGCACTCAAAGCTAGGCCCGACCGCGGAACATGAACAGTGAGCCCTTGAGTGAGGGCTTACTTGGGCACAATCTGATAATGTCACCCAATGACCACCAGCGATGATTGAACCACTTGTTATGCGGGTGTTGAGAGTAGGGGCATTGTGTGCAAATGGGCACATCCTACTTAAGGACCAGACTTGAGACAAAGCGGATCCTTCACAGCACAGGTCTACAAATTCAGTGTGGTCATTTGGCTTCTTGGTAGTGCCAACAAGATGATTTATAGGAGCTTGACATTTGATTACGTTTTAATTTATTGGTGGCTTTTACCACAAGGTCAGGAGACAGCCATTTTATCTTGTACCTAAAATAGCTACAATAAAAAAAGAACGGAAAGAACCATTCTGTCAAGCTCTAGGACTGCAATTGTCTTCCACTCGTCTGACGTCAGCAAGCCAGGGGCCGACTGTGGATATTAGGATTTTGATGAAGGATAGAGCAGAGAATGACTTGAAAGGTTCATCTCAGTCTTAGGAACACTATCTGCATGTTTTGCCTCAGTAGATGCCAGAGATGCACTGTCAAATAAATAAAGAAAGGTTAAAAGGGAAAGTGTCACATCTCCACTTTGTGCTCATTCCAGCAAAGTTGCCCAAAAGCAGATTAGGAGCTAGACATTTCTACGAGCAGTCAATACACCATGTTACAATATTTGATTGCCAGTAAATGGTTTTGAAAAAATATACAATATTGAATTTTCCTATCATCTGTTGGTGAAGTAATCTCATATCCAAGTCAGTGTTAAAAAAAAAGGTAATAGCCAATTCTTATCTGTACAGTGTAAGCGTTGCACTAGCAGAAGCACATCTTTAAAGACTGGCACAAAAAAAACAAAAAAGTCCATTTTATGATGCCTTGAAAATGTAAACCTCATCCTAATGATATTAGACAAAAGATTGATTAATATGTCCTCTTTGATGAGTCCAGCATACAGGGACGGATCATAAAATCAAATATGCCTTAACAAATGCAACTAAAAATAAATAGTGTTTGTAGTATAACTAAGCAGGTGGACCTTTCACGCACACTTTCTGACCAAGCACTTGCTAAATATAGCACTGATTAAATTAGCAGAGTTTGATGAACAGGTCATGGGAAAATTAAAATGCACCATTTTGAAAATGAAGCTAATGGTTAATGCTGCTCCAACATTGTGAAGGGCTTCTGTATTAATGCTGCCCTTCATGTCTTCAAAGGGCCTAGAGCTGACGCTGCCATTAGGTAAAGAGGGCAGAGGCAATGTCTTACACTGGAATAATTACAATACATTGGTGACGTGCCTAAATAGTATTATTAATGGTGAACGTGTCGCTTACGCTCTTCCTTCACATACAAAGCCCTGGATCACCTATCCCAGTTTTTTATAAGTCTTTTGTGAGGCCACGGACTCCAGCAAAAAACTGTGCCCGGGGAAGCTGGGCTGGACACTGTGGATAGGAGTATAATAGCTAAAGCTACATACACACGATCACCTTAGTAATAGTAAAGGGAGTCAAATAACTGGGGCTGTACTAAAACTGTTAGACACGTGGATATTTTGGTTATGTGTGTGCTTGTGTCGAGTTGAGGTGGGGCGATTATTGTGGGCAATGTGAGGGTTGTAACTGAGGACAACATCACTACAGAGTGAGGGCTAAAGTAACAGACCATGGGCTACTACATCTCTACCTTTCTAGTGTGTCCTTTTTTGGGCCGTGGAGAGTAATCAGATAATTAGAATTTTCTCATTAAAACAATGAGCTACGAGGACACTAAGTGAGTCTTTGTATCGTTCGGCCTACTTATATTAAATTACACCAATGAGCCAAGAAAACACCTGCTTCTCTGCCGAAGAACCATGCTACTGAGGTAAGGATTTATCTACTATGCAAGCTATCTTGAGATTGTTCGAGCTTCAAGTGGCAACCAGGTCAGTGATAACAGTGGAGTGACACCGATAGGAGCATCACTGGCAATGAAACACAAACTTCAGACTAGACAGGGTGCATTCGAGGAGCGAAGCATTTCCACAGTCAAATTGAAAAACAAAAATAACATTTCACAGTCGATTCGAGAACCCATTTGAAATGTGCAAATTTATTTTGTTCTTCAAACTCAAGGTTGGTCTTGAAGACAAAGCCCACTTTTAACAGGGGGGGAAATAGTCAATGGTTCAGGTTCTATGCCTGGAACTGGCAATGACCCCACAAAGTAGATTCCAGCCAACACCAGTCTTTGGAAAATAGAACCAAGAGAGACACTTGTAGACAACAGATGGTTCTGTGGAAAGGACATGCACAATAAATATTGGTTGAAATGCACCTCACACACCAAACAACTTTCAGAAGTAAAATCCTGCCTTGAGGTGGTGGCAGCAGTTCTTGATGTTTAAAACGTAGGGGAAAAAAAGCATATCGAGCCAGGATGTGCGACCATTCCATTTTGTCAGTCGTACATTGCGATTTTTTGCAGCTCACAATTTGCGACTAGCAAAATGTAATGTACAACAGTGTCTGATACACTTTCCGATTACCAAATGGGCCGCAAGGGACCTGCCTCATTAATAGTCATGAGGCAGGTCGCAATTTCCAACCCTTTGGGAATGGCCTGCACTCACAGGAATGGTGGCCTGCTGAGGTCAGCAGACCACCATGACTGTGACTGCTTTTTCAATGAAGCAGTTTTGTTAGGTCTCGCTGAGCCAACGCATGCGCTCCTCTGCGAGACATTTAGTGTGTGGGCTTTTAAAAGTCCTACCACATGCTTTTGGCTGGCATAGAGCACGCGGTTACGCGCAAAATGACGAGCAGAGGCGCCAGTTGGCTTTCCTCTCTCGTCTTGGTGCGAGCACACCACTCGCCAGCCTGCGTGTTTTTTTTTTTTAATTTCCTTTTTGCGCGCACACTACTCCGGGTCGCACATCTTGCTCGCGATCACTTTCGCGCGCACCATTTGCTTGTTTTACCTTTAACCGCTTGTTGTGGTGTGTGGCAGGCACAATAGACCTTTCAGAGGTGTAAACTCACAACAGTCTGCCATTTTACACAGAAGCGCTGGAATTTACCCAGGGCTCTCGGCTACATCTGCATGCCGAAGAGACGTTGGATCCTGCACGGAGAGGCAAATGCCTCAGTGAGCAGAAAGAAACGTGTAGCATTGCTGTGAACACAAGCAATGCCAGCGAGTGAGTAGCTGCCAATACTTTGAATGCTCTTCGTCTGAGGTCCCTCGCGGGGATGGGGTGTGGTGTGTGTGTGTGTTTTACACGAGAACGTCTTTGTGTTCCCCCTGACTAGAAATGGCAATGGTGAGGTTTGCTTGGCTCGTAAATCTTTACGCAAAGATCTCCCCCGACCCTACACTTTAATGAATTTGCATAGACTGCGTGCTGCGTCTACAGCAGAGAACACTTGACATTCACCCTATTAGGATGTTTTTTAATTTACATTCCTTGCCATCTGGAATCCACTCAGCGCCCGTGTCCGGAGTTCAGTGGTGAAGCTGCGCATTCACTTATAGTGTGTTGCATGGCACGTGACTTTTCTGAACACTAGCATAACTTTTTAGGCTACGCTTTGGTTGTTGAGTCTGGACGCTATTCATACTATAGATGCCTTTGGACTTTTCCTTGCCTGTTCTACATTTTGCATGTGATTACAATGAGGCAGTATGGGACTTGCAGTCCTGCTTGTTTCAACATGCTATTCATGGATCGGCACTTGAGATCATAAACACACATTATGTGTCACATTTCGAAAGTCTGGCATATGTTCTATTGACCTTAAGCTTCAATCGCGCCTTCTTGTTTATATTTAACTCGGCATTGAGCAGCCATGCATTTTATTTCAATTACTAGTGTGTTTTACGGGCTTAGCCTTGGAGCGGTTTCTATGCTAATTGAGGGATCAGCTGTACTTAATCCTATCTCCCTGAGGCCTCATGTTTACGCAGCACGCTTCATTTTTAAATGTTATACGAAAGGGGTTTGCGCTATTTTTTAAGATATATGACAACGACAGCAGATGTTCTTATATAATGAAATAGATACATTTCCACTACAATTGTCAATTCTGTACATTGCATGTATATTTCAGTGGTCCGATGATGCACTTTGCAGTTAATGGATTTATGTTAAATGCACTATGTGTTTTTATAATTTTTTGTTTATGACCACTTATTTTACCGAATGTATTTCACGTGTATGTATTTTGCGTGCACTTTCTCTCAGTTTTAATCCGTGTGTATCTGTTTTCAAAAAGTTGGAACCAAGATCTGTTTTCTATGTCTATGATAGTGACATAGTATAAATGTTCAAAGTAATGGCGCTCACCAGATTGAACAAGCATTGGCATAGCCAATAGGTCTCGCCTTTGGGACCTTATAAGTGTTCAACCATGCAACAGTTAATGTTGTTGCACCAAGGATATTGTGCTGCATAACTAAATACTTATAAGGTCCCAAAGGCGAGACCTATTGGCTATGCTAATGTTTTTTTTTTTTTTTTTTTAAATGCAGCCAGTTTCCTTAAAGGAAAACAGGATGAGTTTCAAAAAGAAAAATGAAACGTTTCAGTTTTCGTTAAGAGGAAACATATTTGCGCCCACATTCGCAATGGGGAAGGGGTCCTTGGGGATCCCTTCCCATTTGCGATTGGTCTACCACCAACTTTTCATAGGCGGTAAAATGAGAATGTTTTCCGACTGCATTTCGATCGCAAAACATTCGTATGACACAGAGAGTCGCTTTTAGGAAGGGATGCCCGTGGCCCGCCCCTTCCTAATAGCGAGTCACAAACAATATTTTGCGAGTTAGTAATAGGTTACCCACTCACAAAATAGTGTTTGTACATGCCACAGACCTATTTAGCAGTCGCAAACGGCCCGATTGGCCGTTAGCAACAGCTAAAAACGGTCCTACATGTGGCCCATGATGTACAGTTTCTTAACTGCCCTTAGCAAATGACTGGGGAAGCAGTCCCAATACACCAACCTTAACATAATAATGATCCATTATTTAAAATAGAACAACATGGAGCAAGTTCACGCTCAAGCAGCTATTCCCTCTATTTTGAATCCACACACTTACCTCCCCAGAGTAGCTGTACTTCCCTTTCAGGATTTGCCGGTATAGCCTGGTCCGGTTATCATCCTCAAATGGCATAGTTCCACTGAGGAGAATGTAAGAGATAACTCCCAGAGCCCACATGTCCACAGAGTTGGTGTAAGGTTTTCGGACTAAGATCTCAGGGGCAATGTACTCTGGGGTCCCACAGGTGGTTTTCATCAAACAGTCATCGCCCTTCTTCCGAGCGCTCGCCAGACCAAAATCTGTGATCATGATTTTGGAATCCGTCCCAGGATGATAATACAAGAGGTTCTCAGGTTTTAAGTCCCTGTGCGTGATTCCCAGTGTGTGCAAGTACTTCACACCCTCCAAGACCATCTGGAGCACCCGTGTAGCATCTCTCTCGGTGAATGATCCTTTGGCAATAATCCGGTCAAACAACTCTCCACCAGTGGCCAGTTCCATCACCATGTACACCCTCTCCTGCGTTTCAAACACTTCAATGAGCTGGATAATGTTGGTGTGACGGACCCGACGTAGGACGTTAAGCTCAGATTCACACACTTCTCGTCCTTCCCTGTATTTAGTCTCAATCATTTTAATGGCATATGGCTGTTTAGAGGCTTTGTGCTCCACACGCACAACCCGACTGAAACTGCCCCTGCCAATAAGGGCCTTAATGTCATACTTTGCAGTCACACGAGGATCAAATTTGGCACGATATTTAGCCACCTTGTTCCTGCGGGGATCAACATGTTCTATTTGGCTTGGTGGATGCCCACTGTGGTAAGGGCTGGTGTGATGGGGAGGCGAGGGTGACCCACTTTTGAGGGGGGTACTGCCCTTATCTGTGATGAAGTGTTTGTATATGTCATTTTTATGGGACTCAACCTTTTTGACGAGATCCAGCTGAACATCTTCCGGTGACTCAGGAAGTATTTTGCTCGTCCCACAGCCCATCGCTGATGGATGCTAATCATCCATGAAAGCCTTCTCTCAGGCAACACCAACATGACACTGGTTCTGGGAAAGCTGCTTCGATACCTATGAAAAAGAAACACAATTAGAATTACTTGAGGTAGATGCTAAAGAGTTAATGCGGGGCAAGAGATGAATGAATTAATCCCACATGAAGATCTTTAGATACAACAATATATAGGAAACATGTTGGAGAAAGCCACAGAACTCTACGCGAACACCTCAGAAGACTTTGGCAAGAGTTAATGGTCAGGAAGCGCTCACTAGGTATAAAAGGTACAAAGTAGCAGGCACAAAAGTAACCTGAAACAGCATTGTTGCTAAATGATGCAGCGAAATCACTGTAGATTGCATGTGTGCATTCAAAACCAGAAAAACACCACTGCCATGTGCAACAGCATTCACAACAAGAAGTACATCAGACTAAACGGACATGGCCATGTATCGACCACCTTACTCTCCAAAGCTTGGAAATCTAGGCCACAGCAGTAATAAATTTAGTGGTCTAATAAAGAAGAACATGATTAAAGCATCAGTCAATAAATAACACAATATAGATAATTCAGATAGACGTGCCATCAAGACTGTGCATAGCTTGCTTATTTAGCAGCACTGCAGAAAAATAATGATTGAGGAATAATTAGATTTATGTAATAAGTCACATAATTCATCATTTATTTACAATGTATATCCTAAAACTGTAAGAAGTCATAATTCATCATTTATTTACAATGTATATCCTAAAACTGTAAGAAGTCATAAAAGTCGCAAGTAAACCCAACTTAATTAAAGACAATCTAATTTTCCTTGGGAGCACGCTAGGAGTAGGCAGATAACATTTATGTAAGGTTTTGTCAGTCTATCATTAAAGCGTCAGATTAAATGCAGCATATTACTTGATTATATTGAACAAAATGGCTTCATGATAACCAGCTGTTTTCAATATACTATTCTTTTCTCAATCACTGCAGCCTGGAATATATGCCTTAACCCCTTCGACGCTCATGACGGAACGGTTCCGTCATGAGCGTCGGTTGAGCTGTGCTCATGACGGAACCGTTCCGTCATGACCACGCCCGCGCAAGCAGCAGTCAGCACAGCGGGGGAATCCGCCCCGCATGGAAGGGGTTAAAAAACGCACATCCCACATAAATAGCAAAAAAGTAATCAATGAAAATCACTAGGACATACTCTAGTTTCCATACTACTGCATACTTTTTGGCTCGTCTGTCTCACTGCAAACACAGACCAACAGAATTCAAATAATTTTTAGCCAGCCCGCTTAGCAAGTCTTCGATCCTGAACTGCTTGGTCAAGTCCACTTAACAAATGTAATGCCAGGCTAACTGATGCTTTTCTGGGAAGCAGCTGAGGGGAATAATAGGAAAGCAAATGTTTCATGGCAGTCAACAACGGCCTCAAATCCAATAGCAACTATACGAGTTCAAGCTGTGTCTGGAACAACTACTACAGTAGTATTCCACGGGTACTGAGAGTTAAATATGAATGAAAGGTGAAACAGAAAATGTAAGTGTCGTGCTGTGCTTACAGTGATGTCAGGCTAATCACAGTAGAAGCAGTGACCTTAACTTTCTATATAACGTTCTGGCCTGGTGGCAGCTTTACTTGCCTGCCCCACTTACCTAATGAAGAAAAATAATACACAGAAGGGCCAAGAACCCACAGGTGAAGAGTCTGCGGCTACCTTGAACACTGACATTCGCAGCATGTGTAAAGCCTGTTCTAGCAACTACGTTGAACCTTGCCCACTGGTACGACTTCTTCCCGGGTGAGTGGCGCCACTGTCGGGAGATTAAACTTAAAAACCCAAAGCTTCTGAAACGTCAGGACCTTGTCTGCAAATCTATTTCACAGAGTCCCTCAGGGGCACCCATCGTGTACTGCAGGGGGCGCCAGGGAGCATACTGGCAAGTAGAGTTCCTGCCAAACCTCGGTTGCAGAAGAGGTCTATTAGGAAGACATTTCCTTAAATCATGAGTTTCAAAATGTATGATGCCATGGAAACATGGTGACTAGTGGTCTGTTGTTGGAACAGGCAGAAGTGAAGCAGATGCATTTCAATAGCTTGTACAGCTTTTATTCAACGTTACTTTGCCTTTAAGGCCTTCTCTTGCGCACCATGCGTTAAGTGTCCCATTCACCTCCAAGTAGAGCTGCCCTACAGCCCTGCCCCTTTGACATACTTTAACCTTGTATTTACTGTCCAAATAGTGATATAACTAATAATATGCCAAGCTTTATTTGGTACAGCCTGATGTCTTAATTGCTTTCAGTGGTGACTTCTCATTACCTACAATCTGTATTAAAACGTATAACAGTGTTCTTCAATGAAACATTGATGATGATGATTACGATACTTATTGTCCAGGTTTCCTTGCATTTATTGGTCCGCTCCTTTTATTTGAACCAGGTGCCATCGCTCACAGCAGATAAACTCTATAAAGTCACAGTACTTGTTAAAAAATAATCTAGCCTACGAGGTATTATGCCAAGATTTTACAATGGAGGCCCCACATGAACAATTTATAGAACACTGAAATCTGAAAGTAGGACCTTCAATAACATAATAGTTCTTTGAAGCGTTTTTATGGAATGGTGTGCACCGGATAATGTTCAAGCACCACAAATGTACGGATTATAGTTTCTATTATCTGAGTGACATTTAACAGAAAATACTTGTAATGCATGATCAAAAAATATAATTCACTACACAACTCAAACTGTAAGCACTAACAAAGCCAGTAGGTGTGACTTTTATAAAAAGTTTATAGCTTCTACGTAGACGGCCAAGCTTTAAAGTGTGCGTTGTTGAAGTGAGAATGAATGTAAAGTTGCAGGAATACAACAGACAACTGAGTGCATTGAAGTGTGAGCGAGTGTAGGGATGAGTGAGTGGGCTAATTAATTAATGTGTGAGTGTATGGGTAGATAACTGCATAAACAGATGCATGTATGGACAAGGTACAAGCTTGGAATAACGGCTGTGTGGCTGGATGAATAAGTGACCGAGTGCATGAGTGATTCATGAATCCATACACTCAATCACCAATTCGTTCTCCCTCATACAATCACCGCTGGTCTGACATTTCATCTCTTACCCTTCCACACTAACTTGACAAGCAATGGAAAATGACTTGAACTTGCAAAAAAGAAGCACTTTTGGTTGTGCCAATGTTTGTTAATTCTGCAATTTGCATCTTTGGGGGGGGGGGAAAGGGTCTTGTTTAGGGTTTTTCAGAAGCAGGGCACAGCAGATATCTTGCTCTACCATTAGGGTGACCAACTGGCATGGGTGCAAATTCAGGATGGGGAGTGTGAAAATGCAGGACAAAGGGTCAAAATTCAAGACAAAAGTACAAGACAGAAGGTCAAACTTCAGGACAAAAATGAGGGACAAAAAGTATGTTTTACAGACACATCAGAGGCGGTCACACAATAGTATACGAGTATGTAAATAGACAACCAACATATGGTACAAATTAAAATAAGTTTATATTAGGTTGTGACAATCGTTGACCGCGTTTTGTTGGTATACGCACATCCTTGAGCAACTGTGCAGGTATTTTTGTGGTATTTCACTTCATCATAATTTATTTATATGGTTACTGCACTGGGTTGTCTGTCCCATCTCAAGGAACGAGAGCCAAGCAGGGCAAATACTGTCTGTAATTATTGAACATTGTTTTGAGAGGTCACTCTCTGACTCACAGTCAGAGATTGACTCATTTAAAATATTCTGATTGTTTTTTTGTTTTTTTTTTTGTGGGGAGAAAATCAAGCACCAAATACTTCCTGCATACTGGAGTTAGCACATGGCATCACGTGAAACTTACTAGTGAAAGAGAGGTCATTCTGTTAGTGCATAGAGGCCCATTATCATTCTGATTGTGATAATTAGGCCGACATACAGAATAATAATGGGTCGATAGTCTTCGCAAGGTCGGGGAGGGGCTGCTGCAGGTCATTGAGCACAACAGGAGCGCAAGCTGGGCCCTGCAGTGAGAGTTACGGAACTCAGGCTGCTTGCAGGGGGACAGCTCACTGCAATGTGCAGAATTACGGACAAAAGGCGTCCGTGAAAGAAATCCTGATGGACAACGGACATGAGGCCCAAATAACTGGCGGTCCGTGAAATTTACGGATGGTTGGTTACCCTTTCTACCATACATACCCAAGTTCCCCCACCTGACAAGGGCTGGTTTCTGATCGCAGATCCTCATGTCAATGTAACTTTTAGGTGGTGGCCAATCTGCCACAGTCACTGCCTTCTATGGGACTGAAGTCCTGCCGTATTCAGTGCGTGCCTTTGGGCACCGATTTGTTTTCCCCTATTTACGCTAAGACAGGCATAGCAATGCTGAGAGAAATTGATAAATGACACCGACGCGAAAGGAGAAAACGTCCTCTGCATCAGTGACATACTCTTTACTATACACAAGCCCACACGGTTTTCCTACAAAAATAATTCTGTGTAGGACCGCCTGCATCACATTTGTATTATCAACTGGACCATTTTCGGTAAAATGCCTCAGAGTGGCAAGGAGTTCCAGATACAGTGGACATAATGTCACGGGCCTGGTGAAGGCGGGTCCTCTGCCACCCAAGCAGGTTGGTGACTCCTCCACCGAAGTCACAATGGACACTTAGCAACTAGACAATCATAGGTTTATTAATGGCCTTCAAACACAAACACTTCTAAAAAGCACTTCTGCAGAAATGTCGTCAGCCTTGCTCCAATTCTAGAAGAAAAGGTTAAGAATTCAGAAGGGCACAGCAATAGCTTATTATTCAGTGATAGAAAGTACACATCCTTCTTTTTCAGACAAGATTTTGAGAAACTAGATAGTATTATGAAAAACATTTGTTTCTTCTTTCTTTTTTAAAATATTTCTTTATTGACTTTTTGGGAAGAACAAACAATACAAATCAATAACCTAAGCAAATATAAATGCATAGGGGGAATCTAGAGCTAATAATAATTAGGGCTCCCGGTTTTATGTATTTTTTTTTTTAACATTTCCGTTTGTATTTATCCATATTTATTTTTTGGTCATCTTATTGGTATTTATCCATATTTATTTTGTGTTTCAAGAATAAATGTAGCTGTAAAATGGTATATCTCTGCGTTTATATAACTCTTCAACATGCACTCAACATGGATGCCTGCCACGCTTTAGCAAACTAAGCAGCCACGTATAACAAAAAAGACTACACTCACAGGTACATATTAACATCATACAACAAATATATGTTAACATATGCCTGTATTTAAGGAAATCTCATCCTGTATTTTAACCCTCCATGCTGTCTGTCTGCCTGCTCAGCTGTTGCCTAGCATTCATGAAAAATGCAAAAATTGATGGACAGGATGCAGAACAATGTCATACATTCACCCCAGTACAGGGATCTGGGCCTAAATCTATCTTTCTTTGCTCACCATGCCATTCCAGTTTGAACCTAGCCATATGCAAATAAGTCCTGACCCTGCGCCCAATTGGAACAGTCCAGCCCAAACTGCGAGGCCAGGTACTCCCTGGACTGGAACCAAGCATCATAGGACCGGTTTCGGGGTTTCACCCCTCATCAGCCAGGATAGCTTGACTCCAGTGGCATGGAGAGCAGGGGACCCACATCTGGGCATACCCGTCACACTCGGGGTGACAAATGAAAAACAAGCATTGGTATAGCCAATAGGTCTCGCCTTTGGAACCTTATAAATGTTTAGCCATGCAACAGTAGATGTTGTTGCACCAAGGATATTGTGCTGGGTAACAACACTTATAAGGTCCCAAAGGAGAGACCTATTGGCTTTGCCAATACTTGTCATAGAAGCTAGCCGCCACCGAGTGTAGTGGCCCCTCACACCCTTAGGCCCCGGTGGCACTGCACCTGCTGCACTGTTGATGGCAATGCCCGTGGCGAGCTCCCTGTAGCATATCTACCCCCTCGCATCAGTCCTCTGACGCATTCCAGCTGTGTTGGAACCCTGCCCCCATCATCGTGGTACTGCAAATAACAGCCCTAGTACCTTCTGATGAGCAGCTCTCTTTCTCCACATCGTTGACGTGGACTCCTCTATAGACAGCTCATTTCTGAGCCTACCATCTTCCTTTAGCTCAGATCATAGTCTTGTTAGCTGACTGCCCTAAGTGGAGGGCTGCAGATCTCTCTGAAGATGACTCTTTGTTTGCTGACAGGCACAGCAGGGCATGAATGGAGATTAATTGCATGCCACACAGTTCAGTTTTCAAACTTGCCATGTATCTGCCAATCTGCATAACGTGACCTTTCCACCAGAGAAGGGGACTTACTAACACTTGAGGTCCGTCTGTGTTTTGAGAGCGCCTATCGTAAAATGGACGCCGAGATACATTTTGACAATTGGGATTTTCATTTTGTGACAGCAGTTTGTGTAGCTTTTCAAACCAACCTAGGCGCTATGGCAAGCAACGGGAATACACAGTGAAGGCGGAGCTCCAGATATCACGTTTCCTAAGTTAATACGCAAGTAAGCCATCCAGTCTATTTTTATGGCTTTGCATTCTGGGACTTGTAGTCCTGATTAGCACTTTATAAAATCAGGATTACAAGCTCCAGAGTGCAGAACAGAAACTTGGACTGAAAGGGCTACTCGCGCATGGACCTGGGAATCATGAGCGCTTTGTGTACGATTGAGTCAAAAGGTTTCAACTTGCAGTCCCCAGAGATCAACCACCCACTCGCAACTCAAATGATTCCAAGAAAAACTTCTGATAATGATGTGATGTAAATTCAGTTTGTGTGTTACCTTGACATTGTTGGTGGGAATCCGACATGTCTCGCTGATGCTCAGCAGTCACATTGGTGGTGTGTGAGCAATAGAGACTAGAGTGAGTAGGTCAATGAGAGCGGTATGGGAGAGATAGAGAGAGGTTAAGAGACAGTGTGTGTGACAACGGAAGAGAGAAAGAGTAAGATACAGGGAGAGGCACAAACAGAAAGGGCACAGGAGAAGAAACGAGGGGGACAGGGAAAAGAGCGCTAAGTATGGTGTGTGTGCGAGAGAGTTGAGAGCGAAAGATGCGGAAAGAGAGAGAGAGAAACACACAGACGTTGAGAGATTGAGGGGTGACAACGAAAGAGCGTAAGACAGAGAGAGGAACAAGGAAGAGCCAATTAGTTCATTCAGGCTGGTTTTCACAGACATGTTGCTGTTAACGGCCACAAGGTGGCAGCACATCCCTAGTTCTGGATGGGGAAAGCTGAAGGTGCAGCTAATAAAGTGTCTAATGGGCGTATTCATGGTTCCAGATGCTTTTTATGCTCCTGTACAGCATTTATCTTGCGGGAGCGAGCAGCGGCGCCATCCGTTTCCAAAGCACAGGCACGATAATTGCAAACATATGGCGCCGCTGCTCGCTCCCGCAAGGTAAACGCCGTACATGCACGAGTGCTCACTGGAAACAGTGCAGTACATGCACGAGTTTCCGAAAACGTCCGGAGTTTTTCCAAGAGGTCACTCCAAAGCAGTGCTTGCGTGCTGCGTAGGCGAGACCTAAAGAACCCAGACGTGGGTACCTTGCTCACTGTGCCACTGGTTTCAAGCTAGCCTGGCTGATGAAGGGTGATCTACCCCCAAACTGGTCCCAGAATGCTTGTTTCCGGTCCCGGGAGGCCCTGGCTTGGCAGTTCCGTCTGGACTGTTCCCATGAGGCACACGGTCAAGACTGATTTGCATATTGCTGGGTCCAAACTGGGGTGGCGTAGTGGGCAAAAGAACGATGGATTCAACCCAGATTTCTTAAATGGGGGAGAATGTTTGTATCATTCAGCATTCCGTCCATCTTTTGTTTCAGTTACACTAGAATTCATGAAAGGCAGCATAGAGTGTTTCTCACAAACAGCACAGTTTTCAGGATTTTTTCCGCTTTTAAAAATAAATACAGACTGGAAACACATTGTTTTCTGTCTGTATTTATCTGTAAAAATCATTAACAACGTAAAACCAGAAGCCTTAATAATAATAATTTACTATCTGCTTGTGCATTCCTGAAAAACACACCACAATAATAAGTATGTAAAATAAATAAATGATGCCGGTAAGGAGAGAGTGAGAGTAGGTGAGCAAACAATGGGTAAAATTGGAAAGGAGAGCATGAAGGATAGTAAAAGAAAAGACATATCCAGGAAGCACACCTAGTCCAGGGGACACTTATAATAGGGGCTCCAGCTGTATATTCAGTAATGACAACATGTACTTACATTGCATGATTGCAGGTAATTGTACTGGGACGAAGTGCACCTCAATCAGGGTCAGGCCCCCCAGCTTCAGGCAGAAAGAGCAATAAGTAGTATTCCAGGGGTTGCCATATGTTTTTAGGCCTGAAAGTGGGTGGTTGTAAAGCGGCATAGGTATCACAGCACACTAGATATCAAATATCGGTGCAGTTCTATGCCAGATGTGAGAAATCGGTACAAAAGGGGGTGGCGATGGACGGAGCATCAGAACCAATCAAACACTCACACCCAGTCAACAGATCTGGGTTTGATCCATCACCGTTCTTTAGCCCACTCTGCCACCCCAGTTCAGACATGGCCATATGCAAATCAGTCTGACCCTGTGCCTCATGGGAACAGTCCAGCCCGAACTGCCAAGCCATGCCTTCCATGGACCGGAAACAAGCTAGAGGGAGAGGGAGAGCAGTCTCAGAGGAGGAGAATATACGATGGTACAACATGCCCGTTACAACGACCTCGTTATTACAACGCATACCATTACATCGCATGTTTCTACTACTTGCTGTAGGGGGCACACTGGACTTCGGAATGGTATAATTTACTATTCCAACTCCTGCCTGCGCAACAGTAGGGAAGGTGTTGGAATAGTAAATTATACTGTTCCTTAGTTTAGAGTGCCCACTACAGCAAGTCGTAGAAACGATTTGCGTTGTAACAACGTGGTCGTGTAGCGACCGCGTTGTACCGCATGCGATGTAAACGCTGCTTCCCCTCCGAGGGGGGGAGAGAAAGAGGGAGAGAGCCAGAGCCCAGTCTCCGCGGAGAGCGAGCGCGAGCGCCCAGTCTCCGCGGAGAGCGAGCGCCCAGTCTCCGCGGAGAGCAAGCGCCCAGTCTCCGCGGAGAGCAAGCGCCCAGTCTCCGCGGAGAGCGAGCGCGAGAGCCCAGTCTCCGAGGAGAGCGAGCGCGAGAGCCCAGTCTCCGAGGAGAGCGAGCGCGAGAGCCCAGTCTCCGAGGAGAGCGAGCGCGAGAGCCCAGTCTCCGAGGAGAGCGAGCGCGAGAGCCCAGTCTCCGAGGAGAGCGAGCGCGAGAGCCCAGTCTCCGAGGAGAGCGAGCGCGAGAGCCCAGTCTCCGAGGAGAGCGAGCGCGAGAGCCCAGTCTCCGAGGAGAGCGAGCGCGAGAGCCCAGTCTCCGAGGAGAGCGAGCGCGAGAGCCCAGTCTCCGAGGAGAGCGAGCGCGAGAGCCCAGTCTCCGAGGAGAGCGAGCGCGAGAGCCCAGTCTCCGAGGAGAGCGAGCGCGAGAGCCCAGTCTCCGAGGAGAGCGAGCGCGAGAGCCCAGTCTCCGAGGAGAGCGAGCGCGAGAGCCCAGTCTCCGAGGAGAGCGAGCGCGAGAGCCCAGTCTCCGAGGAGAGCGAGCGCGAGAGCCCAGTCTCCGAGGAGAGCGAGCGCGAGAGCCCAGTCTCCGAGGAGAGCGAGCGCGAGAGCCCAGTCTCCGAGGAGAGCGAGCGCGAGAGCCCAGTCTCCGAGGAAAGCGAGCGCGAGAGCCCAGTCTCCGAGGAGAGCGAGCGCGAGAGCCCAGTCTCCGAGGAGAGCGAGCGCGAGAGCCCAGTCTCCGAGGAGAGCGAGCGCGAGAGCCCAGTCTCCGAGGAGAGCGAGCGCGAGAGCCCAGTCTCCGAGGAGAGCGAGCGCGAGAGCCCAGTCTCCGAGGAGTGCGCACGAGAGAGATCCCAATCTATAACTGCCTTTGTGCCATAAACACATGGATGTTGAATTACCATGTAAAGCTCAATACCACAAAGACAGATTATAGCCTACGGACAGTGGCAAAAGTACCAGCCCACTGCCATATGGTCTAAGGAACGTCAAGCCTATCCAACAACAAGAGAAGTTAGAAACCTAGACGTAACCGCAGTTCAGACCAATCCTTGAAACCGCATGCTAACAACGTCACTGAGTGCCTTCTACACAATAAAACCCCTACATCGTAATCTCCAAGCTAGACTATGCCAACAGCCAATACCTTGGGGCACCCACATTCATCGTAAGTAAAATACAACTCATCCAAAAAGCTGCTGTAATGCTTTTCCTCCAACTTCACCCAAGAGAAGGTATGACTGCAGTCCTTCAATCGCTCCACTGGAAGGCTTGGAAAATCCACTCGCAATGGCAAGCCAGATTTGATCAGGACAAGCTATTTTTAGAGCCTACTCGCCCGTTCTGGCAAGCAGACATGTGTTCTGCTTGCTCACTGAGTGAATGACATAAAAATGGCTTTAAAATGTTATCTTGTCACATTTGCTTGGCTTCAGAGTTAGAGGTCAAAAGTCAGTTTGTATTCCTACATGTACTTTTTTTCTGTGACTGAAGTTAGAGGCTATTGTAAAGTGAACTGTGTGACAAGCACGCTGTGCAAAGCATGTGAAATGAAAGGCTGTAAGATTTCAGGCTTTTTTCTAACACAACACTGAAATAGCTAATAAGTGAACTGTTCAAACATTTCAAATATATTTCACTAGTTATGAAGACATTTTTATAATTTTGTGGTGAAAAAAAGACTTATAGGATCAAAACAAGTCCGAACACTAATTGGGGATGTGCAAATTTTAAATATTTTTGCTGAACCCAATTTCCAAACATGGTTTATGGCTATATAGTTTTAACAGTAAAACCACGTTAGTGGGAAAGTTGTGTGGCCACTTCAATGGAAAATGTGCTATCTGTAAATGGCAGAGCACTGCCACATCACGCTTTAGTAAAATATTTATGAAAAGTGAGTTTTTAAACAAACTGGGAAATATTCCTGCTCCTGCCCAGATGACAATACTATTAGTGAACTAAGAGGCAAGTCAGGGATCGTGTGTACCCTATATGTGGGCTCAATTCTTATAAATGGAGCAAATATTTAGTCTAGTAAATAAAGAGTTTGTACAGCAGAAATAGTGAACTTCCTTATTTGAAGGTGCTCTCTTATGTGATAATGAAGAGAAAGGCAGCTCCATAAAGCAAAATGTTTGCCTAGGATAGCACAATTTGAGACCAGTTCACGGGTCAAGCACATTATTGGAGTAGATTATTCAAGTAACTAGACATGCAGGTCTAGTAAAATTGTTATGATTTTTCGAGACCGGACTGGCTACTTATAGCTACAAAGGAAATGTTCAAGACACACAGCATTGTCCACAGAGACTCCCAAGGAAAAGAAACGCTATACTTACAAGTTAAATTAAAACAATACAAACCAAACAGGACACTGTGCTCCAGGCTTGAATAACTTTTATACCACCTTACCATAAGAAATACGTAGGAGGCACTGCTTTTTCAGTACAAGCCACTAAGCTCTGAAACACACTTCTAGCCTGCATTAGAAGCAACCAGGAGCTGTTCCAAAAACAGTTGAAAGCATAGCCATTTCTTAGATAACTGCACCACCCACATACCAGCAACTGAGCCAAGGAAACAGTTGCACTGTCAAATGCAACCCTAACCTTATAAGTAAACAAGTGCAAACAAATCAACTAGCAAACTGCTTTCAGTAGGCAAGTAAGCAAAGAAGGGCTTGCCTATGTCATGCCTTGGAATTATATAGTTATGTACTTGCATATATACCACGTATGGCCCACAATAATACTAAAACCATAATATGCAGTGGTTAGCAACAAATTTTAGCTTATACCTCTTAAATTCACATAAGATATATTTGCCACAAGGGTTGTCCTTTACTAGCACTATACAACTAAAAAAAAAAAAGTCATCACCAAATGAACAGGAATGGAAAAATTTAAGAGAGATGTCGCACATTGCTGGATTATTAAAGTACTCTGAATTTAGCCCACCACTATGGACCCCAAATATCTATACCTTCTGCCCTCTTCTTTACATCTCACAAAGACATTCAGATATGGGATGATCATACAAATGCTCATCCCAACAAATTATTAAGCTTCTCTCTCCCTACAACCATGTCATCTCAGAACAACAACTATACACAAAATCTCAGATTGGACAACCTAGTGCAGTAATCAACTAAGCAGGCTATATAATATGAAATACCATAGGGAGTCCCACAGAGCTGTGCAAGGCTACCAGTACCCTGAAAACCATACAACTGTATGTCTGTCTCTCAAACTTCATTATCCAACCTACTGTCGCGTGCTGCGTCCCATAAAATGATAACCGGACCTCGTGGTAATCACCCATGACATTGGAACACTTCACATATAGGACAAAAATAAAGACAACAGTATACCAACCACACACTATGTAGCATGCTACTCATGTAGACATGCGATTTAGCGCTCCACAAAGGAGTGGCAATTGCTTTATAAATTCTGCAATACAATACAGAGGGAGAGAGGGCAGTCTCTCAAACAGAGAGAGAGACAGACAAACCTAAAAAAATCTACTCGCCTGCTCACTATGGAGAGTCAGATGTTATTAATGTGAGCTATTTTTAGGGACTACTAGTCGGTTCTGTTGAGAGCTAGAGCTGGCAAAGGACCAGTGTAATGCTCATCCAAAAAGTGAATGAGCCATAATTTCATTACAACTATTTATTGCATTCAAACGTCGCCTGAGGTCAACAAATACAGATGAATAAAATTAGTATTGTTAGATTATAATAAAAGTTTTAAAACGCTTTATAAGATGAACAAGTAGTAATTTTACCTGATCCACATGTACAACATACACTTATTAAAAATGTTGAGATTGTATGCTTTTCCTTTAAAATAACTTCAAGAAACTTTTTAAAACCATATACAAGTTATGACAAACAAATTCATTAGCCGGAGAGATACACAACATGATTAAATCTTGAAATAAAATAGCATTATGTCCCAAGCGAATTGGTAATATATATCGTCGTCGGGCCTCTACCAATCTCTGGTTAGGACAAATCAATAAAACATGATGCAAATCTTGTTGTCCACCTTTAAACAGATCACATATGCATTTAGAGTTATTTGTGCCATACCATCTAGCTGTAAATGTTGTTAATGGGAGAATATCCAGGCGTAATAGAATGAGCCATAAAGATACCTTTGTTTTTACTTTTTACCTGGTCACATTTGTTGTGCCTTCAAAGACAGAGGTCAAATGTTAGCTTATTTCTTCTTAGAAATTGTTGCTTATTTTATCCTAGAGCTTGGTGTTTACTTTTCTTCCTCTGTTGCAAAGTTACAGGATTTTGTAAAGTGGACTGTCTGACAGCTGAACTGGGGTACAGGGATTGTGAAACGAAAGGCTGTAGGAGAACAGTTTTTTTTCTAACACACAACATTCAAACAGCTTGTGAACAGACAAATATGGCGGTATGCTGGCGGGCACCAAACCACTATATTGCTTGGTAAACAACGTGGCTGCCACACCCATTCAAATAAATACATTCACTCTGCCCACTTCCAGAAAGAGACCGGCACTCAAAAAAGCTTCCAATTGCTTTATTTAATTGGAGCAAGATGTCAATCACATAACCGTAATAGGTTCAATTAGGAAAACTGATGGCAAGATCATCTTTTCCAGTGGGATGGAAACAAAACTTATAAAAGGATCAAAACAATTCAGAACAGTTTACTTAGAGATGTGCAACGGATAAATACTTGCTGAATTCACACATTATCGTTTGCATGCTGTATATATAGCCTTATTATTTAAATTGCACCTCAGTGTGAAATTACAATTTCAATGGAAAATGTATTGTCTGTAAATGAAGGTGCGCTACGACACCATGCTTTAGTAATATATTTATTAAAACTGACAATTTTAAAAATGAACTGTGAAACATTCCTGGCCCCGGGCTGACGACAATGCTGTTAGTGAACAAAAGAAGCAAGTCAGGGGTCATGAGTACCCAACGTGTGGGGTAGATTCTTGTCATACAAAGAGCAAATGTTTAGTCCACTAAATCAACCAAAATAGTTTATGTACAACTGGCATGCTGAAGTCACAAATTTGAAGGTGCAGTCATAGTCAATAATGAAGAAAAAGGCGACTTGGTGAAACTAAATATTTGTATAGGATCACAAAATTTGAAACCAGTTTTAGGTCTGGCAACATTATATGATTTCTCAAAAAAGGGAGGGGGGCAGTCTCAGAGTGAAAAATCGAGAGCCGTTCCCATAGAGAGATTGTTGTCTAAGAGTGAGAAATAGGCCAGTCTCGTAGAGCGTGGGAGTATATATATATATATATATATATATATATATATATATATATACACACACACACTCTCGCTCGCTCGCTCTAAGAGAGGCGCCACTTTCAGAGCGAGAAGGGCGAGTCTCACATGAGTGGGAGAGCGAGTGGACGGTCTCACAGAGCGAAAGAAGCAGGGAAGTCAAAGTACATGTCTCATCATGGGTCTCAAAATGCAGGAAATATTGAAGAGTATATAACCACCATTAAACATCGGCTTGTACCACTAATACTATATTTGGAGGAAAGGGAAGATATGAGGAAAAACGAGAGAGAAGAAGAGAAGCTGTACGAAAGAAAATGCTCTTTAAGAATAAATTAGAGCTTGTAGCAACTGAAATGAAAGGACGGTGTGGATGTAAAGAGCCGACTGAAAAGACGATATGAAACTAGAAGAAATAAGATAATATTAGTGCGGATATCTTTCAACTCATCCCGACTCTGAGAAGTGCCCCCTCGAAATCATATGTACCTCATCTCCAAACCAAAACGTTTATATGCACTTTACTTCAAAGTGGTCACTCATCTTGAAACTTTCTTGCAACACCACAAACCCCAGTCCTTAACCCCTACAGAATGGTTTATCTCACTGACTTCAATAGGGTAATTAATTATGTGACTTTACCCTTTTGGTAACACAAGGAGCCCGTGAGTCCAGCATAATGTCCATCGTCCGCTGTTGATCATTTAACGGATGTCCATTTGTCCGTAATTTTAGCTCTTCCGGGTCGCATAACCACCAATACCACGGCTGAACATATTCCGTGATTCGTCGGCGAGAGGGAGGTGCTTCTAATGTGGATGGTCAGCTACGATTGGAACAGTGGGAGTACCTCAGCCAATCCTAGTGTGCCTCAGAGATTTTCCAAATGCTGATTGGCTATAGACTCCGCACACGCATTTGTCCGAGTCGTCTGCCATCCTTTGGTGGGCGCCGGCGGGTACTACTGGCTAGTTTGCCCTGGGCGGAGGTACTTTTGAGGTCAGTTAGGGTCCGGGATCGGTAGGTCACTTTCTGTCCCGGGTTTTAAATGTTAGGCTAAGTAGCTGGCGCTGGCTGTTCTCGACGGGAGGAAAAGATGTAGGGAGAGTGGGCGCAGGGCGGAGTAGGGTGTCTGGTGGTAATAGAGTGGATATTGGTTTGCCCATGTCACGGTCTGTTCACGACTGGCACCCAGGAGCGACCTTTTTACTACCGCCTAAGTTCCTTGGATTCAGAAGGTTCCTGGCAACTTCCAAGGATGGTGCTTGGTTCGGTAGGAAATGGAGTAGAGGTTTTGCAAGACTTTTCTGACATTCCTTCAATTTTCTGACGCTGGATTATCTGTTTGTTATGGGACACTGGTTAGATTCTAACCTTGCTGCAGCGTTGCCAGCGAATGGGAGACAGCTGCATGTCAAACATTTGTGTAAAGACTGGTGACAGTTTCATGTTGCAATGTGTGATATTTTCAGAGTAATTATGAGTGAAATTTCAACGACTATGAGTGACACTTTCACGCGACCAAAATCAAGCAATGAAGACGAGACAAACCTATAAATATCAGAAATAACACCCATTTGAGCAACGAAGAACTCTTGAGAAGAGTCGCATCATCGGTCACAAGCTGTATTATTTAAAAAAAGAAATAAGCTCATGAATAAAAATCATTAGTTGACTAAGCAGTCCGCCATGGCCATGCCTGCCCAGCCCTGCTGGTGGCATCATCACACCAGTCTCAGCCTGTCGCACGCCACTACACAACAGGCTCTGCTGACTTAGTGACGCACGGCGCTCCGAGAGATTAAGTTGTTTCGCATCACAGTGGCTCGTACAGTCACCCGATCCAAAACGAGTTAGTACAAGCGACTACTAACACATCTTACTGTCAGTGAGCAGAAAGACTGCTGTGTGATGCATAGTTCTCGCTGTAATAGGGCTGGCAGGCGGCAGCTCAGAAGATGATCATGACCAGAGGCGCAACTAGAGGCAAATTTCGGGGGGGGGGGGGGGCCTAAGAAAAAATTTCGGGGGGTGGGGGCGCTGAATCTTTAAGCAATTGGCAGAGTGGAGCTGATTTCGGGGGGGGGCGTGGGGGGGCTGAATCTTTAAGCAATAGGCAGAGTGGAGCGCTGCAGGGGCTCTTAGAAGGGGTGAAACAACAGCAAGGCCTCATTAACATGCAAATGGTGCGGCTGTGTGGGTGCCCGGGAAGCTGTCACATCCCGGGCTGCCACACACGACGGGGGGGGGGGGGTGGGGGGGGGGCTGAAGCCCTTTGAGTCCAATGGGTGTTGCGCGCCTGATCATGACTGTGGCACAAGAAAAACAAGCATTGGCATAGCCAATAGGTCTCGCCTTTGGGACCTTATAAGTGTTTAGCCATGCAACAGTTGCATAACTAAATACTTACAAGGTCCCAAAAGCGTGACCTATTGGCTATGCCATGCGGCCGCGAAAGTAATCGCGGTCAAGCGCGGTGCCCGCGCAAATGCTCTGTAGCTCTAGGCTGGCCTGGTAGCACTTTTTGGGTCCCTTTCAAAAAGTCTCGCCAGACCAGCGCATGCGCTGGGTCAGGCGAGACCTAAAAATGAACTATCAGGGGTGTTGCCTGCGCACATAAAGACAAACAAGAAAAATAAAGATGCACTGTTTAATCTCCCCAAAGCGGGAACCTACACCCCTTCCAAACTTCACAGAAACAAGCTACTAATCAAGTCCCAAGCAGGCCTCTATGTTATGAAATAACTTGCATAACGTAACGTGATGTGAATGCAGAGCCCACACACTGCCCAGATCAACAGAGAGGCTCCTCACAAATTTGTTTTCAGAAGTTAAGGGCTGTCGCAGAGCTACCACACAGACACTTGTGTATGAAAAAACAAGGGACACCCTACTTACATGGAACCCGGGTACTTTACACTTCAACAGAAAACAACGGTTCCTGTGGACGACGTTTTGACCAACTTAATAATTTAAAAAGGGTGATAAGCTGTTGTCAGGTATTTCCATGGTAGAAAGGCTGAAATCTAAATTAACCTCAAAAGAAAATGACGACAATCTGTCTTTGAGAGGATAATAGAATGAACTGGGTCGTCAAGGTCAGCTGCGGTCATTAATCACGCTCGCCTCGTGGAGAGGACTGCACCTTTCTGTCTCTCCTCGTACCATGGAAATTCCGGACAACAGCTTATCACCCTTTTGAAATTATTAAGGCTTTCTACCTTGAGCCATACTGACTGTCAGTACCCTCCCCACTATAGTTGCCGGGCTGGGCCCTATGTGAGTACCCTTCTTCCTTTTCACCCCCACACAGTGCACACCACATTATCTGACAGTCATCCCCAGGTGCCCCTTCATTGCTGGGTCCTGATGAGACCCCAAATTGTTAAGTGGGTCGAAACGTCGTCGACTAAGTGAAGCAAACCATTTGTCAGCTAATATTATTGTATTAGTAGGCTGCGAGCACACATTATGTATTGATTTAATGGTCGCTTTTGTACATTTTTGATGAAACCTCGTTTTTATGTCACAAAAAGTCACAACCTTGAAATATAGGTTTCACAATCACTTGGGACACCATGCACTGGATTTAAAATAATGTGATTACATTATATAAAACAACGTATTTTCATACAAAATTCGTGTTATATGCCTTTTCTCTTTCAGACATCTCTTTGCCTTTGATTATTTTGATTGTGCTATTATATATTTAATATCATTTGTTGATTGTCCACAGGAACCGTTGTTTTCTGTTAAACTACACAGACACTGGCACTGACATGGTGGCCTGTGCTGGATTAACACTACTGGCTCTGAAAGTAATTGGACTGGCAGCACGCTAGTGCTATTATTAAAGTTTAAACCACATTTTGAAGAAGAGAGAGATACCTCACTGAGACGATACTTACTTTGCGAGGCGACTTGAGGAGCGTCAATTTGTTCATGCCGTACCTCGCTGTAACGACTCCCACTGCAGCAAGCACCGGCCTGGGATGATTATGTGGCTCATCGGCAGCTGCACAGGAGGACTGGTGTGCTGGGCTGCTGAGGAACAACTCCAGCGGCCGCCGAAGTCCGTGCCGGGTTCAGCTGTGCCAACGGTCAGTCGCTTTTGAGAGAAAATACCAAAGCACAAGTCACAGTGTGAACAGGGCTGCCACTGCCTGTAGCCTGCCATTGGTTTATTCGAACTGCAGCTGCCCTTCACCACTCATGCTGCAGCATAATGAACCTATAGTCAATCAGGCTGTGGCGCGTGTTGGGTGAATGTCTGTTAAATTGTAGCCTCGCCCCCAAGCCAGCCGGAAGCAGCGCGCACGGCACACTGCCACCCCAAACCAGCTTTTGTTTCTATCAGGCAGTATTGTGCATGGTTACTTAGCGCTGAGGAAGCTCTATTATGCGTGACTTCCCATTTCAGTGCGGTGATACGGACCACCACACTGAAATGCGTTAATCTACTGCCTGATGCGTGGTACTTGGCCTGCCAACATTTTTTTTAAACGGGAAAGTGGAATGTTTTGGAAAAAGTCTGGCTAATGTATTTTCCCCGTGACTTCTATCAAGGATCTTAAGAAATCAGGAGTCTCCCGTCTGAATCGGGTCTGTTGGCATGTATGCCCATGCACTGGTCGCATCATGTTTAGCACCTGTAGCGTCTTCGCCAGCCACGGAGCATGCAGATTAAGTGCACCAAACAGGCAGCTGTAGTTAAACACTTCTTTATTCCTCAGCATACACTCCTGCACTATTGAAACATATGATTACAGCATACGTTTTCAATACCCACACCCTGATAACTCACAGCATATTACACAGTTCCTGTCTAGAGTCCTCCCCAGAACCGAGAGGGTCCTAGCGCCAGATTTACGACCACTGGAGTTAGCGCCTCGCAATTTGCGACTAATTGCGAGTCGCAAATTGCGAGGAACTAAATCCAATGTGCAAAAGTGTCAGAGACACTGTTAGCGATTCCCAATGGGGTCGCAAAATGCGTGGCTCATCAATATTCATGAGCCACTCCCAATTTGCGACCTCATTGGGAATTGCCAGCCTCACCGGGATGGTGGCCTGCAGATCACCATTTCTGTGACTGCTTTTCAATAAAGCATTTTTTACTTTTTTTAAATGCAGCCCGTTTTCCTTAAAGGAAAACAGGATGCATTTGAAAAAGAAAAAATGAAACATTTTCGTTTCATTTTTTAAGGGCAGGTAGTGGTCCCTGGGACCACTGCCTGCCCTTAAAAAATATTTCCCCCTGCATTCACAAAGGGGAAGGGGTCTCCTGGGGACCCTTTCCCGTTTGCGAGTGCTTTACCACCCTTCTGAGAAGGCTGGTACACTGCAACTGTTTTAGTCATACATACCTGGAGGACTTGCTATTGAATTTGTAATAAGAGTTTAGGATACATACTCTGACCTGTACAGGATATTCTCAATATGACTGTGTAAATACATGTGAACTCTTGTGTCCCCCAGGCAGTGGCACAGGGGGATAATTATATCAAAACTGTATGTAAATTAACATAAGGAATGTGGCTATCTTCACACTGCCAGTATGCCACTCTGTATACTTCATTCTTTTATCTCTCCTCCCTCTACTCACTTCAGACACCGTCAATTTGGATGCAGGGACACTCCTTTCACCTTTGACCACTGAGTCCGAGTTAGTATGCGGCGTACACGCATCTTTGCTAAATACCTATCAATAACCTGATTCCCAGCATGCATCCCACCATTTTTACGGACTAGGCGTGCCCGATTTCAACTCGAGCACCGCTCAAAACACGTACTTCCTGGTTCACACTTGAACCTAGGTTGGCGCTGCAGCCTCTTCAGCTGATCCAGCTTAAAAAGACAGCCCTACGGTAAAACCACACTTCCAGTTATCTCCGAAAGTCGCCAGAACGTGCAGCGCACTCGCTGCTTCGACACATCTTATAAGGTGAGGTTTCAACTTTAACATTCCCCTCAGCCGTAGATGGACTTATCACTCGCTTATCGGGTCCTAAAGAGTTTTATTTTATCCTGTAGTACCACGTCTTAGACTCCAGCCTTAATTTGGCTCAAGACTCATCACCCAGAGCGGGAAACAGCCTTTACCACGAAGCATTTTCTACGCGATACGTTTACAACGGAACACTTACCTCGTAGAGGTCTTCACAACGCGTATTGCTTCAACGACGTCTTTAGCACGCAAGCAACGTCATCACGGAAAAACGTCTTCCTGGTCGAAAAAAAAGCGTCAGTCCTGTGTTAGTGTCGGCGAAGACCTAAGAAAAAGGAAAAAAAAAAGAAGAAAGGGGGCTTGGGGGGGTCTCCCCCCCCAAAAACGAAAAAGCGGGGTAAAGGCAAGATCGAGGTAAGGGCAATGCGAAGAAAAAACATTTCGTTGTAGCGCATGCGTGGTAAAGGCATGCGATGCAACGGAATGCGTAGTAACGACATATATTCACCCAGAGCGCCGTACGAGCCACTGCTCCATGAGGAGGTAATTAGACAGGACGCTCAGTTTGTTACATGCTCTCAACGTATATACACACTCCTGCTTTTAAAACACCTCCTTTTGATTTTCGTCCCTAGTGACACCCCTCCGGTCCTGTCAATGGGTCCATTATCTCTGGACCAGCACATTTATCTTCAGCTAGTACTATTTCTCAGGCCAGCCGGGACGGAATTACAACTGGCGGAGAGGTGAGACACCTCCCTTTCCTCACCTGCTAGCGGTTTCGTGCAGCCATCAAGTCCCTCAGTCTGACCTTTTGTTAACTTACACCCTGTCCATCATTGTCTCCATAAATCGATCACCACATTGCAATTTTGCCTTTAAGGTAGGATCACATATCCCATGTGCTACCGTGCATGACATTACAGTGTCGCTCTGCACTTTTACTTTCTTCCCTCTTTTCCATTTCCCTCTTCTACCTTTCCTGTCTCCCTCCACCTTTGTAAATTTATTGCTTACTGTGACTTCACTCTCTAATGTAGCTGCCTGTTTATTGACAGCAGCACAACAACTAATGACGTAAACTTGTGCACAACCAGTCACTACTGCAGTTCATGGCGACACGCAATTTTTTCTGACTTTTCTGCACCGAATATGTGACGTTACAACGTGATCAAAATGATAGCGGAACGTTACATTGCAGTTTTTACAACGCAAGTCGTTACAACGACTTGCACTGGAGGGTGCAGGACTTAGGAATAGTATGATTTACTATTCCAACACCTGTCTACGTACAGTAGGGATGGTGTTGGAACAGTAATTCATACTATTCCTTAGGTTTGAGCGCCTTCCAGCACAAGTCGTTGTAACGACTTGCGTTGTAATACCCGCGATGTAAAGGCATTGCGATGCCCACGTGGTAATGGATGTTTCCCGTCTGCACCTCAATGATGAATTAACTGCGTACCCACAATTATCATATACCATGTTTCTGACTATGCTGCAGCACCTCACAAATAGCAGCACATTGTTTGCTTGCGTGTATTTATGCGCTGATACATAATGTTTTTAGATACCTTTTCACATCATTGGCACTCACCTTGTTACCAGGGTTTTTTTCACTTGTCTTGAGAATCGTTGTGATTTAGGGTTTATCACCTAGGGTTTTCTCGCACCATGTCACTTGTCGCCGAGCCTCTGCACTCACAATGCATTGCATTTTATTTTGTCTGATTATGTTCTATTGTACATCCTTTCAGCCCTGAAGAAGTCTTGGGTTACTACCCAGACGAAACACGTGTTGGCTGGGCAATCGATCTGAATTAAAATACAGAGAACACAAGTTACCTTTGAGTGTTCTTTTTGATATATGAATCAATATACATTATTTGTTTTTCTGAATGTTTTGAATGATCAAATATGCAGACTCTGTTCTGCACACAATGTCGACGAGTGCAAAGGCCATTTGTAAAATTTGTTGACCATGTGTCTGTGGGTGGGGGTTCAGGGTTGTCCCTCTGCTTGTGGCACCGTCTCTACTTTTAAATTACATCACACTTACGCACACACGAGCAGGCGCCAACGCATACCGCACCCGCTTCAACCCTTCTTTGTGTTAACCTCTAGGTAGCAATGATATGTTCACAATAAAGTTGACATATGTTTCAGCTGTCTTGGATGTAGAGCTGTAACAAGATAAAAACAAGATAAAGGCATTGTTTTTCCTCATTCACTTTGTGAGTGAGCAGAGCACCTATTTGTCAGCTCACCAGAATGGTCCAGTAGGTCCTAAAAATAGCTCACCCTCATGAAATCTGACTCACCATAGCGAGTGGGCGAGTAGATTTCTCGAGGCCTGATGAGAGTAGGCGCGTTCTGTCTCAGACAGGCTCCGACTGGCATAGGCCCCAATATGTCTCTGAGCATTCGGAAGACCATTGTGTTCAGCAAAGAATGTCCTTGCCCGACTGGTCTTGCATCAACCATTATCTGAGTGTGTAACTTGGCTGTCAAAATAGGACATTTCAGTTGCATTCTTAATCGCATGTTTAATGTCTCTGAAAATACTGTCGCACTCTGGAGACCACTGAAAAGGTACATTTTATTTTGTCAAGTCTCTTAATGGGGCACTCACTATAGCAAAGTTGCAAATGCACCTTGAGCAACAACTGACCATGCCTAGGAAGGATCGCCGCATACGAACATCTTGGGGTGGGGGGGGGCGAGGGGGGGAGATGGCAGTGCTTGCACCTTATCGGGGTCTGGAATCATTTCCTCATCAAAGAGCATATGCCCTAAAAGCTCAAGTTTGGTCTTCTGAAACATGTACTTTGCAGCATCCAGAGTGAGACCTGCATCAGTGAGTAATTCGCACACTTGGTTGAGGGCTTTGCCGTGTTCTTTTAGTGTTCTCCCAAAAACCAGTATGTCCTCACTATAGTTGAAAGCATGTGTTACAGGTTGAATTATTCGGCGAATGACATCCTGAAATATCTCAGCAGCCGAAGATACTCTAAAGCTCAGTCTTGTATCTGAACAACCCAATATAAATCGAAAAGGTAGTAATGTACCTGCTGTTCTACTCTAGATCAAGTTGAAGGTACCCTTTATTCAGGTCAAGACGAGAAAATACTTTGGCTCCATTCAGTTGCATGATTATGTCCGCTATGTGAGGACCAGGGTGTCTCTCACTTTCTCCATGGCTTTGTTCGCCTGGTGCATGGCAACGCAAATGTGCAAAGATCCACTACTGTCCTTTTTGGGCTCTATGGCTGTGGGCGAAAACCATGGTGTGGGTCCTGTGGAGCATTCAATGATGTCATGTTTCAAGAGCGCTTCTTTCTCCACAGCTTCTTGTAGATGAAAAGCAACTCTCCGATGTTGCTGAGTAACAGGGTGAATGTCTTTGTTGATCTGGAGCTGTACTTTCATTTTCTTGAGTTTTCCCAGGCCGTGGAACAACAATAGGAATCTGCTTGTGATCTCAGATTGAGCACAGAGGTTGTACTTGAGGGATATCAACCCCATTTCAGCAGCGGTGGCAAAGCTGAGCAAACAGGCACTCAACGAAGTCCCTTGTAGAACATGAATGTTGTCTTGCATCAATGTCTTTTTGTGTTGTATTGGCGCTGTGAAGGACCCTTGGCTTTGTAGTGGCTCAGATGCAGCCCAGGTATAGACCTTCATGCCTTACGGGGTAAGGCGATGCACAGAGTATATGCTGTTAAACATTTCCATGGGCATGATGTTAATCGACACGCCACTGTCTATGATAAAATTTATTTGGTGATCGTTCACTTTCAATATGATTTTGGTACAGTGTCCAAAAGAATTCTATTGTTTTGCTTGGCATGTTTTCTTTGAATTGCGATCTTCACACGCAGCTAATCCAACATGGGCACGCTGCTTGTTGGCTGATACCATAGGGACACACGCATCTTCTTCATCGGTTCTTGATATTGACATCGAAGAGCATTTGTATGATAAACTTGACGATTCATTCTGCCTGATCTCCACTCGTCGTGGTAGATGTTGCTTTTTGGTTTTGTGGGCAGGGCGAGAGTTCTTCTGGAACATTCTCACGTTAATCTTCTCTATCCGTTGTGACACACATGATTTTTCTTTGGCTCGGCACACAGTTATGAAATGATTTTCTTTCCCACAACCTTCACAGACCTGTAAAATGGTTTGACATTCACCTTCGTAGGAAAATGAAAATACACATCAAAAGCATAATATTTTTTTGTAAAGATGTCGAATTACATGCATCACGTTTCTGCATGTGCTAGCTTTTCACAGTTGGGGCTGGTTCATTGTGAGCTGTTCCTGCTTTCATGTCAGCAGCTTGTCGGTCTGCTCAGTCTTCTGCTCGCGCAGCCATCAGCATTTTCCCTAATCTGCGCGTTTCTCGCAACATGCGTCTTCTAAACAAGTCTGAAAGACAGCCATTGATGATTCTGAGACGTATAAATTCTTCGTCAAGGCAACCAAAGAATTTGCACTGTTAAATGAGTGCATACAGTCTTATGACAAACTCATCCCCTGTTTCAACAACCTCTTGCCGTGCTTGGCTGAAGATTAACCTTTCATAGTCATCGTTCAGCATTGGATTGAACTTGGCTTCTAAAGCTTCATTTATCTTTTGGTATGATTCTGCTTCAGTTTGTGAAATCTTCTTTAGCGCTTCTTTCAGCCCGTAACCAAAAAGGTTTTTCAAGTATTTGATGATCTTCTATTCATCTTCTTCTAGTGCATCTATGGTACTCGAGAACACGGCTGGCAATTTTCAGACGGATTACTACTTTGAAGCAATCTCCGGGTCTGTGGCGTGGCTGTTTCCGGCTCCTGGCTCCTCCCCTTCGAGGCTGTGCTGCAGAAGCGGAGATAGATGGCGGACGGCGTATGAGGTTGCGTTGAAGGCGTTTTTCTGATTTAGCGGCCCTTCAGAGCTCCGAAGTGCGAATTTAACCGGACCGGAGTGGCTTTCTCTCCCATCTTCTTTTCGGCGCTGAAGCGTCTCGTGGCCACAGAGGTGTTTGCCGGCTGATCTGCAAATCAATGCTGGAGAGGATACCGGCATGTGCAGCTACACGCTAGCTTCCTGAGCTTCGGGTGAGAGATTCTTTGGATATTACCCTCCGGTTTCATTCATAACTTGTTTGGGAGCATTCTGATGGACAACGATAACGCTCTCGTTTCCTCTACTCGCCAGTACACGACAAAGTAAGTGAACTAGTGCAGATTGATGGGTGTGTGACTTTGGGACTCACTGCACACTTAAGCACCCAATCCCATTCCTGCTGAGGAGTAGTGAAGCCCGGGATCATTGCAACACTACTTTCAATTCAAATAACTCCCTTGATGGTATCCGCTTATCCGAAACACTCTGTACTTTAAAAAAGAAAAAACTCTGTTATACGTGCCTTTGGGAGGATTATAAGTATAAGGCTATGCTGCTGGTCTCAGTGTAAGTGTGTGACTCTGTTTGGCTCCCTGATAGCCCCCGCTGGAACCTGTACTCACTGTGAGGTCTTCCCCGCGTGGCGCCATTGTTGCTGCTCCTGCTGTCTCCTTCCTCCCGCCGCTGCGCTTGAGATCTTCGTGGCCGCAGTGAGGAGGGAGGGCGAGAGTGGACTACCTTACCCAGGCTCCCCGGATCCTCAACCCCGGAAGCAGCGTCACCCCTCCCACGCCCGGAGGCGCTCTAGAATCGGCTCCACACCCCGCGTCGCGGGCTCGCTCGCGGGCTAAGCCCGGGCAAAGGGCGGGCCGTCCGAGGCCGGGCTGGGCCCCTTCCCTTATCAAGGACTGCTATTTACTTGGAAGGTTTTTCATCCATATTAGTGCAGTTTGCTACCTGTGATTAACATCTTATACTGCATTGTGTTTTATTCTGTCCAACTATTGATCCTGAAGTTTTTATTGTTGAAGTCTAAAGGCTCATGATCTAGGCCACCCCGGTGTCTATCACGACGAGATTTCATCGTTGTGATGTCTTCCCTCTCTAGAGACAAGTCTCTAATGGCCGGAAGTGTTAGTCGAGGTACACTTGACAATTTTGTCATTAGGCCCATCTCAGATATTGACAGGGAAATTACCCTTGATGAGAAACGATCCGAGAGACGACGCTCAGTAGAAATTATCAAGAACAAGCGTTCATCTCTGGGCCCGATACAGTTGGCTTTCTCACCCGTCGCGAGCACATATTGTGCAAGCGAGGATTGTGGGTTATCCCCTAGTGATAGTATCCCTTTACTCCTGCGGGGTAGCCCCCCCTGCCCAGCAGAAGTCAACGCCCTGGTCATAATGGGTTCCACCTCCCCGAGCAACCCGATCCCACTGGTCGAGACTATGATGAACACTCCGCTGCCACCCATAAAATGTGCCCAAAAGATCACAAAAACCCTAAAAAACCTCTACCCCCAAGGTCCACCACCGAAAAAAAAGAGGAAGAGGGGGAATGGTTCGCAGAAAACGTTGTCCTCTTATACCAATTCTGGGAACCTTCAAAGCCCCTCTCCCAGCGTACCATTAACATCCGCAGTAGCAATGCCTTCATATACACCATCGAAAGATGCATCTACTACTGACCTACTGGGTAGTATGGAACAGCTAATTAGATCTCTCATATCTCCGTTGGTAGAGAGGATAAAAAGAATTGCAGTTCAACTGGATAAATTGGAACTTGCAATCCGGGAAACTAATGGGGCTATTAAGGATTTAAAAAAGGCACCTCAAGCCCTCCCCGATCCCGTCGTGGACCATAATAAAATGGTCCAAAAGGAACCATTAACTGCTAATCTAGTCAAAACAAAATCATCGAAAGCAATCCCCTCTATAAACACAGGCCCAAATGCAAACAGGACAAACTCGGGGTCCCATGAAGGTGGAATAACAAATTCTCCGAGAATTGCTATAATACCAAACACCCGGAAATCTAACGGCTCTGATGAACCGGCGAGGTCTATCGGACCCAATAGGTATCCAATTGATCTGCCCCCGGAAGCAGTACCGTATGTGGTGGTTTTTACTGGTGTGCCACCCCTAGAGGAGGGCAGAAGCGAAGCCTTCTACCAACTGAAAAACAAGATCATATTCTGGCTTAGCCAAAATCGCCCTTTACCGCCAAATATAAGCTGTGAAATCCTGCATGTCAGGCGTCTCCCATGGATAGGCCAAAGATTAAAAGATACAAAAGGGGATATTGTAATAATAAATTTTCGTGACACCAGAGCAGTTAGATACATTACTAACTGGTTCCCCCAAAATGGTAGCAGCGCAATTTCCACCCAGGACCTGACTTACTTTTATCCAAGAGGTCTAGTGGCTTTTGCAACTAGTGCCAAGCCCTTGCTAAAATTCCAGCATAGCCATATTAGGCTTCCACTTTTTAATCAGGCAGCCCAACCTGGGGTAGTATCCCAATACCAAGTAGGCCGCTTAAGGCACTCTTCCCGCCAGCAGGCTGATTATTATTCCCAAGTACACAATCGATATGGGGTTCTATCAGGTCTGGAGGGTGTGGACTGACTGCATTCTAGGGGTTCAACAATCATTGCCGAGGAAAGATCACAAAAGGCTCCACCAGTATCTAAAGAACTTCTAGCCACGTCCCCAACTAAAACTATCCCCTGGCACGCAGCGAGAGATTCTTGCCGTATCGGGTTAGGAGAGTCGCCAATAGTCCATCCGGGACCAAATGGTAGGAACTCCAGTGGGGAGGAGGGGACTGAACCCCTAGGTCCGGTAGGCTTATCTTTGGCAGCAGATGTCGTGACTAGTCCACAAGGGCGAAATGATCCAGGAGTAGCCAACAAAGAGCTAGCCGGGGCTTGTGATTTGCTAAATATTAGTGGTCTAAGGGCCCAGCCGCTAGACACTGTTGCACAGGGGGGCGATCCCAGGAGGGCAAGGGGCAGAATAGTTTCGTGGAATATCGCGGGTCTGGGACCCAGAATGTATTCACCAGAATAGGCGTCGTTTATAAATGATTTCGACGTCTGTATTTTCCAGGAGACATTGGCCTGTGAGCCTCTGTTCCTCCTGGGTTTTCCTAATTTTTTTGTCCCGGCTGTTAAAGGTCCAAAGGGAAGACCAAAATGGGGTTTAACTATTTGGGCCCGGCAGGCACTTTTTGACAAGATAGTAGAGCTCCCCACAGGTAATAATGATTTGCAGCTGATTAGGCTATGTATGTCTCGGGGGGAACCTCTATACATTTATAACCTGTATAGAAGAAGCCACAACAGAGGGAAATCCCAAGTCCTGGCTGTACTTGACCATTTGATCAGTGTACAGCCAACCGAGAATAACATACTAATCGCCGGCGATATGAATATGACCTATGAGCCCCTTTCAGTAGAAGACTGGCAGGTAGGAGAAGATGTAGATAATGAATGGGGAATCCCTAAGCTGGACTTAAAACCTGTGAGCAGATGGTCAGCGGAAGTACTACAGATGAATGCCATATGCTGCGAAAGGGGGCTCAGAGCTCTGAATGGGAGGACATTGAGTGATGGACAAGGGGCAAACACATTTGACAATGGCCGTTGGCAAAGCCGGATTGATTATGTCATCTGCAGTCTAACGATCTGGCATTTGATGGAAGACATGAGGGTGGTTAACAGACAAGAGAGCGATCATAACCCCCTTTGCATCACTCACTTGTTGTGGGGGGGGGATATGGAGGGGGAAAATTTAACATCAGAAGCACTGGCGGAGACAGTCCCAACGAATGACATGAGGCGAGTCAAGTGGCCCCAAATTGTGGCCAACCATGAGGTGCTATTAAGCATCAATACAGATTTGGATCTTACCTCCACTGCCATGGAAGTAATTCTGAACATGGGACCAAGTAACAGAACAGATTTGGCTGAGATCACCAATCTGCATTGCGAATTCTTCCATTCACTAAAGGGTCATTTTTATAGGGCAGTACGCTCGAACCTGGGTAAGAAAAATTGTCCGCATGTGGCAGGGTGGTATAACGCTACATGTAGGGCAGCTAGAATCTCTCTGGGGTTGGCCATTAAGTCCAAAGATCTAGCCTCAGTCAGGGAAGCAAGGTGGAAATACAAGTCCAGTGTAACTATAGCCAAAAAACAATGGGACGAGCAACACTGGCAAGAACTCAAAGCTGCCTGCTCAGCAAAAGACTCCAGACTATTCTGGAACATTGTTAAATGGGGGAATGGGGGCCTCCCAGAACCACCCTCCAACCATGTCTCGCAGAGCAATTGGTTGGATTATTTCGGCCCCCAGTACAGGTGCCGTCTTGAGGACAGAAATGGGGAATCTGTGCCCCATGTTATATTCCAAACTCCTCCCTTTAACAACGCAGATGTAGCACTAGCCTTGGATTCAGTCACGCGGGGCAAGGCACCAGGCCCCGACGGGGTGCCTGCAGATGTATTTCTTCACGAGAAATCACGCTGGGGCAAATACATCTCGAATCTGGCTAATGCAGTAGCACTAGGGGCTCCGGTGCCAAAGTCGTGGCTGGGGGCGGTAATAATCCCTATTTATAAAAAAGGGGACAAAACACTACCAGGGAATTACCGCCCCATCAGCCTTATAGACACAGTGCAGAAGATTGTAGGCAAAATGACCCTGGCTAAAATTTCAATATGGGAGGAAGAGAACAACATTTTATCTCTCTACCAAGCAGGTTTTCGTAAATTGACAAGTACGATTGACCAGATCTTCCGGTTCACGTTATTGCACTGGAAGACAGTAGAGCTGGCGAAGGGCAGTCTTTATGCTGCCTTTATAGATCTCCGCGCAGCTTTCGATTTAGTCCACCGCTTTTTGTTATGGAAAGTCTTAGCTGAGATGGGGATGCCTCCAGAAATTTTATCGCTAGTAATGAGATTGCACGAGTCTAACTCTGAAAAGATCCAGTGGGGGAGACATGGGCAACTAACTGCGTGCACTGAATATTTTTGAGGGCTTTTGTGCCGAGCGTGGCCTAGAAGTAAATGTAGCCAAAACAAAGCTCATGACATTCAATCCCCACCCCAGCTTCAGAGGGAACTTCTTCATGGACGGCCTAAAGGTAGAAATGGTTTTGGATTTTGTTTACCTGGGTATCCATATAGCTAAAGGTGCATAGTGGGGGAAACACTTAGAAATGGCGGCTCTCAAATTCCACCAAACTACTGGTACTATAGGTGTTGAACACAAAAGTTCTTTGACCAAACCCATTGTACCAGTACTTCAGGTATACGAAGCCAAAGCCATTAGTTCGGTGCTCTATGGCTCAGAGCTTTGGGGCTATGGGAAACTTGCACCATTAACGCTTGCTGAGAACAAGTTTCTCCGAAACCTAATTGGCCTCCCTAAAAGTACACCCATGAAGCCTCTGCGTTGCGATTTAGGCAGAAAAGCCATCTCAGATATTGCTAGATTAAGACCCATTTTATACTGGCGGCGCATATGGGTCACCCCCGAACTCGCTCATTATGCAAGGGGCTTCCTGGATTTAATAAATAGTGACAAATTCCACAAGATAGGATGGCTGGGGGAATTGTGCAAAATGTTGGGGTCTTTAGGTATGAATGAGCTTTGGGAGAACCCAGAAGAGGCCCTGTTCCCGTCCAAAGTAACTATAAAAACCAAGTACTGGGAAATGGTCGAATATCGGGACTGGAATGAAGCCAACCCGTCTACCATGGAGGGTCTATTCCTTGAAGTAAAAGCTTCTCCTTTTTTAGAGCCCTATTGGGATATTATTACCAAACCCCTGGATAGGAAATTATACTTCCAGCGTAGAGTGGGGTCTCTCCCAATCAGATCACTAACTGGAAAATGGGCAAAGGGTAGCTCTCAAGTCTGCCCAGTTTGTAAAGTAAGGTCTGAGACCATTGCCCACTTTCTCTTTGTGTGCGGGGCCTATTCAGTCCCCCGACATGTTTGGTTGAAGGCTATGTGTAAACAGCTGGGCACAAGAGCGAGTGACACTGCTCTAAGGATTATTTGTACCAGCCCTTCAACATTCATTGCTGTGGCAGTTGCCAAATATCTGGGATGGGCTTGGGCCATCAGAAAGAAATCTCTTGTCTAATGGTAGTATAGGAGAAAAGACTTTAGACCATTGTCCGCTCTACTAGTTATGGAAATGTTGCCACTCTGCTCTTATATTGGCTAAATAATTTTATGATCTTCAGTATCACAGATGTATTTTAATGTTTTTTATTCGTTTTTAAACAAAAAGTTTTTACAAGAGACTGTTTATATGCAATGTATGCCTTATGCTTTTATGAGTTTTTATCTCGAATAAAGCTATAAAATCCATGCATCTATGAAGTCATCAAATGATTTGATCCATGCAGACAACCTGGCACTGATGTTCTGTTCCTTAGAAGTGTTGATAGGTGGTGGGGCCTTCAGGAACACTGCTGCTTAGTAGTTCGCGATCTCTTTTTCTGCCATTGATAGCTCATGCTGTTTAGACAGTGCTCGTTGCACCAAGTGGGACTGGCTACCACTGTACACACCACCCTCATTGCTTGAGTCTGGGTCTCCACGTCCGTTTGGAGGTCGTGAAGCACTTCACTTGTCCGTGACAGTGAGTGGGTTTCTGTTTTTCGTACCTGGCTGTCCCAGCCATTGTCTTTCTGCTTTGAGTAATTGCTCCATATTCATGGAGTAGCGCATCGTCTTCATCGACTGTTCAACAGGTGGTTTGCTGGGCGTTCTGAATGTGCTCCTCACAGGGCCCTCTCTTAGTTCTTTGGCTGTGTATGGGCTGGAGCCGGGCCTCATCTGCACTGGTAAATAACACATATTATTCATTTCTCTTGTGTTTGCAATTCATATAGTAATGGGCATCTTTCTTTGTGTGAAAGGCAATAATTACACTCTTGTTCTGCCCTATTTCCCTCCTTGCCATTATTTTTACATTTATTACAGAATAGAAAATTAGGTAAGTGATGACGGCGTTTGAATGATATTTTAGCAAGTTAAAAAAAGAAATGCCTTCGGTCTTTTAATTTTGACTAGTGGCAAACCTTTTAATGAACAAGATTCTTGGGAAGAGTCACATCATGAAATTTACAGAGGAATTCTATAGAGAACACGTGATGGACAGGTGTACAAAACAGTGTTAGTAAAAGATAGGTTGATGAGGTAAAGGAGTGACTGTGGCTTTATTAACAAGAACAGTTTGTCAGTAAAGTAAAACGCACAATTCTGGTTCCCTGTGGAAATCTAAACTCGATACATAATCAGTTAGATGGATATCACACTGGGCCCATGCCTTCGACCCCCAGCCTAGCCTAGACCTATCATATCGCTCTTCTGTAATTGTATGTTGGATATTATAGTAGCTACACACTTCTATGGTTCAACTTAAAGTAGATTTAATTTAGCTATTGTTTTCTTTTAGGTAATAACAGGGCTGTGCAGGCATGTATCATAGACATCTTTGCTACTACTGCTGACCTCAAACTGCTAATGTCCTATTTAGTTGAGTAGAGGACATCGCTGCTCTAAACATATTTTGATATTTTGTAGTGGAATAAATTCCCAAAAAGTGCAGGTTTCTCCAATGACCTCCTTCATTATAAACAGGATCTCGTCGCCTGGTGATGGTTAATTCCCATGAATGCCTGTTGCCAATTATCCCATGGGTGTGGAATTTTACTAAAAATATACACATATCGAAGGGAAGGGATGCATCGGTAATCTACTTGTCCTTTAAGAAAAAGCTGATTGGCCTTTTGATGCCCTGCCATGAGGTGGAGATAATGACTATTCAAAGGTCTGTTATTGCCTCATATTATATCAGGGCTTGGATTTTAGTAAGGCTCAGAGATTTCCACCTTTCTGCAATTTTTCATACAAGGTACGAAGGGAAGGTTCCAGGGCTAGACTGCTTGTAAGTTTGAGAACACCTACAAATTTGAATGTTTAAGGATGTTCATCAACTCCTCTCCAATCTCTTCCTAAACTGAAAAAGTTAGAAAATTTACTCCTGATAAGAGAAGGAGTTAAGCATTTTTTTAGGATGTGAAAGAAGATGAGGGTTTCGGGAAACAGTTTTCCATAGGGGAAAATACTTTCTTCCCCGAAGAAAAAAAATCTTTTAGTAAGTTAATTTTGCAATTTCACATGTCGCGGTATACGTCTGTGTTGATACGAGAATGACCTCTGCATGGTAAACTGGTGTTTGCCCCGGACCTTATTGCATGACTGAAAATGAAACTGGTAACCTAACTTTTAGTTTGGCCCTGCCATCATACAAATCGGCTTGGTGCCTGCCCCCGCAAGTGCGAGTTCCAGGCCCTATTTTGTGACCCAGTGGGGCACACCAAGCTTGCCCTCAAAATAAATAGGCAGTGGGCTACTGGCCATGCCAGTTGAAGAGAATAAACTCTGTTGTGCCCATGTTTAGAATACTTCTGCTTGTAGCCAGCCCCATTGCTACTTGCTCTGAGAGCAATTACTTTGCACAAATGCTGTCACTGGAGAACATCCTGAAAATTACATTTGAAAGTGAACCAACCCAAACCGGTTCTGAAACCTCAGACAGTGGATCCCTGTCTAGAAGATGTGTATAAGATGGGATGCAAACCACCTCACTTAGTTCCAGTTCTGAGTTCTTCAAGACCAAGAAAAGGAATGCTCTGAAGAGAAAGGAAAGGACTGCTGTGTGATTAAGGTTGGTGTCTAGCAATCTGTTTCACAGAAGTGAGGGGTTCTCCTGAAGTCTGCACTTTATATTGGAGAAGCTGAGGCTCTGCCTAGAAGTTTAGAAGCCTACCTGCGTCCTGCAATCAGTGTCCTTAGGGAAAAGTTCAACATGTTCCTGGTGTGGGAATAGCTAGAGAGAAATTGACTACAAGGGAGAATGGCCAGGAGCAACCATTGTGTGGAAGGGGTCCCATGGTCTCCAGAAATGGTTCTCTTTGTGTCACATCCAGTATTCTACAAAAAGCAACCACTAATAAAAATCGCTGTTAAAAGACTGGTCAATCAATCAATCAGTGGTTTATAGAGCGTGCTACTCACACGTGAGGGTCTAAAGGCGCTGGGGGGGGGGGGGGGGGGGAGACAGTTCCGGGTCAGTCGAAGACCAAGGTCTTGAGGTCCTTCCTGAATGTGTGGAGGGTTGGGGAGCATCTGATGTTGACCGGGAGCTCGTTCCAGGTTTTGGCTGCGATGTAGGAGAAAGCACTTCCGCCAGCTCTGCTTCTGCAGATGCGGGGCACCTCTGCCAGCGTGAGGTCGGCGGAGCGGAGGTGTCTCTTGGGTACGTGGAAACATACTCGGTCGTTGAGGTATTTGGGTCCGATGTTGAGGGATTTGTAGGCGTGGGTGAGGAGTTTGAAGGTGACCCTCTTCTCGACGGGGAGCCAGTGGAGGCTTTGTAGGTGTTGGGTCATATGTTCGTTGCGCGGTGTCCCTGGGACGAGCCTGACTGCGGCGTGCTGGATGGTTTGGAGCTTGCGTAGAAGAGTTTTGTTGATTCCGGTGTAGAGGGCGTTGCCCTAGTCTAGTCTGCTGGTAATGAGTGCGTGGGTGACGGTTTTTCTGCAGTCGGGGGGGGGGGGGAATCCATTTGAAGGTCTTATGGAGGATGCGGAGGCAGTTGATCTGGCGGTTCATGGAGAGGGAGGAGTCGAGGATTATGCTGAGGTGCCGAGCGTGGTCAGTCGGGGTGGGTGGGCTCCCGAGGGCGGGGAGCCACCAGGTGCTGTCCCAGGCAGAGGTGCAGGGCCCGAGGATGAGGACCTCGGTCTTCTCGGAGTTGAGCTTTAGGCAGCTGTCCTTCATCCAGACTGCCACATTCTTCATTCCTTCCTGGAAGCAGAGTTTGGTGAGTGAGAGGATGAGCTGGGTGTCTTCGGCGTAGGATACAATGCTAAGCCCGTGCTGTCTGACGATGGGGGCCATGTAGATGTTGAAGAGCGTCAGGCTTAGTGAAGATCCTTGGGGTACTCCGCAGATGATGTCAGTGGGGTCGGAGAGGAAGAGGGGGTGAGTCTGAACCTCTGGGTTCTGCCGGAGAGGAAGGATTGGATCCAGTCGAGGGCAGTTCCCTGTATTCCTGCGTTGTGGAGTCTGGTGGCTATGTGCGATGTGAGAGTGTGTCGAAGGCTGCGGAGAGGTCTAGGAGGATGAGGGCCGCGGTGTGTCCGTGGTCTAGCAGCATGCGGATATCGTCGGTGGCTGAGAGGAGGGCGGTCTCGGTGCGGTGGTTGCTGCAGAAGCCAGACTGGGAGGCGTCGAGCATGCGGTTTTCTTCGATGAAGGCGGTCAGCTGGGCGTTCACGAGTCTTTCGGTGACTTTGGCTGCGAAGGGGAGGAGAGATGGGCCGGTAGTTCTTCAGGTCAGTTGGGTCGGCCATTGGTTTCACCTCTGCGCGCTTCCAGTCGTCTGGGCAGATGCCGGATATGAGGGAGGAGTTGATTGTTCGTCCTAGTTCTGGTGCGATGACAGTGGCGGCCCTGTGGAAAATGTGAGGGGGGCAGTTAGGGCTCCTGAGTGTGTCTTCTTCATGGTTGAGGAGATGAGCTCGACGGAAGCGGGGGCCCAGGAGGTGATGGTCGGCTTCTGGGCGGTGGTGGGTGGTGGTGGGTGATGTGGTGCTGTTTTCTGCTGGCTCGCTGAAGTTGTCTTAGAGGGCCTTGATCTTCAGGTGGAAGTAGTAGCTGAGTTTGTAGCAGAGTTCCTGGGAAGTTGTGATGTCAGAGGATTCGCAGGTGGGTTTAGCGAACTGCTGAATGACGGTGAACAGTTCCTTGACGTTGGATGCGTTGGTCTTGACTTTGTCTCTGATAAAGGTCCTTTTGGTGTCCCTTATACGCTGGTGGTAGTCCTTAAGGGCGCTATTGTGGTTGTTCCATGCTTCCGTGGTCTTCAGGTTCCTCCAGGTTTTCTCCAGGCGTCTGCAGGAGCTTCTGGCTTCTTGGAGTTTGGTGGTGAACCAGGTGGCCCTCAGCGGGCATTGATTGGCGGTGCGACGGAGAGGTGCCAGCTTGTCGGCGCAGCAGGAGACCCAGCGGTGGAATTCCCTGACTGCGGAGTTGGTGTCTGTCGTGGCCTTGTGGGGTCTTGGAGGAGGGCGGAGTTCTGGTGCTCCTCTGTGACCTTACTTCGAGTTCCGTCGCGACGGGCGTGGGGCGTTCTTGGGTGCGGTGGTGGTGTTGAATGTGAAATGGACGCAGTGGTGGTCCGTCCAGAGGGGCTGGGTGGTGTGGCTGAAGCGGATGTTAGATCCTCCCGCAAAGATGGGGTCGAGAGTGTGGCCTGCTCTGTGGGTGGGGGTACTGACAAGTTGTTTCAGTCCTAGGATGGTGAGGTTCTTGAGGAGTGTGGTGGAGTCCGAGCCAAAGTACTCTTGTACTGTACCGAGCTCTTGTACTGAAAGATGTGCACCCTGATTGCTATCAAAGCTGCACTGCCAAGACTATCTGTGAAGATGGGATGGATCCAGAGGCTGTCTCTTCTAGACCGCTTTTCCCCTAGTCCACAGCCTAGGAAGGCCACAACTGATGAAGATGGGAAGCTGCTGGAGATAGTCACCTCACAGAAATTGCCACAGTCTCCACATCCCTAACCACTACAGCTTCCTGAACAGATTTAAAGCCACTGACGAAGCAGGACCGCTGCACGTGTGTCCCACACCCAACAGAACTCAAGCTGTCAAAGCAGGTAACTGAAGGATTGCAGAGCTGTGTGAACGAGAGACAGAGAAACAAAGCCTGCTGAACCAATTAAGACTTTTTTCATGCTAATAATGGTCCAAAGGAAAATTTAACTGAAGTATTGGTCCACATACGCCTTGGGGTGATTGAGTTACTGCAACTATGCCTAGACGGCACCTTGTCTACAATTGGAAACCATGGATCGCAAACACTAGGGAACCCCATAAGCATGGGCAGGGTACAGAAGGGTGTTGTTCTTGGACTCAAACAGGATTTTAACCCTATATTGTATTCTCCTAAAAACGATGTGTATTGCTTAGTAACACTCTGGGCGTGATTACGTCCGATATTGTTATGGAAGTGGGACCGACCGACCTCCTGTCGGTGATCTCAAAACAGCATTTAGGATGCAACCGAACACGGTTTGGTCGCAATCCTATTCTTTACAATGGGAGCATGCATTCCGAACGGAATGCATGCCCTCATTGCATAGAGCAGAGGTGCAGTTCATCCCTGCACCCCAGGTGCATGGATCAACAGGGGGGCACCATAGGTGCCCCCTAGGCTGCCATCCGGAGGCCTTGCACCCATGGGAGCCCTGCTAGGGGCCCACAAAGTGGGATTCTCACAGCCTTTCTGTTTCCCTCAGGCGGAAAGAGCCGCCCAAGGGATTACTGGAGGCTTTCCGAATGGCAGGTGGGCTCTTTGAGCCTGTTGGAAGCCATTTTGAAAGCCTGTTTGGATTCTTTTCCGACCGACCACATCATAATCGGTCGGTCGGAAAAGAATCCAAACTGAACATTTCGATGCGGTCGGAGCCATTTCCGACCGCATCGAAATCGGCACCTTTGTTTTCAAAGTACATGATTTTACTACAAGACTAGCCATGGGCTGGACAATACTCTATTGTGTCTGTTGGTTGATTTTCGTGTTCTGAGTCCTTGCCCTCCACAGTACCTTCCTGAAAAGCTCATGTCTACTTGCCCTTGCTACCATGAGAGTCAAATGCACAAAGTGCTGTACTTGGCCCAGTTTGCCAAGCAATAGTAGGACATGCCCCAGGACATGAGAGGCAAAAGACCGCAACCACTGTAGATGGGGTCCCCTGGCCCATGTCTGTGCTGTGGCTCAGTAACTGGGAGGGACAGCATGTATTTGCTTATGTGAAAATAGAATTAACAAAAGTTTTTTCTATGAGGATTGTATCCAGATCTACTTCGGTAAACTCTTTCATTTCTTAGTCATAAATCTGCATCAGTGCAAAGTCATAGATCTGCAGAGACACTTTCGTAACTTTCTTTAAGAATAGGGTTCCTTATTTATTTTAAGGTTGCCCACAAAGTTTTACATCTATTATCCGTTATTGCTTTATTAAATACTGGCATGCATCAAATTGGTTTTATTAAATGATGCCCTAGAAAAATGTTTCATAAAAGTTGCACAATAGCCCAGCAAAACTCTTCTAAGTTGACATGTGTTCTTTTCAGTTTTAAAGGAAAATGATCACAATCTTGTTTTCATGATTCTGCATTTGTTTGCGTATAACCAGGAAGCATTCTGAGAACATTATAAATAACCGCAAATTGTTACATTTTGCAAACGTGGTCACATTTTTATATTTGAACCAGCTCATTGTATTTCCTTGGAGCGCTCACCCTAGTCTTTAAGGCTTTACATTAATTAAATTATATATTCAATCTTGAACCAGTTATGTATATGGATATGCATCTTGACTTAGTGATAGACAATCATCTTTCCCACAAGGTAGGCAGACAGTATTTGAGGTCTGAGGGTGAGGTGATGATTATGAATCTGATGTTTTCTGTTCTATATTGACTTCTTATTTGACAGGTTTTAATATAGGTCCTGTTATTATTTATTTCAAGATGTGAATCAATCTTATACATAGCAAAAAGAAGGCCAACACATGTTTCGCAACTATAATGTCACTTTGCCAGGGCCAATAAATAGACTCATTCCTTATCAATGATCACATTCAATAGTTTTTCAATTCAAATGGTTCAAAACAAGCATTCAATCTTAACATCATCAATAGAGAAGCAATGTAATTCAGAGGTATAATTGTGTGTACACATATAAAGAATTCTCACTTCGGCACAATAACTGTCTTGGCTCGGTCTTACTCCTAATAAGGAGTGATACCGAGCAAAAACAGTTATCAATTAGTCAGTTCATGCTAAGTGTATAACTTTATCTAAGAAACCCACTCACATAACAAGAAGAAATTGTAACACATCCTCTTTTGTATCGGCACAAGACCATGTTTACAAAAAGCAAATAATTTTCATGGATGTATGTATAAATATGGGAATATATTACAAGCTTTTAGGAAAATAAAGCAAGATGAATTAAAGTAAGGCAAATGGAGAACATGACACCAAGGCTGACGTCAAATCTCTTCAACATAAAATTTGAATTATTTTTTCCTCATTCATCCCTCAAGTTACTTACTGGTACCTTATGGTTCTCACCGTGTCCAACAGCATCAGTTCTGTCTGAGTCTTTAAACACATATCATACCTGGTATTATATTCTACTCCATCACAATCTTCTCACTCAACTTCTGGTCTATTTTAGAGCCTCCAGACATCCTCTCTTTCGACCATAGAGGAGGAGACCTTCGAACTTGGCACCCTCCCTCTCAATCACGCAAAGGACTATTTGCCTGTAACAGCATTCGGGCCAGTGCGATAAGCCCAGAGCATTTCTTGTTGTAAAGCCTGCACTTTACTTCCTTGTATTATAACGATTTGTATACACGCCTTTGCTCATTCGATTCATTTACTCTCCTAATTCGTTGTCTTGGGGGTAAATACAGTGCTATTCTAAAATCTTCCAAAGCCATGATGTGAGAAAGTGTCTCTTTTTGCGTGGTCACCCCATTTTTTGTGAACTGATACAGCTGGATTTTTACACTGTTCACCGAGCCCCTGTGCATGTGCTCTAAGCTATAAAACATGTTGCAATTGGCTAACTTCTAATTGGCATATTTAACTTTCCTATTTGGCCATAGTATATGATGCCCAAATTACACCTATGGTATAAAAGCTAAATGTCACCTATGGAATACAGCACTACAGTGCCCTCCACTATTGTGACCAAGCAAACATGATTCCAGGCCTACCACTATAGCCTGGCTGCTTCAGTTTAAAAATAACTCAAATGGTATATTTACTGTAGCAAGGCCAGCTGGGAAATAGACAGTGGGAAACACTATTAAATATTAATTGCTATCTCTGGTTGGGACCCGCTAGAAACATTATTAAACCACTATTTTTAATATGTATTTAAAATCCTCCAACTCAATGGTAACGTCAAATTTTTAATAAATGTTAGGGAAAAGTAACTTTTAGAATGGTACTTTTCCCTACCTGAAGCTCCTGGGGACTGATTGGTGTGAAAATTGCTCTCAGAGCAGAGACAAAGGCTTGGGTGTGGGGATTTGTTTTTGTTCCCCTGACAGAAATACCCATTGGGCTAGGCCCAGGAACTTAATTTATTTTAAAGGGGTCTGCCCCATCACAAGCAAATGTTAGGTGACACATGGAAAGACCCCAGCATTTGTCTTCTCAGTGAAGCAGCCACCAAACCCAGTGGGGGATGCTGCCCTCACAACTGGTTTAAAGTGACTACAGGGAGCGGTCTGCTCATTACCCTGACCACGTTTCTTGGTAGGAGTAAGGCGTACTGTGGGATTGCAGTAGGATGAAGAGAAAATGCTGCAAAAGTGAATCGGGCTGCCCCTAGGAGCTTTTACTCCATTGCTCAGGGAAGAGCCGAGTCATCCCCTACCCGGAGGCTAGTGTGTCCATAATTGTGGCATCGAAAGGCATCCCTTCAGAATACTTTCTGGACCTGCTATTCTTTCTTAAATCTTGCAAAATAAATATTTCTGATTCCTCTTAGTGGGCTTTTGTAGTTTTGGTGACATTTTGTTCATTAAATATTGCTCTGTTTTTTAAAATTGGAGTGGGATTTTTATTGTGTTGCTGTTTTTGACTTTTTGACTTTTTTGGTACTTCTAAATGCTTCACACATTTTAGTTAAGCCTACCTGCTCAGAACCATAGCTACCAGGGGTTGAGCTCAGGCTTAAAGTACTGTAACCTTTGACTTAGGCCTAACAAGTTAGTGACTTTATTACATTTGTGGACTACCATCCAGCACCAACTATTAGGTTACTTTCAAACACATAGGGGCATATGTATCAACATCACCATTTGCGATTCTCAAATAGCGATTTTTAAAGAATCGCTATTTGAGAATTGCAAAACGGGATGTAGTAAAAAAATTGCAAACTTTTTGCGATTTCTTAAAATTCCTTAATTGCGATTAGCAAATTGCGAAATCGCAATTAAGGAATACCTGCCCATTCATTTCTATGGGCCAGGAGACCCATAGGAATGAATGGGAAGTAATTCTCAAATAGCGATTCGCAATTTGCTAATCGCAATTTGAGAATAATTTCAAAGGTGCAAGGGTGTCATGATGACACCCTGATGCACCCCTGAAATGAGCATGTGTGTGCATATGGCGCACATACATGCCCTAAGGGCATGTATGAGCGCCACGTGGCACTTGGTAAATTTCAAAAAAGTGCTTTTTGAAAGGAAATCGCAAATTACCACCAACTGGAAGTTGGTGGTAATTTGCGATTTCTTAAGGATAATTCGCACAACTTGGGTGCTTTTTACATATCATTTAAGAAATCGCAATTTGCGATTTCTTAAATGCTTACGCAAAATTAAGAAATCGCTAAATTAGCAATTCCTTAATTTTGCGATGGGATGTGGCTCATACATCCCGATTACCGATTTTTTAATCGCAAACGCTGTTATTTTGCGAATCGCAGCGTTTACGATTAAAAAATCGTTTGATACATATGCCCCATAATCTTTCAAAAATACACACGTCTTCAGAAACAAATTGTACCCCATTATCAGTAAAAATAGTTTGGGGGAATTCCCTCCCTGACAAACTCTTGCTGGAAGGTATTGACCTCCTCTACTGCAAGTCTAAATGATTCTCATTATTAGAATAATCCACCAACACCAACAGATACTGTTCAGTATGTGGTAACAATTCAAAGGGGCCTTTGATATCCATTCCCAGTTGAAACTAAGAAATCAATAGCACTTCAACCAGTAACAAAGGCATTCTTTTTGTGTTGTAATTCTTTATTGAAAACAGAACTATGGCGCAGATGCTCCCGTGGGCCGCTGTGAGTCGGCCTGCGTATGACCTTTCTGGCCTGGAGAACAGATGGCGTGGATGCAGTGTTGGCCCTTGGCTGCTGCTGGGAGGGTGGGGCATTGGCAAAAGGGCCGCAACAGGGGAAGAAATGCAACTGAGAGGGACAGGGTCCTTGATTTGGTGATGGCTGAGGACCCACCTAGCCTGCACCCCAGTAATGCCCACATGGGTGCTGGTTGGTGTCTTACAGCACTGCCAGGGTTATCCAGCTGCTGGGTAAACCTGGGAGGGCCAGCTTGGACTGACACCAATTATGTCTTTGTACTAAGCATTAGATACTGTGTAATCTGTATAAAGGAGGGGGTCTATCACTCCACGTCCCACTTATACAATTGTTGGGGTTTATGTTATTGTTAACACTAACTCCTGATGGGTGCGTTGTTGAAATTCACCTCTCCCTAACCATCAATGCACCTGACACATTTGCGCTGTTGCAAGCCAAATGGGATGATTGAGTGGGACCCCTTGAAGATGACGGGTGGGATGCCAGACTGGCCCCCCTGCACCATAGCAGTATCCTCTAGGTTGCAGCTTGTGCAGACTTATTACCTCCACTACGCATATCTCACTCCCAGCCATCTACATAGTGCACACCTCCTCCCTACTCCCATGTGCTTCTGGTGTCCTAACGCCCCAGCCGATTTCTATCACATGGTGTGGACGTGTCCCCTTATTTGCAGTTACCGGGGTGAGGTGAGCTGGAACCTGTTGGGGGTGTTGGGGTGTGAGATGGAGCTGTCCCCAAAAATTATTCTTTTGGGGATTTTTGAGGGGATGAGGGCACTAGGGCCAACTGGGCACTGGTTGGAGTAACCACTGTGGTCGCGGAGCGGGACATCGCCTTCAAGTAAAAGTCACCCGCCCTGCTGTCAAAATGGTGTTGGGGGGTGTGTGGACTGGTGTGCATACAACTAGAAAAGCCGGTATACAAGGCATGGGCTGCCCTAAAAAACATGGCAAGATTTGGAGAAAATGGTGGAACTACTTCAGGCATGACTATTATTAACTGTAAATGTCTAAATGTGCACCGATGGCAGTGTCCTTACTATTACTGTTGTTCACGATACCACGCTGTGGGCTATACACAAACGTTTCTCTTGTACAGCCACTGGAATTATTCTCTGTCCCCTCACCAGCTAACTCTCATTCACATAATTTTTTATGGTCCTAAATTCTTCCTTCCCATCTTTCATCATATTCCTGGATCGCCAACCTTCTTTCACCTATTCATTTCTCAATACTTGATTTCCCCCATTTACCTTGTTCCTCTATCGATCACATCTGTTTCTCTCACCTCACAGTTGTTGCTGTGATACGCACGCTCTTCACTCCCTAAAAACACCTCAACAAGCACTCTGCCACTCTGTTCCACATCCCTGCAACATATTCCACTTGCAAATCCTACTTTAGCTCCCTCCAATCCTTCTAGATATCCATTCTGTAGCCCGAGCCGATTCTTTAAATAAACTCCATTTAATATTTGGAAATGTTGAATTGCCCAACTGCATTCAACTACCCCTTTTGCAATCAGTGACTAGTTTGCCTCAGGTCCTCGCAGTGCTGTTGAAGCAAACACAATAACTACTTCATCTGTCTTGTCAATCTGTAATAAATGTACTGGACCTGCATCACTAGTTAATACCACCTTGTTTGTCACATCAAACACACTCTGCGTGTTGGCATTAGCAGTCTCTTTCATAATAACATCAAAGGCTTCCTGATAATCCTTAGTCGACTTGGATCCAGTCCCTTTCTTCCTCAACCTTTCCAGAGTACTAAGGATAATTGCAAAATTCCTGACCGACTTGGAGTAATGCTGCACAAGGCCCAAAATGGATCGTACTGCCTCTTTAGTGTAAGGCACTTGTACCTTTTATACTGCCTCTGCCAAGTTGACTCTTGTTTTTATCCGCTCTCCACCTATGCGCCGGGCAAAATAGTCAACCAACCATACTCTCAACTGACATTTCTCTGTCTTTAGTCCCATCCACACTCATCCTGTCTTTGCAGGACTTTTGTCTACATTGTCTCACGTCCTGTAAGTTAAAATGTTATCTAGAAGGAACCAACCAACACATTTTTCCTCTCTTGCTGAAACAGATCCTCTTCTTCCACCTTGACCTGATGGTAGACAAATCCATCACACTAAAGACACATGCACATTCCAGTACATGCACGACCTCTGAAATCTTTGGAAGAGGATACTGATCTACCCAAGTTAGCAGTCCTACCTGCACGTGCCTTGGATGTCAGATTTATTGGCATCAATCACTCTGATACATCTGGTTCCTCAATGTCTCCTGCCTATAGCAACCTTTCCAATTCCTCCTTCGGCTGATCTTCCATAATATGGGGTACTAGCTTCACGTTATGCATTACCAGATCAAAGCTCTTTTAAGCACAATCCCATGCTTAATCCCACAGAGGATACTTAAATCTTAGCTGAAAACTCTAGGGAATTTATTCTGCCTTGATACATTTATAGTAACCATACATATTCCTTGGCATTCCGGTTCATTGTTATCCAACGGTCTGGCTGACGTTGCTACCAAGTCATCACCCGTCTTGTCAACATAGACCTTCCTCACCGTTTTCAACCCTCTTAAAGATCACTTCAATCCATAGCATGCACAATGGCTCAATGTGGGCTTTGCCCTATCTTCCAGGATTAAAATTTCCTTTTACAAGTTCACCAAGGTGCTTACCAAATTATTTCTCAAATTCCTTCTCTCCTGCTAGTGTGTACGGAGATCCTAAATCTACCAACACTTATGCTTTTCCCATTCAGTTTTATTTCACACTCGGATGTAATTGCTCACCATCTACCTCACTTCCCGCACTTTCCACCTTCACAAGAAACTTTTTTGTCTTCTTCTCCCCTCATCATTTTCATCTTTTACCAGCTGATTGTTTTGGCTCTGTTTTTATTGATTTTACAATTCCATATAAACAGTTTGACCTGACAGACATATTTATGTATATATTGCTATATGACACATATTTACGATTATCCACTTCGCTCAAGGAAACACCCAGACATCTAACCTTTACACCATAATGACTGTCTTCTTTCATGATCTTCATGGGGCTACTTTTAGCCCCAAGGCCAGTGGCGACAACCTATTACTGCCATTGCAGACATTTAGTCATTCATCTTCAATCAGTTTTGCCATTTTTTGCAGTTTTTTTATCCATCATGTTTTTCCGCTTATGATTTTTCTCAGCTTACAATATCCCATGCTAGGAAATGCAATTTCCACTTTTTCTTATGTTCTAGTGGGCCATCCGAACCTCTTCAAAGAACACGAATAGAGCAATGTTCGTCGAAAGCAGTTTATTAAAACCCAATGCATTTCGGGCCCCTCGGGGCCCTTCGTCAGGGGTAACTTTGCCACTTCTTACATTTCGATTGATGTTTGCGCGAATGCCATGTGTTTCACCATTCGCGCAAACATCAATCGAAATGAAAGAAGTGGCAAAGTTACCCCTGACGAAGGGCCCCGAGGGGCCCGAAATGCATTGGGTTTTAATAAACTGCTTTCGACGAACATTGCTCTATTCGTGTTCTTTGAAGAGGTTCGGATGGCCCACTAGAACATAAGAAAAAGTGGAAATTGCATTTCCTTGCATGGGATATTGTAAGCTGAGAAAAATCATAAGCGGAAAAACATGATGGATAAAAAAACGGCAAAAAATGACAAAACTGATTGAAGATGAATGACTAAATGTCTGCAATGGCAGTAATAGGTTGTCGCCACTGGCCTTGGGGCTAAAAGTAGCCCCATGAAGATGGTGTTAAGTTTGACAACGTGCGTCTGGGCTTGGCACGTCACCAGTGAGCACGCCTCAAGAAGAATTGTGTGGTATAGAAGAGAGTTAAAAATTTAAGAATACAGAGTGCAACCCATCACATTGATGTCTTCTTTCATGTGCATTCATCGGGTCTCACTCCAGAGGGGTGGTGAGCTGAAGAATATAGTTACCAGATATGAACAGACAAAATAGCTGGCTGAAAGCAGTTTGATTAGAAGGTACAATACCTTAAATCCTGAAATGCTGCTGCCGGTTTCAGAGAAAGATGAAGATGATGATCCTGACCACGTTTGTGTTAACGTGACAAAATTGTGTACCAAGCCAAGGCCAGATATCAAAGATGTTCCTCTTGAAATTGCTAATCTGACTTTATTTGTAATGGTCCTTCTGAGAGACCGTAAAGAAATATTAAAAGCTGCTTATGCAGCCTGTTGAATCTTGTAAACCATTGAAGCATCATATTTGTCTGATGTAACTTCAGCACAAGTAGCAGAGTTAATCACTTTGACAAGGCCTTGCTGCCTAGCGGATGAATTGAGCATGACAATGTATACAGACAGCTATATGAATTTGAAGTGATACATGATTTTGGGCAGCTATGGTAGCAAAGGGGTTTCATGACATCCTCTGGTATTCCCATTAGGAATGGTTCCCATTGTCTTGATCTTTTAGGAGGCATACAGCAACCAAGAGAAATTTCAGTGGTCAAATGCACTGCACATAAAGCTGGTAATGACATATTCACGACGGGAAACAATTATGCAAATAAAGTGGTAAGTACTGCGCCCTTGAAAATGCAACTGTGAGATTAAATGAGTAAGCTCTAGTACATGAATCAGAATAATGTGAAGCCAATAAAAGAATTGCTGAGAATGCAAATAATGTGAATTGTTTCTTGTGGCATCCAATGCAGACCACATTAGGCGAACTGAGGGACTTCCAGGAGGAAGTACCAGTGGGCAGGAGGAAGAAATGGAAATTGGCTGGTTGTAAATGGAATTTTTGTGATTTTTGGGTTCCTCCAGATCATCAGTGTATACTCCCAGACTCCAAGTTACATGGGATTTAAATGGTACTTTATGCCAGTTGTTGAAATAGGAGGTTGATATTAGGGTTAACAGGGGAGAGCTCCTCCACCCCCAAAGGCTTGTCCCTCCAACAGTCACCAGATTGAATTAGTGTCCAGTCTCTTTACGCTATGTTACATTCTTCTTATATTGTTTTAGGCATAATCTGTTAGGGTTGTTAGTCTTTTATACCATTGTGAAGCAATCATCACAGGGATAAGCCAAAGGTATGCAGGTTTGCTTTGAGTAACATAGAAGCCTGGGCTAAGCCAGTGAACAGATTTGAGCGCCAAAGATTGTTGATGCCCTGTTTGCAGTGCTCATACCACATAGAGATTTATACTCCAGCATTTGCGATGGTTCCCCCACACCACCTCGAGCAAATCAAGTTCCGTGTGGGAGTTACCTATGCCTATCCATCCCTATGTTATCTGTAAAACCTGTGCAATTTTGTTACATTTTAGTAAGCAGTGTGTTGCTTGAATCTGAATTGACTTTAAAAAAACAAGAGGCGTTTGGCAAAACAGGAACATTTGGTTTAATTAAACGCATCGGACCAGAGTACAGTTATAGAAACAGGTCAGAGGACTGTCTCAAAGTACAATCAATCTGAGCAAAATTTTATACATTTATTGGGATATCCTAAAAAAATTCTGTTGATCCTTTTTTGGTAAAGAATGTGGGCCTTGTCTGTGGAGTCACAAATAAGGCCCCTGATAAATGCAAGTGGGTCTCGACCTTGTGTGGATACAATGGGGCCCAGTAGGTAACGTGTCCAGATGTTTGGCAGGAGGGGTGAGTGATCACTGCATGTGCTGTGTCCTGATTTGTTGTGTGTTCCTAACTTCATGTGGCATCTAGCTTTGTAGTGTTTTGGGAAAGCGTGCACCCCTCATGCCATGTGTGCTTTACTGGGGCCAATCTCCCTGGACCATTGTGGTGTTGCTGCGCCTATCTGTGGGATTGATCTAAGTTTCCTGTTCTTGCGTTTGTCTTCCAGCTACCTGCCACCCTACCTGTGACCTGTCAATCAGTAACCTCAGACCTAGGTCTCAGAGCCTGCCTGACCATGTATTTCTGATGTGGGATTGACTGAGAGTTCATGACGGGTAAATTCTATTATAGAGATGTGAGTTCATTCTTGCATATGAATGCATCATTATTAACATTGACATCAACTTTTTTAGTATTAACAAGTGCATTGTTTGTTGGAATGAAAAGGTTCTTAGCATGGTAAAGATGTGTACCCCTGCCTAGAGTCCCCAGCTGTGCAGTTCTCTGGAATCTTAATGCTGATTTTTAGTTTTTTTGTCATAGGCAAATATGGATCGTGTGTGCGCCACGACATTGGCCTGTTTCAAGGATTGTGGGTTTGTTGGGTCGGGAGTGGATCCCTAAGCGCTACACTCATAGTGGTGGAAGGCTACTGCCTACACCAAGAAGGGTGTGTCTCCAACTAAGTAGAAAAATATAAAATAAAATATCCAAGGATATCCCTTATATATATCCACCCAAAGATACACAAGGACCCCCTAAATCCACCAGGAAGGCCCATAATTTTAGGGGTCCGTTCAATCCTGGAACCTCCGGGGTAAATATGTGGATGTATTTCTTAAACCCCTAATTATGGACATACCAAGCTACTTGAGAGGTACCATGCATGCCATCAACACACTACGTTACGTTACGTTTGTAATGCTTGATATAGTAAATCTCTATACTAATATTCCATGGCAGAGTGTCTTGGAAGCCATGGAATATTTTCTGAACAGAAGACCCCAACCACATGAGGTTCCAACGAGGTACATATTACAGTTTGCACAAATGTGTCTCAAATTCAACTTTTTTCAGTTCAGCAAACAGTTTTATGTACAAACCAAAGGGACTGCAACCCCTGATGAAGTCTTCAAAGCCATCAGGAATTCAAAAAGGGGGAAGGCCCCACGCCCTGATGGTATCCCATCGGAGATTTATAAAGCTTTAGTGGTGGAAATAGTCCCAGAGTTGACCTCTTTATTTAATCATATCTACATAGATAATAATACTATTCCTGACATCTGGAACGACGCCATAATCACCTTAATCCTCAAACCAAATAAAAATCCCAAAGCATGTGAATCATATAGACCAATCTCACTACTCAACAATGATTACAAGTTTGTTACAAATATCCTGGCCAAAAGACTGGGTGGAGTTCTAGGAGAGCAAATCAACACCTCTCAAAAAGGGTTTATACCAAGTAGACACTTACACGAGTTGGTTTGCGACCTGGTCTATGCGATCGATTTAGCCACTGTCCAACAACATCCATTATCCATAATGATGGTCGACGCCGCTAAGGCATTTGATAGGGTGAGCTGGCCCTTCTTATATGAAGTTCTCAAGCTTAATGGGGTGGGCAATAATATCTTACACACTATTCAAAATATATTTAGGTTTCCAAAAGCAAGAATTCTGGTTAATGGTACACTTACACCTGTGATGGAGATAGGCAGAGGCTGCCCCCTTTCACCACTAATGTTCAATCTATATATTGAACCCTTGGCCAGAAGAATCAGAAGGGATCAGCAAATCTCACCATTCCAATATCAAGAATGGACCAAGAAAGAGGCCCTCTATGCAGATGATTTAATGATACTCACACAAGACCTTGTAGGGGCTTATCCCATTATTATGGACATATTAACAGAATTTGGGAAAGTGTCTGGATATTTAATCAATAAAGGGAAAACCGAGATAATGGTATGGAACACCTCTTTGGACACAACTCTGAAAAAGCTAGAGAAGAATGAGATTAGGTACCTAGGTGTACAAATTACGAAAGATATGGATATTATGGCACAGATCAATTGGGCAAAACTCACTAAAGAAACCAGTAAGCTCCTAAAACTCTGGTCTCACCTCCCGCTCTCGATCATTGGCAGAACTAACCTAATTAAAATGACAGTCCTCCCAAAATTCACCTTCCTGTTTAATGCGCACCCCCTTAATTTTGAGGCCAAATGGATGAGGAAGGTACAGAGTGAGATAAGCAGTTTTATTTGGAACAATAAACCTATCAGAATATCTTGGAAGTAGCTGCGGAAAAAAGAAAATTGATGGTGAAGTGACATTGCCAGACCTCCAGATATACTGCTCGGCCTTCCAATTAAAACACTTCAAAATTTTATTAACAGATAACTATAAATTGGGGACGTCCTGTTATGCAGCCCTAAAGGAAGACTTGGCAGAGCAAAGATCTGGGTTTCTATTCAAATTTTGGCACCTCAAATAATTTAAAAAGGTGAGACTCAGGGTTTTGATCACAGCATGTAGAGTATGGATACAGGTCAGAAGACTTCTTGGAATTTCCTACTATTACTATTTAGCCCCAATCTGGGAATCCCCGGGAACTCCAGCATGCTTAGTGAACTCATTGGCAACACCACTTATCCGGTCCGGAATAGAAAAATGGGGCTAACTGCTAGGGGAAGAGAACATTATCTCATGGGATCACCTTGCTCAAGAAACAAGCAATACGCTCTCAAGGTTTAAATATGTACAACTAACAAGCTGGGCTCGTGAACAACCAGATGCAGGTCAGGCCATGGAGTGGGTAAAAAAAATCTGTGATATTAATGTGCAAAAAAAAAAAGAGACCTCAACCTGGTACTGGATGCTGATACAAGCAGAAGATGGCCCCAATACCTTACCAGAAGGAAGATGAAGGGAATTCTCCCTGCAGCTGATATACCATCTTTGTGGCAAGTATCTATGGCTACTCTTTGGTCCTTTGTCAGATATGCCCCATTAAGAAAGAACCATTTGTTTACTTCCTATAGGGTATATTGGTCTCCCTTGAAATTGTCTAAAATAGGAGAAGGAACTAAGCATTGCCCGAAGTGCGATGATAACAAAGCAGATGATATCCACATGTTCTGGCAATGCTCAGAAATTCAACCCTTTTGTCAAGAAGTGGGTAAGGTACTAACTATCCTAATGAAAAGAACAATAGATGTAAGCTTATCACTTATTGTCTGTGGGGTTTTAGAAGATAACGGCCTTGTGGGGAGAGCTAGGAAACTCCAAGAACAACTTTTACTTACTCTGATAATTATTGCACGTAGGGAAATCTGCATTAAGTGGGTCTCACGGTTACCTCCAACTTGTGCTGAATGGTTAACAGCAGCTGAACATATGCGTAATCTTGATCGCTTAAGTGGGTCACCAAATCTAATTAAAACTTGGGACCCACTAGTCGCATACATATTGGAATTAGCATACACATAGTTCTGGCAGGAATCGGTCCAATGATTATGACACTCGCCTCCAGAGAGACCTTGGGCGGGTGATTTTATTATCACTTGCAAATGGAGCAGAAAGGCGCATCAGGAGCAATTGTGCCTGGCAGGCTGCATGCTTGGGGCGCCAGTACCACATAACACCTGGTTATATGCCTTTGCAAGTTGTCACATATGAGGACTCAGAGAAAAAACAGAAAAAAACAAAGGGACTGCAATGGGATTTCCCTTCGCACCAGAAGTGGCCATAATGTTTATGGTATTATATAAAGAGAAGTGGGTCTACAACAACAATCTTTTCAGAGACCTCATCAGTGTGTGGCAAAGATACATAGATGATGTACTGATGGTATGGAAAATACCAGAAGAACAGATTAAGGATTTTACTTAGTTGTTTAACACACAAAACCCAGATATACAGTTCTCTATGACAGTGATCAAGAAAAAGATCAACTTCTCACATACTACTGTAAGACATGAGAACAAAGAGATATACACCACCCTCTATACGAAAGATACAGACAGGAATTTCTTCTTACACTATTCCAGTTTCCATCAAAGAAATCTAAAGGATAATTTACCTTATAGCAAGTTTCTGAGAATAAGGAGGATTTGCTTGAGAAAGGAAGCTTACATCTCAAATGCCGGGAAACTAGTAATTAAATTGCACCAATATAATTACCCCAAAAACTACTTAAAAGAGCAATGAAGCGTGCATGGCACACTCCAAGGGAGATGCTTCTGGAACCAAGGGAGAAGACAAGAGATGACAGAGTGGTATGTGTAACGACATACTCTGGGGCAACCAAAGCTCTGAAAAAATCAATACGGAAGAACTGGAAAATTGTTGCAGGATTAGAACAATTTAAGGAGATACCATTATTTGCCCTCAAAAGAAACAAAAATATTTGTGACAGTTTGGTAAGGGCAAACACTACCAGAAAATCGATGAACACATCCATTTGCCTGATGTTGAATCTACCACCCAAAAAGGGCCACCATAAATGTGGCAATTGCTCCTCCTGTGCGAGGGCAATTGAGGGTGAGGAATTGATATACAGTGGCATTAAAATCAAACAGACAGAGTTCACAAATTGTAACTCAAAAAGTGTCACGTATTGTGCAATCTGCCCATGTGAGTTAGCCTATGTAGGCAAGACCAACCAAGAAGTACGGAAGCGCATTGTACAACACAAATCAAGGATTCGATGCAAGGTCTTGAATGCACCAATGGTCAAACATTGCATTGATCTGAATCATTCTGCAAAAGACATCAAGTAGACAGTACTCCAACATGTAAAGGCCAACAACCCAGAACAAATTCTACTAAGACTTGAAGCGCATATGAAACTTCGTATGCGCACTGCTACAAATGGACTGGAAGGGTTATCTGAAATAGAACATTCTTTTACTTAAAGAAGATGCATCAAATAAACAATACATGGCATTATGAGCTCAACCCAACTCAGGAGCACAAACAACTAGAACAAGGGCAGGCACGTAGTCACACACAGAATACACATTAGTAGCATATAAAATAGACAAGAAGATAACACATTTAGAGAGCACAGTGAGGCTAGAGACTAAACATCATGAGAATGACTACTTTTCTTTGACTAATGAGCACAGAAGGACCAGAGATAAAAAAATGTTTTAAATAATTCCGATAGGGTTTACTAAATACTCTAAGAATGAGGTGAAGGATGAAAATGTTAACAATGTTAATGTATACCCAATACATGTCCATGACATGAGTGTCATAGTTGGTAAAATCATGGAGTTATATGACATTTGATTTCACATGTGATACACGAGTTCACATGAATGAATGAATGAATACGTTCTTATAAAGCGCATGGCTACCCTGGGGCATCCCAGCGCTGTGAGACCTGGAGGATATTAGTAGACCTTCTTGAACAAGAACGTCTTTAGTTGCTTCCTGAAGATGGTGAGGTTTGATTCAAGCCTGATATTATCAGGGAGTTTATTCCAGAGTTTAGCCGCTTGTACAGAGAGTAGCGGGCCGCCCATCCGGGCGAGCCTCACCCTGGGAACTACGAGCAGATTTCGATGATTGGATCTGAGAGATCTAACTGATTGATGGCGTTGAAACAAAGGGTTCAGAATGGAAGGGCCCAAATTGTGAATGGACTTGTGTGCCAAACACATAGTCTTAAATACAATCCTATCCTGAATTGGCAGCCAATGAAGAGTTCGAATTGAGGTCTTTGCTGAACATCGTTTAGGAACTTTCATGTTCTGAACAGTTTGCAAAGTTTTTAAAGTAGCTGCTGATGTCCCCAGATATATGGCATTAGCGTAATCCAGTCGTGAAAGAATCAGCGACTGGACCAATACACGTCTTGATTCAAATGGAAGAAGGTCAAGGACTTTTTTAGCGATCTCATTAGGCCATAACAGGTTGCCGCCACCTTATTAGCCTGATGTTGGAAATTTAAAGTGGAATCCATCCATACCCCTAGGCTTTTTATTTTGGTCTTAGGCTTCGGAGGAGGTCCCAGACATCTGGGCCACCAGGGGTCCAAATTGATCGGGGCTTTAAAGCCCAGCATCATGATGTCTGTTTTGGCTCCATTTAGTTTTAGGCAAGAGGCAGTCATCCATTCAAGAACATTGGTGAGACACGGGGTTAGATTGTTAAGCCCATGATGTGAGTCATTGTCCCTTACCAAGGAAACAACCAGCTGCGTGTCATCGGCGTAGGTGACAAGCTGAATTCCCCAAGGAAGCACCACATCAGCCAACGGTCTCATATAGATGTTAAAAAGTGTAGGGCTGAGTGATGATCCCTGGGGAACGCCGTGACTCAATTGCAACTGGTTTGATGACACCTCATCCTCAAAAACAGAGAAGTACCTGTCCGATAGGTAGGAGTGTAGCCATTTGAGAGCCAATCCTGAAATCCCTGCGAGTCGAAGCCGATGCAACAGGAGAGAGTGATTTACGGTATCGAAAGCCGCGCTGAGGTCCAGTAGGACCACCGCAGCGCAGCCTCCAGCATCCACAATACTCCTGGTAGCCTCGACTACCGCCACCAGAGCAGTTTCGGTTCCTTGCTTGGGTCTGAATCCAGTCTGAGTGGAATGAAGGGCGCCCGACGATTCAACAAAAGAAGAGAGAGCCTGGTTAACGTGCTTTTCAGCTATTTTGCTAAGACTAGGTAGCAATGAAATAGGCCTATAGTTGGCCAGGTCTTCCGGGTCCAAATTAGGTTTTTTAAGTAAAGCACGGACCTTTGCTCTCTTCCAGTTCAGGGGAACCTCTCCTGAGGTCAAAGATGAATTAATGACCTGCATTATAATAGGACAGACTGTTTTCGAGACCTGTTTGAGCACTGCCGGGGGAGCGATGTCCTGAGGCGAGCCAGATTTTAAGTTGTTAAGGTGTATTCCAACCATGGCAAGATCTAATGGCGGAAAAACCCTGAGATCATCGACTGAGTTAGGGGCTACTCCCTCCGAGCTTTCAATAACATTCTCCAATTTATCAGGAGTGTGAGGGGTTGTTGGAAAACTAGTGTAGATATTAGATACTTTGGCCGCAAAGAAATTGGCTAATGCCTCACAATGTTTCTGAAGGTCAGGTGGGGGATTGATGATCCTGGGAGTAGCAACCAGTGATTGAAAGACTTTAAAAATCTCTCTGGTGGAATTATCTGCTTCTGAGATTTTACTTTGATAGTATTCTGCTTGAGTGAGTTTAAGTAATTTTTTATAAGTTCTAAGAACTGTTTTATATTCAGTTTTTGCAGCGGGAGAAAAATCTTTTCTCCATTTCCTTTCTGCCCGTTTGCAGGACTGCTTATGTTCTTTGAGGGTATCAGAGTACCAAGGATGTTTATTGTGACCTTCACAATGGCGCATCTCTTTTTTTGGAAGGATGGTATTTAGAGTGCAGTTCAGCCAGTTGTCAAAGGCTTCATTAGCAGCTACAGGATCCTCAAGAGGGGAGGGCGGGCATCTCTTCAGGGCAGCTTCCCAGTCACTGACAGGTAGTCTGGACCAGATTTGGCCAACTTTCTTTGAAAGGCTAACCTTGTGGTTTTGTATATCTGGCGACCATGCAAAGGAAAGTAAGGCGTGATCTGACCAGGGGACAAAGTGGGGCGACTCACACACTATGTTCTTGAGATTTGTAAAACAGTGGTCTAGCAGATGACCTGCTATATGTGTGGGGGTTGTCACAATTTGATCCAGATGTACTAATCCCAAAGTGTCCAGCAAGCATTGCGAAGCAGCTGTATCCGTTTCATCAAGATGAATATTAAGGTCACCCAGGATGGAGAAGTTAGAGGAGCTGCTAATAGAAAGGGAGATTTTATCAAGAAGATTATGACAAAAGTTATGATGGTCACCCGGAGGTCTATATACCAAGATCCCTGAGAAGGTAGTCGTAGGCGAAATGGAGATGGAAAAACCAAGGCTCTCACATTCTGTAAGTGGGCTGTCGTGAGTTCTGCAACTAAATATGTTCTTATAAATAATTGCCACACCTCCTCCGCGCCCTGTCACGCGGTCCTGTCTAATGATAGAGTAATTGGGGGGGAGAGCCTGAACTATATCAGGGTCAGATGATTCAGTAAGCCACGTCTCGGTTAGGAAGAGAATATCTGGGCCTCTTTCCTCTAAGATCAAGTTGATTTCTGTTGAATGCTTCGGGAGGGACCTGCAATTTAACAGCGCAAATATAATAGGGGTGTTAATAGCTTTCATTGACTTAAAGGGATTGCAGTGATGACAAGGAGTGAATATGTCGTCTAGAAGGGCCTCAAGAGGGCAATGTGACCTAGCGGCATCTCTCAGTGTCATCAGAAACTCACCATTGTAAGCGTGTCTATTTGGAAGTTGAGCTGCCATGACTACGGTCCTAAGCTCCGGCCTGGCACGGACGGGCACAGACGGGCTTTCCTTAGTTGCTCCTTCGGCGCTCAAGGTGCGCCCGCAAACGCGTACGCTAACGCGTAGAAGGATCGTTTAAATTTATACGTTTAGTGGCAGCGCGTGTAGCCCTACCTCCCAGCAACTAGCACGTCACCTCCTCCTCCACCCAAGATGGCCGCTGTCGTGTGTCGGCCCCTCTAGGTCCCGAGTGCCCAGCGTTACAAGGAAGCCTGCAGGGAGCAGCGGTATAAGGCGGTAGCCTTCAAGCGCCAAGAGAGATGTGCAAAATACGCCGTAAGTGAAATACAATTTATTTAAAACATGTAAAGAATTACGAACATTAAAACTAACTGGCTCCCGGCTTCCGCCTCAGCAGCAAATAACGTCCCTAGGTCTGACCAGAGTGCTGTATCCCTCTTAATTTATACGTTTAGTGGCAGCGCGTGTAGCCCTACCTCCCAGCAACTAGCACGTCACCTCCTCCTCCACCCAAGATGGCCGCTGTCGTGTGTCGGCCCCTCTAGGTCCCGAGTGCCCAGCGTCACAAGGAAGCCTGCAGGGAGCAGCGGTATAAGGCGGTAGCCTTCAAGCGCCAAGAGAGATGTGCAAAATACGCCGTAAGTGAAATACAATTTATTTAAAACATGTAAAGAATTACGAACATTAAAACTAACTGGCTCCTGGCTTCCGCCTCAGGAGCAAATAACGTCCCTAGGTCTGACCAGAGTGCTGTATCCCTCTTAATTTATACGTTTAGTGGCAGCGCGTGTAGCCCGACCTCCCAGCAACTAGCACGTCACCTCCTCCTCCACCCAAGATGGCCGCTGTCGTGTGTCGGCCCCTCTAGGTCCCGAGTGCCCAGCGTCACAAGGAAGCCTGCAGGGAACAGCGGTATAAGGTGGTAGCCTTCAAGCGCCAAGAGAGATGTGCAAAATACGCCGTAAGTGAAATACAATTTATTTAAAACATGTAAAGAATTACGAACATTAAAACTAACTGGCTCCCGGCTTCCGCCTCAGGAGCAAATAACGTCCCTAGGTCAACATGAGTTGTGACAACATGAGTTGTGAACCAAGAAATTATGAGTGGCACACCTATGCAAAACCAGATAAGGACTAAAATAACCACAATCCCCATGTATATGTTGTGAAAAAAACCTCATCCGACATTTCCACAACCCTCCCCCATTGATGCGCCCATCTCTTGTTCACACATGCCCAAACGAAGGAGATGAATTATATTTATGTGTTTTAAAAACATAATTAATTTGTCACATGAATAACTAAAGTGCAGTAATCACATCAACCTGCAGTATGAAAGGCAGTGCGATACACACTCTCAGTGGCTCCATTGACTGGACACTAGCAAGATTGTCATCAGCCAATAGTAGCACTGTACTTGAGCCAGACGAGTAACCAGGAAAAGCCCCGTACACAACAGCCAAGCGGTATCCCAAAGAACCTGGCCCAGAGCCTCCATCATCCATAATCCCTAGGTAAAAACCGAGGCGGATGAACCAGATACGTGGATTAAATTTCCGCTCCTCCATCCCTGCATCATTCATTTATCTATATAGAACTAACTGATGGCAGTCTGTTCACGGTAAAGTGTTATGATGTAAGTATCATTGTAGGTCCAGGTCATTTACTTATGTTCTCTGTTCTAGGTTCTAACTAGAGTGCCAGGCTGAAGGAATTCCAAGGTCTGCAGTTTACCCTGGCACCTTGTGGAGAACTGACGCGAGGTTGTGTTCTCTCATTAAAGCTTTACTTTTAAGTATTCACCATTTCTCTACAATTTGGCAACAATATTTGAGGTGTAAGGTGGACAACAAACGTGTAGGAAGAACAGCAATCACAGCCTGGGTGGTCCAGTGTGACAGTTTTGCTGACGCAGCTGAGGACGTACGTGGTTGAAGGAGTCTGATTGAATCGGAAGTCAGAACTGAGGAAATCCGACTTCTACAGAATATACTCTCAAAAAAAGGTACTGTGCAAGTTTGGAGGCTTACCGGCACTACTGTGTCTCGAGCGGGGTGTGTTCCAGTTTGCGCGCTTGCAAGCTCAGGTGAAGCGCGAGCAGCCGTGGCATCTGCAGCGAACACTGGCAGGCAAGCTGTGAGAAAGTAGTTTTGCAATGGTGTGTCTGGGCTAGAGTTTGAATTTCCGTTATTTGGGATAAAATCCAATTGATACAAGTAGATCCGGTTGATGTTTGTAATATTTATTCTTGTTGGTAGCTGCAACCGAAAAAAGGATGGCACAGCCAACACGTGTTTCGCCCCCTAGTTGGCCATCAGGCCTGGGGCTTCCTCAGGGCTGTACATAGACAATGTCAAACCAAGGTTGGATAAGGACATGGTGTCGTAAGTCATGTGTATATTATGTACATGGTGAAGGTGATTTAGGAAGAATTATTTAATCGTAGGGAGACGCAGCGTTGGAAGAAAAAGTAAGTGTGGGAAGAGAGAATGAAGGTAAGGTGAGAAAGGGATCAGGGTAAGCGTGCGGCAGATATGGATAAATTTAAGGAAACAAAGTGTGTTGCATGAGTAACAGCGGTTTAGTCAGTGAGAGAGACAGAAATATAGTTAAAAAATGGTACAGAGTGTAATCGGTTTAGAGGGAGAGGATAAGCAGTTGTGATTAGATAGTGAGAATTAGAACACGAAAGGTGGGTATATTTAGTGGGGAGTATTCGACAAGTTTCAGTTGAAAGTACATTTTACAATTATAAACAGTACCCGGTATACTTTTATTTAGTTCCTACAATAACTAATGATCATTATTTTTTCAGAATATATAATAATATGTACGGATACCTGATAGCATACATTGTGCTTTATGGGCGCCTCTGTGTGAATTAACACAACTCTGCCCACCGTCCTGTCTATAGATTCTGCTTTTCAGAGTCTATGGATATATGTGCTGTCAATAATTCTTATATTAATTTTCTAGCATATTGTTTCAAGTGATTACAATGCCTGACACACTCACTTACTTTCTTTTGTTATTGATCTCTAAAAATCTTTATATTTACTCTCTCCTCGCCCTCTATTTTTTCACCTTTATTCAGTTCCTACAATAACTGATGATCGTTAATTTTTAATCCCGGCAATCCCGATGTAAATCCCCAACCCAACATGGCGCTCAGCCAAAGCACCCGTTCACTTCCGGGTTATGAACCGGAAGTTCCCTCACATGACTTCTCTTCACTGCTCGCTACTTCGAGCTGTCACTACTACCACGACTTGGACAACTGCAGCACCTGGCATTAGCCGAGACCAGAGGTAAGGGACTCCTTCCCACGCTCCCCCTCCCTGTCACCCAGCATTATAGAAAAATGCCTTCCGCTTACATGTTTCCTTGCTTGTTTCCCCCTTGTGCTTTCTCCGCATTTTAGAAATCTTCGGGTTTATAAACCCTCGTTAAAAATACCGAATTACATGAACACCCGGTAAGGAAATCCTGAGCCTGCCTATTTTTTCATTTCGCACTTGCTCACTTTATCGTCTAGAGCATGCGTATGCCTCACATCTATTTTAACACGATCTTGGACCCCGTTTAGATAAACTTCCACGTGCGGCTTCGAACACTTATAAGCCTTTAAAAACACCTAAAAGCACCGCTCTCACTCGGCAATAGTTGCACCCTTATTAACTAGTTCCTACTCATTTTATACAATTTACACTACCAATGAACCGTTACCTGCACCATCCAAACTTTCAATAGTGAAATTAAATACCCCCTTATCCCCACTCGTTAAAATGTCTACACATATCCTATAACGCATGACACAGCAGTACCTCACACTTCACGAGGTCACTGATTCACAATATTGGCGCAACATACTTTTCATATACCTTGCCACAATTCCTTTTTAATTAACAATATTTATGAACAGACCATGCGACCCAGGAGGCACCAGTACCTTATACCATACGAAGTCACTTATTCACTCTTGGCGCTAGATCTCCATTCTTTCCAAAGACTAATGCGAACCCTTCCTCCCTCATTTCGTGCTTGACCCGGTTACCGGATGCGGCCTTCTCAAAAATCCCAACTGTAACTATATTTTCATTCTACTTTTCGATAACACTATGTTCTTAAACAATAATTCGAAACACCGACTGTGGTTATTCATTATTCTCTTCAAAACTGTCAACAACTGATTCTACACGTCCTTTGAAATCGCGTAATTTACATTTTGAACATTGAAATTGCTCTACGCCATGTTAATTTCTAATGCTGACCTAAATGGCTTATTATGCTACTATGTGATCCACATTTCCTCTTATATTCTTTCTCCATATGAACGTTTGTTGATTACAATGTAACTCATATTATGTGTTCTTCCGCATAAACATATACCGGGTACTGTTTATAATTGTAAAATGTACTTTCAACTGAAACTTGTCGAATACTCCCCACTAAATATACCCACCTTTCGTGTTCTAATTCTCACTATCTAATCACAACTGCTTATCCTCTCCCTCTAAACCGATTACACTCTGTACCATTTTTTAACTATATTTCTGTCTCTCTCACTGACTAAACCGCTGTTACTCATGCAACACACTTTGTTTCCTTAAATTTATCCATATCTGCCGCACGCTTACCCTGATCCCTTTCTCACCTTACCTTCATTCTCTCTTCCCACACTACTTTTTCTTCCAACGCTGCGTCTCCCTACGATTAAATAATTCTTCCTAAATCACCTTCACCATGTACATAATATACACATGACTTACGACACCATGTCCTTATCCAACCTTGGTTTGACATTGTCTATGTACAGCCCTGAGGAAGCCCCAGGCCTGATGGCCAACTAGGGGGCGAAACACGTGTTGGCTGTGCCATCCTTTTTTCGTTTGCAGCTACCAACAAGAATAAATATTACAAACATCAACCGGATCTACTTGTATCAATTGGATTTTATCCCAAATAACGGAAATTCAAACTCTAGCCCAGACACACCATTGCAAAACTAGTTTCAATTTAGGGGGAAAGGGGCATCTTCCCCTGTCTCTGGGCAAGAACCAGCACATGAAGGCTTCTCGCTTATTATATGATGAGTAAGGGATGAGGATCTCTTTCCCCTCGCACACATACAACAAGCTGTGAGAAAGTGCCCTCTTTCTTGCATGGTATGCCCCCACTTTTTGCTGAATTGCTGAGGTTCTTTGACTGAGTGTGCCCTGGGCTCCTGCTAATCAGGTACCCAGGGCCTATGTTCCTTCCCTAAAACTGCATTGAAGCCTAAACCCAATTGGTATCTCTGGCCACATGTCAGCCCCTGATAAATGGTACCACAGGTACCCAGGGCACTGTGACCAGAGAAGGCCCCTAAGGGCTGCAGCACTTATTGTGCAACCCTTAGAGGCCCTGTACACTGACACACACACTGCCTTTGCAGGCTGCGTGTCTTGATGCAGAACAAAGTGAAGAGTCAACAAGGCACACATCCCTGTGTGCCATGCCCACAAACCACTGCCCTGGCATATATCAGTCACCCCTCTAGCTGGGTACCCTATGCCAGTGGTGAGGGTACAGGTGCATGAGGCCTGTCCAAGTCCATTCCTGGGCACTGTAAGTGCAGTGCTGCCATTATGAGTATATGGTGCTGGGAGTTTGTCATTACGAACTCCACAGCACCATGATGGCTACACTGAAGACTGGGAAGTTTGGTATCAAACTTCTCAGCACATTAAACCCACACTGATGCCAGTGTGGGATTTAATGTAAATCTTAGAGATGTAATCTTAGAGATGCCCCCTGAAACTCGACCAACTTCTAGTGACTTGACTGAGTGGCTGCCTAGGCTGCCACCACCAGACATGTTTCTGGACCTCTGGGTGGAGAGCTGCTGCACTCGGGGGCCTGAAACAATGCACATCCTGGGACGAGGTGACAAGCCTCCTCCCCCAGGATGGGCAGGGTTCACGAAGTAGAAGCTTCAAAGGCATGCCACCTTTGTGAGCCTCTCCAGACCATTTGCTGCTTTCAGCTACTGGTCCCAACCCCCACTTTGGGCGGGAGAACAGGTGAGGAAGAGAGGTGTGCCCACCTCTGCCAACTCCACCCCTCAGGTGGGGGAGGCGAGGTGAGGAATAACGTCGAGTCCCTGCCATCTTGAGGATGGGGGACCCAGCCAACCAGGGACAGGCTACTGCCCCCCTCCTACTGGAGAGTGGTGGAATAGGGGTGTACCCACCCCAGGGAAGGGACCCATTGGTCCCTGCCCTTTACCTATCTGTAACGCCCCTAAATGTAGTATTTAGGGGGCACCCTGAATCGTCCTTCCTCAGATCTAGAAATTACAAGAAAAGAAGATAAGAAGAAGGATGAAGAGCTGTGCAGAGCTAACAAGAGGACAACGCCCACTGACTTGGCCCCAGCCCTACAGGCCTGTCTCCCCTCGAACCTGCTCCTGCGAAATCCCGGTGTGTCCTGCAGCCAGCAACCTCAAAAACCCCGGAGGACCTGCCTGCCTTCACTTCAAAGACTGAATCTCGCTTGAACACCGGACTTGTTCAAACTGCAGCTTCTGGTGCCAGCTAGAGACCGCGAATCCAGCCCACTCTACACCCGCCGAACCCGACCCGCGCTCGAGTGGAAAAACACCACGTGTAGGTCACCCCGGCGATCCTGACCCGAGATCCGGCTACCCCTGACCTGCCTCAAGCCTCCAGACGACGCCTGCAGCCTCAATCCAGAGGACCCCCCTACTACAACCAGAGCAGGTAAGAAAAGACGACGTCCCAAGGCACCCCTGCACCCGGCGCCCTACGGCCTTGTGGGTCCAAACCAACGGTGCCTAACCAATCCACGACATCCCAACTTACCCCTTGAAGTGGTGGTCGCACCCAGAAGATCCTCGTCCCTGAGCCTACAGTGTTTCTTTGTACCGGAGGTTCTCCATCGAAAACAACAGGGCACCCGACCTCAAAACAGCACCTTACACCCGGCCGCCCTAGTGCTGCTGAGGGTGCACCTTTGGTGCTACTTTGGTCCCCAACTTGCCCTGAGCTAAACCCTAGGAGCTTTGCTCCAACAACCTCGTGGCCTGCTTGCCAGCAGCCACCAACCGGAGGCCCCCTATCCCCCATTGAATAACATTCTGCACCCGGCCACCCTAGTGCCGCTGAGGGTGCAGCAACAGTGCATCACTGGCCCTGGGAGACCCCTGAGTCTAACCTCAGAACCTTAACTCCCACAGCCGTTTACTTACCTGTGAACCGTTAACCTGTTTTCCTTCCTCAGGATAACATTGACACTTTTTCTCCAAAAAGTTTTCAAGTGTGGAGTTTTGAAACCTAAAAATATTCTTTAAAAATCGCACAAACAACCAAAACGTGTTTACTTACCTGTTTGCAGGAAATGTCCCAGTGCTGAATCTAGGTATCCAGCACTGAGTTAGAAAAGTAACGTAAAAAGTAACTTACCTGCAATTTACTGAAAAAGCCTATTCATTTCAATGTACTGTATTTGCTAAGTGTTGCATACTACAGCTCCACTGTAAATCAAACAAAGTACAATTTCTATTGCCTTTTCAAACTGTTCTATATCCAGTAACTTATTACTGGAAAGTATTTAATGCTTACCTGTACCAGGCTTGCTTGGTTCTAAAAATAAACATCAGTATATTTTTCTACAAACACAATTGGCCTAGAGTTCAGTCCTTGAGTGTGTGAATTCATTTGCTGACTGAGTGTGTACATCAAGTGCTTAACACTGTCCTCTGATACTGCCTTACTGCTCGACCAAGCTACCACTATTAGAGAGTAAGGTTCTATCTAACTTTAACCTCTGCCTACCTCTGGGGACACTTGGACTCTATACACACTCTATAGAGACGAATTAGAACTAGGCACACACACGGATGTAAGTGGGCAGGGCTTAAACCGGTAGTAATTAAAACCAGACAATGGAACCATGGACGTCAAATCACCAAAATGCCTGGGGTAGCGGAAGTGACATTGCATGCCCTGTGACCTTTACTTTGACTTACACACACATGCTTACACATACTAACACATTTACACTCTCGCACACATAAACACACTCACCCGCAAGCATGCATACAACATAAAGTTCGCCGCATTTTGGGTTTCGGGCCCCCCTTCCGGCGCCTTGTCCAGGTTCTCTACTCTTAACCCATGGCGCGGGTCCTCATTAATGGAATGCTTTCCGAGGCATTTCCCATCCAGAGGGGTACCCGCCAGGGCTGTCCACTTTCACTGCTATTATTCGCCTTGGCGATGGAGCCCTTGGCTTCTCTTGTCCGTCAAGACTCCCTCATCCGCGGCTGGACCTAGGATCCGAGTCACACTGACAAGATAGCCCTGTACGCTGATGATGTCCTTTTGTATTTGGCGCATACAGAAAACTCTGGTCCGTGCTGCTTAGACACCCTTTCAGCGTTCGAACGGGTCTCCGGCCTTCGGCTCAACCCGGCGAAATTTACACTGGTCCCTCTACACCCATCTCGGGCGTGCTTTGATTGGCAAATGAATATTCCCTTACGTAAGCAGTCCTTTAAGTACCTGGGTGTGTGGGTCGCCCTCCTTCCGGAGCTCGAATGGGCCCTGAACATTGCGCCCCTGGTCGCCAGAGCCAAGGCAGATCTTAAGAAGTGGCAATCCCTCCCTCTCAACCCCTTAGGCCGCAGTACCCTTTTTAAAATGATGGTCCTCCCCCGTTTTCTGTATATTCTGCAGAACACAACCGCTCACCTCCCGAGCAGTTGGTTCCGGGAGATGGATAGTGTCCTCATTCGTTTCTTGTGGGGTAACGGGAGACCGCAAATGTCCTTAGCACACTGTCGCATCCCTCCCTATGACGGGGGCACGGGGGTCACTAACCTTCACCTCTACTACCTAGCCACAAGGCTTATTGTGATCCACGACTGGTTCACAGGCGGCTGGTCCGACCCGGCGTACCAGGTGGAACTCAGAACCCTGGAATTTCCACAGATCCAGGCTTATTTATACGGGATTCCAGTGCCGCGGGATCTTCCCTCCATCACTAGGGCGGTGTTCATGGCCTGGTGCACAGCTTTGCGCCACGTACAGTGGGACCGGAAACTCACCAGGCAGACGCCCCTGTGGAGCGGAGCATGGTTGAGGGAGGTCTCTTCCCTTCAAGACTTCCGTCGGTGGGACCTCGTGGGGATCTGGCTTTTGGGGGGACGTATGGGTGAGGGACCACATCAGAACTTTTGCAGACCTGCAACAGCATCACTCTCTCCTTCCCTCACAATTTTACAAATACCTCCAGCTTCGACACGTCCTCCAGGCGCACATCCCCGCTCCCACTGTCCTTCCAGAATTCAGTCCCTTGGAGGCCCAGGTGATGATGGGGAACCTTGGCAGAGGGGGGGGTGTCACGGATTTACCGATCCCTGGTCAACAATGGTCCCACTTCTCTCGCCCGACTACGCGCCCGGTGGGAGGGGTGGTTGGGCCCCCTGGAGGAGGCGGACTGGAGAGATGCTCTTATGGCACCCAAGACCCTGACAACTTCCTCCAAACTTCGTCTTACCCAACTCTACTTCCTTCATACGGCTTACCTCACTCCAGCACGTTTATATAGAGCTAATATGCGGCCCTCCCCAGCTTGCGCGCGTTGCTCCCACGCCTCTGCAGACTTCTTTCATGTGGTCTGGCAATGCCTGGTTCTTGAGCCGTTCTGGAGGGGAGTGTAAGTGGAGCTCACGAGCGCCCTGGGCTGGGTGGTTCACCATGATCCGCTGCGCCTGCTGCTGGGGGTGCTGGACAGCCTCGATGGATCCCGGGCAGATTAACGCCTGCTGGGAACAGCGGTGGCGGTGGCGGTAGCGAAGCGTGACATCGCCGCACTATGGTCCCAAGCCAAACCACCCACTGTACGGTGATGGAAGCGGAGCCCAGGAGGAGCCCCTTTTTGAGGCCAGAGGTTGCCCCGAGATGTTTGGTAGAATATGGGGTAAATGGTTCAATCTACTTCCCCCCGTGAGGGGTCCGAATGTGTAGGAGAAAGTACATGCAATCACATAATGGTCTATCTATTCCATCAGTGTTCTGGGAGCCTCAGTCTTTTTATCTTGATTGTACTTCACCTGATTAATGTGTTAATCTGCTACCGCTGTAATTTTGTGTTGGCAAATGATAAATACAAATACATTAAAGTTTATTATCAAAAAAAAAAAAAATTGCCGCATTTTTTCCTTACCCTAGCTTCCAAATAAGGTAATGTTCCAGCTAATGTACTCCATTATTTATTAGACTAATAGTGAATAATACCATTCACTATTTGTATAATAAAAAATTGACAGAAACCAGACCAAGCAATTGGAGTTCTAACCAGCGTCCATTAGGAAGAGCTGCTCCTGTGCTCTAGGCACTGATTTTGCCTCCTCTGAGGGCTGCAAAACAGTGGCAGAGGTAGCAAGGGGCAAGCCAGGGGTCGCAGCTGCGACCCCTAAATGACATTGATGAATGAAACAGGTCCTTATTGGGCTCTATATTCCTAACCTTAAGTTTACTAGAAAAAATGCCCCCAATGACAACAATCAAATACAGCCCACAGAAGTTAATGGCCTGGGAGGTGACTTCAGCTGCGTGGCAGATGTTAATTCGGACAGGTTCAATCCTCACCTGCTTGGGGGGGGGGCAGCAAATAAGGTCTCAGAGGGTTTCCAGAACTGGTTGGAGCACTGGGAATTATCAGATATCTGGAGGGTCCATCACAGGCTCAAACGCGATTATTCATATTACATGTTCCTTTATACGCTACACATATAGGATTGACATGTTCGTATATTGATCCAAACTTAGCCCATACATGAGCCACTCAGAGAATTTAGGACGCACATTGTCTGACCATAGCTCACTTTTGTTGACGTTTCGACCCATAGTGGGATGCCTGGTGACAGCCACCTGGCACCTAAACCTTTTAATGCTGAAAGATGCCTGCTTCAGAGAGTCCCTGCAGACGGCTATCTCTGGCTACTTTAAGCTTAACCAGGGCTCAGCCACTAGTGCCCTTACTGAATGGGATGCTTTTAAGGTGGTGTTAGAAGATCAGTTTATGGGGCAGTCTTTTTGAGGTTAGGAAGGAACTGAATGGAGAGCTTACCTCACTTAAGCAACATCTACATGAGGTAGGTAGTCTATTGGGCACAGATGACAATATCCAGATACAGCTTGTGGAAGTTAAAGGCCAATACAATGCTACACAGGAACGCCTCTGGTGTCATAATCACAAGGATTATCTTGCTAGAGTACATGATGAAGGGGAAAACCAGGCAGGCTTTTGGCCTGGCTGGTGGTCTGCCCGGAATCGAGGGGGGGGGCAACCATTACTCAGATCTTATTGAGTGAGGGTGCACTGCTTTATTCTCCTGGGGCAATTAATATGGCCTTCTGAGCATGTTATGAGACACTCTACCGGCGCCCGGAGGCTGTCTTGCCGGAGACCGAGTTCTTGGCCCCTCTGCCCTTATGTATATTTGACCCTGCACTTTGGGAGGCACTTTGGGGCCCTGTTACAGTACAAGAGATTCGATCTGCCATTAAGGACATGGCTACTGGAAGAACTCCTGGCCTGGACTACTGGCAGAAGTTTATATCATCTTAGCCCCCGCTCCTAGATTGGAAACCCTGTACACTGAGTTGATGTACTTGGGCGCTCTGCCTGAGTCAACTACGGACGCATTAGTGATCCCTCTGCCTAAGTCTAAGACTTTGAGTGCAGATTCATCAGAGTTTCGCCCCCTGTCCATGCTCTAGTTGACCAGAGCACCGGCCCTCCACTCTGGCATTGGCCCACATCCCTCGCAGCCACTGCGGTGGCCGCTCCTTCTCCTACCTTTCCGCTAAGTCCTCTTTCTCCCCTCCGTTCGCCCTGGCTATTGACCCACTGGTGGAACATTTCCATCAGAGAGAAGCTGATTATGGGGTGGTGGTAGAGGGCAGGAAGCATATTATATCTTGGTATGCTGATGATTTCTTTTATATCTGATGGATGGCCCACAAGTAATTGGGAATGCATTGACTCTGCTGAATGAATTCTCTGCTCTTGCCAGATTCAAGGTTAACAGACCTAAACGCACTTGTTCCCCGTGACGGGAGGAACAACGCAGCCGCTTGGTCTACCCCTGGGATTGACTTGGTCACTGGTTTCATTAAGATACCTGAGAACCAAGGTGTTTCATGACTTGGAAGGTCTTAAAGAGGGCAATTTGGGGCCAGCGATTCGCTCTCTCAAGTCTTGTGTTCAGTTTTGGCGATCCTTGAAATGATTATGTTGCCAAGATTGCTATATTTCTTTGTTAATCTCCTCGTCAAGGTACATATTCTTGGTTTAATCATTTGGATACCTTACTTAGAGAATTGATTTGGGATGGTGAACGCAATAGATTCTTCCTGGTAGTACTCCAGGGGCCTCTAACTGAAGGAGACCTAGGTGCCTCTGATTTTGAATTATACCATTTGGCGGCCCAACTTCAGTGGGTAACCCAGTGGTTGGATGGAGAACGTCTCAAAGTCCTTTATATGCCCTGGCTTTACCGTTGGTGGGGCTGCCACATGGGGACCCCCTTCCTTTATAAGGCAACAGTTATCCGATTGGGCAACCACAGGCCTGATCACAATGGGTGACTGCTACCAATTGGGAGCACTAATCCTGCTGGAGGACTTGGTCGTGTAGAATGAGTTACACCCGGCCAATTCCTGACTTATCCTGCTTTAGTACTTAAGTTTGGGGACTTGTGGTCCGAAAACAGACAGGAGCCAGAGATCCATGGCATTCTTCAGGCAATGGTGACACTCTGCACTGCGCCCCATCTGGTGAAGTGGGCTATCGAGCGCAACTGGAGATGGCCATGACCCCATTGGTGAGGACACTGGAGAGATCGGCAGCACTACCGGGAAGGGTCGTCCTGGACTCTGAGTGGGGTGCGTTTCTGGCATGCCCCAAGCTCATTTCCAGGAACAAGAGGTTAAAATATATCCAGTTTGATTACATACCTATGACCAACTTGACCCCTCATAATTTACAGGTCATGTATGGAGTGCCCCAGCTGCATGGCACTCAGAGCAGGTTTTGGATATATGACATTAAGCTGCCCAGGATTGCGCTCATTCTGGGACACTGTAACCGCCACACTCAGCATGGTGTTGGACTGTACAATCTCCTGTACAGCTGAGGTGTGCCTCTTGGGGTTGTTCCCTGGACCTAAGGGGCGCAGAGTCTGCAACAGACTTGTGGATCTGGCCTTTGTACTGGCCAGGAGACAGATAGCAATGCAATTGCGCTCTGGGGTGCGATATGGGCGAAAGATGTTACCATGTGGGCCTGGGCACAAGAGCTGGCTCTGATTAGGGACAATGCACGATAGATAAGATGACACCCACTGGCGGGACTCTGGCAGAGGTGCTTGAGGGATGGAAGGGCCAGGGATACAACCCTGTGGGAGAAGCTGGGCACCAACCTTTGCAGGGTGGGGAGATGAGGGCAGCCATCTAGATCGCTTGGAAGAATAACGGACAATCTTGACGGCGAGATGATATTGGAAACTAAGGTGTCACACATGGAAACCCCCGTCTGTGGGTGCCGCAGAGACCCAGAGTGAACAACACACATTTTTCCCCCTTTGAGAGAGGTCTTACCCCGATGAATAACTTGATTGGACTTGCAGATGGATGGGTTGCCTTATAGCTCCCCTCCCCAGCATGCTGGAACACATGACGTATGACTCATGGAGGTGTGTGAACCTCTGAGTGTACTGCATATTTAAATGGTGTTCGGGCCCCCTGGACTATTTCACCTTGTTGTAATCTAGTTTTAGTAGTTTATTTTTTTTGATGCATTATGTCATTGACGTGTCAAGTCCTACAGCTCCCAATTAAACGTTTATACAGAGAGGAGATGATAATAGCGGATAGGAAAATAGACGTGAGCACTTTCTAACTAACCTGATGTCCATAAGAAGAGGTTGAATGCGGTCTACTCGAGACAGGGTGATGTCATAAATGTGTTACTTAACAAAAGTTGCCTCTATGATAGGATTGTCATTGTCTTTTGGGACATATTATGGCTGTACCAATGAAATGTTCTTTCCTGAAGTGGCACAGCCGGTGGACGATTGGCGGACACACATATGCTTGTAATATGCATAAGGCTGCAATGCACACGTATGTATCACTGTTAAAAATGCAAATAAAAATGTTTAAAAAAGGAATCACAAGTTTTTCTCTTATGCCACTGGTCAGCATAGGGAGGGTCATGCACTGGGTGGCCAGTCCACCTTTCTATTATCCCGCTGGAATTTCGCAGCCTCTGGGTTCGCCACCAGACAAAGATTTGTTTGTGTGTGGAAATCAAAAATTGGAACGACAACTCCATAAAGAGCACTTTATTTCTGCTAAATGTGCACATTCATCCCTCTGCCTCAGGGAAAAAGCAAGAGATGAAGGTACTAGAGCAGCTAGTCTCAGACATCAGACACAATCATCCTAAAATGCACCTCCTTTTGGGGGGAGATTTCACATTACATTTTCTCCACAATCCTTTCCATAGCTCCTCAGAAGAAACAGCGGATTCCTGCTAGCTGATCACGTCACAGGTAATAATCCCACAAAGAGCAGACTCCTCAGGACACTCCCTATTAGCTGATTCCGAGGGGATGTCACTGCGATCATTGAATGGGCGCTTTCTAGGAGATCAATTATCTCATTTTATACACTACACCACAAACAGATCAGCTGATTTGGGATTACACGTTCTGCCGAATTCCACTGATCAATGCCATTAAGTAGTTTTGCATCATCTTGCGCTGTGAAAGTGATCACATGCCTCAGATCTTGCTCATGGAAAATTGCAGCAAAGTTCACATCACTTTAAGGACTGTCAGCACAAATCATACTTATTACAAGCAACTGGAAACTAATCAAATGGAATCCGGAAGATGCAACAGACTACATCATCTGGAAAACATAATTATAGAGCGATAGTCACCCCCTGTGGCATCTAAGGCACCGTTTCCGCAACACCTACTTTCTGTTTTGGCCAGCATCAAACATCCTAGCCCTGAAACGAAGCCCCAGATCCTATTCTCTGCAGCCTTGGTTCACAGAGGACCTTAAGATCCGGAACGCTCCCTCAATAAAATGATAAGATCGCACACATCTGGATCCAGCTCTGTCACACCTGCGGGAATACACATCCTTCGCAGTAGTTATAAAAAATGAATTTGGCAAGCAAAACGAAGATACCGTGATAAACCCCACAACCTGCGCCTAAAATTAATTATACAATTACCATAATTGTCAATTTATTAATAACTACTCAAAATGTAACACATATATTAACAAACATAAACAATACTTACAAAAAAAATACATCACATACATTTAAAATATATACTAAAATACATACAACTAATTTAAAAATCGATATTTTAAACAACTATATTTTTGTAAACGATATTAATGACTTCTATAGTTTTAAAATCGATATTTCTTACCTTAAAGTCGATATTCTTGACCACAATATTCTTTCTGTCAATATTTCGGTGTCACGATATTTAAAACTCGATATTAGTGTATTGAGCCTTACCAGCTCAATATTTTGACTGAATACCTGATTCAGCACTTGAGAATAATTTTTGGAGCTCTGATTCCTCCTTTTAGAATGGATACCAACCTCGGACTGAAACAGCTCATCACGACGCCGACCCACAACGCCGGCCACACGCTAGATGTCATCTTCTCCTCAAGCCCCCACGTCACCTTCAGCCACGCCTCCGAACTCACCTGGACAGATCACCACTGCATCCACTTTTCCTTCTGTAAACCGCCCACACACCACGCACCCTACAGACCCCCCCGCCGCCGCTGGGGCAAAATCACTGGAGATCAACTACAAACAAACCTCGCACTCAATCCCCCGACGACCCCAACCGACCAAGATTAAGGGGTACTCGCCCTCGAATGCTGGATGAACGACTGCGCCAACACCGTCGCTCCACTGAAAAACCCCACCAACACCGACACCAGCAGAAGAGTCAGCTGGTTCACCCCAGAACTCCTCAACTCCAAACGCACCTGCCGGAAACTGGAAAACATATGGCACAACGACAAGACGCCAGACAGCCGCGCTGCCCACAAAGACGCCATTCGCAACCACCACCACCTCATCAGGACCGCCAAAAGAACCTCCTTCACAGACCGCCTTGACAACAACGCACACAACAGCAAGGAGCTCTTCACCATCGTGAAGGAACTCTCCAACCCCAGCTCCAACGCCAACGACATCCCACCATCGCAAGCCCTGTGCGACTCCCTCGCCACCTTCTTTCACTGGAAAATCACCGACATCCATGACAGCTTCAGACCCCAGACGACCCCTGCCGACCACACCGCACCGAACCCACCACACCCCACCACCCACGACACCCTGACAACCTGGGCCAACGCAAGCATCAAGGACACAATCAAGACCATGGGAACAATCCACTCCGGATCCCCATCCGACCCTCTCCTGCACCACATCTTCAACAAAGCCAGCAAGTCCACCGCTCCCCACCTGCACAAAATCATCAACCTGTCCTTCGAGACCGCCACCTTCCCTGAGATCTGGAAGCATGCAGAGATCAACGCCCTACTGAAGAAACCCAAGGCGGACCCGAGCGACCTCAAGAACTTCAGGCCCATCTCCTTGCTTCCGTTCCCAGCTAAGGTCATCGAGAAGATAGTAAACACCTAGCTCACCCGGCACCTCGAAGACAACAACATCCTGGACCAGTCCCAATCAGGATTCCGCAGCAACCACAGCACCGAGACCGCCCTCATTGCCGCCACAGACGACATCAAGATCCTGCTGGACAACAGCGAGACGGTGGCCCTCATCTTCCTGGACCTCTCCGCCGCCTTCGACACCGTCTGCCACCTCACACTACGCACGCGCCTCCACGACGCAGGGATCGGTAACAAGGCCCTGGACTGGACCACCTCCTTCCTCTCCGGCAGAACGCAGAGAGTCCGCCTCCCCCGTTTCGATCCGAGGCCTCCAAGATCATCTGTGGCATCCCTCAAGGATCCTCCCTCAGCCCGACACTGTTCAACGTCTACATGGCACCTCTAGCACGCATCGCCCGACAGCACGACCTAAACCTAATCTCCTACGCCGACGACACTCAGCTGATCCTCTCCCTCACAAAGGACCCCCTCACCGCCAAATCCCACCTCCACCAGGGAATGAAGGCCGTCGCCGACTGGATGGAGGACAGCCGCCTCAAACTGAACACAGACAAGACGGAAATCCTCATCCTCGGATCCAACCCCTCCGCATGGGACGACTCTTGGTGGCCCACTTCACTGGGGTCCACCCCCGGCCCCCACCGACCACGCACGCAACCTGGGAGTCATCCTCGACTCGAAACTCTCCATGGTCAAACAAGTCAACGCAGTTTCCTCCACCTGTTTCAACACCCTCCGCATGCTCCGCAAGATCTACAGATGGATTCCGACCAACACGAGGAAAACAGTCACCCAGGCCCTAGTCAGCAGCAGACTCGACTACGGAAACGCCCTCTACGCCGGAGCCCCGTCCAAGCTCATCAGCAGACTACAGAGAATCCAGAATGCCTCCGCACGCCTGATCCTCGACGTCCCGCGCCGCGACCACATAACCCCCCACCTGAGGAACCTGCACTGGCTCCCCGACGACAAAGGAATCTCCTTCAAACTACTGGTCCACGCACACAAAGCACTCCACAAAACCTGCTCTGCCTATCTCCACAGTCGACTCTCCTTCTACGTACCCAACAGGAACCTGCGCTCCGCTGACCACGCCCTGGCCACGGTCCCACGTATCCGGAGAACCACTTCCGGAGGCAGGTCCTTCTCCCATCGCGCCGCCAAGACCTGGAACACCCTCCCCCTCGACCTGCGACAAACCGAAGACCTGCTGTCTTTCAGGAGACAACTCAAGACCTGGCTCTTCGACCAGTAACAGCACCTCCCCCACCTCCCCCCACCCAGCGCCTTGAAACCCTACCGGGTATGTAGTGCGCTTTACAAATGATGTGATTGATTGATTGATTGATGCGAAGCAATGAAAAGTCATAATGTTGACTCAAAAACGTTTACATTAATGATTGCACTTCAATCACTGGTAATGAACTGCCTGTCTCAGTATTTTTATCTTATCCTTTCTTTGAACTTCTACCACCTTGCTTTTTCATAGGTTTTGATGTCAGAAAACTTTTTTAGTACAGATGTTTGTGATCCCTGTATTTTTAATAATTGCTCAAAGCACTTTATGACTCCACGTTTCAGTATGACCTCTGTTCTTTGGTCAAATCTTTGTTTTTAGAATGTATCACTCCGCAATGAAATACTACTATACTCAGCCCTAGTCACTATCATAACAATACCAGTTGTCCTACAACCACAGTTAAGAGATCATTTGTCACATGATCTGGAATCTGCTACGTGTGCTCTCAGTGGGGTTTTGTCTGATTTTAGTATTTGATGCAAACCCACCACAAACCATCTTGATACCTTAGTGATGTTCTCTTATAACAGTTTGTTTCATATTATAGATGCCTTAATTTTTAAAGAATTGACTGCGATGTACATAGCGACATTGCTCTTTAGGTATTTGATTATATTCTCTTTTTACCTTGCGTAACTTTAATGAACTTCATTGTCCAAATAAAGCATATTATGGGGTGAAATACATGTCCTGGTTTTTGGGACAAAGGTCAGGTCAACCTGCAAAGCAGAATTCAACAGTATGCTCTCGTTTCAGAAGCGCATCCCAAGTCTGAAAATACTTAAGTAATTTATTTGTTTCTGTTAAGCAGCATAGAAGCAGGTCCACTGCCCACTCCCAGCAGAACGTGAGAGTGGGATGGGTGGGGGGAGCAGGATGCCATTTGCTCACAAAGAGCAAATGGAATGGAGAGGCATGGGGATCTCAAAGGAATATAGAGATGACACACACAATTGTCTAGTAAAAGTTGTAGTTTATTCCAGTAAAACTCCAACCGAAGGGAGCATTGTACAGACATCAACTCCACTCACCTTCTTTCCAACCGTCTCCTGAATGCCAAGAGGAATGCCTTCACATCTTGCATTCCAAACAACATGCAGCAGCATGATATCACAACACCATAAATTTCCCCCCTTTATGATTAACAAATATAAAAACATACAATGCAACAATGCACATAGGGAAATAAATAACACAACTTATCACTATGAATAATTTCAAGCATCATAACTAAAACTACAAGGATGAAATAATATGGGGTGCAACTATGATAAAGGTATAGAATAAGCTACAATTATCTTTTAATTCCACTATGAAGGGAGGCACCGAAGATGAAGCCCCCAGAAACTGGTATAAAAACTATCCCTCAATACCAACTTAGAAATCCTCACATCTTCCAGGCTTATGTACTTCTTGACTACAACTCAATCACCAGTATTTAGCTTAACCTCCTTCATTCCAGGTTTAAAATCATGGTGAGCTTTATAGCACTTCTGTGCCTTAAAGATATTCTACTTAAGTTTCTGCGAAGACCACTTATTAAGAATTTGGTTCTTCATCCAGGCTTGATTATCCTTAGTGCAAGAATCTCTCCCTATCAACAATTTGAAGGGTGTATACCCCGTTACTATAGGGGATGTATGGCAAGCCCACAACAGTTTTTTAACTTCAGTTTCCCAATTATTACAACTACTTATAACCATGCAAATACTGCCGATAATGACTCCATTAAAGCGTTCACAGCTCCATTCCCCGCTGAATTATAGAAAGAAGTATGTCGCCAACCAATTTTGTTCCAAGACCAAAAATCTTGGAATGCTTTAAACTTAAATTGAGTGCCATTATCACTCACTAAAGATTTAGGAATCCCCTTCCGTAAAAATACCTCATCTAAAATTCTAGTCAAAGGTTCTGAGTTTACCTCCTTCAAAATGCATATCTCAGGCTACTTGGTAAATAAATCAAGTAACACAACAATGTAGCAAGAAATGTTCTTGGTATTCACAATGAGGCCAAAAATATCTATGGCTAAATCTTCCCAGGGCCCTCCAGGACATTTGCTAGAACTCAATGGTGGTCTAAGGGTGACCATGGTCTTATCCACATGTGCACATTCATGAACATTTCTAACCATTCTCCCGGTTTGAACATCAATACTCGGCCACCAATACTAGCTTTTAATCCTTTTATTGTTTTTGACAATCCCTAAATGCCCTTTGTGATTAATGTCTAAAATTGTCTTCCCATGGGGGGCAGAAAGCCACTAGACACCAGAGATTTTCGTCATATATAGGGGAGTGGTCCCTTGGGCAATATTGCCCCCATTATTGAGGCAATATTTTTGCAGTTTTCTGCCCCCCTGGAGGCAGAATGGCTATATGTGTAGGCTCATCCAGAAAGCCACTATACTCCACAGATTACATTTATTTATATGTCAGGCAGCGCCCCCTTGGGCATGGGTAGCTCCTGATTATGGGGTCATACCTTTGGCATACTTTGGCTGTTTTCTGCCCCCCCCCCCCCCCCGGGGGAAGATCGGCCATATTTCTAAAAGCCCATCTCCCCCTAAAGGGGGCAGAAAGTCACCAGACACCATTGATTTTCTTTTATTTATAGGTCAGGAGGCACCCCCTTGGGCAAGAGTAGCTCCCTATTATTGGGTAATTCGTTTGGCATACTTTTGGCCGTTTTCTGCCCCCCACAGGAAGATCGGACATATTTTTAAAAGCCCATCTGCCCCTAAGGGGAGCAGAAAGCCACTAGACACCAGGGATTTTCTTTATTTATACGTTAAACAGCAGCCCCGTGGGCAAGGGCTGCTCACCATTATGGGGGCAATATTTTGGCTGTTCTGCCACTCCTGGGCAGATTGGCCATGTTTTTAGGCCCATCTGGCCCAAGGGATGGGCAGAAATCCACTAGACCCCAGTAATTTTCTTCATATGTATTGGAGCGGCCCCTTGGGCAAGGTTCGCTCCCCATTATTGGAGCAATATTTTGCCCGTTTCTACCCCCCTCCCACACAGGCAGATGGGCCATATGTTTAGGTCCATCTTCAGAAAGCCAAAAAACATCATGGATTTCCTTTATTTATGCCAGGGAGAGGCCCTTGGGCAAGGGTACCTCCTGATTATGGTATACTGGCAGATTGGCCCTATTTTTAAATGCCACCAGTTTTGTGCCTGGGTTAGGCCCATGTAGTGAAGCTGCTCATTTCTTACATTGTTATCTTTCTCACAATAACATATCTGCTGTGACCTTTAGCACATATTTGTGTGCACGACAATGTTGGATTAGTTTCTCTGAAACTAGTTTTGTTTACATATCTAACTTTGCATAACATTATCACGATGCCTCCAACACCATGTACAAGGCCTGTTACGCCCAATGTACAGATGTTCTATCTTCATCCATGGGGCAACAGGGCTATCTACGTATCTTTAACATTGCTAATCTATACGTACATCACAAGGATGATTTCTATTATAAATAATGAGCATGTGAGAGGTATAATGACAGCTTTTGATGGGATACTGGGCAAAATTAAAAGTAAGTGATCCAAATTTAGATAACCATGTGGATGAGGAGGAATGGGTGGGCATGGGTGGCCCATTTTGTCAAATCAAAAACCATATTGCCTTTTTGTTTAGCCTCTGGGGTACTGAGTAGAGGCGCTGTGCCCTTACCAGACGCCCCAAATATTTTGTCAATAAAAGTCAATATAAAGAAGCAAAGAGAACCAGATAGAGGCACCTGAAGAAGGAGGCATGGGATAAATTGAACTAGACAGCAGCTTCTAAAAACAGAAGGGATTTTTGGACGGTAATTAATGTACCATTTTTTAACGACAATTGCCCCTGCAGACACCCTAGCAAAATGGCACAAGGGTGCCTGCCCTGGCGCTAGGCAGCTTTTTTAGCACCAGCGCTAGGGTTAACGCAGGGGTGCGCCGCATTCTAGTAAATATGGCGCCCCCTGCATTTTAAAACTGAGCATGGCATTACCAATTTTGGGGTAGCACCGTGCTCTGCCAGTTTCTTTCAGGGGCGTAACTCCAAGGGGGTGTTTAGGGCACTACACCCACCTTAATAAATGAATTTTATGGTAAATAGTTAGCTGTAGGTGCTTTCAGCTGGGTTTGGGGAGGTGTCTGTCTGATTTCACCAGGAAGCTTTACACACACAAACACACAAGAATGCACACTCTCCTCTCTCTGTTTGTAAATACATTACAAAATGTTGGTATTTCATAAAATAATGTGCTTTCTCTCACTTATACCCCTACCAATCCTCATTCCTCTCCCCTTCTGCTGCCTCTTGTGCACCCCTGCTTGTCATATAATGTATTTTAATATCCTGTTCCAGCATGATTGTTAGGAAATATGAAATTCACCCGACATCAACCCTCAGTCTCGTTGACCAAGCTACACCCCTGGTTGTGTCTCAAATTCATGATGAACATTGAAGAAAAGTACACTGCTACAGAACAGGCATTAGTAAAACAAAAAAACAGACATCCAAGAAAGCAAAATATGGCAAATGTTACAAATATCAGATGACAATGCCAACAGAAAAAAAGCACTGCTAGATGTAGCTCTGCCCAAATACCACCTAATAAATGGATGCAGCTGGAAGCCCACAGAATAAATATTAAATGGACAAAGGGATAAAAAACACGGTGCCCTCAAGTTAACTAATCCCATATTCTGCACCAGATCACATTACCCACTTCAACTGCGTTTATTTCACTTTTGTGCACCTTACCTGATATGCAAGAAGCTGGTCTGCCCCAGCGAAATGGAAAGCAGGCTGGCCCCCTACTGCAGTCCTCAATGGAGGCGTGAGGAGAGGAGGCTCCGGGCAAAGACGTTGTCGAGGAAGGCGATGACGAGTGCTGGTGCAGGCAGGCTGATGAAAGCAGGCTGGCCCCCTGCTGGAGTCCTTAATGGCGGCATGAGGCGAGGAGGCTCCTTGCGAAGACGTCGGCAGGGAAGGGGCCGGAGAGTGCTGGTGCAGGTGGCGTGATTGGGGCTGCGGGAGAAAAGCAGGCTGCCCCCCTGCTGTAGTCCTCAGTGGTGGCGTGAGGAGAGGAGGCTTTGGGTGTATATGTCGGCGCACAAGGGGCCGGAGAGTGCTGGTGCAGGCGGCGCAATCAACTGGAAAGCAGACACCGAGGAAGAAGGCAGGCTGGTCTGCAGCAACAAGGAAGAAGGCAGGCTGGCCCCTGCAGCAATCCTCAATGGCGGTGCGAGGAGAGGAGGTTCCGGGTGAGGACGTCGTCCGCAACAGCAGCAGGAAGATTTACAAAAGGCCCCGTACAAGTCAGCTGTGAACGTGAAAAAGCGGACTTTTAAAGGGCCTTTGCTTCCCGCCAGGTGCGTGACGTTAGAGGCTCCCAATAACGTAGAAGAGGGCACTGGAGCAGGAGCATGCGCAGGGAAACTGCTATTGCACACTCTCCAGCAGCCCTCTTTTGTGTTTTTAAAATAATGACAATGTTATATACATGCCACTGAATTCAGTTTGTAGAGTATATTGTTGTTTTAGCTCTTTCTGCATAGTTTTGACACTATTAAGATTTGTAAAAACTAATCAGAAGAATGGTACACCACTCTCATACAAAGCAACTCTAGAATTGCAAGCTCTTCAACTTTCCACTCTATCATCATGAGAAAAGCAGTAAATGAAATCATGTCGTTCATTTTAGACTACTGCATCTCCACTTGTGAAAGGTTTGCATCTGTTAACCCTTTCCCTCTTTCAAAAGAAGGTTCCTGACAGCGAATTTTCCCAATTTTTTCTTGATGATCCTGGAGAAATCGAGAAAAAGTTCAAGCCTATATCTAGCTTCATTTTTCTGAAATTTAAATACTATACAACAGTTTATTGCATAGTCCTGAGATGAAAATTAAAACTTGCCATTACTTACATTGTGTCATCACTTCTCAACTTATTATGTCTCTTTAACACCCTCCCCCACACAATACAGTCTTAGCTCAGTGTACGTAGCATCCCAGTGGAACCAGTAGAAGATGCTGCTCCCAAACAAGATACAGAAGGTGTGCTGTACTCCGCAAATTCAAAAACATATCCATGTCTTACTTCATTTATTTTCTTAAACAACAGCTGAAAAAATAAATTCTTGCAAAGGCATCGAACACACTAACCTAATTTTATTCACTTTTATGCTTTTTTTTTAAACACCTCCATTTTAACTGCTTTTCCTTTGGAAAAATACCTTATTCAGCTCCAGTCTTCTAATGACTACTATTGCTCCTTCACTTCAAAATGCTGAGAGCATGGTCTGTGGGCCACAGCTATATCTATTGGGCTAAAAGGACTGCAAAAAAAGAGAGGCATTGACAGGGTTTGCCAAATGTGCAGATTACTTGGTTTGGACAGAGAGGGTTAAAGTTTCATCAGTTGCTGGCGTTGGTTAAATCCATTGTGGATTCTCAAGCTCCTCACCTCATGATTGTGCACTGAGATGGCAACGACCTTGGGATATTGACTGTGGTAGGGCTGGAAATCCTAATGAAAGAAGCCTTTGCAGAACTGATGTCGCTTTTCTGATGGATACATCTGCCAGTGGATTCCTCACCTTGTGACTATCCCCTGCGCCAGCAACATTCGGAAACTTTTGTAGAAGTCCACGCCGATGAGGTCGAAGACGACGTCACAGAGGAACGGCTCCGCTCGCAACTCCACTGACGTCACCGGCTCCATAAGAAGACCTCGTCGGCATGATGACGTCAGTTCCCTTTTTACCGCGCCGTCGCAGCCAACGGATTTCGGGAATCGCTGTGGTTAACATCGTTGTTACTTTGTGTATTGTCTGGATTTTCTCTGTTCTTTCTCGAGAATGTCGACAAGGAAGTCTGGTTTCAAGCCTTGCCGTGAGTGTGGCAAGCACATGTCGATAACAGATCCACATGAGGACTGTGTGTGGTGTTTGTCATCAGACCACGACGTGGATGGCTGTTCCAGCTGCCGTAAGATGAGCACGAAGGCTCTTAAGGAACGGGAAGCGAAGCTCTTCATTGCAAAAATGAAGAAGGAGAAGAGAGGGAGAAGGAGGTCGAGGATGAGGTTGAGGTCTCGATTGAAGTCGAGGTCGGCGTCGAAGTAGACTTCGGGGCATGCTTCTCGAGCCAAGAAGCATAAGAAGAAGAGAAGACACTCGTCTCAACACCATTCAGACAAGAGTTCGGCTCCGAAGTCGAAATCACCAACTCGACGCCGGAAGGACTCTATTTCTCCTTCTCCTGTGTCTGATTCACCTCCTGGTCCTTCATCGCCAGTGGCTTTCTTGACTCCGGCTTCACCGGTTCCGGTTCAGACTCCGACGCCGGTTCCATCTCCGGCTCCGGTATCATCTCCGGCTCCATCTCCGGCCCCGGTTGAAGAACTTCAAGTCCCGGGTGAGCCTGCGACGCCGTTGATTCCACCGTCGGCGCCGGTTTGCCCGAGTCCGGTGATGCCTGACCAGTACCCCGCTTTCCCTGGACCAGGTCAGGACCCCTCGCATTATTTAAATGCTATGTACAGGGTGCTTGCTAGAGCCATGTACACCACTGGTGCACCTGCGGGTCCGATGGGTCCAATGGCGTTCAATTTAGGGGTGCCGCAAGTATATCCACAGGCCCCTTTCATGCCGTTGTTTCCAGCGACACCGTCTTGGAATCTGCCGGCTCCGAGGACGTCAACGCCGCTTCCATCCTCACCGGCTCCGGCTCGACCTCATTCGACGCCGGCGGCTCCTACAGATCCACACTCGACGCCGGCGCCATCGGAATCGAACACGGCACCGCCGACGCCGATGATACGAATTCGGTCCAGAAGGGAGGCTCAGAGGGTTGTTGATGAGCGGAGGTACCTTCTGGAGGAGGCTGAGGAAGGAGAATTGGTGGAATCGGATTAAGTATTTGAGGAGCTTAAGGAAGCTAGTGGGTTGGATCTGTCTCCTGAGTGGGAGATTACTCCACCATCGGATGAACCCTCTAAGGACGTTGCTCCTTATCATGCAGTTATCAGGAAGGCTGCAGAACTGCTTGATCTCCAGTTGCCAACTACGGAGTTTAAATCAAACATTTTAACTGAGGTGTTACATTCTCCTACGGCAGCTTCAGAGCCATTGCTTCCTTTTAATGAGGCCATTATTGACCCTGTGTTAGAGGTCTGGCGTAAGCCCTTTTCTGCTTCTGCGGTCTCCAAGACGGTTGCTAGGAGATATAGGGCAGCCCCAGGGGACCCTGAGTTTTTAACGTCACATCCTTCACCTGAGAGCCTGGTGATTCAGGCAGCTTGTTCGGGGAAGTCCAAGGGTGCTTTTCCTCAGGTACCAGGTGACAGAGAGGCTAAAAAGCTAGATCAGTCGGCCAAGAAGGTCTTTTCATCGGCCAGCATGGCACTTAAATCAACAAATGCAACTTGCCTCTTGGGACGATATGTGCATGCGCTTATGGATTTTGCTAAGAAGCTGGCGCCGAAACTGTCTGAGGAGGATAGGGCTGGATTCAATGAGATCTTGACTGATGCCCAGGCAGCTGCACGCCAGGTGATCCAGAGTGGACTGGACACGGCGGATTCGGTGGCGAGGGTCATGGGATCTTCTGTCGCCACCAGAAGGAGTGCATGGTTAAGATCTTCGGAGTTCTCACAGGATGTGCAATCGACTCTTTTGGACCTGCCATTTGATGGATCTGGCCTGTTTGGTAAAAAGGCAGATGCTGCTCTGGAGCGTTTCAAAGAGAGCAAGGCGACGGCTAAATCTCTGGGCCTGCAATCTCAGTCGAGGGGGTCTTTTAAAAGATACAGAGGGTTCGGAAGGACATCCTTTCGATCCTATAGACAGACCCAGCAGCAGCAAGGTTCCTCGTCTAGAGGTTTCAGAGGTAGAATCGGGGGTCGCACACGTGGCCGTCAGCTCTCCTCCTCCTCTTCCTCCTCCTCAGCCCCTCCCACCACTGCAAAGCAGCCCTAGATTCGCCATTCCGGATCATGCTGGTCCTGTGGGGGGCCGGCTTACCCATTTTCTACAAGATTGGGAATCTGTAACTACAGATCTCTGGGTTCTGGATCTTGTAGGAAATGGGTACGCCCTTCCCTTTCGGGAATTCCCTACAAATTACCCTCCTTGTCAAGGGACTTGCTCGGAGGACCACCGTCTTCTTCTACAGGAGGAAGTCCTGAAGCTGTTTCAAAAAGGTGCGATAGAGGTGGTTCCAGAGCAGGAGAAGGGTCAGGGATGCTACTCCCGGTATTTTCTGATTCCGTAAATGGACGGCAGATTGCGTCCGATATTGGACCTCAGAATCTTGAATCTTTTTCTAAAGCAAGAGAAGTTCAAGATGCTCACCCTTGCTCAGGTTCTTCAAGCGCTGAATCAGGAGGACTGGATGGTATCGCTCGACTTGCAGGATGCGTATTTCCACATCCCCATCCTGAAGTTGCACAGGAAGTATCTCCGGTTTACCGTAGGGTCGCAACATTATCAGTTTGCGGTCCTCCCGTTTGGTCTTACTTCGGCACCTCGAGTCTTCACGAAGGTGATGGCAGTGGTGGCAGCCCATCTCAGAAGGTCAGGGATCTCAGTTTTCCCTTATTTGGACGACTGGCTGATCAAGGCGGAGTCGCCAGAGAAGGTGCTACGTCATCTGCAGGATACAACTCAGCTGTTGTACAAATTGGGTTTTTCGATAAACGTGCCCAAATCTGACCTGGTGCCCTCTCAGCGCAACCTGTTCATAGGTACGGTACTGGACACTACTGTGTGTCGAGCATTCCCTCCTCCTCAAAGGATTCTCGACATACAGGAAATGATTCCTTTATTTTACAACGGAGCGGTCGTTCCAGTTCTGAAGGTCCTTCGCCTGCTCGGTCTGTTCGCTTCCTGCATCCTGTTGGTCAACCATGCACGCTGGCACATGAGGGCGCTCCAGTGGTGCCTCCGCAAGCAGTGTATCAGCACAAAGGGGATCTCAGGGAGTCTGTGAGGATCTCCAGAGAAGCTGCGGCTGATCTATCTTGGTGGAGTGTGGAGGGCAATCTGTCCCAAGGAAAGCCCTTTCATCTACCTCCATCGGTGGCCACGGTGATAACGGATGCATCCACTTTAGGGTGGGGTGCTCATCTGGGGGATCTGGAGATCAAGGGTCTTTGGTCTCCAGAGGAGAGGTTGCTTCACATCAACCTTCTGGAATTGTGGGCGATTCGTTTAGCACTCAAGGCCTTCCTCCCTTCCCTTCGCAGTCAGTCTGTTCAAGTCCTGACGGACAACACTACAGCGATGTGGTATGTCAACAAGCAGGGAGGAGTGGGGTTTCTTTGTCTCTGCAGAGAGGCTCTGCATCTATGGTCCTGGGCTCAGGACCATCAGATTTGTCTGATGGCAAATCATCTGGCCGGGGTGCTGTGCGTGCGGACAGTCTCAGTCGGCAGTTCTCCGCCGACCACGAGTGGAGGCTCCATCCGGAGGTAGTTCGTCATGTCTTTCGGATGTGGGGAACTCCTCGGGTGGACCTGTTCGCCACTCACGAGAATGCCCACTGCCCGTCATTCTGCAGTCTCCAGTATCCGATGCAGGGAGCGTTGGTGGACGCGTTTCAGTTGAGTTGGGGCGCACAACTTCTTTACGCGTTTCCTCCCATACCCTTGATTCCTCGGGTTCTGAGGAAGATTCGCCAAGACCGGGCCCAAGTTATATTGATCGCCCCGGATTGGCCAAGAAGTGTGTGGTATTCAGATCTTCTCCACCTCTCCTCGTGCTCTCCGCTCCGTCTCCCTCTGAGGGCAGACCTCCTCTCTCAATCGGAGGGGCAGGTTCTACACCCCCACCTCCAGAGCTTACACCTTCATGCCTGGAGATTGAACGGGGCAACCTGAATTCTTTTTCTCTCCCACCTGATGTGGTAGATGTAATTTTGTCTGCCAGACGTCTTTCCACTAAATCCATATATTCCTATAGGTGGTCCAAGTTTGTACTTTGGTGTGGAGAGAGGTCAATTGATCCTTTGAAGGCTCGTCTATCTAACATCCTTCAGTTTGCCCTTTCGCTTGCCCAGCAAGGCTTTGCTGTGGCCACTGTTAAAGGTAATTTATCGGCTTTGTCGGCTTTCCTTTGTTTGCCGGATCAGCCGTCATTATTCAAATCACCTATTGTTCTTCGTTTTCTCAAGGGTCTCATAAACAGGTTTCCTCCTACTCCCTTTATTGTGCCTCAATGGGACTTAAACCTTGTATTAACTTATCTTATGGGTTCTCCCTTCGAGCCCTTACACAAGTGTCCCTTGAGACTGTTGTCCTTTAAGACGGTTTTCCGTTCAGGAGAAGTGTGGCTCACTGGTTAGAGTAGGCAGACCTGGAAGCAGAGGTCAGCCCAGGACCAGGGTTCAATTCCCGGCTCGGCTGGGTCTTGAGTCCATAAATTGTCCATGGACTCGATAATTCTCGCTCCAGTGCATACTCAATTCATGGGTTCACACTCTGCGACTCTGGGCAATAGCTTGCTTAATCTCCACAATGGCCCCTCGCGGCGGGATGCCTGGCTTTCACCTTGTGGATGCCCTGCTGGGTTATCTCACAGGGGAATACCAGGACGGGTTCCCTAAGCAAGCGCTTAGAGACCGGTTGGTGATTTGCGCTATATAAATATCTGTACATTTACATTTACATTTACATTTCCTCATTGCAATCACCTCGGCAAGGAGGGTAAGTGAGCTTCAAGCTCTAAGTTCAAAACCCCCATTCTTGACCATTCATGCTGAAAGAATGGTACTCAGGACCAGGGCTGCGTTTTTGCCTAAGGTGGTAACTCCTTTCCATCTGGGGCAGTCCATTACCCTTCCTTCCTTCTATCCTCCCCCTCACCCTTCCAAGGAGGAGGAGAGACTTCACCGCTTGGACCCTAAGAGGGCAGTGAGCTTCTACCTGGACAGGACAAAGGACTTCCGAGTTGATGACCAGCTCTTCTTGGGCTTTGTTGGCTGCAGGAAAGGTCGAGCGGTGCACAAGCGCACCCTTCCCAGATGGATTGTCTTGTGCATCAAGATCTGCTACTCCCTGGCTGGTAAGGAACCTCCAGAGGGTTCGAGAGCTCATTCCACTAGAGCAAAGTCTTCCACGTCTGCTTTGTCTAGGGGTGTTCCTGTGGAGGACATTTGTAGGGCGGCAACTTGGGCCTCCCTCCACACCTTCGCAAAACATTATTGCTTAGACACTGATGTGAGGAGGGACGGACACTTTGCGCGATCCGTCCTTCAGGACTTTCTGGTATAAAAGGGTGGACACCCTCCTCCGGGAGTGGGGACTGCTGTGGGAATCTATTCACAAGGTGAGGAATCCACTGGCAGATGTATGCATCAGAAGAACAAGTTACTTACCTTCGGTAACGCTTTTTCTGGTGGATACAGTATCTGCCTGTGGTTTCCTCAATGACCCACCCGCCTCCCCGTTGTCCATCCTTCTATGCCTACTAATGCTATACCTATTTATGATGTCTCAAAAGGTTTTTGTTACTGTCGAAGGCATTGTATTATTTCTTTTGCCTTTCGGCTTATTCTCCACACTGTGTGTGTTGCTTTGTATATTATGTACTGTGTATACTGTGTATATATTGCTGTCAGTCCGTCCGTGTGCCTCGAAGGCACGGAAAAAAGGGCGGAACTGACGTCATCACGCCGACGAGGTCTTCTTATGGAGCCGGTGACGTCAGCGGAGTGGCGAGCGGAGCCGTTCCTCTGTGACGTCGTCTTCGACCTCATCGGCGTAGACTGCTACAAAAGTTTCCGAATGTTGCTGGCGCAGGGGATATTCACAAGGTGAGGAATCCACAGGCAGATACTGTATCCACCAGAAAAAGCGTTACCGAAGGTAAGTAACTTGTTCTTCCCTCACACTGTCTTGGTGTACTCTAATATATGCAAAAGACAGAAATGAAAGTAGTCAAATCAGTTCTGTCCACAGATTGACAAAGCCAGTAAACATGTTAATAAAACAGTTTCTGCATTTCTCAGGGACCATCGCATGGGCTGTATCTTTTACAACAATCTGCGTTTTGACATGCATGAAATTTATAGAAATGATGGAGTGCACTTTGCAGATGAAGGCAGCAGGGTGGTTTTATGTAACCTGAAACTCTGCATCCGGTCTTATGTGTAGCAGCCATATACACACAACCAACAACGGTTCTTGTCAGAACCACCCTAGTACCCAAAATATTGTGAAGATTTTTTTTAAAGGATTTTTTTTCTTTCGTTTTTGGGAATCTTTGCAACGACAAACAATGCATACTAATGATTCATTGATATATTTTTCAAATATTTTCACCAATATTCACGTCAACATTGATAGTCGCGATGTCCCCACGATGGTACACGGGGGCCATGCTGGCAGTTACGGCATTGTCGCGAATATCATGTGCGATTAAAAAGATCAATTTTGGACCTATAATTTCTGTTACTAACACCTCCATTTATCAACCATGGGGTATGGGTATCTCCACCCTGACTCCTTATGAGGGCTTTCACACAGATTTTCATCCTCGGAACCCTTCCCAATAGATAAAATGGCAGCTGCAACTTTCTATTCAGGTTGCCTCCAGCCAATCAGAGCATTCCTGTTGGCAGGTGCATTCGTGATTCATCGCGAAACCTTTGCGAAATATCCATGGCCAGAGATCTCACTATCAATTTAAACTTACATTTCTAAAAAATTACTGAATGGATTTACACTAAATAAGCAAAAGGCACTTCCTTGAACCGACATCTACCTCCCTGCCAAATTTGGTGTAAGTCCGTTCAGCGGTTCGGGCTGTAGAGATGACTAAAGGTTCCTATGGGAATTAACATTACAAAATTCTCAGTCCTCACTACACGGATCACCCCCAAACTTTCCCAAGAAATAGTACCCACCGTGACACTTTTTTGGCAAAATTTCATGCAGATTGGTCAAACACCACAGTTATAGGCAAGTCAAAAAATGCTTTTTCTATGGAAACTAGGTCTTAACTACAACTACCTACTGGCGAATGCCAGTAGGTAATATAAATATGTATGTATGTATATAGGATCACTGTATTGTGTGGACAGAATATTGTGTTAAAAATATTAAGGACCAAAATATGGAGAGTGTTTTTTTCCGTAGTTTTTATATAGCGTGAACTTGACCCGAGGGTATCGGATCGCTTTACATGAGCACCAGTTGCATTACATTAGGACACATTCATTTTGTTAGGCACGGGGAGATTAAGTGATTTGCCCAGAATCACAGGATGCTGAGCGTCGTTGCCAAGACTCGAACCTGGTTTCCCAGATTTGAAGTCGTCCGCCCTAGCCGTTAGGCTACATCCTCTCGGTAAGTAAAGATTTAACATTCTTAACTCCACATCTATGTACCGTGATGCTATATATATTGTCCAGGTACATATATGTGGAGTTATATATTGTAAAGCTTTGCTTACCTATAGAAACTTCCCTTCACAGTTTTTTTTGTCCTCGATATTCTTGACACGATATTATGTCCCCCAATAGTTTTGTTTCCTATATTCTGTCTAAACACCCTTGAAACTGGAAGCTACACCACGGGCATGAAGGAGGGAAAACAAAGATATTCATTCTCTTTCGGCCTGTAATGCTGATTTGCAGTTGTGAGGGGATAAGCCAGCCCGCTAGGACTCCCACAAAGTGCTGTATAAATATTTCACCTACTCAACCCGTTTAATCTCGCGGCCTCAGGGCAGCAGAGAGCAAATTAGGATGCCATCCAATTAATTTGCCTTGATGGACAAACTCTGGAGCTCTGCCATTTCTTAGAATTAAGGGTAAAGCGAGGGGCTGTGCCCTCCCGGCTGCACTCACCCAGGCTCCTGCCACTCTCCCTGCTGCCGACTGAACTGGGTCAGTGGGATTTGGGAAGCAGCAGATGGCCCTGCCTGCAGAAGAGTTCACGTTCATGAAAGGTTTCCCGCCTTGCCTTCATTCTGAGACTGAGGTGCCTCCCACTGACCTACAAACTTCTCTGTCCTCTCTCGATGCCCTCCTCGGGCCTCGTTCTCGCTTCTCTTGCTCTGATTACACCAGGTAGGTTGCCTATCTGATTCGAAATGCCTTATTCGCAGAGGATAGCAGGAACCCGGCTGTGACTTATCCTATCACAAGTTATTGTTTCCCACATGCTAGCCCGGTTTAGTCCCAGAATGCAACATTCTGTAAAAGGAAAAACCGGAAGTGTATGCATGAGGTATAAGGAATCTATTTGCAGCTATAGCTTTAGCTTACACGTGCAAATGACCTTTTTAAAGGCGCAAAGATGCGTTTACATTCACAAAGGTTGTTTTTTTATACTAATAAAAAGATGTGCTGGGGTAGATTTCCCTGTCAGTGGATCCCCTACATACCTCCCAGGGCCAGGGTGCTCTGAAAGTTTGTTCATTGACATCATCTTTTCAACCCATTGAAGGGATAAACTAGGGAGCTGTTCTTTCAAGGACATGAGCTAGCCCGTTTCCAGGGTGGAACTGGGAAGGGAACGCTCCCACGTTGGTGGGGGTGTAGTGATTGGGTTTTTTCACTGGGAAAAATATTTTTTATTCTGAGAAAAATTTAAATATAAAAGTGCTATTTGCCTCTACGTATAATTATTTGAAACTGTCTTTACACATAAATACTGGGGGGCAGATTTACAAGAAACTGACGCATCTGTATAGATGCTTCAGTTTCCCTGCGTCTGCGTGAAAAACCGTTGCGCCGCCATAGATGCGCCGTATTTACAAATTTTTATTTGCATATGGCCAGGTCTAAACTGGGGTGGCATGGTGAGCAAAAGAATGATGGATTTAACCCAGATCTCTTGACTGGGGGTGAATGTTTTGATTTGTTCTGCATTCCGTCCATCAATTGTGTGTGTTTTGTATTTACAATACGGCGCACTATGGTACAAGGTTTGACAGATGTGTCAGAAATTCTGACGCATCTGTTGGCTGAAAAGTCACGCATTGCTGGAGTCGTGTCGCAAGCATGACACAACTCCAGCAATGCGTTTTGGGGCCTATTCCCAATTCACTGCATCACTCCTTATGCCTGCTTCAGGCATAAGGTTTTGATGCAGTGGCATCTTGTAAATTTCGCTGCGTCACTTTTGCGAGACTTTCCTGCGTGGGAACGCCTACCCTGCATTCATTATACCTGACGCAGGTATAAAGTCACGCAGGGTTTTACAACGTGACACATCTCCCTAGATGCGCCACGTTGTAAATTTGCTGCATGTTTTACGCCACCATTGTGTCACAAAAGTGACTCAACGGCAGTGCAAAAGTGTCGAAAGGGGCTTGTAAATCTGCCCCAGGGAATTCACAACACTTTCCAGCAGTAGTCTTTTAAATCTTTGTGAATTCCAGAAATGCATAAACTTGCACCCATATGAGGAAGTAAACCTAGGGGTGCATCTTTTTGAGAATCAGCCAGGTGACGTTCGCAAGACATGGAGTAAAACAGACGCTGAGCGATGGTTTCTCCAGTGTCAGGCTAAAATCTGGCATGAATACCAAAACATACACTGAGGAATGCCCACTTTTAGCTCCACTGGACACATATTGCCCTATACCTTCGGCTATATGACGGCCTCATCCTATGTCAGGCAGAACAGGATCGCACATTCTTATTCAATTTGCTCTCCTTCCACTCTCTAGTTTTGAGCTCCCAAAATAAGCCGAAAGAACTTCATAATAAAACAAATAGTAGACAGAGAAGCAGCCTGACTGACAGCACTTGAAACACTGCAGAGCAGCCACTCTACAAGCCTGCTCTACAGGCTCTAAGTTTACCCTTGGCTTTAAATGGTCTGGTACTGTCCGGTACGGAGTACCAGCACTTTTTTATTTTGAGCGGGAGAGTACCAGCACTTCTCAAGAGAAATGCAATACTTTTAATTGGAGAGTTCTGGCACTTCTCAGAAACAAGCAGGTACTCTAATACAGAGTACCTGCACTTCTATTTCAAGCACTGGTTGTATCGCTATTCTGATAATCAGTGAGTATTTGTACCAAACATTCCTCCCTTCATCGACTGCCTTTGGGGCTTGATTTTGAGAGAAAAAAACAGAAGTGGAAATTATCAAGTGAAAACCTAAGGCCATCACGGCATAAATATTCACATTACAGGGATTTCCAAAGAATCCGCGTGCTATCTCAGGGAGGAGCAGATTGTGGCCCACCCAGGAGGCTACACATGGGATCTACACCCATATGTGTGTCGCAAACGTGTACGGACAAGTTCTCATATATTTGTTAAAATTATAGACGTCTAAGCGCTCAAATTTCTGCTGTTGTAAATGTTTATGAATGTCAACATAAATGGGGGATGAGGCAGATATAAGACGTAAACAAAAACCTTAGCAGATCAATATGAAATGGAATATACTGATTCAAATATATATTTGACTGTAAATTCTAAGCAGAAAATCTAGGCACTTTGTCAGACTATTCTGTGGTTCCCAGGTAGTACCTGGCAATGGTACTCCAGCACTCATGCCCCAGGACCCTGGGTGTGATTAAACTTCAGTTGTCCTCCTTTGTACTCTTAGATCTCAGAGGGTAGCAGTGAGGAGCAGGCCTGTCTTGGTCCAGCAGGTTCAGAGCTTAGATCTCACTTGCTGCATGAAACAACTCAAGACCTCACTATGATCCCGATCTGGGCCCTCGCAGTAGTTTCCGTCCCATTGGAATTAGGAGATTTCTTTACTTTCACCTGAGATCTTGGCTGTGATAACAGCCCAAATCTCAGTGTGAAATTTAGGGGGGAAATGAGGAATCACCAGGTTTCTGATGTGGAAATACTGATTCCCCCCCCGTAATGCCTCATTTCTAAGCGGATCCTCAGGGTGCAACTTATAATGGGCGGAATGTTCCCACCTCTAGAGTCTCGGATACTCCTGGTATCAGTAACTTAGTAGGCGCGGAATTTCCGGCCCATTTACTGGGCCTCTCGTAATGAGGTCTTTTTTAGTCTACTAAGGAAGGTGCACCTAATGAAATAGATTGACTTTGGTGAAATAGAACTGACAGCATAAGAATATCCATGTATATCTGCAAGGGGTGTCACAGACCGAGAATTGCAGGAGTAATAGTGTCAAAGTCAATCCCTCACCCCTAGAATGAGATAAAGAATGGTAATGATGACCCGAGCCATATGGAGGGGGAGGGGGGGCAGAGAAACAACCCTACAGGTTGGTAGTTGGAAAATATGGACTGGATTCGCATGCACAGCATCTTGAGTCAGATTTTTCAAGGTTAGGTGTCCACCTACAGGGGAGAGAACACAAATTGCTAGGTCTACACACACAGACTGTAAGTAGGAGAAACAAATGACATTCAGGGACATTTTAAGGATTTTGGGAGCCCTAGGCCAAACATTTTTTTGGGGCCCCTGTTTCCAACAGCTTTGAATTTATGATCCAATTTCAGCTTTTCCATGCCCTCTTTAGCCAGGCCATCGACACTGCACAGGCACACACGTCCTAATTCTAAATGAGTTTCCATTAATATTCAGGCATAGTGGTTTGTATTTTCAATATTGTTATATAACAGCAGCTCACTAATATTATTGCAAATAATCTCTGCGGCCCACTGCCATTTCTCATGTGCGAGGTCCTGTTTTGATCTAAATTTAATTTTTTATGGATATTGTTGTAAAATAAACATACTTTTTCAGCAAAATGTCTCCAATAGCCTCCTCATTTGTATTAAAAATAATAAAGAAAATTGTATTTAAAACAATATGTTTATGGTCATGAAGGCAGGACTGTGTGGAGAACAGAGCCATATCTATCAGGGCCTCCCTGACAGGCTGGGGCCCTGGGCCAGAGTCCACTTTGCCCATGTCTTAAAATGTCTCTGATACCATTGACAGGCACTTAACCCAGTGCAAGCAGAGGGTACGTTGCAACTAGCCCCTAGTGTACCACAAAACCCCCCTAGGAGCTGAAGAATACTTTAGCACCGGGAAGCAAGGAGACTGGATGGGAAATATAAACTCAACAAAAGGGCAAGCAAAAGGATAACAAGGCACAACATGAGAGGGAAAACGGGAACCAAACAGGAGGAAAGCAAAAAAGTGAAGGAATCAATCAAGCTGGGTGGGTGGGAACTAATGCAAGTAGGGAGGAGCCACAGCACCCACTGTTGCCAGACAAGTGACTCATTGTGAGTCTGGGGTAAATCCTCTGTCACTATTGACCTTGAAGCAGGTTTGCATGTGCCGGGTTCTCTAATGGTGGCGGCTGCAACTCTGAGAAATGTAGTTTAACCTGTCAAACAGTATAATTTCCATTTCTATATCTTCCAGGTTTGCCTTCTCTTGTGCTTTACTGTCTCTCCTGACATGACAGGGGGCTGTAGTGCCAGAGACACTCTTTCTTTTCTGCCAGGGAATTGTGCAGGACTTGCCAGCAGCCTAGACTATGGGGACTGGAATGACTTCCTGTATGGGTTTGATTTTATAGCCTTACAGGAAACGTGGTATGAGCCGTGATTTAACCAAGGGTTCTTTGTCCAAGAATGTAAAAAGAGAATGGGAAGAGCTCTGGGTTGTTTAATGTTATGGATCAATAATATTTGACTCACTTCTTGTCATCAGGTCTTTGCCAGAAATTATTAACAGGTCATTGATCTTAATGACTGGTGGGGAGTGATATACAGTATGTCATTCCTGCCCATGGGAATTCAAGGGCCCTAGACAGCCATAAGGGAAAGTAGAGTTTGTACATTAGGTATTTTACGCCTCTAGCCCAGACTTCAGGATTCGGATGTGCTTACTCCGTAATGGGAAACGCTATGTAAGACCTGTCCCATTATGGCCCTCAAGAGAAAATGTACGTTAGAAATTGGGTTTCTGGTTGGCAGAGTATGCACCCTGTCCAATTAGGAACCACAATCCTAGTCAGGGTAAGTATAGTACACACTAAAGGTTCATCTGTGCTCACCCTCTGGTAGCGTGGCACAGAGCAGGTAGGCTAAATTAAAGAGGCAATGTGTAAAGTATTTGCGCAGACACACACAGTAAGACAATGAAATCACCACAAAAGTACTCCATACCATTTTAGAAAAATAGCCACTATGTATATGAGTAAAACAAGACCAAAACAACACAATTCTAAAATACACTAGTCAAGATATGAATTTTGCAAGATCAAATCAAAATGCAGTGCTTAGAAGTCAATAGCTCCAACTGGAGCTATCCGGTTGTGCTTGACTGGGGCAAATCCAAAAGCTCAGTCTGACTTCGATGGAGCTCAGGCTGGATTCAGGAGTCACGCAGACCCGCTGACAGTACCTTGGATGCATCAATGCCCGGGGACGATGTGTTGAAATCCGGAAGTGATGCATCGCTGTCGCAGGCGATGCATTGGTTCTGAAGTAGGGCAAAGATGTTGATGCGTTGATGTCAAGAGTGCTGTGCGTCAGTTCATAGGTGTCGATATTGATTGCTGAGCTAAAGCGTCGGTTAGAAGACACGCCTGGTCAGTAATACGTTGGTGTCTGGGACGGGGCATCGCAGATGTCAGCGATGCGTTGTCTGAGACTCATGAAGCAGTGGTGATTCAGAGGCGCAGCGTCGGCAAAGTCGGGGCTGCGTTGTAAGTCAGGGTCGTTGCGTCACGCACCTGGCGAGCAGTGTCCATGGCTTTGGTGCACGCAGCGGCAATGCGTCGATTTCGCAGTCGATGTGCCAGTTCTGAATGATGCTTAGGGGTCGATGCTTTGGTTTCTTGGGTTGCAGCACTCACTTCCCAGGGCCCATGACTGGATTTGGCGCCTCTTGACAGAACAGGACTCACAGCAGAGGAGCCCGAGTGCTGGTAGCAAGATGCATGTGAAGTCTTTGATATCTCTGAGACTTCAGAAACAGGAGGCAATCCCAACAAGCCCTTAGAGAACCTTTAGAGATGCAAGATGTAGAGAGTAAAGTCCAGTCCTCTCAATCCCAGGCAAGAAGCAGTAGGCAGCAGGCTAACATAGAAAAGCAAGCAGCAAAGTGGCAGTCCCTCCTGGCAGCACAACAGCTCTTCTTCCTGGGAGAATGTCCTCAGCCCAGAAGTGTTCTGAGTATATGGTGTCAGAGGTCCAGCACTTATACCCATTTTAGCCTCCGAAGTAGATACACTTCAGAGTAAGGTGTTTGTAGTGCACCAGACCCTGCCTTTCCTTGCCCTGTTTCCAGACACACTACGGGGGTATGCAGCTCTTTGTGTGGGGACAGGCACAGCCCTATTTAGGTGCAAGAGTCAGCTCCTCCCTCTCATTCTAGCTCAGGAAGACCCATCAGCCTGGTGATGGGCCATCAGGATATGCGGGGCACACCTCATCTCCCTTTGTGTGCAACTGTCTAGAGGTAATGCACAAAGCCCAGCTGTCATCCAACCCAGATGTATATTCTAGGAACAGGCAGAGGCACAGAATCGTTAAAGGAGAAAAATGACAACTTTCTAAAAGCGGCATTTTCAGACTTGCAATTTAAAAACCAAGGGGCAGATCTATATTGGAGATGCGCCACTTTTACACCGCCGTTGCGTCACTTTTGTGACGTAGCGGCGGTGTAAACCCTGCGCCACGTTGCGCCATATTTACATCGTGACGCATCTATGGAGATGCGTCACGATGTAAAGCCCTGCGCCACGTAAAACCTGCATCAGGTTTCACGTGGGCGTGTCGACAGAGGGCGGGGCGTTCCGTCGCAGGAACACCCCTGAAAAGTGACTCAGTCAAATCTATAAGATTTGACTGAGTCACTTTCCCAACGCTGATGCGCCAAAACCCTGCGCCTGCTTGAAGCAGGCGTAAGGCTTGACGCACCATGTTAGGGATAGGGTAGGTTGGAACAGTGCTGGAGTTGCGTCGCGCTTGCGACGCAACTGAAGCACTGCGCCAACCTTACGCCATCGGATGCGTCACGCATGTGTTTATTCCTGCGCCATGATGCGCCGCATTGTAAATGCGGCGCATCATGTGTGGCGCAAGGGTAAACTTGCGTGTCGCATCATTCCTGGCGCATCCTTGCTGATTTGCAGGGATGCGCCAGGAAACATAAATCTGCCCCCAACTTTTCTAAAAGATGTGTTTTTAAATTGTGAGTACAGAGATACCAAAATTACTCTTCCTATCCTTTCCCCAATTGGAAGTTACACTTGTAAAGGGCTACAGGGCAGCTCCAATGCTAAACTATGGGAGAGAAAGGCCTTGCTGTAGCGAAAAACAAATGTAGCAGTTTTTCACTACCAGAATATGTAAAACCCAAAAGTACATGTCCTACCTTTTACATACACTGCACCCTGCCAAAGGGACTACCTAGGGACTACCTTAGGGGTGACGTATATGTCATAAAAGGGAAGGTTTGGGCCTGGCATGTAGGTGAACTTGCCAGGTTGACATGGCAGTTTAAAACTGCACACACAAGCGCTGCAGTGGTAGGCCTGAGACAGATTTGAAGGGTAACTTGTGTGGGTGGCCCAATCAGTGCTGCAGACCCATTGGTAGCATTTGATTTCCAGGCCCTCAGCACATGTAGTGCACTGTACTAGGGACTTATCAGTATTTCAAATATGCCAATCATGGGGAAACCAAATGCCATTACATGTTTGACACAGAGCACATGCACCTTAGCCCTGGTCAATGGTGAAAAATTCCCAAAGTCCTAAAACCAGCAAAAACAAAGTCAAAAACAGAGGAGGATGAGGGCAAAAAGTTTGGGGTAACTCTGTAAAAAGGGTCATTTCCAATACTACATATCATTTTAATCCTTGAGCAGGAGCAGCGTGGTGTTTTAGGAAGCCGCTCCCTCTAAACAGACATTCTTACGAGAGTTTGTATAACTCTCGCGGGATCTAGAATCAGCTTGGTTGTCACCGCCTGTTAGAAATTGGGTCTACAGTTGGCAGGGCTATGCACCCTGTCCAAGTAGGGACCATAATCCTAGTCAAGGTAAGTCAGAGTCACACCATATATGAACCTGTGCTAACCCTCTGATAGCTAGGCACACAGCAGGCAGGCTTTGCTTAGGAAACATCATGTAAAGTATTTGTGCCACACTTACAACAGTAAAACTGTGAAAACATCACACACAAATAAATCCATACCAGGTTAGAAAAATAGAACTTCATTTAATGAGCAAAACAAGACCAACACGTCAAAAATCCAACAAGTAGAACTGGAGTTATGAAGTTTTAAAGAATATCTGGAAATATATTGCTTAAAAGCATAGAGCACCAACCAGGGTTATCTGGTCGCGCTCGACCGGATCAAATCCAAAAGTTCAGGCCGACCGCAGTCAGATACAGGAACCAACCTTGTCCCGCTGAAAAAGTACCTTGATTGTGGATGCGTCGACGTTGAGGACAAGATGCAAGGACCAGGGAGGCGATGGGTCAGTGCCAATCCTTAGGATTCATAGGCGATGCATCATCGTCAAGCCTTGCAGCCAGCAAATGTGATGTCTTTGCCCTCAGCGGCAGAGGCGATGTGTCAGTGTCAAGAAGAGATGCATTGGTTCCGACTGGCGCAACAACAGCGATACGTGGATTTTGCAGGTGTAGCGCAGAAAAACGCACTTTCAAGGGCCCAGGACTGGATTGGCGCCACTTGGCAGGACAAGACTAACAGCTGGCAGAGTCCATGTGCTGTAGAAGGGTTGTTGGAAGTCTTTGATGTCCCTGAGTCCACCACATATGTCTGTGAAGACTCTGAGATCCCTTTCCATCTTTCTCTAAGTTGAATGGACCCCGCAACGGGTGTCCATGCAGAAACTCAAAAAGGACTGAACCTAACCTCTTTCTGTGGAATCTCTCCGTAGGCAAACAAGAGACATGGCAGAAGATCCCACTTCCTCCTGAGGTTCTCTGGCAGTGTTCCCATCATGCTCTTCAGTGTCTTGTTAAACCTCTCTACCAAACCATTGGTTTGTCGGTGATAAGCTATGGCGAAATGGTATGTCACAGCAATTTGCTCCCATATCTCTCTTATATAAGAGGAGATGAAGTTGGTTCCCTGGTCAGAAATTACCGTCCTTGGAAATCCGACACTAAAAACATCCCCAGGAGAGCTCTATCCCCCACCTGTACTGTCAAGCTCCTCAGAGTTACAGCTTCCGGGTACCTGGTGACATGATCCACCACAACCAATATATACTTGTTGCTTGACTGCGAGGGGGTCTAATGGACCAATTATGTATAATCCCACCCACTCATACAGATTACCTACAACTGGTAAAGGCACTAATGGTGCCTTAGTCCTCCCTCCAATCTCACCACTCATCTGGCAAGTGGGACAGGTTATAAAGAACGTCTCTGGGTATCTGCAAATCCCTGGCCAGAAGAACAGAGAGTCCAACCTATTCTGGGGTTTTCTAACCCCTAAGTGTCCTACTAAGGGCACTTCATGTGCACTAATGGAACTACTAGCCTCTTGCTAGTTCCTGCCACAGGATTTACTGGCTCACTATAAAGTAGGCCATCATCCCAGCCAGAATAGTGTTTATCGATCACTCACTTACGACCTGTTCCTGGTCTTCCTTCCAAAGTCCCACAAGCGTAGGACACTTCCCTGGAAGGCCCTCGAGCAGCTAGAATATCCTGCAGCTCCGGAAGTAATCCAGATTCCAGCAATTGGTCCGCAATCCAGATTTCTGCAATCTTCAGGAGCCTTATCCTCCCGTCCTTCTGGAGCAGAAGCGATGACCTCTATGGCCACTGCCTTCTAGGAGTCTACCATTTCCTGCAGTCTACCCTGTCCAGGGCCCAGCAAATCAGTAATGATCCCAGTCCCACTCTGAAACTGATGTGCAGCCTGTGCTCTAGTCAATACAGCTGATGTTATCCAAGCCATAAAGGCTCCTGGTCCTGGCACCAAGCCAGGGGCAATCAAGTGGTGCCCAAGAGATATACAGCACCTTGCTTTTCTCTTACTCCAACATCAATCATGACTGCCTTGCCATTGAGCTCAATCTGAACCCTGGCAAGCAGATATTCCACGTCCTCTCCACTGGCTACCAAACATGGATCTTTGGTCCGAGGGAGTATGTCCTTAGGCTTAAGGTACTTCCTCTCAACCATAGTGCAGAAAGCTCCAGTATATCTCAGGGCAGGTATTCCTGCACAAATCTCATTGTGTGAAGATGAATGTGCTTCAGAACATCTGTGCCCCTCTCCCAGATTTCCATAACTCCTAGTTTGAGTGAAACCAGGCCCTCTCGGGCCCCTTCAACCACTTGTAACGTGCTTGCTATCACAGTTGTTGGTGGGTCAAGGTCTTTTGCCTTACAAATTTCTCTTAAAGTGTCCCACTTTGTGGCACTTGAAGTAAGTCACCACCTTGGGCTTGGAAGACTCTCCCTGTCCTCCCTTCTCATGATGCTCCTTCTTGAACACACCTTTGCCATTACCATTTTTCTTGGGACTTCCTCAAGTCCCTTGGGAATTGCCCTGGTCCTTATCCTTCGGTTTGGAACCGGTCTGCGAAGAGTGACTCTCCTCTCTGGCTTAGAAATATTCTGCTCCTGCACGTTGTAAACACTGTTAGATACCCACTTGTCAGCCAACACTGCAGATTTCTCTCAATCCCTCTCTGTCAAGTCAGACAGGTATTGCCTAAGTGGGGTAGAGCACTCCTCGTTGAGTCGCTCTTTCACCATCAACTGGTTTAGGAAATTTAAGTCCTTGGCATCCATACCTCTCACCCACTCATTCCAGTCATGCAACACACCATAAATCCAATTCTCAAACAAAACACTGTCCGCTCTCTTGCAGTCTTGGAATCTCTGGAGGTACTGAGCCGACTTCAGCCCAAACCTTCTAATCATAGCTTCCTTCATTTACTCCTAGACCATCTGGTCTGCCACAGGCATCCTTCCAATGACGGCTGTCCTTTACAATGGCACGTACCCGATTAAGGCAGCAGCCTTAGATGCCTCATTCAAGACCTAGTTCTTACAAGTGACCTCAAAGCTCACCAATCATTTTAAGATGTCCTGATCTTCCACATACTTATGCACAAGATCTCTTAGAACCTTGGCCACAATCTGCTCTGAACTGGATGTAGAGTCACTTATCCCGGATGAAGTTGTCATTGCTGCCATCCTAGGTTTCTCTCTCTCTCTCTCTCTCTCTCTCTCTCTCTCTCTCTCTCTCTCTCTCGGGCTATCTCTCTCTCTATCTCGGGCTATCTTTTCCACCCTACAGCTCTCTTTCAGTTTGCTTCTGTTTTTCCTCCCTTTCTTTCTGTTTCTCCACTCTTTCTCACAATTTCTGTTCTCTGGCCCATTCCTTCTGGCTCTATCGCCTTCTCTCCTCTTCTTCACGGTGAGCTAGTCTTAGCCTTTCCCTCTTGAACCCTCTGGCCTTCTCTTCTTCCTCTGACATAGCTTTCTGAAGACCCAGCTGCAAGTTCAGAGTCCAGGTTAGACTCAATCCACTCAAAGGGTTTACGCCTGAAACTGGTGGCAGTTGCACTCTAGAAATTTGAGGTGGAATACACACCTGAGGCATTCTAGAAAATAAAGGTGGTGAGTGTCTTGGTAAAACTCTGGGAAATGCATTAGAGGACACACTCTGCATGTGTCTGGGATAGATCTATCCTAAGGAGATCCTTGAGCCTGATTCCACAACGCTCTCTTCCTAGGTTCTTACCATGGTTCCTTCCCCAGAGCCAACTAGAGCCACGTCCCTATCGCCCAGTGTCTCATACTAATGAAATAAACAAAGATATCTCTGTCCCTACTCCTGGAATCCTCCACCCTCTATCTCTACATTAATCCTTCATATGATCTATGTTTCTGATGTCTATTCACAACCCTGTGTTTTCTATTGTCTATGTGTGTCGACTTTGTGCCTAAAAAACTGATTTTTTGTGCTACTGGCATAAATTGGAAATGGGCAATGCCACTCCTGTATTCTAGATGTTAAGAGCCCCACCGCTTGACGCCATTTGTAAGAACCATTATTCAGAGGGCGACGGGGCAAACAAGGGGTTACTGGGCCCAACCGTGGGAGTAGTGGACTTTAACTCCTGATATGCTGGGGCCAGTCCTACTATGAATCCTGAGCAAATGGGCCAAGTACCTCTTCAGCACTTGACTCTCAGTGGTAGCTCAGGCTGAGCAGACCAAAGGCTGCCTTGGGTTGGAGGGGGTAGGTAGACACGGTGGGGGGTGAACATAGGTTCACAACTCAAAATACATGCAGCAGCAGCAATACATGGAGGTCCAGTAAAATACTTGCTTTTGTGATAAAATATTTATCTATGACTGCAAAGTAAAATACGACATTCATAAGCAATACACAGTTTCCTGAGGTCAGGGCTCTAGTGTTTCATAGGCGGATCCCCGAGTCGCACTCCCCTCAAACTAGCGGTAGTGGTCATTCCCCATTCACTACAGGTGACATTCAAGTTAAGCCCAGTGGCGGTGCATCCATTAGGGGCGTTGGGGCGTTGCCCCCCCCGCCCGCGCCCGCACCGTAAACTATCGTTTTATTTAAGTTCAGCCGCAGCCCGCAGCGGCTCCGAGGGAGAACTGGCAATCATGACTGTCAGTCAGCATGACGTCGGACCGCCCACCCCCTTCAGAGTCTGAAGGGGGTGGGCGGTCTGGCGTCATGTTGACTGACAGTCATGATTGTCAGGGGCAGGCAGCAGCACAAGCACAAGTGCGCATGAGTGCGCATGGTGGCGATTTTTTGCACCGTGCCCAGTCATGCGCACTGGTGCCTGCTCAGGCTGGCGCATGCCCATTAGGAGAGCGAACCTCGGTCTCCTAATTAGCAGGCGGGCAAAGCGTAACACTGCCCTGGCCTGCTCTAAGTCAATCCTGGTGCTGCTACAGCCCCAGGATTGGCTGAGAGGGGCTTGCTACCTTCCAGCAGTGATGCGGCTGTTCCTGTTGGCGCCAGAACGGACCCGAGGCCGGCGGCGCAGACCTGGTCAGGTAGGATCGATTGATTTTATTTTAAAACTCCCTCACCCGGCCGGCCCCCCTCCCCCGCGCGACACCCCCTCTTCTCCCCTCGACTGTCTCTTAGAATGGCTTGCTTGAGATTGTAGAACTCCCAAGCAATTCAGCTACGGAGCACAACATTGCAGCTAGCTGTACAACATAGTGCATTTGGCTCCTTTGTCAAGGGAGGTGGAAGCAAAAGCCTAGCTAAAAGAGCAGCAATTAGAGTTTACTGTTCTTCCACAGTACAGATTTCTCTATCTTCTTCATTTGTTCTGGAAAGCCCGCTCCTAACTGATGGGACTTGTTGGATACATGTTGAGGCTGTATCTTTAAAGAGTTTTTAACTTTGTTGGTCTCTGCGCACCTTTATCCGCTGTGCACGCTGTACTTTCCTGTTTTTGTGTGTTTGGGATTGATTTGATTCTAACCCTTCTGTTGTCATCATGAGTGGTTTCACGACTTTTCTCTGCGGGTAATTGTGTTAGTAAAATCGCTGTTTAAGCACAAAGAAGCCATTTCTTTATTTTTCACATCTGGATTTTGTACAGTCAACGCCAATTTTAATATATTGTGATTTATTATGCTATTTTTTCAGAAACTGTGTGCTTCTGGCCCTGGTTGTGTCACACACACCGCTACTGTTAGTTTACAAAAGATAGTCATTCAAGGTGGCTGACTGACAGTGTCATTGGGAAATTGTGCCTGCATATTCGCTCTAGTTTTATTCCTCATCGTTAGTTCTGTTGCTTGCATGTAAAGGAATCAATCAATGTGTTCCCGCGGCGGCCCAAATTAAGTTCCATTCATGCTTTTAGAAACAAGGAGATGCGCCCTCTGTGAATCTAGGAATGGTTGTATGGGCGCAGACAATACTTTTTGCTCACCTGCTGTTTAATTAGGCACAGAAAGGTTTTCAGAATAGGTTTCAGGGATAGGTATAATATTTCAGAGGCAGCTAGAGCTATATGGAGAGGTACAGAATAATCTAGATAGAAACAACGTGGTTGAGAAAAAAATGGAATGCGGCGCAGCAGAGTAAAAGTAATATTTCTCACACAAAAGCATACTGCGGCAAAGAAATACAATTTGGCCGAAAATTGGATGTGGAAGGAAAACATGATTGGATAACAATGGAAAATTAAGACGTGAACCAGAACATGGTGTTGAAAAAAAGGAAATGTTTCCGATTTTTTTTTAATGTGATGAGGAAATTAACTTGGGATGGTTGTGGGAGAATATTGATTTCAAGATCTTCCCTTTGTCCACACCACTCTTCACAACTCAAGCCCTCCCTGCTCTCCCAGTGGTTCCCTTCACTCTGCAGCTCGAAGGCTTCGCTCCACACCTGATTTAGGCAAAAGCAAAAAGCTGATGCGTCTTTCTTGTGTAGAGCTCTTCTCGGTGGCATCCTCTTTTCCTCACTATTCCTTCTGAAGCAAGCCACATGGTTTTCAAAAATGTTTTAAACATAGCTCTTTGCTGACAAAGATCCAATCCTGACCAAGCAGATCAATTTACTTTCTCTAGAGGCAGAATTCAGATTGAGAGAGGGGAGGGGCAATCAACAGCTTGAGAGTGGAGAGAGGCATTCGAATAGATCCAATGGAGGGACTTGTCATGGATGCCTGTGGTCGAAAGGCGGTGGAGAAAGAGATCATGGGTAACCATGTCTATGGCCATGAAGAGTTCCCAGAGAATACCAGCCTGTCCACAGAAACATCCAGGATGGCCCTCAACCACCCAAGAACATCTCAGTTTAGCCATCAGTAGACAGATTAAATGTACCAACTGATGCATAGAAAAGTCTACTTTGCAGCAGCACAGGTGGAGTTCATTTTAACGTGGGTTGAACTGGAATCCATTTCCTTTTTGGTTGGCCTTGTACGTCCACCCAGATTGGGGATAGGTCGACCTTGAGTAATTTGGATTATATAACAATTCTTGACACTTGTCTGTCCAGGAGTGTCAGATGAGGTTTCCTTGGATGATAGGCTGGGAGTTGCATGGCTGATGAAGTGTGGCCTGCAGGCGCTGATGAAGGAGGCAAAAGAACAGGTAGTCAGAGCTGTAATACACAAGGTTGGACTGGCCAGTAGGGCAATCAGGCAGTGCCCAATGGGCTGATCTGCCAGGAAAGTGTTTGGGCCGTTTTCTTGGCTGTTTGTGGGCCTGTTTTATGGTCTGCTGGGCTGGTTTTTACTATTGATTTCCCTTATATTGAAACAAACATTGCCAGTAGCAAGCTCAAATCCATGCAGTCTTTCATACTTTTCAAAACACTTACACACCGAGTCTTTCCAAGTTCAAAACTAACCCAGTCTGCAAATATGGGCCATTTGTAGGTTTCGCCTGCGCTGTGCTTGAGAAATCTATTGTTTTTAATACAAACTTAAAAGGGACCTACATCCCATCTCCTCTCTTTCTTGGCTTCTCATCGGTTCCTGTGTGTGTCACCTACCTTTCCTCCATTTCTATTGGCTGTAGCATATTTCCCTGCATTTACCAATGCTGTTCCTCGCCTGCCTCTCTTATCAGTTTCCCGCCACTGAAATACAGTTAACATCCAATTTGGTGGAACTATATTTTCATAAAGTTTGCCTTTTACTCTTGCAGCATATTTACATAACAATTTATCACCAGGAGAGATTACATGATTTGCATAGAATGACAGGATGTTGCGCGGTACTGCCGAGACTAGAAGCGGGATCCCCAGCTCTCAAGTCAGCAGCTCTGGCCGCTGAGCCACATCCTTTCCACTCCCGTGTTATCTGTCAGGGAGCTTTTTCCTTCTGCCGATAAACAGTTACCTCTAGTAGGAGAGAACATGGCCTGACTCTGTGATGTCATTTCCCCTCCGGCCCTAGTTAGTCATTCATTAGCAGAATAGCAGCACCAGAACCAGAAACAGCATACAGCGATATTTGTTTGGCAGCCTGCCCGCAGAAACTAGCATTTGGAGCCAGGGCCTGGAGACCGAGCCCTTCGACTGAGGTCCCCCCGGCCATGTCGACCAAGGCCAGTGAATATCTGAGAGATGTGGGCGACTCGGGGTCGGGGCCCCTCCTCACATTATGCAGTGGGGGTGGCGCGCGTGTCCATTCATTTTCCTAAAAATAAATGAACGTCAGTGCCAGGGCCCAATGATTTAATTTGCCAATGACATGATCTCTTTATTACTGTAATAACTGCACTTTCTTCATTGCTTTATTAACCTTTCTGCTTTCTCAAATTTGCTTGAAAATGCACCATTTTTCCACTCTTTTTTCAAAATGTTCTCGGGTGGAGAACCCCCCCGAACCCCGCCTAGGTTGTTCGGGCTCGCTCGCTACGCTCGCTCGCTATGCTGAAGTATGACAAACATTTTACGCATCACCATTTTCAAATATCACCGTCCGCCACTGGTTAAGTCCCACTAGTAGTCCGAGTCTCAGGAGTCCCACTCTGGCTCTGTATTAAAGTCAAAAGTGCTCCAGTGCCGAGGCGTTATCTTGCACGCAAATTGTTCTGAATTTAAAATCAGCCTTACCTGCAGTCGCAGCATTAGAGTGACCAGAGTCTCTCAGAGCACCACATCCATGGGCACTGGAGTTGCAGTGGATGTCTCTGGTAAGTCAGTCAACCATGGCACAGGGGGGCAGTGATTTTCTGACCTCGGTTCCTAACACACGGTCGTGCAGCAACCGGGGAGTTCTGGATGGTTCTCCAAAATGGGTACGTTCTTTGGCTCTTCCCACGGGTAGTGTGGGGGTGTGAAGATCTTAGGGCTTGTCCTCATTCATGGCTCAGGCCCTCTATGGTTACCACAGTGGCTCTCTCCTTCGATGACGATCTCGATCAGGTCACACTTCTTATTCAGTCCCGGTGGCCCCCTCTGGCATACTGGATCACTGTTCCTCCCCTGCACACGGGCCGAGACCCAATAGGCACAGCGGCTATTTTCACGGCAGCCCCAACTGGCACATAGGATCTTACACTGCACATGGGCTACTCAGCACAGCAGTACTCTTCATGGTGTCCCCACCTGGCATATGGGGTTGCTGACTTAACACCGCACATGAGCTATGGCCCGCTCTGCATTGCAGTACTCTTCACGGCGTCCCCAACTGGCATACAGGGTCGCTGACTTAACCTACACATAGGTGAGTATCGTTCAGTGCAGCAATATTGACGTCTTGCCTTACGGCGACCCTACTCTGGCATACAAGGGTCTCTGACTTTCCGTGAAGAATGGGCAGTGCCCTGATTGGTGAAGCCTCAAACTCCTCACAACTCGCTATAAGGTCCACTCACCAGGACTCCCCACTGGACCTTGCTCCCTTCAACATTCTCCTCTTCCACACAGGGCACACTGGTCTTGGCAAGCAGGCTGGCGCTGGTGCTCCAGTTCATGGGGTCTGGGAGTCCCTGGGTGATATCCTCTCACCGAACTCGGAGAGTAGCAGGCCTTGGCCCCCAGTCCTGGTCAAAGGCAGAAGTCTTGCAGAGTTTCTCCTCATCACACAACCCAACTGGCTGCTAGACAGTTAACATTTTTGGGGGTCTCAAGCCCCTCTTCTTATAGTGCATTTCCGGACGCCAAATTTGATTTAGAGTCTGAGTCTTTCTATTTTATGTTGGGGTTCTGCTATATTGATGTATTTTACCTTACTAGTACATCAACTGAGGTGCATGATTATGTCAAAACATTCCCAAGGTGACACTGAAAATCCTATCTTAGTTCAATAAGATACAATATATAAGGACTACCACTTGACTACTTAGTTAGGAGAGAAACTTTACCCAGGTCACAGATGCAGATCCAGATGAACACAGCACCAGATTCCATCTCGACCAAAGAGGTCTCCAGCAAGACTCCCTGGTGCCCAGCAAAGCTTTCCATTTTGCCTTCATGAACTGGTGCCAGTTGTCGCCTAGTAGACCCACCTGCGTGAAGTCGTAGTCCCAATCCACAGGAACGACGAGAATACCCCCCACACTCTTGAGGCCAATCCACGGAAGCGTGATCCTGTTTACACTCTAGCAGCAGACTAACCCTGAGAGATGTGGGGACAAGGTTTGGAAGAGCTCACTTGAATCCCCCAGCGGGCGTTTCCTAATAAGCACTGCAGAAACAACCTGCAGCAAAGACAATAAAGACAATAAGAGTAATTACTCTCTGCTCTCTCATAGGGTTGTAAAACTATCAAACTGTCTAAGTTAAGGTGAACTAAACTCTACCCCGTTTCCCTCTTACCCACTGGACATCTCGTTAAGCTGCAAACAGCGACTCAGCTGGGACTTGGAGGAAGCAGCAAGGCAGGGGAGGAAAATCCGCCAGGCAATGAACAGGAGATCGGGGCCACTGTTGGAAACTAAAAAGGAGGAATACTACACGGGGTAAATTCAGACTTGGAGGCTCAAATAAGACTCTACAAAAGAGTATAAATGAAAAGAAGAGGAGGATTTCTTTAGGTTTCAGAAACCCTGTGAGTCAATATCGAAAGAAACAAAATGTGACCAACAGGCCTATGTACAAGCACCAAACAAGTGCCAAGAAATTACTAGAGGATCCTCAAAGGAATTTCCTAAACGCGCACCAAGCGCGTGTAAAAATAAATACAATCCCCTTCAGCAGATTACAAGGCGCGGTGAGCTCGAATACAGGAAACAATGTATCCGACTGACTCTGCTGACGCCTAAGGCTCTGGGAATGCAACCGCTCTAACCGAGCGTAAAGGAATGAGGAATGCAACAACGTTGCAAGTTCACCGCGGTCGCGTTGCTCAGTACAACACACACGACTGCATCCAATTGGAGACGGGGAGAATCAGGGATTAGATACACATATCAGGTTCTGAGAGGGGCATGGACAAAGGAAAGGTTGCAGGAGAACAGCAAAGGGGCCTGGACAAAGGAAAGGTTGCAGGAGAACAGCAAAGGGGCCTGGACAAAGGAAAGGTTGCAGGAGAACAGCAAAGCGGGCTCCCTAGGACAACAGGAACACAGCGAGGAGGGGCGTGGACTGAGGACTCTACGAATCTGAAAGCCAAGCACCGGTTTGCTGCTGAGGAGAGCTATTTAAGGGAGAAACTCAGTGGACACTCCCTCCACCACTTGCACTAAGGGAGCGTCTAAAAAGTACAGGTTATTATAGCTTGCACTAAGGGAGCTTCTAAAAAGTACAGGTTGCTATTCGCTTCTTTCCCTGAATCCCCGCAAGGACACAAGAGGCTTGTCGTGTAACACCAGTATTGTGTTTTCTCATAGACACAATCTCCTGGCTGTTGGCCTTGTGCTCAAAATAGCTGACAAGCTGTTCCAAATAGACAACAAACCCTGTTGTCCAGGTTGCACACCACCTCCAAAGCTCAGGCTTCATATTTATTCAACTGCTAAAACTATCATAGCACTTAGAGATAGCACAGTGAGGGTTCAACGGCTATAAATTCTGATAGTACGATTTGTACCTGTTTTCACTGTTATCAAAAAGCTTAGCAGCTTTTTATATCTTTGTGATGTTACCAATATTATGTGCACTTGATTTCAGCATTTTAACATACCTATTATAAAATAAATATGTTGAATTACATATTGCTTCTAGTGATCTTGAGTGTGTTAATCATTTATGAATGATCATTTGGATTACTTCTGCTCCCGGTTAGTAACCCAAAAGCATTGACACCATTTCATTTTTATACTGGGTGGTGTTCTGTGGGGCTACAATAACCTGTCTTTCACATTCAGTGTTGATGCAGTGGGCTAAGTTCACTTGTGTCACCCGAAGGTGTGAAAACAAACCTTGTAGAGCTGACCCAGAGACAGTTTATGAACCATTTTCAACACTATGAGGGTAGCGCTTTGGGGGCTTTTCTCGGTCCAACTAGACCCCAATCCGTAAGACAGGCCTATCTCATGCGGCACATGCATGATCCGACTTTGACAAACAAAAAATAGCATTGGGGATCCAGACATCAGTACAGTTGGGGCACCCAGGGCAGGGCTGACATCCATCAACATGCGAGGGAATTGTATGCCCTATCACAGGAATCTAATGACCCTTTATTATACCCAGTCAAAATGAATCACTCAACCTCCATTTTGTTGGGCTGGTCTCTAATATTCTCTGATGGGACACACTCATTAGTGCAAAATAGAAGAGGTATTCATTTTTAGGTCTCGCCTGCGTAGGCTGCGCGCATGCGCAGTCTCGCTGGCGAGATTTAATGAGATGTGGGTATTTCTGTAAGGGGCATTAGGCCCCGCCCCTCTTTTCCATTGGCTGGCGTCACCGTGTATGCTAAGCGGTGGCCAGCCATTGGAAAAGAAGTGTTGGGGACGTATTTGCTTGGCTTTCTGAGCCGTCGCATTTGGACAGCCTGGCCTGCTTTGCGTTTGTCGCAAAAGGTTTCTTATCTTTATTGGGCCAAACACATGGCCCCATAAAGACAAGAAACCCATTACCAGGCGAGGCGAGGCCGTCCAAGTGGCTCGGCAGAGAAAAGCACGAGCAAATACGTCATGGCGATGTGCTCCGTGCCCGCGGTCGACACCCGCCACCAAACCGCCACAAACCGATGCCGCCATGTTGAACAGCAGCTGCCTTCTTGGAGGAGCGAAGAGGAGCGCCGTGCTGCAGCTGAGCATGTGATGTGGAGGGCCACGCCCCCGCTCGGGGAAGCGGACTGCGGGTGTAGCGACGGCTACAGCTCGGACTCCAATTCCAGCCCCTGCAGCCCGACTGCATAGTCTCCGCGCTTCGTGGTAGCGGAAGCCTCCCCGCCTGCCACCACTGGTGTAATTTAGGAGTCGGTGAGTTCACAACTACCACGGAGAGTATGTACTAACACAGGCAGCGGCCCAATGCCCTTCATGTGTGCGTCTTCCCATTGCCCTGAATCACGGCTTTCACACCTGAACTTCTCTTTGGCGGTCATGTGTGCGTGCTCTTACACAAAACATCCCCAAATCCTCTGTGGGTGAGCACTGCATACATACATCCCCCCGGAGTCATTGCTGGGTGCACAAACACTAATATATTTACTGTTGTAAAGAGTGCGTTCACACACATTAACATCCCATTGTCCTCAGAGTGAGTGCTCATACATTAAAAATCTGTGTTTCCACTAGCATGAGGTCACACTATCACCCGAGAGCCTCCTGAGCCGGAATGTGAACTCACACCCTGCATACCCACGAGTCTGTAGTGACTGTGTTCACGCAGATCGTCTAGGAGCACATACGAGTGTTTGTTCACACTCAACATACAAGGGCATGCAGTGAGTGTCTATTGACAAACTGAGCATCTGCAAATACTTAATGAATGTGAAATCACACAAAGACCATCAAAGAGCCCGTTGTGAGTGCCTGCTCACAGTGAATATTCAAGTGTCTGTAGTGAGTGTGTGTGACACTGGATATTGAGCAGGATGTTGAGCAGACGCCGTGCCGAAGTCAGCAGCTCTGACTGTTACGCCACACCCCCAAGTAAATATGCTTAGTTAATAATGCCAATACCCCTTCCCATTTGAATATTGCTCCAGAGAGCTGCTAGAAGACATCTTATCTAAGTAGGCGCTTGCAAGAAATTGTATTTGTATCTAGCGCTTCCTATCCCTGAGGAGGCAGCTTCAATGCACTAATCCTTTGTTCCAGAGCCGGAATCCCCTCTGTGCTTGGTCCTCAGGAAAGGATGGTGGCCCTCGTACAGCACCGCCCAGCAGCCTCTTAAAATGCACGGATTCTACAAGCAGCTGAACTCGCACTGCATCAAAGAGTGGCGCTGCGGGTGGTCAAGATCCCTTTTTCAACCCGGTGGTTAGAATCCCATGACGTCACAGCCACACCCCGGGTTATCTTCGTAGTTCTATGTCTTTGCATGAGGTTATTAGCTGACCCGCTGTCTCGAACATCAATAACGTAGAGAGGTTACAGGAAAAGGTGCATAAGAAGGAACTGATGACAACCAAGCACATGAAGGCACAGGCACAAGCACAGCCAGGCATACACACATACGCTCAGCACACAAACACACATGCATGCAAACACGCACAGATGCAAACACGCATGCACAGTTTGACACAAACTCACACACGCACACAAAACACTCAGACAAGGCGGAATTCCTTTGTGCTGTCAAACGGGCCTTCCTCTCCCACAGCGGCACACGAAACATGGTCTTTCAGGGGTAAATAGTATGTGTCAAATCTACGCGGGAAAGTAGGCCACAAGCCGCCTCACACTAGCCACCGGTGCAGTGTCTGATCAAACACATGCCATCTTGGGCGACTAAATATACACACACAGGGCAGGCTGCGTGGGAGCTCTCACTGTATTTTTACTTGTGACATTTGACACCACCAGCTGGAGTAGCGGCATATAAATGGAAGAACCAATAAATAAAACAAAAGACACTCTGTGCACTGGAAATAATAATAAACAAACACTGGCACAGCCAATAGGTCTTGTGTTTAGAGAGAGCTATTGGCTTTGTTAACGTTTTTAAATGTGTTGCAGAGCATTGTGAATGTTGCACAGCATGTTTAAAAGTTATAAGTAATAATTAAAAAAGTGTTATAACCATTTGTCACTTTATATATGACCTAGAAAACATTATGTACAACTGAAGGATCCTAATACAAGCATTTGCAATGAAATAGGTCTCGCATTTATGCGAGTTTAAGCTATTGGCATTGCGAATGACAATGCCTTTTATTTATGTTTAAAAAACGAAAACAAAAATAAAAGGCATCGTCATTTGCAATGTCAATAGCTCAAACTTGCGTAAATGCGAGACCTATTGCATTGTAAATGCTTGTTGTTTTGTGCACTTAGTTTTGTAGTCTGTTTAAAAGGGCCCGGGTTGTATCATCATTCATCCCTTTGGTGTCCATGCGCAGTCTGTATATCTATCTTTGTTCAAAGGTTAGGAGTGCTGAGGTCATGTCCGTATTGCTTGGTTTCAGTTTTTTGATGATGTCCCACGTAAGTCGTTCTCCCTATGTCTGCTATCAAAAAGTTCTTTGTCAGTTTTGTTAGCTCCTTACATCTGATAGTACTGCGATGTTCATTTATTCTGGCACGCACTTTTCTCATTGTCATATTTATGTACGATAACTTACAGGGACACATGATGACATTCAGAACATTATTTGAGTTATAGTGAGTAACATTTTGCAGGCGCCGTGGAGTGGGTAGATCAAGCTCTGATTCCGTAACCTTCTGTGTCAAACTGCACATGTTGCTGTTACCGCATGGATAGTGGCCTGTGATTGGAGGAACGTCCATAGAATGGGTTGATTTACATTTTCTACTTCTTTCTTTGGTCGTGTATGCACTAGAATGTCTTTTAAACTCTTTTCTTTTCGAAAAGAGATCATTAGTTTTTTGAGAGACAAATGTCTGAGAATGTTCCAATGTTTGTTTACTAATTTCTTTAATCTGTTGGAATTGGGCTGGAATGTTGTCAGGAAGATACGTCTGTCTTTTTTACCTTATTCCTGAGTGGTTAGCAGTTGATCTGTTATTAATAAGGATCGCTTCTTTGCTTTCTCATTCCGGTGGGTGGGGTACTGCTGTTACTCCTGCACTTTTCCCCAGAGCTTCTCTGCATGCTTAACATGGGTGTTTTTGTCTTTGCAATTACGACAGAGATGCCAGCACTGAGATTGTCTTTAAATGATCGAGGGTGTAAGATTTCAAATTGGAGTAAGTTGTTTTTGTCAGTAGAGTTACAACGCACCTGTCTTCAGAGTACTGTGGTGAACTGGTGCAGGCCACACGCGTTGGACACAGGAACCACAGGTACTCGGTATATGGGTAAACCGGAAAGACCCCGAGCGGTCTTCCGCATCTTTATTTATACCCCGAGGCGAGCCTGCCTCGAGGGGTGGGGGGATGTATGTTCAGTGTGTTACATTATAAAGTAGAGGCCGAGTGGCTCTCTACATCCCTCCAACATTTTGGATAATGTCAAACATTACAGTGTTCCTTTAAGGCGAAGGGCACATGAAGTCTCTGAGCCTTTGGCTTGGAGCAGGATTACCTCGCAACCGGGAGCCTGCTCCTCTGCTGGAACCACCTCTGCCCTCCAGGTTCCTGGCAGCAGCCTCTTCTCCTCGAGCTCGGCTTTCCCGGTGGCTGCCTGCAGTTTGCTCTGGTTCGCCTTGTTGTCCGTCTTCACTTCGCCTCGGGGATCCCCCCTCCGGGGCGGCCGACCAGTCTGGGAATTCGTCGTCCTCCATCCCTGCTTCTTCGCTGTCCTATTATCCAGCTGGTTCCCCGTCAATCTTTTTGAAGTACGACGCGTTCCTCGTCACTCTCACATCGCCTTGTCTAGCCGTGACCATCGTTCCTTTTGTTGCCAGCACAGTCCACACCTCTGGTTCGAAAGGTGTACGGAATTTCCAGCCAGGGTGCCGATCTTTGACTACCACCCTGTCTCCAGCCACTAAGTGATGTTCTCGGGCTCTTCGGTATTCGCTGGCTTTGTTGTTCGTCTTCTCCCCTCGCTCTTGCACCGCTTCATCGTCATGTGCCGGTGGACTCCAGGACGGATCGGTCGGTATCCCGTCCCGCGGGGCTTCTTTGAACAGGAGATGGGCCGGCGCACATTTTGTCGTGCAGTGCGGCGTGTGTCGATACGCGTCGAGGAACTTGGTTAAGGCTATCTCCGCATCTTGTCCTTGTTCCACTGCAATGCGCAAGGCTCTGTTCAGGGTGCGCATCAGCCTCTCCACGTCCCCATTCGCCTGCGGCCACAGAGGGGTTTTCCGCCGGTGTTTGATCACTCGCCTCGCCAGGTATTCTCTGAATTCTTGGCCGTGGAAGGGCGGCCCATTTTCTGATCGGATTACCTTGGGGTTCCCTAGCAAGGCGAAAGTCCTTTCCAGAGCCATCCGTATGTGTTGGAACGACGTGGACTCTACCACCTCTACCACCGGGAATTTTGTGTAGGCATCCACGAGCACTAGCATCTGTCTTCCGTCCGGAAAGCTGCCGAAGTCCACACTCACGTTGGCCCACGGGTGATGACATGGCTCTTCGGTAATGACCGGTGACGCTGGTGGGTCACCTCCTGGGATCGTGCATGCTCGGCACCGCCGTACCAGCTCTTCCACCTTTGTGTCCATGGTTGGAAACCAGACCTTGTTCCTGAGACGCGCCTTGGTCTTCGCCATGCCCTGATGACCTTCGTGCGCCAGTTGCAGGAAACGTCCTTGCAATGCTCGTGGGACAACCAGAAGATGACCTCTTAGGACCGCGCCACACTCCCCTATGCTCAGCTCATGACGAACGTGCCACAGCTGCTGCTGCGCGTGCTTCTCTTCTTCTGTGAGCGACTGGTTGCCCTCCAGAAACCTCTTCCAGTCGTGGGAGGCCAAGGCCTTCTTGACCTTGATCAGGGTCTCGTCACTGTCCGTGGCTTGGCCCACTTCTTCCAGGGTCACCGCATCAGGGCAAGCATCACGGCCTATCATCTGCACGTAGGCATCTGAATATTTTACGTCCGCGGGGACGTACGCCGGGTGAAGGTCCTTCGGGTGCCGGGATAAGTAGTCCACCGGATTGTGTGCCCCCGGGCGGAAGAGCACTGTGAACCTGTATTGTTGCAGCTGTACTGCCCACCGTTCAATGCGGGGAGGTGCTAGCCGTGTGGTGCCTCCAAACAGTGGGACCAAAGGTTTATGGTCCGTGATCACGTTGAAGTCCCGTCCAAATAAGTACAAGTGAAAGTGTTGGCATGCCCACTTTATCGCTAAGGCCTCTCTCTCAATTTGCGCGTACCTCGTCTCCGTATCGGAGAGCGCACGACTGGCATAGGCAACCGGTTTCCATGTGCCTCTTTCGTGTTCCTGTAACAGCACGGTTCCCAGGCCCACCGGACTTGCGTCCACAATGAGTTCAGTCGGCTTTCCGGGGCGGAAGTACGCCATGACAGTTTTATCTTGCAACACCGCCTTGATCCTTACGAATGCTGCGTTGGCCTCCATCGTCCACGTCCAGGGCTGGTCACTGCGTGTGAGGATGCGAAGGGGTTCAGACAGGGCGGCCAGGTTAGGGATGAACCTCCCACAGTACGTTGCCATCCCGAGGAAGCTCCTCACATCGGTGGGGGACTTGGGGATGCTTGCCGACTGTAGGGCAAGCGCCTTCTTCGGATCCACCTTAAGGCCTTCTCGCGTGAATGTGTAGCCAAAAAAATCGATTGATTCTTGGTAGAACACACATTTTTCCTTGTGTAGCGTAAGGCCGTGGTCTTTGAGCCGTTGGAATGTTGCTCTCAACTGGGCATGGTGATCTTCTAGTGTACACGAAAATAGCAGGATGTCGTCGCTTAGATTGGTTACCCCTGTCAGGCCTGACAGGGTTTCCTTGATGGCGTTCTGAAATACCTCCGCCGCCGAAGATACTCCAAAACTGAGTCGCTTATACCTTCTGAGACCCACATGTGTAGCGAAAGTTGTGATGTACCTGCTGTTCGGTTCTAGCTCCAACTGGTGGTACCCCGCGTTGAGATCCAGTTTCAAGAACCATTTAGCGCCATTTAGGTACGCTACGATGTCATCCATGGTCGGTGTTACATGGCGCTCTCTCTTGACAGCAGCATTGGGTAGCCTCATATCGACGCACAGTCGAATCGCTCCCGGTTGTTTTGGCTTAGGAGCGACCACTAGCGGGGATACCCAGGGCGTGGGACCAGTGACTTTCTCGATGACGTCACCAGTGACTTTCTCGATGACGTCCAGCGCTTCGAGCTTCGCCAACTCCGCTTCAACCTGGGGCCTCAAGTTGTACAGTACCCGTCGGTGTCGCAGGGCTATCGGTTTGACTGTGGGATCTATGTGGAGCCGAAATTGTTTTCCTTTCAGCTTTCCCAATCCTGTGAAAAGTTCGGGGAACTCCTTCATAATGTCCTTGGCATGTGCTTCATGTACTACGTTTTTGAAAAACACAAGCCCCAAATCTTCAGCTGTGTGGCAGCTTAGGAGGGTGCCTTTCCTGCCTTCTGTCACATGGAATCTGGCCGTGGTGGTGAGAGGACCGCTGGTGACAGTTGTCTCGAAGGTGCCTCTCAAGGGGAGGGGGTCAACGCCTCCATATGCGTATATTCTCGCTTTGGTTGGTAGCAGAGGGGGTCGGTGCGCCAGTGCCTCGAACTGCTGGGAATCCATGACGTTCACCGTTGCCCCAGTGTCTATGAGCGCCCGGAGGTCGGTACCAAACACTCTGACTGAGCACATGGGCGGCGGCCTGCGCCGGCTCCCTGACTGACCCACAAACTAGACAAACTCCTCGGGGCAAACCGTGATTGGCCACTGCGGCACACCTTGGCATAATGGTTCAATTTTCCGCAGCGGGAGCACTCTCACCCTTTCGCTCCGCAAGTGGCCGTTGGAGGATGATCTTCTCCGCAGTTTCCGCAGGGCCCTCCAGGTGGCGGTCTCGACCTGACCAGTGCAGGAGCCGGTCGCCTGCAGATCACGTCGACGCGTTCCTCTTTGATCTGAGGAGGCCGCGTGGTGCTTTGTGCCGGGGGCGGTTTGTGGAGGGCTGCGGCCATCTCTTCAGCCCTGACGTCCGAGAGTTCATGTGACCTGGCTAGCACTAGGATCTGGTCCAGGGTGATCCCCGGCTGGCGTAGTATCAGCTTCCTGAGCAGTATTGATTTGCATCCCAGTATGATCTGGCTTCTTATCTCCTCCCTTTGCTCGGCAAACCCTCATGTGGCCGCAAGTTTTCTTAAGCACGCGTGAAACATGTCCACGGACTCATCCTCTAGCTGAAGGGAGCATCGAAACTTAAACTTCTCAAAGTCCGGGTTGAGTTGCGGATCAAAGTGTTGATTGAGAGCCGCGACTGCTGTGTCGTAATTGTCCGCGTTGCCTGTGTTTGGGAGGGTCTTGAATACATCATATATCTCTGGTCCCCCATAGAAGATTAGCAGGGAACGCTTCACCGTACCGTCCGTTTCACGGGTCCCCGTGAAATAGTTGTTGAGCTGGCCGACCCACGCTCTCCATCGGGGGGCTGCGGTGGCAGGATCCGCCATTTCACTGAAGGGCGGGAGTGGGTTGACTGTCACGTGATTGTGGCGTGGCTCATTCGCCCTTCGCCCTCCACCTTGGGCCGCCGGCGGGGCGTTGTTGCCTGCTTGCGGCGGGACGCTCATGCTTGCTGGCAGGTCACGGAGGCGCGCCTGCCGCCTCGCACGTGGGGAGCAGCTGGGCCGGAGAAGGAGGGAGGCCTACGGCCGTGGCGCGAGCAGGGCGGTGCACTCACCCCACCGTATGATGGTCCGGGTACCCCTCTCCGCAGTTGGCTCCTGGCAGCAGGTGGGGTGGGGAACGCACAATCACGCCCAGGCGGTACAGTAAGGCAAACCAGATGGGTCCCATAGAAGTAGGAGGGGTACTTGCCGCTACCAATGCTTGTTAGCTGCTTGACTCATGCAGTAGCCGATGCTTGATGGAGTCAGTGGTGCTGGGGCCGTTGCCAATGCTTGTTGGCTGACTGAGACATGCTTCTGCCAATGCTTGTTGGAGGGGAGGCACACGCGATCCTCCAAACGGTCCCAGCAGCCAGTCAGGTGGCGACTTCACAGCGCCCAGGGAGACTGCCTTCACTCCGCCGACGATGGGGGTGGGGCGCCCAGGCAGCCACGTGGAGGGCAGGCTCGTGCAGGCGAGGTCCCTCCAGGCTCATCAGCAGCTGCCGCCGGCCTCACACGCAGCGCTCACCAGCCGCACGTAACCAGGACGCGCCCTGCCCCTGGAGCGTGTCTCCGACGGACAGGGAGACACACGGGCAGGCGCAGAGGAGCTGGGTGACTGGGGTGCCACTGCCGGGAGCGCAGCTAGGCGCCGGATGATCACCAGGGGCGAAGGAGCGTCGTGGGTGGGCTCCGCTGACGCCGCGGCAACAGCGGGTGCTAGCTGAAGGCACGCAGCGGGACTTCCGGCCTCGTCGCCAGTGTGGTGACCTGGTGCAGGCCACACGCGTTGGACACAGGAACCACAGGTACTCGGTATATGGGTAAACCGGAAAGACCCCGAGCGGTCTTCCGCATCTTTATTTATACCCCGAGGCGAGCCCGCCTCGAGGGGTGGGGGGATGTATGTTCAGTGTGTTACATTATAAAGTAGAGGCCGAGTGGCTCTCTACAAGTGCCACCCTCTGCAAGATCAAAACAAGGAAGACTAGCTCCTTCTTATCCATGAGAAAATAATGTAAACATTCAGTATTATCTTTTAAATGAGACCTTCAGTGCAGAACATGAATAAATTGTGGTAGCCATGTCACTGCGTGTTTTTTTTCTGCATGGATGCGCATGTTAATACCTCTTTCAATGTAGAGATCTTGGTAGCTACATGTGGAACACCCCCGACGTAAGACGTAGAAGGAACGGTGCTGACGCGCTGCGTCTATTTATGGTCTAGACAGACTCATGCCCGGATCAGGCACTGACATCTAATCCCGTTATCCAGCAGCCCGACAGCTTCGGAAATGCATTTTTTGTCAGGCGCACCGCAGACGACCCCTCGTATCGTTTACCCGCAGTGCCTTTGAGAATCTTTGCGACTGTGTACTACGAAACTCCAGACTTGTCCTGTGGGAGCAGCCCGGTTCTATATTAATCTCCGACGTGAGGTACTACGGCTTTCTCTTTCCATCCCAGTCTCCCGCGAGGCCCGGTAGCCGTGCTCGAGCATCGCTGTAGAAAACATATTTCTTTAAGAGGGGAGGTTACTCAAGAAACCGCCATCGATTTCCTGAAGCAGACACACAAATGCATTTCTCTTTTGGCTTCCTGTTTCAGTAACATTATTTATTCATTTGCGTATTTTATTGGTTTGTAAGACGCTCATGCCGCCTTTCGCCACCCCCAAAGAGTGGAAATTCTCTGACGCACCGCCATGCGCCATCCCGCTCCTCATATTCTGCCCCTCATTCATCATTCATTTCTAATGGGGCGCACACAGTATTAGGAGCCCAATTCGAAATGACAAGATAAGCGAATTTTGCACACATGAAAATTTCCCGAGAAAATTGAAAGGTGAGATAGAGGAAACCACACTTGGGCGCGCAACTGCAAAAATCTCAGAATGGTGTGGTAATGTTTGCCCAAGAGAGACATGCAATATTGGTACTTTCCTGGAGTGAAATTCCGATCGATAAATTAGACCCACTTGGTATGACCCCCTCTAACGTTCCCGGTACACTTTCCTGCAGAAGGAATCCATCTCAAGTTTCTCTTTGTTGCTCCCCCTGCTTTCCAGCTGCTCACTTGCCTTTGCTGGAAATTATGATTTCTCCTAAAAGGAACTCCTTTCAACATTTTCTATTGCATGAAATTTCCATTCAACATTTTTCAACCATCTTGAAATCAATTAATATGAGCGGTAAATAAATGCGAATCTGTCAGACTATAGAAAAGAAACAGAAATGGGTATTGCAGAATCTGTGGTAAACCCTTGTAACAAGAAAACACGTATGAAGATTATAACAATAGAAATGCAGCAATCATAAAAATGCAGAAAGAACTATTGATGGACAAAATGCAGAACAATGTCATACATTCACCCCAGTACAGAGATCTGGGCCTAAATCCATCGTTTTTTTGCTCACCATGCCATTCCAGTTTGGACCCAGCCATTGCAAATCAGTTTTGACCCTGTGCCCAATGGGAACAGTCCAGCCCGAACTGCCAGGCCAGGTCCTCCCTGGACTGGAAACAAGCATCCTAGGACCGGTTTCGGGGTTTCACCCCTTTTCAGCCAGATTAACTTGATTCCAGTGGCATGGAGAGCACGGGACTCACGTCTGAGCATACCCGTCCCACTCAGGGTGACAAATGCAAAAAGAACTATTGATGGACAGAATGCAGAACAATGTCATACATTCACCCCAGTACAGACATCTGGGCCTAAATCCATCGTTATTTTGCTCACCATGCCATTCCAGTTTGGACCCAGCCATATGCAAATCAGTCTTGACCCTGTGCCCAATGGGAACAGTCCAGCCCGAACTGCCAGGCCAGGTCCTCCCTGGACTGGAAACAAGCATCCTAGGACCGGTTTCGGGGTTTCACCCCTTTTCAGCCAGGATAGCTGGATTCCAGTGGCATGGAGAGCACAGGACTCACGTCTGAGCATACCTGTCCCACTCGGGTGACAAATGCATAAAGAACTATTGTTGGACAGAATACAGAACCATGTCATGGAACTGGGGTGGCGTGGTGAGCAAAATAACGATGGATTAAACCCAGATCTGTGACTGGGGGTGAATGTTTTGCCAATGTGCAACATTCCGTCCATCATCTTGTGTGTTTTGCTGTTCACCCTATGTGGGAAGGGTATGCCCAGACGTGGGTCCCGTGCTCACTACGCCACTGGAGTCAAGCTATCCTGGCTGAAGAGGGGTGAAACCCCGAAACCGGTCCTAGGATGCTTGATTCCGGTCCAGAGCAGACATGGCTTGGCAGTTCGGGCTGTACTGTTCCCATGAGGCACAGGGTCAAGACTGATTTGCATATGGCCATGTCTGAACTGGGGTGGCGTGGTGAGCAAAATAATGATGGATTAAACCCAGATCTGTGACTGGGGGTGAATGTTTTGCCAATGTGCAACATTCCGTCCATCATCTTGTGTGTTTTGCAATCATAAAAATGAACAAGCATTTGCAATGCAAGGTCTCGCATTTGCGAGAGTTAGAGCTATTGGCGTTGGGATAGGCGGGTATCATGGGAAGATTTAGAAAGTAATTCTCTGAAACAGCTCCTCAAACTCCCTAAAACTGCGATGATTCAAGCGTTAAGGAGGGAGTTGAGAATAGTAGCCTAGAGTGCCCTGGCGGACGCCAGGGCCTTGCGCTTTTATTCTTCTCTGAAGGATGGGATGACTCGGAATACATTGTCAGAGCAAATCTTATCAGAAATAATGTTAATGGACCCAGATAAAAAGAATCCTGTGGTAATAATGTTGAAGCGTTTAAGGGACCCTGAAATGCGCACCGAAAGTGGGGAAGTGGCCCGGATTAATAAAATAAAGATTACACTCTGGCAATGTGCTTTAGAAACAAGTTGGATAGAGGATTTCCACTATCTCAAAACCAAGAACTCAGTTATTCGCTACTTAAGTTCTCAGGAGAGCACGGATCTATTCCCTTACCTGTATAACATTCCAGACAAGCGCCTACGTAGTGAAGTCTTGCGTTTGAGGTTGGGAATCGACCCTGGGTGGCGTATCATGGGATTAAATATAGAAGTTGCTAGGCGAGGCACGAAATATACAGTGAGCCATATATTGATGGATTGTGCATTCTTCATGGCGGAAAGGAAAACGTTGCTCCGACCTGTATTTAAAAAATATGCAATCCAAATGAGGGAAATGGGTCTGGATTTGAAACAAGACTTTAGGTTCCGAGATGTAGCGAAAGTCACTGGGCAGTATTTGTGTAAAATCTTAAAGCCACCGGCGATATTGCCACTTTTATAGGATTTTTAACATAATGTTGGCATGGGTGACATTTTTACTTAGTAATGAAAGCCCAGTTGCAATGAGAGGATCTCCAAATAGGAACTTGTAAGAAGACGAGAAGTATGTCTTAAACTGAAGCAAGATTAAGAGCGATCATTCAAGTTGTGATAAGCTGCTATTACTTTGCACTTTATAAATGCCGTTATGCGTAAAATGATTTGTTTGTCATTGGCTAAAATGTTATCAGGTTGTTTTATTAAAGCTGTAAATATATGTGAGATCTTGAGCTGTGAACCATTTAAAGTTACGGTATGGAGAAATTTTAATGTTGTATATGTTGGCAATTACACAAATTGAAACGATATGGGGTTGTAAGATGTAATCATGAATTGCTGTTTTAGGCTATTTAACAAAATATTGTCTAGTTTTATGAAAAGTGTGTATATTTCTGTAAGATTTTACTCCTTGGAAATAAAGTATTTTGACTATTGGGGTTGTAAATGATAATGCCTTTTACTCATGTGTTTTGGTTTGGAGTCGAGTGGGTGTATGTAGTGTGCATTGGAAAGCCGTGGGTTTGATTGGAATTGTTAGTTGTGGAACTGTATGGGGTGGAGTGGATTTGTGTAGTGGAATTATGTGGCATGGTGGCATAAGGAGAGCTGCATAATTTGTAATCAGTAGTTGCACATAATATATCTCTTAATGCGAACAATATATCTCTTAACACAGCTGTTTGCTGCTGTTTGTAAACCATAAACTGTCATAAGGCTAAGTGACATTTATGACGTGCATTGCTGAAGGGAAACTATCTGCCTTTAATGTACTAACGCTTTGAAATAGCATTTACGCCCAACTAGATTTAAGTGTGTTATCTCCAAGCAATATGCGCATGTAGTCGCACAGTTACAAATGCCATTACACACTTCCATCCTATGCATTTATAGACATTTAAAATTGCACATATACATATAAATATGTATATGTGCAATATGTCAAGAGCAGCAAAAGAGGGGGCAACAAAGAAAAACAATTGAGAAGACTAGAATCTTCTTATATAATCAAATTAAATTGCAAAACCCCGACAGGACTTAATATTGAGGAAGACCTGTATACCCATTTAGGTTGAATGTACAAGTGCAGCCGATTTCCTTTCCGTTTTTTTAACCACTTTTTAATCACTTCTTACATTAGCACTTTTCTAAGTTGTTTTATTTTTATTTTCATTTTGGGAGCACTGTTATAAAATGTATCATTTGCAGATATATTCAATAATTTGAAGATTTTGGCCCACTTGGGCAATACACCAGTCTTGATTAATATCAAACATCATTGATAATAATGTGACCAAAGAACACGGCATTGTTTTGCAGTAAAAATGCAATTAGCTTTTGACAGGTACATTACCAATTATTACGAGGCTTATAATGAATGACAGCGCGTAATTTGTCTTCCTGCATCAACTTGCTCGATGCTCTTATGGTACTTAGTTTTATTTTTAATTTTCGGATCAATAATGATTCTTAAATAATCAAGCAAAGAGATTGTTAAACTTCGAATTGACATATATGTGAAAAAACTACTAGTCTGTTGTCGAATACACTGCATTTGTAGTTCTTGTGCACGTGACACGTTGTAAGTGTCTTAAAATGGTGGCAAACTTTATTGTAAACGGTTGGTGAACAAGCCTGCGGGACAGGCGAAACGCGTCCAACAGCTGAGCATTAAATTTTGTATTTTGCAAGACACGGCGTCGTCATCCTTTACTTTCAAGTATTGGTAATTTGGAGCATTGCATACGGATCGAGCCCGGATGATCCGGACGGACGACGCGCCCTTTGTTCAGGTGGTGCGGTGATTGTTAACCGAGCAAGAAAAGTTGGCTGATACATATAAATATGTACACAAGGACATACATAAATAACAGTCAGTAACTCCCTGGAACATACACAAGTAGACTGTCAGAAAATCACAATAGAACTGACACACATATAATCAACAGCCTGACACTGCATAAGATAATCCTTCGTTGATTCTTGCCCTGTGACCTGAGAGGACGCTTTGCAGCACACGAGGGAAAGCAGCGACGAGGCAATTTCTACGGGACTGCGAGGCCCAGGGTGAACACCTACAACTTCTCCTAGCACACCTGGCTCCTCTTCCCGGTTCCGCCTCCTCTACGATCCTCCTTCTACTTCAAGGCCCACGCCCACACGCGCTAGCGGTACGCGCGCGGGACACAGCCTGGGGCGAAGACCGGGCAAAGAGCGGGCCGTTTGTTGCCGTTCGTGGCCGGACGTGGACGGGACGGGCCACCCCCCTAAGACTGATTGTTGTTTGAGCACAACGGACACCCAACAGTGCTATTCACGAACTGGGCTGGTAATTGATTACTTTCATTGTTTTGCCATTTAATCGTTCCTTTTTACAAGCGACGGCAGGTATTTTGAATAGCTTGCTTTTCCTGGGTTTTAGAACATCGATATAGGCTATCTTCCCCTCTTTTCCCACGAAGAGGACATCTTTAAGATCTGGCAGAAAGTTTGTTCAGGGCACCACTGGGGGTTGTGTTTCGGGGACCCTTGATAATTTTATTACCAGAGCAACACGGGTCCTCGAACACGAAATCATACTAACTGAAAAACGTCTGTCCCTTGAATTATCGGCCAAAAGATCATCTCTTGGCAATATTATGGCAGCCACTTCCCCAGACAGCAGGCAATCCCCACCGGCTTCTGATCTATCACCAAGTAAGATGCCTGGGATGTTGATCATCCCACTACCTAGCCCACTGGACGACACTCCTGACACCCCAATTATCTATGAAGCCTGTGGCTTTTCCTCAGACCGTAGCGCCACTTCCCCCCTGCCTCCCTCTGATCAACCTTGCACTGCCACTCCGATTCCGGTTAGCAAGTCTCAGTATATTAAAGGGCCAAGAAAGCGAGTGGGAGCACCTTTTGGGGGCAAACATCCCAAAGTCCCTAAAAAATCCAAACCTGCTAAACCATGTCTTGATCCCCCTTCCTATTCACTACGTAGCCCCCTTTCCACTGCTGGGTGCCAGCTCCCCCCCCATTCCTCAGTTATTTCGCCCAATGCTAATTCTCCTCTGCTCCCTCGAACTCCTGGAGCAGTCTCTCAAATCTCTTCTCCAACCCTTATATGAGAGAGTCAAGCAACTCTCTATTTCCCTAGGGAAATTAGAGAGTATGGTGCTTACTAATACATCCCTACTGGAGAAATCAATAGTGCCTCCCGTCGTCCCCAACATTTTACCCACCCTGCCCACCACTACCAAAACCGGGCCACTTCCCAATGATCCCACTCCTTTGATTGGTGCCTCTTCCCTTCCACCTGCCCACAATGAACAAGTCATGGTAGCTTCCCACCCCTCTGTTAGCGCTGTCCCGTCTTCCCAATTAGCTAGTAATAAGAGTAACCTTGGAACTAGACAGCCCTTAGCAGAGGGTGCAGGCTCTCTTCCGCAACTCCCTCATATCAATCTTCCCCGTGAGTCCAAGCCCTACACTGTTGTACTGGTTGGTGTCCCAAGGCTCCCCGTGGACAAGTCTGAGTCACACGATGAGCTGAAGAATAAAGTGACCCACTGGTTAAATTGCAATAGGCCTTTGCCTCCCAGAACATGTGCTGAAATACTAACGGTGCGTAGGGTGAGTTGGTTGGGCTCCGGGGCAAAGAAAGTCGAGGGCGATTGTGTACTTATCAACTTCCAAGATCCCAGGGTGGTGAGCCATATCTGCTCTCTTCCCAATTTCTTGAGTGCCACTGGTATCCAGACCGTAGATTTGTCCTATTTTTACCCCTGTGTCTCTAGTGATATCTTGTGCCCCCAGTCTACTGGTTGGGAAAGGGTCTCCAGGGGACTTCGCCGCCCGCCCTTTCTGGACTTTCACCTTCCCCTGCACAACCATTATGCTCCCTTGAATTCCTTGGAGGGGATTGATTGACTGCCATCTATCCAGACGAATCCGGGGATGGCGAGTATGTTCTCTGTGATCCCCGCCCACTCTACTAGTCCAGGGCCGGGAAGCTGGGGTGGGTCTGCGGGGCCACATTGGGGTTTGGGTGCCAAACACTCCAATATTGCATGTGTTGATTCAAATGCGTTTTATATTAAATCTGCCCTCCCCCCCCCCAGTTTTGGATGGTCAGGACCCTCCCCCGGCTACAAACCCTGTGACTCGTATTCCGCCCCCCCCCTGAGACGATAACCCGCACTCTTGTGCCGCTCATTGCTAGCCCATCAATACCCTACCCTGATTCCTGCCCACAGGAGCTAGCATGTGGAGATGTTGATACTATCGCGGTTCGAGGCCCACTTCATGCTCCACAGCTGGCTGGTTTGCCCAGTTCTTCCCTCCTGAAAATGGCATCTTGGAACATTGCGGGATTACGCAGTAAAATTGTAATTGAGGAATGGTTCGCCTGGGCAACCACACACGATATTCTGGTTTTCCAGGAAACGTGGGCGGTGGATCCTATTTTCTTTTCTGGCTTTGTCAATTTTTATAAAGCGGCTATTGGTGGGGCAAGGGGCCGTCCATCAGGCGGTCTCTGCATTTGAGTTAGACAAAGTCTAAAGTACAATATCACCGAGGTAAAAATCGATAGCCCCGACATATTGATCATTTTGTTACAACTCAAACATGAACCAGATTTATTGATCATAAATGTATATAACAGGGGACTCCCAGGAGGTAAAGGTTCCAACACTTTTTGGCAACTAGATGGGTTCCTGGAAACCGTTAATCCATGTACTAATGTGGCAATAGTGGGGGATTTTAATTGCTGTTTTGAGCCCTTGCTCTTTGCATGAGATTCACTAACAATGGAAGTGGATGCAATGATGAATATCCCTCCACTCGACCTCCCGCCCATCAAGAAGTGGTCTGAATCAGCTATCCAGTGGATGTCTCTGTGCATGGAGCGAGGCTTTAGGGCAGCTAACGGCCGTACTCCATCGGACAAGTCTGGTAAGGTCACTTTTTCTAATGGTCGACGTAGTAGTAGAATCGACTGCGCTTTGATTAAAGTCGAGTTCTGGCCTACATTAAGCGACATAGTGATCCAGGACATGCCCGAGAGTGACCACAATCCCCTAGTTTTAAACTTTTTGTTCTGCACTGACCGCAGAAATAATCCCTCTGAGATCGCCACAGCCGGTGCCCTACTGACCAACAATAAACGGAGAGTGCGCTGGGAAAAGGTAGCTTTGGACAGCGCCACACAAACAGCGATCAGCTCTAAAGTTTCGTGTGCGGTAGCAGACCTCCAGACTCTTCAGAGTAGAGAGGACGATGTTGGTGAGTCCTCATTCATCCATGATACTCTATTCTCAGATCTTAAGTCTCTGTTTACCAAACCTTGTACGGCCAAGAGATCTCATATTCCCAAGACCAACTCAAGGTATAATAAAGCCTGTCGCGAGTCCTACAGCAAATTGAAGTTCGCCATTAAATCTAAAAACCCGGCGACTATCAGACTTGCAAGGAAAAATTATAGCTTAGCTAAAACTAAGGCTAAAAAAGCATGGGATAATGATCATTGGAATGATCTCTTGGATGCCAGTTATCATAAAAATCTGACCCTGTTCTGGCACATTGTGAAATGGGGCAACACTCTATGTTTGCAGACCCCCTCCAATCACGTATCTCCCGACACTTGGGTTACACATTTTGAACGGCAGTTCTCGGATTTGAATTCGAATGAGGTGACCGTTCCCATATTGTCTCAGACCACGTACTCCTTGCTGAACCTTAAATTTGACTGCAAAGAAGTAGAGTTGGCTTTATCCAGGGTTCCAAGTGGAAAGGCTCCGGGTATAGACTGTGTCCCCGCAGACCTGTTCAAATCTGACCGTGCTAATTGGGTACCCTACATCGCTCTTTTGGCAACTGCAATAGCAAAGGGGGCCGCCATCCCTGAATCGTGGAGGGGTGCGGAGATCTTGCCGATCTTTAAGAAGGGTGATCGTTCTTGCCCGGGGAACTATCGCCCAATTAGCTTAATTGACTCTGTTCAAAAAATTATAGCAAGGATGATCCTGGCTAGAATAGAGTCATGGATAGAACAGGAGAATATCATCTCGCCCCTCCAGGCTGGTTTAAGACCCTGTACTAGTACCATCGACCAGGCGTTCAAGTTTCAATTGATCATCTGAAAAACAGTCTATGTCTGCGGTGGTACTTTGTATGCCGCCTTTGTTGACCTTCGGTCGGCATTCGACTTGGTTAACAGGTCCAAACTTTGGGCGGTCCTAGCAGAGTTAGGGATGCCCGCCGATCTTCTGCACATTGTAATCAGGCTGCATGAAAAAAAATTCGCAATAGTTCGTTGGGGGAAGCAAGGACAGGTCACTGACAGATTTAACGTCAATAGGGGTGTCAGGCAAGGGTGCGTCCTTGCACCAACTCTGTTTCTGTTATTTATTAACAGTGTTGTGAAGTATTTTTTATCCACTCCTACAGACGCCCCTTCGTTGGGAGGTATAAAAATCCCACTCCTTATGTTTGCCGATGACACCTTGCTTTTATCACAGACTATGTCCGGCTTACAGACGGCTTTGAATGTTTTCTCAAACTTCTGTTCTGACTTCGATCTGTCAGTGAACGTTTCAAAAACGAAATACATGGTTTTCAACAAAGGGAAAGGTACGAAAGGTCAAGTAACTAAGAATGATGACTTACTTGAACGTACACAAGTGATGACCTACCTGGGGATCGTCCTTGAAAACAAATTGAGTTGGAAGCCACAAATAGATGTTCTTTCACTCAAATTTGCCCAACTTTCGGGGTGTCTAGTTAAAGAACACAAACAATCCCAGACGAAAACAATACGTCCCGTTATTAAAATTTATAATGCATTCCTTTGATGACATTGCCAGGTTTAAACCACTGTCCTTTTGGAGGAGATTATGGACAGTTCCGGAATTAGAGCCCTACGCCAAGGCATTCCTGGACGTCCGTTCCATCCTGGGCGCAGGAAATATCTTGTGGTTTAAGCAAGTTAGCTCACACTTAGAATCCATGGGCCTGGGAGCTCTCTGGACTGACCCAACTTCCAACTCCTTCCCCCCCAAAAAAAGTCTTTAAAAGTCTCTATTGGACTATGGTTTGCCAAAAACATCAAATCCGAGTTCCAGCAGAGTCCTTGTCAGGCAGGTTTCTTGTGGAGAAAAATGCCCCATGTCTAGAAGCTTACTGGGATATCATTACAAAGCCCAGCGACAGGAAGCTCTACCACCAATTGAGGGTTGGTACCTTACCCACCAATTCTTTCACTAAAAATTGGAAGGGTGCGACTGGCGATTCCTGTCGCTGGTGCTTAGACTGTGCTGAAACTGTGGGCCATATATTTTTTGTTTGTCCAGCATACGCCGCTCCCCGGGCCAAATGGCTCAAACCCATTTGTCAAACCCTGGGTACCAGACAGGGGCTTGAGGCCCTTAACATCCTAAGATTCAACACGGGAGAATGTATTGTAGCAGCAGTTGCTAAATTTTTGGGGTGGGTTTGGTTTATTAGAAATAGGAGGCAATAGCCAGTTGACCCGTGCTTATTTATGTTTTTACTTCTCCTGTGTCCTGTATGTATTTTTATTTCTCATATTGTATAAAACGCTCATTTTGTAAATGTCTTTTTATGATGATTATGATCGATAATAAAGACTAATAAATGAATGAAATGAAAATGAAATGATAATCCTTCATTTAATAAGAGTATCTAAGCTATTTGGCGGCACTTGATGAGGTAATGGAACTGTACTCCATAGATAAAATATCCCTATAGGGGAAAAACATAAAGGGGTACATTTGTGCACATGGCACTTTTAAGTTGGAGGCTACAGCCTCAGCCTAATGTATATTGAGTAAAACAAAAAAGTAATGGGTGGAACGGTTGAATTAATCTCAGCCACTGGTTCATTCCATTATTTTTTTGCTCGCCATGTCACCTCAGCTCGGACAGGAACCAGCCATATGCAAATTAGCATTTGTCCTGCTTCAATAGGAGCAATCTAAGCCAAACTGATGGGCATGTCCCGAAAGCAGATTAGCATCTCAGTTTAAACCACCTCCTAGAAGAAGGATGTATCTAGAATCACTGCAGTGCCACCTTTGTGCCAAAGTGTAAGAACGCAATGTGCAAGGCGTACACAAGAAGAGGGTTGCTGGCACATGCATTATTTAGGCAAGGAAGAGGCACACAAGAAAGGGTGAAGTATACCAACGATATGCAGGGAAAAGTGATAATATTAACTGCCACCAGCAAACCGCAGTCTAAATGAGTTTCTAAACGCCATTGCTTACTTCTGTACTCTCAGAAAGCAATAAGGGTGTTGGCTTGTGCGATTAAAATAGATATCATCTAAAATGACTGGGATTTGAAAGGAGGGGCATCTCTTGTTATGATTTTGAAAAAAAAGAAGGCTTCTGAAACGGTTGCGTCCCTATCCCAGCCCTAAGTATTTAACAACTAGGCTGGGACGCACGATGACCAACCACAGTGTCTGCTCCTGCAAACAATTTTACTTCTTAGTACCACGGCTTCCTTTTGTGCCACAGTACGCAGCACTTAGAAGAAGTTTAGCCTCCAGTTGTAGGCACTACGGGAAACAGATACATAATTACATTTGGGTGCTGCAGCTGGGGCACAAAAAAGGCAGAATTGTCTCTGCACTGACAAATGGCAAAGGGGCTTAAGGGAAGAGGTGCGCCTCTCAAGCGTAACTGGGTATCTTCATAGTGGTTGGGTGTACCACTATCGTAAAGGTTAGGGGTGCATTTCGTAGTGAGGGGTTCAGAGTGCATTTTGAATAAATAATGGACTTTGGTGGCCAATGATTGGAGGCCGCAGACGAGCGGATGATTCCATGAGCGGCTTCCAGTGTCCCCCACCTGGTGGGGAAGTGCTTTAAGATGGAGTGTGGAACTACTACTGCCACTGAGGAGAAGGGTCGCTACCTGAGCAATGAGCATGGGTAACAGGGTGGCCGGGGATAAGAGGTCATGAGAGCGGAGGAGTGTGCTGAAGGCAAAGGTACACACAGAGAGGGGAGGCCGGGCAATGGGAGCACAGTGCCGTTACTTATCCGTGCCCTGGGGAAGTTCACAGATCCCTCCTCTTCCTCCTCCCCCTCATCCATGGCTGGGCTACGAGCCTGGAAGTGACAAAGGCGGGTGTTGGGCAACTGCAGGAGCGCTGACTGCAACCGGAGGAGAGGCAGCACCATGTGTGCTGCAGAGGCGGGTGATGGACTAAGGGAGGGTGAGGTCTGCCCCAATATGGAACAAGAAACTGGCTCACAGTCGCAGCACACCAGCCCCATGCCGATAAGTAACGGAAACTGTGCCGTTATTTCAGGCCTGGACGATTGTTGTTATTAGCCCATCCGCACTGAAGTCTGAAGTCTTCGTATTGTGAGGGATGGCGGACCTCATATAATCCGTTTCCTCCATTGCAACACTGGATCCAATCAGTGTACCCTATGTTAACTTCGTTCTCTACTGGCTATCTGACCTGACCTACTCAAGGGACCTCTCTTAGGACCCCGGTCTGCTGACTAGTTAGCTTGGCTACTTTGGTCACTTATGTAAGATGTTTTCTCCCAGACGTAGACCTGTGGCTAGAATTTGATTCTTGCCTACACCAAGACCGTCTGATCTCTTACGTTTTTAGCGCCCTGAAGAAGGTGTGGCCTATTAGTTAGGTAAAATACCGAAACGCGCGTCGGCACCCTGAGAGGAGACCACCTGGATTTTTTTTTTTTACTTTTTTTGTACAAGTCGCCCTATGTAGCTAGGATTTATACTGTTAGACAGAACCCCATTTTGCCTTTCATTTCTACTGTGATTTAACAGCTTTACTGTCAGTAATTGTTTCTAGGGTTTGATATTAATGTAAGAAAGTTATACTACTCCAACTTGATATATTACAGAACATAAGAAGTTTTGTTATGCTAGGTTGAGGATGGTCTCCCCAAAGGAGTTTATTTCTCCCTGTTGTTTTTAAGATGTGTTGTTTGTGGTATGAATGCGGTATGTTTGATAGAACAGTTGTGAGACGATCTTGGTGTTTTTGATATCTTTGTTTTGATTAGTTTATTCACTATATGGCTCCGCCAGCATCCTGAGTTTATCGTAACATGCTGAGTTTGATCTTTTTTAAATGTAATTTCTGTCTATGTTGTGGGATTCAATGCAAATGTACACCATTGGACCTTATTTTTTGTATCTTTATCTATAGTAATCCTTGTGAGCGGAATCATTCCCAGGCGCATGTTTGTGACTCGTCTGAGCATTCCAGAGAGACTAGTTGTTTCCGTTATTGAAAGTACTTTGCAGACAGGATAATCCTCTTTTTAAAAAATGTTTTCTATTCCCTAGAAATCCTGCCCGCATAATCTTTTTCCAGGGGCCCTCTCTTTTTTGTATTTATAGGAGTTGAAAAAAGGTCTGGACTTTGTTGGTGGTAGTCACTGTTGTCCTCCAAGTTGCAGCTCCATACAGAAGAATCAATTTTATGTTGGTATGAAAAAGCCTGATATTAGTTTGCAGAGTTAGGTCCTTGGAGCTGAAGATCTTCTTTAGCTGAATGAAGGCAGCCCTTGCTTTGCTGATTCTTGTCTTGAGTGCGACGTCTGTGCTGCCCTGCTTTTCTATGACAGAACCCAGGTAGGTGAAAGCCTCAACCTCTTTCAGTGCAGTGCCTGCAAGAGTGACTACAGTTCTGCTGGCCGTGTTAGCCTTCAGGATCTTGGTTTTGCCCCTGGGGATGTTGAGATCAAGTTGTGCCGATGTGGCTGCCACTTTGTTGGTCTTTTCTAACATCTGTAGATGGGTATGGGAGAGTAGGTAAATGCAAAGAGAAAGGCCGCACTACTCCAAGAGACAGGATTCCGCATTAGACTTAACAGACACAAATTATTTTCCTTGGAGAACTTAAATCACACAACTCAACTCCCAAAAACTTCTTCATTTACCATACATTCAGTTTTTAAAGAGCCAAATACAATACAAACAGCTTTATATCACCAAATTTAATACCAAATATTAACTCAAATCAATTGGTCAGTAAAATTCAAATCAGTCTAAAAACAAGTACAACAAAGCTCACATAAGTACTTAAGTTAAAAGGAGAGATAACACATAAGACATTCACATTTGTCATAAAATTACGTTAATTTGTAGGAATCTGTGAAAGTGACACATTGTAAAAACAAATTTCTTTTCATTCATGTGTTACTATGTTCCCCAAGGTAACTAGTCATAATATCGAAAAAAAAATATTGACTGGACAGAATATCTAGTTTTTTATATCGAATGGACAGAATATCGAATTGCAAAAATATAGTGGTGCAGAATATTGAAATGCAGGTAAGGAATATCGATTTCCACAATATCGAAGTTAGTAATATCAATTTTGTTTAGTGTTTTAAGTGTTAGTATATGTGGTAAAAGTATGTATTATTTTTGTAATGTATGTTTGAATTTTGTAAAATTAATGAATTTTTATGTTAATTAATTTTTGTGTAATTTAATTCCTTAGCGGGTTGTGGGTTTATAGGGGAATAGGGTGGGAAGTAGTTTAATTATAATATATATTTTTAGAATTAATTAATTATATGTAAAATAGTTTTTGCGTAATTTAAGTCTGTAGTGGGTTGTGGGTTTATAGGGGAATAGGGTGGGAAGTAATGTAATTGAAATTAATTAATTAATTATTTTATTACTTAATAATTTAATATTGAATAATTTATATTGTTAATTAAATTAATCCATTTATTACTAATGAATTAATTATAAATTGATTAATAACAATTATTAATTGGTAATTATGTTAATTGTGTATTTTTTATTAATTAGTAATTAATTAGATATTAATTATTAACAATTGATCTGTAAATATGTTAATAGGGGAGTAGGGTAGGAAGTACTTTATTTTCAATGTAATTTGTATTATTTGTTATATTATATTTTTGTAAAATTATTTTATAGTGTTAATTGTGTGAATTAATTTAGATTTGATTGTTATTGATTATATTGTTAATTGTAATTAGTTAATTAATTGTTAATTAGGTTAATTTATTAATATGATACAATATTTTAGGTAATGTTTATAGGGGAAAATGGTGGGAGGTAAATTAATTTATAAAAAATTATTAATTGTTAATTAATCTTAATTATATTGCAGGAGTGGGTATATTAAATTATTCCCCTATGCTATCCAACACTTTCCTTACTGTTGCACTCACTGGAGTGGGAATAGTAATTTTTACCCTCCCGCTATCCAACACGTTCCCTACTGTTGCACTCACTGGAGTGGGAATAGTAATTTTTACCCTCCCGCTATCCAACACTTTCCCTACTGTTACACTAACTGGAGTGGGAATAGTAATTTTTACCCTCCCGCTATCCAAGACTTTCGCTACTGTTGCACTCATTGGAGTGTTAATAGTAATTTTTACCCTCCCGCTATCCAACGCTGTCTCTACTGTTGCACTCACTGGAGTGGGAATAGAAATTTTTACCCTTCGCTATCCAACGCTTTCCCTACTGTTGCACTCACTGGAGTGGGAATAGTAATTTATACCCTCCCGCTATCCAATGCTTTCACTACTGTTGCACTCACTGGAGTGGGAAAATTACTTTTTACCCACCCACTATCCAACGCTTTCCCTACTGTTGCACTCACTGGAGTGGGAATAGTAATTTTTACCCTCCCGCTATCCAACACGTTCCCTACTGTACCACTTGTTGGAGTGGAAATAGTAATTTTATCTTTTACCCTATTCAATATTTTCAGTATTGTTATATTTAATATAGTGTGAAATATTATTTAAAAAACGTTTTTTTAATGTTTTAACTTATTATATATAATTTATTTTTATATTTATATTATAGGTTTATTTATATATATATGTAATTATATTTAAAATTATGTTTTTAACATTTAATTATTAAAAATATTGATTGTTTTTTAATATTATTAAGTTAATATATATGTGATAAAAAATAAAAATGCATGTTTATTTTTTTAACATACATTTATTATTTATTAATTGTAAGGTTATATAAGTATCTTTAAGTATGTTTTACTTAATTATATTTATTATTTCATTAATTTTACATTACTTTTAAGACATTTAAAAAAGTCAATATTTTAGCAAACTATATTATTTACAATGATATTTAGGATTCGATATTTTTGTACTTACCTGTTTGTAGATAGGAATTCGATAAATCTGGAAGTCGATATTTTGTCACCGATATTTTTGTAGGTCGATATTTAGATCCTCAATATTCTGTCAGTGATTCGTTCCCCAAATGTAACAAAAACTAGGCATTGAAGGGTTTCAGTGGATATTGCAGAATAGAACCACCTTTTTTCAAGACAACAAGAATATTCTCCTCCTAACGCTCTATGCAATAAAAGCTGGTGTTAATACTCGAGTGAAACGGGAAAAACGTCACTAGAAGCGTTCTTTAAAATGGAAGCAAAACCTCATACCTCTTTTTATTTGGCTATTTAAATTGTTGTTTAAGACATCCAGCGGTGTTCAGTGTTTCTAAAAGGTTACTCGCTATGCTTCATATCCATACCGTAAGGCTTGAATGTATGATCGTAAATATCAAAGGGGAGGGAATGAGAAGCAGTGATCCATCCAGCTTCCAATGGTAATGCAAAAAATCAGGTTCTCGGAGAATGGATCACTTGTCCTGTGGTATCAGGGTCTTAGATTCTGGGATACTGTATAAGAAAACCCTCATATGAGTACACAGGTCGGGGGCGGTGTATCTTGATTCTCCGCCTTCGTGTACTGTCACAGCATCTTCATTGGGCTTCTTTTGTTGGTATGCTGTCCTCCACCTGGAGGTAGACCAACTGATATTACAGTAGCGTCCAGATATCAAAAAAGAGGGATGTGAAAAGTGCTCATTAGTGGTGAAGTTAAAATTCCCTACTAGACTCAAAAAGCTACAAAAATTTTTAATGAGAATACGAGTGAAGTGGGAAATTAAAACAAAGATGATGTCATAATAGACAGGGTTACTAGTCTATTGCATCAGTGAAAAAGGTCTGTGAATGAGGTCAACATGTTTCAGCCTTCTCGTTCATTCCTAAGGCTTTCGTCAGGACCGAAATGTGAAAAGGGGCCCGTTCTGCCACCTTTTGTCGAATGATCAGTCGATCATGTCTTCGAAGAGTTATTGTCTCTGTAATATAGATTGAATTATTTGCATTTCTTATAATCATTCTACCCTCTTTTCAGCATGTATGATATAGTGACTATTTGTCCTATATAGCCAATGGGGCTGTGACAATGATAACGTGATTCAATAATCATCGTGCTTGCAATTGAGCAATTCAAAAGGGGAAGTTGGCACGTTAAAAACAATTGAGCAATCATGGAGAGACTGGCTTGTGGGCTATTCGGGAGGGAAGTCGTAAACGTGGTTGAAAGGCTTAATAGTGGTTAAAAGGCTTAATTGGAATAGCACTTGTGTGGGCATGTTGGATATCTAATCTCAAACAGCACATATACATCATTAGTTCGCTTTATTAAAGATGTGCGTGTCAGTAATCCTATGTTAATTATCTTCGGAAGTAAATACGCATTGTTAGAGAAGCGTAATTGAACTGGGCCGTTCGGGGTAATACTAATGGTTAGGATGTAGTATTAAGAGTGATAGTACTCGTTGTGTATATATGATTAAGTTAGTCACACGGCATTCTCCCACTCATTCTAATATTATGCGTGTTGTGGACTCGCGTTTAGCCAGTTCATGTTATTCAAGACAAAATAGTCAGTATATGTCTACTGTGATTGAAGGAAACATGTATGTTTGGCCAGAAAAACAGACAAACAAATACGCAGAATGTTCACAATGTCGTATAGGGCCATCATTATCAGTTCATTATGAATAACATAGTCTCCATTACCTTTTTCAATGTCTCGTTATTGCTTCCTCAGGACATCAGAGATCAAGGAACCTGTTGCTGTGAGATTAAAAGGTTATTTAGTCAGGTGCTCTTACCGCATTAGTCTTCTGCCTCGTGGTTGTGAGGGACAAGGGCTTACCGGTTCATTCAAGACACGTAACTTGTTCTGACTCTGATCGCGGTGTCCCGGTGAGCGCGGGGCCGCGTTCTCACCGTAATTACATACCCGTTTAGGTTTAGAAACTGAGAAGAGACTCTCGTTCCTTCATTCTGGTTGGCATAATGGTTGGCAAGGATACTCATTTTTAAGAGGAGAGACTCCGATAACGATTTTAGTTGACTAATAGTGATAGTATTAGTTTTAGTTGACTAATAGTGAGTCTCCTAATTGTATAGAGCAGAACAGTTGAAGAGAGCAAAGTTGAAAGGGAGCAAAGCAATTGTTCTAGTGATGCGTCCTGGGAAATTGTGACAGTGTGGTCGCTGTCGATATGAAAACTGGGGTAATATTTACAAATGGTTAATTATCAGTGGTTATGTTTTAGAAGGCTGTGCCTTATACAGATAATATCGAGATATTGAATGTATTCCGCTAGAGCTTGGCAGGTACAACTATTTACTATTTGCGTATTTACTTCCGAAGATAATTAACATAGGATTACTGACACGCACATCTTTAATAAAGCGAACTAATGATGTATATGTGCTGTTTGAGATTAGATATCCAACATGCCCACACAAGTGCTATTCCAATTAAGCCTTTTAACCACTATTAAGCCTTTCAACCACGTTTACGACTTCCCTCCCGAATAGCCCACAAGCCAGTCTCTCCATGATTGCTCAATTGTTTTTAACGTGCCAACTTCCCCTTTTGAATTGCTCAATTGCAAGCACGATGATTATTGAATCACGTTATCATTGTCACAGCCCCATTGGTTATATAGGACAAATAGTCACTATATCATACATGCTGAAAAGAGGGTAGAATGATTATAAGAAATGCAAATAATTCAATCTATATTACAGAGACAATAACTCTTCGAAGACATGATCGACTGATCATTCGACAAAAGGTGGCAGAACGGGCCCCTTTTCACATTTCGGTCCTGACGAAAGCCTTAGGAATGAACGAGAAGGCTGAAACATGTTGACCTCATTCACAGACCTTTTTCACTGATGCAATAGACTAGTAACCCTGTCTATTATGACATCATCTTTGTTTTAATTTCCCACTTCACTCGTATTCTCATTAAAAATTTTTGTAGCTTTTTGAGTCTAGTAGGGAATTTTAACTTCACCACTAATGAGCACTTTTCACATCCCTCTTTTTTGATATCTGGACGCTACTGTAATATCAGTTGGTCTACCTCCAGGTGGAGGACAGCATACTAACAAAAGAAGCCCAATGAAGATGCTGTGACAGTACACGAAGGCGGAGAATCAAGATACACCGCCCCCGACCTGTGTACTCATATGAGGGTTTTCTTATACAGTATCCCAGAATCTAAGACCCTGATACCACAGGACAAGTGATCCATTCTCCGAGAACCTGATTTTTTGCATTACCATTGGAAGCTGGATGGATCACTGCTTCTCATTCCCTCCCCTTTGATATTTACGTATTAAGCAGCGCACAGCTGTGGGAATTTTTCTTTCCATTTGTCTTTCCATTAGTGATAATTGGAGAAATCTGTCCACTCACTATAGCAAGACAAACCACGAATTGTGGTCAACACGAATTCATACGGGAAGAAGAGTACTTCTTACATTTTGTGCAACAATGGCGGAGAACCCTGGATTAAGCTATACTGAAGAGGAAGTAAACGCAATACTAGCGGAATCATCGTTACTACAAGACAAAGACCTGGCACAAACCTTGACTCAAACTAATGAATGGGATGAACTCACTGAATTAAAGAAAGACCAAGTTAGAACTGCTATTCATGGCATCATCATGAAGGAATATCTAAGAGGCAATGCAGCCCCAAGAGGACCCTGGGTACAGAATGCACCTCGCATATTTCTCAAAGACATCGCCTTTCGGAAAGACTGGTCTCTAATCTCCTGGAAATGTACCAGAGATTACTTAGTACTGATTATCAAGACTGCGACAAGACTAGTTGAAGCCTTGACAATAAAAATACAAGTAATTGAAGCAAAACTAAAGACAACAGTCCAGGCAGAATTCTGTAGAAAGATAAAATTGAAAGCATTCTTTATGAATAAAGAAGAACAAACTTCTGAGTATGATACCAACCTGAGACCTAAATCCACATTCTGTCCTCCAACACACATGGTTCCAGTCGAAATACAAGCATTTGAACAGGCAGTAATGAAGGAGGTAGAAAATATCAAAACTAAAGACAAAAAATCCTTTGTGAATATGACTAAGAAAGAACAAAGAGCCCTCGAAGATCTACGGAAAAATACTGACTTGGTAATAAAACCAGCAGACAAAGGAGGAGCAATAGTGCTATTGAGTAAAGAAGGGTACAACAAACAATGCCTAGAACTACTTGCTGATCAGAGATTCTATAAGAAACTCACTATTGATCCAACTGCAAGACTGAAGAGAACCATAGACCTAATGGTAGAAGAGGCAGAGATAAACAATTGGATTTCCAAAAATGAAGCTGATTTTTTAAGAACTGACAGTCCAATAATACCCTACTTCTACTCCTTACCAAAAACGCACAAAGAGAGAGTACCTCCACCGGGACGACCCATCGTTTCAGGAATTGGGTCAGTGTTGGAACCATTATCACAATTCGCCGACCACTTCCTTAAACCACTGGTACAAAGCACTGCTACATACCTCAAGGATACACGAGACCTTCTTAACCAACTTGAAGGCCAGGTATATGATGAAACAACTATGTACCTAGTGGGACTCGACGTAGAGAGTCTTTATACCAGCCTACCGCAGGAAAAGACCTTAGACACTCTTGAAAACATCCTGTTCTCAGGCACATGGGATCACCATACACCCAGGCATTTCGTACTGGAATGCTGCCGGATGGCACTCACCGAGAACTATTTTGCATACGAAGGGACGCTGTTCGGCCAGTGCCACGGTACAGCTATGGGTAGTACCTTTGCCCCTAGTGTGGCCGGGCTGTACGTAAGCACCTTCGAGCAACAGTTCATTCAGAATGAGAGCAACCCTTTTCGCTCACACATACGATTCTGGCGTCGTTACATCGACGACATAATCATGATATGGGAAGACTCACAGGAGACCCTAAATACTTTCCTAACATGGATGAACAGTAGGGATGATTGCTTGAAATTCACCTGCACGTCAAACCGGAACAAACTGGATTTCCTTGACATAACCATATACACAGAGAACAACACTCTACAGACGAAAACATTTTACAAACCAACGTCACGGAACAGCATACTCTCGTACAATAGCTTCCATCCCCGGCCCCTGAGGGAGAATTTACCTTACAGACAATTTTTACGCCTGAGGCGTAATTGCAGTACTATTGAAGACTATAAGGATCAAGCTAAAAACCTGGAAATGAAATTACACCTACGAGATTATCCTAGCAAAATCATTAAGAAGTGCCAAAAGAGAGCACGCAATCAAGCAAGGGAGAGTCTTCTTGAAATAACACCAATGACACCGCCTGTAGATCTACTAACATGTGTCACCACTTATAACACCTCCACCAATACTGTGAAGAAAATAATAAATCGCAACTGGAGAATCTTAACCTCGAACACCCTACAATGGCCGAAACCCAGGTTCGCAAACAAAAGGACACGTAACCTGAAAGATCAACTGGTACACACCAGACCAACTGTGACTAAAAATAAAGAGAGTATAACAGCAATTTGGAACATGAGTCCCATCACAGGCCATTACCCATGTGGTTCATGTGTCGTATGCAAGCTTACAACAGCCACAAAAAAACTTGAGTTGTTACCCAACTTCACGTGGACCCTCCGACATCACACGAACTGTAACACCAGCCACGTGATATATATGATCACCTGCCCATGTAAAAGGAGGTACATAGGCATGACATGCCGCAAAGTCAAACTCCGCATAGGAGAACACAAGAGCAATGTGAACTGCAAAAAAGCAACGACAAAAATGAGCAAACATTGCATAGAGCAAAACCACAGCTCAGAAGATCTCAAGTGGGTGGTTTTGGAAACCTTGCAAGTAACAACAAATAATGCTGAACGCGTACTGTTCGAGAAAGAACAACGTTGGATACATCGTCTTAAAACAGATACAGAAGGGCTGAACGATTTTATTCCGTGGCATACACTGGCGTAAATTTGATAAGACATATTTATCCTGATTGAATACGCCATTCCCAAAGAAGACAATAGAAACCAATCTTCCCTAGTTGTACCTGCCAAGCTCTAGCGGAATACATTCAATATCTCGATATTATCTGTATAAGGCACAGCCTTCTAAAACATAACCACTGATAATTAACCATTTGTAAATATTACCCCAGTTTTCATATCGACAGCGACCACACTGTCACAATTTCCCAGGACGCATCACTAGAACAATTGCTTTGCTCCCTTTCAACTTTGCTCTCTTCAACTGTTCTGCTCTATACAATTAGGAGACTCACTATTAGTCAACTAAAACTAATACTATCACTATTAGTCAACTAAAATCGTTATCGGAGTCTTTCCTCTTAAAAATGAGTATCCTTGCCAACCATTATGCCAACCAGAATGAAGGAACGAGAGTCTCTTCTCAGTTTCTAAACCTAAACGGGTATGTAATTACGGTGAGAACGCGGCCCCGCGCTCACCGGGACACCGCGATCAGAGTCAGCACAAGTTACGTGTCTTGAATGAACCGGTAAGCCCTTGTCCCTCACAACCACGAGGCAGAAGACTAATGCGGTAAGAGCACCTGACTAAATAACCTTTTAATCTCACAGCAACAGGTTCCTTGATCTCTGATGTCCTGAGGAAGCAATAACGAGACATTGAAAAAGGTAATGGAGACTATGTTATTCATAATGAACTGATAATGATGGCCCTATACGACATAGTGAACATTCTGCGTATTTGTTTGTCTGTTTTTCTGGCCAAACATACATGTTTCCTTCAATCACAGTAGACATATACTGACTATTTTGTCTTGAATAACATGAACTGGCTAAACGCGAGTCCACAACACGCATAATATTAGAATGAGTGGGAGAATGCCGTGTGACTAACTTAATCATATATACACAACGAGTACTATCACTCTTAATACTACATCCTAACCATTAGTATTACCCCGAACGGCCCAGTTCAATTACGCTTCTCTAACAATGCGTATTTACTTCCGAAGATAATTAACATAGGATTACTGACACGCACATCTTTAATAAAGCGAACTAATGATGTATATGAGCTGTTTGAGATTAGATATCCAACATGCCCACACAAGTGCTATTCCAATTAAGCCTTTTAACCACTATTAAGCCTTTCAACCACGTTTACGACTTCCCTCCCGAATAGCCCACAAGCCAGTCTCTCCATGATTGCTCAATTGTTTTTAACGTGCCAACTTCCCCTTTTGAATTGCTCAATTGCAAGCACGATGATTATTGAATCACGTTATCATTGTCACAGCCCCATTGGCTATATAGGACAAATAGTCACTATATCATACATGCTGAAAAGAGGGTAGAATGATTATAAGAAATGCAAATAATTCAATCTATATTACAGAGACAATAACTCTTCGAAGACATGATCGACTGATCATTCGACAAAAGGTGGCAGAACGGGCCCCTTTTCACATTTCGGTCCTGACGAAAGCCTTAGGAATGAACGAGAAGGCTGAAACATGTTGACCTCATTCACAGACCTTTTTCACTGATGCAATAGACTAGTAACCCTGTCTATTATGACATCATCTTTGTTTTAATTTCCCACTTCACTCGTATTCTCATTAAAATTTTTTGTAGCTTTTTGAGTCTAGTAGGGAATTTTAACTTCACCACTAATGAGCACTTTTCACATCCCTCTTTTTTGATATCTGGACGCTACTGTAATATCAGTTGGTCTACCTCCAGGTGGAGGACAGCATACTAACAAAAGAAGCCCAATGAAGATGCTGTGACAGTACACGAAGGCGGAGAATCAAGATACACCGCCCCCGACCTGTGTACTCATATGAGGGTTTTCTTATACAGTATCCCAGAATCTAAGACCCTGATACCACAGGACAAGTGATCCATTCTCCGAGAACCTGATTTTTTGAATGTATGATCTCCCTGCTCTCACTCCAATTTAAATAGGAACAAACTCCCTCAAATAGTGCAGGACGAAGGAGGAAGTTAAAAGGCTTCCAGTGAAATGTGTGCTGGGCAGACAGCGAATTCAATGAATCTGTCCCAGTACCTAGAGGCACGAAAGCTCTTTGTACTTCATTTTTCGTCCCATGTGAAAAGTGGCCAAATATGAGAGAGTAGGGCCAGGTCGTCTGCAAAGTACAGGTCGTCAAGCTGCATCCAAGGTTTCCACTGGATCCCATTTCTTTTCCATGTTGTGGAATTCTTCACGATCCAGTCTATGACCAGCAGGAAGAGAAAAGGAGAGAGCAAACATCTTCCCAGGAAAAGAAAAGGCAAGAGCAAACATCCCTGGTGGACTTCGGTACTCATTCAAATACTTTTGTGAATTGTCCTCCATGGATTATCTTGCAGGTAATTCCCTTGCAAGATTTCCTGATAATTCTTACAAGTTTATCTGACACACTGTAGTGGCGGAGGAGTTTCCAAAGGGTCTCCCTGTCCACGCTGCTGAATGTCTTTTCATAGTCGATAAAGGTGACATAGAGGGGGGAGTTTCATTCCAACGAATGCTCAATAATATGAGCAGGGTTGTTATCTGGTTGTGCAGGATCTTACTTTGTGGAAGCCAATTTGCTAGTCTTGTAACTGTACGTCAACTTGTTCCTTCATTTGCCTGGGGTTGATAGAAGAGTTATCCATCAGTAATTTGCGCAGTTACTCAGGTCCCTTTCTTGGAGAAATTAATCAGATATTCCTCCTTCCAGTCTTATGGCACCTTTTCCTCTTCCCAGATCCTTCCAAACAAGGGGTAGAATATATCTACTAATATTTCATTGTCTGCCATCAGTACCTCTGAAGGAATGTTGTTAGGTCCTGCTGCCTTCCCATTTCTCAGATGGTGGATGGCTTGCCGTAATTCTTCCTTGGCTGGTCTTCTGCAGTCGATTGGTAAGTTCTTGTCAGTTGCCTGTATGTCTAGTAGATTTGTCGACACAGGCTGGTTCAGCTGTTGCTCAAAGTGCTCTACCCATCTTCATTTTTGGACTTCATTACCCATGATTGTCTTCCCAGCTTTGTCTTTAGCAGGTCTTCTGGCTTGCTACATCTGCCCAAATGTTTCCATGTTATGTCGTAGATTTCTTTCAAGTGTTCATGGATTGCTGCTTCCTGGGCTTCTGTGACAATACCATTGATCAATCTTCACTTGTCCATTCTTTATGTTGGTGTTTCTTGGGACCCAGTACTTCCTGGCAGGTTGATGTCAAAGTTTCTTTGATCTTCCCCCACTGGCTTTCTACTGGGTCCCTGTCCTCCTCTAGTTCTTGCAGGACTTGAAACTTGTTACTGAGAGTGAATGAGTATTCACTCTATTTCTGTGCATCTTTGAGGAAAGTGGTGTTATATTGCTGGCGTTGGTTTGTCAGTTCTATCCATGCTTGTATCAGCTTCAGCTTTAGCCTGGCTATGACAAGGTGATAGTCTGACACCATGTCCGCTCATCTCATCACTCTCACATCCTGCAGGGACCTTCGGCACTTATTGGCAATGCAGACATGGTTGATCTGATTCTCTGTTTAATGGTCTGGTGACACCCACGCTGCCTTGTCTATTCTTTTGTGTGCGAATACACTACAGCCCATCACCAGACTGTTCAGGGCACAGAGATCTGTGAGCCTTGCACCATTCTTGTTCATATAACCAAGACCATGGTTGCCCAGGACTTCTTCAGACCCAGTGTTGTCGCTTCCAATATTAGCACTCGGGTCCAGCATCAGTATGGTGATATCCCTCTCAAGGCATTTCTCCAGTATGGATTGGAACCTGTTGTTAATCTGTTCTTTTTTCCACTTCTTTGTTATCATTTGTAGGTGCATAGCATTGAATAACATTCATGTTGAGCCTCTTTTTCTTTGTGCAGAATGACGTCGTGATGATTCTGGGACTGTGGGCTTCCCCTCAATCAAAGCTCTGTTGGCTGCTGGCGTTCACATCAGTGCTACTTCCTGGGTATGTGGGGTGTTCTCTTCCTCATGTCCAGAATACAGCAGCCTCCTCCTGGAGACAGTTGTTTCTGTCCAGACTGTGTCCATCTGGTCTCACTGATGCCAAGCAAGATAAGGTTGTATTTTTTCATTCCTGCTGCCATTTGGGCTATCTTGCCTGTTTCATACATGGCCCTCACATTCCATGTCCCAATGGTGATGTTCTAGGTCAAAAACAGATGTACTGGCTTTGTGGCTTCCGCGGATCTCTGGCTTCCACCACAAGGCATCATAGCTCTCAGTGAAGGAGATTCCTCTTTACCTTTCTGTAACTAGGGTTTTTTAAAATGGTGGGGTAAGTAATCCGACACATAACTTCCCTCCTTTTGCAGAGGGACTTGGGACCGGCCATGGCGGAGTGAGTTAAAATGTCACCCGTAGACTGCAAGTGGGGAGGTATTTTCTTCCCCTGGCAGAAAGACCAGTTGAGGTAGGCACAGGAACATAATTACCTCCTTAAGGGGCTTGATCTGGCACAAGCAAATGTCAGGTGACACCTGAAAGGCTAAAATGTTGTCTCCATAGTCAGCCTGACTACTTACCCAGTGAGAGGAAAACTACCCCCGGAACTGATTTGCAGTGACCACAGAGGAGGAAACTACGGATTACCCTGCCCAGTCCTCTGACCAGGCAGACAAGCTCTACACAAGGGGAAAAGGGTTTCCCTATCTCGGATCTTGGGGAAAAGGTGCACTGTGGGATTGTTTGCAGTAGGGCAAACATGAACTGCTGAAAACGTAGGTAGAATTTCCCTTGGGAACATTTACCCCATTGGTTAGGTAAGAGCCAAGAGTCATCCCCATGCCCTAGCTGGTTTCAGGCATAAATGAGGCACCTTAAGGCACCATCCTTGGAACACGTTCTGGACTTGTGGAAGAACGGAAAGGACTGCTTCTGCTGTTTAAGGCCTGTGAGGAGACCTGAAGAGTTTGACCCGCTCCCATTTGTACCCACGGCAGCGCAGTAGGCTCCAAGCACCAATTGGCTGGCCTGTGTGGCTACAAAGACACAATAAGCTGCAAGAGACCTTTTTAGGTTTCGCAAAGACAGCGCATGTGCTTTCTCTTCAAGACATTTTGTTTATTGTTAGTGGGTTTGGAGCCCTCTCATTATTTACAATTGGTGGGCTTGAAAGCCACTCTTGATTGCTTGCTTACTGCTGGTGAGCTCTGTGGTTGGCACTTTCCTCTTCTTGCATGTGACCCTCCCCTAGAGCATGGTCCAAGTACTCGTGTCCTTCCACTGTTCACACTTTTGGAAGCAATTTTTTTGTTTTTGTTGAACCACTGTACAGAGCGCATCTTTTGTAGCTGGGTCTGTCATCTGCTTCCTCCCACTTTACCGTTGTCTGTCCGCTTGTTAATTTAGCTTACTGTAGTTTTTTCAACAATTTTAATGTGCCTGAGTTTATGTGCTTAATTCGTGGCTGCGAGGGGACCCTGCACATGCGTGTTTATTTATTCTCTGCTCAAGCACACATTATCACATTCAGGGAACTGCTTTTATGTTATACACACTCTCTGTCGCATTCCATTTCCTTTGAGATCAGAAAAAAATGTGCTTTCAATGCTGAATCTGGACTTTTATGGGTTTCGCAGTTTCAAAGGTTACTGATCAGCAGATAAGGAGCCCTGCATTGCTCTGTTATGTGCAGAGCTGTGGCCTTTGAAGCTGGGTAACCCCATTTAAGTCCCAGCGGCACCACAACCTCTTGTGAATGTGATACAAATTAGTTAAGGTGGACATGTAAAAAAAGATTAATCCAGTCCCCCACCCTTAACATGGCAAGTGAAAACAGATAAGGAGCACATTTTCTCATCTCAAATGCAACAGACCTTGCATGTGAGGGCTTGTTTATTTACCTTTATGCCACCTGGAACAATGCCGCCTTCCAATTTTTTTGTTAGACAGCTTTTTTTTTTTTTAAACATATTTTTATTGGCATTTATAGTTTACAACAACAAAGTGCGGTAGGATACATTTGGTTGGATTGCATTTCTCGCATTTTATATCGTGGTACATTGCTATCCACACATTAATTAGACGGATATCCTGTCAATATTAAGGTCTTAAGTCAAGTGATTGCTATATAGAACTGGGGTGCGAAACTGGGGAAATGTTCATGGAGTTCTGGGTACGGATGTCAAATGAGGTATCAGGGCGATATGTGTCTCGCTAGTCGGTACACCTGTGTGCTACTGGGGGTGAGGGGGAAAATGTGGTCAGTTCTGCTCCAATATCTGGCCTTCGAGCGGGGTGTGATGCGTGGTGCTAATAACACTCGACGTTATGTGTGCGCTGCAGGAAGAGATCTGGTGCGGGTATTTGTGGTCTGAGCTTGTGATTGTGGGTCCGTCGGTGTGTGCGGGTCGCCGTCTGGGTCATCACGGAGCGGTGGCTGTTTGAATTGGTGCAGTAATAGGGCTCACTCCATGGAAATGGGGTGCTTACGTATCCCTTTCACCTCTTCCTCTCGTAAAGTTTCTTCCTCTGCTGTTGCCCACTTGTGTACCGCTCCCACCCATGCCGCGATCGGAGGGCCTGTAGGGGATCGCCAGTGCATGGCTATACCCCGTTTAGCTAACAAAATGGCCAGTGAGATAAATCTGATGGGCACTTCTGTTTCCAGAAAATATCCAGTGCACAGGCTTCCCAGGTGTTCAAATGTGTAAGCCCGGTGAGATCTCCGAATGACTTGTGAACATTTTGCCAATATGGTTGTAGTGTGGGGCAGCTCCAGAACATGTGATAAAAATCTGCTTCCTGTGAGTGGCAACTAGGACATAGGAACTGGGTGTCGGTATGAAATCTTTAGAGGCGTGCTGGCGTCAGATACGCCCTATGTAGGATATAGAATTGTATATTTTTGAAAGCGTGCGTTTCTAGACACCTTCTTGAGATATTCAAGGGCCCTCTCCCATTCTTTCTCATGCAGTGGACACCCTAATTCTTCCTCCCAATTGGCCCGTAGGGTCTCTAGGGGCCTGTTCGTAAGTTCCCGGATGGCTTTATAGAGCCATGTAGTCAAGTGTCGCCCCGCTCCCATATATAAGATTGTGTGGATGACCGGGTGAGTAGCTGGCTCTCCCGTCAAGAGGTCGTGATACAGTCGGTAACTTTCGAGGAGTTGGTGGTAAAGTAGGAACTGGCCAGGGGTGAGATAGATCGTAGTCGTCTATAAGTCGTTGGAACGGTCTAAGCTGTCCGTCCTCGAATAGCGACTCCATTTCGGTAATGCCGCATTCCGTCCATCTTTTGTTAGACAGCTTTAAACACTATTTTCAACTGCATCTCAACCCCTACCTACGTTTTATTGCCCTTCAACAATACTGCCTTTCAATTCTCTTGTTGCACATCTTTAAACAATAAATGTGACTGCCGAAACACAGAATGTGTGCAAGGTATATGGGAAAATGTTATCCTTCACTTATTTTAGCTTATGGGTGTCCATAATGCGACCAAGAGGGCAACGTTTACATCAAGCTTTAAATGTTCCTTTATTCAACATCGGTCAAAGACTTTAATTTGTTATATTAGCTACCTTTAAACAATATTTGCTGCTGCACCTCAACCACAACCTAAGTTGTATTCCCCTCGAACAATGCTGCTTTTCAATTCTTTTGATAGACAGCTTTTAACAATAGTTGTGACTGCAAAAACCTAGGATGTGTGCAAGGCACACGGGAAAATGTTACCCTTCACTTATTTTAGTTTATCGTGTCCAAAAAGCGACCAAGAGGGAAATATTTACAATCAACTTTAAATTTACATTTAAGTTAAACAGCGTTAAACAATATTTGTGACTGCACTGCTCCAACAACCTAAGTTTTATTTTCAACTTCACAAAGCCAAAAAACAAGCTTCAAGGACACACTTTTGGGCAAAAATAAATGGTATTAATTCTTAGCTCAAGCACACATGTTATCAAATTTGGGGACCTGCTTGTTTGTTATACACACACACTGTCCATTCCTTTTCCTTTGAAATACTCTGGGAGTATCTAAGTGCCTCCTTGAGGTCCAGGGATGCCTTAGCAGTGTACTCCTGTGTTTTTTTTTACCAGAAGAAAGTTTGAAAACTTTTCCTCCAGAACTTCAGCGGGACCCACTAGAAAAAGTATTCCTTCCGCGGTTCCACAGCATCAGATTTCAACTTTGCCATGCTAAAAAATCCCTGCGCCTCCAAAAAACTACCAAGTCCCACTCTGCGGTGGGACTTGGAAAAACTTCATTGAGAAAGCTTCAGAGCACCAGCTGGGCCCACCTCCTCCAGGTATCCAGCCTTTGGTTCAAGAATGGCAGCCTCAGTTTCAATGGCAAGCCACGCGGGAAGGACTTTTCTTTTCCAAAAGTGAGCCACTCTTCATTGAGACTTAGAAGAAATACCAACTCTTTTTGCAGTACAATTCAAAGTCTTTTTTTCTGAAGTGTGACTTAGAAAGTTTAAAAAATGCTGTGACTTACAGACACCTGGACCAATCCCCCGTGTCTGATCTGGGTTCCTTCGTGGTCAGCCTGAAATTGTACCTTGGTCCCAGTCTAGTGTGACCATTGACATTCATTGTGTGTTTTAGTTTTCTTGGCACTTTTTCCACTTACATTTTTTAAAGAGTAGCACTTCGGTTCCCCTCTCAAGATTGTTGCTATTTTGGTGTCCTTTTGCTTATTACATTGTTCTCAATCTTTATGAATTGAAGTGGGATTTTATTATGTTGTGTCACTATCTTTTTAAGTGTTTTGGCACTTCTAAATGCTTTACACCTTTTCTTTAAGTTAACAGGTTAGTGACTTTTTTTGTGGTGATTGCCATCCACTCCCAAATAATAATCCCTTTTCCTACACAGGGGCTTTGGTACAAAATATTATAGAACAAGCATCTGGTCTGATTAGAAACATGAACAAATTGTTGGCATTGATCTCTGAGAAAGGTGGCAACAGTGACTCCATGGAATGCGCACCAGAGTTTCTGAAAAGTTGCCTTTTCGCTGCACTTGTTGGATGGAAATTCACACCCCCTGTCAGTATTTAGAATTGTATCCAGTCTGAAAGAAAGTATTGTGCAGTTTACAGTGTCATCTTAGTGCAGCCTCTTCTGGCAATATTGCTTTTTTCCATCAATCTCACTGCCCCGCACCTGCAGTGTGCTGTCCTGAACAGCAGAAAATACACCCCAAGCAGTACTTATCCACCCCAGCAATAAAACAAGCATTGGTAACTGCATTATGTTTCACCTATGTGATCAATATTAATAAGCAGTTTTTGTTCGAAGTTGTAGCTTGATGAGTAGTTGTACAATATGAGTTACTTAAAGTCTGTTAAAGTATTATAACTTATTTATGAACAAATCGGCAATTTATTGTGCTGTTACTAGTGGTATAGTGCGAGTAAGAAATAGCAACATTTTGAAAAATGAAAGAAAGAGGGAAATAATATAATTAATTGCTGTAATACCAAAATTATGTGTTTAGCGGAGTTCTGACAACTATTGGGCCCAGAGCAACTGCACCTGCTGCACCATTCAAATCATGCCCCTAGTGCCTGCAAGATTACTGCATTTGTAGCTGCCTGTTTAGTAATAAAATATAGAAATAGTTGGTGTTTAGAGGAGTTATGAGAACTTTTGGCCCATATGCCATTGCAGCTGCTGCACCATTCAAATCATGACCCTGTTGTCTGTAATGAAACTGCACTTGTGATTGCCTGTTTAGTAGTAAAATATTGCAATATTTGGTGTTTAGAGAGGTTCCTAGAGCTTTGGCCCCAGTGTCACTACACCTGCTGCTCCATTGAAATCATGACCCTAGTGCCTGCAAGGTAACTACAAATGTGACTGCTTATTTAGTGGTTAAATATAGCAATATTTGGTGTTGAGAGAAGTTCTGACAACATTTGGCCTTGGTTCCGCTGCACCTGCAGCATAATTGAAATCGTGGCCGTAGTGCCTGCTAGATAACCGCACTTGTGACTGCCTGTTAAGTAGCAAACTTTAGCAATATTCTGCGATTAGTTGGGTCCCTAGAGCTTTTGGCCCCGGTGCTACTGCACCTGCTGCCCCACTCAAATCAAGCCCCTTTTAACTGCAAGATAACTGCAATTGTGTCTGCCTGTGTAGTAGTAAAAAATAGCAATATTAGGTGTTTCGAGGAAGTCATGACAAATTGTGGGTCGATGCCACTGCACCTGCTGCACCATTAAAATCATGACCCCTTTGTCTTCAAGGTAACCGTACTTGTGACTGTCTGTTTAGTAGTAAAATATAGCAATATTGGGTGTTTAGTGTGGTGCCTAGAGCTTTTGGTCCTTGTGCTACTGCACCTGCTACACCATTCAAATCACGACTCTATTGCCTGCTAGACCAATGCACTTGTGACTTTCTTGTTTGGTAGTAACATTTTGCAATAATCTGGGTTCAGTGGGGTCCCTAAAGCTTTTGGCCCCAGTGCCATTGCACGTGCTGCACTATTCAAATCAAGTCTCTTTTAAATTGCAAGGTAACTGTAATTGCGACTGCCTATTTTGTAGTCGTATATAGCAATATTATGTGTTTACAGGAGTTCTGGCAACTTTTGGGCCCTGTGCCACTGCACCTGCTACACCATTCAAATCACGATTGTTGCCTGCAAGATAACTGCATTTGTGACCTCTATTTAGTAGTCCTGACGTCACTGCAGCTGCAGCACCATTTAAATCAAGCCCCTTTTAACTGCAAGGTAACTGCAATTGTGACTGCCTGTATAGTAGTAAAATATAGCAATATTATGTGTTTAGAGGAGTTCTGACAACTTTTTCGCCCAGTGCCACTGCACCTGTAGCACCATTCAAATAATGACCCTAGTGCCTTAAAGATAACTGCATTTGTTACTGCCTGTTTAGTTGTAAAACATAGCAATAATAGGTGTTTAGTGGGGTGACTGGAGCTTTTGGTCTCGGTGCACTGCACCTACCTCCCTATTGAAATCAAGACCCTAGTGCTTGCCAGATAACTGCACTCGTGACTGTTGTTTAGTTGTAAAATATAGCAAATGTAGGTGTTTATTGGGATGCCTAGAGCTTTTAGTCCTGACGTCACTGCACCTGCTGCACCACTGAAATCATGACCCTGTTGTCTGCAAGGTAACTGCACTTGTGATTGCCTGTTTAGTTTTACATTTTAGCAATACTCTGGGTTTGATGGGGTCTCTAGAGCTTTTGGCCCCAGTGCCACTGCACCTGCTTCACCATTCCAATCATGACCCTGTTGTCTGCAAGGTAACTGCACTTGTGGCTGCCTGTTTAGTAGTCAAATGTAACAATATTAAGTGTTTAGTGGAGTTCTGACAACTTTTGGGCCCGGTGCTACTGCACCTGCAGCACCATTCAAATCATTACCCTGTTGTTTGCAAGGTAACTGTACTTGTGGTGCCTGTTTAGTTGTACATTTCAGCAATTATCTGGGTTTACTGGGGTTTCTAGAGCTTTTAGACCTGGTGCCACTGCACCTGCTGCACCATTCAAATCAAGTCCCTTTTATTTGCAAGGTAACTGCAATCGTGACTGCCTGTTTAGTAGTCTAATGTAGCAATATTATGTGTTTAGTGGAGTTCTGACAACTTTTGGGCCCGGTGCTACTGCACCTGCTGCACCATTTAAATCATGACCCTGTTGTCTGCAAGGTAACTGCACTTGTGGCTGCCTGTTTAGTAGTAAAATATAGCATAGCTCTTGTATATTAACTTTATTTTTAACGTGGAATGTTTATTGCAACATTTAGAATTTGATCATAATGACCAAATAGATTAAGTTGAAAAAAATCAATCCAATAATGCCTACAAAGTGCAAAGAAATGTTCTGAGGTATGAATAGGAAATGTCACAGACGTTCTAAGGCTAAAGCATCTGCTTTACACAACTAAGTAATACAAAGCAAGCATTCCAACATACTGTTAGAAGCTGGCTGCCTTTTCTGTGGGAAGAGATCTTATCTTGACAGTGTATGGCACTTAAACAGTGTGAACAGCTTTAGTAGAAGTATTGTAAATGTGTGCAGCCAGGGAAAGTTAATATAAAAAAGTTCCACACAAAAGTGAATGAACACAGTAATTCGACATTGAGAACTGATAAGAGCCCCCTTTTAAGATATATTAAATACAAGAGATTTCACAAGCACAAGCAAGCGCTGTGCAGGCGAAACCTAAAAAAGTGAGGCAGTTAGGGTATGGGTGGTTCGTGAGTGCAAAGAGGCAGATAAAACTTTGCGCCCAAGAAGAAACGATGCCTAGAAAAATCCCTTTGTGTGCTCCGGTGTCTGTCTTCATATTAAAAGGTGTGCTTTGCTGATCATTTGGCTGTTTTTTTGGGGAATGTATTTTAAACTTAAGCACCATTGTTTTTCTAGTGATGGGCTTTTCTTCTAAAGTCAATGCTGCTTTTACAAGCAAGACACATGTAGCTATGTAAGGCACTATTGTTTTTTCAATCGGGCTTTTTTTTCTAAAGGCAGTTAAGCTTGTTCTGTTAGCTGTTAACAGAACAATCTAAACTGGCTTTGAAGAAAAGCTGAAGGCAAGAAAAATAATGGTGTTTGAAAATAGATAGAAACAGGACGGCCAGGTTTATATGAAAACACTCTTTTAAAATAAAATACATTGAACAATTCACAAGGAATGTCTAGGCAGCTTGCAGAAGTCCACTTGCCTCTGTGAGCTGAGAAACCAGTCCCCAGCCTCACTTTGACTCAACAACTCCCTCTTACGAACCCTTGGACTGCCGGTGCCTTCCAGGGGGATGAAATCTTACGTCCATCGAGGTGAAAATATGCTTCAGTAGGAGGTGGAGGGGATCTGTAGACACAGCTGGCTGAGTGAGGCCTTGTTGGTGAGTAGGTGATCCAGGGGCTGCTGCCGAGCTCCTTATTTCTTGAATCAAACTTCAACCATAAAAGATTGAGAGGTTTATGTATAAGAAAGTGGCGGAGTGCGGGTTAGATCCAAAATTTCTAATGCTGAGCTCCGTCACTTTAGAAATGCAGGGATACGCCGTATTTACAATAAAACGGTGCAGCCCTGTGTTTCTCCTTGCACTGGCGCTAAATTCAGCTGCCTAGTGCCAACGCAGCCACTCTTGCACCATAGTGCAAAGGTGCCTGCGTTCAGGAAATGAGGTGTCGCTTCCTGCACATAGACAATTCAGAATGGCGATTTGTAACTTCTATGTGTGCTGCATTGTGCAGCGCACATAGAAGTTGCAAATCCTCATTATTAAATGATTTTTTAAATGATTGTTTATGTGCAGGAAGGGGCACCTTCCTGCACATAAATATTCATTCATGGCAATATGCTGTTTCTATGTGTGCTGCACAATGCAGCACACATAGAAACAGCAAAAAGGAGGAGAAATAAATTATTTCTCCTCATTTTGCCATGTTAAGACCAGGTTTTCCCTGGTCTTAATTCTAGCCCTGCCTCCTATTTACCTCACCCTTGTCAAAAGGCGGCAGCGTCGAATTCAATGAGTGTTGGGGCAGAACGCCCACCACAACACCCACTGCCTGCCCCTTTCACGCCAAGTGTAGCTTGAAAGGGGGCCTTATTACAAGGTGGCGTTTAGACACGTTAAGTGGCTTAACGACTCCTTGTAAATAAGGCGAAGGGTTTATCGGCCCAGGAACATCGCTAAAAGGGACGTTCCTGTGGCAATAAGGGCTTGTAAAGACGCCCCTTAGTTTTGAATTCTCTAGGCACCCCTTCAAACTCACAAACTGAGAAATGGGTAAAACTATTGGGTTTGTTACAGAATCAAGGCTGATTCAAATCCACTGCCCTGTGCAAGTGAGCCTTCACTAGCCTTTTCATTCACTCAGCTCACTTGTGTGCTTGGGGAGTATAGAGAGCTGTTCTCGGGTGGACAATATTAGAACCACTTAAAAATTCTTGTCTCTCACATGATCAGAATTATATGTCCTTAACAGAAATATTTTTAGGACACCTTCACATACAAACTCATCTTTCAGAAATTATGATACCACCCTAGTGTTCACAGTACTCACACATTCACCCTTTGCCTATTCTCTTCTCTCTCATCCCAATCTTTCTGACTAGTATGAACTCCAAAACGTCCTTTTCGAACTTCTCACTCCTTTTTATCCAGTTCACCCAGCGAACAGGCGCACGTCATAATTTCTTGTCCACTACCATTATTCTGTCCCTACTGAAAACACTACTAAACTCATGACAATTTGAGAGCACAGACTAAACAAACCTACCGTAACTAATTCACCAGGAAAAAGGGAAGTGCATAGTAGTCTACTCTACTAACCATTTAACTCTAATCTTGGGTTCGGGAGTAGCGTGCTACTCGCCGCAAAGCACTTCAACGTCTCATCGGGGGTAGTAAGCATTATATCAATACAATTTTCAATTACAATGAGACATCACAGGACATTCTGTACTTGAGGCGTAACACAACTGAGCAGGTATTAGCCGTAAAGACAGGCAGGGAAACATAGTGCTCGTTTATAATGGAGATTGCTATTAGACTGCAAGAAAAATCAAGCTCAGTCTTGACATTAGAAACTTAGCCCTTGACGAACAGCATCTACAGTAGACATGCTTTACCTCCTCCGGCGCCATGATAAGGTCCTGTACAGTGCCTGTTTTGAGGTTGCCTAGTACGGCATGGAGACATTGGAACATAATCTGAATGCCTATGTGGCCGAATACCTGGTTTGCAGTTCGGGGGAGGGGGTTTGGGGGGCTGGACACCAGAAAAAGGGGGAGAATTCAGGGTTGCTGTGGGACACAAATAGAAGTGCAGTAGAGCAGCAAAACTGAGACAGGGCCGATAGGGTCGCTGAAAACGTAGGGTAACTGGATGGATCCAGAGTTGGAACCAATCTAACCGAGGTATTTGTGGGGCATGGCATGCCCTGGTAGCTGGACACTGTAGGAGTGCACAGACCCGCTGCTTTGGAGACAGAATGCCAAACACTGAGGCACCTAGGGAATGAGAGGCTACCATTCTGGATAGGCGGTGCATAGGAGGTTGGGCACCTTGCCTGTCTTGGAGCCTGAGCTCTTGTGATGCACCCTGACTGGAGGACCAGCGGCATACAGAACAGAAATGACAATTGGCTGTTGGATTGCAACATCCAATAGACTTGCGCAATAACCTATGTGGTGCACCTGTTGTATAATTTTTATATAAGTGCATGGGTACTTTAGAGAAAAACAAGGAAAGAAGGAAAACCCCTTAGTTGAGTAAATGTCTCTCCTGGTCACAATTTGGGTGTAGAGCTCATGCCCTTCCTTATAGGAAGCTAAGACCTCAACTGTCCTGAGGTTTTATGGTTCATCATAGGACCGGCTCCACTTGAGTCAATGGTCTTCGGCATTGATGGGATCAACATTCTTAATGAGGGAATGATGTTGTTTATATATGAATGCTGTTTACTAAGCTCACCCTAAAATTGTGTGGGGTTTGCTCAGCGCCAGGATACCCTCCCAGGTGATAGTGTGCTCTACAGAGCTGCATAACGTTACATACTACCTGTATAAATGCACATACACGCACACCAGAGGTCGAAGTGGGAAGGATCTGAAGGACACGACGTGTCCATACTTTTTAAATTTTACAAAGACAGTTCTCCTACTTTATGTTAAAAGACAATCATCCCAGGATGGTTAATTCTGACATCTGAGATGTCTCAGATGGAGTGCAAAGGAGGGGAGGCCTTATACTGTGAAGCTGAGGGAGGGAGAGACAGCTAAACAAGAAACAAGCCTTCTCGCCAGGGTGCTGGCTGCCTGATGAGATGTAATTGTGCCCAACTGGTTAATCTGCAAATGTAAAGGCTGCTTGGAAGCCGGCATTGGCTTAAGCTGATGGAATCATTTGAAGCATCGTAATGACAAGATTTATTATTTTCGAGAGGCAGGATAAGAGTGTTACCAGCTGAGCTGTAGAGTTTGTGCTTTTAATGGACAGTTATAAAAATGTTTGCACTAGGTACAGTCTGCATATTACTAAAATCTATATATTGGAAGCATTTTTTTTGTCTTTGCGCACATTTTCTCGCAGCCTATCTCCTATACTGTGTGTAATGCAAGTTTACTTTGTATGTCACTTTTCTTACTCAGTGCTGGATGCCAGGATTCAGCACTGGGACATTGCCTGGAAACAGGTAAGTAAATACATTTTGGTTATTTGTGCAATTTTTAAAGAATATTTTTAGATTTCAAAACTCCACACTTAGAAACTTTTTGGAAGAAAATTGTCAATGTTATCCTATGGAGGAAAAACAAGTTAACGGTTCACAGGTAAGTAATCGACTGTGGGAGTTAAGGTTCTGGGGTAAGACTCCGGGGTCCCCCAGGGTCAGTGATGCACTGTTGTTGCACCCTCAGCGGCACTAGGGAGGCCGGGTGCAGAGTGTTGAGACCCAATGTTATCCAATGGGGGGTAGGGGGCCTCCGGTTGGTGTCTGCTGGCAAGCAGGCCACTAGGTTGTGGGAGCAAAGCTTCTAGGGTTAAGGTCAGGGCAAATGGGGAAACAAAGTAGCACAAAAGGTGCATCCTCAGCGGCACTGGGGAGGCCGGGTGCAGAGTGCTGTTTCCACGTCGGGCGCCCTGTTGTTTTCTATGGAGAACCTCCGGTTTGCAAAAGCACTGCGGGCAGGGAGACGAAGGAATTCTGGGTGCGACCACCACTTGGAGAGGTAATTTTGGAAGTTAAGGGTTGGTTAGGCACCGTTGGTTTGGACACACAAGGCCGTGGGGTGTCGGGTGCAGGGGTGCCTTTTGGGGTTGGATCTCCTTACCAGCTCCTGGTCGCGGATAGGGGGGCCTTCTGGATTTAGGCTGCAAGCGTCGCCTGGAGGCTTCAGGCAGGTCAGGGGTCGCCGGATCTTGGGTCAGGATCGCCGGGGTGACCCCCTCTGGGTGTTTTTCCACTCGAGCTCGGGCCGGGTTCGGCGGGTGCAGAGTAGGCTGGATTTGTGGTCTCTGGCTGGGGCCAGAAGCTGCAGTTTGAACAAATCTGATGTTCACGGGAGATGCAGTCTTTAGAAGTGAAGGCAGGCAGGTCCTCCGGGTTTCTTGAGGTTGCTGGCTGCAGGACACACTGGGATTTCGCAGGAGCAGGTTCGAGGGGGAGACAGGCCTGTAGGGCTGGGGCCAAGTCAGTGGGCGTCGTCCTCTTGTTAGCTCTACACGGCTCTTCAGTCTTTCTTCTTATCTTTTTTCTTGTTTCTTGTCTTGATCTGAGGAAGCAAGGTTCAGCGTGCCCCCTAAATACTAGATTTAGGGGTGTTACAGGTAGGTAAGGGCCGGGACCAATGGGTCCCTTCCCTGGGGTGGGTACATCCCCTATTGTTCCATCCTCTAGTGAGAGGGTGGCAGGAGCCTGTCCCTGGTTGGCTGGGTCCCCTCATCCTCAAGTTGGCAGGAACTCGAGGGTGTGCTTCACCTTGCCTCCCCCACCTGAGGGGTGGAGTTTGCAGAGGTGGGCACACCTCTCTTCCTCACTTGTTTTTCTCGCCGGTTCTCCCGCCCAAAGTGGGGGGTAGAACCAGTGGGGACCAGTTGCTGAAAGCAGCAATTGGTCTGGAGAGGCTCACAAAGGCGGCATGCCTTTGAAGCCTCTCCTTTGTGAACCCTGTCCATTCTGGGGGATGAGGCTTAGCATCTCGTCCCAGGATGTGCATTGTTTCAGGTCCCGTGAGCTGCAGGCTCTCGACCCAGGGGTCCATAAATATGTCTGTTGGTGGCAGCCTAAGCAGCCACTCAGTCAGGTCACTAGGAGTTGGTCGAGTTTCAGGGGGCATCTCTACGATGCCCTCTGTTGTGCATTTTACATTAAATCCCACACTGGCATCAGTGTGGGTTTAATGTGCTGAGAAGTTTGATACCAAACTTCCCAGTTCTCAGTGTAGCCATTATGGTGGTGTGGAGTTCGTAATGACAAACTCCAAGCACCATATACTATTGATGGCAGCACTGCACTTACAGTGCCTAGGAATGGACTTGGGCACTGTAGGGGTACAGAGCTCATGCACATGTACCCTCACCCCACTGGTATAGGGCACCCAGCTGGAGGGGTGACTGATGTATGCTAGGGCAGTGGTTTGTGGGCATGGCACACAGGGATGTGTGCCATGTCGACTCTTCACTTTGTTCTGCACCAAGACACGCAGCCTGCAAAGGCAGTGTGTGGGTGTAAAGGTACAGGGCCTCTGAGGGTGGCACAATAAGTGCTGCAGCCCTTAGAGGTCTTCCCTGGTCACAGTGCCCTGGGTACTTGTGGTACCATTTACCAGGGCTGACCTGTGGCCAGAGATGCCAATTGGGTTAGTTTTAGGGAAAGAACACAGGGTCTGGGAACCTGATTAGCAGGGACCCAGGTCACACCAAGAAAAAGTGCATCAGTCGTCTGGCAAAAAAGTGGGGGGTTATACTGCAACAGAAACCCACTTTCCTCAAACACTCACTTTGCAATATTTACTATTGTTGGTGCAGCCATTGCTGTGTATCTCTGGACCAGCGGCGGACGGCACAGGTAAGCTCGGTTGGGCGCATCAGGGCAAGCCGACAGACAACGGGAATAGGTGTTATTTATTTATTTAATTATACCTATTCCGTCAAATGTGGACTTCCCCCCCGCCCCACCCCTCCTCGCCCCCCACCACCGCGCTTACCTGTGCTGTCCGCCGCTGCTCTGGACATGTCATTCAACAGAGAATAACACATGAGTCTTTGGGAGTGCTTGCAAATGCTGCTCAAAGTCTTCTCAGGTTTCTGTGCTGCTTCTGAACCACACTCACAGTTTATACAAGTTACTCCTTCAATGCCAGTGGGAGCACTGCACATGGCGGGGAACTATAGACACCCAAAATGCAAATCATGCATGTGAATCCAAAATTTGGGAGTGGACATATGAGTTATTCACAGTATAGAAATAGAGGCAAATTGAAAACATGAATCACAATAGTATTTAAAACCCCATGTGCCCAAGTGAGAATCAGGGCAATAATTTGAGATTGATTTGGGTTGTCCAGGAGTACAACGATGACCATTAATAATACAGACCAATTCTGGACCGCACAGTTAGTGTGGAAGCTGATTTAGGCCACATCCACAGGCTGTCTGTCTGAGTTGAGCTCAGTTTAATGCTCCTCTCGGGCAGCTGCGGACCTTGCAACTGTCCTAAACTCCTGACTTGGGGAGAAACTCTCAAATCAGTGGGTTCTAAAGTCAGCCATTGGCTCCCAAAGTATCTTCTGGGTATTTTATCTCTTCCAGGTTTGAAACAGTTAAAGAGTCACCTCATTAAAGGAAACCTGTGCTCAGTGGATAGTGGTCAGTGTTAGCAGCTTTATTGAGTATATTGGTTAGGCTTCTTTTCAGTTTTATGTGCATGGATCTATTAGTGTTGTGTTACTTTTTTTATTGTTTGCTGAGTGTTAGTTTATATTTTCTATGTTTAGGAAATTCATTTAGTTCTTTTTTTGAGTGCCCTAAAGCTCTCATTTCATTGGTGTCAGTTGTATTAGTGCAGAAAACATAATAAACCAATCACACTGCTGTGGTCCCAGTATTCATGTGAGTTTATTTCCACTGCAGGCAGCTTGGGTCTGTATCATGAACATGTTCCCTGGTGACCAGCATAGATGCGTCTCCTTTTGAGACTCTGCATTGATTCAAGCGCATTCCCGGAGCTTCAAAAATATGCAAGTTAGCACATGAGCTGCCAACATCACTGCTCGATAACAGTGAGCAATGGTTGCCTTTCGGAGAGAGTTTTGGGTGAGAGGGTACAGCAAGGACCACAGTCAGCTTGTAGTGTGAAAAGGCCGCTTTAATAAAGCAGGTGCGCATTACAAAAACATAGCATCCTCAGTGATATGCCTTATTATTATTATTATTATTATTATTATTATTATTATGTGTTCTTATATAGCGCTCAACTTACCCTTGGGCATCTTGGCGCTTGCATTGGGAACCCGTCCTGGTTTTTCCCTGTGAGATAACACGTACTGGGCATCCCCAAGGTGAAAGCCAGGCATCCCACCGCGGGGGGGCCGTTGTGGAGATTAAGCAAGCTTGTTGCCCAGAGCTGCATAGTGTGAACTCGTGCTTAGAGTGGGCACCGAAGCGAGAATTATCGAGTCCGTGGACAATTGGGCTCCGGACCCTGCCGCGTCGGGAATTGAACCCTGGTCCCGGGTCTGACCTCTGCTTCAGGGTATGCCTCCTCTAACCAGTGAGCTACACTTCTCCACTTACAAACGTATCCGCTGCATTATTCATGAATAACACTTACCTCTAACTTTACCCCCTACATTTCCCCCAACTTGACCATCTGTCCCTGCATCTGTAGTGTGCATTCTTAATTTAATCAACTAACGTTACTCCTTAGAACTGTGTAATGTTGTGACCGTGACGCGATACGCTTAGCACGTACGCCTCAGGTCACGTGACTATAGTTAATAAAAGACGGTCACGCACGTACGTACGCCACTAGGGCTACGACGGCGGACCTTACACCAACACATGTCCTGGTCTCATTATTTTGTGTCCACGCCCAGGCCCCTAGTCGCGACTTCCCGGCGGTCGCGTCCCCGTCTACCAACGGCGGGAGCCGGAGAACACAACATAAACTGGCGACGAGGGTGGGCGTGCCCTCGCCGACGTGTGGTGCCCTAGTGTGGCGGCCGCGAGCGCTATTCTTGGCTCGCGGCATGTAGTGCTGTTTCCTGCGCACCTCGTGGTGCGCCTGGTGTGCAGTGCAGTTGCGCTGCCCTGCGGAAGCGCTGCAGAGATCGCGCACGAGGCGCGTGAAGCGTCGGCCTGCCAGCCACGTGGTCTAGCCCTCGAAGGGTGCCCGTCATGGCGCCCCAACGCATTTGAGCCCTGCAGGTGCCTGCTGATCGTGATGCCAAGGGGAGGCAGCTCCTGAGAAACCCTGTGCGTACCTGTGGGCCCCAATCACTGGGAAGACTGGGGGAAAAGCCCACCTCACAGTGCTGAAGTATAGCCCTCAATAACCTTACACCGGAGGGAGGCCTATGAGTCAGGGGCAGGCCTAGTGAACAGTGGAGAACTCCAAGCACACGCGCATAAGGAGATAGGGGGAGCGCCCCTGAAAGGGGGAAGGCCCACGAGGACTGGAGGCAAAGCAGGCAGTGTGCACACACGCAGAGGCCAGGGAGGACCATGCACAGCGCTGAGCATTAGCCATGGCCACGATACCACCAATAGAACCCTTCATAGTAGAGGGATCACCGTCGTCGATTGCGGCCAAGTGGAAGGACTGGGAAGATCGCCTGCGAATATTCTTCGAGGCCACCAAGGTCCATAGGGACCAGAAAAGAGCAATGATTATACACTTGGGTGGAAAAGACATTCACAACATCGTCAAAACGCTAGCGAAGGCCACTCCCAGAACACACCTGACACTGATAGCCACCCTTAATGAACATTTCGAACCGATGGCCAACCAAGACTATGAGAGGTTCATCTTCCGACAAGCGCGCCAGCTTCCGGAAGAATCGCTAGATACGTATCACGCCCGCCTGAAGAACCTTGCAGCCACGTGCGGCTTCCGGGATGAGACCGAAGAAATCAGGGGGCAGATCATCCAGGGCTGCGCATCAGCCAAGCTGCGAGAGCGCATACTAGAAGAGTCGGGGAAGCCGTTGGCGGAAATCCTGACGATGGGTCGGACCAAAGAGCTGTCGAAAGCGCGGGCGGCGCACATGGAAGCCGCTCTTCAAGCACCGGTGAAAACCGACCCGGTGAACGCGGTGTCGACCAGACCCACACAGAGGTGGGGCAAGAAAGGAGCGGGAACACGCTCCCCAGGTCAGTCGAAGTCATGTGGGTACTGCGGAGGATCGCCGCACTCAGCAGCAGAGTGTCCTGCGAAAGGGAAAAGGTGCTCGGGGTGCGGAAGATTCAATCACTTCGAAAAAGTATGCCGGTCAAAAAAGTACCGCAAGCCCAGACAAGTGGCGAACACTCTCAAGGAGGAAGACCCAGCTCTCAGCGACATGGATGACGATGAGGAGGAAGAGAGAGTGGTGCACAAAATCCACATGATTGGCACCACCAACCGCAAGGCAAGACGCCTACCACAGTGCAGTATCCGAGTAGGGTCTCAGGAGGTCACCGCAGTTGTGGATACAGGCGCCACCATTAACATCATGGCCGCAGCCCTACACCGCACCATGAACCCGAAGCCGGCCCTACACCCCTCAACGATAACAGTGTTTGCGTATGGCCAAGAAACTCCTTTGAAAATACGCGGACGGTTCTGGACGGTAATCTCCCACGGCACACAGTCAGTTACCACCAACGTCTACGTCACAGAAGATGGCCAGGGGATGCTGCTGGGGTGCCGAGCGGCCGAAGACCTGGGAGTCGTGACATTTGCCTTCGGAGTGCACCAGGAGTCCCTTCAGCACATCCTGGGCGAATTCGAGGAAGTCTTCCAGGGGATCGGGAAGTTCTGTGGAAAAGAAATCCACCTCCACATCGACCCAATGGTCCAGCCTGTCGCCCTACGACATCGGCGGATAGCGTTTCATCTGAGGCCACTAGAGGCAGCAGGAATCATCGAAAAAGTGTCCGGTCCCACACCGTGGGTATCCCCCATCGTCGTCGCCCGGAAGCCCAAACAGCCAGGCGCGTTGAGAATCTGTGTCGACATGAGACTTCCTAACGTTGCGATCAAGCGGGAACGCCACATTACTCCCCCGATAGACGATCTCATCGAAGAAATGGCAGGAGCCTGTTGGTTTTCAAAACTGGACCTGAGATCCGGATATCACTAACTGGTGCTAGACGAAGCCTCCCGCAATATCACCACATTTTCTACACATGTGGGGCTCCGAAGGTACACCAGGTTAAGTTTTGGAGTATCCAGTGCCGCAGAGGTATTCCAAAATGTGATACAGGAGTTAATTGCAGGCATCCCGGGGGTCATCAATGTCAGCGATGACATCATGATACACGCCAAAACCATCCAAGAGCCCAATGAGCGACTGCTTCAAGTGCTACGCCGGGTACGGGATGCAGGCCTCACCCTTCACTGAGAGAAATGTGAGTTTCTATGCAAAAAACTACAATTCTTTGGCTATACCTTCTCCACGGAAGGGGTCAACCCAGACCCTGAGAAAGTTCGGGACATTAAAGAAGCTGTCGCTCCCACCAACGTCACGGAAGTCCGCAGCTTCCTTGGGATGGTCAATTACTGCGGGAGATTCATCCAGGACTTGGCCAACCTGGCGGCACCGCTGAGGGAGCTGACCAAGGAGTCCGTCACCTGGAAGTGGGGCGGTGAACAAGCCCAGGCCTTCGAGAAAATCAAGGAGTCTCTCTCTGAAGCCACCACCCTGGCTTTCTTTGACCCCACGAAGTTAACACTGGTCGCCGTGGATGCTGGTCCGGTCGTCCTTGGAGCCGTCCTCCTGCAAAGAAGGAATCCTCAAGCAGAGTGGGCCCCCGTGGCATTCGCCAGCAGATCCCTTACCGCAACTGAACAGAGATACTCACAAATAGAAAAGTAAGCTAGTAATTCTGACATCTCTAACACAGAGGGTGGTGGACCTTAACCATGTAGGACATCAAGGCATGGTTAAAACAAAATCGCGGCTTCGCACAAAGGTTTGGTTCCCACTAATGGACGACCTGGTAGAAGCCACTGTCCGTGCTTGCCCATCGTGCCAGGTCACCGGGGAGGCGCCCCGACCTGCCCCTATCATCGTGGAAACTCGGCCGGCGGTCCCATGGTCCTGAGTGAGTGTAGACTTTGGCAGTCTTCCAGATGGATGCCATACCCTGGTAGCTATCGATGACCATTCTAAATATCCTGAAGTGGAGATACTGTCAGCACTCAGCGCCACTGAAGTTATACCAAAACTCGAGAAGATCATGGCTGCCCATGGACTCATGCAAGAGATAAGAACTGACAATGGATCTCCGTTCCAAAGTCAAGAGTTTGCCTCATACCTGCAAGCGCTGGGTATCCATCATCGCCGGATCACTCCACGCTGGCCGTAAGCGAATGATGAAAACAATTTAGATAGAGAAAAAGGTTTTTAAACACACGAAGTGATCCGGCACTCCATTCAATAGTAACACATGTTATAAGTAATAGAATTTCAGGTCCAGTAAGCAGGTCTTTGTATAGTTTTCTTTATTCAAAAATCTTCTTTAAGGGGGGCGTGGTCTCGCACCACGGGAAGATGGTGGCTGAGTTCTGAGCTCCGCTCGTACGCGGAGTAAATCCATGGATTACAGCCGGTTTCGTCACATTCCGAGGATGACGTGCGGACGATGAAGGGTCGGGCGGTGGTTGTACCCGTTCCGATCCTGGAATCTTCTTCCGCGGACCCGGTAGATGCGGCGGTGATTTCCCCTCAGTGAAGCGCCTGTAACGGCCGCCATTTTGCGATGGCTGCTTGTGAAGTTGCTGGACACTCTGAGGTAATCCGGCGCTTCAGTAATTGGCGTGCGGCAACGTTTTTAAAAAAAAAAAAAAAAATTCTCTCCTCAACATTTATGGATGTACTGCCGTAAGAATTGTTTGTAGGCGAGGCTTATATTCTTGTCCTCCTCACTACATGCCCCAGTTACAGCATGTTATTTCGAGCATCAATTTTTGAGAACTATTTGGGCGATGGTGCCAGCTGCAATCTTCTCTCCTTTCTATGGCTCTTAGCTTCCTATACAGTATGTGCTTATTTTAATTTTTTGATATTTGTTGTCACATTTCCTAGCTTCTTGGTGATTTGTCCTTTTTAACAACGACGCTTTTTTGCTCACAAGTGTCAATTATAGCTAGAGTGCTGACGGAAGGTGACGTTCTTTTGTGAATTTTTTTTTTTTTTTTGCTCTGTTCTCTGGTCCCCGGAGACTTTTTGAGGAGTGAGGTGTCTCTTTTTGACGGATGGGCAGGCGGAAGTCTTTATTGAAGATCACTTCTCGACCACCTTACCGTTTCATGATGGCTAGTGAAGCTTCTACTGCGGCTAGAGCAGTCTCTTCAGGTACCAAGCCCAAGAGAGCCAAGAATGGCCCTCCCTCACCCATACTTTCCTCTCAACATCCTGTTCTGGATACTATTTTGGATGAGGTGAGGGGTCTTAAATCTTTTATGGCCACTACTAATGAGAAGCTACAACTAATTGAGGATAGGTGGATTACTATGGAAGCTAAGGTGTTTGATATGGAGCAACGTATTAGTGATGTGCAGGATATTTCTACTAAAATTCCAATTTTGGAACAGGAAATCCAGTGTCTTAAACTGCACACAGAGGACCTTGTAAATCGTAATCGGCGTAACAACCTACGCCTTTATGGCTTACCAGAAAATTTGGAGGGTCCTGATTTGCTCCTATTCCTGAGGAAATTTCTGACTGAACTTTTAAGCATTTCCCCGGAGCCTGCTTTGAACATTCAACGTGCACATAGACTTGGTCGTCTTCAACCTAATGCTTCTAAGCCTAGAGGCATTATCATGTTGTTTTTGGAATTTACTGACTTAATGCGAGTCCTCTCAGCTGCCAAGTTGAAGCGTCACCTTACTTGGTCAGGTCATAACATCTTTATTTCACAAGACGTATCTAATGCTACCAACGCGAGAAGGAAGGAATTTCTGGCACTTCGTCCACAAATGAGACAGTTGAATGTTCGCTATGGTATTCTACATCCATGTCTGTGTAAAGTCACTCATGATGGCTCCACTCGGTCTTTTGATGACCCTCTTAAATTGAAGTCGTTTCTTCAAAACCTGTCCTCACGTGCTGTGACTGGCTCTTCTCCTTCTACTTAATGTCCTTGTGTCTTTTTGCTCTTCCTTTTAATACGGCTGTTTCTTTGTTTTCTATGTGTATCTTTTTCTCTGTCACGTCATCTCTTGTTGGTGCTGTTACGCCCCATGCATTTGTTTTTATTGTTGTTTTTCTTTAGATCTGGATATCTTTCCTTGATCTATCTTTTTTCACTTCTTTTTCTATCCTCTATTTCTTTCTTTGCTTTGTTACTCTTCCCGTCAGTTTGTCCTATTATTCATTTGACAATGTGCTGTTTATTGCGTATGTCTTTTGGAATTGTGCACTGTCCTATTGTATATTGTGGTTTTTATTCCTATTTTGATAAATTTTGGTGTCTCTTTTTTTTTAGATGTCTCCCTGAAGTGTATCATCTCATTCCGTATTGTTCCCCTCCGATCCCTCATTATGTGTAATTTTGTTACATTGAATGTTCGTGGTCTGGGCAACCCTGTCAAAAGGCAAAAGGTACTTTCTAATTTATCCAAATTAAATTCTCAGGTATCTTTCATTCAAGAAACACATTGTAATGAAGCGGAATCACTTAAGCTAAAAAGACAATGGGTAGGCCAAGTTGTGTATTCCCCTGCTTCTAGTAAAAAAGGGGGTGTAGCTATATTGTTTCATAAATCTTTATCTGTGCAAATTGTTTCTACGCAAAATGATGCTGATGGACGATTGGTAATGGCCAGGGTTGTTATACATGGTAAGGATTTGGTTTTATTGAATATATATGGCCCGGTCAAACCTGACCCCAAGTTCTGGCATGACATCAAGGTTCTACTCTCCTCCTTTGATTGTCCTAATATTATTATTGCTGGTGATTTTAACCAATGGTTAGACCCATTTTCTGATAGACAATCTCAGTCCAAGTTTCATCCTGACAAATCCCATAAAGCTTTTCAATCGGTCATTACCTCTCGTCCTCTATTTGATGTTTGGAAGACATGTAATCCAGATTCTCTTGAGTTTACGTTTTTTTCCAATGTTCACCATACACGATCTAGGATTGATTATATTCTGGTCAGTAAATCCCTGCTCCCATCTATTCAATCCTCGGAGATTGGGTCAATTTTAATTTCAGATTATGCACCAGTCCTTTCTGTTTTGGATCTCTCGTTAACCTCCCAAACATTTAGTCGTTGGAAACTCAATAATGTTTTATTATCGGATTCTACTTTCATAAAAGAAGCTACTTCCTTTGTCAGTGAATTCTTCATGTTTAATAACCCCTCATCAACCTCTGTTCCCAATAATTGGGATGCTTTTAAGGCCTCATTTCGGGCATTTACTATTTCTTATGTCTCTAGGAAAAAGACAATTGCTCGAAATAAATACTTAGCTTTACTACAACAGCTTAAATTACTGGAGCATAATTACTTCATTTCTAAATTGCCCTCGGCTCTACATGACCTCATTAAGGCCAAATCTGAGCTTAACAAACTTGCGACAGTTGAAGCTTGTAATATTCTTCTCAAAATTAAATCCAAATACCATGGCGGCCATAACAAAGCTGGTAAGATGTTAGCCAACTATTTGAAAATCAAATCTGAGCGTAAAAATATTGGTCCCATCTTAAATGAATCCACCAAACGCTTAGTGTCCTCAGACGATGATATTGCTAATATCTTTCATAATTACTATGAGGCCCTTTACTCTGGTGACACGAACCCGTCTAATCAAAATTTAGATATTTTCTTTTCTGGCCTTCCTTCCCCCCCATCCTTGCCACAAGAATTCGAAGCCTTGGAAGGTGCTATTACCGCCCAAGAAATTATTGATGCCATTAAATCCCTAAAAAAATCAAAGGCTCCAGGACCGGATGGCTTTTCGGTTAAATTTGACTCCACCTGTGCATCGATTTTTGTTCCTAAGCTTCTGACATTGTTTAATTCCTTTATTAGTGATGCCAAGGCCTCTGGCTCCTTTATGGATGCTTTAATAATCATCATTCCCAAACCTGACAAGGATCACTCACTGTGTAAAAACTACCGCCCTATTTCATTGATTAATTATGATTGTAAAATATTTGCAAAGATTCTTGCCATCCGTCTTGAGAGTCTTCTCCCATTATTGGTTAAGACTGATCAAGTTGGTTTCATTAAGGATAGATTAGCAGCGGATAATGCTCGAATGCTTGAAAATGTTATCTCGCATGCAAAGAAATTTAAAGCCCCTCTTGCAGCGTTATCTCTAGATGCTGAAAAGGCCTTTGACCGTATTAATTGGCAATTTATGTTTAGAACCCTTAAATGGTTTTGTTTTGGTCCAACTTTCATTTCCTACATTAAACTATTATATTCCTGTCCCCGGGCTAGTATTTTTGTAAATAATCATTTTTCCAATTCTTTTTCTTTATCTCGTGGGACTCGTCAGGGCTGTCCTCTCTCCCCTTTGTTATTTGTTCTTTGCCTTGAACCCTTCCTTGAGCGTATTCGAGTTAATGCTCCTGTTTCTGGCTTTACACAGAACTCGGTAGAAATTAAAATATCAGCCTATGCTGATGATATATTGATTTATATGTCCAACCCTCTCACATCCCTTCCTCCCTTCTTGGATGAGGTTCGACTATACTCCAGCATTTCTGGATACAAGTTAAATCTCTCTAAAACAGAGGTCCTACCCCTGAACTCGTTACGTTATCAATATATGTTTCAGGATACTAATTTTACATGGTGCCCCACAAAAATCAAATACCTAGGTATTTGGTTCTCTGCGTCCATACCTGCCACAATAAAGTATACATTTGCAGCATTACTTACTAAAATTCAATCACTGCTTCTCAGATGGTCCCCGTTATTTCTTTCTTGGTGGGGCAGGTTAGACACTATAAAAATGATGATTGTTCCTCATGTCCTTTATATAATGTCTATGTTACCCATTCGCATTCCCCTTTCATATTTTTCGCAAGTCAATTCTATTTGTGTAAAATTTTTATGGAATAAGAAACACCCACGTATTGCCCTTTCAAAGCTTCAACGCCCGAAGTCTGAAGGTGGAGTACGTTTTCCTGATTTTAAGGCTTACCACTCAGCCTTTCTCATTAAACAATCCTTCGCTTTATCTTTTGATTTTGCGAATACTCCTATCCCGAGATGGATTGCTTTTGAGCGTTCCTCTCTAAAGGATTTTTCTTTTCAGAATGTGATTTATATGTCCAATTGTACTTTCATTTCTAATAACCCGATTATAAGATATTCCCAAAGTTTACTATATAATACGTTTACTAAGGGTTTAACTCCATTTCAATGCTTTCTCTCTTCCACTATCTGGTATAATAAATTTCTTAGATACAAGGGTAAATCATTCTATTACAAACACTGGAAGGAGAAGGGTATTATTTTCGTTCACCAATTAATCCTTCAACATTCTATTTTTCCCTTCCTTGATTTGCAAACACGATTTCAATTACCCGACACATATCGTGCTGAATACCGTTTAATTTCAGCCGCTTTACAATCACAATTATCCTCCTTTGACTTACCTGTATCAATACCCTCTCTTACTCCCCCCACACCTTTATATAGTATATTCCCTATACATATACCTAAAGCAGCCCTGGTTTATAAATTGTTGTTATTACACTCAACCGAGAGACCTAAATCTCCTACTGAACTTGCTTGGGAATCAGACTTATCCCTTTCATTTTCTATCGTTGTATGGGATAAACTATGGTCTAAGTTATTTAAAATCTCTGCTGCTGTTCGTATAACTCAATCCCTGTATTTTATTTACAATAGAGCTGTTATTACTCCTGTTTGCATATCTAAGTTCTCCCCTTCCTCGTCTCCATTATGCTGGTCTTGTTCTAAGTATACTGGCACCTTGAGACATCTCCTTTATGATTGTCCTAATGTTGTGACTTTTTGGAAATCGGTTTGGTCAAAATGCATGAACATTTGAGTTTATCATTTCATAATGTTTTTTTAGGTTCCTCATCACCTGATTTGGATGACTCCACTTCTATTTCGTTATTGTTTGATCTTTTTATTGCAATGGCATTTAAAGTTATTTTATCTTCATGGAAACATAATTCGAAAATTTCTTTATTAATGTGGTGGAATTTTATCTGCGACGAACATCGAATTGCCACTGTCTCCTCCTCTGTCCTCTCGCAAAAAATTAAATCTGATCTTCTCTGGTTACCATTTACATCTTATCTTTCCTCACGCGCTCCTCTTCCCTAACTTGGATTTTTCTTCTTTTATTTGGTAGCAAACGTAGTCTTAGGACATTGCTATTCTTTTCTATTCCTTGATTTCTATTTTTCTTTCTTTTTTTTTTTCTTTCTCTATTCTCCTTCTTCATTTCTTTCCCTTTTCCTTTTCGCTCTTTTTCTTTTCTTCTCTTTTCTTCTTCTTCGTTACTGTTTGAGCTATTGTATTTATTACTTGATTTTTATACTTTGTAAGTATAATTTAGATTTCCTGATTGATTGCATTCTCTATGTATTTCTGTGTTTTGTTTATTCCTGAAAACTTAATAAAAATTCTTAAACAAAAAAAAATCTTCTTTAAAAGGAAACAAAGTAGCCAATGCGTTTTGTCCCTAAGGACTTCTTCAGGGCCAATAACTTTCCAATGTATCTATTTTCTATTTTCAAATTGAGAGTAAATTGCAATAATCACTTTCGAAGGACCTCATATATAGTGAAAAGTTCTATTAATTTAGCTTTGTTATAGGTCCCAAGCCTCAGGAGCATTATCGATAAGAGCAGTTCAGTCCGCTGACAAGACGCTTACGGATATGGACGTGGACTGAACTGCTCTTATGAGCTAAGAAAGATTAAAAACCGCCCTCCCTTTTACTTATGGATGTGGAAAGTGAGCACATTATCGATAATGCTCCTGAGGCTTGGGACCTATAACAACGCTAAATTAATAGAGCATTTCACTATATATGAGGTCCTTCGAAAGTGATTATTGCAAGTTACTCCCAATTTGAAAATAGAAAATAGATACATTGGAAAGTTATTGGCCCCTGAAAAAGTCCTTAGGGATGAAACGCGTTGGCTACTTCGTTTCCTTTTAAAGAAGATTTTTGAATAAAGAAAACTATACAAAGACCTGCTGACTGGACCTGAAATTCTATTACTTATAACATGTGTTACTATTGAGTGGAGTGCCGGATCACTTTGTGTGTTTAAAAACCTTTTTCTCTAACTAAATTGTTTTCACCAAAATGAATAATTAATATGTCCGGACAGCCGCCCGCCAGCCAACTTGTTCAAACAAGATAAAAGTTCACCTCATAACATCACCCCCTTCCCTTGACAAGATACGTGAACCCTGTGCTGACTGAAGCCAAGTTGTTTTCTGTATAATCTTGTCCACTTGTCACTACACCTACATCACAAATTAATAGCCCACAATCTAGACGTTCATGACCTCACTCTCTGGTCCTGGAAACGAACCTATGGAAAACAATACAAAATTAGAATTCCTACATAACATGGACAGCCCCCTTCAACACACATATGACTTATATAAGTCTGATGACCATCTCTCCAATCTCATAATCTGGTCATTTCCCCATCCCCTCCTGCCGGCCTCAGTTGCTGCCCTGAACCAAAAGGAGTGTGTCCTATAGTCAGCTGCAGGTAAACCCAAATACTACAATTCCTTGCACAAGACCGCCAACAACCGAAAAGCTGTCACCGGAGACCCATCCTGATGTTGGAAAACCAGGTCCTTCTTGTGCTGATCCTGGAGACCTAGCCTCTGGCACCAGCAGACTAGGCAATATCGCTGCACTGGGTAAGGACCCAACGTCACCTGTGCCCTTTGCCCTTGGTCCGTCTTAGATCTCTTAAGGTAAATCTGAACACCGTCCTCAAACAGCTCCATCTCTGTCAAAAGGAGCCCCACGTCTTTTTTCTCCCCCCGCAGCATTGATACCCTGAATGCGCCAAAGGACATGCACCTCATCAAACAAAAAAACAAACTTCTTTCTCCATTGTTATTAAATACCGCTGACAACACCCCTATCCCTTTGCAGAAAAAAAAACACAGTAAAGGTCTCCACTTCCTCTCCCATTCCCCTTCTCCCTCACCCAACCCTCCAAGAGCCTTTTACCCAGTTCTCCTGTTGAGGGCGCTTAACATCACAAGAACTTACCGACAAAGGCAATACCTGATAGCTTTCCCTGCTATCATGACATGTGACTAACCTTTCTCAATCATAGACATGAAGTTTATAACATCTTCCTGTATCATCAAGGCCTCCTCATCCAATTCTTTCTTCCATGCCCCGATTCCAAAGTTCCTTCAAGCCTGCCCATACATCTGCTCATAGACTGTACCAAGGAGCCCTCTACAAACTGTAACATCTTTTTGTGCCTATTCACCACCTCGGTGTTCTGTCCTCATCCGGTCCTGAAGCAGGACCACAGACTCTTGTCCACTGAAAATGAGACAAATCATCTACCATGTCAGTTTCCAGGCCCGGTAAATGAAGCACCCTAAACAGTATCTTACGTCTGCAACAGGCCCGTACAAACCCCCTCAATAGCTTCAGCACCTGTGCGTCCCTTGTGGACTGCCTATTAACAAGATGAACCACTGCCATGTAGGCCGCATTAAAAAGTAACTTCATGTTGGCAAACTCATCGGCCAACAGGACCAAGGCAACCACCAATGGAAAATAATCCAGGAGCACAATACTCCTTCCTACTTGTTTCCAATCCTCTAGCCATTGTTCTGTGCACCAGTATCCCTGCCAGTACAAACCAAAACCCCAACCTCCTGCTGCATCAGAAAATATCTGAATCTTTCATTCTGTTTCCTCACCCAACCCTTTCAGCGAAATACCATAAAAATGCTCCAAAAAGGAGCACCACATCCTCAAATCCTCTTTGAGCTCTGCCTTCTGCCCCAGTCAGTGATGTGGCCTAGTCAGGCCCATTAATGCCAAACCCAATCTCCTACAAAATGTCCTACCTACCCGCACCACCCTGCATGCAAAGTTCATATAACCTAATAGTACCTGCACCTCCAGCACCCGCACTTTTTTCTTGCCCAACATGCTGTCATTCGACTGCATCATTGTACTCTTTTTGTCCTCCGGCAACCTCGCTTCTTGCTTCACTGAGTCACTGGCTACAATCAGAATAATCAAAACTGTGCTTGGACCAATCGTTTTTCCCTCAGCCATGGAACCCCCACATCTGCCATGAGCTCCTTAAAACTTACCTACATCAGTTGGCAGTTTGAAGAGCTCGGTGGTCCCACAAAAAATAAGTCATTCAAGTAGTGCGTCACCCACTCGTCGCTAGTCACATATGTGAACATTCATTGTAGAAATTAATGGAAACTCTAAAAGAATGCACACAAAATGGAACAACTTATTAGTTGGGCTTATCAAAGATGATTGGCCTCATAACTGTATACCTAATAGTTTGAAAGTCACCGGCTCTAACTGCAACAGCTGAAATGCCAACTTAATGTTGCTTTTGGTCATTTGCGCATCAGGGCTTGCTCTGTTCACCAAATCTATGGCTGCATCAACTGAGGAATACAAACTAAAATCAGTTTTCTAGAAATAAAATCATTGACTGTTTGCCCCTATGGCCAGGAAAGATGCTGAATCAGCCTAAATTGCCCTTTCTCTTCCTGTGGTACCACACCCACTGGACACAATCAACCTTTGAAAGGGCCAGTCATCAAATGGACCCGCCATTCTACCCTTCTTAACTCTTTGTCTAATTATTTCCTTTCTACCGTGTGGTGTTCCCTCAAAGATTACAAATGTTCCCGCATCTCCTGCACTTGGGTCCCTTATAACCCAAGCGAAACCCATGCTGAAACCTTTCAATCATTAACTTCCTGTCATCCTGTTTGTGATACCATTGTAGCCAATACCTTAACTTTCCCATTTTAATTGGTGAATGAGCCCTTCCCACAGGTCCTTGTGCCCCCTAACTTCCCCTCCCTGTGTTTTTGTGCTGCCACTGGTTCCATGTATTCCCTGTGCTCCTCTGGTATATGCCCCACAGTGTATGAGGGAGTGATGTGTTGCGCATTTTGAACAATCATGCCTTAATTTGCAGAATTCCCTAATACAAGAACCTTGGTTATATGCCTAACATGTTCTTCCCTACCCTGCTTGTCCTTTTCCTGCTGTCCACACCCCTCACTGGGAGATACGCCATTGAAAGGCCCGAGATATTACTGCAGCCCAGTTGCAGTAAACACTGTCGGTGTTGGCCATGGTATGCAGCCACAAATCATTATCAAGCTCGCCCCACTTGCTCTCAGCATCCCCCGAAAGACATGACCTAAAGTCCTTATCATACCGCACCCATGTGTATCCCCTAAATGCTATGTGAGCCTTTTGTATCACATCCATGTATGTAAACAAACCCACCTATTGCTCCGGGAATTTTTCACAATGCACACTGGCATATTTCAAGAACTCTGCTGTCCAACTTTCAATAGGGACCGGGACTCTGCGCTTGTTTGCCAGTTCATAATCCTATTCCTTTGACCCTTCCTCGGCCTGTATTACTCTGTGTAACAGTTTATTTACCTCCTTATATTCCCCCTTCCAGATTCGCTCTTTTGTGGCCCCCCCGTTAAGTGAGCAACTAAAAGCTCGGATATGCCCAAGTAAGGGTGTTTTTTTCACTATTAGTGCCTTGCTTTCTTTTCTCTCACCATGTTTTTCCTCCTGTTTGTCACTATTGTTGTCCATCAGTGTACCTGCATCCTTAAGCCTCAAGCTGGCTACTGTCCCCTCACCACTTCCCCCACTACTCTCCTTACCTTTCCCCTTCTGCTTCTCCATGTTTTCTTCCTTTTTCCCTTTTGTCTCTCCCATCCTAACTCTACTATCCTTCCATATGTCCCTTTGCATAACCACACCTCTGTGTCCATCTGTCCATCACCAGTGCCGACCTCTACCCCTTTTGAAACCATCACTGGATGCCCTTCTGCAGGCATTTGCCTACCTGGCCACAAGGTCCATGCCTGCGGTGAAGCTTGCCATCCCATTGTCCGCCCGGTGACCGTAGTCCTGGATTGTCGTACTGTTGTCTCCTTCTCTGTTCTGCCCAGCAAAAAACTAAGAGACATCTGTTTTTTGCAACCCTTCGCCACATCATCCATGCCTCTCAATCCCGTAATCTTGCTCAACCAACTACCTCCCCACAAGCTTCTCCTCGTCTTAATCCAGGAAGCACTCATCCCCAACTGCCATCTTCATCCTTTGTAGCCCACTTGGGTTGGGCATTGCATCATACATGCTCTCATCTTGCCACTCATATGGCAATTGCTGCCGCCGAGGGGTCACACTACACTCCTCCGGTCCTGATCCTGTGAAGGCCACAACAGACCTTCCCCAGGTTCTGATGCTGTTGTCCAATGCTGCTGTCAGGCAGCCCACTCTGGACCATGCCCTCTCTTCCCCTCGATGTAAGTGGGCTGGTGTACTGAGGAACTGTCTCTCCTGCCCAATGCCCTCCTCTTCTCTGCTCACCAATATCCACCTGTCTTTCCGCTCCCTCTCTCTTCCCCCTTGCTCCGATCTACTCCTTTATTCCAGTCACTCTACTCCCCCTTCCTCTCCTTTGGTCCCACTGCCTCTGTGACATGCCCCCCTTATTTGCTGCTGTCTGGCTCCTGCCTCCACTCACACACTTTCAAAGGCTTCTGATTCCGCTCCCTCAAACTAAAGATTTCCTCCAGGTCTTCCTGTCCCCCACCTATGACCACAACTCCTGTCCCCCCTCTTTCCCATCACTCATCCTCAAGCTTGGCCTGTACCGCTGCTGATGCTGTACCCCAGGTACTGTCTTCCAAAACACTCTGCTGATGGCCCTTATGCCTAAAACTGCTCACCTCAGAAGCACCCCTTGTGCTCGGTCTGGCATTAATGCCTTTCCTAGTGGACCCTAAGCTGGGCTCCTGCCCCCTGAAAGCAACCTGTCTCTTATTTCTTCTGTGGGCCCCGCCACTCCATCTTGCCAACATCCATACTGCCTATGCTCACTGCCTAGCTTCCAACGGCCGTCAATGCACACTTTTCCATGTGGTGCCGGATTTTGTCCTTACCTTGCCCCCTCCTTCCAGAGCACATCTACCCAGCCCCGTGGCTACCCACCAATGCCTTGTGTGTACTGGAGCCATTTTGTTTATGTTTTTATTTGTGTCTGTAAGTCATTTGTTCTATGTTGTACTCTTTTGATCTATAGTGATCGAAATAAAGTCCTCTGAACTGAACTGAACATTCAGCTCCCACTGCCTCCTCCTGCTGGGGCTCATCTGGCTCACTGCCCCTGCTTCCCCTCCCCTGATCCGCTCACCACTTTTTGCAGTTTGGAGCGCGGTGGCACGAAGTCTGCTGCCGTCACACTCTCAGATGAACGGCTCATAGGCCTTGCTCACCCCTAGGCACTGCCTCCTCCCCCGTGCCTTGTACTACCAGGTCTGCATGACCTGCCTCCTTTAGGAGGCATAATGCCTCAGAGGCCGGTGAATCCTCCATACCGCTTTTTATCCTCAGCAATTCTGACCCTGTTGAACTAAAATTTCAGACCCTGTCTAAGGCTACCAGCCACCGTGTTCACCTAATATCAAAATTTTGGCTTATAGCCCGACCCATCCCTGTTTATGTACGCAGCTCCAACCCCTCCAACCAACATAGCCCAAACACCACGGTTACTCCTCCTGGACTGAACCACTCACCCAAAACCACCTAGTAGGTATACCTCCCTTATCGACTGCACCCCAAACCCCTAATGCTGTGAGCAACTCATGCACTAACTCAGAAAATGTCCTAATTAAGTGTATTTTCTTTAGACAGTGTAATTTCTGAACAAGCATTGGCAAAGCCAACAGGTCTCTGCAATGGTGGAGCTCCAAGCTATTGGCATCTTCAACAGTGTAGGTCGCATAGGAGCATCAACAAACACCACACCTTCCTGTGCACTTCACTGTAGAAAGGTACATGTGTGATCGCCCCAACACAGCCTATGCTGCAGCAGGATGATCGCCAGGCCACGATGTTATTGTTGTGGTTGTCACCTACAGCTGTAGATGGTGATGTAAGACTAGAGGACACGCTGGGTTGATACAGTATGTCTCCTCAACAGGGGCGTAACACAGGCCCCCGCATGCCCCACGGTGCGAGGGGGCAGCTACAGGGGGGCCCCTCAGGAACAGAACTACGGTCTGAGGCCTCCGGATTAAATGCGGAGTGGGGGGCCCTGTGTGTACATTGCAGGGGGGGGGCCTTAAACTTTCGTTACGCCACGAATCCTCAAGACAGTGCATGCGAGACGTCCAGAGCCGAGACCCCAAAGCCGTAGAACTGACTATGATACGATTGTAGCACAGCATGGAGATGCCAGACAATTTTGCCAGAGCAGCAAACATGTGTGTCCTCAGTAGTTAACTGATTGAGGGCGTTGGGAATTATTGAGTACTTTGACGACAATGTAAGGGCGGAGGGAGAACTTCAGCACAGAGGCAGTAGTAATTTTGGTGGAACTGAGGTTTCCAATACAGGGTGAAGCAGTTATTTGTGCCATATTAAAAATCAAATACCACAAGGGTTCATGCACTCCCAAAGAGACGACGTACTTTCTTGATGGCAAAAGTCTTGAGTTTCACGTGGAGAAGTAGAGGGCAAAAACGGTAACCGCTTCATGTTTCCTTCTGCTACCATCCCTCACAATTACTTTTTGTGCAAACTTCACGGGTTGGAAAATTAAAGCAGTGAATACATAACGATAAAAAGCCACGAAAATGCATCTCAGTATTACATGCGATAAAGATGTAACACCTGGAATAAACAGCAACAACGCCGACATTGTAACAACAACAGGATCAGATTGAATATTACACTTCACTTAACAGGAACTTGCACACACATAATAAGAATAAAACAATAAAAAAAAAAAAAATGAGGTAGACAGAAAACAACCAAATAGGGGTTAAGTGACCACGGCATGGAGAAAGGACAGTAGACAAACGTGGACACAGGCGGCAATGTGCATATGTAAGTCGCGGAATGATGAGGTGAAAGGAATGTCATTTTCTAATACATTGTAGGCAACATGTATCGACAACAGATCATATTCACGGATTTTGAAAATAAATATTATTTGGTGGGTGAAAACCCAAATGGCAGAAAAATATATTGAATAACTAGAAGCTATCAAAAGCCCAGGAGCATACAAGAGAGGAGGCTGAACTCAGTCAACACTACATAAAGTGAATGCACACGAGTGAATAACTGAACTTCTTTCTTATTTTTCTCCTTTCTTAGACTACATAATGTATGACTGTTGTCTCTGGAAGTGCTGAGAAATATTCTTAAAAATGAAGCTTACAGTGTTGTATGGTATTGCACCCTTGAGCACCTGGTGGCCTCTAGCAGTCTGCGGTACTGCAAGCAAACATACAGTGCTGGAGCCCGATAATATGGGGCCTCTAGCGGCCTGTGGTACTGCCCACTTACATACAGTGCTGGAGCCCGATGTTATAGGGCCTCTAGCGGCCTGTGGTACTGCCCACTTACATACAGTGCTGGAGCCCGATGTTATAGGGCCTCTGGCGGCCTGTGGTACTGCCCACTTACATACAGTGCTGGAGCCCGACGTTATAGGGCCTCTAGCGCCCTGTGGTACTGCCCACTTACATACAGTGCTGGAGCCCGATATTATAGGGCCTCTGGCGGCCTGTGGTACTGCCCACTTACATACAGTGCTGGAGCCCGATGTTATAGGGCCTCTAGCTGCAGCCTGTGGTATTGCATGCTTACATACAGTGCGGGTGCCCGGTAGCCCTCAGTAATGCACGCTTACATATAATGCTGGTGCTCGATTCCATGGGACGTCTAGAATGAGTGGTACTGTACACTTGCAGACAGTGCTTGTGCATGATTCTACGGGACCTCTAGCAGCAGCCTTCTGTTCGGCAGGGGAATCCCTAGTGAAACGCAGCAGTACAGTACAGTTAGTTTGCAAACAGTGAAGGTGCGCCCAGCTAAGGGGCTACTAATTGAAGCTTACAAGATTGAAACGGGGACCCCTAGTAGGAGACAATGGCGCCGCATGGTTTTAGGTACAGTGCCGGTGCCTGCCCCATTTGAGTGAACAGTCAGTATCAGCCTGTGGTATTGCAAGCTTGCATGCAATGCTTGTAACCACGTCAACTGAACCTTTCGGTAATAATAATATAAACGCTAGACTACATTAAACTAGGAATACCAGATTAGGAGCTTGCCTGCTGTGATGGCCATCTTGAATGCCACTAGACGGGGAGCAGAACCGAGCGTACTGACCTCGTGGAATAACGCTTGGGAAAAGTGCTCAAGAAATAAAAAAGGAGTTCCAAAACAATGCAAACAAATGACCGCTTTGTAGGTTTGAAAGTAATAGAGCGGTGCGCTCAGGGAGGGCTAAACACTAAAAGAGGCATGACGTATACATCACTTTCACAAATAGAGAGAACAAAAAATGGAGCGACAACGGTGCCAGCAAATTGGAAGCCTATGGGCGGACTGTAAGCCCAGAAGTAGATACAGCATGTCTTGGTTCGAGACAGCGCATGCGCGCAGTGTAGAGACGAGACCTAAAAATAGGTTTGCAGATACTTCATGTAAAGCCCTCTCACAAATGTAAATACATATAGACACAAAGAAGCAGGAACACACATTATGTACACGCAGAGGCAAACACATGAAAGCATACGTGCAGGCAAATATACCCAAAGAGATGCATACACTGATGTTTCAAAAATGTGGAGAGCTTAAGTTTGAAGAGCATATATCTCTGATAGTAGTTTGTGTGTCAGCAGGTCTAATGTTTGCGTGACAGAGCACGCTGCAGAGGCAGCTGGGAGAGAATGGGACATGGACTCTGAAAGCAGATTAAAGCCACGCAGTAAACACACATAATCTGTAACAAAAGGCAAGCATTAAATGGAACAGAAAAGAGATGCCTGGGCTGAATTTGATGTATGCTTAAATTAATATTGCACGCAGTCAAAAGATTAAAAGAACTTCAAAACGGTGACAGCTATGCAACTCCTTCGTTATGGTTTTATACATATATATATATATATATATATATATATATATATATATATATATATATATACATATACATGCCGGTCCTATTGCTCTGAAATAAAAAAAAGTATTTTTAAAAAAATGTCGTTTTGCTTCAAATGATAAATGGAAATTCTAAACTCTAGTTATAAACGCATACATTGCTAAGTTTACAAATCGTGATGAAACAGCACTGCGTACTAGTGAAAGAATATACTTGTTTCGGTGGTGTGTGGCCATTTACTGTCAATTGAGAAAGCAGTACACCTTGATAAAAAGATCTTCCACTTCTGCAGACGGAATTTGTCCAGAACAGCATCACGCCTCATACACAGAAGCTTTAGATTTTAACCTGAAACACAACTTTCTAAATCAGGAATAATTCGTTTTGCTTCCATATTTCTCTTTTGGCAATCAGTCAGTCAGAAAAACTTTATTCGGTTTTTGCTTTTAAACCATAAAAGTTGCATTGACATAAAACAGTTTCAAAAAGTGCACCAATTAAGATAACAACCAATACAACAATAAAATTACATGTAATGAATAGATAGAAAAAGCCTGAGGAGATACTCTTTACACATCCTTATAACTCCTAGATTTAACAGTGGCTTTTAAAAACCCTACTATAAAAAATATACAGTCCTCTTTCAATAATTGAAGGTACACCGGGGCCGGTCAGCCTGTCTAGAATTCATTCTTTTAAAAAAAGGAACCAGAAAGCGTTTACGCGGAATTTCATATATTTTACATAAAAACAGGAAGTGCAACGTATCCTGCGGAGATTGTCCATTGCAGCCGCAGGGCACTATATCTTGACCTCTATTAAAACCCTTGGGTCTGGCGAGCAAAAGATGAAAAAAGTTCAACCGGAACCTGGTTAACAAAAAATGTTCATGTGTGGACAGAGACCCCATGAGATAGGGTTCCGTCATGGGGCTTGTTTTGAGCATTATATACGTCCGCACACTAGGTTTTAGCACCTCCTTAGCTTCCCTTTCCATTTTCCTCAGTGACAAAAAGGCTAATTTGGTTGATACCACATCTTTCTTTGTAATGACATCAGGGTTGGCAAATAAGTCCCCCCGCCCTAACTCATCAAGACTTTTTTTAATATATCTCTGCCAAGAAATACGAGCCGAGTTGTCCAGAGTCATGCATTCTCTTAGGATCAGGTGGGTGAGAGGAAGATCTTTGTTTAACAACATTTGAGCCAGAAAATCAGAGGTCGCAGGGCAAGTGCATCACTTAAATAGGGATCCCCCAGTCCCTCGTGAACCGCTAAATTAGATGTGCCACGGGGAACACATAGTAAGCGTTTCAAAAAATCATTCTCCGCTATCTGTAAGGTTTCTGCAATAGTGTATCCCCAAATTTCACTGCCATAAGTAGCTATGGCCAGACTTTTGGCCTGATACACTTGCAACATAGCTCCTGTTGGCTTCTTCCCTATTTTGGATGCAAAATTAAAAATTGCTGAATTAACCCTGGCCAGATCCCCTTTTTTCTTCTGTAATAGGGGGCTCCATTTGAGCTGGTCATCAAAGAGGACCCCTAAATAGGAAAATACATTTGTGCGGGGGATGTTGGAATCACCTACACTAAACTGGAAGTTATTTTTCCCCAGTTGCCCCACTTGCATGACATACGACTTGGAATTGTTAATTGCCAAATCCCGGTCAGTCATGAATCTGGAAAAGGCAGTTAAAAGCGATTGCAGACCCAATTCAGTCCTGGATATGAGGACGGCGTCGTCCTCATATAACAGGACGGGAATCCCTCACCGTCCTACACTTGGGTAATCAACTCCCGTTGCCCTAAGTACACTGTCCAGTTCATTAATATAAAAATTAAATAAAAAAGGGGCCAGAATACAGCCCTGCCGGACACCCTTTTTGATATTAAAATCCCTTGTGACCTGCAGATCCTGTGAGAACCTGACATTAGCTTTCGTTGACATGTGCAGATCCTCCAGAAAATTGGCAATACTGTTCTCCACTCCCATTATCCTCATGGACTGCCATAGCTTGTTCCTGTTGACACAAGCAAACGCAGATGACAAGCCCATGAAGGCAAGGTGAATTGTCCCAGTACGAGCAACAGTATATTTACTCAGTATCATAAATTCAAGTCAAGTCAAGTCAAAAAGTGCTTTATTCGAGTATTACTCATAAAAGCAAACATACAAACATATAATAAAAAACAATTAAATCTGAGATGTCAAATTGACATACGCACATTTCTTAAAAATATACATAATCACAGGAGTAAAATTCATTAATGTTGATAATGCAATTAAGTACAGTTTGTAAAATCTTTATACTAAAAAAGAAGAATCATTTAGAATTTCATTTCACAGGTGTAAAGTTCATGATGTTGATGATACAATTGAGTATAATTTATAAAATCTTTATACTAAAAGAGAATCGTTTAAAATTTTTTTCCAGATGACACGATAAAATACACTTAAACAGAGAATAGACAGTACTCTAGCAGTCTCTGAGCATCTAGGCAGAGAGTAGTCACCGAACTAGCAATCTCTGCCTGATTATCCATGCCCACCCCAGATACTTGGCGGTGGCAATTATAATCCAAGTTAAAGTAGTCGATCTAACTATGCGCAAAGCCGTCATACTACTTTTAGTACCCAGGTTCCTACACATAGGTGCCAACCAAACACGCCTTGGAGTAGAGTATGGTTTGCAGGAGAAAATAAAATGTCCAAGTGTTTCATTACCTTCCCCACAAGCTGGGCATATAGCAGGGCCTCCTTCCCTCCACTTAGATGTTAGGTTACGAAGAGGAAGAGAGCCCGCCCTTAGTTGAAAAAGCAGTTTCCTATCCAAAGGTTTGGATATATAATCCCAATACAGTTCATACATGGGGTACAGTTTAACCTCAAGAAAACTAGCAGTCATGGACCCATAGTTGGTACTGAGCAAACTCTTATTAGCAACATTTTCCCAAAAAATATTTTTTAGGGTTGTCTTATTAGGAAATGATGCCCCAGCTGGGTCGGACCATAGTGCATTTAGGCCTAGTTCAGATAGTGCAAGTTTTAATAATTTGAACCATCTAATTCTATTAAAGCAATCTGCTTTAATAACGTCAGTGAACCCGGCCGCATAATGAGTGAGCTCAGGTGTGGTCCATAATCTACGCCAATATAAAATTGGTCGTAGTTTGCCCATTTCCGAGATTTTTTTCCTGCCAAGCTCGTATCTCAGAGGCAATAACGGACTACTCTGAGGAGTACCCGTTAGTTTCCTAAAAAACTTGTTCTCTGAGATTTGTAACTCCTGTAGATTTTCATGCCCCCATAACTCAGCCCCATATAATGCTGACCCAATTGCTTTTGCCTCATATATAATCAGGGGTGGTTTGATCGGTTTAGTCAATGATTTCCTATGCTCCTTTATGATGGTTCCAGCTAATTGCTTATGCCTTAGAATTGCAATATTTAAATGCTGGTTCCACCTATTATCATTAGAAATGAGGATCCCCAGGTATGTAAATGATGGTACAACCTCGAGAGTGCGTCCGCTCATGGTGATGTTAGGTTTAAAATTTCGATACGGATTAAAAACCATGAGTTTTGTTTTAGACGCATTCACCTCCAATCCGTGATCCCCACAAAACTTATCGAAAATGTCCAATGCTTTTTGCAGTCCACTTGGAGTTTTAGATAAAATTAACGTGTCATCGGCGAACATTAAAATCGGAACTTTTACACCTGCAAGAGAGGGAGCATCCACTGCCTGTGATTGAATGCGGGGGACAATGCCATTAATAAAAAGGGTGAACAAAGTTGGTGCCATTGAGCACCCTTGCCGAACCCCACGCTCAACAGGAAATTCGGCTGTGTCTTTACCGTATCCACCCCATTGGATTTTAGCATAGGTGCCTTCATGTAATCTCATGATCAGAGTCAACAAGACTCCTGGGACCCCCAGGGCCACAAGTACTTCCCACAGTTTCGCCCTTGGTACCAGGTCGAAGGCAGCCCGCAAGTCGACAAAAGCCGCATAAAGGCTGCCCCCACCTAGCACCACAGTCCTCCACTGGATCAACTGGAACCGAAAAACTTGGTCCACAGTACTAGTGGCCCTGCGAAACCCAGCCTGAAAGGGAGATAGAATATTAAATTCTTCCGCCCAATCGAGCAATCGATTAACAATCACTCGCCCAACGATTTTTTGCACTGTATCGATTAGGCTAATTGGGCGGTAGTTACAAGGCTGGGAACGATCACCCTTTTTATACACAGGGATAATAACAGCACCCTGCCATGATACCGGGATAGCTGCACCCCTAGCTATGTGGTTTATTAACAAGTGAATATATTTACACCACCTCCCAGTGTCGTTTAAGAAAACGTCCGCTGGGACTCCATCAATGCCAGGAGCACGTCCACCATGAACGGTTCTGAGGGCCAACAGAATTTCACCCTTCGTGAAGACATTGTCCTCAAAAGTTGTATAGATAGGGCAGGTGTTATTTACAATCTGATCCCTGATAGCATACTGATCACTAAAAAAAATTATCCAGGCGTCCTGTGGGACGTTGTTATTACAAGCCTCTTCAGGCCTTTCTTGTCCCCATTTGACAATATGCCAAAATAATCTAGAATCTTTTCGATCACTAGCACACTTCAACTTGTCCCAATGGGCTTCGTCCCAATCTTTTTTCGCCTTGGCAATACAAGTTTTGTATAACTTCCTGGCAGCGCGGATGGCCCCCAGGTTTTTGCTCTTGATTGCATCTCCCAAAGAAATTCGTGCCACCTTGCAAGCATGGTTATACCATTTAGCTGCTCTATGAACACGTGTCATCTTAGAATTCACTGGTTTCAGAAAGTAGCTTTTAATTTCTTGGAAAAGAGACTCATGTACTTCAATACAGTTGACTTGACCTGAAGTGATCCCAGCTTCATCGTCTAGGGCCATAATGGCCTTATCGGTCACAGCTCCTATATTTCCTATAGCTTGCTGGTCCGTCCTAACACTTGTCCATCTTAACCTACGCATATCATTTGTTGGTACAATAAGCGGGGGTAGGGAAACATCCAGAGGAATAGAGGCGTTGGATTCAGACGACCACCATTTGTGAGTAACACATAGCGGATTATGGTCACTCTCTAGCATTTCTGTTACAACCATATCTCTAACAGTTGGCCAAAGGGAAAGGCTACAAATAATATAGTCGATGCGACTTTTGCTTCTCCCATTGTTAAAGGTCATAGCTGGTACTCTATCTGACTTTGTCCTTCCATTCAAAGCTCTTAGCCCTTGTTCAAGGCACATTGCATTCAAACCCAGAATGTCCTCAGTCCAACGAGTTACTGGGATAGTATCTAGTAAGGGGATGTCCCATTGTTTGTCTTCCTCTGCACCTAAAAAGGCTTCGCCTGTATCTAGAGGTTCAAACGTACGGTTTAAATCCCCTGCAATTATTATGTTTTTCCCACTAGAATGTGTCTCAAGGAGATTGTACAGGGTAAGAAGAACCTCAGATTTTCCTACATTTCCACCTCTGGCATAAATATTATAAATATCGATGGATAAGGATAAATTACTCGTAAGTCTAATGAGCTGAATATCTTTTTGATCAGTCTCCACATTTTTTACAACAACCTTTAAAGATTGTTTGACCCATATAGTAAGGCCCCCCATCGGACTCCCTTTAGGGCCCTTGGAAGCTGGTACATGAAAATGTAGGTACCCCAAAGCAAAAACGGGGTCACAAGCCCATGTTTCCTGAAAAATACAAACGTCAAACTTGCTAACAAACCTAAACCAATCACCACAATCCAGCTTGGAACATAGCCCGGCCACATTCCAGGATAATAAGTTCCCAATATCATGTGCCATTGCAGGTTTGGGGCTAGAGTCAAGCCCGTTCATCACAGTATCGTTTAAACCATTGAATTTTACATTTTCGGTAATTGAACCAGCTATGGCCTCCATGTTAACAGTCTCAGGACGAGTACCTACTCGTTGACCTAGCTCATCAATGGAGCATGACTCAGATGAATGGAGAAATGGTTGTCAATCACAAGCATCCAGGTTTGACAGGGCAGAAAATCTATTTTCCACACATAGACCCCATTCGCGAAATCCAGCATCATTACTACTCCTATTGGTCACAACATTCCATTTAGTTCTTAGAATACTAGGATTCGGGCCTCTTCCTTTCCGAGGATAAAAAAAGTCCAGGGTCAATGGTACAATTGAAGTTGACCTTCGCTGTGGAGGCAAGATGTTAGGCAAGATGTTTGATAAAACCTCGGGGTCAGTGAAGTTAAGAACAACACAATCCCCTCTGAACCTCTTAACGCTGTTACCAATCCACTCAACCCTTTGGGCATTAACAAGTTCTACAGATAATTGTTGCTTCCCCCAAGGCGATATTACCATGTTGTTAGTAAGCCACGATAAAGATTTATTTAATAAAGAAGGGGCAGATTCGACCTCCCCAGAAGCCAAAGGGGGGACATTTGCAAGGACAAGAACTAATGGAGAGGCTTCAACTACAAGCTCAAAAGACCCTTTCCCCATGTTAGAATTATTAGTGGCAGAGACAGGGGGTATATCTACAAGGGCACCCCTAGGTACATTAGACAGTGGTACAGGATTAGAGTCAGATTCACTATTCCCAATAAGTGATGTTTTACTCATTACTGGCTCTACCCTAGATACAGCAACTTCAGTAATATTTCCTGTCTTCACCAAAGTTTTCTCTAGTAAACCACCTAGTCTATTAACCTCAGCGGTTAATTTATCAATTTTACTAACCAGGGGTTTAACTATACCTTTAATTTTTGTGTCCATCATGCTCCATAGTTTAGTAAATTGAGCGTTAGAAAGGGTTACGTGAGCTTCACTGAGCAGATCAACCTCCTCCTCCTCGCCCTCTGATATTTTCCTCGAAGGGGTTGCAATTTTGTTTCTGCCAGATCTTAGACCCCCTCGTTTTGGGATAACCTTACTTTTACCCCTAGTAACCCTCGGAGCTGGAACAGGGGCAGTAGAAAGAGGGGACTCAATGTTAGTGGATGTCACTGACACCCCTTCGCTATCACTGTTGGCTTCAGTAAGAACAACTACGCCACTAGGCAAAATGGGGTTTGTATCGTAAAGAGGGTCATGAGCCACACCAGATGTACTACTATTATGTAACGCCGAGGAATCCCCATACTCTTTATCGGCCATTTGAAATTGGTTGGATGAATCTAATCCCAGTGAGGATCTCCTGTCGCTATTAATTTTAGCCACAACTTGGATAAGATAATTATCTATAGTATTATTAGCTGGGGTTTGTTTTTTTCCAGGCATGAGTGAGGTAAATAAGGTGGCTGAGATAATCAATACACTTGAAGCACAAGAGTCAAATAGAGGTTATAATTACCCTAATTGGACCAAGCTGCTCATATGTACAAGGATAGTAAAAGTAGTTTTTCAGGCAGGGTCCCTGGCCCAACCCAACCTAGTCCAACCTCGGACGGCCTCAGACGGTCCCGCCCTTGTCCCGGGCTTCTCCCGGCGCAGTCCCGCGTGCGGTCCCCGCGAGGCGGTGACACAGTTTGTTTTTAAAGGGCTCCAAGCGCGAAACTGCGGTGGGCGGGTTCCTGTTCCGCTTCCTGTTCCAGCGCTGAGGGTGCTGGGAAGCGTAGTTCCCCTCCGCACAGCGGCCGCGTTTGTATTGCGGCGGCGGGAGGGAAACAGACAGCGTGCGCGGGCCAAGAGTCACGGAGAAATCCAGGTATGATGTAGCCTCCTGCAATGGTGTCAATCCTTTGAAGAAAATGCTCGCCCGCTCTGCCAGTGACACAGTTTGTTTTTAAAGGGCACCAAGCGCGAAACTGCGGTGGGCGGGTTCCTGTTCCGCTTCCTGTTCCAGCGCTGAGGGTGCTGGGAAGCGTAGTTCCCCTCTGCACAGCGGCCGCGTTTGTATTGCGGCGGCGGGAGGGAAACAGACAGCGTGCGCGGGCCAAGAGTCACGGAGAAATCCAGGTATGATGTAGCCTCCTGCAATGGTGTCAATCCTTTGAAGAAAATGCTCGCCCGCACTGCCAGTGACACAGTTTGTTTTTAAAGGGCTCCAAGCGCGAAACTGCGGTGGGCGGGTTCCTGTTCCGCTTCCTGTTCCAGCGCTGAGGGTGCTGGGAAGCGTAGTTCCCCTCCGCACAGCGGCCGCGTTTGTATTGCGGCGGCGGGAGGGAAACAGACAGCGTGCGCGGGCCAAGAGTCACGGAGAAATCCAGGTATGATGTAGCCTCCTGCAATGGTGTCAATCATAAATAAATTAAGACACTGAGCAACGGTGCAACGACCCGATCGAAAACCATACTGGACTTCCGACAAAATCTTATTGTCCTACGCCCAAGTTGATAGTCTCTGTAAAAGGACTTGTCCCACCACTTTAACCACTGAGTCAATAAGTGAAATTGGTCTATAGCAGTGGGTACTATTTCTACCGCCCTTTTTAAAAACAGGAACTATGGTAAAGGTTGCCCAAGACTGGGGACAGCCATTCTTTGCTGCAGCATTAAAAACTGCCACCAGTATCGGCGCCCAGAAGGAGGGGTCTGACTTAAATAGGTCTGGGGGGATCCCGTCAGGACCAGGCGCTTTGCCAGCAGATAATCCTGTGATACCTTCCAGGATCTCACCCTTCTCAAATGTTAATTCTGGGTCGTTCCTATCCTGGGAGTTCCTGCAGCTAAGTTCAGACGGGCAATCAAACATAGTTTTAAAAGGAAGTACCCACTCCTCCTCAGTGATGTGTGAGCCAAGGCCCCCCCCTTCATGGTCAAACAGGGGCCTGTTCACAACACTCCAAAACCTCGAGCTATTTCGGAGGGTGCTGGAATCAATCAATTCCTTCCACGCTTCTTCCTTCAGTGCTCCCCTCCTCTTGGCAAGGGCTACCTTGTATTCCCTGCGACAGTTGGAGACTTCCGATTGAATTCTAGGTTTTGATGACAGGACTTCCCTCAGCCTCTTGGCTGCTTTAGAGCAATGAGAGTCAAACCATCTAGGACCAGACAAGGTTTGACCTCTGGCTGGGGCGCATAATAGTTCAGCCACTTTTTGTGAAATAGAGTCGAATGCACCAAGGATAACTTTTGGAAGAGACCACTCCATTGTACATAGCGACAGTTCATCAGCACATACTATTTTAACCTTGTTATAAAATATTTTTGGGGATACCTGAGACCATTTTAATCTGCGCTTCCCATCTGTTGATCTCAGTACACCCTTACTTGGAGCATCCCTACATTTTGCTGAGAGTGGGCCTGTCATGTGAAGAGTTAAGGGGTTATGATCACTAAATTCACTTTCTTCAATGATAAAATTATTAATAAAAAATTGTAAAGAGGGTGAAATTAAAATAAAATCAATAAAAGATCCCCTCCCATGTCCTTTGAAGGTGGGCACAGTAAAGTTAGTGCGCGGGTCAGTTAGGATCATAGTAGCCACCAAATCTAGTTCATTTGTCATGGTATTCAACAACTCACCTTGAGCGGTATGCTCAAAGTGAAAACCCTTCATACAGGGACAACCCAACTCAGAAATACACGTAGTTGTTGGCTCATCACAAGGATGTATATTAAAATCGCCAGAGATCAAAAGGTTATGAAGACTTGCGCCTAGGGATTGTTTTATGGTTACTCCCAGGGCAACTATATTACTAGCCTCATGCGTGGAAGAGAAAGAATTGTAAAAGTTAACAATTCCCCAACTGATGTCCCCCCTTCGGGCCGATAATGCCAATATTCCTGGATGTGTGGTGGCCATCACCTGCAGCTTACAATCAATAGCCACGGAAATGTATGTGACTAGTCCGCCCTTTGGTCTCCCACTCAGAGAGGGTCTAGCTGGAACGAAAAAGGCCTTGTAGCCCTCCAGGAACAGGTCGCAATCAACCGACCACGTTTCCTGGAGGCTAATTACCATAAATTGCTTAACATAAGACACCCACCGTGGATCCTGAAGCTTAGTTGCCAACCCTGCTATATTCCAGGATAGGAAATTATTCGAACTCGGCACTGGGAGCTCCACGACTACCTCCCCTAAAGCCTGAAGAAGTACGACCGGCTTAGACCCAATAAATATGGGATCCCGCAGTCAATCGCATTCCTCCATGCCTGTTAAGGCAGCAAATCTATTATTTGATGCCACTATATGACCAGTACCAAATTGCCTATCTAATTCTAGCAGTGGTTGGACCAAGGGAATGGGCTGGTGTCTAGGGAGTATTCTTGTTAAACAGCCACCACGATGGGGTACCCCATGGCCAACCATGGTCATGTCCCCATTGAAAGGTGGCCTGTGAAAATAGCCCAAGGGTAAGGCCTTGATGACAGAACCCACTAAAGGGGTGAGACTGCAGTCCCCAGACAAAATACAGCCTGCGGTAAAAGGGTTATCAAAATTTATGATAATACAGTCGCCTGTCCCCTGTTTACGTGAGCTCCCAATCCAGCTAACCCTGCGTGCCATAAGTATATTTTTAGATACATGATCGCCCAAGGTGGTATTATATGTGAACCAATGATTTATTTTATTTACCAGCTGCTCATAATCTTCACTCTTCCCATTTGGGAGAACAGGGACATTCCCCAAAATCACAACATATGGAGTGGATTCGGGTGGGAGATCAATAATTGGAAGTCAGCATCTGAAGGGCCCTTCCCTCAGATCTCTTATCCCTCTGAGGCATAAGGGACTCTATCCTTAGAGACGGCTGCTGTGTGGAAGCTGAAATATCTACATTAGTGGACCTTAAACCATTAAAACTATTCTTATCTGGCGCCTCTCTGTTTACTATTTGCCTCACAGTCGGGTCTACCCCTGCTCCTTTCTGCCCAGCTCTTTCCCCTTCCTTGACTATTTGGGCTTTGGGCTTATTTGTACTTACTGATGGAATTACCGACGGAATATAAACCATCGACCTTTCTAATTTAGATAGCCTGTCGTCTACTAAACTTATTTTTTGAAAAATGGGGTCTAATAAGGTAGATAGCATGGTTTCCAGCCTGCCCCAAAAGTCCCCCTCCAACGTACTGTCAATTAGTTGCCCTGCCCTGTTCTGATTCGGGGAAATAAGATTGCCCTCACCAGCAACACTTGTAGGATCAACTAGCTCTTTCCTCCCAAATGTCCCCTTTACGGATTTATTTGATTTCGTTGTTCCCCGGTTCTTCCTTATTACAACAGGGGCTTCATTAATGCGGTTAGATTTAATTTTTGCTTTCTGCCCTCTAGTTTTCACTATCGTTTTATCCGGGCAAGTTTCCTGCTCCGTAGATGTACAGGAGACGGAATTAATCAGTGTTGCTGGGACAACAAGTGGCAACTGACTCAGCCGTGATGGAGATGTGTCCTGATTCAACCCTGACAGAACATTAGGAGTAGCAGGAGTTGAGGAAAACCTGCCTTGCGAAATGTGAGGCTCCAGGGATAACCTGCGTTCTTTCGATTTAATTTCATTAATGAGGACAAACTCAGCCCTCGTTAAAAAGGCATCTAAGGTCCCCACCACACTTTTCCCTGGGTTTGATTTCCGCTTATTCATGTTTAGCAGCTTCTGGGCATTCAGGTTTGTTTTCTCAAAACCCTTAAAAAGTGCAAATTTGCTTATGGAAATAAAGTGACTAGTGCAATATGGAATGCGCAGAATACAAATAAATACAAATAAATTACAACAAGGAGCACAAGTAACAAATTAAAAATTATCCGCAGGTCTTTAGGATAATACCAAAAACTTCAATTGTCTCTCAGTGATGTTGTCAAGACGGGCTCAGACATTGACATACCTCCAGCATAATCACAATCTTGCTGCCACGCCGGGCATAAGATAGCAGAGTGGGCCCAGCCCAGCCACCTCAGGACAGTGACGGGCAAGGACGGGCCGCGTTGGTGTTATGCGCTTATGAGCGAGATGGCAGGATAAACACCCCCCTCCTGGGAGCGTGGCAGGCTGGGATATGTAGTCCCGAAAAGTGCTGGTGCTGCAGGCAGGGTCAAGCGCGTCCCACGCCGCGCTGGTGTTATGCGCTTATGAGCACGATGGCAGGATAAGCACCTACCTCCTGGGAGCGTGGCAGGCTGGGATATGTAGTCCCGAAAAGTGCTGATACTGCAAGCAGTAACTACACGTTACAAAGTTCTGCTGAGGAATTTATTCTGAGTGTCCCGCACCCCGCACCCCAGGGCCGGCCCGTGACCAGCCAGCAGCGGGGACGCCGGGTCCCATAGAGGGCAGGGTCGCCTCCCAGAACTTCGCTAGAGCACAGCGGGCACAGAGATTATCCACCGCCTCAGCAAGGCATCGGGATGCAGCACGCAGTAGGCCTCACCAAGGCAGTAGATTCACCTCCGCAGTCTCTCGCTCCAAGTCGTGGCAGCCAGGGACCGGAAGAGCCCCCAGGGAATGCGGTGAAGTCGGGGCCCCCCTAGTGCTTTCCAGCGATCAGCGAGTCTCAGGGGGGAAGAGGGTTATTTCCAGGCCGAAAATGGCTCCGGCAGGCCCGCAACGGCACCAGGCTCTCCAAACCGGTGACGACAGTCCGCTGGGCCAGGAAGGCCGAGCCTGTCTTCAAAATGGAGGCCAGGGAGATCGGGGGAAGACCAGCCAACCCCACGAGTTGCAGCGGCTCACCTCTTGTCTTGTAGGGGTCCTGCAGCTCCGGAGATCGTTTTCAGTCCAACGTCAGTTACTTCTGTCACCGCCAACATTCACAGACGCCGCGCACCCCTAACATGCTGGGCGCAGGCGCATTTTAACAACCGTTCCTCTAGCCGGGCAATCCTTTATTGTAATTCAGTGACAACAAAATGGTCGTTTTATGGAAAGCATGTTGGAGTGATAGATTATAAACCTCGTAGCATGTCTGTACACTAGAAGCATGTTAAAAGCTATAATAAAGTTGTCCTTATTATCATCAGATTGGTTACCGAATAAACTACGTAATGCAGGGAAACATATAGAAACCATATGTTTTCAACCTATTGGTTGTTAGCTGACCTCTCTTTTTTTGACTGATTGGCCAGGAGAGCAGTTGAATATGACCATTTTCAGATTTTGCACAGTTTTTAAATAGGTGGATTTTCTCCTCAATGTTCCTTCCTTTACCCAGGAGCACGTTTGCGTATAAGGTTCACGTGTGACGCAATGGCTCTCACCTCCTGAGTTGGTAATGGGTGTTCCAATTTCAGAAGGAATTCCAACCAAAATGCTGACTTGCACACCTTTCCTGTGACCACAGATATGAGTTTCTTGAGATAGGGAAACCGATTGGTGGAAGACAGTGCCGAAAATTAAAATGTTATGATTCTTTTCTCAAGAGATGACATTTCCTTATTCCTCCCTCCTGGAAGAGCATATGCGACAAAGGTGACATCTTTAAAGACCTGTTTGATCGGGAAATATATAAATAGAATATATATTTCAGACGTGCACATCTTAAGGAATCTATTTAGGCATTCTAAACCCTCCTTTCTTTGGCTGCAGACCACCCAGATAATGAACAATTTGAGATTTTCCGCATAATTCTCAAAAGGATATTATTTACGTTTACCTCAGCCTCCACCGTGCACGCTGTATGAAGTGCAGAAATAATATTTGGAAGGTTAATAATGATGCATAGATTGAGAACAGAGTTGCATTTTAGGTATTCTCACACTCAAAAAAGAAATGCCATAGTTCGGAATTTCTTCAAAAAAAGGTACAAATAAAGTCTGCATGAATGACTTCTGATCAGCCAAAAGGTACACTGGTCGATTACTTTACTGAATACTAATGTTTCAAACATATATGATTTTTTTATGTTTCCCTATAACCCAGGAGTGGGTATGGGTGAGCGAACCTACGGGACATCTGCAAACTTTGTGAAATGGTATGGGAAAGTTAGCAAATGTAATTTCAGTTGCATTTGTTTAAAACAAAACGAAATTGAGAGATATATTTTATAGGCCTATGTACTGAAGAAGGGAACATTCTCCAAAGGCTAAACTGAATTGTCATGGTTTTGAAAAGCTAGCAAAAAATCTGAAAACTTCACCTTTTTTTACACACAATGCACCCACGATCTGGAGCAAGATCCCTAAATCTATTAGGACCTCCCAGCATGATAGAGTGATCAAATATGACATAGTATTGAAAGAGAAAACACATCACATCAACATCTGGAGCCCATCTAGTGTTAGCTGCCTCCTCATAATTAAAGGAGCCATCTTTGTTTTCAAAAGCTATTAATAAATATGACATAGAAGAGTGTGGAATCCCTTTTGGCCTGGAGAAGAATGACCCCTCTGACCCCCTTCGCTCCACCTTCTGGCTTATTGGGACCACCTCAACCATGCTCCAATCAGGAAACAGCTGAAGATGAACTTTTTCAAAGAATACTACATCAGTGAGAATCTATTTGTTCTTGAAGAACCTGGCTAAATCTCCTATCACTTGTTGACTATCTTTTCCTTTGACCATATACAGCGCTCCGCTACCTATTGTTTAGGTTCATGCATAAATTGTTTGGGTTCATGCATAAATTATACATTTAGGGACAGGGGAAGTCTGCCACTAATCCATAGATTTCCCAAATTGTGCAAAACTAGATTATGGTTTGACATATGTGACTGATCTTACAAATGTAGTTATTTATAGAAACAATGGGCAGGACCTACATAGAACCCAAAACAATATTTTGAGGCTAATGATTTTGCACAGGTCGATGGCAGGGCCCCTCTGTGCTTTTGTCTTTTTTTTCCTGGTGATGGTGGGGAAATTGGGAGTACTGGCCATATGAGTGTTTAGTAGTGTCATTTTTCTGCACTATTCCAGGTCCCTGTATGTTGTTACTTGTAATGGTTAACCAAGAGTGCCTTAGTCTCATTGGCTCTCAGTGGTTTCTGAGGTCAGTTTGTTGTTTGTTACAGGACCGGGTTGATGTCTGACACAATATAAAACAATAGTTATCACACTTCATAAAGGTGAAGGTTTTGCCGTAGGAATATATATTTAATACAAGAGTAGAAGAACAATAGCTAAAGCAAAAGACGATGGTGATAACTTGAAGTACTTAGCACTTAGTGGTAAGAAGATATGCCTCAAAACACACCCTAGAGTAACTCGAAAGGGCCAACATGCTACTAAATGTAAATCTCCCAGGCTAGTTTTCGAAGCCTAGTACCTATAGCCTATTCGCCTAGTCCTTCTCGAGGAGGACTAGGGGTTCAGAGATATTACTGGTTTTGTTTTCAGGTATCTGGGGAGATGAACAGTAGCAAAAGGTACTAGCCAAGTCTGCCCCAAAAGACTATTTTACAACACTGGAAATGACATCACATAACCCTTCCCCACTGATGACATCGAAGGAATCACATTCCATTGAACCAGACTGTAAGGAAAGACAGTGTAGGTAGGTTCTGACCCACATGACTTTAAGAGATCAAAATGAGGGTCTTCTAAGAACTGTGACCAGCTTTATCCTCACTAACATATTGTCACTCCAGCAAATATGCCAGCATAGTACAGTGTGAACTCATGTGCTATACAGCTTCCATACAGAAGTTGGAAATTCTCCTCCTCCACAGCTCTGAAAGAGCCCATGGCTGCCTTGATCTGTCACAGTGGGTTCTGGTCCCCACCGGCGTAGCTGGACAAACTCTCGATGGGATCTTTTCCAATGACCCCCACTGTTATTTCAGTCTGTGCTTCCCCTCAGTTGGTCTGACCATATTTTGAGGTTTCCTCCTCTTTGGAACTGCTTTTCCCCCATGGGAGGAACACTCCTGTCCACTCCAAGACTTGTAGGAGGGATTGGAAAGGGGTTTCAGCTGAAACTCTCAGGACTGTATTGGGTAGCATGCCCTTGGGGGTTCAGGAGGATGTGGGCAGAGGATCTCGCAGCCTGGCAATGCGCAGCTGCAGATAAGGTAGCTCCCATGCGGGATCTCGAGCTGAAGAGGAAAGCTCCCTCAACCCCTTGGTTTTCAGACAGACTGTGGTCACCCAGACTGGCTTGTCATCACCAGGAACGTGTCTGCAGTAGGAATTATGGGGAGCACGAATGGTCGGTTTACAAGTCCAAGATTAGGGACTATAAGAGAGCTCTTAGAGAAGAAAAGTCCAAATACTGTACTGCACTAATTGAGGCCACAAATTCTTCAAAATAACTCTTAAAAATTGTTCAGCAGCTTTTCATACCTCTGGCCTCTACAGCAACTGCTGGTTCACAAGAGCTATACAATCAGCTTGCGGAGCTCTTCCTAGCAAAGATTGCTAACATCTATAAGGAGCCAGAATCATCAATACAAACAGCGGACAGTTCACTGTCCTTAAGTAGAGAGCGGCAATCAGAGCCCCTTATCTCCTCTGATCTCATGAAAGTAACCACAACAAGACTCATAGTGTTTCCTTCTTTTACACACCTGAACTCATGGAGCAGCTTCTTCTTATTACTAAGTCAGGCTACCCACTCGAACCCTGTGCCCCTTAGACCTTTCACATGGTATTGAGTGTGGTAGGGCACCCCCTCTCATCCATAATGAATGAAGTCATCTCCTCCGGGCACTATCCTTGAGTGTGGAAGGAGGCATTAGTGAAGCCTCTTCTCAAGAAACCTAACCTGGACCCCAACAACCTTAAAAACATATGATCTATCTCTCTTCTCCCAGTTTCTGCTAAGGTCTTGGAAAAACATCTCAATAACCATTTGATGGCGTTTAGGAAAGAGCAGAATTGATTGGATATGTCACAGTGCGGATTCCGGAAAGATCACGGAACCGAAACTGATTTGGTGTTGGCTACAGACAGTATTAGGGAACTTGTGGATGCGGGGCAAGGCACGGCACTGATCCTGCTGGATCTGTCCGCTGCCTTTAACACCATCTTTCCATCTCTTCTGATTGATCGCCCATCGGAACTTGGTGTCTCAGTGCTGAAACTACTGTCATCTTTCCTCAATGATAGATCTTAGAAGGTGGTAGTGAATCACTGTGAGAAGTTGGCCTGGTATATGCTGTCTACTAAGTAAAGTGGGCACCTTGCACCAGTCCAAACAAGCTTATGGTGATTTAAGAGGTCAACGATAACCTTAGAAAGCTATCCAAGTGGTAGCTGTGGAGAGCAGCCCTCAGGCTTAGTCTTGAAGGAATGTTAAGCAGCTTGTTTTACCAGAATGCAACCTTATAGTATTGGTTAAATGAAAGGAGAACCACACAGTAGTTACAAAAATATGTATTTATTGATAGAACACTCTCTAGTACGACACAGTATCTTCTACACGAAGATACTCACAAAACACACAATACTGTAGCATAGAAACAATAGTAAATAGCACTAATACACAGTGGGCTCTAGGGAGAGACCAAACTATATACAAAAATAGTGGTATAAGAACCACGACTCGAGTCAAGACAGTGTCTAGAAAACATAGAATCGCTGGGACCCCAATGAACCACCCAAGGTGAGTAAGTGTCCCCATGGAGGACGGGTGCAGTGTGGGAACACGACCGCGTGCTCCGTACAATTCTATGGGGAAGTCGCGGTTGAAGTTTTAAAGTTTAAGGACCCTTCCCAGTGGACTTTGAAGAAACCCTGTGGAAGTTAGGAGGTTGGAGAGCCACCCCACCTGTGGATACCGTAGTACCAGAGTTACCTATCCCAGGGAAGCCGGGTGCATAGGTCTGAAGTGGCGTCTGAAGCCACCGTCGATCTCAATTGAGGACCTCGAAGAAGAGCCGCTGCTGGAAGGAAGAAAAGTGTCAGTTGGAATCCAAAGGTGGATTCTTGTAGAAGAGTACCTGAAAGCAGAGGGGACAGAGTCTGGGTCACTCAGGAGTGACCAGGGGCTCAATAGACGAATGCCCACGATGTCGGGAACTTCAGGTGCGCTGAGGGAGCTCTTGACTCTGCAGCCACGGGGACCAGGAGACGTCGAGGATGACCAGGAGCCCTATGTGAGCTGTCCCACAAAGGATGTTGAGTGCTGAGGCATCGGCGTCCGGTGGGAGCACCAACAAGCCTTTGCAATGGCAACCCATGCAGAAGGTCAAGGAAGGTTACAGTTCGGACCAGCAAGGTCCAGGAGACCAACCAAACACAGGGAAGTCAGGACAAGCCTGGAGCAACCAGGGGAGCTCAAGAAAAGCAAAACTGACCCTCAAATGGGCCCACGGGCCGGAGGCACAGGGGTCGCGAGAGGACCTTGAGCGATTTCACCAAACAGCAGCCCACAGAGCACTCGGTGTGAGGAGGCCGGAGTTCTTGGTAGGAAATGGTGCCAGAGGTTAAGGCTACTAGGAGCCCAGTGCACTTGTTAGGGTAACTCCAACAAACATACGCACTTGCAAATGAACCCGGTGCACAGGGGTACGGGTATTGCAGCCCCCACGAGGGATTCAGGCCTCAAACTTGGTAAGAGGGCAGCTCAGACCTCGAGGGACATAGAAACCCACCTCCTGTGTTGATGGATCCTTCGGAGTCCCTAGGAGTTCAGGAGCAGCAGACCGGTCAATCTTGATATGGTGCCTGAGGTTGCAGGGGCAGACTCCTTCACTCCAAGGGAGATACCTTCGGATGTCCTTGATGCTCCACAGGTCCTGCACGGAGCCTGTATGGTGCACTAGCACAGATGATGCTTCAGACTCAGTGGGAGACGAAGTCGGGCCCAAACGAAGTCCAGCGAAGTCCAGTGTTTCCAGACGGTCGAGGTTCAGTGGTTTCTTATTCAGAATCTTGTACACGTCGAACTAGGGTCCTACAGCCAGGTAAGCCCCTTTGTATCCGCGGGGGAGGGTTGGACAGATTCAGGGAACCCTTCCAGGGGAGAGTCTGGACAGTGGGGAGGTTACTCCCATGTCCTTTGTCCAGTTTCATGCCAGAGGAGGAGCCAACGGCTCCCGGGCTAGTTTGAACTGGACTATGCACAGGGACCCCAAATGTGCCCCTCATGCAGACTTTCGGGCGCTGGCAAGTGCACCCACCCAGCCCTAATACACTAAATCCTGTCTGGGAGGTGGTCACACCTCCCTGTGACAGAATGCCTATTGTTCCACCTTCCTCTGCTCGAGCTTGGCTCAGCAGCAGAGCAGAAACATGTCTCTGGTCGGCAGCAACCATTTTGTGCTGCCCAGGACTAGAAGGCTTGTATCGGGAACACCAGGGACCCAACGAAGCTCGCTTCTGAGGGGTGGAATCATACCTCCCACGATGTTTGACACCAAACATGATAGGGTTACTTTCGGCCATTTTAGAGTTGGTCATCACACGGTCGCATAATGCCACTCTATATGTTGTAAATGGCTGCTGCCCTAACAACCCGGGAGAATGGACTCCGTAGGCTGCAGGGGTGTCCTAATCATGCAGTGGCACCCTCTCTCTTAGAACCAAGCACCCTGCCTTCAGGATTGTTAAAGCCTGCTATAGGGGTGACTTATAGGTTTTAAGTGTAGTGACCCTTAGCTATAGTAAACCTATATCTTAAGTTAGTGGTGCATGCACCAACTTTCACAGGCTGCAATGGCAGGCCTGCAGTTCCATTTTGCATGGCCTCTCATGGGTGGCATAATACATGCTTCAGCCCATGGGAGGACTCTAGGGTACCTATACCCTGGGTACATGGGTACCATATACTAGGGACTGACAAGGGTACCCGAGTATCCAATCTGGAGTGTACCTAAGTACATAACATAACAGTTTAGGGAGAAAGCAGACAGACAGGGGTCCTGATTAGCAGGATCCCAGTCAGACTAATCAAAAACAGTATCACATTTAGCAAAAAGTGGGGTTTACCAAAAGAAGCAGATCCTACTTTCCTACAATCACTATCTATCAGACACTTTTTCTTTGCCATTTGGGGTGTCACAGGCTAGGCCAGACTGTCCGTAGAGGGCACCGAGCGTTTCCCTGGTGGGCCAACAGGATGGGGGCCGGTTTTGGGTCCCTGGGGTGCCAGTCTTGTTGCCGGGGTCAGAAGTATCGGCCGCCTGTAACAAAATCATCCGAAACCGGCTGTGAGAAGTTGGCCTGGCATATGCTGGTCACTAGTTATAGTGGCCACCTTGCACCAGTCCAATTCGACTCTTAAGGTGATAGGTTTAAAAGACAACCTTTAAAGAAAGCGGTGGTAGCTGTGGAGAGCAGCCTTCAGGCTAAGTCTTGAAGGAGTGCTAAGCTTATTGTTTTACCATAGATAACCTCTTGAATGACCAAATGAAAGAGTAGTCCACACAGGTATATATATAAAATATATGTATTTATTCTAAACAGAATCCCACAAGTCTCTTTATGAGGCTAGAGGTAAAGTTACAATTCAAACAAGCATTTATAGATACAATAAATAGCACTGGAATCACAGGGCCCCAGGGGGGGACCAAACCATATATTAAAAAAGTGGTATAAGAACCACGACAATTCTACAGACAATGCCTAGGACATTTAGGATCGCTGGCCCCTTGAGAATCCACCCCAGGTGATGAGGAAGGGGACCCACGGGAGGCCCGTGCAGTGAAAATAGCTGCTATCGGGATCTCTATTAAAGTCTATGGAGAATGTTGTGGTTTGATTTAAACAGATTAAAGACTCTTCTAGCAGGAGTTCAAAGTTAAAAGCTTAGAGTTAAGCTTTTGAGGAGCCCACTACCACGAGAGTACCGAGGTACCACTGTTACCTGCCCCAGGAAAGCCGGGTGCATAGGTCGTTTTCGATGTCGGGTCGCGGGCTGATTTTCAATGGGAAAATGTACAAAACTGCTGCTAGCCAAAAGCGTCCATGATGCCGTGAAGAATGAAGTTGTAGATCTTGTAGAGAAGAACCTGAAAGCAGAGGGGACAGAGTCTGGGTCACGGCACAGTGACCAGGGAGCTCAAGGAAAAGAGCCCTTCAATGTTGGGTGCTTCAAGTGGAAAAGGCATAGCTTGGATCTGCAGCCACAGGCTCCGGGAGGCTTCAAGGAAGGCCAGCTTCTGGAGGGCGACTGTCCCACAAAGGATGAGGGTCGCTGCGGTGTTAGTGTCCGGATTGGATCCACTAAGCCTTGGCAACCGCAACCCACGCAAGATGAACAAATCAGCTACTGGTGCAGACCCACGAGGTCTGTGAGAGGTCTCCTTCGAGGAGGCTGTAGAGCAGGCCTGGAGCAACCAGGGGAACTCTTAAAAGTAAAGATTGTCCTCCGCCAGGGCCCACAAGTCGAGAGACAAGGGACCGCGGAAGGCAGAATTTTGGAGTGCGTATAAGGGTGCCCACGGGCCACCGGAGTGAGCTAGGGCGCTGATCTTTGGCACAGTTGCTGCTAAGAGGTTGGTTCAATATTGGGCCAAAGCACAACTTCCCCACTGGTCAGGGTCATGTGCTACGCAAGAGGTGGCCGGTGTCCTGGGGTATCGGGGATCTCGGCACCCACGCAGTCCACGGTGCTCAGACTTGCTGGGCACGCTCACTGGCCTCTGGGATGCTAGGAAACCCACCTCAAGGTTGAGAGGAGTCGTCGATGTCCGAAGGAGCAGCGAAGTTCCAACCGGGTCACTTGCAGTGTTTCAGGTGCCTGCCAAGCAGGGGGGTAACTCCTTTACCCCAAGGGAGATTTCTTCAGTCAGCTGGGCAGCAGCTCATCGAAGGTCAAGTCTGTGAAGTCCAAGATTAATCTGATTCTCCGGGGACACGTTATTCACCTTTATCCACAAGATTAGGGGAGTGTCCAGATCAGTGTCCACCAATGGGAGTTGAGGCGGGAAAGGGTGGCTACACCCTCTCCCCTTTGTGTGTTTCCCGCCTGGGCGAGGGGCAGGATGCCCCTGAACCGGTTCCAGGCGGTGTATGCAGAATGTAGGCGCTGTAGCAGCCTACGTGCAACTCTGAAAGGCATCCTATGGTGCACCCACCTAGTTCCAATCCACATAGCCTGTCTGGGAAGGTGCTGGCACCTCCCTGCAACAGGATCCCTATTGTCCAGCTGCCGAGGCTGGGGTATTGCCCAGCAACAGGCAGCCAGAGTCGTGTGGGTGGCGAGTAGCATCCATTTTGTGATACGTGTGCACTTTTAAATTGGTGTCTCAATTCTACCGCTTTTCCCATATCGCCCCTCTAGCAGGGGGGAATCATGCCCTCATGCCCATGACTGGACTGGGTGTATGATTCCTACATGTTTGACACCAAACACGATATGGTTCTGTGTAGCCATTCTCAAGTTATCACGCTATCGCAATATACTTATAATGCGGTTAAGAGTATATGGTATGGCTACACTACAAACCCAGCAACTTTTTTACGAGGGTTGCAGAGGGGCCCTACTCAGGTAGGGGTCCCCCCTCACACATATCCCAGCACCCTGCCTTGTAGGATTAGCAAGGCCTGCTTGAGGGGTGACCAATGAGAATACATGTGTTGTACATAGGTGGGATACAGGGTACCTGTATCCCTGTAAGGGGGTGCAAGCACCACCTTACCCAGACTACAGTAGTGGTCTGGTGGTGTCATTTGGTATGGCTGTCCCAGGGTGGCACAATCAGTGCTGCAGCCCTGGTAGGCCTCTGAGGGACCCATGCCCTGGGTACCTAGGGTACCATCTACAAGGGGCTGGTAGGGTATCCTCAGTATCCAATTAGGTTGTACCTAAGTGTTAGACCTGGCACCATTGGCGTGAGTCTCCCTTCCATTTTTTCGCTGTGTCTCCTCTGTTTTTGCTGGTTATAGATGCTCTGGGCGCTGTGCCACTGCCATTCAGTGCCACAGCGCGAATGCTCCCTTTGTAAAGATGACATATGAATTGGTACATCCATGATTGGCTTATTTGGTTTACCTGTTAGTCCCTAGTAGCGTGGCCTGTGTGTGCCCAGGGCTAGTAAACCGAATGCTGCTGGTGGGCCTGCAGCACTGGTTTGTGCCACCCACAGAAGCAGCTTGTAAAGTATGTCTCAGACCTGCCACTGCAGTGTCTGCGTGCAGTCCAGAACTGCCATCTTGGCTGTGAAGTGCACCCACTTCCCAGCCCCTAAACCTTCCCTTGGCATCCTGTAAGTCCCCCTTATGATAGGGCGCATTGTATGTGTAAGGTAGGACATGCCCTGATGTATGTAGCATGTCCTAGTAGTGAATTACACCCCATTTCGTTTTTCACTACTGTAAGGCTACCTGTTCTCCATAGGCCAGGATGGGAGGTCTGGGCTATTACATTCTATAGTCCTAACTGACCCACAGAACATGGTAGAAAAACGAATCTAGTATGCCTGAGCTCAGAATATTAAAATACATCTTTTAGTAAAGGTTATTTTTATATTCTGTGTTTGAAACTACCACTTTTAGAGTATAGGTACTTTCTTGCCTAAGCCTTCCAGTTTGCTCTGCTATGATGTGTATTGGCTGTCTGGTTTTGGAGGGACAGGGCAGGCTGAGTCAGACCTGGGTTGAATAGAGCGACCTGCCTTGGTGTGAGGGGAGGGGTAGCTCCTGCACTTGAATAGGACTGTGCCTGGCAAGGTGAATGCTGGCTCCACCTCCCACTGTGCGTCTGAGGCAGACCCCCTCTTTCTGAAAGGAAGGATGCAGCCTGATCAACAAAGTGCTCCAGGGCTGGGCAGAACTGGTTCTGGCTGGGTTCAGAGACTTGGGACCCCTAAGAACAAAGACTTTGGGGGTATAAATATTTGTGCACAAACCCCTACAATTGGTATTGCTCCTGGATAACAAGAAGAACCTCTGTCCGTGGGACTACAAGAATCTGCAGGAGAAGGACTGTCCTTGTGCTTGTGTGCTGTTTCTGGGACTGGCCTGCAGCTGTTACTACTGGACTTCAAGAAGAGGAAAAGAACTTTGATTGGACTTTTATTTTTGTGCTACAGCAATCACCCAAGGGCTAGGAGAGAGCTAGCCTCCTGCTGGAGTCTCAGGCACATCAGACTCCACCATCAGCCTCCTGTTTCCTCCCAGCGAGGATTACTATCTGCAGGTGAGGCTCCTGTGTGTTCCAGGGCCTCTAGTTCTACTGCTGAGAAGAGTGCGCTGAAAATCGTTGCTAACCTCCGTTAGCGAGCCGCTGCAGCTGGTGAGCGTGAGAAAAATCGTCGCTCCGCTGTCGCCGAGTGCTCGCTAACCCCGAAGATCGTCGCAGCACCTGTCTGTGGGCCTGAAAACGCCCGCTATCCGAAGATCGTCGCAGCACCTGTCTGCGGGCCTGAAAACGCCCGCTATCTGGAAATCATCGCAACAGGATCATCGCAGCACGGACGCCGAGCGTTCGCCATTTTCCCCGCATCGAATCCGGATCGTCGCTTCCTCGCGGAGCGCCATCTTTGTCAACGCAGCAAGATCGCACACGCAACAGGCTCGGTGCATCATCCTCCCTTCGCGGCAAGGATTTCATCGCATCACCGGCTTAGCGTGAGGAAGTTTGTCGCTTTGTCCTGCCCGCAACCCAGCGCATCATCCTCCCTTGCGGTAAGGATTCAACGCATCGCTGGTTAGCGTGAGGGAATTTATCGCTACAACGCCTTAGCGACATTTTTGTTGCTTTGCTCCAGGAACCAGATACTTTGTGAGTAAAAGGGTCGCAGAGACCCCTGCCTTGAACTAAACATCATTTTGCGCATCCTGAACTATTTTTCCTTGCAGCAGTTCTAAAGTAATTATATTTTTATAGTATTGTGGATTTTTACTGTTATTGGTCTTGTGATTAAGTCTATATAAAAATACCTATTTTTCATAACTACTTGAGTGGTGTCCATTTGTAGTGTTCCTCATTATATTACTGTGTATGGTCATAAATGCTTCACACACTGCCTCTGAGATAAGCCTAGCTGCTCGTGCTACGTTACCACAGGGTTGAGCAGGGGTTGTCAAAGGGTGTAGGCTGCTTACTCTGACTTAGGAAGAAGGGTCCCTACTTGGACAGTGGCCAGCCATTGCCAACTAGAGACCCCCATTTCTAACATTGGTGGTCAGCGGTGAGGATCTGGACTTGCATTTATGATTGCATACAGTAATTATAGTGTACACTACTAGTGAGTGCAGACCATAACATAACCACGTAAGTTTTTGGAGATTTTCTGATTCTATTTTTGATCGTTATTGCCAGTTATTGCTACAATGGGCAAGCCCAGATCCAATGCCTCTGAGGATCTCTCCTGGGAAGAAGAGAAATTAGACACCTACAATGCCAAGCAGCTCAAATATTTTTGCAAACGCTTCACAGTCCCTATCACAGGTCTCACTAAAAGGGAAGAGTATTACAAGGCATTGAAGGCCTGGCTAGAAGCCAGGGATGCCCCTAGGAATGAGGAAGGGCCTGTGGAGGGGGGAGAGAATGCAGGAGAGCAGCAGGAAGAAATTGTAGATTTGGTAGGGGATAAAGCAGTTTCCAGCCCGGGCACTAGTGTGTCCTCAAGGGGTCTGTCTCCAGAAGAGATGGAGGACAGGGAGAGAGATAGGCGGCATAATATGGAGATGGCTAAGCTCAAATTGGATGGTCAGAGAGACCTAGAGAATAAGAAGTTAGAAGTTGAGATAATGAAGATGAAATTTGAACATGAGAGAATTTTGAGGGAGTTGGAGATTAAGGCCAAGAGTATTGAGATCTCCCCCTCTGGTGGCAGCATACCAGTAGTGCATACTGAGAGTAGAGTGTATATACCTAAAGAGGTTATTAAGGATTTTCATAAAAGTGAGGATATTGGGCAATGTTTTGCCGCTTATGAATTAGCTATGGTGTCCCACCGGGTCCCTGAGAAGGATTGGGGAGCGGGGTTGTGGGGACGCTTTGTGAGTGAGGGGAGGGATACCTTGTTAGACTTACCCCCCGAAAGTAGGATGATTTATGCCCACATGAAGGAAGCTTTGATTACCCGCCATGGTTTGACCCCTGAAATGTACAGGCAGAGATTTAGAACCTGCAAGAAGATAGAGGGTACCACGTGGGTTGAATATGTGTCTTTTTTTGGCAGAGCAATGGAACGCTGGGTAAAAGGCAGCAAAGTAGAAACTTTTGAGCAACTGTATGACTTGATTGCATGGGAGCATTTTTCTAGTAACTGTTTTCCTGAGCTACGCCAGCATCTGATAGATTGCAAGCTGACTAACCCTAGGAAGCTTGCTGAGGAGGCTGACCGCTGGGTGAGCACCCGGGTTCGCAAGGGTCCAGTGGGAGACTTCGCCAAAGGTGGGCAGGGTCCCCAGCAGAGAGGTGGGGGGGACAGAGGTAAACCAAGGGAGTTCCACCGAGGGCCCCAAGATAATTCCCAAGGGAACCAGGCAGTGGTATCCCAGCCTCCCCCAGATAAGAAGCCAGTGCCTCCAACAGGTAATCCTGTTCCAAGGAGGCCCCCTACTTGTTTTAAGTGTGGCCAGGTGGGCCACAGATACTTTGACCCCCAGTGTCCCCAAAAGGATACTCCTGCACCACCCCGTGCACCGCCCCGCCAGCTTGCTAGTGTAGCCCTGGGGGAGGAGGAGATGGGTGCCCCAGGTGAGTGGGACCCCGTAGAGTTGACCCTTATCTCACTAGGAGACTTTGAAATGGTTCCTAAGCCTGCACTGCCTGATAACACTAAAAAATACAGGCAGTGGGTAACCATCAATGGCCATAGAGTGGAGGCTCTGAGGGACACAGGAGCCAGTGTAACTGCTGTCAGCTCCCGGTTGGTGTCCAAAGAGCAGGTTGTGCCCCATGCATTCTACCCAGTAGTGTCTGCAGACAACACAGAGAGCCAATGTGAGGTGGCTCAGGTTCCCTTTGAGTGGGGGGGGTCTCAGGAACTCTTCAGGTGGCTGTGAGGCCCGCCATGCCTGTGGACTGTCTGTTGGGCAATGATTTAGAGAACTCACCATGGGCTACAGTGGAGAGGAGAGCTCACTTGCAAATGTTGGGACTGCCTGAGTGGGCATGTGCTACCACTCGGTCCATGGCAGCCAGAGAGTGTTGAGAAAGACCTGGAGCCTGAGAATATGGCCCAGGTCCCTGCCTTAGAGGGAGGGGGCAGGGGGCGCGGGAAACCGGCCCTCTTGGTTCCCACGGCCCAGGAGGGAGCAGACCCTGAGGGGGATGCCCTGGAGCCTACCGGGGAGCAGAGTACCGACCTGGGGGACCTGCCTGAGCTGACCCAGTGGCAGCAGGAAGGGGGGCCCACCAGGGAGGAGTTTTGTGAACAGCAGAGAACTTGCCCCTCTCTTGAGGGTATGCGGCAACAGGCTGCAGCCCAGGCAGCAGGTGATATGTCCGGTTCACATCTGATTTATTGGGAGAACAGTCTCCTGTATAGCGTGCCTAAGGTTGCTGAGCCGGGGTCAGCCCGTGTGCTGGTGGTACCCGAGTGCTTCAGAACCTTCCTACTGGGGTTGGCTCATGACATTCCATTGGCAGGACATCTGGGGCCGACCAAGACCTTTGAAAGGCTGGTCACCCACTTTTATTGGCCCCTGATGCGCAAGAGTTCAGATACGTATTGTAGGACCTGTGAGACTTGCCAGGCAAGTGGGAAGAGTGGGGGGAAGATCAAAGCCCCACTCCAACCCTTCCCAGTTGTTAGCACCCCATTCGAGCGAGTGGGCATTGACATTGTGGGGCCTCTGGACCCCAAGACAGCCATGGGCAACAGGTACATCCTGGTCTTGGTGGACCATGCCACCCGGTACCCTGAAGCCATCCCGCTCAGGACAGTGACGGCCCCCGTGGTGGGACGTGCACTGATGGGGATCTTCTCCCATGTGGGGTTCCCCAGAGAGGTGGTGAGCGACAGGGGGACCAACTTCATCTCCCAGTATATGAAGTCTCTGTGGAAGGAGTGTGGGGTGACTTACAAGTTCACCACTCCTTACCACCCCCAGGGTAACGGTCTGGTTGAGAGATTCAACCGGACCTTGAAGGGCATGATCATGGGCCTAGAGGAGCCCCTGAGGCGTAAGTGGGATGTCCTCTTGCCATGCCTGTTGTTTGCATACCGTGAAGTGCCACAGAAGTCCTTAGGGTTCAGCCCCTTTGAACTGCTCTATGGCAATCCGGTAAGAGGGCCTCTGAGTTTGGTCAAGGAAGGCTGGGAGCAATCTCCCAGGAAACCTCCCCAGGATGTGTTTAGCTACATCCTGGCCTTCGGGAACCAAACTCGGCGTTTCAGAAACATTGCTGAGGCAAATCTGGAAGCCAGCCAGGAGGAGATGAAACGTTGGCACGACCAGAATGCCACTCTGGTCGAGTTTCAACCTGGTCAAAAGGTTTGGGTACTGGCCCCAGTGAAGCCCTGTGCGCTCCAAGATAAGTGGACCGGTCCATTTGAGGTGGTGGAGCGAAAAAGTCAAGTTACCTATTTGGTGGACTTTAAATCTCCCAGGAACCCCCTGCGGGTCCTGCATGTGAATCGCCTAAAGCCCCACTTTGCGAGGTCTGAAGTGGGCATGCTTCTTGCCACAGATGCAGGGATGGAGGAGGAGAGTGAGCCTCTTCCTGACCTCCTGTGTGCAGGAAAGAAGGATGGGTCAGTGGAGGGTGTGGTCCTCTCCACCACACTGACCCCAGAACAGCAGAGAGATTGCCACCAGCTGTTGGGGCAATTCCCAGATTTATTTTCCCTGGTACCTGGTGTCACTGACTGGTGCGTCCATGAGGTAGACACCGGGGACAGTCCTCCTGTCAAGCACAAGGCTTACAGGGTGACCGACAGGGTAAGGGCCTGCATTAAGGAGGAGGTCTCCAAAATGTTTGCCCTGGGGGTGATTGAGTCCTCTAGCAGCCCTTGGTCCAGCCCCGTGGTCTTGGTACCAAAGGCTGCAGCGCCTGGTGACACTCCAGAACTTAGGTTCTGTGTGGACTACCGAGGTCTCAATTCGGTCACGAGGACCGACGCGCACCCCATCCCCAGAGCTGATGAGCTCATAGATCGGTTGGGGCTGCCCGGTACCTCTGCACGTTTGATCTAACGTCTAGGTACTGGCAGATCGCCTTAACTGATGGGGCAAAGGAGAGGTCCGCATTCTCCACCCCAGATGGGCACTACCAGTTCCGTGTGATGCCCTTTGGGATGAAGAATGCCCCTGCCACCTTTCAGAGGTTGGTCAACCAGGTGTTGGCTGGGCTGGAGGATTTCAGTGCCGCCTACCTGGACGACATTGCCGTATTTAGTTCCTCATGGGAGGACCACTTACGCCACCTCTGGGAAGTGTTGATGGCGCTGCGCAGAGCAGGCCTCACAATCAAGGCCAGTAAGTGCCAGATTGGGCAGGGTTCGGTGGTGTACTTAGGACACCAGGTAGGGAGTGGCCAGGTGGCCCCTCTACAGCCCAAGATTGAGACCATCCTGGCTTGGGAGCCCCCAAGGACTCAGACCCAGGTGAGGGCCTTCTTAGGACTCACGGGTTATTACAGGAGGTTTGTCAAGGGGTATGGCAGCATTGTTGCCCCCTTGACTGAGCTGACTTCCAAGAAGCAGCCCAAGATTGTGAACTGGACTGACACCTGTCAGAAAGCTTTTGATGCTCTCAAGACTGCTATGTGTACAGCACCCGTACTCCAGGCGCCCAACTTTGCTAAGGAATTTATTGTCCAGACAGACGCTTCAGAGCATGGGGTGGGGGCTGTTCTGTCACAGATGAATGAGGAGGGACTAGACCAACCTGTAGCCTTCATCAGTAGGAGGTTACTTCCACGGGAACAGAGGTGGAGTGCGATCGAGCGAGAGGCATTTGCTGTGGTCTGGGCGCTGAAGAAGCTGAGACCATACCTGTTTGGGACTCACTTCCGGGTTCAGACCGACCACAGGCCCCTCAGGTGGTTAATGCAGATGAGGGGTGAGAATCCCAAGTTGTTAAGGTGGTCCATTTCCCTACAGGGTATGGACTTTACGGTGGAACACCGCCCTGGTACAGAACACGCCAATGCTGATGGTCTGTCCAGATTTTTCCGCCTTAGTGATGAGAACCTCCCAGGGGATGGGTAGTTCTCCCCACATTTCAGCTGGAGGGGACGTGTGTTAGACCTGGCACCATTGGCGTGAGTCTCCCTTCCATTTTTTCGCTGTGTCTCCTCTGTTTTTGCTGGTTATAGATGCTCTGGGCGCTGTGCCACTGCCATTCAGTGCCACAGCGCGAATGCTCCCTTTGTAAAGATGACATATGAATTGGTACATCCATGATTGGCTTATTTGGTTTACCTGTTAGTCCCTAGTAGCGTGGCCTGTGTGTGCCCAGGGCTGGTAAACCGAATGCTGCTGGTGGGCCTGCAGCACTGGTTTGTGCCACCCACAGAAGCAGCTTGTAAAGTATGTCTCAGACCTGCCACTGCAGTGTCTGCGTGCAGTCCAGAACTGCCATCTTGGCTGTGAAGTGCACCCACTTCCCAGCCCCTAAACCTTCCCTTGGCATCCTGTAAGTCCCCCTTATGATAGGGCGCATTGTATGTGTAAGGTAGGACATGCCCTGATGTATGTAGCATGTCCTAGTAGTGAATTACACCCCATTTCGTTTTTCACTACTGTAAGGCTACCTGTTCTCCATAGGCCAGGATGGGAGGTCTGGGCTATTACATTCTATAGTCCTAACTGACCCACAAAACATGGTAGAAAAACGAATCTAGTATGCCTGAGCTCAGAATATTAAAATACATCTTTTAGTAAAGGTTATTTTTATATTCTGTGTTTGAAACTACCACTTTTAGAGTATAGGTACTTTCTTGCCTAAGCCTTCCAGTTTGCTCTGCTATGATGTGTATTGGCTGTCTGGTTTTGGAGGGACAGGGCAGGCTGAGTCAGACCTGGGTTGAATAGAGCGACCTGCCTTGGTGTGAGGGGAGGGGTAGCTCCTGCACTTGAATAGGACTGTGCCTGGCAAGGTGAATTCTGGCTCCACCTCCCACTGTGCGTCTGAGGCAGACCCCCTCTTTCTGAAAGGAAGGATGCAGCCTGATCAACAAAGTGCTCCAGGGCTGGGCAGAACTGGTTCTGGCTGGGTTCAGAGACTTGGGACCCCTAAGAACAAAGACTTTGGGGGTATAAATATTTGTGCACAAACCCCTACAATTGGTATTGCTCCTGGATAACAAGAAGAACCTCTGTCCGTGGGACTACAAGAATCTGCAGGAGAAGGACTGTCCTTGTGCTTGTGTGCTGTTTCTGGGACTGGCCTGCAGCTGTTACTACTGGACTTCAAGAAGAGGAAAAGAACTTTGATTGGACTTTTATTTTTGTGCTACAGCAATCACCCAAGGGCTAGGAGAGAGCTAGCCTCCTGCTGGAGTCTCAGGCACATCAGACTCCACCATCAGCCCCCTGTTTCCCCCCAGCGAGGATTACTATCTGCAGGTGAGGCTCCTGTGTGTTCCAGGGCCTCTAGTTCTACTGCTGAGAAGAGAGCGCTGAAAATCGTTGCTAACCTCCGTTAGCGAGCCGCTGCAGCTGGTGAGCGTGAGAAAAATCGTCGCTCCGCTGTCGCCGAGTGCTCGCTAACCCCGAAGATCGTCGCATCACCTGTCTGCGGGCCTGAAAACGCCCGCTATCCGAAGATCGTCGCAGAACCTGTCTGCGGGCCTGAAAACGCCCGCTATCTGGAAATCATCGCAACAGGATCATCGCAGCACGGACGCCGAGCGTTCGCCATTTTCCCCGCATCGAATCCAGATCGTCGCTTCCTCGCGGAGCGCCATCTTTGTCAACGCAGCAAGATCGCACACGCAACAGGCTCGGTGCATCATCCTCCCTTCGCGGCAAGGATTTCATCGCATCACCGGCTTAGCGTGAGGAAGTTTGTCGCTTTGTCCTGCCCGCAACCCAGCGCATCATCCTCCCTTGCGGTAAGGATTCAACGCATCGCTGGTTAGCGTGAGGGAATTTATCGCTACAACGCCTTAGCGACATTTTTGTTGCTTTGCTCCAGGAACCAGATACTTTGTGAGTAAAAGGGTCGCAGAGACCCCTGCCTTGAACTAAACATCATTTTGCGCATCCTGAACTATTTTTCCTTGCAGCATTTCTAAAGTAATTATATTTTTATAGTATTGTGGATTTTTACTGTTATTGGTCTTGTGATTAAGTCTATATAAAAATACCTATTTTTCATAACTACTTGAGTGGTGTCCATTTGTAGTGTTCCTCATTATATTACTGTGTATGGTCATAAATGCTTCACACACTGCCTCTGAGATAAGCCTAGCTGCTCGTGCTACGTTACCACAGGGTTGAGCAGGGGTTGTCAAAGGGTGTAGGCTGCTTACTCTGACTTAGGAAGAAGGGTCCCTACTTGGACAGTGGCCAGCCATTGCCAACTAGAGACCCCCATTTCTAACACTAAGGTACTCACATCGTTTAGTAGAGGAAGCAGATAGGCTCGGGTCCTGGATAGCAGGGCCACAGCCTGGCTAGAGTCATAAAACAGTCAAAACATCAGCAAAAAGTTGGGGGCAACTATGCAGTCGATGCCACTCTCCTATACCGGCTCTAGCAAACAGCTTGACCGTAAACCCCCCTGCCCCCTGGAGGCCGGCCAAGCAGTTTGCTAGGGCCGGTTTCGGGTCTAGTCCGGCCCTGGCCGCAGGGCTCATCATTAAGCCCTACACTTTTTACCATTTACGTCTCCCCCCTTGGCAAGATTATTCATGCATTTCGGCTTCAGATGGTTTCCTAGGCCGATGACACCAAGCTTATTGTGTCAATTACAAAAAACACATTAGCTGCTGCAGTCAATTTCAACCACTTCATGAGAGCAGTAGCTGGGTGGATGTGGAAGACCTACCTGAAGCTCAATGAGCAAAAGTCTGAGGTGTTGCTTTTTGGAACTCAAACCTCCATTTGGAATCATAGCTGGTGGCCTGAGACGCTAGGTACTGTACCTATGCCTACTGAGATGGCTAAGAACCCGGGGGTCCTGCTAGACTGTCAACTCTCCCTAGACCTCCAGGCCAATCATGTGGTAGCAACGTGTTTCTGGCTGATCAGAATTTTAAGGAAAACGTTTTCTTTCTTTCCCCTTGCAGCATGGAAACAAGTGGCTATGGCACTAGTCATGGTTAGGAACGACTACTGAAATACCCTATATTTGGAGACCAACAAGAGCACCCAAGTTAAACTATAGCTAGAGGATGAGAGGATGTGGCCTAATGGCTAGAGCGGTCGACCTTGGAGCTGGGCAACATCCTGTGATTCTGGGCAAATCACTTAATCTCCCGTGCCTAGCAAAAATGAATGTGTCCTCATGTAACACAACTGGTGCTCGTGTAAAGTGCTCTGATACCCGATTCAGGGTCAAGTTTGCGCTACATAAAACTACCATAAAAAATAAATAAACCCACTGGACAGGCTCACCTTGGACATTTCTAAACGGCAGTCAGTGACCAAGGGACTACATGGCCTTTACTGGCTCCCTATAAGAAAACATATTATGTTAAAGGCTGTCTGTTTAGTGTACAACGCCCTCTATCAGATCTGCTCAGCAGGGCTTAGGGCTATGATTCATAGCTACACCCCTGATGGAATCTTCATTCAGCTCACCCTAATCTGGTGACAGTGCCCAGATTTCAGAAGAAGAAATGGGGAGGTAAAGCCTTCTAAGTCGCGGCACCAAGACTGTGGAACTCACTGCCAAGTCACTTGACCGGTGTTAGATCTTATTCCTACTTTTGGAAGGCATTAAAGACCTGGTTTTTCATGCTATAGGTTATCTTTGTGAGATAGTGTGTTACACTTCTTATAGGTGGACCCTTATCACTGGGACTATAGTGCCTTGACGCCTTTGGGCATCTGTTGCACTCTTTAAATCCCCCTCAAAATCAAATCAAATCAAATCCTGTTCGAACAAAGCTTTGATCTTTTAAAAAGTTTAAAGTACAATGATTCCAATACATCTGTTGATTATAGTGCTCCAAATAATCCACCGTCTACTTTGCAAAGCAGGGTGTGAGTGAGTATATATAGGAGGGGCTCAGAAGGAAGGGATTCGGGCCTCTTTTTCCGCACTGTATTGAATGTTTTAATAGGCCCTAATGTAAGCAAAGCAAACTGCCTCCCTACCCTCTTGTTTAGTAGTAAAAGAATGCCATATATGCACAATTGAGGTTCAGTGGGTACCTCACATTCCTGGCCCTGGTGTCACTGCACATGCTGCACTAATGACCACCAAGTGCCTGATTACGTCTTTGGCGGTGCAGCGCCAGGTCCGCCCCGCCACCGCACCGCCAAAGCTGTGGTAGGGCTGCCCACAAGAGTAGGAGTTTCCTCCTGTCTGGCGGGATTTTTTTTGCAGTGCCTCTTAAAATGGGCCTTGCAATAGGAACACCAAAAACAGTTCCTGCACGGCATGGACTGAAAAGTCCATGCCGTGCAGGAACTGGTGTGCACGCACACAGGGGGGCACATGTTGTGCCCCCTAAGTGCATCAGGGCGCAGAGGCCCCCTTTGTTTCCTCTCCGTCAGGGTTTCCATGGAGGAGGAACAGCCATGAAAACCCTGGTGGAGAGGAAACTCCTAATATGCTTGGCGGGACGACAGCAGTCCCGTCAAGTATATAGATGCCTCTACACCTCTGCAACACCACCAGGGAACGACGGCCTGGCGGCTGTGGCAGGGCTGTGGCGGTCCGACCTCCCGTCTCATAATAAGGCAGTCAGGAGATCGCCACCCCTGTGCCCCCACGTGACTTGCAGTCCATGGACCACCAGACTTGTAATTGGGCTCTAAGTATGTAGAGGACTCCTGAGGTATTTACACTTAAATATAAGAGGTGGCTGCATGATCCAGATGTTTCCTTGTATATGTAACAGTGTGTTGAGGGAAGTGATTATACACATTACACCCATTAACAGACACATAAAAACATAACATTTAAAGGGTTTTATACATAAATATAAGAAGGATAGTTATTTTTGTGTGCCTTATTTTGCTGGACTATTGCCTACAATGGGTATGTTTTGGGGTGCAGTAATTACGGCATATGTGATTGTACATGTTCCTGTGCATTTAAAGAAATCATTAAATATGTTCTGTTCCTTATACATCACACCTAGTTATTGTGCAATCTCTTTTATTGCAATTTTAACAAAAACAGCCAGGTATAAAGAAACAATGAACATTCTCATGTTTCTCCATTTCTTTTCGCGTGCCAAGGTAGAAAAAAATGTAGCCTCAAAACCTTTCGGGGTGGGGGCAGTTCTTTTGGAATCCTCTGGAACTGCCACAAGTGTCTTTCTAGGGTAACTCATTTAGTATCAGTCTGCTCAGGACCGGCTTTTGGCATGGGCGATCTGGGCTCTGGCCCAGGGTGCCAGTCTTCAGAGAGGGCTTAAGGAATTGTCTGCATTAAGGTTATGCAGAAAGCAGAGTCCCTGTCACCTAGCTCAAATTGCATGTGCTGTTTTTAACACCACATCAGCCTCCTTTCTTACTCTCCCATCTCCTTCTCATCCCCGCTGCCACACACTATTAACCCCACACCCTCCAACAAACAACTGGCTTTAGCATCTAATTTCTGAGTGATTCAGGTGAGCTGGGGGAGTTGCAAAGATGTTTTCGTTCTGAGGCCCATCACAATTCTGATGTGGACAGCCAGAGACTGACCACTGAGCACAGATTTGCATGTCTCATAGAAATGTAAAGGCCTTGGGCTGACTGAGACCCTTTGGAAGGTAGGGTTCCCCTGCAGAGCAGGAGCTACAGAGATCTGCATTATGTCCCTGGCTCCAACCTAGACCAGAGTAGCTTCTCTGCTCAGTGGCCCTAACCCTCAAAAGCTGAAGGAGTCCAGTTTATATTTACGATAGGGCAGCGCACGCAGTGCAAGAAAATGCTGGTTGAATAGACTAAAATTAGTAGGAAGTAGGTATATGAAGTTGGGCTTTTGTTGCAGTTGTCTCCCCCACTTTATGCCCCCCTTTTAGCTACTTAAATGCTGATTTTAGACTCCGACAGTACACTGTGGCCTGCTAACCAGATCTCAGTGCCAGTGCTCCTTCTTTGAAAGAAGGTGAAGTCGAATTGTTCTTCAATTGGCTATGGACTTTAGTATCCCTGTAAGTCCCTAGTAAATGGTACCCCTGGTACCTAGGGCGTGGGTGCTAAAGAGATATCGCCGAGGGCTGAAGCATATCCTATGCCACCCTAAGGGACCCACATACAAATTCAACTGTCATTGCAGGCTCCGTGACATGGTGCAATCCATGAGTGAAAACATGACATGACATGCTCCTGTGTGTCATGCAAGGTCACTGCATCTAATATATGTAAGTCACCCCCACAGCAGGCCTTTGAGCCCTAAGGCAGGGTGCATTATATTTTATGAGAGGACATATCTGCATGAGCAGATATGCCCCTGCGATGTCAAGTTCTATTACTAGATATTGCAAGTGGGCAGGGAATCCATCCTAAGGTATGTACTGGGCAGTGTTCAAAACGAGTTCCCCAGCTACATAATGGCTTCACTGAAACATATGGTGTGTGGTGTCAAACACCTCGTATTAATAAAGCCACACTGATTCCAGTGATTACTTTATTAATACATGCACCCAGAGGGCACCTTAGAGGTGCCCCCCTGAAAACCTACCAACTACTGCCAGTGAACTGGTCCTTACCAGGCTGCCACCACAAACGAGTTTCTGAGGGCCTTTGCTGTCAGGAGGTCAGGAACAAAAGCTTGCCCCGGCAGAGGGTGTTTACACCCCCCCCCCTACCCCCGAAAGACCTGCACATTTGCATTCCAAGGCAGGGAGCTTCAAACAGCCCACCACCTTTGGTGTGCAAATCTGGCTTCCCTCACATGAGAGGATGCCAATCCCCCTGCCCTGAGCCCTCTTGTGCCAGGACAGGCAGGAAAATTAGCTATGCGGGAGTCCTGTTACACTGCCAGACTGTAAACACCTCTAGGGGGACCAAGTCTGAATTGAAAACCAAATGTAGGATTTCACCATCTTGTGTGTGGTGGAATTAGGGATTCTGGGACAGGGTGATGCCCACTTCCCAAAGGAAGTGGCCATCTAGTGTGTTTGTAGTGACACCAGGGGTATGTAGCCTATTGACTACTACCTCTCACTCCCCTTAATGCCCCTACATTGAGTATTTAGGTGACCCCCTGATACAAGGACTTTAGATTTCTACAGACCAAAAGAAAAAGTGGACAAAGAAGAAGACTGCTGAGCCGAGAACAGAAGAGCACAAATGACTAGGTGCCAAACCTGCCAGCCTGCTGGCTGCACCCGACCCTCATGGAGCAACTGACTCATCCTGCCACTTGGCAGACCTCAAGAAACCCGGAGGGTTGCCAGTGCTTCCCCAATTTTTAAAGAAACTCCCTTGGAGTAGAATAGTTACTCCCCGGCAGCCGTAGACAGCAAAAAGGCAGGACCCGGTACACCGACCTGCCACCTATGGAGTCTACCAAGGCAGCAGCTGCCCAGGAAGAAGTAACAGTTCTCCTACAGGTCAGAGCCATCCTCCCTCTAAGTGTGGGGATGCCAAGACCGACGGGAGCTGCACAGGACCAATACCTGAGGAGCCAAGGCTTGTTGTGTCCAGTCCGGATCCCAACGCCAAAGAAGACCGACCTTCATATCGAGGGACTTCAGAGACAGTGAGACCCAGATCCTGAGTGGCCCAGCTGTCCTGTTTGCCCCTCTGCAGCAGAACCAAAGACGAAGAGTGAGTCTGCCTCTCCCCCACACGACGCCTCAAAACACCTATGCACCCGTTCTCCAGAACACAAGTCCAAGGGAGGTGACAGTGGCAACAAGGTCCCCAGACCCACAAGAGCTAGGCCCATCCTTGAGTTTGCCTGGACTGGATTTTGAGTCTCCACCTGCAGCCTCTTTCTGCAGGCCCCCTCCAACCACGAGAAACTCTAGAACTGGATCAGATGCCAAAAGACACCACTGCACCCGAGCCCCACAGCTCAATGAGAAGTGGACCAACAATGTCCCACATGCACAAGGATCTCAAAGGTTGAGCCCTCCTGTGGGTTCCCCCAGACTGGCCCCTCAGTCTCAGCTAAGTAGCCTCTTTCTGAGCAGACTGTTCTCCTTATTGAAGTGAATGGGACACCCAACAACCAGTGCTTAATTCGAGCTGGTGGTTTCCAGTGCTCAGCACCAGCACTTAATTGCCGGAACCTGCACTTATGGTAGCCGCCACATGGTGGTGCTGTTTGTGTAACTTAAAGATGTGCAGAGAAATAAAAGTTAATTCAACATACGTTAAAAACAACTAAGACCTGCTACCCAAGCCAATCTTAAAGCTTTGTCGGTCTTGTGTGTCTGAATTGTCACACTTCAGTGTAATGGTTAGTAGCTGTGTAAGTACAGTGGCACCATGTGGTGCAAACTACGGTGGTCTTCTGATGAGGGCCCGGCACTTATTTTTTTATAAATTAAGTACTGCCGACGCTGTAACACACACTTCTGCACCCGGACGCCCCAGAGCCTCCCAAGATGACCTGTTGGTGTGGCCTTGGACCTTGCCCCACTATCACACCCATTTTTGAAAACTGTAAAAATGTGTTACTCGAAAAGCACTTACCTGATTTCGATGATCTTGGCATCTAAATTTATATAAGTGTGTGTTATTTTTATAAATTGGTGTCGGATTACTTTATTGAGTGATGTGTCTCATTTACTGTCTTTGTGTATGCAATAAATGCTTAGCACTACCCTCTGATATGATTTACTGCTCGGCCAGTCTGAAAACTAACCAGATAGTGCCCCTTAAATTATGCATGGTGGCACACCTGAGATGGGATTAAGATGATATCTGCTTTAAAAACCACTTGGAAATAAATTCTGCAAACTAGAGGAACCTGCTGAGAGGGTGATAGTGTAATACCACAAGATGGTACTTGTCACCGAGATCTGCAGTGGTCCCTCTGGAATTTGAGCCAGCAATGCCAGTATTCACTCCACTGATATTATATTGTATTGGAATTGCATTTATACAGCACTTACTACCCCTGATGAGGCGTCGAAGCGCTTTTTCGGCGAGTAGCATGCTACTCCAGAACCCATAAAGGATTAGTGGTGAATTAGTATAGTGAAATATTAAAGTTATTTGAGTGGTAGATATTAGTCAGTTATTTGGATTGAGAAGAATAGCGGAGGGATAGAAGAGGGAAAAGGGTTTGCATTTATATAGTGCCTATTACACCTGATTGGGTGTTGAAGTGCTTTTTTGGCGAGTGCCATGCTACTCCGGAACCTATAAAGCATTAGTGTTGAATTAGTTTAGTGAAGTATTAAAATAATTTGAGTGGTGGCTATGTTAGTAAGGTATTTAGATTGAGAAGGGTAAGGGAGGGATAGAAGAGGGAAAATGGTTTGCATTTATATAGCGCTTGTTACCCCTGATGGGATGTTGAAGCGCTTTTTTGGCGATTAGCACGCTACTCATGGACCCATAAAGGATTAGTGTTGAATTAGTATAGTGAAATATGAAAGTAATTTGAGTGGTGGATATGTTATTCAGTTATTTGGATAGAGAATGGTAGCGGGGGGGGATAGACGAGGGAAAAAGGTTTGCATTTATACAGTGCTTGCTACCCCTAATGAGGTGTTGAAGTGCTTTTACGGCGAGTAGTATGCTACTCTGGAGCCCATAAAGGATTAGTGGTGAAGTAGTATAGTGAAATATGAAATTTAAGAAGTGGACATGTTAGTCTGTTATTTTGACTGAGAGGAATAATGAAGGGATAGAAGAGTGAAGAATTTAGACTTTTTATTTATTTATTTTTTGGAGGTTATAGCAGTAGGAGGAGACTTGGGATGAGTAAAAAGGGATGTATATATAACAATCTGCACCAGAATCCCTCGTGGCTTTCAATGTTCATAGTATTTCCAATGTAACTCCTGCTACCATACTTGAACTTATCCACATGGAGCATTTGTGGTTTTTCTATGGAGTCATCTCATCTACAGGATACCCTATGTGCTATTTAGGCCAGAGGGGTAAACCGAGCCTGTACTTGTATCCATTTTTGACGATGTGCGGTGAGTGGCTACCAGAGAATCTGGCTGCATGTAATTGATGTGAAAAACATATTTAAGAAGCCCTAGTCTAGAGAAATTTTGCCCACAAATCTGTTTCTTACAACCCTTATGAATGAGTGGCATTACCCGGATGACAAATCAATCCTGGTGAATGTCATGACATTGAAAAAATGTTACAATTCCTTTATTCAAACAAATCTGGGTAACTGTGTGGAGAGTGGGGGTAAATAACCCACAAGCCTCCTTCTTTCTCCTCAATGACTACCTCCTCTTTCTTGTATTTTTGGAAGGACCCGCATGGGTCCCTGCTTCTGATCATCCCTCTTTCTAGACCCAGGACGGTTCCTTCCCTGATTTCCTTCAATTGTATTTTTCTTTACCGTAGTCTTTTATCTCTGCCTATTCCATAATACGTCTACCCCAACCCATGCCCTATTACCTGTAACACATCCTATAGATTAATGCCTCTGTTCCTTACTACACTCCAGTATCTTTAGGCCTACAATGTCTCTGACATCCTACCCTGGCCTATACCATAAATCTGCTATCCTTCCTCGAACTAGTACATCGACCTCTGGATACACTCTAATACGTCTACCCCAAAATACTATAGTATTGCTATCCCTGCCAGAACAGTAGTACATCTATCCGACCTGTGCCCTACTATTCCTATCCCTGCTTACACCCTACAAGTTCTACCTCCACCCGCTCCAGCACTCCTCCCTTCTTTTCCCCCCTGCACCTGTTTCTTTCCTTTTTTTTGTTACTATTTTAAGTCAATTTTCCAAACATTGCTGATAGGAAAGAGTTTTCCTCATTTTTTAAAATGCACTAAAATGCAGTTGCACCAGCCTTGGGGCGACGGGCTGGCATTCTCGGATTGTGTTTTTTCTCTGAAAAGAGGTACTGATTGATGGTGAATATATCTGCTCAATGTAGTTCTTGATCTTTTGGTAGCATTTGACGCCAGTGAGGTGTATTTCATTGTGTGCAGCCAGATAGTTTTAGGGGCAGATTATCTCTTTTGTTGGGTCTGTTCCTGAATGGTGGAACCTACTATGATAGTAATTTTAATGCATTTCTCCTCCCAGCCATTTCCTGAACTTGCCCTGCCTCAAAGCTCCTCTGTACCACTCATCGTATTCATTCTGAAAAAAACTACCTCTGACAATCTTGTTTTGTTACGATACCTGTGAAGCCAGCTTCTGCTGAGACTGGATAGGGAGGGGGTACTTTCTGCCCTTAAACCAAGGAACTGTTTGACTAGCGTCCCGGAAAGACAGGCACATGATTGGCCAAGATCAAGCTGGCAAAATGGAAGCGATTCTATTCATGATAGGGCAGATCTTTTGGGCCCCAACCTTCTGACCTGAATCCCTGGGGCCTTTCCCCAACCCCAGTCCGAGAGGAAAGAACTTGAGTTTTCTCATATCCTATTAGCTGAACGTGACCACCTCATCTACTATGAGCTAACCCTGACCCAATGAGTTAATGCCGCTCTACTGTATTCATTGCTTACCCCGTGTATATATAATATATATATATATATATATATATATATATATATATATATATATATATACGCTCTACTGTATTCATTGCTTACCCCGTGTATATATATTATATATATATATATATATATATATATATATATATATATATATATATCAACCTCAAGAGTTGCCTGGAATGAGAGGGCCCACACAAGGGAGTAAGTATTTGCCACTTCTTTAATGGAGGATGCAGCAGGAAAAACAGCAAAGTGCCTCGCTGAAAGTAAAAAGTCCTGGCCGACGCGTTTCGTGCATAACGCACTTCTTCATGGGCTCCGGGCTTATCTCTGAGGGCGGGCAACGGCCTTTTATCCAGCACTGTTTTCAAACACCTTGAAACTCCACCCATGTGGGCGTGGCTACCTCCGTAGCCTGCTGGTAAGTGTAGTGCTTTCAATTTTCTCTTGTGAGTCGCCGTGCCACACTCATTATAAATGCAAATCCAATGTCCCAAGTGGGTTGCGGGATGCACCTGGCTGCTAACCCACGTTCGTTTCTTCCTCCATGGGCGCCCCTGTCCAAAAGCTGCCTCGTCGTATGGCGTTGCAACAGGGCTGCACGTCGTGCAGCGGTGCTCCTCTCGCGGCTCAGGCAGCGCCGCAAAACATCAACCTCAAGAGTTGCCTGGAATGAGAGGGCCCACACAAGGGAGTAAGTATTTGCCACTTCTTTAATGGAGGATGCAGCAGGAAAAACAGCAAAGTGCCTCGCTGAAAGTAAAAAGTCCTGGCCGACGCGTTTCGTGCATAACGCACTTCTTCATGGGCTCCGGGCTTATCTCTGAGGGCGGGCAACGGCCTTTTATCCAGCACTGTTTTCAAACACCTTGAAACTCCACCCATGTGGGCGTGGCTACCTCCGTAGCCTGCTGGTAAGTGTAGTGCTTTCAATTTTCTCTTGTGAGTCGCCGTGCCACACTCATTATAAATGCAAATCCAATGTCCCAAGTGGGTTGCGGGATGCACCTGGCTGCTAACCCACGTTCGTTTCTTCCTCCATGGGCGCCCCTGTCCAAAAGCTGCCTCGTCGTATGGCGTTGCAACAGGGCTGCACGTCGTGCAGCGGTGCTCCTCTCGCGGCTCAGGCAGCGCCGCAAAACATCAACCTCAAGAGTTGCCTGGAATGAGAGGGCCCACACAAGGGAGTAAGTATTTGCCACTTCTTTAATGGAGGATGCAGCAGGAAAAACAGCAAAGTGCCTCGCTGTGCAGTCCCGCTGTTGCGCAATCCGGCGTAGTGGCAAGAGGGACGAGGTGATGCCATTTGTGGAAGCAAGATAACAATCTGGGCAACAACAGTGTCAAGCAACCCACTTGGGATCATTGAGCATTACAAGAGACCACACGGCGACTCACTGAAGGAAGACTCGGCACTACATTAACCATCAGGCCACTCGAGTGGCCACGCCCACATGGGCGGGAATCAACTGATTCAAATTGTGCTGCCGAGACCTGCCGTTTGATGGAACTCAGCCAAAGCCCCGAGCCCCTGAAGAAATGCCCCAGACATGAAACGCGTCGGGCAGGACTTTTAATTTGGCGAAGCACCAAGCTGTCCAGCTTTGTTTTCCACGAATAAATTGGTTGGCAAGATTCACTCACCTGTGTGGGCTCCCTCATTGCAGGCGAACTTGTGAGGTGATGTTTGCGGCTAAGCCTGAGCCGCGAGGTGAGCTCCGCTGCACCCTGTGCAGTCCCGCTGTTGCGCAATCTGGCGTAGTGGCAAGAGGGACGAGGTGATGCCATTTGTGGAAGCAAGATAACAATCTGGGCAACAACAGTGTCAAGCAACCCACTTGGGATCATTGAGCATTACAAGAGACCACACGGCGACTCACTGAAGGAAGACTCGGCACTACATTAACCATCAGGCCACTCGAGTGGCCACGCCCACATGGGCGGGAATCAACTGATTCAAATTGTGCTGCCGAGACCTGCCGTTTGATGGAAGCCCCGAGCCCCTGAAGAAATGTCCCAGACATGAAACGCGTCGGGCAGGACTTTTAATTTGGCGAAGCACCAAGCTGTCCAGCTTTGTTTTCCACGAATAAATTGGTTGGCAAGATTCACTCACCTGTGTGGGCTCCCTCATTGCAGGCGAACTTGTGAGGATATATATATATATATATATATATATATATATAAAAGGCTCCTGGCCCCCGCACCCTAAGGACAGTGAGTTACTGCTGCAAAGTCAGTCCGTGATTACACAGAGAGGCCAACTCACTGCAGTGAAGTCTCCACAGAGCTTGGGTAATGCGGTGAATCGTACGGGGGGCAGGGAGAAGAATTTTGCACAACAGGGACACTGAGACATTTTAACTGCACCCAATCACGCTTTGTCACATCACCAGCACTCACTTTGGGATTCAACAAGTCAATCACAAATGTTTACCCGGCCAGCCAAGATGGTGCTTGCTGGGAAACGTAGTCTAAGGAGGAAGGCTGCGGTGTGCATGTGACCAATCAACTTTGCTGGACTTCCACCAATGGAAGGAGATGGATCGGGTGAAAAGCGGCTGCTGTCAGCTTCTGGTAATTGGCATAGGAATAAGACACACAGGCCGAAGCGCGTCATGCCCTCCGTGTTGCAATAAAGGGTTCTTCCTGGCTCCCTGCTGTGTCCCTCCGGTTCCTTGCTTGGTTGTAAGGCAATCTTCGTGTGGATATTTTGCGCTCTAGCCCCTGGCGAGCTTTGGGGGACCTGTCTCAAGTTGTGGCAGGAGCATCATGGGCAAACGCTCTTCAGCTTTTTCGTCTCTGTAATGTTGCTAGGTGCTGTATGTACTTGCTGTTATCCCCAAGCACTTGCAGGAGGCAGTATAGAGGGTTATATATATGCCTTTATTGAATCAAATAATGATCTCCCCGAGAGAGCGCCGGGCAACACGCTCCGATCGCTTCCTCTCGCGCCGCGCTACTCGCGCATGCGCAGTAGCGTCCAATATGGCCGCTACTCGCATTACTGCCCTGACGTAGTGCGCGTCAACTAGACCGCGACACTACATATCTCCCCCTTTTTATACCATCCAACACAATGCACCCCGACCAGGTGGTCAGTCCATTTCATAGTCTCTAAACTTGGATGGTCTCACCACTGCTCGCCCCACCCGGGTGTGTCTTACCGGGGTGGTATGTCCTTCTCGGCCTCCTTCTGCGACCGGGCCTCCGCTTCTTCCTTCCGGAGTGCCCTGGCCCTCTCTCTCTCCTTTCTCACCGTCTTCCCGGGTCCTTTCCTCCGTGGGCCATCCATCCGGTATATCTCTCTCTCCATCCTGTTCTTCACTCATGTTCTCTCCGCACTCTCCTTTGGACGTTCCTGCGTCCCTTGTCGCCCCTTCTGTCGGTGTTTCCCCTTCCGTGTCCTCCCGGGGCCATTGTAGGATTTTGTTGCACTTGGCCATGCGATCGTGGGACCACACGTTTCCGTCGCTGAGCAACGCTGCCCGGTCGTACACTTCTTCTACTCTTAGGGGTGGGGAGTACTTGCTTTCTCCCTTCCGCTTCAGAACTGCCAGCTTCACTCTGACCCACTCCCCTTTTTCCAATACTGTCTCCTTCACCTTCTTGTTGCGGTTGTAGTGTTCCGTATAAATGCGTTGTGCCTTCTCCAGGTTGTGTTGTACCACCGCTGGAGACCATTTGCTGGTGATGGTCTTCTCCTGCCAAGCAACATTGTCTCTGGTGAAGGGTTGCCTTCCTCGCAGGATCTGGAAGGGGCTGTACCCCGTACTGGTGGGGGTGATGCGATATGCCCATATTGTACTTTGCACTTCTTTTTCCCAGTCTTTGCCCCTCGTGATGGCAGCTTGTATGGAGCCCATGAGCACCCTATTGAACCTTTCTACTTGTCCGTTGCTGGCCGGATGATATATCGACATGTGCCGAAGTAGAATGCCGTTCCTGTCTGCAAATTTGGCCCATTTGTCTGAGGTGAATTGGGGGCCATTGTCACTGATTATGGTCCTGGGTATGCCTTCCCTGAGGAACACTGCCTTGAGGAAGCGCAGTATTTCGTCCGTGTCCATGACCTCTTGGATGTGTACCTCTGGCCACTTTGAGTACTTGTCCACTAACGCACAGAGGTATTTGGGTATCCCCTGATCATCCAGTATAGGCCCTAAGATGTCCACTGCCACCTCTTCCCATGGGTTACTGGGACTCGTGAACTTCCCTAGAGGCGGCCTCATTGGCTTCAGTATCTTGTCCGCTCCTTGGCACTGCACGCAGTCTCTTACGTGCCTCTCTACTTGCATATCCATTCCTGGCCACCAATACGTTTGTTTGGTCCTAGCCTTCGTCTTCACGATTCCCAGGTGTCCTTCGTGTATTATGGATAGCAGATCCGGTATTATGTTCTCCGGTGGTACCACTCTGTTTCCTCTGTATACGAACACCCCGTCATTCCCCACCGACAGCTCTTCTCTGACCTCGTAGAACTGCCGGACCTTGGGTCTCTGTCGTCTCCGCTCCGGCCACCCTCGTACAATGTACATCTTGATGTCGTCCAGATCTTCATCCGCCGCATACGCGTCTTTCCACTCCTGTCTACTGATGGCTTTTTCCGGGTCGTCTGTCAGGGCTACCATCTCGTCTTCGTCTTCCGTGCCATTGGTGGCACTGTCCATCGCTGACGCCCTGCTGAGGTAATCTGCAATCTTGTTTCTCGAGCCCGGTATGTACTCCACGTCGTACCGATACTCCAGGAGTTTCAGCGTCATCTTCGCAATCCGGGGTGTGGCACTGGCATGGCCGTCGGATGTCAAAACCTTCACTAGGGGTTTGTGATCCGTCTTCACTTGAAATCTTGTGCCCCACAGGAACTGACGGTACTTCCCCATGGCCCATACCACGGCCAGCATCTCTTTTTCGATCACACTGAACTTTTGTTCCGGTGACGTCAATGTCCTGGACGCGAAGTTGATCGTCTCTGTCCCTCCTTCTGGTCTTTCTTGCATGAGCACCGCTCCTAACCCTTTGTCACTTGCGTCCGTCATCAATATGGATCGCCCCTGAGGATCGTACCCATGCAGCGGGATCGCTTGGCTGATTTTACGTTTCACCGTGTCGAACTCTTCCTGCGTCTCTTCAGTCCACACAAACGCCGTCTTGTCCCTCGTGAGTTGCCTCATGTAGTGTGTTTTCGTGGCGAAATGGTGGACGAACTTGCTGTAGTATTCCGCCATCCCTAAAAATGACCGTACTTCTTCCTTGGAGGTGGGCGGGGGTGCATCGCAGATGGCCTTCACGTTCCCTTTCTTCGGTGTTATCCCATGCGCTCCTATCTCATGCCCCAGGTATGTGACTGATGTCATCCCGAAATGACATTTCTCCCATTCTGCCGTCAGGCCGTTTTCCTCCAGGATCTTCAATACCGCTTCCAGCTTCTTGTCGTGGTCTTCCAGCTCTGTCCCCATTACTAGGATATCGTCCTGGAAGTATTGCACTCCCTCGATGCCCTTGAATAGGCGGGCCATCAGCTTCTGGAACACCGCTGCTGCCGAAGCTAGACCGAAGGGCATGCAGCAGAACTGGTAGCATCCAAACGGCGTTATGAATGACGTCAGTTTCTTGCTCGTGGGATGCAGCACTACCTGGTGGTACGCCGATTGTAGGTCGATGGTGGAGAACCATTTCACGCCTTTCGTGCGGGCCAACATTTCCTCTATGCGTGGTAAGGGGAATTTTTCTACCACGATGCACTTGTTTAACTCTCTGAGGTCCACACATAGGCGCACCTTGCCTGACGGTTTCATGGCCACTACCAGAGGCGCCAACCACTCCGCGCTGTCGATGGGTTCGATGATTCCCCCGTCCTCCAGCCGGTGGAGTTCCTGTTGTACCGCCTCTCTCACTGCGATCGGTATGTTCCTTACTTTGTGCGCTACCGGGCAGACGTTTTCTTTAAGGACGATCTTGTGGGAGAACTTCTCAAGTTTTCTGATTTTGCCGCCAAAAACTTTCGGGTGTCCACTCCGCCATTTCTCCGCCGTCGACTCATCTCCGTTCAGGGTTACCATCACTTGGGTGTCCCCTCCTGGATTCAGCTGTACGCCCAACTCTCCTTGGTCCATCCATCCCAGGACTGAAGGTCCCTTCTCCGCAACGTACAGTTTGCAGTGGGCGCTTCGTTCTTTGAACTGGAACAGTAGCTTCCTGAACCCTACCATCGGGATGGGTTCCCCTGTGTAGGTGACCGGTCGTATGTCGGGTGGTTCTAGATGTGTGCCCCAAGTGGGTTTGAACCTCTCGTTCCACACCGATCTTTGGACGATCGTGTAAGGAGACCCCGAATCCGCCACTATGGTGATTCCTACTCCTCCAATGATCATGTCACACTGGGGCTTGCGCGATCTCCTCCCATCGATGCCCAGCACCTGGTCCTCCACACACAGGACTTCGTCGTCTTCCTCCTGACCCTCTACTTCTTCTCCTGCGTCTTGCGCCACAAATTTCACCGCGTGTAGTCTCCCTTTCCTTCGACATACTTTCTCGTAGTGACCGACCAGGCCGCAGAACGCACACTTGGCTCTGAAGGCGGGGCACCGTTTGTCGTGCGCTGCGTGGCTCGAGCTTCCACATCTGTAGCACCTCACCGTTTCTCCTTTGTCTTGCTTCCATGTTTGTCCTGGTTTTCCTTTCCCTTTGGGTGTTCCTCTGTACTCCCCAGGCGCTGTTTTTCCTCGTCCGTACTGGTCCGCGTCGTCCACCTTATTAACTGTGAGTCTTGGGGCTTGGTCTCTCTTTGCGGCCTCTGCACAGCGCTTGGTCAGTTCTGCCCTTTTCACTATGGCGATCACGTCTTTCAGCGTCGCATCTCCACTCGCCCACAGTTTATCTTGCACCGTCTTGCTTGTCGTGTGCATTACGATTTGGTCCTTAATGAATTCTTCCTGTAACGCTCCATACTTGCACGTTATCGCAAGTTTCCGCAGCGCCGCCACGTAGTCGTCTATCGTTTCCCCCGCTTCTTGCTTCCTCTGCTGGAAATTGTAGCGGTCGATAGAGGTGCACACTGCAGGCCGATAGTGGTTGTCCAAGTCTTCAATGGCGTGTTTGAACACGTCCGTGTCCCCTGCCTGTCTGGTGACCGGTGTGAGGTTCTGGAATACCCGTATTCCTTCTGGTCCTAGATTGTGTAAGAGTATCCTCTTCCTCCTGGCACTGGAGAACGCCTCCTCATTCTCATCTTCCAGCGCTTCTAGGTAGTTTTTGAAGTACTCCCTCCAGTCTTCCCACTTCATTTGGGGTTCTCCTGGACGTGGAAGGAACGGGATCGGCGTCGTTAAAGCTGATGCCTGTGCGCTCATTTTGGCTTCCACCTGTTTCCTCGGGCTACCTGGCGCGTCTGTCCTCTCTCCCCTTCTTCGGGTTCCTGGGACTTCGTTAGAGCTGCCTTTGCCGTCGTCACCCGATTCCGCCAGGGTCTCCGCTGCCGTCCTGCGGTCCGCCTGTAATGTTCCTCCGCCTCGTGGCCGGCACACTCACTGCCCACGTGCCACCCTCTGGCATCTGTCTGCCACTGCCGCGCTCTCCCGGTGCGTAGGCGTCTGTCCTCGACCCCCTCGGTCCTCTTACCGCGTGGGGTGACGTCCCTCCTCGTGGGTTTTCCTCCCTGAAGCAAGTTGGGGGGCACCTTCCTCCTGGGTCACACAGGGTCCTCACCGTCCGAGCCTCGTCGCCACTGTAATGTTGCTAGGTGCTGTATGTACTTGCTGTTATCCCCAAGCACTTGCAGGAGGCAGTATAGAGGGTTATATATATGCCTTTATTGAATCAAATAATGATCTCCCCGAGAGAGCGCCGGGCAACACGCTCTGATCGCTTCCTCTCGCACCGCGCTACTCGCGCATGCGCAGTAGCGTCCAATATGGCCGCTACTCGCATTGCTGCCCTGACGCAGTGCGGGTCAACTAGACCGCGACACTACAGTCTCAAAGGTATTGGAAAGGCTCCTGGCCCCCGCACCCTAAGGACAGTGAATTACTGCTGCAAAGTCAGTCCGTGATTACATGGAGAGGCCAACTCACTGCAGAGAAGTCTCCAGTGTCACAGAACTTGGGTAATGCGGTGAGACGTACGGGGGACAGGGAGAAGAATTTTGCACAACAGGGATACTGAGACATTTTAACTGCACCCATTCACGCTTTGTCACGCTCACCAGCACCCACTTTGGGATTCAATAAGTCTCCCTGCTCTGTCCCTCCGGTTCCTTGCTTGGTTGTAAGGCAATCTTCGTGTGGATATATATATATATATATATATATATAAATCCAAAACGGCTCCGTTCGTAGGACCCCTGGCGCGTCTTTATCCGGTGCAGTGCTGTGGCCGAGCCATGCCGTATTGTATCATCCAACGATTTACTTCGCAGTAAACCAATTAGCACGCACTCACAGTCTGTTAAAATTATCCCAAGTTCTTTATTTTCCTTTAGTAAGTCTCCAGTCTCAAAATCAACCAACGCGTTTCGCCATCCACCGATGGCTTGGTGATCAAGCCATCGGTGGATGGCGAAACGCGTTGGTTGATTTTGAGACTGGAGACCTACTAAAGGAAAATAAAGAACTTGGGATAATTTTAACAGACTGTGAGTGCGTGCTAATTGGTTTACTGCGAAGTAAATCGTTGGATGATATATATATATATATATACACACACATACACACACACATACATATATATGCATCAGGAGAGCAACTTCTTGGTGCAGATACTTGCTTTACTTTAAAAAAAAAAAAAAAGAGCGTAGCAGGGCATTCTTTCTTCTGTTCGCTCATTTGGGCAATTACATGGCTCTAAACGTCGGGCCCTCAAAAAACGGACCTTCGACAAACTACATAAAACCTGGCGTTTTCTTTGAAGCTAGCTGACCACGCTTGAGCTTGGAATGTTTGACACATCTTTCTTTACCTGGCGAGCTATGCTGTCTAATAAACCCATCCGCGTAGTCCAGGCTGCGGACAAGCAAGCCTGCAGCTCGAAGAAAAACAGCAAATTCCTTCGGGACACTCATAAACATACAACAGTCTCCACAGATACCCTTAGCAGGAGCTAAGTCATTACATTAAACAGCACGAACCATTATTAAACTAGGCACCATAATTAAAAAACACACTTGACACATCTCTACTACCCATGCACAACTAATTAATCTACACTGGATGGTCCCCTTAAGGAGGCGTTAATTGTGGGAGAAGTCAGTAAATGCTGTAGCATAAATCCTGAATCATCCCATGTGCAATAGGAAACCGTTTTCATTAGCGCGTGCGTTTCCAAAACACCACAGAGCAATGCGCGTCGCTCCTGTCGGTCGATCGAGCGTACCTATGCGCTTGTGCTGGAGGATGGCAGTGCTGCAAAGAGGCGGGCGGGTGAGCTGGAAAAATGCAGCCCACCCTAATTTCCTGTCAGTTCTTCTGCTGCCTGACCTTAAGGACCGGTCTGCCGAAGCACGATGAGGCCTTAGACTTTGACCGCCATGCAAATGCCAAAGATGAATGTACGCGGAGGGCAGGGTCAGACATGTCAGGGGACGCCGTCGCCGACTACGGCGTCTCTGAAGGGACATGATTGTTGAGAGTGAAAGCAGACGTCCAAACAGATATTTTTCTGCACGTGAAAAAGCTAAGTAATATTGACACCTTCCAAGAATACTTCATGAGCGGAGCTGGGGGTTGGCGGCAATGAGGCGGAGGAGACGAAAACTGTATAAAAAGTGCGGGGGATGCTGATTGGGCTATTGATCCGCTGACAATAATTCATCCGTTCCTCCTGCTGCTGCAGTCTCAGGCGCTTGTTTCAATTTATGTCCAATTGATAAAATGTGGTCCCAGGAGCCTACCCAGCATGCAGTGCTGCGGAGAGGAAAGGGGGGGGGGCAGTGGAAAGAGGAACGGAGAAGTGTGAGGAGGAATGGAAAGATGGGGATAAATTGAGGTTAGAAAGAGGCTGAGAGAGACTCGAGAGGACAGCAGCCGTCCTCGGCTGGACCATACCAGTGTGTTGCTGGCACATCACCACAGGGGGCATAGGTGTCCTCACTGCCCTAGCTACTCAGTGTCTAGAAGTTCTGCTGCATCCGGTGTCTATCAGTGCGAGGGTGCAAAAAGTTGACGCGGACCAGGATTTGCAGTGTCCATTGGTTTAAGGGTCACATTCTATGTGGTATTATGTTCTCAGCAATTGTATAGCGCATTTCTACGATATGACTCTTTTGAGTTCTAGATGCCCTTTTCAATACTGTCCATTAGTACCAGGGGTCTTGGTGCTACTCAGTGTGGGAGTGCCTGTAACCGTCAGTTCCAGGATCCTAAGTATTCTTTTGGTCATCGGATAAAAGTGCCTGTACCATTTAGTGCCAGGTTCATTGTTCCCTGCTCTTCCTGTGCCCGAGTGTCCTTTAGTCTCAGGATCACAGAAGGGATCCTGTAATGATGCTAGGTGCTCTGGTTATTACTGGCTACTCCCCAATAACTTGCTGGAGGCTCAGGTAGATAGGTAGATGCCTTTATTACATTTAAATCCACTTCTCGAGAGAGCGCCGGGCAACACGCTCCGAACGTCGTCTCTCGCAGCGCGCTACTGCCGCGCATGCGCAGTAGCGTCCAAGATGGCCGCTACGCACATCGCCGTCCTTACGTAGTGCGCGCGTCAACTAGACCGCGACACTACATATCTCCCCCTTTTCATACCACACAACACAATGTCCCCGACCTTGTGGTCAGTCCATTTCAAAGTCCCTAAACCTGGATGGTCTCACCACTGCTCTCCCCACTCAGGTGTGTCTTACCGGAGTGGAATGTCCTTCTCGGCCTCCCTCTGCGACCGGGCCTCCGTCGGTTCCTTCCGGAGTGCCCTGGCCCTCTCTCTCTTTTTTCTCACCATCTTCCCGGGGCGTTTCCCCCAGGGACCATCCGCCTGGTGTGTCTCTCTCTCTCTCTTGCTCTCCGCTCCTGTTCTCTCCTCGGCCTCTTTCGGGCGAGTCTGTGTCCCTTATCGGCCCTTCCGTCGGGGTTTCCCCTTCCGCGTCCTCTCGGGGCCATTGTAAGATCTTGTTGCACTTGGCCATGCGATCATGTGACCACACGTTTCCGTCACTGAGCAACGCTGCCCGGTCGTACACTTCTTCTACTCTGAGGGGTGGGGAGTATTTGCTTTCTCCCTTCCGCTTCAGGACTGCCAGCTTCACTCTGACCCACTCCCCTTTTTCCAACGCCGTCTCCTTCACCCTCTTGTGGCGGTTGTAGTGTTCCGTATAGATGCGTTGTGCCTTCTCCAGGTTGTGTTGCACCACCGCCGGAGACCATTTGCTGGTGATGGTCTTCTCCTGCCACGCTACATTGTCTCTGGTGAAGGGTTGTCTACCTCGTAAGATCTGGAAGGGACTGTACCCCGTACCGGTGGGGGTGATACGGTACGCCCATATCGTGCTTTGCACTTCTTTCTCCCAGTCTTTGCCCCTCGTGATGGCCGCCTGTATGGAGCCCATCAGCACCCTGTTGAACCTTTCTACTTGTCCATTGCTGGTCGGGTGATATATCGAGGTGTGTCTAGATAGTATGCCGTTCCTGTTTGCAAACGTGACCCACTTGTCGGAGATGAACTGGGGGCCATTGTCGCTGATTATGATCCTGGGTATGCCTTCCCTGAGGAACACCGCCTTGAGGAAGCGCAGTATCTCGTCCGTGTCCATGATCTCGTTGATGTGCACTTCTGGCCATTTCGAGTACTTGTCTACTAATACACAGAGGTATTTGGGGATCCCCTGATCGTCCAGTATGGGCCCCAATATGTCCACAGCTACCTCTTCCCATGGGTTACTGGGGTTCGTGAACTTCCCTAAGGGTGGTCTCATTGGCTTCAGTATCTTGTCCGCACCCTGGCACTGCACACAGTCTCTCACGTGCCTCTCTACATGCATGTCCATTCCTGGCCACCAGTATGTTTGTTTTGTCCTGGCCTTTGTCTTCACGATTCCCAGGTGACCCTCATGTAGTATGGCTAGCAGGGCCGGCACTAGGTTCTCCGGTGGTACCACCCTGTCACCTCTGTAGACAAACACCCCGTCGTTTCCCACTGACAGCTCTTCTCTGACCTCGTAGAACTGCCGGACTTTGGGTCTTTGTCTTCTCCTTTCTGGCCATCCTCGTACAATGTACGCCTTGATGTCGTCCATATCGTCATCCGCGTTTTTCCACTCCTGCCTGCTGATGGCTTTTTCCGGGTCGTCGGTCAGGGCCACCATCTCGTCGTCGTCTTCCATGCCATTGGAGGCACTGTCCATCGCGGACGCCCTGCTGAGGTAGTCCGCTATCTTGTTTCTGGAGCCCGGGATGTACTCCACGTCGTACCGGTACTCCAGGAGTTTCAGCGTCATTTTCGCAATCCGGGGTGTGGCGCTGGCGTGGCCATCCGATGTCAACACCTTCACTAGGAGCTTGTGATCCGTCTTCACTTGAAATCTAGTGCCCCACAGGAACTGACGGTACTTCGCCATGGCCCATACCACCGCCAGCATCTCTTTCTCGATCACGCTGAACTTTTGTTCCGATGCCGTCAACGTCCTGGACGCGAAGCTGATCGTCTCCGTCCCTCCTTCTGGTCTTTCTTGCATGAGCACCGCTCCTGGCCCTTTTTCACTCGCGTCCGTCATCAATATGGACCGTCCCTGGGGATCGTACCCTTGCAGCGGGATCGCTCCACTGATTTCCTGTTTCACTTTGTCAAACTCCTCCTGCATCTCTGCAGTCCAGGCAAACGCCGTCTTGTCCCTCGTAAGTTGCCTCATGTGGTGGTTTTTGTGGCGAAGTGGTGGACGACCTTGCTATAGTACTCCGCCATCCCTAGAAATGACCGTACTTCTTCCTTGGAGGTGGGCGGAGGTGCTTCGCAGATGGCCTTCACGTTCCCTTTCTTCGGTGTTATCCCCTGCGCTCCTATCTCATGCCCCAGGTAGGTGACTGACGTCATCCCGAAGTGACATTTCTCCCACTCTGCCGTCAGGCCGTTCTCCTCCAGGATCTTCAATACCGCCGACAGCTTCTTGTCATGGTCCTCCAGCTCTGTCCCCATCACTAGGATGTCATCCTGGAAGTATTGCACTCCCTCAATGTCCTTGAATAGGCGGGCCATTAGCTTCTGAAACACCGCAGCTGCCGAGGCAAGACCGAAGGGCATGCGGCAGAATTGGTAGCAGCCAAACGGCGTGATGAACGACGTCAGTTTTTTGCTTGTCGAATGCAGCACTACCTGGTGGTATGCCGATTGCAGGTCGATGGTGGAGAACCATTTTACGCCTTTCGTGCGGGCCAACATTTCCTCTATGCGTGGTAAGGGGAACTTTTCTACCACAATGCACTTGTTTAACTCCCTGAGGTCCACACATAGACGCACCTTGCCTGACGGTTTCATGGCCACTACCAGAGGCGCCAACCACTCCGCACTGTCGATGGGCTCGATGATTCCCCCGTCTTCCAGTCAGTGGAGTTCCTGTTGTACCGCCTCTCTCACCGCAATTGGTATGTTCCTTACTTTGTGCGCTACCGGCCGGGCGTTTTCTTTAAGGACGATTTTGTGGGAGAACTTCTCTAGTTTCCCGATCTTCCCGCCGAAAACCTTCGGGTGTCCACTCCGCCATTTCTCCGCCGTCGACTCCTCTCCGTCCAGGGTCACCATCACCTGGGTGTCCCCTCCTGGGTTCAGCTGTACGCCCAGCTCTCCTTGGTCCATCCAGCCCAGGACTGACGGTCCCTTCTCCGCGACGTACAGCTTGCAGAGGGCGCTCCGCTCTTTGAACTGGAACCACAGCTTCTTGAACCCCACCATCGGGATTGGATCCCCTGTGTAGGTGACCGGTCGAATGTCGGGGGGTTCTAGCTGCGCGCCCCACTTGGGTCTGAACCTCTCGTTCCACACCGATCTTTGAACAATCGTGTAGGGAGATCCTGAATCCGCCACGATGGTGATGCTCACTCCTCCGATGATCATGTCGCACTGGGGTTTGCGCGTTCTTCTCCCATCGATGCCTAGTACCTGGTCCTCTACACACAGGACTTCGTCGTCTTCTTCCCGGTCTTCTGCTTCTTCTCCCGCGTCCTGCGCCACAAATTTCACTGCTTGCTGTCTCCCTTTCCTTCGGCATATTTTCTCGTAATGGCCTACTAGGCCGCAGAACGCACACTTGGCTCTGAATGCGGGGCACCGTTTGTCGTGCGCTGCGTGGCTCGAGCTTCCGCATCTGTAGCATCTCATCGCTGCACTCTTTTCCTGCTTCCATGTCTGTCCCGGTTTCGCCTTCCCTTTGGGCGCTCCTCTGTACTCCCCCGTCGCTGTTTTTTCCCGTCCGTGCTGGTCCGCATCATCCACCTTGTTGACCGTGAGTCTGGGGGCCGGGTCTCTCTTTGCCGCCTCCGCGCAGCGTTTGGTCAGTTCCGCTCGTTTCACTATGGCGATCACCTCGTTCAGCGTCGCATCCCCATTCGCCCACAGTTCATCCTGCACTGACTTGCTTGTTGTATGCATTACGATCTGGTCCTTGATGAATTCATCCTGTAGCCCTCCATACTTGCACGTCATCGCAAGTTTTCGCAGCGCCGCCACGTAGTCATCTATGGATTCCCCCGCTTCTTGCTTCCTCTGCTGGAAGTTATAGCGGTCAATAGAGGTGCACACTGCAGGCCGATAGTGGTTGTCCAAGTCTTCTATGGCGTGAGAGAACACGTCTGTGTCCCCTCCCTGTCTGACGCTCGGTGTGAGGTTTTGAAACACCCGTATTCCTTCTGGTCCCAGGTTGTGTAGGAGTATCCTCTTCCTCCTGGCACTGGAGAACGCCTCCTCGTTCTCATCTTCCAGCGCTTCCAGGTAGTTTTTGAAGTACTCCCTCCAGTCTTCCCACTTCATTAGGGGTTCTCCCGGGCGTGGTAGGAACGGGATCGGCGTCGTCAGGGTCGATGACTGTGCACTCATTTTGGCTTCCGCTTGTTTCCTTGGGCTACCTGGCGCGTCTGTCCCCGCTCCCCTTCTTCGGGTACCTGGGACTGCGTTCGAGCTGGCTGCGCCGTCGTCCCCCGATTCCGCCAGGGTCTCCTCTGTCGTTCCACGGTCCACCTGCGATTTTCCTCTACCTCGTGGCCGGCTCCTTTACTGCCCACGTGCCACTTCCTGGCGTCTCTCTGCCTCTGCCGCGCTCTCCCGGTGCGTAGGCGTCTGTCCTCGACCCCCTCGGTCTTCTTACCGTGTGGGGTGACGTCCTTCCTAGTGGACACTCCTCTCTGAAGCAAGTTGGGGGCACCTTCCTCCTGTTGCACGCAGGGTTCTCACCAGCCCAGTCTCGTCGCCACTGTAATGATGCTAGGTGCTCTGGTTATTACTGGCTACTCCCCAATAACTTGCTGGAGGCTCAGGTAGATAGGTAGATGCCTTTATTACATTTAAATCCACTTCTCGAGAGAGCGCCGGGCAACACGCTCCGAACGCCGTCTCTCGCAGCGCGCTACTGCCGCGCATGCGCAGTAGCGTCCAAGATGGCCGCTACGCACATCGCCGTCCTTACGTAGTGCGCGCGTCAACTAGACCGCGACACTACAGATCCTATCGAGCTCACTTTTGGTTTCCACTGTGATGTCCGGGAATCCTTGTGTATCTTTGGGAGGAAATAAATAGTGGCTATTTTTTCATGTACAGCCTGGAGATATTGATGTTCCTCCCAATCCAGAAGATCTTTATCATGCCACTTCTTCGGTAGCGCTGTGATATCCAATCTCTATCTGTTTAATCGGTTTCTTTGGAAGATGTTTGTACTGTGTTGCGTTCCCCACCTGTCGATTTGCTTCAGCCAAATATGTTGTCTTGTTCAATAATGTAATATTACCACCGCTGTTGCCTGTAAGGTGCGTGTGCACCTATGCTCTCCAAATGGCTCCTGCACTTGCTGTATTCCTTTTGTTAATAGAGCGCAGCTGTGTGTGACTGTTAGCCTTTTGTGAACATATTCATGTTATTTGCAGTGCCTCATGTGCTGCAATTAACATGAATACTTTCACAACAGCACACAGTCAGCAGCCGCGTGCGCTCTATTAACAAAAGTAATGCAGCAAGTCTAGAAGCACAGGGATTGTAAACAGAGGCCGATTGTAACTTGGCCTGAGAGCGGTGGTGGTGAGGGAAGTGCAAGGGGTGGGTCTGAGGGGCACAGCGTGCCCTTACCATTTACATAACATAACATAACATGTGTATTTGTAAAGCGCACGTTCACCACTACGGGTATCTTGGCGCTGAATAACAGATGTTTGTTGTTACCCAACTCAATGGTACTCATTTTATCGACCTCAGATGGATGAAAGGCTGAGTGGACCCACCGGGATTTGAACCTGTGACCATGAGGTCGAACACAGGCCCCTGTAGTGGACGCATTTTCAATTTTAGGACTTCAGTTCCCCTACTTTTTTAGGTCTCACCTGGCGTAGGCTGCGCACATGCGCAGTCTCGCTGGTGAGATTTAATGATGTGGGGTATTTTGTGTAAAGGGCATTAAGCCCCGCCCCTCTTTTCCATTGGCTGGCGACACCAATAGGTCTCGCCTTTGGGACCTTATAAGTGTGTTGCTATGCAACAGTTGTTGTTGCACCAAGGATATTGTGCTGCATAACTAAATACTTATAAGGTTCCAAAGGCGAGACCTATTGGCTATGCCAATGCTTGTTTCAAAGGTCATCTGTCCCGGGACGGTTAATTCCAGGAGTTGAAAAGCTTCAGCTGAAGTGTTATTCAGGGAGCATCTTGAGCTGTGAAACCAAAGGAGGGGCAGACAGCTAAACAACCCTTTTGGCAGGTGAAGTGTAAGGAAAGAAGTGGCAAAGAAATGTAAATCTGCACAAATGCTCAATCTGCAAATGTAAAGGGCTCCTGGAACTCGGTGTTGGCTTTAACTGACGGAATCACTTGAAGCTTCCTGGTGACACAAATGTATTAATTTTGAGAGGTATTGTAAGGAAGCTACCCGCTAAGATGTGAAGTGTGTGCTTTTAAAAGAGAGTAATTAAAAAAAACTACACTATGTATCATCTGCCAAAAATCTATATTTTGGAAACACTTTTTATCGTAAACCTTTTTGAGCATTTTGTAGCAGCCTATCTTATACTGTGTGTAATGCACGTTTAAAATAATGACTTGCATGTTCACAGTGCTTTCTGTCACAGACTGGGACCTTGTAGCACTAATCATACATAAGTCACTATTCTCCAATGCATCAAACAAGATTTGGTGCGGTGCATTAACTAATAGAGCTTTCATAGTGTATGACAGTGTATTTCCAACTGATTAACATATCATTTTGTTTAAGCTGTGATGTTTTTTATGTAGTTACCGTAATGTGAAAGTCTAAAAAGTTACAGAATATTTTGTTTTTAGCCACACCCACACCGCCCTCCCCCTTGCACACAGCATCACAGTTCCCATACTTTTTTTAAAGCACTTCGACCGGTTGTATGATAGAGGCACGCATGGCTAAACTACACGTGCCTACACGTGCCTCTACCACGCAGCCCGAACCACAAATGCATCTTAACCATGCTTTCATTTAACACGCCAGCCTTTACCACGCATTTTTGTGGTAAAGGCATGAATGCTAAAGGCGTAAAGGGGTATGCATGGCTAAGGTCACCACTACTTTGACCTCCCTGCCCTAAGCTCCATACCCCCTACCTGCCCTCCCCCTCCTGAGGCCCATATATATATTTGATATGATATTTGTCGCTGCACCCACACGTGCAGTCGGGATCTTGCCGTACATACCCTTGGCTGCAGCGCACAGAGACCTTACACTGCTGCACACAGAGAGAAAAAATTAGAGGGAACATTGATTGCCATCCTTATCAGATGGATTTATAATCAATAAATCATTCCTTTTTAATGCAGCAATGTCACTCCAATCTTTGGGATTAAAGTTTCCTGGACCCCTCCATTTCTTTATTCACCTAAGGTCATTCAGATCATCTACTACCACTTCATGGAAGAGGTACATTTTATTGCCCGCTAGTAGTTGGAGACAGAGCTTACATTTTGGTTTACATCCACAGGACATTGACATATCAGTGTTGAATCCCATCTTCCATTGTCTTGAAAATTGCGATGTATTCTCCTCCGACTCTCATGAAGTTTCTTCAACCAAAGCATGAATCTCCAGTTAATCAGAGTAATTTAGGGATGTCCCCAATTTTAAAATTTGATATTTTATTCTTTAATTGGCTCCCGCAATCAATTTCTTTGTTTTCATCTTAACATGCTTATACAACTTTAATTTTCTAGTAAATGTATATATATTTCAATTCTGGCATTTGAAAAATCAGGGGTGGACACGGGACAGAATGTTAATTTAAAATTCAGTATTCTTTCTTGGTTTTTAGTCAAATCAAAAGAGGATATGTTTATTACCAGTGACTTTTCCTGCAGGTTCATGTTCTTTCTCTTCCAAGTTTTTATTTCTTCATTATTTTCATTCCACTTCCTCTTGCCTCTTCTTGACCTGCAGTTTCTTTGTCATTGTATACTTGTTTGTCCCTTCCACCCTGTTGTGTTGTCATCCGTGAGAGGCGTAATTCTCTGAAAAAAATCACCCTTTCCGAGGGACCTTCATCTGCACTAGCTCCAGCCTCTGAGCTGAAGTCAGTTTAATTAGCTGCATCCATAACAGGTTTATCCATTTTCTCCCCCATTCATAGGTAATAACATATTTTATGCGAATCCTTCCATATTGGTAATCAATTATCCCTAGTGAATTTTCTGGATATCCTTTCTATGATTTCATCCTCATACATTTGTAATGTTTTCTCCATCTTTGATTATAATCCCCCAGTTTCCTCGTTATCCTTATATTTTTCTAATTCCTTCCTCAGGGACTCCACTTTCACAGTGTATTGCTCCGTTTTGCTTTTGGCATGCTTTATGAGCACGTTCATCAACGTCATAGAACAATCCTCAGTGTTTGTGCACCATTCCTTAATCAAGTCCTCATCCATGTCCTCATAATAGATGGGTAGTAACATTATGGGGCCGGTTACGATTTCGGTCGGAATTGGTTTCGGAATGGTTTCTAACTGACTCGGGTTCGAGGAGTCCGACTTCAGTGGGAGCCTGTGTTCCAACCGACAACATAGGCTCCCATTGAAGAAAGGGGTGGTCACAGAAAACCTTGCACCCTGTGGTGGGCAGCCCTTGCTGCCTGCCACATCGTGCATGGTTGGAAATGGGGGACCCATGGGTAGCCCCAAAGGCCCCAACCGGAGGTCTCCGGGTGAAGGAGGCCTGCTATGGGCCCACAAAGTTTGATTCTGACAGCCGATCCGTGTTGGACAGACCGATTTGGAAAGTCTGTCTGAATCCAACATCATAATTGCTCGGTCGGAAACGCAGTCCGTAGAGACATACGATCAGCTTCGACTGACTCGTAGTCTCTGAATGCTGGTCGGACGCGAGTCGGAACCACCAAGCCGGACAGTCCGAACGGTTTCCAACCATCGTAATTGGTTAGTCAGAAAAGTTTCCTAGTCGGTCGGAAACAAGGCTTCTGACACAGATTCGGATGAACCGAATGCCTTTGAGAGCCTTTCCGACCGACATCGTAATCAGCCCCTATGTGCAGACCTCTAGGTATCCTCCCACATTCCAAATATTTTGAGTGATGTCATTTCTCACCACTGATATGATTCCATTCTCCTTGCTTTTTCTAATTCCTTAATTATTTAGGTTGATGTCCTGTTTGTTTGCCCATGGGTTTTCTTCTCAGTATTTATATTTGTTGTGTCACCAAACGTGCCCTTCAGCAACCAACTTCCATGTTAGTTTGTCTGTCCTTCACACTCAGTTAACAGTTTAAAGTTCAGTCCTATTTGAATCCTGTTTTAGCATTCTCATTAGTACTGTTCTTTAGTACTTAAAGCTCTTTATGTATTTTTATTTCCTTACATTATCACTTTGTCCTTGTATTTCCAAGTTAATATATACTCAAATTTTATTTTCCAATTTCAAACCACCAATGAAAGATACGTTTATCTCCTATACAGTTTCAAAGCCCTTGATCTGCGACCATTGAAGTCAAATTTAATTCACGTATATTTTCATCCTATTGGACTGAATCACTCCCAGGTTTGGTCCTGCTTCGTCATCCCAATTTCATCTTTTGGGATCATTAGATTCCTAGCACTGACTTGTATTGTTTGCTGCACGTGACGGACTACATCAATACCGCTAAGAGAACTGCAGGTTTGGGAGGCCTGTTAGGTGAGAGCCCGCAACTCCCTGTGCACCCCCGTGCTCCGAGTAGCCTGCTGCCTCTCCACCCACTGAAGCCCACACTGGTATGCCTCAGGCCATGTTTTCCTTTGTTCTGTCATGGTGGTGGAGGGCAGCGGCAGAATTCCTTTCCAAGTCAGTTCCCCGTTTCCTATTGGTGCACACCTCAATCCCTGTGCTTGTCATTTTCCATTCGGTGAAAGAACGCATTACATTTCCTGCTCCACGTGGCAACTTCCGCTCTCCAGCGACTACGACAGCACAGATAAGGATGCAGGAGACAACCCGTAAAAATGTATCAAGGGTATAATTTAAGGAAGGATTACAGCCAATGCGTTTCGGCAAGAGTCCTTCAACTGGGCCTGTATTTAATTCTTGGTGGTTATTTTTTTATGTACGTAACATTGATGTCCATTCTCCATTTTCATGGACCCTTCACAACTAGAGCACTAACACAGTCATCAATCTGGAATCCTTGGCATCTATTTTCCAACCACCACCAGTGCAGTGCACTCAGTGTATAATCATTCCATTAGATTCATGTTAGTTCCTCAGCATCATTACATGGTATCACATTATAAACTCGAACTATGGATGGTTTAACATGTTCTACAATCTTATTCCATGTTTCAAATATTCACATTCCGTACAGTAAATCGGATCTTACAGACATGCCCATACTCTTCTCATGACAAAAATGTTTAAACATCCATTGTTATAACCTAGATCAGTCATTGGTTTCTAAATATCTGGAGTCCAATCCCACCTAAGCCTAGATTGCGAAAGAACAATTATTTGCTTCCTGCTTCTATAGTTCAAAGCGCTGCAGTGGTATTGGTTAGAGATCAGGAAAGCAGAAGAAAAACCTCTGATTAATATATAAATATCCCTAAAGTGCACTGTGCTATACCTGGAGGTATAACACTCTGGAAAGCAAAAGAAATACCTTTTACCATTGCATTCCAAATCCTCAAAGTGCATTATATTGTATCTCGAGGTATAACCCTGTGAACCCAACTCATAACTTGTATAAATTGCACTATGAATGTGTCCCAGACCGAGGGGAAAGGGGGAGGGAGAAGTGAGGTAGCTACTGTATTTATTGCAATGATCCATAACAAAGTGCATTGAGTTTTCACCACACGGAGAAAGGGCATTTTATTCCTATTGCACACCTAGGAAAGATGTAAATATCATATTGCACTGATCAGTAAAAGAAGGGGGTGCATAGAGCTCGTCTAAGGACAATATTTATATTAATTATGCTGGTTAAAGCAAAGGTAGTTGTTGTCTATCATTACACTAATCTATAGAAAAGTGCATTGGGCTTTCCCCAAAAGGAGAGAAAAAATGTATACCTAATCAAAGATCAGAGAAGAGAAAAAAGGTGCATTTTACTCCTTGGGGACTGAAATTTTATTTACTGTACTGGTTAGAGTGAAAAGTGCAATTGTCACATAAAGTGTGAAATTCCACAAGTACATGATATTTGTAATGTCCCCTAAGCTGTTACCCTCATATTTTAGATTCTTAATTATTTCACAAAGGGATGAGGTTCAATTTGTTTGCTTCTAATGCACTAGGGAATGCCAGAAAATGCAATGAGCTATCCATGAAATAAGGAATGATGTTGAACAATGTGCCCCAAGCCGAGAATATTGTAATGACTTTCACAAAAATATATTATATATATATTTACACATATAGTAAAGGTTGTAGATATGAATATCATTTTGAGGCGTATGTTTATATATTAATGTCTATAACATATATATTTATATATATGTATTCACCAAAATAACCAAAGGTTACAGAATGTTAGAGTTAGGGTCAAATTTTACTCATACAAAACCAGAGAAATTGAGCAATGCACTGCTTAAGGCCTCACATATTACATCACTCATGACATGGTCAGTGACATCACTGATCAGTGAGGTCATTTGAGATGTCATCAGTGATGTCACTGACCATGTCATGAGTAATGTAAAATGTGAGGTCATAAGCAGTGCATTACGGGGGCGTGAGTTATTGTTAGCTCAGCTAACTATAACTTATGAATTTCTCTGACTTTGTGCGAGTGAAACATGAGCCCAACTATAAAGTCCCTGTAACCTTTGGATTTTTCAATGAATTTCTAAAGTTTTTAAATGCTATTTCCTAACTATAACGTCCCTGTAACCTTTGTTTTTTCCAGTGTATTTCTAAGGCTTTTTAAATTCTATTTGCTAACTATAACGTCACTGTAACCTTTGGTTTTTTCAATGAATTTCAATAAAAAAAAAAAAAGTGAATTCCTAACTATAACGGAGCTGTAACCTTTGTTTTTTTCAGTGAATTTCTATGGTTGCTTTAACTAGTAATCACGTTTGCAGAGTGGTGGAGAAAGGGGGCCGGGCCTCCGACCAGCTCTCAGGAATCCTGCTGTGCAGGACTTACAGGAGGTATCAGGAGGGCTTCTTGGCCCCTAAGGTCCCTCAGGAGTAAAGTGGACTTCACCCCCCAACCAGTAGTGCACCATGATCAGAGCCGCGTTTACAGAGTGGTGGAGAAATGGGGCATGGCCTCCAAAGACCTGTTAGCAGCTCTGCACAAGTGAAATGTCATCCTAACTATAACGTCCCTGTAACCTTTGCTATCTTCATTGAATATTATATATATATATATGTCCTACTGGCGGTTGTCAGTAGGTAGTTATAGTGAAGACCTCGTTCCCTCATGAAAATAATTTTTTGTTTTGCCAGTATCTTTGGTGCTGTTTGATGAATCTCCATGTCATTTTCAAAACTCAGCTGCTGACTGGAAAGTTTCAGGTTGATCCGTTAAGCAGGGGCCGAGAAAGCCGGGTACAAAATGTTTTTTCCCCCTGCAAATTCCCATAGGGATTTTAAACACCACTACAGCCCGATCCGCTGGACGGAATGACACCAAATTTGGAAGAAAGCTAGCTCTTGGTCCAGAAAGAACCCTTTTTGTGATTTAGTAATAATCTGTTCTGTAGTTTTGGAGTTATTAAAGAAAAAATAAATTTGTATATCTAGGGACACGTACCCTCTGCTGATCCAAGAGATCTCAAGCTGAGATCTGATTAAATGCCAACACTTCAACCAGTGTTGGCTGCCATTTTGGGACTTGAACTCAGCCGAGTCCCAACAAAAAAAGTAAAAAGAAGTGAAGGGAAATACCCTGACCCCCAATGCCTGTTGGTGGGGTCTCCCAGGAACCCCCACCATGGTCAAGCAGCATTTTCTTTTTAAAAATTCCAGTGAAAATCGTGGCAGATCGGTGAATCTCGGGGGAGGGGGGGGGGGAACAAACGCCTATTTATATTTATCATTTAAATACTAAATTTGAGGAGGTGGCACTCACAGCCCCCCTGCCCAGGCCGTGTACAGCCCAGAGACAATCCCCTCCCCAGGGCAAGGCCAATAAATTTAATACAAGGGGAGGAGGCCGTATGGAGCCCCCTCCAGGGCCCTTTATTGCCCGGGGACCACTACCTCCCCAGGATCAAGCCGATCAAAAAGGGTGAGGTGGCCATGCAACCTCCCTCCCTGTCCTTTTTCAGCCCCAGGGACCACCCTCGGGCAGGCCCTGCCAAAACAAAGAAGGGGGTCACGTGGGCCCCTTCCTGGAGCCATCAATGGCACTTGGGACCGCCAGTAGTAGTATGTCCCAAGGTGCCCATCCTCGATACATAGTTGTGTGCTGTCGCCTGGTGGGAGCTTTGACAGCTCCTGCCAAGTGAGAGCAAACAGTACATTTTCCCCCAGTGGGCAGGTGCAGGGAAACTGCTCCTGCATGCTCAAAGTGGACTTTTCATCTGTTTCCCTGCCCACTGTCAAGCGGGCAGGCAAACAAATGAAACAAGTGGCTCCACATGCAGGGAGAAACATTTGTTGCTGCTCCCTGCGTGCAGGAGCACTGCCGTCTCCTGCTGAAGGCAGGGAGCTGACAGGGACAGCGTGGGCATTAAGGCTCCCCCCGCAGTCCCCAACTGTGCACACTGGGTGCCCTGGATTGGGCCAGGGGAACCCAGCAACAAGTGGTTGCAGGATGGGGTCCTTGGGGCCACAATCATCCCAGGGAGGGGGGGGCACAGCCCCTCTCCTGTTTTAGTATTATTTTATTCATTTTCTCCATTTACAGTACATCAAAACAGAAAATTAATGAAATCATTATCTGCATGCCAGGATCTCACACATATACATGATGATGAAATAAATACTGTTACATCACATCTTAACTTTGTGCCACCTTTGTAATCTCGTCTCATTTGGGACCCGGGTGATCGACCTACGTCCTGATATGGCATCTCTTCCCGCCCTGCTATTACAACAATCTTACTTTTCTCCTGGATCGAGGTATAGCCAGTAATTCACATTTTTGTAAATTCTACATCCCCTCCCCTGCTGACTGGCTGCCCGGAACTTTAGAAACTTAAATTTGTAAGCTTGTGACTAAAACTTAGATTGTCAAAGCTGAAAGTGGGATGTCTGTCCAGTTGGGTGGGCACTCAGTGGAGTAAGGGTGAATAAAGACCTGGTGAAGTCTTGACTTTGGCAATCCCCGTGTCTCGGCTGCGAGAGTGGGAGCCCCAGTCCGGGAAGGGGACTAGTGGTGGGAAGTGTGAATGCCGTTTACAGAGCCTCATGGAGTGAATGTGTCAGCCGCTTTAAAAGATTCCAACAAAAGGTCCCAGCTCACTGCGATCGGTTCCCCCTCCTATTTTAGTAATGGGCTGTGCCCCGTGGTATGAGGTCCAACGATCTGTAATTTTCCCGGGGCTGCGTGCCTTCTCCTGGATTGCCTACATCTGGGGGGTGGACAACAAGATGCCCGAGCATGACTTAAGGCTGTGCAAAGCCACTGCAGGGGTTTGCTGCAGATGAGTGGGTTTATGTGCTTACGAGGGGTTTGCCGTAGGACATGGCCGCAGGACAGGCCCTGCTGCCAACTTCTGCCGTGCATGGCTGAAGGCCGTGCATGCCATGGGATTGGGTGCCTTCGTGGGGTGCGGGTTATAGTTACCTTAGGGAATGAGTTATAGTTACTTGAGATAACTCTGAACTGCTAAATTTCTATGGTTTTGTGGGTGTAAAATGTGAACATTACTGTAACGTCCCTGCATCCTTTGTTAATTTTTGTGCGAATTTCTAAAGTTTTTATAATTTTATTTCCGATCATAACATCCCTGTAACCTTTATTTTTCAATATATAGTGGAGAGGAGGTTTTGGCGCGAGGAAGTCGGGAGACTTTCAGCGTTTGGACTGGGTTCTCTACGTTAAGCACATGGCCAGCCATTGTTGCAGCACACCTGATGGGCGGGACTTTTGATATTTAAAGCAGGTGTGCTGCTACGTGACTTTGTAATTTGTCTGTGAGCAAGGACTAGTGAGTCCGAAACCGGTCAGACCATCCAGGATTTGAGGCAAAGTCATTTGCTGTCTTCACTGCTGACCTCAATAAAGAGTGGAATACCTACCTGTGAGTGCGTTTTCTCTGCAAGGGCAACCTTCTTCTTTGGATTTAAGCGGCTGGTCCGGTCGCGAGAACGCAACACCGCAAAGCTACAGCGGATCTGGCGCGCCCTATCATTGTTGGCGCTTTCGGAACGGGTGGGCCCGGATTGAGTGTCTTGTTATGGACAATGTAGCAATAAAGTCGGACTTTGAATCACCCCACTTGGGAAATGAACCTTTTGTAATAATTTTTAGAGTCACGTCGGCACCCACTTGGGATTGATGGGGTGTTGCAGCACTGCTAGTACCAGGATGCACTTGCGAAGTAAACGCCCATGATGGGCGGGACTTTTGATATATAAAGCAGGTGTGCTGCAACAATGGCTGCTACGTGACTTTGTAATTTGTCTGTGAGCAAGGACTAGTGAGTCCGAAACCGGTCAGACCATCCAGGATTTGAGGCAAAGTCGTTTGCTGCCTTCACTGCTGACCTCAATAAAGAGTGGAATACCTACCTGTGAGTGCGTTTTCTCTGCAAGGGCAACCTTCTTCTTTGGAGATATATATATATATATATATATATATATATATATATATATAATGCTCAGTGGGGATTGTCCAACAGTTCAGGCAGCACTCGGACGCAAAGAGCTGTACCCCATAAGCTTTATTTAGTACAGCAGTCACGTAGAGCCAGCAATTAGAAGCAGCAGTCCGCACCCTAATGCATTTCGAATTTCTTCTTCTTCGTCACATCTTCCCATGCATTTAAATACTATCGTGAGTCCTGATTGGACGCCTTGAATAAGTGTTCACGTTGGCTGCTGGGAGGTGAAGTTCCTAATTATATCCTCCGATGGTTGCGCTAACATTATTATGGGATTAAGACTCTGTATGAGCCCCGGCAAATGTGGCTGCTTAAATCCATCCTTTACGTCCCACATACAAAGCCCCTCATAATTAGGAGCCTCGTGGCCCCCGTTTCTTCGGAGTGGTGCTCTCCCTGCGGCAGGACGGCCGCAAATATAAGATGCTCAGTGGGGATTGTCCAACAGTTCAGGCAGCACTCGGACGCAAAGAGCTTTACCCCATAAGCTTTATTCAGTACAGCAGTCACGTAGAGCCAGTAATTAGAAGCAGCAGTCCGCACCCTAATGCATTTCAAATTTCTTCTTCTTCAGAGGGTGGTTGCAGGACAAAGCGCAATTCGTCACATCTTCCCATGCATTTAAATACTATCGTGAGTCCTGATTGGACGCCTTGAATAAGTGTTCACGTTGGCTGCTGGGAGGTGAAATTCCTAATTATATCCTCCGATGGTTGCGCTAACATTATTATGCGATTAAGACTCTGTATGAGCCCCGGCAAATGTGGCTGCCTAAATCCATCCTTTACGTCCCACATACAAAGCCCCTCATAATTAGGAGCCTCGTGGCCCCCGTTTCTTCGGAGTGGTGCTCTCCCTGCGGCAGGACGGCCGCAAATATAAGATGCTCAGTGGGGATATATATTATATATATATATATATACTGGAAACAAAAACGGACACAACGTATGAACTTGCTGTTAGAACAATGAATATTAAACATTGTTCAAAAATAAAAAAAAGAAATAAGCACACCAATTACTAATGTCACTAAATTCGAAATGTATGTACTACACTAACCACAATGCACCAAAACACATAACAGGAAGTAACTGTGTGTAGAAATAAAAGAAGACCTTCTTTTCTGTCACACTAATCCCGTGATCAAGGTCAAAGTAACTGGACCGAAACGCGTAGGGTATGGCAAAAAATAATAAATAATTCATAAATCCGCCTGAATTACTCCTGAAGAACAAGTGAGTGCGTCTTTACTTCGCCCTCGGGAGACAATTGATTCATGAATACCGGCGCGGCTCTGCCGGAAAAGAAACGCACCACCCCTTGAAACTGAGCGCCAGCGTTACAATCTGGGCTGACAACTGAAGATTTGAACTCAAACGCGAGGCAGCCACCACTTCAAAGGAACCTGCACGAGACGCCAAGAGGAATTCCTCCCGGGAGCTGCAAACGGTACATCAAAGCGAGCAACCATCCATTCCTGACACCCACGAACCGCAAAGACCTCAACCGGAGGGCGGAGAGCGACGCGGCAAGCCGATATCGGGTAGGAAAACTACTTCGTAACGATAACGCATTAACGCGTCATTGCTTCCCAATATAAAAACACTTGGGCAACAGTAACTTTAGATACAAGATACAAGTAACCAGACTGTTAAAAAGCAGAACATAGTATTGCTAAAGTGTTTCACATATAAAAACGGTACTTGAACCAAATGGGAAGGAAACTTGTTTTTCAAGCGGGAAGAGATATAACATCAGAATAAATATAATTTTTGCCATGGAAAGAAGGGAGGCAAAAAGAAATGCTGAACTGTCCAGTTTGTTTACTACAGCAACTTCACAACGACCAGAGAGGGCTCAAATCACATCACAAAGCAGTATTTAGGAAATACTGAGATACTGGGAGAGATTGTCAAAGAAAGAAATTAACAAATGGTGGGAGCTGATAACACTGCAAAAATATGTAGAGGTAAAAAGAATTCCCAGAGGTCTCCGCCTCATGCTAATGCCAAGCCACCAAGACACAAGTGGCGAACTACTCCAGGAGTGGGGAGAACATCTATTAGAGTCATCCATGGAACTAATATTGATCCTAATAAAGCATATAGAAAAAGCTTTAAAGGAAACCAGGGAAGAACTAAAAGAAAAAGAAGAGGAAATTGAAAAAATGACTATCAGAAGACATGGCCAAATTAAAATCTGACATCGTCAAGAATCTGGAGAAACACGAGGATAGAGTAAAACAACGCAAACAGCAGAAGTTCCAAAGGGACAAATGTGATTTTGAGGAGGATCGAATCTTCACTTTTGGTAGACAGTATGAAGCACGCAAAAGCAAAACACGACTGGAAATGAGTAGTAGAGAATTCTCTAGCTATGATTCTATTACAGGACCGGAGGCTTCGGATTATGCTTTCTCCTTCTTTACTGTATCAACTCACAGCAGCCAATAAACATACAATTTAGTAACACAACTACATTGTCCATGTGACTTTGCGTCAGCCACGCCTCCTTAGCCCTCCATAAGAGCCCTGGTCACTGTCCCAGCTTCCTCTTTCTTTGCTGCTCACAGCATGAGCTAAGTACCCCTCGTTTTTCACTAATTGTATATGAGACGCTTTTTGTTACAAGACTGCTTCAGCGCGCTGCGCTTTGCCAAGATCAGGGCTTACTTGTGAGCGCGATTCAGCGTTGGTGGAGGGCGCTCTGCGCCGCTAGCAGGGGATCGCGGAGAAGCCTCTCCTGAGGTTGATGGCAGCGTTACGAAGCGCGTGCTTCACATCCTTGTACCGCGCCGCTGGGCGGCATTAATTCGGACCGTTGAGGTCCAGCGCGCTTAGCGCGGTGTCGAGGGCTCCCCTCATCGCCCGTGGACACGCAGAGCCGGATGGTTACCGGCCGACGTGTGCAGCTCACGCGAAGCCCATTTGGGCTGGTTTTCAGTAGGATTTGGGCTCGCGTTGGGCTGCACACGCCGAGCTCGGCTTCCGGGGGGTTTTGGGAGCGCTTTTTCGCTCCGTATTGGTGACGCCTGACTGGCTGCAAGAGAAGTCGCCCTGGGAGTGAGCACACACTCCAGAAACTCTAAAAAATTGGCTCTGACGCCTGAAAAGGCTGCAAGAATATAACTACAGCATCTGCTGAGGGGGCTAGGTACAAGATTGTTTTGTGTGCACCTGGGCTGGCCTCCCCCATTACTCCTCCAGGACTATATTATTATTGGCTCCTCTACCACTGGTGGATTGGTTCAGTTCTTCCACCTTGCAAGCATGAATGAGTGGGTACGGTACGAGGATGATGAGGAGGATGTCTATTATGAGGGTCAGCAAGAGACTGTCCTTGAGGACGATATTGTAGAGGCTCTGGACGCGTCGGTCCAATCCTCTGTCAACAGGGCACTGGAGACGACAGTTCCTTCGACTGTCCATCAAGCATTGGCGGCTGCTTTAAAACCAATTACCAAGCAGCTGGAGAGTTTTGCTAAACGACATGGTTTCACCAAAGGGAAGCACGGGGGACGCTCGAGCACAGAGCAGGCAAAAGTGCGCCGCTGGCCACATGCCACGACCCTGGATACTCTTCCTCCACCCGCGGGTGGCGACCACGCGTACTCGACTGGCGGAAAGGCCAAGAGTAAGCAGAGAGTATATGCAGACACTGATTCCACCACCACTGCTACTGATACCGATACCAATACCACGGACGAGGAGTCCCCCCCTAAGAAGAGGGCTAAGAAGGTGGTTCCGGCTCCTCCGGAGACGGTGTCCACTACTCCTTTCACTTTCAACCCTAGCGAGATAGTGCACCCGAGGTCTACTGACTGGGCTCCAGCACCGGAGGTGATCGACTACCTACATGAGAATATTCGAAAAGGGTTTGACAAGGAGGTCAGGAATAGACTTTGGTCGGAATGTCCTCGACCGGATCTTCCGGATAAGGTAGCAGAGACACCGGAGATAGACGTCAGCTTGCTCACGTTTTTGAAAAAGTTCGCAAGAGACCCCAAGAAGGGGATAGACAGAGCCTGGCGAGGGTGTCAGGATAAGCTGCTTGACGTCGTGGGTCCCCTCGCGAAGATTCTAGAGATGGCTTTGGTGGCCAAAGAGTCGGCAGCTTCAGTGGACCCGGATATCTTAGCCGGGTGGGCACAGAGGGCAATCTGCTTGCTGGGTAATGCCAACTGTGCAATATCAACAGAGAGGCGCAAGTCCCTGCTCATGCGCATGGACACTAATCTCACTGATTTAGCCGCGGCTGAGCCAGGCCCGCTGGCGGAGGGCAATTTGTTCGGAGACCGTTTCGTGAAGGACGTGTCAAAGTATGTGGGGACTTTCACGTCGCTGGACAAGGCCCAATCGGGGATAAAGAGGGTGTTTACCCAGGGCCTTTTCAATAGGGCCGGACGAGGTAGGGGACGCTCGTCAGGCCGCTTCGCCAACCAAGGTCCCCCAAGAGGCGACTTCGGACGAGGAAGAGGCGACTGGGATTCTACCAGAGGGGGTACCTTCTACCCCACCCGCCGTCGCTTCAACAAACGCAGATTCCAAAGTGGCGGGAACAGAGCTGGTTTCCACGCACAAAATTCCACAGGTGAGTGTAACAGATTTGTCTCTTCTGCCATTGGGGGGTCGCACTCAGTATTATCTACACAATTGGCGCACTCTAACCCAGGATGCGTGGGTGCTTCAGACGGTTCAGGGATTCCAGCTGGAATTTTACGAGCCTCCCTGTCAAAACACATGGCCCAGGCCTCTCCATTTTTCCCAACACGAATGCAACTTTATAGACGAGGAAATAGAGGCCTTGCTGCAAAAGCGCGCAATAGCTTTGTGCGATCACAAGCCTCACGGTTTTTGCAGCAACGTGTTTCTGGTCCAGAAAAAGGGAGGTGGATACAGACTAGTCTTGAACTTGAGGGATTTCAACCATTTTCTAGTATACAAACACTTCAAGATGGAAGGTATACACCTTCTGGCAGACCTCTTGAAACCGGGAGATTGGCTGGTCAGGCTGGATCTAAAGGATGCTTACCTGTCCATCCCTATTTTTCCTCCACACCGCCGTTTCCTACAATTTCAGTGGAAAGGTCGGTGGTTCGAGTATTTGGCCCTTCCTTTCGGGCTTTCCTCGGCTCCCTGGTGCTTCACCAAGGTGATGAAGCCGGTGGTCGCGCATTTGAGAGAGCAGGGAATTCGCATGATCATTTACCTGGACGATATCCTGATCATGGCTCACAGCCCGTCTCTAGTTTTGCAGCACTTGCAAATGACAATGTCTCTCTTACAAAGTCTAGGATTTGTAATAAATCAGACCAAATCGGCTCTCACCCCGTCCACCAGCACGGAGTTCCTGGGGTTTGTGATAGACTCCAAGAAGGCGCAGTTGCACCTTCCCAAAGCGAAACTCAAGGATCTCAGGAAAGAGATAGTAGCCATGTTAGACAGGCAGATGGTGTCCCTCAGGACCATAGCCAGAATAGTGGGCTTATTGGCATCCTCCATACAGGCAATATTTCCGGATCTCTCAAGAGGTTCGGGACGAGATGCAATGGTGGCTGGGGCACGTGGAGGCCTGGAACGGCAGGGCCATCTTCGGCTCCTTACCGGAAGTAGTCATCGAGTCCGACGCCAGTCGTTGGGGCTGGGGAGCGCGTTGTGGCGACATTTCCACAGGCGGAAGATGGTCTCCCCAGGAGTTAGAGTTACACATAAATTGTCTGGAGCTCCTAGCGGGCTCCTTTGCAATTCGGACGCTGTCGCCCAAACAGACAGCTTGCTGCATTCTGTTACGAATGGACAACGTGTCGGCCGTGAGATACATAAACAAGCTGGGGGGAACGAGATCGCCCCTGTTAGTAGAGATTGCCAAGGACTTTTGGCACTACTGCCTACGCCACCAAATAACAGTAATAGCGGAATATATTCCAGGGCAGTCCAACCTCATAGCGGATTGGAACTCCAGACATCTGAGGGATTACAGCGACTGGAAGCTGATGCCGAGCATGTTTCGCTGGCTGCAGAGGCTTTGGGGGCCGTGTCAAACGGACCTGTTTGCCTCCAGGTTGAATCGACAGATTCCCCACTTTTTCAGCTGGAGACCGGATCCAGTGGCGACTGCCACGGACGCGTTCCTCCAGGATTGGTCGGGAGCAGTGAATTATGCCTTCCCGCCGTTCCTCCTCATTCCGAGAGTAACCTCTCATGTTCTCAGACAGAAGGCGGAGGTGATCTTAGTGACGCCACGGTGGAAATCGCAACCATGGTTCCCGATACTGCTGGAAATGAGCTGCGATCTTCCCAGGAGACTCCCTTGGTCGGAGTCTCTCCTCCTGGGACCGCACGGGGAGCAACACCCTCTGATCACATCGGAGAGATTGTCGCTGATGGCATGGAGAATTTCCGGCAACAGTGGGAAATGCCGGGAATTTCGGAGGCAGCTTCAGGCTTCATCAGGCAAGCGTGGGCTCCTTCCACCAGGAAGCGATACTCATCAGCCTGGACAAACTGGATGGGTTGGTGCGTGGAACGGAGTCTGGATCCCGTGGGGACCGGACTATCCGCTATTGTGAATTTCCTTTCGGAAAAGGCTGCGAGTGGCCTTGCCTATCGCTCTGTAAATAACTTCCGATCGGCCATTTCGGCGGGGCACGCACCGGTGGATGGAAAACCGGTGGGCATGCATCCTATGGTTTGCAAGCTTCTTAAGGGTATTCGGATGGCAAATCCCCCCAAGCCCAAGTACTCGGGCTTATGGGATGTGTCCTTGGTCATTTCTTTGTTCAACAGTTGGCCAGTGAATAGTCAGTTGTCAAGAAAACAGCTTTTCGCAAAATTAGCGATGCTGTTGTGCCTCTCGGCCTGTAGGCGTTCATCAGATGTGCGGGCATTGGATATTACAGGTAGAGTATTTACCCCAGAGGGGGTTTCCTTTACTATCACGGGTCGTACTAAAACACTGTCTAGACACATTGAGTATAATGCTTTTCCGAGTAATGAAAAATTATGTGTGGTCCAATGCTTGAAAACCTATGAGGAATGTACCCGACCTTTGAGGTCTGAAGGTGCTACGCAGCTCCTGCTTGCAATACAAAAACCTTTTAAACCGGTGACTGCTGCAACTATAGCCAGATGGCTGCGTTATGTTATGAAGGAAGCAGGTGTTGATGTTCAAATGTTTGGCGCACATTCTGTGCGAGGTGCGATGGCTTCAAAGTCATTTATGCTGGGTTCTAGTATTCAGGACATTATGCATTGTGCGGATTGGTCTTCAGAGTCAACATTCAAACAGTTTTATTATAAGCCGGTGGGAGATATAACATCAGTGGTATTTAATAAGCGTTAAACTAGCATAATCCGAAGCCTCCGGTCCTGTAATAGAATCAAAAATTAGCTAGCATTCGCGCCAAGAATTTTCAATTCTATTAAGGACACGGAGGCGAGGATTATCCCACCCGGCTATGCACAATATGATTGTTCATGTTTACCCACCCGTTGATGATTATATAAACCTTTGTGGTAAATGGAGTTTACGGGTTGTTCATGTTGGTTTTTCCTAGGTGCAGACAAGAAGTCTGAATGAAGAGGCCTTCACATTGAAGTTTTTTGGAAGGACGTTGTGTTCCGGTTAATCGTTCAGTTCAGACGGCAGGTCTGGAAGCGGATATCTTCACGTTGAAGACTACGCAGAGGACTTGGGTTCCTGTTAAACTTCCAGGTTGGAAGAGTTTGTGAAAGTTGTGGATTATTAGACTTTACGCAGTTCGAGCAAAGAAAGAGGAAGCTGGGACAGTGACCAGGGCTCTTATGGAGGGCTAAGGAGGCGTGGCTGACGCAAAGTCACATGGACAATGTAGTTGTGTTACTAAATTGTATGTTTATTGGCTGCTGTGAGTTGATACAGTAAAGAAGGAGAAAGCATAATCCTCGCCTCCGTGTCCTTAATAGAATTGAAAATTCTTGGCGCGAATGCTAGCTAATTTTTGATTCCCTCACGAGTACTGATGTAAGTGACAACGAAAATACAACATCGGTAATATCAGAGATGGGGAGGAAAAAAGACCGATTTTTTAACCGAAATGCAGATGGCATTAGAACAACAACAACAAAAAAGCAACCAAAGAGGTGGAATAAACAGAGGCCGGGGAAGAGGAACAAGAGGAACGAGAGGAAGACAAGAAGAGGTCAGAGGGGCAGGGGAGGAACCAAGAATGGATACATGGACGAAGGACCGATTGAGACAATCGAAGAAATAACTCAATCAAGCTCACAAGAACTTAACGCAATTAATCTCTCTGGAAAAATCCTAACAGATACAGAACAAAATGTTCTTAGGAAAGGTCTTAATTTCTGTCCAACAGCTCATTTAGATATTGCCCAAACTAGAATCGATTTATATAAATACACAAGGAAAATAAAGTTGGCAAAAATACATGCAGAGAAAATCAAAACAAACTTAGTGGAGAAAACACCCTCAAACAACATCCTTCTAGCTGAAGACATCCAAGGCTTGACAACTTTATTGACAATGGGGGCAGAAATATCTACACAAGAAACAGAAGTATTACTAGAGTTAGAAAAATCACAACCACCCTTAGGAGCAGGGGAAAGTGGCCTCAAACTAAAATCAAGATTCTATCCAACCCTACCACCGGGCAATAAAGTGGATTTATTCCACGAAGCTATAATAGAAGATCTATACAAAATGAAACACAGCCATGTAAAACATAATTTATCAATAAAAGAAAGGCAAGCATTAAATAATCTTCAACAGGACACTAATATTGAAATAAAACCGGCAGACAAAGGTGGCAATATTATAGTCCTAGATAAAAGATATTACATGACTGAAGCAAATCGACAACTGATGGACAGACAATATTATCATTTATTAATAAAAGACCCTACAAAAGAAATTGGAGATAAACTGAAACAACATCTACATGAATGGCTAGCCAGAGGATTAATCAACACAGAAGAACAAAAATATCTTACATGTGAACATCCTACCATGGCAACCTTCTACTGCCTGCCAAAAATACATAAAAGCAAAGTAAATCCTCCGGGGAGACCCGCAGTCTCCGCAAATGGATCTATCTTAGAACCCATTTCAAACTACATAGACCACTTCCTGACACCACTCGTGAAAGATCTTAGCTCCTATCTACGCGAGACCACGGACCTTCTACAAAAACTGGAAGGAATAACATGGCAACCCACGTTTAAACTAATAATAATGGATGTTGTTTCATTATATTTCAACATTGAACATACAATTGGACTCCAGGCTTGCAAATACTTTCTGGGCAAAAGAAGCATAGAATATCATCAACATAATACAATGCTAATGGAAATGATTACTTTATGCCTGGATAACAACATCTTTATTTTCAATAAACAAATTTTTAAACAAATAAAAGGTTGTGCTACGGGCTTTTCTTTTCCCCCCAACTACGCAAATCTCACCATGGGTTGGTTTGAACAACAGGTGGCTTGGACTTCAGCAAATGATGAGTTCTTGGAAAAAACTATTCTTTGGCTTCGTTTCATAGACGACCTCCTAATCATATGGAATGGCACAGAGGCTGAATTCAAAAGGTACTTTGCAAGACTTAACAACAATGTATCAAAATTACAATTCACTTTTGAAATCAGTACAAAACAAGTAACTTTCCTCGACACCAACATTTATGTGGAAAATAATATACTCCACACAACATTGCATCGCAAAAAAACATCCACTAATGCGATATTACATGGTGAAAGCTTTCATCAAAACACTCTAAAATGGAGCATTCCCTATGGGGAATTCCTAAGATTAAGGAGAAATTGCTCTGCAGATGATGAATTCAAAAAACATAGTCAACAAGCAAGTGATAGATTTAAAAAACGGAAATATCCAAGGAGAGTTATTGAAAAAAGTCTACAAAGAGTAACAAACCAGCAACGAAAGGATATACTGGAAAAAACTCAACCAAAAGAAGAAGTCTCAGATCAACAAAAAATAAGACTCATCACAACACATAGGGCCTCATGTAGGTAGCCAAATACCGGTCGGTAACGGCCGATTTTCGGTAAATATGCCGTTACCGACCGGTATTCAGACAAGTGAGATGTAGGAGTCCAAAAACCACTTTTCGGTAAATATGAGGCGGTAAATACCGATTCATATTTACCGAATTCCAAAATACCGAATCAGATTTACCGAATACATAATTAACGAATCGGTAAATATGAAGTGGTAAATATGAAGTGGTAAAAATTAAAATGACATGTAGGAGCACTCGGTAATTAAGAAATCCAAGAAAATCGGTAAATAAGAGTCGGTAATTAACACGGATTGAAAGCAGGTGGTAACCATCAACAGTGCAGATAAGCAATCCCAAAATGCAACAGCGTGGACAACATGGCCGCTATGTACGTCATTGCAAGGCGCCTACGTCTACAGGCAGCAGGACTGAGGGTTTGGCGACGGGAGGAACGCATCTACAGACAGCGCATCACACTATTCCAGCTGACTGATGCAGAGATACATGAGAGGTACAGGCTACACCCCGAAACCATCATGGACTTAATCAGGGACCTTCACCCACTCCTGGACCAGCCAATAAGAAGGGCGCACGCCATACCCCCACATGTGCAGGTGCTCTGCAGCCTACATCTGCTGGCATCCGGCAGTTATCAGGTGGTGATAGCTGCGGTGGGTGGGGTAACCCAGAGTTGCCTGTCACGTTTCTTCAGGAAGTTCCTGGATGCCATGATGCAGAGAATGCACCACTACATAAGCTTCCCAAACACACAGGCTGCACTGCAGAAAACAAAAACAGACTTTTATCACATGGCACAGTTCCCCCATGTCATCGGCTGTATTGATGGTACACACATCCCAATCTGTCCACCAGCTGACACAGAGCACATCTACAGGAACAGGAAGTCCACCCACTCCATCAATGTGCAGGTGATCTGTGATGCAGGGAACATCATCACAGATATTGTTGCAAAGTTTCCTGGGAGCACCCACGACTCTTACATCTTCCAGAATAGTGGGATCTACACACGACTGAGTGCCGGAGAATTCGGAGAGGGATACCTGCTAGGTAAGTAACAGTGACGCCCCTTGAAACCTGCAAATCATAGTGTATAGAGGCATGTTACTGATGGTTCCCTTTTACTCATCTAGGCGACAGTGCATATGCATGCCGGTCATTCATCCTCACTCCCTACCTACAACCAGCAACCCAGAGTGAGAGACGATACAACGTGGCACACAAAACAACACGCAATGTGGTGGAGCGCACGTTTGGGCTACTGAAGAGCAGGTTCCGCTGCCTGCACAAGAGCGGAGGCGCACGCCAGTACAAACCCATCACCTGCTGCAAGATTATTGCCACTTGTGCAATGCTGCACAACCTTGCCACGAAAAAAGGTACAGATGTGGAACTAACATATTTTGAGGACAACGAGGATGAGTCAGGCCAGCCAGAGGGCAACGCAGCTAGAGTGCCAACTGCAATCGATGGGAGAGAGAGACGGGCAGAGATCACATGCAACTATTTCTGAGTAAGTGAGGGGACACAGCGAGTTGTGAGAAGTCATGACGTAGTTTTAATGTGGCACCACGCCATGAACACATGAACAAGCCAATCTGGCAATATCCCATCTATACAAGGAGTATGTCCAGGGTTACGTCACCCATTGGGAAGTGGCTAAGCAGGGCCACATCAATGTTTGCGCATACGCGCTGCAGTGGTGGATGGCACGGCCTGTGCATCCTCACTAGAGCCAACCCCAAGCCGCCTGCTGCTCCTGCGTGCTTCTGGGACGGGGGGTGTGATGCTGCTCCTGCTGCTGGTGTCGATGCTCTCCGCAGCATCCCCTGCAGCAGTTGTCGACGCCTGACTAGTCAATAGCACCCCTAGTGCACTTGTCACCTGCACCATCCCCCGAGACAGGTCGCTGCAGCACTGTGTTAGGCCCTCCTGCATCGTCACAGAGCGCCGGCACAGTAGAGAAGTCGCAGTTGCCAGACGGTTGAGTGCCCTGCTGGTAGTGTCCCTTCTCTGGCGTTCCCGGCGCCGTGCTTCGATGTCAGCATCTAATTTGCTGCACAACTGCTGGATTGACTGGGACATGTCCCGAATGCCCGCAGCCATGCCGCTAATGTTATTGTCCATGTTGACTAATGTTGTTTTCATCACCCGCATGTGCCTCTGGACTGACATGACTGCCTTTGATTGCAGGCGCTGTTGTTTCAACATTTGGCCCTCGAGACCCGAGAAGACACCATGGCCGTCAATGGGTGCTGGTGGACTCTGGACACGCGACCTGCGGCGCCCTCTTGCTCCCGTCTGTGCTGCCTGTGAGGTGTGGGGCACAGTGGCATGGCTCCCTTCCTGGGGCCTGGTGCGGTCTTCTGGGCCCATGCTGTCGTCTGACGAGGTGTCTAAGGCTCGTAGCCTGGCTGCTGGACGCCTCCTCATTCTCACACCTGCAAGCGGAGATGTGGCCGGTGATTCGAACATGAGTGGCGATGCTGGCTCTGGTTGAGGTGATGCTGGCTCTCGGTGAGGTGATGCTGGCTCTGGGTGCGGCGAGGCTGGCTGTGTTGGTGGTGCGGCTGCCAGTGGGCCTGCTCCCTGGTCTGAACTTGTGCTGGCTAGAGGTGATATTTGTGGCCGGTGTGCCGTCTCTCCTGCAGCATGCCCTGTCCTGCATGATGTCACATCTGTGGACAGAAATACAACATTGGCTCAGTGTCCCCGAAGGGCTGCATTGCAAGCGTCACAATAAATCATTGCACATTCCAAAATGTCCTCTGTCTCCTTGTGCCTCGAGTGCGTGACATGCCTTGTTGCCCTGTAACATTTACGTCATGGTTAGTGTTACCCTGACTACATCTCCCGGAATGCATTGCCTGTCTGCACTGACACGTGTGGACTGCAGTGTGATTCTCGTTTCACAACGGGGGATGTGGGATAGGGGTAGGGGGGGCTACATTGCTGTGCTTTCGTCTTACCTTGGTGTGTTGCGGCTCTGGCAGAGCTGTCGGCGTCCCCAAGACCCACGACGCTCTCTTGCTCGATTGTGGCCGCCACCAGCTCCTCCAGTTCGGTGAGGGCAGGTGCCCTGTTGGTTCCACCTCCGGTCTGGCTGGCCTCCTTCTGGATGTCGCCCATCTTCCTCTTGGTTACAATCCTCAGGTCATACCAGCGCTTTTTGAGGACCTCAATGTCCCTGTGGGTCACTCCCACAGCATTGACCTGCGCCTGGATGGCCAGCCATATGTTGCGCCTTTCAGCCTCAGGCACTTGCAGGGATTGCCTTCCAAACAGCTTCTGGTGCTGCTTCACCACCTCCTCCACCAGCACCTGGAGTTCCTTGGGGCTAAATTTCAGCTTCCTCCTCCTTTCCCCTCCGTCTCTCTGTGTTCTCTGGCTGGACATGCTGTTCGTTTTCCCGCTCGCACAGGCAACGGCTCCCTGCCTCTCCTCTGCACTCAAAGCCTCTCCAGGGTCGGCTAATTATGTACACCTGCCTGGGTGTGGCCACTTCCTGGTTGGGTGGGCTGTCGTTGCACAGGATTAGCTGTTTCGTCAAGTCATGTGATTTTATTTACCGAATCCGTACATACCGATTCGGTATTTTCCGATTCGGTAAATACCACCTCGGTATTTTCCGATTCGGTAAATACCACCTCGGTATTTTCCGATTCGGTAAATACCACCTCGGTATTTACCGATTCGGTGAATTCCGATTCCTGATTACCGAATGTTACCGAATCGGTAACTTTTACCGAATTTTTACCTACATATAACTTACCGATTCTAATTTACCGATTCGGTACGGCTCGGTATTTAAGAACCGGTAAAATTTATTTACCTACATGAGGCCCATAGTGTGGAAAATAAGAACTTTAACCAAAATCATCAAAAAACACTGGGGAATTCTACAACTTGACCCATCACTGGCAAAGATAATGGGAGATCATCCAAATATAACGTATCGCAGAGCAAAAAATATTGCAGATAAAATCACGCACAGTCATTTCAAAGAATTATCAACCACAACATGGCTACGAAGAGAAGGCTTTTGGCCATGTAAACAATGCAAGGCGTGTAAAATCGCAAAAAACATGACAGAGTTGGAGATTCAAAATGGAACCAAATGGAAAATAAAGCAACATCTAACGTGTAAAAGCAACTTTGTCATTTACATGGTGGAATGCCCATGTAAGCTACGTTATATTGGAAGCACAATCTTTGAGGTCAAGAAAAGAATCCTTGAACAAATCCGAGCCACCATACACAAGGATCGCTCAAACGCGATAGCAGAACACATGGAGAAAGAACATGAAAGTCGGTGGGAACACCTTCAATTTTGGGCCATAGAACAAATACCATCGTCAGAAAGGGGAGGAAATCGTGAAAGAACCCTACGCCAAAGAGATTCAAGACACATAGTGGCCTTTAGAACTTTGGATCCTAGAGGCCTCAATCAGAATGAAGAACTTTATGTACATCTCTGAACTTCCCAGTACCTGAAATGAAATGAAATAAAACAACATCAACATGAAAATATAAGAATGAACACCAAATAAAAAGGAAACTAATAAAACAAAGAGTGATATCAGAATCACTAATGAAATGAAGATAGAAACAGGACAATAAAATAAAATAAAAACAGCTCACCAAAGAGCATGAAAAACTGTAAACAAAAACGGACACAACGTATGAACTTGCCGTTAGAACAATGAATATTAAACATTGTTCAAAAATGAAAAAAAGAAATAAGCACACCAATCACTAATGTCACTAAATTTGAACTGTATGTACTACACTAACCACAATGCACCAAAACACATAACAGGAAGTAACTTTACCCTCGGGCGACATTTGATTCACAAATACCGGCGCGGCTCTGCCGGAAAAGAAACGCACCGCCCCTTGAAACTGAGCGCCAGCGTTACAATCTGGGCTGACAACTGAAGATATAGATATATATATATTCACTGAAAAAAACATAGGTTTCAGGGCTGTTATAGTTAGCTGGACATTTCTCTCGTACAAAACCATTGAAATTCCTCCGTTATAGTTAGTTCTGCTAACTATAACTCGCGCACCCGCAATCCACTGCTGATGATGTCACATATTACATCATTCATGACATGGTCAGTGACATCACTCATGACATCATCCAGTGAATGTGGTTTGGTTCGTTATTTAAATATGTATTATATATATAGCAATCTGCATTGAAGAATGAGTGGATATATAAATATCTGGATGGAGGATTTAGTAGCAGTGTGATTGACTGTTTACTTGACTAATTTATAGTGCCTCACTAAATATATTGGATAGTGATTAAACTGTGTGAATATCTGTATCACTTTGTCAGTTGTTGTGTAAACTGCTGCACCAGTTGGTTACTAGCTACGTGAAGGTCTATATTAGTTATTGATTAGTTAACTGAGTATTTGTATGGGAGAGTGAATGTGTGTGTGGTTCGGTGGGGGGGGGTGTGACTGCCCAAAGATGTGTGAATAGTTGATTCAGTAGATATATGAGGATAAGACTGCATGTTATAACAGTTGTTTGGGTGAGTGAATATCTTTATGGGTGTGGTGATGAGCAAATATATCTCTCAATGGTACATGTCCAACAAACTAGAAAAATAAAAGGCAGTGTATGTGACAGTTGTTGTATATCAATAAGTATACATAAGACTCAGTGATTGTATGAGGGACTGTATGGATAACTGTATACGTGTAATAGTGATTTTATAACACACTAAGTATGAGTTACTATCTATATGAATAAATGAAGTGGTGTTTGTATAAGTGTGTAGCTGGCTAAATGTAAGTATGATCCTATGGGGCAGATTTATGTTGGACTTGCGCCACTTTTACGGCGCCGTTGCGTCACTTTTGTGACGTAGCAGTGGCGTAAACCCTGCACCACGTTGCGCCCTATTTACATCGTGACGCATCTATGGAGATGCGTCACGATGTAAAGCCCTGCGCCACAGGAAACCTGCGTCAGGTTTCATGTGGGCGTTTCTACGCGGGGGGGGGGGCGTTCCGTCGCAGGAACGCCCCTGAAAAGTGACTCAGTGAAATCTACAAGATTTCACTGAGTCACTTTTCCAACGCTGATGCGTCAAAACCCTGCGCCTGCTTGAAGCAGGCGTAAGGCTTGACGCACCACGTTACAGATAGGGCAAGTTGGAAGAGTGCTGGAGTTGCGTGTCGCACGCAACACTACTTCAGCACTGCGCCAACTTTACGCCCGAGATGCGACACGCATCTGTTTATTCCTGCGCCATGATGCGCCGCATTGTAAATGCGGCGCATCATGGGTGGGGCAAGGGTAAACTTGCATGCCGCATCTTTCCTGGCGCATCCCTGCTGATTTGCAGAGATGCGCCAGGCAACATAAATCTGCCCCATTGTCTGGATAAGTGAGTAGGATGACTGCATAAGTAAATAGGATGTGTGCTGGTATGTAATGTCGATATAGGTGTATAAGTATATTTGATACTGTTCTATTGATCATTGACAGCATGTATGAGTGAATCATAGGTAAGTGATTAGATGTGTGTGAAGATCTAGGAATCACTGAGTGGGTTTTTAGAAACTTGTATTGGTGTGTCAATGGATTCAAATATGGTACTCTGTATTTTACAGTGAGTGATGAAAGGTTATACTAGTGTATGATGAGGTGTATCTGATTGTCACGTGAATGATGTCATCAGTGATGTCGTTTGAGATGTCATCAGTGATGTCACTGACCATGTCATGAATGATGTAATATGTGACATCATCAGCAGTGGATTGCGGGCAAGCAAGTTATAGTTAGCAGAACTAACTATAACGGAGGAATTTCAATGGTTTTGCACGAGTGAAATGTCCAGCTAACTATAACAGCCCTGAAACCTATGGTTTTTTCAGTGAATTTCTAAGGTTTTTTAAATGCTAATTCCTAACTATAACGTGCCTGAAACCTATGTTTTTTTCAGTGAATTTCAATGGTTTTTTAAATGCTAATTTGTAACTATAACGTGCCTGAAACCTATGTTTTTTCCAGTTAATTTCTAAGGTGTATTAAATGCTAGTTTCTAACTATGCCTACAGAGGTAGGACATGTGAAGAAAAAAGAAAAAACACACAGAAAGAAGAAAAATAAATGCAGAAAGAAGCAAAAGAAGTCCACAAAGACGAAGAAAAGTGCAGGAAGAAGGAAGACATGCAGAAAGAACAAACAGAGGAGCAGAAAGAGGCCCTGTTGCAAAATCATCCAGTACCCTTAACTTTTTCAGATGGGTACTGGTGGTAACTGACTCTGACTAACCAGTCCTAGAGCCAGTGCTATGCTAAAAGACACTTAGAATACAGTTAAAACACCTACATACACTAGGGAACACTATGCGTTGGGGTACTGACTGAATGATTAGAGTACTGCAAGGAGAGTGCCTGGGTGAATTTATAAGTGGTTGGGTTTTGGCGCAGTGAATGGATTAGTAGATGGTGCTGAATGGGTCACTAGAGGAGTGCAAGTGGAGTGACAGGGCGTTTGCTGGAAGTGTATGTATACTGACTGGGGAATTGAAGGTGTGAAAGACAAGTGTGTAGGTGGTTAGAGGACTGCATGCATAGTGGATAGGCGTTTGAAGCAGTCCATGTGCTAAGGCCTGGCTCAGTGCATGAGTACTTGGGTACTGACTGAATGATTAGAGTACTGCAAGGAGAGTGCCTGGGTGAATTTATAAGTGGTTGGGTATTGGCGCAGTGAATGGATTAGTACATGGTGCTGAATGGGTGACTACAGGAGTGCAAGGGGAGTGATAGGGTGTTTGTTGGAAGTGTATGGATACTGACTGGGGAATTGAAGGTGTGAAAGACAAGTGTGTAGGTGATTAGAGGACTGCATGCATAGTGGATAGGCGTTTGAAGCAGTCCATATGCTAAGGCCTGGCTCAGTGCATGAGTACTTGGGTACTGACTGAATGATTAGAGTACTGCAAGGAGAGTGCCTGGGTGAATTTATAAGTGTTTGGGTTTTGGCACAGTGAATGGATTACTACATGGTGCTGAATGGGTCACTAGAGGAGTGCAAGGAGAGTGACAGGGCGTTTGCTGGAAGTGTATGGATACTGACTGGGGAATTGAAGGTGTGAAAGACAAGTGTATAGGTGGTTACAGGACTGCATGCATAGTGGATAGGCGTTTGAAGCAGTCCATGTGCTAAGGCCTGGGTCACTGGATGAGTACTTGGGTACTGACTGAATGATTAGAGTATTGCAAGGAGAGTGCCTGGGTGAATTTATAAGTGTTTGGGTTTTCGCGCAGTGAATGGATTAGTACATGGTGCTGAATGGGTCAATAGAGGAGTGCAAGGGGAGTGACAGGGTGTTTGCTGGAAGTGTATGGATACTGACTGGGGAATTGAAGGTGTGAAAGACAAGTGTATAGGTGGTTACAGGACTGCATGCATAGTGGATAGGCGTTTGAAGCAGTCCATGTGCTAAGGCCTGGCTCAGTGCATGAGTACTTGGGTACTGACTGAATGATTAGAGTACTGCAAGGAGAGTGCCTGGGTGAATTTATAAGTGTTTGGGTTTTGGCACAGTGAATGGATTACTACATGGTGCTGAATGGGTCACTAGAGGAGTGCAAGGAGAGTGACAGGGTGTTTGCTGGAAGTGTATGGATACTGACTGGGGAATTGAAGGTGTGAAAGACAAGTGTGTAGGTGGTTAGAGGACTGCATGCATAGTGGATAGGCGTTTGAAGCAGTCCATGTGCTAAGGCCTGGCTCACTGCATGAGTACTTGAGTAGTGACTGAATGATTAGAGCACTGCAAGCAGAGTACCTGGGTTTATTTATAAGTATTTGGGTTTTGGTGCAGTTTTTACAATTTTTTCAGATGGGTACTGGTGGTAACTGACTCTGACTAACCAGTCCTAGAGCCAGTGCTATGCTAAAAGACACTTAGAATACCGTTAAAACACCTACATACACTAGGGAACACTATGCGTTAGGGTACCCCTGTGATTAGAATGACCTCCTCTGTAAGCCCCTAGTACATAATAGGGCAGGGGGATTAAAACTACCTCTTAAAACGCGCCACAGGGCGCGTTTGCACACTGGTGAAGTGAGGGGGGGGGCTGAGTTGACGTGTGCAAACACGCCCTGTGGCCGTTTTAATTTGGGGGATAAAGTCTCCTTGAATCCTGAGTGTCCCTTGGGTCCAACTAGCTCACCGGGTATCTCCAGTTAGCGCCACAGAGCTGCGTTGCAGAGAGGTGTAAAAAGTGGCACAGCCTGGACCACCTCTCTGCAATGCAGCACAGTGGCGCTTACTGGAAGCACCTGGTGGACTAGTTGGCCTCCAGGGGCCCTCAGGATTGAAGGTGAATTATTTCCCCATCTTAAAACGCGCCAAAGAGCATGTTTGCACATGTCACCTCAGGCCCCATCCCCTCCCTTCACCACTGTGCAAACGCGCCCTGTGGCCGTTTTAATTTGGGAGATTAAGTCCCCTTGAATCCCTAGGGTCCAAGTAGCCAACTAGGTACCTCCAGTAAGTGCCACAGAGCTGCATTGCAGAGAGGTGTAAAAAAGGGCACGGCCTGGACCACCTCTGTGTAATGCCGCACAGAGGCGCTTACTGGAAGCACCCGGTGGACTAGTTGGCCCCAGGGTCCCTTAGGATTGAAGGGGAATTATTTCCCCATCTTAAAACCCGCCACAGGGCGTGTTTGCACACGTCACCTCAGGCACCATCCCCTCCCTTCACCATTGTGTAAACGCGCCCTGTGGCCGTTTTAAGTTGGGAGATTAAGTCCCCTTGAATCCCGAGGGTCCCTAGGGTCAAACTAGCCCACTAGGTACCTCCAGTAAGCACCGTTGCAGAGAGGTGTAAAAAGGGGCACGGCCTGCACCACCTCTCTGCAACGCAGCGCAGTGTTACTTACTGGAAGCACCTGGTGCACTAGTTGGCCCCCAGGGGCTCCCAGGATTGAAGGGGAATTAATTCCCCAACTTAAAAGATGCCACAGGGTGTGTTTGCACACGTCACCTCAGGCCCGTTCCCTCCCTTCACCACTGTGTAAACGCGCCCTGTTTCCGTTCTAAGTTGGGAAATTAAGTCCCCTTGAATCCTAAGGGTACCTAGGGTCAATCTAGCCCACTAGGTACCTCCAGTAAGCGCCACAGAGCTGCGTTGTAGAGAGGTGTAAAAAGGGTCGTGGTCTCTGAACACCTGTCTGCAACGCACCTCCCTGGCGCATACTGGGGATACCTGGTGGGCTAGTTGGCCCTCTGGGACCCTCAGTATTGAAGGGGAATTAATTCCCCAACTTACAACTCGCCAGGGGGCGCGTTTGCACAATGGTGAAGGAAGAGGGAGGGGGCAGGGCCTGAGGTGACGTGTGCAAACACGCCCTGTGACGCATTTTAAGTTGGGGAATTAATTCCTCTTCAATTCTGAGGGTCCCTGGGGACCAACTAGCCCACCAGGTACCTCCAGTATGCCCCAGGGAGCTGCGTTGCAGAGAGGTGTTCCGAGGCCACGCCCCTTTTTACAACACTCAGCAACGCAGCTCTGTGGCGCTTACTGGAGGTACCTGATGGGCTAGTTGTCCCCCAGGGACCCTCAGGATTGAAGAGGAATTAATTCCTCAACTTAAAATGTGCCACAGGGCGTGTTTGCACACATGTCACCTCAGGCCCCGCCCCCTCCCTTCACCACTGTGCAAACGCGCCCCGTGGCACGTTTTAAGTTGAGGGATTAACTCCCCTTGAATCCTGAGGGTCCCTGGGGTGTAACTAGCCCACCAGTTACCTCCATTAAGCGCCACAGAGCTGCGTTGCAGAGGTGTAAAAAGGGGCGTGGCCTCAGAACACCTCTCTGCAACGCAGCCCCCTGGTGCATACTGGAGGTTCCTGGTGGGCTAGTTGGTCCCCAGGGACCCCCAGTATTTAAGGGGAATTCGTTCCCCATCTGCAAACGCGCCAGGGGGCGCGTTTACAGAGTGCAGCAAGAAGGGGGCGTGGCCTCCGCGAACCCGTTTATCTTTTTTTTTTTTAAGAAGGGGGCTGTGTGGCCCCTCTTCTTTTTCTAATTTATTGGCCCTGGGGACCCCATCCCCCAGGGCCTGCCCCCTAATTTTAAAAAAACCAAAAAACAAATTTGGAAGGGGGCCGCCCCCCTCCCGAGGCCTTCATCGGCCCCGGAGACCCCATCCCCCGGGGCATGGCCTTTAATTTTTTTTTTTTATCTTTTGGAGGCAAATGTCATAAAAAAGGACAGAGCAAATGCTGTAGCCAAACACATGGAGTTGAACCATGATGGAAACTGGAAACTGCTGAACTTTTATGCAATTGAAACAATACCGGAAGGCATAAGAGGAGGCAACCGCGAGAAAAAACTGTGACAGAGGGAATCTAGACAAATATTACATTTCCAAACTCTCACTCCGTGGGGTCTGAATCAAAGTGAGGAATTATATGTTCATCTAGAAATCAATTGGATGAAAGCTGTACCAAAACAGATTGTAAATTTTCTGGACGAAATAAGCTATGAAAATTAAATAAAAGGGAAAGGAGAAAAAAAGAAAAGGAACAAGAAAAAAGAAAAAAGGATGAAAAAGGAAAAAAAAACAAGTATATTCACTGGAGAAATAATCGAATAATGAAAACTTGAAAAAACGGAAATAAGGGGGACAGAATGGGAGGAGAAGAGTTTGAATTACCAATCATTAATTAAAAAGACAAGAATGGGGTTGCCCACCAGAGGGCAGGAAACAAACAATAAGTAAAAAGAAAAAAAGTAAATAAAAACGTCCGAAAACACAAGGAAAATATGGAACAACCCAAAAGACTCAAGAAATTCTGCTGAAAAAGAATCACATTTTAATGTACTGCATTATGCAGAATCATTGACACAAAACACAAAACACATGGAGTGGTGAACAAGAGACTGAGAATGGGGTAATGTCTGCATGGGAGAATTGGAAAGGACGTGGATAGAAATCAGGCGTGTCAGCCACAGTCACCACAGTCACCACGATGAATAAAACTATCTCAAGAAACTTTTACCCCCCCCCCCCTTATTCCTAAACAGACATTAGGAGAATAATAATCATGACAGAAAAAGAGAATAAATAACTAAACTAATAAACAAAACAAACATGAAAGAGGCACTGGGTGAATTTAAGGCACTACGACTCCCATAATGACTTGGAATGGGTTTTAGATTGTCAATAGAGTCACATGTCATTGAAAAGCTTTTTTATTGTTTGAAACAGACACTGTCATTCAAACCGTGAACAAGTTCTCTGTGAGAACGAAACGCGTCGGTTGGCATTTCAACCTGTAGGAATTTTGAAAATAAAAGCTTGGAAAATCACCGACTGTGAGTGCGACTTCATCTTTCCCCTGAAAAGGATTGTGTGTGAATATATATATATATATCCAAATATAGGTGTATTTCTTCTACGAAATAAACATCCAGCACTCCGAAGTAAAAACTGGGCACTCGGTCTTTATTTTGATGAACGAGATGTAACATCAACGCGTTTCAGCAGACTCACGCTGCCTTGTTCACGATGTTTGTGCACCATTTTTTTCTCAATAAAATACACATCAATTGGTGAATGACATCAAAGAGGGACTCAACATATAAAATCACAGGCTCTGCTTGGTGCACTTTGACCGCCATCTTTTAACATGTTCGTTCCTATTCCTTTAACATGTTTTTATATTGCACATTACACTTACTCCCCTCTCCTCCCTTCGTATTTTCTCTACAATCATGTCAGAGTGTGTTACTCCTCTATGTATTTACAAAAAGAGGGAGAGAAGGGAGAAGAAATATTTTTCACGACCCAATAATTGAAACTATTTTTTATACCGCAGGAATACACTTCCTTGCACACATTCTTAATAGTCAATTATGGTCGAAAATATCCATACATTTCTATAAAATGTAGGATTTTTTTCCAAAGTGCAAGTGCAAATGATATTTGTTCTTAACGAATATATTCGGCAAGTGCCTTTCTCATTTCCTTATAACAATTGGTAATTTAAAGTGCTAGTGCCTGTTGTGCAAATTACGCAAGAAATCCCTATTCTACTATGTACAAATAATTGGTCTATATAGCATACTATGGTTTTCTTCTATTGAAGCAAAACCAAAAGCCATTTTTTTATATACATTCTGTAGAAAAAATAAAATAATCAAAACAGTTTTTCCTAATGATGATTGTCATGACATTTTTAAAGTGCAAGTGCTTATGTAAACTTAGGCATTTATCAACTAAAATACCTATTTACTTCCTTCAACCCGGCACAATTAAATAAAACAAAATAGGGATTGTTATCACACGTACATACATATTTACAAATATTAAGATCATATTTGATATTTTTTTCCCGCAGAGCAATTGTTCATGTTGAATTAACCTCTATGTTGACCACTTTTCACCATTAAAAACAAGAAGGGCAATAAAAGAAATAACACCATATCATCAATGGTTTACCATGTGTGTAGTTTCCTATTCTCTATTTCTCTCTGAGTATTTCAAGACAGACACGTGTAGAGATCCTCATCCACATTTAACCCTTGTGGTTCTTTACAATTAAATTCTAGGATGAAATATGTTTCCAATCTCCTTAATTCCTTTTCCCTGTCCCCTCCTCTCTTTTTCCTCGGGACTTCCGCTATGCAGGAATATTGTAAGAATACCGGGTTACTTTGGTGATGGGACTCAAAGTGTCGTGCTATAGGATACGTTCTGTCTTGATTTACGATTGCCCTCCTGTGCTGTAGAATTCGTTTGTATACAGGAAGGGTTGTACTCCCTATATATACTTTCGGACAGGGGCATCGTAACAAGTAAACAACATAGCTAGATTTACAGGTCAAAAAACTCTTAATAACAATGGTTTTATTAAAAAAAGTTTTAAAATCAGAGCAATTTACGCCATGCTGGCACGCTTTGCATTTTGGGCATTTTCTAAAACCTGCTTTCTGATGCAACCAGGTGGGAGCTCACCCTTTCACTTCCTGATATTCGCTCCTTACAACCAAATCTTTCAATGATTTTGATCTCTTATAGGTGATGTCAGGGTGTTTCTTTATTTTAGGGCCTAATACGGGATCATTTCTCACTAGATGCCAATGTTTATTTAAAATAGATCTTATTTCTTTATGCTTTTCATTGAACGTTGTTATGAATCTAGAGTTAATCTGGTTTTTATTCTCCTCTCTCCGTATTTTCCTCTGTTTTGTTCTTGATGGTTCAAACAGGATTTTCTGTCTATCTAGGTTCCTTGCCTTTGATGAGGCACCCTTTAATACAGCCGGGGAATACCCTCTTTGGATGAACCTACGGGTCATCTCACTCTCAATCTTATCATACCCAGCCTGATTACTGCATGCTCTCCTTGCTCTAAAGAACTCCCCCAAGGGGATGCTCCTAATTAATGCAGATGGATGAGCACTCCCCGCATGGAGCACTGTGTTTCCGGCGGTAGCCTTACGGAACACTGAGGTCTCCAACTTCACTCCCACCGCTTTGACCTGGATGTCAAGAAAGTCTATAGTGGCTTTACTGTGGTGACCTACAAACTCTAAATTAATTGAGTTCCGATTCAGGTCTTTGATGAATAATTCTATATCTGTCTCCGTGCCCTGCCACAGCACGAAGACATCATCGATAAATCTAACCCACAGTAATATGTGTTCTGACCAGTGCTCCAATGGACTGCCTCTGAGCACCTGTTCCTCCCACCAGCCAAGATGTAAATTCGCATAACTGGGGGCAAAACAGGTGCCCATCGCAGTCCCTTGTTCCTGCTGAAAGAGTTCATCATTGAACAAAAAAATATTCTTTGTCAGACACCATTCCATTAATTCTAAAATCATTTTGTTGTGTTCCATGAGTCGAATTGGTCTTCTATTCAGGAAATACTCAGTTGCCTTTAAACCATCTATGTGTCTTATACTGGTGTACAGTGTTGCAATATCAAGTGTCAATAATAACATGGTCTCTGCATCCCATTGTATGTCAAAGATACACTTTAAAAAATCCGTTGAGTCTTTGATATATGAAGACAATGATTTTACAATCGGATAAAAAAAGTAATCTATGTAGCGCGATGCGTTCTCAAATAAGCTCCCACAAGATGAAATAATTGGTCTCCCTGGTGGACTGGTGAGACTCTTATGCACCTTGGGGAGCATATAGAACACCGGGATCGTTGGTTTATCTCTTTTAATGAATTTGTATTCATCCCAGCTCAATAAGCCTTTGTCCTTCCACACATCCAGCCTTATGAAGAATAGTTCTTTCATTCTTTCATATTCCTTCATATTTATCCGGATGTAACAGTTACTATTGTTCAATTGATTGAGGGCCTCTTTTTTATACAGTTCCCTACCCCATAGAACAATATTCCCTCCCTTATCCGAGGGTTTAATCAGTACTCCGTCTTCTTTCTGGAGTTTATTCACTGTCTTGTGGAAAAGTGGTTTTTTTGGACACGTTTTCTTTTACTTCTGGTTTGACGCAATATATAGTTGTTTCATGTCCTTGGTTACATTTTCCCCAAAAAAGTCAAGGTTGTCTTTTATAGATTGGGGCAAAAATCTAGATGGTGGTCTGTTAGACCTGTCAGCCCTTTGGGTGGTCCCTCCTCATCATTATTTATTTTGTCCCACTTTTGCCTCAAACCCTGTTTGAATTTTTCCTTTTTGGGAACCACCAGACTTTTTAGTGTTGCTGCAGATTCAGGGAGCCATTTTATCTACCCCTGGAACTTCTGTCTGAGGGCCTGGAGCACAAAATGGTGGCCACCTGTGACATCACCAGCACCCACTGGAACCTACTAGCACCTTCCAGAACATTCCAGAACCCTGTGACAGTTGGAGGCGGTTTAGAATGTTGGGAAGCTAAGACAGAGAGTTGGCAGTTGGAGCTGGCAGTTGGCACCTGACTGGTGAAGAGAGAGCAGCAGCAACCTGAAGGAGGAAGGAGTGAGGCAGCAGGGGTGGAAACTTGTGCCTGGAGTGGGGTCCATAAACCCACCCTTGATACTAGTCCCTACTGACTGAGCCCAGCCTGGAGCCCTGTGTGGGAAGAAGCAAGAAAAAACCATCCTAAGGACCTGGACAGCAGGAACAGGCCTTAGAATCCAAGAACAGCAAGATCCTGACCTGGATACTGGTTTCCCTGGAGTCCGACGTCGAGTAGCCTGGAGACCTGGAGCCCGAGGTGGAGAAGCGGCGCTGACTGGAAAAGCAGACGTCGTACCCGGAGCCGCCAGAGGTCGAGAGAGGGCGCCGACGGAGGTCGGAGAAGTACCAGAGGTCGAGGAGGAAGTCACCCGAGGTCGAGTGAGCGGCGTCGACGGGGGAGTGAAGTCCGCCCTCCGGAGTCGCCGGAGACCGAGGTGAAGCGTGCCGGAGGTCGGGAGTGGAGGTCGCACTCCGGAGTCGCCGGAACCTGAGGAGAGGAGCACCGGAGGTCGGGAGTGAGGATCGCACTCCGGAGTCGCCGGAAGTCGACATCGAGCCAAGGCCGGCCGACGTCATCGAAACTGAGGTCGCCATCGGACCGGAGCCGCCCGAAGTCGACATCGAGCCAAGACTGCCCGACGCCATCGAATCGGAGGTCGAGATCGAGCCGAGGCCGCCGACATCGAACCGGAACCGCCTACCGGCGTCGCCAAGAACTGACATTGTGCCGAGGCCGCCGACATCGAACCGGAACCGCCTCACGGCGTCGACACGACTCCAGCGGCGTCGGAGCTTCAGAAAAAGGGCAGTAAGTGGAATAGAGGGCGCCAAAGGCCCTGTGGAATCCTAAGAGACTACTCTAGGGGTTAGAGAGGTGCTGGAACCAGCTGGACTGTGCCAGGGGTGAGCTGAGACTAATTTAGAGGGGTGTGTAGAGTGAGAGAGCCAGGTCTCTGGTATTCCCCCCTTGATCTACCTCAGTTTAGGCCTCAGCCTTGTCCAAGCCAGGGAGTAGACACCCTCAAGCCTTCCACATCCCCACAAGCTGTGCCTGGGCCAAATCAGCCCATAGTAATCTCAAATGTGATCTGATTCTATAAGTGTCACTGTCAGCTTTTACTTATTTATTGAGGGCACTGTATTTATTGTATTTAACCTATTTATTGCTTCACTGTATTTATTGTTCCACAGTATTTATTGTTGCACAATATTTATTGGTTTGCAGTATTTATTGCCTCAGAATATTTAATTGCCTGTATGTATTGCACTTATATTTATGCCTTCCTTATTTATGATCACCCCTATTTATTGAATCATTAAGACAGTATTTATTTGACCTGCACTATTTTAAAAAGCCTTGTATATTGTGATTGTGTTATTTATTTATCTAATCAGCAACTAAGAGAAAAAGAAGATAAACAGAGATATTTTCATAATTTTTACGGTGTAGAGTCGTTTTTGGAACGGATGCACGCATGGTTATTGTATGGGTATGTCGTATGCTTAGCACGGTGCCTGATTCCTGACCACTCGAGCCAAGCTACCACTGTATGTCCTGGAAAGACTCCGTTACCACCAACCCTTTCCGGTGTGGGAGTGGAGTATTTCCAACATGGTCGAAATGGGGTATGATCTTCTTGGTTCATCCCTGCAAAAAACAGCATTGATTGTTCCTCATTTTCTGGTGGGTTATCTTCACTAGCCAGTGAGATTATATCTGCCAAAGTGGGTATGTCATTTATATTCAGGGAGGCTTCATCGTTGGAGGGTTCTAGTGCTCTTGCTTGCGGTGCTTGATTGGTCTTGTGTTGGTTTAAATGCATTTTCGACAATTTGAGCTTCCCGATGAAGCGGTATAGGTCCATTCTGTTACTCGGGTAATTATATTCATTACTACTGCAGAAGGACATACCTAGTTTCAGAATCGATTCTTCATCTTCCGTTAGCTTCATATTGCTCAAATTAATCACCGTTGTATTGTCCATTACTTCTTGTTTTGTTTCCTCGTAGTGGAACGCAGCGATCTTTTTGCTTGCCAGTCTTGTGCTCCTCCTATATCCCTCGCCTCCTCTTCTTTGTTTCCTCTTCCTTGGCCTCTTCCTCTCCCGCGTCCTCTCATCATGCGATGGTCTGTCTGTTGTTCCAGAAGCATAAAACGGAATTCCTCAGTTACAGCTAGCCTCACATCTCGCACCCCTCTATTGCCCTGCTCCTCTGGTTCTTGTTCCAAGCCAGTGTCTGAGCTGATTTCACTTTGCACATTCTCCTGGTGGTCCACTTGGCCACTATAGATCTTCTGTCGCCTCTCCAAATCGAATTTTCTGGCAAATGTATAGATCCGTCCCGATTCGTAATCTATACGATCTCTCAAGAATTTTGTGGCTTTCCTATCTTTGATACGTTTTTCATATTTTTCCAGCCTGCTTTTCAAATCACTTTTAAACTTACTCACTTTGGCCTTATCATCATTCTTCTCCAAGATATCGTGCAATTCCTTTAATTTGGTAACCACTTCCAGGCGCTCCTTTTCCGCATATTTTACTAAGATGCGAATCATATTGTTTGAGCTAGCTGCACTGTTGTCCGCCCATTCACTGAGCATTTCTACCTGGGGATTTTCATATGTCGGGGTGATCATTATACGCAGTCCACGAGGCACCCGTTCCACCTGTAGATACTGTCGCAGAGATGCCACTTCCCACCAACGTGAGATCTCCCTTTTCTTTAGTTTTTCATACTCCTGTAATTGCCTAGCTATATCACTGCTCACTTTTGGTACCGCTGCTCCCCTCGTATTTTGTGTCGGTAGAGCATTTTCCTCAAAGATTTTTAGAGCTTCTTGCTCCCTCGCTGCACATTCCTCGTCACTCATTTTTTTTGCCGGTGCCTATTTACCCGCTGGGGCGTTATCCTTTTCTCATCCCCTGGGGCTGAATTCACAGCTTCGGGCTTTCGTGTAGATTCTTTTTTTCCCCAGTCCGACTCCCGTAGCTGCCTCTGTTCCCTCCCTTTATTCCAGAGTTCAGCAACAATTACTCACCGCGGTTTCCGCGATCCTCCGACCTCCGGTTTCCCGCTACGAGGCTGTGGCTCCTTCACTCCGAACGGCTTCCAGGAGTTTTTTCCGATAGCAGCTCATACGGGGGGCACGCCTGTCTCCTTTCCTCTCTCGTCGTGGCGATTTGTACTGGCGTACTTCCTAACCGCCGGTGGTGCTGGTTCAAAAGACGTTTTCTCGCCACGTCTTGCAAATATCCAAATATAGGTGTATTTCTTCTACGAAATAAACATCCAGCACTCCGAAGTATAAACTGGGCACTCGGTCTTTATTTTGATGAACGAGGTGTAACATCAACACGTTTCAGCAGACTCACGCTGCATTGTTCACGATGTTTGTGCACCATTTTTTTCTCAATAAAATACACATCAATTGGTGAATGACATCAAAGAGGGACTCAACATATAAAATCACAGGCTCTGCTTGGTGCACTTTGGCCGCCATCTTTTAACATGTTCGTTCCTATTCCTTTAACATGTTTTTATATTGCACATTACGCTTACTCCCCTCTCCTCCCTTCGTATTTTCTCTACAATCATGTCAGAGTGTGTTACTCCTCTATGTATTTACAAAAAGAGGGAGAGAAGGGAGAAGAAATATTTTTCACGACCCAATAATTGAAACTATTTTTTATACCGCAGGAATACACTTCCTTGCACACATTCTTAATAGTCAATTATGGTCGAAAATATCCATACATTTCTATAAAATTTAGGATTTGTTTCCATATATATGGCGGTCACCAGTAGGTAGTTATAGTTAGGACCTGATTTCTATTAAAAAGTTGTTTTTCATTTGCTAATAACTTTGGCGTCACTTGACGAATCCTCGCGAAATTTCCAAAACTTATACGCCAGTCACTTCATCTGCTGTCTTGAAAGCTTCAAGGTGAGCCATCAATATGGGGTCAAGAAAATGGGGGGGGGGGGTCCAAAAACACTTTTTCTCCATGTTAATGTGCATAGGAACCTTTATACACTGCTACAGCCCGAACTGTTGAATGGAATTACACCAAATTTGGCAAAAAGGTAGCTCTTGGTCCAGAAAGCACTCTTTTTGTTAAATGGTGTAAATCAATTTAGTAGTCCCTGAGTAATTGAAAGATTTCTCAGATATACAACTGTGGCCGCAGTGATTCCACAACCCCTCCCGATCTCGTGCCTGAGATCTGATTGGCTGCCAACACTTCAATCCAAGAAGTGTTGGCAGCCATCTTGTGACTTGGTTGAACCGAGTCACAAAAAAAAAAGTTTAAAAAAAGAAAAGAGGGGGCGTGGCTACGTCGTGGAGTGTGATGGCCGTGAGCTAGAAGAGCTCCGCTAACGCCTCGATTTCCCCCCTAAATCCGGTACGCTAATCCGACTCCCGTGAGGTGGGGGTAGCATCGGAAGTCGTTGGAAACCTGCGGCTGAAAAATCTGGCTTCGGTGACCCCCGCAGATTGCATCCCCGACCGTGACGACATTGGGCCTGGGGGAGGCCTGCAGCCGGGGCCTCTCGTGGTGGAGGTGAGAGCGTGGCAGCGTCTCGGCGCCGGCTTCTGTCCAGTGCAGAGTCATGGTTGAGGCCTTTGCCGGCATGAAAACTTGGCGGAGACAGAACTGCTGTGAGGGCGCCCGGAACCGGCAGCAGCGAAAGAACTGCTGGTGGAGTGAAGCCATCGGCTGTGTGCTGAGTCATCGGCTCACACCAAAGAAGCTGGGACAGCGGTTCGCCGGCGAGTCGGGTGATTGGCCAAGTGCAGAGGGCGCCGAGCTCCGCTGCGGGTTCCCCGGAGGGGGCCCGATACAACAGCGCGAAGCGCAGTGCCACTGAGCCCAGTGGGTCAACGTCATACCTTTTCCCTGGCCAATTAAAGGGGGTGAGTGCGGCAACCCCCCGGGGGGGCCAAGCTCTCCAGTGCCCTGTATCACAGGGGTAGAGGGGCGAATAGAAACAAGAAGTGGCCCAGACTGAGGAGGAATCAGGGGCATAGGGGCCCGTCCCATAAACGACTTGAGGGTCCTTTGCCCCCATGACTGGTTCCCGCTGGGCCTCTGTGGTTGCGATACTGTTGGGAACGAATACTCCTATAATCTTGGGCCCTACGCATAACGCAGTAACCGCTACTCTGACAGGCAGACCAGGAGTGGATTATGGGTGCCTGCTGCAACACGGGAATCAGCACAATCGTTGGTGGTGTTAACTGCGCAGGGGAAGGCACCAGTTGAACTAGCAGTTTCCATGGCCCAGAACTCAATGATTTTTTGGTATTAACTGGAATATATACCTGATACCTATTTTGCCTACTACGGCCTTGTACCCCAGGTCCGGTGAAAAGACCTGTATGCACCGTCGCTCTGCCTGGCCGCCTGTAAGACTAGGAGGTCTGGAGAATTGAGAGTTGCGACCGCTGTGGGTGCAGTGGGGGTGATCCATTTGTGGGGCACTGTCGGGTCCCCTTCGGCGCAGGTGGAGGTACTCATCACTCGCCGCATTGCGTCATTTGACTCCTGAAGTAGGGCTCTGGTCCTGGGGTGCCACTGTCAGAAAAAGGTGATTCAGTGTACGGTCAGAACAGAGACAAGCATTATCGGGGCCATGTCGGGCCCAAAGAGCTCAAAAGTAACCCAGCAGACGAAGCTAGACAAATTTGCCCTACCAAAACCCATGGACATGGAGTCTCACCCTAAGGGCAAAGTGGCAGCAGGACCTGAGACTGACCACCCTGAACTAACGTTAAAGGATGTGATGGAGGCTATTTCGGGTGTCCACACGTCCCTTGAACTGAGAATGGACACGATCTCGACTGACGTAACCCTCATCAGGGCAGACATGACAAAAATATGCGAGAAAGTAAAGCAAATGGAGATTGTCAACTCCAGTCTCCTGGGAGATACCTCACAATTTCAGCAAGACGTTAAGGAGCTCCAAGACTTTCGGAAATATGCTGAAGATAAACTCGACGACTAAGAAGGTCAAACCAGGAGAAATAACATTTGCTTTATTGGTGTGCCCGAGAAGGCGGAGGGGCCGGCAGTGGACCTATTTTAGAAGACCTCGTCCTTAACCACTTTCAACCCAAGGGACTTTCCAAATTCTATGTGTTGGAAAGGGCGCACAGAGTACCTGGTGGACGACCGTGACCTGGTGCGCCTCCGCGCCCAATACTGGCCAGATTGCTGAATTTCAGAGATAGGGATGTGATACTCCAGAATGCCAGAATGGCCCATCTCTTCGCTATCAGAACGCAGAGGTCTCCTTCTTTCCGGACTTCACCCTGCGAGTACAAAAACAACGGAGGTTGTTCATCGAGGTGAAAAAGTAGCTACGCGACAAAGGGGTGCAGTATGCCACGCTGTTCCCAGCCAGGTTAAGAGTGGAGGCAGAGAGTAAGGCGTGATTTTTTAAACACCCTGAGGAGGCTGCAAACTGGTTGGAGGGCTGGAGAGGTGCGAAAGAACATAATGCCAGATGAGTGGTGTCCAGGACTAAGCTTATCACCTGCTCTGTCTTGGGGTGTGCGGTACTATTGATCGGCCTGCCTTGACTATTTATGCACACTCCGCAGATGGGGGTGTGTGGGGAGGATATTCTTCTAATATCTATCTTGTGCTGCGGCACATGTTATCCGCTGGTGTCTTATTTCTAATGCATTGCCCAACACTGGGAGAGTACAGAGCTTTGAACAAGAGGGGGGATCGGGGTGGCGGAGCTTTCACCCCCACAGTTTACTTCCTTTAGTTCATGGGTACTCACAAACTTTCTCTCGTGGGCCAAATTTACAGTGTGGTTTGTGGCCGAGGGCCGCACCGGTGGGGGCGGTGTCAGTGGAGGAGCGGGGCGGGGCTAGAGGGGTAAAAACAACTGTGTCCATGAGGTTGAACACAGGCCCCTACAGCGGACGCATTCGTCCACTGAGCCACCAGACCCGGCATACACACATCTCTCTCTATCTCTATCTCTCTCTCCCTTGCTCTGTCTCCATCTCTCTCCCTCTCTGTCTACCTCCCTCTCTCTATCTCTCTGTCTCCCTCCCTCTGTCTCCCTCCCTCTCTCTCCCTCTCTCGCACTCCCTCCCTCTCTCCCTCTGTCTCTCTCTCTCTGTCTCCCTCTGTCTGTCTCCCTCTCTCTCTGTCTCTCTCCCTCTCTCTCTTTCTCCCTCCCTCTCTGTCTCCCTCTCTCTGCCTCCCTCCATCTCTCTCCCTCTGTCTCCCTCCCTCTGTCTCTCTCTGTCTGTCTTTCTCTGGCTGTCTCCCCCCTCTCTGTCTCCCTCTGTCTGTCTCCCTCCCTCTGTCTCCCTCCATCTGTCTCCCTCTGTCTGTCTACCTCCCTCCATCTGTCTCCCTCCGTCTGTCTCCCTCTGTCTGTCTCCCTCCCTCTGTCTCCCTCCATCTGTCTCCCTCTGTCTGTCTCCCTCCCTCCATCTGTCTCCCTCCGTCTGTCTCCCTCTGTCTGTCTCCCAGTCTGTCTCCCTCTCTCTCTCCCTTTGTCTCCCTCCCTCTGTTTCCCTCCCTCTGTCTGTGTCTCCCTCCCTGTATCTCCTTCCCTCGGTCTCCCTCTGTCTATCTCCCTCTGTCTCCCTTTCTCTGTCTCCCTCCCTCTGTCCCTCTGTCTGTCTCCCTCTGTCTATCTCCCTCTGTCTCCCCCTGACTCCCTCCCTCTGTCTCCCTCTGCCTCCCTCCCTCTGTCTCCCTCTGCCTCCCTCTCTGTCTCCCTCTCTGTCTATCTGTCTCCCTCTTTCTCTGTCTCCTTCCCTCTCCCTCCCTCGCCCTCCCTCTCTCTCCCTCTCCGTCTCCATCTCCCTCTCCGCCTCTCTGCGTCTCTGTCTCTGCTTATCCCTGTCTCTGCCTCTATCTGTCTCTGTCTGTCCCTGTCTCTGTCTGTCCCTGTCTCTGTCTCCTTCCATCTCCCTCTCTTTCTCCGTCTCTGTCTCTCTCTGACTGTCTCTGCCTCTATCTATCTGTCCCTGTCTCTGCCTCTATCTGTCTCTGTCTGTCCCTGTCTCTGTCTGTCCCTGTCTCTATTTCTGTCTGTCTCTATCTCTGTCTCTGCCTCTATATCTGCCTCTCTCTCTGTCTCTATCGCTGTCTCGGTCTGTCTCTAACTCTATCTGTCTCTGCCTCTATCTGTCTCTGCCTCTGTCTGTCAGTCTGTCCCTGTCTCTGTCTCTAACTGTCTCTGTTTCTATCAGTCTCTGCCTCTATCTGTCTCTCTGCCTCTATCTGTCTCTCTGTCTCTATCTGTCGCCTCTATCTGTCTCTGTCAAACAGGAAGCTTCCCAAAAGGCCCCTTTAAAAGTCAGCTTGGAAAGCGCTTTCAGCTGACTTCTAAGGGCCTTTTGGGAAGCTTTCCAAAGGTGCCCTGACGTCACAGAGGCCGGAAGTAAACACAGAAGATGGCTGCAGGAGCATACGTAGTGAATACCTATTTAATACGTATTCACTACGTATGCTTCTGCAGTCATCTTCTGTGTTTACTGCCGTCCGTGGAAACTGCAAGGCAAGGTCCGCGGGCCGCCAATGAAGGCCTGCCAGGCCCCTGGAGGCCCGCGGATGGTACTATGAGTACCTATACTTTAGTTAATTGTTCGAGCGACAGGCACTCTGCATTGTTTGTTTGATGGGCAGTTCGAGGCCCAGAGTGCAGGGGAGTTGGGTGGGGGGGATTGTATGTGTGTTTTGAAAGTTCAGAGATGAATGCATTGTTTCTCCGTAGGCAGGGGGATGAATTAATAAGCCACAGGTATGCAGATGACCACGCAATGGGATAAAAGCCTTAGGCTGCTGAGCTGGATTGTCAACGGTCTGGGGGACAAAGTGAAGCGTTGTATCATCTTACAGCACATTAAAAGGCATTCCCTGGACATAGTGTTCCTCCAGGAGTCCCATCTTGTAGGTAACTCCTGTCAGGCCATGAATAGATGAGCGTATAGATTGATAGTGCACTCGGGTTTCACTTCAGGTTCCAGGGGGGTGGACAGTATGCAAAAGAAGTCTTTTCCACTCTCGGTACAGCACATTTGGACGGACGAGCTGGGCAGGTATGCAGCCATCTCCAAGCAGTGGGAGGGTAGAACATTAACACTAATGACAATTTACGTCTCACCTGGCTTACAGGGCCGCACTTACAAAGACTTAGGGACCATAATGTTGTAGCTGCCAGAGGGTCACCTCGTTGCGGGTGGAGATTTCAACTCAGTAGTATCGGGCGCTGTTGACCGCCATTCTCCACGTGATATTGTCTCCCTCCCTCTGTCTCTCTCTGTCTGTCTTTCTCTGGCTGTCTCCCCCCTCTCTGTCTCCCTCTGTCTGTCTCCCTCCCTCTGTCTCCCTCCATCTGTCTCCCTCTGTCTGTCTACCTCCCTCCATCTGTCTCCCTCCGTCTGTCTCCCTCTGTCTGTCTCCCTCCCTCTGTCTCCCTCCATCTGTCTCCCTCTGTCTGTCTCCCTCCCTCCATCTGTCTCCCTCCGTCTGTCTCCCTCTGTCTGTCTCCCAGTCTGTCTCCCTCTCTCTCTCCCTTTGTCTCCCTCCCTCTGTTTCCCTCCCTCTGTCTGTGTCTCCCTCCCTGTATCTCCTTCCCTCGGTCTCCCTCTGTCTATCTCCCTCTGTCTCCCTTTCTCTGTCTCCCTCCCTCTGTCCCTCTGTCTGTCTCCCTCTGTCTATCTCCCTCTGTCTCCCCCTGACTCCCTCCCTCTGTCTCCCTCTGCCTCCCTCTCTGTCTCCCTCTCTGTCTATCTGTCTCCCTCTTTCTCTGTCTCCTTCCCTCTCCCTCCCTCGCCCTCCCTCTCTCTCCCTCTCCGTCTCCATCTCCCTCTCCGCCTCTCTGCGTCTCTGTCTCTGCTTATCCCTGTCTCTGCCTCTATCTGTCTCTGTCTGTCCCTGTCTCTGTCTGTCCCTGTCTCTGTCTCCTTCCATCTCCCTCTCTTTCTCCGTCTCTGTCTCTCTCTGACTGTCTCTGCCTCTATCTATCTGTCCCTGTCTCTGCCTCTATCTGTCTCTGTCTGTCCCTGTCTCTGTCTGTCCCTGTCTCTATTTCTGTCTGTCTCTATCTCTGTCTCTGCCTCTATATCTGCCTCTCTCTCTGTCTCTATCGCTGTCTCGGTCTGTCTCTAACTCTATCTGTCTCTGCCTCTATCTGTCTCTGCCTCTGTCTGTCAGTCTGTCCCTGTCTCTGTCTCTAACTGTCTCTGTTTCTATCAGTCTCTGCCTCTATCTGTCTCTCTGCCTCTATCTGTCTCTCTGTCTCTATCTGTCGCCTCTATCTGTCTCTGTCAAACAGGAAGCTTCCCAAAAGGCCCCTTTAAAAGTCAGCTTGGAAAGCGCTTTCAGCTGACTTCTAAGGGCCTTTTGGGAAGCTTTCCAAAGGTGCCCTGACGTCACAGAGGCCGGAAGTAAACACAGAAGATGGCTGCAGGAGCATACGTAGTGAATACCTATTTAATACGTATTCACTACGTATGCTTCTGCAGTCATCTTCTGTGTTTACTGCCGTCCGTGGAAACTGCAAGGCAAGGTCCGCGGGCCGCCAATGAAGGCCTGCCAGGCCCCTGGAGGCCCGCGGATGGTACTATGAGTACCTATACTTTAGTTAATTGTTCGAGCGACAGGCACTCTGCATTGTTTGTTTGATGGGCAGTTCGAGGCCCAGAGTGCAGGGGAGTTGGGTGGGGGGGATTGTATGTGTGTTTTGAAAGTTCAGAGATGAATGCATTGTTTCTCCGTAGGCAGGGGGATGAATTAATAAGCCACAGGTATGCAGATGACCACGCAATGGGATAAAAGCCTTAGGCTGCTGAGCTGGATTGTCAACGGTCTGGGGGACAAAGTGAAGCGTTGTATCATCTTACAGCACATTAAAAGGCATTCCCTGGACATAGTGTTCCTCCAGGAGTCCCATCTTGTAGGTAACTCCTGTCAGGCCATGAATAGATGAGCGTATAGATTGATAGTGCACTCGGGTTTCACTTCAGGTTCCAGGGGGGTGGACAGTATGCAAAAGAAGTCTTTTCCACTCTCGGTACAGCACATTTGGACGGACGAGCTGGGCAGGTATGCAGCCATCTCCAAGCAGTGGGAGGGTAGAACATTAACACTAATGACAATTTACGTCTCACCTGGCTTACAGGGCCGCACTTACAAAGACTTAGGGACCATAATGTTGTAGCTCCCAGAGGGTCACCTCGTTGCGGGTGGAGATTTCAACTCAGTAGTATCGGGCGCTGTTGACCGCCATTCTCCACGTGATATTGGCCCCTCGCAGAGATGGCTCTCAGATTTCATTGTTGCAATGGGCCTGGTGGATGTATGGAGGTCGTATCACCCTACCAGTCACCAATATACTTTCCATTCAGTGGCGCACAACAGTCTCTCCCGCATCGACTACCTTCTTGTACCGCCATCCCAGATTAGTTGGGTCCGAGTAGTTAGACATTTAGCGAGGGGAATATCTGATCACTCCCCCGTCTGGGCTGAATTAGTCTTGGACGAGAAAAGGGTCGGTAAAATTGTACTGATTAACCCCTGGTACCTGTGTAATCCGGTGGTCAAAAAGGCTCTCCTTCAGGTCATGGATTGCTACTTCTCGGAGAATATAGGAACAGTGACATCGCAACAAACTCTCTGGGAGGCTTTCAAAATGGTACTTAGGGGACAAGCACTCTCGCTTATAGCAGGTGTCCGGAAAGAAAAGGTAAAAGACCTGGTTCAAGTGGAAACAGATATCCTCCGGCTGGAGGAAGGGTGCGACGGGGAGGCTGTAGGTGATAAACTGCATGAGCTCAGGCTCAAGAGGGAGGAATACAAGTCCATTGCCACTGACATGGCCAAAACATTGGGCAGGGAAAAAGAGGGTAGGATAGACGACTTGGGTGACAAGGCCGGCAAGCTCTTCGCCTGGCCCGATAGGAGGGAACTGGCGAGTCGCCTTGTTCCAGAAATCACAGATGCACGGGGGGTAATAACAGATCCGCAGGCAATCGTCAATGAGTTTGCCGAACATTACCACAAAATATACCGCACAAGCTCTATCTGTCGGAAGAGGACTCGGGGCGCTGCTTGCGGACATACAACTTCCTTCTCTGTCATCTGATGAACGGAAGTCCTTAGATAGTGCTCTCACAAATGACGAGGTTGCACAGGCGATAAGAAACCTCTAGTCTGGTAAGGCGCTAGGGCAATGTTTGAGGAGAGCAAAGAGAAGGGAATGCTTCCCTATGACCAGCGGGTAGCTACCTTAGTGACAATCTATAAGGAAGGTAAGCCCAGGGATAAGTGCTCATCGTACAGACCTATTTCCCTGTTGAATGCAGAGCCCTAAATCTTGGCCAAACTGTTGGCGAGTCGCTTGATCCAAGTTCTTAGTAAACTGGTGCATCCTGATCAATCGGGCTTTATGCCTCATCGTAATACAGCACTGAATTTGCAGAGGCTGCTTAGCGTGTTGGGCAGAATTGAAACGATTCAGGAAACGGCAATGGTAGTATCATTAGATGCCACGTTGGCATTTGACACCATCGAATGGTCCTATCTTTTTGTAGTCCTGACAAAGCTAGGTTTCGGACCCGAATTTATTGGCTGGGTAAGGCTGCTGTATGCCGAGCCCATGGCACAGGTAGTGGTCAACAACAAGAAGTCAGAGGTGTTTGCGTTGGGTCGTGGGACACGTCAGGGCTATCCGCTGTCACCACTGTTATTTGAACTCTCACTTGAGTCATTAGCGGCATGGATTCGTAAAGATCCGATAATCCGTGGCCTCAAGTGGGCGGACACATGGGAGGACCGCATCTCCCTTTATGCGGATGACATTCTCTAATATCTTGCCTCCCTCAAGGCCTCTCTTCATAGAGTCATCAACATATTTACGAATTTCGGGAAGTATTCCGGTTATAGGATTAACTGGACCAAGTCCGTAATATATGTCCTCAGTGGTGAGCCCCCAACCCCATTCAAAAACTGCCCAATCCAGGTGGCCAGGTACGGCTTCCAGTATCTGGGTATCTTCATTTCAACAGACCCAAAGACGCGATACGACCGTAATTTGCTTCCCCCCCTCCAGAGATTGAGTCGAGATGTGGCGCATTGGAGGGCACTCCCTTTGTCTCTGCTGGGAAGAACAAAGCTTTTTAAAATGATAGCTTAGCCCTGTTTCCTATATGCCATGCAGAACCACCCCGATCTAATCCCAGCGCAATATTTTAAAGAAATTGAAGGCCTCCAAAGAGAGCTCATCTGGGAGGGCAGGCAACGTATAGCCTTACAAAAGCTAGTACTGTCATGGTATAACGGTGGGATAGCTCTCCTAGACATCAAAAAATATTATTGGGCTGCTCATCTTGCCGCAATCAATCACAGTACATATCGGTGCTGGGATGATCCAGGGTATATGATGGACAAATGGCTGCTCCCAGGAGGCAATTTCAACAGGGCCATATATTCCAAAACTAAAAAGTTTCCACTCACTGGGCCAACCAGGCACTCAGTACAAATCTGGAAGGCAGTGAACAGAAGTCTGGAACCAGAAGCTCATGCGGGACACTCCTTTGTGGGTCACTGAGCAGTTAGGAACCCTGCGGGCATCGAAAAGGTTTGACAAATGGGATCTCATCAGGATCTCAAAGATCGGTGATCTGTGGCAGAAGGGGGTGAAGGTGTCATTTGCCACACTGAAAAAAGAATACGAATTAGCTGAAAAATAATATTTCCGGTATTTGCTGGTGTGACATGCACTAATCTCGAATTTGCCAAGGGGGAATCTTCCCCCAGAATCATCACCGCTGGTTGCTAGATGGTTTCATGCCCACAAAAGTGATCTCCCTCACCTACAAGAAATTAATAATCAACACTTCCGATCCTCACGTTTTGATAAGGGGGCGGTGGGAGAGAAATGGATTCGAACTCGACGACGAAGAGTGGCAGGAGGCAGTAGCATCCCCGAGAGAAGTTGCAATTTCCTCCAGGCTCTGCCTGGTTCATCTGAAGATCTTACATAGAGTCTATGTGTCAGGGTCCAGACTCGTTAGCATGGGGAGAGTGACTGATGGGTTGTGCAGGAGGCAATGTCGGCAGGAAAGTACATTCATGTATATAATATGGTATTGTGCAGGTATTCAGACCTACTGGAAGGAGATACATGAGTGTATGAATGAAGTGCTTGAAGTAAGACTCAGACCTGAAGCCAAATGATGTTTATTGAATGTCTGGGAACCTACCGATTTAACCCCTTCTGTGCCCCGCCCTTTCCACGCCCTGTGCCGGGCGTTTCATTAGCGGGCGGGGTTCATGACGAGATAGTCTCGTCATGGGCACAGCGCAACCGCGCTCCATGACGAGACTATCTCGTCATGGGCACTGAAGGGGTTAAACAGCAAAGGTAAAATTTGGGTCACATTGGGCTTGATGGTAGCTAAGAGAAACATCGCCCGGCTGTGCGGCTCTGTAGTGTTGCCCACATTGGCTACCTGGAAGGCAGACATGGATTGGTGCATGCTTAGAGAAAAACAGTGTATGTTGCACGAGGTGTCCCAAAAAGTTGTCCGCAATTTGGGACAAATGAAATGTACACAGAGGGAACATTTGAATGAGTAGTTTGCTATGGCTTGGCGGGTGCACTTTTCCGGCAAAGACATAGAAAACTCTGGAGCATTAAAAAGCGGAGCAGAATTGCTTTTGGAGAGAGGGAGCTGCACGTGAGCAACTCCCTCTGTCCAAAAGCAATGCCAGCTCCCCCAGAAGACGGGGAGCTGGCAGGGAACGCAGGGGCCTTCAGGCTCCCCCTGCGATCCCCAACAAGGTAGACATTTCCCGTGGGATGGGGTCCCTGGAGCAATATCGGCCCAGGGAGAGAGGCCCCGTTTAAAAAAAGAAAAGATGATGGACTGGCCCCGGGGATGGTGTCCCTGGGGCTGAAAAAGGCCTGGGGAGAGGGGCCATGCGGCCCCTCCCCTTTTTAAAAAGATACATAAAGGCCTGGCCCCAGGGGATGGGGTCCCTGGGGACGAATATGGCCTGAGGAGGGGGCCCCCGCTCCCATTTAAAAAATGAAATGAAATTAAGGGCAGGCCCCTGGGGATTTGGGTCCCCGGGGTCGAAATCGGGCAAAGGAAGGGGGCTAAGCAGCCCCCCTTCCCTAAAAGTCACCGGAGGCCACAGCCCCTTCACCACCACTCTACAAATGCGCCCCCTGGCACAATGGTGGTTGGAGAATGAAATCCTCTTAAATGCTGAGGGTCTTTGGGGGCCAACAAACCCTCTTGCTACCTCCAGTAAGTCCCAGAGAGCAAGATTGCTGAGAGGACTTGAAGGCCACGCCCACTTTCTCTACTACTCTGCAAACAAGCCTCCTAGCATGCTTCTGGTTGGGTAATGAATTCCACTTTACTCCAGAGGGCCTAAGGACTAAAGTGGACTACTTCTCTCAAGCAGTAGTGCGTCAGGAGGCACGTTTACAGAGTGGTGAAGAAAGGGGGCGTGGCCTCTGACAACCTCTCAACAATCCAGCTGTGTGGGTGTTACTGGATGTAGTAGGAGTGGTAGTTGGCCCTTAATGACCCTCAAGAGTCAAGAGGACTTCACCCCCAACTAGTAGTGCACCAGGAGGTGCGTTTGCAGAGTGTTGAAGAAAGAGGTGGTGGCCACCGAACATCTCTCAGCACACCCACTGTGTACTGAAGTTTAACAGAAGGGATAGTTGGTCCCCAAGGATCCTCTGGAGTCTAGGGGACTTCACTCCCTACTAGTAGTGCGCCAGGAGGCGCGTTTGCACAGTGGTGGAGAAAGGGGGCGTGGCGTCAAACAACCTCTTAGCAATCTCGCTGTGTGGGACTTACTGGAGGTAACAGGCGGGGTAGTTGGCCCCCAAGGACGTCCTTGAGGGCCAACTACCCCGCCTGTTACCTCCAGTAAGTCCCACACAGCGAGATTGCTAAGAGGTCTTTGGAGGCCACGCCCCTTTTCTCCAACACTCTGTAAACACAGCTCCGCTCATGGTGCACTACTGGTTGGGGGATGAAGTCCACTTTACTCCTGAGGTACCTTAGGGGCCAAGAAGCCCTTCTGATACCTCCTGTAAGTCCTACACAGCGGGATTCCTGAGAGCTGGTCAAAGGCCCAGTCCCCTTTCTCCACCACTCTCCAAACGCGATTACTAGTTAAAAAAAACATAGAAATTCACTGAAAACAACTAAGGTTACAGCTCTGTTATAGTTAGGAATTAGCTTTTAAAAACGTAGAAATTCACTGAAAAAAACAAATGTTACAGGGACGTTATAGTTAGGAAATAGAATTTAAAAAACCTTAGAAATACCTTGAAAATCCAAAGGTTACAGGGACGTTATAGTTAGGCTCATGTTTTACTTGTACAAAGCCAGAGAAATTCAGCAGTTATAGTTTGCTGAGCTAACTATAACTCGGGCCCCCGCATGCACTGCTTATGACCTCACATATTACATCATTCATGACATGGTCAGTGACATCACTGATGACATCACAGATGACATCTCATATGACATCGATGATGACATCATCCAGTGACTGCAAGTGTTTTAAAAAAATGTATGAGTGTTAAATATACATACCAAGGCATATTGGTGAATCAGTGGGTGTAAGTGTGCCTGATTGGATGATTACGGGGTGCGTGAGTAACTGTGTAAGTGAATAAATAAGTGTCTCAATGAATGTATGGGTACGTGACTTGTTGGAGTAATTGTTGTCACATCACGACTGTGACAATATATTTTCCTAAAGTATGCATATTTTATATGCTATTATTGGAATGCTGTATAAATCTGTTTGTGTATTTAGAACTGCATAAAAATGCTCCCTACAATGATAATTTTTTGTAAAATGGAGCTAACCCACATAATGTACATCTGAACAAGGTGTGTGTTGAGATGCCTGACTTATCTTCTTCCTGCAATCCTCAGCACCAAATTGTGGTGCTGTCTACAGCCTCACTTTAAAGATAGACAGTGAAAGGTTTCAGCTAAGATGATCTGTATTCAGGCACCTCAGCCACCATAGAGCTGCCTCATCTCTCTTCCCCACATTCCACAAACTACATCCCTAACATTCAGCAGAAGTAACCATGGCTACACAGCCACCTTAACTGCCACAGAGGCCTACTGTATAGTTGGTAGGAGTGTCAAATAAACAAGTGGCTGAAGTCAAAGCACAATGATACCCATAACGAAACCATAACATACTCCTACCAAAAAGTAAAGTATTCTTCTTTAGATTATCTTTACATACCTATACAACTGCAAACAAACATATTGAACCAGATTTTATGACTTTTACTGCTGTAGAAGAACTAACTATATGTTATGTAACACACGGTTCAGATATTTGGAGCAGATTTGTAACCTAAAATGTGTTACTTAGTTGTCTGAAGTAATATAATGTTTCTAACAACTTCAAAGCCTTTCCATACCAAGATGGTACATCAATATGATGTATGGAGTAGGTGTATGATATAGTATGGTTGGTGAATTAATGCACATATAAGCTATGTGTACATAATAGGTAGGAAACTATAGGAAGATGTCAACATAAATGGTAATTTAGTAAATGTATGAAAACGTTCTAAGTGACCTCCTGTGTTTATGCACTTAGCATATGTGTTAGATAAACATACAACACATAACCAGGGCCATTGGATTTATGCAATTGTGCTGCCGCTGCGTTTTTTGCATAGTTATGGATTTGCCACATAATCCATCATCAGCTGCATAATCTGCAGATGTTAACAAAAAAAATGTTTTTTCGCTCAAACGGTTCAAAAGTTACTAAAACACAACGGCAAGTGTTGCCGCCCAGTGGAACTCTCATTGGAAAGGTTGCCTGGTCACCTTTTGTTATAAGCCCCAATCTAGGCCTAGGTAGCTATACGACCTTTTACCTACATTGTCCTACCTTGCTCTGCACAACGGTTCTAGCACTGACCTTTTACACAGTTATGTGCTGACTAAATGTCGATCAGTTTCTTGGAACTAATCCTCATTTATTATGCTTGAGGATTTTTAGAAAAAGTCCCTGCACATGACGTACATAACAGCATGAACATACTCTGTTTAAAAGTCATGATCATCTTCATCCTACGGTGAAACAACTGCTTTGCATAATCGTGGGTATTGTTCTAGGCTCATTTTCATAATCATATTCACAACACATCGATTATGTAAGGTACCCTGAGGTCATCTTTATAGTATAAAAGAACCATACCAAGACTAGATAGGCAGAGGAGAAAGCTTCCATGCTGACACGAGACGCTGAGGTCCTGCACGCAGTGCCAGCATGCAGTGATCTGACATCCCTTGCGGGGTGTCCAACTCGATTCAAAGATGAGTTCCTTCATTCTCTTCCATCAGGTAATGGGGTTGGCTCTTAGAGGATTCTTGGCTTTGCACCCACATACATGCTAGGTACACTTACGTACGCTTAGGAGTATGCCTGATTACTGTCATGTTTATATGCCTGCATATATTCACTATTTTAGCGCCATGGTAGAACTCTACCTTTTATTTACTCTGTTGGTGCTGTGGAAATGTGGATTTCCCTGATCAGTTATGTCCCCTATCTTGGACCCCAACGGTTCTATATGGTTCTATATGCATGTTACAAGTACATGTATGTTTCCTCCAGTTCCAGTTTCGAAGACGCAAACACATGTGCGTCCACCGTTAACATGTCCTCTGTCAGATCCGCCATGAATGGGCTGGATATTCGATTCCTAAGTATGAAAGGCCACCGACTTTTTATGGCTAAGTTACTCCATTTTTACAGTCCAGGCAAGTAGGCCCTGATTCTGCCATCGAAACTCCTCTTGCCTTCTGCCTCTGAAAGCTCCAGTCTGAGCCTGCATCTGTGACCATGAACTTTGTCTCATTCTCTGCGCGGCCCACGAAGCCTGACATCAGCCTATTCTCTGCCAAGAGCTGTATTTCACCTTCGAATTATCTGCTTCCCCCTCAGCCGATGCATTCCTGCCTAGTAGCTTAAGTAAACATTCCTCCAGTTACCAAGCAAAAGGCCCGGTTTCTCTGCCCTCATGCAAGTAATTCATAGCCCTGTCACCATGGAATATTCCCATCCCCTTGCATCTCATATAGACACTTAGACGCTTGTACACGCACACACAGTCAGTATAGAATAGATTCTGTCCGAGAGCCCTTCCCTTGTGGATAACACAGTTCTTTAAACATAGGATATTAGATATGATTTGGGATTAGGTTGACATAACCCCAGACTTTTGTCTCCACATGTAGAGCTAAATGTCAAGTCCCTTTCACCCTCTAGTTGCACGTCAATTACACGTCATGCTGCTGAGCGCGCATCTCTGCCAAGTATTTCTGCTGACATTGCGAAATCATCTCCAGGTATCCACCCACACATGACAATTTACCCCTTATCATCAAGTGGACGCCCACATGGACGCCCACCTTCACGCCTACTTACACGCCCACATGCTCTTATCTCATTCTCTCTTGCTCTCTTGCTTACGTACAATTGAGAAATGTATATATACTGTACTCTGTGAATAATGTTTTGAGAATATTGAGAATACTTTTCAGCCCCGTCCAGATCCTTTTTGGTGATGGAGATATTCTCCCTTTGACTCGAGTTATTGGAATAAAGCCCTTTATGAATCTGATACCACAGACTCAGTCTCTTGCTTTATGCATGATCTTATTGATAATATGAAAAATTATGACAGCGTGATATTTTATTTACCACAGAATGGCGCCCGAACAGTTTAATCTCTTTCCCCACACGCCGGAGATGAAGGTCCTGTTTTGCCCCCTTCCATAGCCGTGATGGACTTCAAGCGTGCACGTCGCGGGTTTTTTCCCGCCAACTCCCTCAGGCCACCGAAGGGGACAGACTGCGACAAGGCATCCATACGAGGCGGTGAGGAACGCAGATTGTCTACCCAGAGCCCACCTGCGAGAGAGCTGCGTCTGAGGTATACAGAGGCCCACCAGGTTTTCAAAGTCCCGATGTCCAGAGGGTCCGATGTCCGCAGTCGTCGAGTCCAGTCCATTCTCTGAGGCCTTCCGTTTCAAGGAGCTACTCGGTGAGTACCATCGCCGGGGAGGCGTGTTGACGCGCACATAGGTTGTGCCGGTCAAGACGGATTTGGGTACACAAATCCGGTCTGCACTGTTTAGCAGTGTATATGTACTGTTTAGCAGTATATCAAGTATTCCGAAGTATTCAGTTATTGTCAAGAATTCAGCGTGGTGATTAGTTAGGCAGACTGTCATCATTGTCGGTCGTTGTTAAAATGTTTAATGTTTAATGTTTAAAGTGTTCAAATATTGTGGTATGAATGATTGTTCATTGTTCACTGTTCATTTATTGTGTTTTTTTCGTATTAAGTGAGTTCAAGAGTAAGTATCAGATCAGTTGTCAATATGCCGCTCTTCTCGAAGTTAAGACAGATTACTACCAGAAAAGGGGTGCTTGAAGAAGCAGTTCCTATTCCTCCTAGGGACACTACAGGACATTTTATTTTTCACAAGCATGGCTTAGACGCCATATTATTCCTTGATCTATGGGTGGACTACACCAAAGAGTTACCAGAAAGTCAGAGATGGCCCGTAGCTGGGACCTGGGATGCCGAATGTATCATGAAAGTCGAAGAAGAGTTGTGGAAGAGGAAAGCTAGACAGTCACAGAAAGACGCTGTTGAATTATGGCGTAAAGAATAGCATAGACGCACAGAGTAAGCGCTCAGAAAAGAAGAGAAAAGTAGGGAGGATTCAGACAAAGCCCGAGAAAACGTGTTAGTTGAGGAAGGTATACGAGTAAAAGATGGACAACGAAACACTCTTATGAAAGAGAAAATGTAGACCAGCTTGGAAGGATGCCATTGAGTTTTTGGCGCAAGGAGTGACATAGAAGGACAGAGTAAGTGTTTCACGAAGCAGAGAGAAGTGGACTGGTGTCTGGAAAAGCCAAGGATGAGATGTTACAGGAGGAATTAGAGCTGGTAAAATGAGCGTAGGCTGACAGAAAAAGAAATACTGTCGTTGCTGGTATTTATCCCGTCCTTTCAGAGGACCTAGCAAGAGTGGCCCCAGTAAAAAGACCAGTTATAATACATATATTAATTACATAGTAGCCCAAAGGTTCTTGAGCCCCCCACCAAATGAACAGCGCATAGCTGGTGTTTACATGGTCCAACATTTGACTACGTTGTCAATAGGAAATTGAGAGGGGTGCAGCTAGAGAAGGAGCAACTCCTGTGATTTGATGAAACCCCTAATGTACAAAGTGTTAACGAAAAATAATTAGTGACAAGTTTAGCTTGGAAAAAGAATTGTGGGTATTTCGAATTTGCAAATTGTTCATGAATACAGGTTTGTGTTCTTGGTGGTCCAGTGAGCCAATGTGCTGGGTCAAGTCGGTAAGATTATGACCCCCTGAGTGCAAATTGTATGTAAAAATAATTTTTCAATTGAGCGAATTATTGCAGTTTTTATGGAATTGAGTAGTCTTTTTGTCTTTGACAGCTTCAGAGTGAGGAGAAGGTGGGGGCCGTGTAGAGCAGAATGTGATACAGAAATCGGAGACAGATTCTGACCTTGTGGCCAGTGTAGGTGGGGGCCGATGAGAGGAGCAGAACAGGGCACTGCTTAGAAGGCTTCTCTGACATCGCATCTGTGTAATGCCTGCAGCTGGAGAGCCTTGGGGCCAGGAGTAGGAAAAACAAACAAAAGATGGCTGGCAGCCCAGGCTCAGGCCGCGCTGAGGGGCTATTTTTAACTTCTCTGATAAGACAGGGCAGCTGAGAAATGTAAGTCGAGAAAGATTCCCTTGTTCTATTCTGTGCAAAACAAGTGCCCCGAGGAAATGTCTATGGAGAAGATTTGTTTTATTTTTTAGCAATTGTTATATTGCTTCTGGTCAGAAAGTAAAATGTTGCTCTTGCTTGGAATTTTAAGGGCTATGTGCCTATATAAAAACGATTTTCAAATTCAGACATTTTTGAATTGTGGCCACAAGCTGCCACCAGTTGCATTGGATAAATGATCCAGTGGTTACGGGTCTGTGAGGAAAGATGTGAGATGCATCTTCGACTAGGACATGAGGGTACATTGTGTACAAAGAAGCATAGCACATTTTTATAAAAAAAAAAAAAAAAAAAGAGACAGGTTCGTGTGTTCGTCATTTTTTGATTATTGTTGCTGATCCTGTGTGTCAGACTTGACGCGGTCATCATTGGGATGACCCACTGCCAGATGGGGTTGTATAGGGCAGGTAAATAAGTTATTGATTATAAGCCTGACAAATTAAGCAGGCCAGAATGTTCGCATCTGAGCTGTAGGTACTGTAATTACGCATCGCTGCTCATTTATATATGTTAGTGTAATTATCTATGCTTTCTGTGCCCGGTATACTGATGGCTTGGCACAATTACTAAATTTCACAGACATGATATTACCATTATCATGCTGTCAAAATAGCAGACAACACGTTATCAGTGTATGTCTAATTGGTGTTGGAGATGAATGAAACAAAAGAAAAAGGCTATGCAAGACTAAAATATTTTTCACATAACTGCCTTTCTCTTATAGACAGGCAGCCTCGGTCATATGTTTCCAGATTGGACATTAAGGAACAATTATGATCTGTGCACTTGCATCTTAACTCTTGAAGGCCTGTTTTAAATAAGGACTGCCACCACAGAGTGACAAATGAGGCCCGGTATTTAGGGTAATGAGAAAAATATCTGACAGGATTTCCGTTTTTAAAGTTTGCTTTAGTAAGCTCATTCTTGTGAGTGGTGGCCCCAAAAGTTGACTTGTTTTTGAATTAGGCTATTTATTGTATAGGTGGAAATTATTGCACAATGACTGATTTCTTTAGCAGATAAATTATTAATTATCAACATTAACAACTGTTCTTAAACTTGGTTTTCCGAATATTTAGGTAATTTAGCATTCCTATTAGGGCCTCCTAGCATTAATATTGACTTCAGGTTGGTGTAGGTTCATGTACTAGGGACATTTGCATATGAGATGTCATTTGGCTAGCTTATGAGCTAACACAATGAGGTTTGTACATTAATTTGAAGGATTTCTCGCCGTTTCACATACGCTGTGTATCTCCTATAATTTTGCTTACGCCCAGTAGCTACACACAGGGATTAATAGTATTGTCAAGACACAGGGTTTGATAGTGTTTGACACTTTCTGCTGGCCCCTGAGGAGGTTCGCTTCCCGCTAGCCCCTTAAGAAATTAAGCCCCTTAGAAATTAGCCCCCTTAGAAATTAAGCCAAGGAAATAGGTATGGTGTTTTCCCCTTTTTCTCATGTTTTATTGTGATCTTTCAGGGGAATTAGTCCAAGCCCCTAAATACAGCTTCTACTAAAGTCCTCCCTTGGACACAAGAACACACTGTGGCATTTGAAGAATTAAAGAGAGCTTTATGTCAAGCACCAGTTTTAGCAAACCCTGATTACAACAAATCGTTTATGTTTTTGTGACAGAGCGGGATGGAACAGCACTATCTGTCCTAACACAAGATCATGCAGGAAAACACGAGCCCTGTGCTTATCTTTCTAGTACATTAGACCCAGTAGCACAGGCTTTGCCTGCGTGCCTAAATCAGTTGCAGTAACGGCCTTAGCCATAAGACAAAGTGACTCGATAGTGCTGGGCCACCCTCTGACAGTACAAGTACCACACGCAGTAGAGGTTCTCTTGAACCGGACACAAACACAACACCTGACTGTAGCTAGACTGACGGATTATGAGCTGACGTTATTTCAACCACACATAGAGATCAGACGATGCAACATACTGAATCCCGCTACCCTTTTGCCCTCCAGTACAGAAAGCGTTTCACCACACAACTGTGTTGAAGTAATACATACCGTGACTAAACCAAGACAAGACTTGACAGATGTTGCACTCCCAGACCCCGACCTAACACTATATGTTGACTGCTCATGCATGAGGACAGGGGCGGGAGAATTAGTGGCAGCATATGCAGTGACTGCTGATACTGTAATAATAGAGACTAAAAGAATAGACATATTGTCAGCACAAGCAGCAGAGCTCATCGCCCTGACACAAGCGTGCATAAGAGCTAAGCACCTGAGAGTAAACATTTACACCGATTTTGTGGAGAGAAAGAGGTTTCTTGACCTCTCATGGGGCCAAGATACAGCATGGCCCCTTATTCAAGCCCTACTGGAAGCAATACATTTACCAACAGCCATAGCTATCCTAAAATGTAAAGCACATACTAGAGCCACAGATACCATTTCCCAAGGCAATGATCTGGCAGACCGAACTGCTAAACAGACAGCTCAGACCCCACTAGACATGACAAAATCACAGATACTATCACTGTCCAAAGCCATGACAGTTAGGGATCCTTCCAGGGATGTACAAGACATTCAGACACATGCTACTGTAGACGAATTAAAGAAATGATCGGAACAAGGAGGGGTACTGACTGATCAAGGTTGGATGACAAAGGGCAAATCCACATAGTTTCTTTCTGATTCAAGGGTACAAGTGATTATAAATACCACACATAGTCCTGCACACTTAGGAGAGAAAGCAATGATAGATAGCTTACAGAATATATGGTTCAACAAGCACCTGCGTGCAGCAGCGAAACAAAAGGTCAGAACATGTATGATCTGTTGCCAATTCAATGCAGGTAAAGGCATTCCGATGGAACAAGGTGGATTCCATCCACCTGACCACCCTTTTGAAGTGCTCCAAATGGATTATATCCAAATAAACAGATGTAGAGGTTACAAATATGTCCTGGTACTAATGAAGCAGGTGTCCCTTCTGTTAGGGTATACCTGGAAATTCCATTGTGTGCGACATCCTGAAGCAGCAGGCCTTGTAGAAAGACATAATCAGACATTAAAAATTTGCGCAGACAAAGGTATAGACTGGATGGTAGCCCTGCCGGTTGCCCTCTTTTACATGCGAATTGTAGCTCATTCTAGAACAGGCTTATCTCCCTATGAAGTGGTCTTTGGTAGACCACCAAAATATGTGGGCACTACAATGCCTAAAAGATTACTTATGTTGACAGTAACATGCTGACAGATTACCTGGCTTCCTTGATGTCTGCACTACTCTCTTGTTGTTCGCAGGTTGCTGCCGCCTTCCCTGACAACACCCAGGTCAAAGAATACTCCATCGCTCCTGGATGACAGGCGCCAAAGTCAGTGCTCTGGACCACGGGGACGGCCGTTAAAGTCAAAGTGCACCTTCACCACTCTTTTACAAAGAAAAAAAAACTTTGAACTTGGATTTTGAACAACATTTTCTAGAGGAGAATGCCCAGAAGTTTCCACAAAGCTAAACCTTGATTCAAAAAGTCAGAACCCGTTTGATCAATTAAGTCCACTAGGTGGTGAAGCGGTTGAACATGTATTCTGGCTCGCATAAGATCTTGGACAATAACATAAAGCAAAAATAAGAGAGTTAGATAAGAAGCAAATAGATGTATAGTGACTGTAATTTTTCAATATCTTAAGAGCATCACGATAATATGTATCAGCTTAATACTACATGCTATTTTTCCTCCTATTGCCTCACTTTTATACTCCTCCACTAATGATACCATAAAGCACACCATAAAGCACACATTTAGTGATCTGCCATCCTATGAGCTATCATATCGACTTGCCTTACGCAACAATACCTTTATTCAGATGCTGCACCATTCACATCAGACTAGCAATGCTACAGACTGCTGGGTCTGTGGCCGACTCCCCCCTATCAGAACTATAAGGGAGTTTTGCCCCTTTATTCTCTATCCGTTCACACACAATGGCTCCTGTGGAGCATGGTTTAGTTTGATTAATTCCCTAGATTCGAATTCCGCAGTTTATCAAGACAACTGGGTATGGGGAAACCTGAATTTAGTTTTTGCTTAAAGTCTGCTACCCTAACAAGGAGGGACTTCCCAAAAGAACAGGAACTGATCTAAGAAATGAAGTATATGGATTAGGTAATTTTACACTTAACCTCATGATCCTGAACGTTGAATCTGAAGCTACACCAATCTTGCCCGCCATGTCCGTATTCCCAGTAAAAGAGGAATTATGTATAAGAAAGAATGGCTCCATACACATGGGCCATAGTAAATGCACCACTGTAATAAAATTCAGTGATCAAGGCAAGTCTACATGTAGAGCTTCTCGTCATTCCTACTTTATATGTGGCCAGACCGCATATATACGCTTACCTCTAGATTGGGATGGTACCTGTTACATAGCATTCCTCCTACCACCTGTTTTCCTAGCTCCTCCTGATTCTCATAGAAATACTCATTTAGTACACAATAGACAGCAGAGAGATCTCCCAATTGTCAATTACACTGAAACAGCATGGGAAAAATACACAGATTTCAATAAAGGTTTCTTTCCCTATATAGGTACAGTTACCAATAGTAAGCTGATACGTAGATTAACCAGAACCCTTGAAGCAGTAGTGAACGAAACTATTTCCGCCTTAGGCAATTTAACAGAAGAGCAGTCTGCTATGCGGATTGTTGTGCTTCAAAATAGCCTTGTCCTTGACGTTATCCTGGCCGATAGGGGCGGAGCTTGTAGGGTCATCGGATCAAGCTATTGCATTTTTCATACCAGAAAATTCGCCATCTGTATATAAAGCCATAACTCGCCTTCATAAGATTGTAAGCCAGATACACCAGAATCCAGGCACCTGGACTTGGTCCGGTTGGTTTTGGAGTGTATTATCTACCTTTGGATGGAGGGTCCTATCCTTCCTAGGTATTGGCCTTCTCATACTATTCAGTTGCTGTCTATGCCTGCAATGTGGACCAGCGATTTGTGGTCTGTGTGCCACATCGTGTATTCCACATCAAGGTTTCCGCTCAAGATCCCGGAAGAAGAAAGAAGAAGAAATGATGCTCCATGAGCAAATCGATGGATTAATGAAGATTGATGTTTCTTGACGGGCAAGTAGGGGACAAGGAGGGAATGTGGAAATGTGGATTTCCCTGATCAGTTATGTCCCCTATCTTGGACCCCAACGGTTCTATATGGTTCTATATGCATGTTACAAGTACATGTATGTTTCCTCCAGTTCCAGTTTCGAAGACGCAAACACATGTGCGTCCACCGTTAACATGTCCTCTGTCAGATCCGCCATGAATGGGCTGGATATTCGATTCCTAAGTATGAAAGGCCACCGACTTTTTATGGCTAAGTTACTCCATTTTTACAGTCCAGGCAAGTAGGCCCTGATTCTGCCATCGAAACTCCTCTTGCCTTCTGCCTCTGAAAGCTCCAGTCTGAGCCTGCATCTGTGACCATGAACTTTGTCTCATTCTCTGCGCGGCCCACGAAGCCTGACATCAGCCTATTCTCTGCCAAGAGCTGTATTTCACCTTCGAATTATCTGCTTCCCCCTCAGCCGATGCATTCCTGCCTAGTAGCTTAAGTAAACATTCCTCCAGTTACCAAGCAAAAGGCCCGGTTTCTCTGCCCTCATGCAAGTAATTCATAGCCCTGTCACCATGGAATATTCCCATCCCCTTGCATCTCATATAGACACTTAGACGCTTGTACACGCACACACAGTCAGTATAGAATAGATTCTGTCCGAGAGCCCTTCCCTTGTGGATAACACAGTTCTTTAAACATAGGATATTAGATATGATTTGGGATTAGGTTGACATAACCCCAGACTTTTGTCTCCACATGTAGAGCTAAATGTCAAGTCCCTTTCACCCTCTAGTTGCACGTCAATTACACGTCATGCTGCTGAGCGCGCATCTCTGCCAAGTATTTCTGCTGACATTGCGAAATCATCTCCAGGTATCCACCCACACATGACAATTTACCCCTTATCATCAAGTGGACGCCCACATGGACGCCCACCTTCACGCCTACTTACACGCCCACATGCTCTTATCTCATTCTCTCTTGCTCTCTTGCTTACGTACAATTGAGAAATGTATATATACTGTACTCTGTGAATAATGTTTTGAGAATATTGAGAATACTTTTCAGCCCCGTCCAGATCCTTTTTGGTGATGGAGATATTCTCCCTTTGACTCGAGTTATTGGAATAAAGCCCTTTATGAATCTGATACCACAGACTCAGTCTCTTGCTTTATGCATGATCTTATTGATAATATGAAAAATTATGACAGCGTGATATTTTATTTACCACAGTGCTCATAATCTTTTACATTGGTGTCTGTCTAATGAATGTCGCAGCAAAGACGTTTTACACTAGAATGACGCTGGTTCAAAAAAATACTTATTGAAAACGTCCCCATCGTTTGTCCTGTGTGTTTCTCTGAGACTAAGTGAGCATGAGTGACTGAGCGAAAAGTACTGCACTGTTTCCACGATCCCTGAAGGGTTCGATAGTTGTCATGTTCAGAGGTTGCCAGAAACTATTTGCTTCTTGGTGAGGGTTGTGGGCTTATAGTGGCACTGTGAGCTAGCTGGTCTATAGACCGACATATCCTGCGGGCGTGTCCAGAATCAGCCTAGACATTAATCCTTTAGTTTATGTTGTCCAAACAATGCACAGATCCTGCAGATTTGTAGGAACTACATGACACTTTCTGTTGCTTATTGCTATATTTAGGTGTCAAATTTGTACCGATGAGGTGCTAGTTATGCCAAGAGAGTGTTAGCAACTATAAAAATGTCAAAATAATGAAATAATACTACCACAAAATGTGCTGCATTACGCTGCAAAAGTCACCTTTTCCTGCCACATAATTTAGTCAACCCTGCCACATAATTTGTCTTTCCTGTGCTGCATAATCCAGTGGCCTTGCACATAATCGAAAGCACAACAAATTCTGTATGTATAGTTAGAAAAGTACATACAATTAATCCTGTTGGTGAAAATTTGCTATCAACATAAATGTAAGTCCTGATGCTGATGTTGTTTGATTACTTCATCCATCAGTTAAGTTTAAGATATTCTGTCAACCTTAATGCAAGTGCTTTATATCATATGATAGATGCAAAGTGACTGATACCTTATCAGGCACATATGTGACCTAATCATCCATCCACAGTGTAAACAAACAGTCACTTGTGATTATAACAGCATTTTTTTATTTGTATATGGAGTGATGATGAATTTGGTCTACGTACTGCAGCTACATTATTTATACTTAGCAAATGTGCCTCCTAAATGTGTTATCTTATGTAAATAATGCACAGATAGGTGTATGCATTTCTCTTTTAAGAATCCTCCTGAGCTTGTGAAGGAAACGTTGGACAAGAAGGCGGAGAACCTGATGTCCACTGTGAATTAGAAGATGGTGCTACTAAAACGGAGGCACGCAGCGGCACGAAGGTAGAGGTGGCTGGAGAGGTGGCCATAAGTTCATCAGACTTCTAGGTCTCCACATCAGACCAGCCTCAAGTGGTGGTGGGCCCTAATTCTTCTCATGGACTTCCATCATCATCCACTTCCATCAGCAAGATCATCACCCTCCCTTCTGTTCCCCCCAATGTTGGCCAACACCCAGCCTCTAAAAAGGCTATGGTCTCCCTTCCCCCAGGCACCTCAGCTCCTGTCCCTGTCCACCCAGCAGTGATGTCTGGGGAGGTTTTTGAACTGTTGTGAAGTCTCTCTGTAGGCCAGACTGCACTCCTGTGTACCATCCAGGGGATCGGTTACTAATTGACACAATTACTGGCCTTCCAGGATGGCATTCCCAGTGCAGTATGTGCTATACAGAGAGGCATGGCCCACATCAGACCCCTCAGATATCACTGCCTCCCACCCACCAACACCTTTTTTTTCAACTCCTACTGCAGTAATGTAGTGTTATTTGTGAGAGACATTTTCATGAGAGAAGGCTTTCCAGGACATATCATCTCTGACAACAAAGTTCAATTTGTGAACTCTGACATGGACAAATTCCTAAAGGATTCTGGGGTCAAACATTTTAAAGAGTTCGCTCTAGCATCCTCAAACCAATGGTGTAGGGGAAAGGATGAACAGGGTTGTTGTGGAGTGCATCAAATGGGCGAAGAGCAATTGTTATAACATTGAGGAAGCCGTGAAAGCAATGCTTTGGTTTTATCGCACTACTCCTCATTCTCTCACTAAGGTGTCTCCTTTCGAAATGCTAAGAGGTTGTGAACCCTTGTCTGTACTTTATCCTGCCTGGTCGTCTAGAATGGTTTGCATCAAATGTGTTAGGAATGTAGACCATGAAGCTATCTTTATCAGGTGGAAGGCGTGCAGAGGAAAGTAAAAGAAAGATACAATCTAAAAAAATGCACTAGACTTTCTGATATCCGAGCGGGGGACAAGGTACAAGTGAGAAACCCCAATTTTGTAAAGAATGTCTGTTATGGTGAACCGGTGATGGTGGAAAAGGTTGTGGTAATGCTGTGATGGTTGAAGGTGGCCATTGGTGGAATGTGGAGAAAGTGGTGAAGGTTTGGGGCAAGAGTTCGGGATGGACCTCAAGCTCAGTTCCCGAGGACTTGTCTTTCTCATCATGTGTGCCTATGGACAAGGTTGACCCAACTGACAAGGGTCCACGTAGGTCAACTTGTGAAAAATGTGTACCGTGGAAATTGAGATAAAGAGAAGTTCTGTAAGAGATGTAAATGATTTCACAAACCCCCAAGGTATCACCTGCTGCAAGAGTGGAAGTCACGTTTGTATGGAAAATTATGTGTGTGCCACCTTTGTACCTTTGTCTCAGGACAGGCTCTTACAGTCAACTTAAAAGTTGTGCGTAGCACTATTATTCACTAAGTGCAAGATGCACTGTTTCTTGTAAAATGATCTGTTTCTCCTGCATATGTCACTTCATGAACAGCTAGAATGATACCCTCATGCACAAACTAGGTGAAGTACAGGGCCCAGAAATGGCTTCCTGTTGAAAAGAAAGCATGATACAAATAGAGTGTCAACAGATCCAAAATGGTGGCGAAGCAGAGAGCGACATTAGGAAATTGGAACGCATGCAAACTACTCTCTCAAAATTTCGGAACAACATAAAAAGTTAACCACTAGAGCGCCTGGACTCCCAAAACAACAGTGATGAATAGAACGAATCCCAAAATGTCGGCACAGCGTCAGAATGTAGGACTTCTAGATACGATGATATGCGCTTTACCCTGAGCATCCCACAAGATAGCGGGTACGTGAAAACAGCACAAAACTTCCCCCTTGAGCAGTACACATTTGGGTAGACTCCGCCCTCTGATGTGCCCAACTTCCGACGCCTTGTAGCTGCATATGAAAACATCTTTGCTGAGGGTCGGCGATGAGGATAGCTTCCAAGTAGGTGGAACAGATATTGTGACCCCCCCCCCCAATACTCACCTTGGGCTAAAGTTCAGTTCCGATGGCCCCTAGCAGGACGTTGGAATTCTTCACAGTAAACCCTGTGATGGGTACATCCAAGCAGCGTTGCAGCAAGTCCCCTTGCGGGGGCACACAGGCAGCAAAGATGTAGGCTTGGTACTCTGGCACACACCGTGAGCCAAACTGCTTGAATTCTGTGCAGTGGCTTCTCCTTGTCTCCAAATTATATTGTGGCGAGTTACCAAAACGCGGGTAATAGTGGGTTTATAGTAGTATTTATTGTACACTGGGTACAGTACAGGAAGCCACTGCTGTCTTCTCATCAGGCTGCGCTCCGACTGTCACCCAGTGGAATGTTACCTTCATGAACACAGCAATGGAATATCATTCCAAGCTTCTACTGACATCACACTCTGGAAAAGCAGGATATAACATAACAAACTCTTGATTCTCCAATGACCAGACAAGGATGGATAACCTCACAGCAACCACATGGCTTGCAGAGATTTGGAATTCCAATCCCTAGTAACAAAAGGAGACATAAAATACCTGCTTAGTGAATTCAAGAAAGACATGACCTCCCTTTGCCAGGACTTAAACAAGTCATTAGGGGAGCTGGATCATTCAATCCAGAAGATGGAAACAAGGCTATATCATTTTAAATGAGGTACATGAGAGAGAAGACCATGCAACTCAACTGGTGGTCTTTGACTGCTGAAAGAAATCTGTCGATGACCAACTGGAGGATTATGAAAACAGATCGAGAAGGAACAATTTAAGGATCAGAGGTGTAAACAGCAAGATTTCTAGTGCTGGGTTAAAGAAACATGTCCAAGCTCTGTTCTGCGGCCTATTCCATATCTCTGAAGATACAAAGATGCAATTAGACTGAACAAATAGCGTATATTTGAAATTTCAACAATGGAAAGTGACGCCGGATGTTCTGACAGGCGTGCACTTCTTCAAACAAGAAGGGAATCTCAACACTGCATGGAAATGAGATACCGTTGTCTTTGCGAACAATGCCATTACAATCTTCTAGAATGTCTCCTTCATCCCTCTGGACAAAAGGAGGGATTTTAGAATATTACACAACACTTGTGCAAAACGAAATTACTTACAAATGAGAGTTTTCGTTCCACTTGCTGTTCTCTCTAAATAGTAAACAGCATGCAATAAAATCACCAGAATATCCAGTCTCCTAAAGGCTCTGCAAAGACAGCAGAATTGCAGTAAGAAGCACCTTTATCCAGTTGGAGAACTCTACGTTCTACACAAGTGAGGCAAGAACATGTTCACAAGAAGAAGACAAAGCCTCTCTCACCATGACATCAGATGGCGAGTCCTGATCTGACAGCTAAAGAACAATGCAGCAGCACTGCATGCACTAAGTTTTTTCAGCGGGAGGGGGTAATTTTTATTTTTTAATGTCACAATAGTCAACAATTGTATGGTTACAGTGCCGATGGATATATACAGGGCCACTGGGATTATGTGGCAGCCGAGGGCCAAATTATGCACCAGGGTTGACTAAATTATGTGGCAAGATGAGGCAAATTATACCTGCCCAACGTCCTGACTGTGGCAGTCAATAAATGCATAACAATAAATCAGTGGTTAGGCATCCCCAATGTGGGACAATGGAAACTGAGGGGACTATGGCAAATTGAGAGACTTGTACACACATGGGTATATCTATTATAGACTTGCATCGCCTATGCACCATGTAATGGGGTGGCGGAGTAACACAACTCTTAAGTTTAGATATATCAACTCGCGCAAGGCGGCCTTGCCTGGCTTGCTAAATCTGAGTGACGCAATGCAGCGCAAATCGCAACGTTGCTTTACTCTGCCCCAAGGAGGCTTTCCATGGGTGGAGCATGGGTGACGCATCCACCCATTAATTTTGGTACGTTCCCAGATTTACCATTATTGGTTGGCCTGAGAATGCGTCAAAATGCTACACCTCCCCAGGTGAGGCGTAACGAGGACTTTATATGCCTCTAAGGATTGTTTTTATGCAGGAAGGTGCTCTTCCTGTACAAAAACAATCCTGCTTACAATGCAGGCACCCATGCACCATGGTGCAAGGCTGCCTGCGTTGGTGCCTGCAGCACATTGTGCGCTAGCACAGGTAAAAGACAGGTATGTGCCGTATAATGTTAGATATGGCGGAATCCTGCCCTTTCCCTATCCTGCATTACAGCGCAGCAAGGTGACTCGCTGCGCTGTGCTGCGTGAATTTTTAATAAATATGTGCCACAGTGTGCCTGATAGCCCCTGAGAGGCGTGTCATATGATTTTTGCTACCCACCAACCGGTGTAGGCTAGATACCTAAGGTGGCATAACTAAGGCACTCATCGAGGGGTTGATGTATGACATCTTACACTTATTCAAACATATAAATGAAGCCCAAACAGATAAGGCTTTGTAGGACTGGATGAAATTTATGTCACGCTTTATTAATCTTGTGAAATTTTGGAAATTTCATATGCCTGATACGCAAAATTCCTGAAATTAGACTACCGCATCACATTGTGTAATTATGCACAGTTCTCAACAACAACTATAATGCCAGCTCTTGCTGTGTGCGGCTGAGGGCTTTTGTGCACTTTTTTAGCACAAAATGCATCTTCAATGGACCCAAGGACACATTTTCCGATAAAATACAATAGTAAATGTTGGTTTTGTATTTTGCCTAACTAAACATAATTTCCATAACGTTTCTGAAATTTTGCTGACGTGCAAAAATGCTAATTTCCCACACCCATTCCCTATCACTACAAGGCCGCAGAGCTGCTTCACTAGCTACTTAGCTAGCTGCATTAGGAGATTTGTATCCAAATCAAACTCTAGTCGAGACCTGAAATTCAACCCCATACTCTCCCACCATAGACACCTTTCACCCAGCCTTCTCCACTGCAGCGCTAAATCCCATCCCAAGTAGTTTTTGTGTTAAATACTTTGTTGAAAAATGTTTTTTCTCTCCCAGGCGGGTGCGGTTGCGCAATATCAAAATTCCTCAATATCATGACCAGAATATAGAGAACCAAAATATTGGTAGGTAGGTATTTATATATTTTCTATACCTAACCCCACATATACTTAACTTGATAATATATCTCCAAGGTGCATAGATGTGGAGTCCAGAATAGTACATCTATACATCCTTCTCTGTGCACTTACCTTCTCAATAGTCTGGTTTCTGATATTCTAGTCACGATATTATGTGACCTCAATATTGCCTCCTCAATATGCCATATTGCTATCTCTAGGCAAAAGGGAACTTAACATGGTGCACCAAAAAGAAGAAAATAATACAGCCTGCACCACTTTCGTCATAATACTCTGAGAGCAAAAAATGACTTTATAATCCTCTGTATTTACCTCTAAGAATAACCTTTGCTGGGGGTCCGGTTAATTTCAGAAGGGGGGATTATAACAAATTATAAATAGTTGGAAATAACATGGGGGGATTTACTGAGACAAATCCCACATGTGTCCCCCTGGTATTCAAACCAGGATGGTCAGTGACTAGCGGTGTTCCCGCTTAATATATAGTCCTGTCGTGGCTAGTAAATTCCATTACCGGGCCAATCAGAATTAACGGGCCATTTCTAATGAGGCCCTTGTGCTACTTTTCTGCACTGGATCAGAAGGTACTTCCTTTTTTATTCAGAATATGATATTGTATATTGCTTCATTTAGATGTTTTTTGTTGCAAGAAAAAATGACAATGTATCATGTAAATTGAAAAAATGTAAGTAAAACAAATAAAATTGATGTTTGTACCTTTTAACTCTTCATTCAGGAATTACTTCTCTTTTTTGGCAGAATGCTTATAGACATATGCTTAATTTGTGAGCGCTGACTTTCTTGAGCCTCACAAATGATTTTTTGCAAATCACTACGCAGTCCCTTTTTAAACATCGATAAACACTTGTATTTGAATTTACAACCATTATTTGTGAAATGTCTGTTTTCCTGCGGTTGTGGCACAGTTGTCGATTAAGCTGTTCTCAGTCACACAGTGTAATACTGAGTGCTTTGTGCATTTCAGCGTGTACCTTTTCACATAAGCACAATCATATGTCAGCGCAAATGCCCTTGCAAGACCTCGCTTCTCTTATGCACGGTAATAGCTTATCCTTTCAAAGCCCTAAGAGGCTTTTCACAGAAATTTAATGAAATAGCATGTTTTTACTACTGCACTAATATTATTATGCTAAAAGTTTATTATAGAGGTTATACAAATGATACAATTCTGAGTCAAAAATAATAGGGCCTGGATCATACAAGGGAGATGGACGTTGTATAAACTCAAACAAATGCATTGAACAAAGAAGGATGTGTTCCTCAGAGACTGACTGGTGTCGACAACCAATATTTGAATTCAATACCAAAGTGATCGGTGTAACAAGCTAAAGCGGAAAAAATGACGGCTATGCTTAACATTTCAATCCCCATCGCCACATCGGCAATGTCATAATTGTATTATAAACCTTCTTGCATTTTCACCCACTTCTCTCTCAAAATTTGCTTTGAAATGTCAATAGGCTCCGCTTTTTAAAAAACATTCTTGCTCGTTCGCCATGTTAACCTTGCCCCAAAATGTATGTCCCCCCATTTTTTTAAGTCTCTAGCTGTCACTGTACCGCAGAAGGAACACCTGGCCCGTACTATTAAGGAATGTTTTGTATAAACATTTACTTCCCAGAATGGATCTATGAGACTTTAAAGTTGGGATCAAACTTGATTGCTGTGGAAGAGCATGCTAAAATCTTTAGGTGAACTCTTTGATTAAGGGCCTTATTACGGGTACGGCGGTACTGAGACTGCCGTACTTGCGGTGGTGGTCCGACCACCACCACCGCAGCAGGTAGGCCCCCCGTATTACGATGGTGGTGGTGGGACCGTCACAAGAACGGCCACCTCGGCCGGGATCCAAGATCTCATGGCGGTAGCAGTGTGGAAAAGGGCAGTAAATGCTAGCAGTGCCGAGCATATTATGAACTGCTTTTCCACTGCCCATTTAATGGCTGCCATGTAAAGGTTGGTGGAAATGCAGGTAAGGGGCTCTAACAGGGCTCCTGGGTTCAGCTGGCCATTATGGCATGTGAGGAGGGGCATATGTTGTGACCCCCTTTGATTACACCTCTGTTTGTGCACAGTGTGGCATGGACGACATGGTGCATGCCGCAGCATGCAGGAACATGCAGTAGCGCTGTCACAGCAGCAGACTGCTTGTTAGGCTCTCCAATAAACCTAACAGACCTCCACCGTGACACCTCCACCGCACCGCCCGCCCGCCCTGGATTCAACTCAGAATCTGGCAGGTGGGTGCCCCACAGGCTTGGCGGTCTTCCTGCGACCACCACAGTAGCAGTCCCAGATGAAGTCCACCAAACTCATAATAAGGCTCTTTAGGCCAAATGTATCAACATTGTATTTTGCAAGACCTTAATAGCGAATTTTACCGATTCACTTTTATGGACTTGCAAAATGCAATGTATGTAGGTTTCGCAAATAAAATTGCGATTCCTACATATTCCTTAGTAACAAATCGCTATTACAGAATGCCTTCCCATTCATTCCTATATGCCTAGCCCATAGGAATGAATGGGAAGACATTCGCAATTTACGATTGCCAAATTGGTAATCGCGAATGCAATTTCATGGATGATAGGGGGCAAAAAGGCTACCCTGAGTCACCCTCAAAAAAGGTAAGTGTGCACATGTGGCGCACATGGCACATAGGAAAATGCAAAAATGTGCATTTTTCTAGGAATTTGCAAATTACCACCAACTTGAAGTTGGTGGTAATTTGCGATTCCTTAAAGCAAGATCACAATTTTTTCTTGCTTCCTGCATTAAATGTAAGGAATCGCAAATTGTGATTCCTTTAATGCATTCGCAAAATAGGAAATCGCAAAAATTGCGATTCCCTATTTTGTGAATGCCCTTTGGCATGATACATCCCAAAAGGCTTTTTATCGTTCGCAAATGGTAAAACGCTAGATGCATCTGGCCCTTAGTTACTATGGCCCTTTAAAGATGTTGATGGAGGATTGAGAGGCAGGGATCACATCTAGAAGGCCAATTGGGGAAAAATTCATAAGGCCTGATTTACCAAAGTAAACATACATGTTTGTGTATGTTTATTCTTTTCTGGGATCTACACAAAACTGCGATATAATAGTAACTTTATGATTGCGGAGACTTTGCAGTCAAGATGAAGATCTCTGCACATAAAAAGCCAGGTCTGTCTTATCATTTTATGTGCAGAATTGTCTACTCCAACATTAAACCGAATGATATTTTCCTAAAAAACTAATTATCCTGCATTTGTTTTATTAAAAAAGAAATTATTAACATTTAAAAAACAACTACATCAAAGTAAAAAAAAGTCATACAAAATACTGCAAAATGAACATTTCATAAACAAAACCTAAGAATACTATATAAAATATTTCTACCATATTTCTTACAAGTTTTTAAAGCTTACGTTGTGAAATAAAGTCTTCAAAATTATTAAAAAGTAATTATGTTAGAAAAATGTTAAACAAATATATGAAAACAATAACATTATCTCACTAAAATTTTTTTTGCAAAAATATCAAAAGACATTTTAAAACACCCTCCACCCATTTCTACTGTAACTTGCATTCTGCCACTAAAAATGCATTGTTTTTTTAAATTACACTAACACACTAATACATAAGAGAACCCAAATAATATAAAACATATTTTAAAATAAAATATTCTTTGCATTTCAACTTGCTTTTTTTAAAAATTATTTAAACACTTTAATAAAAAAAACAAAATTCAAAAAGTAACATTTACAATACTAAAATAATATAGAAAAAACATTATTATATACATGTCAGTACTCAGCCCGGGACACTGGCATGTGTCAGGGACTGGTGCCAGGGAAGACAAATTAGGCAGAATACAGAACTGCCCAAGATCACACAGCGAGTTAAATGAGAAAGGGAATCCAAAGAGGAAGCTCTGTACAAGAGAATAACAGAGGTAAGGCTCAGAAAGGACAAGCCCTCAGAGGTGATTTAGCATTCAGAAAAACTACACACAGAACGGATATATAAGAATTATATATAAAACAACATTAACAATAAAGGGAATGTGGGGTAAAGCACTCGGGAGCTCTACACGATAAGACTGAAACTCAGAAAGTTCTTACCCACAATTGCTGTTACAGATACTGACTGCAAATACCCACATACTGGATATGCATGCAAAGGCAGGGTCTGTGGAGCTGATACATATGGTGATGTTATAAATGTAACTCAAAGACAATACTCACAGTGAACAAGAAACACCACCTTGGTTGTCAGCTGTGCCCACGGATCCTGGCCATCAAACAATAACACGCAAGGCAGTAACAGCAAGGGGGTAGAACTAAACACAAACACGATAGACAAGGAGCTAGCAAGGAGGAGTGCTAAATAGGAAAGGAAGAAAATCACAGGACACACTTGGCAGAAAGCAAGTAACAAACATACAAGGTAATAGAAGCAAGACAGCAGGAATAGAAAGACAGCAAACTAGGAACTGGAACCATGGAAATGGGATGTTAGGCAGGGACTGGAAAAGTCCCTTCCGGTCAGCAATGCCCGACGGAAACCTGCCCAGGGGCTCTTTGGCAGAGTTCTTTTGATAAAGCCGTTTGGTGGGTGAGGGTGTGTGGACTACAGTGAGTAGTGTAGTGAGTGTGATTTTAAAACAGGTTTAGGGAGACTCTTATTAAGTAAATTGTATTAATCCAGCTCGCTAACCTAAATAAAAACAGTGTAGCTCGTATTGGAAATAATGGTCCTATAGAGCATGCGTGTTGTTAGACTTGTTCAAATTGTTTCTTGCCTCATCAGCCCCTAAGGGGTCTATTGGCAATTCGTCAGGACCGAGTAAGAATAACTTTCTACTAGTCTTACACTACTATAAGGCTGGTGCATTCAATTTTGCAGACTAATCAAGTTACCAGCCGTGCTATGTCGCACAAGGTTGAGATTCACCCTGTGTCGTTACGAGACCCCACAAATTGTAGGTCTAAAGCTGACTGGAATGTTGTCAGAACACGTCGCTCACTCAAAATTCGAAGTGGCGTGGTGAGTTGCCCTTCACCTACCCCAGCTTTGTCTCCCGTGAGTAGATGCCCAGGGCCGGAATGCCATGTGAGCTTGTGCAGACCCACAAATGTGTATGCTTGAGGGCATTCACAAAGTCCTGTCCAACTTCCTTCACTTCAAGGAAAAAATTGGAAATATACTCCTCATCTGCGAGTTGCATCCTTTTCCGGGGTGCAAAGAAGATACAAATGCAACTCTAAAGTTGTGTGTCTTAATGGGCAAACTTTGCATTAACAAATATACAAAAATATATTTGGTCCTGCAAAATGGAATTAAAAATAATTTGCAAAGATATTGCCAGAAAATTTGTGATTGTCACAATTTATCAGGCCTACCTCCTAAAAGAACTGAAAGTTGCAACTCTACATCCATGCTAAGTCATAGACCCACGGGTGCCGATTTAAACTTTGACTTTTGGTCAGTGGTTTCCAAACTTTTTTGACCTGTGGCTACCTTGACCTAATTGGCAGTTGGCTGTGGCTCCCCACCATTTTTTTACCGGTGGGCGGGTGGGGGGGAGGGGGTGATGTAAGCCCGACCTCAGGAGTACTTCCTGTTGTCGTCCGTAAATTAATTGGGATGCAATGAAGAATGAAGGTATTATAATCATATTTGTAACAAAATAAAAATATAACAGTTGTTCAATAAAAACTCGTTAAGTGAGAAACGATACAAGATTAATAGCCAAATTAAAATATGTTTCCATGACTTAACTTTTTTTAACCACACAACAAAAATTTCTGTAGTTTTGGTAATAATCGGTTCCCCTTTTATATTACCCGAGTAGTGCTGCTCGGTTCGGCCTTAATCTTGGCTATTGTGAAAGTATTGTTTTTTTCACATGTATTTACAGAACTCGAAATATGTGAAATTATGGATCTTTATATACACATTAAAATCTTTAAATACACATTAAACATATTTACTTTAAGGCCATGCAGGTCCCAGCGCCGGCTGCCACAGTGTGGTCCAGTATATCTGTGGGTCATAAATACCCTGCAGAAACCCTGGTTCTGAATCGAATGGTGTCACATAATTCCCTCATTACTAAACTGATAATGACTGACACTCCACAGGCGTTTTTCACATGCACGATGGATTCGATTTCCAGGCTTGAGTGATGTCTTGAGTGATTTTGTGTGGTCATTTATAAAGAGCGCACTGCAATGTAAACCACCTCATAGCTCTCCCCGAGGCTGCAAGGGTTCACCCTCCAGACCACTTAATCTCAAACTAACAATTACTCCTACATTTATAAATAACTCAGCTTTGCTGCTCTTTTTTATTACTTAGTTCTAACAGAAACGTACAGGAATTTTTAAAAGTACAGAGGAGTGGAATATAATTTAACCAAGTGGTGATATATTCGCGGCAGCTGGAAGATACTTCACACTTAGATTATTCTCAATTACTGGTTATTGGTACCCTGTTGTAGCACACTGTATGATGTTTTCTCGCCTCTCCTACAACTGACAACAAGTTTTATTGAACTGTCTGTGTGTCAAAATAGAATGAAAGTGCAGAAGGTTTTTCCTTTACAGTACTGCGTAACTGACACTTAGAATCCCTGCTCTATGTTTTTTAGGTCTTGCTACAGACAGCTTGAGGTCTTTCAGAGCTTACGGCAACAGAATACAATAAGCATCTGCAATGCAATAGGTCTCGCATTTACGCGAGTTTGAGCTATTGGCACTGTAAATGACAATGCCTTTTATTTATGTTTTGGTTTTAAAAACTGAAATAAAAGGCATTGTCATTTAAAATGCCAATAGCTGAATCTCTCGCAATTGCGAGACCTATTGTATTGCAGATGCCTGACTCTCCTGCCCTCCTGCAGTAAGACAAACTCTTAAAAAAACAATAGTGCTTACAGAGTGTAAGAAACTGGCTCTCTATATACTGCACCAAAGTGAGGTATAGTGTGTATAGAGTCCAAGAGTCTCCAGAGGTTTGGCAGAGGTCAAAGTTAGATATAACCTTACTCTCTAAAGTGGTAGCTTGGTCGAGCAGTAAGGCAGTATCAGAGGACAGTGTAAAGCATTTGGCATACCCACTCAGTCAGCAAATGGTCTCACACACTCAAGAACTGAACTCTAGGCCAATTGTTTTGTATGTAACAATATATAGTTGTTTTATTTTAGAACCACAGGTTAGTATAAAAATATTTTCTCAGAATGAGATGCTACAGTTGAATACTTTCAATGAGCAGTAGACGTTTGAATGCAATAGATGCAGGGTTTGCAATATGCAACACAATCTTAACACAATAATAACATTGGGATCAATGGGAATTTTAAGCAAACTGCAATAACATTTACTTTACAAACGTTTTTCTTACTCAGGGCTGGATCCTAGATTCAGCCTTGGTGCATTTCCTGAAAACAGTTGAAGGAAATCGTTTTTGTTAAACAGGCGATTTCTTAGGAATATTTGTATGTTGCAAAAATCGACACTTAGAACAATTTCTGGTAAAAACCAGGCAATGTTATCCTATGGAGGAAAATTAGGTTATCGGCAAATCACAGTTGTAACCACTTTTTCTAATCAGTGCTGGGCACCTAGATCCAGCACTGGGGTCTCTCCTGGTAACAGGTGAGTAATTTCGTTTTTGGTAATCGGACGATTTTTAGTGAATATTTTAAAGTTCCAAAACTTGACACTTGGAAGAATTTCCAGGTGAAAACCAGTCAATGTTACCCTATGGAGAAAATGTAAGTTATCGGCTTTCAGGTAAGTACTCGACTGGCAGAGTTAAAGTTCTGAGGTTAGACTCAGGGGTCTCGCAGGTTCACGATTGTACTGTAGTTACCCTCCCAGCGGCACAGAGTCGACCGGGTGCAGAGTGAGTAGGCCCAATGTTAGCCTATGGCGGTTAGGGGGCCTTTGGTTGGTGGCTGCTAGCAGGCAGGCCACGCGGCTGTGGGAGGAAAGTTTCTAGTCACTTACTCAGGGCAAGTGGGTAAGTCGAACAGGGTAGTTGGTGCACCCTCAGCGGCACGGGGGCAGCAGGGTGCAGTGGGCTTTTGGGCCTTCGGACGCCCTAAGGATTTCAATGGGAAAGCTGCAAGACGAACGAAGGCTGCAGAGGTAAATCGGGAAGCTGTAGGAGGGGTGGACACCCAGGAGTTGGGCACAGGAGGCCGTGGGGCGCCAGGTGCAGGGGTGTCTTTTGGCGTCGGGAAATCTTACCCTCTGCTAGTCGCGGTTGGGGGGGTCCCTGGTGTTGAGGCTGCAGGCGTCGACAGGAGCATCGAGGGGAGTCCTTGGGTGCTGGATTCTTGGTCACAGTCACCGGGGGGACGTCCTCGTGGTCTTTGTCCACTTCAGCTCGAGCCAGGCTCAGCGGGTGCAGTGTGGGCAGGATCCGCGGTTTCAGGCCGGGGCCTGGGCTTGCAGATGTTTGAGCAGTGCCCCTGCTCAGGAGAGTTCCAGTCTTTAGTTGAGCAAGGCAGTCAGGTCCTCTGGAGTTTTTGAGGTTACTGACCACTGGAGACGCCGGGGTTTAGCAGGAGCAGGTTCGAGGGTCGACAGGCCGGTAGGGGTGGGGCCAAGTCAGTTGGTGTTGTCCTCTTGTTAGCAGGTGTACGCCAGTTCTTCTTGTTCTTCTGTGTAGTTAAAGTATAGGTTTTCTATTGCTTTCAAGAGGTGTGGGGGAATTTGATAGTTCTTCAGTTTTTCCCAGAGGTTATTATGGTCCACGCTGTTGAAGGCGGTTTGGTAATCAATGTACCAGAGTTAAAGGGGAGCTTTGAGATTTTGGCCGCTGCGATCTATGGCCAGGAAACCTCTCTAGGCACCAGGGATTTAATGGGGGGGTCAGCCCTGATGGGAATGGGCCGCCCCCCGGGGCATATATTTAATTTAAAAAAACATTGGCTAAAATGCCAGCGATATTAGCATATTGGCTCTCCTGCTCAGGGGCTGACCCCTGGTGGTGGATAATTGTTTTTATATATGTGTGCTTTCCCTGGACCCCTGGGTATGTGTATGTATATATATATATATATATATATATATATATATATATATATATATATATATATATATATATATATATATATATATATATATATATATATATATATATATATATATATATATATATATATATATATATATATATATATATATATATATATATATATATATATATATATATATATATATATTTTTTTTTTTTTTTTGTTTTTTTTGCACACAGAACCGCCCAACTTCCTTGCTCTCAGCAATGTGGGTGCGCCGATTGCGCGGACGATATCGCAATCTATTTATCCAAAAAACACCACGTCTTCAACAAAGACAACGTGCAGCGCACTCCTGGCTCAATCAGAAATCCATTTATTTGTTGTTTCCGTGAAAGCTAACACACGCGTTCCGGCACCCTGGCCTTCGTCAGTGTTAGTTTGTTTACTCAATAAACACCCTTAAATAACAGGTTTACTCATTGGACAGCAGGGCTGGCTAGCAAAATAGACAGGGGACTTGCCGTTCCAATTGCAAAAGTCAACGTTACCACAGTGGCCATTTTAGCCTGGTTCATAAACATAAATCTGTAATAGAGATTGAATGCAAAGTAATAACGGCATTTCCAAATACATGGCCATATCGACCGAATAAAATACAAATAAAGAAAGAAATACAAAAAACGCAATTGCCCAAAAATATATGCAAACGTTCATTTAACAAATTCTGATGGTTAGCTGTCTAAACCAATTCATTACTATGTTGATGCTCATTCTCTTAAGAACAATTGCAGAAATCAGCGTTACTACAGTGGCCAATTTAGCCTAATTCATCGACATCCATCTGTAATAGAGATTGAATGTAGAGTAATAACGGCATTTCCAAATACACGGCCATATCGGAAAATGAAATCCAAATAAGGAATAAAATACAAAAAACGCAATTGCTCAAAAAATTATATACATACGCTCATTTGACAGGTTCTCATGATTAACTGTCTAAACCAATTCATTATGGACATTGCTGTATTGATGCTCATTCTCTTATAACCATATCGACGTGGCCTGTCTATTGCCAACTTATAAATTCCATTCTTACAAAATTGAGCCCACCAATGGGCTATTATCTAGCAAAAATTGTTGTCCAAGCAATGCCATTTTGAAATAAATGGCGCGAAAAAAACATGTATATATATAAAAATGTGCAAAAAAGAAGAAAAAAGGGGGGTTCACCAAGTCAAAATATGCATATAATTCATATACATATGTATAAATCCAACTAGAAAAAGTGATCTCGAGTGAGATTGATTTACAAAAAGGTTATACTTATAGTTCAGCCAATGAAGGACCACAATTCCTCCTCCATATTCAGTCCCCCAGGGGTGCGTGTTTGGAGCTCGATAATAAAACGTGCCTCCAATTGACGCAACTCCTTCACCCTATCTCCTCCTCTTTCTGTCACGGGGACATGATCTAAACAGAAATAACTAAGCCTGTCACTTCGAGATTCGTGCTTTTCCGCGAAATGCCTCGCCACTGGATAGGTTACATCATGGTTTGTGATTGCCCGTGTGTGCTCCAATACTCGTTTCTTGGCAGGAAGAATGGTACTCCCGATATATTGGAGACCACACGGGCATACCAGACAATAGACAACAAAGCTTGTATTGCAGTTCATAAACCTGTTGATGGTGCATGTGCCCTTTCTCCCTGGGACAACAAATTCTTTTACCTTTTTACTGTTCTTACATGCTTTGCAGGAGGCGCAGGGATAGAAACCAACTAGAGTAGTTTTGGAGGCATTTTCGGAGAAGTGACTACGCACCAATAGATCTTTCAATGACTTGCTTTTACGGTATGTGACCTCAGGCTTGTCTGATACAATCTGACCAATAATATTATCGGTCTGTAGAACTCTCCAATTCCTCTCTACTAGTTTCCTGATGGTACCTGCTTCTGTAGAGAAGCCTAAAATAAGTCGAGGACTTTCCGACTTTTCCTCTCCTTGGATCTTCCTTTCTTCTTGAGATCCCAGTAATGATTGCCTCTCAATTGCCTGCACTTTTAAGGCTGTTTCATTTAAGAGACTGTTGGTATAACCCCTTTGTCTGAATCTTCCTAACGATTCACTCGCTGCCTGAGTGTAATCCATGGGGAGTGTGCAATTCCTTTTAAGTCGCAACAACTCCCCATATGGAATACTGTGGATTAATGACCGGGGATGCTGACTCTTATAGTGCAAAACTGTGTTCCCTGCAGTGGGCTTTCGATAAAGCTTTGTGCAGATTTTACCATCTGCCACAAAAACTGAAAGGTCTAGAAAAGGCACCTCAGTCTTACTTATGTGACTTGTAAACCTTAAATTAAGTGTGTTCCTGTTCAGAATATTAATATATTCCGTCGCCTCCTCTGGTGTGCCCTTCCAAACAATGAAGAGGTCGTCGATATAACGTGCCCATAGTGCTCTGATTGAGCCAGGAGTGCACTGCACGTTGTCTTTGTTGAAGACGTGGTGTTTTTTGGATATATATATATATATATATATTTATTATCTACTGGTGGTCGCCAGTAGATAGTTATAGTTAGGACCTAATTTCCATAGGAAATCCACAACATTATATTTGGAATAACGTTGGCGCCGGTTGATGAATCCTCGCGAAATTTTCCAAACTTTTGGCCAGCTCCGCTCCGCTCCGCTCCGCTCCTACCCTGAATGTTTCGTGGTGATTTGTCAAGCGGGGGCCGAGAAAAAAGGGGGGTCCCAAAACGCGTTTTCCCCATGCAATTTCCCATAGGATCTGTTGTCGCAGCTACAGCCCAACCGCTGAACGGAATGACACCAAATTTGGCAAAGAGGTAGTCCTCAGTTCGGACTCGTGCCTTTTGCATATATGGTGTGAATCTTTTCAGTAGTTCCTGAGAAAATTAGGGTAAAAAAGTTAGTGATATCTATGGCTGCGGAAGATCCGCGGACCGTACCCGCACCGTAAGCGCACCCTCCCCGAACTGAGCGCGCACCCTCCCGATCGCGCGCTGAATGCTAATTGGCTGTCGAGTGTCTCTGTACATTCGAAACCAGGAACTCTTGGCGGCCATTTTCTGCCTCGGTAGAAGCGAGGCTGAAGATGCAAGGGGAATAAGTGTGTAAAACATATAAAGGGGGCAGAGTGGAAATACTCTGACCCTCTAGAGGTGCTTAGGGGGTCCCAGAAGAACCCCCTGGGGCCCCCTTTTAAAAAAAAAACAAAAAAACCGGGGAAATGCAGGCACGGTGCGCGCATCCTATCGCGTTGGATGCACGGATTCTCTCGCGGTGGGTGCGCGGATCCACGGCAACGTTTTTTGAAAAACGACAAGAAATCATTGGTTATATGACAACTTTCTACACTGAAAGGTAGGGTGTATATTTCTGTTTTTTAAAGGTATGATTGTTATTGGTTAACAAAAACAGATTGTAAGGAACATTATATATGATAAGCTGATATGTTGAAAAGTCAAGCACACTTCCTGTCTTGTGTAGGAGCATTGTGTGCTGAACTTGTGACCTGTGAGCTCAGTGCAGTGTTCCATGACCTGTTTCTATGGTAACAGGCAGAAGGCAGATTGGGGAAAGGGTTGAAATGTATTTCAGTTGGAAAGGGTTGAAATGTTTAACCAATAGAAATGTGTGTTTGCTTTTGAGTTTATGTGCGAAGGATTGTGATTTGATGTTTACATGTATATGTGTGGAAAATTAAAGGGAAACTTTTCCATTCTTTGCTTTTGCTGAGAGGTGCACAGTGCAGAGATTCTGTAAAAGAAAATATGGTGAGTGATTGATATACTTCTTAATCTACAAAAGAACTTGAAATATGAGTTATTTAATTGTGAGGGGATGTATGTAGACTATTTTGATTTTAATCAGACTAATGTATTTTTCCTGCTAAAGTGTAGGGAGTACTTTTTTTCTCTACAATGTGTGTGCATGTAGAAACCATTCTGTGATAAGCATTTGTGTTTATCATGTGTTTGTAGACCGATAACTGTGCTGTTTTTATATTTTGGTAGAATTAGAAACCAGTCATTGTTTATGAATTTGTGAAATGAGTTATGTTATGTTTCTATACTAAAATGTAGTACTACTTCTAGATGAAGAAATGTGTTTTGGTATAGTGCAAGGGATAGTGTTGTTTGTCTAGAATCACACAGTGAGTCTGTGTGCATTTGGGAACCACAGTGAGGGAAGCATTTGGTAACATCGTGTATTTCCTGACAGATAACTGTTTTAACTTGTCATGTTGTGAAGTTTTAGCAGCATTAGAAGACAGTTATGGCTTATGATTTGATTAAATGAGTCAGGCTTTGACAGAAAAGTGCAGTCCTGAAATATGTAGATTGTGTGCAGTTCCCTTACCAGTTGCACTGTAGTGAATGAGTTTTGGTAAACTCCTAGGGATAGTGGTGCATGTCTAGAATCACAGTGTGAGTTAGTGTGTATTTGGGATCAGTGTGAGAGAAGCATTTGGTGATATCTTGTATTTGCTAACAGATAACTTTTTTAAAACCTGTCATGTTGTGAAGTTTTAGTAGCATTAGAATCCAGTCTTTGCTTATGCGTTGATTAAATGAGTCATGCTTTGACACTGATGTGCTGTACTTAAATATGTAGATTGTGTTCAGTACCATTAACTCTTCCAGACTAGTGAATGAGTTTTGGTAAACTCCTAGGATAGTGTTGATTGTCTAAAATCACACGGTGAGTCTGTGTGCATTTGGGTAAGGATTGTGAGAGAAGCATTTGGTAACATTGTGTATTTGCTGATAGATAACTGTTTTAAAACCAGTCATGTTGTCATGTTTTAGTAGCATTAGAAGACAGTTATGGCTTATGCTTTCATTAAATGAGTCAGGCATTGAAAGTAAATTGCAGTCGTGAAATATGTAGATTGTGTGCAGTTCCCTTACCACTTGCACTGTAGTGAATGAGTTTTGGTAAAATCATAGGGATAGTGGTGGTTGTCTAGAATCACACTGTGAGTTAGTGTGTATTTGGGATCAGTGTGAGAGAATCATTTGGTAACGTCATGTATTTGCTGACAGATAACTGTTTTAAAACCTGTCATGTTGTGAAGTTTTAGTAGCATTAGAATCCAGTCTTTGCTTATATGTTGATTAAATGAGTCATGCTTTGACACTGATGTGCTGTACTTAAATATGTAGATTGTGTGCAGTCCCCTTACCCCTTCCACAGTAGTGAATGAGTTTTGGTAAAGTCCTAGGATAGTGTTGATTGTCTAAAATCACACTGAGTCTGTGTGCATTTGGGTAAGGATTGTGAGAGAAGCATTTGGTAACATTGTATATTTACTGACAGATAACTGTTTTAAAACCTGTCATGTTGTGAAGTTTTAGTAGCATTAGAAGCCAGTCTTTGCTTATGCTTTGATTATATGAGTCAGGCTTTGACATAAAAGTGCAGTCCTGAAATATGAAGATTGTGTGCAGTTCCCTTACCACTTCCACAGTAGTGAATGATTTTTGGTAAACTCCTAGGTATAGTGGTTGTTGTCTAGAATCACACTGTGAGTCTGTGTGCATTTGAGAACCACTGTGAGAGAAGCATTTGGTAACATCGTGTATTTGCTGACAGATAACTAATTTAAAACCTCTCATGTTGTCAAGTTTTAGTAGCATTAGAAGCTAGTCTTTGCTTATGCATTGATAAAATGAGTCAGGGTTTGACACTAAGGTGCAGTACCATGTACTATTCTGTTCACTGTGGCAGAACTGAAAATGTTAAAGTTTTACCTAAGCACAGTCCTAGAAGTAGTCTGATTATTTAGTCAGTTTCTAAGTACCAAATAGATTGCTTCAAATGTCTATGCAGTATGCATGTAGTGTTCTAACATACTATACACTTGTCTTTTACACCTTCAATTCCCTAGTCAGTATCCATTCACTTCCAGGAAACATCCTGTCACTTCGTTTGCAGTTTTCTAGAGACCCATTCCACAGCATGTACTAATCCATTCACTGTGCTAAAAGCCAAACACTTATAAATTCAACAAGACACTCTCTTTCCAGTACTCTAATGATTCAGTCACTGCCTAAGTATTCATGCACTGAGCCAGGTCTTAGCACATGGACTTCTTCAAACCCCTATCCGCTATGCATGTAGTCCTCTAACCATCTACACACTTGTCTTTCACACCTTCAATTCCCCAGTCAGTATCCGTTCACTTCCAGCAAACACCCTGTCACTCCCCTTGCACTCCTCTAGTGACCCATTCAGCATCATGTATTAATCCATTCACTGCGCCAAACCCTAATAAATTCACCCAGGCACTCTCCTTGCAGTACTCTAATCATTCAGTCAGTACCCAAGTACTCATCCAGTGACCCAGGCCTTAGTATATGGACTGCTTCAAACCCTTATCCACTATGCATGCAGTCCTCTAACCACCTACACAATTGTCTTTCTCACCTTCAATTCCCTAGTCAGTATCCATACACTTCCACGAAATACCCTGTCACTCCCTTTGCAGTCCTCTAGTGACCCATTCAGCACCATGTACTAATCCATTCACTGTGCTAAAACCCAAACACTTATAAACTCACCAAGATACTATCTTTGCAGTACTCTAATCATTCAGTCAGTGTCTAAGTATTCATACACTGAGCCAGGACATGGACTGCTTCAAACCCCTATGCACTATGCATGCAGTCTTCTAACCACCTAGACACTTGTCTTTCACACTTTCAATTTCCTAGTCAGTATCCATACAGTCCAGCACTTGTCATTTCCTTTGCACTCCTCTAGTGACCCATTCAGTACCAAGTACTAATCCATTCCCTGTACGAAAAGCCTAGTACTTATAAATTCACCTAGGCACTCTCCTTGTTGTACTCTAATCATTCAGTCAGTACCCAAGTAGTCATGCAGTGAGCCAGGCCTTAGCACATGGACTGCTTTAAATGCCTATGCAGTATGGATGCAGTCCTCTAATCACCTACACAGTTGGGTTTCACACCTTCAATTCCCTAGTTAGTATTCATACTCTTCTAGCAAACACCCTGTCACTCACCCAGTGTGTCTCCTTATAGTACTGTAATCATTTAGTCAGTTAGCATGTAGTCTTTTAGTGAGGTAGGCTTTAGGGCATGAACTGCTTCAAAGTAGTATGCACTATGCATGTAGTGTTTTAACGATCGTCACACTTGTGGTTCAGGGCTATAGTTTCTTAGTCAGTTTTTATATAAAATGTGTTTGTACAGTAATGGAATAGTATACATTTGAAAGTTATTAATATACATTTATTTGTGATTCTTTTTTACAGATACAGAACAGGAGTGTTTCTCATCTGTTTGCACTCTTCTCGTGCAAGATTGTTTGGATGAAGGGTCCTTAGGTGTTTCATCATACTTGCTGTGCCGCACGAGTATTTTTTGTTAGGATCCCCTCGTAACAGAACTCTTTGGCAAATCTTGCGAGTGACGAAGGTGGCATTGGTCTTTGTTTGCCCCTTGGAAAAAGTAAAAAATGTCCTCACCACTGAAGAAAAACGTTGTGGGCGTGGTGCCTTCTGCAAAAAATTTTCCTCAGATTCGGTAAATATTTTAAAGCGGCAACATTTACAGTTAAACTTATAAAATTTTGTTAGCTGTATGCATTTTATATATCTGTGATTTGTTTCTTGTGGTATTTTGTTGAGAATACCATGTTGTTTTTTTTTTAACAATCTTTCTGATTTTCCAGGTCTGTCGTCGACATCCGTGGTTCCCACAGGAGTGTTCCGCCTTGTTGTTTTGTATTATTGTTGTTACATTTTGTTTATTAGTTTATTGTTTATATTTATGTTAATAAAAAAATAAAGTTTGAAAATAGTTTATCATTTATATATTTATTATTATAAAAAATAAAGTTTGAAAAAAAAATTAATAATGTTTTTGGTTGTTCTCTTAACTGCTGTGTGACTCTTTCTTGTTCTTATTACTGTTATTTGATGGAGTCCACCATGGTGTTAAATTTTGGGGCACTTATCGCTGGAATACTGGTGATATCTGCAGTATGCACCAACTTCTGAATAGTGTGTTAGATTTATCTCAACTTTACTTCCGTTAAAGTGCTGATAATGAAATGCAGAGTAGCCATTCCCGTACTAAATGACACGAGGTGCACCTTTCCGATTTATTCCAAATACTAAAATCCTGTATTGTATTGCACTGAGGTATTGGCTACACTTACAGTGTACACACAAAATGTATTAAGAAATCTCATTGTATTTATATTGATTGAGAATAGTGCGTCAGGTGCTGGATCTTGACGAGATACACTGCTCAGTTCGTATATTGTTCTGCACACGAAAAAAATCACATGACAACTTTCACACCAATTGCAATGCGAAACAAATTCCGGCGATAAGACACGTTAGCACCAGGGATTTTACACCTGCTTTCTGCTGGTGTTAAGCAGGACAACTACCTGCACCATGAAAGGGAACACAGCCAAGAGCCACACCAGAACACCCATAGGTGCCATAGAGTCAATGAGCATGATACAGGGATACCCATGAGGCCAGAAGACTTATCTCAACAACTCCAGGACCGCCAATGCCCCCCAAACCCACATCTTAGTAAGTGTGTCCCTGTGGTCATTGTCTTAGCATGATAGGCACGAGCCCTGCAACATCACAGTGTGCTGTCACCTCAGCATTGGCAGTGAGCCTGGATGTGTAGCTACGCACGCATCCTCCTGCATGCACAACTGGCGTGTGCTGGTCTGGGGTTCACAGGTCAGTGGAAGGGTGTGCCTATCCGGCAAGGGGAACGGGGTGTCTCGGACATGTCCGTGTACAGGAAGTGCGGTAAGTGTGTCTCTGTGTTCTGGTCTGGCCTGTTACAAGAGCCGCAGCAGTCGATGTTGTAAAGTGGCATGCACCACCTCCAAACGGCACTGTGATGTTGTTGTTGGAATGTAGCAGGACATGCGCAAATAGGCATTACAATGGTGTGCCGTACGAGTGCACGAGATACAACAGCGCACTGTACAAAAGTGTGGGGGCTCGTCGGAGGGAGGAGCAGCCGTTTGGCAGCATAACACACAGTGAACTCGACCATGTGCCACATGCTGGGCATCTCATCCATGATGACCACGGTCGCAGACATCCCACAACACCAACGACTGGCCTTTGTACACATCCTGTATGAATACAGCGTGGTCTTCACTTCTATGCTCGTTCAGTGGTGTGATGTTGGCGGGTTGTGTGACTTGTGCTCCTTGTTAGTGTGTTTCATTTTGGCCATTGTTTGTCTATACTTGTGCTGTACTTAATTTTGCATGTGTGCCATTCTGCCCATCTCCCCCCGTCCCCCCACTCCCTGCTTCTTCCTCTTCCTAGTGCTGTTGTGTCTATAATTTTGTTGCTGCACACATAAATACATGTAAAGAATAAATTAGAATAGTTCCTTGATTCTTTTAGGTTTCAAAACTTCTCTATTGGTTTCTTTTTAATTTTCCATATGAACCGTTTTTTAAAATATTCAACAACACATAGAAGTCAGAGGTGCAACGTATTCTATCAACACACTTTCTAGAACATTCTACAATACGTGCAGGTTAAAAGTTCATCAATTTTTTAAAACTTTACGATATTTTTTTGTAACATTTAATTGAACATTTAACGATACGTGCAGGTTAAAAGTTGACGATTGTTTTAAGTTCTAACAGTGCCTTCCAAATGCAAGTAGCAGGTGTGGTTGAGCAGAGCAAATTTTATCCTATGATATGTACTCCACGTTGAAAGTGCTTTTTCTTAACCAATCACAAAGATGCTTTTCCACAAAACTAATGTGCACCCTACTTTTAAAAAAGAATGCTTTTCATGATATCTTTAGAGATAAGTTATAGATAGGAATTAGCATTTAAAAAACCTTTGAAATTCACTGAAAAAAACATAGGTTTCATGCATGTTATAGTTAGGAATTGGCATTTAAAAAACCTTTGAAATTCACTGAAAAAACCAAAGGTTTCAGGGGCGTTATAGTTAGGAATTGGCATTTAAAAAACCTTAGAAATTCACTGAAAAAACCATAGGTTTCAGGGGTGTTATAGTTAGCTGGACATTTCCCTCGTACAAAACCCTAGAAATTCCCCTGTTATAGTTAGTTCAGCTAACTATAACTCGCGCCCCCGCAATGCACTGCTGATGACGTCACATATTACATCACTCATGACATGGTCAGTGACATCACCGATGACATCACTGATGACATCTCAAATGACATCACTGATGACATCACTGATGACGTCATCCATGTGATAAATTAGTGCATCTTCTCACACCCTAATATAACCTTTGATACACCGACTCAAAATTTCAAACGGCCATTTTGACAACCATAGATACTCCAATACCAATAACTACACACCAACTCATTGACTTTTAGGTCTACATACATGTCCACTCACTCACCTGTACAGTCACTCATACTTACAGTCACTCTGTGCATTTATGTATGTATGTATGTTCTTATATAGCGCTCGACTTACCCTTGGGCATCTTGGCGCTTGCATTGGGAACCCGTCCTGGCTTTTTCCCTGTGAGATAACCCATACTGGGCATCCCCAAGGTGAAAGCCAGGCATCCCGCCGCGGGGGGGCCGCAGTGGAGATTAAGCAAGCTATTGCCCAGAGTTGCAGAGTGTGAACCCATGATTCGAGTAGGCACCAAAGTGAGAATTATCGAGTCCGTGGACACTTGGGCTCAGACCCTGCCGCATCGGGAATTGAACCCTGGTCCCGGGTCTGACCTCTGCTTCAGGGTATGCCTCCTCTAACCAGTGAGCCACACTTCTCCACTTAAATTTGTCTTACCGTGACGGAGCTCTCCCTTGCATCTGATCTGTAGCATGACGCTCCTCGTAAAGACGAAAGTTACGTTTACGCGGCAACATCATGTCTTACTGTATAAATGTAAAAGGGACATTTTCTCCCATTCACTTCAATTTAAAAACGTGGGAAATTATTTTTAAAAAAAATTCTAAACACTTAATGAACATAAAAATATCTATGTTCATTTTTGTATGTTATTATAAATAAACTATTTTCTTTATCATTTTCAAAAACATTTTTTACTGCATGACTTTTATTTAAATGTTAATAAAATACATTCAATAATAATTTACATCTATTGTCTTTTTTATTACAGTTTAAATATATGTAATTTAATTCAATTTTCATTTTATTTAAATAATATACTCATAGATTACTGTTTTAATAAATGATTAATTTTTATATTCTTTACTCCATTATCCTACATTTTTTTTTGTAAACATTTTTATTGCCATTTTCTGTAATTACGTACATCACATCATTATCGATGGTATTGGCATACAAAAGATATCTTGCAGACACTTTACATCTTGGCATGAGGTTGAGTAACATCCTGGTCTATGACCTCCCGCACAGCCTCAGAGTTGATAATGTTTCTAAGGGACAAGTGGTGGGGTAGTGTCAGCACTCGTGAGGTAGTCTCTGTTGTACACTGGGATGTGAGGCGTGCTCTCTCTGTTAGCACTGTATCATAGGGGTGGTGGTGTGCCAGCATTAATATAAACTGAAACAAACCTGGAAGATAAAACTGGGGTACACTGTGTCTAATATTGCTACCGTTTGGGAGTATTCGCCTGAATGCTGCAGCATGCAGGGTGGCTAGTTAGGCATGTGCAGGTGAGGGCGGGGGAGTGTCAGAGGACTCCCATATGGAAATGCAGTTACGGTCCGCTCGTGGCTGCCTGTTGCGACCCGTCGGGCGTCCGGGCCCTCTGCGAATCACCCCGGGCAGCCGCAGGAGCCGCGAGTGCCCCAGGAGAACCGGTAGTCCGAGACCCCGGCGCCGCCAGTGTTTCTTGTATAAAGGAGTGGAGTAACATGGCCCATGCCACAGAGATTGGATGCTTACGAATTCCCTTAACCTCTTTTGTTCTGAGTATTCCCTCTTCTGCTGTGTCCCACTTCTTGACAGCACCCACCCATGCCGTTAGAGGGCAGCTTCCCGGTGCCTTCCAATGCATAGTAATGCATCGCTTAGCCAGGAGGAGCACCAAGGACGCGAACCGCATTTCCACTTTCATGTTTTTGCGACGTTTGCAGACTCCAAGGGCACTAGCTTCCCATGTATATAGGTCTGGGAGTCCCGTGACCGTCCTAAGGGTGGTGTGAACTGTGTCCCGGTAGCTGTGAAGCATCGGGCAATCCCATAGCATGTGTTGGAATGAGGCATTGGGCTCCGGGCATCTGGGACAGGTGAAGGAGCTTTTGGGGAAGTACTTCTGTAACTTTTCAGGAGTAAGGTACGCCCGGTGTAATATATGCAATTGTGTGGTTTTAAAGCGATAGTTACGGGACACTTTTTTAGTGAATTCTAATGCTCGCGTCCATTCCTTATCGTGAAGTGGCCTACGGAAGCCCGTTTCCCATTTCTCCCAGAGGGGTGCAAGGGTGGGTTGCTTAAGGGTCCGTATAGCTTTATATATCCATGTGACTAAGGTGTCCATCAGGATGGAGGGCGGATATCCTCCGCCGGGGACGGACCGGCGGCGGACATCCGCCCGCCATCGAAGCCCTGAACACCGCCGGTCCGATTAGCATTGTGGTCATGACCACAGTGGTGTGATTTCCCGCCCACCACTTTTCCGCCGGTTGCAGTCCGCCCGCTTGCCTGGCGTGCGGAGCTGGACCGCTACAATTATGGCAGATCAGGGCCAAGCACCGCCGGCACGATTATGATGCCGGCGGTAGCGGTAGCCAGCTTTCTGCGGCGGTGGAACCAACATGGAAAGGCATGCGGAGAATGTCTCTGGGGGTCCATTGGGGACCCCCAATGTGTTGGGGTGGGGTGGATGCACTGGGGGTACCCATGGTACCCCTCTACATGTCCCTGTACCAGGCCCTGTGCAGTGCCTGCAACACAGTGCAGGGACATGCAGGACATGCTTGTTTGGACATCGCAGCGGTGCTGCTGGCAGCACCGCACGCCACAATGTTAACTGCCGCTATCCGACCGCCGCGGTTGGATTTCCACTGCGGAGCATAATAATTGGACCAGCGGTTTTCCCGCAGTCCTGGCGGGCGGTGTTTTCCTGCTACCATGGCGGTCGGGGTGCTTTTCCGCCCGTCATCCTAATGGACCTCTAAGTGTCGCCCGGGGCCCATCTGTAGTATCGCGTGAATTACCGGGTGTGTAGGGGGTTCTGTATCTATTATTTGCCACATTTTGCTGCAGTCTACCATGAGCTGCCTGTACTCCATTATCCTACATATAGTATTTTACATTTCTTTTACTATTTTATTCTAAAAAAATTCATTATCAATTAAATCCTTACGTAATTAATTTCCAATCTAGTTTTTTAAATTTCTCTTACATTTTCACAAACTTCTTAATATATATAAATTTTGAAATATACGCTAGTATTCATTTTATTACCTGAGTATTAATTTTTAAATCAATCTTACTTTTTTGTCACAATTCTCTACTGTAGTATTATTTTTAAAACGCTTTTACTACTTAAATATCACAAAACTTTGATTATAATAATACAATTAATTTTATTACCTGAGTACTAATAAGATTTTGAATATATCCTATAATATAAATAATATGAATATTTGAAAAATCAATTTACAAATATAAAACCAGATTAAAATACAGTACCACAACACAGGGCTTGTTTGCACACCTGTCACCTCAGGCCCCGCCCCCTCCCTTCACCACTGTGCAAATGCACCCCCTGGCGCGTTGTAAGTTGGGCAATTAATTCCTCTTCAATCCTGAGGGTCCCTGGGGGCCAACTAGCCCACCAGGTACCTCCAATAAGCGCCACTGCGCTGCGTTGCAGAGACCTGGCCCAGGCCACGCCCCTTTTTACACCACTCTGCAATGCAGCTCTGTGGCGCTTACCGGAGGTACGTGGTGGGCTAGTTGGACCCCAGGGACCCTCAGGATTCAAGGGGACTTAATCTCCCTCATGCTGAGGATATCTGGAGCCTTAACACCTAGATGTCAATACAATGAATGGAAACACAGATTGTGAAGCATGTATGATTTGAAGGTAGAATTTTGACTTTGTTCAACTCCTAATGTAAGAATTCTGCATGCACTGTAAGAATGTCAGATCTATCAGTCTGTATAAGTAATGACATTAATAACGATTTAAATAGCACTTACTAATTTATTTACTTTTTAAATTTCTTTTATAATGCTACTAATCCCAATGTAAGGTGTCAGACTGTTGCACATCACACACACATCACACAGAGACAGTAAATCATTCAAGTGTGTAAATTAGGTACAGGAAATGTTACACTAGGCAATGTGAGCTACAAGGTGTAGGAGTCACATCGTCCATACTACTATGCACTTTATGTTAAGATTGCATAGTCTGGAAAAACACAAAGTTAGAACATAAAATGTAATCAGTAGTTGTATTATGGCGACCAGATGTCCCGGATTTCCCCAGGCAGTCCTAGTTTTCAGAGGCCTTTCCCGACACTTTATTTAATTTTAAATACACGTCCCGCTTTTTGTGACAAGTGTCAGCAGCAGAATGTCCTTTGCCGATATCTCTACACGCGGATTGGCGTTTTTGCTTTACTCCAGATGCTTAGGTGGAATTTTACTATATATGCACTTAGGAATCCTAACTACTAATACGCCGGAAGCCGTATCTTTGCGCTACATATAGTCTTGCTTTGCTCAGGGGATAGTGTTATATCTACTACCCAGGACCCATTTCTTCCAGAGGATGTACTTAGCCTCGTAAATTTTAATGGGCAAAGGTCACTAGTACCGTTGGATATTTATTTGCATATGTTGAAGGCCTTGAGAAAGTCTTTGGATAAGACGAAACACGTGTTGGCAATATTGTGCTGCGAATATTTTATGAAGAATAACGAATAATCTTCATGGACGAGAACAAAAGAAAGAATAAAAATTTACAGTTCTAGACGAGAATTGGATGGTGTCAAATTAATGTTTTGAATCCTTGTCAATAGATTCTGTTGAGTAAAGAAAAACGATGAGGGAAAACTGTACCCCATATTGTCCATAAACTTGATCTTTACAATTGTGAGATCTATTAAATATATGTAGGTGTGCTATAAGAACCCTAATATTGCTATCGCAGAATGTAAATCTAGTCAGTTGCATGCACCCAGCAGAGAGGAGGTAGAGTGAAGGTCCTGTCATAGCCATAGACACACTGCCTTTGCGACCCCTGGCCTCAGAGGTGGCAAAATCAGTGCAAGGAATACAAGGGCAGCTTGTCCTTATGGATGTTGGCAGCAGCTCCACTTTCCTTGTTTACTGTAAAAATTTTATTGCAGTAATAGTGAATAAAGTTTTATTATTCACTACTACTGTACCAAAGAATGGATTACAATTAGCTGGAATATGACCCTCCCTGGCAGCTACGGTAAGTAAACAATACTTTTATATATATGCTGTAAGCTTGCTTGCGGGTGGGTGTGTCTGTATATGTGTGAATGTAGGTGCATGTGTAAGCATGCCTGCATGTGCGGGTGAAAGGTTAAATGGCACGTGATGTCACTTCCACTACTACTGGCATTTTGGCGAATTGATGTTCATGGATCTAATGTTTTGTAAATGTAGCCTTGTGAAATTGTGCATATATATATATATATATATATATATATATATATATATATATCTATTACCTACTGGCAGTCGCCAATAGGTAGTTATAGTTAGGACCTATTTTTTCCAATGAAATCCGCACCATTCTATTCCCAATAAGTCTGGCGCCGGTTGACAAATCTTCGTGAAATTTTCCAAACTTTTGGCCAGCTCCGGTCCGCTCCTATCCTGAAAGTTTCGTGGTGATTCGTCAAGCGGGGGCTGAGAAAAAAGGGGGGTCCAAAACGCGTTTTCCCCATGCAATTTCCCGTAGGACCTGTTGACGCAGCTACAGCCCGAACTGCTGAACGGAATTACACCAAATTTGGCAAAGAGGTAGTCCTCAGTTCAGACTCGTGCCTTTTGCATAAATGGTGTAGATCCGTTCAGTAGTTCCTGAGAAAATTAGAGTAAAAAAGATAGATATATCTATGGCCTCGGAGGATCCGCGCACCCTAAGCGCACCCTCCCCGAACCGAGCGCGCACCCTCCCGATCACGCGCTGAATGCTAATTGGCTGTCAAGTGTCTGTCTACATTCGAAACCAGGAACTGTTGGCAGCCATTTTGTGCCTCGGTAGAAGCGAGGCTGATTAAGTAAGGTAAATAAGTGTGTGAAAGATGTAAAGGGGGCAGGGTAGAAATTCTCTGACCCTCTAGTGTTGCTTAGGGGGTCCCAGAAGGACCCCCTGGGGCCCCCCTTTTTTTTTTAAACGGAGAAATGTGCGCAGGGTGCGTGGTTCCTAACGCGTTGGGTGCGCGGATCCCAAAAAAATGGGGAAAAAAATTAAAAAATAAAGTTTTGAAAATATAGTTTAAAAAACATTTTAAAAAAATATAAAACTATATTTTAAAACATTAACAATTTTTTTTTTTTAAACCCAATAAAAACAAATATTTTATAATTTTTAAAAGAAGTAATTGAAGAAATGAGTTAAAAAAAACATAATTAAAGGAATTGACACACTGAAATTGAAAAATTTAGAAATTCAATGAAAATCATTAAACATCATAGCTTTAGAGATAAATTATAGATAGGAATTAGCATTTAAAAAACCTTTGAAATTCACTGAAAAAACCATAGGTTTCATGCACATTATAGTTAGGAATTGGCATTTAAAAAACCTTAGAAATTCACTGAAAAAACCATAGGTTTCAGGAGTGTTATAGTTAGCTGGACATTTCCCTCGTACAAAACCCTAGAAATTCCCCCGTTATAGTTAGTTCAGCTAACTATAACTCGCGCGCCCCCGCAATGCACTGCTGATGACGTCACATATTACATCACTCATGACATGGTCAGTGACATCACTGATGACATCTCAAATGACATCACTGATGACATCATCCATGTAATAAATTAGTGTATCTTCTCACACCCTAATATAACCTTTGATACACCGACTCAAAATTTCAGACGGCCATTCTCAAAACCATAGATACTCCAATACCAATAACTACATACACACTCATTGACTCTTAGGTCTACACACACCTCCACTCACTCACCAGTAGAGTCACTCATACTTACAGTCACTTAGTACAGGACTATCATATGCATTTATACACCTATATAGACACTCACACACCGCCAATCATCCATTGAGGTACTGACACATCTAGTCAGTCATGCAAATAATTAATCACAGTCCAATTTACTCACCTATACAGTTAAACACACTCAAGTTCACTTACTCATAAAAATACTAACAAATTCTGTGTCTTCCTGCAGAAAAACAAACAGCACATGACACAGATATCCTTGCACTATGGCGCATACAGCCACTCCTAAAATCACACACTCTCACATATAGATAGTTATATACTCTTACACACATATACACTGCGTTTCACATATGTAGCTACTGACACATGTACAACTGAGATATACATTCAATCACTAACACACCCATACATACACTGACCCAACCATACAGTCCATCACAGATGCACTCTTAAAACCATGCACCCACTGAATCACCCACTCACACATCTAGTCACAGAGTCACTCACACCCTACCCACACAAACACTCAGGCACCCATACAGATACTCAGACAACCAATCAATAACCCATATAGACACTCATATAGCTATTCACAAAACCATGCAGCCACTTATACACCAACACACAGACACATACAGACATTCACACAGTTTAGTCACTAGTCTGCAGTAGGATACATTTAATGACTCACTTATAGAGTCAGTTACGCACCTAGAAAATCATCCATTCACACACTTGTACACCCACTTATTTTTCAACAGGCCTTTCCCTATATATATTAAACATATTAAAACTGTTCAGAAACACATACTCAATGGATGATGTCATCAGTGATGTCATTTGAGATGTCATCAGCGATGTCATCAGTGATGTCACTGACCATGTCATGAGTGATGTAATATATGACGTCATCAGCAGTGCATTGCGGGGGCGCGAGTTATAGTTAGCTGAACTAACTATAACAGGGGAATTTCTAGGGTTTTGTACGAGGGAAATGTCCAGCTAACTATAACACCCCTGAAACCTATGGTTTTTTCAGTGAATATATATATATATATAACCACCGCAAAACTTCTCCGTTTAAGGGGCCCCAGACCACAGCAGGGTGGCTTCGTCAGACAGGAACGAGGAATCCTGTCAATTAATCCAACTACATTTCTTAACAAGAAATATGATGCCTCCTCGGTAAAGGCATCCAAACAAATTTTTTCAAACTTCCAAGTCAGGCTGGCAGTCCATCCTCAGCACTTGCCCTAATTCCTTACGTGTTTCAGCTTCTCCTTCAGCTTTGATCACAGGAAGGCAGTTACATCAAACAAATGTGAGGGTCAGGTGCTTTTCTAGCATACGTAAGGCTACCCGATTGGTTGTAGTCTAACATTTCAAGTGTCCGTGTTTGATGAACACATTTTCAAACTTAAATGATTTCCTTCAACTGCAAACTTAATAAAGCATTTTTAATGTTTAAATGCAGTTAATTCATCTTGTGAGAAAATTAAAAAACAAAAAAATAGTGCTCTGAACTTGCCTCGTGCATTTTCAGTCTCGAGTGTTTGTTTGAATTTCTTCACACCAGGCTCATTTGTTCTTGTGGAGCCTGACCCGCCTGACCCTTTTTACAAAAAACACGGGTGTGTGCCCAGAAGAAATTGCATGAGGGGACAGGCAAAGGATGCTAGCAGAGTATTTTACTCTGCATGCTGGTGTGAAGAAATCCAAACAAACACTAGACACTTGAAATGTTAGACTACAACCAATCGGGTAGCCTGACGTATGCTAGAAAAGCACGTGACCATTTAAACAAGAGTGATTTGTGTGCCAGCTTCTCTATATAAACAAAACGCTTGTATTTCGGATGTTTGCTGGACATGCGCTTCCCCTCATGCAGACCTTCATCATTCACTTTTTACATGTTCTCTTGTCCATGATTTTTAGAAAATGTTATGGGCCCAAATCAACTACATTTTTCACTCCAGCTTTCCTTTTTCTATACCCAATATATTTTTAGGTAGTCGGGCCCCGGTATGGTCAGACCATGCATCTAACACAAAAATTATAGACCTTTTATTGGCAGTTGCCTTTCAACAGATTACTAAAAATTGGAAGGACTTCACCAAACTATCATATCAAGCTTGGTGGTATCCTATTTGCTATAATCACAGACTAGATACAGCCTTCGTATATCCCATCACCATGGCTATGAACCGTTTATGTCTGTGGCTACCTGTTACAACATTCATCGAAGCTAGTGCCAAACACTCATTTTCCTTAACTCCTGTACAACAAGAAGTTTCCGACCCTCCATGATTTCTTTTGTTGTAATTTCCATTTGCTACATTGTTGCCCCTTTGCATTGCAGTTTGCGCTTTCTGTGATTTTCTTTTTTATTAATCCTTTTTTTTTTTAGATAGACCAATTTTGATTGTATTTCCACTTACCTCCTTCCTGTTTTCAAAGGATGTTTCATGTGACTATGTATTGTTACTTTTTTTGTATTGAGATTTGCATTTCCTTTAATAAACATATTTCTGACCTTAAAGAGTGATTTGTGTGTGTATGTATAAATGTAGAAAGAGGGAGAGAGATATCTCTGCATATATATATATATATATATATATATATATATATATATATATATATATATATATATATATAAAGAAATGGAGGAGCCCACCAGTTGGGATGCACTCGCAGGAGGTAGAGTAAAGATCAGGGAAAGTCCTTGCTATGAGCCCGCCTCAGGTTCTCCTAACACGTTTCGGGCTAGCGCCCTTTCTCAAAGGCAAGCTGCTTGTGAGTAACAACAAACACAATCTTCCAAGCCACTCCCTTTTATTTGGACTATAGTTCTCAGGTGAGTATGTTGCAAAGCATTCTGGGGCTGGAAGTCCTTTATAAACCCATGTGGGCTGTTGTCACCGCAGTTGGATTACTTCATATAGAGCTCACACAAGGCACCTCCCCCAGTGCACAAAGAATCACATTTAAAGCAACCCACTGTGGAAGTTATTTTATGGACACTGCCAGAATGTTTGCGCCAGCTCACTGCAGCAAAACTATGCGACCACAGATTCCAGAAGGCTGTGCGAGCGGCCACGCCCACTGGTGGGGCTGGTCATCGTGATAAAAGTGGAAAAGCATTTGTGGTCGCGTGAACTCTGTGCAAGCCTCTGAAGAAGTGGTAAAAACCATGAAACGCGTCAGGCTAAGACAAACGCTTTTAATGTCGGACCCTTTCTTCTGCAGCCTTCATTAAAGAAATTCCTTAAGCAGCTGTGTGAGGGCTCTTCTGTAGGGGTAACTCTTGTTGGTATATATTTGAAACAGCTGACCCAGCCGTGGAAGAGCCGCGCCGTGTTTAACGGACCCCTGCGGCGCCAACCGGCGGGTGCCAATTGGGACAGGTGCTGGAAAATGAGGGCAGTCATGTGCAGCAGTTCAAGATAATCACCTTTAAAGCAACCCACTGTGGATGTTATTTTATGGACACAGCCAGAATGTTCGCGCCAGCTCACTGCAGCAAAACTATGCGACCACAGATTCCAGAAGGCTGTGCGAGCGGCCACGTCCACTGGGGGGCTGGACATCGTGATATAAGTGGAAAAGCATTTGTGGTCGCGTGAACTCTGTGCAAGCCTCTGAAGAAGTGGTAAAAACCATGAAACGTGTCAGGCTAAGACAAGCGCTTTTAATGTCCGACCCTTTCTGCTGCAGCCTTCATTAAAGAAATTCCTTAAGCAACACCAACCTGTGTGAGGGCTCTTCTGTAGGGGTAACTCTTGTTGGTATATATTTGAAACGGCTGACCCAGCCGTGGAAGAGCCTCGCCGTGTTTAATGGACCCCTGCAACGCCAACCGGCGGGTGCGAATTGGGACAGGTGCTGGAAAATGAGGGCAGTCATGTGCAGCAGTTCAAGGTAATCCCCTTTAAAGCAACCCACTGTGGATGTTATTTTATGGACACAGCCAGAATTTTCGCGCCAGCTCACTGCAGCAAAACTATGCGACCACAGATTCCAGAAGACTGTGCGAGCGGCCACGCCCACTGGGGGGCTGGACATCGTGATATAAGCGGAAAAGCATTTGTGGTCGCGTGAACTCTGTGCATGCCTCTGAAGAAGTGGTAAAAACCATGAAACGCGTCAGGCTAAGACAAACGCTTTCAATGTCGGACCTTTTCTGCTGCAGCCTTCATTAAAGAAATTCCTTAAGCAACACCAACCTGTGTAAGGGCTCTTCTGTAGGGGTAACTCTTGTTGATATATATATATACACACACACACCCCGCTTTCTAGCAGCGATAAAAATGTCAAGTTAATGCTTGTGATTATGTTCTTGCTAGAGAGAGAGCTACCAGGCTTTTGTCTAGTGGCAGTTTTTACACCATAAAGTAACGCAGAGGGCATGCTGGAAAGAACAGATTGTATTATATGGATAGCTAGGGGAATTGGTAATACTAGGCATTAGAAACGTTTTGAAACTAATGAAATGTATGTGAGAGAGGGGCTATGGAGAGATGAGGGGGACGTTTTCTGTATGGTAGTGAGGGAATCCAAGGAGGTCATTGTGTTTATTTGTAAAGAACACGTTCATCCGTAGGCCTCTTGGCGCTGAATAACAGATGTTTATTGGAGGTCATGGGACATGGGGGGCGCCAAAATGATTGTCACTCTGGCTGTAACCAGCACTAAAGGATGTGATGATGGGCATGTGGCAAGTTGAAGTAATACTGTGTCGTCTTCTGTCTTTCTGAGTGTTTTTGAAGAGCCTGATGATTTTGGAAAGGCAAGGTAAGGTGACTTTGTCATTCCTGACTGTTGCACATATCACTAACGTACACACCCACCTACAGCTGCCTTCTACGTAGGATAGTGTTCTAAAAGGAAGGTCCTAGGCAATAGCAGAGATGGTGTATCATTGGATGAATGCTGCCCAGGGCCTAAATCTAGTTCTGGAGTCCAGCTCTGAGGCAGGATCAGAGACTGAGACAGCAGATACTGAGACAGCATCTGAAGAATAGGACAATGGAGCAGAATTTGGAAGGGATTTTTCAGTCGGCGCAGTTCCATCCGATGACTCATCTTCCAGCAATTTTGAAGGAGACGATGTCAGTCATGCTGTCCCTTTGCAAGCACAGTCTGTGCAGCGGGACACCAGTAGCAGGTTAGAGCAACCCAGAGAGCAGGCACGTGCAGCGAAAAGCACAGACGGAGCACTCTCTTGGCAGCCTCCCAATTTAGTTGAGCCCCAAATTCCGCCTTCCACTGGTGGCGCTGGATGTAAAGGCGATACAGCAAATTTTTTGCCAATTGACCACGTCCATCTCTTTTTGGATGTTGACTTCCTTGACAAAATCGTGCAGCAAACAAATTTACGTGCTGAACAATTTCTGAGGGAGCATGGAGGCACTCTCAGGCCTCATTCTAGGGACTCCCACTTTATTAGGGGAGTTGAAGATATTTTTGGACCTCACGTTTAAAATGGGGGTAGTGCATAAACCAACCTTGCTGTCCTACTGGTCTACTCGCACGGTTTAGTTAACCCCCATCTTCGCACCATACATGAGCAGAGATCGTTTTTTGCTATTGCAGCGCATGCTGCATTTCAATGACAATTCTGCTGCATTGCCCCGGGACCATCCAGACTAGGACAGGTTGTTCAAAATTCTCCTGTCGTGGAACATTTGTCTGCCAGGTTTTCACAGGTTTATACTCCTGGAAAGAATATAGCCATTGATGAGTCCTTGATCTTGTATAAAGGGCAGCTGCTGTTCAGGCAGTACATTCCGAGCAAACGCGCTCACTATGGAATCAAGCTGTACATGCTGTGTGAGAGCTCGACTGGCTATGTGTACAGCTTGAGAGAACAACACAACTCTAAACCCTGTAGTTTGCCCTTCTACGCTAGGGGTCACAGGAAAGATTGAATGGGAGCTTGTCCAGCCATTCCTTCACAAAGGTTATAACCTTTATGTGGACAATTTCTATACAGCAGTAGAGCTGTTCAGTGAGCTCCTAAAGCTGGCACTGTGCCCCCACGATTATGACAGCCCTAATTACACAGGGAGGCAGCCTAGTTCGTACAAGAGCTGGTGTCTTAGAGTTGTTCCAACAGCATCTACAACGGGTTTACAGTGCAGACACCGGAGTAACAGCTGACAGGTATGTTCCAGTGATCGGGGAACTGGTCCTACTGCAGCTCCCAACGGAGGGCGTGGAGACATTAGATGCCCCAATAACGGCCGAAGAAATGCAGAAGGTTCTGCAAGCCATTTAAGTCACTGGGTGTGGATGGGTTCCCTGTAGCTTTTTTGCAGACATACTCACCACAGTTGCTGAACCGCTGTTGCAGGTGTATGAGGAGGACTTTGAGTTGAGGGAGTTAACTCCCTCAATGCATGATGGTGAAATTATCATGCTCCTTAAGCCAGGGGGAAACGCACAGGATCCATCAGCATATCGTCCGATCAGAATGATCAACTCAGACATAAAAATATTATGTAAGGTCCTAGCTACTAGACTGACCCCTCTCATGGCTCATTTGGTCCATGAGGATCAATGTGGCTTTATTCCAGCTTGCAATACGGGCATGAATATTCGAAGATTGTCCCACATCATGCACGAAATGTGATACGGGGACGAGGAATTGGCCTTAGTGTCAATCGACCTGGAAAAGGCCTTCAACTCTGTAGATTGGGGATATTTGTTGGAGGTACTCTGGGTGGGTGGGTTCGGCCCGAAATTTAGAAGATGGGTGCGAATCCTGAATACAGCTCCTTGCGCCAGGGTAAGGGTGGGAGGGAGCACATCAGGCAAGTGGAAATTGGAGAGGGGGACACGGCAGGGCTGCCCGTTCTCGCGGTTCCTGTTCGCACTGGCAATAGAGCCGCTGGCGATCTGGGCGCGGAGGGACCTGGCTGAGTGGAGTATTCAGGTGGGCGGAGTGCCCCGGGTAATCTCATTATATGCAGATGATGCCTTATTCTATGTCTCCACTCCTCGACAGGCAGTGCCAAAACTGCTGTGTATATTAGAGGAGTTTGGTAATTGCTCTGGATTCAGACTTAATAAGAACAAGTCTTTGCTCTTTCCATTGGCTCAGCTGGCTAGGCGGCCGGATGAGTCGCTTCCTCAGCTGGGACTGAATTGGAAGACTGGGCACTTTAGGTACTTGGGCATACAGGTGGCGGGGGATGATCCCCAAATGTTGCAACTGAATATATACAAATTGCGGGAGGCCCTGTTCAATGGTATTCTAGAATACTTTACCATTATCACTAATGGGAAAATTGGCAATAGCCAAAAGGGTGGTGTTACCCCGCTGCCTGTATATGTTACAGAATACGATGTGTCCAATACCGAGACCGATCTTTAGGGCCCTGGACTCCCTTCTGATAGACCTCTACTGGGCGGGGTAACGAAGCAGAGTAGCGCTTGCAATCCTAAACCGCACATATGAGGGGGTGGGCTTGAAGCCCCCAGGATGGAATTATATTACTATGCGGCTCAGCTGCAACACGCGACAAAATGGTTTGCCGAGGGGGCAACTGGGTGAAGAGGCTCATATGTGACAGTGTGCCAGCGTCTGAGCTGCCGATCTTATTTATGGAGGGTGCAGGTTCCCCGGAGACAGCACGGTACGTGATTAAGCAGACGGTGTCTGTCTGACAGTTTTTTTTTTATTGGCATTTCAAAATTGTACAGTATACAAACCATAAAAATTAACCCGCAGACTGTAGTATAACAACATACATCTTACAATGTTGACAGATCTAGCAAGTTATCAGCAAGCCACATATACCCCAGGCATGCTACGATATCCAATTAGTCTGTTGGATGTATTTGTAGATAGGTAGTTAGGTATGTCCAATAGTCTCTAGGTATGGCACCAGTGGGCAGTTCTTCCGTGTAGGTGTGGAGCGTGTCCTTACAGTACGTCAGGTCTCAAAGCCATTGTCGAAGCGTTGGGATTACCTTACTATCCCAGCACAAGGAAACTCTACGTTTTGCCACTAATAGAGCAACAGCACAAAATTTACGCTTACGAGCTTGCACTTTCTGAACAAGGCCTAATAAACAGGTGCGAGCAGCATAGTCGATAGTTATACCCACCATGTTTCCCAATGTCTTTGTAACATTTAGCCAGTATTCATGCACTTCTGCACAGTCCCATGCCAGATGCATAAAATCAGCTCCATCTGCTTTACAGCGCCTACATGTCGCATCCGACCGTAGGCCATATGCACATAGCCTGGCTGGTGTGTAGTATGTTTGGTGGAGATATTTATAGTGCATCATTCTCAGATTACCGTTAGGCGTAAGCAAACTAGTTAGAGCGCACGCCGTGGACCATTCCTCCTCTGTGGGTGGAACATCTAGAACTTAATTCCATTTCCCCATCGCCTGTGTCGTCTTGCTAGCTATATCCTCCTGTAGTTTAATGTACAATTTAGAGACCATATGTTTATTGTTTGGTGTAGTGAGCACCCACTGTAGAGTGGACAGCTGTGACGGCTCCTCGGGGTAAGAGGGATACAAAGCTTTGATCGCTTTTTGTAGTCTGTAGTATGTGAAGCGAAATAAAGTCGTTTGGTTACTAATTTATGTAAGATCAGTGAGCGTTCTAAAAACACCATTGCAGTAAAGGTCCCCCATCTTGTCTATACCTGCCTGTTGCAGCTGTTTCAGACCCACTTGCTCTTGCGTGACGGACAGCTCTGGATGAAGTAACAATGGCAGCGCCTGTGCATAAAGCGGGTATTTGCCTGCTAACTTCCCCATTCTATGGCACGCAGCAACTGTTGCGTCTATAGGGTTGATGTCTCGGCTGTGAAGTGGAGACCTACGATGCGTGATGATAGCCTTCAACGGAATAGGATGAGCATCCCCTTCTTCGATGGCTACATGGGGGATATACAGGACAGTGTGGTACCAGTAATGCGCAAATTGCGCTTGAGCACACAGAAAATAGAGCAGAAAGTCTGGAACAGTGAACCCACCTCGTGTGTAAGGCAATGTGAGGGTATGCAATTTGATGCGTGCTTGCTTGCCGGCCCAAACCAGCCTTGACACCATAGTGGAGATTCGTTTAAAAATCTGTGCTGGGGGAGTAATTGGGATGTTATTGAACAGATATAAAAATGTTGGTAATATAACCCTTTTGACAATGGCTAAGCGATCAGCGAACGTTAAAGGTAATTGAATCCATCTCCCGATTTTATCTTCCATGGCGTCAATTGCCCTGCCATAGTTGTAGCGGATCACTACCTCTGGATCCCGGTGGAACCACACCCCCAGATATTTAACCGGTTCTGATTGCCATTCCAGTGGAAATTCAGTTTGGTGCAGAACCATTGAATCCATTAGTGGTATTATTAGAGATTTGGACCAATTAATTTGTAAACCTGAATGCTGACCAAAACGAATATATTCCCTCAGCAATGGGGCCAAGTTCGTCTCCGGATCTCGCACATATAACATCATGTCATCTGCGTAAAGTGATATATGCAGCGGCCGTTGCGGGAATTGGAGCGCCGAATAATGATGACCTTGCCTTATCTTACAGGCAAGTGGTTCAAGGGCTAGCGCGAATAACAATGGGGACAGTGTGCAACCCTGCCTCGTCCCCCTAGCTATTGGAATGGTATCCGACACGTATCCGTTTACTCTGATACGTGCCGTAGGGTCAGCATATAGTGTCTGCACCCATCTTAAAAAAATAGGCGGAAATCCCATGCGGCGCAACACGGTGTGTAAATACGGCCACTCAATAGAAGCAAATGCCTTCGCCGCATCTAGAAGAACCACAACGGCCTTGGTGCTAGGGATTAAATAATGAGACAGTGCAAACAGTGTCCTGGTGTTATGAGTAGTCGTTCTGGTCGGGCTAAATCCAGACTGATCCGGCAAGACCAGTCTGGTCATTAGGGGCTGTAGCCTAGTGGCAAGAAGCTTGGCCAATATTTTAGTATCCACGTTTATGAGAGACAGCGGCCTATAGGATTCGCAACTCTCTGGGTCTTTGTTTGGCTTTAAAAGTGCAATGAGCACCGCTTCTCTTAACGTTGGTGGGAGCAACTGTTTGTCGTGCGCATCCCCATACATCGCGACTAGATGAGGCGCCAGCTGTCCCGCAAAAGCCTTATAAAATTTGCATGTAAACCCGTCGGGGCCAGGGGCTTTTCCATTGGGAAGGGAGTTAATAACATCCGTGACTTCCTCCACAGTGATGGGCAAGGATAAGTACTCCCTATGTGTATCGGATAACCAAGCAATTGCAATATCCTCCAAATATTCCTGGACTTCAGTCGCCCCAGCAGTATTTCGCGTTGCATATAACTCCCCATATGTTCTCATAAATTCCCCCAATATTCCCTGCGCTTCTTGCTGTAACACCCCCTGTTTATCCCTGATCGCTAGTACGGCCTGTTGTGGTCTACTTGTGCGTATCCTGTCAGTCAACATCTTACCCGGCCTACCCCCCTCCCCATATGAACGCGCTACCTGACGCTTCGTGATATACCTCAGTTCATTCTCAGCATACGTTTGGTATTCAGAGAGAACGGTCCTAATATCACCCAATATTTTGACATCTTGTGTGCTTTCATATTCCCGCTCCAGTGCTTGTAGAATATTTTCCCTCTTACTTAGCTGCTGACGTATATCCTTTAGAATGCTAGCACAGGTACTTATGCACACTCCCCGGATTGTCGCTTTAAAAGCCTCCCACAACAGGCCAGGATCATTGATATTTGGTGTATTCAGCTCAAAGTATTCAGCTATAGCCTTACTGAGTGTATCTGCAAACATTGAGTCTAACAATGCTTTAGAGTTAAAACGCCATATGTATGGTGGAGGCATATAATATGGTATGGTTATAGACAGTAGCACTGGATTGTGATCAGATAATGTTCTAGGGACGTGACTCACATTTCGAGTCCACAACAGTGCCTCGCTAGTCCCCAACCAATAGTCTATACGAGACCAGCTATTATGAGCCGCTGTAATGTGCGTGGCCTCTCTTCTATCTGGGTGACGAGTGCGCCAAATGTCATCTAGTCCCTCGTCCCTCATAATGTTGTGCAATACCTCCACAGCCCTCTGGTGTGTTTCTCTAGACGTGTCTGATCTATCCAGATTGTCACACAGAGCGGCATTAAAATCTCCACCCCAGAATATAGTCATGCCTTTCAAATCATGTATTTTACGCCATATGTCTCTATAGAAATCTGGGTCATCTACATTTGGGCCATAGGTATTAACAAAGGCTATACGCTGCCCTCGGAGCCTTCCTGTAAGGATAACATAGCGCCCTAGTTCGTCCCGTAATGTACTATCTACTTGGAGTTGTGTTCCCTTTTTTACCAATATGATGACCCCCCTAGAGTAGGATGAGTATGACGACTTATATATTGCCTCCGCCCATTTGCGTCCAATAGTATTGTTAGCGTCAGGGGCAATGTGGGTTTCCTGAAGAAAGGCTATGTCAATATGCAACATATCAAAATAGGCAAATACCTGCCTTATCTTTTTCGGGTTGTTGAGCCCTCTAACATTCCACGCAATCAGGTTTAGTTGGGTGGGACGCAATCTAGATGCGGACATAGGTAAACATTGAAATAAATCCTAAGGTCAAATACCATGTCCCCTGCAGGAACATCATCTGTGACTTTATAAAAAGCCGGGAATCACATTTATATGATTTTTCTACTGAATAACTGCGATGTCTCTCATGCACTACAGTCTGCACAACAGTCCCCCACCCCGTCCCCCCCACCCACTTCAGCACCCCAACTATGCCAAAGACAATTCCCTAACAGAAGAAACAACATCTCAAAAACACTTTGTGGGGAGCACCCGCCTGAGGGTACCACAGAGAGCACACAACTCCATCCAACAGCGTGGATGAGGTCAGGCGTACGTTACATATGCAGATCCAATAGTGCCCAGAAGTGGGCGAGTATCTCAATGCTACCGTAATCCCATACTTCTCTGTCTGGAAAGTGCAATAAAGTAAAAGGATCAGATTTAGTGGTTTAGCCTGAAACAATTTACAACGGTTGGTGCGTGTACTCCAATAATAAGTAAACAGACGCAGCAGGGTTCTTACTGCGTCACAAAGTAGCCTGGTGACAATTCAACCCCCGTGCCCTGAGCACCATCGTCAATAGTGTCCAATATACATGTTATGCATACTACTCCTCATTGTGTTCAGTGTTGCAGGGCATCAAACGGAAAGTCAGTGTCTATGAGCAGAGTACACATTCTTAACTGCTACCTGTCTGTCAGTACCAGGAAGACCCTCTGAGGAGTATTTAAATCATACCGACCTTACAGGACGTGTCTGCATAGTATACGTATCACACAGTGTCTTACATCCCCAGTTCGAGCCGGCATCTGCACCCACGCCGCACAGATATAACTGGCCAATACTAGAATAGCAGTCCGGCGAGCCTCACTCAGAGTCCCGGGTCTGCTCAGCGTGTTTACGCTCCCTGTGCTGGCCAGTTAGCTTCTTAATAAAGTCTTGCGCGGCCCTTGGAGAGTGGAGAATCGTAGATTTGCCATCCTGTGTCACCCTAAGTCGAGCTGGATAGAGCATTACATACTCCACCTCCATTTCCCTCAATTTTGTTTTCCGCTGGATTGAATTCTTTGCGCGCTAGTTGCACCGTCATGGTAAAGTCCGGCTAAAACGCCAATTAGTTGCCCTGATACGTTACTTTCTGCTTATCCCGTGCCATACGCAATATGGCATCACGGTCTCTATAATTCAGGAGCCAGTCAACTATAGGTCTTGGCGTGGCACCTGGTGGGGGTCTCGGAGCCAAGGATCTATGAGCGCGTTCCACTATGAGGACCGACGAGAACTGATTAGCTTCGACCACCTCTTGCAGGAGACCCTCCACATACGTCTCCATCCGCCCAGTATTGGTGGATTCTGGAATTCCCGCGATTCTGATGTTGTTGCAGCGAGACCTCGCCTCTAAGTCCTCCACCTTGTTTTTTAGGGCCTCCACCGCTTTCTCCATATCTGTGCATTTGCGCGCGGTAGTTTGGGATTCGTCTTCCACAGAGGAGATACATTTCTCTGCCTCATCCAGTCGCTCCCCTTGCTTATCCAGCTTTGCCGATATATTATCAACCTGATGCGTTAAGGAATCCAGTTTACCATTGATGTCTTGCAGGCTTTGTTGTATTGCTTTGAGGACTTGCTCCATTTGGTGACTTGGCTCAGCTCCCCCCTCCATTTCGGTATCCGATGGCACTGATGCACCTTTTGTTTGGCGTTTCGTTTCAAAGGAGAGCTTTGACTGTTGCTTGTCTGACTTTCCCATGATAAGAATGGCAGGCCCCAGTTACCACGATGTCTGATGCACGTTGATACCACCGGCGGAGATGCTGCCGCACCTCAACACCACCTCGTAATTTCTGTTGCCCCCAATTTGCAGCAACACTTAGATGGGCATCGCAGCACTAAATGTCGCACTATTCCAGCCTCCGATGTCAGCAGATATATGTTACAGCCTTGGGCTTAATGCCGCTAAGGTATGCCACCACTACTGTGGCCCCTAGTGTCCAGAGGTGCCACTGAGCCTCATCTACAAGCCACAGGGTCTGTGGAGGCAGGCATGTACCCAGGCTGCACTCATCCCACATTCATCCACTACCTCCAGGCCACCAGTCCGCTAATGGGGATATCCACGGCAGGGGTGCTAGACGCCAACACTCTCCCTGCACTTACAACGATGCCGCCATCACCACCGCGTGATCCTCAGCGGGAGTCTGCGCTTGCCGGCACACATAGTCATATCAACGTGGGAGCAGTACTTGTCTCAGTGGAGCCCACTTCACCGCTATATATCGGCAGCAATCACCTTCAAGAGGGTATGTTCAGCGCGTATAGTGTAGATCCAAACTTAGTAGCAGAGACGCATGTATAAGGAGGCATTATAGTAGCTGGGGCACAGTCTCACCTCATTCTTCCAGCCTGTGGTTCCTTCAGGCACCCCCGCCTCCCTGTAGAGATGTCTTCACGACCTAAATCCGCGGGAAGAGTCTCACCATTAGTGGATAGCCGCCATTTTACTCCGACCTGCCACGTTTCTTGCTCTGCATCAGGAGATCGCGCCAGGCATATAAATCGGCACTGTATGCAGTAGCGGCAGCCTCACCCACAGATCCGATCAGACTGGGGCAAGTTGTCAGCCTCTCAGTCGTTGTTTAGGCTGCCAGGAGCGATGTCCGTAACGGAGCAGTGGTGCCGCAGGACGCCGCCATTTTGTGCCGCTGGTCGTCCCGCCCGCGGGGAGATCAGCAATAAATCTAAAGCGGCTTCTCCTGCATGCAACCAGGTTTACCACGCAAGGAAATCGTGCTCCAGTACTTCCGACGTACCCACACGCATTTTAGCGACGGTAGGTGATCTGCATACCAGTCTTTGACGCTGCGATTCGGACCTGACCGGTGGAGCTGCCTTAGTAGGCAGCCATTCCGCTGTGCGCCCTCTAGCGCCCCCGTCTGTCTGACAGTTATTTGTGGAGCGAGTCCTTCGGCATGCCCCGTTTCATCGGAAATTGAATGTGTGGGAGTTGGCACCAGTTCGAAAAGTGATGGTTAAATTGTCATTCAGGGTATGGCAGGAGGGGGTTATAATTCGCTTACGGACTTGTACCTGAGCGAGTGCTTTATTACGTTCGAGCAGGCTTGCAGGGACTTTGTGCTAGGACAAGGACAATACTTACAGCATGTGGCCTTGGCCAATACATTCAAAGAGATATGGCCCGTGTACCCGCTGATACCACAACTCACACAAACATTACATACCTTACTTACCAGTGGGGCAGGCAAGCTTATTGTATCTCTGCTTTATAGGTCAATAAGGGCCGATGAGGGCGTCTCCCAACCGGCCGTATTTGCGGCTTTGGAATACAAATTTTGGGGAACCATTGGAGGAACAGGACTGGAAGGTGGTGGGAGCGCTCACACGCATGATCTCCTGTAATGCTCGGTTCCGATTGATCCATTACAATTATGTTCATCGTACTTATATGACCCCGGTGAGGATACATCGCATGTCACCCGGTAGACCTAATTCATGCCCCAGATGTCATAAGGCAGGAGGGAACTTTTTACACTTGGCCTGGGAATGCCCGGAGGTGGGGAGCTTTTGGGTGGAAGTAGTGGAGCTACTGAGGGGAAAGGTGAATACCAAAATCCAGTTGACGCCAAAGCACTGCCTCTTGGGTCTGATGTGGAAAAGCAAAAAGCAAACCAAAATGGGATATAGACTACAAAAGTTGCTGTTGGTGCTGGCAAGGCACAGAATTACAATAGTGTGGATGGGTACATGCGCGCCAGAAGCTCAGGCATGGCTGCGAGATGTCCGCGAGTGGACATTAGCCGAAGAGATGCATATGAAGAAAAGTCGTAAAGACGAGCAATTAGAAGATGATTTAAGGCTCTGGAGGGATCTATGCCAGGATTTTATGGATGAGGGGTCCCCAATGAGTACTCCAGATGTAAATGAGGAGGAAAGGTTGGGAGTTCTGATGAGGGGGTGGGGGAAGAGGAAGGGTAGTAGCTGGAATCGTATGACTAGTCCCTGAAATAGAACAATGGGAAGGAGGAGTGGAATAGTGGAGGGGCCGATGTATTGAAGCATGATCACTGGCGTTACTAAATCTGCACTGCCCATGTTTACTACTGTATGCACAATCTTGTTTATGTTGAATAAAATCTTAAATAAAGATTATTTAAAAAAACAAGAGCTGGCACTGTGGCCTGCGGTACAATTTGTTGTCACCGAAAAGGATTCCCGCAGAGCTTGTTTGCAAGAAGCTCCAGAAATCCCAGAGCACTGCATTGCGTTCCAATGAACTGCTCGCAGTCAAGTTCTCAGATAGGCGTGACGCGTACGTGCTCACTACAATTCATGATGAGAGCACTTACCCCGTCACGGTTTAGGGTCAGATGGCCAAAGACCACAAAACCACCTTTATACTTGATTACAACAAGTACATGTGAAGAGTAGACAAGAACAACCGGGTTCTTCAGTCATATAATCTGAGTCTTAAAACGTATAAAAAAAAGTTTACTCACCTGATCCAGATGCCAACATACAATGTGTATGTTGTTTATCGTCAGACCACCACAGGAAGACTTGTGTCTTTCCTTGACTTTCAGTTGTCTGTGAATGACAGTTTCACTGCTACAGAAGCAGCAGCCTCCACTTCCTGTGTTCTGGAGGACGTGGCAAGACTGCAGGAGTGACACTTTGCTGATACAATTCCTGCAACACTCAAAAAGGAGCGACCATGTCGTCGTTGTAAAGTGTGCCCGATGCAGAGAAAGAGGCAGAAGACTTGTGTTTACTGTCCCCAGTGCCCAAGTAAGCCCGCCTTCTGTTTTCCTACTTGCTTTATGTTAAGTACTGGGAAATTGACTGAGGTGGAGCTGCCAATAGGTAAACCTTTCAATTGATGTGAATAGATACCTACTGTCTGTGGGCCACTCCTTTGCTAGGCAAGTAGCAGCAGAATATGTGTTCCACTATTTCAGGAAATCATAGACTTCTCAACACTTTTATCTCTTTTCAGAATGTGGTAGGTGTTAATGTTCACGCAGATTCCAGAACTTTCCATCACAGAAATGTGAGGAAAATGTGTTTTTTTATAGAAAGTTGAGATTTGCAAGGGATTCTGAGTAACAGAACGTAGTGAGAGCCACACATCATCCCATCCTGGATTCCCCTGGGCGTCTAGTTTTGGAAAATGTATAGGTTTGCTAGGTTTCCTTAGGTGCCGGCTGAGCTAGGGTTCAAAATCCACAGCTAGACAATATGCAAAAAAAAGGTCAGTTTTCACTGGAAAAATGTCATGTGTCCACGTTGCGTTGTGGGCTGTTTCCTGTCATGGGCACTAGGCCTACCCACACAAGTGAGGTACCATTTTTATTGGGAGACTTTGGGGAATGTGAGGTGGGTGGAAATTTGTGGATTCACGCAGATTCCAGAACTTTCCATCACAGAAATGTGAGGAAAATGTGTTTTTTTATAGAAAGTTTAGGGTTTGCAAGGGATTCTGGGTAACACAACCTGGTGAGAGTCACACAAGTCACCCCATCTTGGATTCCCCTGGGTGTCTAGTTTTAAAAAATGTATAGGTTTGCTAGGTTTCCCTAGGTGCCGGCTGAGATAGGGTTCAAAATCCACAGCTAGGCACATTGCAACAAAAGGGTCAGTTTTCACTGTAAAAATGTGGTGTGTCCACATTGCGTCTTTTCCCTTTTCCTGTCATGGGCACTACGCCTACCCACATAAGTGAGGTACTATTTTTATCGGAAGACTTTGTGGAATGCTGGGTGGGTGGAAGGTTTCAGATCCACGCAGATTCCAGAACTTTCCATCACAGAAATAAGAGGAAAATGTGTTTTTTTTTTTAGAAAGTTTGAAGTTTGCAAGGGATTCTGGGTAATAGCACCTGGTGAGAGCCACACTAGTCACCTTCATCCTGGATTCCCCTGGGAGTCTAGTTTAAAAAAAATTATAGGTTTGTAGGTTTCCCTAGGTGCCGGCTGAGCTAGGGTTCAAAATCCACAGCTAGGGACATTGCAAAAAAAAGGGTCAGTTTTCACTGGAAAAATGTGATGTGCCCACGTTGCGTTCAGGGCCGTTTCCTGCCGCGAGCACTTGGCCTACCCACACAAGTGAGGTACCATTTTTATCCAGAGACGTAGGGGAATGCTCAGTGGGTGGTAGTTTGTGACTCCCCACAGTTTTTGGAACTTTCCATTACAGAAATATGAGGAAAATGTGTTTTTAGTTGGTTTGAGGTTTGCAAGAGATTCTGGGTAACAGAACCTGGTGAGAGCCACACTAGTCACCCCCATCCTGGATTCCCCTGGGTGTCTAGTTTTCAAAAATATACATGTTTGCTAGGTTTCCCTAGGTGCCAACTGAGCTAGTGTCCTAAAACAACAGCTAGACACATTGCAAAAAATGGGTCCTTTTTCCCTGGAAACATGTGATGTGCCCATTTTGCATTTTGGACCGTTTCCTGCCGTAGTCACTGAGCTTACCCACACAAGTGAGGTACCGTTTTTATCGGGAGACTTTGGGCAATGCTAGGTGGTGCAAGTTTGAGGTTCACCGCAGATTCCAGAACTTTCCATCACAGAAATGTGAGGAAAATGTATATTTTTTTTTTTTACAAAGTTTGAGGTTTGCAAAGGATTCTGGGTAACAACCTGGTGAAAGTCACACAAGTCACCCCATCCTAGATTCCCCTGGGTGTCTATTTTTCAAAAATGTATAGGTTTTCCAGGTTTCCCAAGGTGCCAGCTGAGCACAGCTAGGCACACTGCAAAAAATGTTTTCACTGGAAAAAGATTATGTGCCTACGTTGTGCTTTGGGCCATGTCCTGTAGGGGGGCACTAAGCCTACCCACACAAGTGGGGCACTATTTTTATTGGGAGACTTGGGGGAAAACTGAATAGTAGAAAAAGTGTTATTGCCAATTGACTGTCTATGCTTTTCTCCCTTCCAAATGTAAGACAGTGTGTAAATAAGAATTCATTTTCAAAAATGCCCTCTAATTCACATGCTGGTATAGGTACCCACATATACAGAGATGTGCAAATAACCACTGCTTCTTAACTCCATATATTGTTCCCATTTCAGAAATACATTGTTTTCCTTAATACCTATTTTTCAGTCTTTATATTTTACCAAGTGAATTGCTATATACCCGGTACACAATGAAAAGCCATAGCAAGGCACAGCTCAGTTATTGGCTCTGGGCAACTCGGGTACTTGGTAAACCTACAAGTCCTATATACCCCTGCAACCGTGAGACTCCAGTAAGCATAATGGTATATTGCTTTTGAAAATCTGCCATACTTAGAAGAAGTAACATGTGAAAATGCAGGCACAAATGTCTGTTTTTTTAAATCATTTTCAATATGTTTTAATTTCAACTGTTACTTTCTATAAGAAAACCTTGAAGGATCTACACAAATGATCCCTTTCTGAATTCAAAATCTTGTCTACTTCTCAGAAATAGATAGCTTTCTGGGATCCATTATTGGCTTTACATCAATTTCTAGCACTAACTAAAAGGAGGTTGAAAGCACACAAAAAAGACAAAATAGCTATTTCCCACTAAAATGGCAAAACTGTGTAGAATATTTTAGATTTCTAACAAATATTTGCCTGTTCCTGAAAGCTAGGAAGATGGTGATTTTATCACCACAAACGCTTTGTTGATACCATTTGCAGGGAAAAAACAAATGTTCTTCTTCAGCACTTTTTTCCAATTTTTCACCAAAAACCCAAACATTTGCTGTATTTTGGCTAATTTCTCAGTCCCCTCCAGGGGAATCCACAATCTCTGGGTAGCTTTATAATCCTCAGGATGTTGGAAGAAAAGGATGCAAATTTTACATGCATACCTTACGTGGACAAAAAGTTACAGGGGCCTAAGCGCGAACTACCCCAAATAGCCAAAAAAGGGTTCAGCCCTTAAGGGGTTAATGTAACGTTATAGTAAGGTGTGATAAATAGATCTGTTTTTGTTAAAAAAATATCCTTAGAATTTCACTGAAAAAACAAAAGATAAAGTAACTTTATAGTTAGGTGACTATGTCAGTCAAAACATTAACATTTTGAACTAAAAAAAGCACAGAAATTCACCAGTTATAGTTAGCAGAGCTAACTATATTTTGCGCCCCCTGCATGCACTGCTTATGACCTCACATGTTAAATCACTTATGATATGTTTTATGACATCATTGATGACATCTAAGATGACATCACTGTTGATATCATCCAAGCTTCTTTTATACACACTACTCTATGACTTAATATGGCATTAGAGGCCTAAAAATAAGCAGAAAATCGCTCAAAATTATACGAAGCATCATTAATGCCATCACAGATACAACTTCCTTCGGTGTAGCAAGCATCTGTTATGTGAAACATTGACCATATACCCACTTGCCGGGTAGCCTAGTTCACATTAAGAATCAACCACAGAGGGGGGAGGAGCCAAGATGGCGACCGGGACGGCAGCGTAGACTCCCGGCTCCGTGAACCTCCGCATCCCGCACGGATATCCTGCACGAGATCCTTAACCTGTGCTACGCGGTCGTGTTTCTGAAGGAGAGAGGCACCCGACTGTGTGACTCCGAGGTTTCTGGCTGCGGTATCGCTGGAGAAATGTGCATTTGAACTTTGCGGCCTGTGCGGCCCTGGAGCCGGGACCTCGAGTGAACGCCGTGGCCGGGTGGCAGTTCAACAACAGCGGCCTGTTGTGACTGGGTGGAGTCGGTCCACCGGAGCGGTGCCAAACTCGGCCTACATTTCGTCGTGGTCGTCTCTACTGTCAAGCGTAGCGGACCGAGTGCATGCCCGGGGGTGCAATTCTCAGACCCTCCGGTGGCTGCCCCTGCCTTTGATGGTGAGCTGCCCGGCCGCTGCCCGTATCCTGCCCTGATCATTGCGGGCCGCCCCCGAATTTTTACGGGAGCTGGTCCGTAGTGGGGACGACTGTTGCCCGTGACCACGCAACGGATAACTTTTCGCCTGCCCCCGGAACCCGGTCACCAGCGACGTGGACATCGAGACGCTTGTCCCGGGGTCCCGGCCCCGGTGAGGGTCGGGCATACTTGGCGGCCATCTTGTTGCGATGAAGCCTACCATCCTGTCCGCTGGGCCGCAGCGGGATTGTGAGAGTGCGACTTTCGGGAGTGTGGCAGCGCGATCGCAGAGAGCTGTGCTGGGGTACGGCGACCTCCTCGAGGCCCTTGGTGCTCTTCACTCCTCCTTGATTCATGGTGTCGGGGTCTTGGGGAGTAAGCTTGACGGTGTGGCGTCGGCGTTGGGGCAGTGGCGGCCCACCTGTCCGCACGTACACAGGGACTACCCACACTGCGCACAGGAGGACACTTTGGCGGCCACCCCTGAGGTTAGTGCACGGCTGGACGCTCCGGCCAGTATGCTACAGTGTGTTCGTCCAGCTGAGGACCTGATCTGCCCCGGAGGCATTAGACCTGAGTGGGATGTGGTAGCCTCGTCCCGTACGTGCCCTCCTGCGACCCAGAGACAACTCCAGCAACTATTGTCTGCTTTGGCTGCTTCTGCCTTCCTGGACCTGGAGTGCAGTGCATATCCTTGTGCAGCACTGGGAAGCCTGTTTCTCCACGCTGCGGACTGTGTTGATGCTCAGAGACTTCCACCCCACCTGTGTGCGTCGCTTCTCGGACGTTTTTGGACAATCCTCTACCTTGGAACATCGGATATGGTGCTGGGTCGAGGGGTAGGCATGGGCAGACTCCCAAAGAGTGGTCAGGGATGAGGCTGATCCTTCAGGGGTGGTCATCTAGTGGACGGGCGGGCTCAGGGGTTGCGTGCTCTCCTGGCATAGCTAACAGCATAATAGGTGCATAATGCTCCCCATTTTTCTTTGAGAAGATAGATTTTGTGCCGTTTATTGTTCACTTTGGGGGAAACTTACCGTGCGGGAGGGAGAAGCCGGGGGTATGTTTTGAAGGCCCTCCTCCAGTTTATTAATACTTTCTCTACCCCCCCCCGTCTGGTGGGGTTCTTTTCCTACTTCTTTTTCCCTATTCTCCTATATTTCGGGTCTGGTTCCAGGGCGACAGGCACACTGCTGGGGGGGGGCCGTACTCATCTGCAGAGGTGCAGGGTGGGGGGTTGGGGGAGGGGATTCTTTAGTCTTTTATCTCTTTTTCCATGGCCTCCTTTTTCTTCTCTGATTCTTTTTGTTTTTCTTTTCTGGGATCAGCGTGATACACCTCCTTTGCTATGACTCGTTGCCGCTCCGTGTGTACCACAATTTCCGGGGTGCTCTCCGGGAGTTCTGGCGTGGGACTGCAGGCGCAACTGCTTATGACATTTTTCCCCATCCTGATGTTCTTGTGTTTGCGCCATTGACCTAATGGATTGCTTTAAATCGCTTACGTTTATTACTCTGCACACCTGTAATTGCTGTTTGAAAATTGTCTGGCACCTGATCCTTCTGCCTTGTTTCATTATAAAATGAAAACCTTTTTCTCCTGGTGCCCTACCTACTTTGTTCACAGTATTAGCATTACGATTCTGCTCCCCGAAGTGCTGCCTGTGTTTACACTTGCCTTTTTTTGCTCTGATTGCTTAGCGGCCGGCCCCGGGGGGTTGTAGGCCCATACTTGTTCTTGATTGAACTGTCAATAAAGGTTTTCAAAAAAAAAAAAAAAAAAAAAAAAAAGAATCAACCACGGAAAAATGGGAAATCCTGATTGTACACACTGTTCAATATGTATACAACTATTTAGAGAAAGCCAAGTTCCTCAAGATACTGAACGTCTGTTCCAAAATGAATGTCCTACTATTGACAGCTTTTATCTATATCAAAAACTTACTGTCATCGAATCTACATTGAGAAATAAAGTTGATGTGAGTAGAAAAGTGGGTACTGTAAACAGTATTTACCTCATGGGAAAGTTTAATCTGTACCACACTGTTAGCAGACAGTGAAACTCTCATGAGAAATACACCACAGAGTATTGAAAAACTATACGTACTAAGAACAGTGTACACTCTATGCAGACTTGTCAAAAAAGACACTATTCACTTAAAATAACAAAGGTCTTAAGGTGCTAACAAACATACTGCCTACAGCCTTCATTCTGTGGTGCAATATTTACAGATAGCCCATCTGCTAAAGCAAAAGAAGCACATGTACATAGATTAGCACCTGGTGCAAACAGCCTTTTATGTTGTGTAGAATTTGGCCTGCTGAGATGACTCTGTCTCATAACTCAAGGCTGCTTACAATACTTAGGGCCTGTTTTAGAGTTCGGCGAACAGGTTACTGTGTCACAAATGTAATGGATATCCCATTCGCCATATTACAAGTCCATAATATACAATGGCACTTGGAATATGGCGGACGGGAAATGCGTCACCTTTGTGATGAGTAACCTGTCCGCCGAACTCTAAATCAGGCTCTTAGTATCCACAATGTTCAATCTTTGCCCTTTTCGAAACTTTCTCTGCCTAATTAAAACACGTATGTGGAACATGCTAGACACAAGTCATCAACTGCCATCTGCACTCAGAGTCTTTAATATGAAGACTTATAATGTGTTCAATACCTCTACACACCTATGATGCATTAGGAGCAATGCGTTTTGTAAACACAGACACTAGCTGGACACAGGCTGTACAAAATTAGGTAGAAAAGTAATATGGTAGTTACCCACCACTATGTAAATTATAAAACAACATGTACTATATTTGTTATGTATGTGCGAGAAGCCCACCTTGGGTATAATTTCATGCTTTGATCACTATAGTGAGATATAATGTCATACTGGGACTGTTATGCATTACCTGTCCTATCTTTTATGTTTAAGGGGTTTACCCAACCTATGCATATTTTATGTTTTGATTTCTGCTTGGTAGTACCCATGGTCATGTGATAATGTTTAAGTTTACTCTATGCTTGATGCGCGCATTTCTTCTTTTACACGTTGTATGTACTAGGATATGTGACTATAGATGTGCGCGCTTTATATACCGACTGTACCATTTTAAGATGGCTGCCATATCCTATTATCATTTAATGTATGTTCTATTTTACGCGCAATAGGTGATTATCTTAGCTCATTATCTTTGCTAGACAGGATGAATTACATATATATACTTTTTTCAGCATTAGACTGTATATAGTTTGACTAACATTAATTGTCAATATATCTGGGCATTGATTTTTGGTTGGGACTCTCCTCTCCAAGATGGCCGCTGCAAAAAGGACTGTAGTAGCTTTTGTGAGTCCCTCGTCTATTGTGATTACTGATATGGCAATGGCGAAAACGATATTTAAAGACTGCTTGTATGAGCACTTTCACACGTGAACAAGGCTTTTCACCGAAACACGTTGTGTGAAATAAACACTTGGACCCAGTATTTTGGTATCTGCCTATTTCTACTGCGGGCGTACGTTACTTTGTTATTTGGATATATATATATATTCTGCTCAAAGGTGCCCAAAGGGTGAAGAAGCACTCTGTAGCCAGGAATCCAAGTGGATATTTATTGGTCAAACAGCTCCAGCACATCGATAGTCATGATAGCTCACACGTCGCTGTACCTGACGCGTTTCGGAATCTCCATCTGAGGCATTCGACGGTGGGTGTGGTCAGGATACACCGATTTCACCGTCGAATGCCTCAGATGAAGGAGATTCCGAAACGCGTCAGGTACAGCGACGTGTGAGCTATCATGACTATCGATGTGCTGGAGCTGTTTGACCAATAAATATCCACTTGGATTCCTGGCTACAGAGTGCTTCTTCACCCTTTGGGCACCTTTGAGCAGAATATGTTGGCGGCTGCCCCGCCGCCGAAGGAGCACCACCTCGCAAGATAAGAAGGGGGCCGCAGTGTTTGAGGATTCCCTGCAAGCACGCATTGCGGAGTGGCTGGGCTGGATTTAGAACAGCGACGGCACGTTGAGGCCCATCAGAGGGCTTGCATTGGTTGAATAGTAACATTTGCATCTGACCACATGTCCCAGAATGCTCAGTGCCATTAGGACAGCCCATTCAGAGGCGAGCCATTACATAAACTGTGGGTGTGGTCAGGATACACCGATTTCACCGTCGAATGCCTCAGATGAAGGAGATTCCGAAACGCGTCAGGTACAGCGACGTGTGAGCTATCATGACTATCGATGTGCTGGAGCTGTTTGACCAATAAATATCCACTTGGATTCCTGGCTACAGAGTGCTTCTTCACCCTTTGGGCACCTTTGAGCAGAATATGTTGGCGGCTGCCCCGCCGCCGAAGGAGCACCACCTCGCAAGATAAGAAGGGGGCCGCAGTGTTTGAGGATTCCCTGCAAGCACGCATTGCGGAGTGGCTGGGCTGGATTTAGAACAGCGACGGCACGTTGAGGCCCATCAGAGGGCTTGCATTGGTTGAATAGTAACATTTGCATCTGACCACAAGTCCCAGAATGCTCAGTGCCATTAGGACAGCCCATTCAGAGGCGAGCCATTACATAAACTGTGGGTGTGGTCAGGATACACCGATTTCACCGTCGAATGCCTCAGATGAAGGAGATTCCGAAACGCGTCAGGTACAGCGACGTGTGAGCTATCATGACTATCGATGTGCTGGAGCTGTTTGACCAATAAATATCCACTTGGATTCCTGGCTACAGAGTGCTTCTTCACCCTTTGGGCACCTTTGAGCAGAATATGTTGGCGGCTGCCCCGCCGCCGAAGGAGCACCACCTCGCAAGATAAGAAGGGGGCCGCAGTGTTTGAGGATTCCCTGCAAGCACGCATTGCGGAGTGGCTGGGCTGGATTTAGAACAGCGACGGCACGTTGAGGCCCATCAGAGGGCTTGCATTGGTTGAATAGTAACATTTGCATCTGACCACAAGTCCCAGAATGCTCAGTGCCATTAGGACAGCCCATTCAGAGGCGAGCTATTACATAAACTGTGGGTGTGGTCAGGATACACCGATTTCACCGTCGAATGCCTCAGATGAAGGAGATTCCGAAACTCGTCAGGTACAGCGACATGTGAGCTATCATGACTATCGATGTGCTGGAGCTGTTTGACCAATAAATATCCACTTGGATTCCTGGCTACAGAGTGCTTCTTCACCCTTTGGGCACCTTTGAGCAGAATATGTTGGCGGCTGCCCCGCCGCCGAAGGAGCACCACCTCGCAAGATAAGAAGGGGGCCGCAGTGTTTGAGGATTCCCTGCAAGCACGCATTGCGGAGTGGCTGGGCTGGATTTAGAACAGCGACGGCACGTTGAGGCCCATCAGAGGGCTTGCATTGGTTGAATAGTAACATTTGCATCTGACCACAAGTCCCAGAATGCTCAGTGCCATTAGGACAGCCCATTCAGAGGCGAGCCATTACATAAACTGTGGGTGTGGTCAGGATACACCGATTTCACCGTCGAATGCCTCAGATGAAGGAGATTCCGAAACGCGTCAGGTACAGCGACGTGTGAGCTATCATGACTATCGATGTGCTGGAGCTGTTTGACCAATAAATATCCACTTGGATTCCTGGCTACAGAGTGCTTCTTCACCCTTTGGGCACCTTTGAGCAGAATATGTTGGCGGCTGCCCCGCCGCCGAAGGAGCACCACCTCGCAAGATAAGAAGGGGGCCGCAGTGTTTGAGGATTCCCTGCAAGCACGCATTGCGGAGTGGCTGGGCTGGATTTAGAACAGCGACGGCACGTTGAGGCCCATCAGAGGGCTTGCATTGGTTGAATAGTAACATTTGCATCTGACCACAAGTCCCAGAATGCTCAGTGCCATTAGGACAGCCCATTCAGAGGCGAGCCATTACATAAACTGTGGGTGTGGTCAGGATACACCGATTTCACCGTCGAATGCCTCAGATGAAGGAGATTCCGAAACGCGTCAGGTACAGCGACATGTGAGCTATCATGACTATCGATGTGCTGGAGCTGTTTGACCAATAAATATCCACTTGGATTCCTGGCTACAGAGTGCTTCTTCACCCTTTGGGCACCTTTGAGCAGAATATGTTGGCGGCTGCCCCGCCGCCGAAGGAGCACCACCTCGCAAGATAAGAAGGGGGCCGCAGTGTTTGAGGATTCCCTGCAAGCACGCATTGCGGAGTGGCTGGGCTGGATTTAGAACAGCGACGGCACGTTGAGGCCCATCAGAGGGCTTGCATTGGTTGAATAGTAACATTTGCATCTGACCACAAGTCCCAGAATGCTCAGTGCCATTAGGACAGCCCATTCAGAGGCGAGCCATTACATAAACTGTGGGTGTGGTCAGGATACACCGATTTCACCGTCGAATGCCTCAGATGAAGGAGATTCCGAAACGCGTCAGGTACAGCGACGTGTGAGCTATCATGACTATCGATGTGCTGGAGCTGTTTGACCAATAAATATCCACTTGGATTCCTGGCTACAGAGTGCTTCTTCACCCTTTGGGCACCTTTGAGCAGAATATGTTGGCGGCTGCCCCGCCGCCGAAGGAGCACCACCTCGCAAGATAAGAAGGGGGCCGCAGTGTTTGAGGATTCCCTGCAAGCACGCATTGCGGAGTGGCTGGTCTGGATTTAGAACAGCGACGGCACGTTGAGGCCCATCAGAGGGCTTGCATTGGTTGAATAGTAACATTTGCATCTGACCACAAGTCCCAGAATGCTCAGTGCCATTAGGACAGCCCATTCAGAGGCGAGCCATTACATAAACTGTGGGTGTGGTCAGGATACACCGATTTCACCGTCGAATGCCTCAGATGAAGGAGATTCCGAAACGCGTCAGGTACAGCGACATGTGAGCTATCATGACTATCGATGTGCTGGAGCTGTTTGACCAATAAATATCCACTTGGATTCCTGGCTACAGAGTGCTTCTTCACCCTTTGGGCACCTTTGAGCAGAATATGTTGGCGGCTGCCCCGCCGCCGAAGGAGCACCACCTCGCAAGATAAGAAGGGGGCCGCAGTGTTTGAGGATTCCCTGCAAGCACGCATTGCGGAGTGGCTGGGCTGGATTTAGAACAGCGACGGCACGTTGAGGCCCATCAGAGGGCTTGCATTGGTTGAATAGTAACATTTGCATCTGACCACAAGTCCCAGAATGCTCAGTGCCATTAGGACAGCCCATTCAGAGGCGAGCCATTACATAAACTGTGGGTGTGGTCAGGATACACCGATTTCACCGTCGAATGCCTCAGATGAAGGAGATTCCGAAACGCGTCAGGTACAGCGACGTGTGAGCTATCATGACTATCGATGTGCTGGAGCTGTTTGACTAATAAATATCCACTTGGATTCCTGGCTACAGAGTGCTTCTTCACCCTTTGGGCACCTTTGAGCAGAATATGTTGGCGGCTGCCCCGCCGCCGAAGGAGCACCACCTCGCAAGATAAGAAGGGGGCCGCAGTGTTTGAGGATTCCCTGCAAGCACGCATTGCGGAGTGGCTGGGCTGGATTTAGAACAGCGACGGCACGTTGAGGCCCATCAGAGGGCTTGCATTGGTTGAATAGTAACATTTGCATCTGACCACAAGTCCCAGAATGCTCAGTGCCATTAGGACAGCCCATTCAGAGGCGAGCCATTACATAAACTGTGGGTGTGGTCAGGATACACCGATTTCACCGTCGAATGCCTCAGATGAAGGAGATTCCGAAACGCGTCAGGTACAGCGACGTGTGAGCTATCATGACTATCGATGTGCTGGAGCTGTTTGACCAATAAATATCCACTTGGATTCCTGGCTACAGAGTGCTTCTTCACCCTTTGGGCACCTTTGAGCAGAATATGTTGGCGGCTGCCCCGCCGCCGAAGGAGCACCACTTCGCAAGATAAGAAGGGGGCCGCAGTGTTTGAGGATTCCCTGCAAGCACGCATTGCGGAGTGGCTGGGCTGGATTTAGAACAGCGACGGCACGTTGAGGCCCATCAGAGGGCTTGCATTGGTTGAATAGTAACATTTGCATCTGACCACAAGTCCCAGAATGCTCAGTGCCATTAGGACAGCCCATTCAGAGGCGAGCCATTACATAAACTGTGGGTGTGGTCAGGATACACCGATTTCACCTTCGAATGCCTCAGATGAAGGAGATTCCGAAACGCGTCAGGTACAGCGACGTGTGAGCTATCATGACTATCGATGTGCTGGAGCTGTTTGACCAATAAATATCCACTTGGATTCCTGGCTACAGAGTGCTTCTTCACCCTTTGGGCACCTTTGAGCAGAATATGTTGGCGGCTGCCCTGCCGCCGAAGGAGCACCACCTCGCAAGATAAGAAGGGGGCCGCAGTGTTTGAGGATTCCCTGCAAGCACGCATTGCGGAGTGGCTGGGCTGGATTTAGAACAGCGACGGCACGTTGAGGCCCATCAGAGGGCTTGCATTGGTTGAATAGTAACATTTGCATCTGACCACAAGTCCCAGAATGCTCAGTGCCATTAGGACAGCCCATTCAGAGGCGAGCCATTACATAAACTGTGGGTGTGGTCAGGATACACCGATTTCACCGTCGAATGCCTCAGATGAAGGAGATTCCGAAACGCGTCAGGTACAGCGACGTGTGAGCTATCATGACTATCGATGTGCTGGAGCTGTTTGACCAATAAATATCCACTTGGATTCCTGGCTACAGAGTGCTTCTTCACCCTTTGGGCACCTTTGAGCAGAATATGTTGGCGGCTGCCCCGCCGCCGAAGGAGCACCACCTCGCAAGATAAGAAGGGGGCCGCAGTGTTTGAGGATTCCCTGCAAGCACGCATTGCGGAGTGGCTGGGCTGGATTTAGAACAGCGACGGCATGTTGAGGCCCATCAGAGGGCTTGCATTGGTTGAATAGTAACATTTGCATCTGACCACAAGTCCCAGAATGCTCAGTGCCATTAGGACAGCCCATTCAGAGGCGAGCCATTACATAAACTGTGGGTGTGGTCAGGATACACCGATTTCACCGTCGAATGCCTCAGATGAAGGAGATTCCGAAACGCGTCAGGTACAGCGACGTGTGAGCTATCATGACTATCGATGTGCTGGAGCTGTTTGACCAATAAATATCCACTTGGATTCCTGGCTACAGAGTGCTTCTTCACCCTTTGGGCACCTTTGAGCAGAATATGTTGGCGGCTGCCCCGCCGCCGAAGGAGCACCACCTCGCAAGATAAGAAGGGGGCCGCAGTGTTTGAGGATTCCCTGCAAGCACGCATTGCGGAGTGGCTGGGCTGGATTTAGAACAGCGACGGCATGTTGAGGCCCATCAGAGGGCTTGCATTGGTTGAATAGTAACATTTGCATCTGACCACAAGTCCCAGAATGCTCAGTGCCATTAGGACAGCCCATTCAGAGGCGAGCCATTACATAAACTGTGGGTGTGGTCAGGATACACCGATTTCACCGTCGAATGCCTCAGATGAAGGAGATTCCGAAACGCGTCAGGTACAGCGATGTGTGAGCTATCATGACTATCGATGTGCTGGAGCTGTTTGACCAATAAATATCCACTTGGATTCCTGGCTACAGAGTGCTTCTTCACCCTTTGGGCACCTTTGAGCAGAATATGTTGGCGGCTGCCCCGCCGCCGAAGGAGCACCACCTCGCAAGATAAGAAGGGGGCCGCAGTGTTTGAGGATTCCCTGCAAGCACGCATTGCGGAGTGGCTGGGCTGGATTTAGAACAGCGACGGCACGTTGAGGCCCATCAGAGGGCTTGCATTGGTTGAATAGTAACATTTGCATCTGACCACAAGTCCCAGAATGCTCAGTGCCATTAGGACAGCCCATTCAGAGGCGAGCCATTACATAAACTGTGGGTGTGGTCAGGATACACCGATTTCACCGTCGAATGCCTCAGATGAAGGAGATTCCGAAACGCGTCAGGTACAGCGACGTGTGAGCTATCATGACTATCGATGTGCTGGAGCTGTTTGACCAATAAATATCCACTTGGATTCCTGGCTACAGAGTGCTTCTTCACCCTTTGGGCACCTTTGAGCAGAATATGTTGGCGGCTGCCCCGCCGCCGAAGGAGCACCACCTCGCAGGATAAGAAAGGGGCCGCAGTGTTTGAGGATTCCCTGCAAGCACGCATTGCGGAGTGGCTGGGCTGGATTTAGAACAGCGACGGCACGTTGAGGCCCATCAGAGGGCTTGCATTGGTTGAATAGTAACATTTGCATCTGACCACAAGTCCCAGAATGCTCAGTGCCATTAGGACAGCCCATTCAGAGGCGAGCCATTACATAAACTGTGGGTGTGGTCAGGATACACCGATTTCACCGTCGAATGCCTCAGATGAAGGAGATTCCGAAACGCGTCAGGTACAGCGACGTGTGAGCTATCATGACTATCGATGTGCTGGAGCTGTTTGACCAATAAATATCCACTTGGATTCCTGGCTACAGAGTGCTTCTTCACCCTTTGGGCACCTTTGAGCAGAATATGTTGGCGGCTGCCCCGCCGCCGAAGGAGCACCACCTCGCAAGATAAGAAGGGGGCCGCAGTGTTTGAGGATTCCCTGCAAGCACGCATTGCGGAGTGGCTGGGCTGGATTTAGAACAGCGACGGCACGTTGAGGCCCATCAAAGGGCTTGCATTGGTTGAATAGTAACATTTGCATCTGACCACAAGTCCCAGAATGCTCAGTGCCATTAGGACAGCCCATTCAGAGGCGAGCCATTACATAAACTGTGGGTGTGGTCAGGATACACCGATTTCACCGTCGAATGCCTCAGATGAAGGAGATTCCGAAACGCGTCAGGTACAGCGACGTGTGAGCTATCATGACTATCGATGTGCTGGAGCTGTTTGACCAATAAATATCCACTTGGATTCCTGGCTACAGAGTGCTTCTTCACCCTTTGGGCACCTTTGAGCAGAATATGTTGGCGGCTGCCCCGCCGCCGAAGGAGCACCACCTCGCAAGATAAGAAGGGGGCCGCAGTGTTTGAGGATTCCCTGCAAGCACGCATTGCGGAGTGGCTGGGCTGGATTTAGAACAGCGACGGCACGTTGAGGCCCATCAGAGGGCTTGCATTGGTTGAATAGTAACATTTGCATCTGACCACAAGTCCCAGAATGCTCAGTGCCATTAGGACAGCCCATTCAGAGGCGAGCCATTACATAAACTGTGGGTGTGGTCAGGATACACCGATTTCACCGTCGAATGCCTCAGATGAAGGAGATTCCGAAACGCGTCAGGTACAGCGACGTGTGAGCTATCATGACTATCGATGTGCTGGAGCTGTTTGACCAATAAATATCCACTTGGATTCCTGGCTACAGAGTGCTTCTTCACCCTTTGGGCACCTTTGAGCAGAATATGTTGGCGGCTGCCCCGCCGCCGAAGGAGCACCACCTCGCAAGATAAGAAGGGGGCCGCAGTGTTTGAGGATTCCCTACAAGCACGCATTGCGGAGTGGCTGGGCTGGATTTAGAACAGCGACGGCACGTTGAGGCCCATCAGAGGGCTTGCATTGGTTGAATAGTAACATTTGCATCTGACCACAAGTCCCAGAATGCTCAGTGCCATTAGGACAGCCCATTCAGAGGCGAGCCATTACATAAACTGTGGGTGTGGTCAGGATACACCGATTTCACCGTCGAATGCCTCAGATGAAGGAGATTCCGAAACGCGTCAGGTACAGCGACGTGTGAGCTATCATGACTATCGATGTGCTGGAGCTGTTTGACCAATAAATATCCACTTGGATTCCTGGCTACAGAGTGCTTCTTCACCCTTTGGGCACCTTTGAGCAGAATATGTTGGCGGCTGCCCCGCCGCCGAAGGAGCACCACCTCGCAAGATAAGAAGGGGGCCGCAGTGTTTGAGGATTCCCTGCAAGCACGCATTGCGGAGTGGCTGGGCTGGATTTAGAACAGCGACGGCACGTTGAGGCCCATCAGAGGGCTTGCATTGGTTGAATAGTAACATTTGCATCTGACCACAAGTCCCAGAATGCTCAGTGCCATTAGGACAGCCCATTCAGAGGCGAGCCATTACATAAACTGTGGGTGTGGTCAGGATACACCGATTTCACCGTCGAATGCCTCAGATGAAGGAGATTCCGAAACGCGTCAGGTACAGCGACGTGTGAGCTATCATGACTATCGATGTGCTGGAGCTGTTTGACCAATAAATATCCACTTGGATTCCTGGCTACAGAGTGCTTCTTCACCCTTTGGGCACCTTTGAGCAGAATATGTTGGCGGCTGCCCCGCCGCCGAAGGAGCACCACCTCGCAAGATAAGAAGGGGGCCGCAGTGTTTGAGGATTCCCTGCAAGCACGCATTGCAGAGTGGCTGGGCTGGATTTAGAACAGCGACGGCACGTTGAGGCCCATCAGAGGGCTTGCATTGGTTGAATAGTAACATTTGCATCTGACCACAAGTCCCAGAATGCTCAGTGCCATTAGGACAGCCCATTCAGAGGCGAGCCATTACATAAACTGTGGGTGTGGTCAGGATACACCGATTTCACCGTCGAATGCCTCAGATGAAGGAGATTCCGAAACGCGTCAGGTAAAGCGACGTGTGAGCTATCATGACTATCGATGTGCTGGAGCTGTTTGACCAATAAATATCCACTTGGATTCCTGGCTACAGAGAGCTTCTTTACCCTTTGGGCACCTTTGAGCAGAATATGTTGGCGGCTGCCCCGCCGCCGAAGGAGCACCACCTCGCAAGATAAGAAGGGGGCCGCAGTGTTTGAGGATTCCCTGCAAGCACGCATTGCGGAGTGGCTGGGCTGGATTTAGAACAGCGACGGCACGTTGAGGCCCATCAGAGGGCTTGCATTGGTTGAATAGTAACATTTGCATCTGACCACAAGTCCCAGAATGCTCAGTGCCATTAGGACAGCCCATTCAGAGGCGAGCCATTACATAAACTGTGGGTGTGGTCAGGATACACCGATTTCACCGTCGAATGCCTCAGATGAAGGAGATTCCGAAACGCGTCAGGTACAGCGACGTGTGAGCTATCATGACTATCGATGTGCTGGAGCTGTTTGACCAATAAATATCCACTTGGATTCCTGGCTACAGAGTGCTTCTTCACCCTTTGGGCACCTTTGAGCAGAATATGTTGGCGGCTGCCCCGCCGCCGAAGGAGCACCACCTCGCAAGATAAGAAGGGGGCCGCAGTGTTTGAGGATTCCCTGCAAGCACACATTGCGGAGTGGCTGGGCTGGATTTAGAACAGCGACGGCACGTTGAGGCCCATCAGAGGGCTTGCATTGGTTGAATAGTAACATTTGCATCTGACCACAAGTCCCAGAATGCTCAGTGCCATTAGGACAGCCCATTCAGAGGCGAGCCATTACATAAACTGTGGGTGTGGTCAGGATACACCGATTTCACCGTCGAATGCCTCAGATGAAGGAGATTCCGAAACGCGTCAGGTACAGCGACGTGTGAGCTATCATGACTATCGATGTGCTGGAGCTGTTTGACCAATAAATATCCACTTGGATTCCTGGCTACAGAGTGCTTCTTCACCCTTTGGGCACCTTTGAGCAGAATATGTTGGCGGCTGCCCCGCCGCCGAAGGAGCACCACCTCGCAAGATAAGAAGGGGGCTGCAGTGTTTGAGGATTCCCTGCAAGCACGCATTGCGGAGTGGCTGGGCTGGATTTAGAACAGCGACGGCACGTTGAGGCCCATCAGAGGGCTTGCATTGGTTGAATAGTAACATTTGCATCTGACCACAAGTCCCAGAATGCTCAGTGCCATTAGGACAGCCCATTCAGAGGCGAGCCATTACATAAACTGTGGGTGTGGTCAGGATACACCGATTTCACCGTCGAATGCCTCAGATGAAGGAGATTCCGAAACGCGTCAGGTACAGCGACGTGTGAGCTATCATGACTATCGATGTGCTGGAGCTGTTTGACCAATAAATATCCACTTGGATTCCTGGCTACAGAGTGCTTCTTCACCCTTTGGGCACCTTTGAGCAGAATATGTTGGCGGCTGCCCCGCCGCCGAAGGAGCACCACCTCGCAAGATAAGAAGGGGGCCGCAGTGTTTGAGGATTCCCTGCAAGCACGCATTGCGGAGTGGCTGGGCTGGATTTAGAACAGCGACGGCACGTTGAGGCCCATCAGAGGGCTTGCATTGGTTGAATAGTAACATTTGCATCTGACCACAAGTCCCAGAATGCTCAGTGCCATTAGGACAGCCCATTCAGAGGCGAGCCATTACATAAACTGTGGGTGTGGTCAGGATACACCGATTTCACCGTCGAATGCCTCAGATGAAGGAGATTCCGAAACGCGTCAGGTACAGCGACGTGTGAGCTATCATGACTATCGATGTGCTGGAGCTGTTTGACCAATAAATATCCACTTGGATTCCTGGCTACAGAGAGCTTCTTTACCCTTTGGGCACCTTTGAGCAGAATATGTTGGCGGCTGCCCCGCCGCCGAAGGAGCACCACCTCGCAAGATAAGAAGGGGGCCGCAGTGTTTGAGGATTCCCTGCAAGCACGCATTGCGGAGTGGCTGGGCTGGATTTAGAACAGCGACGGCACGTTGAGGCCCATCAGAGGGCTTGCATTGGTTGAATAGTAACATTTGCATCTGACCACAAGTCCCAGAATGCTCAGTGCCATTAGGACAGCCCATTCAGAGGCGAGCCATTACATAAACTGTGGGTGTGGTCAGGATACACCGATTTCACCGTCGAATGCCTCAGATGAAGGAGATTCCGAAACGCGTCAGGTACAGCGACGTGTGAGCTATCATGACTATCGATGTGCTGGAGCTGTTTGACCAATAAATATCCACTTGGATTCCTGGCTACAGAGTGCTTCTTCACCCTTTGGGCACCTTTGAGCAGAATATGTTGGCGGCTGCCCCGCCGCCGAAGGAGCACCACCTCGCAAGATAAGAAGGGGGCCGCAGTGTTTGAGGATTCCCTGCAAGCACGCATTGCGGAGTGGCTGGGCTGGATTTAGAACAGCGACGGCACGTTGAGGCCTATCAGAGGGCTTGCATTGGTTGAATAGTAACATTTGCATCTGACCACAAGTCCCAGAATGCTCAGTGCCATTAGGACAGCCCATTCAGAGGCGAGCCATTACATAAACTGTGGGTGTGGTCAGGATACACCGATTTCACCGTCGAATGCCTCAGATGAAGGAGATTCCGAAACGCGTCAGGTACAGCGACGTGTGAGCTATCATGACTATCGATGTGCTGGAGCTGTTTGACCAATAAATATCCACTTGGATTCCTGGCTACAGAGTGCTTCTTCACCCTTTGGGCACCTTTGAGCAGAATATGTTGGCGGCTGCCCCGCCGCCGAAGGAGCACCACCTCGCAAGATAAGAAGGGGGCCGCAGTGTTTGAGGATTCCCTGCAAGCACGCATTGCGGAGTGGCTGGGCTGGATTTAGAACAGCGACGGCACGTTGAGGCCCATCAGAGGGCTTGCATTGGTTGAATAGTAACATTTGCATCTGACCACAAGTCCCAGAATGCTCAGTGCCATTAGGACAGCCCATTCAGAGGCGAGCCATTACATAAACTGTGGGTGTGGTCAGGATACACCGATTTCACCGTCGAATGCCTCAGATGAAGGAGATTCCGAAACGCGTCAGGTACAGCGACATGTGAGCTATCATGACTATCGATGTGCTGGAGCTGTTTGACCAATAAATATCCACTTGGATTCCTGGCTACAGAGTGCTTCTTCACCCTTTGGGCACCTTTGAGCAGAATATGTTGGCGGCTGCCCCGCCGCCGAAGGAGCACCACCTCGCAAGATAAGAAGGGGGCCGCAGTGTTTGAGGATTCCCTGCAAGCACGCATTGCGGAGTGGCTGGGCTGGATTTAGAACAGCGACGGCACGTTGAGGCCCATCAGAGGGCTTGCATTGGTTGAATAGTAACATTTGCATCTGACCACAAGTCCCAGAATGCTCAGTGCCATTAGGACAGCCCATTCAGAGGCGAGCCATTACATAAACTGTGGGTGTGGTCAGGATACACCGATTTCACCGTCGAATGCCTCAGATGAAGGAGATTCCGAAACGCGTCAGGTACAGCGACGTGTGAGCTATCATGACTATCGATGTGCTGGAGCTGTTTGACCAATAAATATCCACTTGGATTCCTGGCTACAGAGTGCTTCTTCACCCTTTGGGCACCTTTGAGCAGAATATGTTGGCGGCTGCCCCGCCGCCGAAGGAGCACCACCTCGCAAGATAAGAAGGGGGCCGCAGTGTTTGAGGATTCCCTGCAAGCACGCATTGCGGAGTGGCTGGGCTGGATTTAGAACAGCGACGGCACGTTGAGGCCCATCAGAGGGCTTGCATTGGTTGAATAGTAACATTTGCATCTGACCACAAGTCCCAGAATGCTCAGTGCCATTAGGACAGCCCATTCAGAGGCGAGCCATTACATAAACTGTGGGTGTGGTCAGGATACACCGATTTCACCGTCGAATGCCTCAGATGAAGGAGATTCCGAAACGCGTCAGGTACAGCGACGTGTGAGCTATCATGACTATCGATGTGCTGGAGCTGTTTGACCAATAAATATCCACTTGGATTCCTGGCTACAGAGTGCTTCTTCACCCTTTGGGCACCTTTGAGCAGAATATGTTGGCGGCTGCCCCGCCGCCGAAGGAGCACCACCTCGCAAGATAAGAAGGGGGCCGCAGTGTTTGAGGATTCCCTGCAAGCACGCATTGCGGAGTGGCTGGGCTGCATTTAGAACAGCGACGGCACGTTGAGGCCCATCAGAGGGCTTGCATTGGTTGAATAGTAACATTTGCATCTGACCACAAGTCCCAGAATGCTCAGTGCCATTAGGACAGCCCATTCAGAGGCGAGCCATTACATAAACTGTGGGTGTGGTCAGGATACACCGATTTCACCGTCGAATGCCTCAGATGAAGGAGATTCCGAAACGCGTCAGGTACAGCGACGTGTGAGCTATCATGACTATCGATGTGCTGGAGCTGTTTGACCAATAAATATCCACTTGGATTCCTGGCTACAGAGTGCTTCTTCACCCTTTGGGCACCTTTGAGCAGAATATGTTGGCGGCTGCCCCGCCGCCGAAGGAGCACCACCTCGCAAGATAAGAAGGGGGCCGCAGTGTTTGAGGATTCCCTGCAAGCACGCATTGCGGAGTGGCTGGGCTGGATTTAGAACAGCGACGGCACGTTGAGGCCCATCAGAGGGCTTGCATTGGTTGAATAGTAACATTTGCATCTGACCACAAGTCCCAGAATGCTCAGTGCCATTAGGACAGCCCATTCAGAGGCGAGCCATTACATAAACTGTGGGTGTGGTCAGGATACACCGATTTCACCGTCGAATGCCTCAGATGAAGGAGATTCCGAAACGCGTCAGGTACAGCGACGTGTGAGCTATCATGACTATCGATGTGCTGGAGCTGTTTGACCAATAAATATCCACTTGGATTCCTGGCTACAGAGTGCTTCTTCACCCTTTGGGCACCTTTGAGCAGAATATGTTGGCGGCTGCCCCGCCGCCGAAGGAGCACCACCTCGCAAGATAAGAAGGGGGCCGCAGTGTTTGAGGATTCCCTGCAAGCACGCATTGCGGAGTGGCTGGGCTGGATTTAGAACAGCGACGGCACGTTGAGGCCCATCAGAGGGCTTGCATTGGTTGAATAGTAACATTTGCATCTGACCACAAGTCCCAGAATGCTCAGTGCCATTAGGACAGCCCATTCAGAGGCGAGCCATTACATAAACTGTGGGTGTGGTCAGGATACACCGATTTCACCGTCGAATGCCTCAGATGAAGGAGATTCCGAAACGCGTCAAGTACAGCGACCTGTGAGCTATCATGACTATCGATGTGCTGGAGCTGTTTGACCAATAAATATCCACTTGGATTCCTGGCTACAGAGTGCTTCTTCACCCTTTGGGCACCTTTGAGCAGAATATGTTGGCGGCTGCCCCGCCGCCGAAGGAGCACCACCTCGCAAGATAAGAAGGGGGCCGCAGTGTTTGAGGATTCCCTGCAAGCACGCATTGCGGAGTGGCTGGGCTGGATTTAGAACAGCGACGGCACGTTGAGGCCCATCAGAGGGCTTGCATTGGTTGAATAGTAACATTTGCATCTGACCACAAGTCCCAGAATGCTCAGTGCCATTAGGACAGCCCATTCAGAGGCGAGCCATTACATAAACTGTGGGTGTGGTCAGGATACACCGATTTCACCGTCGAATGCCTCAGATGAAGGAGATTCCGAAACGCGTCAGGTACAGCGACGTGTGAGCTATCATGACTATCGATGTGCTGGAGCTGTTTGACCAATAAATATCCACTTGGATTCCTGGCTACAGAGTGCTTCTTCACCCTTTGGGCACCTTTGAGCAGAATATGTTGGCGGCTGCCCCGCCGCCGAAGGAGCACCACCTCGCAAGATAAGAAGGGGGCCGCAGTGTTTGAGGATTCCCTGCAAGCACGCATTGCGGAGTGGCTGGGCTGGATTTAGAACAGCGACGGCACGTTGAGGCCCATCAGAGGGCTTGCATTGGTTGAATAGTAACATTTGCATCTGACCACAAGTCCCAGAATGCTCAGTGCCATTAGGACAGCCCATTCAGAGGCGAGCCATTACATAAACTGTGGGTGTGGTCAGGATACACCGATTTCACCGTCGAATGCCTCAGATGAAGGAGATTCCGAAACGCGTCAGGTACAGCGACGTGTGAGCTATCATGACTATCGATGTGCTGGAGCTGTTTGACCAATAAATATCCACTTGGATTCCTGGCTACAGAGAGCTTCTTTACCCTTTGGGCACCTTTGAGCAGAATATGTTGGCGGCTGCCCTGCCGCCGAAGGAGCACCACCTCGCAAGATAAGAAGGGGGCCGCAGTGTTTGAGGATTCCCTGCAAGCACGCATTGCGGAGTGGCTGGGCTGGATTTAGAACAGCGACGGCACGTTGAGGCCCATCAGAGGGCTTGCATTGGTTGAATAGTAACATTTGCATCTGACCACAAGTCCCAGAATGCTCAGTGCCATTAGGACAGCCCATTCAGAGGCGAGCCATTACATAAACTGTGGGTGTGGTCAGGATACACCGATTTCACCGTCGAATGCCTCAGATGAAGGAGATTCCGAAACGCGTCAGGTACAGCGACGTGTGAGCTATCATGACTATCGATGTGCTGGAGCTGTTTGACCAATAAATATCCACTTGGATTCCTGGCTACAGAGAGCTTCTTTACCCTTTGGGCACCTTTGAGCAGAATATGTTGGCGGCTGCCCTGCCGCCGAAGGAGCACCACCTCGCAAGATAAGAAGGGGGCCGCAGTGTTTGAGGATTCCCTGCAAGCACGCATTGCGGAGTGGCTGGGCTGGATTTAGAACAGCGACGGCACGTTGAGGCCCATCAGAGGGCTTGCATTGGTTGAATAGTAACATTTGCATCTGACCACAAGTCCCAGAATGCTCAGTGCCATTAGGACAGCCCATTCAGAGGCGAGCCATTACATAAACTGTGGGTGTGGTCAGGATACACCGATTTCACCGTCGAATGCCTCAGATGAAGGAGATTCCGAAACGCGTCAGGTACAGCGACGTGTGAGCTATCATGACTATCGATGTGCTGGAGCTGTTTGACCAATAAATATCCACTTGGATTCCTGGCTACAGAGTGCTTCTTCACCCTTTGGGCACCTTTGAGCAGAATATGTTGGCGGCTGCCCCGCCGCCGAAGGAGCACCACCTCGCAAGATAAGAAGGGGGCCGCAGTGTTTGAGGATTCCCTGCAAGCACGCATTGCGGAGTGGCTGGGCTGGATTTAGAACAGCGACGGCACGTTGAGGCCCATCAGAGGGCTTGCATTGGTTGAATAGTAACATTTGCATCTGACCACAAGTCCCAGAATGCTCAGTGCCATTAGGACAGCCCATTCAGAGGCGAGCCATTACATAAACTGTGGGTGTGGTCAGGATACACCGATTTCACCGTCGAATGCCTCAGATGAAGGAGATTCCGAAACGCGTCAGGTACAGCGACGTGTGAGCTATCATGACTATCGATGTGCTGGAGCTGTTTGACCAATAAATATCCACTTGGATTCCTGGCTACAGAGTGCTTCTTCACCCTTTGGGCACCTTTGAGCAGAATATGTTGGCGGCTGCCCCGCCGCCGAAGGAGCACCACCTCGCAAGATAAGAAGGGGGCCGCAGTGTTTGAGGATTCCCTGCAAGCACGCATTGCGGAGTGGCTGGGCTGGATTTAGAACAGCGACAGCACGTTGAGGCCCATCAGAGGGCTTGCATTGGTTGAATAGTAACATTTGCATCTGACCACAAGTCCCAGAATGCTCAGTGCCATTAGGACAGCCCATTCAGAGGCGAGCCATTACATAAACTGTGGGTGTGGTCAGGATACACCGATTTCACCGTCGAATGCCTCAGATGAAGGAGATTCCGAAACGCGTCAGGTACAGCGACGTGTGAGCTATCATGACTATCGATGTGCTGGAGCTGTTTGACCAATAAATATCCACTTGGATTCCTGGCTACAGAGTGCTTCTTCACCCTTTGGGCACCTTTGAGCAGAATATGTTGGCGGCTGCCCCGCCGCCGAAGGAGCACCACCTCGCAAGATAAGAAGGGGGCCGCAGTGTTTGAGGATTCCCTGCAAGCACGCATTGCGGAGTGGCTGGGCTGGATTTAGAACAGCGACGGCACGTTGAGGCCCATCAGAGGGCTTGCATTGGTTGAATAGTAACATTTGCATCTGACCACAAGTCCCAGAATGCTCAGTGCCATTAGGACAGCCCATTCAGAGGCGAGCCATTACATAAACTGTGGGTGTGGTCAGGATACACCGATTTCACCGTCGAATGCCTCAGATGAAGGAGATTCCGAAACGCGTCAAGTACAGCGACCTGTGAGCTATCATGACTATCGATGTGCTGGAGCTGTTTGACCAATAAATATCCACTTGGATTCCTGGCTACAGAGTGCTTCTTCACCCTTTGGGCACCTTTGAGCAGAATATGTTGGCGGCTGCCCCGCCGCCGAAGGAGCACCACCTCGCAAGATAAGAAGGGGGCCGCAGTGTTTGAGGATTCCCTGCAAGCACGCATTGCGGAGTGGCTGGGCTGGATTTAGAACAGCGACGGCACGTTGAGGCCCATCAGAGGGCTTGCATTGGTTGAATAGTAACATTTGCATCTGACCACAAGTCCCAGAATGCTCAGTGCCATTAGGACAGCCCATTCAGAGGCGAGCCATTACATAAACTGTGGGTGTGGTCAGGATACACCGATTTCACCGTCGAATGCCTCAGATGAAGGAGATTCCGAAACGCGTCAGGTACAGCGACGTGTGAGCTATCATGACTATCGATGTGCTGGAGCTGTTTGACCAATAAATATCCACTTGGATTCCTGGCTACAGAGTGCTTCTTCACCCTTTGGGCACCTTTGAGCAGAATATGTTGGCGGCTGCCCCGCCGCCGAAGGAGCACCACCTCGCAAGATAAGAAGGGGGCCGCAGTGTTTGAGGATTCCCTGCAAGCACGCATTGCGGAGTGGCTGGGCTGGATTTAGAACAGCGACGGCACGTTGAGGCCCATCAGAGGGCTTGCATTGGTTGAATAGTAACATTTGCATCTGACCACAAGTCCCAGAATGCTCAGTGCCATTAGGACAGCCCATTCAGAGGCGAGCCATTACATAAACTGTGGGTGTGGTCAGGATACACCGATTTCACCGTCGAATGCCTCAGATGAAGGAGATTCCGAAACGCGTCAGGTACAGCGACGTGTGAGCTATCATGACTATCGATGTGCTGGAGCTGTTTGACCAATAAATATCCACTTGGATTCCTGGCTACAGAGAGCTTCTTTACCCTTTGGGCACCTTTGAGCAGAATATGTTGGCGGCTGCCCTGCCGCCGAAGGAGCACCACCTCGCAAGATAAGAAGGGGGCCGCAGTGTTTGAGGATTCCCTGCAAGCACGCATTGCGGAGTGGCTGGGCTGGATTTAGAACAGCGACGGCACGTTGAGGCCCATCAGAGGGCTTGCATTGGTTGAATAGTAACATTTGCATCTGACCACAAGTCCCAGAATGCTCAGTGCCATTAGGACAGCCCATTCAGAGGCGAGCCATTACATAAACTGTGGGTGTGGTCAGGATACACCGATTTCACCGTCGAATGCCTCAGATGAAGGAGATTCCGAAACGCGTCAGGTACAGCGACGTGTGAGCTATCATGACTATCGATGTGCTGGAGCTGTTTGACCAATAAATATCCACTTGGATTCCTGGCTACAGAGTGCTTCTTCACCCTTTGGGCACCTTTGAGCAGAATATGTTGGCGGCTGCCCCGCCGCCGAAGGAGCACCACCTCGCAAGATAAGAAGGGGGCCGCAGTGTTTGAGGATTCCCTGCAAGCACGCATTGCGGAGTGGCTGGGCTGGATTTAGAACAGCGACGGCACGTTGAGGCCCATCAGAGGGCTTGCATTGGTTGAATAGTAACATTTGCATCTGACCACAAGTCCCAGAATGCTCAGTGCCATTAGGACAGCCCATTCAGAGGCGAGCCATTACATAAACTGTGGGTGTGGTCAGGATACACCGATTTCACCGTCGAATGCCTCAGATGAAGGAGATTCCGAAACGCGTCCGGTACAGCGACGTGTGAGCTATCATGACTATCGATGTGCTGGAGCTGTTTGACCAATAAATATCCACTTGGATTCCTGGCTACAGAGTGCTTCTTCACCCTTTGGGCACCTTTGAGCAGAATATGTTGCCGGCTGCCCCGCCGCCGAAGGAACACCACCTCGCAAGATAAGAAGGGGGCCGCAGTGTTTGAGGATTCCCTGCAAGCACGCATTGCGGAGTGGCTGGGCTGGATTTAGAACAGCGACGGCACGTTGAGGCCCATCAGAGGGCTTGCATTGGTTGAATAGTAACATTTGCATCTGACCACAAGTCCCAGAATGCTCAGTGCCATTAGGACAGCCCATTCAGAGGCGAGCCATTACATAAACTGTGGGTGTGGTCAGGATACACCGATTTCACCGTCGAATGCCTCAGATGAAGGAGATTCCGAAACGCGTCAGGTACAGCGACGTGTGAGCTATCATGACTATCGATGTGCTGGAGCTGTTTGACCAATAAATATCCACTTGGATTCCTGGCTACAGAGTGCTTCTTCACCCTTTGGGCACCTTTGAGCAGAATATGTTGGCGGCTGCCCCGCCGCCGAAGGAGCACCACCTCGCAAGATAAGAAGGGGGCCGCAGTGTTTGAGGATTCCCTGCAAGCACGCATTGCGGAGTGGCTGGGCTGGATTTAGAACAGCGACGGCACGTTGAGGCCCATCAGAGGGCTTGCATTGGTTGAATAGTAACATTTGCATCTGACCACAAGTCCCAGAATGCTCAGTGCCATTAGGACAGCCCATTCAGAGGCGAGCCATTACATAAACTGTGGGTGTGGTCAGGATACACCGATTTCACCGTCGAATGCCTCAGATGAAGGAGATTCCGAAACGCGTCAGGTACAGCGACGTGTGAGCTATCATGACTATCGATGTGCTGGAGCTGTTTGACCAATAAATATCCACTTGGATTCCTGGCTACAGAGTGCTTCTTCACCCTTTGGGCACCTTTGAGCAGAATATGTTGGCGGCTGCCCCGCCGCCGAAGGAGCACCACCTCGCAAGATAAGAAGGGGGCCGCAGTGTTTGAGGATTCCCTGCAAGCACGCATTGCGGAGTGGCTGGGCTGGATTTAGAACAGCGACGGCACGTTGAGGCCCATCAGAGGGCTTGCATTGGTTGAATAGTAACATTTACATCTGACCACAAGTCCCAGAATGCTCAGTGCCATTAGGACAGCCCATTCAGAGGCGAGCCATTACATAAACTGTGGGTGTGGTCAGGATACACCGATTTCACCGTCGAATGCCTCAGATGAAGGAGATTCCGAAACGCGTCAGGTACAGCGACGTGTGAGCTATCATGACTATCGATGTGCTGGAGCTGTTTGACCAATAAATATCCACTTGGATTCCTGGCTACAGAGTGCTTCTTCACCCTTTGGGCACCTTTGAGCAGAATATGTTGGCGGCTGCCCCGCCGCCGAAGGAGCACCACCTCGCAAGATAAGAAGGGGGCCGCAGTGTTTGAGGATTCCCTACAAGCACGCATTGCGGAGTGGCTGGGCTGGATTTAGAACAGCGACGGCACGTTGAGGCCCATCAGAGGGCTTGCATTGGTTGAATAGTAACATTTGCATCTGACCACAAGTCCCAGAATGCTCAGTGCCATTAGGACAGCCCATTCAGAGGCGAGCCATTACATAAACTGTGGGTGTGGTCAGGATACACCGATTTCACCGTCGAATGCCTCAGATGAAGGAGATTCCGAAACGCGTCAGGTACAGCGACGTGTGAGCTATCATGACTATCGATGTGCTGGAGCTGTTTGACCAATAAATATCCACTTGGATTCCTGGCTACAGAGTGCTTCTTCACCCTTTGGGCACCTTTGAGCAGAATATGTTGGCGGCTGCCCCGCCGCCGAAGGAGCACCACCTCGCAAGATAAGAAGGGGGCCGCAGTGTTTGAGGATTCCCTGCAAGCACGCATTGCGGAGTGGCTGGGCTGGATTTAGAACAGCGACGGCACGTTGAGGCCCATCAGAGGGCTTGCATTGGTTGAATAGTAACATTTGCATCTGACCACAAGTCCCAGAATGCTCAGTGCCATTAGGACAGCCCATTCAGAGGCGAGCCATTACATAAACTGTGGGTGTGGTCAGGATACACCGATTTCACCGTCGAATGCCTCAGATGAAGGAGATTCCGAAACGCGTCAGGTACAGCGACGTGTGAGCTATCATGACTATCGATGTGCTGGAGCTGTTTGACCAATAAATATCCACTTGGATTCCTGGCTACAGAGTGCTTCTTCACCCTTTGGGCACCTTTGAGCAGAATATGTTGGCGGCTGCCCCGCCGCCGAAGGAGCACCACCTCGCAAGATAAGAAGGGGGCCGCAGTGTTTGAGGATTCCCTGCAAGCACGCATTGCGGAGTGGCTGGGCTGGATTTAGAACAGCGACGGCACGTTGAGGCCCATCAGAGGGCTTGCATTGGTTGAATAGTAACATTTACATCTGACCACAAGTCCCAGAATGCTCAGTGCCATTAGGACAGCCCATTCAGAGGCGAGCCATTACATAAACTGTGGGTGTGGTCAGGATACACCGATTTCACCGTCGAATGCCTCAGATGAAGGAGATTCCGAAACGCGTCAGGTACAGCGACGTGTGAGCTATCATGACTATCGATGTGCTGGAGCTGTTTGACCAATAAATATCCACTTGGATTCCTGGCTACAGAGTGCTTCTTCACCCTTTGGGCACCTTTGAGCAGAATATGTTGGCGGCTGCCCCGCCGCCGAAGGAGCACCACCTCGCAAGATAAGAAGGGGGCCGCAGTGTTTGAGGATTCCCTACAAGCACGCATTGCGGAGTGGCTGGGCTGGATTTAGAACAGCGACGGCACGTTGAGGCCCATCAGAGGGCTTGCATTGGTTGAATAGTAACATTTGCATCTGACCACAAGTCCCAGAATGCTCAGTGCCATTAGGACAGCCCATTCAGAGGCGAGCCATTACATAAACTGTGGGTGTGGTCAGGATACACCGATTTCACCGTCGAATGCCTCAGATGAAGGAGATTCCGAAACGCGTCAGGTACAGCGACGTGTGAGCTATCATGACTATCGATGTGCTGGAGCTGTTTGACCAATAAATATCCACTTGGATTCCTGGCTACAGAGTGCTTCTTCACCCTTTGGGCACCTTTGAGCAGAATATGTTGGCGGCTGCCCCGCCGCCGAAGGAGCACCACCTCGCAAGATAAGAAGGGGGCCGCAGTGTTTGAGGATTCCCTGCAAGCACGCATTGCGGAGTGGCTGGGCTGGATTTAGAACAGCGACGGCACGTTGAGGCCCATCAGAGGGCTTGCATTGGTTGAATAGTAACATTTGCATCTGACCACAAGTCCCAGAATGCTCAGTGCCATTAGGACAGCCCATTCAGAGGCGAGCCATTACATAAACTGTGGGTGTGGTCAGGATACACCGATTTCACCGTCGAATGCCTCAGATGAAGGAGATTCCGAAACGCGTCAGGTACAGCGACGTGTGAGCTATCATGACTATCGATGTGCTGGAGCTGTTTGACCAATAAATATCCACTTGGATTCCTGGCTACAGAGTGCTTCTTCACCCTTTGGGCACCTTTGAGCAGAATATGTTGGCGGCTGCCCCGCCGCCGAAGGAGCACCACCTCGCAAGATAAGAAGGGGGCCGCAGTGTTTGAGGATTCCCTGCAAGCACGCATTGCAGAGTGGCTGGGCTGGATTTAGAACAGCGACGGCACGTTGAGGCCCATCAGAGGGCTTGCATTGGTTGAATAGTAACATTTGCATCTGACCACAAGTCCCAGAATGCTCAGTGCCATTAGGACAGCCCATTCAGAGGCGAGCCATTACATAAACTGTGGGTGTGGTCAGGATACACCGATTTCACCGTCGAATGCCTCAGATGAAGGAGATTCCGAAACGCGTCAGGTACAGCGACGTGTGAGCTATCATGACTATCGATGTGCTGGAGCTGTTTGACCAATAAATATCCACTTGGATTCCTAGCTACAGAGAGCTTCTTTACCCTTTGGGCACCTTTGAGCAGAATATGTTGGCGGCTGCCCCGCCGCCGAAGGAGCACCACCTCGCAAGATAAGAAGGGGGCCGCAGTGTTTGAGGATTCCCTGCAAGCACGCATTGCGGAGTGGCTGGGCTGGATTTAGAACAGCGACGGCACGTTGAGGCCCATCAGAGGGCTTGCATTGGTTGAATAGTAACATTTGCATCTGACCACAAGTCCCAGAATGCTCAGTGCCATTAGGACAGCCCATTCAGAGGCGAGCCATTACATAAACTGTGGGTGTGGTCAGGATACACCGATTTCACCGTCGAATGCCTCAGATGAAGGAGATTCCGAAACGCGTCAGGTACAGCGACGTGTGAGCTATCATGACTATCGATGTGCTGGAGCTGTTTGACCAATAAATATCCACTTGGATTCCTGGCTACAGAGTGCTTCTTCACCCTTTGGGCACCTTTGAGCAGAATATGTTGGCGGCTGCCCCGCTGCCGAAGGAGCACCACCTCGCAAGATAAGAAGGGGGCCGCAGTGTTTGAGGATTCCCTGCAAGCACACATTGCGGAGTGGCTGGGCTGGATTTAGAACAGCGACGGCACGTTGAGGCCCATCAGAGGGCTTGCATTGGTTGAATAGTAACATTTGCATCTGACCACAAGTCCCAGAATGCTCAGTGCCATTAGGACAGCCCATTCAGAGGCGAGCCATTACATAAACTGTGGGTGTGGTCAGGATACACCGATTTCACCGTCGAATGCCTCAGATGAAGGAGATTCCGAAACGCGTCAGGTACAGCGACGTGTGAGCTATCATGACTATCGATGTGCTGGAGCTGTTTGACCAATAAATATCCACTTGGATTCCTGGCTACAGAGTGCTTCTTCACCCTTTGGGCACCTTTGAGCAGAATATGTTGGCGGCTGCCCCGCCGCCGAAGGAGCACCACCTCGCAAGATAAGAAGGGGGCTGCAGTGTTTGAGGATTCCCTGCAAGCACGCATTGCGGAGTGGCTGGGCTGGATTTAGAACAGCGACGGCACGTTGAGGCCCATCAGAGGGCTTGCATTGGTTGAATAGTAACATTTGCATCTGACCACAAGTCCCAGAATGCTCAGTGCCATTAGGACAGCCCATTCAGAGGCGAGCCATTACATAAACTGTGGGTGTGGTCAGGATACACCGATTTCACCGTCGAATGCCTCAGATGAAGGAGATTCCGAAACGCGTCAGGTACAGCGACGTGTGAGCTATCATGACTATCGATGTGCTGGAGCTGTTTGACCAATAAATATCCACTTGGATTCCTGGCTACAGAGTGCTTCTTCACCCTTTGGGCACCTTTGAGCAGAATATGTTGGCGGCTGCCCCGCCGCCGAAGGAGCACCACCTCGCAAGATAAGAAGGGGGCCGCAGTGTTTGAGGATTCCCTGCAAGCACGCATTGCGGAGTGGCTGGGCTGGATTTAGAACAGCGACGGCACGTTGAGGCCCATCAGAGGGCTTGCATTGGTTGAATAGTAACATTTGCATCTGACCACAAGTCCCAGAATGCTCAGTGCCATTAGGACAGCCCATTCAGAGGCGAGCCATTACATAAACTGTGGGTGTGGTCAGGATACACCGATTTCACCGTCGAATGCCTCAGATGAAGGAGATTCCGAAACGCGTCAGGTACAGCGACGTGTGAGCTATCATGACTATCGATGTGCTGGAGCTGTTTGACCAATAAATATCCACTTGGATTCCTGGCTACAGAGAGCTTCTTTACCCTTTGGGCACCTTTGAGCAGAATATGTTGGCGGCTGCCCCGCCGCCGAAGGAGCACCACCTCGCAAGATAAGAAGGGGCCGCAGTGTTTGAGGATTCCCTGCAAGCACGCATTGCGGAGTGGCTGGGCTGGATTTAGAACAGCGACGGCACGTTGAGGCCCATCAGAGGGCTTGCATTGGTTGAATAGTAACATTTGCATCTGACCACAAGTCCCAGAATGCTCAGTGCCATTAGGACAGCCCATTCAGAGGCGAGCCATTACATAAACTGTGGGTGTGGTCAGGATACACCGATTTCACCGTCGAATGCCTCAGATGAAGGAGATTCCGAAACGCGTCAGGTACAGCGACGTGTGAGCTATCATGACTATCGATGTGCTGGAGCTGTTTTTTTTTTTTTTTTTTTTAAACTTATTTTTATTGCCATTTTCACATTTCTTATATTGTACATCATACATATTCGTCAAGTGGTCATATCCGATCATGCATCCTGTAGGATTACTCAACAATTATATTTCTTGATAATTCGTTATCATGAGGCCTAAACTGGGTATGCAATCATCGTGACGTTCACAGCCTACAATCTCGGGTTCCATACATGGCAAAGGAACTGGGGGTCAACAGTGGTGCAAACTAGGGGATGAATATGGAAGAATATATCCACTTGCACTAAGGGGGGAAATGCAGCGTCGTGATGGTGAGGTATCTCTGATACTATGTGTGTCTATCTTGGTCGTTGCGACCCAAAATCGCAATAGTGCGCCTGAAGTTAGGGTCTGTCAAGGCTTTGCACAGCTGGGGGCCTACGGGTTCAGGTGGGCAGAGCCTATGATTGTGTATTCCGGATTAGTTGTGTAGATGCGTCGTCTGGCGGGTCCGCCCCCGGGGAGAGCTGCCTAAATTGATACAGTAACATGGCCCATTCCAGTGATATAGGGTGCTTGCGGGTGCTGGAGCTGTTTGACCAATAAATATCCACTTGGATTCCTGGCTACAGAGTGCTTCTTCACCCTTTGGGCACCTTTGAGCAGAATATGTTGGCGGCTGCCCCGCCGCCGAAGGAGCACCACCTCGCAAGATAAGAAGGGGGCCGCAGTGTTTGAGGATTCCCTGCAAGCACGCATTGCGGAGTGGCTGGGCTGGATTTAGAACAGCGACGGCACGTTGAGGCCTATCAGAGGGCTTGCATTGGTTGAATAGTAACATTTGCATCTGACCACAAGTCCCAGAATGCTCAGTGCCATTAGGACAGCCCATTCAGAGGCGAGCCATTACATAAACTGTGGGTGTGGTCAGGATACACCGATTTCACCGTCGAATGCCTCAGATGAAGGAGATTCCGAAACGCGTCAGGTACAGCGACGTGTGAGCTATCATGACTATCGATGTGCTGGAGCTGTTTGACCAATAAATATCCACTTGGATTCCTGGCTACAGAGTGCTTCTTCACCCTTTGGGCACCTTTGAGCAGAATATGTTGGCGGCTGCCCCGCCGCCGAAGGAGCACCACCTCGCAAGATAAGAAGGGGGCCGCAGTGTTTGAGGATTCCCTGCAAGCACGCATTGCGGAGTGGCTGGGCTGGATTTAGAACAGCGACGGCACGTTGAGGCCCATCAGAGGGCTTGCATTGGTTGAATAGTAACATTTGCATCTGACCACAAGTCCCAGAATGCTCAGTGCCATTAGGACAGCCCATTCAGAGGCGAGCCATTACATAAACTGTGGGTGTGGTCAGGATACACCGATTTCACCGTCGAATGCCTCAGATGAAGGAGATTCCGAAACGCGTCAGGTACAGCGACATGTGAGCTATCATGACTATCGATGTGCTGGAGCTGTTTGACCAATAAATATCCACTTGGATTCCTGGCTACAGAGTGCTTCTTCACCCTTTGGGCACCTTTGAGCAGAATATGTTGGCGGCTGCCCCGCCGCCGAAGGAGCACCACCTCGCAAGATAAGAAGGGGGCCGCAGTGTTTGAGGATTCCCTGCAAGCACGCATTGCGGAGTGGCTGGGCTGGATTTAGAACAGCGACGGCACGTTGAGGCCCATCAGAGGGCTTGCATTGGTTGAATAGTAACATTTGCATCTGACCACAAGTCCCAGAATGCTCAGTGCCATTAGGACAGCCCATTCAGAGGCGAGCCATTACATAAACTGTGGGTGTGGTCAGGATACACCGATTTCACCGTCGAATGCCTCAGATGAAGGAGATTCCGAAACGCGTCAGGTACAGCGACGTGTGAGCTATCATGACTATCGATGTGCTGGAGCTGTTTGACCAATAAATATCCACTTGGATTCCTGGCTACAGAGTGCTTCTTCACCCTTTGGGCACCTTTGAGCAGAATATGTTGGCGGCTGCCCCGCCGCCGAAGGAGAACCACCTCGCAAGATAAGAAGGGGGCCGCAGTGTTTGAGGATTCCCTGCAAGCACGCATTGCGGAGTGGCTGGGCTGGATTTAGAACAGCGACGGCACGTTGAGGCCCATCAGAGGGCTTGCATTGGTTGAATAGTAACATTTGCATCTGACCACAAGTCCCAGAATGCTCAGTGCCATTAGGACAGCCCATTCAGAGGCGAGCCATTACATAAACTGTGGGTGTGGTCAGGATACACCGATTTCACCGTCGAATGCCTCAGATGAAGGAGATTCCGAAACGCGTCAGGTACAGCGACGTGTGAGCTATCATGACTATCGATGTGCTGGAGCTGTTTGACCAATAAATATCCACTTGGATTCCTGGCTACAGAGTGCTTCTTCACCCTTTGGGCACCTTTGAGCAGAATATGTTGGCGGCTGCCCCGCCGCCGAAGGAGCACCACCTCGCAAGATAAGAAGGGGGCCGCAGTGTTTGAGGATTCCCTGCAAGCACGCATTGCGGAGTGGCTGGGCTGCATTTAGAACAGCGACGGCACGTTGAGGCCCATCAGAGGGCTTGCATTGGTTGAATAGTAACATTTGCATCTGACCACAAGTCCCAGAATGCTCAGTGCCATTAGGACAGCCCATTCAGAGGCGAGCCATTACATAAACTGTGGGTGTGGTCAGGATACACCGATTTCACCGTCGAATGCCTCAGATGAAGGAGATTCCGAAACGCGTCAGGTACAGCGACGTGTGAGCTATCATGACTATCGATGTGCTGGAGCTGTTTGACCAATAAATATCCACTTGGATTCCTGGCTACAGAGTGCTTCTTCACCCTTTGGGCACCTTTGAGCAGAATATGTTGGCGGCTGCCCCGCCGCCGAAGGAGCACCACCTCGCAAGATAAGAAGGGGGCCGCAGTGTTTGAGGATTCCCTGCAAGCACGCATTGCGGAGTGGCTGGGCTGGATTTAGAACAGCGACGGCACGTTGAGGCCCATCAGAGGGCTTGCATTGGTTGAATAGTAACATTTGCATCTGACCACAAGTCCCAGAATGCTCAGTGCCATTAGGACAGCCCATTCAGAGGCGAGCCATTACATAAACTGTGGGTGTGGTCAGGATACACCGATTTCACCGTCGAATGCCTCAGATGAAGGAGATTCCGAAACGCGTCAGGTACAGCGACGTGTGAGCTATCATGACTATCGATGTGCTGGAGCTGTTTGACCAATAAATATCCACTTGGATTCCTGGCTACAGAGTGCTTCTTCACCCTTTGGGCACCTTTGAGCAGAATATGTTGGCGGCTGCCCCGCCGCCGAAGGAGCACCACCTCGCAAGATAAGAAGGGGGCCGCAGTGTTTGAGGATTCCCTGCAAGCACGCATTGCGGAGTGGCTGGGCTGGATTTAGAACAGCGACGGCACGTTGAGGCCCATCAGAGGGCTTGCATTGGTTGAATAGTAACATTTGCATCTGACCACAAGTCCCAGAATGCTCAGTGCCATTAGGACAGCCCATTCAGAGGCGAGCCATTACATAAACTGTGGGTGTGGTCAGGATACACCGATTTCACCGTCGAATGCCTCAGATGAAGGAGATTCCGAAACGCGTCAAGTACAGCGACCTGTGAGCTATCATGACTATCGATGTGCTGGAGCTGTTTGACCAATAAATATCCACTTGGATTCCTGGCTACAGAGTGCTTCTTCACCCTTTGGGCACCTTTGAGCAGAATATGTTGGCGGCTGCCCCGCCGCCGAAGGAGCACCACCTCGCAAGATAAGAAGGGGGCCGCAGTGTTTGAGGATTCCCTGCAAGCACGCATTGCGGAGTGGCTGGGCTGGATTTAGAACAGCGACGGCACGTTGAGGCCCATCAGAGGGCTTGCATTGGTTGAATAGTAACATTTGCATCTGACCACAAGTCCCAGAATGCTCAGTGCCATTAGGACAGCCCATTCAGAGGCGAGCCATTACATAAACTGTGGGTGTGGTCAGGATACACCGATTTCACCGTCGAATGCCTCAGATGAAGGAGATTCCGAAACGCGTCAGGTACAGCGACGTGTGAGCTATCATGACTATCGATGTGCTGGAGCTGTTTGACCAATAAATATCCACTTGGATTCCTGGCTACAGAGTGCTTCTTCACCCTTTGGGCACCTTTGAGCAGAATATGTTGGCGGCTGCCCCGCCGCCGAAGGAGCACCACCTCGCAAGATAAGAAGGGGGCCGCAGTGTTTGAGGATTCCCTGCAAGCACGCATTGCGGAGTGGCTGGGCTGGATTTAGAACAGCGACGGCACGTTGAGGCCCATCAGAGGGCTTGCATTGGTTGAATAGTAACATTTGCATCTGACCACAAGTCCCAGAATGCTCAGTGCCATTAGGACAGCCCATTCAGAGGCGAGCCATTACATAAACTGTGGGTGTGGTCAGGATACACCGATTTCACCGTCGAATGCCTCAGATGAAGGAGATTCCGAAACGCGTCAGGTACAGCGACGTGTGAGCTATCATGACTATCGATGTGCTGGAGCTGTTTGACCAATAAATATCCACTTGGATTCCTGGCTACAGAGAGCTTCTTTACCCTTTGGGCACCTTTGAGCAGAATATGTTGGCGGCTGCCCTGCCGCCGAAGGAGCACCACCTCGCAAGATAAGAAGGGGGCCGCAGTGTTTGAGGATTCCCTGCAAGCACGCATTGCGGAGTGGCTGGGCTGGATTTAGAACAGCGACGGCACGTTGAGGCCCATCAGAGGGCTTGCATTGGTTGAATAGTAACATTTGCATCTGACCACAAGTCCCAGAATGCTCAGTGCCATTAGGACAGCCCATTCAGAGGCGAGCCATTACATAAACTGTGGGTGTGGTCAGGATACACCGATTTCACCGTCGAATGCCTCAGATGAAGGAGATTCCGAAACGCGTCAGGTACAGCGACGTGTGAGCTATCATGACTATCGATGTGCTGGAGCTGTTTGACCAATAAATATCCACTTGGATTCCTGGCTACAGAGTGCTTCTTCACCCTTTGGGCACCTTTGAGCAGAATATGTTGGCGGCTGCCCCGCCGCCGAAGGAGCACCACCTCGCAAGATAAGAAGGGGGCCGCAGTGTTTGAGGATTCCCTGCAAGCACGCATTGCGGAGTGGCTGGGCTGGATTTAGAACAGCGACGGCACGTTGAGGCCTATCAGAGGGCTTGCATTGGTTGAATAGTAACATTTGCATCTGACCACAAGTCCCAGAATGCTCAGTGCCATTAGGACAGCCCATTCAGAGGCGAGCCATTACATAAACTGTGGGTGTGGTCAGGATACACCGATTTCACCGTCGAATGCCTCAGATGAAGGAGATTCCTAAACGCGTCAGGTACAGCGACGTGTGAGCTATCATGACTATCGATGTGCTGGAGCTGTTTGACCAATAAATATCCACTTGGATTCCTGGCTACAAAGTGCTTCTTCACCCTTTGGGCACCTTTGAGCAGAATATGTTGGCGGCTGCCCCGCCGCCGAAGGAGCACCACCTCGCAAGATAAGAAGGGGGCCGCAGTGTTTGAGGATTCCCTGCAAGCACGCATTGCGGAGTGGCTGGGCTGGATTTAGAACCGCGACGGCACGTTGAGGCCCATCAGAGGGCTTGCATTGGTTGAATAGTAACATTTGCATCTGACCACAAGTCCCAGAATGCTCAGTGCCATTAGGACAGCCCATTCAGAGGCGAGCCATTACATAAACTGTGGGTGTGGTCAAGATACACCGATTTCACCGTCGAATGCCTCAGATGAAGGAGATTCCGAAACGCGTCAGGTACAGCGACGTGTGAGCTATCATGACTATCGATGTGCTGGAGCTGTTTGACCAATAAATATCCACTTGGATTCCTGGCTACAGAGTGCTTCTTCACCCTTTGGGCACCTTTGAGCAGAATATGTTGGCGGCTGCCCCGCCGCCGAAGGAGCACCACCTCGCAAGATAAGAAGGAGGCCGCAGTGTTTGAGGATTCCCTGCAAGCACGCATTGCGGAGTGGCTGGGCTGGATTTAGAACAGCGACGGCACGTTGAGGCCCATCAGAGGGCTTGCATTGGTTGAATAGTAACATTTGCATCTGACCACAAGTCCCAGAATGCTCAGTGCCATTAGGACAGCCCATTCAGAGGCGAGCCATTACATAAACTGTGGGTGTGGTCAGGATACACCGATTTCACCGTCGAATGCCTCAGATGAAGGAGATTCCGAAACGCGTCAGGTACAGCGACGTGTGAGCTATCATGACTATCGATGTGCTGGAGCTGTTTGACCAATAAATATCCACTTGGATTCCTGGCTACAGAGTGCTTCTTCACCCTTTGGGCACCTTTGAGCAGAATATGTTGGCGGCTGCCCCGCCGCCGAAGGAGCACCACCTCGCAAGATAAGAAGGGGGCCGCAGTGTTTGAGGATTCCCTGCAAGCACGCATTGCGGAGTGGCTGGGCTGGATTTAGAACAGCGACGGCACGTTGAGGCCCATCAGAGGGCTTGCATTGGTTGAATAGTAACATTTGCATCTGACCACAAGTCCCAGAATGCTCAGTGCCATTAGGACAGCCCATTCAGAGGCGAGCCATTACATAAACTGTGGGTGTGGTCAGGATACACCGATTTCACCGTCGAATGCCTCAGATGAAGGAGATTCCGAAACGCGTCAGGTACAGCGACGTGTGAGCTATCATGACTATCGATGTGCTGGAGCTGTTTGACCAATAAATATCCACTTGGATTCCTGGCTACAGAGTGCTTCTTCACCCTTTGGGCACCTTTGAGCAGAATATGTTGGCGGCTGCCCCGCCGCCGAAGGAGCACCACCTCGCAAGATAAGAAGGGGGCCGCAGTGTTTGAGGATTCCCTGCAAGCACGCATTGCGGAGTGGCTGGGCTGGATTTAGAACAGCGACGGCACGTTGAGGCCCATCAGAGGGCTTGCATTGGTTGAATAGTAACATTTGCATCTGACCACAAGTCCCAGAATGCTCAGTGCCATTAGGACAGCCCATTCAGAGGCGAGCCATTACATAAACTGTGGGTGTGGTCAGGATACACCGATTTCACCGTCGAATGCCTCAGATGAAGGAGATTCCGAAACGCGTCAGGTACAGCGACGTGTGAGCTATCATGACTATCGATGTGCTGGAGCTGTTTGACCAATAAATATCCACTTGGATTCCTGGCTACAGAGTGCTTCTTCACCCTTTGGGCACCTTTGAGCAGAATATGTTGGCGGCTGCCCCGCCGCCGAAGGAGCACCACCTCGCAAGATAAGAAGGGGGCCGCAGTGTTTGAGGATTCCCTGCAAGCACGCATTGCGGAGTGGCTGGGCTGGATTTAGAACAGCGACGGCACGTTGAGGCCCATCAGAGGGCTTGCATTGGTTGAATAGTAACATTTCCATCTGACCACAAGTCCCAGAATGCTCAGTGCCATTAGGACAGCCCATTCAGAGGCGAGCCATTACATAAACTGTGGGTGTGGTCAGGATACACCGATTTCACCGTCGAATGCCTCAGATGAAGGAGATTCCGAAACGCGTCAGGTACAGCGACGTGTGAGCTATCATGACTATCGATGTGCTGGAGCTGTTTGACCAATAAATATCCACTTGGATTCCTGGCTACAGAGTGCTTCTTCACCCTTTGGGCACCTTTGAGCAGAATATGTTGGCGGCTGCCCCGCCGCCGAAGGAGCACCACCTCGCAAGATAAGAAGGGGGCCGCAGTGTTTGAGGATTCCCTGCAAGCACGCATTGCGGAGTGGCTGGGCTGGATTTAGAACAGCGACGGCACGTTGAGGCCCATCAGAGGGCTTGCATTGGTTGAATAGTAACATTTGCATCTGACCACAAGTCCCAGAATGCTCAGTGCCATTAGGACAGCCCATTCAGAGGCGAGCCATTACACAAACTGTGGGTGTGGTCAGGATACACCGATTTCACCGTCGAATGCCTCAGATGAAGGAGATTCCGAAACGCGTCAGCTACAGCGACGTGTGAGCTATCATGACTATCGATGTGCTGGAGCTGTTTGACCAATAAATATCCACTTGGATTCCTGGCTACAGAGTGCTTCTTCACCCTTTGGGCACCTTTGAGCAGAATATGTTGGCGGCTGCCCCGCCGCCGAAGGAGCACCACCTCGCAAGATAAGAAGGGGGCCGCAGTGTTTGAGGATTCCCTGCAAGCACGCATTGCGGAGTGGCTGGGCTGGATTTAGAACAGCGACGGCACGTTGAGGCCCATCAGAGGGCTTGCATTGGTTGAATAGTAACATTTGCATCTGACCACAAGTCCCAGAATGCTCAGTGCCATTAGGACAGCCCATTCAGAGGCGAGCCATTACATAAACTGTGGGTGTGGTCAGGATACACCGATTTCACCGTCGAATGCCTCAGATGAAGGAGATTCCGAAACGCGTCAGGTACAGCGACGTGTGAGCTATCATGACTATCGATGTGCTGGAGCTGTTTGACCAATAAATATCCACTTGGATTCCTGGCTACAGAGTGCTTCTTCACCCTTTGGGCACCTTTGAGCAGAATATGTTGGCGGCTGCCCCGCCGCCGAAGGAGCACCACCTCGCAAGATAAGAAGGGGGCCGCAGTGTTTGAGGATTCCCTGCAAGCACGCATTGCGGAGTGGCTGGGCTGGATTTAGAACAGCGACGGCACGTTGAGGCCCATCAGAGGGCTTGCATTGGTTGAATAGTAACATTTGCATCTGACCACAAGTCCCAGAATGCTCAGTGCCATTAGGACAGCCCATTCAGAGGCGAGCCATTACATAAACTGTGGGTGTGGTCAGGATACACCGATTTCACCGTCGAATGCCTCAGATGAAGGAGATTCCGAAACGCGTCAGGTACAGCGACGTGTGAGCTATCATGACTATCGATGTGCTGGAGCTGTTTGACCAATAAATATCCACTTGGATTCCTGGCTACAGAGTGCTTCTTCACCCTTTGGGCACCTTTGAGCAGAATATGTTGGCAGCTGCCCCGCCGCCGAAGGAGCACCACCTCGCAAGATAAGAAGGGGGCCGCAGTGTTTGAGGATTCCCTGCAAGCACGCATTGCGGAGTGGCTGGGCTGGATTTAGAACAGCGACGGCACGTTGAGGCCCATCAGAGGGCTTGCATTGGTTGAATAGTAACATTTGCATATGACCACAAGTCCCAGAATGCTCAGTGCCATTAGGACAGCCCATTCAGAGGCGAGCCATTACATAAACTGTGGGTGTGGTCAGGATACACCGATTTCACAGTCGAATGCCTCAGATGAAGGAGATTCCGAAACGCGTCAGGTACAGCGACGTGTGAGCTATCATGACTATCGATGTGCTGGAGCTGTTTGACCAATAAATATCCACTTGGATTCCTGGCTACAGAGTGCTTCTTCACCCTTTGGGCACCTTTGAGCAGAATATGTTGGCGGCTGCCCCGCCGCCGAAGGAGCACCACCTCGCAAGATAAGAAGGGGGCCGCAGTGTTTGAGGATTCCCTGCAAGCACGCATTGCGGAGTGGCTGGGCTGGATTTAGAACAGCGACGGCACGTTGAGGCCCATCAGAGGGCTTGCATTGGTTGAATAGTAACATTTGCATCTGACCACAAGTCCCAGAATGCTCAGTGCCATTAGGACAGCCCATTCAGAGGCGAGCCATTACATAAACTGTGGGTGTGGTCAGGATACACCGATTTCACCGTCGAATGCCTCAGATGAAGGAGATTCCAAAACGCGTCAGGTACAGCGACGTGTGAGCTATCATGACTATCGATGTGCTGGAGCTGTTTGACCAATAAATATCCACTTGGATTCCTGGCTACAGAGTGCTTCTTCACCCTTTGGGCACCTTTGAGCAGAATATGTTGGCGGCTGCCCCGCCGCCGCAGGAGCACCACCTCGCAAGATAAGAAGGGGGCCGCAGTGTTTGAGGATTCCCTGCAAGCACGCATTGCGGAGTGGCTGGGCTGGATTTAGAACAGCGACGGCACGTTGAGGCCCATCAGAGGGCTTGCATTGGTTGAATAGTAACATTTGCATCTGACCACAAGTCCCAGAATGCTCAGTGCCATTAGGACAGCCCATTCAGAGGCGAGCCATTACATAAACTGTGGGTGTGGTCAGGATACACCGATTTCACCGTCGAATGCCTCAGATGAAGGAGATTCCGAAACGCGTCAGGTACAGCGACGTGTGAGCTATCATGACTATCGATGTGCTGGAGCTGTTTGACCAATAAATATCCACTTGGATTCCTGGCTACAGAGTGCTTCTTCACCCTTTGGGCACCTTTGAGCAGAATATGTTGGCGGCTGCCCCGCCGCCGAAGGAGCACCACCTCGCAAGATAAGAAGGGGGCCGCAGTGTTTGAGGATTCCCTGCAAGCACGCATTGCGGAGTGGCTGGGCTGGATTTAGAACAGCGACGGCACGTTGAGGCCCATCAGAGGGCTTGCATTGGTTGAATAGTAACATTTGCATCTGACCACAAGTCCCAGAATGCTCAGTGCCATTAGGACAGCCCATTCAGAGGCGAGCCATTACATAAACTGTGGGTGTGGTCAGGATACACCGATTTCACCGTCGAATGCCTCAGATGAAGGAGATTCCGAAACGCGTCAGGTACAGCGACGTGTGAGCTATCATGACTATCGATGTGCTGGAGCTGTTTGACCAATAAATATCCACTTGGATTCCTGGCTACAGAGTGCTTCTTCACCCTTTGGGCACCTTTGAGCAGAATATGTTGGCGGCTGCCCCGCCGCCGAAGGAGCACCACCTCGCAAGATAAGAAGGGGGCCGCAGTGTTTGAGGATTCCCTGCAAGCACGCATTGCGGAGTGGCTGGGCTGGATTTAGAACAGCGACGGCACGTTGAGGCCCATCAGAGGGCTTGCATTGGTTGAATAGTAACATTTGCATCTGACCACAAGTCCCAGAATGCTCAGTGCCATTAGGACAGCCCATTCAGAGGCGAGCCATTACATAAACTGTGGGTGTGGTCAGGATACACCGATTTCACCGTCGAATGCCTCAGATGAAGGAGATTCCGAAACGCGTCAGGTACAGCGACGTGTGAGCTATCATGACTATCGATGTGCTGGAGCTGTTTGACCAATAAATATCCACTTGGATTCCTGGCTACAGAGAGCTTCTTTACCCTTTGGGCACCTTTGAGCAGAATATGTTGGCGGCTGCCCTGCCGCCGAAGGAGCACCACCTCGCAAGATAAGAAGGGGGCCGCAGTGTTTGAGGATTCCCTGCAAGCACGCATTGCGGAGTGGCTGGGCTGGATTTAGAACAGCGACGGCACGTTGAGGCCCATCAGAGGGCTTGCATTGGTTGAATAGTAACATTTGCATCTGACCACAAGTCCCAGAATGCTCAGTGCCATTAGGACAGCCCATTCAGAGGCGAGCCATTACATAAACTGTGGGTGTGGTCAGGATACACCGATTTCACCGTCGAATGCCTCAGATGAAGGAGATTCCGAAACGCGTCAGGTACAGCGACGTGTGAGCTATCATGACTATCGATGTGCTGGAGCTGTTTGACCAATAAATATCCACTTGGATTCCTGGCTACAGAGTGCTTCTTCACCCTTTGGGCACCTTTGAGCAGAATATGTTGGCGGCTGCCCCGCCGCCGAAGGAGCACCACCTCGCAAGATAAGAAGGGGGCCGCAGTGTTTGAGGATTCCCTGCAAGCACGCATTGCGGAGTGGCTGGGCTGGATTTAGAACAGCGACGGCACGTTGAGGCCTATCAGAGGGCTTGCATTGGTTGAATAGTAACATTTGCATCTGACCACAAGTCCCAGAATGCTCAGTGCCATTAGGACAGCCCATTCAGAGGCGAGCCATTACATAAACTGTGGGTGTGGTCAGGATACACCGATTTCACCGTCGAATGCCTCAGATGAAGGAGATTCCTAAACGCGTCAGGTACAGCGACGTGTGAGCTATCATGACTATCGATGTGCTGGAGCTGTTTGACCAATAAATATCCACTTGGATTCCTGGCTACAGAGTGCTTCTTCACCCTTTGGGCACCTTTGAGCAGAATATGTTGGCGGCTGCCCCGCCGCCGAAGGAGCACCACCTCGCAAGATAAGAAGGGGGCCGCAGTGTTTGGGGATTCCCTGCAAGCACGCATTGCGGAGTGGCTGGGCTGGATTTAGAACCGCGACGGCACGTTGAGGCCCATCAGAGGGCTTGCATTGGTTGAATAGTAACATTTGCATCTGACCACAAGTCCCAGAATGCTCAGTGCCATTAGGACAGCCCATTCAGAGGCGAGCCATTACATAAACTGTGGGTGTGGTCAAGATACACCGATTTCACCGTCGAATGCCTCAGATGAAGGAGATTCCGAAACGCGTCAGGTACAGCGACGTGTGAGCTATCATGACTATCGATGTGCTGGAGCTGTTTGACCAATAAATATCCACTTGGATTCCTGGCTACAGAGTGCTTCTTCACCCTTTGGGCACCTTTGAGCAGAATATGTTGGCGGCTGCCCCGCCGCCGAAGGAGCACCACCTCGCAAGATAAGAAGGAGGCCGCAGTGTTTGAGGATTCCCTGCAAGCACGCATTGCGGAGTGGCTGGGCTGGATTTAGAACAGCGACGGCACGTTGAGGCCCATCAGAGGGCTTGCATTGGTTGAATAGTAACATTTGCATCTGACCACAAGTCCCAGAATGCTCAGTGCCATTAGGACAGCCCATTCAGAGGCGAGCCATTACATAAACTGTGGGTGTGGTCAGGATACACCGATTTCACCGTCGAATGCCTCAGATGAAGGAGATTCCGAAACGCGTCAGGTACAGCGACGTGTGAGCTATCATGACTATCGATGTGCTGGAGCTGTTTGACCAATAAATATCCACTTGGATTCCTGGCTACAGAGTGCTTCTTCACCCTTTGGGCACCTTTGAGCAGAATATGTTGGCGGCTGCCCCGCCGCCGAAGGAGCACCACCTCGCAAGATAAGAAGGGGGCCGCAGTGTTTGAGGATTCCCTGCAAGCACGCATTGCGGAGTGGCTGGGCTGGATTTAGAACAGCGACGGCACGTTGAGGCCCATCAGAGGGCTTGCATTGGTTGAATAGTAACATTTGCATCTGACCACAAGTCCCAGAATGCTCAGTGCCATTAGGACAGCCCATTCAGAGGCGAGCCATTACATAAACTGTGGGTGTGGTCAGGATACACCGATTTCACCGTCGAATGCCTCAGATGAAGGAGATTCCGAAACGCGTCAGGTACAGCGACGTGTGAGCTATCATGACTATCGATGTGCTGGAGCTGTTTGACCAATAAATATCCACTTGGATTCCTGGCTACAGAGTGCTTCTTCACCCTTTGGGCACCTTTGAGCAGAATATGTTGGCGGCTGCCCCGCCGCCGAAGGAGCACCACCTCGCAAGATAAGAAGGGGGCCGCAGTGTTTGAGGATTCCCTGCAAGCACGCATTGCGGAGTGGCTGGGCTGGATTTAGAACAGCGACGGCACGTTGAGGCCCATCAGAGGGCTTGCATTGGTTGAATAGTAACATTTGCATCTGACCACAAGTCCCAGAATGCTCAGTGCCATTAGGACAGCCCATTCAGAGGCGAGCCATTACATAAACTGTGGGTGTGGTCAGGATACACCGATTTCACCGTCGAATGCCTCAGATGAAGGAGATTCCGAAACGCGTCAGGTACAGCGACGTGTGAGCTATCATGACTATCGATGTGCTGGAGCTGTTTGACCAATAAATATCCACTTGGATTCCTGGCTACAGAGTGCTTCTTCACCCTTTGGGCACCTTTGAGCAGAATATGTTGGCGGCTGCCCCGCCGCCGAAGGAGCACCACCTCGCAAGATAAGAAGGGGGCCGCAGTGTTTGAGGATTCCCTGCAAGCACGCATTGCGGAGTGGCTGGGCTGGATTTAGAACAGCGACGGCACGTTGAGGCCCATCAGAGGGCTTGCATTGGTTGAATAGTAACATTTCCATCTGACCACAAGTCCCAGAATGCTCAGTGCCATTAGGACAGCCCATTCAGAGGCGAGCCATTACATAAACTGTGGGTGTGGTCAGGATACACCGATTTCACCGTCGAATGCCTCAGATGAAGGAGATTCCGAAACGCGTCAGGTACAGCGACGTGTGAGCTATCATGACTATCGATGTGCTGGAGCTGTTTGACCAATAAATATCCACTTGGATTCCTGGCTACAGAGTGCTTCTTCACCCTTTGGGCACCTTTGAGCAGAATATGTTGGCGGCTGCCCCGCCGCCGAAGGAGCACCACCTCGCAAGATAAGAAGGGGGCCGCAGTGTTTGAGGATTCCCTGCAAGCACGCATTGCGGAGTGGCTGGGCTGGATTTAGAACAGCGACGGCACGTTGAGGCCCATCAGAGGGCTTGCATTGGTTGAATAGTAACATTTGCATCTGACCACAAGTCCCAGAATGCTCAGTGCCATTAGGACAGCCCATTCAGAGGCGAGCCATTACACAAACTGTGGGTGTGGTCAGGATACACCGATTTCACCGTCGAATGCCTCAGATGAAGGAGATTCCGAAACGCGTCAGCTACAGCGACGTGTGAGCTATCATGACTATCGATGTGCTGGAGCTGTTTGACCAATAAATATCCACTTGGATTCCTGGCTACAGAGTGCTTCTTCACCCTTTGGGCACCTTTGAGCAGAATATGTTGGCGGCTGCCCCGCCGCCGAAGGAGCACCACCTCGCAAGATAAGAAGGGGGCCGCAGTGTTTGAGGATTCCCTGCAAGCACGCATTGCGGAGTGGCTGGGCTGGATTTAGAACAGCGACGGCACGTTGAGGCCCATCAGAGGGCTTGCATTGGTTGAATAGTAACATTTGCATCTGACCACAAGTCCCAGAATGCTCAGTGCCATTAGGACAGCCCATTCAGAGGCGAGCCATTACATAAACTGTGGGTGTGGTCAGGATACACCGATTTCACCGTCGAATGCCTCAGATGAAGGAGATTCCGAAACGCGTCAGGTACAGCGACGTGTGAGCTATCATGACTATCGATGTGCTGGAGCTGTTTGACCAATAAATATCCACTTGGATTCCTGGCTACAGAGTGCTTCTTCACCCTTTGGGCACCTTTGAGCAGAATATGTTGGCGGCTGCCCCGCCGCCGAAGGAGCACCACCTCGCAAGATAAGAAGGGGGCCGCAGTGTTTGAGGATTCCCTGCAAGCACGCATTGCGGAGTGGCTGGGCTGGATTTAGAACAGCGACGGCACGTTGAGGCCCATCAGAGGGCTTGCATTGGTTGAATAGTAACATTTGCATCTGACCACAAGTCCCAGAATGCTCAGTGCCATTAGGACAGCCCATTCAGAGGCGAGCCATTACATAAACTGTGGGTGTGGTCAGGATACACCGATTTCACCGTCGAATGCCTCAGATGAAGGAGATTCCGAAACGCGTCAGGTACAGCGACGTGTGAGCTATCATGACTATCGATGTGCTGGAGCTGTTTGACCAATAAATATCCACTTGGATTCCTGGCTACAGAGTGCTTCTTCACCCTTTGGGCACCTTTGAGCAGAATATGTTGGCAGCTGCCCCGCCGCCGAAGGAGCACCACCTCGCAAGATAAGAAGGGGGCCGCAGTGTTTGAGGATTCCCTGCAAGCACGCATTGCGGAGTGGCTGGGCTGGATTTAGAACAGCGACGGCACGTTGAGGCCCATCAGAGGGCTTGCATTGGTTGAATAGTAACATTTGCATATGACCACAAGTCCCAGAATGCTCAGTGCCATTAGGACAGCCCATTCAGAGGCGAGCCATTACATAAACTGTGGGTGTGGTCAGGATACACCGATTTCACAGTCGAATGCCTCAGATGAAGGAGATTCCGAAACGCGTCAGGTACAGCGACGTGTGAGCTATCATGACTATCGATGTGCTGGAGCTGTTTGACCAATAAATATCCACTTGGATTCCTGGCTACAGAGTGCTTCTTCACCCTTTGGGCACCTTTGAGCAGAATATGTTGGCGGCTGCCCCGCCGCCGAAGGAGCACCACCTCGCAAGATAAGAAGGGGGCCGCAGTGTTTGAGGATTCCCTGCAAGCACGCATTGCGGAGTGGCTGGGCTGGATTTAGAACAGCGACGGCACGTTGAGGCCCATCAGAGGGCTTGCATTGGTTGAATAGTAACATTTGCATCTGACCACAAGTCCCAGAATGCTCAGTGCCATTAGGACAGCCCATTCAGAGGCGAGCCATTACATAAACTGTGGGTGTGGTGAGGATACACCGATTTCACCGTCGAATGCCTCAGATGAAGGAGATTCCAAAACGCGTCAGGTACAGCGACGTGTGAGCTATCATGACTATCGATGTGCTGGAGCTGTTTGACCAATAAATATCCACTTGGATTCCTGGCTACAGAGTGCTTCTTCACCCTTTGGGCACCTTTGAGCAGAATATGTTGGCGGCTGCCCCGCCGCCGCAGGAGCACCACCTCGCAAGATAAGAAGGGGGCCGCAGTGTTTGAGGATTCCCTGCAAGCACGCATTGCGGAGTGGCTGGGCTGGATTTAGAACAGCGACGGCACGTTGAGGCCCATCAGAGGGCTTGCATTGGTTGAATAGTAACATTTGCATCTGACCACAAGTCCCAGAATGCTCAGTGCCATTAGGACAGCCCATTCAGAGGCGAGCCATTACATAAACTGTGGGTGTGGTCAGGATACACCGATTTCACCGTCGAATGCCTCAGATGAAGGAGATTCCGAAACGCGTCAGGTACAGCGACGTGTGAGCTATCATGACTATCGATGTGCTGGAGCTGTTTGACCAATAAATATCCACTTGGATTCCTGGCTACAGAGTGCTTCTTCACCCTTTGGGCACCTTTGAGCAGAATATGTTGGCGGCTGCCCCGCCGCCGAAGGAGCACCACCTCGCAAGATAAGAAGGGGGCCGCAGTGTTTGAGGATTCCCTGCAAGCACGCATTGCGGAGTGGCTGGGCTGGATTTAGAACAGCGACGGCACGTTGAGGCCCATCAGAGGGCTTGCATTGGTTGAATAGTAACATTTGCATCTGACCACAAGTCCCAGAATGCTCAGTGCCATTAGGACAGCCCATTCAGAGGCGAGCCATTACATAAACTGTGGGTGTGGTCAGGATACACCGATTTCACCGTCGAATGCCTCAGATGAAGGAGATTCCGAAACGCGTCAGGTACAGCGACGTGTGAGCTATCATGACTATCGATGTGCTGGAGCTGTTTGACCAATAAATATCCACTTGGATTCCTGGCTACAGAGTGCTTCTTCACCCTTTGGGCACCTTTGAGCAGAATATGTTGGCGGCTGCCCCGCCGCCGAAGGAGCACCACCTCGCAAGATAAGAAGGGGGCCGCAGTGTTTGAGGATTCCCTGCAAGCACGCATTGCGGAGTGGCTGGGCTGGATTTAGAACAGCGACGGCACGTTGAGGCCCATCAGAGGGCTTGCATTGGTTGAATAGTAACATTTGCATCTGACCACAAGTCCCAGAATGCTCAGTGCCATTAGGACAGCCCATTCAGAGGCGAGCCATTACATAAACTGTGGGTGTGGTCAGGATACACCGATTTCACCGTCGAATGCCTCAGATGAAGGAGATTCCGAAACGCGTCAGGTACAGCGACGTGTGAGCTATCATGACTATCGATGTGCTGGAGCTGTTTGACCAATAAATATCCACTTGGATTCCTGGCTACAGAGTGCTTCTTCACCCTTTGGGCACCTTTGAGCAGAATATGTTGGCGGCTGCCCCGCCGCCGAAGGAGCACCACCTCGCAAGATAAGAAGGGGGCCGCAGTGTTTGAGGATTCCCTGCAAGCACGCATTGCGGAGTGGCTGGGCTGGATTTAGAACAGCGACGGCATGTTGAGGCCCATCAGAGGGCTTGCATTGGTTGAATAGTAACATTTGCATCTGACCACAAGTCCCAGAATGCTCAGTGCCATTAGGACAGCCCATTCAGAGGCGAGCCATTACATAAACTGTGGGTGTGGTCAGGATACACCGATTTCACCGTCGAATGCCTCAGATGAAGGAGATTCCAAAACGCGTCGGGTACAGCGACGTGTGAGCTATCATGACTATCGATGTGCTGGAGCTGTTTGACCAATAAATATCCACTTGGATTCCTGGCTACAGAGTGCTTCTTCACCCTTTGGGCACCTTTGAGCAGAATATGTTGGCGGCTGCCCCGCCGCCGCAGGAGCACTACCTCGCAAGATAAGAAGGGGGCCGCAGTGTTTGAGGATTCCCTGCAAGCACGCATTGCGGAGTGGCTGGGCTGGATTTAGAACAGCGACGGCACGTTGAGGCCCATCAGAGGGCTTGCATTGGTTGAATAGTAACATTTGCATCTGACCACAAGTCCCAGAATGCTCAGTGCCATTAGGACAGCCCATTCAGAGGCGAGCCATTACATAAACTGTTGGTGTGGTCAGGATACACCGATTTCACCGTCGAATGCCTCAGATGAAGGAGATTCCGAAACGCGTCAGGTACAGCGACGTGTGAGCTATCATGACTATCGATGTGCTGGAGCTGTTTGACCAATAAATATCCACTTGGATTCCTGGCTACAGAGTGCTTCTTCACCCTTTGGGCACCTTTGAGCAGAATATGTTGGCGGCTGCCCCGCCGCCGAAGGAGCACCACCTCGCAAGATAAGAAGGGGGCCGCAGTGTTTGAGGATTCCCTGCAAGCACGCATTGCGGAGTGGCTGGGCTGGATTTAGAACAGCGATGGCACGTTGAGGCCCATCAGAGGGCTTGCATTGGTTGAATAGTAACATTTGCATCTGACCACAAGTCCCAGAATGCTCAGTGCCATTAGGACAGCCCATTCAGAGGCGAGCCATTACATAAACTGTGGGTGTGGTCAGGATACACCGATTTCACCGTCGAATGCCTCAGATGAAGGAGATTCCGAAACGCGTCAGGTACAGCGACGTGTGAGCTATCATGACTATCGATGTGCTGGAGCTGTTTGACCAATAAATATCCACTTGGATTCCTGGCTACAGAGTGCTTCCTCACCCTTTGGGCACCTTTGAGCAGAATATGTTGGCGGCTGCCCCGCCGCCGAAGGAGCACCACCTCGCAAGATAAGTAGGGGGCCGCAGTGTTTGAGGATTCCCTGCAAGCACGCATTGCGGAGTGGCTGGGCTGGATTTAGAACAGCGACGGCACGTTGAGGCCCATCAGAGGGCTTGCATTGGTTGAATAGTAACATTTGCATCTGACCACAAGTCCCAGAATGCTCAGTGCCATTAGGACAGCCCATTCAGAGGCGAGCCATTACATAAACTGTGGGTGTGGTCAGGATACACCGATTTCACCGTCGAATGCCTCAGATGAAGGAGATTCCGAAACGCGTCAGGTACAGCGACGTGTGAGCTATCATGACTATCGATGTGCTGGAGCTGTTTGACCAATAAATATCCACTTGGATTCCTGGCTACAGAGTGCTTCTTCACCCTTTGGGCACCTTTGAGCAGAATATGTTGGCGGCTGCCCCGCCGCCGAAGGAGCACCACCTCGCAAGATAAGAAGGGGGCCGCAGTGTTTGAGGATTCCCTGCAAGCACGCATTGCGGAGTGGCTGGGCTGGATTTAGAACAGCGACGGCACGTTGAGGCCCATCAGAGGGCTTGCATTGGTTGAATAGTAACATTTGCATCTGACCACAAGTCCCAGAATGCTCAGTGCCATTAGGACAGCCCATTCAGAGGCGAGCCATTACATAAACTGTGGGTGTGGTCAGGATACACCGATTTCACCGTCGAATGCCTCAGATGAAGGAGATTCCGAAACGCGTCAGGTACAGCGACGTGTGAGCTATCATGACTATCGATATGCTGGAGCTGTTTGACCAATAAATATCCACTTGGATTCCTGGCTACAGAGTGCTTCCTCACCCTTTGGGCACCTTTGAGCAGAATATGTTGGCGGCTGCCCCGCCGCCGAAGGAGCACCACCTCGCAAGATAAGAAGGGGGCCGCAGTGTTTGAGGATTCCCTGCAAGCACGCATTGCGGAGTGGCTGGGCTGGATTTAGAACAGCGACGGCACGTTGAGGCCCTTCAGAGGGCTTGCATTGGTTGAATAGTAACATTTGCATCTGACCACAAGTCCCAGAATGCTCAGTGCCATTAGGACAGCCCATTCAGAGGCGAGCCATTACATAAACTGTGGGTGTGGTCAGGATACACCGATTTCACCGTCGAATGCCTCAGATGAAGGAGATTCCGAAACGCGTCAGGTACAGCGACGTGTGAGCTATCATGACTATCGATGTGCTGGAGCTGTTTGACCAATAAATATCCACTTGGATTCCTGGCTACAGAGTGCTTCTTCACCCTTTGGGCACCTTTGAGCAGAATATGTTGGCGGCTGCCCCGCCGCCGAAGGAGCACCACCTCGCAAGATAAGAAGGGGGCCGCAGTGTTTGAGGATTCCCTGCAAGCACGCATTGCGGAGTGGCTGGGCTGGATTTAGAACAGCGACGGCACGTTGAGGCCCATCAGAGGGCTTGCATTGGTTGAATAGTAACATTTGCATCTGACCACAAGTCCCAGAATGCTCAGTGGCATTAGGACAGCCCATTCAGAGGCGAGCCATTACATAAACTGTGGGTGTGGTCAGGATACACCGATTTCACAGTCGAATGCCTCAGATGAAGGAGATTCCGAAACGCGTCAGATACAGCGACGTGTGAGCTATCATGACTATCGATGTGCTGGAGCTGTTTGACCAATAAATATCCACTTGGATTCCTGGCTACAGAGTGCTTCTTCACCCTTTGGGCACCTTTGAGCAGAATATGTTGGCGGCTGCCCCGCCGCCGAAGGAGCACCACCTCGCAAGATAAGAAGGGGGCCGCAGTGTTTGAGGATTCCCTGCAAGCACGCATTGCGGAGTGGCTGGGCTGGATTCAGAACAGCGACGGCACGTTGAGGCCCATCAGAGGGCTTGCATTGGTTGAATAGTAACATTTGCATCTGACCACAAGTCCCAGAATGCTCAGTGCCATTAGGACAGCCCATTCAGAGGCGAGCCATTACATAAACTGTGGGTGTGGTCAGGATACACCGATTTCACCGTCGAATGCCTCAGATGAAGGAGATTCCGAAACGCGTCAGGTACAGCGACGTGTGAGCTATCATGACTATCGATGTGCTGGAGCTGTTTGACCAATAAATATCCACTTGGATTCCTGGCTACAGAGTGCTTCTTCACCCTTTGGGCACCTTTGAGCAGAATATGTTGGCGGCTGCCCCGCCGCCGAAGGAGCACCACCTCGCAAGATAAGAAGGGGGCTGCAGTGTTTGAGGATTCCCTGCAAGCACGCATTGCGGAGTGGCTGGGCTGGATTTAGAACAGCGACGGCACGTTGAGGCCCATCAGAGGGCTTGCATTGGTTGAATAGTAACATTTGCATCTGACCACAAGTCCCAGAATGCTCAGTGCCATTAGGACAGCCCATTCAGAGGCGAGCCATTACATAAACTGTGGGTGTGGTCAGGATACACCGATTTCACCGTCGAATGCCTCAGATGAAGGAGATTCCGAAACGCGTCAGGTACAGCGACGTGTGAGCTATCATGACTATCGATGTGCTGGAGCTGTTTGACCAATAAATATCCACTTGGATTCCTGGCTACAGAGTGCTTTTTCACCCTTTGGGCACCTTTGAGCAGAATATGTTGGCGGCTGCCCCGCCGCTGAAGGAGCACCACCTCGCAAGATAAGAAGGGGGCCGCAGTGTTTGAGGATTCCCTGCAAGCACGCATTGCGGAGTGGCTGGGCTGGATTTAGAACAGCGACGGCACGTTGAGGCCCATCAGAGGGCTTGCATTGGTTGAATAGTAACATTTGCATCTGACCACAAGTCCCAGAATGCTCAGTGCCATTAGGACAGCCCATTCAGAGGCGAGCCATTACATAAACTGTGGGTGTGGTCAGGATACACCGATTTCACCGTCGAATGCCTCAGATGAAGGAGATTCCGAAACGCGTCAGGTACAGCGACGTGTGAGCTATCATGACTATCGATGTGCTGGAGCTGTTTGACCAATAAATATCCACTTGGATTCCTGGCTACAGAGAGCTTCTTTACCCTTTGAGCACCTTTGAGCAGAATATGTTGGCGGCTGCCCCGCCGCCGAAGGAGCACCACCTCGCAAGATAAGAAGTGGGCCGCAGTGTTTGAGGATTCCCTGCAAGCACGCATTGCGGAGTGGCTGGGCTGGATTTAGAACAGCGACGGCACGTTGAGGCCCATCAGAGGGCTTGCATTGGTTGAATAGTAACATTTGCATCTGACCACAAGTCCCAGAATGCTCAGTGCCATTAGGACAGCCCATTCAGAGGCGAGCCATTACATAAACTGTGGGTGTGGTCAGGATACACCGATTTCACCGTCGAATGCCTCAGATGAAGGAGATTCCGAAACGCGTCAGGTACAGCGACGTGTGAGCTATCATGACTATCGATGTGCTGGAGCTGTTTGACCAATAAATATCCACTTGGATTCCTGGCTACAGAGTGCTTCTTCACCCTTTGGGCACCTTTGAGCAGAATATGTTGGCGGCTGCCCCGCCGCCGAAGGAGCACCACCTCGCAAGATAAGAAGGGGGCCGCAGTGTTTGAGGATTCCCTGCAAGCACGCATTGCGGAGTGGCTGGGCTGGATTTAGAACAGCGACGGCACGTTGAGGCCCATCAGAGGGCTTGCATTGGTTGAATAGTAACATTTGCATCTGACCACAAGTCCCAGAATGCTCAGTGCCATTAGGACAGCCCATTCAGAGGCGAGCCATTACATAAACTGTGGGTGTGGTCAGGATACACCGATTTCACCGTCGAATGCCTCAGATGAAGGAGATTCCGAAACGCGTCAGGTACAGTGACGTGTGAGCTATCATGACTATCGATGTGCTGGAGCTGTTTGACCAATAAATATCCACTTGGATTCCTGGCTACAGAGTGCTTCTTCACCCTTTGGGCACCTTTGAGCAGAATATGTTGGCGGCTGCCCCGCCGCCGAAGGAGCACCACCTCGCAAGATAAGAAGGGGGCCGCAGTGTTTGAGGATTCCCTGCAAGCACGCATTGCGGAGTGGCTGGGCTGCATTTAGAACAGCGACGGCACGTTGAGGCCCATCAGAGGGCTTGCATTGGTTGAATAGTAACATTTGCATCTGACCACAAGTCCCAGAATGCTCAGTGCCATTAGGACAGCCCATTCAGAGGCGAGCCATTACATAAACTGTGGGTGTGGTCAGGATACACCGATTTCACCGTCGAATGCCTCAGATGAAGGAGATTCCGAAACGCGTCAGGTACAGCGACGTGTGAGCTATCATGACTATCGATGTGCTGGAGCTGTTTGACCAATAAATATCCACTTGGATTCCTGGCTACAGAGTGCTTCTTCACCCTTTGGGCACCTTTGAGCAGAATATGTTGGCGGCTGCCCCGCCGCCGAAGGAGCACCACCTCGCAAGATAAGAAGGGGGCCGCAGTGTTTGAGGATTCCCTGCAAGCACGCATTGCGGAGTGGCTGGGCTGGATTTAGAACAGCGACGGCACGTTGAGGCCCATCAGAGGGCTTGCATTGGTTGAATAGTAACATTTGCATCTGACCACAAGTCCCAGAATGCTCAGTGCCATTAGGACAGCCCATTCAGAGGCGAGCCATTACATAAACTGTGGGTGTGGTCAGGATACACCGATTTCACCGTCGAATGCCTCAGATGAAGGAGATTCCGAAACGCGTCAGGTACAGCGACGTGTGAGCTATCATGACTATCGATGTGCTGGAGCTGTTTGACCAATAAATATCCACTTGGATTCCTGGCTACAGAGTGCTTCTTCACCCTTTGGGCACCTTTGAGCAGAATATGTTGGCGGCTGCCCCGCCGCCGAAGGAGCACCACCTCGCAAGATAAGAAGGGGGCCGCAGTGTTTGAGGATTCCCTGCAAGCACGCATTGCGGAGTGGCTGGGCTGGATTTAGAACAGCGACGGCACGTTGAGGCCCATCAGAGGGCTTGCATTGGTTGAATAGTAACATTTGCATCTGACCACAAGTCCCAGAATGCTCAGTGCCATTAGGACAGCCCATTCAGAGGCGAGCCATTACATAAACTGTGGGTGTGGTCAGGATACACCGATTTCACCGTCGAATGCCTCAGATGAAGGAGATTCCGAAACGCGTCAAGTACAGCGACCTGTGAGCTATCATGACTATCGATGTGCTGGAGCTGTTTGACCAATAAATATCCACTTGGATTCCTGGCTACAGAGTGCTTCTTCACCCTTTGGGCACCTTTGAGCAGAATATGTTGGCGGCTGCCCCGCCGCCGAAGGAGCACCACCTCGCAAGATAAGAAGGGGGCCGCAGTGTTTGAGGATTCCCTGCAAGCACGCATTGCGGAGTGGCTGGGCTGGATTTAGAACAGCGACGGCACGTTGAGGCCCATCAGAGGGCTTGCATTGGTTGAATAGTAACATTTGCATCTGACCACAAGTCCCAGAATGCTCAGTGCCATTAGGACAGCCCATTCAGAGGCGAGCCATTACATAAACTGTGGGTGTGGTCAGGATACACCGATTTCACCGTCGAATGCCTCAGATGAAGGAGATTCCGAAACGCGTCAGGTACAGCGACGTGTGAGCTATCATGACTATCGATGTGCTGGAGCTGTTTGACCAATAAATATCCACTTGGATTCCTGGCTACAGAGTGCTTCTTCACCCTTTGGGCACCTTTGAGCAGAATATGTTGGCGGCTGCCCCGCCGCCGAAGGAGCACCACCTCGCAAGATAAGAAGGGGGCCGCAGTGTTTGAGGATTCCCTGCAAGCACGCATTGCGGAGTGGCTGGGCTGGATTTAGAACAGCGACGGCACGTTGAGGCCCATCAGAGGGCTTGCATTGGTTGAATAGTAACATTTGCATCTGACCACAAGTCCCAGAATGCTCAGTGCCATTAGGACAGCCCATTCAGAGGCGAGCCATTACATAAACTGTGGGTGTGGTCAGGATACACCGATTTCACCGTCGAATGCCTCAGATGAAGGAGATTCCGAAACGCGTCAGGTACAGCGACGTGTGAGCTATCATGACTATCGATGTGCTGGAGCTGTTTGACCAATAAATATCCACTTGGATTCCTGGCTACAGAGAGCTTCTTTACCCTTTGGGCACCTTTGAGCAGAATATGTTGGCGGCTGCCCTGCCGCCGAAGGAGCACCACCTCGCAAGATAAGAAGGGGGCCGCAGTGTTTGAGGATTCCCTGCAAGCACGCATTGCGGAGTGGCTGGGCTGGATTTAGAACAGCGACGGCACGTTGAGGCCCATCAGAGGGCTTGCATTGGTTGAATAGTAACATTTGCATCTGACCACAAGTCCCAGAATGCTCAGTGCCATTAGGACAGCCCATTCAGAGGCGAGCCATTACATAAACTGTGGGTGTGGTCAGGATACACCGATTTCACCGTCGAATGCCTCAGATGAAGGAGATTCCGAAACGCGTCAGGTACAGCGACGTGTGAGCTATCATGACTATCGATGTGCTGGAGCTGTTTGACCAATAAATATCCACTTGGATTCCTGGCTACAGAGTGCTTCTTCACCCTTTGGGCACCTTTGAGCAGAATATGTTGGCGGCTGCCCCGCCGCCGAAGGAGCACCACCTCGCAAGATAAGAAGGGGGCCGCAGTGTTTGAGGATTCCCTGCAAGCACGCATTGCGGAGTGGCTGGGCTGGATTTAGAACAGCGACGGCACGTTGAGGCCTATCAGAGGGCTTGCATTGGTTGAATAGTAACATTTGCATCTGACCACAAGTCCCAGAATGCTCAGTGCCATTAGGACAGCCCATTCAGAGGCGAGCCATTACATAAACTGTGGGTGTGGTCAGGATACACCGATTTCACCGTCGAATGCCTCAGATGAAGGAGATTCCTAAACGCGTCAGGTACAGCGACGTGTGAGCTATCATGACTATCGATGTGCTGGAGCTGTTTGACCAATAAATATCCACTTGGATTCCTGGCTACAGAGTGCTTCTTCACCCTTTGGGCACCTTTGAGCAGAATATGTTGGCGGCTGCCCCGCCGCCGAAGGAGCACCACCTCGCAAGATAAGAAGGGGGCCGCAGTGTTTGAGGATTCCCTGCAAGCACGCATTGCGGAGTGGCTGGGCTTGATTTAGAACCGCGACGGCACGTTGAGGCCCATCAGAGGGCTTGCATTGGTTGAATAGTAACATTTGCATCTGACCACAAGTCCCAGAATGCTCAGTGCCATTAGGACAGCCCATTCAGAGGCGAGCCATTACATAAACTGTGGGTGTGGTCAGGATACACCGATTTCACCGTCGAATGCCTCAGATGAAGGAGATTCCGAAACGCGTCAGGTACAGCGACGTGTGAGCTATCATGACTATCGATGTGCTGGAGCTGTTTGACCAATAAATATCCACTTGGATTCCTGGCTACAGAGTGCTTCTTCACCCTTTGGGCACCTTTGAGCAGAATATGTTGGCGGCTGCCCCGCCGCCGAAGGAGCACCACCTCGCAAGATAAGAAGGAGGCCGCAGTGTTTGAGGATTCCCTGCAAGCACGCATTGCGGAGTGGCTGGGCTGGATTTAGAACAGCGACGGCACGTTGAGGCCCATCAGAGGACTTGCATTGGTTGAATAGTAACATTTGCATCTGACCACAAGTCCCAGAATGCTCAGTGCCATTAGGACAGCCCATTCAGAGGCGAGCCATTACATAAACTGTGGGTGTGGTCAGGATACACCGATTTCACCGTCGAATGCCTCAGATGAAGGAGATTCCGAAACGCGTCAGGTACAGCGACGTGTGAGCTATCATGACTATCGATGTGCTGGAGCTGTTTGACCAATAAATATCCACTTGGATTCCTGGCTACAGAGTGCTTCTTCACCCTTTGGGCACCTTTGAGCAGAATATGTTGGCGGCTGCCCCGCCGCCGAAGGAGCACCACCTCGCAAGATAAGAAGGGGGCCGCAGTGTTTGAGGATTCCCTGCAAGCACGCATTGCGGAGTGGCTGGGCTGGATTTAGAACAGCGACGGCACGTTGAGGCCCATCAGAGGGCTTGCATTGGTTGAATAGTAACATTTGCATCTGACCACAAGTCCCAGAATGCTCAGTGCCATTAGGACAGCCCATTCAGAGGCGAGCCATTACATAAACTGTGGGTGTGGTCAGGATACACCGATTTCACCGTCGAATGCCTCAGATGAAGGAGATTCCGAAACGCGTCAGGTACAGCGACGTGTGAGCTATCATGACTATCGATGTGCTGGAGCTGTTTGACCAATAAATATCCACTTGGATTCCTGGCTACAGAGTGCTTCTTCACCCTTTGGGCACCTTTGAGCAGAATATGTTGGCGGCTGCCCCGCCGCCGAAGGAGCACCACCTCGCAAGATAAGAAGGAGGCCGCAGTGTTTGAGGATTCCCTGCAAGCACGCATTGCGGAGTGGCTGGGCTGGATTTAGAACAGCGACGGCACGTTGAGGCCCATCAGAGGGCTTGCATTGGTTGAATAGTAACATTTGCATCTGACCACAAGTCCCAGAATGCTCAGTGCCATTAGGACAGCCCATTCAGAGGCGAGCCATTACATAAACTGTGGGTGTGGTCAGGATACACCGATTTCACCGTCGAATGCCTCAGATGAAGGAGATTCCGAAACGCGTCAGGTACAGCGACGTGTGAGCTATCATGACTATCGATGTGCTGGAGCTGTTTGACCAATAAATATCCACTTGGATTCCTGGCTACAGAGTGCTTCTTCACCCTTTGGGCACCTTTGAGCAGAATATGTTGGCGGCTGCCCCGCCGCCGAAGGAGCACCACCTCGCAAGATAAGAAGGGGGCCGCAGTGTTTGAGGATTCCCTGCAAGCACGCATTGCGGAGTGGCTGGGCTGGATTTAGAACAGCGACGGCACGTTGAGGCCCATCAGAGGGCTTGCATTGGTTGAATAGTAACATTTGCATCTGACCACAAGTCCCAGAATGCTCAGTGCCATTAGGACAGCCCATTCAGAGGCGAGCCATTACATAAACTGTGGGTGTGGTCAGGATACACCGATTTCACCGTCGAATGCCTCAGATGAAGGAGATTCCGAAACGCGTCAGGTACAGCGACGTGTGAGCTATCATGACTATCGATGTGCTGGAGCTGTTTGACCAATAAATATCCACTTGGATTCCTGGCTACAGAGTGCTTCTTCACCCTTTGGGCACCTTTGAGCAGAATATGTTGGCGGCTGCCCCGCCGCCGAAGGAGCACCACCTCGCAAGATAAGAAGGGGGCCGCAGTGTTTGAGGATTCCCTGCAAGCACGCATTGCGGAGTGGCTGGGCTGGATTTAGAACAGCGACGGCACGTTGAGGCCCATCAGAGGGCTTGCATTGGTTGAATAGTAACATTTCCATCTGACCACAAGTCCCAGAATGCTCAGTGCCATTAGGACAGCCCATTCAGAGGCGAGCCATTACATAAACTGTGGGTGTGGTCAGGATACACCGATTTCACCGTCGAATGCCTCAGATGAAGGAGATTCCGAAACGCGTCAGGTACAGCGACGTGTGAGCTATCATGACTATCGATGTGCTGGAGCTGTTTGACCAATAAATATCCACTTGGATTCCTGGCTACAGAGTGCTTCTTCACCCTTTGGGCACCTTTGAGCAGAATATGTTGGCGGCTGCCCCGCCGCCGAAGGAGCACCACCTCGCAAGATAAGAAGGGGGCCGCAGTGTTTGAGGATTCCCTGCAAGCACGCATTGCGGAGTGGCTGGGCTGGATTTAGAACAGCGACGGCACGTTGAGGCCCATCAGAGGGCTTGCATTGGTTGAATAGTAACATTTGCATCTGACCACAAGTCCCAGAATGCTCAGTGCCATTAGGACAGCCCATTCAGAGGCGAGCCATTACATAAACTGTGGGTGTGGTCAGGATACACCGATTTCACCGTCGAATGCCTCAGATGAAGGAGATTCCGAAACGCGTCAGGTACAGCGACGTGTGAGCTATCATGACTATCGATGTGCTGGAGCTGTTTGACCAATAAATATCCACTTGGATTCCTGGCTACAGAGTGCTTCTTCACCCTTTGGGCACCTTTGAGCAGAATATGTTGGCGGCTGCCCCGCCGCCGAAGGAGCACCACCTCGCAAGATAAGAAGGGGGCCGCAGTGTTTGAGGATTCCCTGCAAGCACGCATTGCGGAGTGGCTGGGCTGGATTTAGAACAGCGACGGCACGTTGAGGCCCATCAGAGGGCTTGCATTGGTTGAATAGTAACATTTCCATCTGACCACAAGTCCCAGAATGCTCAGTGCCATTAGGACAGCCCATTCAGAGGCGAGCCATTACATAAACTGTGGGTGTGGTCAGGATACACCGATTTCACCGTCGAATGCCTCAGATGAAGGAGATTCCGAAACGCGTCAGGTACAGCGACGTGTGAGCTATCATGACTATCGATGTGCTGGAGCTGTTTGACCAATAAATATCCACTTGGATTCCTGGCTACAGAGTGCTTCTTCACCCTTTGGGCACCTTTGAGCAGAATATGTTGGCGGCTGCCCCGCCGCCGAAGGAGCACCACCTCGCAAGATAAGAAGGGGGCCGCAGTGTTTGAGGATTCCCTGCAAGCACGCATTGTGGAGTGGCTGGGCTGGATTTAGAACAGCGACGGCACGTTGAGGCCCATCAGAGGGCTTGCATTGGTTGAATAGTAACATTTGCATCTGACCACAAGTCCCAGAATGCTCAGTGCCATTAGGACAGCCCATTCAGAGGCGAGCCATTACACAAACTGTGGGTGTGGTCAGGATACACCGATTTCACCGTCGAATGCCTCAGATGAAGGAGATTCCGAAACGCGTCAGGTACAGCGACGTGTGAGCTATCATGACTATCGATGTGCTGGAGCTGTTTGACCAATAAATATCCACTTGGATTCCTGGCTACAGAGTGCTTCTTCACCCTTTGGGCACCTTTGAGCAGAATATGTTGGCGGCTGCCCCGCCGCCGAAGGAGCACCACCTCGCAAGATAAGAAGGGGGCCGCAGTGTTTGAGCATTCCCTGCAAGCACGCATTGCGGAGTGGCTGGGCTGGATTTAGAACAGCGACGGCACGTTGAGGCCCATCAGAGGGCTTGCATTGGTTGAATAGTAACATTTGCATCTGACCACAAGTCCCAGAATGCTCAGTGCCATTAGGACGAATGCCTCAGATGAAGGAGATTCCGAAACGCGTCAGGTACAGCGACGTGTGAGCTATCATGACTATCGATGTGCTGGAGCTGTTTGACCAATAAATATCCACTTGGATTCCTGGCTACAGAGTGCTTCTTCACCCTTTGGGCACCTTTGAGCAGAATATGTTGGCGGCTGCCCCGCCGCCGAAGGAGCACCACCTCGCAAGATAAGAAGGGGGCCGCAGTGTTTGAGGATTCCCTGCAAGCACGCATTGCGGAGTGGCTGGGCTGGATTTAGAACAGCGACGGCATGTTGAGGCCCATCAGAGGGCTTGCATTGGTTGAATAGTAACATTTGCATCTGACCACAAGTCCCAGAATGCTCAGTGCCATTAGGACAGCCCATTCAGAGGCGAGCCATTACATAAACTGTGGGTGTGGTCAGGATACACCGATTTCACCGTCGAATGCCTCAGATGAAGGAGATTCCAAAACGCGTCAGGTACAGCGACGTGTGAGCTATCATGACTATCGATGTGCTGGAGCTGTTTGACCAATAAATATCCACTTGGATTCCTGGCTACAGAGTGCTTCTTCACCCTTTGGGCACCTTTGAGCAGAATATGTTGGCGGCTGCCCCGCCGCCGCAGGAGCACTACCTCGCAAGATAAGAAGGGGGCCGCAGTGTTTGAGGATTCCCTGCAAGCACGCATTGCGGAGTGGCTGGGCTGGATTTAGAACAGCGACGGCACGTTGAGGCCCATCAGAGGGCTTGCATTGGTTGAATAGTAACATTTGCATCTGACCACAAGTCCCAGAATGCTCAGTGCCATTAGGACAGCCCATTCAGAGGCGAGCCATTACATAAACTGTGGGTGTGGTCAGGATACACCGATTTCACCGTCGAATGCCTCAGATGAAGGAGATTCCGAAACGCGTCAGGTACAGCGACGTGTGAGCTATCATGACTATCGATGTGCTGGAGCTGTTTGACCAATAAATATCCACTTGGATTCCTGGCTACAGAGTGCTTCTTCACCCTTTGGGCACCTTTGAGCAGAATATGTTGGCGGCTGCCCCGCCGCCGAAGGAGCACCACCTCGCAAGATAAGAAGGGGGCCGCAGTGTTTGAGGATTCCCTGCAAGCACGCATTGCGGAGTGGCTGGGCTGGATTTAGAACAGCGACGGCACGTTGAGGCCCATCAGAGGGCTTGCATTGGTTGAATAGTAACATTTGCATCTGACCACAAGTCCCAGAATGCTCAGTGCCATTAGGACAGCCCATTCAGAGGCGAGCCATTACATAAACTGTTGGTGTGGTCAGGATACACCGATTTCACCGTCGAATGCCTCAGATGAAGGAGATTCCGAAACGCGTCAGGTACAGCGACGTGTGAGCTATCATGACTATCGATGTGCTGGAGCTGTTTGACCAATAAATATCCACTTGGATTCCTGGCTACAGAGTGCTTCTTCACCCTTTGGGCACCTTTGAGCAGAATATGTTGGCGGCTGCCCCGCCGCCGAAGGAGCACCACCTCGCAAGATAAGAAGGGGGCCGCAGTGTTTGAGGATTCCCTGCAAGCACGCATTGCGGAGTGGCTGGGCTGGATTTAGAACAGCGATGGCACGTTGAGGCCCATCAGAGGGCTTGCATTGGTTGAATAGTAACATTTGCATCTGACCACAAGTCCCAGAATGCTCAGTGCCATTAGGACAGCCCATTCAGAGGCGAGCCATTACATAAACTGTGGGTGTGGTCAGGATACACCGATTTCACCGTCGAATGCCTCAGATGAAGGAGATTCCGAAACGCGTCAGGTACAGCGACGTGTGAGCTATCATGACTATCGATGTGCTGGAGCTGTTTGACCAATAAATATCCACTTGGATTCCTGGCTACAGAGTGCTTCCTCACCCTTTGGGCACCTTTGAGCAGAATATGTTGGCGGCTGCCCCGCCGCCGAAGGAGCACCACCTCGCAAGATAAGTAGGGGGCCGCAGTGTTTGAGGATTCCCTGCAAGCACGCATTGCGGAGTGGCTGGGCTGGATTTAGAACAGCGACGGCACGTTGAGGCCCATCAGAGGGCTTGCATTGGTTGAATAGTAACATTTGCATCTGACCACAAGTCCCAGAATGCTCAGTGCCATTAGGACAGCCCATTCAGAGGCGAGCCATTACATAAACTGTGGGTGTGGTCAGGATACACCGATTTCACCGTCGAATGCCTCAGATGAAGGAGATTCCGAAACGCGTCAGGTACAGCGACGTGTGAGCTATCATGACTATCGATGTGCTGGAGCTGTTTGACCAATAAATATCCACTTGGATTCCTGGCTACAGAGTGCTTCTTCACCCTTTGGGCACCTTTGAGCAGAATATGTTGGCGGCTGCCCCGCCACCGAAGGAGCACCACCTCGCAAGATAAGAAGGGGGCCGCAGTGTTTGAGGATTCCCTGCAAGCACGCATTGCGGAGTGGCTGGGCTGGATTTAGAACAGCGACGGCACGTTGAGGCCCATCAGAGGGCTTGCATTGGTTGAATAGTAACATTTGCATCTGACCACAAGTCCCAGAATGCTCAGTGCCATTAGGACAGCCCATTCAGAGGCGAGCCATTACATAAACTGTGGGTGTGGTCAGGATACACCGATTTCACCGTCGAATGCCTCAGATGAAGGAGATTCCGAAACGCGTCAGGTACAGCGACGTGTGAGCTATCATGACTATCGATGTGCTGGAGCTGTTTGACCAATAAATATCCACTTGGATTCCTGGCTACAGAGTGCTTCCTCACCCTTTGGGCACCTTTGAGCAGAATATGTTGGCGGCTGCCCCGCCGCCAAAGGAGCACCACCTCGCAAGATAAGAAGGGGGCCGCAGTGTTTGAGGATTCCCTGCAAGCACGCATTGCGGAGTGGCTGGGCTGGATTTAGAACAGCGACGGCACGTTGAGGCCCATCAGAGGGCTTGCATTGGTTGAATAGTAACATTTGCATCTGACCACAAGTCCCAGAATGCTCAGTGCCATTAGGACAGCCCATTCAGAGGCGAGCCATTACATAAACTGTGGGTGTGGTCAGGATACACCGATTTCACCGTCGAATGCCTCAGATGAAGGAGATTCCGAAACGCGTCAGGTACAGCGACGTGTGAGCTATCATGACTATCGATGTGCTGGAGCTGTTTGACCAATAAATATCCACTTGGATTCCTGGCTACAGAGTGCTTCTTCACCCTTTGGGCACCTTTGAGCAGAATATGTTGGCGGCTGCCCCGCCGCCGAAGGAGCACCACCTCGCAAGATAAGAAGGGGGCCGCAGTGTTTGAGGATTCCCTGCAAGCACGCATTGCGGAGTGGCTGGGCTGGATTTAGAACAGCGACGGCACGTTGAGGCCCATCAGAGGGCTTGCATTGGTTGAATAGTAACATTTGCATCTGACCACAAGTCCCAGAATGCTCAGTGCCATTAGGACAGCCCATTCAGAGGCGAGCCATTACATAAACTGTGGGTGTGGTCAGGATACACCGATTTCACAGTCGAATGCCTCAGATGAAGGAGATTCCGAAACGCGTCAGATACAGCGACGTGTGAGCTATCATGACTATCGATGTGCTGGAGCTGTTTGACCAATAAATATCCACTTGGATTCCTGGCTACAGAGTGCTTCTTCACCCTTTGGGCACCTTTGAGCAGAATATGTTGGCGGCTGCCCCGCCGCCGAAGGAGCACCACCTCGCAAGATAAGAAGGGGGCCGCAGTGTTTGAGGATTCCCTGCAAGCACGCATTGCGGAGTGGCTGGGCTGGATTCAGAACAGCGACGGCACGTTGAGGCCCATCAGAGGGCTTGCATTGGTTGAATAGTAACATTTGCATCTGACCACAAGTCCCAGAATGCTCAGTGCCATTAGGACAGCCCATTCAGAGGCGAGCCATTACATAAACTGTGGGTGTGGTCAGGATACACCGATTTCACCGTCGAATGCCTCAGATGAAGGAGATTCCGAAACGCGTCAGGTACAGCGACGTGTGAGCTATCATGACTATCGATGTGCTGGAGCTGTTTGACCAATAAATATCCACTTGGATTCCTGGCTACAGAGTGCTTCTTCACCCTTTGGGCACCTTTGAGCAGAATATGTTGGCGGCTGCCCCGCCGCCGAAGGAGCACCACCTCGCAAGATAAGAAGGGGGCTGCAGTGTTTGAGGATTCCCTGCAAGCACGCATTGCGGAGTGGCTGGGCTGGATTTAGAACAGCGACGGCACGTTGAGGCCCATCAGAGGGCTTGCATTGGTTGAATAGTAACATTTGCATCTGACCACAAGTCCCAGAATGCTCAGTGCCATTAGGACAGCCCATTCAGAGGCGAGCCATTACATAAACTGTGGGTGTGGTCAGGATACACCGATTTCACCGTCGAATGCCTCAGATGAAGGAGATTCCGAAACGCGTCAGGTACAGCGACGTGTGAGCTATCATGACTATCGATGTGCTGGAGCTGTTTGACCAATAAATATCCACTTGGATTCCTGGCTACAGAGTGCTTTTTCACCCTTTGGGCACCTTTGAGCAGAATATGTTGGCGGCTGCCCCGCCGCCGAAGGAGCACCACCTCGCAAGATAAGAAGGGGGCCGCAGTGTTTGAGGATTCCCTGCAAGCACGCATTGCGGAGTGGCTGGGCTGGATTTAGAACAGCGACGGCACGTTGAGGCCCATCAGAGGGCTTGCATTGGTTGAATAGTAACATTTGCATCTGACCACAAGTCCCAGAATGCTCAGTGCCATTAGGACAGCCCATTCAGAGGCGAGCCATTACATAAACTGTGGGTGTGGTCAGGATACACCGATTTCACCGTCGAATGCCTCAGATGAAGGAGATTCCGAAACGCGTCAGGTACAGCGACGTGTGAGCTATCATGACTATCGATGTGCTGGAGCTGTTTGACCAATAAATATCCACTTGGATTCCTGGCTACAGAGAGCTTCTTTACCCTTTGAGCACCTTTGAGCAGAATATGTTGGCGGCTGCCCCGCCGCCGAAGGAGCACCACCTCGCAAGATAAGAAGTGGGCCGCAGTGTTTGAGGATTCCCTGCAAGCACGCATTGCGGAGTGGCTGGGCTGGATTTAGAACAGCGACGGCACGTTGAGGCCCATCAGAGGGCTTGCATTGGTTGAATAGTAACATTTGCATCTGACCACAAGTCCCAGAATGCTCAGTGCCATTAGGACAGCCCATTCAGAGGCGAGCCATTACATAAACTGTGGGTGTGGTCAGGATACACCGATTTCACCGTCGAATGCCTCAGATGAAGGAGATTCCGAAACGCGTCAGGTACAGCGACGTGTGAGCTATCATGACTATCGATGTGCTGGAGCTGTTTGACCAATAAATATCCACTTGGATTCCTGGCTACAGAGTGCTTCTTCACCCTTTGGGCACCTTTGAGCAGAATATGTTGGCGGCTGCCCCGCCGCCGAAGGAGCACCACCTCGCAAGATAAGAAGGGGGCCGCAGTGTTTGAGGATTCCCTGCAAGCACGCATTGCGGAGTGGCTGGGCTGGATTTAGAACAGCGACGGCACGTTGAGGCCCATCAGAGGGCTTGCATTGGTTGAATAGTAACATTTGCATCTGACCACAAGTCCCAGAATGCTCAGTGCCATTAGGACAGCCCATTCAGAGGCGAGCCATTACATAAACTGTGGGTGTGGTCAGGATACACCGATTTCACCGTCGAATGCCTCAGATGAAGGAGATTCCGAAACGCGTCAGGTACAGCGACGTGTGAGCTATCATGACTATCGATGTGCTGGAGCTGTTTGACCAATAAATATCCACTTGGATTCCTGGCTACAGAGTGCTTCTTCACCCTTTGGGCACCTTTGAGCAGAATATGTTGGCGGCTGCCCCGCCGCCGAAGGAGCACCACCTCGCAAGATAAGAAGGGGGCCGCAGTGTTTGAGGATTCCCTGCAAGCACGCATTGCGGAGTGGCTGGGCTGGATTTAGAACAGCGACGGCACGTTGAGGCCCATCAGAGGGCTTGCATTGGTTGAATAGTAACATTTGCATCTGACCACAAGTCCCAGAATGCTCAGTGCCATTAGGACAGCCCATTCAGAGGCGAGCCATTACATAAACTGTGGGTGTGGTCAGGATACACCGATTTCACCGTCGAATGCCTCAGATGAAGGAGATTCCGAAACGCGTCAAGTACAGCGACCTGTGAGCTATCATGACTATCGATGTGCTGGAGCTGTTTGACCAATAAATATCCACTTGGATTCCTGGCTACAGAGTGCTTCTTCACCCTTTGGGCACCTTTGAGCAGAATATGTTGGCGGCTGCCCCGCCGCCGAAGGAGCACCACCTCGCAAGATAAGAAGGGGGCCGCAGTGTTTGAGGATTCCCTGCAAGCACGCATTGCGGAGTGGCTGGGCTGGATTTAGAACAGCGACGGCACGTTGAGGCCCATCAGAGGGCTTGCATTGGTTGAATAGTAACATTTGCATCTGACCACAAGTCCCAGAATGCTCAGTGCCATTAGGACAGCCCATTCAGAGGCGAGCCATTACATAAACTGTGGGTGTGGTCAGGATACACCGATTTCACCGTCGAATGCCTCAGATGAAGGAGATTCCGAAACGCGTCAGGTACAGCGACGTGTGAGCTATCATGACTATCGATGTGCTGGAGCTGTTTGACCAATAAATATCCACTTGGATTCCTGGCTACAGAGTGCTTCTTCACCCTTTGGGCACCTTTGAGCAGAATATGTTGGCGGCTGCCCCGCCGCCGAAGGAGCACCACCTCGCAAGATAAGAAGGGGGCCGCAGTGTTTGAGGATTCCCTGCAAGCACGCATTGCGGAGTGGCTGGGCTGGATTTAGAACAGCGACGGCACGTTGAGGCCCATCAGAGGGCTTGCATTGGTTGAATAGTAACATTTGCATCTGACCACAAGTCCCAGAATGCTCAGTGCCATTAGGACAGCCCATTCAGAGGCGAGCCATTACATAAACTGTGGGTGTGGTCAGGATACACCGATTTCACCGTCGAATGCCTCAGATGAAGGAGATTCCGAAACGCGTCAGGTACAGCGACGTGTGAGCTATCATGACTATCGATGTGCTGGAGCTGTTTGACCAATAAATATCCACTTGGATTCCTGGCTACAGAGAGCTTCTTTACCCTTTGGGCACCTTTGAGCAGAATATGTTGGCGGCTGCCCTGCCGCCGAAGGAGCACCACCTCGCAAGATAAGAAGGGGGCCGCAGTGTTTGAGGATTCCCTGCAAGCACGCATTGCGGAGTGGCTGGGCTGGATTTAGAACAGCGACGGCACGTTGAGGCCCATCAGAGGGCTTGCATTGGTTGAATAGTAACATTTGCATCTGACCACAAGTCCCAGAATGCTCAGTGCCATTAGGACAGCCCATTCAGAGGCGAGCCATTACATAAACTGTGGGTGTGGTCAGGATACACCGATTTCACCGTCGAATGCCTCAGATGAAGGAGATTCCGAAACGCGTCAGGTACAGCGACGTGTGAGCTATCATGACTATCGATGTGCTGGAGCTGTTTGACCAATAAATATCCACTTGGATTCCTGGCTACAGAGTGCTTCTTCACCCTTTGGGCACCTTTGAGCAGAATATGTTGGCGGCTGCCCCGCCGCCGAAGGAGCACCACCTCGCAAGATAAGAAGGGGGCCGCAGTGTTTGAGGATTCCCTGCAAGCACGCATTGCGGAGTGGCTGGGCTGGATTTAGAACAGCGACGGCACGTTGAGGCCTATCAGAGGGCTTGCATTGGTTGAATAGTAACATTTGCATCTGACCACAAGTCCCAGAATGCTCAGTGCCATTAGGACAGCCCATTCAGAGGCGAGCCATTACATAAACTGTGGGTGTGGTCAGGATACACCGATTTCACCGTCGAATGCCTCAGATGAAGGAGATTCCTAAACGCGTCAGGTACAGCGACGTGTGAGCTATCATGACTATCGATGTGCTGGAGCTGTTTGACCAATAAATATCCACTTGGATTCCTGGCTACAGAGTGCTTCTTCACCCTTTGGGCACCTTTGAGCAGAATATGTTGGCGGCTGCCCCGCCGCCGAAGGAGCACCACCTCGCAAGATAAGAAGGGGGCCGCAGTGTTTGAGGATTCCCTGCAAGCACGCATTGCGGAGTGGCTGGGCTTGATTTAGAACCGCGACGGCACGTTGAGGCCCATCAGAGGGCTTGCATTGGTTGAATAGTAACATTTGCATCTGACCACAAGTCCCAGAATGCTCAGTGCCATTAGGACAGCCCATTCAGAGGCGAGCCATTACATAAACTGTGGGTGTGGTCAGGATACACCGATTTCACCGTCGAATGCCTCAGATGAAGGAGATTCCGAAACGCGTCAGGTACAGCGACGTGTGAGCTATCATGACTATCGATGTGCTGGAGCTGTTTGACCAATAAATATCCACTTGGATTCCTGGCTACAGAGTGCTTCTTCACCCTTTGGGCACCTTTGAGCAGAATATGTTGGCGGCTGCCCCGCCGCCGAAGGAGCACCACCTCGCAAGATAAGAAGGAGGCCGCAGTGTTTGAGGATTCCCTGCAAGCACGCATTGCGGAGTGGCTGGGCTGGATTTAGAACAGCGACGGCACGTTGAGGCCCATCAGAGGGCTTGCATTGGTTGAATAGTAACATTTGCATCTGACCACAAGTCCCAGAATGCTCAGTGCCATTAGGACAGCCCATTCAGAGGCGAGCCATTACATAAACTGTGGGTGTGGTCAGGATACACCGATTTCACCGTCGAATGCCTCAGATGAAGGAGATTCCGAAACGCGTCAGGTACAGCGACGTGTGAGCTATCATGACTATCGATGTGCTGGAGCTGTTTGACCAATAAATATCCACTTGGATTCCTGGCTACAGAGTGCTTCTTCACCCTTTGGGCACCTTTGAGCAGAATATGTTGGCGGCTGCCCCGCCGCCGAAGGAGCACCACCTCGCAAGATAAGAAGGGGGCCGCAGTGTTTGAGGATTCCCTGCAAGCACGCATTGCGGAGTGGCTGGGCTGGATTTAGAACAGCGACGGCACGTTGAGGCCCATCAGAGGGCTTGCATTGGTTGAATAGTAACATTTGCATCTGACCACAAGTCCCAGAATGCTCAGTGCCATTAGGACAGCCCATTCAGAGGCGAGCCATTACATAAACTGTGGGTGTGGTCAGGATACACCGATTTCACCGTCGAATGCCTCAGATGAAGGAGATTCCGAAACGCGTCAGGTACAGCGACGTGTGAGCTATCATGACTATCGATGTGCTGGAGCTGTTTGACCAATAAATATCCACTTGGATTCCTGGCTACAGAGTGCTTCTTCACCCTTTGGGCACCTTTGAGCAGAATATGTTGGCGGCTGCCCCGCCGCCGAAGGAGCACCACCTCGCAAGATAAGAAGGGGGCCGCAGTGTTTGAGGATTCCCTGCAAGCACGCATTGCGGAGTGGCTGGGCTGGATTTAGAACAGCGACGGCACGTTGAGGCCCATCAGAGGGCTTGCATTGGTTGAATAGTAACATTTGCATCTGACCACAAGTCCCAGAATGCTCAGTGCCATTAGGACAGCCCATTCAGAGGCGAGCCATTACATAAACTGTGGGTGTGGTCAGGATACACCGATTTCACCGTCGAATGCCTCAGATGAAGGAGATTCCGAAACGCGTCAGGTACAGCGACGTGTGAGCTATCATGACTATCGATGTGCTGGAGCTGTTTGACCAATAAATATCCACTTGGATTCCTGGCTACAGAGTGCTTCTTCACCCTTTGGGCACCTTTGAGCAGAATATGTTGGCGGCTGCCCCGCCGCCGAAGGAGCACCACCTCGCAAGATAAGAAGGGGGCCGCAGTGTTTGAGGATTCCCTGCAAGCACGCATTGCGGAGTGGCTGGGCTGGATTTAGAACAGCGACGGCACGTTGAGGCCCATCAGAGGGCTTGCATTGGTTGAATAGTAACATTTCCATCTGACCACAAGTCCCAGAATGCTCAGTGCCATTAGGACAGCCCATTCAGAGGCGAGCCATTACATAAACTGTGGGTGTGGTCAGGATACACCGATTTCACCGTCGAATGCCTCAGATGAAGGAGATTCCGAAACGCGTCAGGTACAGCGACGTGTGAGCTATCATGACTATCGATGTGCTGGAGCTGTTTGACCAATAAATATCCACTTGGATTCCTGGCTACAGAGTGCTTCTTCACCCTTTGGGCACCTTTGAGCAGAATATGTTGGCGGCTGCCCCGCCGCCGAAGGAGCACCACCTCGCAAGATAAGAAGGGGGCCGCAGTGTTTGAGGATTCCCTGCAAGCACGCATTGTGGAGTGGCTGGGCTGGATTTAGAACAGCGACGGCACGTTGAGGCCCATCAGAGGGCTTGCATTGGTTGAATAGTAACATTTGCATCTGACCACAAGTCCCAGAATGCTCAGTGCCATTAGGACAGCCCATTCAGAGGCGAGCCATTACACAAACTGTGGGTGTGGTCAGGATACACCGATTTCACCGTCGAATGCCTCAGATGAAGGAGATTCCGAAACGCGTCAGGTACAGCGACGTGTGAGCTATCATGACTATCGATGTGCTGGAGCTGTTTGACCAATAAATATCCACTTGGATTCCTGGCTACAGAGTGCTTCTTCACCCTTTGGGCACCTTTGAGCAGAATATGTTGGCGGCTGCCCCGCCGCCGAAGGAGCACCACCTCGCAAGATAAGAAGGGGGCCGCAGTGTTTGAGGATTCCCTGCAAGCACGCATTGCGGAGTGGCTGGGCTGGATTTAGAACAGCGACGGCACGTTGAGGCCCATCAGAGGGCTTGCATTGGTTGAATAGTAACATTTGCATCTGACCACAAGTCCCAGAATGCTCAGTGCCATTAGGACGAATGCCTCAGATGAAGGAGATTCCGAAACGCGTCAGGTACAGCGACGTGTGAGCTATCATGACTATCGATGTGCTGGAGCTGTTTGACCAATAAATATCCACTTGGATTCCTGGCTACAGAGTGCTTCTTCACCCTTTGGGCACCTTTGAGCAGAATATGTTGGCGGCTGCCCCGCCGCCGAAGGAGCACCACCTCGCAAGATAAGAAGGGGGCCGCAGTGTTTGAGGATTCCCTGCAAGCACGCATTGCGGAGTGGCTGGGCTGGATTTAGAACAGCGACGGCATGTTGAGGCCCATCAGAGGGCTTGCATTGGTTGAATAGTAACATTTGCATCTGACCACAAGTCCCAGAATGCTCAGTGCCATTAGGACAGCCCATTCAGAGGCGAGCCATTACATAAACTGTGGGTGTGGTCAGGATACACCGATTTCACCGTCGAATGCCTCAGATGAAGGAGATTCCAAAACGCGTCAGGTACAGCGACGTGTGAGCTATCATGACTATCGATGTGCTGGAGCTGTTTGACCAATAAATATCCACTTGGATTCCTGGCTACAGAGTGCTTCTTCACCCTTTGGGCACCTTTGAGCAGAATATGTTGGCGGCTGCCCCGCCGCCGCAGGAGCACTACCTCGCAAGATAAGAAGGGGGCCGCAGTGTTTGAGGATTCCCTGCAAGCACGCATTGCGGAGTGGCTGGGCTGGATTTAGAACAGCGACGGCACGTTGAGGCCCATCAGAGGGCTTGCATTGGTTGAATAGTAACATTTGCATCTGACCACAAGTCCCAGAATGCTCAGTGCCATTAGGACAGCCCATTCAGAGGCGAGCCATTACATAAACTGTGGGTGTGGTCAGGATACACCGATTTCACCGTCGAATGCCTCAGATGAAGGAGATTCCGAAACGCGTCAGGTACAGCGACGTGTGAGCTATCATGACTATCGATGTGCTGGAGCTGTTTGACCAATAAATATCCACTTGGATTCCTGGCTACAGAGTGCTTCTTCACCCTTTGGGCACCTTTGAGCAGAATATGTTGGCGGCTGCCCCGCCGCCGAAGGAGCACCACCTCGCAAGATAAGAAGGGGGCCGCAGTGTTTGAGGATTCCCTGCAAGCACGCATTGCGGAGTGGCTGGGCTGGATTTAGAACAGCGACGGCACGTTGAGGCCCATCAGAGGGCTTGCATTGGTTGAATAGTAACATTTGCATCTGACCACAAGTCCCAGAATGCTCAGTGCCATTAGGACAGCCCATTCAGAGGCGAGCCATTACATAAACTGTGGGTGTGGTCAGGATACACCGATTTCACCGTCGAATGCCTCAGATGAAGGAGATTCCGAAACGCGTCAGGTACAGCGACGTGTGAGCTATCATGACTATCGATGTGCTGGAGCTGTTTGACCAATAAATATCCACTTGGATTCCTGGCTACAGAGTGCTTCTTCACCCTTTGGGCACCTTTGAGCAGAATATGTTGGCGGCTGCCCCGCCGCCGAAGGAGCACCACCTCGCAAGATAAGAAGGGGGCCGCAGTGTTTGAGGATTCCCTGCAAGCACGCATTGCGGAGTGGCTGGGCTGGATTTAGAACAGCGACGGCACGTTGAGGCCCATCAGAGGGCTTGCATTGGTTGAATAGTAACATTTGCATCTGACCACAAGTCCCAGAATGCTCAGTGCCATTAGGACAGCCCATTCAGAGGCGAGCCATTACATAAACTGTGGGTGTGGTCAGGATACACCGATTTCACCGTCGAATGCCTCAGATGAAGGAGATTCCGAAACGCGTCAGGTACAGCGACGTGTGAGCTATCATGACTATCGATGTGCTGGAGCTGTTTGACCAATAAATATCCACTTGGATTCCTGGCTACAGAGAGCTTCTTTACCCTTTGGGCACCTTTGAGCAGAATATGTTGGCGGCTGCCCTGCCGCCGAAGGAGCACCACCTCGCAAGATAAGAAGGGGGCCGCAGTGTTTGAGGATTCCCTGCAAGCACGCATTGCGGAGTGGCTGGGCTGGATTTAGAACAGCGACGGCACGTTGAGGCCCATCAGAGGGCTTGCATTGGTTGAATAGTAACATTTGCATCTGACCACAAGTCCCAGAATGCTCAGTGCCATTAGGACAGCCCATTCAGAGGCGAGCCATTACATAAACTGTGGGTGTGGTCAGGATACACCGATTTCACCGTCGAATGCCTCAGATGAAGGAGATTCCGAAACGCGTCAGGTACAGCGACGTGTGAGCTATCATGACTATCGATGTGCTGGAGCTGTTTGACCAATAAATATCCACTTGGATTCCTGGCTACAGAGAGCTTCTTTACCCTTTGGGCACCTTTGAGCAGAATATGTTGGCGGCTGCCCTGCCGCCGAAGGAGCACCACCTCGCAAGATAAGAAGGGGGCCGCAGTGTTTGAGGATTCCCTGCAAGCACGCATTGCGGAGTGGCTGGGCTGGATTTAGAACAGCGACGGCACGTTGAGGCCCATCAGAGGGCTTGCATTGGTTGAATAGTAACATTTGCATCTGACCACAAGTCCCAGAATGCTCAGTGCCATTAGGACAGCCCATTCAGAGGCGAGCCATTACATAAACTGTGGGTGTGGTCAGGATACACCGATTTCACCGTCGAATGCCTCAGATGAAGGAGATTCCGAAACGCGTCAGGTACAGCGACGTGTGAGCTATCATGACTATCGATGTGCTGGAGCTGTTTGACCAATAAATATCCACTTGGATTCCTGGCTACAGAGTGCTTCTTCACCCTTTGGGCACCTTTGAGCAGAATATGTTGGCGGCTGCCCCGCCGCCGAAGGAGCACCACCTCGCAAGATAAGAAGGGGGCCGCAGTGTTTGAGGATTCCCTGCAAGCACGCATTGCGGAGTGGCTGGGCTGGATTTAGAACAGCGACGGCACGTTGAGGCCCATCAGAGGGCTTGCATTGGTTGAATAGTAACATTTGCATCTGACCACAAGTCCCAGAATGCTCAGTGCCATTAGGACAGCCCATTCAGAGGCGAGCCATTACATAAACTGTGGGTGTGGTCAGGATACACCGATTTCACCGTCGAATGCCTCAGATGAAGGAGATTCCGAAACGCGTCAGGTACAGCGACGTGTGAGCTATCATGACTATCGATGTGCTGGAGCTGTTTGACCAATAAATATCCACTTGGATTCCTGGCTACAGAGTGCTTCTTCACCCTTTGGGCACCTTTGAGCAGAATATGTTGGCGGCTGCCCCGCCGCCGAAGGAGCACCACCTCGCAAGATAAGAAGGGGGCCGCAGTGTTTGAGGATTCCCTGCAAGCACGCATTGCGGAGTGGCTGGGCTGGATTTAGAACAGCGACAGCACGTTGAGGCCCATCAGAGGGCTTGCATTGGTTGAATAGTAACATTTGCATCTGACCACAAGTCCCAGAATGCTCAGTGCCATTAGGACAGCCCATTCAGAGGCGAGCCATTACATAAACTGTGGGTGTGGTCAGGATACACCGATTTCACCGTCGAATGCCTCAGATGAAGGAGATTCCGAAACGCGTCAGGTACAGCGACGTGTGAGCTATCATGACTATCGATGTGCTGGAGCTGTTTGACCAATAAATATCCACTTGGATTCCTGGCTACAGAGTGCTTCTTCACCCTTTGGGCACCTTTGAGCAGAATATGTTGGCGGCTGCCCCGCCGCCGAAGGAGCACCACCTCGCAAGATAAGAAGGGGGCCGCAGTGTTTGAGGATTCCCTGCAAGCACGCATTGCGGAGTGGCTGGGCTGGATTTAGAACAGCGACGGCACGTTGAGGCCCATCAGAGGGCTTGCATTGGTTGAATAGTAACATTTGCATCTGACCACAAGTCCCAGAATGCTCAGTGCCATTAGGACAGCCCATTCAGAGGCGAGCCATTACATAAACTGTGGGTGTGGTCAGGATACACCGATTTCACCGTCGAATGCCTCAGATGAAGGAGATTCCGAAACGCGTCAAGTACAGCGACCTGTGAGCTATCATGACTATCGATGTGCTGGAGCTGTTTGACCAATAAATATCCACTTGGATTCCTGGCTACAGAGTGCTTCTTCACCCTTTGGGCACCTTTGAGCAGAATATGTTGGCGGCTGCCCCGCCGCCGAAGGAGCACCACCTCGCAAGATAAGAAGGGGGCCGCAGTGTTTGAGGATTCCCTGCAAGCACGCATTGCGGAGTGGCTGGGCTGGATTTAGAACAGCGACGGCACGTTGAGGCCCATCAGAGGGCTTGCATTGGTTGAATAGTAACATTTGCATCTGACCACAAGTCCCAGAATGCTCAGTGCCATTAGGACAGCCCATTCAGAGGCGAGCCATTACATAAACTGTGGGTGTGGTCAGGATACACCGATTTCACCGTCGAATGCCTCAGATGAAGGAGATTCCGAAACGCGTCAGGTACAGCGACGTGTGAGCTATCATGACTATCGATGTGCTGGAGCTGTTTGACCAATAAATATCCACTTGGATTCCTGGCTACAGAGTGCTTCTTCACCCTTTGGGCACCTTTGAGCAGAATATGTTGGCGGCTGCCCCGCCGCCGAAGGAGCACCACCTCGCAAGATAAGAAGGGGGCCGCAGTGTTTGAGGATTCCCTGCAAGCACGCATTGCGGAGTGGCTGGGCTGGATTTAGAACAGCGACGGCACGTTGAGGCCCATCAGAGGGCTTGCATTGGTTGAATAGTAACATTTGCATCTGACCACAAGTCCCAGAATGCTCAGTGCCATTAGGACAGCCCATTCAGAGGCGAGCCATTACATAAACTGTGGGTGTGGTCAGGATACACCGATTTCACCGTCGAATGCCTCAGATGAAGGAGATTCCGAAACGCGTCAGGTACAGCGACGTGTGAGCTATCATGACTATCGATGTGCTGGAGCTGTTTGACCAATAAATATCCACTTGGATTCCTGGCTACAGAGAGCTTCTTTACCCTTTGGGCACCTTTGAGCAGAATATGTTGGCGGCTGCCCTGCCGCCGAAGGAGCACCACCTCGCAAGATAAGAAGGGGGCCGCAGTGTTTGAGGATTCCCTGCAAGCACGCATTGCGGAGTGGCTGGGCTGGATTTAGAACAGCGACGGCACGTTGAGGCCCATCAGAGGGCTTGCATTGGTTGAATAGTAACATTTGCATCTGACCACAAGTCCCAGAATGCTCAGTGCCATTAGGACAGCCCATTCAGAGGCGAGCCATTACATAAACTGTGGGTGTGGTCAGGATACACCGATTTCACCGTCGAATGCCTCAGATGAAGGAGATTCCGAAACGCGTCAGGTACAGCGACGTGTGAGCTATCATGACTATCGATGTGCTGGAGCTGTTTGACCAATAAATATCCACTTGGATTCCTGGCTACAGAGTGCTTCTTCACCCTTTGGGCACCTTTGAGCAGAATATGTTGGCGGCTGCCCCGCCGCCGAAGGAGCACCACCTCGCAAGATAAGAAGGGGGCCGCAGTGTTTGAGGATTCCCTGCAAGCACGCATTGCGGAGTGGCTGGGCTGGATTTAGAACAGCGACGGCACGTTGAGGCCCATCAGAGGGCTTGCATTGGTTGAATAGTAACATTTGCATCTGACCACAAGTCCCAGAATGCTCAGTGCCATTAGGACAGCCCATTCAGAGGCGAGCCATTACATAAACTGTGGGTGTGGTCAGGATACACCGATTTCACCGTCGAATGCCTCAGATGAAGGAGATTCCGAAACGCGTCCGGTACAGCGACGTGTGAGCTATCATGACTATCGATGTGCTGGAGCTGTTTGACCAATAAATATCCACTTGGATTCCTGGCTACAGAGTGCTTCTTCACCCTTTGGGCACCTTTGAGCAGAATATGTTGCCGGCTGCCCCGCCGCCGAAGGAACACCACCTCGCAAGATAAGAAGGGGGCCGCAGTGTTTGAGGATTCCCTGCAAGCACGCATTGCGGAGTGGCTGGGCTGGATTTAGAACAGCGACGGCACGTTGAGGCCCATCAGAGGGCTTGCATTGGTTGAATAGTAACATTTGCATCTGACCACAAGTCCCAGAATGCTCAGTGCCATTAGGACAGCCCATTCAGAGGCGAGCCATTACATAAACTGTGGGTGTGGTCAGGATACACCGATTTCACCGTCGAATGCCTCAGATGAAGGAGATTCCGAAACGCGTCAGGTACAGCGACGTGTGAGCTATCATGACTATCGATGTGCTGGAGCTGTTTGACCAATAAATATCCACTTGGATTCCTGGCTACAGAGTGCTTCTTCACCCTTTGGGCACCTTTGAGCAGAATATGTTGGCGGCTGCCCCGCCGCCGAAGGAGCACCACCTCGCAAGATAAGAAGGGGGCCGCAGTGTTTGAGGATTCCCTGCAAGCACGCATTGCGGAGTGGCTGGGCTGGATTTAGAACAGCGACGGCACGTTGAGGCCCATCAGAGGGCTTGCATTGGTTGAATAGTAACATTTGCATCTGACCACAAGTCCCAGAATGCTCAGTGCCATTAGGACAGCCCATTCAGAGGCGAGCCATTACATAAACTGTGGGTGTGGTCAGGATACACCGATTTCACCGTCGAATGCCTCAGATGAAGGAGATTCCGAAACGCGTCAGGTACAGCGACGTGTGAGCTATCATGACTATCGATGTGCTGGAGCTGTTTGACCAATAAATATCCACTTGGATTCCTGGCTACAGAGTGCTTCTTCACCCTTTGGGCACCTTTGAGCAGAATATGTTGGCGGCTGCCCCGCCGCCGAAGGAGCACCACCTCGCAAGATAAGAAGGGGGCCGCAGTGTTTGAGGATTCCCTGCAAGCACGCATTGCGGAGTGGCTGGGCTGGATTTAGAACAGCGACGGCACGTTGAGGCCCATCAGAGGGCTTGCATTGGTTGAATAGTAACATTTACATCTGACCACAAGTCCCAGAATGCTCAGTGCCATTAGGACAGCCCATTCAGAGGCGAGCCATTACATAAACTGTGGGTGTGGTCAGGATACACCGATTTCACCGTCGAATGCCTCAGATGAAGGAGATTCCGAAACGCGTCAGGTACAGCGACGTGTGAGCTATCATGACTATCGATGTGCTGGAGCTGTTTGACCAATAAATATCCACTTGGATTCCTGGCTACAGAGTGCTTCTTCACCCTTTGGGCACCTTTGAGCAGAATATGTTGGCGGCTGCCCCGCCGCCGAAGGAGCACCACCTCGCAAGATAAGAAGGGGGCCGCAGTGTTTGAGGATTCCCTACAAGCACGCATTGCGGAGTGGCTGGGCTGGATTTAGAACAGCGACGGCACGTTGAGGCCCATCAGAGGGCTTGCATTGGTTGAATAGTAACATTTGCATCTGACCACAAGTCCCAGAATGCTCAGTGCCATTAGGACAGCCCATTCAGAGGCGAGCCATTACATAAACTGTGGGTGTGGTCAGGATACACCGATTTCACCGTCGAATGCCTCAGATGAAGGAGATTCCGAAACGCGTCAGGTACAGCGACGTGTGAGCTATCATGACTATCGATGTGCTGGAGCTGTTTGACCAATAAATATCCACTTGGATTCCTGGCTACAGAGTGCTTCTTCACCCTTTGGGCACCTTTGAGCAGAATATGTTGGCGGCTGCCCCGCCGCCGAAGGAGCACCACCTCGCAAGATAAGAAGGGGGCCGCAGTGTTTGAGGATTCCCTGCAAGCACGCATTGCGGAGTGGCTGGGCTGGATTTAGAACAGCGACGGCACGTTGAGGCCCATCAGAGGGCTTGCATTGGTTGAATAGTAACATTTGCATCTGACCACAAGTCCCAGAATGCTCAGTGCCATTAGGACAGCCCATTCAGAGGCGAGCCATTACATAAACTGTGGGTGTGGTCAGGATACACCGATTTCACCGTCGAATGCCTCAGATGAAGGAGATTCCGAAACGCGTCAGGTACAGCGACGTGTGAGCTATCATGACTATCGATGTGCTGGAGCTGTTTGACCAATAAATATCCACTTGGATTCCTGGCTACAGAGTGCTTCTTCACCCTTTGGGCACCTTTGAGCAGAATATGTTGGCGGCTGCCCCGCCGCCGAAGGAGCACCACCTCGCAAGATAAGAAGGGGGCCGCAGTGTTTGAGGATTCCCTGCAAGCACGCATTGCGGAGTGGCTGGGCTGGATTTAGAACAGCGACGGCACGTTGAGGCCCATCAGAGGGCTTGCATTGGTTGAATAGTAACATTTACATCTGACCACAAGTCCCAGAATGCTCAGTGCCATTAGGACAGCCCATTCAGAGGCGAGCCATTACATAAACTGTGGGTGTGGTCAGGATACACCGATTTCACCGTCGAATGCCTCAGATGAAGGAGATTCCGAAACGCGTCAGGTACAGCGACGTGTGAGCTATCATGACTATCGATGTGCTGGAGCTGTTTGACCAATAAATATCCACTTGGATTCCTGGCTACAGAGTGCTTCTTCACCCTTTGGGCACCTTTGAGCAGAATATGTTGGCGGCTGCCCCGCCGCCGAAGGAGCACCACCTCGCAAGATAAGAAGGGGGCCGCAGTGTTTGAGGATTCCCTACAAGCACGCATTGCGGAGTGGCTGGGCTGGATTTAGAACAGCGACGGCACGTTGAGGCCCATCAGAGGGCTTGCATTGGTTGAATAGTAACATTTGCATCTGACCACAAGTCCCAGAATGCTCAGTGCCATTAGGACAGCCCATTCAGAGGCGAGCCATTACATAAACTGTGGGTGTGGTCAGGATACACCGATTTCACCGTCGAATGCCTCAGATGAAGGAGATTCCGAAACGCGTCAGGTACAGCGACGTGTGAGCTATCATGACTATCGATGTGCTGGAGCTGTTTGACCAATAAATATCCACTTGGATTCCTGGCTACAGAGTGCTTCTTCACCCTTTGGGCACCTTTGAGCAGAATATGTTGGCGGCTGCCCCGCCGCCGAAGGAGCACCACCTCGCAAGATAAGAAGGGGGCCGCAGTGTTTGAGGATTCCCTGCAAGCACGCATTGCGGAGTGGCTGGGCTGGATTTAGAACAGCGACGGCACGTTGAGGCCCATCAGAGGGCTTGCATTGGTTGAATAGTAACATTTGCATCTGACCACAAGTCCCAGAATGCTCAGTGCCATTAGGACAGCCCATTCAGAGGCGAGCCATTACATAAACTGTGGGTGTGGTCAGGATACACCGATTTCACCGTCGAATGCCTCAGATGAAGGAGATTCCGAAACGCGTCAGGTACAGCGACGTGTGAGCTATCATGACTATCGATGTGCTGGAGCTGTTTGACCAATAAATATCCACTTGGATTCCTGGCTACAGAGTGCTTCTTCACCCTTTGGGCACCTTTGAGCAGAATATGTTGGCGGCTGCCCCGCCGCCGAAGGAGCACCACCTCGCAAGATAAGAAGGGGGCCGCAGTGTTTGAGGATTCCCTGCAAGCACGCATTGCAGAGTGGCTGGGCTGGATTTAGAACAGCGACGGCACGTTGAGGCCCATCAGAGGGCTTGCATTGGTTGAATAGTAACATTTGCATCTGACCACAAGTCCCAGAATGCTCAGTGCCATTAGGACAGCCCATTCAGAGGCGAGCCATTACATAAACTGTGGGTGTGGTCAGGATACACCGATTTCACCGTCGAATGCCTCAGATGAAGGAGATTCCGAAACGCGTCAGGTACAGCGACGTGTGAGCTATCATGACTATCGATGTGCTGGAGCTGTTTGACCAATAAATATCCACTTGGATTCCTAGCTACAGAGAGCTTCTTTACCCTTTGGGCACCTTTGAGCAGAATATGTTGGCGGCTGCCCCGCCGCCGAAGGAGCACCACCTCGCAAGATAAGAAGGGGGCCGCAGTGTTTGAGGATTCCCTGCAAGCACGCATTGCGGAGTGGCTGGGCTGGATTTAGAACAGCGACGGCACGTTGAGGCCCATCAGAGGGCTTGCATTGGTTGAATAGTAACATTTGCATCTGACCACAAGTCCCAGAATGCTCAGTGCCATTAGGACAGCCCATTCAGAGGCGAGCCATTACATAAACTGTGGGTGTGGTCAGGATACACCGATTTCACCGTCGAATGCCTCAGATGAAGGAGATTCCGAAACGCGTCAGGTACAGCGACGTGTGAGCTATCATGACTATCGATGTGCTGGAGCTGTTTGACCAATAAATATCCACTTGGATTCCTGGCTACAGAGTGCTTCTTCACCCTTTGGGCACCTTTGAGCAGAATATGTTGGCGGCTGCCCCGCTGCCGAAGGAGCACCACCTCGCAAGATAAGAAGGGGGCCGCAGTGTTTGAGGATTCCCTGCAAGCACACATTGCGGAGTGGCTGGGCTGGATTTAGAACAGCGACGGCACGTTGAGGCCCATCAGAGGGCTTGCATTGGTTGAATAGTAACATTTGCATCTGACCACAAGTCCCAGAATGCTCAGTGCCATTAGGACAGCCCATTCAGAGGCGAGCCATTACATAAACTGTGGGTGTGGTCAGGATACACCGATTTCACCGTCGAATGCCTCAGATGAAGGAGATTCCGAAACGCGTCAGGTACAGCGACGTGTGAGCTATCATGACTATCGATGTGCTGGAGCTGTTTGACCAATAAATATCCACTTGGATTCCTGGCTACAGAGTGCTTCTTCACCCTTTGGGCACCTTTGAGCAGAATATGTTGGCGGCTGCCCCGCCGCCGAAGGAGCACCACCTCGCAAGATAAGAAGGGGGCTGCAGTGTTTGAGGATTCCCTGCAAGCACGCATTGCGGAGTGGCTGGGCTGGATTTAGAACAGCGACGGCACGTTGAGGCCCATCAGAGGGCTTGCATTGGTTGAATAGTAACATTTGCATCTGACCACAAGTCCCAGAATGCTCAGTGCCATTAGGACAGCCCATTCAGAGGCGAGCCATTACATAAACTGTGGGTGTGGTCAGGATACACCGATTTCACCGTCGAATGCCTCAGATGAAGGAGATTCCGAAACGCGTCAGGTACAGCGACGTGTGAGCTATCATGACTATCGATGTGCTGGAGCTGTTTGACCAATAAATATCCACTTGGATTCCTGGCTACAGAGTGCTTCTTCACCCTTTGGGCACCTTTGAGCAGAATATGTTGGCGGCTGCCCCGCCGCCGAAGGAGCACCACCTCGCAAGATAAGAAGGGGGCCGCAGTGTTTGAGGATTCCCTGCAAGCACGCATTGCGGAGTGGCTGGGCTGGATTTAGAACAGCGACGGCACGTTGAGGCCCATCAGAGGGCTTGCATTGGTTGAATAGTAACATTTGCATCTGACCACAAGTCCCAGAATGCTCAGTGCCATTAGGACAGCCCATTCAGAGGCGAGCCATTACATAAACTGTGGGTGTGGTCAGGATACACCGATTTCACCGTCGAATGCCTCAGATGAAGGAGATTCCGAAACGCGTCAGGTACAGCGACGTGTGAGCTATCATGACTATCGATGTGCTGGAGCTGTTTGACCAATAAATATCCACTTGGATTCCTGGCTACAGAGAGCTTCTTTACCCTTTGGGCACCTTTGAGCAGAATATGTTGGCGGCTGCCCCGCCGCCGAAGGAGCACCACCTCGCAAGATAAGAAGGGGCCGCAGTGTTTGAGGATTCCCTGCAAGCACGCATTGCGGAGTGGCTGGGCTGGATTTAGAACAGCGACGGCACGTTGAGGCCCATCAGAGGGCTTGCATTGGTTGAATAGTAACATTTGCATCTGACCACAAGTCCCAGAATGCTCAGTGCCATTAGGACAGCCCATTCAGAGGCGAGCCATTACATAAACTGTGGGTGTGGTCAGGATACACCGATTTCACCGTCGAATGCCTCAGATGAAGGAGATTCCGAAACGCGTCAGGTACAGCGACGTGTGAGCTATCATGACTATCGATGTGCTGGAGCTGTTTTTTTTTTTTTTTTTTTTAAACTTATTTTTATTGCCATTTTCACATTTCTTATATTGTACATCATACATATTCGTCAAGTGGTCATATCCGATCATGCATCCTGTAGGATTACTCAACAATTATATTTCTTGATAATTCGTTATCATGAGGCCTAAACTGGGTATGCAATCATCGTGACGTTCACAGCCTACAATCTCGGGTTCCATACATGGCAAAGGAACTGGGGGTCAACAGTGGTGCAAACTAGGGGATGAATATGGAAGAATATATCCACTTGCACTAAGGGGGGAAATGCAGCGTCGTGATGGTGAGGTATCTCTGATACTATGTGTGTCTATCTTGGTCGTTGCGACCCAAAATCGCAATAGTGCGCCTGAAGTTAGGGTCTGTCAAGGCTTTGCACAGCTGGGGGCCTACGGGTTCAGGTGGGCAGAGCCTATGATTGTGTATTCCGGATTAGTTGTGTAGATGCGTCGTCTGGCGGGTCCGCCCCCGGGGAGAGCTGCCTAAATTGATACAGTAACATGGCCCATTCCAGTGATATAGGGTGCTTGCGGGTGCTGGAGCTGTTTGACCAATAAATATCCACTTGGATTCCTGGCTACAGAGTGCTTCTTCACCCTTTGGGCACCTTTGAGCAGAATATGTTGGCGGCTGCCCCGCCGCCGAAGGAGCACCACCTCGCAAGATAAGAAGGGGGCCGCAGTGTTTGAGGATTCCCTGCAAGCACGCATTGCGGAGTGGCTGGGCTGGATTTAGAACAGCGACGGCACGTTGAGGCCTATCAGAGGGCTTGCATTGGTTGAATAGTAACATTTGCATCTGACCACAAGTCCCAGAATGCTCAGTGCCATTAGGACAGCCCATTCAGAGGCGAGCCATTACATAAACTGTGGGTGTGGTCAGGATACACCGATTTCACCGTCGAATGCCTCAGATGAAGGAGATTCCGAAACGCGTCAGGTACAGCGACGTGTGAGCTATCATGACTATCGATGTGCTGGAGCTGTTTGACCAATAAATATCCACTTGGATTCCTGGCTACAGAGTGCTTCTTCACCCTTTGGGCACCTTTGAGCAGAATATGTTGGCGGCTGCCCCGCCGCCGAAGGAGCACCACCTCGCAAGATAAGAAGGGGGCCGCAGTGTTTGAGGATTCCCTGCAAGCACGCATTGCGGAGTGGCTGGGCTGGATTTAGAACAGCGACGGCACGTTGAGGCCCATCAGAGGGCTTGCATTGGTTGAATAGTAACATTTGCATCTGACCACAAGTCCCAGAATGCTCAGTGCCATTAGGACAGCCCATTCAGAGGCGAGCCATTACATAAACTGTGGGTGTGGTCAGGATACACCGATTTCACCGTCGAATGCCTCAGATGAAGGAGATTCCGAAACGCGTCAGGTACAGCGACATGTGAGCTATCATGACTATCGATGTGCTGGAGCTGTTTGACCAATAAATATCCACTTGGATTCCTGGCTACAGAGTGCTTCTTCACCCTTTGGGCACCTTTGAGCAGAATATGTTGGCGGCTGCCCCGCCGCCGAAGGAGCACCACCTCGCAAGATAAGAAGGGGGCCGCAGTGTTTGAGGATTCCCTGCAAGCACGCATTGCGGAGTGGCTGGGCTGGATTTAGAACAGCGACGGCACGTTGAGGCCCATCAGAGGGCTTGCATTGGTTGAATAGTAACATTTGCATCTGACCACAAGTCCCAGAATGCTCAGTGCCATTAGGACAGCCCATTCAGAGGCGAGCCATTACATAAACTGTGGGTGTGGTCAGGATACACCGATTTCACCGTCGAATGCCTCAGATGAAGGAGATTCCGAAACGCGTCAGGTACAGCGACGTGTGAGCTATCATGACTATCGATGTGCTGGAGCTGTTTGACCAATAAATATCCACTTGGATTCCTGGCTACAGAGTGCTTCTTCACCCTTTGGGCACCTTTGAGCAGAATATGTTGGCGGCTGCCCCGCCGCCGAAGGAGAACCACCTCGCAAGATAAGAAGGGGGCCGCAGTGTTTGAGGATTCCCTGCAAGCACGCATTGCGGAGTGGCTGGGCTGGATTTAGAACAGCGACGGCACGTTGAGGCCCATCAGAGGGCTTGCATTGGTTGAATAGTAACATTTGCATCTGACCACAAGTCCCAGAATGCTCAGTGCCATTAGGACAGCCCATTCAGAGGCGAGCCATTACATAAACTGTGGGTGTGGTCAGGATACACCGATTTCACCGTCGAATGCCTCAGATGAAGGAGATTCCGAAACGCGTCAGGTACAGCGACGTGTGAGCTATCATGACTATCGATGTGCTGGAGCTGTTTGACCAATAAATATCCACTTGGATTCCTGGCTACAGAGTGCTTCTTCACCCTTTGGGCACCTTTGAGCAGAATATGTTGGCGGCTGCCCCGCCGCCGAAGGAGCACCACCTCGCAAGATAAGAAGGGGGCCGCAGTGTTTGAGGATTCCCTGCAAGCACGCATTGCGGAGTGGCTGGGCTGCATTTAGAACAGCGACGGCACGTTGAGGCCCATCAGAGGGCTTGCATTGGTTGAATAGTAACATTTGCATCTGACCACAAGTCCCAGAATGCTCAGTGCCATTAGGACAGCCCATTCAGAGGCGAGCCATTACATAAACTGTGGGTGTGGTCAGGATACACCGATTTCACCGTCGAATGCCTCAGATGAAGGAGATTCCGAAACGCGTCAGGTACAGCGACGTGTGAGCTATCATGACTATCGATGTGCTGGAGCTGTTTGACCAATAAATATCCACTTGGATTCCTGGCTACAGAGTGCTTCTTCACCCTTTGGGCACCTTTGAGCAGAATATGTTGGCGGCTGCCCCGCCGCCGAAGGAGCACCACCTCGCAAGATAAGAAGGGGGCCGCAGTGTTTGAGGATTCCCTGCAAGCACGCATTGCGGAGTGGCTGGGCTGGATTTAGAACAGCGACGGCACGTTGAGGCCCATCAGAGGGCTTGCATTGGTTGAATAGTAACATTTGCATCTGACCACAAGTCCCAGAATGCTCAGTGCCATTAGGACAGCCCATTCAGAGGCGAGCCATTACATAAACTGTGGGTGTGGTCAGGATACACCGATTTCACCGTCGAATGCCTCAGATGAAGGAGATTCCGAAACGCGTCAGGTACAGCGACGTGTGAGCTATCATGACTATCGATGTGCTGGAGCTGTTTGACCAATAAATATCCACTTGGATTCCTGGCTACAGAGTGCTTCTTCACCCTTTGGGCACCTTTGAGCAGAATATGTTGGCGGCTGCCCCGCCGCCGAAGGAGCACCACCTCGCAAGATAAGAAGGGGGCCGCAGTGTTTGAGGATTCCCTGCAAGCACGCATTGCGGAGTGGCTGGGCTGGATTTAGAACAGCGACGGCACGTTGAGGCCCATCAGAGGGCTTGCATTGGTTGAATAGTAACATTTGCATCTGACCACAAGTCCCAGAATGCTCAGTGCCATTAGGACAGCCCATTCAGAGGCGAGCCATTACATAAACTGTGGGTGTGGTCAGGATACACCGATTTCACCGTCGAATGCCTCAGATGAAGGAGATTCCGAAACGCGTCAAGTACAGCGACCTGTGAGCTATCATGACTATCGATGTGCTGGAGCTGTTTGACCAATAAATATCCACTTGGATTCCTGGCTACAGAGTGCTTCTTCACCCTTTGGGCACCTTTGAGCAGAATATGTTGGCGGCTGCCCCGCCGCCGAAGGAGCACCACCTCGCAAGATAAGAAGGGGGCCGCAGTGTTTGAGGATTCCCTGCAAGCACGCATTGCGGAGTGGCTGGGCTGGATTTAGAACAGCGACGGCACGTTGAGGCCCATCAGAGGGCTTGCATTGGTTGAATAGTAACATTTGCATCTGACCACAAGTCCCAGAATGCTCAGTGCCATTAGGACAGCCCATTCAGAGGCGAGCCATTACATAAACTGTGGGTGTGGTCAGGATACACCGATTTCACCGTCGAATGCCTCAGATGAAGGAGATTCCGAAACGCGTCAGGTACAGCGACGTGTGAGCTATCATGACTATCGATGTGCTGGAGCTGTTTGACCAATAAATATCCACTTGGATTCCTGGCTACAGAGTGCTTCTTCACCCTTTGGGCACCTTTGAGCAGAATATGTTGGCGGCTGCCCCGCCGCCGAAGGAGCACCACCTCGCAAGATAAGAAGGGGGCCGCAGTGTTTGAGGATTCCCTGCAAGCACGCATTGCGGAGTGGCTGGGCTGGATTTAGAACAGCGACGGCACGTTGAGGCCCATCAGAGGGCTTGCATTGGTTGAATAGTAACATTTGCATCTGACCACAAGTCCCAGAATGCTCAGTGCCATTAGGACAGCCCATTCAGAGGCGAGCCATTACATAAACTGTGGGTGTGGTCAGGATACACCGATTTCACCGTCGAATGCCTCAGATGAAGGAGATTCCGAAACGCGTCAGGTACAGCGACGTGTGAGCTATCATGACTATCGATGTGCTGGAGCTGTTTGACCAATAAATATCCACTTGGATTCCTGGCTACAGAGAGCTTCTTTACCCTTTGGGCACCTTTGAGCAGAATATGTTGGCGGCTGCCCTGCCGCCGAAGGAGCACCACCTCGCAAGATAAGAAGGGGGCCGCAGTGTTTGAGGATTCCCTGCAAGCACGCATTGCGGAGTGGCTGGGCTGGATTTAGAACAGCGACGGCACGTTGAGGCCCATCAGAGGGCTTGCATTGGTTGAATAGTAACATTTGCATCTGACCACAAGTCCCAGAATGCTCAGTGCCATTAGGACAGCCCATTCAGAGGCGAGCCATTACATAAACTGTGGGTGTGGTCAGGATACACCGATTTCACCGTCGAATGCCTCAGATGAAGGAGATTCCGAAACGCGTCAGGTACAGCGACGTGTGAGCTATCATGACTATCGATGTGCTGGAGCTGTTTGACCAATAAATATCCACTTGGATTCCTGGCTACAGAGTGCTTCTTCACCCTTTGGGCACCTTTGAGCAGAATATGTTGGCGGCTGCCCCGCCGCCGAAGGAGCACCACCTCGCAAGATAAGAAGGGGGCCGCAGTGTTTGAGGATTCCCTGCAAGCACGCATTGCGGAGTGGCTGGGCTGGATTTAGAACAGCGACGGCACGTTGAGGCCTATCAGAGGGCTTGCATTGGTTGAATAGTAACATTTGCATCTGACCACAAGTCCCAGAATGCTCAGTGCCATTAGGACAGCCCATTCAGAGGCGAGCCATTACATAAACTGTGGGTGTGGTCAGGATACACCGATTTCACCGTCGAATGCCTCAGATGAAGGAGATTCCTAAACGCGTCAGGTACAGCGACGTGTGAGCTATCATGACTATCGATGTGCTGGAGCTGTTTGACCAATAAATATCCACTTGGATTCCTGGCTACAAAGTGCTTCTTCACCCTTTGGGCACCTTTGAGCAGAATATGTTGGCGGCTGCCCCGCCGCCGAAGGAGCACCACCTCGCAAGATAAGAAGGGGGCCGCAGTGTTTGAGGATTCCCTGCAAGCACGCATTGCGGAGTGGCTGGGCTGGATTTAGAACCGCGACGGCACGTTGAGGCCCATCAGAGGGCTTGCATTGGTTGAATAGTAACATTTGCATCTGACCACAAGTCCCAGAATGCTCAGTGCCATTAGGACAGCCCATTCAGAGGCGAGCCATTACATAAACTGTGGGTGTGGTCAAGATACACCGATTTCACCGTCGAATGCCTCAGATGAAGGAGATTCCGAAACGCGTCAGGTACAGCGACGTGTGAGCTATCATGACTATCGATGTGCTGGAGCTGTTTGACCAATAAATATCCACTTGGATTCCTGGCTACAGAGTGCTTCTTCACCCTTTGGGCACCTTTGAGCAGAATATGTTGGCGGCTGCCCCGCCGCCGAAGGAGCACCACCTCGCAAGATAAGAAGGAGGCCGCAGTGTTTGAGGATTCCCTGCAAGCACGCATTGCGGAGTGGCTGGGCTGGATTTAGAACAGCGACGGCACGTTGAGGCCCATCAGAGGGCTTGCATTGGTTGAATAGTAACATTTGCATCTGACCACAAGTCCCAGAATGCTCAGTGCCATTAGGACAGCCCATTCAGAGGCGAGCCATTACATAAACTGTGGGTGTGGTCAGGATACACCGATTTCACCGTCGAATGCCTCAGATGAAGGAGATTCCGAAACGCGTCAGGTACAGCGACGTGTGAGCTATCATGACTATCGATGTGCTGGAGCTGTTTGACCAATAAATATCCACTTGGATTCCTGGCTACAGAGTGCTTCTTCACCCTTTGGGCACCTTTGAGCAGAATATGTTGGCGGCTGCCCCGCCGCCGAAGGAGCACCACCTCGCAAGATAAGAAGGGGGCCGCAGTGTTTGAGGATTCCCTGCAAGCACGCATTGCGGAGTGGCTGGGCTGGATTTAGAACAGCGACGGCACGTTGAGGCCCATCAGAGGGCTTGCATTGGTTGAATAGTAACATTTGCATCTGACCACAAGTCCCAGAATGCTCAGTGCCATTAGGACAGCCCATTCAGAGGCGAGCCATTACATAAACTGTGGGTGTGGTCAGGATACACCGATTTCACCGTCGAATGCCTCAGATGAAGGAGATTCCGAAACGCGTCAGGTACAGCGACGTGTGAGCTATCATGACTATCGATGTGCTGGAGCTGTTTGACCAATAAATATCCACTTGGATTCCTGGCTACAGAGTGCTTCTTCACCCTTTGGGCACCTTTGAGCAGAATATGTTGGCGGCTGCCCCGCCGCCGAAGGAGCACCACCTCGCAAGATAAGAAGGGGGCCGCAGTGTTTGAGGATTCCCTGCAAGCACGCATTGCGGAGTGGCTGGGCTGGATTTAGAACAGCGACGGCACGTTGAGGCCCATCAGAGGGCTTGCATTGGTTGAATAGTAACATTTGCATCTGACCACAAGTCCCAGAATGCTCAGTGCCATTAGGACAGCCCATTCAGAGGCGAGCCATTACATAAACTGTGGGTGTGGTCAGGATACACCGATTTCACCGTCGAATGCCTCAGATGAAGGAGATTCCGAAACGCGTCAGGTACAGCGACGTGTGAGCTATCATGACTATCGATGTGCTGGAGCTGTTTGACCAATAAATATCCACTTGGATTCCTGGCTACAGAGTGCTTCTTCACCCTTTGGGCACCTTTGAGCAGAATATGTTGGCGGCTGCCCCGCCGCCGAAGGAGCACCACCTCGCAAGATAAGAAGGGGGCCGCAGTGTTTGAGGATTCCCTGCAAGCACGCATTGCGGAGTGGCTGGGCTGGATTTAGAACAGCGACGGCACGTTGAGGCCCATCAGAGGGCTTGCATTGGTTGAATAGTAACATTTCCATCTGACCACAAGTCCCAGAATGCTCAGTGCCATTAGGACAGCCCATTCAGAGGCGAGCCATTACATAAACTGTGGGTGTGGTCAGGATACACCGATTTCACCGTCGAATGCCTCAGATGAAGGAGATTCCGAAACGCGTCAGGTACAGCGACGTGTGAGCTATCATGACTATCGATGTGCTGGAGCTGTTTGACCAATAAATATCCACTTGGATTCCTGGCTACAGAGTGCTTCTTCACCCTTTGGGCACCTTTGAGCAGAATATGTTGGCGGCTGCCCCGCCGCCGAAGGAGCACCACCTCGCAAGATAAGAAGGGGGCCGCAGTGTTTGAGGATTCCCTGCAAGCACGCATTGCGGAGTGGCTGGGCTGGATTTAGAACAGCGACGGCACGTTGAGGCCCATCAGAGGGCTTGCATTGGTTGAATAGTAACATTTGCATCTGACCACAAGTCCCAGAATGCTCAGTGCCATTAGGACAGCCCATTCAGAGGCGAGCCATTACACAAACTGTGGGTGTGGTCAGGATACACCGATTTCACCGTCGAATGCCTCAGATGAAGGAGATTCCGAAACGCGTCAGCTACAGCGACGTGTGAGCTATCATGACTATCGATGTGCTGGAGCTGTTTGACCAATAAATATCCACTTGGATTCCTGGCTACAGAGTGCTTCTTCACCCTTTGGGCACCTTTGAGCAGAATATGTTGGCGGCTGCCCCGCCGCCGAAGGAGCACCACCTCGCAAGATAAGAAGGGGGCCGCAGTGTTTGAGGATTCCCTGCAAGCACGCATTGCGGAGTGGCTGGGCTGGATTTAGAACAGCGACGGCACGTTGAGGCCCATCAGAGGGCTTGCATTGGTTGAATAGTAACATTTGCATCTGACCACAAGTCCCAGAATGCTCAGTGCCATTAGGACAGCCCATTCAGAGGCGAGCCATTACATAAACTGTGGGTGTGGTCAGGATACACCGATTTCACCGTCGAATGCCTCAGATGAAGGAGATTCCGAAACGCGTCAGGTACAGCGACGTGTGAGCTATCATGACTATCGATGTGCTGGAGCTGTTTGACCAATAAATATCCACTTGGATTCCTGGCTACAGAGTGCTTCTTCACCCTTTGGGCACCTTTGAGCAGAATATGTTGGCGGCTGCCCCGCCGCCGAAGGAGCACCACCTCGCAAGATAAGAAGGGGGCCGCAGTGTTTGAGGATTCCCTGCAAGCACGCATTGCGGAGTGGCTGGGCTGGATTTAGAACAGCGACGGCACGTTGAGGCCCATCAGAGGGCTTGCATTGGTTGAATAGTAACATTTGCATCTGACCACAAGTCCCAGAATGCTCAGTGCCATTAGGACAGCCCATTCAGAGGCGAGCCATTACATAAACTGTGGGTGTGGTCAGGATACACCGATTTCACCGTCGAATGCCTCAGATGAAGGAGATTCCGAAACGCGTCAGGTACAGCGACGTGTGAGCTATCATGACTATCGATGTGCTGGAGCTGTTTGACCAATAAATATCCACTTGGATTCCTGGCTACAGAGTGCTTCTTCACCCTTTGGGCACCTTTGAGCAGAATATGTTGGCAGCTGCCCCGCCGCCGAAGGAGCACCACCTCGCAAGATAAGAAGGGGGCCGCAGTGTTTGAGGATTCCCTGCAAGCACGCATTGCGGAGTGGCTGGGCTGGATTTAGAACAGCGACGGCACGTTGAGGCCCATCAGAGGGCTTGCATTGGTTGAATAGTAACATTTGCATATGACCACAAGTCCCAGAATGCTCAGTGCCATTAGGACAGCCCATTCAGAGGCGAGCCATTACATAAACTGTGGGTGTGGTCAGGATACACCGATTTCACAGTCGAATGCCTCAGATGAAGGAGATTCCGAAACGCGTCAGGTACAGCGACGTGTGAGCTATCATGACTATCGATGTGCTGGAGCTGTTTGACCAATAAATATCCACTTGGATTCCTGGCTACAGAGTGCTTCTTCACCCTTTGGGCACCTTTGAGCAGAATATGTTGGCGGCTGCCCCGCCGCCGAAGGAGCACCACCTCGCAAGATAAGAAGGGGGCCGCAGTGTTTGAGGATTCCCTGCAAGCACGCATTGCGGAGTGGCTGGGCTGGATTTAGAACAGCGACGGCACGTTGAGGCCCATCAGAGGGCTTGCATTGGTTGAATAGTAACATTTGCATCTGACCACAAGTCCCAGAATGCTCAGTGCCATTAGGACAGCCCATTCAGAGGCGAGCCATTACATAAACTGTGGGTGTGGTCAGGATACACCGATTTCACCGTCGAATGCCTCAGATGAAGGAGATTCCAAAACGCGTCAGGTACAGCGACGTGTGAGCTATCATGACTATCGATGTGCTGGAGCTGTTTGACCAATAAATATCCACTTGGATTCCTGGCTACAGAGTGCTTCTTCACCCTTTGGGCACCTTTGAGCAGAATATGTTGGCGGCTGCCCCGCCGCCGCAGGAGCACCACCTCGCAAGATAAGAAGGGGGCCGCAGTGTTTGAGGATTCCCTGCAAGCACGCATTGCGGAGTGGCTGGGCTGGATTTAGAACAGCGACGGCACGTTGAGGCCCATCAGAGGGCTTGCATTGGTTGAATAGTAACATTTGCATCTGACCACAAGTCCCAGAATGCTCAGTGCCATTAGGACAGCCCATTCAGAGGCGAGCCATTACATAAACTGTGGGTGTGGTCAGGATACACCGATTTCACCGTCGAATGCCTCAGATGAAGGAGATTCCGAAACGCGTCAGGTACAGCGACGTGTGAGCTATCATGACTATCGATGTGCTGGAGCTGTTTGACCAATAAATATCCACTTGGATTCCTGGCTACAGAGTGCTTCTTCACCCTTTGGGCACCTTTGAGCAGAATATGTTGGCGGCTGCCCCGCCGCCGAAGGAGCACCACCTCGCAAGATAAGAAGGGGGCCGCAGTGTTTGAGGATTCCCTGCAAGCACGCATTGCGGAGTGGCTGGGCTGGATTTAGAACAGCGACGGCACGTTGAGGCCCATCAGAGGGCTTGCATTGGTTGAATAGTAACATTTGCATCTGACCACAAGTCCCAGAATGCTCAGTGCCATTAGGACAGCCCATTCAGAGGCGAGCCATTACATAAACTGTGGGTGTGGTCAGGATACACCGATTTCACCGTCGAATGCCTCAGATGAAGGAGATTCCGAAACGCGTCAGGTACAGCGACGTGTGAGCTATCATGACTATCGATGTGCTGGAGCTGTTTGACCAATAAATATCCACTTGGATTCCTGGCTACAGAGTGCTTCTTCACCCTTTGGGCACCTTTGAGCAGAATATGTTGGCGGCTGCCCCGCCGCCGAAGGAGCACCACCTCGCAAGATAAGAAGGGGGCCGCAGTGTTTGAGGATTCCCTGCAAGCACGCATTGCGGAGTGGCTGGGCTGGATTTAGAACAGCGACGGCACGTTGAGGCCCATCAGAGGGCTTGCATTGGTTGAATAGTAACATTTGCATCTGACCACAAGTCCCAGAATGCTCAGTGCCATTAGGACAGCCCATTCAGAGGCGAGCCATTACATAAACTGTGGGTGTGGTCAGGATACACCGATTTCACCGTCGAATGCCTCAGATGAAGGAGATTCCGAAACGCGTCAGGTACAGCGACGTGTGAGCTATCATGACTATCGATGTGCTGGAGCTGTTTGACCAATAAATATCCACTTGGATTCCTGGCTACAGAGAGCTTCTTTACCCTTTGGGCACCTTTGAGCAGAATATGTTGGCGGCTGCCCTGCCGCCGAAGGAGCACCACCTCGCAAGATAAGAAGGGGGCCGCAGTGTTTGAGGATTCCCTGCAAGCACGCATTGCGGAGTGGCTGGGCTGGATTTAGAACAGCGACGGCACGTTGAGGCCCATCAGAGGGCTTGCATTGGTTGAATAGTAACATTTGCATCTGACCACAAGTCCCAGAATGCTCAGTGCCATTAGGACAGCCCATTCAGAGGCGAGCCATTACATAAACTGTGGGTGTGGTCAGGATACACCGATTTCACCGTCGAATGCCTCAGATGAAGGAGATTCCGAAACGCGTCAGGTACAGCGACGTGTGAGCTATCATGACTATCGATGTGCTGGAGCTGTTTGACCAATAAATATCCACTTGGATTCCTGGCTACAGAGTGCTTCTTCACCCTTTGGGCACCTTTGAGCAGAATATGTTGGCGGCTGCCCCGCCGCCGAAGGAGCACCACCTCGCAAGATAAGAAGGGGGCCGCAGTGTTTGAGGATTCCCTGCAAGCACGCATTGCGGAGTGGCTGGGCTGGATTTAGAACAGCGACGGCACGTTGAGGCCTATCAGAGGGCTTGCATTGGTTGAATAGTAACATTTGCATCTGACCACAAGTCCCAGAATGCTCAGTGCCATTAGGACAGCCCATTCAGAGGCGAGCCATTACATAAACTGTGGGTGTGGTCAGGATACACCGATTTCACCGTCGAATGCCTCAGATGAAGGAGATTCCTAAACGCGTCAGGTACAGCGACGTGTGAGCTATCATGACTATCGATGTGCTGGAGCTGTTTGACCAATAAATATCCACTTGGATTCCTGGCTACAGAGTGCTTCTTCACCCTTTGGGCACCTTTGAGCAGAATATGTTGGCGGCTGCCCCGCCGCCGAAGGAGCACCACCTCGCAAGATAAGAAGGGGGCCGCAGTGTTTGGGGATTCCCTGCAAGCACGCATTGCGGAGTGGCTGGGCTGGATTTAGAACCGCGACGGCACGTTGAGGCCCATCAGAGGGCTTGCATTGGTTGAATAGTAACATTTGCATCTGACCACAAGTCCCAGAATGCTCAGTGCCATTAGGACAGCCCATTCAGAGGCGAGCCATTACATAAACTGTGGGTGTGGTCAAGATACACCGATTTCACCGTCGAATGCCTCAGATGAAGGAGATTCCGAAACGCGTCAGGTACAGCGACGTGTGAGCTATCATGACTATCGATGTGCTGGAGCTGTTTGACCAATAAATATCCACTTGGATTCCTGGCTACAGAGTGCTTCTTCACCCTTTGGGCACCTTTGAGCAGAATATGTTGGCGGCTGCCCCGCCGCCGAAGGAGCACCACCTCGCAAGATAAGAAGGAGGCCGCAGTGTTTGAGGATTCCCTGCAAGCACGCATTGCGGAGTGGCTGGGCTGGATTTAGAACAGCGACGGCACGTTGAGGCCCATCAGAGGGCTTGCATTGGTTGAATAGTAACATTTGCATCTGACCACAAGTCCCAGAATGCTCAGTGCCATTAGGACAGCCCATTCAGAGGCGAGCCATTACATAAACTGTGGGTGTGGTCAGGATACACCGATTTCACCGTCGAATGCCTCAGATGAAGGAGATTCCGAAACGCGTCAGGTACAGCGACGTGTGAGCTATCATGACTATCGATGTGCTGGAGCTGTTTGACCAATAAATATCCACTTGGATTCCTGGCTACAGAGTGCTTCTTCACCCTTTGGGCACCTTTGAGCAGAATATGTTGGCGGCTGCCCCGCCGCCGAAGGAGCACCACCTCGCAAGATAAGAAGGGGGCCGCAGTGTTTGAGGATTCCCTGCAAGCACGCATTGCGGAGTGGCTGGGCTGGATTTAGAACAGCGACGGCACGTTGAGGCCCATCAGAGGGCTTGCATTGGTTGAATAGTAACATTTGCATCTGACCACAAGTCCCAGAATGCTCAGTGCCATTAGGACAGCCCATTCAGAGGCGAGCCATTACATAAACTGTGGGTGTGGTCAGGATACACCGATTTCACCGTCGAATGCCTCAGATGAAGGAGATTCCGAAACGCGTCAGGTACAGCGACGTGTGAGCTATCATGACTATCGATGTGCTGGAGCTGTTTGACCAATAAATATCCACTTGGATTCCTGGCTACAGAGTGCTTCTTCACCCTTTGGGCACCTTTGAGCAGAATATGTTGGCGGCTGCCCCGCCGCCGAAGGAGCACCACCTCGCAAGATAAGAAGGGGGCCGCAGTGTTTGAGGATTCCCTGCAAGCACGCATTGCGGAGTGGCTGGGCTGGATTTAGAACAGCGACGGCACGTTGAGGCCCATCAGAGGGCTTGCATTGGTTGAATAGTAACATTTGCATCTGACCACAAGTCCCAGAATGCTCAGTGCCATTAGGACAGCCCATTCAGAGGCGAGCCATTACATAAACTGTGGGTGTGGTCAGGATACACCGATTTCACCGTCGAATGCCTCAGATGAAGGAGATTCCGAAACGCGTCAGGTACAGCGACGTGTGAGCTATCATGACTATCGATGTGCTGGAGCTGTTTGACCAATAAATATCCACTTGGATTCCTGGCTACAGAGTGCTTCTTCACCCTTTGGGCACCTTTGAGCAGAATATGTTGGCGGCTGCCCCGCCGCCGAAGGAGCACCACCTCGCAAGATAAGAAGGGGGCCGCAGTGTTTGAGGATTCCCTGCAAGCACGCATTGCGGAGTGGCTGGGCTGGATTTAGAACAGCGACGGCACGTTGAGGCCCATCAGAGGGCTTGCATTGGTTGAATAGTAACATTTCCATCTGACCACAAGTCCCAGAATGCTCAGTGCCATTAGGACAGCCCATTCAGAGGCGAGCCATTACATAAACTGTGGGTGTGGTCAGGATACACCGATTTCACCGTCGAATGCCTCAGATGAAGGAGATTCCGAAACGCGTCAGGTACAGCGACGTGTGAGCTATCATGACTATCGATGTGCTGGAGCTGTTTGACCAATAAATATCCACTTGGATTCCTGGCTACAGAGTGCTTCTTCACCCTTTGGGCACCTTTGAGCAGAATATGTTGGCGGCTGCCCCGCCGCCGAAGGAGCACCACCTCGCAAGATAAGAAGGGGGCCGCAGTGTTTGAGGATTCCCTGCAAGCACGCATTGCGGAGTGGCTGGGCTGGATTTAGAACAGCGACGGCACGTTGAGGCCCATCAGAGGGCTTGCATTGGTTGAATAGTAACATTTGCATCTGACCACAAGTCCCAGAATGCTCAGTGCCATTAGGACAGCCCATTCAGAGGCGAGCCATTACACAAACTGTGGGTGTGGTCAGGATACACCGATTTCACCGTCGAATGCCTCAGATGAAGGAGATTCCGAAACGCGTCAGCTACAGCGACGTGTGAGCTATCATGACTATCGATGTGCTGGAGCTGTTTGACCAATAAATATCCACTTGGATTCCTGGCTACAGAGTGCTTCTTCACCCTTTGGGCACCTTTGAGCAGAATATGTTGGCGGCTGCCCCGCCGCCGAAGGAGCACCACCTCGCAAGATAAGAAGGGGGCCGCAGTGTTTGAGGATTCCCTGCAAGCACGCATTGCGGAGTGGCTGGGCTGGATTTAGAACAGCGACGGCACGTTGAGGCCCATCAGAGGGCTTGCATTGGTTGAATAGTAACATTTGCATCTGACCACAAGTCCCAGAATGCTCAGTGCCATTAGGACAGCCCATTCAGAGGCGAGCCATTACATAAACTGTGGGTGTGGTCAGGATACACCGATTTCACCGTCGAATGCCTCAGATGAAGGAGATTCCGAAACGCGTCAGGTACAGCGACGTGTGAGCTATCATGACTATCGATGTGCTGGAGCTGTTTGACCAATAAATATCCACTTGGATTCCTGGCTACAGAGTGCTTCTTCACCCTTTGGGCACCTTTGAGCAGAATATGTTGGCGGCTGCCCCGCCGCCGAAGGAGCACCACCTCGCAAGATAAGAAGGGGGCCGCAGTGTTTGAGGATTCCCTGCAAGCACGCATTGCGGAGTGGCTGGGCTGGATTTAGAACAGCGACGGCACGTTGAGGCCCATCAGAGGGCTTGCATTGGTTGAATAGTAACATTTGCATCTGACCACAAGTCCCAGAATGCTCAGTGCCATTAGGACAGCCCATTCAGAGGCGAGCCATTACATAAACTGTGGGTGTGGTCAGGATACACCGATTTCACCGTCGAATGCCTCAGATGAAGGAGATTCCGAAACGCGTCAGGTACAGCGACGTGTGAGCTATCATGACTATCGATGTGCTGGAGCTGTTTGACCAATAAATATCCACTTGGATTCCTGGCTACAGAGTGCTTCTTCACCCTTTGGGCACCTTTGAGCAGAATATGTTGGCAGCTGCCCCGCCGCCGAAGGAGCACCACCTCGCAAGATAAGAAGGGGGCCGCAGTGTTTGAGGATTCCCTGCAAGCACGCATTGCGGAGTGGCTGGGCTGGATTTAGAACAGCGACGGCACGTTGAGGCCCATCAGAGGGCTTGCATTGGTTGAATAGTAACATTTGCATATGACCACAAGTCCCAGAATGCTCAGTGCCATTAGGACAGCCCATTCAGAGGCGAGCCATTACATAAACTGTGGGTGTGGTCAGGATACACCGATTTCACAGTCGAATGCCTCAGATGAAGGAGATTCCGAAACGCGTCAGGTACAGCGACGTGTGAGCTATCATGACTATCGATGTGCTGGAGCTGTTTGACCAATAAATATCCACTTGGATTCCTGGCTACAGAGTGCTTCTTCACCCTTTGGGCACCTTTGAGCAGAATATGTTGGCGGCTGCCCCGCCGCCGAAGGAGCACCACCTCGCAAGATAAGAAGGGGGCCGCAGTGTTTGAGGATTCCCTGCAAGCACGCATTGCGGAGTGGCTGGGCTGGATTTAGAACAGCGACGGCACGTTGAGGCCCATCAGAGGGCTTGCATTGGTTGAATAGTAACATTTGCATCTGACCACAAGTCCCAGAATGCTCAGTGCCATTAGGACAGCCCATTCAGAGGCGAGCCATTACATAAACTGTGGGTGTGGTGAGGATACACCGATTTCACCGTCGAATGCCTCAGATGAAGGAGATTCCAAAACGCGTCAGGTACAGCGACGTGTGAGCTATCATGACTATCGATGTGCTGGAGCTGTTTGACCAATAAATATCCACTTGGATTCCTGGCTACAGAGTGCTTCTTCACCCTTTGGGCACCTTTGAGCAGAATATGTTGGCGGCTGCCCCGCCGCCGCAGGAGCACCACCTCGCAAGATAAGAAGGGGGCCGCAGTGTTTGAGGATTCCCTGCAAGCACGCATTGCGGAGTGGCTGGGCTGGATTTAGAACAGCGACGGCACGTTGAGGCCCATCAGAGGGCTTGCATTGGTTGAATAGTAACATTTGCATCTGACCACAAGTCCCAGAATGCTCAGTGCCATTAGGACAGCCCATTCAGAGGCGAGCCATTACATAAACTGTGGGTGTGGTCAGGATACACCGATTTCACCGTCGAATGCCTCAGATGAAGGAGATTCCGAAACGCGTCAGGTACAGCGACGTGTGAGCTATCATGACTATCGATGTGCTGGAGCTGTTTGACCAATAAATATCCACTTGGATTCCTGGCTACAGAGTGCTTCTTCACCCTTTGGGCACCTTTGAGCAGAATATGTTGGCGGCTGCCCCGCCGCCGAAGGAGCACCACCTCGCAAGATAAGAAGGGGGCCGCAGTGTTTGAGGATTCCCTGCAAGCACGCATTGCGGAGTGGCTGGGCTGGATTTAGAACAGCGACGGCACGTTGAGGCCCATCAGAGGGCTTGCATTGGTTGAATAGTAACATTTGCATCTGACCACAAGTCCCAGAATGCTCAGTGCCATTAGGACAGCCCATTCAGAGGCGAGCCATTACATAAACTGTGGGTGTGGTCAGGATACACCGATTTCACCGTCGAATGCCTCAGATGAAGGAGATTCCGAAACGCGTCAGGTACAGCGACGTGTGAGCTATCATGACTATCGATGTGCTGGAGCTGTTTGACCAATAAATATCCACTTGGATTCCTGGCTACAGAGTGCTTCTTCACCCTTTGGGCACCTTTGAGCAGAATATGTTGGCGGCTGCCCCGCCGCCGAAGGAGCACCACCTCGCAAGATAAGAAGGGGGCCGCAGTGTTTGAGGATTCCCTGCAAGCACGCATTGCGGAGTGGCTGGGCTGGATTTAGAACAGCGACGGCACGTTGAGGCCCATCAGAGGGCTTGCATTGGTTGAATAGTAACATTTGCATCTGACCACAAGTCCCAGAATGCTCAGTGCCATTAGGACAGCCCATTCAGAGGCGAGCCATTACATAAACTGTGGGTGTGGTCAGGATACACCGATTTCACCGTCGAATGCCTCAGATGAAGGAGATTCCGAAACGCGTCAGGTACAGCGACGTGTGAGCTATCATGACTATCGATGTGCTGGAGCTGTTTGACCAATAAATATCCACTTGGATTCCTGGCTACAGAGTGCTTCTTCACCCTTTGGGCACCTTTGAGCAGAATATGTTGGCGGCTGCCCCGCCGCCGAAGGAGCACCACCTCGCAAGATAAGAAGGGGGCCGCAGTGTTTGAGGATTCCCTGCAAGCACGCATTGCGGAGTGGCTGGGCTGGATTTAGAACAGCGACGGCATGTTGAGGCCCATCAGAGGGCTTGCATTGGTTGAATAGTAACATTTGCATCTGACCACAAGTCCCAGAATGCTCAGTGCCATTAGGACAGCCCATTCAGAGGCGAGCCATTACATAAACTGTGGGTGTGGTCAGGATACACCGATTTCACCGTCGAATGCCTCAGATGAAGGAGATTCCAAAACGCGTCGGGTACAGCGACGTGTGAGCTATCATGACTATCGATGTGCTGGAGCTGTTTGACCAATAAATATCCACTTGGATTCCTGGCTACAGAGTGCTTCTTCACCCTTTGGGCACCTTTGAGCAGAATATGTTGGCGGCTGCCCCGCCGCCGCAGGAGCACTACCTCGCAAGATAAGAAGGGGGCCGCAGTGTTTGAGGATTCCCTGCAAGCACGCATTGCGGAGTGGCTGGGCTGGATTTAGAACAGCGACGGCACGTTGAGGCCCATCAGAGGGCTTGCATTGGTTGAATAGTAACATTTGCATCTGACCACAAGTCCCAGAATGCTCAGTGCCATTAGGACAGCCCATTCAGAGGCGAGCCATTACATAAACTGTTGGTGTGGTCAGGATACACCGATTTCACCGTCGAATGCCTCAGATGAAGGAGATTCCGAAACGCGTCAGGTACAGCGACGTGTGAGCTATCATGACTATCGATGTGCTGGAGCTGTTTGACCAATAAATATCCACTTGGATTCCTGGCTACAGAGTGCTTCTTCACCCTTTGGGCACCTTTGAGCAGAATATGTTGGCGGCTGCCCCGCCGCCGAAGGAGCACCACCTCGCAAGATAAGAAGGGGGCCGCAGTGTTTGAGGATTCCCTGCAAGCACGCATTGCGGAGTGGCTGGGCTGGATTTAGAACAGCGATGGCACGTTGAGGCCCATCAGAGGGCTTGCATTGGTTGAATAGTAACATTTGCATCTGACCACAAGTCCCAGAATGCTCAGTGCCATTAGGACAGCCCATTCAGAGGCGAGCCATTACATAAACTGTGGGTGTGGTCAGGATACACCGATTTCACCGTCGAATGCCTCAGATGAAGGAGATTCCGAAACGCGTCAGGTACAGCGACGTGTGAGCTATCATGACTATCGATGTGCTGGAGCTGTTTGACCAATAAATATCCACTTGGATTCCTGGCTACAGAGTGCTTCCTCACCCTTTGGGCACCTTTGAGCAGAATATGTTGGCGGCTGCCCCGCCGCCGAAGGAGCACCACCTCGCAAGATAAGTAGGGGGCCGCAGTGTTTGAGGATTCCCTGCAAGCACGCATTGCGGAGTGGCTGGGCTGGATTTAGAACAGCGACGGCACGTTGAGGCCCATCAGAGGGCTTGCATTGGTTGAATAGTAACATTTGCATCTGACCACAAGTCCCAGAATGCTCAGTGCCATTAGGACAGCCCATTCAGAGGCGAGCCATTACATAAACTGTGGGTGTGGTCAGGATACACCGATTTCACCGTCGAATGCCTCAGATGAAGGAGATTCCGAAACGCGTCAGGTACAGCGACGTGTGAGCTATCATGACTATCGATGTGCTGGAGCTGTTTGACCAATAAATATCCACTTGGATTCCTGGCTACAGAGTGCTTCTTCACCCTTTGGGCACCTTTGAGCAGAATATGTTGGCGGCTGCCCCGCCGCCGAAGGAGCACCACCTCGCAAGATAAGAAGGGGGCCGCAGTGTTTGAGGATTCCCTGCAAGCACGCATTGCGGAGTGGCTGGGCTGGATTTAGAACAGCGACGGCACGTTGAGGCCCATCAGAGGGCTTGCATTGGTTGAATAGTAACATTTGCATCTGACCACAAGTCCCAGAATGCTCAGTGCCATTAGGACAGCCCATTCAGAGGCGAGCCATTACATAAACTGTGGGTGTGGTCAGGATACACCGATTTCACCGTCGAATGCCTCAGATGAAGGAGATTCCGAAACGCGTCAGGTACAGCGACGTGTGAGCTATCATGACTATCGATATGCTGGAGCTGTTTGACCAATAAATATCCACTTGGATTCCTGGCTACAGAGTGCTTCCTCACCCTTTGGGCACCTTTGAGCAGAATATGTTGGCGGCTGCCCCGCCGCCGAAGGAGCACCACCTCGCAAGATAAGAAGGGGGCCGCAGTGTTTGAGGATTCCCTGCAAGCACGCATTGCGGAGTGGCTGGGCTGGATTTAGAACAGCGACGGCACGTTGAGGCCCTTCAGAGGGCTTGCATTGGTTGAATAGTAACATTTGCATCTGACCACAAGTCCCAGAATGCTCAGTGCCATTAGGACAGCCCATTCAGAGGCGAGCCATTACATAAACTGTGGGTGTGGTCAGGATACACCGATTTCACCGTCGAATGCCTCAGATGAAGGAGATTCCGAAACGCGTCAGGTACAGCGACGTGTGAGCTATCATGACTATCGATGTGCTGGAGCTGTTTGACCAATAAATATCCACTTGGATTCCTGGCTACAGAGTGCTTCTTCACCCTTTGGGCACCTTTGAGCAGAATATGTTGGCGGCTGCCCCGCCGCCGAAGGAGCACCACCTCGCAAGATAAGAAGGGGGCCGCAGTGTTTGAGGATTCCCTGCAAGCACGCATTGCGGAGTGGCTGGGCTGGATTTAGAACAGCGACGGCACGTTGAGGCCCATCAGAGGGCTTGCATTGGTTGAATAGTAACATTTGCATCTGACCACAAGTCCCAGAATGCTCAGTGGCATTAGGACAGCCCATTCAGAGGCGAGCCATTACATAAACTGTGGGTGTGGTCAGGATACACCGATTTCACAGTCGAATGCCTCAGATGAAGGAGATTCCGAAACGCGTCAGATACAGCGACGTGTGAGCTATCATGACTATCGATGTGCTGGAGCTGTTTGACCAATAAATATCCACTTGGATTCCTGGCTACAGAGTGCTTCTTCACCCTTTGGGCACCTTTGAGCAGAATATGTTGGCGGCTGCCCCGCCGCCGAAGGAGCACCACCTCGCAAGATAAGAAGGGGGCCGCAGTGTTTGAGGATTCCCTGCAAGCACGCATTGCGGAGTGGCTGGGCTGGATTCAGAACAGCGACGGCACGTTGAGGCCCATCAGAGGGCTTGCATTGGTTGAATAGTAACATTTGCATCTGACCACAAGTCCCAGAATGCTCAGTGCCATTAGGACAGCCCATTCAGAGGCGAGCCATTACATAAACTGTGGGTGTGGTCAGGATACACCGATTTCACCGTCGAATGCCTCAGATGAAGGAGATTCCGAAACGCGTCAGGTACAGCGACGTGTGAGCTATCATGACTATCGATGTGCTGGAGCTGTTTGACCAATAAATATCCACTTGGATTCCTGGCTACAGAGTGCTTCTTCACCCTTTGGGCACCTTTGAGCAGAATATGTTGGCGGCTGCCCCGCCGCCGAAGGAGCACCACCTCGCAAGATAAGAAGGGGGCTGCAGTGTTTGAGGATTCCCTGCAAGCACGCATTGCGGAGTGGCTGGGCTGGATTTAGAACAGCGACGGCACGTTGAGGCCCATCAGAGGGCTTGCATTGGTTGAATAGTAACATTTGCATCTGACCACAAGTCCCAGAATGCTCAGTGCCATTAGGACAGCCCATTCAGAGGCGAGCCATTACATAAACTGTGGGTGTGGTCAGGATACACCGATTTCACCGTCGAATGCCTCAGATGAAGGAGATTCCGAAACGCGTCAGGTACAGCGACGTGTGAGCTATCATGACTATCGATGTGCTGGAGCTGTTTGACCAATAAATATCCACTTGGATTCCTGGCTACAGAGTGCTTTTTCACCCTTTGGGCACCTTTGAGCAGAATATGTTGGCGGCTGCCCCGCCGCTGAAGGAGCACCACCTCGCAAGATAAGAAGGGGGCCGCAGTGTTTGAGGATTCCCTGCAAGCACGCATTGCGGAGTGGCTGGGCTGGATTTAGAACAGCGACGGCACGTTGAGGCCCATCAGAGGGCTTGCATTGGTTGAATAGTAACATTTGCATCTGACCACAAGTCCCAGAATGCTCAGTGCCATTAGGACAGCCCATTCAGAGGCGAGCCATTACATAAACTGTGGGTGTGGTCAGGATACACCGATTTCACCGTCGAATGCCTCAGATGAAGGAGATTCCGAAACGCGTCAGGTACAGCGACGTGTGAGCTATCATGACTATCGATGTGCTGGAGCTGTTTGACCAATAAATATCCACTTGGATTCCTGGCTACAGAGAGCTTCTTTACCCTTTGAGCACCTTTGAGCAGAATATGTTGGCGGCTGCCCCGCCGCCGAAGGAGCACCACCTCGCAAGATAAGAAGTGGGCCGCAGTGTTTGAGGATTCCCTGCAAGCACGCATTGCGGAGTGGCTGGGCTGGATTTAGAACAGCGACGGCACGTTGAGGCCCATCAGAGGGCTTGCATTGGTTGAATAGTAACATTTGCATCTGACCACAAGTCCCAGAATGCTCAGTGCCATTAGGACAGCCCATTCAGAGGCGAGCCATTACATAAACTGTGGGTGTGGTCAGGATACACCGATTTCACCGTCGAATGCCTCAGATGAAGGAGATTCCGAAACGCGTCAGGTACAGCGACGTGTGAGCTATCATGACTATCGATGTGCTGGAGCTGTTTGACCAATAAATATCCACTTGGATTCCTGGCTACAGAGTGCTTCTTCACCCTTTGGGCACCTTTGAGCAGAATATGTTGGCGGCTGCCCCGCCGCCGAAGGAGCACCACCTCGCAAGATAAGAAGGGGGCCGCAGTGTTTGAGGATTCCCTGCAAGCACGCATTGCGGAGTGGCTGGGCTGGATTTAGAACAGCGACGGCACGTTGAGGCCCATCAGAGGGCTTGCATTGGTTGAATAGTAACATTTGCATCTGACCACAAGTCCCAGAATGCTCAGTGCCATTAGGACAGCCCATTCAGAGGCGAGCCATTACATAAACTGTGGGTGTGGTCAGGATACACCGATTTCACCGTCGAATGCCTCAGATGAAGGAGATTCCGAAACGCGTCAGGTACAGTGACGTGTGAGCTATCATGACTATCGATGTGCTGGAGCTGTTTGACCAATAAATATCCACTTGGATTCCTGGCTACAGAGTGCTTCTTCACCCTTTGGGCACCTTTGAGCAGAATATGTTGGCGGCTGCCCCGCCGCCGAAGGAGCACCACCTCGCAAGATAAGAAGGGGGCCGCAGTGTTTGAGGATTCCCTGCAAGCACGCATTGCGGAGTGGCTGGGCTGCATTTAGAACAGCGACGGCACGTTGAGGCCCATCAGAGGGCTTGCATTGGTTGAATAGTAACATTTGCATCTGACCACAAGTCCCAGAATGCTCAGTGCCATTAGGACAGCCCATTCAGAGGCGAGCCATTACATAAACTGTGGGTGTGGTCAGGATACACCGATTTCACCGTCGAATGCCTCAGATGAAGGAGATTCCGAAACGCGTCAGGTACAGCGACGTGTGAGCTATCATGACTATCGATGTGCTGGAGCTGTTTGACCAATAAATATCCACTTGGATTCCTGGCTACAGAGTGCTTCTTCACCCTTTGGGCACCTTTGAGCAGAATATGTTGGCGGCTGCCCCGCCGCCGAAGGAGCACCACCTCGCAAGATAAGAAGGGGGCCGCAGTGTTTGAGGATTCCCTGCAAGCACGCATTGCGGAGTGGCTGGGCTGGATTTAGAACAGCGACGGCACGTTGAGGCCCATCAGAGGGCTTGCATTGGTTGAATAGTAACATTTGCATCTGACCACAAGTCCCAGAATGCTCAGTGCCATTAGGACAGCCCATTCAGAGGCGAGCCATTACATAAACTGTGGGTGTGGTCAGGATACACCGATTTCACCGTCGAATGCCTCAGATGAAGGAGATTCCGAAACGCGTCAGGTACAGCGACGTGTGAGCTATCATGACTATCGATGTGCTGGAGCTGTTTGACCAATAAATATCCACTTGGATTCCTGGCTACAGAGTGCTTCTTCACCCTTTGGGCACCTTTGAGCAGAATATGTTGGCGGCTGCCCCGCCGCCGAAGGAGCACCACCTCGCAAGATAAGAAGGGGGCCGCAGTGTTTGAGGATTCCCTGCAAGCACGCATTGCGGAGTGGCTGGGCTGGATTTAGAACAGCGACGGCACGTTGAGGCCCATCAGAGGGCTTGCATTGGTTGAATAGTAACATTTGCATCTGACCACAAGTCCCAGAATGCTCAGTGCCATTAGGACAGCCCATTCAGAGGCGAGCCATTACATAAACTGTGGGTGTGGTCAGGATACACCGATTTCACCGTCGAATGCCTCAGATGAAGGAGATTCCGAAACGCGTCAAGTACAGCGACCTGTGAGCTATCATGACTATCGATGTGCTGGAGCTGTTTGACCAATAAATATCCACTTGGATTCCTGGCTACAGAGTGCTTCTTCACCCTTTGGGCACCTTTGAGCAGAATATGTTGGCGGCTGCCCCGCCGCCGAAGGAGCACCACCTCGCAAGATAAGAAGGGGGCCGCAGTGTTTGAGGATTCCCTGCAAGCACGCATTGCGGAGTGGCTGGGCTGGATTTAGAACAGCGACGGCACGTTGAGGCCCATCAGAGGGCTTGCATTGGTTGAATAGTAACATTTGCATCTGACCACAAGTCCCAGAATGCTCAGTGCCATTAGGACAGCCCATTCAGAGGCGAGCCATTACATAAACTGTGGGTGTGGTCAGGATACACCGATTTCACCGTCGAATGCCTCAGATGAAGGAGATTCCGAAACGCGTCAGGTACAGCGACGTGTGAGCTATCATGACTATCGATGTGCTGGAGCTGTTTGACCAATAAATATCCACTTGGATTCCTGGCTACAGAGTGCTTCTTCACCCTTTGGGCACCTTTGAGCAGAATATGTTGGCGGCTGCCCCGCCGCCGAAGGAGCACCACCTCGCAAGATAAGAAGGGGGCCGCAGTGTTTGAGGATTCCCTGCAAGCACGCATTGCGGAGTGGCTGGGCTGGATTTAGAACAGCGACGGCACGTTGAGGCCCATCAGAGGGCTTGCATTGGTTGAATAGTAACATTTGCATCTGACCACAAGTCCCAGAATGCTCAGTGCCATTAGGACAGCCCATTCAGAGGCGAGCCATTACATAAACTGTGGGTGTGGTCAGGATACACCGATTTCACCGTCGAATGCCTCAGATGAAGGAGATTCCGAAACGCGTCAGGTACAGCGACGTGTGAGCTATCATGACTATCGATGTGCTGGAGCTGTTTGACCAATAAATATCCACTTGGATTCCTGGCTACAGAGAGCTTCTTTACCCTTTGGGCACCTTTGAGCAGAATATGTTGGCGGCTGCCCTGCCGCCGAAGGAGCACCACCTCGCAAGATAAGAAGGGGGCCGCAGTGTTTGAGGATTCCCTGCAAGCACGCATTGCGGAGTGGCTGGGCTGGATTTAGAACAGCGACGGCACGTTGAGGCCCATCAGAGGGCTTGCATTGGTTGAATAGTAACATTTGCATCTGACCACAAGTCCCAGAATGCTCAGTGCCATTAGGACAGCCCATTCAGAGGCGAGCCATTACATAAACTGTGGGTGTGGTCAGGATACACCGATTTCACCGTCGAATGCCTCAGATGAAGGAGATTCCGAAACGCGTCAGGTACAGCGACGTGTGAGCTATCATGACTATCGATGTGCTGGAGCTGTTTGACCAATAAATATCCACTTGGATTCCTGGCTACAGAGTGCTTCTTCACCCTTTGGGCACCTTTGAGCAGAATATGTTGGCGGCTGCCCCGCCGCCGAAGGAGCACCACCTCGCAAGATAAGAAGGGGGCCGCAGTGTTTGAGGATTCCCTGCAAGCACGCATTGCGGAGTGGCTGGGCTGGATTTAGAACAGCGACGGCACGTTGAGGCCTATCAGAGGGCTTGCATTGGTTGAATAGTAACATTTGCATCTGACCACAAGTCCCAGAATGCTCAGTGCCATTAGGACAGCCCATTCAGAGGCGAGCCATTACATAAACTGTGGGTGTGGTCAGGATACACCGATTTCACCGTCGAATGCCTCAGATGAAGGAGATTCCTAAACGCGTCAGGTACAGCGACGTGTGAGCTATCATGACTATCGATGTGCTGGAGCTGTTTGACCAATAAATATCCACTTGGATTCCTGGCTACAGAGTGCTTCTTCACCCTTTGGGCACCTTTGAGCAGAATATGTTGGCGGCTGCCCCGCCGCCGAAGGAGCACCACCTCGCAAGATAAGAAGGGGGCCGCAGTGTTTGAGGATTCCCTGCAAGCACGCATTGCGGAGTGGCTGGGCTTGATTTAGAACCGCGACGGCACGTTGAGGCCCATCAGAGGGCTTGCATTGGTTGAATAGTAACATTTGCATCTGACCACAAGTCCCAGAATGCTCAGTGCCATTAGGACAGCCCATTCAGAGGCGAGCCATTACATAAACTGTGGGTGTGGTCAGGATACACCGATTTCACCGTCGAATGCCTCAGATGAAGGAGATTCCGAAACGCGTCAGGTACAGCGACGTGTGAGCTATCATGACTATCGATGTGCTGGAGCTGTTTGACCAATAAATATCCACTTGGATTCCTGGCTACAGAGTGCTTCTTCACCCTTTGGGCACCTTTGAGCAGAATATGTTGGCGGCTGCCCCGCCGCCGAAGGAGCACCACCTCGCAAGATAAGAAGGAGGCCGCAGTGTTTGAGGATTCCCTGCAAGCACGCATTGCGGAGTGGCTGGGCTGGATTTAGAACAGCGACGGCACGTTGAGGCCCATCAGAGGACTTGCATTGGTTGAATAGTAACATTTGCATCTGACCACAAGTCCCAGAATGCTCAGTGCCATTAGGACAGCCCATTCAGAGGCGAGCCATTACATAAACTGTGGGTGTGGTCAGGATACACCGATTTCACCGTCGAATGCCTCAGATGAAGGAGATTCCGAAACGCGTCAGGTACAGCGACGTGTGAGCTATCATGACTATCGATGTGCTGGAGCTGTTTGACCAATAAATATCCACTTGGATTCCTGGCTACAGAGTGCTTCTTCACCCTTTGGGCACCTTTGAGCAGAATATGTTGGCGGCTGCCCCGCCGCCGAAGGAGCACCACCTCGCAAGATAAGAAGGGGGCCGCAGTGTTTGAGGATTCCCTGCAAGCACGCATTGCGGAGTGGCTGGGCTGGATTTAGAACAGCGACGGCACGTTGAGGCCCATCAGAGGGCTTGCATTGGTTGAATAGTAACATTTGCATCTGACCACAAGTCCCAGAATGCTCAGTGCCATTAGGACAGCCCATTCAGAGGCGAGCCATTACATAAACTGTGGGTGTGGTCAGGATACACCGATTTCACCGTCGAATGCCTCAGATGAAGGAGATTCCGAAACGCGTCAGGTACAGCGACGTGTGAGCTATCATGACTATCGATGTGCTGGAGCTGTTTGACCAATAAATATCCACTTGGATTCCTGGCTACAGAGTGCTTCTTCACCCTTTGGGCACCTTTGAGCAGAATATGTTGGCGGCTGCCCCGCCGCCGAAGGAGCACCACCTCGCAAGATAAGAAGGAGGCCGCAGTGTTTGAGGATTCCCTGCAAGCACGCATTGCGGAGTGGCTGGGCTGGATTTAGAACAGCGACGGCACGTTGAGGCCCATCAGAGGGCTTGCATTGGTTGAATAGTAACATTTGCATCTGACCACAAGTCCCAGAATGCTCAGTGCCATTAGGACAGCCCATTCAGAGGCGAGCCATTACATAAACTGTGGGTGTGGTCAGGATACACCGATTTCACCGTCGAATGCCTCAGATGAAGGAGATTCCGAAACGCGTCAGGTACAGCGACGTGTGAGCTATCATGACTATCGATGTGCTGGAGCTGTTTGACCAATAAATATCCACTTGGATTCCTGGCTACAGAGTGCTTCTTCACCCTTTGGGCACCTTTGAGCAGAATATGTTGGCGGCTGCCCCGCCGCCGAAGGAGCACCACCTCGCAAGATAAGAAGGGGGCCGCAGTGTTTGAGGATTCCCTGCAAGCACGCATTGCGGAGTGGCTGGGCTGGATTTAGAACAGCGACGGCACGTTGAGGCCCATCAGAGGGCTTGCATTGGTTGAATAGTAACATTTGCATCTGACCACAAGTCCCAGAATGCTCAGTGCCATTAGGACAGCCCATTCAGAGGCGAGCCATTACATAAACTGTGGGTGTGGTCAGGATACACCGATTTCACCGTCGAATGCCTCAGATGAAGGAGATTCCGAAACGCGTCAGGTACAGCGACGTGTGAGCTATCATGACTATCGATGTGCTGGAGCTGTTTGACCAATAAATATCCACTTGGATTCCTGGCTACAGAGTGCTTCTTCACCCTTTGGGCACCTTTGAGCAGAATATGTTGGCGGCTGCCCCGCCGCCGAAGGAGCACCACCTCGCAAGATAAGAAGGGGGCCGCAGTGTTTGAGGATTCCCTGCAAGCACGCATTGCGGAGTGGCTGGGCTGGATTTAGAACAGCGACGGCACGTTGAGGCCCATCAGAGGGCTTGCATTGGTTGAATAGTAACATTTCCATCTGACCACAAGTCCCAGAATGCTCAGTGCCATTAGGACAGCCCATTCAGAGGCGAGCCATTACATAAACTGTGGGTGTGGTCAGGATACACCGATTTCACCGTCGAATGCCTCAGATGAAGGAGATTCCGAAACGCGTCAGGTACAGCGACGTGTGAGCTATCATGACTATCGATGTGCTGGAGCTGTTTGACCAATAAATATCCACTTGGATTCCTGGCTACAGAGTGCTTCTTCACCCTTTGGGCACCTTTGAGCAGAATATGTTGGCGGCTGCCCCGCCGCCGAAGGAGCACCACCTCGCAAGATAAGAAGGGGGCCGCAGTGTTTGAGGATTCCCTGCAAGCACGCATTGCGGAGTGGCTGGGCTGGATTTAGAACAGCGACGGCACGTTGAGGCCCATCAGAGGGCTTGCATTGGTTGAATAGTAACATTTGCATCTGACCACAAGTCCCAGAATGCTCAGTGCCATTAGGACAGCCCATTCAGAGGCGAGCCATTACATAAACTGTGGGTGTGGTCAGGATACACCGATTTCACCGTCGAATGCCTCAGATGAAGGAGATTCCGAAACGCGTCAGGTACAGCGACGTGTGAGCTATCATGACTATCGATGTGCTGGAGCTGTTTGACCAATAAATATCCACTTGGATTCCTGGCTACAGAGTGCTTCTTCACCCTTTGGGCACCTTTGAGCAGAATATGTTGGCGGCTGCCCCGCCGCCGAAGGAGCACCACCTCGCAAGATAAGAAGGGGGCCGCAGTGTTTGAGGATTCCCTGCAAGCACGCATTGCGGAGTGGCTGGGCTGGATTTAGAACAGCGACGGCACGTTGAGGCCCATCAGAGGGCTTGCATTGGTTGAATAGTAACATTTCCATCTGACCACAAGTCCCAGAATGCTCAGTGCCATTAGGACAGCCCATTCAGAGGCGAGCCATTACATAAACTGTGGGTGTGGTCAGGATACACCGATTTCACCGTCGAATGCCTCAGATGAAGGAGATTCCGAAACGCGTCAGGTACAGCGACGTGTGAGCTATCATGACTATCGATGTGCTGGAGCTGTTTGACCAATAAATATCCACTTGGATTCCTGGCTACAGAGTGCTTCTTCACCCTTTGGGCACCTTTGAGCAGAATATGTTGGCGGCTGCCCCGCCGCCGAAGGAGCACCACCTCGCAAGATAAGAAGGGGGCCGCAGTGTTTGAGGATTCCCTGCAAGCACGCATTGTGGAGTGGCTGGGCTGGATTTAGAACAGCGACGGCACGTTGAGGCCCATCAGAGGGCTTGCATTGGTTGAATAGTAACATTTGCATCTGACCACAAGTCCCAGAATGCTCAGTGCCATTAGGACAGCCCATTCAGAGGCGAGCCATTACACAAACTGTGGGTGTGGTCAGGATACACCGATTTCACCGTCGAATGCCTCAGATGAAGGAGATTCCGAAACGCGTCAGGTACAGCGACGTGTGAGCTATCATGACTATCGATGTGCTGGAGCTGTTTGACCAATAAATATCCACTTGGATTCCTGGCTACAGAGTGCTTCTTCACCCTTTGGGCACCTTTGAGCAGAATATGTTGGCGGCTGCCCCGCCGCCGAAGGAGCACCACCTCGCAAGATAAGAAGGGGGCCGCAGTGTTTGAGCATTCCCTGCAAGCACGCATTGCGGAGTGGCTGGGCTGGATTTAGAACAGCGACGGCACGTTGAGGCCCATCAGAGGGCTTGCATTGGTTGAATAGTAACATTTGCATCTGACCACAAGTCCCAGAATGCTCAGTGCCATTAGGACGAATGCCTCAGATGAAGGAGATTCCGAAACGCGTCAGGTACAGCGACGTGTGAGCTATCATGACTATCGATGTGCTGGAGCTGTTTGACCAATAAATATCCACTTGGATTCCTGGCTACAGAGTGCTTCTTCACCCTTTGGGCACCTTTGAGCAGAATATGTTGGCGGCTGCCCCGCCGCCGAAGGAGCACCACCTCGCAAGATAAGAAGGGGGCCGCAGTGTTTGAGGATTCCCTGCAAGCACGCATTGCGGAGTGGCTGGGCTGGATTTAGAACAGCGACGGCATGTTGAGGCCCATCAGAGGGCTTGCATTGGTTGAATAGTAACATTTGCATCTGACCACAAGTCCCAGAATGCTCAGTGCCATTAGGACAGCCCATTCAGAGGCGAGCCATTACATAAACTGTGGGTGTGGTCAGGATACACCGATTTCACCGTCGAATGCCTCAGATGAAGGAGATTCCAAAACGCGTCAGGTACAGCGACGTGTGAGCTATCATGACTATCGATGTGCTGGAGCTGTTTGACCAATAAATATCCACTTGGATTCCTGGCTACAGAGTGCTTCTTCACCCTTTGGGCACCTTTGAGCAGAATATGTTGGCGGCTGCCCCGCCGCCGCAGGAGCACTACCTCGCAAGATAAGAAGGGGGCCGCAGTGTTTGAGGATTCCCTGCAAGCACGCATTGCGGAGTGGCTGGGCTGGATTTAGAACAGCGACGGCACGTTGAGGCCCATCAGAGGGCTTGCATTGGTTGAATAGTAACATTTGCATCTGACCACAAGTCCCAGAATGCTCAGTGCCATTAGGACAGCCCATTCAGAGGCGAGCCATTACATAAACTGTGGGTGTGGTCAGGATACACCGATTTCACCGTCGAATGCCTCAGATGAAGGAGATTCCGAAACGCGTCAGGTACAGCGACGTGTGAGCTATCATGACTATCGATGTGCTGGAGCTGTTTGACCAATAAATATCCACTTGGATTCCTGGCTACAGAGTGCTTCTTCACCCTTTGGGCACCTTTGAGCAGAATATGTTGGCGGCTGCCCCGCCGCCGAAGGAGCACCACCTCGCAAGATAAGAAGGGGGCCGCAGTGTTTGAGGATTCCCTGCAAGCACGCATTGCGGAGTGGCTGGGCTGGATTTAGAACAGCGACGGCACGTTGAGGCCCATCAGAGGGCTTGCATTGGTTGAATAGTAACATTTGCATCTGACCACAAGTCCCAGAATGCTCAGTGCCATTAGGACAGCCCATTCAGAGGCGAGCCATTACATAAACTGTTGGTGTGGTCAGGATACACCGATTTCACCGTCGAATGCCTCAGATGAAGGAGATTCCGAAACGCGTCAGGTACAGCGACGTGTGAGCTATCATGACTATCGATGTGCTGGAGCTGTTTGACCAATAAATATCCACTTGGATTCCTGGCTACAGAGTGCTTCTTCACCCTTTGGGCACCTTTGAGCAGAATATGTTGGCGGCTGCCCCGCCGCCGAAGGAGCACCACCTCGCAAGATAAGAAGGGGGCCGCAGTGTTTGAGGATTCCCTGCAAGCACGCATTGCGGAGTGGCTGGGCTGGATTTAGAACAGCGATGGCACGTTGAGGCCCATCAGAGGGCTTGCATTGGTTGAATAGTAACATTTGCATCTGACCACAAGTCCCAGAATGCTCAGTGCCATTAGGACAGCCCATTCAGAGGCGAGCCATTACATAAACTGTGGGTGTGGTCAGGATACACCGATTTCACCGTCGAATGCCTCAGATGAAGGAGATTCCGAAACGCGTCAGGTACAGCGACGTGTGAGCTATCATGACTATCGATGTGCTGGAGCTGTTTGACCAATAAATATCCACTTGGATTCCTGGCTACAGAGTGCTTCCTCACCCTTTGGGCACCTTTGAGCAGAATATGTTGGCGGCTGCCCCGCCGCCGAAGGAGCACCACCTCGCAAGATAAGTAGGGGGCCGCAGTGTTTGAGGATTCCCTGCAAGCACGCATTGCGGAGTGGCTGGGCTGGATTTAGAACAGCGACGGCACGTTGAGGCCCATCAGAGGGCTTGCATTGGTTGAATAGTAACATTTGCATCTGACCACAAGTCCCAGAATGCTCAGTGCCATTAGGACAGCCCATTCAGAGGCGAGCCATTACATAAACTGTGGGTGTGGTCAGGATACACCGATTTCACCGTCGAATGCCTCAGATGAAGGAGATTCCGAAACGCGTCAGGTACAGCGACGTGTGAGCTATCATGACTATCGATGTGCTGGAGCTGTTTGACCAATAAATATCCACTTGGATTCCTGGCTACAGAGTGCTTCTTCACCCTTTGGGCACCTTTGAGCAGAATATGTTGGCGGCTGCCCCGCCACCGAAGGAGCACCACCTCGCAAGATAAGAAGGGGGCCGCAGTGTTTGAGGATTCCCTGCAAGCACGCATTGCGGAGTGGCTGGGCTGGATTTAGAACAGCGACGGCACGTTGAGGCCCATCAGAGGGCTTGCATTGGTTGAATAGTAACATTTGCATCTGACCACAAGTCCCAGAATGCTCAGTGCCATTAGGACAGCCCATTCAGAGGCGAGCCATTACATAAACTGTGGGTGTGGTCAGGATACACCGATTTCACCGTCGAATGCCTCAGATGAAGGAGATTCCGAAACGCGTCAGGTACAGCGACGTGTGAGCTATCATGACTATCGATGTGCTGGAGCTGTTTGACCAATAAATATCCACTTGGATTCCTGGCTACAGAGTGCTTCCTCACCCTTTGGGCACCTTTGAGCAGAATATGTTGGCGGCTGCCCCGCCGCCAAAGGAGCACCACCTCGCAAGATAAGAAGGGGGCCGCAGTGTTTGAGGATTCCCTGCAAGCACGCATTGCGGAGTGGCTGGGCTGGATTTAGAACAGCGACGGCACGTTGAGGCCCATCAGAGGGCTTGCATTGGTTGAATAGTAACATTTGCATCTGACCACAAGTCCCAGAATGCTCAGTGCCATTAGGACAGCCCATTCAGAGGCGAGCCATTACATAAACTGTGGGTGTGGTCAGGATACACCGATTTCACCGTCGAATGCCTCAGATGAAGGAGATTCCGAAACGCGTCAGGTACAGCGACGTGTGAGCTATCATGACTATCGATGTGCTGGAGCTGTTTGACCAATAAATATCCACTTGGATTCCTGGCTACAGAGTGCTTCTTCACCCTTTGGGCACCTTTGAGCAGAATATGTTGGCGGCTGCCCCGCCGCCGAAGGAGCACCACCTCGCAAGATAAGAAGGGGGCCGCAGTGTTTGAGGATTCCCTGCAAGCACGCATTGCGGAGTGGCTGGGCTGGATTTAGAACAGCGACGGCACGTTGAGGCCCATCAGAGGGCTTGCATTGGTTGAATAGTAACATTTGCATCTGACCACAAGTCCCAGAATGCTCAGTGCCATTAGGACAGCCCATTCAGAGGCGAGCCATTACATAAACTGTGGGTGTGGTCAGGATACACCGATTTCACAGTCGAATGCCTCAGATGAAGGAGATTCCGAAACGCGTCAGATACAGCGACGTGTGAGCTATCATGACTATCGATGTGCTGGAGCTGTTTGACCAATAAATATCCACTTGGATTCCTGGCTACAGAGTGCTTCTTCACCCTTTGGGCACCTTTGAGCAGAATATGTTGGCGGCTGCCCCGCCGCCGAAGGAGCACCACCTCGCAAGATAAGAAGGGGGCCGCAGTGTTTGAGGATTCCCTGCAAGCACGCATTGCGGAGTGGCTGGGCTGGATTCAGAACAGCGACGGCACGTTGAGGCCCATCAGAGGGCTTGCATTGGTTGAATAGTAACATTTGCATCTGACCACAAGTCCCAGAATGCTCAGTGCCATTAGGACAGCCCATTCAGAGGCGAGCCATTACATAAACTGTGGGTGTGGTCAGGATACACCGATTTCACCGTCGAATGCCTCAGATGAAGGAGATTCCGAAACGCGTCAGGTACAGCGACGTGTGAGCTATCATGACTATCGATGTGCTGGAGCTGTTTGACCAATAAATATCCACTTGGATTCCTGGCTACAGAGTGCTTCTTCACCCTTTGGGCACCTTTGAGCAGAATATGTTGGCGGCTGCCCCGCCGCCGAAGGAGCACCACCTCGCAAGATAAGAAGGGGGCTGCAGTGTTTGAGGATTCCCTGCAAGCACGCATTGCGGAGTGGCTGGGCTGGATTTAGAACAGCGACGGCACGTTGAGGCCCATCAGAGGGCTTGCATTGGTTGAATAGTAACATTTGCATCTGACCACAAGTCCCAGAATGCTCAGTGCCATTAGGACAGCCCATTCAGAGGCGAGCCATTACATAAACTGTGGGTGTGGTCAGGATACACCGATTTCACCGTCGAATGCCTCAGATGAAGGAGATTCCGAAACGCGTCAGGTACAGCGACGTGTGAGCTATCATGACTATCGATGTGCTGGAGCTGTTTGACCAATAAATATCCACTTGGATTCCTGGCTACAGAGTGCTTTTTCACCCTTTGGGCACCTTTGAGCAGAATATGTTGGCGGCTGCCCCGCCGCCGAAGGAGCACCACCTCGCAAGATAAGAAGGGGGCCGCAGTGTTTGAGGATTCCCTGCAAGCACGCATTGCGGAGTGGCTGGGCTGGATTTAGAACAGCGACGGCACGTTGAGGCCCATCAGAGGGCTTGCATTGGTTGAATAGTAACATTTGCATCTGACCACAAGTCCCAGAATGCTCAGTGCCATTAGGACAGCCCATTCAGAGGCGAGCCATTACATAAACTGTGGGTGTGGTCAGGATACACCGATTTCACCGTCGAATGCCTCAGATGAAGGAGATTCCGAAACGCGTCAGGTACAGCGACGTGTGAGCTATCATGACTATCGATGTGCTGGAGCTGTTTGACCAATAAATATCCACTTGGATTCCTGGCTACAGAGAGCTTCTTTACCCTTTGAGCACCTTTGAGCAGAATATGTTGGCGGCTGCCCCGCCGCCGAAGGAGCACCACCTCGCAAGATAAGAAGTGGGCCGCAGTGTTTGAGGATTCCCTGCAAGCACGCATTGCGGAGTGGCTGGGCTGGATTTAGAACAGCGACGGCACGTTGAGGCCCATCAGAGGGCTTGCATTGGTTGAATAGTAACATTTGCATCTGACCACAAGTCCCAGAATGCTCAGTGCCATTAGGACAGCCCATTCAGAGGCGAGCCATTACATAAACTGTGGGTGTGGTCAGGATACACCGATTTCACCGTCGAATGCCTCAGATGAAGGAGATTCCGAAACGCGTCAGGTACAGCGACGTGTGAGCTATCATGACTATCGATGTGCTGGAGCTGTTTGACCAATAAATATCCACTTGGATTCCTGGCTACAGAGTGCTTCTTCACCCTTTGGGCACCTTTGAGCAGAATATGTTGGCGGCTGCCCCGCCGCCGAAGGAGCACCACCTCGCAAGATAAGAAGGGGGCCGCAGTGTTTGAGGATTCCCTGCAAGCACGCATTGCGGAGTGGCTGGGCTGGATTTAGAACAGCGACGGCACGTTGAGGCCCATCAGAGGGCTTGCATTGGTTGAATAGTAACATTTGCATCTGACCACAAGTCCCAGAATGCTCAGTGCCATTAGGACAGCCCATTCAGAGGCGAGCCATTACATAAACTGTGGGTGTGGTCAGGATACACCGATTTCACCGTCGAATGCCTCAGATGAAGGAGATTCCGAAACGCGTCAGGTACAGCGACGTGTGAGCTATCATGACTATCGATGTGCTGGAGCTGTTTGACCAATAAATATCCACTTGGATTCCTGGCTACAGAGTGCTTCTTCACCCTTTGGGCACCTTTGAGCAGAATATGTTGGCGGCTGCCCCGCCGCCGAAGGAGCACCACCTCGCAAGATAAGAAGGGGGCCGCAGTGTTTGAGGATTCCCTGCAAGCACGCATTGCGGAGTGGCTGGGCTGGATTTAGAACAGCGACGGCACGTTGAGGCCCATCAGAGGGCTTGCATTGGTTGAATAGTAACATTTGCATCTGACCACAAGTCCCAGAATGCTCAGTGCCATTAGGACAGCCCATTCAGAGGCGAGCCATTACATAAACTGTGGGTGTGGTCAGGATACACCGATTTCACCGTCGAATGCCTCAGATGAAGGAGATTCCGAAACGCGTCAAGTACAGCGACCTGTGAGCTATCATGACTATCGATGTGCTGGAGCTGTTTGACCAATAAATATCCACTTGGATTCCTGGCTACAGAGTGCTTCTTCACCCTTTGGGCACCTTTGAGCAGAATATGTTGGCGGCTGCCCCGCCGCCGAAGGAGCACCACCTCGCAAGATAAGAAGGGGGCCGCAGTGTTTGAGGATTCCCTGCAAGCACGCATTGCGGAGTGGCTGGGCTGGATTTAGAACAGCGACGGCACGTTGAGGCCCATCAGAGGGCTTGCATTGGTTGAATAGTAACATTTGCATCTGACCACAAGTCCCAGAATGCTCAGTGCCATTAGGACAGCCCATTCAGAGGCGAGCCATTACATAAACTGTGGGTGTGGTCAGGATACACCGATTTCACCGTCGAATGCCTCAGATGAAGGAGATTCCGAAACGCGTCAGGTACAGCGACGTGTGAGCTATCATGACTATCGATGTGCTGGAGCTGTTTGACCAATAAATATCCACTTGGATTCCTGGCTACAGAGTGCTTCTTCACCCTTTGGGCACCTTTGAGCAGAATATGTTGGCGGCTGCCCCGCCGCCGAAGGAGCACCACCTCGCAAGATAAGAAGGGGGCCGCAGTGTTTGAGGATTCCCTGCAAGCACGCATTGCGGAGTGGCTGGGCTGGATTTAGAACAGCGACGGCACGTTGAGGCCCATCAGAGGGCTTGCATTGGTTGAATAGTAACATTTGCATCTGACCACAAGTCCCAGAATGCTCAGTGCCATTAGGACAGCCCATTCAGAGGCGAGCCATTACATAAACTGTGGGTGTGGTCAGGATACACCGATTTCACCGTCGAATGCCTCAGATGAAGGAGATTCCGAAACGCGTCAGGTACAGCGACGTGTGAGCTATCATGACTATCGATGTGCTGGAGCTGTTTGACCAATAAATATCCACTTGGATTCCTGGCTACAGAGAGCTTCTTTACCCTTTGGGCACCTTTGAGCAGAATATGTTGGCGGCTGCCCTGCCGCCGAAGGAGCACCACCTCGCAAGATAAGAAGGGGGCCGCAGTGTTTGAGGATTCCCTGCAAGCACGCATTGCGGAGTGGCTGGGCTGGATTTAGAACAGCGACGGCACGTTGAGGCCCATCAGAGGGCTTGCATTGGTTGAATAGTAACATTTGCATCTGACCACAAGTCCCAGAATGCTCAGTGCCATTAGGACAGCCCATTCAGAGGCGAGCCATTACATAAACTGTGGGTGTGGTCAGGATACACCGATTTCACCGTCGAATGCCTCAGATGAAGGAGATTCCGAAACGCGTCAGGTACAGCGACGTGTGAGCTATCATGACTATCGATGTGCTGGAGCTGTTTGACCAATAAATATCCACTTGGATTCCTGGCTACAGAGTGCTTCTTCACCCTTTGGGCACCTTTGAGCAGAATATGTTGGCGGCTGCCCCGCCGCCGAAGGAGCACCACCTCGCAAGATAAGAAGGGGGCCGCAGTGTTTGAGGATTCCCTGCAAGCACGCATTGCGGAGTGGCTGGGCTGGATTTAGAACAGCGACGGCACGTTGAGGCCTATCAGAGGGCTTGCATTGGTTGAATAGTAACATTTGCATCTGACCACAAGTCCCAGAATGCTCAGTGCCATTAGGACAGCCCATTCAGAGGCGAGCCATTACATAAACTGTGGGTGTGGTCAGGATACACCGATTTCACCGTCGAATGCCTCAGATGAAGGAGATTCCTAAACGCGTCAGGTACAGCGACGTGTGAGCTATCATGACTATCGATGTGCTGGAGCTGTTTGACCAATAAATATCCACTTGGATTCCTGGCTACAGAGTGCTTCTTCACCCTTTGGGCACCTTTGAGCAGAATATGTTGGCGGCTGCCCCGCCGCCGAAGGAGCACCACCTCGCAAGATAAGAAGGGGGCCGCAGTGTTTGAGGATTCCCTGCAAGCACGCATTGCGGAGTGGCTGGGCTTGATTTAGAACCGCGACGGCACGTTGAGGCCCATCAGAGGGCTTGCATTGGTTGAATAGTAACATTTGCATCTGACCACAAGTCCCAGAATGCTCAGTGCCATTAGGACAGCCCATTCAGAGGCGAGCCATTACATAAACTGTGGGTGTGGTCAGGATACACCGATTTCACCGTCGAATGCCTCAGATGAAGGAGATTCCGAAACGCGTCAGGTACAGCGACGTGTGAGCTATCATGACTATCGATGTGCTGGAGCTGTTTGACCAATAAATATCCACTTGGATTCCTGGCTACAGAGTGCTTCTTCACCCTTTGGGCACCTTTGAGCAGAATATGTTGGCGGCTGCCCCGCCGCCGAAGGAGCACCACCTCGCAAGATAAGAAGGAGGCCGCAGTGTTTGAGGATTCCCTGCAAGCACGCATTGCGGAGTGGCTGGGCTGGATTTAGAACAGCGACGGCACGTTGAGGCCCATCAGAGGGCTTGCATTGGTTGAATAGTAACATTTGCATCTGACCACAAGTCCCAGAATGCTCAGTGCCATTAGGACAGCCCATTCAGAGGCGAGCCATTACATAAACTGTGGGTGTGGTCAGGATACACCGATTTCACCGTCGAATGCCTCAGATGAAGGAGATTCCGAAACGCGTCAGGTACAGCGACGTGTGAGCTATCATGACTATCGATGTGCTGGAGCTGTTTGACCAATAAATATCCACTTGGATTCCTGGCTACAGAGTGCTTCTTCACCCTTTGGGCACCTTTGAGCAGAATATGTTGGCGGCTGCCCCGCCGCCGAAGGAGCACCACCTCGCAAGATAAGAAGGGGGCCGCAGTGTTTGAGGATTCCCTGCAAGCACGCATTGCGGAGTGGCTGGGCTGGATTTAGAACAGCGACGGCACGTTGAGGCCCATCAGAGGGCTTGCATTGGTTGAATAGTAACATTTGCATCTGACCACAAGTCCCAGAATGCTCAGTGCCATTAGGACAGCCCATTCAGAGGCGAGCCATTACATAAACTGTGGGTGTGGTCAGGATACACCGATTTCACCGTCGAATGCCTCAGATGAAGGAGATTCCGAAACGCGTCAGGTACAGCGACGTGTGAGCTATCATGACTATCGATGTGCTGGAGCTGTTTGACCAATAAATATCCACTTGGATTCCTGGCTACAGAGTGCTTCTTCACCCTTTGGGCACCTTTGAGCAGAATATGTTGGCGGCTGCCCCGCCGCCGAAGGAGCACCACCTCGCAAGATAAGAAGGGGGCCGCAGTGTTTGAGGATTCCCTGCAAGCACGCATTGCGGAGTGGCTGGGCTGGATTTAGAACAGCGACGGCACGTTGAGGCCCATCAGAGGGCTTGCATTGGTTGAATAGTAACATTTGCATCTGACCACAAGTCCCAGAATGCTCAGTGCCATTAGGACAGCCCATTCAGAGGCGAGCCATTACATAAACTGTGGGTGTGGTCAGGATACACCGATTTCACCGTCGAATGCCTCAGATGAAGGAGATTCCGAAACGCGTCAGGTACAGCGACGTGTGAGCTATCATGACTATCGATGTGCTGGAGCTGTTTGACCAATAAATATCCACTTGGATTCCTGGCTACAGAGTGCTTCTTCACCCTTTGGGCACCTTTGAGCAGAATATGTTGGCGGCTGCCCCGCCGCCGAAGGAGCACCACCTCGCAAGATAAGAAGGGGGCCGCAGTGTTTGAGGATTCCCTGCAAGCACGCATTGCGGAGTGGCTGGGCTGGATTTAGAACAGCGACGGCACGTTGAGGCCCATCAGAGGGCTTGCATTGGTTGAATAGTAACATTTCCATCTGACCACAAGTCCCAGAATGCTCAGTGCCATTAGGACAGCCCATTCAGAGGCGAGCCATTACATAAACTGTGGGTGTGGTCAGGATACACCGATTTCACCGTCGAATGCCTCAGATGAAGGAGATTCCGAAACGCGTCAGGTACAGCGACGTGTGAGCTATCATGACTATCGATGTGCTGGAGCTGTTTGACCAATAAATATCCACTTGGATTCCTGGCTACAGAGTGCTTCTTCACCCTTTGGGCACCTTTGAGCAGAATATGTTGGCGGCTGCCCCGCCGCCGAAGGAGCACCACCTCGCAAGATAAGAAGGGGGCCGCAGTGTTTGAGGATTCCCTGCAAGCACGCATTGTGGAGTGGCTGGGCTGGATTTAGAACAGCGACGGCACGTTGAGGCCCATCAGAGGGCTTGCATTGGTTGAATAGTAACATTTGCATCTGACCACAAGTCCCAGAATGCTCAGTGCCATTAGGACAGCCCATTCAGAGGCGAGCCATTACACAAACTGTGGGTGTGGTCAGGATACACCGATTTCACCGTCGAATGCCTCAGATGAAGGAGATTCCGAAACGCGTCAGGTACAGCGACGTGTGAGCTATCATGACTATCGATGTGCTGGAGCTGTTTGACCAATAAATATCCACTTGGATTCCTGGCTACAGAGTGCTTCTTCACCCTTTGGGCACCTTTGAGCAGAATATGTTGGCGGCTGCCCCGCCGCCGAAGGAGCACCACCTCGCAAGATAAGAAGGGGGCCGCAGTGTTTGAGGATTCCCTGCAAGCACGCATTGCGGAGTGGCTGGGCTGGATTTAGAACAGCGACGGCACGTTGAGGCCCATCAGAGGGCTTGCATTGGTTGAATAGTAACATTTGCATCTGACCACAAGTCCCAGAATGCTCAGTGCCATTAGGACGAATGCCTCAGATGAAGGAGATTCCGAAACGCGTCAGGTACAGCGACGTGTGAGCTATCATGACTATCGATGTGCTGGAGCTGTTTGACCAATAAATATCCACTTGGATTCCTGGCTACAGAGTGCTTCTTCACCCTTTGGGCACCTTTGAGCAGAATATGTTGGCGGCTGCCCCGCCGCCGAAGGAGCACCACCTCGCAAGATAAGAAGGGGGCCGCAGTGTTTGAGGATTCCCTGCAAGCACGCATTGCGGAGTGGCTGGGCTGGATTTAGAACAGCGACGGCATGTTGAGGCCCATCAGAGGGCTTGCATTGGTTGAATAGTAACATTTGCATCTGACCACAAGTCCCAGAATGCTCAGTGCCATTAGGACAGCCCATTCAGAGGCGAGCCATTACATAAACTGTGGGTGTGGTCAGGATACACCGATTTCACCGTCGAATGCCTCAGATGAAGGAGATTCCAAAACGCGTCAGGTACAGCGACGTGTGAGCTATCATGACTATCGATGTGCTGGAGCTGTTTGACCAATAAATATCCACTTGGATTCCTGGCTACAGAGTGCTTCTTCACCCTTTGGGCACCTTTGAGCAGAATATGTTGGCGGCTGCCCCGCCGCCGCAGGAGCACTACCTCGCAAGATAAGAAGGGGGCCGCAGTGTTTGAGGATTCCCTGCAAGCACGCATTGCGGAGTGGCTGGGCTGGATTTAGAACAGCGACGGCACGTTGAGGCCCATCAGAGGGCTTGCATTGGTTGAATAGTAACATTTGCATCTGACCACAAGTCCCAGAATGCTCAGTGCCATTAGGACAGCCCATTCAGAGGCGAGCCATTACATAAACTGTGGGTGTGGTCAGGATACACCGATTTCACCGTCGAATGCCTCAGATGAAGGAGATTCCGAAACGCGTCAGGTACAGCGACGTGTGAGCTATCATGACTATCGATGTGCTGGAGCTGTTTGACCAATAAATATCCACTTGGATTCCTGGCTACAGAGTGCTTCTTCACCCTTTGGGCACCTTTGAGCAGAATATGTTGGCGGCTGCCCCGCCGCCGAAGGAGCACCACCTCGCAAGATAAGAAGGGGGCCGCAGTGTTTGAGGATTCCCTGCAAGCACGCATTGCGGAGTGGCTGGGCTGGATTTAGAACAGCGACGGCACGTTGAGGCCCATCAGAGGGCTTGCATTGGTTGAATAGTAACATTTGCATCTGACCACAAGTCCCAGAATGCTCAGTGCCATTAGGACAGCCCATTCAGAGGCGAGCCATTACATAAACTGTTGGTGTGGTCAGGATACACCGATTTCACCGTCGAATGCCTCAGATGAAGGAGATTCCGAAACGCGTCAGGTACAGCGACGTGTGAGCTATCATGACTATCGATGTGCTGGAGCTGTTTGACCAATAAATATCCACTTGGATTCCTGGCTACAGAGTGCTTCTTCACCCTTTGGGCACCTTTGAGCAGAATATGTTGGCGGCTGCCCCGCCGCCGAAGGAGCACCACCTCGCAAGATAAGAAGGGGGCCGCAGTGTTTGAGGATTCCCTGCAAGCACGCATTGCGGAGTGGCTGGGCTGGATTTAGAACAGCGATGGCACGTTGAGGCCCATCAGAGGGCTTGCATTGGTTGAATAGTAACATTTGCATCTGACCACAAGTCCCAGAATGCTCAGTGCCATTAGGACAGCCCATTCAGAGGCGAGCCATTACATAAACTGTGGGTGTGGTCAGGATACACCGATTTCACCGTCGAATGCCTCAGATGAAGGAGATTCCGAAACGCGTCAGGTACAGCGACGTGTGAGCTATCATGACTATCGATGTGCTGGAGCTGTTTGACCAATAAATATCCACTTGGATTCCTGGCTACAGAGTGCTTCCTCACCCTTTGGGCACCTTTGAGCAGAATATGTTGGCGGCTGCCCCGCCGCCGAAGGAGCACCACCTCGCAAGATAAGTAGGGGGCCGCAGTGTTTGAGGATTCCCTGCAAGCACGCATTGCGGAGTGGCTGGGCTGGATTTAGAACAGCGACGGCACGTTGAGGCCCATCAGAGGGCTTGCATTGGTTGAATAGTAACATTTGCATCTGACCACAAGTCCCAGAATGCTCAGTGCCATTAGGACAGCCCATTCAGAGGCGAGCCATTACATAAACTGTGGGTGTGGTCAGGATACACCGATTTCACCGTCGAATGCCTCAGATGAAGGAGATTCCGAAACGCGTCAGGTACAGCGACGTGTGAGCTATCATGACTATCGATGTGCTGGAGCTGTTTGACCAATAAATATCCACTTGGATTCCTGGCTACAGAGTGCTTCTTCACCCTTTGGGCACCTTTGAGCAGAATATGTTGGCGGCTGCCCCGCCACCGAAGGAGCACCACCTCGCAAGATAAGAAGGGGGCCGCAGTGTTTGAGGATTCCCTGCAAGCACGCATTGCGGAGTGGCTGGGCTGGATTTAGAACAGCGACGGCACGTTGAGGCCCATCAGAGGGCTTGCATTGGTTGAATAGTAACATTTGCATCTGACCACAAGTCCCAGAATGCTCAGTGCCATTAGGACAGCCCATTCAGAGGCGAGCCATTACATAAACTGTGGGTGTGGTCAGGATACACCGATTTCACCGTCGAATGCCTCAGATGAAGGAGATTCCGAAACGCGTCAGGTACAGCGACGTGTGAGCTATCATGACTATCGATGTGCTGGAGCTGTTTGACCAATAAATATCCACTTGGATTCCTGGCTACAGAGTGCTTCCTCACCCTTTGGGCACCTTTGAGCAGAATATGTTGGCGGCTGCCCCGCCGCCAAAGGAGCACCACCTCGCAAGATAAGAAGGGGGCCGCAGTGTTTGAGGATTCCCTGCAAGCACGCATTGCGGAGTGGCTGGGCTGGATTTAGAACAGCGACGGCACGTTGAGGCCCATCAGAGGGCTTGCATTGGTTGAATAGTAACATTTGCATCTGACCACAAGTCCCAGAATGCTCAGTGCCATTAGGACAGCCCATTCAGAGGCGAGCCATTACATAAACTGTGGGTGTGGTCAGGATACACCGATTTCACCGTCGAATGCCTCAGATGAAGGAGATTCCGAAACGCGTCAGGTACAGCGACGTGTGAGCTATCATGACTATCGATGTGCTGGAGCTGTTTGACCAATAAATATCCACTTGGATTCCTGGCTACAGAGTGCTTCTTCACCCTTTGGGCACCTTTGAGCAGAATATGTTGGCGGCTGCCCCGCCGCCGAAGGAGCACCACCTCGCAAGATAAGAAGGGGGCCGCAGTGTTTGAGGATTCCCTGCAAGCACGCATTGCGGAGTGGCTGGGCTGGATTTAGAACAGCGACGGCACGTTGAGGCCCATCAGAGGGCTTGCATTGGTTGAATAGTAACATTTGCATCTGACCACAAGTCCCAGAATGCTCAGTGCCATTAGGACAGCCCATTCAGAGGCGAGCCATTACATAAACTGTGGGTGTGGTCAGGATACACCGATTTCACAGTCGAATGCCTCAGATGAAGGAGATTCCGAAACGCGTCAGATACAGCGACGTGTGAGCTATCATGACTATCGATGTGCTGGAGCTGTTTGACCAATAAATATCCACTTGGATTCCTGGCTACAGAGTGCTTCTTCACCCTTTGGGCACCTTTGAGCAGAATATGTTGGCGGCTGCCCCGCCGCCGAAGGAGCACCACCTCGCAAGATAAGAAGGGGGCCGCAGTGTTTGAGGATTCCCTGCAAGCACGCATTGCGGAGTGGCTGGGCTGGATTCAGAACAGCGACGGCACGTTGAGGCCCATCAGAGGGCTTGCATTGGTTGAATAGTAACATTTGCATCTGACCACAAGTCCCAGAATGCTCAGTGCCATTAGGACAGCCCATTCAGAGGCGAGCCATTACATAAACTGTGGGTGTGGTCAGGATACACCGATTTCACCGTCGAATGCCTCAGATGAAGGAGATTCCGAAACGCGTCAGGTACAGCGACGTGTGAGCTATCATGACTATCGATGTGCTGGAGCTGTTTGACCAATAAATATCCACTTGGATTCCTGGCTACAGAGTGCTTCTTCACCCTTTGGGCACCTTTGAGCAGAATATGTTGGCGGCTGCCCCGCCGCCGAAGGAGCACCACCTCGCAAGATAAGAAGGGGGCTGCAGTGTTTGAGGATTCCCTGCAAGCACGCATTGCGGAGTGGCTGGGCTGGATTTAGAACAGCGACGGCACGTTGAGGCCCATCAGAGGGCTTGCATTGGTTGAATAGTAACATTTGCATCTGACCACAAGTCCCAGAATGCTCAGTGCCATTAGGACAGCCCATTCAGAGGCGAGCCATTACATAAACTGTGGGTGTGGTCAGGATACACCGATTTCACCGTCGAATGCCTCAGATGAAGGAGATTCCGAAACGCGTCAGGTACAGCGACGTGTGAGCTATCATGACTATCGATGTGCTGGAGCTGTTTGACCAATAAATATCCACTTGGATTCCTGGCTACAGAGTGCTTTTTCACCCTTTGGGCACCTTTGAGCAGAATATGTTGGCGGCTGCCCCGCCGCCGAAGGAGCACCACCTCGCAAGATAAGAAGGGGGCCGCAGTGTTTGAGGATTCCCTGCAAGCACGCATTGCGGAGTGGCTGGGCTGGATTTAGAACAGCGACGGCACGTTGAGGCCCATCAGAGGGCTTGCATTGGTTGAATAGTAACATTTGCATCTGACCACAAGTCCCAGAATGCTCAGTGCCATTAGGACAGCCCATTCAGAGGCGAGCCGTTACATAAACTGTGGGTGTGGTCAGGATACACCGATTTCACCGTCGAATGCCTCAGATGAAGGAGATTCCGAAACGCGTCAGGTACAGCGACGTGTGAGCTATCATGACTATCGATGTGCTGGAGCTGTTTGACCAATAAATATCCACTTGGATTCCTGGCTACAGAGAGCTTCTTTACCCTTTGAGCACCTTTGAGCAGAATATGTTGGCGGCTGCCCCGCCGCCGAAGGAGCACCACCTCGCAAGATAAGAAGTGGGCCGCAGTGTTTGAGGATTCCCTGCAAGCACGCATTGCGGAGTGGCTGGGCTGGATTTAGAACAGCGACGGCACGTTGAGGCCCATCAGAGGGCTTGCATTGGTTGAATAGTAACATTTGCATCTGACCACAAGTCCCAGAATGCTCAGTGCCATTAGGACAGCCCATTCAGAGGCGAGCCATTACATAAACTGTGGGTGTGGTCAGGATACACCGATTTCACCGTCGAATGCCTCAGATGAAGGAGATTCCGAAACGCGTCAGGTACAGCGACGTGTGAGCTATCATGACTATCGATGTGCTGGAGCTGTTTGACCAATAAATATCCACTTGGATTCCTGGCTACAGAGTGCTTCTTCACCCTTTGGGCACCTTTGAGCAGAATATGTTGGCGGCTGCCCCGCCGCCGAAGGAGCACCACCTCGCAAGATAAGAAGGGGGCCGCAGTGTTTGAGGATTCCCTGCAAGCACGCATTGCGGAGTGGCTGGGCTGGATTTAGAACAGCGACGGCACGTTGAGGCCCATCAGAGGGCTTGCATTGGTTGAATAGTAACATTTGCATCTGACCACAAGTCCCAGAATGCTCAGTGCCATTAGGACAGCCCATTCAGAGGCGAGCCATTACATAAACTGTGGGTGTGGTCAGGATACACCGATTTCACCGTCGAATGCCTCAGATGAAGGAGATTCCGAAACGCGTCAGGTACAGCGACGTGTGAGCTATCATGACTATCGATGTGCTGGAGCTGTTTGACCAATAAATATCCACTTGGATTCCTGGCTACAGAGAGCTTCTTTACCCTTTGAGCACCTTTGAGCAGAATATGTTGGCGGCTGCCCCGCCGCCGAAGGAGCACCACCTCGCAAGATAAGAAGTGGGCCGCAGTGTTTGAGGATTCCCTGCAAGCACGCATTGCGGAGTGGCTGGGCTGGATTTAGAACAGCGACGGCACGTTGAGGCCCATCAGAGGGCTTGCATTGGTTGAATAGTAACATTTGCATCTGACCACAAGTCCCAGAATGCTCAGTGCCATTAGGACAGCCCATTCAGAGGCGAGCCATTACATAAACTGTGGGTGTGGTCAGGATACACCGATTTCACCGTCGAATGCCTCAGATGAAGGAGATTCCGAAACGCGTCAGGTACAGCGACGTGTGAGCTATCATGACTATCGATGTGCTGGAGCTGTTTGACCAATAAATATCCACTTGGATTCCTGGCTACAGAGAGCTTCTTTACCCTTTGAGCACCTTTGAGCAGAATATGTTGGCGGCTGCCCCGCCGCCGAAGGAGCACCACCTCGCAAGATAAGAAGTGGGCCGCAGTGTTTGAGGATTCCCTGCAAGCACGCATTGCGGAGTGGCTGGGCTGGATTTAGAACAGCGACGGCACGTTGAGGCCCATCAGAGGGCTTGCATTGGTTGAATAGTAACATTTGCATCTGACCACAAGTCCCAGAATGCTCAGTGCCATTAGGACAGCCCATTCAGAGGCGAGCCATTACATAAACTGTGGGTGTGGTCAGGATACACCGATTTCACCGTCGAATGCCTCAGATGAAGGAGATTCCGAAACGCGTCAGGTACAGCGACGTGTGAGCTATCATGACTATCGATGTGCTGGAGCTGTTTGACCAATAAATATCCACTTGGATTCCTGGCTACAGAGTGCTTCTTCACCCTTTGGGCACCTTTGAGCAGAATATGTTGGCGGCTGCCCCGCCGCCGAAGGAGCACCACCTCGCAAGATAAGAAGGGGGCCGCAGTGTTTGAGGATTCCCTGCAAGCACGCATTGCGGAGTGGCTGGGCTGGATTTAGAACAGCGACGGCACGTTGAGGCCCATCAGAGGGCTTGCATTGGTTGAATAGTAACATTTGCATCTGACCACAAGTCCCAGAATGCTCAGTGCCATTAGGACAGCCCATTCAGAGGCGAGCCATTACATAAACTGTGGGTGTGGTCAGGATACACCGATTTCACCGTCGAATGCCTCAGATGAAGGAGATTCCGAAACGCGTCAGGTACAGCGACGTGTGAGCTATCATGACTATCGATGTGCTGGAGCTGTTTGACCAATAAATATCCACTTGGATTCCTGGCTACAGAGTGCTTCTTCACCCTTTGGGCACCTTTGAGCAGAATATGTTGGCGGCTGCCCCGCCGCCGAAGGAGCACCACCTCGCAAGATAAGAAGGGGGCCGCAGTGTTTGAGGATTCCCTGCAAGCACGCATTGCGGAGTGGCTGGGCTGGATTTAGAACAGCGACGGCACGTTGAGGCCCATCAGAGGGCTTGCATTGGTTGAATAGTAACATTTGCATCTGACCACAAGCCCCAGAATGCTCAGTGCCATTAGGACAGCCCATTCAGAGGCGAGCCATTACATAAACTGTGGGTGTGGTCAGGATACACCGATTTCACCGTCGAATGCCTCAGATGAAGGAGATTCCGAAACGCGTCAGGTACAGCGACGTGTGAGCTATCATGACTATCGATGTGCTGGAGCTGTTTGACCAATAAATATCCACTTGGATTCCTGGCTACAGAGTGCTTCTTCACCCTTTGGGCACCTTTGAACAGAATATGTTGGCGGCTGCCCCGCCGCCGAAGGAGCACCACCTCGCAAGATAAGAAGGGGGCCGCAGTGTTTGAGGATTCCCTGCAAGCACGCATTGCGGAGTGGCTGGGCTGGATTTAGAACAGCGACGGCACGTGGAGGCCCATCAGAGGGCTTGCATTGGTTGAATAGTAACATTTGCATCTGACCACAAGTCCCAGAATGCTCAGTGCCATTAGGACAGCCCATTCAGAGGCGAGCCATTACATAAACTGTGGGTGTGGTCAGGATACACCGATTTCACCGTCGAATGCCTCAGATGAAGGAGATTCCGAAACGCGTCAGGTACAGCGACGTGTGAGCTATCATGACTATCGATGTGCTGGAGCTGTTTGACCAATAAATATCCACTTGGATTCCTGGCTACAGAGTGCTTCTTCACCCTTTGGGCACCTTTGAGCAGAATATGTTGGCGGCTGCCCCGCCGCCGAAGGAGCACCACCTCGCAAGATAAGAAGGGGGCCGCAGTGTTTGAGGATTCCCTGCAAGCACGCATTGCGGAGTGGCTGGGCTGGATTTAGAACAGCGACGGCACGTTGAGGCCCATCAGAGGGCTTGCATTGGTTGAATAGTAACATTTGCATCTGACCACAAGTCCCAGAATGCTCAGTGCCATTAGGACAGCCCATTCAGAGGCGAGCCATTACATAAACTGTGGGTGTGGTCAGGATACACCGATTTCACCGTCGAATGCCTCAGATGAAGGAGATTCCGAAACGCGTCAGGTACAGCGACGTGTGAGCTATCATGACTATCGATGTGCTGGAGCTGTTTGACCAATAAATATCCACTTGGATTCCTGGCTACAGAGTGCTTCTTCACCCTTTGGGCACCTTTGAGCAGAATATGTTGGCGGCTGCCCCGCCGCCGAAGGAGCACCACCTCGCAAGATAAGAAGGGGGCTGCAGTGTTTGAGGATTCCCTGCAAGCACGCATTGCGGAGTGGCTGGGCTGGATTTAGAACAGCGACGGCACTTTGAGGCCCATCAGAGGGCTTGCATTGGTTGAATAGTAACATTTGCATCTGACCACAAGTCCCAGAATGCTCAGTGCCATTAGGACAGCCCATTCAGAGGCGAGCCATTACATAAACTGTGGGTGTGGTCAGGATACACCGATTTCACCGTCGAATGCCTCAGATGAAGGAGATTCCGAAACGCGTCAGGTACAGCGACGTGTGAGCTATCATGACTATCGATGTGCTGGAGCTGTTTGACCAATAAATATCCACTTGGATTCCTGGCTACAGAGTGCTTCTTCACCCTTTGGGCACCTTTGAGCAGAATATGTTGGCGGCTGCCCCGCCGCCGAAGGAGCACCACCTCGCAAGATAAGAAGGGGGCCGCAGTGTTTGAGGATTCCCTGCAAGCACGCATTGCGTAGTGGCTGGGCTGGATTTAGAACAGCGACGGCACGTTGAGGCCCATCAGAGGGCTTGCATTGGTTGAATAGTAACATTTGCATCTGACCACAAGTCCCAGAATGCTCAGTGCCATTAGGACAGCCCATTCAGAGGCGAGCCATTACATAAACTGTGGGTGTGGTCAGGATACACCGATTTCACCGTCGAATGCCTCAGATGAAGGAGATTCCGAAACGCGTCAGGTACAGCGACGTGTGAGCTATCATGACTATCGATGTGCTGGAGCTGTTTGACCAATAAATATCCACTTGGATTCCTGGCTACAGAGTGCTTCTTCACCCTTTGGGCACCTTTGAGCAGAATATGTTGGCGGCTGCCCCGCCGCCGAAGGAGCACCACCTCGCAAGATAAGAAGGGGGCCGCAGTGTTTGAGGATTCCCTGCAAGCACGCATTGCGGAGTGGCTGGGCTGGATTTAGAACAGCGACGGCACGTTGAGGCCCATCAGAGGGCTTGCATTGGTTGAATAGTAACATTTGCATCTGACCACAAGTCCCAGAATGCTCAGTGCCATTTGGACAGCCCATTCAGAGGCGAGCCATTACATAAACTGTGGGTGTGGTCAGGATACACCGATTTCACCGTCGAATGCCTCAGATGAAGGAGATTCCGAAACGCGTCAGGTACAGCGACGTGTGAGCTATCATGACTATCGATGTGCTGGAGCTGTTTGACCAATAAATATCCACTTGGATTCCTGGCTACAGAGAGCTTCTTTACCCTTTGGGCACCTTTGAGCAGAATATGTTGGCGGCTGCCCCGCCGCCGAAGGAGCACCACCTCGCAAGATAAGAAGGGGGCCGCAGTGTTTGAGGATTCCCTGCAAGCACGCATTGCGGAGTGGCTGGGCTGGATTTAGAACAGCGACGGCACGTTGAGGCCCATCAGAGGGCTTGCATTGGTTGAATAGTAACATTTGCATCTGACCACAAGTCCCAGAATGCTCAGTGCCATTAGGACAGCCCATTCAGAGGCGAGCCATTACATAAACTGTGGGTGTGGTCAGGATACACCGATTTCACCGTCGAATGCCTCAGATGAAGGAGATTCCGAAACGCGTCAGGTACAGCGACGTGTGAGCTATCATGACTATCGATGTGCTGGAGCTGTTTGACCAATAAATATCCACTTGGATTCCTGGCTACAGAGTGCTTCTTCACCCTTTGGGCACCTTTGAGCAGAATATGTTGGCGGCTGCCCCGCCGCCGAAGGAGCACCACCTCGCAAGATAAGAAGGGGGCCGCAGTGTTTGAGGATTCCCTGCAAGCACGCATTGCGGAGTGGCTGGGCTGGATTTAGAACAGCGACGGCACGTTGAGGCCCATCAGAGGGCTTGCATTGGTTGAATAGTAACATTTGCATCTGACCACAAGTCCCAGAATGCTCAGTGCCATTAGGACAGCCCATTCAGAGGCGAGCCATTACATAAACTGTGGGTGTGGTCAGGATACACCGATTTCACAGTCGAATGCCTCAGATGAAGGAGATTCCGAAACGCGTCAGATACAGCGACGTGTGAGCTATCATGACTATCGATGTGCTGGAGCTGTTTGACCAATAAATATCCACTTGGATTCCTGGCTACAGAGTGCTTCTTCACCCTTTGGGCACCTTTGAGCAGAATATGTTGGCGGCTGCCCCGCCGCCGAAGGAGCACCACCTCGCAAGATAAGAAGGGGGCCGCAGTGTTTGAGGATTCCCTGCAAGCACGCATTGCGGAGTGGCTGGGCTGGATTCAGAACAGCGACGGCACGTTGAGGCCCATCAGAGGGCTTGCATTGGTTGAATAGTAACATTTGCATCTGACCACAAGTCCCAGAATGCTCAGTGCCATTAGGACAGCCCATTCAGAGGCGAGCCATTACATAAACTGTGGGTGTGGTCAGGATACACCGATTTCACCGTCGAATGCCTCAGATGAAGGAGATTCCGAAACGCGTCAGGTACAGCGACGTGTGAGCTATCATGACTATCGATGTGCTGGAGCTGTTTGACCAATAAATATCCACTTGGATTCCTGGCTACAGAGTGCTTCTTCACCCTTTGGGCACCTTTGAGCAGAATATGTTGGCGGCTGCCCCGCCGCCGAAGGAGCACCACCTCGCAAGATAAGAAGGGGGCTGCAGTGTTTGAGGATTCCCTGCAAGCACGCATTGCGGAGTGGCTGGGCTGGATTTAGAACAGCGACGGCACGTTGAGGCCCATCAGAGGGCTTGCATTGGTTGAATAGTAACATTTGCATCTGACCACAAGTCCCAGAATGCTCAGTGCCATTAGGACAGCCCATTCAGAGGCGAGCCATTACATAAACTGTGGGTGTGGTCAGGATACACCGATTTCACCGTCGAATGCCTCAGATGAAGGAGATTCCGAAACGCGTCAGGTACAGCGACGTGTGAGCTATCATGACTATCGATGTGCTGGAGCTGTTTGACCAATAAATATCCACTTGGATTCCTGGCTACAGAGTGCTTCTTCACCCTTTGGGCACCTTTGAGCAGAATATGTTGGCGGCTGCCCCGCCGCCGAAGGAGCACCACCTCGCAAGATAAGAAGGGGGCCGCAGTGTTTGAGGATTCCCTGCAAGCACGCATTGCGGAGTGGCTGGGCTGGATTTAGAACAGCGACGGCACGTTGAGGCCCATCAGAGGGCTTGCATTGGTTGAATAGTAACATTTGCATCTGACCACAAGTCCCAGAATGCTCAGTGCCATTAGGACAGCCCATTCAGAGGCGAGCCATTACATAAACTGTGGGTGTGGTCAGGATACACCGATTTCACCGTCGAATGCCTCAGATGAAGGAGATTCCGAAACGCGTCAGGTACAGCGACGTGTGAGCTATCATGACTATCGATGTGCTGGAGCTGTTTGACCAATAAATATCCACTTGGATTCCTGGCTACAGAGTGCTTCTTCACCCTTTGGGCACCTTTGAGCAGAATATGTTGGCGGCTGCCCCGCCGCCGAAGGAGCACCACCTCGCAAGATAAGAAGGGGGCTGCAGTGTTTGAGGATTCCCTGCAAGCACGCATTGCGGAGTGGCTGGGCTGGATTTAGAACAGCGACGGCACGTTGAGGCCCATCAGAGGGCTTGCATTGGTTGAATAGTAACATTTGCATCTGACCACAAGTCCCAGAATGCTCAGTGCCATTAGGACAGCCCATTCAGAGGCGAGCCATTACATAAACTGTGGGTGTGGTCAGGATACACCGATTTCACCGTCGAATGCCTCAGATGAAGGAGATTCCGAAACGCGTCAGGTACAGCGACGTGTGAGCTATCATGACTATCGATGTGCTGGAGCTGTTTGACCAATAAATATCCACTTGGATTCCTGGCTACAGAGTGCTTCTTCACCCTTTGGGCACCTTTGAGCAGAATATGTTGGCGGCTGCCCCGCCGCCGAAGGAGCACCACCTCGCAAGATAAGAAGGGGGCCGCAGTGTTTGAGGATTCCCTGCAAGCACGCATTGCGGAGTGGCTGGGCTGGATTTAGAACAGCGACGGCACGTTGAGGCCCATCAGAGGGCTTGCATTGGTTGAATAGTAACATTTGCATCTGACCACAAGTCCCAGAATGCTCAGTGCCATTAGGACAGCCCATTCAGAGGCGAGCCATTACATAAACTGTGGGTGTGGTCAGGATACACCGATTTCACCGTCGAATGCCTCAGATGAAGGAGATTCCGAAACGCGTCAGGTACAGCGACGTGTGAGCTATCATGACTATCGATGTGCTGGAGCTGTTTGACCAATAAATATCCACTTGGATTCCTGGCTACAGAGTGCTTCTTCACCCTTTGGGCACCTTTGAGCAGAATATGTTGGCGGCTGCCCCGCCGCCGAAGGAGCACCACCTCGCAAGATAAGAAGGGGGCCGCAGTGTTTGAGGATTCCCTGCAAGCACGCATTGCGGAGTGGCTGGGCTGGATTTAGAACAGCGACGGCACGTTGAGGCCCATCAGAGGGCTTGCATTGGTTGAATAGTAACATTTGCATCTGACCACAAGCCCCAGAATGCTCAGTGCCATTAGGACAGCCCATTCAGAGGCGAGCCATTACATAAACTGTGGGTGTGGTCAGGATACACCGATTTCACCGTCGAATGCCTCAGATGAAGGAGATTCCGAAACGCGTCAGGTACAGCGACGTGTGAGCTATCATGACTATCGATGTGCTGGAGCTGTTTGACCAATAAATATCCACTTGGATTCCTGGCTACAGAGTGCTTCTTCACCCTTTGGGCACCTTTGAACAGAATATGTTGGCGGCTGCCCCGCCGCCGAAGGAGCACCACCTCGCAAGATAAGAAGGGGGCCGCAGTGTTTGAGGATTCCCTGCAAGCACGCATTGCGGAGTGGCTGGGCTGGATTTAGAACAGCGACGGCACGTGGAGGCCCATCAGAGGGCTTGCATTGGTTGAATAGTAACATTTGCATCTGACCACAAGTCCCAGAATGCTCAGTGCCATTAGGACAGCCCATTCAGAGGCGAGCCATTACATAAACTGTGGGTGTGGTCAGGATACACCGATTTCACCGTCGAATGCCTCAGATGAAGGAGATTCCGAAACGCGTCAGGTACAGCGACGTGTGAGCTATCATGACTATCGATGTGCTGGAGCTGTTTGACCAATAAATATCCACTTGGATTCCTGGCTACAGAGTGCTTCTTCACCCTTTGGGCACCTTTGAGCAGAATATGTTGGCGGCTGCCCCGCCGCCGAAGGAGCACCACCTCGCAAGATAAGAAGGGGGCCGCAGTGTTTGAGGATTCCCTGCAAGCACGCATTGCGGAGTGGCTGGGCTGGATTTAGAACAGCGACGGCACGTTGAGGCCCATCAGAGGGCTTGCATTGGTTGAATAGTAACATTTGCATCTGACCACAAGTCCCAGAATGCTCAGTGCCATTAGGACAGCCCATTCAGAGGCGAGCCATTACATAAACTGTGGGTGTGGTCAGGATACACCGATTTCACCGTCGAATGCCTCAGATGAAGGAGATTCCGAAACGCGTCAGGTACAGCGACGTGTGAGCTATCATGACTATCGATGTGCTGGAGCTGTTTGACCAATAAATATCCACTTGGATTCCTGGCTACAGAGTGCTTCTTCACCCTTTGGGCACCTTTGAGCAGAATATGTTGGCGGCTGCCCCGCCGCCGAAGGAGCACCACCTCGCAAGATAAGAAGGGGGCTGCAGTGTTTGAGGATTCCCTGCAAGCACGCATTGCGGAGTGGCTGGGCTGGATTTAGAACAGCGACGGCACTTTGAGGCCCATCAGAGGGCTTGCATTGGTTGAATAGTAACATTTGCATCTGACCACAAGTCCCAGAATGCTCAGTGCCATTAGGACAGCCCATTCAGAGGCGAGCCATTACATAAACTGTGGGTGTGGTCAGGATACACCGATTTCACCGTCGAATGCCTCAGATGAAGGAGATTCCGAAACGCGTCAGGTACAGCGACGTGTGAGCTATCATGACTATCGATGTGCTGGAGCTGTTTGACCAATAAATATCCACTTGGATTCCTGGCTACAGAGTGCTTCTTCACCCTTTGGGCACCTTTGAGCAGAATATGTTGGCGGCTGCCCCGCCGCCGAAGGAGCACCACCTCGCAAGATAAGAAGGGGGCCGCAGTGTTTGAGGATTCCCTGCAAGCACGCATTGCGGAGTGGCTGGGCTGGATTTAGAACAGCGACGGCACGTTGAGGCCCATCAGAGGGCTTGCATTGGTTGAATAGTAACATTTGCATCTGACCACAAGTCCCAGAATGCTCAGTGCCATTAGGACAGCCCATTCAGAGGCGAGCCATTACATAAACTGTGGGTGTGGTCAGGATACACCGATTTCACCGTCGAATGCCTCAGATGAAGGAGATTCCGAAACACGTCAGGTACAGCGACGTGTGAGCTATCATGACTATCGATGTGCTGGAGCTGTTTGACCAATAAATATCCACTTGGATTCCTGGCTACAGAGTGCTTCTTCACTCTTTGGACACCTTTGAGCAGAATATGTTGGCGGCTGCCCCGCCGCCGAAGGAGCACCACCTCGCAAGATAAGAAGGGGGCCGCAGTGTTTGAGGATTCCCTGCAAGCACGCATTGCGTAGTGGCTGGGCTGGATTTAGAACAGCGACGGCACGTTGAGGCCCATCAGAGGGCTTGCATTGGTTGAATAGTAACATTTGCATCTGACCACAAGTCCCAGAATGCTCAGTGCCATTAGGACAGCCCATTCAGAGGCGAGCCATTACATAAACTGTGGGTGTGGTCAGGATACACCGATTTCACCGTCGAATGCCTCAGATGAAGGAGATTCCGAAACGCGTCAGGTACAGCGACGTGTGAGCTATCATGACTATCGATGTGCTGGAGCTGTTTGACCAATAAATATCCACTTGGATTCCTGGCTACAGAGTGCTTCTTCACCCTTTGGGCACCTTTGAGCAGAATATGTTGGCGGCTGCCCCGCCGCCGAAGGAGCACCACCTCGCAAGATAAGAAGGGGGCCGCAGTGTTTGAGGATTCCCTGCAAGCACGCATTGCGGAGTGGCTGGGCTGGATTTAGAACAGCGACGGCACGTTGAGGCCCATCAGAGGGCTTGCATTGGTTGAATAGTAACATTTGCATCTGACCACAAGTCCCAGAATGCTCAGTGCCATTTGGACAGCCCATTCAGAGGCGAGCCATTACATAAACTGTGGGTGTGGTCAGGATACACCGATTTCACCGTCGAATGCCTCAGATGAAGGAGATTCCGAAACGCGTCAGGTACAGCGACGTGTGAGCTATCATGACTATCGATGTGCTGGAGCTGTTTGACCAATAAATATCCACTTGGATTCCTGGCTACAGAGAGCTTCTTTACCCTTTGGGCACCTTTGAGCAGAATATGTTGGCGGCTGCCCCGCCGCCGAAGGAGCACCACCTCGCAAGATAAGAAGGGGGCCGCAGTGTTTGAGGATTCCCTGCAAGCACGCATTGCGGAGTGGCTGGGCTGGATTTAGAACAGCGATGGCACGTTGAGGCCCATCAGAGGGCTTGCATTGGTTGAATAGTAACATTTGCATCTGACCACAAGTCCCAGAATGCTCAGTGCCATTAGGACAGCCCATTCAGAGGCGAGCCATTACATAAACTGTGGGTGTGGTCAGGATACACCGATTTCACCGTCGAATGCCTCAGATGAAGGAGATTCCGAAACGCGTCAGGTACAGCGACGTGTGAGCTATCATGACTATCGATGTGCTGGAGCTGTTTGACCAATAAATATCCACTTGGATTCCTGGCTACAGAGTGCTTCTTCACCCTTTGGGCACCTTTGAGCAGAATATGTTGGCGGCTGCCCCGCCGCCGAAGGAGCACCACCTCGCAAGATAAGAAGGGGGCCGCAGTGTTTGAGGATTCCCTGCAAGCTCGCATTGCGGAGTGGCTGGGCTGGATTTAGAACAGCGATGGCACGTTGAGGCCCATCAGAGGGCTTGCATTGGTTGAATAGTAACATTTGCATCTGACCACAAGTCCCAGAATGCTCAGTGCCATTAGGACAGCCCATTCAGAGGCGAGCCATTACATAAACTGTGGGTGTGGTCAGGATACACCGATTTCACCGTCGAATGCCTCAGATGAAGGAGATTCCGAAACGCGTCAGGTACAGCGACGTGTGAGCTATCATGACTATCGATGTGCTGGAGCTGTTTGACCAATAAATATCCACTTGGATTCCTGGCTACAGAGTGCTTCCTCACCCTTTGGGCACCTTTGAGCAGAATATGTTGGCGGCTGCCCCGCCGCCGAAGGAGCACCACCTCGCAAGATAAGAAGGGGGCCGCAGTGTTTGAGGATTCCCTGCAAGCACGCATTGCGGAGTGGCTGGGCTGGATTTAGAACAGCGACGGCACGTTGAGGCCCATTAGAGGGCTTGCATTGGTTGAATAGTAACATTTGCATCTGACCACAAGTCCCAGAATGCTCAGTGCCATTAGGACAGCCCATTCAGAGGCGAGCCATTACATAAACTGTGGGTGTGGTCAGGATACACCGATTTCACCGTCGAATGCCTCAGATGAAGGAGATTCCGAAACGCGTCAGGTACAGCGACGTGTGAGCTATCATGACTATCGATGTGCTGGAGCTGTTTGACCAATAAATATCCACTTGGATTCCTGGCTACAGAGTGCTTCTTCACCCTTTGGGCACCTTTGAGCAGAATATGTTGGCGGCTGCCCCGCCGCCGAAGGAGCACCACCTCGCAAGATAAGAAGGGGGCCGCAGTGTTTGAGGATTCCCTGCAAGCACGCATTGCGGAGTGGCTGGGCTGGATTTAGAACAGCGACGGCACGTTGAGGCCCATCAGAGGGCTTGCATTGGTTGAATAGTAACATTTGCATCTGACCACAAGTCCCAGAATGCTCAGTGCCATTAGGACAGCCCATTCAGAGGCGAGCCATTACATAAACTGTGGGTGTGGTCAGGATACACCGATTTCACCGTCGAATGCCTCAGATGAAGGAGATTCCGAAACGCGTCAGGTACAGCGACGTGTGAGCTATCATGACTATCGATGTGCTGGAGCTGTTTGACCAATAAATATCCACTTGGATTCCTGGCTACAGAGTGCTTCTTCACCCTTTGGGCACCTTTGAGCAGAATATGTTGGCGGCTGCCCCGCCGCCGAAGGAGCACCACCTCGCAAGATAAGAAGGGGGCCGCAGTGTTTGAGGATTCCCTGCAAGCACGCATTGCGGAGTGGCTGGGCTGGATTTAGAACAGCGACGGCACGTTGAGGCCCATCAGAGGGCTTGCATTGGTTGAATAGTAACATTTGCATCTGACCACAAGTCCCAGAATGCTCAGTGCCATTAGGACAGCCCATTCAGAGGCGAGCCATTACATAAACTGTGGGTGTGGTCAGGATACACCGATTTCACCGTCGAATGCCTCAGATGAAGGAGATTCCGAAACGCGTCAGGTACAGCGACGTGTGAGCTATCATGACTATCGATGTGCTGGAGCTGTTTGACCAATAAATATCCACTTGGATTCCTGGCTACAGAGTGCTTCTTCACCCTTTGGGCACCTTTGAGCAGAATATGTTGGCGGCTGCCCCGCCGCCGAAGGAGCACCACCTCGCAAGATAAGAAGGGGGCCGCAGTGTTTGAGGATTCCCTGCAAGCACGCATTGCGGAGTGGCTGGGCTGGATTCAGAACAGCGACGGCACGTTGAGGCCCATCAGAGGGCTTGCATTGGTTGAATAGTAACATTTGCATCTGACCACAAGTCCCAGAATGCTCAGTGCCATTAGGACAGCCCATTCAGAGGCGAGCCATTACATAAACTGTGGGTGTGGTCAGGATACACCGATTTCACCGTCGAATGCCTCAGATGAAGGAGATTCCGAAACGCGTCAGGTACAGCGACGTGTGAGCTATCATGACTATCGATGTGCTGGAGCTGTTTGACCAATAAATATCCACTTGGATTCCTGGCTACAGAGTGCTTCTTCACCCTTTGGGCACCTTTGAGCAGAATATGTTGGCGGCTGCCCCGCCGCCGAAGGAGCACCACCTCGCAAGATAAGAAGGGGGCTGCAGTGTTTGAGGATTCCCTGCAAGCACGCATTGCGGAGTGGCTGGGCTGGATTTAGAACAGCGACGGCACGTTGAGGCCCATCAGAGGGCTTGCATTGGTTGAATAGTAACATTTGCATCTGACCACAAGTCCCAGAATGCTCAGTGCCATTAGGACAGCCCATTCAGAGGCGAGCCATTACATAAACTGTGGGTGTGGTCAGGATACACCGATTTCACCGTCGAATGCCTCAGATGAAGGAGATTCCGAAACGCGTCAGGTACAGCGACGTGTGAGCTATCATGACTATCGATGTGCTGGAGCTGTTTGACCAATAAATATCCACTTGGATTCCTGGCTACAGAGTGCTTCTTCACCCTTTGGGCACCTTTGAGCAGAATATGTTGGCGGCTGCCCCGCCGCCGAAGGAGCACCACCTCGCAAGATAAGAAGGGGGCCGCAGTGTTTGAGGATTCCCTGCAAGCACGCATTGCGGAGTGGCTGGGCTGGATTTAGAACAGCGACGGCACGTTGAGGCCCATCAGAGGGCTTGCATTGGTTGAATAGTAACATTTGCATCTGACCACAAGTCCCAGAATGCTCAGTGCCATTAGGACAGCCCATTCAGAGGCGAGCCATTACATAAACTGTGGGTGTGGTCAGGATACACCGATTTCACCGTCGAATGCCTCAGATGAAGGAGATTCCGAAACGCGTCAGGTACAGCGACGTGTGAGCTATCATGACTATCGATGTGCTGGAGCTGTTTGACCAATAAATATCCACTTGGATTCCTGGCTACAGAGAGCTTCTTTACCCTTTGAGCACCTTTGAGCAGAATATGTTGGCGGCTGCCCCGCCGCCGAAGGAGCACCACCTCGCAAGATAAGAAGTGGGCCGCAGTGTTTGAGGATTCCCTGCAAGCACGCATTGCGGAGTGGCTGGGCTGGATTTAGAACAGCGACGGCACGTTGAGGCCCATCAGAGGGCTTGCATTGGTTGAATAGTAACATTTGCATCTGACCACAAGTTCCAGAATGCTCAGTGCCATTAGGACAGCCCATTCAGAGGCGAGCCATTACATAAACTGTGGGTGTGGTCAGGATACACCTATTTCACCGTCGAATGCCTCAGATGAAGGAGATTCCGAAACGCGTCAGGTACAGCGACGTGTGAGCTATCATGACTATCGATGTGCTGGAGCTGTTTGACCAATAAATATCCACTTGGATTCCTGGCTACAGAGTGCTTCTTCACCCTTTGGGCACCTTTGAGCAGAATATGTTGGCGGCTGCCCCGCCGCCGAAGGAGCACCACCTCGCAAGATAAGAAGGGGGCCGCAGTGTTTGAGGATTCCCTGCAAGCACGCATTGCGGAGTGGCTGGGCTGGATTTAGAACAGCGACGGCACGTTGAGGCCCATCAGAGGGCTTGCATTGGTTGAATAGTAACATTTGCATCTGACCACAAGTCCCAGAATGCTCAGTGCCATTAGGACAGCCCATTCAGAGGCGAGCCATTACATAAACTGTGGGTGTGGTCAGGATACACCGATTTCACCGTCGAATGCCTCAGATGAAGGAGATTCCGAAACGCGTCAGGTACAGCGACGTGTGAGCTATCATGACTATCGATGTGCTGGAGCTGTTTGACCAATAAATATCCACTTGGATTCCTGGCTACAGAGTGCTTCTTCACCCTTTGGGCACCTTTGAGCAGAATATGTTGGCGGCTGCCCCGCCGCCGAAGGAGCACCACCTCGCAAGATAAGAAGGGGGCCGCAGTGTTTGAGGATTCCCTGCAAGCACGCATTGCGGAGTGGCTGGGCTGGATTTAGAACAGCGACGGCACGTTGAGGCCCATCAGAGGGCTTGCATTGGTTGAATAGTAACATTTGCATCTGACCACAAGCCCCAGAATGCTCAGTGCCATTAGGACAGCCCATTCAGAGGCGAGCCATTACATAAACTGTGGGTGTGGTCAGGATACACCGATTTCACCGTCGAATGCCTCAGATGAAGGAGATTCCGAAACGCGTCAGGTACAGCGACGTGTGAGCTATCATGACTATCGATGTGCTGGAGCTGTTTGACCAATAAATATCCACTTGGATTCCTGGCTACAGAGTGCTTCTTCACCCTTTGGGCACCTTTGAACAGAATATGTTGGCGGCTGCCCCGCCGCCGAAGGAGCACCACCTCGCAAGATAAGAAGGGGGCCGCAGTGTTTGAGGATTCCCTGCAAGCACGCATTGCGGAGTGGCTGGGCTGGATTTAGAACAGCGACGGCACGTGGAGGCCCATCAGAGGGCTTGCATTGGTTGAATAGTAACATTTGCATCTGACCACAAGTCCCAGAATGCTCAGTGCCATTAGGACAGCCCATTCAGAGGCGAGCCATTACATAAACTGTGGGTGTGGTCAGGATACACCGATTTCACCGTCGAATGCCTCAGATGAAGGAGATTCCGAAACGCGTCAGGTACAGCGACGTGTGAGCTATCATGACTATCGATGTGCTGGAGCTGTTTGACCAATAAATATCCACTTGGATTCCTGGCTACAGAGTGCTTCTTCACCCTTTGGGCACCTTTGAGCAGAATATGTTGGCGGCTGCCCCGCCGCCGAAGGAGCACCACCTCGCAAGATAAGAAGGGGGCCGCAGTGTTTGAGGATTCCCTGCAAGCACGCATTGCGGAGTGGCTGGGCTGGATTTAGAACAGCGACGGCACGTTGAGGCCCATCAGAGGGCTTGCATTGGTTGAATAGTAACATTTGCATCTGACCACAAGTCCCAGAATGCTCAGTGCCATTAGGACAGCCCATTCAGAGGCGAGCCATTACATAAACTGTGGGTGTGGTCAGGATACACCGATTTCACCGTCGAATGCCTCAGATGAAGGAGATTCCGAAACGCGTCAGGTACAGCGACGTGTGAGCTATCATGACTATCGATGTGCTGGAGCTGTTTGACCAATAAATATCCACTTGGATTCCTGGCTACAGAGTGCTTCTTCACCCTTTGGGCACCTTTGAGCAGAATATGTTGGCGGCTGCCCCGCCGCCGAAGGAGCACCACCTCGCAAGATAAGAAGGGGGCTGCAGTGTTTGAGGATTCCCTGCAAGCACGCATTGCGGAGTGGCTGGGCTGGATTTAGAACAGCGACGGCACTTTGAGGCCCATCAGAGGGCTTGCATTGGTTGAATAGTAACATTTGCATCTGACCACAAGTCCCAGAATGCTCAGTGCCATTAGGACAGCCCATTCAGAGGCGAGCCATTACATAAACTGTGGGTGTGGTCAGGATACACCGATTTCACCGTCGAATGCCTCAGATGAAGGAGATTCCGAAACGCGTCAGGTACAGCGACGTGTGAGCTATCATGACTATCGATGTGCTGGAGCTGTTTGACCAATAAATATCCACTTGGATTCCTGGCTACAGAGTGCTTCTTCACCCTTTGGGCACCTTTGAGCAGAATATGTTGGCGGCTGCCCCGCCGCCGAAGGAGCACCACCTCGCAAGATAAGAAGGGGGCCGCAGTGTTTGAGGATTCCCTGCAAGCACGCATTGCGGAGTGGCTGGGCTGGATTTAGAACAGCGACGGCACGTTGAGGCCCATCAGAGGGCTTGCATTGGTTGAATAGTAATATTTGCATCTGACCACAAGTCCCAGAATGCTCAGTGCCATTAGGACAGCCCATTCAGAGGCGAGCCATTACATAAACTGTGGGTGTGGTCAGGATACACCGATTTCACCGTCGAATGCCTCAGATGAAGGAGATTCCGAAACACGTCAGGTACAGCGACGTGTGAGCTATCATGACTATCGATGTGCTGGAGCTGTTTGACCAATAAATATCCACTTGGATTCCTGGCTACAGAGTGCTTCTTCACCCTTTGGACACCTTTGAGCAGAATATGTTGGCGGCTGCCCCGCCGCCGAAGGAGCACCACCTCGCAAGATAAGAAGGGGGCCGCAGTGTTTGAGGATTCCCTGCAAGCACGCATTGCGTAGTGGCTGGGCTGGATTTAGAACAGCGACGGCACGTTGAGGCCCATCAGAGGGCTTGCATTGGTTGAATAGTAACATTTGCATCTGACCACAAGTCCCAGAATGCTCAGTGCCATTAGGACAGCCCATTCAGAGGCGAGCCATTACATAAACTGTGGGTATGGTCAGGATACACCGATTTCACCGTCGAATGCCTCAGATGAAGGAGATTCCGAAACGCGTCAGGTACAGCGACGTGTGAGCTATCATGACTATCGATGTGCTGGAGCTGTTTGACCAATAAATATCCACTTGGATTCCTGGCTACAGAGTGCTTCTTCACCCTTTGGGCACCTTTGAGCAGAATATGTTGGCGGCTGCCCCGCCGCCGAAGGAGCACCACCTCGCAAGATAAGAAGGGGGCCGCAGTGTTTGAGGATTCCCTGCAAGCACGCATTGCGGAGTGGCTGGGCTGGATTTAGAACAGCGACGGCACGTTGAGGCCCATCAGAGGGCTTGCATTGGTTGAATAGTAACATTTGCATCTGACCACAAGTCCCAGAATGCTCAGTGCCATTTGGACAGCCCATTCAGAGGCGAGCCATTACATAAACTGTGGGTGTGGTCAGGATACACCGATTTCACCGTCGAATGCCTCAGATGAAGGAGATTCCGAAACGCGTCAGGTACAGCGACGTGTGAGCTATCATGACTATCGATGTGCTGGAGCTGTTTGACCAATAAATATCCACTTGGATTCCTGGCTACAGAGAGCTTCTTTACCCTTTGGGCACCTTTGAGCAGAATATGTTGGCGGCTGCCCCGCCGCCGAAGGAGCACCACCTCGCAAGATAAGAAGGGGGCCGCAGTGTTTGAGGATTCCCTGCAAGCACGCATTGCGGAGTGGCTGGGCTGGATTTAGAACAGCGACGGCACGTTGAGGCCCATCAGAGGGCTTGCATTGGTTGAATAGTAACATTTGCATCTGACCACAAGTCCCAGAATGCTCAGTGCCATTAGGACAGCCCATTCAGAGGCGAGCCATTACATAAACTGTGGGTGTGGTCAGGATACACCGATTTCACCGTCGAATGCCTCAGATGAAGGAGATTCCGAAACGCGTCAGGTACAGCGACGTGTGAGCTATCATGACTATCGATGTGCTGGAGCTGTTTGACCAATAAATATCCACTTGGATTCCTGGCTACAGAGTGCTTCTTCACCCTTTGGGCACCTTTGAGCAGAATATGTTGGCGGCTGCCCCGCCGCCGAAGGAGCACCACCTCGCAAGATAAGAAGGGGGCCGCAGTGTTTGAGGATTCCCTGCAAGCACGCATTGCGGAGTGGCTGGGCTGGATTTAGAACAGCGACGGCACGTTGAGGCCCATCAGAGGGCTTGCATTGGTTGAATAGTAACATTTGCATCTGACCACAAGTCCCAGAATGCTCAGTGCCATTAGGACAGCCCATTCAGAGGCGAGCCATTACATAAACTGTGGGTGTGGTCAGGATACACCGATTTCACCGTCGAATGCCTCAGATGAAGGAGATTCCGAAACGCGTCAGGTACTGCGACGTGTGAGCTATCATGACTATCGATGTGCTGGAGCTGTTTGACCAATAAATATCCACTTGGATTCCTGGCTACAGAGTGCTTCTTCACCCTTTGGGCACCTTTGAGCAGAATATGTTGGCGGCTGCCCCGCCGCCGAAGGAGCACCACCTCGCAAGATAAGAAGGGGGCCGCAGTGTTTGAGGATTCCCTGCAAGCACGCATTGCGGAGTGGCTGGGCTGGATTTAGAACAGCGACGGCACGTTGAGGCCCATCAGAGGGCTTGCATTGGTTGAATAGTAACATTTGCATCTGACCACAAGTCCCAGAATGCTCAGTGCCATTAGGACAGCCCATTCAGAGGCGAGCCATTACATAAACTGTGGGTGTGGTCAGGATACACCGATTTCACCGTCGAATGCCTCAGATGAAGGAGATTCCGAAACGCGTCAGGTACAGCGACGTGTGAGCTATCATGACTATCGATGTGCTGGAGCTGTTTGACCAATAAATATCCACTTGGATTCCTGGCTACAGAGAGCTTCTTCACCCTTTGGGCACCTTTGAGCAGAATATGTTGGCGGCTGCCCCGCCGCCGAAGGAGCACCACCTCGCAAGATAAGAAGGGGGCCGCAGTGTTTGAGGATTCCCTGCAAGCACGCATTGCGGAGTGGCTGGGCTGGATTTAGAACAGCGACGGCACGTTGAGGCCCATCAGAGGGCTTGCATTGGTTGAATAGTAACATTTGCATCTGACCACAAGTCCCTGAATGCTCAGTGCCATTAGGACAGCCCATTCAGAGGCGAGCCATTACATAAACTGTGAGTGTGGTCAGGATACACCGATTTCACCGTCGAATGCCTCAGATGAAGGAGATTCCTAAACGCGTCAGGTACAGCGGCGTGTGAGCTATCATGACTATCGATGTGCTGGAGCTGTTTGACCAATAAATATCCACTTGGATTCCTGGCTACAGAGTGCTTCTTCACCCTTTGGGCACCTTTGAGCAGAATATGTTGGCGGCTGCCCCGCCGCCGAAGGAGCACCACCTCGCAAGATAAGAAGGGGGCCGCAGTGTTTGAGGATTCCCTGCAAGCACGCATTGCGGAGTGGCTGGGCTGGATTTAGAACAGCGACGGCACGTTGAGGCCCATCAGAGGGCTTGCATTGGTTGAATAGTAACATTTGCATCTGACCACAAGTCCCAGAATGCTCAGTGCCATTAGGACAGCCCATTCAGAGGCGAGCCATTACATAAACTGTGGGTGTGGTCAGGATACACCGATTTCACCGTCGAATGCCTCAGATGAAGGAGATTCCGAAACGCGTCAGGTACAGCGACGTGTGAGCTATCATGACTATCGATGTGCTGGAGCTGTTTGACCAATAAATATCCACTTGGATTCCTGGCTACAGAGTGCTTCTTCACCCTTTGGGCACCTTTGAGCAGAATATGTTGGCGGCTGCCCCGCCGCCGAAGGAGCACCACCTCGCAAGATAAGAAGGGGGCCGCAGTGTTTGAGGATTCCCTGCAAGCACGCATTGCGGAGTGGCTGGGCTGGATTTAGAACAGCGACGGCACGTTGAGGCCCATCAGAGGGCTTGCATTGGTTGAATAGTAACATTTGCATCTGACCACAAGTCCCAGAATGCTCAGTGCCATTAGGACAGCCCATTCAGAGGCGAGCCATTACATAAACTGTGGGTGTGGTCAGGATACACCGATTTCACCGTTGAATGCCTCAGATGAAGGAGATTCCAAAACGCGTCAGCTACAGCGACGTGTGAGCTATCATGACTATCGATGTGCTGGAGCTGTTTGACCAATAAATATCCACTTGGATTCCTGGCTACAGAGTGCTTCTTCACCCTTTGGGCACCTTTGAGCAGAATATGTTGGCGGCTGCCCCGCCGCCGAAGGAGCACCACCTCGCAAGATAAGAAGGGGGCCGCAGTGTTTGAGGATTCCCTGCAAGCACGCATTGCGGAGTGGCTGGGCTGGATTTAGAACAGCGACGGCACGTTGAGGCCCATCAGAGGGCTTGCATTGGTTGAATAGTAACATTTGCATCTGACCACAAGTCCCAGAATGCTCAGTGCCATTAGGACAGCCCATTCAGAGGCGAGCCATTACATAAACTGTGGGTGTGGTCAGGATACACCGATTTCACCGTCAAATGCCTCAGATGAAGGAGATTCCGAAACGCGTCAGGTACAGCGACATGTGAGCTATCATGACTATCGATGTGCTGGAGCTGTTTGACCAATAAATATCCACTTGGATTCCTGGCTACAGAGTGCTTCTTCCCCCTTTGGGCACCTTTGAGCAGAATATGTTGGCGGCTGCCCCGCCGCCGAAGGAGCACCACCTCGCAAGATAAGAAGGGGGCCGCAGTGTTTGAGGATTCCCTGCAAGCACGCATTGCGGAGTGGCTGGGCTGGATTTAGAACAGCGACGGCACGTTGAGGCCCATCAGAGGGCTTGCATTGGTTGAATAGTAACATTTGCATCTGACCACAAGTCCCAGAATGCTCAGTGCCATTAGGACAGCCCATTCAGAGGCGAGCCATTACATAAACTGTGGGTGTGGTCAGGATACACCGATTTCACCGTCGAATGCCTCAGATGAAGGAGATTCTGAAACGCGTCAGGTACAGCGACGTGTGAGCTATCATGACTATCGATGTGCTGGAGCTGTTTGACCAATAAATATCCACTTGGATTCCTGGCTACAGAGTGCTTCTTCACCCTTTGGGCACCTTTGAGCAGAATATGATGGCGGCTGCCCCGCCGCCGAAGGAGCACCACCTCGCAAGATAAGAAGGGGGCCGCAGTGTTTGAGGATTCCCTGCAAGCACGCATTGCGGAGTGGCTGGGCTGGATTTAGAACAGCGACGGCACGTTGAGGCCCATCAGAGGGCTTGCATTGGTTGAATAGTAACATTTGCATCTGACCACAAGTCCCAGAATGCTCAGTGCCATTAGGACAGCCCATTCAGAGGCGAGCCATTACATAAACTGTGGGTGTGGTCAGGATACACCGATTTCACCGTCGAATGCCTCAGATGAAGGAGATTCCGAAACGCGTCAGGTACAGCGACGTGTGAGCTATCATGACTATCGATGTGCTGGAGCTGTTTGACCAATAAATATCCACTTGGATTCCTGGCTACGGAGTGCTTCTTCACCCTTTGGGCACCTTTGAGCAGAATATGTTGGCGGCTGCCCCGCCGCCGAAGGAGCACCACCTCGCAAGATAAGAAGGGGGCCGCAGTGTTTGAGGATTCCCTGCAAGCACGCATTGCGGAGTGGCTGGGCTGGATTTAGAACAGCGACGGCACGTTGAGGCCCATCAGAGGGCTTGCATTGGTTGAATAGTAACATTTGCATCTGACCACAAGTCCCAGAATGCTCAGTGCCATTAGGACAGCCCATTCAGAGGCGAGCCATTACATAAACTGTGGGTGTGGTCAGGATACACCGATTTCACCGTCGAATGCCTCAGATGAAGGAGATTCCGAAACGCGTCAGGTACAGCGACGTGTGAGCTATCATGACTATCGATGTGCTGGAGCTGTTTGACCAATAAATATCCACTTGGATTCCTGGCTACAGAGTGCTTCTTCACCCTTTGGGCACCTTTGAGCAGAATATGTTGGCGGCTGCCCCGCCGCCGAAGGAGCACCACCTCGCAAGATAAGAAGGGGGCCGCAGTGTTTGAGGATTCCCTGCAAGCACGCATTGCGGAGTGGCTGGGCTGGATTTAGAACAGCGACGGCACGTTGAGGCCCATCAGAGGGCTTGCATTGGTTGAATAGTAACATTTGCATCTGACCACAAGTCCCAGAATGCTCAGTGCCATTAGGACAGCCCATTCAGAGGCGAGCCATTACATAAACTGTGAGTGTGGTCAGGATACACCGATTTCACCGTCGAATGCCTCAGATGAAGGAGATTCCTAAACGCGTCAGGTACAGCGACGTGTGAGCTATCATGACTATCGATGTGCTGGAGCTGTTTGACCAATAAATATCCACTTGGATTCCTGGCTACAGAGTGCTTCTTCACCCTTTGGGCACCTTTGAGCAGAATATGTTGGCGGCTGCCCCGCCGCCGAAGGAGCACCACCTCGCAAGATAAGAAGGGGGCCGCAGTGTTTGAGGATTCCCTGCAAGCACGCATTGCGGAGTGGCTGGGCTGGATTTAGAACAGCGACGGCACGTTGAGGCCCATCAGAGGGCTTGCATTGGTTGAATAGTAACATTTCCATCTGACCACAAGTCCCAGAATGCTCAGTGCCATTAGGACAGCCCATTCAGAGGCGAGCCATTACATAAACTGTGGGTGTGGTCAGGATACACCGATTTCACCGTCGAATGCCTCAGATGAAGGAGATTCCGAAACGCGTCAGGTACAGCGACGTGTGAGCTATCATGACTATCGATGTGCTGGAGCTGTTTGACCAATAAATATCCACTTGGATTCCTGGCTACAGAGTGCTTCTTCACCCTTTGGGCACCTTTGAGCAGAATATGTTGGCGGCTGCCCCGCCGCCGAAGGAGCACCACCTCGCAAGATAAGAAGGGGGCCGCAGTGTTTGAGGATTCCCTGCAAGCACGCATTGCGGAGTGGCTGGGCTGGATTTAGAACAGCGACGGCACGTTGAGGCCCATCAGAGGGCTTGCATTGGTTGAATAGTAACATTTGCATCTGACCACAAGTCCCAGAATGCTCAGTGCCATTAGGACAGCCCATTCAGAGGCGAGCCATTACATAAACTGTGGGTGTGGTCAGGATACACCGATTTCACCGTCGAATGCCTCAGATGAAGGAGATTCCGAAACGCGTCAGGTACAGCGACGTGTGAGCTATCATGACTATCGATGTGCTGGAGCTGTTTGACCAATAAATATCCACTTGGATTCCTGGCTACAGAGTGCTTCTTCACCCTTTGGACACCTTTGAGCAGAATATGTTGGCGGCTGCCCCGCCGCCGAAGGAGCACCACCTCGCAAGATAAGAAAGGGGCCGCAGTGTTTGAGGATTCCCTGCAAGTACGCATTGCGGAGTGGCTGGGCTGGATTTAGAACAGCGACGGCACGTTGAGGCCCATCAGAGGGCTTGCATTGGTTGAATAGTAACATTTGCATCTGACCACAAGTCCCAGAATGCTCAGTGCCATTAGGACAGCCCATTCAGAGGCGAGCCATTACATAAACTGTGGGTGTGGTCAGGATACACCGATTTCACCGTCGAATGCCTCAGATGAAGGAGATTCCGAAACGCGTCAGGTACAGCGACGTGTGAGCTATCATGACTATCGATGTGCTGGAGCTGTTTGACCAATAAATATCCACTTGGATTCCTGGCTACAGAGTGCTTCTTCACCCTTTGGGCACCTTTGAGCAGAATATATTGGCGGCTGCCCCGCCGCCGAAGGAGCACCACCTCGCAAGATAAGAAGGGGGCCGCAGTGTTTGAGGATTCCCTGCAAGCACGCATTGCGGAGTGGCTGGGCTGGATTTAGAACAGCGACGGCACGTTGAGGCCCATCAGAGGGCTTGCATTGGTTGAATAGTAACATTTGCATCTGACCACAAGTCCCAGAATGCTCAGTGCCATTAGGACAGCCCATTCAGAGGCGAGCCATTACATAAACTGTGGGTGTGGTCAGGATACACCGATTTCACCGTCGAATGCCTCAGATGAAGGAGATTCCAAAACGCGTCAGCTACAGCGACGTGTGAGCTATCATGACTATCGATGTGCTGGAGCTGTTTGACCAATAAATATCCACTTGGATTCCTGGCTACAGAGTGCTTCTTCACCCTTTGGGCACCTTTGAGCAGAATATGTTGGCGGCTGCCCCGCCGCCGAAGGAGCACCACCTCGCAAGATAAGAAGGGGGCCGCAGTGTTTGAGGATTCCCTGCAAGCACGCATTGCGGAGTGGCTGGGCTGGATTTAGAACAGCGACGGCACGTTGAGGCCCATCAGAGGGCTTGCATTGGTTGAATAGTAACATTTGCATCTGACCACAAGTCCCAGAATGCTCAGTGCCATTAGGACAGCCCATTCAGAGGCGAGCCATTACATAAACTGTGGGTGTGGTCAGGATACACCGATTTCACCGTCGAATGCCTCAGATGAAGGAGATTCTGAAACGCGTCAGGTACAGCGACGTGTGAGCTATCATGACTATCGATGTGCTGGAGCTGTTTGACCAATAAATATCCACTTGGATTCCTGGCTACAGAGTGCTTCTTCACCCTTTGGGCACCTTTGAGCAGAATATGATGGCGGCTGCCCCGCCGCCGAAGGAGCACCACCTCGCAAGATAAGAAGGGGGCCGCAGTGTTTGAGGATTCCCTGCAAGCACGCATTGCGGAGTGGCTGGGCTGGATTTAGAACAGCGACGGCACGTTGAGGCCCATCAGAGGGCTTGCATTGGTTGAATAGTAACATTTGCATCTGACCACAAGTCCCAGAATGCTCAGTGCCATTAGGACAGCCCATTCAGAGGCGAGCCATTACATAAACTGTGGGTGTGGTCAGGATACACCGATTTCACCGTCGAATGCCTCAGATGAAGGAGATTCCGAAACGCGTCAGGTACAGCGACGTGTGAGCTATCATGACTATCGATGTGCTGGAGCTGTTTGACCAATAAATATCCACTTGGATTCCTGGCTACAGAGTGCTTCTTCACCCTTTGGGCACCTTTGAGCAGAATATGTTGGCGGCTGCCCCGCCGCCGAAGGAGCACCACCTCGCAAGATAAGAAGGGGGCCGCAGTGTTTGAGGATTCCCTGCAAGCACGCATTGCGGAGTGGCTGGGCTGGATTTAGAACAGCGACGGCACGTTGAGGCCCATCAGAGGGCTTGCATTGGTTGAATAGTAACATTTGCATCTGACCACAAGTCCCAGAATGCTCAGTGCCATTAGGACAGCCCATTCAGAAGCGAGCCATTACATAAACTGTGGGTGTGGTCAGGATACACCGATTTCACCGTCGAATGCCTCAGATGAAGGAGATTCCGAAACGCGTCAGGTACAGCGACGTGTGAGCTATCATGACTATCGATGTGCTGGAGCTGTTTGACCAATAAATATCCACTTGGATTCCTGGCTACAGAGAGCTTCTTTACCCTTTGAGCACCTTTGAGCAGAATATGTTGGCGGCTGCCCCGCCGCCGAAGGAGCACCACCTCGCAAGATAAGAAGTGGGCCGCAGTGTTTGAGGATTCCCTGCAAGCACGCATTGCGGAGTGGCTGGGCTGGATTTAGAACAGCGACGGCACGTTGAGGCCCATCAGAGGGCTTGCATTGGTTGAATAGTAACATTTGCATCTGACCACAAGTTCCAGAATGCTCAGTGCCATTAGGACAGCCCATTCAGAGGCGAGCCATTACATAAACTGTGGGTGTGGTCAGGATACACCTATTTCACCGTCGAATGCCTCAGATGAAGGAGATTCCGAAACGCGTCAGGTACAGCGACGTGTGAGCTATCATGACTATCGATGTGCTGGAGCTGTTTGACCAATAAATATCCACTTGGATTCCTGGCTACAGAGTGCTTCTTCACCCTTTGGGCACCTTTGAGCAGAATATGTTGGCGGCTGCCCCGCCGCCGAAGGAGCACCACCTCGCAAGATAAGAAGGGGGCCGCAGTGTTTGAGGATTCCCTGCAAGCACGCATTGCGGAGTGGCTGGGCTGGATTTAGAACAGCGACGGCACGTTGAGGCCCATCAGAGGGCTTGCATTGGTTGAATAGTAACATTTGCATCTGACCACAAGTCCCAGAATGCTCAGTGCCATTAGGACAGCCCATTCAGAGGCGAGCCATTACATAAACTGTGGGTGTGGTCAGGATACACCGATTTCACCGTCGAATGCCTCAGATGAAGGAGATTCCGAAACGCGTCAGGTACAGCGACGTGTGAGCTATCATGACTATCGATGTGCTGGAGCTGTTTGACCAATAAATATCCACTTGGATTCCTGGCTACAGAGTGCTTCTTCACCCTTTGGGCACCTTTGAGCAGAATATGTTGGCGGCTGCCCCGCCGCCGAAGGAGCACCACCTCGCAAGATAAGAAGGGGGCCGCAGTGTTTGAGGATTCCCTGCAAGCACGCATTGCGGAGTGGCTGGGCTGGATTTAGAACAGCGACGGCACGTTGAGGCCCATCAGAGGGCTTGCATTGGTTGAATAGTAACATTTGCATCTGACCACAAGCCCCAGAATGCTCAGTGCCATTAGGACAGCCCATTCAGAGGCGAGCCATTACATAAACTGTGGGTGTGGTCAGGATACACCGATTTCACCGTCGAATGCCTCAGATGAAGGAGATTCCGAAACGCGTCAGGTACAGCGACGTGTGAGCTATCATGACTATCGATGTGCTGGAGCTGTTTGACCAATAAATATCCACTTGGATTCCTGGCTACAGAGTGCTTCTTCACCCTTTGGGCACCTTTGAACAGAATATGTTGGCGGCTGCCCCGCCGCCGAAGGAGCACCACCTCGCAAGATAAGAAGGGGGCCGCAGTGTTTGAGGATTCCCTGCAAGCACGCATTGCGGAGTGGCTGGGCTGGATTTAGAACAGCGACGGCACGTGGAGGCCCATCAGAGGGCTTGCATTGGTTGAATAGTAACATTTGCATCTGACCACAAGTCCCAGAATGCTCAGTGCCATTAGGACAGCCCATTCAGAGGCGAGCCATTACATAAACTGTGGGTGTGGTCAGGATACACCGATTTCACCGTCGAATGCCTCAGATGAAGGAGATTCCGAAACGCGTCAGGTACAGCGACGTGTGAGCTATCATGACTATCGATGTGCTGGAGCTGTTTGACCAATAAATATCCACTTGGATTCCTGGCTACAGAGTGCTTCTTCACCCTTTGGGCACCTTTGAGCAGAATATGTTGGCGGCTGCCCCGCCGCCGAAGGAGCACCACCTCGCAAGATAAGAAGGGGGCCGCAGTGTTTGAGGATTCCCTGCAAGCACGCATTGCGGAGTGGCTGGGCTGGATTTAGAACAGCGACGGCACGTTGAGGCCCATCAGAGGGCTTGCATTGGTTGAATAGTAACATTTGCATCTGACCACAAGTCCCAGAATGCTCAGTGCCATTAGGACAGCCCATTCAGAGGCGAGCCATTACATAAACTGTGGGTGTGGTCAGGATACACCGATTTCACCGTCGAATGCCTCAGATGAAGGAGATTCCGAAACGCGTCAGGTACAGCGACGTGTGAGCTATCATGACTATCGATGTGCTGGAGCTGTTTGACCAATAAATATCCACTTGGATTCCTGGCTACAGAGTGCTTCTTCACCCTTTGGGCACCTTTGAGCAGAATATGTTGGCGGCTGCCCCGCCGCCGAAGGAGCACCACCTCGCAAGATAAGAAGGGGGCTGCAGTGTTTGAGGATTCCCTGCAAGCACGCATTGCGGAGTGGCTGGGCTGGATTTAGAACAGCGACGGCACTTTGAGGCCCATCAGAGGGCTTGCATTGGTTGAATAGTAACATTTGCATCTGACCACAAGTCCCAGAATGCTCAGTGCCATTAGGACAGCCCATTCAGAGGCGAGCCATTACATAAACTGTGGGTGTGGTCAGGATACACCGATTTCACCGTCGAATGCCTCAGATGAAGGAGATTCCGAAACGCGTCAGGTACAGCGACGTGTGAGCTATCATGACTATCGATGTGCTGGAGCTGTTTGACCAATAAATATCCACTTGGATTCCTGGCTACAGAGTGCTTCTTCACCCTTTGGGCACCTTTGAGCAGAATATGTTGGCGGCTGCCCCGCCGCCGAAGGAGCACCACCTCGCAAGATAAGAAGGGGGCCGCAGTGTTTGAGGATTCCCTGCAAGCACGCATTGCGGAGTGGCTGGGCTGGATTTAGAACAGCGACGGCACGTTGAGGCCCATCAGAGGGCTTGCATTGGTTGAATAGTAATATTTGCATCTGACCACAAGTCCCAGAATGCTCAGTGCCATTAGGACAGCCCATTCAGAGGCGAGCCATTACATAAACTGTGGGTGTGGTCAGGATACACCGATTTCACCGTCGAATGCCTCAGATGAAGGAGATTCCGAAACACGTCAGGTACAGCGACGTGTGAGCTATCATGACTATCGATGTGCTGGAGCTGTTTGACCAATAAATATCCACTTGGATTCCTGGCTACAGAGTGCTTCTTCACCCTTTGGACACCTTTGAGCAGAATATGTTGGCGGCTGCCCCGCCGCCGAAGGAGCACCACCTCGCAAGATAAGAAGGGGGCCGCAGTGTTTGAGGATTCCCTGCAAGCACGCATTGCGTAGTGGCTGGGCTGGATTTAGAACAGCGACGGCACGTTGAGGCCCATCAGAGGGCTTGCATTGGTTGAATAGTAACATTTGCATCTGACCACAAGTCCCAGAATGCTCAGTGCCATTAGGACAGCCCATTCAGAGGCGAGCCATTACATAAACTGTGGGTGTGGTCAGGATACACCGATTTCACCGTCGAATGCCTCAGATGAAGGAGATTCCGAAACGCGTCAGGTACAGCGACGTGTGAGCTATCATGACTATCGATGTGCTGGAGCTGTTTGACCAATAAATATCCACTTGGATTCCTGGCTACAGAGTGCTTCTTCACCCTTTGGGCACCTTTGAGCAGAATATGTTGGCGGCTGCCCCGCCGCCGAAGGAGCACCACCTCGCAAGATAAGAAGGGGGCCGCAGTGTTTGAGGATTCCCTGCAAGCACGCATTGCGGAGTGGCTGGGCTGGATTTAGAACAGCGACGGCACGTTGAGGCCCATCAGAGGGCTTGCATTGGTTGAATAGTAACATTTGCATCTGACCACAAGTCCCAGAATGCTCAGTGCCATTTGGACAGCCCATTCAGAGGCGAGCCATTACATAAACTGTGGGTGTGGTCAGGATACACCGATTTCACCGTCGAATGCCTCAGATGAAGGAGATTCCGAAACGCGTCAGGTACAGCGACGTGTGAGCTATCATGACTATCGATGTGCTGGAGCTGTTTGACCAATAAATATCCACTTGGATTCCTGGCTACAGAGAGCTTCTTTACCCTTTGGGCACCTTTGAGCAGAATATGTTGGCGGCTGCCCCGCCGCCGAAGGAGCACCACCTCGCAAGATAAGAAGGGGGCCGCAGTGTTTGAGGATTCCCTGCAAGCACGCATTGCGGAGTGGCTGGGCTGGATTTAGAACAGCGACGGCACGTTGAGGCCCATCAGAGGGCTTGCATTGGTTGAATAGTAACATTTGCATCTGACCACAAGTCCCAGAATGCTCAGTGCCATTAGGACAGCCCATTCAGAGGCGAGCCATTACATAAACTGTGGGTGTGGTCAGGATACACCGATTTCACCGTCGAATGCCTCAGATGAAGGAGATTCCGAAACGCGTCAGGTACAGCGACGTGTGAGCTATCATGACTATCGATGTGCTGGAGCTGTTTGACCAATAAATATCCACTTGGATTCCTGGCTACAGAGTGCTTCTTCACCCTTTGGGCACCTTTGAGCAGAATATGTTGGCGGCTGCCCCGCCGCCGAAGGAGCACCACCTCGCAAGATAAGAAGGGGGCCGCAGTGTTTGAGGATTCCCTGCAAGCACGCATTGCGGAGTGGCTGGGCTGGATTTAGAACAGCGACGGCACGTTGAGGCCCATCAGAGGGCTTGCATTGGTTGAATAGTAACATTTGCATCTGACCACAAGTCCCAGAATGCTCAGTGCCATTAGGACAGCCCATTCAGAGGCGAGCCATTACATAAACTGTGGGTGTGGTCAGGATACACCGATTTCACCGTCGAATGCCTCAGATGAAGGAGATTCCGAAACGCGTCAGGTACTGCGACGTGTGAGCTATCATGACTATCGATGTGCTGGAGCTGTTTGACCAATAAATATCCACTTGGATTCCTGGCTACAGAGTGCTTCTTCACCCTTTGGGCACCTTTGAGCAGAATATGTTGGCGGCTGCCCCGCCGCCGAAGGAGCACCACCTCGCAAGATAAGAAGGGGGCCGCAGTGTTTGAGGATTCCCTGCAAGCACGCATTGCGGAGTGGCTGGGCTGGATTTAGAACAGCGACGGCACGTTGAGGCCCATCAGAGGGCTTGCATTGGTTGAATAGTAACATTTGCATCTGACCACAAGTCCCAGAATGCTCAGTGCCATTAGGACAGCCCATTCAGAGGCGAGCCATTACATAAACTGTGGGTGTGGTCAGGATACACCGATTTCACCGTCGAATGCCTCAGATGAAGGAGATTCCGAAACGCGTCAGGTACAGCGACGTGTGAGCTATCATGACTATCGATGTGCTGGAGCTGTTTGACCAATAAATATCCACTTGGATTCCTGGCTACAGAGAGCTTCTTCACCCTTTGGGCACCTTTGAGCAGAATATGTTGGCGGCTGCCCCGCCGCCGAAGGAGCACCACCTCGCAAGATAAGAAGGGGGCCGCAGTGTTTGAGGATTCCCTGCAAGCACGCATTGCGGAGTGGCTGGGCTGGATTTAGAACAGCGACGGCACGTTGAGGCCCATCAGAGGGCTTGCATTGGTTGAATAGTAACATTTGCATCTGACCACAAGTCCCTGAATGCTCAGTGCCATTAGGACAGCCCATTCAGAGGCGAGCCATTACATAAACTGTGAGTGTGGTCAGGATACACCGATTTCACCGTCGAATGCCTCAGATGAAGGAGATTCCTAAACGCGTCAGGTACAGCGGCGTGTGAGCTATCATGACTATCGATGTGCTGGAGCTGTTTGACCAATAAATATCCACTTGGATTCCTGGCTACAGAGTGCTTCTTCACCCTTTGGGCACCTTTGAGCAGAATATGTTGGCGGCTGCCCCGCCGCCGAAGGAGCACCACCTCGCAAGATAAGAAGGGGGCCGCAGTGTTTGAGGATTCCCTGCAAGCACGCATTGCGGAGTGGCTGGGCTGGATTTAGAACAGCGACGGCACGTTGAGGCCCATCAGAGGGCTTGCATTGGTTGAATAGTAACATTTGCATCTGACCACAAGTCCCAGAATGCTCAGTGCCATTAGGACAGCCCATTCAGAGGCGAGCCATTACATAAACTGTGGGTGTGGTCAGGATACACCGATTTCACCGTCGAATGCCTCAGATGAAGGAGATTCCGAAACGCGTCAGGTACAGCGACGTGTGAGCTATCATGACTATCGATGTGCTGGAGCTGTTTGACCAATAAATATCCACTTGGATTCCTGGCTACAGAGTGCTTCTTCACCCTTTGGGCACCTTTGAGCAGAATATGTTGGCGGCTGCCCCGCCGCCGAAGGAGCACCACCTCGCAAGATAAGAAGGGGGCCGCAGTGTTTGAGGATTCCCTGCAAGCACGCATTGCGGAGTGGCTGGGCTGGATTTAGAACAGCGACGGCACGTTGAGGCCCATCAGAGGGCTTGCATTGGTTGAATAGTAACATTTGCATCTGACCACAAGTCCCAGAATGCTCAGTGCCATTAGGACAGCCCATTCAGAGGCGAGCCATTACATAAACTGTGGGTGTGGTCAGGATACACCGATTTCACCGTTGAATGCCTCAGATGAAGGAGATTCCAAAACGCGTCAGCTACAGCGACGTGTGAGCTATCATGACTATCGATGTGCTGGAGCTGTTTGACCAATAAATATCCACTTGGATTCCTGGCTACAGAGTGCTTCTTCACCCTTTGGGCACCTTTGAGCAGAATATGTTGGCGGCTGCCCCGCCGCCGAAGGAGCACCACCTCGCAAGATAAGAAGGGGGCCGCAGTGTTTGAGGATTCCCTGCAAGCACGCATTGCGGAGTGGCTGGGCTGGATTTAGAACAGCGACGGCACGTTGAGGCCCATCAGAGGGCTTGCATTGGTTGAATAGTAACATTTGCATCTGACCACAAGTCCCAGAATGCTCAGTGCCATTAGGACAGCCCATTCAGAGGCGAGCCATTACATAAACTGTGGGTGTGGTCAGGATACACCGATTTCACCGTCAAATGCCTCAGATGAAGGAGATTCCGAAACGCGTCAGGTACAGCGACATGTGAGCTATCATGACTATCGATGTGCTGGAGCTGTTTGACCAATAAATATCCACTTGGATTCCTGGCTACAGAGTGCTTCTTCCCCCTTTGGGCACCTTTGAGCAGAATATGTTGGCGGCTGCCCCGCCGCCGAAGGAGCACCACCTCGCAAGATAAGAAGGGGGCCGCAGTGTTTGAGGATTCCCTGCAAGCACGCATTGCGGAGTGGCTGGGCTGGATTTAGAACAGCGACGGCACGTTGAGGCCCATCAGAGGGCTTGCATTGGTTGAATAGTAACATTTGCATCTGACCACAAGTCCCAGAATGCTCAGTGCCATTAGGACAGCCCATTCAGAGGCGAGCCATTACATAAACTGTGGGTGTGGTCAGGATACACCGATTTCACCGTCGAATGCCTCAGATGAAGGAGATTCTGAAACGCGTCAGGTACAGCGACGTGTGAGCTATCATGACTATCGATGTGCTGGAGCTGTTTGACCAATAAATATCCACTTGGATTCCTGGCTACAGAGTGCTTCTTCACCCTTTGGGCACCTTTGAGCAGAATATGATGGCGGCTGCCCCGCCGCCGAAGGAGCACCACCTCGCAAGATAAGAAGGGGGCCGCAGTGTTTGAGGATTCCCTGCAAGCACGCATTGCGGAGTGGCTGGGCTGGATTTAGAACAGCGACGGCACGTTGAGGCCCATCAGAGGGCTTGCATTGGTTGAATAGTAACATTTGCATCTGACCACAAGTCCCAGAATGCTCAGTGCCATTAGGACAGCCCATTCAGAGGCGAGCCATTACATAAACTGTGGGTGTGGTCAGGATACACCGATTTCACCGTCGAATGCCTCAGATGAAGGAGATTCCGAAACGCGTCAGGTACAGCGACGTGTGAGCTATCATGACTATCGATGTGCTGGAGCTGTTTGACCAATAAATATCCACTTGGATTCCTGGCTACGGAGTGCTTCTTCACCCTTTGGGCACCTTTGAGCAGAATATGTTGGCGGCTGCCCCGCCGCCGAAGGAGCACCACCTCGCAAGATAAGAAGGGGGCCGCAGTGTTTGAGGATTCCCTGCAAGCACGCATTGCGGAGTGGCTGGGCTGGATTTAGAACAGCGACGGCACGTTGAGGCCCATCAGAGGGCTTGCATTGGTTGAATAGTAACATTTGCATCTGACCACAAGTCCCAGAATGCTCAGTGCCATTAGGACAGCCCATTCAGAGGCGAGCCATTACATAAACTGTGGGTGTGGTCAGGATACACCGATTTCACCGTCGAATGCCTCAGATGAAGGAGATTCCGAAACGCGTCAGGTACAGCGACGTGTGAGCTATCATGACTATCGATGTGCTGGAGCTGTTTGACCAATAAATATCCACTTGGATTCCTGGCTACAGAGTGCTTCTTCACCCTTTGGGCACCTTTGAGCAGAATATGTTGGCGGCTGCCCCGCCGCCGAAGGAGCACCACCTCGCAAGATAAGAAGGGGGCCGCAGTGTTTGAGGATTCCCTGCAAGCACGCATTGCGGAGTGGCTGGGCTGGATTTAGAACAGCGACGGCACGTTGAGGCCCATCAGAGGGCTTGCATTGGTTGAATAGTAACATTTGCATCTGACCACAAGTCCCAGAATGCTCAGTGCCATTAGGACAGCCCATTCAGAGGCGAGCCATTACATAAACTGTGAGTGTGGTCAGGATACACCGATTTCACCGTCGAATGCCTCAGATGAAGGAGATTCCTAAACGCGTCAGGTACAGCGACGTGTGAGCTATCATGACTATCGATGTGCTGGAGCTGTTTGACCAATAAATATCCACTTGGATTCCTGGCTACAGAGTGCTTCTTCACCCTTTGGGCACCTTTGAGCAGAATATGTTGGCGGCTGCCCCGCCGCCGAAGGAGCACCACCTCGCAAGATAAGAAGGGGGCCGCAGTGTTTGAGGATTCCCTGCAAGCACGCATTGCGGAGTGGCTGGGCTGGATTTAGAACAGCGACGGCACGTTGAGGCCCATCAGAGGGCTTGCATTGGTTGAATAGTAACATTTCCATCTGACCACAAGTCCCAGAATGCTCAGTGCCATTAGGACAGCCCATTCAGAGGCGAGCCATTACATAAACTGTGGGTGTGGTCAGGATACACCGATTTCACCGTCGAATGCCTCAGATGAAGGAGATTCCGAAACGCGTCAGGTACAGCGACGTGTGAGCTATCATGACTATCGATGTGCTGGAGCTGTTTGACCAATAAATATCCACTTGGATTCCTGGCTACAGAGTGCTTCTTCACCCTTTGGGCACCTTTGAGCAGAATATGTTGGCGGCTGCCCCGCCGCCGAAGGAGCACCACCTCGCAAGATAAGAAGGGGGCCGCAGTGTTTGAGGATTCCCTGCAAGCACGCATTGCGGAGTGGCTGGGCTGGATTTAGAACAGCGACGGCACGTTGAGGCCCATCAGAGGGCTTGCATTGGTTGAATAGTAACATTTGCATCTGACCACAAGTCCCAGAATGCTCAGTGCCATTAGGACAGCCCATTCAGAGGCGAGCCATTACATAAACTGTGGGTGTGGTCAGGATACACCGATTTCACCGTCGAATGCCTCAGATGAAGGAGATTCCGAAACGCGTCAGGTACAGCGACGTGTGAGCTATCATGACTATCGATGTGCTGGAGCTGTTTGACCAATAAATATCCACTTGGATTCCTGGCTACAGAGTGCTTCTTCACCCTTTGGACACCTTTGAGCAGAATATGTTGGCGGCTGCCCCGCCGCCGAAGGAGCACCACCTCGCAAGATAAGAAAGGGGCCGCAGTGTTTGAGGATTCCCTGCAAGTACGCATTGCGGAGTGGCTGGGCTGGATTTAGAACAGCGACGGCACGTTGAGGCCCATCAGAGGGCTTGCATTGGTTGAATAGTAACATTTGCATCTGACCACAAGTCCCAGAATGCTCAGTGCCATTAGGACAGCCCATTCAGAGGCGAGCCATTACATAAACTGTGGGTGTGGTCAGGATACACCGATTTCACCGTCGAATGCCTCAGATGAAGGAGATTCCGAAACGCGTCAGGTACAGCGACGTGTGAGCTATCATGACTATCGATGTGCTGGAGCTGTTTGACCAATAAATATCCACTTGGATTCCTGGCTACAGAGTGCTTCTTCACCCTTTGGGCACCTTTGAGCAGAATATATTGGCGGCTGCCCCGCCGCCGAAGGAGCACCACCTCGCAAGATAAGAAGGGGGCCGCAGTGTTTGAGGATTCCCTGCAAGCACGCATTGCGGAGTGGCTGGGCTGGATTTAGAACAGCGACGGCACGTTGAGGCCCATCAGAGGGCTTGCATTGGTTGAATAGTAACATTTGCATCTGACCACAAGTCCCAGAATGCTCAGTGCCATTAGGACAGCCCATTCAGAGGCGAGCCATTACATAAACTGTGGGTGTGGTCAGGATACACCGATTTCACCGTCGAATGCCTCAGATGAAGGAGATTCCAAAACGCGTCAGCTACAGCGACGTGTGAGCTATCATGACTATCGATGTGCTGGAGCTGTTTGACCAATAAATATCCACTTGGATTCCTGGCTACAGAGTGCTTCTTCACCCTTTGGGCACCTTTGAGCAGAATATGTTGGCGGCTGCCCCGCCGCCGAAGGAGCACCACCTCGCAAGATAAGAAGGGGGCCGCAGTGTTTGAGGATTCCCTGCAAGCACGCATTGCGGAGTGGCTGGGCTGGATTTAGAACAGCGACGGCACGTTGAGGCCCATCAGAGGGCTTGCATTGGTTGAATAGTAACATTTGCATCTGACCACAAGTCCCAGAATGCTCAGTGCCATTAGGACAGGCTATTCAGAGGCGAGCCATTACATAAACTGTGGGTGTGGTCAGGATACACCGATTTCACCGTCGAATGCCTCAGATGAAGGAGATTCCGAAACGCGTCAGGTACAGCGACGTGTGAGCTATCATGACTATCGATGTGCTGGAGCTGTTTGACCAATAAATATCCACTTGGATTCCTGGCTACAGAGTGCTTCTTCACCCTTTGGGCACCTTTGAGCAGAATATGTTGGCGGCTGCCCCGCCGCCGAAGGAGCACCACCTCGCAAGATAAGAAGGGGGCCGCAGTGTTTGAGGATTCCCTGCAAGCACGCATTGCGGAGTGGCTGGGCTGGATTTAGAACAGCGACGGCACGTTGAGGCCCATCAGAGGGCTTGCATTGGTTGAATAGTAACATTTGCATCTGACCACAAGTCCCAGAATGCTCAGTGCCATTAGGACAGCCCATTCAGAGGCGAGCCATTACATAAACTGTGGGTGTGGTCAGGATACACCGATTTCACCGTCGAATGCCTCAGATGAAGGAGATTCTGAAACGCGTCAGGTACAGCGACGTGTGAGCTATCATGACTATCGATGTGCTGGAGCTGTTTGACCAATAAATATCCACTTGGATTCCTGGCTACAGAGTGCTTCTTCACCCTTTGGGCACCTTTGAGCAGAATATGTTGGCGGCTGCCCCGCCGCCGAAGGAGCACCACCTCGCAAGATAAGAAGGGGGCCGCAGTGTTTGAGGATTCCCTGCAAGCACGCATTGCGGAGTGGCTGGGCTGGATTTAGAACAGCGACGGCACGTTGAGGCCCACCAGAGGGCTTGCATTGGTTGAATAGTAACATTTGCATCTGACCACAAGCTCCAGAATGCTCAGTGCCATTAAGACAGCCCATTCAGAGGCGAGCCATTACATAAACTGTGGGTGTGGTCAGGATACACCGATTTCACCGTCGAATGCCTCAGATGAAGGAGATTCCGAAACGCGTCAGGTACAGCGACGTGTGAGCTATCATGACTATCGATGTGCTGGAGCTGTTTGACCAATAAATATCCACTTGGATTCCTGGCTACAGAGTGTTTCTTCACCCTTTGGGCACCTTTGAGCAGAATATGTTGGTGGCTGCCCCGCCGCCGAAGGAGCACCACCTCGCAAGATAAGAAGGGGGCCGCAGTGTTTGAGGATTCCCTGCAAGCACGCACTGCGGAGTGGCTGGGCTGGATTTAGAACAGCGACGGCACGTTGAGGCCCATCAGAGGGCTTGCATTGGTTGAATAGTAACATTTGCATCTGACCACAAGTCCCAGAATGCTCAGTGCCATTAGGACAGCCCATTCAGAGGCGAGCCATTACATAAACTGTGGGTGTGGTCAGGATACACCGATTTCACCGTCGAATGCCTCAGATGAAGGAGATTCCGAAACGCGTCAGGTACAGCGACGTGTGAGCTATCATGACTATCGATGTGCTGGAGCTGTTTGACCAATAAATATCCACTTGGATTCCTGGCTACAGAGTGCTTCTTCACCCTTTGGGCACCTTTGAGCAGAATATGTTGGCGGCTGCCCCGCCGCCGAAGGAGCACCACCTCGCAAGATAAGAAGGGGGCCGCAGTGTTTGAGGATTCCCTGCAAGCACGCACTGCGGAGTGGCTGGGCTGGATTTAGAACAGCGACGGCACGTTGAGGCCCATCAGAGGGCTTGCATTGGTTGAATAGTAACATTTGCATCTGACCACAAGTCCCAGAATGCTCAGTGCCATTAGGACAGCCCATTCAGAGGCGAGCCATTACATAAACTGTGGGTGTGGTCAGGATACACCGATTTCACCGTCGAATGCCTCAGATGAAGGAGATTCCGAAACGCGTCAGGTACAGCGACGTGTGAGCTATCATGACTATCGATGTGCTGGAGCTGTTTGACCAATAAATATCCACTTGGATTCCTGGCTACAGAGTGCTTCTTCACCCTTTGGGCACCTTTGAGCAGAATATGTTGGCGGCTGCCCCGCCGCCGAAGGAGCACCACCTCGCAAGATAAGAAGGGGGCCGCAGTGTTTGAGGATTCCCTGCAAGCACGCATTGCGGAGTGGCTGGGCTGGATTTAGAACAGCGACGGCACGTTGAGGCCCATCAGAGGGCTTGCATTGGTTGAATAGTAACATTTGCATCTGACCACAAGTCCCAGAATGCTCAGTGCCATTAGGACAGCCCATTCAGAGGCGAGCCATTACATAAACTGTGGGTGTGGTCAGGATACACCGATTTCACCGTCGAATGCCTCAGATGAAGGAGATTCCGAAACGCGTCAGGTACAGCGACGTGTGAGCTATCATGACTATCGATGTGCTGGAGCTGTTTGACCAATAAATATCCACTTGGATTCCTGGCTACAGAGTGCTTCTTCACCCTTTGGGCACCTTTGAGCAGAATATGTTGGCGGCTGCCCCGCCGCCGAAGGAGCACCACCTCGCAAGATAAGAAGGGGGCCGCAGTGTTTGAGGATTCCCTGCAAGCACGCATTGCGGAGTGGCTGGGCTGGATTTAGAACAGCGACGGCACGTTGAGGCCCATCAGAGGGCTTGCATTGGTTGAATAGTAACATTTGCATCTGACCACAAGTCCCAGAATGCTCAGTGCCATTAGGACAGCCCATTCAGAGGCGAGCCATTACATAAACTGTGGGTGTGGTCAGGATACACCGATTTCACCGTCGAATGCCTCAGATGAAGGAGATTCCGAAACGCGTCAGGTACAGCGACGTGTGAGCTATCATGACTATCGATGTGCTGGAGCTGTTTGACCAATAAATATCCACTTGGATTTCTGGCTACAGAGTGCTTCTTCACCCTTTGGGCACCTTTGAGCAGAATATGTTGGCGGCTGCCCCGCCGCCGAAGGAGCACCACCTCGCAAGATAAGAAGGGGGCCGCAGTGTTTGAGGATTCCCTGTAAGCACGCATTGCGGAGTGGCTGGGCTGGATTTAGAACAGCGACGGCACGTTGAGGCCCATCAGAGGGCTTGCATTGGTTGAATAGTAACATTTGCATCTGACCACAAGTCCCAGAATGCTCAGTGCCATTAGGACAGCCCATTCAGAGGCGAGCCATTACATAAACTGTGGGTGTGGTCAGGATACACCGATTTCACCGTCGAATGCCTCAGATGAAGGAGATTCCGAAACGCGTCAGGTACAGCGACGTGTGAGCTATCATGACTATCGATGTGCTGGAGCTGTTTGACCAATATATATCCACTTGGATTCCTGGCTACAGAGTGCTTCTTCACCCTTTGGGCACCTTTGAGCAGAATATGTTGGCGGCTGCCCCGCCGCCGAAGGAGCACCACCTCGCAAGATAAGAAGGGGGCCGCAGTGTTTGAGGATTCCCTCCAAGCACACATTGCGGAGTGGCTGGGCTGGATTTAGAACAGCGACGGCACGTTGAGGCCCATCAGAGGGCTTGCATTGGTTGAATAGTAACATTTGCATCTGACCACAAGTCCCAGAATGCTCAGTGCCATTAGGACAGCCCATTCAGAGGCGAGCCATTACATAAACTGTGGGTGTGGTCAGGATACACCGATTTCACCGTCGAATGCCTCAGATGAAGGAGATTCCGAAACGCGTCAGCTACAGCGACGTGTGAGCTATCATGACTATCGATGTGCTGGAGCTGTTTGACCAATAAATATCCACTTGGATTCCTGGCTACAGAGTGCTTCTTCACCCTTTGGGCACCTTTGAGCAGAATATGTTGGCGGCTGCCCCGCCGCCGAAGGAGCACCACCTCGCAAGATAAGAAGGGGGCCGCAGTGTTTGAGGATTCCCTGCAAGCACGCATTGCGGAGTGGCTGGGCTGGATTTAGAACAGCGACGGCACGTTGAGGCCCATCAGAGGGCTTGCATTGGTTGAATAGTAACATTTGCATCTGACCACAAGTCCCAGAATGCTCAGTGCCATTAGGACAGCCCATTCAGAGGCGAGCCATTACATAAACTGTGGGTGTGGTCAGGATACACCGATTTCACCGTCGAATGCCTCAGATGAAGGAGATTCCGAAACGCGTCAGGTACAGCGACGTGTGAGCTATCATGACTATCGATGTGCTGGAGCTGTTTGACCAATAAATATCCACTTGGATTCCTGGCTACAGAGTGCTTCTTCACCCTTTGGGCACCTTTGAGCAGAATATGTTGGCGGCTGCCCCGCCGCCGAAGGAGCACCACCTCGCAAGATAAGAAGGGGGCCGCAGTGTTTGAGGATTCCCTGCAAGCACGCATTGCGGAGTGGCTGGGCTGGATTTAGAACAGCGACGGCACGTTGAGGCCCATCAGAGGGCTTGCATTGGTTGAATAGTAACATTTGCATCTGACCACAAGTCCCAGAATGCTCAGTGCCATTAGGACAGCCCATTCAGAGGCGAGCCATTACATAAACTGTGGGTGTGGTCAGGATACACCGATTTCACCGTCGAATGCCTCAGATGAAGGAGATTCCGAAACGCGTCAGGTACAGCGACGTGTGAGCTATCATGACTATCGATGTGCTGGAGCTGTTTGACCAATAAATATCCACTTGGATTCCTGGCTACAGAGTGCTTCTTCACCCTTTGGGCACCTTTGAGCAGAATATGTTGGCGGCTGCCCCGCCGCCGAAGGAGCACCACCTCGCAAGATAAGAAGGGGGCCGCAGTGTTTGAGGATTCCCTGCAAGCACGCATTGCGGAGTGGCTGGGCTGGATTTAGAACAGCGACGGCACGTTGAGGCCCATCAGAGGGCTTGCATTGGTTGAATAGTAACATTTGCATCTGACCACAAGTCCCAGAATGCTCAGTGCCATTAGGACAGCCCATTCAGAGGCGAGCCATTACATAAACTGTGGGTGTGGTCAGGATACACCGATTTCACCGTCGAATGCCTCAGATGAAGGAGATTCCGAAACGCGTCAGGTACAGCGACGTGTGAGCTATCATGACTATCGATGTGCTGGAGCTGTTTGACCAATAAATATCCACTTGGATTCCTGGCTACAGAGTGCTTCTTCACCCTTTGGGCACCTTTGAGCAGAATATGTTGGCGGCTGCCCCGCCGCCGAAGGAGCACCACCTCGCAAGATAAGAAGGGGGCCGCAGTGTTTGAGGATTCCCTGCAAGCACGCATTGCGGAGTGGCTGGGCTGGATTTAGAACAGCGACGGCACGTTGAGGCCCATCAGAGGGCTTGCATTGGTTGAATAGTAACATTTGCATCTGACCACAAGTCCCAGAATGCTCAGTGCCATTAGGACAGCCCATTCAGAGGCGAGCCATTACATAAACTGTGGGTGTGGTCAGGATACACCGATTTCACCGTCGAATGCCTCAGATGAAGGAGATTCCGAAACGAGTCAGGTACAGCGACGTGTGAGCTATCATGACTATCGATGTGCTGGAGCTGTTTGACCAATAAATATCCACTTGGATTCCTGGCTACAGAGTGCTTCTTCACCCTTTGGGCACCTTTGAGCAGAATATGTTGGCGGCTGCCCCGCCGCCGAAGGAGCACCACCTCGCAAGATAAGAAGGGGGCCGCAGTGTTTGAGGATTCCCTGCAAGCACGCATTGTGGAGTGGCTGGGCTGGATTTAGAACAGCGACGGCACGTTGAGGCCCATCAGAGGGCTTGCACTGGTTGAATAGTAACATTTGCATCTGACCACAAGTCCCAGAATGCTCAGTGCCATTAGGACAGCCCATTCAGAGGCGAGCCATTACATAAACTGTGGGTGTGGTCAGGATACACCGATTTCACCGTCGAATGCCTCAGATGAAGGAGATTCCAAAACGCGTCAGCTACAGCGATGTGTGAGCTATCATGACTATCGATGTGCTGGAGCTGTTTGACCAATAAATATCCACTTGGATTCCTGGCTACAGAGGTCTTCTTCACCCTTTGGGCACCTTTGAGCAGAATATGTTGGTGGCTGCCCCGCCGCCGAAGGAGCACCACCTCGCAAGATAAGAAGGGGGCCGCAGTGTTTGAGGATTCCCTGCAAGCACGCATTGCGGAGTGGCTGGGCTGGATTTAGAACAGCGACGACACGTTGAGGCCCATCAGAGGGCTTGCATTGGTTGAATAGTAACATTTGCATCTGACCACAAGTCCCAGAATGCTCAGTGCCATTAGGACAGCCCATTCAGAGGCGAGCCATTACATAAACTGTGGGTGTGGTCAGGATACACCGATTTCACCGTCGAATGCCTCAGATGAAGGAGATTCCGAAATGCGTCAGGTACAGCGACGTGTGAGCTATCATGACTATCGATGTGCTGGAGCTGTTTGACCAATAAATATCCACTTGGATTCCTGGCTACAGAGTGCTTCTTCACCCTTTGGGCACCTTTGAGCAGAATATGTTGGCGGCTGCCCCGCCGCCGAAGGAGCACCACCTCGCAAGATAAGAAGGGGGCCGCAGTGTTTGAGGATTCCCTGCAAGCACGCATTGCGGAGTGGCTGGGCTGGATTTAGAACAGCGACGGCACGTTGAGGCCCATCAGAGGGCTTGCATTGGTTGAATAGTAACATTTGCATCTGACCACAAGTCCCAGAATGCTCAGTGCCATTAGGACAGCCCATTCAGAGGCGAGCCATTACATAAACTGTGGGTGTGGTCAGGATACACCGATTTCACCGTCGAATGCCTCAGATGAAGGAGATTCCGAAACGCGTCAGGTACAGCGACGTGTGAGCTATCATGACTATCGATGTGCTGGAGCTGTTTGACCAATAAATATCCACTTGGATTCCTGGCTACAGAGTGCTTCTTCACCCTTTGGGCACCTTTGAGCAGAATATGTTGGCGGCTGCCCCGCCGCCGAAGGAGCACCACCTCGCAAGATAAGAAGGGGGCCGCAGTGTTTGAGGATTCCCTGCAAGCACGCATTGCGGAGTGGCTGGGCTGGATTTAGAACAGCGACGGCACGTTGAGGCCCATCAGAGGGCTTGCATTGGTTGAATAGTAACATTTGCATCTGACCACAAGTCCCAGAATGCTCAGTGCCATTAGGACAGCCCATTCAGAGGCGAGCCATTACATAAACTGTGGGTGTGGTCAGGATACACCGATTTCACCGTCGAATGCCTCAGATGAAGGAGATTCCGAAACGCGTCAGGTACAGCGACGTGTGAGCTATCATGACTATCGATGTGCTGGAGCTGTTTGACCAATAAATATCCACTTGGATTCCTGGCTACAGAGTGCTTCTTCACCCTTTGGGCACCTTTTAGCAGAATATATATATATATATTTTTTTTTTTTATGAAATAATGAAACAAAACAAAGGTTAAACCTGTTGTAGTTAGGAAAGCTTACTTATTCTTTCTATACAAACCAAACTTCATCTAAAAGTCGCAGCGCTACCATGCACTCTGTTCTCACAAATAATGTGGCTTGCGATATCATAAATGTTGTTGTAAATTCTATAATTTTAGATGGTAAAAAAATTATATGAAAGGGTATAAGTAGTGCATATAGAAGGCGCAAGTTATAGCTAATGTATTGTGGCTACTGATTTGAATACACTGTGTATGGAGGCGCATGAGTGATAATTTCTAGGTGTTGTGTAAATTATAAAATAAAGGTATGAATGAGGTTAGAAGTGTGGCGTTAGAGAAGATGGCGGCCGGCTAATGTGCTCGGTCGGGAGCTCCGAGCCCATCAGAACAGTATGAGGCCACAACAAGGTAAAACGGTAAAGGAGTGACAATTCTTGATATAGAAATCGTTCTGTATAATAGCAAATCAACCGAGATTAGAGGGGGGAAAAAAGAGGCATCGAGGCACCTGGTTTTCCGCACTGAGGAGCTGTGGAACACATCAGGCGGGCGTTTCCTGAATTCCGAGGCCGTGGAGAGGAGAAAGTGGAGCCTGAGAGGGTGGCGCACCGCAGCGCGGTCAGGGCAGCCAGAGTGTGGGCGGAAGTGATTACGGCATGCCGCAACAGCAGTAGGGTCGCCTCATGAGTGTCATTCCGATGGTAAGCTCCGGTTCTGGCCGCATGAGGAAAGGACTCTGGCTACCGTCCAGACATCGAGGAAGGCGCGCAAAAGACACACGCAGCTGGGGGAGACAGAGGAGGATATCAAGGACTATGAAACCACCACGAATGGGTAAGTGAGAGGGGTGTGGAACCAGCTACAGGATCAGGGGCGGGGGGGAACAAAGACTTAGAATACCCACCATGTGCCAGGACATTGGCAGGAGTAGAGAGCTGCACAGGGGGTGAGAATTTAAAAGCTGTAGCATCCCCCCCTCCACTATAATAAGCCTAGGCTTAGATCAGGGGCAGGTGATTGAAGATGGTTACTGCCTCAGAAGCAGGCATCTCCCTGCCAAAACGCCCCAAGTGCTTCAGAAAGAGCAATACATTATAGTTAACACCGCCCCAAAAAGCACAAGACAAAAAGGAAAGCTCATGTATCAGGGCAACCACAAGCTCCTCTGTCCAGGGCAAGTCAAGCAAGACTAAGAGCACCTGGCTTAAGCAATAAACAGAAAATTACCCCTTCCCTAAGGTCCTATTTTAAAGTTCAGGAGAAACAGAGGATCGACAACACGGAGCAGAAAGGGGGTCAGTAAGGAAACACTAGGGAAGAAGACGGGACTATAGAAACAATGGAAAGCAACAGGTACCAGGCATTATCGACAATAGAGCACCAAGAACCAGGTTCAGAAATCCAGGTATATACCAAACCCAGATCACAACCTCTAGAACAACCGGCTAAGCAACAGAGTCAACCACAGATAACCAACACCGAGAAGTTTTTTTTTTTTTTTTCCAAAACCTTTATTATTCCATCGAAGAGTACACTGCTATTCAGCCAACAACCCGGAGGCAGGCAGCTAGTTTGCGAGGCGGAACTCCGCCCAAGCATTTGAGGTCGTACATTTGAACAGCAATACAACATTTTGCAATGGACCAAACAAAATAAAACTAACAGAGAGCCCGAGTCGAAAGGAAGCAAACAATGAATAGTCGAAATGTCATAATCACCTCCACGCTGCGCCCACAGCCCACCCAGACAACGCAATCGACTGACAACCCCCCACAGAAAGCGAGCCCCAAACCCCAGATCACTTATGTCAGGCGGATCACCACGTACAGCGCACCACAGTCAAACTCCAACCTCGCCACGTCACCAAAGCCGCAATCAGACCGCCTAGTCATCTTCCAACGCTGTCGTCCTAGCCAACCAATCCACCAGTGGCTGCCATATATCTACAGGCCTCGAGCGCTGTGGCAGCTGGTCCCAGTATGAGGTCAGCTGCTCCCTACAGTACACCGCCGCTCTTATCCAGGCCGCCACTTTCGGCGGCATCGTCTTCTTCCAGTGTAGCGCTACTTGACGCTTAGCAAGTAATAGCAAAAGGGCCACAAGCCTACGTGAGGCCTTAGGCACATTTCTAACGAATCCCAAGAGGGCCACAAGTGGGTCCGGCTCCAGTTCCCCCCCCACAATCTGCCCCACGGTATTGAAGACTGCAATCCAGAAGTCGCGTATGGGACCACACACCCATACAAGGTGATAGAACGCGGCCTCCTTCTCACCGCATCTCCAACAGTTCGCATCAGACCGCAGTCCCATCCTACACAGTTGCATGGGCGTACGGTAAGTCCGGTGCAGATAGTTGAAGTGTTCCAACCGCAGCCTATAATTAGGGAATAGGTTTTCAAGTTGGGAGCAACGGTACTCCCACTGTTTCTCGGTAATAGATATACCCGCTTCATATTCCCACGAGGATCTAGAGTCAGTGTGCACAACCGGAGCTGTGTTTTGAGTAGCTCTATAAATACGTGTGATCAGTTTGCGCGCGGAGGAATTCGAGAGTACGTCCTCCAGGGCCGCAAGCGTCGGCGGAGCATCTGGAAACATGGGGTACCTGCCCTTGCATGCAGACCGCAGTTGATAGTAGAGAAGAAGCTCCGAGGCCGTCGGTTCCGGCGCTGCCGCCATATCCCGCAATGCAAGGAAGGTATCGTCCGGGTACAAGTCTCCCGCCACCTTCAGGCCGCAGGCCTGCGCCCGCCGCACCACCGCCGCGTCCGTCAATGGCCCCAATAGTGGATTATCCGCAAGGGGCATACTCGGCGCATATAAATCATCAACGCCCGCACGTTTGGCAATGCTTGACCAGGCCCAGCGGACCATTTTAACAGTATCAATGTCATCCCGGGAGCGTCTGTATCTCTGATACACCGCTGCACGAAGGGGGCAGGGGGCCGCAACGTCCATCTCGATAGCCACGTGCGGCTGGTAGGGGATCGGGTGCTGCCAGAAGTGCAGGTATTGGGCCTGAGCACTGTACGCATATAGCTCCATGTCCGGGGCCGCGAGTCCACCCTGACGGAAGGGAAGTGTGAGGAGGTTCCAGGCCACTCTGGGCTGCTTACCCGCCCAGACCAGTTCAATCAAGGCGGAGCGGAGCCGACGGAAGAACGACTTAGTGAGTGGCAGGGGGATGTTTACGAATAAGTAAAGAAACTTAGGAACGACCACCATTTTAGCAATTGCTATGCGGCCCATCAGAGATAGCGGCAGCGCCTTCCAGCGCCTCACCTTACACTCCAGCCACCCCAAAATTGGCCAGCCATATGTCCTGCACCGATCGGCTAAATCGTACGCCCAGGTATTTAATCTCATCAGTGACCCAGTCAATCGGGAATTCCGTATGGCATTGACTCGTACCGTCCGTCAGCGGGAACATCGCCGACTTCGACCAGTTGATATCGATACCTGTGAGGCCACTGTATCTTGTCACCTCACGCATCAGTGGGTCAAAGTTGTCCGATGGATTCAACATATATATGGTTATGTCGTCGGCGTACATAGACACCAGCAGGCCACGCGATGTGAAGCCGATACTGCGATGAGTGTGATGTTGGCGCAAACGAGCCGCCAGCGGCTCCGTCGCAATGGCGAACAGCAATGGCGACAAGGGGCAGCCCTGCCGAGTCCCTCTGGTTATGGGGATCGGGGCAGACGTCTGACCATTAACCCGCACCCTAGCCGTCGGGTGATTATAGAGTATTCCAATACGCCTGGCAAAGGAGGGGCTGAAACCCATGCGAGTGAATAACGCCCGTAGGAATTTCCACTCTAATGAGTCGAACGCCTTAGTGGCGTCAAGCAATGCGGCCGCGGCTTGCACCTTGGGATCCAAATAATGCAGGAGCCCAAACAGCACTCTCAGATTGTGGGAAGTGGACCTCCCCATTACAAAGCCTGACTGATCGGACAACGCTATCTGTGGCAGCATAAATTTCAGACGGTCAGCGAGTAATTTCGCGTAAATTTTGGCGTCAAGATTAATTAGCGAGAGTGGGCGATATGAGTCCGGGGTAACAGGATTTTTGCCAGGTTTAAGCAGCGTAATGATAAGGGCCTCTCGCATCGAGGTAGGGAGGATGCCCAACTCCATCGCTTCCTCAAAAACACTGTGCAATCGCGGGACCAGTAGGTCTGCATATTCCTTGTAGAAGGCCGCCGTCAGCCCGTCGGGGCCTGGTGCCTTGCTGAGTGGCATAGCGGCTATCACCGCTCGAATGTCCTCCTGCGTGAAGGGTAGGTCCATATATTGTCGGGCATTATTACTGAACCACGCTAGCGCTATGGTGTCCAGGTAGTCACTAATAATAGTGTCATCAGGTGTCACCTTAGAGGTATACAAGACCTTAAAGTAATCTGTCATCACTGTCAGTATAGCCGGAGGATCTCGAATCACCTCACCCCCTGACCCATGTAGCTCAAGAATATGCTCCGACCCACGTGGCGGGCGCAGCATGTTTGCTAGTGTTCGTCCAGCTCGATCACCCTCTCCATAACGTCTGGCCTGAGAATCTTTGGACAAGAACGTGACCTCCCTCTCCGCCTCCTCTTGATACTTGGTCAGTTTCGTCCTGAAGGCTGCACTCGCCCCACCAGAAGGGGCCGCCATCATCGCAGCTTCAAGCTGGGCAAGTTCAGATTCCAACTTGCTCAGGGTATCTCTTATGGAGCGCAGAACCCCAGTTTTTAGCGCCATACAATGACCCCTGGTTACTGCCTTACAGGCCTCCCAGAGCACGCCAGGTGAATCTACTGAGCCCTCGTTAAGTGCGAAGTATTCCTCCAGTCTTTCCCGCAAAGAATGCTGGAAGACCTGGTCGCGCAGCGCACGGGAGGGGAACCTCCAACTAAACGGCTGAATGTACTGCGGCGGCGTGGATAGCGTCAAGCAAACCGGAGCATGATCAGAAAGAGACCGCGGCATGTGAGTCACCTCTAACACCGACGAGTGCAAATCTCTGGACAGCAGCCAGAAGTCCAATCTGGACCAGGCCACAACATGAGCTGTGATACACGTACCGGCGCGGGCCTCAGGGTGCAGTGTCCTCCAGGAGTCCACCAGTCCTGCCTCCTGCATAATATGGCCAAGCGCCTCCGACGCCCTGGGGTGATGTTCCCGAGTTGTGCCCTGCCTATCTTTAGTATCTGACAGTACCACATTATAGTCACCTCCCCACAATATCGCTGCAGGTCCACAGGTCCGCACCCTATGCCACAATTCCTCGTAGAACTCTGGATTATCGTCATTCGGGCCATATACATTCACCAGAATCACTCTTGCGCCGCACAGCGAACCGACCAACAGAACATACCTGCCCCCTGTGTCCCTGATTTCCTCATGCGTCCTCCAGTGAAGCCCCTTTCTGATGAGTATCGCCACCCCTCTAGAGTAGTTAGAATAGTGAGCGTGGACTACCTCACCCCATCGATTGTGCCTGAGCAGCTGCGCAGCATTGGCCGTCAGGTGCGTCTCTTGCAGAAGGCAAATGTCCGCACCTTTTCTAATTAGGAAGGCCTGAATCAGTCTCACTTTCCGTCTATCATTCATGCCCCGTACATTCCAGGTAATACACTTTATGCTATTCACAGCACCAGGCGTGTTAACAATGTTCGGGCAAGCATCCGACATACACCAACCCCCCAGTCACCCGGCCAATTCCTGCCGAATCTCGAAGCAAGCATTTCCAACCCAGCGGGTCTCAACATATGGGGGCGGCCATGCCTCAGCAATCTGTAAGCCCGCCGACAAGGTAGGGAACCTCCGCACGGCAACAAGCATTGGAATAAAACTCGATCAGGCCACGGACCTGTTCCTCGTTGCGTCACTACCTGCAACCCTTCTCTGATAGACAGCACACATCCCACCCGGCCATCTGGGCATCCTGCCCGGCAAATGCCAGAACACCTCTTGTTAGGTGACTGTCGACATGGCAGCGTGCAGTGCACAATGTGCGATTCAATAGCAGTTTTCGCCTCCTCCGACCCAGCTCTGAAACTTAAATAGAACTCAACAAAAACCCCCAACCACGACCAAACCCCTACCCCACCCGCTCCAACCCCCCAATCAGGTTGTGCAATGACCTCCCAGGTCCCCCTCCCAACTACGACAACTGTAACTACAGTCCCTAGATGTGAACAGTGAATGGGAATCATCCCTTGAGGTACGCAGGTTGGCCACCCACAAGCCCTGTACTCATGACAGGGCGATCGAGCGCGGGCCTAGTGTACCAGCTCAAGGACCCCCCCCTCCCAATCCCGCAGTCCTGCTTAGCTCCCTTCCAGCATCTGAAATTGGAACTCCAGGGAATTAAACATTCTCTATGGCCCAGCCCGGCGCGGACAGGCAATACCCAGCGACTTAACAAGAAGCATACATGAGCAGTCATTCAACATCACTTAGCCTGTCCCGCTGGTCCAGGTCATCTGCAGGTGCCTGAGTCTTTTGGTCCTTTAACAGTTGTTTGGCATATTTCAGAGCCGCCTTCGCGTCAACAAAGAAGGACGGTTTACCGGGACCTTGGACCCGGAGTTTAGCAGGGTAGGTGAGGGAGTATTTGGTGCCCGTCTATTGAAAAAGTTTCTTCGCCGGCAAAAATACCCTTCGAGCGGCCTGAACCTGCATCGTATAGTCTGGATATAGTGCAATGTGGTTGCCCTTGTATTGCACGTCCGTCATGTCTCTTGCCATTCGTAAGATCACGTCCCAGTCCCTATAATTTAAGATTCGTGCAATAATAGGCCGGGGCGGTGCACCTGGCTTAGGCCTGGGCCCCAATGATCTGTGAGCCCTCTCTACCAGGAACATCGAAGACAAACCCGACCCAAACAGATCCTTAAACATTTGTTCAACAAAGAGCTCCATGTTGGTTATGTCCGTCGTTTCCGCCACACCCGTGATGCGGACGCTGTTGCGCCTCGAACGCGCTTCCAAATCCTCATTTTTCTGTTGTATGAGTGTCAGGATCTTATCCATGCCCCGCAGTTGGCCGGCAAGGCCGGTCTGATTTTCCTCCGTGTCGGCCACACGTGTTTCGAGCGATTCCACTCTTCCCTCTTGTTTGTCCATGCGAGACGTGATACCGTCCATGCGGGCCGCCAGCGCATCCATTTTGCCATCAATGCCATGTAAACTTGTTTTCAGTTCCTGAAACATGGCTTTAATGTCCACATCCTGAGCACCACTCCGGTCTGCTCGAGAAGACTCAGCCTCACGGTGGTCTGGGTCTGGGTCCGGCGGCTTCTGCTTGGACTTGTCGAAGGTGATTTTCGGCTGCCGCGTGTCCGGCTTGCCCATGGGCGCTCACCGGACGCCACCCGGCGCCGGTAGTATGTGTGGGCGGCCGAGCCGCGAACTCCTCACACTGCACCAGTCGCCGCCAGTCGCCAACCACCAGCGTCTCGTCGAGGGCAGCAGGGCGGTTAGGCCTCGTTGGTAGGTAAGAGGGCTGGGTCCCCAGTGTCGGGGCACGCACCGGGCACAGAGAAGCGGACCAAGCGGGGAGAGTCACAGCGCAGGCCGTCGGATCAGGCCGACACTAGTGCAGCCGTTCAGTTTCCGCATCCCAGGTCAACGCCCCAACAGAACTGCAGTATGGTCGGGGCAGGCACGGCAGCCGACCACGACTCTCCGATCGTCGCCCTGGAGCCTCCGACCATAGAACTCCGCCACACTACGGCTTCAGGGAAGATGGCCGCCACTGCAATTATCCGATCGGGCCTGCCACTGTTCACCGGCATGCAATCCAGGGGCTGGCGATAGCAAGGAACAAATCAGAGTCTCAGTCCATGAGGTTCGGCAACACGTGCTCCCAGAGCAGGGCCCAGCAGCGCCCGCCGAGCGCAGGCATCGAGGCCTTTCGCGCCGTCCCCGGCAGCCAGCTAGCTCCCAGAGCGCCGCAGAGCGTCCGGGCCTCTCCCCTAGACGCACCTCCAGTCCACTTTCGGTGTTCCTCCACACCAGCCGCTGCTGTCCCAGCCTCACTGTTTCAGCCGCAGGGGGTGAACATCCGGCGGGGCGCGCGTCTCCTGGGGCGATCGAACAGCCTCTGCCTCACCCCTCGAACAGGTTTCGGGCCCTCCACACGCAAGGCCCCGGCTCTCGCGATTGTTGTAGGCCGCCGCGTCTCCGTGCTTCCTGCGGGCCGCTCTCCGCCCACGTGTCCCCGACGGGGTCAGAACAGCCAGCGCACAGGGCGGACACCCTGGACTACCGTCTCGGGCGGGGAAGTCCGAGCCCGCACCCCAGTTCAGCAAATAATTTAAGGATTTCTGTGCTCGATCGGCGGAGCTGCGGTTTCAGGCAGCCATTCCGCTCGGCAGCCAAGCCACGCCCCCTACCAACACCGAGAAGTTAATGGAAACAATGATGAAAGAGATGAGGTCTAATTTTGTAACGTCAGAAAAGAACCAGCCAAGAATACAGAAAGCTTATGAGGCCCTAGACCAGAAGATCAACATGCCAATAGACAGAGTTTCATTTGCAAAGGATGCAGTGGATACACTGAATAAAAAAGTTGAGGTAAACCAAAAGGAAATAAATCTGCTGAAGACAAAAGAAAATGATATCAGAGATAAAATTGAGTCGCTAGAAAATCAAGCCAGGAGGAATAACCTCAGAATTCTCAATGTTCCAGAAGGCCTAGAGGGGGAAGATATAAAAAGTTTTACAATCAAACTGTTGGAGGAAATAATCCCCTGGGCCAAAACGGTTAACCTCCCAGATGGCATCCAAAGAATACACCACGACCCATTTGGGAAAGGGAAAAAAAGGAAAAATCAGAGGAAAATTCTAATCAATTTCAAGACATACACCCTCAAAGAGAGAATTCTAAATGAAGGCCTCAAGGCAGGTTCTTTTACAAAAGATGACTGGACATGTAGAATCAGTTCTGATATCTCCAAAACAACTCAAAACAGGCAATAGGAACTGGGTCAGTTCATGCAGCAATTGAAATCTTTAGGTGCAACAGTTCAGATGCACTTCTCAGCCTCACTGAAAATCATGTGGGAAAACAAGATGCATAACATAAGGGATCCGAAGAAGATTGAGTGCTTTATAGAATGCATAAAAGCACAACAAAAGACCACTCTTAAAGAGGAGGAAAGAAAACAAACAAGCTCATCAGAAGGGTAATGAGCTCTAAAGGACAGAATCTTGCCCAGAAGAAGGAAAGAGGGGGCTTCTCCGGGGGGGAGGGGGGAGGGGGGGAGAGGCAAGAAAATCACTCAGAAAAATGTCGAGAAAATAAAAAAATGCACAAGGTGGGGGGGCATAATGGGGATAAAAATAAAAAAAATCCAACAAAAGCAATACGGAGGAGGAAGGGTCCCCTGAGAGATCCCAGAGGAAACCCAGGAATCACATTAAATATTACTGGAGGAACCAAACTGATAGCAGTTAATATTCTGTCTTGGAATATAAATGGCCTTAGGATTAAAAAACGGAAAGCAAAAGATCTTGGAATACTTGAAAATAATTGACAGTGAAATAATATTATTGCAAGAGACACACCTGTTAAAAGAAGAGTGGGCAAGAATACTTAAATATCAGAAATGGTTGGATACATATGTATGCACAAAGCAAGATTGCTGTACAAAGGGAGTGGCGATCCTGTTTAAAAAATCCCTGAAAGCGAAAATTGAAATCAGCAGAAGTGGACAGAAAAGGAAGATGGGCGATAGCGAACCAAGGATATACAATAATTCATACACGATTGTGGGATATTATGGCCCCCATGTGGATGATCTGGTCCCTCTTCAAAAGGTATACCCTCAACGTTTGACTGCTCAGTCACCCATAATAATGAGAGGCGATTTCAACATAATACTAGACCCTAAAGAGGATAAACTCCCGGCCAAGAACAGCCCTAACCTACCGAAAATGAGAGAGTGGGTCGGCTATGCATTAAGGATCTAGGGATTATAGATATTTGGAAAGAAAAGGGAGATAAGACCCATAGATTCACATTTCAAAATAAAAGGCTGGGACACTCGTCTAGGATTGACTTATTCCTGATAAATAGAAGCTTAACCAACAATACCCAAATGGTAGAGCATATACCTGCCCATCTATCTGACCACTTGGCTGTTTCACTGCGGCTTCTGTTAATATCCACCCTCTTCAGTTCAAGGTGGACAGTAGACAGAGTTATTTTCACGGATCCATCCCATACAGAATTATTAGCAAAAGAGACTGATCTATTTTTTCAGCTAAATAAAGAAGGGACCTCGAAACAAATTGCATGGGATGCATACAAAGCTTTTATCAGAGGGAAAATAATTAATCTGGCATCATATAAAAATAAGAACACAAGGACCTGCATCAAACAGCTAGAAAAATAAATAATAACACTGAAAGAGGAATTAGTTAAAGGGAAAATCCCACAGGAAATATCCAGCATAGAAAAGGTTAAAAAACAAAGAAGGAGGCTCTGTCAGATATACTAGATGCAATTGTTAGGGATAGATGGGAGGCTAGTAAACTCGTGCATTACGAATACGGTGAAGGATGCGGCAAGCTACTAGCCTGGAAAACAAAAACAGAATTAATACGCAACAGGGTAGCAAAAATACAAAGAGGAGATCAGCCTATATGTAGTTCAGAGGATACCGAGATTAGACAAGCGTTTGTAAAATTGTTTGATAACCTCTACTCCGAAGAGACCTCAGCTACATCAGTACAGATAAACCTCTTACTGGACAGGATAATACTTCTCTCTGCGTCCCAAGAACAAAGAGTGGAGCTCATTCAAGAGATTACAAGAGAGGAAGTTACAGAAGTAATTAAAGGCTTAAAAAAGGGGAAAGCATCCGTCCTGATGCACTCCCAAATGAGTTATACGTAAATTTACGAAAGGTATTGGTCACCCCCCTGATGTAGACTCCTGAAGGATATCTTTTTAACTAAACAGGATCTCCCAGACTCCTGGAATGATGCAATCATCAGTATCCTACTGAAACCAGGGAAAGACCCAGTCAAATGTGAGTCCTATAGACCCATCTTACTTTTAAATGCTGATTATAAAATATACACACAACTACTAGCCAAGAGATTAGGAAAAGTGGCTGGGTCCCTAGTACATCCAAACTAAAAAGGTTTTATTAAAGGAAGACAAATTCAATAATTAACTCACGAACTCATAAGTGCAATAGATGTAGCAACTTATCAATCAGTCCCCTTATCAATTATAACCTTTGACGCTGCTAAAGCATTTGATAGAGTTAGTTGGCCTTTTTTAAATGCAACCTTAGCTAAATTTAATCTTGGGGATACTTTTCAGGATGCAATAAAACGAATCTATAAAAAACCCTCAGCGAAGGTCGTGGTTAATGATAGTCTCACAGACAGGATAACAATAAAGAGAGGTACAAGATTAGGATGCCCTCTATCTCTGCTACTTTTTAACTTATATATCGACCCATTAGCATGTATGCTAAGAAATAAACAGGAGATAATACCATTTAAATATCAAGGCTGGGAGAAGAAAGTAGCTTTGTATGCATATGACCTGGTGGTATTCACTAGCGATTTAGCGAACTCACTCCCAGAAATAGAAGACATCCAAGAACAATATGGAAAAGTCTCAGGCTACTTGGTAAACCAAACAAAATCAGATATCCTAGAGTGGAACAATGAATCCAAGAGTCCGATGGTGAAAGAAAAAATAAGGTATCTCGGAATAGACCTTGCAAAAGATATAGAGAAAATAGCAAGTATGAATTTTGACAGAATCCTCAAAGAAGTAAGAAAGTTACTCAAAGTATGGGGAGGTCTCCCTCTGACCTTCATGAGAAAATCTAACATAATCAAAATGACAGTTCTGCCAAAATTTACATATTTGTTTAGTACCATCCCACTAGAATTCAAAGTAGAATGGATACAAAAATGACAAGGAGAGCTAAGTAGCTTCATTTGGGCCGCAAAAGGGTAAGAATTGCCTGGAAAAAGCTGAGAAGAAAAAAGGAACAGGGGGGGAGTCGCAAGCCCTGATATTTTAGAATATTGCAGAGCCTTTCAATTTAAGAATATTAGAAAACTATTGGATAGTATTAACATATATCCTGTATATTTGCAGACACTAGTCAACAGAGAAGGAAACCACTACCTCTACAAATTTGGGCACCCCAAATACTTCAAAAAAATAAAGCTGAAGACCCTATGGTCAGCCGAAAACTCTGGTATCAAATAAGAAGAACTCTAAAAATCCCATATTACAGTGAGTTCGCTCCAATCTGGGATTCCCCTGGAACCCCAGAATGTCTTAGGGACAAGCTAGAAATCCCCTTGAGGGAAGGTAACATATGTAAAGGGGGCCAACTAATAGAACATACCTCGATCATTGAATGGGAAGTCCTCAGTGAAAAGACCAAGGGCACTCTAGTGAGATTTAAGTACTACCAACTAACCAGCTGGGTCAAGAGCCTTAAAGAAGAACAACCTGGGGCTGGTGATTTCGAGAAAAAGTTACAGGAAAACAAGATTAATAAAAAATAAATCTCATGCTGGTACTGGGCCCTCATACAAGCAGGGGAAGAAGATTACAAAATTCTGAGCGACATCTGGGGGAAAGAACTGCCGGAGCTGGATGTCCAACATAAATAGCAAGTATCAATGGCTACTTGTTGGAGAATTGTGAAATCTGCTCCTCCGAGAAAAAATCACCTGTTTACCACACACAGAGCGTACTGGTCACCAAAAAGACTGTCTAAGATCAACAGACAAAAGGTGAAAAGCTGGCCTAAATGTGGGGAAGAAGGAGCAGACGATCTACATATGTTTCGGCAGTGCCCCCAGCTAGAGGAATTTTGGAGAGAGACAGGTAAGACCTTATCCAAGCTTTTGGGACAACCAGTGGAGGTAAGCATTGATCTTGTTATTTTTGGGATCGGTCATCATAACCTGAATAATTTGAAATTGAAAAAGATCAGGAAAATCTTTCCCAGCTCCCACTGTCTGTTTGAAGTAATGTAGGAAATATCTGACCTTATTTCACAAGATATTCCTTCTACCTTTACTGTTTTCATTTTTAGAGCTCAGGATAACGCCTTTTCTTTCAAAGATTAAGTTAGAAAATTTACCAAGATTTTCCTGGGCTTACTTCTGTTAGGATTGAGCCTGAAAGGATCCCTATGTATTCTCTGTATGTCCCTCCCCAACTCTTGTTCCGTCTCTTCTAAATGAAGCCCTGTTTTCAGCAACTTAATTATCCAAGGAGTTGGGAAAGAGAATGGACCAGTTGAAAGAGCTAGGTGCCAGTGTGCAGATGAAATTTCCGGCTGTGTTAAAAGTTATGCTGAATAATAAAATGCATAATTTTAGAGTGGTGAGCGATGTAGACGACTTTATAAGGTTTTGTAAATAGTTTGTAAATAAATTCTCAACAGATTTTTGAGGTAGTTAGACTGGAATAGTAATAAATAGTGGTTGCAATGTAAAATTAGATGTTAGAGGTAAGACAAATATTGAAACACACCTGGGGGAAAACCCATAGGCCTAGGTTTAGGTTTAGGCCATTAGAAAGGGGGGAAGGTTCTTCATGGGTGGGGGGGGAGGAAGATAGGGGTCACGGGGTGGGGAGCATTAGGGAAAAAAGAAAAAAAATCCTCGGAAGTCTCAGGTTCGCTAGTTAAGATGCTCATTAGAATAGAAATATGGGAGCGAGACAAGGGTGGAATTTGAAAATGTTATCTTGGAACGTTAATGGGTTAAGGGTGAGGCCAAGAAGAGAGCGTATCCTCCAATATATAAAAGATTGCAACGCCCAGATTTGTGTGCTTCAGGAGACGCACTTGTCAAAGAAAGAGTGCAAGGAAGTATTTAAGTCCCAAAAATGGGTGCAGCAAATGGTTTGCACAAAGCAAACTATAGTAACCAAAGGAGTGGTGATATTAGTAAAACAAGACCCAAACATTTCTATTATACAAAGCAATTCAGACTCAGGTGGCAGATGGGTCGCAGTCAAATTGAAAGTGAGGGGACAAAGTTTTATGTTAGCAGGATATTACGGGCCGAATGTGGACGACATAGCACCACTACAAAAGTTACTAGCGGAGTTATCTTGCTCCTCAGACCCTATTATTTGGTGGGGGATTTCAATGTGGCCCTGGATAGTACTTTAGATAGATCAGCAGGTAGTAGAGCAGGTGTAAAACAAAAAATGAGGGGGCAGATAAAATCTATGATGAAGAAATTGGGATTATATGATGGTTGGAGATGGAGGATGGGAGATAAAAAAGAATATACTTATGCAAACAAGAAATATCACCATCATTCAAGGATAGACTATATTTTGTTAGATTTAGGTTTGCGGGAACAAGTCAGGAGTATTGCCCATATTGGGATTCACTTGTCTGATCACTCGGCAATTCTATTGGAGATTTGCCTCAAGGAAGAAAGGTCCACCCCAAGATGGACATTAGACCGCACCCTGTTGTTAGATACAGAAATTGTGAGGAGATTAAAGTAAGATACAGTAGAATTTTTTTATTTTAATTGGGGCTCAGCGTCGGCAGGGGTGGAATGGGATTCTTATAAAGTGCACTTGAGGGGGAAGTTAATAAACTATGCGGTTGGGAAGAGGAGAGTTCTTTGGGAAGAGATAGGAGAAGTGGAGAAAAGGATAAGAGTACTAGAAGGAGAACTGGTTAAAAACAGTCAGAGGGAGGCCAAACAGATCGAATTAACAGACTTGAAAATTAAACTTGCCGGCATTTTGGATAAGAGGGTGAGGGAAAGGTGGGAGACAAGCAAGCTAACACAGTTTGAATATGGGGAAAATTGTGGAAAATTGCTAGCTTGGCAGACAAGAAAAGGCCAGGTGAGAAATTTAATACAAGAAATAAAATGTCAGAATACGGGCAAGGTTTTACCAAATAGAAAAGAGATTGAAGAGGCTTTTTATAATTATTTTGGTACTCTGTATGAAGAAGGATTGGTGACATCGGAAGAGGAGAGAAATAGGTGGCTTAGAGAGGGGGAGATAGTGACATTGGAGGACAAAAAAAAGTTTTATTGAACACTCAAATTCAGGAGGGGGAGGAAGAACAGGCACTAAAGAAGGGCAAGCGGGGTAAGGCATCGGGTCCAGACAGCCTGCCCTTAGAAGTTTACATTACACTAAAAGAGGTGCTGACCCCAATCTTGACAAGATTGTTTAATAAGTTATTTATGCAAGGGTTATCCCAACCAGAATCCTGGTCAGAAGCTACAATCTCATTAATATTAAAACCAGGCAAGAGTAAAAATAGATGTGGATCTTATAGGCCGGTGTCGATTTTAAATTGCAATGATAAGATTTTTTCTAAAATCCTGGCAGACAGACTTAAAGGCCTAATTGGAGATTTGATACACATAGATCAAAAAGGCTTCATGCAAGGAAGGTCGCTACATGAGTTAACTTACTCTCTGATAGGGGCAATAGATCTGGCGGAAACAAATAATGTACCACTAGCGGTTATTGCCTTGGATGCCACCAAGGCATTCGATCGTGTAAATTGGGATTTCTTGACATCTGTTATGGAAACTGCTAAATTGGGTGATAGGTTCTGTAGAACAATTGCTGGGATCTATAAGTCACCAAAGGCAAGAGTTTTAGTAAATGGAGCATTAACATCAGCTTTTAATATATAGAGAGGGACAAGACAAGGATGTCCGTTGTCTCCATTATTGTTTAATCTATATATGGAACCATTAGTAAAAAAATTGAGGGCAGAGCCGCGGATAATCCCATTCCAATACAACGATTGGGCTAAGAAGCTGGCATTATATGCTGATGACCTGTTGATATATACGGCGGATCTTGAGAACACAATGAAGTATGTAGTAAAAATTGCAGACGAATTCGGGAAAGTATCGGGGTATGAAATAAATAGAGATAAATCAGAGATTATGGTGTGGAACCTAGATGGAGGGGCAGAAAAAACTACAACTGAAATGAGATACTTGGGAGTGAGAGTGACTCAAGATATCAACAAATTAGCAGAAACTAATTTCAACAGGGTGAAAAAAGAAATTTGTGACTTAATGTTAAGTTGGATGCACTTACCTCTGACTATCTTTGGTAGAGTGAATTTAGTGAAAATGATCTTATTACTAAAGCTGACCTTCCTTTTTAATGCTATACCTCTACCATTCAAAGAACCGGGGCTCATGAAGTTGCAGGGTAAGATTGGGTCCTTCATTTGGGCAGCAAAAGGTCCCCGAATATCGTAGAAAAAGCTGCGGAGGAGGAAAGAGAAAGGAGGCCTGGTCTGCCAGATTTGCAACTATATGCATGGGCGTTCCAGTTTAAGAATAATAGGATGCTCCTGGATAGGACATTAAATTCAGAAATAGACAAGCTGTTCACGGGACTGCTAAAAGAGGTAGAAGGAGGGGCCTCGGGATTTCTGATGAAATATGCAGATCCCAGATATTTAAAAAAAGTTAGGCTGAAGATTCTCAGAGGAGTGGCAGAAACCTGGTACAAAATTAGAAGGAGATTGAAATGGATGTATTACAGCAACTTGGCTCCTATTTGGGACTTGTCGGGATCACCAGAATGGACAAAAGATAAACTTGCCGTGGCATTAAGGACAACCGGAGTGGAAAGATTGGAGGATTTATTAGAAAGAAAACGGATGATTTCATGGGAGATTTTTCAAAATAAAACAAATTATCGTGTTTCAAAATTTAAGTATCTCCAAATCCAAAGTTGGGTACAAGCATCAGAAAATATGATAGGAGGAACCAATGAACTGGAGGAAATGCTGATTCTGGACGACCCCAGGAAGAAGGAAACATCTTGTTGGTACTGGCGAATGATGGAAGAGTTGGAGGGGGAGTTTACCCAACCACAAAAGTTATGGGAGATGGACTTGCCTGGAGCAACGCTGGAAAAATTATGGCAAGTATCCTTTACTACACTTTATAAAATGATCAAACCAGCCTATTTAAAGAGAAACCTTTTTTCTATCTATAGAGTTTATTGGACTCCGAATAAGCTGTCGAGGGTTGGGAACAGAGGAGAGATGGCGTGCACCAAATGTGGCTTGAAGTTGGTGAATGATATACATATGTTCTTGGGGTGTCCAAAGATTCAGGTGTTTTGGGGAGAGGTGTGTAGAGCCTTGGCTGAAATTCTGAAGAAACAGATTCAGGTAAGCCCTCTACTAATATTTTTTGGGGTGGTCAGTGAGTTAGTTGGAGATGAACAAAAATTAATATTTTATGCTATGCTGTTGGCGAGAAGAGAGTTATGCAAAAAGTGGACTAGCCCCTTTTCTCCTACTTATATAGAGTGGAAAACATCTTTGAGATATAATTTAAATCTGGACGCAATATCCTTAGGAGAAGGTATGCCTTTTGGCGTCCGGTAGTGGAATGGTAGGAGAGGTAGGAAGGGCGGTCCAATGGTTATGCCTAAAAAGCAGACCTCGGAAAAATGCACAAGCCAATCCTAAATCTCTCATATCTCTCATAGAAGACCGTTACCTAAGATATGGTGGATGGGTGATAGAGTCGAAAGATAGCAAGTCTGGCTATATGAAGTGCAATTGGCAGGTCTCTTGAAAACTAAGGCGAGTATCAGAACCTTGCTCTCACGGCACGATAAAGGGCGTTCCGGACAGAGGTGCTTGAAAGTTAATCTGAGGCTAATGAGGACAAAAAAAAAGAAATCAGGAAAATCTCATTTTCCTGTTAGAATTGTTAGCTAGAAGGGAAATATGTATTAAATGGGTGAAAAATATACCTCCAACACATAGAGAATGGCTGGCCTCAATTCAAAGAGTAAATAAAATGAATAGAAATGGGAACATGGGTAAAAGATATAAGTTTGGGAGCATTTGAGAACTATATAACCAGCCAATTTGAAAAACAAGGCCTGTGTTTTACAAGTCCAATGATTAGGCAATGCAATAAAACTTTCAAGCAGCGTCTTGAACAAGTAGTCAGAATGACTAGCTCCCCCCAAAAGCGATCTGCACTGGAAGCGGACAAAAAGGGGCCCCTAGGAAAAGACGGGGCGAGAATCTCCACAAATACAGTGCGCTTACCCAGGAGAAATCCCTTTATTCAGAATAGATGGGTCAAGGGGACCCCGGCACCTCCACCCCAAAAATATAGCACAATGAGGACGAATTTTTGTTTTATCAATTAAAGGTATAAGTATAACTTTAGATTGCAAATTTTGTGTAGTTTATATTTTCTTTGTATACAAAGAATAATTATAGGTGTAGTAATTTAAAGGAGCTGTGCTAATTATAAATTTAAGCTATGACTATAACTTTAGCATTTCTGATGTTTGTATGGTTTACGTTTGGTTTGTATAGAAAGAATAAAGCTTTCCTAACTATAACAAATGTTTAACTTTTACTTTCTTCATTGAATTTTTGTGTTTTTTTAATTATTCAAATCATAGAGTTCAGTGTTATCAAAGAGTTCAGTGTTATCAAGTTGACTGTTGCTGAGGGGAGTGTCATACAGTAGAGTGGAGAACGTGTTGTATAGTGTAGTGTCGTAGAATCTAATATAGAGTAGAGTGGAGTACAGAGGAGTGGCATGGCGTACAGTAGATTAAAGCATCATAGAGTGCAGTGGCATGTTAAATAGTGCACTAGAATGGACAGGCATAGCTTAGAGTCAAGTAAACTGTTATAAACTAGAGTGGCATCTTGTACTGTACAGTGGAATGGTGTGTTGTAGATTCTTGGGATGTGTTGTAGAGTGGAGTAGAGTATTGTACAGTGGAGTGTAGGAGCACAGAGTGGAGTAGAGGATTGTACAATGTAGTGTAGGGGTATAGAGTGAAGTACAGTGTGGTATAGTGGCACAGCATGTAGTAGAGTCTTATCAAGTGTGGTAGAGTAGCAGTGTAAAGTGGAGTGTTATACAGTGCCATTGAGTGGAGCAAAGTGTTGTGCATTGGAGGAAAGTGTAGTAGAGTACAGTAGAGTGCAGTACAGTATGAAAGAGTGGAGTGACATAGATTGCCGTAGAGTTGAGTGGCATAGAGTACTGTTCAATGAAATGGTGCAGAGTACAGTAGGGGAGTACAATGGATTAGTGTCGCATAAAATAGAGTATAGTAAAGTGGGGTGGAGGGGCATGGACGGAGTTGCATAGAGTAGAGTGTCGTACACAGGTATAAAGTAAAGTAGAGTTCTGTAGCCTTCAATTGACAGGAGTACATTGTTGTACAGTGGAGTGCTAAGACGTGGAGTATAGTGTGGTAGAGTGGAGGGGCGCAGGCTGTAGTTGAGTAGATTACAGTGTTGCTGAGTGGAGTACAATGGGGTAGAGTGGAATGAGGTTCAATAGTGTGGAGTGGCGTACAATTGAGTGGTGTAGAGTGGAGTGGCATACAGTGGAATAGCGTACAGTGGGGTGGCGTAGAGTGGAATAGCGTACAGTGGAGTGGGGTAGAGTGGAGTAATGTGTACGGTGGAATAGCTTAGAGTACAGTGACGTGGAGTGGAGTGACATACAGTGGAGTGGTGTTGACTGGAGTTGCACAGACTGGAGTGGCGTTCAGTGTAATAGCATACAATGGAGTAGTATAGAGTGGAAGGAAAGTAGAGTGGAGTGGGGTAGAGGGACGTTGCGTATACTGGAATAGCATACAGTAAAGTATCGTACACTGAAATAACGTACGGTCGAGTAGTGTACAGTGGAGTGGTGTACAGTCGAGTGGCGTCGAGTGGAGTGGCGTAGAGTGGAGTGGTGTACAGTGGAGCAGCATACAGTGGAGTAGCATACAGTGGAGTGGTTTAGACTGGAGTGGCATAGAGTGGAGTGGAATAGTGGAGTGCCGTAAAGTGGAGTGAAATAAGAGTACAGTGGCATAGAGTGGCATAGGGTTGAGTGACATACAATGGAATAGAGTATAGTGGAGTAGTGTACAGTGGAGAAGAATTGGGTGGCATAGAGTGGAATAGAGTGGAGTGGAGTTGCGTACAGTGGAGTTGTATACACTGGAATAGTGTAGAGTGGAGTGGTGTACAGTGCAGTGGCATAGATTGAAGTGGTGTGGAATGGAGTGGCATAAAGCGAAAGGGCGTACAGTGGAGTGGTGGAGAGTGCTGTGGCTTAGACTGGAGTCTGGTAAAGTGGACTACCGTACAGAGGAATAGTGAACATGGGAGTGCCATTAGAGTAGAGTGGTACATAGTGAAGTTGCATAGAATGGAGTGGTGTAAAGTGGAGTGACACAGAGTTATAGTGAGGTACAGTGTAGTTGCGTACAGTGGAATAGTATACAGAGAAGTGGTGTACAGTGGAGTTGCATACAGTTGAATAGCATAAACTGGGGCAGGGTAGCGTGCAGTGGCTTAGAGTGCCATGGTGTACAGTGTAATAGAATACAGTGGAGTGTCATAGAGTGTAATGGTGTATAGTGGAGTTGCGTACAGTAGAGTGTCATAGAATGCAGCAGTGTATAGTGGAATAGCATACAGTGAAGTGGTGTACATTGGAGTGACGTAAAGTGGAGTCGCATAGAGTGGAATAGCATATAGTGGAATAGTATAGAGTGGAGTAACATATTGTGAAGGGGTGTAGACTAGAGTGTAGTATAATGGAGTGTGTAGAGTGTAATAGCGTTCAGTGGAGTGATGTAAAATGGAGTGGCATGGAGTGGAGTGGGGTAGAAAAGAGTGGCATAGAGTGTAATAGCATACAGTGGAGTGGCGTAGAGTCGTGTGGCATAGACTGGAGTGGTGTAGAGTGGAGTGTGGTACTTGAAACAGTAGTGTGAAAGTGGATGAACAGATGTAGATGTAATATGGCAGGAATATATAGATTATGTGGTATAAATGGTAATTTTTAGCACTAGGTGCAAGTAATGTAAGTAGTATTAAAGTTATAAGTATTAAAAACGTAGTTATATATTGCGTTGCCATATACCTAGGAAGTACCGCGGTACTCTGTACAGTTTTTTTTTTAATATATAGAAACTTATCAATAATTTACCCTACCTATTACCACTTTAATATTTTGGTAATAGGTAGGGAAGAATATATGATGTTACAACACAAACCATTACAACGCATGCTTTTACAACGCGGAGTTTACTACGCATGTACCATTACATCACATGTTTTTATAACACATTCCATTACATCACAAAATAGTATTAATGCACTAAAAGTACCATTACAACGTATAGCATTACAACGCATACGATAACAACACATTTTTTTTAAAAAAAGTAAAATAACCCTTGGGACGGGATGTAGGGATAATAGGGGTTTTGTGGGGGGTGGTGTATTAAAATAGGGGTATTTAAAAGTAATACCTGAGTATTCAAATTAATACTCCAGTATCAAAATAACAACTCAAATACATTTTTCTATTTTTCAAAATAATATTTACTTATCTCTAGTACGGGATGCAGGGAAAATATGGGTTTTCGGTGGGGTAGTGTATTAAAATCCGGGTATTTAAAAGTAATAAATGAGTATTAAAATTAATACTCCAGTATCAAAATAAATACTCAAACTCATTTTTCTATTTTTCAAAATATGATTTACTTACCTCTATGATGGGATGCAGGTAAAATAGGTGTTTTGGGTGGGGTGGTGTATTAATACACAGGTGTTTAAAAAATTAATACTAGATCACTAACACAAACACCCGACTATTAATATAAATTTACGAACGTAAAAAAATGCAAGGCATCTACTAAAAAAGAATAACATATTTTTTATTAAACTATACACTTTTAAAAACAATACTTAACACAATTAAACGTAACCATAAAAAATGCTAAAACAATATCAGATAACAAAATAAAACGACAGTAAACGGCTGCATAACAAATAAACCATCATTTCACAATACACCTAAACAAAAGTCCTACTTTGCTTTCTTCGAATATACCTTGACCCACATGTCATCAAAATGGCGGACAAGAAATAATTTTTTTAACAAACGTACATTGTGAAAACGCTAAAATTTATTACACATTTTGTCAGCATTTAAAACATTTTCAAAAAACATCCACAAAACATATTTTCAAAAAAACTAATCAACTCACAAAAATGTATAAAAGCAGCCGACCACCATTTTGAAAATAGTGGTAAACTGACTTCCACAGAGACCAGACGCGTTTTGCATGTCCAGAAATTCGCCGAATCAAACAGTGCCATCTACAGTCACAAGTAAGTCTGCCCTTAAAAACTGTATTTCTCTAAAAAGCGAAAACATACTCTTAAATTAGCTAACAAAACCCATTTAATTTTTTCACAGCTTTTTTGAAAATTCAAAAAAACGAGATAAAACCACACTCCACGCAACAGCCATTAAAAATATAAACAATGTAAGTAAAACATACTTTTGATTTTTTACTTATCTAATAAATAAACCTTATAAAATACTGTATTCAAGTATAAATACAGTTTTTATACTTATAAAATACATTGATAAGAAAATGTACAAATGTAAAAGTCAAACTCCAAATATTTTTAATTAAAACAAACTCCTTATACCAAGCTACACCTTTCTGTGTTTTTCAAAGTCAAAAGTGGTAAAAGTTGAAGAGAATCAATTTACAATACCTACTCCGACAAATGCTTACCTAAAAAAAAACTGCAGGATAGTAGTGGGGTCAAAATTACTATTCCTACTATGACCAGTGCTTGCCACAGGGAAAGTGTTGGATGGTGGTGGGAGGAAAATTTCTATTCCTACTCTGACAGGTGCTTGCCTCAGGGTAAGTGTTGGATGGTGGTGGGGGCAAAAACTACTATTCCTACCCTGACAGATGCTTGCCTCAGGGTAAGTGTTGGATGGTGGTGGGGCAAAATTACTATTCCTACTCTGACAGGTGCTTGCCTCAGGGTAAGTGTTGGATGGTGGTGGGGGCAAAATTACTATTCATACACCGACAGGTGCATGCCTCAGGGTAACTGTTGGATGTTGGTGGGGGCAAAATTACTATTCCTACTCCAACAGGTGCTTGCCTCAGGGTAAATGTTGGATGGTGGTGGGGGCAAAATTACTATTCCTACTCCAACAGGTGCTTGCCTCAGGGTAAATGTTGGATGGTGGTGAAGGCAAAATTACCATTCCTACTCCAACAGGTCCTTGCCGCAGGGTACGTGTTGGATGGTGGTGGGGCAAAATTACAATTCCTACTCCGACAGGTGTTTGCCTCAGGTTAAGTGTTGGATGGTGGTGGGGGCAAAATTACTATTCCTATTCCGACAGGTGTATGCCTCAGGGAAAGTGTATGATAGTGGTTGGGGTCAATTTACTATTCCTTCTCCGTAATGTGCTAGCCTCAGGGAATTGCAGGTTAACATTTGTTGTTTAAAACATTTTTATTAAATCTGCATTTATTAACTAAACTTATTTAAATCTACAGATATCCGCTACAGAAATGAACATCAGAGAAAAGAACCATCCATTCAGTTAGAAATGTTCTATAACGTAAGTGAAATTTAACAGTAAATATAAAAAAACATTTTTTTTTTAAACCTTTGCAAAGGTGCAGATTAGCATCATCCTAATGATTCCCTAAAATCTTGCCAAGCTTACAGCATTAAAAATACATGCGCAATTTACGAGTACCTACATGCAATTTCCATTAAAATCTATGAAAAGCCTTTCCTTATTTGGGACACACAATTTGCGAGTTGCAAATAAGGAATGTTTTTGAAACGCAATTTGCGAGTACCTATTCAATACTTGGCATTTTAATGCATGACACCCTTGCACCATTGTAATTGCGCACGCAATTGTCTTGCACCTATTTGGTGCTTGAAAATTGCTTGTGCAATTTCCTGTGAAAACTATGGAAAGCCTTTCCTTATTTGCGATCCGCAATTTGTGAGTCGTAAATAAGGAATGTTTTGGATACGCAATTTGCGAGTACCTATTCAATACTTGGCATTTTTATTTTTTATAAACTTTATTTTTCAGTTTACATAATGTAAAAACCAAAACCACAAACTGGCATCAAATCGTTGTAGGTAGGCAAATCTATGACAGCAATGATGGCACACAGGACAACCGGCAGCACCAGGGAGGGAAAGGTACAATGGGGAGAAAAATCATTTGCAAATATTGCCCTGTGAGGCAGGAACCGGGCATTACACCGGGTCTCACTGCGGACATTACTGGGGCCAACCCTCTCGCTCCCCGTCGGGCCCAGACCCAGTAGCTATATCCAATCCACTCTCCTCGCTGTCAGTTGTATCCTGCGGGGAGGGCTCCCCGTCTACTAACCCAGAGGCACACATGACCCGCCAAGCCAGTAAATCTTCCTGTAACTTCTCATCCCTACGAGTGAGTTGCATGTGAGTCTCTTCGGCTAGGGACCACTCACGGACATCTTTAAGCCAGATGGGCACCTCCGGGGCCTTCTGCCCCAGCCAAGTTATTGCCACCCTGCGCCTAGCTAGTACCAGCATTAGTTGTAGAAGCTTATACGGGAGTTTCTTTTTCTTGGGTTTCCGGACTAATGCAAGTAAACAATACAAGGGTTCGGGGGCCATCTGAAGGCCTGTGGCTGCAACTATCCGTCCCACCACCCCTTCCCAAAACTGCCTGACCAGTGGACAGTCCCAGGCCAAGTGTAAAAAGCCTGCTCTCTCGGTGACATATCTAGGACACCCATCTACCCTGTTCCCAGAAAAACGTTTCATGGATACCGGGGTTAGGTAGGTGCGGTGTAAAAAGTTGAAATGTGTCAGCTTAAACCTGGGGTTGCATGAGACGGTGTGTATGAGGGAGCCTATGCGTGCCCACTGCTTCTCCTCCAGCTCGATGGCGAGATCTGTCTCCCAAGCAGCCTGAGATGGCGGTACCAGGGGGGTGGAATCCTGTTTCATGGCTTTGTACAGGAGAGAAATCAATTTACGACCCTTACCGCATGAAAGTAGGATGTCGAGGGTGTGTGCCATTGGTGGAATGTCCGGGTATTAGGGCCAGGTGACTTTCACCACATCCTGAAGTCCCCGGAAGTGTAGGAATTGGCCCCGTCCAAGGCCAAAGTTCTCTTCTGCCTGCTCATAGGTAATGAAGGTCTTGTTGGGGTAAAGGTCGGCCAGAAATTCACACCCACCCACCCTCCAAGACTGAAAGGACATATATTGCCCCATGTCAATGAAGGGGGCCAGTATCCAGATTGGGAGTTCCCTGTGAAAGGGTGCCCTCCGTAAAACCTTTTCAATGAACCGATTCCATATACCGGCTGTGTGTCGCACAATATAGGGGAGAGATGTGTCTGACCCCCTACCCTGCACCAGTGCTTCCTGCAGTGTCTGGGTGTCCACCCTACCAGAGAGAAGGCGTGTCTCCCAATTGTCTGCATCTGTAAGCCAGCATGCAGCATGTTGTAAATGGGCCGCATAGTAATATAGATTGAAGCGTGGAGCTTCCAGGCCCCCCTCCTCGTAGCTACGAATACTTGGCATTTTAATGCATGACACCCTTGCACCATTGTGATTGTGCACGCAATTTTCTTGCACCTATTTGGTGCTTGAAAATTGCGCATGCAATTTCCCTTGAAACCTATGGAAAGCCTTTCCTTATTTGCGACCCGCAATTTGCGAGTCGCAAATAAGGAATTGTTCAGAAACACAATTTGCGAGTACTTATTCAATACTTGGCATTTTAATGCATGACACCCTTGCACCATTATAATTGCGCATGCAATTTTCGAGTACCTATTTGGAGCTTGAAAATTGAGTATGCAATTTCCATTGAAACCTATGTAAAGCCTTTCCTTATTTGCGACCCGCAATTTGCGAGTTGCAAATATAGAATGTATAAGGAATTGCGATTCGTAAATAGCTTTTTCTTAAATATCGCAATCTAATAATCACAATTCCTAAGTGTGAAACATGTAACCCAACAAAGATGTTCAAACACAAAACTTGCAACTGTACTTCCATAACCAAAAATTCTTTTAAACTATTTCAGGGTAAACATTCACTTAAAGCGCTAAACACCTAATCTTTTTTTTTCATCTTTTTTACTATTTCAGGCCACACTAAAAAGGCTAGCTACTGAAAAATACAAAAAACCTCAAGAAAAGTCTTCTATTCAAGGTAGGATTACGAAACCAATCAACACAGAAATAACTTAACCAATATTTCTCTCCCTAGGACACTTCATTGAAATAACATAAGAATGATAAAAAGTATAAAAATGTATCTCTTTCAGACCCAACTAAAACACAAAAGCAGACCTCCATAGTAAAAGCATCAACAAACAACTTTAAAAAATCTAGAAATGTTTAACACTAAAACAAGCTAACTATTTATTTCTCCCAAAATAGCACTTTAAAGAAAATACATATCAAAAAAATTTAGAATTGCAAGATGCTTTGAACATTCAAAATAACTTCAAACTGGATTAACTATAAAGATTTGTTTTTTTAAAGAAGACGTTGTATTGTTTAATTTTTCTTCAAAACAGGAATACAACAATGTATTAAAAATGAAGTAACTTATTAAAAATTATTTTTCTCTCCATAACAGATAATGTCATCTAATGAAACAAAGTACATCAGCTCCAGCAAGGGAAACTGTCTCCTACAACATAGCGGGTATGTTTATTGTAAGGAGAGACTAACTGAACCCAGGTGTCATTGGAGGTTTGTGCAACACTACTCATCCCATTGCACAGGCAGAGCGGTTACTCTTGGTGACTCTGTTTTAAGAACCACAGTACATAACCACTCTGCCTCTGCAATGGAGATTGAGGTGAGAAAATCAATGAATGAAATTAAAGAAATTGCATCCACCTGCAATGAACCCTGTGGTGCAGTTTTAAGGGAGGTAGCCCAACACATTCCAACACATGTTGCAAGTAGTATGCCCAAAATTCCTAATCTGAGAAGAATTGTTCAACGTAAAAAACAGCCAAGTAACACACAAAGAGTCACACCCCAAACCTTTTCAGACATAAACATTCCACCTCAACTATCTGTAACAGTTACTAATGAACCTTTTCTTTTGCATGACAACAAAAACCCTCAAAAAAGAATACTAATCTTTAGCACACCCCATAATCTTGTTAGATTGGAAAACAGTGATTTTTGGATGATGGATGGGCGTTTAAATGCACGCCCCATCAAGTCACCCAAATATACACTATTCACGCATATACTAATATACAGTAGTTCCCTTAGTTTATAGTTAACTCCCTGATAAACAATGCTCAACATACACTGTGTTTTTATCAGTGATAAAAGCTAAAACATCAAACAAAAGTCCTAGAAAAGTAATAATTGACTTTGAATTGCCTATGATCAATACTATTACCAAATTGTACATAGATACCCAAATTCAAGGATGTTTTTTTCACTTTTCTCAGGCTTATTGGCGAAAAATTCCAAAAACATCCTTAGTTGAGGATTATATATCAGATAGCAAACTACAGTTTGAACTAAAAAAACAAACCTCCCTTTGCTTTGTTCCTCCTGACAGTGTAGACGAGTACTACACTTCAATTACTGAATCTGAATACTACAAACGAAGAAAAGTGGCACCTATTCTAAATTACTTTGAAGACACATGGATTGGCCATCTAAGCAGGTCGGGTCGCAGGAGGAAACCATGTTTCCATGTGAAGTGGTAGAACTGCTACTCGACCCGCTTATAAGGAGGAGCAAAAACAAACAATGCCATAGAGAGATGGCACAACTCCTTCAATAAATCAATTGGCAAACCTTATCCTAATTTCTATCCTTTCATGAAAATTTTGAGGAAGGAGCAACGTTTCCAAGAAATGAGAATATCGCAATCATTAACAGGTAGCCTGAACCCACGTATATCAAATAGAACAAAGGAAATGTCCGAGAGACTATTGGGTGCAATTCAAGATTTTATGTTGATGGTGGCTTCTGACTACCTTGATAATCTTGCACACATCCTCCATTTCTAACCTACACTATCTTCTTGCTTGCCTGTTTTGCCCTATTTTTTTTTTTCATAAAAAAGTCAGATCTTTTCACCTTAAGATGTCTTCTTTTTTCAACTCTTGGACTTACATAGTATCCAATTTTTCACTAAGAGTCCTTTGTCTTTTTCAAATCCATTGCAAATAATCCACATTCCTTTTTCAAACTCAATGTACTGAATTAATCTTTTAAATTATGCACATTATTTATTAAATTATATACGTGCATCCCTAATGAAAACAAAGCAAAGAAAAAATCCCAAAAAAGTGTTGATTTTCAAACGCACGATTCTATTCCAACAACTGTTCCAAATCCTTTTCAAGTTCCAAAATACAAAATCCAATAAGCAATGGAAGTAAACAAAACTGATCTTCTTATTCCCAATAAAAAGTTGTTTTTAAATAATCATATTAAAAATAAATCTAACCGCGACAACGCCAACAATAATTTTTTTTAAATCACGTCGCAAAAAGTAAAAAATATACCTTTCGAATCACTTTTGTTTATTAATGTTTTTACTGTACATATTTTGTTTAACTTTAATAAACAAAACGTGTTACGAAAGAATGAGACCCGACGTGGGCCTACTACTGCAACCTGTTATGGAATGAATTAGTTGGTCAACACACATTAAAACTTCCAAAACCACATTTACTACATCTATCTACCTCCTTCCTTTCGCCTTACAATAAACATTAACACTAACTTATTAATTTAAATTTGTCTTACCTTGACAGAGCTCTCCCTTGCATCTGATCTGTAGCACGATCCTCCTCGTAATGACGAAAGTTACGTTCACGCGGCAACGTCATGTCTTACTGTATAAATGTAAAAAGGACATTTTCTCCCATTCACTCCAATGTAAAAACGTGGGAAATTATTAAAAAAAACATGTTTTCTAAACACTTAATGAACATAAAAATATCTATGTTCATTTTTGTACGTTATTATAAATAAACTATTTTCTTTATCATTTTCAAAAACATTTTTTACTGCATGACATTTATTTAAATGTTAATAAAATACATTCAATAATAATTTACATCTAATGTCTTTTTTAATACAGTTTAAATATATGTCATTTAATTCAATTTTCATTTTATTTAAATAATATACTCATAGATTACTGTTTTGATAAATGATTAATTTCTATATTCTTTACTCCAATATCCTACATTTTTTTTTTTGTAAACATTTTTATTGCCATTTTCTGTAATTACGTACATCACACCAATGGTATTGGCAAACGAAAGATATCTCGCAGACACTTTACATCTTGGCATGAGGTTGAGTAACATCGTGGTCTATGACCTCCCGCACAGCCTCAGAGTTGATAATGTTTCTAAGGGACAAGTGGTGGGGTAGTGTCAGCACTCATGTGAGGTAGTCTCTGTTGTACACTGGTATGTGAGGCGTGCTCTCTCTGTTAGCACTGTATCATAGGGGTGGTGGTGTGCCAGCATTAATATAAACTGAAACAAACCTGGAGGATAAAACTAGGGTACACTGTGTCTAATATTGCTACTGTTTGGGAGTATTCGCCTGAATGTTGCAGCATGGCAGGGTGGCTAGTTAGGCATGTGCAGGTGAGGGGGGGAGTGTCGGAGGACTCCCATATGGAAATGCAGTTACGGTCCGCTCGTGGCCGCATGTTGCGACCTGTCGGGCGTCCGGGCCCTCTGCGAGTCACCCCGGGCAGGAGCTGCGAGTGCCCCAGGAGAACCGGTAGTCCGAGACCCCGGCGCCGCCAGTGTTTCTTGTATAAAGGAGTGGAGTAACATGACCCATTCCACAGAGATTGGATGCTTACGAATTCCCTTAATCTCTTCTGTTCTGAGTATTCCCTCTTCTGCTGTGTCCCACTTCTTGACAGCACCCACCAATGCCGTTAGAGGGGGGCCTCCCGGTGCCTTCCAATGCATAGTAATGCATCGCTTAGCCAGGAGGAGCACCAAGGACGCGAACCGCATTTCCACTTTCATGTTTTTGCGACGTTTGCAGACTCCAATGGCACTAGCTTCCCATGTATATAGGTCTGGGAGTCCCGTGACCGTCCTAAGAGTGGTGTGAACTGTGTCCCGGTAGCTGTGAAGCATCGGGCAATCCCATAGCATATGTTGGAATGAGGCATTGGGCTCCGGGCATCTGGGACAGGTGAAGGAGCTTTCGGTGAAGTACTTCTGTAACTTTTCAGGAGTAAGATACGCCCGGTGTAATATATGCAATTGTGTGGTTTTAAAGTGATAGTTACAGGACACTTTTTTAGTGAATTCTAATGCACACGTCCATTCCTTATCGTGAAGTGGCCTACGGAAGCCCATTTCCCATTTCTCCCAGAGGGGTGCAAGGGTGGGTTGCTTAAGGGTCCGTATAGCTTTATATATCCATGTGACTAAGGGGTCCATTAGGATGGAGGGCGGATGTCCTCTGCCGGGCGGGCGGTAGCAACCGCCGGACCGGCGGCGTACATCCACCCGCCATCGAAGCCCCGAACACCGCCGGTCCGATTAGCATTGCGGTCATGACCGCAGCGGTGTGATTTCCCGCCCACCACTTTTCCGCCGGTTGCAGTCCGCCCGCTTGCCTGGTGTGCGGAGCTGGACCGCTACAATTGTGGCAGATCAGGGCCAAGCACCGCTGGCACGATTATGAGGCCGGCGGTAGCCAGCTTTCCGCGGCAGTGGAACCGTCATGGAAAGGCATGCGGAGAATGTCTCTGGGGGTCCATTGGGGACCCCCAATGTGTTGAGGGGGTGTGTGGGTGCACTGGGGGGTACCCATGGTACCCCCCTACATGTCCCTGTACCAGGTGGCAGGCCCTGTGCAGTGCCTGCAACACAGTGCAGGGACATGCAGGACATGCTTGTTTGGACATCGCAGTGGAGCTGCTGGCAGCACCGCCCGCCACAATGTTAACCGCCGCTATCCGACCGCCGCGGTCGGATTTCCACTGCGGAGCACAATAATTGGACCAGCGGTTTTCCCGCGGTCCTGGCGGGCAGTGTTTTCCCGCTATCATGGCGGTTGGGGTGCTTTTCCGCCCGTCGTCCTAATGGACCTCTAAGTGTCGCCCGGGGCCCATCTGTAGTATCGCGTGAATTACCGGGTGTGTAGGGGGTTCTGTATCTATTGTTTGCCACATTTTGCTGCAGTCTACCATGAGCTGCCTATACTCCATTATCCTACATATAGTATTTTAAATTTCTTTTACTATTTTATTCTAAAAAATGTATTATCAATTAAATCCTAACGTAATTAATTTCCAATTTAGTTTTTTAAATTTCTCTTACATTTTCACAAACTTCTTAATATATATTAATTTTTAAATATACGCTAGTATTCATTTTATTACCTGAGTATTCATTTTTAAATCAATCTTACTTTTTTGTCACAATTCTCTACTGTAGTATTATTTTTAAAACGCTTTTACTACTTAAATATCACAAAACTTTGATTATAATAATACAATTATTTTATTACCTGAGTACTAATAAGATTTTGTATATATCCTATAATATAAATAATATTAATATTTAAAAAAATCAATTTACAAACATAAAACCAGATTAAAATACAGTACCACAACACAGGACGTGTTTGCACACGTCACCTCAGGCCCCGCTCCCTCCCTTCACCACTGTGCAAATGCGCCCCCTGGCGCGTTGTAAGTTGGGCACTGAATTCCTCTTCAATCCTGAGGGTCCCTGGGGGTCAGCCAGCCCACCAGGTACCTCCAGTAAGCGCCGCAGTTCTGTGGCGCTTACCGGAGGTACATGGTGGGCTAGTTGGACCCCAGGGACCCTCAGGATTCAAGGGGACTTAATCTCCCAACTTAAAACGCGCCACGGGGTGCGTTTGCACAGTGGTTAAGGGAGGGGGCGGGGCCTGATGTGACATGTGTGCATACATGCCCTGTGGCGTGTTTAAAGTTGGGGAATGAATTCCCTTTCAATCCTGAGGGCCCCTGGGGGCCAACTAGCCCACCAGGTGCTTCCACATTTAATCAAAACATACCAAAAGCGTGCACATGTCTAATTTCAACAGGTTAATCAAGTGTCTTTTGTGCAGCCGGATTCTGGTGTTTGTTTGCATTAGGGCACCTGTCCTATTTTTAGAACCCAAGCCTTGGGCATGAATGCACGTGCGCCTCTAATAAACTATATTAGATGTGTGGACCCGCGCGGCGAGTTTATTTTTATAAAGAGTCGTCTGATTAACAAGGAAGGGGTCACAAGTGAGGTGAGGGCTAGGGGCATTTTTCTTTTTTAATATTTCTACTGTATATAGTTAGCTGGACATTTCCCTCGTACAAAACCCTAGAAATTCCCCCGTTATAGTTAGTTCAGCTAACTATAACTCGCGCGCCCCCGCAATGCACTGCTGATGACGTCACATATTACATCACTCATGACATGGTCAGTGACATCACTGATGACATCTCAAATGACATCACTGATGACATCATCCATGTAATAAATTAGTGTATCTTCTCACACCCTAATATAACCTTTGATACACCGACTCAAAATTTCAGACGGCCATTCTCAAAACCATAGATACTCCAATACCAATAACTACATACACACTCATTGAATCTTAGGCCTACACACACCTCCACTCACTCACCTGTAGAGTCACTCATACTTACAGTCACTCCGTACAGGACTATCATATGCATTTATACACCTATATAGACACTCAGACACCGCCAATCATCCATAGACATACTCACACACCTAGTCAATCATGCAAATAATTACTCACACTCCAATTTACTCACCTATGAGGTATATACACACAAGTTCATGTACTCATAAAAATACTACCACATTCGTACGCTCTCATACAATTACTGATACAAGCACACACTCATCCATACAGCCACTCTCACAATCACACACTCACATATACCCAGTTATATACTCTTACACACATATACCCTGCCTTTCACGTATGTAGTTACTCACGCATGTACCACTGAGATATACATTCAATCACTAACACACCCATACATACACTCACCCAACCATACAGTCCATCACAGATGCACTCTTAAAACCATGCACCCATAGAATCACCCACTCACACATCTATGCACAGAGTCACACACACCCTACCCACACAAACACTCAGGCACCCATACAGATACTCAGACAACCAATCAATAACCCATATAGACACTCATATAGCTATTCACAAAACCATGCAGCCACTTATACACCAACAGACAGACAGATACAGACATTCACACAGTTTAGTCACTAGTCTGCAGTAAGATACATTTAATGACTCACTTATAGAGTCAGTCACACACCTAGAAAATCATCCATTCACACACTTATACACCCACTCATTCTTCCATAGGTCTTTCCCTATATATATTAAACATATTAAAACTCTACAGAAACACAGACTCACTGGATGACATCATCAGTGATGTCATTTGAGATGTCATCAGTGATGTCACTCACCATGTCATGAGTGATGTAATATGTGATGTCATCAGCAGTGCATTGCGGGGGCGCGCGAGTTATAGTTAGCTGAACTAACTATAACGGGGGAATTTCTAGGGTTTTGCACGAGGGAAATGTCCAGCTAGCTATAACACCACTGAAACCTATGTTTTTTTCAGTGAATATATATATATATATATATATATATATATTATTTTTTTTTGCCTCGTGACCGCCCATCAGGACAAGCACAGGGCTTCTGCCAAAAAGAAGTCTGTGACTTCATGGGGTCGGCGTGATCACTGAATCGGCGCTGCACAGCCCGGCAGACTCCTGATATTGTGGCTTGGGCGTCTGGGGATTTAAGGAGCTCTTAAAGAACATTGAAATCGGGACTTTCTATTTTTACACAACCCTCTTTGACCAGGAATTCCAGCACCCACTATGGAGATATAATGTGCCCCGATGGAGTACTTACCCGACTGTTGCCTGCTGGGAGTTGTAGTTTGCCACCTGAACTACGGCAAAACTCGTAATACCTGACAGGGGCGAGCTGGACTCCCAACCAATGGGAGAACCGCAGCATATTTAAAAGAGGGTTGAGGCATACTTCCCGGTTAAAGCGGCATCAGAGGATGGCAACAATTTGCCGAAACGCCTCATGCCAAATGCTTTCATTAAAAGGACTTCCCTACAATCCCCGCTGTGTCCTCTGACTTCTTGCAAGTGAATTGGTCGTTGGGTGATATATATATATACACACACACACACACACACATTTACAAGACTACATTTACATGTGACCTCCTCCTGCTCTTCTCAAAGAAAAAGATACAAGCCTGTGAAAATAACTCTTTGACCCTAACTGCGTATGGCTGCAAGTGAACATCAAGCTCTGACACAGCCTTCACTTTATAAAGGAAGACGTTTGTTTTCATGAGCTGTCTATGCATCCCCCACACATCCACTCTACTCAATCACAGAAAGGTACATTGTCAACCCACACTTCAGAGCACTTAACCAGCCTCTGGAACTAAGAGCAGCCCAGGCAAAAGTATTCAAACCAGCAATGCTTCTTTCCGTCTCTCGCTGTCAGCTCTCTCTCCTTCCTCTCACCCTACCTGCTGTAATCAGGGGCACAATTAGACCCAAACTTCAGGGGGCTAAGACGCCCAGCCAGGGCTTGCTCTAGCACTAGTCGCACACGGTGCAAAAGTCTTTTTCTGGCGCCCCCTCTCCCATTTCCTCCTTCTCCATGAATTCCCTCACTAGCATTAGCATTTTAAATCCCCACTGGCAAATGCAACATTTACACCAACATGTTCCGCACCTGCATATAATACTGTTCCACCCCATAGATGGACGGATGCACCCTATCTTCACGAAAAAAATCCCACATCTCATATTTTATGCCACAATGTTCAAGGAAAACTGAACCCTCTGCCTTCCTTGCAGAACTTCCGTAATTCTCTGTTCACCTTCCTCCATGCCCTGTCAATAGCCCCTGGTTTTGTTGCCCCCCCACCAGACTCTACTAGGCATGAACTTGGTAAACACAATAGCGGTACCAGACCATGATGCTTTGATTTCCTTCAAATCGTTCTTTACTCTCTGGTCAGTGCCAATCCCTTCAACTACACAAAGTAATTTTCTCCTAGGTGCAAAATCAGGACCTCTGAGCAAGGGATACCCCTTGCTAGAGAATTTAACTTAGGCAATAACTTATGCCACCGCATGCCCCCTTTTCCAAACCATTTTGACTGCACCACCGTGTCAGGTAGTCCCAATTACTGTCCTCCTCTCATGTTTTCTGTATGCCTCACTGCCCACTTCACGAATGAGTGTCCACATATTCAAACTTCAATGATTCTTCTCTTAGGGTCCGGAATGCACTCTAATAAAAAAATGCCCATATAAATGTGAATTGTGAAAAACTCATCCCAATTGCAAGTAGCTCTGATAACAATCCAATCGCCACCGCCCCACTCGCCGAATCTCCACCACCATCCAATCCATGGATTCCGCCTCCTTCTTAAAATCCTGTGCCCATACCCCAAAGTGCCAAGTACCTTCCTCAAAACCCCCAAAACGTGTGACGCCAAAAGCGCGTCACATCCTCATGTCAGATCTCCCAAAAGCCCCCCCTATTGCCGGCACAGTGCCATCCACCATTCTTGAGGGCAAACCTGCACATCTGAATACGCTTTCATTGTCACACAGCTGCCCCTACCCAACTTTTCCATTTTTGACTTTGGAACCCACCCTTGGACCAGCCCGGAAAGCATCCGGACATCCTAGCAACGGATCTCCTCCTGTGTCTTAGAGACAGCCACCTCTGAAACCAGGAATGAGCCAAAAAATAATCACACCATAATCACAGCAAACCGCAGCGCCTCTCCATCATCCCTGCAAACACTCGGCAGCATGGAAATAACCTGTTTCAAAATGTCCAGCATGATGGAGTGTTGCACTCTTGCCCCTGTGCCCCTCTCTCTCTTGACCAGCATTCCAGAATCTGCATCCTCATCTCACACGCCGACAGCTCGTACACCCACAACAACTTCTTGTAGAACGCCCCTCCTGCCAACTGTTATGTTAATTGTTATGTTAATTGAACTTATTACGCGCGCAGCCACTCCGAGGAGTATCCCGGTGCGGCTCAAGAGAAAACATATCACAACCGAGCTTTAGGTGAAAAGGTGCATTTTTAACAGTTTTTTAAAGACTCCAATGTCTTCAACTATGCGGAGTGAGAGGGGGAGCGCATTCCAACCACGGGCCGCAAGCACGGCCAGAGAGGCGCCCCCCATCCGGTGGCACTGGAAACCAGGAATCTTCATCAGCCTAAGTGAAGAGGAGTGCAAAGATCTCCCCGGAACATAAAAGGAGAAGCGTTTCTGCAGGTAACCAGGGCCGTGCCCATGCAGTGCACGATGGGCGATGGTGAGAGATTTGAACGCCACACAAGCCTTGACCGGTAACCAATGAAAGGAGCGGCGGTAGCCGTGTACACTCTCTCTGGGACCCAGCCCACCCAGCAGGCGGGCAGCCGCATTCTGCATCACTTGTAACTTATAACTTACCAGCTATAGAAACGGCTGACAAACCCTTGTCAATCAGAGGAATAATGAAATATACCACATCATTTCAGCGGACTTGACCTCTGTCCTTGCCGCAACACCGGCCATGACTTCACAAACTCCTCCCACGCAAGCCCGTACACCTTGTGGATAGACTCCGACAACAAGCCTAGGATAAGCTGCATCACACACTCTCGCCCACGGACCACAAATGAGCCGGCATTGCAGCCTTTCCCTCGTCAGCCCATGGTGTAAGTCCACTGAACCTCGTCCACTTGAAACAAGAAAGAGCATAGACAATTTCATTGTTTACTCCTGCAATCTTTTGTGCTTTGTAAGTGACATTCGCGGGCAAACACTTTAACACAAAAGTTCGCAAAACCTGCCAAATTTTCGGGTCCCACGCCAACTGACGGTTGACAATGCTCAACACTGACATGTTGTCCACGCTGAACAATACTGTTCTGTTAGCAACCGGAACCCCCACAAACAAACTGCCACCACTAATGGAAACAACTCAAGTAAGGCAATGCTCCGCCCCCCATTTCCACGCCTCCGGACACTCCTCTGCACACCAGCGACCCTACCAAAATATTCAGAATCTGTGGCCACCTGCTGTGTCAGAAAACAACTCTACAGACCACTTCAACTGCTCCGCCACACCCACCATGGTAATACTATTACATTTGCTCAAGAAAACTCGCCATAGCCACAAATCCTCTTGCACTCCTCTATTGAGGCGCACCCCGTGTTGTAAGAGCGATGTCCCTGCCAGAGCCCAACCCAACCTCCTACAGAACATCCTGCCTACCCTCACCGCCCTGCACGCCCGCGAGATATCCTTTTTGCTCTTGCGCTGGAACCTCTGGCCTACTGGATCAGGAGGGATCCCTCGATTTGGGGCTTGGCGCGACTGAAGAGTGGGACAAGCGTATATCCCTCTACGCTGACGATATCATCCTATATCTGGCAAGACCATATCACTCGATTGCTCAAGTAGTACACCTATTCGAGTTTTTTGGCAGCTACTCTGGCTACACCATCAATTGGTCGAAATCTGTGATCTTTCCTCTGTCGGGCTCTCCCCCTGGTCAGCTCCGGTGGTCTCTGAGGGATTCAAATACCTAGGAGTCTACATTACGCGCGATAGGAAGGAGTTTTTTTAGAGAAATCTCGAGCCTCACCTGGCTTGCCTGAATGCCGACGTAGCTCATTGGCGTACCCTTCCGCTCTCTCTCATGGGTAGGGTGGCCTTGTTTAAGATGCTTAAACTGCCGAACTCCTATACATTCAGCAGAACACTCCATACCCTGTCCCCACAAGCGTATTCCAACAGATCTCACAGGCGGTGCAGACCTTGCTGTGGGACGGAGGGTGCCCTAGGATAGCTCTACACAAGCTACACAGGAGCGTGTATGACAGAGGGTTGGCGATCCCAGATGTTAAATTATATTACTGGGCCTCACAACTGCAGGTGATTAACGACTGGGTGTACACAGATAGGGACGAGCCCGTCTATAGGATGGATAGAATGGTTATGCCGAGGGGCAATTGTGAACCTCTTCTTTATGCCTGTAGACCGCAGAAGTCATGGCCTGAACACACTAAGGTAGTTCTACAATGTTGGAAGGAGGCAAATCAGCTCGTGGGCTGGGCTGGCACGCTGACTGGGAGAACTCCACTGTGGCAGGGTGAACTGCTGCGTTAAGTGACGACTCTGACAGGGTTCAAGGGGTGGAAACAGATTGGCATCGACTACCTAGGTGATGTATGGAAAAGGGACTCTCCCCCCACCTTCGACTACCTCCAGAAGGAGTACAACTTACATCACTCACAGAGATATCAGCACATACGTCTCCTGCATGCCCTATGATCCCATATACCGAGTGGCACATCCATCCCGGAATACTCCCCGGTGGAGGATCAGTTATTACTCGACCCCATTGAGGAGAAACCCACATCCACAATCTATAGCAAATTAATAAATAATATACCCGATCCCTTGGTTAATCTCAGAACGGCTTGAGCCAGGGACCTTGGGAGTCTCGATGAGGAAGGCTGGCAAGACGCGCTACAGGGTCCTAGAGAGATTGCAATCCGCTCTAGGTTTAGGCCAGTGCAGCTTAAACTCCTTCATCATACCTACTATCCTCACACTCACCTTTATGCATGGGGTAAGTTCCAGTAGGCGTCCTGTGTGAGGGGTTGTCAACAGGAGGGCACCTTCTTTCATATCCTATGGGAGTGTCCGGAGATCATTCCCTTCTGGACGAAGGTAACGGACACTATGTCTAAGGTAATGGGGGTGACGGTCCCGATTGACCCGAATTGACTTCTACTGCTGATTAAAGGGGACACTGATTGGTCGAGATATGTGGAAATTTGGTTGACCTTGGCTGTGGGGGTAGCGAAACGGAACATTGCCAGGGGATGGGGGTGCAGGTGACCCTGCTCTTGGAGGATTGGCAACACAACCTCGACTGGTGCCAAAGAGCTGAAGAAACTGTATACAAAAGCAGGGGGTGTACGAAAAAATGGAAGAAAGTATGGGCGCCCTGGCGCAAATATAGAGGAACAGGTGCACTCTTGGAGGGATTGTAAAATTGAAACGTTGGATGGCTCTTGTGCTTTCCTGATGTGTAATTTCCTGATAACATTTGTATTATTTCCCAATGTGATATACAGACATGGTGTTATATTGCATGGTCTCATGAGCATTGTTAATAAAAAAAGAGTTACAAAAAACAAAAAAACAATGAGTATGAAATTGAACACCCCATAGGCAATTCCTTATCTACAAAAAAAGTACCTCTAAAATGTATGGCCAAAAGCTGATAGTTCTCAGAGTGAACTGACAGCAACAGAAAAGCCGATTTCACATCACATTTTGCCATCAAAGCGCCCAAGCCACATTTATTCACAAGGTGAACAGCTGTGTCCACGATGCATAGCGCACACTGCTACATGCCTCAGGAATTAAATAGATGACCAACAGGCCCTCCGCCCATGAATCAAACGGAACTCTCCTAGATCCTTCTTAGAGCTCACCTAGTTGGGGAAATCCTCAAGTACTCCAGAGGCCAATCATTGTACAGCCCTTCCATCCTCCCTTCGCTCACCTCCTTCAACAATTTGCCCCATACCAACTCCTCCTGCCCCTTTACTGACTGTAAACTGCCCACCTATTGGGGCTCCCCAGGACCCTCGTAGCACAAATAAAAACCAAACTGAAAACCAGGCAACAACAACTCGTTATCCCCCTCCATACCCAATAACCCGATCCAATGCCGCAACTGCTCCATCTTAACTTGCATGCGCGCTCTTGCCCATGGGGTTCTGACCCCCTCTGCCCCTACCGCGCTCACTGGAACCTGTCCACTAACCCTACTGCTGTCCAAACCTGCCACCCTGAGGTCCACTGGGAGAGCATGTGCTTACCGGTTCACTTTCAGCATTCGTGTCTATACTTATAGTACTCCTGCAGATGTTGTCACCTGTTGTATGACCAACAAGCCCCCTGCCTACCCAACCCCCCCGTCTGGATGGGACGCCCTAAAAACGGCATATAGATGATCAGCTAACCACTCGCCGCATAAGTCAAAGGGATGGGCCATTCTGTTGTCATCATTTTGAGGAACAGCTCATTGTCATCCGCTAGGCGTGTGCGGAATTCCTCATCGTACTGCATAAGAAACCCTGCTGTCAAGTTCTCAATGTTAGCCAGCACCTTGGGCCTGCGGGGCAGCTCAATCTCTTCCTCCTTGGAGCCCTCCTTCGTCCTCATCTCCCGATGCAAGAGTTTAAAAATAATTACCCAACATTGAACAAAGGTCAGCTCCCACTCGCCCACAACCTGAACCCTCACTATACACCCTGTTGGAGGGAAGATTTATTAAGGGTCAAGGGGGCAGGGGGCTGAGCACAGAGCCCCGGGAGCCTTCACGGAGTGAGCGAGGGAGTGAGTTAGGGAAAAATGGGCACCTTAATTTGAGCTGGGGTGCCTAGGAACGCTCGCTGTAAAAATGAAGGAAACAGACATGTGAGCCTTGGAATTTGAGACTGAATACAATGGCAGTTTAATGAGACGGTACAACTTCAAAGAAACTGCAAGACAAAGGCATAAAATACAAAATACAGAATCCAGATAGTCACATGGATTGGTTGGTATTCTCTGTATCTAAACTATTGTACTGTCAGAGAGAGAGAGAGAGACTAAATCTAATGAACACATTTATAAATGCACTATGACAACAGCATAAATGAAGTAAAGTATGTCTCAGAGTACATAACACCTTTACCTAGAAACACTCACGTTTATACAAGAGTGAGCAATCCTACAATTACAATACAAGACATTTTAAATGCAAAAGTGAAGAGAAAAATAGTTAAACATAGCATGACATTTCATATAGATAAAATAAGACAAAACACTTTAAGCAAAGCAGAGCAAGACACTTTAAGCAAGACAAGAGCTCTTAGCTCTTGGGGGAAAACCTACACAGCCTGTTACCTACATACAGACAGCGAGGTAGTCCGCCGAGGATTGTGTGAGCTCCCCTTTTATATGATTTTTAGGCTAAGAGAAGCGCCTACAATAACGTCATCTCACGCCACTTCTACCTACGTCAGTCTACCCAAAAAGCTTTGTCTGCAATTTTTATCAGACATCTCGTCACTTTTCCCACTTAATGCAGACCGTAGACTAGGTGAAAAGGTCAGTTTCTCAGGGCAAGCGCTTGTCGTAAATTGCATAGGGCAAGCAGAAAAATGGGTATTGTAAAGGAATTCTATATATACATGTATAAATCTCCTGTATTCTTTAGCTTGACACATCTGCGGTGGCCACTTCCTTAAAAGTATGTACCAGCTCAGGAAGCATGTACCAGCCCAGGATGCAGCCTACTGTTTGTCGAAAGAACAGGGGGATGTTGAACTTTGCGCTAGTGCACTTGGCACACGGGTAGGGTGGGGGCTCTTAGTTTGGAGCAGGAGGCCTTACAGCAAGAGGAGCTGGATATGATTTGGGTCAGACCTGCCTTCAGCCTGCTATACATTAAAAGGGCGGAACTATGGTCAATTTAACAAAGAGGCCTACATATCGAACAGAAGGGCCTACACAGGGGTGTTATGCTGGCTGAGTGGTAAGGATGTCCCAGGGTGTTTGTTATATAGTAACACAGGACCCTCTGGTCAATTTAATACGGCCTACAAATAAGGCTGGCAGGGCAAGGACAAGGGTCTCATACCTCAGGTGTGGACAGAACGGGCCTGGGGGACCCAATGATATAAAATCTACCCTCTCTCATTCCCTCCTCTTGTTCATTTTATGAACAAAATCCTCACAGCATTCCTTTCAGGTCTTCAAGGAATTTGGTAATGGTTGCAGGCTGCATTTAGTTTAGTCCTATTGTTACTTCTACAACTTCTATAAGTGCTAAGTTATTCACATTCCCTGTTCTGTCCTTTTTCTCACTTTGCTAATTATGCATTTCTCAGGAGGTGCAACTGCTACGTACTCAGCGTGTTTACTGACGAGCATATTGTACATTAGGACACAGCCCACGTATTTAGAGACAAGTATGACATTGTAACACATGCTCTGCCAACTGTCCCCCTGTCCCGTCTTTATCAATGGCAATTTATTCAATGTGGTACAAAAGTCATTATAATAGCAGCAATGGGGGGTCAATGCTGCTAGTAGCACCCATTATCATTTTCTCTAATTGTTCTGAAAGTCTTGAGCAAATCTTGAGGCATTGTTCCAATCGTTGGTACGTGTGGCTAGTGTGACTAGTTGGAAGAATGTCTTATCTTCTGCTCCGTCTGTACTATGTTAAAAAAAAGTCTGCTGAACAATAACGTAGAGCCTCAGAGATGATCCCTTTAAACAGAAAAAGTAACCGTTGGTGCCGGTCTTCAAGTAATTTGAGAGGTTTGCAAGCACTTCTTATTACTTAGGCACATTCGATATGAAGAAAACAAAGCGAAGAAAAGGTAAAGATGTCTCGTTGTCACAACTTGTAGACTGAGGGGTTGGGGCGTCGATGTTCCCAGACGTTCTTTAGGTGATGTATCCTTGGGGCCCGCTTACAAGTCAAGTCAAATAAACTTTATTTCGGAGAATATCTCCATAAAAGATACATAAAATTATACTGTTATTAAAATATTTTTTAAAAAAACAGGCATAGAATTAGTTAAGAAGTGTTTAAAATAATTAAAACATTTAGAACACCAGGACGTCTATATGGCCGCTCGATACAACAATCATATACAGTTTGAGCCAGTACAAATTGAATCAGGTGGACGTTTTCAGGTACCGTCTCCTTGTGTGCCAGAAAGCCCCCAGAAATTTGGCCACAGCAAACACAATGTGGGCAGCCATATCACTCTTCAAGATTCTAAAGGCTTCATGACACCTAGTAAAACCCAAATTCCTGCAGATGGGGATGATCCATTTTCTCCGCGCCCCACTATAGCCCGGACAAAAGAATATTATATGCAGTTCAGTTTCATCACTTACTCTGCATGCCGGGCAAGTGCTAGGTGCGGACTCAATCCAGTGACAAGTGAATGCACGGATTGGCAGGGACCCATGCCTCCATTGCAGATACAACTTCCTTATTAGTACTGGGTGTATATTGTCCAGGGCTGGTTCCAGACTATAGGCATTTTTAATGCAAATGAATTGCTCCGTGAGGGTCCCAGGGGTTATGGAGGGGTGCACTTTGGGGGCCTTGGAGTCATAGTACATTTTAGTGAGGGCCTTTTTTGGAAGCCTGGGGCAAGCATCTAAAGGATCATTCCATAGGGTGTCAAGGCCTAGACCCACCAAACTACTCCTTACAAATTTGAGCCAACCAATGTTCCCCGAATTCGGAAGGCTAAGGACTTCCTGCAAGCCCTGCCTATAATGGATCAGTTCGGGCACCGCCCACAATCTGCGCCAGTAGATCAGAGGACGGAGCGCCAGATCTTCTTCCAGGGGTCTAATACCTAAGTCAAGTCTTAGTGGCACTAAAGGTGTACTTGGAGGGAGGGCTACTAAGCACCTGAGAAACCTGTTCTCTTCCTTAGCCAAACAAGACGAGACTTTGTGGCCCCATAATTCACTGCCATAAATAACGGCTCCTCTGGCTTGGGCCCTATAAATGTGGAGCGGAGGGCCTATAGGTTTAAGGGTTGACCTATTCTTCCCCAACAGCCTCAATATCCCACCCACATGTTGTACTAGTTTTAACTTTGCTTTCTCCTGGTGCGGACCCCACCCCATTTTCTCATTGAGGGTTACACCAAGGTATTCAAAGGTGTTAACCCGTTCTAGCGTATTATTCCCTATATGGGGAATGCAGTGGAACCTAGGCGGGGGATTGAAGGCCATAAATTTGGTCTTCGTGGTGTTAATCTCCAGTCCGTGCTCTCCACAGAAGTCCACAAAGCCGTCCAGAACACGCTGGATTCCCATCGGTGACTTAGAGAGGAGGAGGGTATCATCCGCAAACATAATTGCCGGAACCCTCCTTCCTGCCAGCTTTGGGACGTCAGAATTAGAGACCCCGTTAAGGTGGTCAATAACCCCGTTGACAAAGAGGCAGAACAGGGTCGGTGCAAGTACGTACCCCTGTCTTACCCCTCTACCAACGGGAAACTTGTTGGATAGGGCACCCTGCTTGCCACACCTCACTTGAGCATAGGTGTTGGTGTGAAGTCGAATAATCATCGACAATAGACTACTAGGTACCCCCACTCTAGCCAGCACTTCCCACAGCTTACCTCGTGGAACCAGGTCAAAGGCCGCCCTCAGGTCCACAAACACAGTATAGAGGCTGCCACCCTCCAACTGTATTGTTTTCCAATATATGAGGGACAGCCTGAAGACCTGGTCTACGGTAGAGACCTTTTGTCGAAACCCAGCCTGGAGGGGGCTCAAGATTTCCCTATCTTCGATCCAGTCCGAAAGTCGATCCAACAGAAGCCTCGCGAAAAGCTTCTGGGGGACGTCTATCAGACTGATCGGTCTGTAGTTGGCTGGAAGTAGAGGTGAACCCCTTTTAAATATGGGGACAATCTCTGCCCCCAGCCAAGTAGAGGGAACCGGCATACCATGGACAATGGCGTTAAAGAGTACGAGGAAGTAGGGGGCCCAGATTCTAACCTCATGTTTTAAGAGGTCTCCTGGGAGCTTGTCAAGTCCTGGCGCTTTTCCAGAGGAAAGGCGAGCAATCGCCATTTCCAAATCCTCCAAGTTGAAATCTATCATCATGGAAGAATTACCAGTGGTTAGGGACACTATCTCTCCAGCCTCAGTTCCCAGGTGTTCCAGCCCGGCTACACTATAGAGGGAAGAAAAATGTTCCTCCCACGCTTCGGGCGCAATATTTGCCTCTATAGCCAGAGCAGGCTCAACAGAGCCATGTTTCACTATTTGCCAGAACTTCCTGGGATCTCTGACTTTGAGAGCAGATGTCATTTCTGACCAGTTCTCCCAGTCCCAATCTATTTTGGCATTTTCAAGGAGGAGCTTATAAGCGGCCCTCTTTTCCCTGATAACCAGATGGGCCTCCCTATTTTTGAGTGTCTGGAGAAGGTCTGCCTTGGCTTTCCTGCAGCTAGCATTGAACCAGGATGCTCTTTCTCTCCTCTCTTTCCTCTCTCGAACCACCGGGTTCAATACCTCAGCAAGGTTATTACACAGGGTCAGATGGATATCCCCCAGGGAGCGGCATCCATCAGGCGAAGGCAATTGTGGGAGAAGCCTACCCACCTTTTCGAGTAATGGGGCCACTAACTCATAAATCGCCTGGATACGATTTGTTTTTTCCAGGAGTTTTTCCCACCTTATTCTTCGCCTATTACTGAATATAGTTAAACTTGTCGCCACTGCTTTGTTTTCTACCACAACAGGATTGAGGAATCCGTCGGCTGCTAAGGAGAGGGACAGGCCGTTATGATCACCATCTGGCCTGGGGACTATTTTAAATTCTTTGACTAGTTTCCAGTCCTGTAATCTAGTTAGTATATAGTCTATCCGGGACTCATGGCCTAGTCTATTAAAAGTTGGTCGCGGTGGTATGTCCCCTTTAAAGAACAAGTTACTTACCTTCGGTAACGATGTATCTGTAAGAAACATTAGTTAGTTAGATTCCTCACCTTAGAATATCCCCAGGCGTCAGACTGGATCCGGAAGATTTTTCGTCAGCAATACCCCTTGCGCGTCGCTAGGCGTCGTCTGCGGCTCCGCGTCCGTCGTCGGCGTCGTGCGCCGGAATGACGTCGTCGGAGTACTTAGACGCCGCCCTCGCGCGCTGATGTCAGTTCTTGTACTTAGCTTTCCGCGCCAGGAACACAGAGCCATGCAAAGACCGACACTGGTGCCAAAAATAAAATCTAGGGGCCTGAAAAGGACAACCTTAACCCTAGATGTCAGTTCGCAGAACGGGGAGGATGGGTGGGTCGGTGAGGAATCTAACTAACTAATGTTTCTTACAGATACATCGTTACCGAAGGTAAGTAACTTGTTCATCTGAAAGAAACACGTTAGTTAGATTCCTCACCTTAGAATAGATACCCAAGCAATACCATCCCCGGTGGTGGGTCTGCGAACCAAGATCACACCAGAAAGTCCTGGAGGACAGAACGGCCAAAGAAGCCATCCCTCCGGACTTGGCTGTCAAGGCAATAATGCCTGGCAAACGTGTGTAACGAAGCCCACGTCGCCGCCTGACAGATGTCCTGCAAAGGGACTCCCCGTCCCAAAGCAGTAGTAGCCGCTGTGGCCCGAGTAGAATGGGCGCGCAGCCCAACAGGAGGGTCCTTTTTTGCCAAAGAATAGCAAATTTTGATACACAAAACGACCCACCGAGAGATGGTCCGTTTGTGCACAGCTTTCCCCTTCTTAGCGCCCACGTACCCAACAAAAAGCTGGTCGTCCACCCGGAACTGTTTTGTGCGGTCCAGATAAAAGGAGAGCGCACGTTTTGGGTCCAGACGGTGGAGCCTCTCTTCCTCTTTGGAAGGATGCGGAGGCGGAAAGAAGGTGGGCAAGGTGACAGACTGCCCAAGATGAAATGGAGTCACCACTTTCGGAAGAAAGGAGGGACGAGGCCGAAGGACAACCTTGTCCGGATGAACAGACAGAAAAGGAGGCTTTGAAGATAAAGCCTGGAGCTCACTCACCCGTCTAGCCGAGGTGATGGCTACCAGAAAAGCAGTCTTAAGAGTCAGAAGACGAAGAGGACAATTGTGAAGAGGCTCAAAGGGAGCGCACATCAGGAATGTCAAGACCAGATTCAAGTCCCACTGAGGCATTACAAAAGGGACAGGAGGGAACGTGTGAGTAATGCCTTTCAGAAAGCGTGTAACCACAGGGGACTTGAAAAGAGAAAGCTGATCAGGAAGCCGCAAGAAGGCGGAGATGGCAGCAAGATAACCTTTCAGGGAGCCCAGGGCAGAGCCCTGCTGGGCCAGAGAAAGAAGAAAGAGAAGAACCTCAGAAAGAGGGGCGGAAAGGGGATCCACAGCCTTTGCTGTGCACCATGCCACAAATTTGTTCCACCGGCAGGCTTATACCGTCTTTGTGGAGGGACGCCTGGCTGCCAGAATGATATCACAGACTTCAGGAGGCAAGTCAAATGGCATCAACTGCCGCCGCTCAATCTCCACGCATGGAGGTGGAGGCTGGACAGGTTCGGGTGGAGGACCGTCCCCTGCTGCTGCGACAGAAGATCCTCCCGAAGGGGCAGACGTATCGGGGGATCGGTCAACATACTGAGTAGCTCGGGATACCAGTACCTTCGTGCCCAATCCAGAGCCACCAAGATGACTTGGGCCCGGTCGTGCCTGATCTTCTTCAGCACTCTGGGCAGAAGTGGTATAGGCGGAAAGGCGTACAACAGACCGCAACTCCACTCGTGACGAAAAGCGTCGCCGAGCGAGTGCCGCCTTGGAAATTCCAACGTGCAGAACTGCTGACATTGCGCGTTCTCTTCGGTGGCGAATAGATCTAACCAAGGCTCCCCCCACTGCAGAAAGAGACCTTGCGCCACTTCGGAGTTCAGACGCCATTCGTGATCCATCATGCACCGGCGGCTGAGTTCGTCCGCTCTGGCGTTCAGAGAGCCCGCCAGATGTTGAACCACTAGGGTGACGCCCTGGTGTTCCAGCCACGTCCAGAGGCGCAGAGCCTCCTGACAAAGGGTCGACGACCCCACCCCGCCCTGTTTGTTGCAATACCACATGGCGGTGGTGTTGTCCGAGAACACCTGCACGACACTGCCCCTGACAAAGGGAAGGAAGGCTTTCAGTGCAAGTCGGATCGCTCTCAACTCCAACAGGTTGATGTGGAGACGAGACTCCGCCGGAGACCAGAGGCCTCTGATCTCCGCCTCTCCCATATGGCCACCCCAGCCCAGGAGGGACGCATCCGTCACTACGACATGCTCCGGTTGGGGAAGGGAGAGGCTCCTGCCCATGACCCAATCGCGGTCCGTGAGCCACCACTGCAACTGTTGCGCAGTGCCCTCCGAGATCAAGACATGGTCGGACAGGTTGCCGTGATGCTGGGCCCACTGAAACTTCAGGTCCCACTGCAGAGCCCGCATGCGCCGCCTGGCGTGATGCACTAGTAGGATGCAGGAGGCCATCAGCCCCAGAAGCCGCAACACTAGCCTGACCGAAACCCAGGATAGAGGCCGAAAGATGGGAATCAGAGCCTGTATATCCCGGACCCGCTGTTCCGGTGGATAGACCCGGAACTGCGCCGAATCGAGAACTGCTCCGATGAAGAGGAGCTTTTGAGAGGGACTCAGGTGTGACTTCGGCACGTTGATGGAAAATCCCAGCAAATGCAGGAGATCCGCCGTAGTCTGCCTGGGGCGAGCCCGCCTTCAACAACCAGTCGTCGAGATAGGGGAAGACTGGAACCCCTGATCTGCGCAGATGAGCTGCGACCACCGCCATCACTTTTGTGAACACCCGAGGGGCACTGGTGAGGCCGAAGGGGAGCACGGTAAACTGAAAATGCTCGTGGCCCACCGTGAACCGCAGGTAACGCCGGTGGGCCGGCAGGACGGGGATATGGAAATATGCGTCCTGCAAGTCCAACGCTACCATCCAGTCTCCGGGGTCTAGGGCAGCTAGAACCTGAGCCAAGGTTAACATCTTGAACCTTTCCTTTCGGAGGAAGGCATTGACGTTCCGGAGGTCCAAGATGGGGCGTAGGCCCCCTTTGCCCTTCTTGGGAACCAGAAAGTAGTGGGAATAACAACCACGACCTACTTCTGGACTCGGAACGCGCTCGACGGCCCCCTTGGCCAAGAGGGCCGAAACTTCCTCGCGGAGAAGATTCAAATGATCCCCCGAGATACGGTGGTGCTGCGGTGGCATGGCTGGAGGGGTCGTCTCGAAGGGGAGGGAGTAGCCCCTTCGGACGATTTGCAGCACCCACCTGTCCGATGTAATGGACCGCCGGTGGAGCAGGTGATGGCGAACTCTGCCGCCCACTGGCGTGGAATGGGCCTGAAAGTTCGGACTAGGAAGGCTTTGAGGCGGATGCTGCCGGGGTGGATGTGGGCTGACCACGTCGTCCTCCAGATCCGCCACGGCGGAAACCACGTCCGCGACCGCGCGCAGGTTGGTTCTGCGGCTGGTGGCTGGGCGGACGTGAGGAGGCGCCCCTTCCTTGGCCACGAAAGGGGCGAAAAGCGGAGGTGTGCGCCCGCGGAGCCGAGAGGCCCAAGGACTTGGCCGTAGCCCGGGAGTCCTTAAAGCGGTTCAGCGCACTGTCCGCCTTCTCACCAAACAGGCGAGTGCCATCAAAGGGCATGTCCATGAGGGTGTTCTGGACATCCCCGGAAAATGACGTGGACCGCATCCAGGCGTGGCGGCGGAGCGCCACCGTGGTGGAAATCGCGCGACCCAGCGAGTCCGTGGTGTCAAGCCCACATCGTATGGCGTGCCGCGCTGCATCCCTCCCATCGGCCAAAGCCTGGGTAAGACATGTCCGGACCTCCTCCGGACACAGGGGCAGCACGTCCTCCACCGTATCCCACAGAGAATGGGAATAACGGTCCAAGAGACAGGCGGTGTTTAAAGACCGCAGGCCCAAACTAAGGGACGAGAACAGTTTCTTGCCAAACTGCTCGAGTCTCTTGGAATCCCGGTCCGGCGGAGCGGTCGGGAAGGAGGATTGGGAGGTAGAGGCCTGGATAACCAGACTCTCGGGGGTGGGGTGTTGGGACAGGAAACTGGGGTCGCCCGGAGCAGGGCGGTGGCGCCTGGCAACGTTCCTATCCACAGGAGGAACTGTGGAGGGCTTGGACCAGGTGCCCTGCAGAACGTCAGTGAGGGCCTCATTGAACGGCAGCAGAGGCTCAGTGGAGCTTGCTGCGGTTTGAAGCACCTCAGTGAGGATGTTAGTCCTCACAGCCACGGCAGGCAGCTCGAGCCCAAGGGCTGCGGCCGCCTTGCGCAGCACCACAGAAAATGCTGCACCCTCCTCCGAAGCCACAGTCGGAGGAGAAGTGAATCCAGTGTCTGGCGATGTATCAAGACCACTGGCCTCCCCCAGTTCATCTGCCCAGTCCTGTGAAAGCTGCGACTGAACAGCCATAGGGTCCTCAAACCCCTCCCAGTCGCCCCCGTCGTCCGATTCCTGATAAACAGGAGGAATGATCGGAGCCGGACTGTAGAGATGATAGGTCTCAAGCGGCGCCGGACGCGGCGTCGGTCGACGCCGTTGCGGCGCCGGGTCCGGAATAGGGCTAAACTGGGGTTGGACGCCGTCCGGAGTCGGCACCAAAGGCGGCGGCGTCGGCGGCACCGGAGGTGTAGGCGTCTGCGCCGGCGGCGCCGGTGATGGCGTCGGTGGTTCATGCGCCGGCGCCGGTGGAGGAGTGGTTAGGTCAACCGGCGTCGACGGGGGCCCAGGCATGGGCCCCGCGGGGACCTGCGGCGTCGAGACCGGAGTCGTCGACGGCGCCGGGGCCGAAGCCGCCGGCAGGCAAGGTCGCCCAGTCGAGTCCGCGGGGCCCGAAGGCGCGCCAGCGGGCGTCGACGGCGGGGCCAGGCTCCTCATGGCCGAGAGGAAGGCACTGACCTCCGCCGGCGTCGCGTTAGTCCCAGGGACCGGAGGGTATGGGGACGGGCGCGGCGCCTGCGGCTCCGCCGGAGCCGCGGGGGTGGAACCACTTGGACCCTCGGCCGAGTCGCGCGACCGGCGAGGGGAGTCCGAAGAGCGATGTCGCCGCTTGGACTTCTTAGAGCGTTTGGACTTACCCGACGACTTGGAGCCCGACGATCGATGGTGGCGTCGGCTAGGGCTCCGCGAGCGATCCTTGGACCTCCTCCTGGACCGGGATCGCGCACGACGCGGAGCCGAGTGGCGAAGCTCGAGAAGCTTGCGGGACCGCTCCCGCCGAGCCTTCGAAGTCAGGGCCTGGCAATCGGAGCACGACTCCGCGTCGTGGTCGGGGCCTAAACAGTAGAGGCACCGGCGGTGGTGGTCGGTCACCGACATCAGTCGATGGCAATCCTCGCAAGCCTTGAACCCAGGCATCCTACCGGCACCAGATGTCGACAGACAAGGATCAAAAGTGATCAAAAAAGATTTAGTCAAAAAAGACTAAAAGGGGTAGCTCTCCCGGATCTGCGCTTACTGGCGCGGAAAAAAGAAGAACTGACGTCAGCGCGCGAGGGCGGCGTCTAAGTACTCCGACGACGTCATTCCGGCGCACGACGCCGACGACGGACGCGGAGCCGCAGACGACGCCTAGCGACGCGCAAGGGGTATTGCTGACGAAAAATCTTCCGGATCCAGTCTGACGCCTGGGGATATTCTAAGGTGAGGAATCTAACTAACGTGTTTCTTTCAGATCCTGCCGTTGCAAGCTCTAAGTGAGTTTGCAAGGGTCATAGTTGTTATCTGGGATACAAGTGGTGAGCATGCCCTGACCGGGGGACCCGCAATAGTTGGAATGTCCCAGAGATCATCCTCCTCACTACTGACCCCGTCTAGGTAAGCCGGAAGTGGTTCGTACTGAGTGTTAAAGTCGCCTTCGACAAAGAGTGTTACTGGGCTAGAGACAGAGTCAAGAAATGTAGCCAGGGCCTCCATTGTCCCTGAGGTGCCCGCTACTCCAACCGGTCTGGAATATACATTTACCAGTGTTAGACCCATCCCAGTAGGCCAACACAAGGCCACACACAAAATATCCAAAGAGTTGGTTTCTACAATCTCGGCCTTGCAGCCGAGATGGGAACCAACCCATATTGACAGACCACCGGACGGGCGTCCCTTCCCTCCCCATGTGGCTAAAACATTAAAAGTTGCAAACCCAGCATAGCAGTGACTCTCTCTGGCCCATGTCTCCTGGAACATACATATATCGTATTTTTTAATGAAGTCTTCCCATTCACTACAGTCTAGTTTATTGGGTAGCCCCGCTATGTTCCAGGATAGGATTTCTAGTGACCTCAAATCCTTATCTGTATTTGTGACAATCTCGGCAGGAATACTTTGGTCTAGCCCGGGGAGGGCCCGATCCCCAGTGGCAGAGTGTTCACTGGCAAGGATAGCCCGTGGCGAGGAGACCTTTCTTAATGAACACCCACCCACCCCAGTATTACTCTCCCCCCCGAGAGTTGGACAGACAGTATGCTCCCCTTTGGAATTATACCGTCAATCCACAGCATCAAGGCAGTCAAATCTGTTAAAATGAGTAAAGTGAGTAAATGGGACCCCATTCAAACCCAGGGCTGGCTGATTCCATCTATTCATGCCCCGGGGTTCCTCTTGGGGAAAAACTCTTCTCCCCTGATACAACTTCCTCGGGCCCACCCGTGACCAACCCTCGTCGCCTCCCTCCGCAAACCGCTCTAATTTGTCGGGGTAGAAGGCCGATAAGGGAAGTGTCTGTATGGTGGTATATGGTGAGCCCCCGACCCAATTACAGATGTAGGTAACTGTTCTTGGGTCTCTGAAATTAACCTGGACACAGTCCCCAGTGCCCCTTTTGACTGACTCACCTACCCACGGGACCCGCCTTGCCAAAATAACCTCATTGTACATGCCCGGGGGTAGGGGCCTAAATTTGTTGAGCCAATCTATGGTCTTATTTTTAATAGAAGTGGGAGTCTCATTGGAGCCCTCAGCGAGCTCAGGGACACCAGTGAGCACTACCACATAGGGAGCGGCATCTGGAGGTAGATGGGCTGGTCTCCTGACGAAATTAGAATCAGGGATCTTCATTGAAGGTTGCATGGCTTGCTCCCTAGGATAAGGATTGGGTCCCTTTGGCAGATTTACCGGGAGATTAGGTCCCTGTAACTGAATAACAGGGGGTGCTGTCACAGGGATTTTATTGGTCGTGACCCCCCTAGTAGGTATAGATGGGGGGAGTGGTGGGGAAGGGTTTGGAATGCCCCGTGGTGTGTCATTACTTGGGACTAGATTGTTGGTACCAGATGTAGTAAGTAGAGTAGTGGCTGAGTAGAATGGATTCGTTGGGTGGGTGGATGATGTTGTTGTGGGAGCTGCATCTCCCCTTACTGCGCACTTTGAACAGATACCACTGCTGTTTTGCGATACCTTCAGTGTCCCTACACCCTTTACCAGATCTTTCATTAAATCCTCCATTCTAGTCAACCTACCCTCCACTCTCCCTAGCCCGCTGGTGGATTCCATATGGGTTTGCTGAATAGCTTTTATACCCTCCTCAATACCACTTAATCTAGCCTCTAGCCGTGTAAATCTAGCTTCGAGGAAGTCTATCGGGCATTCTGTAGTAGAGCTCAAGTCTCTGTCCCCCAACCGGACTTCCCCGTCAACATTGGAGATTGCAGAAAGACTGCTTGACAGTGGGGGAGTAGCTTCTGCCCTTGGGTTGATGTTATAAACCTGGGGGTTCCTCCCTTGTCCCTTGCTCATGTTCCGTGAAAATTGGAGGTTATCATGTTTTGGGATTTTAGATTTTTTAGATTTTTTTCCCCCCAGACCCTCTGTGCAATGTTTCCTTTTCTTGATTGCACCTTCGCGTTGGCCTAGCTCTAGGGTCTTATTCCTAAGTACAGGGCCCTGTGGAGATTGGGTGAAGGGGACAAGGAGGGAGCTTTGGGAATCACCTTGCGTGTCAGGGATAACAATGTTAGTTGAAGGTTGAGCGTCACCAACTAACCCTAGTAATGGAGGTGTTAAGCTTAAATCCCTAGCATGCACCGGAGGACCCTGCCGAATAGGCGATAAAGCCCTAGCAATAGCCCCCAGAGAGGAGCGTTTCGATGCAACTAAGCCCTGTGAAAGTCTCCTCTCTAGCGTGGTAATTTCTTTGTCCAGTACAGAATTAGCCCTTATAATGAAATTGTCCATAGTCCCCAATGTGGAAAGTGTTTGGGCTCCAGACCTTGCAGCAGTACTCCTAGTTTCCCTTGCAGCCATGGCACCCTATTCGTGTCAATAATAATATGATGTGCACAGCTCAGACCTATCCCCTGGCAATTCCTTTGCCTGGTGTGGGTCAATGAGGGGGGGCCCAGTCCGATCTAGAAACCAGTAACCATTGTTTATAGCCTTTGACAGAGAGCACTCACCAAGAGGGATGTCCAGTCCAGCCTCTTACTGCCTCGAACGGCCTCAAACGGCCCGCTCTTTGCCCGGTCTTAGCCCCGGCTTTAGTCCCGCACGCGTCCCGCTAACGCGTGTGAGCGATGCTGTAGTAATATGAAAGAAGAAGGGGGCGGAGATAGGGGAGGTGTCGGGAAGAGGACCAGGTGCAGCCAATGTGCAGCACGCACAGCTCCCTGGTCCTCGCAGTCCCGAGTGCGTTGGTGGCAGCTGGCAAACACTCCCCTGTGGCAGATGTGAGCAGGCAGCACGGCGTCGTTCACAGTAACAATGTCTGGCGTGGGAAACGAGCCCCGGAGTCCCGCAAAGTCCCTCAGCAAGGTAGCAATCCTCGAGCGGCACCCGCGTAGCGGGGGCCGCGATTCGTAATGAAGACTGCAGGGGAGGAGTCGGGAAGAGGACCAGGTGCAGCCAATGTGCAGTGCGCACAGCTCCCTGGTCCTCGCAGTCCCGAGTGCGTTGGTGGCAGCTGGCAAACACTCCCCTGTGGCAGATGTGAGCAGGCAGCATGGCGTCCTTCACAGTAACAATGTCTGGCGTGGGAAACGAGCCCCGGAGTCCCGCAAAGTCCCTCAGCAAGGTAGCAATCCTCGAGCGGCACCCGCTTACACACTTGTCCTTTCTCTTCTGTGTAGCACGTGCAACCCTTCAGGATGAACTTGGGATACCATTCCCACTTGGTAGTTTCCGTGGAACACATGTAGTTTCTGTGTGGCTCCTTGCCCCTTGCACAACCCCTCAATCACATGTGAGATGAACGCCGGTCCATTTTCAGAACCCAAAAGCATAGGTTCTCAAAAAGCGCGGTATGAACTCTTTCAGGAGGCATTTGGCAATAGTTTGTGCATTGCTGTTCTTGAATTGGCATGCCTTAGTCCATTTGTTGATCATGCACACAAATAACCAACACATACTTGTAGTTTTAGTAGGGGATATGTTGATGAAGTCCATTTCATGTGGGGAAATGCAGTGGCCTGAGGCAGTGGAAATACAGCTTCAGGAAAGCAGTCTGGTCTTCCTATCACATCGTACAAGTGATGAACCATGAAAAAAGACGGGCCATGGGGGCAATCATTATCGTTGGTAAACATTTCTTTCCATTTGGGCCTATTCAAATCCCTTTTCTGTTTGCATACATCCTCCCCTGTTCCCTTCTTCCTTTTCTTCCACCCAGCCCTTTTAATAATATATTTAGTGTCATATGCTATTCTTTCTTGTACATCTGCATCAATAAATTCTTTACCAATTGATACACAGTTCTTGGGGGGGGGGGGGGGGTGTTGTCCAGCTGAGGTAAGGAGGGGACTCTAAATGAAGACAACATTTATATTGGCATCCCTGTACAAGACTTTAAAACGAAATTCATTATCTCCAAAAGCAAAAGAGGAATTAAAACATTGTACCATAGCTTGACCCAAAAGCAAACACAGATGAAAATCTCTGTCACAGTAACACCTTTAGTAATCAAAACACTCATAGTTGTCAAACTGTGCCCAGGGATGTGGAATTCCCGTAGCCCCACTCCCAGAACATATTTGTCACGCAAGCCTCTTTACCTGGCCTCAAGGGTCCCGCACCAACACCATCCATCCTCACGCCGGTCTGGCCTCTGTTAGGATGGACATTGCCCTTGCCGATGCCAAAGCAGGCTGCTGAAAAACACCAATACTCCCCCTTCGGTTACTTTCACCACGTCCCCAATGCACATCCTGAGGTGCTGCCCACCATGCACTCCCACGCACCTCTTCCTCCACAATCTCTCCTTCCTCCAACTAATTCTTGTCATAATCCAGCTGCCACTCTGCATCACCAAAAGCAACACCACAGCCCAGCACCTCACCATCGCCCACACCACCATCACCAAATTGCTTATCATAAAGGTATGGAGAAGAGTCGATTTCCTGCAAGGAGGATGCAGATGCCAGTCCTTGCCCCTCCACCCGGTCGTCCAACGCCGTATCAGAGCTGGCTGCAACGACGAGAGCCCTGACTTCGGACCCGGGTAGCCAGGCCGCACCAGACCTTCCAGGCTGACCTGATACCACCTCTGCCACTGGACCTGCCTCAACCACCTGGCTGGCACTAGTCTGCCCTGGCCTGCCTGACCAGAAACGCTAAAGGGGATGTCGTGGCACCACACCCACCTCCCAGGCCCCCCATCCCAAAACACTTCCAACACACAGACCATAGAATGAGCGCTGGGTGTGAAGGGCCTCTCCATTTTGGCACTGTTCCCTAACAGCTGCCCCCTCCATAGCCTAAGAGTGTCTGAAGCCCTATGGGCGTTGCGCACCTGGTGTGGTGGTTAATATAGTAGTTATGTTGGTACTGCAATTGGCAGCACTGGTGGGGCAATACCGTGGTGCACGATGCAGTGGGCTGCTGACAAGGGCATTGGCGCACTGCAGCCCCGCCCCATGCTGACCACCAAGCAGGGCCGCCCCTCGCCCTTGTATCCTACCACGCACCTTAAGATTCCAAGAGGGGGGGAGGAGACATTCTGCTGCCACCCCCAAAACCTCCATTGGGCCTTGTAGATTCGTCCGTCCTTTTAAGATGAAAAAATATACATTTATAAAAGTATACCAGCAATTGTGCACCACATACGCGTTTGGCAGACGCTAGTTCTCAGTCTCAACGTCTGCAAAGGGCTTCTAAATATTAATCTCAAACTCTAGCAGCATCGAAGCTTCAAGAGCGCGCACCCTTGAGAGCAAAGGTGGTGCGTCAGGAGCCAATCAATGTCCAATAACCTGATGAAAGGAGGGGAAGGCCGAGGGAGGGCGGGAAATAGAAGGGGGGAAGCGTTACATCTGCTGAGGGCAAGAGGGCGGAAGGAAGGATGAAAACAGAACGAGGGGTACGTTGGGGGGCAAGAGTTAAAAATGCAAGAGAAAATGGGAAGCTGGGGCCGCACGGAGAGCGACAGAAAAAGAACTGAAAGAAAAGAGCGAGCGAGGGGTGTGACGGAATGGGACTTCTGGACAGAAAGCGGGGTGCGAAAGAAAAAGCAACAAAATCGGGTGCGGAGCGGGATGAAAACTGTCCTTAGTTGAGCACGGAGTTGGGGGATCGATGGTTAGAGGTTACTTTTTTCCCCTCGGAGTTTTATATAGCGCAAACTCGACCCGCAGGGAGTGGACGCTTTACATGAGCACCGAATACATTGTACAAGGTCGCGTTCATGTTTGTGTTTTTTTGGGGCAACGGGACATTAAGTGATTTTCCCAGAATCACAGGACGTTGAGCCGACGCCGAGACTCGATCCCGGTTCTGCACTTCCATAGGCGACAGCCATTACGCCACATCCTTTCCAGTTTGTACTTCAGAATATCAAAAGGGAACAATCCATCCTAGCACAATATCGTAGGCAAAAATATCGACAAACAAAATAGAAAGCTGCATCACGATCACTCCTTCGCTATATTCTGTACCTCCCCTGGTGGGGTGTCCTTGGCAGAGAGCATATGATGGCCAACTTCCCACCTTTTATTTACTTGCATCGGAGGAATGCAATTTTTTGTATGTGGGATAAAGTAAAAAGACACTTTGTGATGAAGAAAAAACTAAGAAAAGGAAATACTAGCAAAGAGTAAGCAGCCACCAAGTGAGCGTCTGGCAGGAGGGACGAAGACTGCTTGGGTTGCTGCTGAGGCTGCAGAGTCGGTGAGAATGAAATGAAAGTAATCTGTCGTGATGTAAAGCAGACAGGGTGCAGCTGCACACGGCTGCACATACATTGTTTCAGAAGCCGGAGGAAAGCTGAAATCAATAACAAAGACAGCCACAGACAAATCATGACAGAGCAGGGAGTGCTTTACTTCCAATTAGGAGCAAGCAGCAAAGAAACAGAGTGCGATAAGCCCACCAGCAACGCGGGGTATGTACTAACAGGCTACCCACCCGCATACCAAATGAGGAATTCTCAAAAGTACTTAAATACATATTCAAACCACGCAACCATTGCCACAAAGCAATCCCACTAAGCTGTTTTAAAATAATAAATGCCGGATCCCAATGTTTTTTCGAAGACCCCATCCAGTGCTAGCAACCGTTGGGTTGTTGAATACCGAGGCTGTGCAGTCTTGATTCAACCTCATGTCTCTTTCATCCACCACCAGACACCCCCTGACTCTTTATTTCTGTCTTGTGGGTTCTTTTGACCCTCAGTTTTCTCCTCTTGGCACTGTTCTTCCGCCTTTCTCTTCCTCACTCACTGCTTCTTTTGTGGTTTTCTCTCTCTTTCTCTTGCTCTGGGTCAAAGTCCGAGGAAGAGAAATTAGTGCTGGTCCCTGCAAATGAGTTCCGGCAGGCCCCCCTGCAACCACCGGCTCAAATTAGGCACTGCCGCCAACCATTAATGAATAAACTACCTGGGGCACAAGGAATGCAATCATGTAATGAAAACCGTTTCTCCATAACCTTTGTGACCACTCCTGAGCTGTCACACAAAGGCCCTTATTTCAATTATGCCATTACATTTCGATCCCTGCAATCATGAAGTGTGTGGTAACCACTGCCAGGAAAATCCTTTCGAAATTGACCCCGGGGACATTTTCACAGGTCTAACCTGCAGAAATTTACTGTAGGAAAAATGCCTAATAAGAATTGAGAGGTGGAATTCTGTGCAAAGAGCACATATTCCGCATTTACTTCCTCATTTTCCCGAGCAAAATTTGGGCTTGTGCATTTACCACACACAGTAAATACTGCACTGAAATAAATGCACTCACTGATGAATTGAAAGAGTTATTTACTATAGTCAGAAAAACTTTAGGCCTCATTTATGAGGCCCGTGACTGGCACTATTGCGCCACGGAACGTCACTTTTTTGACGTATCGGTGGCACAATGTGCCACTGGCATATTTATAAGGCCAAGTAAAGCCATATTAGTGAAAGGGGCGTTCCATGGGTGTTTGCTGGGGGCATTCCCACCGACATCCATGGCTTTTTGACACTGCCCCAAGTCTGAGGCAGTGTCAAAAATGTAGGCCTTCTCAGGGGAGACGTAAAGGGAGTCACAACAAGGAGAAATATCTTTATTTCTCCTCATTTTTCCTCTTTCTGTGTGTACTGCATTCTGCAGCACACGCAGAAAGAGGAAAATGCCTCTTTTGATTGTTTTTGTGCAGGAAGGTTTTCCTTGTGGCACAAAAATAATTATCCCCGCAACGGAAGCACCCTTGCACCATGATGCAAAGGTGCCTGGATTGGCGCATGACGGCCGGCGCAGGGGAAAAGGACAGGAATGCACTTTATCGAATAGATACAGCGCATTCCTGCCATTTTCTTTTGCCGTAGGGCAGCGCAGTAGCAAGGCCTGCTGCGCTGCCCTATGCCAAAAATCCCTTCAATGAGCCCCCTTGATTCTGGAGGAGGATTAGCCAACAACTGCCACAGTCAAACATTCACTATTACCAGGTTTTAGACCATGAATAAATACCAAGAAGCACAAGATGGCCAAGAGAATGCATTTCATAATACTTCACATACCACTTCCTTAAAGAAACTGCAAACCACAAACTAAGAACAAGCAGAACAAATACTATGTACATCAAAATGTTGACTACATCACAAAGACGTCAAAAAGTTAGTATGATAACATGGTCCCACACAGGAATGGAACTAGTTTTAAACCATCTCATAATTTCCCAACTAAGCCAACATGTTCCTAATCCTTCAGCACGACCACTTGTAGCTTCAGACTAGCCACACTTCACCCCAACTCAGTTCTCCTCACCAGCCTCTGTATACATCACACACTCAGGCAACAACTCCACCTTTTTTAAATTTGACACATTACCCTCTTACAACTCCAACACACCTCTTCTGACACTTACCACATGTAAAGGTGTTGATAACTTTGGCAGGCATTTCTTTATCTTGTGAGCCAACTTAACCCTAACCCAGTAGCCAGTCTTGTACTGAGAATTCAGAACATATCTCAACACTTTGCAATTCTCCCTCTTGCAATCCTTTCTTGAATCAATTAGGAGCATCCAACTTTGTCTAAGTTAGAACAAAACTCATTAGCAGATATTAGTTAGCCACAATGGCAACTGTTGCCGCATTTGGCCTTGTGCACCCAAACCCACTTTCTAACATCAATCCTCCTCTTCCCATCTTCACACAACACCATCTGGAACCATTGCTTTAGCACCCTATTCCAGCTTTCCACCAACCCATTGCTTTGCAGTGATGCACAGAAGTCGTCATTTCATGTACACCGAACTTACAAGTCCAGGTACCGTTTCATCTCCGTGGATGGCAGTTGCGCCGCATTGCTGACCACGAATTCCAATTAAACGCCTTCTCTCAGAAAAAGCTCTTCTAAGAACTCTACAAACAATCTCGTTTCCACATGTCATAAAAATGTAAATTCCAACTGGAATAAAAAATAGACATTTGCAACAATGGTATACATCCGTTTAGCAATCAAAGTATGGAATGGCCCCCAATATACTGAAAGCAATCTTCTTCCATGCTGTGCTAAGATGATGTATATGTTGGTGAGTTTATATCATAGTTCTTCTGTTACTTTTCACTTCTGGCCCAGGCTACACACTTTCCCACCATGTCCTCAACATCCTTGTCAGACATGTCCACTAAAACTTAGCCCTGATGCACATTTCTTTGGCACTTTTACCCATGTGACCTTAATTCGCCATGAAGAGATTTCTATCAAGCCAACAAGGACCATCCACATGCCCCTTCTCAAAATCTCATTGTGCACGAGAACTCCAGAGCAACATTCTCATAACTCCTTTTTTCATCGGCAAGCATATTTCTCCTTCAACACTAAGATTGCGCATAGCTTCCTACCCTGCAAAACAAATCATCTTTTGTCACGCACTTGATCCACTCCCCCTTGTATGTAGGCCTAACCATTAAATCACCTACTTCCACCACACATCACTCGTTTTCAACGTCATCAACTTAATTGTCCATAATGGACAAACATGAGGAACAGCTGAATAAAGACTCTACCCTAAAACACACTCTTGTAACCTGCATAGACATTTGGCAGTACAAAGAGATGCATCTCTAGGCACCTTTGTGGTAAAAAGATCTTCCGGCGTCTTAAGATCTGTATGCAACTTTAAAGTTAGTTTTGAATACATCTTGTGTAAAATGGGACATGCCCAACCAGGAAGTCAATGCTTTTTCCACAACAGAGTACCTATTCTCCTTTCATATAATGGCCCTTTAATGACCCTGAATCCATATGCAACAGAAAACATCTTCCCAAGCCTTCAACTGGAACATTATGACTTCCAAGTCATAGTTGCTTGTGTCAATAACTATGACTGAAAGGCTCACCATATCAAAGGGTTTCAAGTAAAGCGCATTGCAAAATCTCCTCCTACAATTTGATGAAATCCCTCTCACACGTATGACTGCACATAACATTTGTAGTTTCATTTCTCTGATGGTGCATAGTAAAGGCCATTTCTACAAAATATGCAATGAATATATCCTGCTGTTCTCCCAATCCAATGAGTGTGCATAACTGCTCCTTATTTTCTAGACTTGGTGTTTCTCTTGATTGCATTTAAAAGACATTCTTTCAGTTTTATAGCGTTACTATGGATAGAATGTCTCCAATATCTGACATCATCTACACAAACATTGTATTTTTCCCCTTGTTGTTCTTCAGAATTCCCAGAACCACCTACAGGACCACATCATGCTCTTTCCAATCCTTTCCATAAACCAATGTCATCGTGAAAGTAAACAATATTTCTGATATCCTGAAAAGCTGGTGCTCCTTTCTTTTGGCACACTGATTGTCAGGGGATGTCAATCCACACAACTACACTCACTCAGGTCTCTCTGGTTGACATGTCGTAATCGTTCCCTCAGCCTTTCGAGCTAAACAAATTGGAATCAACCATCCCTAGGTCACTTTACTCTTAATATCCCAATGCCTTCTCTGCACTATTTATCCAATTCCCGAACTTAACTCTGATCTCATTCCCCTTGGCACTAGCCTTAATTCATAGACCTCGGGAACCTCCCCTTCCCTTAAGATGATCATATGTTTGAATTTGTTCCGCAGCCCTAGCCTGTCAGTAATACTCCTGGATACTTCCCTTTCCACTTGTTATATATCTCTTGTCTCTTCAACTTCTCTACAGAAAGGATACACTTCCCATACAAAATCTATGCTAGACATGACGCAGACACCGTTGCACAAAGGTGCAAAGGTGTGTGCGTGGTGCTAGGCAGTCTGATTGTGCGCCAGAGCTAGGGAGAGAGCAGGCCATAGGATAGCCAACTCAGTAACTTTAAGAAGCTTTGGAGCAGTTACAGTACTTCTGCACAATGTTGCAAAGTACTTTGTGTCCATTTCTGATGGATGAGGCATAAATACCCAACGTGGATGAAACAAGGCAAGGGCAATATTCAGTGTGATGTTCTTATGGCACAACGTGAGTCTTTATCCTTGGTATTTAACCGTACCCACACCCCCACTCCCAGACTTCCCAAGTGAATGCACTGATGCTGATAAAGTGACAATGTGTATCTCCAGCAGCAACATCAGAGAAATGTCGAATGCTCCCTCTGGAGAAAGAGAGAAGGTGATATGAGTACAAGTGAGTTTATTCCATCTGAGGAATCCCCCAAGGACAGTTTCACATGATCAGGGGTGAAGTGAATCAAAATAGGAGGCAACAAGAGAGGGATACAAAGTAGTGAGGAATGAGAACCAAGGGAACTCACGTACAGGAGAGTGGTTTAACCCTTTATCATAAATGTACTGGAGGGAAACAACGGTAGACCCCTCAACACTTTCCCCTGAAGCCCTGAAGGTCAGTGCCGCCCCTGGCCACCCTGCAGGAGACAGGCACCAGGCAAATGCAAAAAGAAATGGTTTTGAAGCAAATGTGGTCTGACCGGACGCCTTAAAAACATTTGTTTTGAGCAGATGATAAACGGGCGTGGAAAGCAGACTGGCACGTGGCCAGGTATGAGAAACCCCCACGGTATTTGACTGAAACCGAGGCTGCATGTTATTATCTCTTCCGGCTGAATAACTCCTAATTGCATCGTACAGGAGGGCAATTAAAGGGCAAAATTGGTAGCTCCAGACCTGGCATTTGCGGCACCATTTTACCAAGCAACTTGTACCCCGGCACTTAGGGGCATATTTACAAGGAAAGTGACGGAGTGAGGCGTTAGCCTTGCTGGCTGAACGCCTCACTCCGCCACTTCAGAAATGCAGGGCTGCACCATATTTACAAGAATATGGTGCAGCCCTTCATTTCCCCCTGCGCTGGCGCTACGTTTAGCAACCTAGCGCCAATGTAGGTACCTTTGCACCATAGCGCAAGGGTGTCTGCGCGCAGGGGAAGACTGTTTATGTGCAGGAAGGTCCCTCTTCCTGCACATAAACAATCTTGAAATGCCGTTTTGTAACTTCTATGTGTGCTGCTTAATGCAGCACACATAGATGTTGCAAAACAGCATTTAATTTTTTTTATTTTTTATGTGCAGGAAAGGGGACCTTCCTGTACATAAACAATCATTAGCCTTTTGTTCTATTCATGTGTGCAGCGCAACACAGGAAAGCGAAGAGAAATACAAAATTTCTCCTCGCTTCACCAGGTTAAGACCAGGTTTTCCCTGGTCTTAATTCTGGCTCTGCCTCCTATTTACGTCACCCTTGTAAATACGGGGCAGCGTCAGAATCAAGGGGTGTTGTGGTGGAACGCCAACTGCAAACCCCATTGCCCTCCCCTTTCAAGCTAAGCATAGCGTGAAAGGGGGCGTTATTTACAAGGCAGCGTTAGGCCACGGTAAGTGGCTTAACGCTGCTTTGTAAATAAGGCGAATCCCCTATTGCCACAGGAATGTTGTAAAAAGTGACGTTTCACATGGCGATAGGGGCTTGCAAATATGCCTCATAATGTGATAATGCAGGAATCTTTCCAAGGGTTATGAAAAACAGTTGACTGTAAATGATTAACAACCTCCATCTCTTGTGCCTCCAGTAATTGATCTACTGCCGGTGAGGAGCATACTGATACATTCCGCCAGCAGCCTTTTTCAGCCATAGACTTCTAGATCTCAAAAGTACAAGCACAAAAGATGTGATTGGATGATGGCGTCACTCATGTCAGGGAGTTGCTTGACTGCTATGTTACATTGGCAACTTGGGGGGCAGCCGACTACAGGGAGGTCTACCTCCTGGGCATTTTGGTGACGTGAAGCTGTCAGACGACTGCTCGGGTTTGGGTGTTTTTTGGGCTACTTATGGAGCCCTGGGCTATATATGCGGCCATTTCATGTTACCAGCCACCATTTTACCTCGGTGACGCGGTGGCTGGTAACTGGTAGATAAAAATGTGTCAATGTAGAGGAGCATTACTTTCTAATCATAGATAGCACTTTTTGTCGTGTTTAGGTAGCGTTAGGTTTATGACTACCTTACATGTGGGGTTGTGGCGCTGGCCAGTGAGGGCGACCTGGCCCTGGCTCCGTGGCTGCCGGCAGTGTGCCGCATTGTAGGGAGGGGGGGTGAGGACAGCAAACATACACCGGCCGAATGGGTCTCCGTGGCAGATGGGGTATTTTCACCATGGTGCCGGCCTCCAAGAAGACAGCGTTTCAGGAAGTAGGGTGGGGCCGCTCTCAAACTCAGTGAGCGGCCCTGTGAGGTCTCAGATGGCCTGTGGGACTCCGGTAAGCGGGCATGGCTGGCCTGTGGTGGCACACCATCATATGGTGCGGCGTGGGTAGAGAGCGAGGCCTCCAGCTCCAGTGGTAGCGGGGCTGCACTGGGCGAATGCGAGGCCTCTTGCTAGTTGGTAGAGGCCTTGCAGGGTGTAGTGTAGACGGGGCTGCAGAGGAAGCGTATGCAGCCCTGGGAATGGCAAGGGAGTGCTAAAGGCAGGTGCTGAGAGGGGTCCCTATCAGGCTCTCCAATTTCTCACATAGCCCTGGCTTGGTGTAGGTGTAATGCTACTTGTCCTATATATCTGCATGCAGTGCTAGAAGCAGCAAAATACCAGTCTGGCGGCACACAATGCTAAGTTCAGTTTACGTGATTTGAGCTGTGCCCGTTACTTACATCGGCCATGCCCACTTTGGAAGACCCCCAGTTTTTCACCCTACTAAAGCTCTGGGAAGCACCAATAGCAGGGCCCCTCACCTTTAGGGAGCATTGATGGGGGGCCGGTGGTATAGGTAGCGAGTGGAACACCCTTGACTGGATCAGGGAGAGCCGCCTTGAGGGAGGGTCAGCTGGGATCAGGGCCACCGAGGTAAGGCAGGGAGCAGGAGGACTGCTGAGTGGGGTGGGAGGGGCTGGTAGGGGCCTGACAGAGGACATTAGCTGGGGGGGACTACAGGTGTTGTGTGTAGCGGGCTGTTGATGAAGGTGCGGTTAGCAGGACTATCGAGCTTAGGGCAGTGTAGTTGTAGGCGTTCTGTTTAGGTGGTACCAGCACACTGGGCCTGTAATGGCTTTACACCGGTCGACAGTGTAACGGGAGTGGCAGACTCGGGAGAGCCTAGTGCGGCTTAGGGCCCCGAGGGGAAGAGAAGGCGTGGCCCGTGCGGCAAGCTTGACGGCAACGGTGGACAACAAGATCATCACCCCAAGAAGGTCTGGCGTGGCCTCGGCGATGCAGTGTCCTGGAGGGCTTAATACAGCCCCCAGCAGACTGGGGTACAGGTTGAGTCACCCCGCACCATTGGATAGGTTTGGAGGGCAGGGTACGGACCCCAATACAAGTTGTTTACAACAGATTCTCGTGGTGAAACATGACATATGCATGCGAGTGCCTGAAGATGAGGTAGAGGAATTGAGAGTGAGCATGAGGTAAAATAGGGGTACAAAATTGTTGTCAACAAAGAAGCTGTGCGGGGGGTACTATTAAACCATATGCCAGTAATATTTTGCAGGATGCAGGTCCTCGGCACCCTCAAGGCAGAAGTTGTGGAACCTTGCGGCACAAAGGCATGGTGAAGCGGTGGGCCCTGGAGCGGGCACCAGCTTTGGTGCCAGGTAAGCCGACGTGGGACAGGCACAGCAAACAGGGTTATCTATTGGAGGAGGTGAAGGAGCCTCCTGGGAGTGGGGAGGCCCGCCTAAACGGTGCTAGCGGCAAGTCACGCCTATGCTGGGGGTGACGAAGGAGCCTCATCTGAGCAGGGAGGCCCGCCAGAGCGGTACAAGTGGGGAGGCCTGCCTAAGCTGGTGTTGGTGTGGGGAGTCCTGGCCGAGCAATACGAGGGGGAGGCCCGCCAAAGCTGATGTTGGTAAGAGTGGGGAGGCCCATCTAAACGGTGCTAGCGGCAAGTCACGCCTATGCTATGGGGGGGGACATGAGTCTTTGTTCGCCTGGGCACCATATACAGACAGTTGTTTCACTGTGGGGTCATGGGGAACTACATCAGGAGGTACTTGGGGGTGTAGGGTAATTGGAGTCAGTTTCAGAACTATCTGCATCCCCTTCAGGTGGCAGACAGGCATGAAAGTTCAGAGACTGGGGGAGGGGCACAGGGGACCAGGCGGCAGAGTCAGGTAAGACAGGCAAACCAGTGTAGGGAGTTACTAACACTTATGGGACATCCAAAGCCATTGCTCACCACTCTTTGCTATTAAGAGGAAGACAAGAAAAATGGAGTGAGAGGAGACTCTGAAACAAATGAGTAGGTAGCTAAGGTCCAAGAAGGGGACAGAAGAAGAAATAGTTGAGCTGTACAAACAGGGAAGTGCCAGCGGTTATAGAGACATGGACGGCGAAGGTTTAGCTATGCTAGTTTTCTGTAAAGTCCCTGGACAGTTGCACTACTTTTACGATGTACATAATCAGAAAGCCCAAATAAATTATGGAAGTCACGCTTGAGCGGGGCAGGATGACATAATCAGGGCTCGTACGGCCTATTATCCAGTGGCACATTTGGGCGACATTGACTGGGGTTAGGGTACCATAATATGGGACCAGCTAAGTTGGGTAAAACTATTTTACAGCCCGAGGTACACCATTCATATACCAGTCATTCCAGGGGTGCCTCAACCCAGGTGGAGTAGGGGGTGCGGCAAAGGAGGGAGTGGCCACTTCGGAGCTCATAAGGATTGCAGTGAAGGGCTCTACATGACGGATCATTATAAAGTTTGATATTAGCATTGCAAAGGCACAGACAGACATGCATGGGCACATGGCTAGGGGCCAGGGTCGGTCCACTGGTCCAGCAAGACATTGGTAGATGTAGTTTTTCCACAGGCAGGGAGGGGTGGACAGGGCTTGGAGATACAGGCTCTTATGTAATTCACCTTGGACAGATTGGGATTAGGGGTTTCTACTATGAATGTAAGGATGTCAATGGGCTGTGGTTACAAGGTTTCCCGTGGAGATTCAGTCTGGGAGGAAGGCCAGGGAGTGCCACACTGGGCGGCCACCTTGCAATCACATGCAGGTAGTGAGAGGCAAAGTGGGCAAAGAGATTTGATATGTAAGAAGGTGGGGTTCCTTGAGGGGGGGGCAAGGAATGAGATAGCTGGGCCCCATACCCCCCTTTTTCGGAGGGATACTGTAGAGGAACAGGGGCAGTTAGGTTGTTTTCAGTACATTTCGTGGGCAGACGAATAGTCAGTCAACTAATTTATATCTGAGGAACAAGTTTCTGTGACACAATCATCAGTGAATGTAGCATTAATTTTAGGGAAAAGAGTGGAACAGGGAGCGCTTATGGTAAAGAACGGCATTAAGTCTGCCTTCTGTTTGTTGCCAGTACACCCTGTCGACTTTCAGATGTGTGAGAATCCAATTCCAAGACAGATACTATGGCGGCAAACTACGTGTAAGGGGATGCTCCTTTTTGGGTGCTCTCTTGGGATGCTTCAGTATTTCTTTACACTGGAGTTCAACATGGTGAACTGGTTACAGGGCATAACGCATTACTTGGATGACGTACTGGTAAAAGTGAAATCCAGTGCCAATGACTACCAGCACAAGCTGGTAAGTTCCAGGATCTCATGGGTGATCAGGTTTGATATTGGCAGCAGAAGGACGCAGTGTTTTTTATTGGTAGAGAGCTGACTTCAAGGCCTATGGAAACGTGGTTGCTAGGGTATCTCGCTTGGGTTGCCGTAACCGCACCATGTTATCAGACTGACCGCAGAGGTGGCGAGTCTTTCTACTACTCTTTAATGGGAATCTCCTAGCAGTATTGACAGACACGGATTTCGACACTGAGATCTGTGTAGGAGCAGCAGTGGGTTTTTTGCTTTTTGGCCTGCTTGGCAGGGGCATTGGTGTGCCAAGGTGTGGCCACTGGAAGGGACGCATTGTGGCCACAGCAGGGCCTTCTATAAAAGGTTCTCCTTGGGTAGCAAGGGCGTTCTCGGGGGGAATAGTTGGCATACAGAAGTTCACTTTAGAATTGACGCCAAGTCAGTGTTATGGTTGGGGAATAGGTAATCAGCAAGGCAGCTTTGAGGTGTCAGGGGTTTTTGCTCTACAATGGGGACACCAGCATTGTTGATGCTCTGGCTAGTGCACAGTGAGAGAGGTTACATGGTCTGATCAAGGAGGTGGACAAGGTGTGGACCGGGATGACTCAGGATCTTTAGTTATTAGTGGGAAATGGATGCTTTAGTGGAGTTTGCTATAGCAATGTAGATGAGAAAAGCTTATGCCCAGGCCTGGTCTGTATTTTAGCGAGTGGGGCCAGGGGGAGGTCGAAGGAATGGGGTAGAATACAAGACATAATGAGATTTATAAAGCTCTCATTGTCAAAGGACAGTCAGGGACAACCATTATGGCAACCAGTCAGATATTGACTTCACAGGCAAGCTTTGGTGGGATTATGCACCCTTCGCAGGTGTGATTGGGAGTTTGAATATTTAGAGGGCGAGAAGTTGGCTGGTGATCCTTTGTCATTCTCCGCTTTCAGTGAGGTGCACTTGTTTCCCCCCAGGACATGTAGTGGGAGTGTCAATGTGGTTTTTGTTCCCATCCATTATGGCCGAGATGTTTTTTCCTGAGCTTTGCAGGTCCATTAACGTTTTGGGGGTACGGGGAGTAAGGCCATTCTCTTAGAGGTAGTTGATTAGTCCGTAGTAGGCCTGCGGGTATGGATCTACATATTTTCGGCAGAGCAAAGGAGTGCAGACAGGAACTGGTGGCTCCAGTTATGTCACATAGTTAGTTTTGGTGCAGGGTCAGCGCCATGTTAGAAGGGGAGGAGGCATGTTTGTTGAAATAATGGTACAGGTTGTCACCTTTGTTTCTGTTTTTCAGGTTTTGTTCCCAGGCCACAGGCTATAGGTTTGCAGATATGGACTTTTGAGCCATTCGTACGTCAAGACACTAGAGTTCCAGCAGTCATAAAGCATTTTTTGGTGGTTATTGTTGCTATGTACTCCATCAGCTGGTGTGGAAAAGGAATATGATGGGGAGAGGGGCGGCTCTCCCTTTGTAATTAGACTACCAATGGGGGGTAAGTGTCCTGATACACTGCTTATACATTTAGGTGGGAATGAATCAGTGTTTCACCAGGGTTGATCAGTGTTAACTCCATGAAGGAGGACCTGTGGGAGATTCATGAGCTATGGGCTGGTTGCCATGCTCTGTGGATGGAGTTTGTTCCACGATAGGCTGGGTGTGGTACTGGCAAACCAGCAGACATAGTTATGGCTAGGAGGAAGCAGTTCTGGGAAATGCACCCCCTCCCCCCCGTCCTCCTTTTTTGCAAGGACATTGCCCTGGGCAGAGTTGAGCATTTGGATTTTTATTATGAGGATGTTGTATTTTCGAAGAGTTAGGGTATGGTTCTCTTCCATAGGCATTGAACTCTATCTGCCGCAGCTATATATGGTGTTGGTGCTCAACAACCGATAGTTTGAAACTCTTTCCATAGGGGTGGGGGGCACAAAACAGACGCACTTGTGGCCTACCAATTTTTGGGTGGCGGTTGGCAGAGAAGTTGCCATGTTTTACCGAAGTTTATTGTTGTCAGTGGCAATTCAGGCTGAAAGGGAACGGGTAGGCAAGTTCATGCCTGGATGAGCCAGGAAGTTTAAGGTCCTGTGGGCAGTTTCATTGGTTAAGAGTTTAATAGATGTAGTAAAGAGGTCAGTGAGTTTAAAGGTCTCAGATGCAGATGACCAGCTCTGGAGCATGTACGATATTGCTGAATTAAGTTGTGGTGGGGTGGACATTTTAGAGGTGGGGGTAGCTTAATGTAGGTGATTAACTTATGTATAGTGAGGCTGTAGTTTTGTATGGCAAAGGCCAAGGTTGTTTTGTGATGTGCACCTGTTTCAATAAAGCGGCCTTTTTCACACAAACCTGGTGTCAGTGGTCTACGCTGCTCCTCTCTTCCCCAAAGTAACACATGTCCTTAACAGCACACTGATTTTGACCTTCACAGTGTGAGACAACATCCATGGACAAAGAAAATGAGGGCACTGCATATTCAGTAGAGTGGTAGAGTGGGGCAGTGCTCGAGTGTAAGTAAATTACCCTCCTACCTGCATTGCTTATGAAACCAACATCTCTACCACTAAACAAACAAATCCCAGAAGATGTTACTGATAGGGGCACATGCTTCACAATGAGAGGGAGTCAGTGCATCTCTTCGAAGACCCTTCTCCAACTCATTGAGAGTCCTTGTGCACCTTCCTGAGGAATCTTGAGCTTTCACACTGATGCACCTCGAGTTGGGTAATTTGAGCTTTATCACTGGAGGCCTTTTGTGCATCCCGTGAGGTCTGTACAACTCACTGAGTGAGCCACTGCGGGGACCTGTGCATCTCACTCACAGGGTCATGCAGCTAGACTGGGTCTTGTATTTCCTCACTGAGAGGGCCTGACACACGACGATGGCCTGCAAGGATGCTGCTCTCTTGGATCCTGTAGATGGGAGGCGTGAGGCACTGACCTGTTCTATCAGAGGTGTTCCCTCATTGCTTAGTGACCCGATCTCTTTGCTTGGAAATCATGGATGGCTGTGAATTGTCAGATGTTGGTCATGATGAAGAGGGACCTACGCTATCTCTTGGGTGTTTCATTTGAAAGCATGAAGCCACTGGAGCTGGCAGCAGCCTCCATGGCCCATGCTACTCATCGGTTTTTACAATTTCCATTAATGATTGAACAGCCCATAACATTTCCCCTCTTCGTCTCCCTTTCTCCGTTCTTTGGGAGACAGAGTTTCGTCATTGGGTCCAGGTTGAGGAGAAGTAGTGAAATGAAATGAGCAGTCGTGGACAGGAAGCTACTGCCCATGTCTAATCCAGTGCCTCCTGTACCTTCTTGGTATGAAACGTCTTGCATGTGACAATTCAGTCTTTCATAGAGAGAGAAGTGCTGAGGTTCAAAGTCTTCCACAGCTGGAGACCACTCCACAACCAGCAATAGCCACAGACATGGTGGTCAGCTGGCCACCCTCCCTGTGAGTGCTAGCCTTTCCCAATTGGTGACAGATTGCGACCTACCTCATGAATATTAATGAGGCATGTCCCTTGCAACCCATTTGGGAATCGCAAACAGTGTTTGAGACACTGGTGTACATCAGGGTTTGCGACTCACAAATTAAGAGTAGCTAAAAATCGCATATTGCAAGGCCCAAAACCTGACGGTCGTGCATGTATCCCTACATTTTTCTTTTAGAAGGAAAAAGCACTCAGGTACCCTAAGGGAAATCAATGAACAAAACTGGACAAGACGTACCGCTAGCTTGCCAGCCGGGAACAATTTTGTAATTGCTATTTTTATTGGTTATAGACTGATGAATGCATCCGTGATAAAGCAACCTTGCAAAGTGTTGCTTAATTTTGCTGAACTGAAAGGGGGGTGCACAGAAACTAGACAACAGAACAACTGCAATGCAAGCCCACACACTGCTGCTGAGGAAAGATGCCGTTGATTCGCTCACGCATTTCTCAAGGAGTGGGCTAAGGACAATTCACAATGCAAGGGTTTCAATAGAGCTGTTTTTGCTTTCCTTCATATTTGAAACATCTTGTTTCAAATATGAGAGGCAAAGTGTGTGTTTAATACATCATGTCGTCATAAAGGACAATGGCCAACTAGCATGAGATTTCCCCAGGTATCGTCTTCCCAAAACTGTATCTCCACACAGACTATTTGAATGATGCTTATGCATGAATCCGACATTCGGAACAGTTTGAAAGCTGAAAAGAGGGGTTTCGGCATTTCATTCAAGTGCAATGGCCTGGATGCTTAAAAAGATGTGGCCTGGTATGTCCTGCATCTAGCTCTAACATTTTCAGAGACACTGCAATAGGCTGGGAGCTGTTAGTAGAGTACAACTGCTCCATCTCTGGAGCTGACTTTCCCCATGGGCAGTCCAGTGTGCCTCTTCCCCCACTCTGAAAATTCCGACATTGCGGACCACAGAAGAACTCATTGCTCTACAACCCCCAGTAGCTGTGGTTTTTGAGGTATGTGACCTGTCAGATCCCCCTTGCACCTGTTTTGTGCATGAGATGCCAACTTTACTGAGGTGAAAGAAGAATGTCTTCTCCACAGCTCTCCAAGGAAGCTGCCAACTCTGAAAAGCTGCAGTGTGGTGCAGACTTGAGGTGTGGTAAGATGGCCACATCTTAAAGATGGCTGCCAGTCTGTAAATCTCCAGGTCAGCTCAGGCGCTCTCACCGGGACTCAGCACTGTCAATTTATGGAGTTTCTCTCCAAGCACAGATTTCAAGGTCAGAAGGCTGGTGCCACCTTTGCTGACCTTTTTTGAGAGATGTATGAGTTGTGCTGGCATGTTTTCCTACCTACAGTGCCGGCCGAGATCTGAAGCACCGCCATTTTGAGACTTTCTACGCTTCCGAGAGGAATTCTGCTTATGTACCACGGCAGTGCCAGTGGGGCCACTTATTTGAGGGCTTCATGATGTATTTCTGACTCAGCTCGACGTCTCTCCTCACCTGCATGAAGTACTTTTAGTTTCTTTTGTTCCTACCAGGCTGCTTCAAACTTGACTAGACGGCTATGCAGTGCGTCAGAGGGCACTCAATTTTTGGGGGTCTTCTGCAATCTCAGAAGTTTTACTGAGCTATGCTGACTCGGTGATTAACATCAATTCTAATCTGAACAGACTCACAGTGTCTTTTTTTGCCAAAGTGTAGAGTGTTTGCAGCACTTCTCGAGCAATGTTTGATCTTTAAGGAGTTGCCCTGCAGGCGCATATCATATTTCCATAGCATATCATGCAAACTCTCCACAGGCTGGTCCGTGTCACGCTGAACTAATTTTGACTGCTGTTTGAATCCCTGCTGCAGATACAGAGCATTTTTCATTATCACAGTGATCTAGACGCACGCCTTCCACTTCTCTGGTCTATCTTTTAGGTATTTTCAACTCTACATTGGTTTTCTCAAGGAAGTGACAGTACAACAGCCTTCACATTATCATCTATTAGGAAGGTTCATTCACAGTTTTATATATTCATCCTTTCTTTATAGGTAGAACTTTTAATCAGAAGGTCATAGTCTCACCTCTTCCATCTTCCACAAAGCTAATTACTCGGCCTAAAATTCGCCAACTGGACCTTACCCCAAAAACTCTCTGCCCTTATGGAACGCTCGAATGAACTCAGATTCGGGTGCTCTACTGCAATGTCAGGCGCTATGTCCAAAAACGTCTCGCTTCAGTCAAGAGACCAAAGAAGGATTCTGACTCTCCATCAAAAACTCCTCCTCCTTTTACACTAGACTCTCTAGAGGATATTATGGAGAAAATAAGAGCCATGAAACCCTTTGTTGGTGAAACTAATGCCTCTCTCATACGCTCTGAGGAGAAATGGTTGACGCGCGATCAGCGTATCACTAATATCGAACAAAGAATGTGTTGTGGAAGACTCGATCCCAGAGGTATCTCAGTTAACAAAGGAAATAGAGTTGCTCAAAAGGACTACCTAAGACTTTGAAAACAGGGATCGGAGAAACAACCTGTGACTTTATAGAATCCCTGAGTATTCATAAGGACCCAACATGATTTCCTTTCTGCACTGGGCTATTCCCTCTATTGTTCACTTACCTGACCACAGTCTACTTAATATTCAAAGAGCCAACCGCCTTAGTCCTAAACCGCCTGCTACATCTTCACATCAGAGACCAAGAGGCATCATTGTCTTGTTTTTGCAGCACACTGATTTAATGCACATCCTGTCTGCATCCAAGCAAGCGGGCCCTCTTCCTTGGTCAGGTAACAAGGTATATTGTTTCCAAGATGTTTCCAACGCCACCGCTGCAAGCAGGAAGCGCTTCCTGGAATTTCAGCCTCAACTAAAATCCATGAACATCAGAAATGGCCTAGTTCACCCATGCTTTTTCAAAATTACTTATAAATAAGGCTCCCTGTTTTCCGTTTTTACAGATTTTTACAGATAAATACAGACGGAAAACCATGTCTTTTTTGTCTGTATTTATTTTTAAATGTTGATAAAAACGGAAATTGGGTGCTTTTAAAGTGATTCTAAATACACTTTGTCATTACTGCAAGACCAATAACTGTGTGGATTGATAGGTAAGAGGGTTAAAAAAAAAAGGAATTTTAGTAAAGAAGCTTAAACAGCAGTAGATATGTTCAAGGCTGATACTGAAATGAGCATATTTTCATGTAAGTTCATTGATTTATCTTCTGCGGTTGTTCATATCACTGAAACATGGCTGGCATTCAACCATAACTGCATATTTATTGGTTAAATAAATATAGAAATATACCAGTTTCAGCTTTATTTTTTCACAAAACCCATAATAAATATGGATAAATACAGATAACGTTGATAAAAAATAAATATGGATAAATACAGACGGAAATGCCCCAAAAATAAATACCATAAAACCGGGAGCCCTACTTATAAACAGAACTCTTACACCTTTAAGGATCCAGATAAACTACAAGATTTACTTTGACAGTATTGTCTTGAAGACCCACCTTTTCACATCTGCCTGCTAAACCGTTGTCTTTTTTTTTTTTTTTTTTCCCCCTTCCCTGCTCTCTGTAGGTCACGGTTATCCTAGTGCTTGGACGCCTTCGGGCAACAACTGCGCTCTATAAATCCCCAAGTTTACAAGACATGGAAATTGGTGCAACAGCAAATACATGATTGTTATAAATGCCTTCTTTGTTGATTATTCTTCAATTTTGTAATGTTCACTTTCCATCTGGTATTATTAACTTCTAAATTGTATATTCCATATAACCCATATCTGTCTCATTGTTTTTCAGCCCTAGTGTATTATCTGGCGTATCTGTCCTGCCGAGTTTGCACTGCTCCTTCATTGTGCGTGCTCTCCCTACAGCATCCTACCTGTCATGGTAAATGGTAAGTCAATTGTTTTTTTCCCCTCAAATTTCTTCATTGGCATAAATTGAAAGTCACCAAGGTGTATAGGATACAATAATCCACATGTTCATGAGGTGGATGGACAGACTCCTCCCATCATTTCAACATCAACAATATTTCATTTGCAGGTCATACAATGACATGAAAGGGATGGTGGAAAATAATGAGAGAAAAAGTAATAGAAATTCCACCCAAAGCAACATAATACACCCTGTCATGCAGAGAATTAGCCAATATGTATATCACAAAGTAAAACGAAGCAGAACAGTACGTTTTGAAACCCTCTGACTGGGGCTTTCATTTGCAGCTATGTGGAAGTGCAGTAACGTGGGCAACACGAGTTAACAACAAACATGAAGAATACAGGCTAGTGGTGATTCCAAGGGTGAAAGGGAGCGGAGTGAACCCCGACTCTGTCCATTCTGGAGAGCTTAGGATCTCCCGTTGATGTCCAGTGATCATGTGTCTGTAAGTAAATGGATCGCACAACGGTACAGTCCGGCCAGCCTCCAGGTTCACTGTGGGAGGTACTATAACCTGGGGGAGGTAGATTCAATCTGTCGAACAGCTTAAGAAAGTAGGTGTCCCACATTGTAGCTGTTCCACCTCCCTCTGACAACCTACAATCATGTACCATAGCATCCGCTTCTGGCAGAGCTCATTTATGAGTCACCCGAAGCCAGCACTCGATCGTGGGCGGATGAGGGGCCTTCCAAGCCACAGCAATTGATTGCTTAAAGAGGACCAACACCAGATCAACTACTTAAAGGTCGTTTTTGGTACACTTAGTTCATGTCATGATCCCCAAAAGACAGGACTGCAGGTCGAGAAGCAGCTGATCATCATACACCCTCGACACATGTTTCTTTACCTGGGTCTAGGTGTGCATCAACGGCGGGCATTCCCAAACCATATGAATAAATGTAGCATCTATGTGACCACATCATGGGCATGCCAGGGACACCGCTGGAAACATTTTGTGCAGGCGTTGTGGTGTAAGGTAGGTTTGATGTAAGAAACTGAATTGCGTGCATTTTAAACAAGTATTGCACGAGACTCGCTTCACCTGTTCTAAGGCTACAGTACACTGTTTGGTGGTCATTCCTGTGTCCAAGCAGTCATTCCATTTGGGCTCGGCCCAGGTCAGAAATTCACTGCATCCCCCCTGTAGTGCCGCATATAATACCGAAACAGCCGGACAGCCTAACCCGTGTGTTAAGAAGCACTGCAAACACAAGTGCAGTTGCAACTTGGCAAGTTCTGGTGCCTATACATCCTAAATCACCGACCTAATTGCAGTGTATGCAAGAAAAATACCAGCCCCAATCTCATATAGTTCCTGCAGCCCCTGGAAGGAGAGCATAGCACCGTCGCTGTATAGATCACCCATTTGGGTGAGCCCGGCTTCTCATCATGGTGAAGAAATCGTGAATCTGCAGCAGATCATTCATGGCCAACGCGCTCCAGAGGGGTAGCTGTGGTACATTGGGAGTCAGTGCACGTCTGGGTTGACCATTTCAAGTCCAGATGAGCTTGGCCACTCGCATGAGCTGGTCTAGTCCCTTGGTCCGTCTTCCCAGCGAGAGCAGCCACTCCAGTAGGTCCAGGCCCCTCAGGTCTGCCCGAACCAGGCCACCCTCTGCCTTTCTATCTCTGGCCATCCAGCACACAGGGCACTGCAATTGGGCTGCTGCAAAATACAGCTTCAGGTCTGGGACCCCAATACCCCCATTGAGTATGGAGCGCTGAAGTATGGGGATCGAAACCCGCTTCCGAGCAGGTCCCCAAATGAGCTAAGTCTCCTTAGAATTGGAAAAAGGATCTAGTTGGCATCATTGGCAAAGCCGCAAAGAAATACCATCTGTGCCTGGGGTCTTCCTGCCCGCAATCTAGCGAATTGCTAGATTTATCTCCTTTATCTGGAGAGGCTGCTCCAAGTCCAACAACTGCAGCTGGGTCAAGTGAGAAAGTTTCACCGCTTGTAGGTAATCCTGCACCGAGGAGGGTTCCTGGGGGGAAGAGTACAGTACCCAGGTACTCAAAACCACGCATGAGGGTCCAGCAGTCTGTGGTACAAAAAAGGTAATCTAACCTAGTATGGAACTGATGTTCCTGCGCATAGTAAGAATACTCCGCCTCCCCAGGGTGCCCTAAGCAGCAGACATCATGTAAATTGAACAACCTAGACCACTGCTGGAAGTGGTTTGTTTCTTGTATACCCTGCGTACCCGGAAGTGGGAGTGCTGACCTGTCCATATCAGTGTTGTGTATGCAATTATAATCACCTCCCCACAACGCTGGGAAGAGTCCAGCAACATGGTCGGTAAAAGAGTATCTAAAAACGTGCCTTGAGCGGCATTGGGCACATAAAGGGCTATTATGGAGAAGGGGCACACTTCCAGGGCACCCTCCAAGACCACGTAACGGTCCTAATTATCAACTAGGACTCTAGATTTTACAAATGGTACCTCTGGAGCGACCCAAATAAGGACCCCTCAGGCCTAGGCTGAATAGCCATTACCATCTACCTGCCCACTCCATTGTTGATTTACTTTGTCAAGTTCCCCTGAGGTCAGGTGAGTCTACTGGAGACAAGAGAAGAGTACATGCCTGCGTCGAAAGTAAGTCATATCCTGTGTCTCCTGGTGAGGGTTGCTATACCACAGGTATTCCAAGTTAAAGAATTAAAGGTAGTGGTCTTGAGAGCAAACTGTACATCTCAGGGCTCCCAGGGCCACCTCACAAGTCTCCCATCACCCCGACCTCTTATCCAACAAGCCAAAAAATAACTCCCCCATCCTTGGCCTGAGTGCCTTCCGGCTCCATGCCACAACCCTCTAATAATTCAACTGGTATGTAACAGATGCCTGCAACATAGTCATGTCCCTACGGAACAGTCTCTCAGAGAAACATCCCCAATATGTTAAAAGGCATTAGATCAAGTAAATTGGAAATATCTAATGCACGCTCTTCGTTGGCACGGATTCAGCCCTCAATTTCTTCAATCAATTTCCTTATTATATTCTTCCCCAGGCTCATCAGTTTTTGTCAACGGCATTTAATCTTCCTACTTTCCCCTCCATAGGGGTATGTGGCATAGATGCCCTTTACCACCCACGCTTTTTATACTTGCTAGGACCAAACACTTTGATACCTTTTCCGGCTTTCAGATAATTAAAGTTCATATTAAATTTACAGCTTAGGCAGATGACACCATTCTCTATATCTCCAAACCGGAAACATTGCTCCCTCACTTTTTTGAAGAACTTAATGCATATTCGAAAGTTTCAGGTTACAAACTTAATATAGAAAAATATGAAGTGATGCCCTTTAATAAGTTTTGTTTTAAACTACCTTTTGCTTGGATTGGTCTCTCCTGGAACCCTGACAAGATTAATGTCTAGGTATCTTATAGCGTAAAAATCTCAGAGATACTCTGCAAACTGATCTGGACATCCTTTTTGCAGATATTACGAAACTCACGCAAGGTTGGTCCCCTTCATCTTTGTCATGGTGGGGTTGCCTGGATACAATTTAAATGATGGTTCTTTCAATTATTAATTTCTTCCTCATGATGCTACCTATTAAAATCCGGGCCAAATTCTTTATAGCTATTTATAGAATCTTGTAAATTTTTTATGAATCAGAAAACCTTCTCGCATTTTCTTGCAGCACTTAAAGTTACCAACATCCTTTCATGATTTTTCTTTGTATCATAAAACATTTGCTATTAAACAATGTAAAAATATTTTTTGTGACCTTTCAGACCCTCCACCTAAAGTATGGGTTCAGCTGGAATTAGCCCTTATTTTTCCCCTTCTCTCATACTCATATTATACATATGTCACATCCACCTAAATATTGGATACCCACAGTTGATTCTCACTCTTGTTTTATTTTTAAGCCATATTTGGTAGCTCTTCCCTCTTTGTCTGATCAATTGCTTCAAAGTCCTATTTGGTACAATAAAAAGCTGCTTGTAAACGGTAAACCACTACTTAGGCGGACTTGGTTAAATAAGGGTATGTTCACCATTTATCAATTGATTCTGCATAAAAATTTCATTATTCTGTTTACATCACTTTCCTCTTCTTTTAATCTCTCCCCAAAATTTCTCAAACAATATCAGATCTTAGAATCTCTACTGACTCCTTTATCCGGCACTTGATCTACCGTGGTCATCATGAACTTGTGACTTTCTCCCGGTTTTGCACAACCAGATAGCCACGAGAGCAGCTTTGGGCTTTTTGGTGCTATTTTCACTTACATTTTTAAAATTGCATATCTCCAGTTCTACTGTTTGGATATTTGTCATTTAGCTCTTGATTCATTTATTAAATGTTGCTCTGTTTATCTAATTTGATGTGGGATTTTCTTGTGTTGTGTTTTACTTTATAACTGTTAGAAGTTTGAAGTTCAGATATTAGACATTAGCGGAAGCAGCCAATACTGGCTGTTGGTTTCTTTGGAGCTGAGAGTTGCTGCAGTAGCCCGACGGCTCTAATAGAGATAAAGCTTGTTTTCCTCTCCAATGTTCGGGAAGATTTTCGAAATTTAAGGCAAACCAATTAATGCACCAATGTGTTTAGAGATTCTTCAGAACAGGTTTGAGCTTTTGGGACCAGTTACTGAGTGGGTGGGTTTCAGAACAATGTTTCAGCTTCTCATTTCTGATCGTCATGGTTAGGTACTTTAATAAAAAGGTTGTAACTTTTCTAAACTTACAGTTTGGAAAGCCTTTGCTATTACCAGACCCTGACCCCAGGGTTCACAGGCTTAATTTCTTAGCAATGAAATGACATTTTTTATTGATATAGACCTCTTCAGAGATCCACAATATGTTAAAATAATCTATACAAATTATTCAATTCCATACTACCACGATATAAAAATACAATGTATACAAAAGAGATTATTATTCCTAGTTTAGACATCTCTAAAACAACGGAAGAAAATCTTTAAAAAAGTTAAAAGCTTTATAACATACAAATTCATCTGGTGGGGCTCTTATTACCTTGATCAAATCCATAGTTCTAGATATACTACATTTTGTGCAAATAGGTTTTAAGGATCTGGAGCATGCATCAACCAAGCAGCTATTTGGCAGACAAATAGGACATGTACCAAATCCTGGATGCCTCCACTACACAGATCACATTGGGAGGATTTATCAAAATTACCACCCCAATTTGTTGTTATATCTTTTAGTGGTAATATCCTCAGTATTAGCATCAGGATACAACACCTAACCTCATGGTCTAGTGTGAATCTCAGATATTTTTGGGTCTCATTATACTCCATGCTGGCTAGTGAGTGCTTGAATTCTTAACATTTAAACCTGGTTTGTGTCCTAGCTATACCCAGCTCCTATACGACCTTATAACAGTCTTAAAGGATAAGATTTAAATATGCCTATAGTCATCAGTGCCACTTCTACTCAACCCCAGGGGGCCCTCAAGGGGCACAGGGGACCGCCTTCATGCAGGTCCTAACCCCTCACTGGGCCCATGGTGGGTGACCAGAAGCAGAGATGTAATTGCTCATAAAGGCAAATAGACACAAATCAAACATAAATCTAAGAGGTTCACCCAGGAGCAGAGATGCGATGACCCAGGAAAAGAAAACACCACTCATACAAGGGCTTATGGGGTTGACCCACGAACAGAGATATTATTACTCAGGAAAGCCTACAGACACTATCAAGCATGGATCTATGAGGTTCATACAGGAGCTGATATTATATACCCTAGGGGCTCAGGAGGCCCATGGACAAAGCCAAAGAACACAGATTGCAAAACGGTCCTTAGGATCCGTACAGTAGGAGCAGTGTTAATTCCAAGATAAAGTCAGGTAAGCCATTTGTGTGATGTTGCTGCTAACCAGGAGATATACAGGAGTATAACAAAGTCAATGTGTCTAACACTTGTGAGGGTCAGAGGGGTGAATGAGATTAGATTAAGGTTTGGGAAGGAAATTAGAGGCTGGAAGAGTCGGAAGGAGCATTGGCCAGAGATGTTCAGGATAGGTTCTGGCCCTTTGGTACCTTAGATATTAACAGGGCCGAACAGGGAACATATCACCAGAAGATGTTCTTATTGTCGCTACCATATATCTGAACTCCTGAGCTGGCTACCCTAGGTAAGAGGTTAAGTGCAGCATTGAAGATTGGTTCCATGAGGAAGGCAGAGAAAGGAAGCCTGAAGTAAATCGGACAAAGTACATGTAGGTACAAGAGCACAAGCTAGCAGCTTTCAACAGTGCTCACTGGGCACACAGGTTTCTCTGAACACGTTGGGCACATGGCACTTGAAGCCGGGGCTACCAGGGGAGGCAAAGGGAGGCCCACAATTTCTTCCCTCTGAGCCATCTCTCTACTTGAATATATTGGGGAGGAACAGGACAGGACCAAGTTCAGAAAGAAGTATTATGAAGAGAGAAAAACAAAATTGCATGACTGCTGAGACCTGTCTGCTTTATCCAACCCCATAGTCAGAGGAGAAGACATTTTTATTTTCAGCCACTGAGATTTTGGGACCCTTTTAACAAACACATAGCAGCCGCCCAATAAATGATCACTCATACACAATGCACGATACACGGTTTGAATATGGGAAAGCAGATATGCATATTCAACAAGATTATGTAACACAGACAGATCTAAAATAGACAACACGGACAATGTTATATTTACAAATGTGCAAGGGTAGATGTGGTGACGTCAGTCTAAGGGAAATTAATGTAGAGTTTGGGTGGTGAAAGAGCAAGTTTTCGAGTTTCATAAAGTGAACGTTCGGTGAATATTTGAACCGGTCTGAGTAGAAAAAGACTTCTAGGAACTTTGAAAGAGGATGTAGGCTGCATGTGTTACACTATTATTGAGTGACTTCCAAAAGTGGGTGGAGTATACGTTGTTTGCATCATTTCAACTGTATTATTTAGTGGAAATCTTTTTCAAGCTGATTGCTAGCCACTCAGGTTCAGGAACATTTATCACAGTTTCTTATGTTTTAGCCACTTGAGTTCAGGGAATTATATCACACTATTTTTTCAATGGAAGTGCCCTAAAGACTTCTAACATGTGGAGATATTTCCCCATAGGACATATAGGAGAGGAGGAGGTGCAAATTCCCACCCATAGGTTTGTGAATTGTTTTTTGCAGTAAGTAGAACTACTGTAGTATTATGTTATGTAATAGAAAATGCAGTTTGTAAATCCGGCCCTTCAAATCCATGTATACTGGTGATGGACTGGAGACACAGAACTGGTTGATTCATTCTATTTAAAGCATGATTTCTGAAGAAAGAACGGAATAGATGAAGTTAAGCATAGAGACTACTCCTTCAATTATGCTCCATGCAAACATGTTTAGAAATCACATGGTTTGTTTATGTGCCCAGATGTCCATCAGAAACAACGTAGCTCTTTGTGGGTGAAGGGTGCTCTATGTTGTAGAGTCATTTTTGTATTCCACAGGTGGAGAAATAATTCCTTGTTTCCGCAAAATAGACATGTTTGGAATGTGTAGGTCTCCGCTTCCTCAGTTGACAAAAAGGGTATTGGGAGAAAGGAGCAAATCCTCTTTCATTTGACAGACATGCTTTGAATAGTTGACTACCTTCTGATGAAATTCTATGTCAGGACCGGAGGCGAGGATAATGCATTCTCTCTTTGCTTTATTTTAACAGCAGCTATCTTAAGAAACATCTCAGAACTACTATTCCCATTAAACTTAGGGAATAGGAAAATAAAATCACAACAGTGTGACCCAATGAACAAGCAGTTCCATGACAGCCAATCAGCAGTACGCATGCCGTACACAGCTCCTCAGCCAAATCCCATAGTTCTCTTTCTTCGCTGCTCGCGGCTGAGTTAAGTGCCTTTCTCCTTACCTCTTTGTTTGGGTTGTTGTTTTAGTGCTTATGGAGCATATTTCCTGATCTGCGACTGTTATTGTGCATATTTTCATAATCAGTTGTGCCTTTTTAGGTCGAGCCGAGCAGCAGCGCGCATGCGCTGTTCGCTCTCCGAAGCATGCTGTATTATGGTATGCACTAGCAGCTCTGCTCACTCTCCGCCCATATCTGTCATTGGGTTTCTGTCATTGTCCTTAAATGGTGGCTTCTTATTCGTAAATGGGGTTGTTAGTCCTGCCTTGGTACAGCCTTGTCTCCAGTTGTTGCCGCCCATAACGACTGGACCTTTTACTTGGCTCGTTACAAGACCTGCTTTATCTAGGGGGTGAGCACTTTTTGGGGTATTTGCATAATGAGCGCGGTTCCCGCTTTAGGGACACCGCGATCATAAATGTAGATTTCATTTAACTTTCATGTTGAGCGCAGCGTACACTTCTGGGACACCGCGCTCTGTTTAACTTTTATTTTTTTTTAACTTTCATAGTGAGCGTGGTGATCGCTTCAGGGACACCGCGCTCATTTTTTTTCTTTTCTTTTTTACTTTAACACTGAGCGCGGCTCCGGCTTCAAGGACTATGCGCAAGCGCGCTGTCCATGAAGCGGCACAGCGCTCAGTTTTAAACTTAAACAACCATTTGCAATGCAATAGGTCTCGCATTTACGCCAGTTTAAGCTATTGGCATTGTACATGACAATGCCTTTTATTTATGTTTTAAAAAAACGATACAAAAATAATCGGCATTGTCATTTACAATGCCAATAGCTTAAACTCACGTAAATGCGAGACCTATTGCATTGCAAATGCTTGTTCTTCTTTGGAAGTGTTTACACCACATTTGTTTTCCGATTCAGTGATGCGCAGCCTGATTGCTCTGCGCTCCCTTCGTGGCTGCTTTCTGGTGCGGCCCTCCATTCGCCAGGTGGCGCTGGTCGGGCGTCCCCTTACCTGTGACGCACAATCTCTACTTCTCGCTTAGGGTGGAGATCGCGTGCCGCATTCAGGAGCCTTAAGTGAAGGAGAGTGACTACCAGTAATTCTGAGTCTGTAGCCCGTGAACAGGCCGATTCTGGTGATCGTCACGTACGCCCCGATATACGGGGTCGGCATTCATAGTGCACCTCCCATCTGACGCCTTGGGGGGGCAGTAATTACCCTTATTTCATTTACGGCCTGTCCAGCCCTTAGCAGCACTAATGGCCTGTGAGGGATTGTGGTCAATTACTCACTGCTGCGTACTTGGCGCTCAGTGACACATCTCCCTGGCTTAGTCTCCATTTAAATAAACAGCACCAGGGGAGTGTCCCAGGGCTTGGTCCTATATATAAATCAAGGCACTGCCTTGTGAAAAGCTGTTTGATTGTCTCTCAATCTTTTTCCCTGATGATTTTGCCCCCATTGCCGTTTGTTTACCTTCTCTAGTGCTATGGAGGACTATGAAGATACACAGGGGGATCCCTTTGAGTACCTGCCCTTTGATGATGGTTTCTATGAGACAGTGGATACCTCTAATTTCAGGGCAGTAGCAAAGGCCAAGGGCCCAATGGTGCAGCGTCTCTCGCAGTAATTAGCGTGAGAATACACCAGATTGGCGAGCCTTGCAAACCCAGTGGGCTCTCAAGTCCCAGTTGCTTCTCCCCAGGGTGCAGAGACTCTGCCAAGCGCCAGAAAATGGAGGGGGTAGACCATGATGTCTCTGAGCGTCTCAAACACGCTTTCATTAATCAGGACACTCCCCCATCCACTTCCGTGGAGTCCCCCCAGACCACCTCTGCTCCCCCTGTTCCAGATTCCCCAGACCAGGATGACCACCAGGGCGATACTGCCGATGACCAGGGTTCTTCACGGCCTTGGTTCCCCACATCCCTCCCACCACCCGTTGACCTCCGCCCCAGGGTCAGATTTATTAGACCCAGATGACATCATCCATCCCAGGTCAGCAGAGTGGTCCCCTTCGACAAAGTTGCCTCCTATGTGGTAGGGTGAATCTGAAAGCCTTTGAGAAAGGAGGCCTAGTGCCACCTGCGTGCGGAGTGTCCCCGCCCATCTCTTGAAGGAAAGGTTTTCGTGACCCCAGAGCTCGACCCCACTATGGTCACCTTCGTGGCCAAGTTTATCAAAGATTCTAAGAAAGGGATCAATAGGTCCTGCGCTCTTGCCAGGACAAATACTTGGATACCCTTTGGCCCCTGACTAAGATCTTTGACATGGCCGAGGACGCCAGGTCTTCAGGTACTATCATCTCCCCCGAGGTTCTGTCGGGAGGGGCGCAGCGAGATATCATATTCCTCTGGAACGCAAACTGCGCTTTGTCGGCAGAATGCTGATGTTCTTTCTTTATCAGAGTCGCTCCCAATTTGTGGGAGCTGGCGGTCTCCGAGACTGGTACAGTGGCTCAAGGGGGCCTCTTCAGAGATCCCTTCATAAAGGAGCTGGGAAAGTTCGTCAACACTTTTACTTCCCTAGACAAGGTCCAGTCTTCCATTAAGAGGGTCTTCCATCCCCAGGTTTATCTAGGGGGCCAGGCGAGGTAGGGGCCACTCGTCCAGCCGTGCCGCTCAACAATATGTTCGAGGGTAAGGCTCCAGATGTGGCCACCAAGACACCATCCATTATGCCACCTTCTACCCAACCAGAGGCCAGCGTTTTCGAGGCAAGGGCAGAGGATTCAGTGCCACACCCAGTTCCGGTGAGTGTCATGCCTTCTCCATCTCTAAATGTGGGAGGCTGAATGGCGGGTTTCGTGCCTGCTTGGCGCTCTATTACCTCCGACGCTTGGGTCCTCCATACAATTCAGGGGATTCAGATAGAGTTTTAAGGCTCCCCCTCTCAGCCTGTACTTCCAAGACCCATCCAGTTTTCCGAGCACAAGGCAACGTTGATAGACATGGAGATTTCTTCCCTTCTAGAAAAGGGCACAATTTGTCTCTCCGTTTCCCACCCTCAGGGTTTCATCAGCAATATTGTTTGGGTGGACAATTCAGATGGAGGTCAGCAGTCTGTTATAAACCTGCATGGTTTCAACGTGTTGATGATATATCGCCATTTCAAGATGGAGGGCATCCATCTTCTTCGGGACCTTTTGCACCGGTCAAATTGGATGGTTTGGCTGGATTTAAAAGATGCCTACCTATCCATTCCAATTTTTCCCCCTCACAGGAGGTTTCTACAGTTCATCTGGCACAACCAGACATACAAATTCTCTACTCTGCCTTTCGGACTGTCTTCGGCTCCATGATGTTTCACGAAGGTTCTGAAACCGGCTTTGGAATTCCTTTGGGCCCAAGGAGTTTGACTTATTATCTATTTGGATGATATGCTTCTCCTAGCTCAGTGTCCTCTGCAGCTGTCCCTCCATTTGCAGATGACTTTCAGCCTGTTACAAGGTTTGGGTTTTGTCATCAACGACAAGAAGTCGCTGTTGGTGCCTTCTTAAGCGATCATGGTTCCGGGTTTTGTGATAGATTCAACCAGGGCCACCTTGAGTCTTCCCCTTCGCAAGGTCTCCAAAATACGACACAGGTTACGCAAGACCTTGGCAAAGTCTCGGGTTTCCCTCAGACAGCTTGACCGTTTAGTGGGTCTTTTTGGCTCTTCTATCGAGGTGATTTTCCCGGACTCTCCTCATTATCTGTCCCTTCATCGCCTAAAGGCACCTCACTTGCGGATGGGCTTCACATACTCTCAGTGCATTACCCTTACTCAGGAGGCCCAGGATGAAATACAGTGGTGTCTCTCCCACATGGAATCCTGGAATGGGAGGGCTATCTTTGGTTCCTCCCCGGATCTAGTGATGGAATCCGAAGTCAGCAGATCTGGATGAGGCGCCAGGTGTGGAGACCTCTCCTGGAACTCCTAGCCAGTTCATTCGCGGTCCGCTGTTGGACCACGGACAGGATTCAGTCTTGTGTTCTCTTCAAGATGGACAATATATCCACTGTGTGGTATATCAACCACTTGAGGGTACGCTCTCCAAGGCCCTGTGACCAGTTTTTGGCAATATTGCCTGCTTCATCAGATTACAGTTACAGCCGGATACCTTCCGGGACAAGAGAATAAGGTAGTGGGTTTGCATTTGCGCAACCTTCGGGACTCCAGTCTTTGGAGGCTGCACCCCAATGTATTTGTGCTGCTTTAATGGGCCTGGGGTCCGTTCTCGATCAATCCATTTGTCTCTCAGCTGGATTATCAGTTCATGAGGTTTTTAAGATGGACGCTGGATCAATTGGCTGTAGCTACAGACGCATTTCTGCAGGACTGGAGTCTGGAAAGGGACTATGCATTTCCCCCCTTCGCGATGATCACCCGGGCATCAGCTCAGATGAGGCGGCAGAAAGCGGAGGTAGTCTCGGTCACCCTGACATGGAGGTCTCAAGTATGGTTTATGGCTCTTATAGAACTTTCTTGGGATTTTCCAATCCGACTCCCTCTGTTTCGGGAAACATCCATTACAACGCAGGCATTACAATGCAATGCCTTTACAACGCATCCAATACAATGCATGCCATTACAACACATATGCCTCACTGACCAGCACCTTCCCTGAGGTAAACACCTGGCGGTGTTAGAATAATAATTTACATTGTAATGGTACATGCGTTGCAATGGCTTGCATTGTAATAGCATGCGTTGTAATGGAAGTTGCGTTGTAAAAACCACATTGTAAAACTATGCGTTGTAATAGTTTGCGTTGTAACTTCATACATCTCTCGGTTTTCGTCTCTCCTTCTAAATCTGGATCGGATACAACATCTGCTGATTCTGGGAGGTTCCCACTCTCTGAAGGCCTGGCGGGTTTCAGGAGCAGATGGTCAATCCCGGGCCTTTCGTGGGAGGCTGAGGACCCCGCAAAGGCATGGTCCAGGAGCAAGGTCAAGCGTTATATGTCAGCTTGGAAGCGATGGACCGGTTGGTGTGCGGAACGGGGTGCGCAACGGGATTGTGATCCCATGGGGGCCGATGTAGTGCAGATTCTGAACTTCTTGGCCTCTCTGGCGAGGGCAAGCTTGGCATACCGATCTAAAGATACCATTTGATCGGCCATCTCAGCGGGCCATGTCCCGGTTGACGGCTCTCCATTTGGAGAACACACTTTCGTGTGCCGCCTCCTCAAGGGAATCGAGCTGTCTCTACCTTCAGAACCTCGTTACTCGGCCCTCTGGGACATTAAAAAAGACATCAACTTATTTCTGTCTTGGCACCCAAACACATTTTTGTCCAGGAAGGAACTTTCCACAAAGCTAGCAATGCTTCTTAATCTTGTCTCCTGCAGTTGTGTTTCGGATGTAGGGCCCTTGGACGTTACAGGCAGAACAATTTCCCCTTTGGGGTTTCCATTATTGTTAGTAGGTGCACTAAATGCCACACCAGAGTGATCTCTCACCCGGCCTTTCCTGAGGCACCCAAGTTATGTGTGGGGCAATGCCTCAAGGCCTATGAGGAAATGATGGAATAATTCCATCCTCAGGGTGAGAGTCAGCTTCCGATAGCACTCCGCAAGCCCCACAGATCGGTCTCCTCTCCTACCATAGCCCGTTGGCTGATGCGGATCATGAAAGAGGCAGACATTGATCTGAAGATGTTTGGGGCTCATTCGGCCCATGGAGCAATGGCCTCTAAAGCCTTCAGTCTGGGCACATGGTTGGAAGATATTATGAATGAGGCCGACTGGTTGTCAGATTCCACCTTCAAAAGGCTTGATTTCAACCCTGTGCTTGACATGGCACAGCTGGTGGTGGATAAGCTTTGAAGATGCATACTCCTCGCCTCTGGTCCTGACATAGAATGAAAAAGTTCCTAGATTTCATAACGGAATGTTTCAAGATAGGACTCGGAGGTGAGTATTATCCCACTCTGGTTTTTTTTTCAACTTCGATTCCCTCCCCATGACTAGTAAGTAACTAAGTTTCTAAATTAAAAAAAAGAAAAGAAAGTAATTGTGCACGGATACTGTGATTGTATGTAATTGCTCACTGGTGCTGTGATTTTATATTGTTTTTTCCTGTTCTCTTTGTCATAATGGCTGATGAGCATTGTTAACCGTTCCCTCGGTAGCTGACCTGTGGTTAACTACTCCCCTCTTTTATCAGGAGTGGATTTTACCAGACAGGAGACTTGATTCCGGTGGGTCGGCTTGGCTCATGCTCCAAAGGAGGATTATGGGATTTAGCTCAGGAGCTGTGACCGCATGCAGACTCCTGATTCGCTTTGTCATTGAACTGCTTGTTCATTGGGTCACACTGTTGTGATTTTCTTTTCCTATTACCTAAGGTTCATGGGAAAAGTAGTTCTGAGATGTTTCTTAAGATGGCTGCTGTTAAAATAAAGCAAAGAGAGAATGCATAATCCCCGCCCCCGGTCTCCACATAGATTTTCACAAGAAGGTAGTCTACGATACGAAGCATGTCTGTGAAATGAAAGAGGATTTACTCCTTTCTCCCAATACCCTTTCTGTCAACTGAGGAAACGGAGACCTACACATTCCCAACATGTCTATTTTGCGGAAACAAGGAATTCTTTCTCCACCTGTGGAATACAAAAATGACTCTACAACATAGAGCACCCTCCACCCACAAAGAGTTACGTTGTTTCTGATGGACATTTGGGCACATAAACAAACCATGGGATTTCTAAACATGTTTCCATGGAGCATAATTGAAGGAGTAGTCTCTATGCTTAACTTCATCTATTCCGTTCTTTCTTCAGAAATCATGCTTTAAATAGAATTAATCAACCTGTTCTGTGTCTCCAGTCCATCACCAGTATACATGGATATGAAGGGCTGGATTTACAAACTGCCTTTTGTAGTGCGTAATGTAATACTACAGTAGTGCTACTTACTACAAAATGCAATTCGCAAACCTATGGGTGGGAATTTGCACCCCCTCCTCTTTTGTATTTCCTATGGGAGATCTATGCATGTGTTAGTAGTTTTAGGGCACTTCCATTGAAAAAATAGTGTGATACAATTCTCTGAACTCGCGTGGCTAAAACATAAGAAACTGTGATACATTTTACTGAACCGGAGTGGCTAGCAATTGTCATGTTTCGCCAGTTCCCTTACCTTCCGTCTCCCCTGATTGCCTGGGTGCGTCTGTGTGCTCATGCGGGACGATATTCCTCACTTCCGGCACGGCCCATTGCGGTCTAGTCTTTTTCCAGAAACACCATGGCGTCATCCGCGCTTCCGGGGGAATCCCTTATCAGCAGCGGTTATTCCCCCATCCGGCGCTTCGGATTGCTGAAATCTGCCGCCAACGCCATCAGAGATCCTAATGCTGCCTTCGCCCTGATTTATGAGGGTAACGTTGCCGCGTACTTTGTTGCCCGCAAACGGCAAATTGCCGAACTTTCCATACCGCGCTGGAGCGCAATTAGAAGTAGCTTGCATAAGGCTGCTCCCACCGCGCTGGAGCGCATCTAACACTGTCACTTCCTGGTTGTTCGCAAAACGGCAAATTGCCAAACTTTTCGTACCACGCTGGAGCACATTTAGAAGTAGCTTGCATAAGGCTGCTCCCACCGCGCTGGAGCGCATATCTAACACTGTCACTTCCTGGTTGTTCGCAAACGGCAAATTGCCGAAATTTCCGCACCGCGCTGAAGCGCATAACTGCTGGTTGCCTGATACCCACCTGCACCTCGCTTGACTACTTAGAGCGTAGCTTGTATTTAGGCCGCCCCACCTGCGCTGGTGCGCTTGACTGCTAGCTGCTTGAAACCGCATACACCGCGCCGGAGCGCTCATCAGTTATTGCACGGAATTTCTGTCTCGCCGGAGCACAGACGATCGGGTGCTCTTGGTCTTCCACTGTTGCAGATTGGTGTCAGTCTTCCTTCTTTGTTTCCTCAGCACAGGCGTGCTTATCTGTTTCTCGGCCTCAATTCTTGCTGCAAGGCGGAGGAACATATTTTCCTTTGGTTTACCGCGTAGGAGCGCTAATTTGGGCAAGAATTTCTGTAACCCTGGTAGCGGACCTTCTGGATTGGTCTCAGGAGGTAATCATTGTTCCCACATGAGTGCATGGTGTGAATGAGCACGATTTTGCTATGCTGTGGTAACCTATTGCCTTGTCTTCCTGTGCAGCTGGGGTCCCCGGTCCATCCACACAGAGGGACGTTCACCCACTCCTCGTGACATCACCTTGACCTTCTTTGGCTACCATCCCTACTCCCATCCTTATCCTAGTTTGTAGTACACCCAGAGTGGGATAGGGTGGGCATGGGGGCGATAGCTCCTGTCGTCTCTGCGAGATTTCTCCACTTGTAACAGGTAACTTGTGGGGAACCGGACAGCAATCCACTTGAAAAGGATTCTGCCTGTTACTAGTAAGTAGCTACGTTTCTTAAAAAATAAATAAAAATAAAAGTAACTGTGCACGGATACTGTGATTGTAGTTAATTGCTCACTGATGCTGTGATTTTATATTGTTATTTCCTGTTCTCTTTGTTATAATGGCTGATAAGCATTCTGAACCATTCCCTTGGTTGATGACCTGTGGTAAACTACTCCGTTCTTTTCTTAGGAGCGGATTCTAGCAGACAGGAGACTTGATTCCGGTGAGTCGGCTTGGCTCACGAAAGATGCCCATGGGATTTGGTTGAGGAGCTATGTGACCACGAGCGGACTCCTCATTGGCTATGTCATGGAACTGCTTGTTCATTGGGTCACACTCTTTTCCTATTCCCTAAGGTTCATGGAAATAGTAGTTCTGAGATGTTTCTTAATATGGCTGCTGTTAAAATAAAGTGAAGAGAGAATGCATAATCCTTGCCTCCGAGTCCTTAATAGAATTGAAGCTTTCCATTACGAAAGCTAGGACATTTTTCACTCTCAGTGTAGACAATCAGAAGAGCTTTCTGCAGTTTCCCTCTTTCGGGTTTCTTGGCAACGTGAACACTGAAAGATGTTAGAGTGTGCAAAGAGTTTGCGAGTGTAAATACTTGGAAGTCATTAAGGAGAAAAGAAGCAGATGGCTGTTTGAGTGCACTAACCGGGGCATGCTCTTTCGTGTATGAATGATCATGGTTAAAGTACGTACGTACCTGCATTACCTGTTAAAGAATTATTTTTCTGACTGTAGGGTATAGGGTCACGGAGTTTGTGACTGGGAACTCCTTGGCAGGAGTAAATGTCACTCACATGGGTCAGTAGGATCATGGTTTTCTTTTAGTCGAAGTATGTATTCAATGCAATTTGCTGCTTCTTATGGGCAGGGGTGCACATTGTTTTGCAGTGGGCTCGGTGGTGTGCACGCTGTGAGTAAGTGTTCAGAAGGAACATTCTAGAGCCCTCCAGAGCTGCAATGGCAGCAAAGACAACACATCTGTGAAGAAAGCAGAGACTCACCGAGGAAGACGTAAGCAAAGCTGTGATGATGAGCAGTCACCAGACAGCGAGGTGTTATTGGAGCATCCCAGACCGAAGCTTAGCTGAACACAGACTCTAGAACACTCTTAGGACAGTGAACAGCATGATCTAACAGGGCTTTATAGGGCACACGCGAACAGAGGAATACACCTGTGAGGTGGAGTAAGAAGGTGAAAGTGACATAACTGGACATATATGAGTGCACAACTGCATTACGATAAGAATAGCCTCTCATGAGTGGGGTGTGGCGGAAGAAAGCTGTCTAAAAACAGTGCGCACTGATGAGAACCAGAACAAGACATTGAAGACTGGGGTTACATGCTAGAGGGACTACAAAGACATAGCACCCCCCAGAGTCTGACACAGATGACGCAACCCAATATTTCCCAACCACACAAGGAAACTGAGTGTAGTTGGACAGCCATTATCTAGCGGTGGGCTCCCCATTCCCCCGCATGACCATTTGATATAGAATGGTGGTCAAACTCTGGCTCACAATAAATGCACTAAAGACATGGTAAACATACTTTGTAGATAATACCATCACTTGTCACTGCCCAATGGGGCGATCATGAGAATTTGTAAACTGTATAACGTGCAAATTGTAATGTCAAATAACGCCGTACTATAATGAAAATAAGTTTTTTTTAAAGAATAGCATCTCACAATGACATTATTTACCACAATCTTTTGACAGTCTGGAGGAGAGACAGTGAGTCAAAGAGAAGGTTGAGCAGCTGCAGACTGGAAGGAGCTTAAATCCAGTTCTCCTAAAGAGCCTTTATAGCTGCGATTCCCACTGTGGATTTACTTAAAAAATCGTTCGGTACCTATCTCACGCATACATGTGCGAGGCCGCAAGCAAGATTCAGGTTTGACGCCGCCCCCTTCCTCCGATGTCGTTCTGAGGATGAGGTGAACTTTACAACCACAAGATGGTGAGTAAACCACCAAGCCCCACTTTAAGGACACTGAAAGGGGGATTTGACCCCCCAGTGTTCACAGGAGAGTGCGTAGGTAGGAATGAAGGTGGGAAACGCTGATTGAGTTCTGAAGCAATCCAGTGGGCGTAACTTCCGGCCACCAAAGCCCCGGAAGGCAAGCACGCTTGGTTGCACAAAACACACGCAGGAGTGTGCGACGAACACAGGTGAGTTCGGACCAATACAAACGTAAACACGAGAAAACATTGCTATACACCGGTTGAGCAGGTGTGCACCGGAGAGTTCTGCGAATGTGAGAGTAGGTTAAGGTCTATCGAAGAATGGCACAATGTATTTCGCTATTATGTTCCGAAAAATGTTGTGGCCCAACAAGTAATATAACCAGTTGCGAGCAGTGCTTGAGAGTACAGCCAGTTTAGTGGGGCTTTTTTTTCAACGCCCACGTTGATTCTTTATGTATTTCACAAAGGGTTTGCATGATCGGTCAAGTGGGGCACAGCGACACAAAGCACTGCGCCACTTTACTTGCCATTATAAAAGCCTACTAGTGCTGCTCAAAGTTGTACTGTTATGTGAAAGGCAAGCCCACTTAACCCTTAGAAAAGAACCCCCTAAGTGCGGATTTGAAAAAAATGAACTCACAAAACGTGTCCGGGTAAGGCAGTTTATGCACTTACAAGATTCGGAATTCGGCAAACTTGTGTGCAAATACCTAAAGCTGTGAGCTTGAGCATCCCATACTTTCTTGTTGCCATCTTAATTTCAAAGGGCCGGCCATTATTACAGCATCATCATTCTTAGGGCAAAAATGGAATTTTATTGTTCCACGTCAGGTTAAGAAACAAAAAATGTTAAAAATGATCATAACATCACAGATTAAAAACTTCGAGGCCTATTTATAAGGTATTTTGGAATGCTAAAAATAGTACTCCTTTAGCACTGTTTTATGTAGTCTTAGATGCCCTTGTGAATTGGCCTCAAAACATCAACAAGCATTGGAAATGAAATAGGTCTTGTATTAGCTTGAGTTAGAGCTGAACTGTTTATTGATAATGTTTTTTTACCCATGTTTTTTGCAGTGTATGGATGTGTGTAAATTATGTGGGTTGTATTGGAATTGCTAGTTCTGGAATTGTGTGTTGTAGAGTGGATTTATGTAGTGGAATTATGTGGCATGGTGTGAAGTGGAATTATGTGGATAGTGATTGTGTAGTATTGAGTGCACTGAATTGATGTGGGGTGGGATTGTGTGTTATGGAGTGGAATTATGTGAAATGGTATTTTGTATTGTGGAGGGGTATGTAGCAGAGGTTAATTATGTGGTGTGTTAAATTTTGTGGCATAATGTGGAATTCTGTGGTGTGGATTGGATGTATTTGGTGTGTTTGGTAATTGTGTTGAGCTAAATTATGTGGTGTGGCTTTAGAAATGTGTGGAGTTGATTGTGTGGATAGCTTTGCCGTTTTGGTGACAAAAAAAATCAAATCGGCAGGAGCTAAGCTCCAGATCTGTGTCTTTGGATGTTAAAAAACAGAAAAGAAAAACTGATGTTTGGACACAACTGGAGCTTTTATGGAGCTCCTTGTCATTATGTTTATGGGCAGGATGGAGTAGCGGCAGAGGCTAAAGGTGCCACCTACCAGAGAAGGTATTGCAAGAGTAACCACGGAAAGAAAGAGGCAGATGGCCCCACCCACCAGAGAAGGTATTGCAAGAGTAACCACGGATAGTAAAAGAGGCAGATGGCCCCACCTACCAGAGAAGTTATTGCAAGAGTAACCACGGAAAGAAAGAGGCAGATGGCCTCACCTACCAGAGAAGGTATTGCAAGAGTAACCACGGATAGTAAAAGAGGCAGATGGCCCCACCTACCAGAGAAGGTATTGCAAGAGTAACCACGGATAGTAAAAGAAGCAAATGGCAGGGCTCGACAAATCTTAAAAATCTTACTTAACCTGCAGGTCTAGTGACTAGAATGTTCTACTCGACCGAACATCAATGCACTTGACCCACAAATTGGCTGCATACAAATTTTCTTTAAAACATTTGCAGCGCCGTTGATCTATGACCATTAAGACATGATCGAATTTTTTAGCCTCATTACTATTCACACTGAAATGTTTTTAAAGTTACGAGCACGGCCTTGGATAAACACTCTCAGCAGTACTCTGGTACACTACTGTACATTAAACATACTAGAGCGTGGGCCCAGATGAATACTCTTAACGGTACTCAGGTTCAACGCTGTACCTTAACATACTAGATTACGGCCCCAGCGGCTCAACATACTGTCATTCTGGACAAATCACTTAATCTCCCCGTGCCTAACAAAAATGAGTGTGTCCTTGTGTACCCTAACTGGTCCTCATGTTAAGCACTCCAATACCTTCGGATCGAGTAAGCGCTATATAAATCTGCAAAAAAAGACACTCTTAGCAGTACTCGGGTACACCACTGTACCTTAAACATATTAGAGTACGGCCCCAGATAAACACATGCTCAAGGGTCCTGTGACCTCAGTGACAGAGTCACTGTCACTCTATGGTGTGCTGCTTCATAGGCCTGCCTTCAAGACTGGAGGTGAACTTCAGAATTAATTGTGGTGGACAGGCCTTCAAGGTTAACCTACACTTGCCACTGCTAGGGTCCACCTGCTGGTGCTAAGACACCAGGGCTGTTAAGATCTTGTGGGACCTTCTAAGGCTTAGCATGGGAATGTGCTTTCTCAGGGAGAGTGGTCTGGTGATCTGGTCATGAAGGCTGAACCTGGTTCCCCAGTTCCAAATTCAGCAGCTCTGACCATAGTGCCACATCCTCTCCTCCACTGAACCCCATACTGCCCCATTGAGAGAAACTTGCACTGCACTGACCCGCTATAAACACCTGGATGCGACTCAATTCAAATTACACACTAATTAGGAGCAATATGCTGCCTAAAAAAAATTAACAACATCCTAGAAAAAGCAAACACTCATAGAGAATGCAATATTAAGTAAAGTATGTGAAATGTAACTAGGAACACCATGGTTACCTTTTTCTTTTTACACTCCTTATTCAGAAATTAGTGAGTGCTTTTGCCTGAAAAGTTAAGTCCATGACTACAGGGTCCAGAATAGGCCCGTTTCAATGCCCATTGCTTATATCCTTACAAAACGTAAGCAGTGTGGTTTAAAAAGACCACGTTTGTGAATACAGAGCCACAGTATCCATTTTGTTTTCCAATTCACCCATCAAGCAGGTATTTCAGTACCTCCATGAATAGTGCACTTTCCCACCCAGGAAAAACAATGTTGTTCAAAGTGCTAGGAGAAAACAAAAGTAGCGCTTCACTGGCAAACACTGTAAAGTGGCGCTAATGTGTTTAGGGGTGAATAACTCAATCTGGATTATCTGGCCACCTTGCAACCACTCTGTCTTGCTTTAGTTTTTTCATATTTTGAATGTTTTATTTCCCTCCACCCCGAGGCTGCACTTGAAATCGAAAAATGTCAAAACAGCCGACGTATCCAGCAAGTGTTTTTCTTTTTTGGATCCATTTCACAAGGGAGCAAATAAACAAAAGGAGGAAAGAGAAGGTAATACGAGTTTCTTGAAGTCTTGGTTTTACTAAATGAGCATGAGGGCGACAGTAAGAGAGGGAAGAGAGAGAGGGAACAAAAAGGGGGTGGGGGGCAGCTGCCAGCGGCAGAGGAACTAGACAATGTCTTTGTCTTATTTGGGCACGAAGGAAAAGACAGAGTCCTTTTCCTTTTCTGCCCGTTTCGCCCGTACTGATATCGCTTAGCAAGTTAATGTGTGTAGGTATTCGGACGGCTGGCTGGGAATGAAGAACTCACTCGCCAGGCCGGTCAAGTAGGCCTGAAAACTGTCTTGCCCTGAAAGAAATTAACTCGCATTTGCGAGCGGGTGAGTACATTTTTCGAGCCCTGGATGGCCCCACCTACCAGAGAAGGTATTGCAAGAGTAACCACGGACAGAAAGAGGCAGATGGCCCCACCTACAAGAGAAGGTATTGCAAGAGTAACCACGGAAAGAAAGAGGCAGATGGCCCCACCTACCAGAGAAGGTATTGCAAGAGTAACCACGGAAAGAAAGAGGCGAATGGCCGCACCTACCAGAGAAGGTATTGCAAGAGTAACCACGGCTAGTAAAAGAGGCAGATGGCCCCACCTACCAGAGAAGGTATTGCACGAGTAACCACGCAAAGAAAGAGGCAGATGGCCCCACCTACCAGAGAAGGTATTGCAAGAGTAACCACGGATAGTAAAAGAGGCAGATGGCCCCAGCTACCAGAGAAGGTGTTGCAAGAGTAACCACGGATAGTAAAAGAGGCAGATGGCCCCACCTACCAGAGAAGGTATTGCAAGAGTAACTACGGAAAGAAAGAGGCAGATAGCCCCACCTACCAGAGAAGGTATTACAAGAGTAACCACGGAAAGAAAGAGGCGGATGGCCACACCTACCAGAGAAGGTATTGCAAGAGTAACCACGGATAGTAAAAGAGGCAGATGGCCCCAGCTACCAGAGAAGGTGTTGCAAGAGTAACCACGGATAGTAAAAGAGGCAGATGGCCCCACCTACCAGAGAAGGTATTGCAAGAGTAACTACGGAAAGAAAGAGGCAGATGGCCCCACCTACCAGAGAAGGTATTCCAAGAGTAACCACGGAAAGAAAGAGGCAGATGGCCCCACCTACCACAGAAGGTATTGCAAGAGTAACCACGGATAGTAAAAGAGGCAGATGGCCCCACCTATCAGAGAAGGTATTGCAAGAGTAACCACGGAAAGAAAGAGGCAGATGACCCCACCTACCAGAGAAGGTATTGCAAGAGTAACCACGGATAGTAAAAGAGGCAGATGGCCCCACCTACTAGAGAAGGTATTGCAAGAGTAACCACGGAAAGAAAGAGGCAGATGGCCCCACCTACCAGAGAAGGTATTGCAAGAGTAACCACGGGTAGTAAAAGAGGCAGATGGCCCCACCTACCAGAGAAGGTATTGCAAGAGTAACCACGGAAAGAAAGAGGCAGATGGCCCCACCTACCAGAGAAGGTATTGCAAGAGTAACCACGGATAGTAAAAGAGGCAGATGGCCCCAGCTACCAGAGAAGGTGTTGCAAGAGTAACCACGGAGAGTAAAAGAGGCAGATGGCCCCACCTACCAGAGAAGGTATTGCAAGAGTAACCACGGAAAGAAAGAGGCAGATGGTCCCACCTACCAGAGAAGGTATTGCAAGAGTAACCACGGATAGTAAAAGAGGCAGATGGCCCCACCTACCAGAGAAGAGAAGTGATTGCATGAAGGCTGTCGCAGAAAGGCTGGTGTCTGAGGAGATTCGCAAGCAAAATCACCAAAAGCCGGAATGCAAGACTGCAGCAAAATGGTATCATGGTCTAACGGGTATGTATCATACTTTCTTAGGACTGCCTGCACACTGCTCCTAGAGAACTGTCTCCTATGGCATTTATTTAAGGATGTACCATAAGTCTACCACTGTGCTGAATTTCAAAAATCCAAGGAATGCAGAATAATGACTCTGGGATGAGGTTGTAGGCTGTCTTCTATTGTAGCATGTCAATAATTACAGAGCTAAGAATTGTTGTACCTCACAAACTCTTCCTCCTCAGGTCTCAAATGACCAGGTAGTTAGGTGTTCTGAAGTGACGAGCCCTTCACACAGTGGAATATTTGGGGCAGAGTGGCAGATGCCAGGGTCCCAGAATGATGTGGGAGCACTGTTTATTTTTCCAACCAAATAAAGTAAGGGTTGCCTGGTATACTTAGCCTAAGGGCTGGATGGCAGATAGAGTAGGGCATAGTGTGTGTGGTTGTTCGGCCAAAGAGAATTTCTGCCGAACATTCCTTGAAATAATTCCAACAGTAACAGTTTTCAATTGAAGCTGTGGCATAAGAATAGAGGTGCATTGAAGTTTACCACTTAAAATATGACGAGCCTTCGAATGAAAAGACCGGTGTCAGGAGATGGGGCAGCAGTTTTCAAGGTGATCATGCACGATTTCAGATTAAAAAAAATACAATTATAAATGAGCTTGGCTAATGCTAAAAGCGAACAACACGTTTGCCAATCCGAAATGCGAATCCATTGCACCATAACGAAATACGCCTCTGCTTGGTTAGCAGTATTTTTAAGTCAAATCTGCTTGTTTTATTCCGCTATTATGGACAATTTCTGGTTTCTCTAAGCACACCTATTGATTGATCAAACACAAACTTTTCTTTGAGCAAGGACATCAAAGAATACTTTGAGGTGCACAATACAGAAGGAGCATACAGTTCACAAGAAGACAGAACCTCAATTCATGCATCATAAATTGCTTCCCATGACTATTAAAACCAGATGGGCTCCAAGAGCCACCTTTTTTTGTTGCAATTTTATATAAGGCGAATTCGACCCGAAGGTATTAGAGCAGTTTATATAAGCACCAGTTACAATACACAAGAACACATTCATTTTTGTATGCATAGCGAAATTAAGTGATTTGCCCACAATCACAGGATGTTGAGCTGACGCTGAATCTAGAACCCCGTTCCCCAATTACAAAGTAGGCAGCTCTGCCATTACGCCATATCCTCTCCCCAACTTCCCCTGGTTGCGGGAGGATGGAGAACTATGCTTTAAGGTAGAAGGGACATTGTGAGGCCTAAAAATATATGTGGCATCAAAGAGGTCATCGGACAGATTTAAAAGTGAGTGCTTAAAGGCTTTAGACATGATGCCAAAGTTCCATCAACACATGGACTCAGCTATTAACAAAAAAACACAAAAACCCACTCTCAGGATCCCACTACGCTTGGCAAAAACCCCGTCGGAAAAAGGCCTGGTATTTCATACTTTAAGAAACTGGATTGACTAGGGAATGCACAACCTGATTCCTCTGCTAATTCCCCATTTTGCCCCAGAGGCTCAACCGGATGTTGTGACTACTTTCAGAACCCAGAGTGTCTATGTGAAAAACAATGAAACCACAGAATTACTGGGATCTTAAAATACAGAGAGGGCCTTTAATTCATGTCACCAACCAACTACATCAAGATTAACCTGGGACTTGTATGTCGGTCAACTTGCACAATGCAGAAAACAAACACCCCGGCATAATGCACACAAGACCCAGACTAATATTATTGGTACAACATTGACTGCTCTTTTTCACTTGTCTGTGTTCTCACATATGTATTTCTAGCTGTCACGAAGAGTGTGCACTCACCAGGACCACTTCTGGTCCTACGACTCTCAAGTGAGTCTGCCACCAGTGCCGCATGAAGGCTACTCGGGTTGGGCTTTTGTAGTCGACGACTTCAAACACCGCAGAGCACAGTTCCATGCGAAAGGAGGGCATCGCTGAAGGGGGTTGGTGAGATGCGGTCGTGAGATGTCCCCAGCTGTGACAGCAGAAGGAAGGGGGTCGCACTGAGAGAGGCTTCTGCAGTGCGGCGGTCAATTCGGGCAGACGTCCCTCCAGCGTCACTCAGAGTTTCGTGCTCATCAGGTTGAGAGTACGTGGGTGGCCCTAATTCTTGCAGGGAAAGCACTAAATCCATGTATGTGGGTGGCCCCATTCTTTGTGGTGGAGGCACCTTGCCCATGGCGTGCTAAGCCCAGCTGACGAGCCGTCTGATTAAGGGAACACTGCGTTTGTGCTCGGAGGCGAGGCTCATAACGCAAAGCGGAAGGGGGAAGCAAAACCAGCAGAAACCAACAATTAAAACAAGCAGCGATAGACAGACATCAACATTTAAAAAAAAGGGTTCTCCCAAACAACTGATAAAGAATGCAAATGTAAGGAAACTGTACTTGGGTGGTACTCCTCAGCCTTGAACGGAAGTGAGGTATCGGCTGAGTGAACAAGTTAGGAGGCAGGAAAGAAAAGCGCTGCAAGAGTGAACCTATGGTTAGCAGCAGTCAGGAACAAAGTCGTTATATTGATTACAGCAGATCTTGCAGACAGCGCATACGCGCTACCTAGGCTCGACCTAAAAATGGGAATAATCATATACAATTAGTACAAATAGAGAAAGGACTGTGCCCACTTTGCACTTTTACTAAAATAGAGCCAGACTTCACGAAGGCATGCAAGAGTACGTAAAAAGTACACCTGTAGTACTACTTGACACACAAATTCTTTTGTGAATCGGTCCCTATATTTTATGGACAGTGACATTTAGCTCTTAAGTAACCCTGTTTCTTGGAAGAGAATGTGGACTGCTGTTTTGTAAGCAGTTTTTGACCCTGGCCTTGCAAAAGCTTTTGATGGAGCTGAGCAAATCTTATCCTGTAGACATAGGTAGATTTTAAACTACAATTAACTATGTCTTGTTTTATATGTCCTTCACGTGGGTCTAGTTAAACCTTGCATGGCTGGGAGGTGTTCCCCTAAAATCAGTAGGTAGCAAACAGTCCGGAGAGAAGACATTAATGGATAAGAGCCTCATTCCTCAGGCTACAATGGTCCTTATATGCTCTTTCTTCTCAGTATAGGCCAGAGTTGCAAGCAAATACCAATAATGTGCGGAAGGGCCTTTAACGACTAGTACAGCCTGAGGAAGTCTATTGATGCTAATTGTGAGGGTGCTAATGTGCATTGCATTAACGTTTTGCCTTCCCATATCACAAACATGCTGCAGTTAATATACAAAATTATTAGCAGACATACTAGTTGTGTATACTCATTGTTTATTACTACAGACCTTGGACTCAACAATTACAGGCATTCGTTCTTGTCACAAGATTGAATCTCAAAGCCTTTGATGTTAACTGCCAAAATCCAGATCTATGGTCTGAGACAAATATGGCTGCCCTTGATCCAATACTAGAAGTAATAAAAGTCTGTTCATCCCCTAAGCCCTCTCAATATGGGGCGAAAATGGGGGTAATAAACCAACTCCACTGTGTGAGAAGAAAACTGCCGGTGCTGCTCCATGTTTTGTTCATGCATAGCAGAGCTGAGCTTTCTTACTAAACTTAGAAGCTCCTATGCCCTTCCTTCTTTTTGGTGGACAATACCTAAAATATACAATCACATGAAGACGAGCACTCACCTATAAGAGAAGAGATAAGAGCGCTTCACAAGAGCACAAGTTATATTACACAAGGACACATTCATTGTTTTGTTAGGCACGGGGAGATTAGGTGATTTGCCCAGAATCACAGGATGTTGAGCGTCATTGCTGAGACTCAAACCCGGTTCCCCAGATTTGAGATCGACCGCCCTAGGCCCTTGGGCCACATCCATCCACCTACAAATAAGGCCATACATTGAGGTACTTTTATGGTACTTCTATAGCCTCACATTCTCGGAGTTGAGCAATCCATCCCGCCCAATGTGAAACATACAATTCCTTTTAAGAAATAATGTTTTAGTAAGTGAGTTCAAGGGTGAAATATGATTCTCTAGGTCGCCTTATAATCAATAGCCTAATGAAAGCCTCAACTCTACCTTGCAGCCCTAACAACATTTCCTTTGATAGGGATTTAAGTATTGTAGTGGGAGGTTTGTGGATGACCAAGCTCGAATGAGGAAATAAACAGAATTAGGTGAAAATGAAGACTTGGAAAAAGTGCGTTGACTCCATGGGTCATTACAGAATCACTTGCAGGTAATAACGATGTGAGGCAATGTACCAGACCCCTCTACCCCAGTCTACCTTACCTCCCGTTATGGCGCCACGATCACCTTTCTTCCCGTATCCAGCCGGCAGCATCCAGGAGACAGAAACACTAAGAACGGACTGTGTTTCGTCCTTACAGGAAAAGTACTCCACGTCACCCCGAACAGGCCAATCAGGGAACGGGTGCAGACAACAAAAGGACCAATCAGCTGCCGAAGAGGAGGAGGAGTCAAAAAGCAGGAACACGGCGAAAAGCAGGAACACGGCGAAAAGCAGGAACACGGCGGGGTGTTCGGGACCAGAAGAAGCCGGGAAGAAACGGACCACAGAAGAAGAAGCAGGGAGAGGAGACGCCACCGGGGATGGCGTGGCCGAGACGGAAACCGGAGTCGAAAAAGCCACGGACGAGTGGAGCGAGGAGTGGTGGTCACCGGAGGACGGCCACGAGCCGCCGCAACTCTAGAGAGTTGCGGCTAGAGGCGGTACATAAGCACTAAAAGGGTGGAGGTGGGATAAGGGCAAACAAAGCCCATTTGCGCGAACAGGCCTTTCTGTTCGTTTGGTGATTTGTTTTCTTTCTTCCTTTCGTTTTTATTTCTCTCCCTCACTCGTTGTCATCCCTCAATAGCACAGCCCTGCTGTCCCAAAAGCGTGCAATTACTTCCCTGACACTGCACCATTCGGAGCCTGAATATGGAACATCCGTGCTAAAGGTTTTGTTGTTGTTTTTTTGTTTTTTTTTTCTCTCTCACCGGATTCTTCCCCCTCTCCACCTCCCTTACCTATGCACAAATCCTTCCCACCCGGGTGTGGCAAAAGGGTAGAAAGAGAAAATCCCATGTAGTCATACTCACCGAATCTTTGTCCTTTGTGCTTACCTCCCCTGCAAGTCTCCTGGGACCCCCTCCAGTCTGCCGGAATACCTAAGAAGAAGAAGGAAAAGAGATAAAAAGAAAGGATTAAGTGAAGCAACTTTCAACTTTCCTTTGGGTCACGAACAGAATATACGTGGAACAGAATTGTGAACCAATCTGGGACAGGAACCCGAAACAAAGACAGCATCGTTTTTTTTTTTTCCTCACTCTCTTTACGTCTCCCTTTGCTGTGAAGCGAATACCTGTATATGCTCTGACCAACCGCCATTTTACAATGAATCGCCCCAAAATTACACCAATCCGGCCTCCTCGCTTCTCTTTCCACCCATCCCTCCCACAGGTGGTGTCAGAAGTGGGATTGGGGGAAATGGAGGCCGCTGTAACCAAGACAGTGGAGGGGCAGGAGCGGTTGGAGAGAATAATGGAAAGAATCCTGGTGGCCGCCGAGGCAGATAGGGGAAATCTGCAGAGGACATTGACGGAGCAAGGCCAAACACAAGAAACAGTATTAGGAAAACTGGCTGAGGCGCTGGGACAACCACAATGCCACACCAGCTTACCCTCTGTGGTGATGCAAAAATATGTTCCAGGGGAGGACCCAGATTTTTTTCCCACCAACTTTGAGAGAATGGCCAGAGCAGCTATGTGGCCTGAGGATAAAGGGGGACAGTATCTGGGCCCTCTCTTAGCCGGAGACCTCCAGTCAGCATATCAGGTGGCCAATCCCCTCGGCACAACCCCCTATGATGATGTAAAGAAGTGCATTCTGGAAAGAATGGGTATAGACGAGGAAACCTACAGAATTAGACAAAGACAGATCAAAGAAGGGCCGCAGGAGACTCCCAGGGCCTTGTATTACCGGATACGGGACACAGCTGAGAGATGGCTCAAACCGTTGTTGTCCTCCTAGGAGGAGATACTATAGAAAATATACTTGGAGCAATTTCTCACTTCCTTACATCCCCCTATACAACAATGGGTCCGACAACATGTGCATCTCACCTTGGAGAAGGCCATAGAAATAGCCACAGCCTTTAACAGGGCTCAGGAACTGCCGAAAGGGAGGGAAGAAGGCTCTTGGAAACATCCTAGTGGGACACTCTCTAGACTTCCCAAACCCCACCCAACCAACCGGAAAACAGAAACTGTGACCCTAGGCCCCACGACCCTTGCCTGTGCCCACTCGACCAACATCAACCCAGGGACCACAATGCTTCCATTGTGGAGCCTTTGGCCATATTGCTCACTCGTGCCCACAAAGAGACGAACCCATGGAGGTGGAGTACACCCGGGGTCTCTATTGTGCTGCCGAAAAAGATGCCCTCCCTTATCATCGAAGGGTAAAAGTGAATGGAGAAACCCGGGAGGCCCTGATTGACACTGGGTGTCTACAAAGTGTTATGAGACCCCAAGCCATCCCTGGAGGGTCTCCCTCTCTGACGGGAGTCGTTAACATTCAGTGCGTCCACGGGGACAACAAAACGTATCCCACGACAGAGGTAACCATTCAACACCGGCATTTCCCCCCGTACCCTTACGAGTAGGATTGATCCCGAAGCTGCCTGAGCTAATAGTCCTGGGCACCAATTACCCCCAGATAGGAGAGCTGCTCAGTGACGACTGGAAGGAAGAAGTTGAATGGAGAAAAACAGCTCCCTTCTTTCATGCCGCCAATTCTGAATGGGTTGTAGGAAAAGACAGGAAAAGCAAAAACCAGAGAAGAAAAGAAAAAAAAGAATGGGCTCAACAAGTCCTGACTAGCACCGGAAGTAACCTGTGGCGTCATGATAGGACCCTTCATGGGGCCCAACAAGAAGATCCCACCCTTCAGGAAGCCTGGAAACAGGCCACAGTACAAGAAGACCCCCATCAAGTAGGTCCCCAGTTTTTTGTGCAGCAAGGATTGCTATATCGAAAAGGGGGACAAACGCTCCAATCCTGTTGTTAATACCCCAGCCTTTCAGGGATAAAGTGCTGTAACTAGCTCATAGCCACCTTCTAGGGGGACATTTTGGGGCAGAGAAAACTGAGAAAGCCATCCTAGACAGGTTCTATTGGCCAGGGATATATCAGCACATTAAGAAGTATTGTAAAGAATGTCCTATTTGCCAAAAGAACAGCCGGTATATACCCTCAAGAGTATCCTTGAGACCACTTCCCATCATTGAGGAACTCTTTTCTAGAGTAGGGATGGACATACTCGGACCTTTACTTCCCTTCTGTAGTGGGTACCGCTATGTATTAGTCCTGGTGAACTACGCTACACGATTCCCCGAAGCAGTAGCCCTCCGACACCTCAACACCACGCAGGTGGCAAAGGCTATGATCAACATCTTTTTCGCGGGTCTGATTCCCAAAAGAGATCATTACCAACCAGGGAACCCCCTTTACATCTTGATGCGGCAGGTCTGTCAACAAATTAACATTAAGCAGATCCGCACGGCTGCATATCACCCCCAAACGGATGGATTGGTGGAACGATACAACGCCACCTTAAAGACCACCTTAAAAAAGCTATTAGATCTAGAAACACGGAAATGGGAGGATATGCTTCCTTTAGCACTGTTCGCCATACGGTGTAGACAGCAAAAGAGCCTGGGCTACTCCCCCCTTGAGTTACTATATGGGAGACAACCTCGTACTTTGTTAGACATGGCCAAAGAGGAGTGGGAGGACGAAAAAGACGAGTCTAAACCCCTTTTAGACTACGTCACCAGCTTAAAAACTCATCTGAACCAAATAAGGGACATTGTAAGAACCATCATGGAACAAGCCCAAATAGCTCCAAAAGCTCAGTATGACAAAAAGACAAAAGAACAGTCCTTCAACGTAGGAGACCTGGTTCTTATCATTATGCCCACTACAGAGCATAAGCTGTTAGGACAATGGCAGGGTCCATATAAAATCCTAGAGAAGGTTACCCCCGTCACCTACAAATTAGAGATGGATACAAACAAAAGGAGTACCCAAATCTATCACATTAACATGCTAAAAAAAATGGGAAGGTCCACACCCTGTTCTAATGGGAACCCCTTTGTCGCTAGTAGAACAGAGTATTGATACAGAACTTTCTGAACCCCAAAAACAAGTTTTAAGACAACACTTACAACCACTTCAGGGGGTCTTTTCCCTGGTACCTGGAAAGACCACGGTCACTGAGCATCAAATACGCACCCTACCAGGTAAAATAGTTCGTTTACGCCCTTATCGCATTCCCAAAGTAAGAAGGGAAGCGATAGACCGAGAAATCCAACAGATGTTAGAACTCGGGGTTATAGAACCGTCCACAAGTGAATGGAATTCCCCGATAGTGATGGTACCCAAACCGGATGGTTCAATCCGGTTTTGTATCGACTTCTGCGAGATAAACAAAATATCCCAGTTTGATGCTTATCCCCTACCCACGGTCGATGAAATGATAGAAAGACTAGGGAAAGCGCAATACATAAGCACCCTGGACCTGTGCAAAAGTTACTGGCAGGTACCCTTAAGGGAACAGGATAGAGAAAAAACTGCCTTCTCTACACTCGGGGGTCTATACCAATTTAAGGTACTTCCGTTTGGGCTGCATGGCGCTCCCGCTACTTTCCAAAGGCTCATGAACATAATACTGCAACCGTATAAGGATTATGCGGCTGCTTATTTAGATGATATCATCATCTACAGTCCTTCCTGGGAAAAGCACCTAGAGCACCTCACTAGGGTTATACAAGCCCTGGGCAAGAGTGGGCTGACCATTAACCCGACCAAAAGCCACTTAGCTGCGAAATCGGTAAAATATTTGGGCTACCTTCTGGGAGAAGATTATATACAACCCCAAAAAGAAAAAGTAGAGGCCATATCCCAAATACCTTTCCCCAGAACAAAAAAAGACCTTAGAGCCTTCTTGGGCTTGTTAGGATATTATAGGCGGTTTATTCCCCAGTTTTCGCATATAGCAACCCCCTTGACAGACCTACTACAAAAGAACGTCCGAACAGAGAAACGGCTTCAACAGCCTTCCCCGCTAGAAGTACAAGCCTTTCAGACACTAAAACAAATAATCACTTCAAAGCCGTTCTTACTGAGTCCCGACTACAGTAAACCTTTTTTTCTTCAGACTGACGCATTGAACCGGGGCCTTGGGGCCGTGTTATCCTAGGTAGAAGAAACAAACCAAGAGAGACCGATCATATATATTAGCCGTAAACTCTTTCCCCGAGAATCCCGATATGATGTCATTGAAAAAGAGGCATTGGCCATTAAATGGGCTATTGAATCTCTCTGATATTATTTAGAGGGTAGAGAGTTCTTGCTTTACACAGATCACGCCCCTCTAGAGTGGCTATCCCGGAACAAAGGACAGAACCAACGTATATTGCGATGGTTCCTATCTCTCCAGCCCTTCCGCTTTACAGTCCATCATAGAAAAGGGAAGGATCAAGCCAATGTAGACTTCCTGTCCAGATATCCTCTGGATTTATTTCTTGTGGACAAGAAAGTTAGGGGAGGGTGATGTGAGGAAATGTACCAGACCCCTCTACCCCAGTCTACCTTACCTCCCGTTATGGCGCCACGTTCACCTTTCTTCCCGTATCCAGCCGGCGTTATCCAGGAGACAGAAACACTAAGAACGGACTGTGTTTCGTCCTCAGAGGAAAAGTACTCCACGTCACCCTGAACAGGCCAATCAGGGAACGGGAGCAGACGAAAAAAGGACCAATCAGCTGCCGAAGAGGAGGAGGAGTCAAAAAGCAGGAAGAGGGCGAGAAGCAGGAAGACGGCAAGGAGTTCGGGACCAGAAGAAGCCGAGAAGAAACGGACCACAGAAGAAGAAGCAGGGAGAGGAGAAGCCACCGGGGAAGGCGTAGCCGAGATGGAAACCGGAGTCGAAGAAGCCACGGACAAGTGGAGCGAGGAGTGGTGGTCACCGGAGGACGCCCACGAGCTGCCGCAACTCTGGAGAGTTGCGGCTAGAGGCGGTACGTAAGCACTAAAAGGGTGGAAGTGGGATAAGGGCAAACAAAGCCCATATGCGCGAACATGCCTTTCTGTTCATTTGGTGATTTGTTTTCTTTCTTCCTTTCGTTTTTTTTCTCTCCCTCACTTGTTGTCATCCCTCAATAGCACAGCCCTGCTCTCCCAAAAGCCTGCTATTACTTCCCTGACACTGCACCATTCGTAGCCTGAATACGGAACATCCGTGCTAACGGTTTTGTTGTTGTTTTTTTTTTTTCTCTCTCACCGGATTCTTCCCCCTCTCCACCTCCCTTACCTATGCACAAATCCTTCCCACCCGGGTGTGGCAAAAGGGTAGAAAGAGTAAATCCCTTGTAGTCATACTCACTGCATCTTTGTCCTGTGTGCTTACTTTCCCTGCAAGCCCCCTGGGACCCCCTCCAGTCTGACGGAACACCTAAGAAGGAAAAGAGAGAAAAAGAAAGGATTAAGTGAAGCAACTTTCTACTTTCCTTTCGGTCACAAACAGAATATACGTGCAACAGAATTGTGAACCTATCTGGGACAGGAACCCGAAACAAAGACAGTATTTTTTTTTCTCTCACTCTCTTAACGTCTCCCTTTGCTGTGAAGCGAATACCTGTATATGCTCTGACCAACCGCCATTTGACAATAAATCGCCCCAAAATTACACCAATCCGGTCTCCTCCCTTCTGTTTTTGCCCATCCCTCCCACAAACTATAATATAGTATCTTATCAATACTGCATACCCCATCCAGCTTTCACTGCCTCTTTCTGTAATCTCATTATTACTGACAAAGTACCCCTATCCTTAATCTACTCTCTTGAAACTTTGCTAGTTTTACACAGAAGCTGGAGAACTTGAATTGTGTGAATTCATAACTGAAGAAGGCATTTTCATGTCACATGACATATGGTCATCAACACTTGTCCATAGGTATGGATTTTCAAATTATACCACTGATCCCATTTCAAATCCCAAAGGTCCACTATCAGGTGAACTATAATTGGAAAAAATAACAAAAATTGCATTCAAATAGTCTTGATATTGAGATTTAATTTTTCGCTTTCAAAACAGACGAAAGATCAATTTATGTAAAATATATAGTAGAGGTCTTAAATAGAACATTGACTCATCATCTCTGTGCATGTTAGACAATTTACTGTGCAGTCTATTGAAATGGGTTTGCCAATTCTTGATTGTAGGAAAGGACCAACTTTTGCATGGTTCTTCCTAATTTTGCCCTTTCTTTTTAGCTGGATTTAGTACTTTACACTTTATCCCTGATAAACAGGAGTAAAGTGCATTTGCTACATCTGTAAATATTGTTTCATTGAATTATCCCAAACTGTCTAATTTAATTTGCCTATCAGTTCATAGTATAGGGTATAGAGTATCTACCCAGGGCCTGGAAGTTAAATACCACTTTTTGACTGCAGCAGCTATTGTGCCATCGTTAGAGTGGGCCTGGAAAACATAGCTTCAGGCCTACAATGTTTAGCTTGACTGCAGCAGCCTAAAAGTTGCTGTACAGACCTGTCAAAAGAACCCTTCTTTATGGGCAGAAAACCCTGCTTTTAAATATTTATTAGTTACCTCTAAGTACACTTCATCATCCACAAGGCAGGATGCTTGATATTTAAAAGTGAAAAGTGTGAAATTAAAATAGACATGTTCCTCCAGTGACTAGCCCCTAAAAGCTATTTCCACTTTTACGGGTTTAGCTGAATCCTAGAAAATGTCAAAGTACAGATTATAAACTTTATTCTGTGACTTTTGACAGGAAACAGATACAAAAGGTGTTGAAATACAACATTTAATATTTAGTAAACATCAAATCGAATAGTAAAAAAAGAGTTTTATTAAATAATATGAAAAGTAACTATTAGACAATTACCTTTTACTTGGCTGAAACTCCAGTAGTCTAATTAGCATTTGGCTACTGAAGGCTGGTCTGCTAGTGCTTGGCCTTAATGAGGCATGAAAATTGCTCCTAGAACAGGAAGAATGGCCTGGGTGTGGGGAGGTGTTTTTCTTCCCTCTGCATGAAGAGCTGTTATGGGAACTTGATTACCTTGTTAATGGTCCTGCCCTTTCACAAGTAAATGTAAGGTGAGACTTGAAAAAGGCAACCCTTTGTCCCCCTCAAGCAGGTTGGCACCAAACCTTGTGAGAGGGGAGCGACCACAAAGGAGAAAGGGTTTGGCTGTCTTGAGTTTAATTTTAGGAGTAAGGTGCAGTGTGGGATTGTTTGCAGTAGGTACAAGAGAGAGCTACTGCAAAAGTGGGTAGGGTTGCCCTGGGAACATCCCCACCCACTAGCCGGTGCCAACCATAAATGTTGCACCTCAATGCACCCTTCTCAGAACATTTTCTGGACCTGCAGAAGATCAGAAGAAAAGTGGACCCTGGTTGCTGTAACCATAGAGTAGCCCTTAAGGACAGAACCTGCACTTTCCTGTACACAGGACAAAAGAAGTGGACTCCAAGGGTCAGTTGGCAGACCTCCAGTGTGGCTACAGAGAAACAACGACCTGCAAAAGGCATTTCTCTTGACATGACCAGTTGCAGTACCAACTGGACTTGGACTGGACCTTGCTGGCGGTCTCTGCTGGAGTGAGTCCTGGCCTCTAAGTGCTGTCCCTGAGAAACAGGGAGCCTAAAAAGTGATCCAAAGGAGCTGATTCAGAAACCCTGGAAAATGGGACTTTAAAATGTTTGAAGACCTAAAACCGCTAAAGTCATTTTAGGGAGACCTCACAGCAAAGGTGTAGGATTCCAATGCACCTTCCATAGATCTAGCTTAAGGTTTCCCTGCTGGAGGATTTTGAGTGACATAAAAAAGATTAAGGGCCTGATTTAGATATTAGCAGGACTGGTCTCACCACTGCTTTTTTTTTGGCAGCCTTCCCGGTTGCCCGATTTAGATGCTGGCTAGCAATGGGCGAGAAGACCGCTGCGGTCTCGCCGACTCCGCCAGGACTTCGCTCCCTGCCCCAAGGCGGGATGGGTTGCTGCAGGCGATGGCGGGACTCCAACCAGGATTCCCGCCCTGCAGATTTGGTTGTGGGTTGTTTTGAAGGGAATTCAGGTAGGAATCCCTCATACTTTGAGTCCACGTAAGAGGACGAAAATGGGTGAAAATTCACTTTTTCACAGGGTACAGCCTGCAATTTCGTCCTCTACTCCTTCGCCCAGGTCTCCTCTTACCTGCTGTACTTTGACCACAATGGACCGGCACCCCGTTTTGAAGGATCTGAAGGTAGGTGTTCATGGTGTGTGTGGGTATACATTGCATGTTGTGTGTAGGTTGGTGCGGTGCAATGCAGAATGTACAAAATATGCTAACTGCACATAACCTATATACACATATATACACAAACACAACATATATGTGTTTTACATAAATAACAAGTTTTTACTTACTTGTCTCCTCACCACCACGGTCGCCCCTGTCAGTAGTCCGCCGAAAGATAACCGCCAGCCCAACGGGAACATCCAAATCTGCTCCGTGGGACCCTACTGTTGAGATGGCCACAGATGGCGGTTCACCAGCACAGAAGTCCGCAGCGTTGGTCATCTTCTGCGTATCGTGTATACATCTAAATACTGCAGGCAGAAGACCATCAGCTGGGCAGAGTACTCAGTCCTGTGGCCTCGACGGGAAGGTGGGAATGTAGAAATCAAAAACCTTTTAAGGGGTTCACTGATGCACCTGGTCCTTAAGCCAACAAAGAAGAGATTGGCACGGAAGCTGGAATAGTAAAACACAAGTTTATTAACCTCACATGAGGGAGACTGCGTCATACAGTACCCTCAGGCCGCTGTATGAGACAGTCTAAGGAGTACAGAGAACATGGGCCTTTTATATACATTTGTTGCATAGTCAGCATGAGACCAAGGGGAGGTACTGGCACATATAAGAATAGTTATTGACTAATATGGGTATACAAAAATTGCTTGCTCAACAAAGTGGGAGGGGAGACATTTCTCCTTACATCAGTAAAAACAGCCTGACAGACACTAAGAGCAGGTGCATTCTGGCAGCTACAGGTCTTTCTGAGCATGTGCAAGGCTCTGGCTCAGTGCTGAAGGAGTTAACTATATCACATGACACAAGCAGAATACAAGGGCAGTCAACAGTGAAGAGGTAGAAAGCACACGGCGAGCACATGGCTAACTAAAATGGCTACCACAAAACAAAATAGCTTCAGCTGATGCTAACAGCCATAGCAGCTAGTTTTCCACAGGAAGACTGCCAACATCTAAACCAGGCCCTAAGTCAGAAGTCAAAATCTTTGATTGGGATGAATTTGACTCAAGTTCGATCATGGTTGGCATGAAAATCGTTCCTAGGTACCTGTCTACCGTTTCAATAGACTATCATGACGCTATTTTTACATAAAAATATAAAACTTCAAATACCTGGTTCCCCGTATCGGATTTTGGTCATTTGCTTTATTATATATTTTTCTATTCTTCTAGTTTGGATTGGGATTTTTATTCATTGGTGTTTTGACTTTCTTACTGCTTAGGTTCTGCAAAACTACTTTACACATTGCCCTAATTAACGCCTGTCCTCCATAACTACCTGGGGGTTGAGCTCAGGTTAATTTAGTAAAACAGGTTGGTATCACTATTCCTTGAGGTGGCCAAATACTAATCCCCTTTCTTACACAGCTATACCGTGATCTATATCTGTATTTCTGAATCTATAGAAATGTATCAACAAATCATGAATGAAAAAGATTTAGTCAGGGGGATGTCACAACTAACTATTCCTTGAATTTAACAACTCTCAAAAGTAGCTAACAAGCTAGTCATCCTGACATGGCTTGTGTACCCACAGTGGTAAATGTTCTGATGTAAAACTTTGATACACGTACACAAGGCATAACAACAGCAAAGCCACATTGATTATATATTATTAACTCAAGTAGATTGGAATTTAGAATTAGACATGGAAGTGCTAAATCGATCAGAGAGTAATCATGAGCCTTAATTCTGTCAATGCAATTGAATGAATTTGTCACCATTATAGATTCCTGTGGTGTGCATATGGTGTGTTTGAAGTAAGTGTAGCAAACAATAGAAGAAGATCTTATTGGGTCATTACGGTTGATAGCGATGATTCCAGCTATTTATAACCAGTAACCAGTGACGGCTGCCAACAACAGGAAGTGGTAGGGCGGGCAAAAGGGTAGTGGGTGCATGGACGCGCAAAATTTCCGGCATGCATTACATTAACATTTTAAAGTTTAGCGATTTATTGCACACAAGCTTTCCTGCATATCCTCGGTCCGGTCCCGGTGTTCTCTCCTACAGCGCGGGCCCCAGACAACTCTCTTAACCAATCCTGGTGCTGCTCTCCTGCTGTTAACCAGAATGAGAGAAGCGCCATGATTGGATGGCGCAGGCTCTCACAGCGCTCCGAAGGGCACTGGAGGCTGTGCTTGCACTCAACCCAGGTTGACAGATTTAAAGTACGCCTGCCTGGCTGGCTGTCACAAGATAGCCGGCCAAAGAGACAGGCACACTTTAAACTTAAAGAGTCCAACCCATTACTCTTCCCTGCTGCTGCCACTCCGCAACGGTCCGCCCCTTCCTGACACTCGGCTCGGGATGTGGGTAGAGTAAAATAAAATGGTATTGAATTAACTTTATTACCATTTTATTTTTCATCTCCAGGGCTTTTTAATTAGTGCGGCGGCGCTCCTCCGCTCTAATGGATGCGCCCCTTCTGTTTATAACTATGCTCTTCTGATATTAGAGCACTTTTTCACACCTCACACCTATTCTCAAATTATTATATAATTGAGTGAGGTTCTTGAGGAAAGATCAGTACCACTACTGTTAGTCGTACTGCTAGGAGGTTATCACGTGTGATTTCACACCGGTGGAATGACAATAAGGGAAGGGCTTTTAAGGAAAAAAACCTCTTTGTTCATTCACAAAGGAATGCAGGGATATTGTGCCAATAGCATGTAGGGAATACAACCTGCAGCCACAAGACAAAATACAGGCATGGGTGGAATTGAAGAGGAGGGCGATGGTGAAAGTAGTTAGGAGCAGAGCTTTCTGGAAATTCTGGCAAGCAATTACCTATAGCTATTCGGACAGTACAGACTGTCCTGAGATCCAGGTAACTAAGGATACTTAGTGTACAATGTTTTTCACTGTATGATAGAAGAAATTGATACTAGCAAGTTACTAATGAAGAATCCTCTAACAACCTGCGAGGAACTAAGATTTCTGCATTGATCCATTCACCTTAGATGAATCCATTCAGTTTAGAAGAAGCTCTAAGTGCTATTCAGTCCCCCAAATCAGGGAAGCTTTGAGCACCTGACAAAATCCCAAGGCATTTCTATAGGTTGAAACTTTCAAACCAAGGAGCTTAAATATTGGTTCCTCCTTAGAACAACGTGCAAGTAGCCAAAATACATCTTTGGTGGCTAGGGCCTGAGATCATTTAAAAAAAACAAAAAACTGTTTTTTTGTACAATTAAAAAAACTGCAGCTCTTTCAGCCTCATTGATGGCACCCAAAATGTTTTGGGCAAATCAGTTCTTACCAGGTTGAAAACCTAGATGTCTGAAACTAATGCCCTTTCACCTTTAGGCACAAAAAAGGATTAGCACAGAAGATCAAGTTTGGGTTCCTTATGTTGGTGGACAAATATATAGCCTCGAAAAATGAAGCCCTGTTTTGTTGATTTTAAAACTGCATTTAAAAGTATATCCAGGCATCTTTCATGGGCACCCCTTCAGTGACTTTTGAATCTCTTTGGATTTGATAGATCTTATAATATGTTTTCACATGCAGATCTATGCAGACCGGATGTGGACAAAAGGTAAGACAGCAATACCATTCCAAGTGAGCCAAAGTGTCAGGCAATGCTGTGTGTTGGCCCCGACAAACTTTGGGCCCCCTTAGGATGGCGAGCGGACTCCTGTCCGCCCGCCACCCTTGCTGTGCCGGGACCGGACGCCAGTGGTGCGGCGGTCTCGCACCGTCAATTAGGATGCCACCACCACTGTGCCGGTGGCATCCCGCATTCACAACATTGTGGTGGGCTTTGCTCACAGCACCGCCCGCCACAATGCTGTGAATGGACGTTGTGCATTGGCATGCACAATGTGACAGGCACCGCGCAGTGCCTGCCACCTTCTCCAGGCCAATGTTGGGGGAAGCCATGGGTACCCCCCAAGTGCAGCCCTCCACCCCACTGGGGACCCGCTACCCGGCCCCCGTAGCAAACACTGCATGCCTTTCCATGGCGGAGTCTCTGCCATGGATAGGCATGAAATATGCCACATCCTAATATGCAAGGCACCGCCACCATATTCAGGCCCTTTTCCGCCCGGTCAGAAATCCGACTGGCGGTAAAGCGGCGGACGGTCTTATTGTCCGCTGCGGAGCCCGTCGCCTTAGTAATATGGCAGGGGGTAATACGGGGACATCCTGCGACCTGCCCGCAATTCTAATGGGGCCCTTAGTTTTTTAGATAAACAGTGTTGTGAGAAATTTAGAAATTTGCAACAATGATACTCCTTTGCTGCCAAATATAGTGACAGTATTGTTTGCTGATGACACTATTAGTTTCCTGTAATTTTATGGACACCCAAAACTTGCTAAACTCTTTTGTAGAATGTTGTATTTATCTGCATTCGTGATTAATACATGGTAAGCCAAGTTCTTTCTTTTTGATCCACATAAAAGATTCAGAAACAAAGCATATCTTGATAATTGTTTGCTTTAAATGGTCCCTGACATTGATCATCCATGTGTCAGACAACGTTTGGATACTATTAGGAAGAAACAACTCTCCAGAGCACTAGTGTTAATGCAGCGAGTTGGAGCTACTGCCAGATGAACTAGGAAATTGATGGGAAGAATTGTTCTCCTGCCCTAAAAGCATATTTGGCCCAATAGCAGTAGGCAGCATCTTGTGGTTCCTGAAGTATGGCACTTTTCAAATGTTTTCATTGACTGAAACCAGATTTCTAAAAGATTTTCCACGATTACTCTTGGGTACCCCTAATATTCCTCTGTTATAGGATATCAGCATTAGGGCCATTGAGTCTATTATAGAGCTGAAGCCTGTTCTCCACTGGATAAGGTCTTGGGGCGCTGAGGAAGTGGGTCCTTGCAGAGCAGATTTGCAGAAACTTTTATTTATGAAGGTTGCTGGGAAAAGTTGATGGTTTAATTACATCCACAATTTCAGTTTGATATAGGATTAACCTAGGTCTGGCTTTCACTCGATGTGCTAAGCAATCACACAATGAAAGATGCAAAGATTACTTTTTGCAATTAAGTTGACACAAAGCACTTTAAAATGTACAAATTGGGGAGAACCGAGTCATTTTTATTGTTTAGATGTATGTCTCTAGTTCTCTAGTTGAATCTTTTTTATATTTAACCCTAATGTGATAAGACTGTACTTATAAAAATATAGATATCTTCCGTTATCAACTTTTACCCAGTCATGGGGAATAGTTTCTTCCCATTCTACTTATTGTTGATAAAAGTGAGGCTTACCTTCTGCTTTTTTGCCCAATTTACCAGGGCCCTGGAAAGAAATGATTAAGGAAGGAAGGAATCCACACATATGCAAATACACATAGAATTTGTATAGTAGACACCTCAATGATAATGGACTTTCCTGTCTCTAGATTCTGGTATACCCAATGATTTATTTGAAACAGATCACTTAAAATAAGCCCTTGATCGGATTTAGGGTGAACTATTGAATGGTGATTTATTCAAAATGGATCACTTGAAATGAGCCTTCCCTGTGGTCTACGGTGAACTATTGAATAATGATTATGCTACCCAGAGTGGAAATATTCTATCCCATTAAGTATGGTATTTTAACATGTTATATTTGCTGGACTCTGCATTAGCAAATTCACTCCACAGCATTTGCTCTAAGTAGATCCCATTGAATATCTACAACAGAGGTACCCTGCCTAAACATGGAGATGAGGCGACTTAGTAGTGATCCGTACTAGAGAGTGGGAAGCAACTACTAACTGGTTTAATAATTTTTAATACACAGAAATTAGTGTATTTTAGACGTTGATTGAACTATGTCCATTTTAAAGTTTATTAATTATTTAATAACTGCAGGTGCAGTTTTTCTATTAATACTGTATGTGCTGATATGTTTGTGTTTTTTTACAAGTTTTTTGTCAAATCTTTTATACCTTTGATAAATATAGACACATACAATTCCAGACATCATCAAGCACACTTAGATAAACTGGCATATTTAGCACATAACCATTATTATTATTTTCCACCATGGCTAACATCTTTTGGGCCAATTTTCGGTGTGTTCCCTGCAACTTGCTTCCTCCTTAGATCTTCCGGTGTTTCTAATGGCATCCTATACTTCTATGTACCACTTCCTCAACCTGAGCACCGCAGTCCATCTCTCTGAGTCATAGATCAATTGGTAGGGAGCTGCGAACTTGGTCTCGAATGACGGGCAATGTCTCTTTTTGCCAAGAAAAGGCTCATTCCCACAAATACCCTTGTATTCCTATGGTGTCCGCAATCCTCCATCAACTGCGGTATTGCTGTTTCTGGGTCCATGACATCGAGCCTCGTTATCAACTTCCAAAGGTCAATGATTTGTGCCTAATATCTCTGTATTAAGAGACAATCCCACATTATGTGTATTGGCATCTCTATCGACACCACACGCATGAAGCAATGCAAATTTTGCCTTCCTCCCATCAACCACAACCTGTCAACTCCCAGGCTCAGGAAACTGCTTCTGCAACCGCTGCATACATTACGTCAGACATGGGAAGAGGACGTGGGATGGGTATTTCACGACAAGGAATGGGAGAGGGCACTTGAATACACAAAAAAGGTGTCCTGGAACGCCCGATTCAAGAACATCCAATTCAATATTCTCCATCGAGCATACCTCACACCGCAACGTCTCCACCGTTTTTATCCCGACACGCACTTTGCATGTCCCCGGTGTCAAACCCCAGAGGCAGATTTTAGGCACATGTTTTGGGACTGCCCCACGATACAACAATACTGGCATACAATCCACAGGGCACTTCAAGCAACGACAAATCTTACGGGCATATCCACTTGGGAGGCGTGTGCCTTCGGTATATTCCGCAGGTGGAAATCCGAGAAGGTACATTGCCATTTTGCATCATTAGCCCTCCTTTTAGCAAAAAGGGGATTGGCAATGTATTGGCGAGACCCGTCGGGGCCACCCGAGGCAGCCTGGGTAGGGGCAGTAAAAAAATGGGGCAAAGCGGAAGAAGAGGTCCTGAGGGAGGAGGAGGTCAAAGGAACACAAAAACATCCCATATCATTGGAGTGGGCACGACTGCTACACCAATACACACACGAAACAACACAGGCGAATTCGCCTATGGCCTCCCAGACACAGTCCCCACGCTCACCTCTCCTGGGATCAAATGGCCCAATCACCGGACCAAACGTAAGCACGTAACGCTGACACCACGGGAAGATACCACCTGGACGCCCCCAACACCAAACTATACCAAAGGAATGCGACCGGAACAAACCCCCTTCCCCCCCTCACCTGCCCATATACATCAACACATCGTGTAAAGACAGTATAGCTGGCTTGCTAAGGGACACGCCAGAGCCCAACGTAGCCGCTCCCCACCCGCTTTCCCAGTTTACCCCCACATGTTCGGACCACCAAAAGTATATCGTTAGTTTAGGAACCGATACCAACACACAAAAACACAGGCACCTTACATTACATGTCACAATACAGTGATGCTGATGAGGGAACAAAGTAGCAACTCCCGGGTAGGGGCCATCCACCAGGTCACGCCCCAATACGAGAGCCACTGCAGATGGGAAATCGGACCAGTATGATACATATAACAAACATTGCTGTATAGTGTATACCGAGTCTAACCTGTAAAGCCTCTGAAATCTTCGCGGTACATTGTAAGCTGTAAAATTAATGTGTGTGTAAATCGATATACAGGACCTGTATCACTCTAACCTGTGTGTTTTCTGTAACGATAAAATTTAATAAAAACACTTTAAATAAAAAAAAAAATCCACCATAACCTGTCTTGGTTCTAATACTCTCGGTGAACATATTAACATTTTATCAAACTTAGGTGAGATGGCAAATCCCATCCCAGATGCAATGCCATTGTCACCTTAGTAAAGTGAACCTCATCTAATAGACCCAAGTCTCGGTCTCATTAGGTCTCACCTGACCCAGCGCATGCGCGGGCTGGCGAGACTTTTTGTGAGGGCTCAAAAAATGCTACCATGGCCAGCCTAGAACTACAGTGCATGTGCGTGGGCCCGCGCTTAGGAGCAGAGGCTGGCAAACCTCGTCATGCTCATTAAGCGACGCGATCACTTTCACTTTCGCCCGCGATCACTTTCGCGGCGCCCCTTTGATGTTCTTGTTCAAAGAACATCAAACATCAAAGAACATGTTGTTGTGTTAATGCTTTGCTGCGTCCGTTTGACTTACAATGTGCTTTCTCTTTCCACAAACTCGATGTTAGTGTTCCTTTATTTTGAGAGGCTTTTAGTATTACTGTTTTGTAACTTAAAGAACATTAAGGAAATGTTACTGTGAAACTGGACAACGTTCACAGTGTTTATTTCTGATCGCAGCGGCTGCTTCATGTCCGTTGCACCATTCAGGGAGTCCTTTCGTTGGCGCTTTCATGAGGACATGATGAGGAAGCTGGAAACTTTTGGCACATTCTCTTTAAAAGCACAGCATGTTGGCGACTGGTTAATCGATTAGACCTATGTAGCGCTTTAGATCTCAAAGCGCTATGGTGGGTGCAGCAGTTACAACTCATGAAATATGGGGTGCAACTCACAAGGAGGGGGCAGGTTTGAGTGCACATTGGCTGCAATCGAACTCTTAAGATAATGGGCTGTGTGTATCCATTATCAGCACTCAGTCATCGCTAAGTGATCTTGTTTGTTTTGTTGTGTTAATGCTTTGCTGCGCCCGTTTGACTTACAACATGCTTTCTCTTTCCACAAACTCGATGTTTGTGTTCCTTTATTTTGAGATGCTTTTAGTATTACTGTCACACACAACCACACGCACAACCACACACACACAACCACACACACACAACCACACACACACACAACCACACACACCACACCCACAACCACACACACACACAACCACACACACAACCCCACATGCAACCACAACCACACACACAAACACACCCAATTACACACACAAACACACACAACCTCACACACACAACCACAATCACACCCACAACCACAAGCACACCCACAAGCACACCCACACACACAACCACACAACCACACACACAACGACAGAACCACACACACAACCACAACCACACACAACCACACCCACACACAACCACACACACGACCACACCCACACACAACCACAACCACACACAACCACACAAACAACCACACACAACCACACCCACACACACAACCACACCCACAACTACACACAACCACACACACAACCACACACACACAACCTCACACACACAACCACACACACAACCACAACCACACACACAACCACACACACACGCATGCTCTGGTCTAGCAAGACTTTTTGTGAGGGCTCAAAAAATGCTACCATGGCCAGCCTAGAGCTACAGTGCATGTGCGCGTGCGCACGCTTAGGAGCAGAGGCTGGCAAACCTCGTCATGCTCATTAAGCGCCCGCGATCACTTTCGCGGCGCCCCTTTGATGTTCTCGTTCAAAGAACATCAAACATCAAGGAACATGTTGTGTTAATGCTTTGCTGCGCCCGTTTGACTTACAAAGTGCTTTCTCTTTCCACAAACTCGATGTTTGTGTTCCTTTATTTTGAGATGCTTTTAGTATTACTGTTTTGTGACTTAAAGAACATTAAGGAAATGTTACGGTGAAACTGGACAATGTTCACAGTGTTCATTTCTGATCGCAGCGGCTGCTTCATGTCCGTTGCACCATTCAGGGAGACATTCGTTGGCACTTTCATGAGGACATGATGAGGAAGCTGGAAACTTTTGGCACATTCTCTTTAAAAGCACAGCATGTTGGCGACTGGTTAATCGATTAGACCTATGTAACGCTTTAGATCTCAAAGCGCTATGGTCAGTGCAGCAGTTACAACTCATGAAATATGGGGTGCAACTCACAAGGAGGGGGCAGGTTTGAGTGCACATTGGCTGCAATCGAACTCTTAAGATGATGGGCTGTGTGTATCCATTATCAGCACTCGGTCTTCGCTAAGTGATCTTGTTTGTTTTGTTGTTGTGTTAATGCTTTGCTGCGCCCGTTTGACTTACAACGTGCTTTCTCTTTCCACAAACTCGATGTTTGTGTTCCTTTATTTCGAAGATGCTTTTAGTATTATTGTCACACACACAACCACACACACAACCACACCCACACACACACAACCACACATACAACCACACACACATACACACAACCACACACACCCATAACCACACAACCACACACACAATCCCACACACAACCACACACACAACCACAACCACACACACTACCACACCCACACCACCACACACTCACAACCACACACACAACCACACACACACACACACCACACACACACACAACCACACACACATAACTACACACAACCACACACATAACCACACACATACACACAACCACACATACAACCACACACACATACACACAACCACACACACCCATAACCACACAACCACACACACAATCCCACACACAACCACACATCCACACCCACACCCGCACCCACACACAACCACAACCACACACAACCATACACACAACCACACACAACCACACCCAACCACATACACAACCACACACACACAACCACACACAACCACACACACAACCACACCCAACCACACCCACAACCGCACCCACACACACACACAACCACACCAAGCATTGGCATAGCCAATAGGTCTCGCCTTTGGGACCTTATAAGTGTTTAGCCACGCAACAGTTGATGTGGTTGCACCAAGGATATTGTGCTGCATAACTAAATACTTAAAAGTCCCAAAAGCGAGACCTATTGGCAATGCCAATGCTTGTTTTTCTTTTGGTGTCAGCAGAGGGTCAGGCATATTAGTTACAAAGACCTTCATATACGAGAGACCCTCTGTCTCCAAAGTGTTTCAATAGTCGCTTCAGCCTCAAGAAACGTAAAATCTGGCAGTGTGTTGAGGTCAGCCTTGTGTGCCTCTATTGCATGGGGTGAATGGAGATAACTGTGGTAAACGGAGCTAATGATAAATCAGGGCCTATAATATGTAAAGGAGTCACTGTCCGTTTGTGCCATGGTTAACAGGTCCAGTGCACAGTATTACAATCCGTTTGTTGTCCCTGGGGCAGCCGCGAATTAGCAGCTGTCCTGGGCGTAGCGCATTCACTTAAATTCGGAATGGCTGCTTACAAGCCATTCCATGTTTTATAGTGTGGTTGGCAGTCACTTGCATTTTAAAGAGAGAACAGAGATCCCCCTGCAAGGGGGTGCAGTGAGTGACTGGACCCACCTAAAGAGGGATCCCTGAGGGGGTCCATTGGAACCCAATTCTCTCCTCTAGACTGCTGCCCACAGGGGGCGCACTGACAGTGCACCGCCTTTTTGTGGCGCACTGTCAGTGGACCTCCTAAGGGCTTGTTTGCCTCTGCACTTGAGTTGCAATAGGGCGCGGCTGCGTAGGCAAAGAAATTCCCTCATTAACATGGGGACACGCCTCCATGCAAAACAGGAAACATCCTCTCAAGATAGCGCTGGAACAACATATGCACCAGTGCTATCAGTATTACAGAAGGGGTAGCACAAGCATTTGCTGCCCCCTTCTGAACACCAGGGTGCCCTGTGGGTGCACAAAGCAGATGCAAATGCCTGTTGTACCCCAAGGGCACAATGCAAAATAACACCCCTAGGTTTTATGAAGGGCAAACTCCTCTTGTTACCTCTTCAAATGACTTGATGCTGCTTCCTGCAGAGACGTTTTAATGCATGGGCAAAGTGGGCTCTGGCCCAGGGCCCCAGCCTTTCAGGGGGCCCCCTGACAGTCAGCTCCATTCTCCAGAGTTTTGTCCTAATGACCTTGAATATTTCCTAAACAGTTTGCTTTAAATTCTGTTTTACTTTCATTTATTTCTTATATACCTGATGTGTGAGAGTCTAGTACAGCCATTTTGCAGAGAAATGTTGTGTTTATGTTTCATGCAATATACATAAAAAACGTTTATTTTAGATCAAAACAAGGCCTAACATATAAGAAATGGGAGGGCGTCACAGAGATTATTTGCAGTAATATTGGTGAGCTGCTGCTGTGTTACAATATTGAAAACACACATAACTATCCCTGAATATTAGATGTAAACACATTCAGGGCCTTATTTATGAGAAGTGATACATCGCTGTGTGAAAACAGGGATGCGTCACTTCTTAGTGCGCCCTCGTTGCGACATGATGGATGTGTCATATTTACTGTATGACGCATCATGTCGCAAGGAGTTACAGATATGTCAGTATTTCTGACGAATCTGTATGCGCAAAAGTGATGCATTGCTGGGGTGTGTCTGAAAATAGACGCAACTCCAGCAATGAGTCCTTTCACATGGGGCAAGCCCCATGTGAAAGGGCCTGCATCAGTCTTATGCCTGCTGTGTGGCAGGTGTAAGATATTGACGCAATGGTGTCCTAGAAGTGGCGCACTGAGTTCTCATAAATTTCAATGCGCCACTTCTACGAGGCATTTTGCGGGGCAACACCCACCCTGCATACATTATGCCTGGCACAGGTATAATGCGGTGCAGGGGTTTACAAAGTGAAGCATCTGCCTAGATGCGTCACTTTGTAAATAGGGCGTAACATTGCACATATTTTATGCTGCCGTGCGTCACAAAAAGTGACGCACCAGCGGCATAAAAGTGAAGCAAAGCCTCATAAATAAGGCGCTTAGAATTTGGATGAGTGTTCCTTTGCACTGTCAGGGACCTAATGAAATGAAATTGTGTATTTAATAAAGCGCGCAGCTACTCAGACTAGAGAGTCCTGGCGCATGACAGTGGGAGGAAAACATGCGTAAAAGACCCATCAGTTATCAAAAAGCCAGGTTTTTAAGTTCTTTCATGAAAAAGAGTAGGTCTGTGATTAGTCTCAGAGACTCAGGGAGGCTATTCCACAATTTTGGGCCTAGAAAGCCGTGGGATCTGCCTCCAATGCGGGAACTGCATATTTTAGGCATGATGGCCAGGTTGGCATTGGAAGAATTTAGGGGTCTAGCTGTTGTGTAGCGATTAACGCGCTTATTTATGTAGCCGGCTCCTAAGCCATGGAAAGCTTTAAAGAAGATGGTCATCGCTTTGAAGCCGATCCGTTCTTTTATGCGGAGAGACTTAAGAATAGGGGTCATACTAGATCTGGGTTTAGGTCTCAGGATGGCTCTGGCCGCCGCGTATTCTACCACTTGTAGGCGCTGGATAAGGGATTTGGGAAGACAGAGGTACAAGCTGTTGACATAGTCAAGCTTTGATGTCACCAGAGTCTGCACCACGATCTTTCTGCTCTCAAGCGGTAACAGAGGCAGGATTTTTTTTAGCATCCAGAGTATGCCAAAGCAAGTGCCATTTCGATTTTGAATTTGAAAGCACATGGAGAGTGTCTTGTCTATGACAATTCCTACGTTTTTGACTTTCTCCTTTTCAGCGGGCGGGGGCGGCAGATCTTTTGGCCACCAAGCGCTCCAGTCAGGCGTTTATGGATTACCAAAGAAAACAACTTCAGTTTTGTCAGGATTGCACTTCAGCTGATTGATCTTAAGGCAGTTAAAAACCTTTGTGAGGCAAGACCTAATCATTGCCCCGTCAAAGTCGGTTCCTTTTTCACACGTACAAATCAGCTGAGTGTCATCAGCATAGGAAACAATTTGGGCGCCCTCTTCCTTTACCAGAAATGCAAGGGGGATAGATATATATTAAAAAGGGTAGGACTGAGAATGGAGCCCTGAGTGACACCTACATTCATGGCCAGAACTGGGGATGAGAAAGGGGGGAGCCAGATGTCCTGAGATCTATTTGCCAAGAAGGATGACATCCATTGTAAAGGCGGTCCCCCCCCAGACCGATGTTAGCAAGTCTCTCCGGGAGCCTCTCATGTGGGACCATATCGAAGGCCGCCGACGTATCGAGCAGTATCAGAACAGTCTTGCCTCCCTGGTCCAGCTTACCCTTGAGAAATTCAGTCACTTCCAGCAGAGCGGACTCCATACTGTAGTTAGCCCTAAAACCGGATTGGGACTCATGAAGGAGCTTCCCATCTTCAATGTGTTTTTGGAGGGCCTTGTTTACATGCTTCTCTAGTACTCTGGAGAGGGTCGGAAGACGGGAGATTGGCCTGTAGTTGGCAGGGTCCGTCGGTTTGGCGTTAGCCTTTTTTATCAGTTGAAGAATCTAAGCATTCTTCCATAATTTCTGCATGTTGCCTGAGGAGAGAGAAGCATTCAAGAGCTGGTTTACTGTGGGGTTTATGGTGGGAGATAATAGGTTCAAGATATTCCCTGGACATGGGTCAGTAGGAGAGCCAGACTTAATGCTTTGGAGAGGGGTCAGTGACTCTTCAAGCTGAAACTCAGGGAAAGCTAGTAAAGATGTAGGATCCAAGAGGTGACATTTGCTATTAGAACTAAGGTAGAAGGTCAGTTCTTCCTCTGAGATGTTAGTGAAGGTTTGTTGGATCATGGAGATCTTTTTGTGGAAGAATTCAACTATTTACTTAGACCATTCTTCAGTGCATGGCCCTTCCTTTGTGCCGGCTCTCAGGGCAATAAAGGATTTAACTATGCTAAAGATTTCCTTACTCTTATTTTGGGCATTTTCTATCTTGGTTTGAAAGAGGTTTTTCTTGGCTGCCTTCACGAGAATGTAATGAGCTTTTAAGGTGTCTTTATACACCTTCCTGTCCTCAGGTAGATAGGATTTACGCCATTTCCGTTCAATTGTTCCACAATTTCTGTTGCGAGATCTAAGGGAATCGTTAAACCAGGGAGCTGGTGGGGCCGACCTCTTTGAGGAGCAGCAAACAACCAGTACCACTGCATCAATGTTGGTTCGGAGCCATGAATCTATTGAGAGGGCGCCCGAGTCGGGGCAGCCAGACAGCTCTGGTGAGGAACGAACGAGGGCGTCTGCTAACATTGGGATGGATATTTTATGGAACGTCCTGTAATTAGAGACCCTCTGCCCTGTGTTAGCTCAAGGGGCTGTGGCAGAGTTGGGAATGACGAATTTTAATAGGAGGTGATCAGACCAGGTAATGGGAAGAGGTAGGCTTACTGATATATCAAAGTTGTGAACGATTTGGTCTAGGGTGTGGCCCTTCTCATGGGTGGCCAAAGAAACAGATGGAAACATGTTGCAGGCCTGCAGCGCCTCCAACAAGGAAATTGTTTGAGGGTCTTTTCCATTGTTCATATGTATATTGAAATATCCTAGAATGAGGCAGTTGTTGTCTTTTAAGGCCAGGGAGGTGGTGGCTATATTAAGCGTAGTAATAACATTTCCAATAGCACTGGGAGGTCTGTAAATCAGAAATCCAGCTATGCTATGATGGGGGTTAAGGTACAGCAGAAGCCTAAGCAGTCTAGTTTTTTATTGTAAATTATGGCAACAGCTCCCTCCTTCCCATTCGATCGGTCCCTCCTCAGAATTTTATAACCCGTAGGGATGGCCGAGGTGATAGTAGGGTTGGAGGCTTCAGATAGCTAGGTCTCAGTGAGAAATAAAAGATCAGACTGTTAGTCTAAAAGTAGGCCATAAATGTATGGTTCATGCTTTTGTATAGAGCGACAATTTAAAAGGGTGGCCTTTAAGTCATCTGTTTTCTTATTGTTTTTACACTTATTGTTGCGTGGGAGGATATTGGGTGCAAGTTTCCAGGGCTGGAGGAGAGTCCAGTTGCACTTATTGCATCGAAAGTCTACCTCCAACCTCGGATCAGCGGCTGTACAGTGAAATAATGGTAGCCGCCTAAGGCTAAGCAGTTTTTCCCTATTGCAATATAGTGGAAGAAACTCACTGGAGGGGAACTGGGCAGCATGGCCGGCACCAAACGCCTCCGGGCGCAGACAGGGTTACCTTCGGCGCCAGCGGCGCGCCCGCTGTGCACGTCCACTTAGCGCGTCCATTTGCATCGGGAATATATAGGCTAATGCCTATGATGCAAACTGGATCGCCAACGCAGCTGAGGAAGCGGAAACTGCACAGGCATAAGTGAGGAGCCCGATAGTTGCCCCAGCCCTCCGCACAATCGGCGTATCAGCCGCGGCAGACCAGGACTGGAGGAAAAGCGACATGCGAATCGGAGCAGCTAAGGAGGTGTTGGCAAGCAGAATCAAGTAAAGTGCAAGGGCGCATAGGTAGGAGAAATTGTTAAAAAGCACAGAGTAATTCAGCCACACATATACAATTTAAAAAGTATTAAAAACGTACTAGCAGGGCAGGAAACCCTGAATCCTACACCTGTAAGCTGCACATGTCCATTTACATCGGGAATATATAGGCTAATGCCTATGATGCAAACTGGATCGCTGAGGAAGCGGAAACTACGTGGGAAACAGGGGCTCAAATTAGATCATAAATTCAAAGGTGTCCTGAACAGGGGCCCCCAAAATATGTTTGGCCCAGGGCCCCCCAAATCCTTAAGATGTCCCTGGCTTCCTGGACATATATCTGTGAGTTATAGAAATTCCAATTAGGTCTCCTAATTGGAATCCTATAGCTTGGTCGTGTGGGCAAGCCACCTTCCATGCCAAAGTGGGGTCCCCTGTGAGGGCTTGTCCTCCAACGTTATCCATCTCAGCGTGTTTCACCAGCAACTTAAGGTCATTCTAGTGGCTGCAAGGACCGGCTGGGGAATGCTGAACCATCAGGCATGTCTAACACCCTCAGGCCATTAATCAACATTCCAGTCTGTGGGCCAGGTCTTCTTTGTCACTGAAATACCAACCACTACAAGCATTCAGCTGGGCAATAATATAGTTGGATATCTGCTACCTCCAGCCCCAACACATATTGATTATACGTACCTGTTACATACCCATAGGAAGGTGCACATTTTCACACTTACCATGTTATACGGTTTGTACGAATTTAGTAGCACTGTGTATTATATCAGCAAAACTTCATAATACAGAGACTGATGCTTCATTTATCATCAGTAAAGGTTAGTTCGGCTAGCTCACAGTAGCACATCTAAATTCCTAAACATCCAGAGTTGTAAATGTTGCTGGTAATCGCGAATATGACCACTCTCATTCTTTAGGAATTCGTGGAAACAGGTCTTACCCTTTTGTTTGTCACTTTTACATGCCCAAAGTGTCACAAAGAAAAGAAACGATAATACATGTTCAAATGTTTATTGAAAAGACCTAATCCTTGTGAATAAGACGTGAATTGCGATTATGAAACAGATGATACACATCATTGTTATAAGCATTATTAGAATGGTGAAAAATACAAACAATTCAACCATGTTAATTGTTTCTGATGTTACTCCTATCTATCACTAATACCTCTACACTAGTGAGAGCATGTTAGGAGTACCTTTCTACCAGACCTGTTGGAATGATCTAACCCCATACCTTGGTATAATGTCCCAGGAAGCCGACTCAGTGCATTAACAAATGCACCCTGTCTGAGTGTGCAGGCCTGCACACTTCTGCTTGCAAGGCTATCTTCCTTCTTAGGATGAAGGTCGGGCTAGCAGAGCTGCATTTCAGTCACAGCAGCTTCCATGATAACTCCAGTGTGAAGTGCCTCTCACCGAGTTCAACAAGGATGCTGTTTAAACATTAAAACACCGGCCTTATCTCATTTCGCTAGAGACGCAGAATAACATGTTTGTTTAGTCTGGAGGAAAAGAGTTGTCTCCTACGAGCACATAACAAAGCAAGGACATCATGTTCTAATATGTGCAGTTCTGGAACTAATAGTGCAGAGAATAGAACAACAATGTCTACCAAAGTTGGGGCGGAGCTTGTCTGGGCCAAAGATGGCCCCATTTTAAACTAGCTCCGTAAAACAACTCTGCTATCCTGCAAAATCCTGCTTCCTAATCTCAATGTTTTGGCCCTTTTTCCCCGCCCGTGATATCCTAGAAACCCGGGAGCGGCAAGCTGCCTGAAACGCCACTGGGGTCTGTTGCAGAGAGCGGTGGACATCCGGGACCTCCACTGCGGCGTACCTGTGCGAGTTGCGGTGAGGCGCGGTCGGTCTCCCTGAGGTCGCCCGGGAGTGTGTTGAAGGACGTTGCCTTGCTCACGACCGACTTGTGTTCTGTGCTACCGGTGGCGAGCGCTTTGCAGGGACAACGGAAGTGAAGACGGCACAGTGGGCAGCGACGAGGCGGAGGACGTAAGCGGCAGCAGGGTTTCTCCATCTGGCTGGGCCGTGCTCTGCTGCTATCTGTGCTGCTCCACACTCACGGGATTCGGATCTCCCTCGCGCATATCGTTTCCCCATTGTTTCGGTGCTCGTGGAGTCACAGGTGACGGGCAGCTCCCAGGGAAGTGTGGCAGCCATAATAATCAGTGAGCCCTAATCCCCAGGGCTTTTGGAAGGCAAAGAGTCCCGGCTACCTAGTGAGCCTTGGGACGGTCACGGCCCGGGACGGGATAATACTCCCCAGGGTGCCCATAGATGGGTATCTCGATGGACACTGATCTCCGGTCATGGATTGAGACCCCTGTTGTGAACTGATACGGCTCAGCAGCGTGTAAAACAGTGGGCCTGGCTGAATCTGATTGTTTCCAGTGGTGCATACATCATGGTAAGGGACGACTGAGGTACCATGATTGCGAACCAGCGCGCTTTCCAGCCGGAACCTGTGACCCACTGCAGGGGCAGGGTGGTGGCCCCTTGAGTCTGAGGTCTAGTGGTGCACGGGGCCTCGTGTGGCGTGCAAATTGATGTGGATGCCTGGGCAGCCACTGGATCTGTAACCAACTGCTGTGAGGCCTCCTCATATCCAGCCACTTTGGGAGAAAACACAGGGGTGAAGAGACGTAGTTTGTGGAGTTAGCCCTACTTAAAGCTCCTTGTGCAGTACAGTGTGAACCCACGGGGGCCTCCAGTTTTTCGAAGTTCCATCTTCATCTGCGTAACTTGGAGTGTATACTCTTCAATCATAGGCAGAACATAAAAATCACAGTCAAAACTCCAGTTTGAGCCGCGTAAGACCCCCAGGCAACAGGACATAGAGAAAAATGCCTCTGAATCGGGTTTGGAAATGGGAGATGTGACAGGAGACCCTGATCTTCAGCAGATATTGGCTGCCATGCAGCGCAGCCTAACTAAGACCGATGGTAAGATAGACACTCTTTTCTTCCAGATGGACAGAATGGCTGAAAGACTTGATAAACATATAGAACCCTTGGATTTGGTAAACCATAGGATCGCTGAAGCAGAAGATGCGCTGAACTCTACACAACTTACGACCACGAAGATGGACAAGCTCCTACACACCATGCAGGCCAAGGCGGAGGATTTGGAAGCGCGTTCCAGAAGTAACAACCTAAGAATAGTGGGAATTGCCGAATCCACAAAATTTCCTAACATGGAGCTGTTTGTTGAACAACTATTGACCTCTCTCTTGGGGAAGGAGATATTCTCTGACATTTTTATCAGAGTGTGCGCATCGCTAGCTTGCACCGAGACTGGTCCCGGGTGCTCCTCTGTGCCCCATTATTGCCTGGGTGCTAAATTACAGGGACAGGGTCGCTGCGCTTCATAAAGCCAGAGAATTACAATCTCTTAGGTACGATGGGGTGGAGGTATCCCTATACCCAGACTTCACACAGCAGGTGCAGAGGCACAACGTCAGTTTCTTCCAGTTAAGCAATAGCTTTGGGATCTTCAACTGGAGTCCAATATGATCTACCCTGCGAAGTTCGGAATACATGCAGATGGGAAAGCGTACTTTTTCACAGAACCCAAGCTAGCGCTGCAATTTATGAAAAGAAGAGAGAGAGGCACCCCCAGAAAGACTCTACGAGACATCAGATTGCACAGGATGATAACGCCCCAGATCCTGAGGACCAATAGCTAAGGTCCAGTATTATAAATGCTGAAGACAGGTGTGCTTCTTGCAGTTTTGTTCCCTAGTTGTGGTAATGTTTGCGGGGTCAGGGGTTCGTTGGGCCGGTCCTGTTTTATGCCGTTAAGGTATATTTTTCAGTCAGCAAACTGTTCCTTTGCCCTGTTGATTGATATTTCTGCAGGTGGGGAAACTAAGTTGTCGATGATGTTGATATAGAAACACTGCTAGCGTCCCGCTGGGGCTGCAGGGGCAATATTGGATATTATGTCACAATTGGGTCTGCTGGACATCTGGAGACAGCTCAATCCCACATCTCCGGGATTCATACACTACTCTGCGCCCCACGACATTTATACCAGAATTTATTTCTGGTTGATATTCACTAAACTAAAGTTAAATCCTGTGAGCTGCTCCCGAGAACATTTTCAGATCATTCCCCAGTAGTGCTTGAGCTGGAGTTGAGTGTGGGCCGCTTTGCTCCCTTCACCTGGAGGTTCCCCCCCATTCGCTATTTGAGTCTGTGTTTCATGCGGAGATTGCTTCCTCCATAGAGAGCTTCTTCGAGCTAAATATAGGGTCAGTCGCTAACTTTTCAATAGTCTGGGAGTCGTTTAAGGTATACATAAGGGGAGTTGCCATTTCTAAACTTGCTGGGGTGCTGCGTTCTATTTGTGCTAGACTCTCAAAGTTAGAAAGTGACATAGATCAGCTGGAAAGAGCGCACAGACAGACAGGAGATAATAAACATCAAGATGCCATCAAGCAGGCCCTGGAAGAATATCAGGATGCAGCTGATAGCGAGATCAAACATCTATGCAAATATGTGGTTGCACGTTCATACGGGGAGGGTGAACGTCCAGGAGCCACACTGGTGGGCTTACAGCGCCCCAGAAAGGAGGCTAGCACTATCATTAAGATTAAGGATGAGGACGGCAGATCGATTCTGTAACAATAATGCTGAATTATACAGATCGCGGATAAGTTCGGATCATGCGGCCGTTATAGACTGATTGGAACATATTTGTATGACGTGGCTCACTGACTCCCATAGAGAATACCTGATGGCCCTCCTTGAGTCCTGGGAGGTTAAGGCAGCCCTTAAAACGATGCGTACTTGTTCCGCGCCAGGAATAGATGGTTGACGATGCCTTTTATACGGCGTTCCAAGACCTGCTGTTGCCTCACTTAATCATCCTCTATGAAGAAATGGTTGCAGATAAAAGCATGCCCTCATCGATGAGGGAAGTGATACTTTTCACTCTCCTCAAGCCAGGGAAACCCACGAATGGCTGATCATCGTATAGACCCCTATCATTATTGAATCTGGATAATAAAATTTACGCCAAAATCTTGGCTAACCGGTTAGCCCCCTTGGTTCTGCTCCTCGTGGGAGCTGAACAGGCAGTTTTTGTTCCCAGATGTAATCTCACATATAATTTGAGGACAGTGTTTGGCACGATTCAAAATATTGATCTGGCTATAGGAGCGGCGGCCATATTTTTAGATGCTGAAAAGGCCTTTGATTCGGTGGAGTGGCCTTTAATGGAAGCAGTGCTGTGCCGTATGGGGGTGGGAGAGATTTTTACTCAGCTGGTAATGACTCTGTACAGCGCCCATCTGCCAGAATTCGACTGGGAAATAAGGTTACGCCCGCTATATCAATATCCCGTGGTCCTCGCCAGGGATGCTCTCTTTCCCCTCTGTTGTAAGCTCTGGTTGCAGATCTGCTTCAATGTGCATTATGAGAGTACCACAGCCATATGGGAGTTCGATTCCCAGGTTACTGTTTGATAGCTTCCACCTACGCCGATGATATGTTACTTTACATCTGGGAGCCTGAGCGACATCTCACTCGGAAGTGGTCCGTTTTGGGCAGTTGTCTTGTCTTAAAATCAATTGGACCAAGTCTCCAATTTTCCCTTTGACCCCTTGCACGTCGCAAGCTGTCCTTGAGTTCAAGCTACAGTGTACCACGGACTTGGTTTGCTACTTGGGGATACAGGTGCACACCAATCCCGAAGTGGTACTTATGGACAATTATGGCAGAAAGCTCGATGAGGACATTGGTAGGTGGATCAGATTGCCACTCTACCTAATCGGACAGATACCGCTAATGAAAATGATTGTTCTTCCTAGGTTCCTATCTTTCAAGATATGCCTTTGTTATTGCCAGCACATATCTTCACTACACTTAGGTCCTTACTAATTAAATTGGCATGGGCAGGCAAGCAACGAATAGTTTGATGGGAGACCCTTACACTACCATATTCACTGGGAGGCCTTGGTGCCCCAGACTTAGACCTGTATTACCGATCCGCTCAATGTTCCCATGTACATGCTTAGATTCACAACGTGAGGACTCTTCCACACATACATATAGAGGCTGCAGACCTCGCCACCTTGCCGCAGGTTTTATTTATAAACCCAGTCAGGAAACATAGCACATTGGATTCTCTGAATTCTACAGTTCATGCCTGGCGGAACCTGTTTGAGAGGCAGGCAGGTGCACTCCTAGATTCTCCTTTCACCCCTCTGGAGTAGTGTACCTGGTTTCCTACGGGTGTTGACAGAGCTGTCTCTAAGACCCTACAAAGACTGGACGTCGCTAAACTGGGAGACTTATTTCAGGATGGTGTACTGCATACATGGGAAGAGGTTCAGGCGGATGGGTGCACCTACTCGACTCTTGATCAATTTCAGTATTTCAGAGTTAGGCATGCCCTACTAGAATTGTTGGGAGAAAACCTACAGGAACCGTTTTTTTTTTTTTTTTTTGAAAAACCTTTATTGTGTACAGTTGCATCATCTTACAACGCACAGTCGCCGTCCAGGCGGCGAAGCAGTTAAACAAAGCGTACGCTTCCAGATGTTAGGACACAGCCATTCAGCCGACAACCCGGGGGTCCGGCGGCGTTGTACAGGGTAGCATGCGTACAGAAGGGAGGTGCATGTTGTCGGCGACAGAGGATGGCGCTGTGATCCAGCCCACTCCACGGCTGCGCCGGCTGTCACCCAGGCCCCGATCCGGAGACCTATTGGATGCCGCTGTTACCCCAAAAGTGTAAAGGCCTCCGGGCAGCCGAGCGCCAGCATCATGCTCAGAGTGTGGGCTGAAGCGCGACAAGGATGTTGCAGTATAGCTCACAGCGACCTATATGGCAGCGCATAGATCCGGCGAGTCTAGTATGCAGCGTCGCAGTCCATATCTATCCCGCGTATGTATGGCAATAGTATGTGTTAAGGTTAGGGTCGTGAACTCAAGTAGGGTCAAGGGGAAGGGGGAAGAAGGGAGGGGGAGATCATTCTGCGGTAGAGCAGGAGGGTCATCATCCGCCAAGCTGGGCACAGCGGGACTGCGTAGCGTGCGCGGGAAGCTGCGGGCCAGGGGAGGGGGAAAAAGAAAGAGGGCCGTCAAGAAGGCTGGAATTCCCCGGCGTCCATGCCCGCACCCGCCCACCCTGTGTGTAGGGTGCTCCCCCGCGCCAGAGAGGGAGCGGCCCGGCAGGGCAGAGTGGCCACGCCCCCCCCCGTCCGACCCCCCATTCGGACAGTGCGAGCGTCCCCGCAGGCCGCGGCAGCAGCGAACTCCGCGTGTGTGGTATAGCTGCGTAGCGAGTACCTCCCAGAGGCGGTCCCATGCAGGGCAGCAGTGTGGGGCATCAGGGGTAAGCAGGGGGGGGCAAGAGCCATCCCCCTAGCAGTCCCGGGGCTGCCGCTGCCCCGTCAGCAGGGGAGCGACAGACCCCAGGGATTCAGGTTATCCCCCTGTCCTGGCAAGCCCTCTGGAATGTCGCAAGGAGATTATCCCAAAGTTGGGCGATGGGGAACTTCCGGAGCCCTGCAGTTTCCTCGCGAAGAAGCACTGCGCTCTCTGCCTGCGCCCAATTAACAAAAGAGGCTCTCCAATGTCGAATGTGTGGGGGGGCGGTTGCCTTCCAATGTTTGGTGAGCAAGCGTTTGGCCGTTATAAGACCCATGTCCCAAAAGCGTGCCTGTACTTTATTGTCTTTTGTGCGCCAATAGAGCCCTAGTATGCATGCTTCCCATGTGTGCGGGAGTCGTCCATCAGCGCCGCGCGCGAGCAGTGTCAGTACGGCGTCCCAGTATGCCTGTACCTCTGGGCAGTGCCATAGCATATGTAAGAGGTCCGCTCCCGGTAGTAAGCACCGCGGGCAGGCTGCATCTGCCCTCGCAAAGTACCTGTTAATTTTTTCGGGCGTGAGGTATGCGCGCTGTAGTATGTAGTATTGTATAATTTTAAAGCGGGGATTGCGTGGGATGTTCGTCGGACCGGTCAGTATCAGTGCCCATTCTTTGTCCGTCCAGTCTCTTCCCCTATCTGTCGCCCAGCGCTCCCTCAGCGTTAATGTGGATGGCTGCGAGTGCGCCTGTAGTGCCTGCGCCAGCCAGTGTACGATATGCGCGCCATGGCCCATAACATGTAGGTATTGCATGAAGGCATGCACCGGAGGCTCCACTGCTATGTCGCCCCAGGAAGCAGTGAGTGTGTGCAAGAGGGAGGCGTATAGGAGGAACTGTCCCGCCGGGAGAGTCGTGTCTTCAGCCAAGTTGGCGAACGTGAGCAATTCGCCATCCGCATATAGATCGCTCAGTGTGTCCACCCCCGCCTGATCCCAGCCAGCCAAGTGGGCCTCCGTGAGCGGCCCCGTCGGGCCAGGCATACCCAAGAGCGGCAAGCTCGGGGCATAAGGCTTAGTAGCACGCGTGAGACGAAGGCTCCTCAGGAAGCATCTGCGCGCCACTGCCAAGTAGATCTGGGAAGGGCAGGGTGTGCGGGTTATCGGGTGAAACAGCGCATTAATTTGCGTTTGTGTCCATGTAGCCGCATGCGTGGCAGTGTCCTCGAGCTGCTTGCCGCTCAGCCATCCCGCCACCCATTGCATCTGTGCCGCGAGATAGTACAATTCCAGGTTAGGAACCGCCAAGCCCCCCGAATCTGTGGGCATATATAATTTAGCCAGCGCCACTCGCGGCCTCCCCCTGTTCCAGATGAGGGAACGCAGCAGCACCTCTAGGTCACGAAATAGCTTGACGGGCACATACAGAGGCATATTCGCAAAATAATAGAGTAGGCGAGGCAGCACAATCATTTTGGTCAGTGCCACGCGGCTGGGCACGTTAAGGGGTAGGGTGTTCCAGAAGCCAATCTGCGCTCGGACAGAAGCGATCGCTCGGCAGAGGTTCCCTTCCAGGATATCTGCCGGTGTTCTATATATCCGTATCCCTAGGTATCGGAAAGTGGTGGGATGCCATTGCAGTCTGTCCCCTCCCAGCCGGATGTCGCATTCAGGTATATCCGGGCTAAAGGGGTATGCCCCCGACTTGGCCCAATTAACTCTCAGGCCCGACATTCCCTCAAAGTTGCGGAAGATGTCAGCAAGGGAGGCGGGAAAACCTACAGGAACCGTTGTAGATTCCAGCACTTACATACATTATCTGAGCTCCCTCCCAACTAAGTTGGTTTCTAATGTGTATAAGATTGCCCATGGCGATCGGAGATTTCAGCTGATGAAGGTACGGAGGGAATGGCAACTAGACCTTGACCGTATCATAGATGACGACACCTGGCGGTATTGTTGCGAAGGCACCAGGTGCATTTCCTTAAACGGCAGACATCGCCTCATTCACTATAAATATATAAATAGGGTCTATTCTACACCTGAGCGGCTATACAGGTACGGTTTGCGGGACTCAGCTGCTTGCCCTTTTTGTACAGAGCCCGAGGCCTGGTTCCTTCATGTAGCCTTGAGCTGTCCCAAAACATTTTTATTCTGGGAGCAAGTGTTTCAAACGCTCAATGACATTACAGGACTATCGCTTCACCCCGACCCATTCTTGGCCCTGCTGGGGTTTGATAAGTCTCTAAGTAAAGGCGCCCGTAGGTTGGTGGCCATGGGGCCCTTTTTAGCAAAGCGACAGGTAGCTATGCGCTGGTCCAAGGGACCCGTCCCTACGATTGAGCACGTACTGTAATACTCCGGTTGATATCTATATCAAGTTGTTGCCTCCCCAAAATCGGCCCAAAAGCTTCTGGGGTTTATTTCAGCAATACCTTGCAGGAAGGTATTGCCTTGTGGGGAATACCTTGTGGGGAAAGACACTGGTGAACCAGAGGGTGGAGGGGACAGAGAGTGAGATTGATGTCAAGCTTACCAATATTCATACTTAAGCTTAGCAGGCAGGCATCGCAGTGATTTATGCAAAGCCTTACTGAGTCAATAATAAATATGTTAATGATATCTACAACGTGTGCCCTGCAGTTATAATTGCTTTGTCAAGTACCTACCACTGTATGATTATGTGCTGTGGGTGATTAGTATTGCAATGGTCTTAACCTGCAAAATAGTATGTACCTCTGTTATTGTGTTTTTGTTCACTGAAAAGCTATGAATAAAATAACAAAAAACAAACAAAAAAACAATGTGTACCAAAAATAAATGAGTATGTGACATTTTCTCTTGTTGGTGAAAAACATGTTCAAACCGCCATCTTAAAATGATGCTAAGACAAAAAAGGAAAACAAAAATAAAAGCTAAATATAATCTCTATAAGAGGCGCCTAAACAAAAAAAAAAAAAGAGGGCACTCATATGGTATTTTTTCTTTTATATAAGATTGACGGATCCCCATATCCGAAATAAACGTATTACGGCTGACTGACTGACAGTAGGGCTCTGCTCTATTAGAACATTTGGCTCATTCAGGGCTGCATGTTCTAAGTTAAACCTGGGAAAACAAAGACAGACATTGGAATATTGAAACAGAAAGTTTATACCTGGCATTATTGCCCATCTAATACTCAACTGTCATCAGTGGAGCTCCAATTATTACAATATCCTAATACGTAACGTAAATGTGTTTTCATTTATTTTAAAATACCATCAATAGCCTTAACACATGCTCATAAGTTCATCCCAGACATAACAGAGAAAAGAATTAAATCAGCAGACACAATCAAACTGTAAAAGATTTTCTTTATTATAAATATATACATTTTTGCACTGAAAGTAGAGCGAGAAATGAACAACCTCTCGAGAAACGGTCCGACCCGACAAACACATATATCTATTGAACATACAGAGGCATGCCACATAATATTTTGTGGCAAATGAAAAAAATTCACATACTGGAGAAGTGGGACAATTATAGGCTTAATATAGTAATAATGTGCTCTGAACCCATGTTTCATTTAGGTATACATACATGTGTGTATAAATATATATATATAATGTATTATATATACATACATATAGAACACACTATATAGATTTATATGCACATACATATATATAAATGTGTATATGTATGTACATTTATTACAACTTTACTCACTGTTGGGAGAAAATTTGTATTGTGCCATTCAGCCCTCTCAGAAAACTCTGAAACTGTGCAAAAAGTAATTCATTTTAAAATGATAGCTCTGTATTTAATTCAGGGGTACATAACATACCCCAGTTGTCCAAGCTTTACAAAGAGAAAGTCCCGGGACACCCTTCCTGCACACGTTCCAGGTAGGGAAGTCAAACTACAAGGATGTACACCGTATATCCGCTATTAGGTCTAGGAGTAGAGTATTTTACTAAATGAATACCATTCCATGGTGAAATCGTTAAAACACATTGTACTCCCCTTAACTACACTCTTCCAGTCAGGTTATAGTTTCAAAGATCCGATTGTGTTCTGCGTAGTTGTATTTGAACACTCGTGTACATTGGCTACCAGTTTCTGTTATGGTAAAATTTAAGAGTATTGCAGTGGCTCAGAAGGCAATGTACAGTCAGGCCCAAAATATCAAATGAGGAGAGTCCAGCTGGATGGCCTGAAAGAAGTCTCATGTCTGCTAGTCAAGCATTCCTCTACCCAGAAGGAAGAAAGCTACTGATGTGGTCATACCTTGGGTAGGCGTGACAGCATTATTTAGAACTCGGCCTGAGGAGACATTAAAAATCGAGGAGCACCTTGGCTTTAAAAGCCCCTGAAGAATCACATGGCCAGGGAGTCACAGCTGCCATAGAAGAAAGTTTCACATCTCATTGAGTCACTGAACCATGGGCCCTGAAGAATCTAGCAGCACCTGTGTGCAAGAGGAAGTTAAAATAACTTAACATTTCAGCACTACTTATTACCTGCATGCAAGACAGAGGATTCAAGTTTTATGTAAGCTATAGAGAAACAAAAATGTGTAGTCAGTGAAAAGAATGTGCTGATTGTGACACGGGCTATCTGGTTCTAATTGGTTGCACAACTCTTTGCCCTCCTCCCACTCCTTGGATCTGGCACCACAGGCATCTGGGATGTTCTCCATAAGGTCAGCTACTCGCTGAGCCGGACTCAAAAAGACTGCTCTAGCTAATGTATTGGTGGTGATTGGTAGCTCCACCCAGCCCGCACTTTGCATTTCAGCCATTTGGTCCTTCTTGGTGGCCATTTTGGATTTATTTGAATAGTTATGTTGTTTTTCATGCAACTAGCTTGTTTCAGATAATTGTTGGAACTCTATTAAGAATAATGCAACATGTGTAGGCAGCTACTGTGTAATTCTATTTTAAAATAAGATCATACATTTTATATGCCTCTACAAAATCACGTCTCTCTTAATGGATGCCAACTGAATCAAACCATAAGTTTTTTTCGGGGGAGACAAGATTGATTCTTCATATACTTTAGCAAAGTAAAGCAAAAGGCTTATTTATGAGAGCCCTGCGTCACTTTTGCACCACACAGAGTGGTACATGCGTGACACAGGGCTCTGATTCAGCTTTATGAAGACACACAAAGCCACTCGGAGTGGCTTTGAGTGGCCTATATCTTGAGTAAGGCAATGCAAATCGCTGCGTCACCTTACTCTGTGCCCGGGAGGCGTTCCATGGGTGTTGCGGTGGGTTTTTCAACGCAACACCCATGGATTTTGATGCCGCCCCTGATTTACAAAATCATGTAAACCTGGAGGAGCGCCAAATCCTTACACCTCCCCAAGTGTGAGGCATAATGAGGAGAAATATTTTTATGTCTCCTCGTTTTTTCATCTTTCTATCTGTGCTGCATTCTGTAAACACATCTCTCGCACAAAAACAATCCTGCATGCAACGAAGAGGCACCAGCCCAGGGAAGAAGGACAGAAATGCACCACATTGCATGAATATAGTGCATTCCTGCCCTTTCACTTCGGCGTAAGGCAGTGCAGTAAGGTGCCTTGCTGCCCTGCCCAATACCAAAATCCCGTAAATGAGGGCCCAAGTTTCCACCACCCAGGCTTCTGATTAGTCCACCATGTAGGAGTAAAAATGAACTCAGAGCTGTTTGTGTTTCAATATAAGGGACATTATAATGGAGTCTATAACACTCTCATTGAACACGTATTCATTTTATTTGTACTTTTCAAGTGTTTTGTCTTACCCCTTCCCCCAAAAGTTTTGTTTCAGAATGTAATCCTGTAGTGCACACCATGCAGTGTTAATGCTTCCATTACGATTGTCTGAGTCTCGGGTAGGTTGCAGATAGCAGGCTAATGTCCTAAGATTCTGGAGAATGTGAATAGTCTGTGAGTGTGTAGTTTTTCACATCACCCCATGAGGATATACATATAAAAGTCCGGATTCATTTTTAAAATATTCAAAAGCTATTGGAAAAGGCCTATCAAAACACATGTGAGAACTTCGATCACAAAACCGGTTCATGGTCTGATCTCCAGAGTGGGTGGATTCTTTGCAGATGTGTTACATAGTTTGTTTAATGATGTGTTTGACTAGTGATCCCACAATTCCAGTGCAAGTCTGGCAGCCTTTGAGGCCCAAGTACGACATTTTCTCCTTGCCGGTCAATAGAACACATATAGGAATAAATCTATAATATACGCAAGTGATGTCACTCACGGGTCAACATGTTTCAACATACCTGCCTGCATGATAGCGTCTACAAAATGGTCAGTGCTCTTTCATTCAAACACCTGCAGATTTCTAGCTCTCGTGGATGGATCACAGTGCTCTTGTGCCATTGGTCACTAGATGGATCTGCAAACTATAATATTGGCTCGTTCTACTCTCTCGAATGAATTTTTTTGTTGGAGATATAATCACACATAAACATTGTGCCCTGAATATAGTTTACAAAAATATTGCCCCATTTGGTTTACATTTTCTATTACCAACTCTGGTGGGGAGATATTTTTTAAAACAATGTTAACAACAAAATATTTATTTCAGAATATACGCCTGATTTAGAGTTTGTCGGACAGAGTACTACAGCACAAATGTGACAAGGTAACCAGTACTCAAAACCGTCAGTCCACCTACTCAATTAGGGATCAGGTGGACCGTCAGTCTTCCGCCGGCCCGATCAAGTATGGGCCGTCGGCATAAGGACATCAGACTGCCTCCCATATTTAGAGTGGATGGTCTGATGTCTCTTTTTTCTGTCCATTGCTACCTGGTAAACCTGGCTGTCCTCAACATGCTTCAGCACCATTTAGGGAGGCAATCTGGCCCTTGCAAAGCTGCAGCTACAATTTCATGAGTTGATCCCCTGGTCCCTCTATTTTAGTCAGGAGTCTTGCCTTTTCATGGACATTAAGGTTAGCCAGTAAAAGGGATATTGCCTGCACTGTTGCATGAGTGATTTATATGTAGTTTCCCACCAGGAGCCAGGTTACAAGTTGCACTGCAGTGGGGGATTGTAAAATCGCATATGCTTTTATCATTACCATGCGGTAAATGCACAACCCTACAGTGCAATTATACGTTAAACCCCTTGTAATGGGGAGTCACATGAGGAACGCGGTAATAGAAAAAATATATCAGTTTCTTTTTCTGCTTAATCCAATTGTTCCAACTGACTTGAAATTGTATTAACAAGTAAAACCAAATGTAAGTGCAAGAAATAAATGTGGTTGGAGATATGCACTTCTTCTGAATAAATATTCCAGTGGTAGAATGTTAATATTCGGATGTACACCATATTATCCCCAAAAAATGTTAAGCATTGAAGTGTAAGATGTTGGAAGTTGCTACGAGTTCCACTAAAGCACGGCCACATTAGGACTAAAGACCAGATTTATAATTTGGCGGACAGCCCATTTCTTTGCCAGTGCGACGGAGTAACTTACTCCATCGCCCTGACATAGGTACTGTCCACTAGATTTAGAAATGACCGGCAAGCTGGTGGTCATTTCTTAAAGCATTGCCAGGCGCTGTCACAGCTACGGTCCATGCCAGTAACAGCGGTGGGCCGTGTAAGGGGAGATTTCAAGGGACAATGCAGAGGGAAAATGAATTATTTATTTAATTTTCCTCGCCATAGTCCCTCAAAATCCCCCCTTACCCGGCCCCACTGCTGTTACCTGCACGGACCGCGGCTGAGCTGTCATCACAGCAGTTCCTGTCAATGCTTTTTGCAGTTTGGGGCAGAGCTCTGTCAACATGACAGAGCCCTGTACCAAACTATTTTTTAGTTTTTATTTTCAAAAAGAAAATATAGAAGCATTTCATTTTGAAAATAAAAAAGAAAATGCTCCCCTTGCCATGAGAGTTATTTCCCATGGCAAAGGGATCATTTATCAGTTTTGTTTGTCCTTTACGGTCATGAGGTTCCTGGTGGTGATTGGCACTGAAAACTGACCTTAAATTCCAGCTATCCAAATTAGGTGGGTGGAATTAGAGGTCTGCCTCCGACAGCCCTTACTCCACAGTGCCATCAGAGGAGTTTAACCATGGTGGAGACAGAGTAGTTTACACAGTGATTAAAGCAAAGGTCCGCCGGCAACTAAATTCAGTGGTTGGACCATTATGTTGGCGGTAAGCATACTTCATCGCCGTTGCAACAGAGTATGCTTACCGTCAACATATAAATTAAGACCTCTGTTCTAACTGGGTAAAAATGTGGCACACAAAATTGGGGACTAGCTTCTGTCTGCTGAGGTGGACTCACCGCAATGCAAAAGAAATTGTCCCACTTCAGAAGCAGGAGTGTTGCACCAGCAGGACACCCTGTACTTCAACGGAGTGGAGGTGTAGGCCCGCTCTGCATAAGGGAGTCCCCATGCAATGAGATTCTGCCACTTCAAGCCACGCTATTACAGAGCCAGTGTGGTGAGGGCATACACTGACCACAAGTAGGGCAGGTTATTGGTCTTTTACCTCTAGATGGTGTATGCAGTGGGCACGGGCGATTTCCAAAATTCTTGCAGATTTTTTATGTAGTCCCAAGACGCATTAAGCCCCCTCATGAAACGGTGACCGAGTTTGTTTCGCCATGGGAAATTCCGACATCATCCAGACATGTTCAACGAATCGGAAAAAGGTCTGCTTGGCTCTTTTTCCTGCTACCCGGGTAAAAAGAGATTGCTTTGTATAGATCCCTTCCAGACAGGCAAGGCTGCTCAAAGGATGAAAAACAATATCCAGACAGGTAGATCATATTTTTCTGCACTGAGGACCGTGATGCCAAAAGATTGCCTGTGGATGGATCGGAGTGTATTTTGGAAATAAACTATATGTGAGTTCAAGGGCAGACAGCAGCAGAGATTTTTGAACTACACCTTCAATGTGGGGTTTGTATGGTGTGAACTTTTGGCCAAACAAGACCACAAACAAGTGAGGTGGCTATTTCAGTTGTATCGAAGACTGGATGGCTTCTTTGCATGGCAAGCTCGTCTAAGACTGAATCTCGTCATTTTTCTTTATTTTATATCTAGATTCTGGCCTGGCTTTATGCTCTGGTGTTGAATAGTCCTCTGGTATTAATGTCTTGTGGTTTTTGGTTCAGCCTAAGTGCTTGTTATTTTCGAGTATTCCGATTTGTCATATTCTACTTATTTTCTAAGAGAGAGTCCTAGAGGAAGCTTTGTTGCAAAACCTTGAATATCTAAAGTATATGATCATGCCATGTAATGCAAGTGTGCAATCAACACTTTTGTGCTTCTACACATCAACGTTAGCAAAGCACATTTGGGGTGGGGTCACCTCAGTTTTCCTAGAATCCTCTTAAGGGAGCCTTTGATTAAGTACCTATTTAGGCCCAATTCAACCCATTCTTCCCTACGCTTGTCCTTTAGGCTTGCAGACTGTGTCCGTCTGCAAGGGAATGTCTGGGGGTCCATAGGACCCCCTTTCTTCCCTCCAAAGGGCTGTTCTCGGGGGCGCACTCATAGTGCGCTATCTAGAAGGTGGTGCACTATGATTCCGCCCCCGCGAGCTTCTTTGCCTCTGTGCTCGAGTTTGTAATAAGGCGTGGGCGCAGAGGCAAAAGAATTCCCTCATTTGCATAGGGCACGCCCCTATGCAAATGAGGGAACGCCCCCTGAAGGTAGCGCTGGCGCTTTACGTGCGCCAGCGCTATCGGTATTACAGAAGGGGATGCACAAGCGTCTGCAGCCCCTTCTGTAACACCAAAGTGCCCCGGGGTGCGCAAAGTAGGCGCAAATGCCCGTTGCGCCCCCGGGGCACTTATTGTAATACAACCCTCGGTGTGCAAAGTAAGCACAGGTGTGTTGTCCAATAAACTTAACAACTGAACTCTACCTATGGTCCTAGAACTCACACTTTTACTTTGAAGATTCCATTGATCTCTGTTACCTTGTTCAGCATTTAATGAAAACTCTCCTTTCTGATCTCTGAGTGGAACCTTCCTTGTTAGTACTTGTAAGTGGTATAGAAGCATCTTAATTTTTTATTTACAAAGTACTTTATTTTGTACATATCTTTTTTCTTTTATACAGTTTTTGTTCTGCATGTGTTTTCTTCAATTATATTATTGGCTTGTGTTCAGAGGTTGATGTGATTCCTTGCTATGTCAGGTCTTTTGCCCCATTGGCTCACTTGGGATTTCCATCTTAATATATATATTGCAAGTACCAACAAGGAAGGTTCCCCTCTGAGATCAGAAAGGAGATTGCTCATTAAATGCTGAACAAGGTAACAGAGGTCATATAATCTCCAAAGTAAAAGTGTGAGTTTTAGGACCCTAGGAAGAGTATATATATCCAGAATATCGTGCTACCAGAATATAATTGAAAACATATAAAAGACCAAAATATTAACAAGGTAAGTATTTGTAGGTATGGATAAGCTTACTTTACTTAAACTCACATATATATCTTGCCAATATATACAGTCAAGGTAAGTAGATGAGTTAAGAATAGTAAATCTACACTTACCTATGTGCATTCACTTTGGCAATATTTTAGCCAGAATATTTTGGTACGACGATGTTCCTGAAGTCGATTTTTCAATACATTACCATCAGTGCACCACAGTGCTAGACTTGTACTGTAAGAAGTTTTAAAACTAAATAAAACATAATAAATTATAAATGACAAGGATCACTGGGGAGAGCCCAGTATAATTAAGCAGTGGGAACTTTCCTTTTGTAGACAACCCTGATAAATGATGATAATGACTCCAAGGGTGAATAACTGCAGGGAAATATATGTGGTGGCCTTGTCCCCGAAACCCAGTGTACTTCTCTGGTTGTGTGAATCTTGGCTAAATTGGGTACCAAAGAGGCTACCATGACAGTGTCTGCCATCTCAGCTTACCGGAATTGCCTCAGAATCCCCTGGAAGTTAGATTGGGGGGGGCATCATAACGGATCAAGGAAGGTTGACTTTCAGCTACTTGGTGATGAGCGAATTGCATGGACTTAAGTAACAGGGGTCACAAGTGGGCAAGTAAAGAGACAGAGATGATCATAACCCAAGACTGAGAGACTGTGAGGAATGAGCATTAATATCTAAAAATCCTATTTTTACAGTCTGGAAAGTGTCTATGGAGGCAGTGAATGCATGTGCAGGCTAGGAGTAGCTGCAATATGCTGAGGAATGTTTATGTTTTATGAAAAATGCAATGATTTACTAAGCACAGTTCCCTTATAGGTAGTGAAGTATAGATTCCCTATGTTAAAAAAATGAGCCATAGCAGAGCTCCATAGTGAAGAAATCCACAAGTGTGTACAGGATCGATAAAAGTGCCCAGGCCCAATATCATTCTTCCTAGTACCCACAGAGGTGTACGGCAGCAGGGTTCCCATGCAGCAGGATAACCATGGCCAAATAGACATGAGAGGAAAACAGACTAATCAGATGAAAAGTGTAGTCTATGCCCCTAATTGGGCAGCTAAACTGAAATGTGTGGTGGAATGCTACAAGAACTCTCCTTTAGCAAAGTCTTGTTTCCCTGAAACATAAGCCTGCCTTGTACTAGTGAGTGTCCTGTCGAGACATAACGGATGTCAACAGATTCCAGATTCCAATGACTTCTTGTTTGTGGTGGGCTGGCTAGATAGATGTCATCAGGAGCACAGCCATAGACAACATTGTCAGGAAGCCCTGGTATTGCAGGAAGGGAGCTGAGCCCCGCAGTGTATCCTTATTTGTCTCAGCGCTGTCTGCTCCTCTCATGCTGTTGGACGGCCGATTTCTGGCACTACACAGGTCATGCAGGTTCCCCTGGTACTGGATTTTCCGTGATTCCTGTCGGAGCGACTCCCAGATATTGGCAGCTTCCTCAGGGCAGTTGGCGAGCACCGCTGTTGCACACGTATGGAAGTCATCCCAAGACCTAGAGTGGTAAACAAGGCAGAAAGGGAAAGGGTGTGAATTCAGAATTTCACAACATTCCTTTCTTAGTTGAAACTCAATTTTCAGATCCCAGCACTCGCCCGGTCAGTCACCCCATTCTTCAGCACCATCAGCATTGTATGGACTGATTCACCTTCCCTGGTGAGTCGGTACCGGCATTTTACACTGTTTGATTATATTCTACTCATACCAACTACCATTCCATACATTGAACCTAAACGTGAATCATTCACATAGTCTCCGATTATTAGGACAATTTGTCCTTTATCTGACTCTCATAGATCAGCAGTGACACCCTTCCTCAAAGGACTTTAAGCATGTTTACTGTAAGTCAGTCGAGCTCCACATGCTCCAACAGAGGGGTTCCGGCAAAAGTCCAAATTAAAACACATTGTGTAGGAATGACAAACCATTACGTAGCATATCACCAGATGTTTGCCTTGACTGTTCTTTTGCAAGAAACTAACAGTGGTCCTGCCAAGACGCGCTTATAAAAGCTAAATACTTTATAAAATTTTGAGTATCCCTTTCACCGTTGGGATAACAATAAATATTTATACACAGCTGTCCAAACACATATTCACAGAAAATAGCACAAACTAATTGTGTCATTACGTGATTTATTTTAAGCAAGAAAAAGTTTTTTGTTGTTGTTAAACGAACAGGTCATACACACATTTATGGTGCAAACAAGTGTGACAAGGTGAAGTAAAGTGTATAGTATACATGAACCTAGACAAATGCATTAGATGACATAGACATTTCAAGTACGGAGTAAAAACATATATATTTTCTCTCACACTGACCTAGGAATTAAATCTGATCAATTTGTGATAGTCACAGTGGATTTAATACATAAATCTCTCTTTTCCTAAATGTTGAATATCATGTTCTCTTTTCTTCTCGGCTCAAGGAGTTCTATCCCTTGACCTCTCCTACCTCTCATTTATGGCACAAATATTAACTGGGACCTATGGTTGATACCGTGTTCTTTCCCCCTGAAGATTCCTCCTGCTCACACTCTTGTTGTCCTGATGATGATCTCTAACAAATGAGATCAAAACACCGTCGACTTCTTTCTACAACCAAAACTCCTTCATTACATTGAATTATTTGAAGTTTTGCTTTTTGTTGTCAATGTGATGTATTTTTAAAATGTCACCAACCCCTCACTTCACGCATCAACACTATTTTGTGTGAGCACTTGTAAATAAGTGATTCTCCATTCATGACGTTAATAAATGTGAGATCATTTCAACCTTGTGTCCCTTCATGTACTGCGCAGCAAGGACCAATTTATTATTTTTGTTGTTCCCTTGATTTAGGCAATTGTAGCCTAGGCTACCCGAGGACCTTAGTGGACTCTTTAGTACCATTGTTCGTCTCTATTATATAGTTTACCTCTGGTCTGACTATTGGGGTTCCCTTGTGTTTTTAAAATACTATACATGCAATAGGTTGCATTCCAGTAATTGTCCATCATATAACTGCCACTTGCAAGTAATAGCCCTAATTCTTAGTACATATTCCACTAAAGGTTGTTCACAGTAAATTACATGTGAGAGTTTCCATCAATGATCCTGGATACAATATAACATTTGTGGTTATCAACATGCTACTTTGTTTATTGAGAACAATCCTTATAAAGAAACAAAAGGAATAACATAACTTAAACAATAACGAGATAAATAAACCTTATGCAGAGGGGTGAAGTAGATCATAGCTGACGCAGCTTGTGTAGTGGGGAATTACAAAATAGTGGAAGCTCCCGAGGGGGGTGGGGGCATCCACGGCAGAGGGCCCCTACCGTTCATTTCCCCGCAACCAACCGCCATGTAGGTCAGCGCCCAGAGCTTTCTAAAGATCTAGTGGGGTTCCCGGGTTGTGCACCTTTGCAGCGGGTCCCCTAACCCGAATCCTCACGTGACCCATCAGTCGCAGGCCTCTCAGGAGTCACCCAAGCCACCATTACCTCCCTCCATTGCCCAGCTACTGAATGTTTTCTCATGCCCTTAGCCTCTTCCCTGCTCTACCTTCTGCCCCAGCCCACATGATAACGTCTCTATTCCAAGTTTCAAATTGGGGTCCTCTCGGAGATTTCAATTCTATCGCAATTCTGCGTTTAGCCAGCCCATCAAACGGGAGCAGGGATTTGTCCAGGAAGCAGTCCCCAACATTATCTAACCCGGCCTCTGTCCAGCGGGCCAATTGCGCGTTCCTGAATATAGTCTGTGGATCGCCATGCGGCAGACCCACAAGTGGTAACATGGGGGTGTACTTGGTGGTTTACCGCTCCCTGTCCTGGCATCGCCTCCAAGCTTGGAAAGGCATGCACTGCAACAAGGAGCAGAACGGGGTAGGTGTTTTTGGTATTAATAATTTCGGCATTACTAGGTTAGAATGGGAGTCCGGATGTGATAGGAATGTGCGTTCCTCATTCGCACCCTCTGTCCATTGCGCCAGCCACTGTAGCTGAGCGGCAATCATATAAAATTCTAAATTCGGCACTTGCAGTCCGCCCTCAGACACAGGGCGTTTTAACGTTTTGAGAGACACCCTAGTGCGCCCATTTCCCCACACTAGTTCCAAAAGTGATAATTCAGGGACGGAACCAGCCACTAGGCATGAGGATCGGTAGATTGCCAAAGAAATACAACAAGCGCAGAAGCATGACCATTTTTGAAAAAGAGACCCAAGCCATGACGGGTAGTTGCAATGTACACCAGAAGTGTACACAAGAACGCAACGAGCGCTGCACTCTCCCCAAGTTGCCCTCCTTCGGATCATCCAGCGAGTGGAATATGTGTATGCCGAAGTATTTGAACGTGTTCTGAGCCCATAATATGTCGGCCATCAGAGCATCAGGCCTATGCATCAGGCCTGTCACCGAGAACAGATATGTCTTAGTTTTATTGACTCGCAGTCCGGAGAGGTATGCAAAATTGTCTAGAATTTGTATGGCTACTGAGGTGCATCCGACAAGTATAACAGCAAATCGTCTGCATAAAGTGAAACATGGTGCGTCCGCCCTCCAATAGCCGGTCCGATACCAACCCCTCCCTGATGAGGCCTCTCAGCCAAGGGCTCGATTGCCAGGGCAAACAGGAGGGGGGAAAGAGGACACCCCTGCCTAGTGCCACGTGATACCTTATACTGCCTGGAGATCGTTCTGCCCGTTTGGACCCTCGCCGTAGACGCAGCATATAAAAGCCGCACCCAGACCCATACGCAGCATCACCTCAACTAAGTATTCCCACCCCACCGTGTCGAAAGCTTTTTCTAGATCGACGGAGAGCACTGCTGCCTGGTGGTTGGTCAAGGCCTCGACATGATAAAGAACGGAATAGAGCCTGCGAAGATTATAAGAGGTGTTGCGAGAGGAAATAAACCTGTTCTGGTTAGGATGAATTAATGTCTTCATATGTGGAGCTAACCTGCCGGCCAGTACCTTACTTAAAATCTTAAAGTCCGCGTTAAGCATGGAGAGGGGCCTGTAATCTTTAACACCTGCTTCCGGCTTCTTAGTTTTCGGATGGGGGATCACCAGGGCCGTCTGGGTGGAGCTAGGCAACTCCCTAGACTCGTACGCATCAGCATACTACCGGACTAGATGCGGCGCTAACAGGTCCGCATAGCGTTTCTAAATTATGCCGGGAGGCCATCCGGCCCTAGTGTTTTCCCAGGCGCTAATGCATTAATGGCGGCTTTGATTTCCTGCATGTTTATTGGTTCTCCCAGCTCTTCCCGTCTTCCTCTTCTAACACAGAGGGGCAGAGGCTCCAAGTATTCTTGTACAACCAGCCAGGTAGCCGCACACGGGGCCGGGTACAACCGCTTGTAATAAGTTAGAAAGAAGTCGGTAATTGCATCCGGATCGTACACCACCTCCCCAGTATCTAAGCCAATTTGTGTAAATGGAGATCCCCCTAGCTCAGGTCTAATTAACCGTGCTAATAAACAACCTGCTTTTCCTTCCTTTCTCTGCACCTTGTCGAAATAGTCCTTTTGGTTGTAACATCGCAATCGCCCCAGTGCATCATCATATTTTGCCAGCGCAGCCTGTAGTGCCTCTCGGGCAGCATCGTCTGTACCCTGAACATTATCTAAGCTGCGCATACTCCCCTCCAAGTCCAGTATCTCCCGGCGGAGCTCCTTATGTGCCCCTGTCCCCTGCCCCATACTATGGCCTCGCACCACCACCTTAAATGCTTCCCACTGAACTTGGGAGGAGGAGGCCGTGTTAACGTTGATGGGGAAGTACGTGTCTAGGAGTGTATGCAGTGAGGTGCGAAAAGGAGCATCTTCAAGTAGTGCCGGGTTAAGTCTCCAGGTAGGGGTCAGGGGGCACCGTCCCGGTGGCTGATGTGTCATTATCAATGGGCTGTGATCTGACAGTGTAGGCCCTAAATATTGAGTATGTTTAATAGAGCTATTAAAAGCAGGGGAGCACGAAAATGTATCAAGCCGTGTATGCGCTTGGTGCACCGGTGAAAAGAAGGAGAATTCCGTATCCTTATTGTGTTGCAACCTCCAAGTGTCTTCAAGACCCCAATGTACAATCCATGTACGGAACCCCAGGGGTGTTCGGCGTGGCTGAGATCCCATCAAGGGAGGGTGCCAACGGTCAGTGGCCACATCCGCGACACAATTGAAATCCCCCCCCACGAGAATCAAGTTTACCCTTAAGCCATTGGCGAGTACAGCTGAGAAGGAGTCCAAAAAGCCAATCTGGTTGTGGTTAGGAGCATAAATGTTACCTAGGGTGACCTCCTGGCCCACCAGTCTCTCCGTGATCAATCCATATCGGCCACCTACGTCCAGCCACAACCGCTCAACAGCAAAGGGGACCCCTGGCTTGACCCATAGTAGTACCCCTCTGGCAAAAGCCGAGGAGGTGGTCGCGAAGACCTGGCCCCTCCATCTGCGTTTCAGTTTCCCGGCCTCCTCACTGTTCAAATGAGTTTCCTGAAGGAGCGCTATATGGATGTCCCTACGCCTCAGGTATGAATAAATATTATGGCACTTGGCCATAGAGCCCATCCCTCTAATGTTTCATGTAAGGAACCGTATTACACTACGTGCCTCTGCCATTCTTGTTGGGTAGCACCAAGCAGCCCACGGAGGGAAGCCCCCCCCATCTTGCGTCATCCCACCCCTCTGCAATAGTCGAAAACCAATAAACAAACAAAAGGTCCCTTGTGGTGGTAAACTCCCCAACCCCAGGGCAGTCTGACAACGGTCAGCCACCCAGACATCATGTGAAACAGTTAGTACTAAATGAGGCTCTAACCTAGTACGGCACTCAGCAGGGGTTAGCCAAGAAAGCTTAGAACAGAACGCTTCCACCCATTAAAGCGCACCAGCCCCATATATGAGAAGGCAGCTCGGGCCTGGAACAGTTAACTACACGTCAGCGCCCTCTGAGTGTCAAGGTCACCTTAGCTTACCAATTACATCAAATAATATCATCCACGGTGTTAGGCGTCACCACTGGTATCTTCACATTGTCGCTGTGGGAGGTGTCCGTTTCATTGTCTTCAGTCTCTCTTGAGGAGCCTGCCTCCGCCTCTGGGGCAGGGCTCCGACTCTGCATTAGTGCTGCCACAGCCTGCAGTGCTTCCGCCCTCTCCTTCTTCGTCTGTGAGGAGGATGGTTCCTACGAGGTCGGCGTCTCAGATGTTTCCCAAGCTCTGTGGCCATCCTCATGACAGCTCCAGTGCCTTTGTCCAGTGGTGTGTCGCACTTGTAAGCCTCCAACCAGTCCCAGGCATCCTTAGGACAGTCAAAGTAGTGAGTGTGCCCATCATGCATTATACGCAGTCACGCCCGGACATCAGAGAGTACTGGAGGCCTTCTTCTCTTACTGCCTTCTTGACTTCTAGATATGAGGTCCGTTTCCTCTGCACCTTCAACATATAGTCCAGGAAGAGGGAGACTTTATTGTTGTTGATAGTGAAGGGGCCCTCCGCTCTCGCCTTTTGCAGGAGAGGTCTCTGTCCCGGAAGTGAAGCAGTCGGGCCACTACAGGCCGTGGAGGCTTCCCTGGGGCCAACGGCTTGGCCGGTACCCTATGGGCCCTCTCCAGCATGTAAAAGGTGGACAGACCCTCTGGTGTTACTACAGTCCTGAGCTATCGCTCCAAAAAGGATACCATATCACTACCTTCCTTTCCTTCCGGCAGGCCCAGGACTCTGATTTTGTTCCTCCAGTTCTGCCCCTCGGCATCTTCCGCCCTGCGTTCTAGCAGACACACCCTGTCTGTAAGGGCCCCCATCTGCTGCTCGAACACCTTTTGTGCAGGAGCCAGTTCCGCAACATTAGACTCAGTCTCTTTAACCCTCTCTGACAATTTCTTATGTTCTTCCCGCAGTAGGCCGAGCCTCACTGCAACAGTGCTAATGTCTTGATGGAGGGTAGCTTTTGTGTCCGCTATGGCCTGCAGTATTTTACTGAGTTGTTGTTGTACCGGGTCCTCTGGGGTAGATTGTGACTGTTCCTGGGCACTGTCTTCCGTGTCTTGAAGTGCCCCCATCTGGCGGCCTCTGGGTTTGCCCATGATGCCAGTGTCTCCCTGGCCCGAGACTATGCCCCAATCGGATGATGTGTGGGGAATTCAGGGCACCCCGTAGCCGGAGGCCAGCAAGGGGCGTAAATTTCACCTCCACTCAGTTCACTCCGCAACCCTCCAGAGTGGACCACTCTGGAGGGTTGCGGAGTGAACTGAGTGGAGGTGAAATTTACGCCCCTTGCTGGCCTCCGGCTACGGGGTGCCCTGAATTCCCCACACATCATCCGATTGGGGCATAGTCTCACCGTCGTGTTCAGCGGGCTCCGAAATGCTGCCCCAGTCAGCCACGCCCAGCCCCCAGCCCTCCCGCCACATTAGTCTGTAGTGAACGCAGTGTAGGGCAGGGGGGCCACCACAGCATCCAGCGCCCCTTCCAGGCCCAGTTCCTAGAGGTCGGGCTATCTGACTCACCCCAAGCCCACAGTAAGTGCCCCAAGCTCCAGCACGCCACCTCCAGGCGGGGCCGCAAGTTCAGCTGTCTCTCCCTTAGGGCTCTCAGGCACCACCCTAGTCCCAGGAATCAGTCCGGTACCATAGAGGGCGCTCCAGCGCCAAAGCACAGCCCAGCAGCGTGCTGATCACTCCACAGCCATTTGGCCCTTCAAAGGGGGCCCGCTCATGGCTCCACGGTGAGAGCCAGGCATACCGCAGGGCCACAGCGTCCGAACTGTGCACAGGGCCCACCGTCACACCGCCCGCCGTATGTCCACAGGGTACGCCTCAATGTGCAGAAGTAGTAGCAATCGCTCGCTCAGGGTCAGTCACACCACGCTCCCAACTAGGAAGTTTACCCCACCTGCGTTGCGCCAGTGGCTGTCGGGAGCACCTCAGGTCCACAGCCCCGACTCCTCACAGGCACCGGTCCAGTTGGGGTCCAGGTCCGCACAGCAGAGCCCCCAAGCCAGTCTAGTGCCGCTCTCCTTGCCAGCCATGCCATTGATCGCAATGGCACAACTCCGGCCTGCCTTGCCCAGCGCTCTTCCTATCCTGCCTCAAAGCCCGGCAACGATTCCAGCCGCGGGCAGGGGGGGCCGCCACAATGCCAAGAGTCACTCATGGGGCTCGTCCACAGGGGCCCGCCAAGCCACCACACCCCTAGGCCCGCCTGCGTGCTCCTGACGCCGATGCATCGTCCCCAGTCGGGGTCTCAGAGTCAATTGCCACCCACCCGGGGCATCCAGCTCCTACTGTGGTCTCAGGTGGCAGTCCAGCCCTGTGTAAGCTGCCTCAGCGCCGAGGTCCCGCACGGCCATGCACCAGTTGTTACGCACTTCTGGCAGATGAAGTCAGCGAGGGGGGCCCGCCGATACCGCCTCTCTCCACTTCTGCAGCTTTCGCCCCGCACGTGGGGGCCTCCGCCTCACCTTCCACTGCCGTTCAGCAGAGACCTCCACACTGCACAGCGGCAGCCGCCCGTCTAGAGCCCAGCCCCAATCACGGAGCGGCTCCCGGGCACCTCATCGTTCCCCACAGCCGCCATTTCTTTGGCCTTCGTTGCTCGCAGCAGGTCGCTGCGCTCAGCCAGGTTCACCGACGGGCTCCGAGCTCCTTCAGGGCCCGCCCCTCGGCATACAGACTTCAGAGGGGCCACTGTAAACTGTTCAATAAGCCCTGGCTGCCGGATTCATGAGGATTATGTGTGGGCTGGTGCGGAGCTCTCGGCTCACGCGTCCGCCATGATCTGCAGCTAAGCCACGCCCCTCGAGGTAAGTGTTTTTTCATTATTATTTGCCACTCCCCGCGTAGCCCCACCAGGTTATTATGGCAGCAGCCACCCCTGTAATGTAGGTGTGCTAAAACGACTTGTCTGCCACCCAGTAGCACAAAGCAGGAAGTACAATACCCTGAAACCTTTTTTTAAGGACCTTTTCAACTCCACTTCCAAATATAGGGCTAGATGTTGGTGGCAGATTGTCTAGGGTTTCATATGTCTTTTAGGCCATCACGTTGACGTCAGTTAGGGTGACCCACTGGCATTGGTGCAAATTCAGGACAGTGAGTGTAAAAATTCAGGACAAAGGGTCAAAATTCAGGACACAAATTCAGGACAGGAGGTCAAAATTCAAGACAAAACTTCAGGACAATAGGTACATTTTACAGACACATCAGAGGAGGTCGCTCAATAGTATGTAAGTAAGCCCAGCCATATCCAAACATATTCAACCATTTGTAAACCTATCCATCATGTATCCTTCCATCTATCATTTCACTCATCCATCCTTTCACTCACTCATCCATCCACCCTTTCACCCTATCCATCTGTACACTTATCCATCCACTATTCTACCCATCCAGCCATTCACTCATCCATCCAGCCATTTACCCTTTCACCCATCAAGCCATCCTTTAACTTACTCATCCATCCACCCAGTCACTCATCCGTCCACCCATCCACCCTTTCAGTCATCCATCCATCTTCCCTTTCTCTCTCCATCGACCCTTTCACTTAGCCATCCTTCCTTCCATCCATCCACCCATCCATCTACTCATGAATTCATCCATTGACCCCATCACTCATCCATCCTTTCTCTCATCCATCTATCCTTTCACTCCTCTATTCATCCTTTTGTCCATATACCCTCCCTTTCACTCACTCATCCATCCTTACATCCACCCTTTCACTCATCCGTCCATCCATTCACCCTTGCACTTATCAATTCATCAATCCAGGCATCATTTCACTCATCCACTCACTCATCATCCACCTTTTCACTCATCCATCCTTTCATTCATCCATCCTTTCACTCGTTCATCCACCCTTTTACCCATCCAGCTACCCTTCCACCCAGCTATTTATATTTTCTCTCATCCATCCTTCCACTCACTCATCAATCCACTCATCCTCTCTCATTATCCATCTATTCAATCTTTCATTCATCCATTCACCCTTTCACTAATTCATCCAGCCATCCACCCATCCCTTCCCTTACTCACTCACCCACCTTTTCTTATTAATTTTGAGCTGAGCCTTTTCGAGAAGAGGCCCAAAAGGAAACTTCACCCTCGCTGCAGAAGCCATTCCAGGACTGGGACAGAAGCCACCCAGGGCGGAAACAGGATGCACCACAGGGGGGAGAGGAGCCATCGGGGGAGGGGGGAGGAGCCATCACAGGAGGGGGAACAGGATCCACCAGGGTGGGCACAGGGGTGGGTTTGCAGTATTCTAGTATCATCTTGGTCTCTGCCAGGGTGGGGTAGGGCTCCTCACCCCCTCCTGGACAAGACAACGAGAAGACAGGCTCTCTTTCCAAAATGTTAGTTTTGCCACCCCCCACTGTGATGTACAGTACTTAAAGGAGATACTCCAGGAGAACTGATTTAACTGATTGTCTTCCATACTTAATCAGTGTGGGTGCGATAGTACCATTTCTTTATTTTATTACATTATAGACTGCATGTTTGAAGAACCGAGGTTTGCTTAGCATTTAGTTACAGTAATTAAGCTCTGTGCAGAGAACCACGTGCTGCCTCGGTGTAATCAGGGCCGGTTCTAGGATGTTTGGGGCCCTGGGCAGAAAGGGAATGTGTGAGGCCCCTCTAAATTGCAAAGACATGACACATCCAGGGCTGTTTCTATCTGAATAGATGCCCCTGCTCCTGAAACTATAGCCCCTCCCTCTCAATCACCTTCAAGCACCTCTTAACAGCTCATCAAGGGCTGAAGGTGTGAGGGTTGCCATCCCGCTGTGCCTCTCCAATGCTGCTTGGTATCTGAGCTTTGGTACTGCATCGGAGTCTGTTGCACCCAACCTCAACAGCATCGGAGTCAAGAAGGGAGGTGGGTGTAAATGACGGAACATCGGCTTTAGGGTGGTGCGACCGGTGCCCGGTTAAAATTACGGACAAATAGCGTCCGTTAAAGAATCCTTCACGGACAACGGACAGTCGGCCGAAATTACGGACTGTCCGTGAAATTTACGGACGGTTGGTCACCCTAACGTCAGTGTCAATGTCGACCCTTACTGGCTTGTCACCTACTGATATCTGGTACATTGGGGGAGAGCGGGTTTTGGAGTGGAACTAGCAAACTGCACACACTACGTACACTGCCTCTTTACCCTCATCCATGTCCTCTTCCACAGAACCATGTGGGGTGCTTGCCATGGCGTTCACTGCCTTTTCTGAGATGTTCTCTGCAGGTGGGATGACCTACACAACTCCACAAAGTGGTTCAGCTTTCCAGACACTACACACTTCTTTCTCATGGCTAGGCACATCCCTGGATGGGGAAATGTGCTCCATGGTGTCCACAGGAACGCCATGATCTTTGTTGGCCTTCCTCCTTTGGCAAAGCATTTGGCTTGACAAACTGGTTTATCAGTTCTGTTTTGATGGGCTTGTGTAAGGCGGCTTCTATGTGAGATTCTCTTGCTTTTAACAGCTACTTGGAGCATCTTAGTGTCAGGATGTCTTGCAGGGGCTTGCGGGGCTCTTAGGTTTTTTTCTCCTTCAATTTGGCCGATGCTCAGTCTTGCGTGAACTGGGCCCTGATCTTTTATTTCATCCTGTATGATGTATGTGCTGCCCAGTTCTTTAAGTTGGGTGTCCAAAGTATTAACAGATTCATCTGGACTCTGAAGAGCCTGGCATAGTGGGCTCCCCTCAGCAGGAGGCCCTGTACCGCCCTCTCCCATGCATGACTGACTTACTAGGGCTGCTGTGGCTGAGACCTCTCAGGCCATGTGGGGAGCACGGGTTGCACACCTAGTAGCCATTTTGTGGTGTGGGCTACAATAAAGGACACTCACACCACTGTGTATACTATGTCAGTGCTTTGCACTGGAACCCCCTGGCCCATGAGTGAACGCCCTTTTATTAATCACCACATTATCTAGTCGACACCAAAGGATCCCCTAACACTGGACTAACATTTTTTAACACCTAATTATGGAATGATCCTTGTGCTACATCACTACAGGTATACGATTACTGTGTCTGGGTTTATAATGGCTGTGCCTAGGTATATAATTGCTCTACTCTGATTTTGGAGGCTGCAGTTGGGTATTTGAACATGTTACACAGAGGCATTCCTGCTGATGAGCCAGCAAAGCTTTATGGACTTGCATATCCAAGCTGTGCTCTCACCTCTTCCTCAGGATTAATCAATGTGACAGTTCTGACCAGTTCCTTCAGGCATGCATGGAATGTGTTTATCGATAATCTTCCCCCCCCCCCCCGATCCACAGTTTGCCTAAACTGTCTGATCACAAAACCCTAAAGTCTGCATGAGCTGGTTGTTTCATGTGAACATGCAAGGCCTAATACTCGCCATCGCCACCCATGTTTGTCAGTGTGAGGACATTTTACAGACATCAGGAGCAGATGGAACTTTCAGATTGCCAGGGTACCTTCAAATAATGACACCCACAGTTAACAGAGGCATTGGTAGCAGAAGCCGTGTGATGTAGGAGTGGCAAGAGTGCCTTAAGAGATTCAGAGTGCCAGAGCCGAGAGGAACAGTGGCTTCTTCAACCATAGACGTGGAGCTTGTAGTGTCTCAGCAGGCATTTAGTTTACCAGCAACTTCCTCGAGGACAGGACACACTTTCACCCTGCACCTATCCACCACAGGCGTCACAAGTGACGTGACCCTGCAAATAAAAGGGCCAGAGAGCATGTGCTCGTGGCCAGTTAACCAAGTACCATCCACTGCCTATGTGTCCATTATTTTTAGTAGCATGTGGGCCCAGGGCCCACAACACTACAGAGCTCTACCACTGTCCTTAAGGAGTTAAACCTTTGTCCCGTCATTGCATCTGCCTCCTGGAACATGAAAGCCTAGGCCCAAACAGGTACCTGGAGAAGTGGCCAGAAAATGAGTCAGAAATCCAATATTCAGGATCTGAACACAAGCCTGTGTGTGGGCACAATCATCTACTGAGCCAGTGTCATCAAAGCTAGAGTTGGTGGTATGAGGTGCGCCAGGTATGATGAGCACAGCCTCTTCTGAAATGGCGCATGAGTATCTGTTCACTACTGCGCACATCATAACTGGCATACCTCATACCACTGTCCAGGAGACAGATGCAATTTGTCACCTAAATGGCCTTGACTGGTGCCCTTCCAGTTTCATGTAGTACCAACGCAGAAGTAAAACAGGTACACAGGTGTACGTTGCTACTACATGAAACTGGAAAGGCACAAATCACGAACATTTAAATGACATTAGAGAAGAAACAGTGGGTGAAGAAGAGAGGAAAAGTAACAATAAAGCTGAAGACCAAGAGCCTTATGTAGAGTTCGGCAGACAGGTTACTCCGTCAAAACTTGGCATATACCCCAGCCGCTATATGACAAGTGCCATGTGAGGATGAAATTTGTGTAATGGAGTTGTGCAAGATATACCACATGTTTTGTTTGTTTGCCCAAACTTAACCCTGGTAGAGGCCAAACGTCGCTATTCAAAACCCATCTGTCTTAGATACAATATATCCACTGTACAAGGTTCAATAATGTTTTTTAAATCGCCACCTAATGAATATGTTAGTTATAATTTATTTACATTTTTAAAGAGTTTCTTAAAAATATGTTATGGAAGATACATTATAACTGGCTTTATAAAGGAAAAGTAAAATGTATTTTTATATATTTGTTGACCTCAGTAGATGTCTAAATCAAATTAAACAAGCATTGAAAATGCAATAAGTCTCGCAGTTGATTAAGTTAAAGCCATTTGCTTTGCTAATGGTATTGTATAGCAAAGCAAATAGCTTTAACTTAATGAAAGGCGAGACCTAATGTTAGTCAGTGTCAGTCAGACAGTGTCAGTCATGTCAGTCAGTCAGTTTCAGTCAGTGTCAGTCAGTCAGTGTCAGTCAGTCAGTGTCAGTGTCAGTCAGTCAGTGTCAGTCAGTCAGTGTCAGTCAGTCAGTGTCAGTGTCAGTGTCAGTCAGTGTCAGTCGGACATTCACCAAGAGGGAGCCCTGTCGGCCATTCAAGATATCCTGTGCTCTGAACCAGACATCACCAATGCCCCCTTTATTCTCCAATGTCTTAAGATCATACTAGCCGAGAATTACTTTGAATTCAACAACAAATATTACCAACAAACCCAAGGGGTTAGCATGGGGGCTGCCTGCGCCCCAAGTGTAGCCTGTCTGTATATGGGTATGTTTGAAAAAATCAACATCTGCAATGAGATTGCCCCCTTTTTCGAGAATGTTTTTGCCTGGTCCCGTTTCATAGATGATATTTTTTTCATCTGGAAAGGTGACCAGGCTTCCCTTGGCGACTTCATCCAATGGATCAACCTTGCTGATGAAAATCTGAAATTTACCGTCCACTCCAGTAACAACAGGATTGAATTCCTCGATGTGTGGGTCGAGCACAAAGATAACCAACTATTTGTCTCCCTATACACCAAACCCACCGCGAGAAACACGTTGCTCCAATTCGACAGTTACCATCCTCGCTGCCAAAGGGAAGGCATTCCCTTCAGCCAATTTCTCCGTCTCCGGAGAAACTGTACTGAGATGAAAGACTTTTTGTCCCAGGCTGATGTCCTAAAAACTAAACTCTTGAATAGGGGCTATCCCCCTAAACTGGTCAAGAATTCCTTCAAATGAGCCAGGTATTATAACCGTGACGCTGTGTTCCAACAAAAGGAAGAAAACGCAAAGGACCGGTTAGTGTGTGTAACCAAACACTCGGACATTAACCACAAGATACGGCAGACTATAAACTCTCACTGGTACCTTTTAAACATAGACGGCAATAACCTACTACCTAAACCTCTGTTTGCCTTTAGAAGGAATAAAAACCTCAGGAACTTGTTAGTTCGAGGCAAAATACCGGAGCCCCCTCCGTCCTCTCGCCAAATTTCCATCACTGGCCTTTGTCCCATCACTGGCAACCATCAATGCGGCTCCTGTCAAGCTTGTCCCAATGCGTTGGTTAGACAAAATATCAATATCAACAAACGTACTATCAATCTGAAAGAAATGACCAATTGCCGCACCTCAAATATCATCTATGCGATCTTTTGCCCATGTGACTTGACATATATTGGCGAGACTGGTAGGGAATGTAGACTCAGGATGGGCGAACACAAGTCCAACATTCGTATAAAAAAAATCTGCCGCTCCCCTGGTCTCTCATTGGATTGAACACGGCCACTCAGAACAAGATCTTAAATGGATCATTGTGGAAAAGATACATACCCCTACAGGCAAGGATTCTACCACCGTTAGAAGGAAGAGGGAGGTCTTTTGGATATACTTTCTGAATGTAGTTGCCCAGGGTCTCAATGAAATCTGTCCCTGGGAAAACGCTATCACTTGAGGTATGTTCATGTGACACACTAGTGTACTTATCTTTTGTTCCTTGGTCCGCTCAGTGAGTAATTGAGCATATATCCCTACCTGTGTTTTTTCCTCATTACCTTAAAACTGAATTGAGCCATATGCCTTAACATCTCGTATGGCTTTGTTCCAGTTTATTTTTCCCCAGTTCCAACATGGCTGCTTCATCTTCAAGCCTTAGTGCCGACCTAGTCTGAGTCCCTTGTTTATCTTGGTACTTCTGTATATTAACGCGAGACTTGGATCCTACTCGCGTCTCACAGTATTTAAATCCCGGCCTTTGAAGAAAAACTCTTGTGCAATCCGGCCACATCCCCTTTTGGATCGTAAACTTGTATCATCTCCGCCAGAGCGACCTGTATACTGATGGTAAGAATACCACTACCTGCCTAGTTATTAAGCCGCATTTCCGCCCGTGTATTTTGTCGGGCGTTGAAACCCAGCTCGCACGACTAATTTAATCCCCTATAGATGATCCCTCTACTTAAAGTCTAAAGTCATGTCTGGTTTTATTGACCTTCTTATTTAACAGACGGAGCCAACTGTCGGCCTTGTCTGCCGTATGGGCTAGTCTCGGCATTCCCTTTTGCCCGCTTCTAAGCTGTTCCATCATGGCCGCCTCATTGAAAGCTCACTATGCGCCCTGAAATTAGTCCTATCTTTATCTTTAGACTCCGCTATATCCTATTGGATTTTACCTGCCGCTAAACATAGATCGTTTGAACTAACCACTGCGGAGAACCGTTCTGCGCTGGTGAGGAGGACTCTCCATATAACGGCAGCTTCTATTTTAAGGTAAGCGCGTTGCCTAATATTTTCCTGACTTTCCTAGAGAATGTTACCATCCGGTCCTTTTACCCGCATTGTCCCCACTTCCTTATGAAACATTGACATTTTATTTTTCGTTTATAGAGCTATATGTGCCAGCATAACCGGCCTATAGTTTTTATAGAAATCTTTTTTCCCCTCCCCTTTCCCCATTTATGTCGGACACTGATAGAACCCCCAGCTAGTGTTAGCATGTGCGATTCGTAGCAGATTATCGGTAGGATTACCGCTTATGTTACCACCGCTTGATTGTCCGTTCCATTGCAGGAACGTGTCTATCCTCTGGTCCTGCTTTACTAGATTTGTATACTCCACGCCGCCAGAGGAATTAACCTTGACGCAATTGATCCTCTGTGCAGGACTTTGTCCCTGTTGCTCTTGAAACTCTTTATCGAAGTTGACTCTGCTCTGGGTAAGCCGCACTGCCTAGTATAGCTGTAGTAATCCTGATTTTGGAACTGTTTATATTTATCTCTCACCCTTTTCCCCTTTTTTGTTATTGCTTTCCCCTATATATAGAACTGAACTGTTGAGCTGTCTGATGCTCGTAACCGTTTTTTGAATATTACTAAGAAGAGCCATTTCCAAATATACATTTGGTCTAAAGGTACTACCTGTTTCCTATTTTCTGATTGTTTTTACCTTTGGTCTATTAATAATTTCTGTTTTGCACTTTCTTTATTATTCTTCACCCCATTTGAATTCCTGGCAACCTTCTGCTCTTATTTGCACCCTCTGATATCTTTTTCGATTTGGCACTGGTGTTTTATCACACGTCTTTGAGCACTTATATCTTGTGTAAAACTCATTCTCACTCGTCTCCGAGTACTTATTTTTTGTGAGATCCTATTCTGCTGGGTGCACTCCGGTCTCATTCAACTGAATTATTATATCAAACAGATTTTTATTATTAACATATCATTTACATTTGAACCCTGGCCTAACTGACTCGTATCGCAGATTTCTTCTCTTTAGCCCCTGTGACCGTCATGGTCATACTTTAATGTCTGAGAGCTATGGTGGAGGTAAAATGTTGTCAACCATGTTTTTAACTTGGATGTCTTTTTAAGAGATGATGGATTTATTTTTATTTTTTGTTTCATTAATCTGATGATCATATTATAGGTCTCTTTTGTGTGTCCCACACGTTCACCATCGTCGTTGCCATGATGAAGGTGCAGCCCCTTTGTGGGCAAACACCGAAACGTGCGTTGGCTCTCACCTTTTCGTGCCTACCTGAAGACTCCGCCTGTTCTTTAAAATCTGGGAGTGCACGAGTTCTTTTGAATCTCTATTGTGACAAATTATACATTCTTTTGATGTCAATTATTTTTAATCTAATTGTTAAAGTATGTGATTTTTGTGCAAGCATGCTCCTTGTTGAATAAATGAGTATGTTGTATGAATGATTGTGTGTATGACTGTAGAGTGTGGGACTTTCACATATTTGTATTTTGGAATTTATTACCTATTGTCTACTTTTTGTGCAAAGATCATTATCCTGATTTTTGTTATTTAAATAAATCATGTGTTGATAACCTTCTCTCACTCATTGCCTTCCTGAGTCAGTCTTGGCCTGTGGTTTTTCTTTATAACCTAGACCCTAATTTGGGCTCACCTATATTCCTTTTGTGTAGGCAGTCGGCTTCTTTTTCTACAATTAGTCAGTGTCAGTCAGTCAGTGTCAGTGTCGGTCAGGCAATGTCAGTCAGTCAGTGTCAGTCAGTCAATGTCAGCTAGAGCAGCTCTGCTGACCTGGTTCTCTGGCTCTAAAGCAGCTCTGCTGACCTGGTTCTCTCCCTGTAAAGCAGCTCTGCTGACCTGGTTTCTCTGGCTCTACAGCAGCTCTGCTGACCTAGTTCTCTGGCTCTACAGCAGCTCTACTGACCTAGTTCTTAGGCTCTAGAGCAGCTCTGCTGACCTGGTTCTCTGGCTGTACAACGGCTCTGCTGACCTGGTTCTCTGGCTCTAAAGCAGCTCTGCTGACCTGGTTCTCTGGCTCTAGAGCAGCTCTGCTGACCTGGTTCTCTGGCTCTAAAGCAGCTCTACTGACCTGGTTATCTCCCTCTAAAGCAGCTCTGCTGACCTGGTTCTATGGCTCTAAAGCAGCTCTGCTCACCTGGTTCTATTTCTCTAAAGCAGCTCTGCTGACCTGGTTCCCTCCCTCTAAAGCAGCTCTGTTGAACTGGTTTCTCTGGCTCTAAAGCAGCTTTGCTGACCTGGTTTCTCTGGCTCTACAGCAGCTCAGCTGACCTGGTTTCTCTGGCTCTACAGCAGCTCGGCTGACCTGGTTCTCTGGCTCTAGAGCAGCTCTACTGACCTGGTTCTTAGGCTCTAGAGCAGCTCTGCTGACCTGGTTCACAGGCTCTAAAGCAGCTCTGCTGACCTGGTTCTATGGCTCTAAAGCACCTCTGATGACCTGGTTCTCTCCCTCTAAAGCAGCTCTGCTGACCTGGTTCTCTCCCTCTAAAGCAGCTCTGCTGACCTGGTTCTATGGCTCTACAGCAGCTCTGCTGACCTAGTTCTCTGGCTCTACAGCAGCTCTGCTGACCTGGTTCTCTGCCTCTTGATGCACAGCGAGTGTGTGTACATCAGGGGGTCTCATCTCCTCCAAAGTTAAATACAGCTCTGAGCTTCTGCCCGCCAGAGGGTCACAATAATGTACACAAAGGCCGAGTACCCACTAGGCGCCTCTGTTCCCGCAGCCGTGCTTCCCGCTGCCCTGCTTCCGTGTGCACGGCACCAGGGCACAAGCGCGGAGTCACAACAGACGCACATGCGGGGTGCACAAAAGGCACTTGTGTTCATTCTGTGGTGTGTCTGCATCACCTCTAAGCGGTGAGTGTCCCACTGGGGCTCTGCATCCTTGCCATGCAAGATCTAAGATGACGCTGCACTCCCTGTGTGACGAGAGCCCACGTTTCTTCCAAGGCCTGTATAACTACCCCGAAGACCACTGGGTTCATGTCCGCAAACTAGAACATGTATTACAAATATACATTGTATCCTTAACTAGGACCATTCAAGCATACCTCTGTAGTCCAACCCTGCCTCACATGAAATATACTCGTCAGCTCATCATAATGCGCAAATGAATGCATGAATAGATTGCTTTAAAAAGCTAAACACCAGAGAGATAAGGTGCGTTGATGATTCAGCAGAATTCCACATTTTGCGAGGGTGGGGGGCTGAAGCAGGAGAGGCTGCCAGCGGCCATTACAAGCGTGTGGACGGCACTGCAAATGAGAAAAAAATAGTGCTTCGAGTCCTTTAAAGGAAAGAGTGTAAATCCGCCTGAAAACGATCCAATCCCGGTGGGCATGCCTAAAAGGAGACAGGGTGGCAACAAGGAGTGATTGGCATGCCTTTAGTACAATCATTGCACTGCCTTTGGCATAATTTGTGACGCCAAACGACGCGCACGAATGAATGCTGAAGGCTGAGGGGGGACAAGGCTTCTGGAATCGTATCGATTCCAAGAAGTCTCGTATGACGAGAGCAGCGCATGCGCTGCTGACATCAGGCCGAGACCCAATAAAAATCTTGGGCTTCATTTATGAGAAGTGTTGTATCGCTGCGACACCATTGATGCTTCATATTTACTGTATGACGCATCATGTCGCAAAGAATGAGAGATACGTCAGTACTACTGACGTATCTGTCAGCGCAAAACTGACGCATTGCTGGAGTTGTGTCGGAAGCGTGACGCAACTCCAGCAATGTTCCTTTCACATGTAGCAAGCCCTATGTGAAAGGGCCTGCGTCACCCTCACGCCTGCCATGAGGCAGGCGTAAGGTTTTGACGCATTGGCGTCCTAGAAGTGGTGCAGTGAAATACTATAGATTTCCCCGTGCGACTCCTACGACCCTTTCTTGCAGGGGAACGCCCACCCTGCATACATTATACCTGCATACATTATACCTGACTCGGGTATAATGTAGCGCAGGGACGAAGTGACGCATCTGCTTAAATGCGTCACTTCGTAAATATGGCGCAACATGGCGCATTATTACTGCCAATGCTGCGTCACTAAAAGTGATGCAACGGCGGCGCAAAAGTGACATAGGCCTTCATAAATAAGGCCCCTTGAATCTTGACAAGTGCCATCAACTATAACGTAATTCTAACGGGAGAACCGCCACTCAAAACAAGGCCCTGATTTGGGTTCGGCTTCACAGTACACAAAATAAATTGATTTGATGATATTTACCCCCTATCATACCCTACAGATGTACGATTATATGCCTTGCAAATACATGCTTCAGTCAGTCGAGCACTTGTGGATGGGGTAGACGGGTTATTTTGACGCAGTCACGTCAATGTTCCGGGCACGTGGTACGGAATCCGTGAGCATTAGCAAGCGTTGGTGTTAGCACTAGCAGCCTGGGAGGGAAAGTCCACTGAACGCCTCCTGACAGAGTAATTATGATTTTCTTCGCCAGCCTGCGGGCCCCGGCTTGTCAAGCAGTCAGATACAGCTGCACCTACTGCTAATTTGAAGATCCATTGGATTAAAGCTTTAATCTTATTGGTGGGAACGATACACACTAAGCAGGCCCGGATTTCCTCGCGGATAAAAGCAGCATGATGATTCGCTGTCTAGTCTAGCCATTCCTGTCCCTAAGGAATACTTCACGATTACTTTTTCTCTGCAGCAGCATGCTATGTCTTTTAGAAAATTGTGTGCTGATGCAAATCGCCGGATCAAGCAAATCTTTTTTTACAGGAGAACCAGGACATGCCAAAGTTAAAAAGCTCAATTTTGCTCAAATCAATTAATTAAAAAAAGCCTGAATAAATATTTTTTAAAAAGCTAAATACATAAAAAAAAAATACCCAAACTCAGAAATGAGATAACCAAAGATTCTGGCAGCGAGCAGGATAAAGAGTGTACAGACAGACCCGACCTCACAAAAACATTAGAACCCTTCATGTAAACTGACCGGACCCAGTACTCAGGACTGTAGAACGGCTATAGTCACATATTCTTAAAAGACGATTTGAATTTGCTTTGCGGTGATAAGGGAGAAACATTTTCATTGCCTAATTTGTGCGAAGGGGGCCAATGTGTCTCTTAGAAGTCTAGTGCCGGCACATCCAAGTGCCGGGGTTGCTGAGTGGCAAGGATACCTAATCTTGATTCCACCTTGTGTCCTTTTCTTGTCTCACAAGCCAGTTCCTTTCTCGTTATCTCTTCCATGTACTTTTCATCCCACCTTTCTGCCTTTGTCACTGGTTTTCTTTCTTTTCCTCCTTTTTTCTTTCTTTCTGTTGCCAGGTATTAGTCAGTATGATGATGAAAAATAAATCCCAGTCCCCAAAAATGAGTGCCATGGCCCACTACCTGCAGCCGATGGCACACGTTAAGAACTGGGTAATATAGTGCGTTTGCTGTATTTTAGAAAAAAGATCCGAAGGTTCATGTTCATACTCCTGAGAAGGGACGGATTCCGGTCCTGAAATGAACAGAATGACTGACATTTATTCCAGAATTGACAAACAGCTGTCAAGTAACTCACTAGACTGTTGGGGTCATTTAGACCCTGGCGGGCGGTCTGTCAGCCAGATAGTTCAGCAGATGCCAAGGTCTCTGCGTCCCTAGCAGAGGACCACCACTGAATTTAAAGATCCCTGCCAGCAAGGTAGGGACCTCTGGAGGGCGGACTGGGAACAGCAACCAGCCCTGGCAGATGACAGCTCTACTGGCCCTGGGAGCGGGGGAGGCTGCTAGTAAGAAGCACCGCTCCCGCTTTTGTTACAGGGGGGCCGATATTGCAGCACTGCTGCAAAACTGCCCCAGTGACAAAACCGGCCCCAACGGCCACAAAACTGGCCCCCACCCCTCCGGCCCACCGGGGAAACGCCCAGTACCCGCTACGGCCAGTCAGGCCCTGGACCTCTGTGCATTCAGTGAGTTGCTGCTGCAACAAAGTTTTTTTGTTTTCTGTATACAAACTCTCAAAGCACCCGACACTCAGGATATCTTCTCCCAGTGCATAGAGGCCTTTGTGCATTTTCCCCATCTGAGACCGCCAAGCCTCCCTTGGCAGCCACAGGTAGTTACAATGAGTGGTGGTTACTCACCCAAAATGCTGCGGGGAGTCACTCCCTATGACCAGGTGGCCCAGTGCTGAGAAGACCACTGGGTAAGAGGTTTACACCTGAAAGGCCAGCTGAGGCTTCACCTGTGTAAACTCAACACTTTTCCCGAACTTTAAATAAAGCAAGAGAGCCGGAAGAGTGGTGCTGTGGGAATACCCCTGAGTACCGATGGTGCTCCAGCTCCACCGTACTCTAAATGACTTGCTGCATCTCTCTTTTCATTTGAGTCCTTAATGCAACAGGCACTCATTCCAGTGTTTCCTATAGTATCACCAATGGCCTGCCGAAAGGAGGTGGAACAGAACAGTGGATTCTTTATTAGAAGCTGTACTTAGAATTGGACAGTGACTTTTTTTATTCTATATCAATCTTCAGTCTGTAGCTGTAGTACACCGCTGTCCCACCTTTGTATTTTTCATGTATGCCCTGTATGTTCCCTTGTTTAATTTTACTCTCCGTGGCATTCCTCACATTGTCATAACACCTATGGCCTTAAAGGCTTGTCTTGTAGATATCTGACTTTCTTTTGGGACACAAATCTTCCTTCGCCCAGCCCACACCAGTTTCCGTAGAAGGAAGCCTACAAATGTTTTTCTTCTTACATGGCTGCTCACCAGCAATGTTAACAAATCTCACATCTGAGTTGGAGCTGAACCCTGAGCCACCTAGCCGTAGGTGGATAAAAGCCGGACCTCTTTATGGAGAGGAAGCTAGGTCCTGTTTCTTCCTTTTCAGCTGGATCCACATGGATTATGATCGAAATGTCAGCCTGAAGGGCTGGTCCTCAGTGGCAGGAGGACCTCACCCCCTGGTTCAGCCTGCCAGTCCAACTGAGATCATAGACCTGCCCCAAGATAAGATTCAGACCAATAGATCATGAAGAAGAAATAACCAGACTGACCAAGGTGACTACAAGTGCAGACGAGCAGGACTGAGTAGTGACCATGCCTGGCAGGCACATTCACCATGGCCCAACTATCACTAATCCCTTTTTGCACAGCACACAACTCTTCTTGTGTGGCACGGAACTGGGCGTTTGGCCACTTTGACTTATGTGTCAAGAGGGTATGTTGACAAATATTTGTCTTTGCCCCCTACTTGACCTCTATGCCCAGTTTTGAGGTCTGATACCAGAGACGTTTGTCCTGGATCCAGATATTATCATATAAAGGGTTTATCATACTATGACTACCCCGGAATAACACTTTTCAAGCTATACACTATTCTTGATGTTAAGTATCCCTAAATTTCCACGTGAGGTGTCCTGAGCCATGAGGCCCCTCTGGGCTACAGGATATTTCTTCCGTATCCAGTGGGAATGGAGACCTTGGACAAGTTCAGTTTACAGAGTCCTCCTATAGGACCATGGAAACTTGCTAGATGGCAAGAGTGCTTGAAGCGGGGGGTGCGTGGCTACAGCGAGGACCCATAGAGACGTGTCCTCGGCAAGCACTGATCTTTAGGAGGACTTTCCCAGATTACTACTGAGCAAAGTGGGAGTATAAACATTAGAGACTTGCAAAGCTGAAGAAGAACCAAAGCAGCACCTCGAAATAAGACTGAGGTTCCAGTCTCTGCTGAAGAAAATGAGATCTCCAAACAGGCAGCAACAAGACCCGCAGTGACAAAAACAAGCTGGCAACCCCCCCGAGGATAATCAAGAACGCCCAGCTGCCCAACCAGAGCCTGAGGTGTGAAGGATGTGGAAAGGAGAGCAGAGCTTTACTACTCAAGACGAGGAGAGGAGGGGCAAGTGGGAATAATAGGCAGTGGTCATTCCAGGAGGCAGTGGGTAACACGCTTAAATAGTGACGCAGTGAGGAAGATGCCACATCAGACAGCCGCGAGATTGATTTCTTGAGAGATGCAGGAAGGGCCTCCAGTCCTTCACACACCCAGACAAACTATCAAGCTGATTCTGAAGTCATCATATCCCGGATGCAGAAAACCCCAAAGAGACTCAGCAGGCTTCTCATAACGATCATCAAACGGGGTAAGGAGGTGGATGGCATCCCTTAATGCAGCCCATGCTTACACCACCCTGGAGAGGCAGAATGCTTTAACTTTATCCGTATATCCTAGCAACTCCTGTCAAACTGAAAAAGCCAACAATGTTGAAGAAATAATTTGATGAGATACCTGAACACTAAGCTATATAAGATTTTTGCTACACTCAGTGACAGACTCAGAACCCTTGTGATTAGACTCCCATGAGCTGTCATTCACTCATGAGACTGGATGCAAACAGCTATACATGAGTAGAGCCTGTTGGTGTTACATTTGTGGGTTATGTATTTCACACTTTTTATGTTGATACCTTTTGTAATCGAAAAGGGGTTTCCTGATTGAGATGGATGATATACAAAGTTTTAGTTATACCTTTTGTTTGTTATTTTGGTGTACGAAAAAATTTGATTGGCCAATGTACAGATGTTGTTAGAAGAAAATCAGTAGTTCAACATCTTGTTCAACATGACATTGGGCATGATTTAAATATAGTAGTACACAAAGAGATAGTCACAGTGGAAATTATTCGCGGTATATCAACAGACAATACATGATCAAATAACAAAAAGTCACTATGACAACACCAAAAAATGACATACAGTAAATGAAAAAAGTTTTAATCGATTTGGAGAACGATTGTCAATAGATCAATAATTCACAAGTCATGCTCTAATTCACAATTCTGCAACTTTTAAAATGTAGGTGCAAATAAACTGAGGTGACAAGTGCTAAGAGTGGGGTCAGTGCGAGTGATTGTGCAGTGGAAAGGTAGTGCGTATACATACATCAAACTACAATGGTAGGATACCTAACCAGCCAGATTTCTGGCACATACAATAAATGCAAAATCATAAACAACTGCCACAGTTCATATTTCACTGTCATCAGTTTTGATATAAAATGAAAGAAAAATCAACGTTTCTACCCCTTTGTGAACCAGCCAACTGAGCGTCTTGGAGGTGGGGGTCTTAAATATAGGGCAGCCTGTTTCTCAACCAGGGCAACAGAATAAATTACCACACCGCCCTGACGTATGTGCTGCCTGCCAAATTCCGAAACAACCACTGGCCCAGCTGATATTTCTAGCATTGGTAGGAACCGCCATCACGGTGGCACCTGCCAATGCATTGAAAGTTTGACAGACGGCTCCTTCAACATGATGGAGCCATATGGCAAATGTACACATTTTTTTATTTTCAAAAAGAAAATCTCAAAGCAGGGTTTTGTTTTTAAAAATAAAAGAAAATGCCCCCCTTGCCATAGGAGTTTTCTCCCATAACAAGGGGGGGGGGGGGGGGGGGGGGGAGCACTGAGTTCTTTTCAATGCACTTTATCGCCAAGTTTTTCCAGCAGTGACAGACATTGAAAATCAGCTATATGCCCAACTAAATTAGTTGGATGGACACATTGCCAAACCTTCGACACCCCTTACTCTTGTCAGGCTGTCAGAGGGGTTTGACCACAGTGAAGACTGATTCTAAAGACTGATTCTAAATGCTAGCAGGGGAGGGAACTCCATCGCCGTTGTGATTGAATTCCCTCTCTTCCAATATTTACACCAGGCCCATGATAATGAGAATTCCTGATGTGCAGGACAAAAGACGGAAGGAAGGGCATCATATAAAACATAAACTAAAGGAGCACAATAGAATAGTCCTCAAAAAGCATATGTTATATAGTATATATAATGACGCAGTCTTGTGGTAAACTTATGCCTGTTCTGATTTTTAATGCTCAAGGCTTAAACTACCCGAATAAAGGCAGTGCAATACTGAATTAGTTATATAATAGGGGGGCAGAAGTGATATTCCTACAGGAGACTCGCCTTCTCTTTGGAGATGTGAAATAATAAAAATCAGGATATTAATCAGGAGTTACATTTTTTGCATGTCTCCAAGGAGAATCTGAATTGAGGAGCAGCTCCCAGCTCCCTGCCCAGCAGCCTCAGCTTACTGATTCACTCTCTAGCTCCCTAGCAACCCTGAGCTCTCCTCTCACACCTGCCCAGGCCCCTTAAGGGTTGTGGAGGAAAGGAGGAGCCTAGCGCTTGACCAAGATGGCCGCGTGAGCTTAGAGCTCCCGAGACCCTCGCGCCCTCCGTCGACTATCCTGTCTCTAATCCTGTCTGCATGCATGGCATCGTGTAGATGATTGGTCAGGGAGGCGATTGATGCTACCCGCGGTCGGATCGCCCACCGGGAACCGGACTTACGCCTGGCGGAAGATTGCGGCCTATCTCCCGGGGAAGCCAGGGGCTAGAGTTGGCTGGATGCCCGACTCCTAGTTGAACAACAACGGCCAGGCGAGGTGTGAACTGTCGGACGGAGGTCCCCGCACTTTCACTTTCGATTTCGCTCCCTTTGTCAGCCCTGCTACTGGAGAGCTCTGGATGGCTTTATTACCCCGGGGACGCTCTGCAGGCTACTCTGGCGGTCCACGGTAGAACTGATCACTCCTTATTCCTCTCCTTGAGAGGGACCCGTCTTAACTGAACCGACCTGCTTGGAGTCAACCATGTCGGGCAAAGCAGAAGGGGATCGGCTGAAGCCTAAGTCTACCAGGCGGGGAACCTACACCCAAGTCAACAGCATGGACCGATGTGCTCTGCAAAAGGGATCACCGAGTGGATCGAGCCAGGTGCCGGATGCCCAGAAGGAGGACTCGCCTGTGGCCCCGGAGCTCTCCCTGCAGGATGTCATGGGCGCGCTCGAAGGGATGCAGACTTCGATTGGGAGACAGTTTGAGGCCCTGGCGCATAAGGTGGATGCCATTTTGGTGGATGTCAACCTGATCCGTGCGGACTTGGGCAAAACGAATGAACGGGTTAAGAACTTGGACCTCAAGACCACGGGCCTCACTGATGATGTTACGGAACTGCAGACCGAGGTTCGTAAGCTGAGGACCGAGAGTGATCTCGTCGCCCGCCGGCTGGAGGACTTTGAGAGCCGGGCCAGGCGCAACAATGTGCGCGTTATCGGGGTCCCGGAGTCCTCGGATGAGGCTTCGGTTGACCTGCTTGTTGAGGACTTGGTCCTTAATCATCTGAAGCCCAAGGGCCTTGGGAAGTTCTTTGCGGTGGAAAGGGCCCATAGAGTGCCGGGCGGGAGGCCTAAGGCGGGTGCCCCGCCGAGGCCGATCGTGGCCCGGCTCTTTCTCTTTCGAGATCGGGACGCTATTCTGCAAGCATCGAGGGTGACGGGCCCGGTCCCCTTCCAGAACGCGTCGGTGAATTTCTATCCGGACTTCACCCAGCAGGTGCAGAGGCAGAGACAGGGCTTCCTGGGGGTGAAGCGGCGGCTCCGGGAAAGAGACCTGAAGTATGCCATGCTCTTCCCTGCCAGACTGCGGGTGGTGCAAGACGATCGGACATTCTTTTTTGACTCTCCTGTTATGGCCGACGAATGGCTGGACGCTTTGCCCCGGCGACGGACGGGGGACGACACAGCCGAGGATGGAGACAGTGGCCGGGATGGGCAGGGCTGACATCTCGGAGCCGGTCTGACTTGATTTGACTATACTTGAAGACTTGCATAGAGTGCAGTAACTGTGGAGGGTTGCGGGAGGACGAGGGTTGCTCTTTTCCTCCCTTAGGGTACTTTTTGTAGACTTTTTGTTTTTGTAGGGCGACAGGCACACTGCAAGTTGGGGGGGCTTTGTAAGCTGCAGCAGGGGTGCAGGGTGGGGGGAGTTTTAGGGATTTTGGGGTTGTTGTTGGGGGGTTTATTTCTGCAAGGCATGATGCTTATATCCAGGGCTGTTCCATGGTGGCTCCTCGGGTGTGGGGTGGGCCTCTTTCCGTTTGAGGATGGGGGGTAGGGGCTTAAGTGTTATAAGCTGGAATGTTAATGGGTTGGGGGATCGCATTAAGCGGGGGATTGTTTTGCAATTTTTGAAACGATCAATGCCGGATGTTGCCCTGCTGCAGGAGACGCATCTTATAGGAAATACGTGCTATGCCCTGAATAGGAAGGGGTATAAATTCATTGCACATTCAGGATTCTCATCTGGGTCCAGGGGTGTGGGCATCCTAGTTAGAGCTTCGTTGCCATTTGAGGTGGACTCCACCATTGTTGATGATAGGGGGAGGTTTGTGGCGGTGGCGGGGCGGTGGGAAGGACGGACTGTGGTTTTAGTTTCGGTTTATGTCCCGCCGGCCCTGCAGGCCTCCACTTTTGCAGATCTGGGTAGGGCCCTGCTGGATCTCCCGGGGGGAATGCTTGTGGTGGGAGGGGATTTCAACGCTGTTTGCTCCGGCCTGCTGGATAGATACCCGCCCAGAGACACAGGGGGGGCTCAGAAATGGCTTCCAGACTTCCTAGACACGCTTGGTCTGATAGACTGCTGGCGGCTCCGGCACCCCACACAGAGCCAATACACGTTCCACTCCGGGGCACATGGTAGCCTCTCCAGGATTGATTACCTACTCACTCTGGCCGCGCATGCCTCGTTAGTATCCGAGGCGAGGCACATGGCGCGCGGTATATCTGACCACTCGCCAGTGTGGATCCGGCTGGATCTAGGTCGGGAGGGAGGAGGAAGGGTGGCCCCTATCAACCCTTGGTATTTCCGAGACCCCAAGATGCGCAGCGCCCTGGTAAAGAAGGTAGAAAATTTTTTCAAGGACAATCAGGGAACCGTTGACTCGGCAGTGTCGCTGTGGGAAGCTTTTAAGACCGTGCTTCGGGGGGAAGCCCTCTCCCTAGTAGTGGCTGCCAAGAGGCGTAGAGATGGTGAGATTCTGCAGGTGGAGGAGGAGATCGCGGCTCTGGAGGGCGCGATGGAGGAGGAGGTTACAGAGTCCTCACTGCATGAGCTTTGTCTGAAGCAAACTGAGTATAAAGACCTGGTGACGAACGCCGCTAAGACCCTCAGTAGGGAACAGCAGGGCCGACTGTATGATGTTGGTGATAAGGCAGCGAAACTCCTGGCGTGGCTGGACAAAAAAGAACGGGTCAATAGAGTGGTGCCAGAGTTGACGGGAGAGAGGGGAGAGGCGATTGTGGAACCTGAGGGGATTGTAAAGAGCTTCTCGGACTATTTCTGTAAGGTTTATGCCTCTGCGTCGGATAGGCCACCCGAGGACTCGTGTGACCTCCTCCGTGATATCGAGTTGCCCTGCCTCTCTGCTATAGATAGGGACGATCTAGATGGTGACATAACGGTCGACGAGGTGGCGGGGGCTATCCGCGCGTTAAACTCGGGTAAGGCCTCGGGACCGAACGGCTTGCCGATCGACCTGTACAAGCTGTTCCCGGATAGGGTCGCCCCTCACCTGCGCGCCATGTTTTTGGAGGCGCGGGGGGGTGGGGCCCTCCCGTTGGATCAGCGACTGGCGTCGATTGTGGTCATACACAAAGAGGGTAAACCCCGCGATAAGTGCGCCTCATATCGGCCTATTTCACTTCTTAACGCGGAGCCGAAAATTCTGGCTAAACTCCTGGCGACCCGTTTGATTAGGGTACTTGGCGACTTAGTCCACCCGGATCAATCCGGCTTCATCCCGCACCGAAACACAGCGCTGAATCTTAGGCGTCTTCATGGCGTAATTGCCAGGGCGGGCACGTTGCGTGAACCGGCTATTGTAGCGTCTCTTGATGCCACGATGGCCTTTGACACGGTGGAGTGGGCATACTTGTGGGCCGTGCTGGCCAAGTTCGGCTTTGGCCGCGGTTTTGTGAGCTGGGTGAGGTTGCTGTACGAGGGGCCGCTAGCTAGTGTTGTGGTGAATGGTCGGGCGTCGACTCCGTTTCAGCTTGGAAGGGGTACTCGGCAGGGTTGCCCCCTGTCGCCTCTGTTGTTCGCCCTCGCCCTTGAGCCGCTGGCTGCGTGGATACGTTGGCACCCGGATATACGGGGCCTTCGGTGGTCGCCTGAACACGAGGACCGTATTTCGCTCTATGCCGATGATATCCTGTTGTATCTTGCCTCACCCAAGAAGTCACTTATAGTGGTCTGTGACATACTCACATCTTTTGGTAGGAACTCGGGTCTCGTCATCAATTGGAGCAAATCGTACTTGTATGTTCTTAGTGGCGAGGTTCCACCGATCCCTAGAACATGTTCGATACAGATCGCCCAGCAGGGTTTCGTGTACTTGGGGATCTTTATCTCCATGGACTCTGCTGTGCGCTATGAGAAGAATCTGCTCCCCCCCTGGCACGCCTGAGGCGCGATGTTGAAGGTTGGCGGAGGCTGCCGCTCTCCCTCGTTGGGCGTGCGGCCCTGTTCAAAATGATGTCTCTCCCCCGCTTTCTCTACGCCTTACAGAATACCTTGGATTGGGTGCCGGCCAAATACTTTCGGGAGGTCGAAGGCCTCCAACGGACGTTGCTGTGGGATGGGCGGCCGCGAATTGCTATTGCAAAGCTGACGCTTCCATGGTACGACGGGGGCATTGCGCTCCCAGATATCCGTCGGTACTATTGGGCCACACAGCTGAGCGCGATCAATCATGGGCTTTATGGCCCTGCTCTCAGCCCTGGTTATGCCATGGACAGGTGGTTGCTGCGTGGTGGTAACTATTACAGGTCGTTGTACTCGCGATCCCTAGACTCGTCCCTCACGGGGCCCACCGCTGTGGCAGTGCGGGTGTGGAAGATGGCAACTGACTCGCTGGGCTGGAAGGATAAGCTTACCCTTGCTACCCCGTTGTTTGAATCGGAGAGACTGGGAAGGCTTTGGCATTCAAAAGGCTTTGATAAGTGGGACCTGATTGGCATCTCCAGGGTGGGTGATGTGCTGCATAAGGGGAAGGTGAAGTCCTTTGAGGAGTTGCAGACTGAGTATGAGCTGGGGCCCTCCGAGTATTTCAGATATATTCAGATGCGCCACGCCCTCCGATCAGTCCTCGTGGAGGGTGAGAAGGTGCCTGAGTCCTCTCCCTTGGAGGACCGGGTCCTAGATGGCCATATGCCCGAGAGCACGATCTCGCTCATATATAAGAAACTTATAAACGTCCGGGCGGACATGCTTCTGGGGCTGAGGGACCAGTGGACTAGGGATGGCCTCGAGTTAGATGATGAGGATTGGCAGTCAGCTGTTTCTTCCCCTAAGGAGGTTGCGATCCCGTCGCGCCTGAGGCTGGTGCAGCTTAAAATACTGCACCGAGTGTATGTGACGGGGCCAAGGCTGGTCCACATGGGGTTCTCGGAGGACGGCCTGTGCAGGAGGGGGTGTGGTATGGTGGGTACTTTCCTGCACATCATTTGGGAGTGTGGTGCCATTGTGGAATTCTGGAGGGGAGTCCATGCAGTAATGGGGGAGGTGACAGGCATTGCTCTGCAGCCGGAGGCGCGGTGCTGTCTCCTGAATATCTGGGGGCCCACTGACCTCGATGAGGCGCGGACCCAATGGGTGACACTGGGTAACATGGTCGCTAAGAGGGATATCGCGCGATTGTGGGGCTCCTCGGGGCCCCCCACACTGACTGCGTGGAAAGAGAACATGGACTGGAGCATGTTTAGGGAGAAGACAGTCTATTGCTCTAGAGGCCGCCCCCGGAAGTGGCACGCCATCTGGGGGCGGTGGAATCAATACAGGGGGGGAATATGTCTTGCCCCTGATCTGGAACCGCCCGAGGAACAGCTTCCCCCCTGACCTTCTTTCCAGCACAGTCTGGTTTATGAACTATTTGGGCCTCTGCTGTCCCCCCTCTTCCTCCTTACACTATCTTGTAACTGGTAGATGAGTGGGGTCCGGCCTCCCCTGGGGGCTCTCACCATGGTTTTTAGTGTTCTTGCCTTGCTGGGGTTTGCTGTGCTTTTTGTGTTTGTTTAAAATTGAACCTTTGCACTTCTCTTTGTACTTTACTGGGGACGCATCACTGTTTCTAATTATCGATGCTGCCGAACCTCCGGGTTGTCGGCTGAATAGCTGTGTCCTGATTTTTAAATAAAGGTTTTTCAAAAAAAAAAAAAAAAAAAAAAAAGGGTTGTGGAGGGAACCCCAAGACAGGCCCCTCCATTTTGTTAGCCACAGCTTCCCTGTGCCCAGCCGCCCAGTGAACAAAGTATCAGGAGGTGGTAAAAAGACAGACTTTGTGCTGTTCACTCCCTCAGACTTTAAAAGTGATTTTCCTCTGCCTGTAACTGCCTCAATTTCTCTTGTTTGTTTGTGGGCTGTGTAGCTCAAAACCTGCTGTTTTACCTGCCCGTGACAGCCTCAATTTCACCTGTTGGATTATGGGCTTTGTTTTTTCAAATCTGCTGCTTTACCTGCCTGTGACTGCTTAAATTTCCCTCCATACATTTCTTGCATTGGCAGGAACCGCCGTCATGGAGGAACCCGTCAATGCATTAAAGGTTTGACGGGTGGCTCCTTCAACATGATGGAGCAGCATGGTAAACTTATCAAGTTTTTTTATTTTAACAAAAAAATCTCAAAGCATGAATTTTTTTTTTTGAAAATAAAAAAAAGATGTCCCCTTTGCATGGTAGTTTTCTCTCAAACCAAGAGGGGGGGCTCTGAGCCCTTTTCAATGCCCTTTAACGGCAAGTGTTTCCGGCAGTGAAGGACATTGAAAATCATCTGTATGCCCATCTAAATTAGTTGGACGGGCACATAGCCAAACCTTCGACAACCCTTAATCTGTAGAGGGGCTTGACCACAGCGGAGACTGATTTTAAATTGGGTGGGCGGATCAAAATGTTAGCAGGGAAGGGAACTCCATCGCTGTTGCAACAGAGTTCCCTCTCTGTCAATATTTACACCAGGCCCATGATAATGACAATTCCTGATGTGCAGGACAAAAGACGGAAGGAAGGGCATCATATAAAACATAAACTAAAGGAGCACAATAGAATAGTCCTTAAAGAGCATATGTTATATAGTATAGATAATGACACAGTCCTCAGGCAAACTTATGCCTGTTCTGATTTTTAATGTTCAAGGCTTAAACTACCCGAATAAAGGCAGTGCACTACTGAATTAGTTATATAATAGGGGGGCAGAAATGATATTCCTACAGGAGACTCGCCTGCTCTTTGGAGATGTGACACAATAAAAATCAGGAAATTAATCAGGAGTTACATTTTTTGCATGTCTCCAAGGAGAATCTGAATTGAGGAGCAGCTCCCAGCTCCCTGCCCAGCAGCCTCAGCTTACTGATTCACTATCTAGCTCCCTAGCAACCCTGAGCTCTCCTCTCACACCTGCCCACGCCCCTTAAGGGTTGTGGAGGGAACCCCAAGACAGGCCCCTCCATTTTGTTAGCAAAAGACACACAATTGATGGACAGAATACAGAGCAAATCAAAACATTCACCCCCAGTCGAGAGATCTGGGTTAAATCCATCATTCTTTTGCTCACGATGCCACCCCAGTTTAGACCTGGCCATATGCAAATCAGTCTTGACCCTGTGCCCCTTAAGGGTTGTGGAGGGAACCTCAAGACAGGCCCCTCCATTTTATTAGCCACAGCTTCGCTGTGCCCAGCATCCCAGTGAACAAAGGATCAGGAGGTGTTAAGAAGACAGACTTTGTGCTGTTCACTCCCTGAGACTTTAAAAGTGATTTTCCTCTGCCCGTAACTGCCTCAATTTCTCTTGTTTGTTTGTGGGCTGTGTATCTCAAAATGCACTGTTTTACCTGCCCGTGACTGCCTCAATTTCACCTGTTGGATTGTGGGCTTTATAGTTTAAAATCTGCTGTTTTACCTGCCTGTGACTGCTTAAATTTCCCTCCAGACATTTCTTGCATTGGCAGGAACCGCCGTCACGGAGGAACCTGTCAATGCATTGAAAGTTTGATGGGCGGCTTCTTCAACATGATGGAGCAGTATGGCAAAGTTACCAAGTTTTTTTATTTTTCAAAAAGAAAAACTCAAAGCATGACTACAGGATCCGGTTCTGTGTAGGAGTGGTGGAGGTTCGAATAAGAGTCCAATTGAGTGGAGGTGTCTTGTATTCAATTTAATATTTAGTTATTAAGATTTGGAACTCCGATGAGGTCCACATAAAAAGATACATACAAATTACTATCTAACATATAATAAAACTTGGAAAAGCGCATTAGTGACAACAGCTACATATACAAATTTTTCAATACATAGCAACTTTGGCAAATAGAGTTTGGGATTAGCAGCAAGATGATTGAGGTAACAAAACATATCGCGGATTGTGCAAAAAGCATTTAAGTAGCAGCCAGTTCATGTGCAAAATATATTTAAAGAATCCAGCTTCAGCAGAGAGTTAACTTGAAATTAGCAGCAAGAAAATAGGGATAACAAAACATATCCTAACGGGCTACAAAAGCAGTTGAGTTACATCAAATTCATGTGCAAAATATAATCCGAAATCCAACTTCAATGGAGAATCAAGCTTTAAAGTAAGCAACAAGAAAATGGGCAAAAGCAAAACAGACCCCAGTTGTGCAAAAAGCAGTTAAGTAGTAGCCAAAACTTGTGCAAAATATTATCTAGAAAAGGAGAGAGTATGAGAACTCCATAATAGGGCAACAGACACAGGGGAAGGAGCACGATTAAAAAATATATATAAGGGATTAAAATATTTACATAAACTCCTTAAAAAAAGTTGAATAATTTTACACAGACTACTTCATTTTTCGGGGAAGAAAGAAAATCACGGGCTGTAGCTACATCTTTAAAACCATTTTGTAAAAACATCGGCCTAAGCCAGCGACGACAACTCAAAACCAATGCTGGACACACAAACAAGACATGATCCAGGTTCTGAATACTCAGCTCCCAGAAATTACAAATTTTTCAATTTTCCATATGCTGGGACCAGTTTACTGTTAAATCGTTTGAAGGTAAGAGATTCATGCAACATAGGGTGAGCCAAAGTCGAATTCCATGTTCTAGGTTCCAGGATAAATATTTCTGGGAAATACTCGGAGAGCTCGTCCTAGCTATTACCTTTAATCTCTCTTTCGCATCATTACAGATTTAAATATCTCTATTAAAGCTGATCTTACCACTTAAGGTTTTTAAAAAGGATTTAAATTCTAAAGGCGGGTGGGAAATCACTGATTCTTCTTTTACACAAAAGAGTTTTAGTGCCAAATAAAAATCACGATATAAGGAATATTTCCTCCCAATACCACCAAAGATCTCTTGACACATGAAACCTCTTAATGAGTAAGAGTCACTATTTTTTAACTGGTATCCCCAACGTAAAACCCTGAATACACGTTGAATACAGGAGCTTATCAGGCCAAATTCCAATCTAATAGCAACTGATGGAACTAACGTATTAAAGTTGCACAATATACGTAAAATCTGGCCTTCGATCCGGTCTAAAAAACGCCAGTCTTTTACAGGGATTGATTCAATAGCATAAAGCAGGGTTGGAGGGATTTTTGCTTTGAAACCCATCAGCAGATGTAAAAAATGCCTTCTGCCCATTGCACTATAAAAAATGCGCAGGCCATTAGCGTGGGATATAGCTTTACAGGTGCTGTGTTTGATATGAAGTTTATCTTTCATATTACTCGCTATTAATTTCCCTAGGTAGAGGTATGAATCTACCACCTCTAGTTTTTCAAGACCAATTTGCCACTTAAAATTACTTGCTTTTCTACTTCGATTACATTTCATGATTAAAATTTTGCTTTTCGATACATTTATCTTCAAGAAATGAGCCATCATATAATTCTGTAATGATGTCAGCTTTTTGTTTAGCCCAATTGGGGTTAGGTCATCACTACAATATCATCTGCATAAAGGAGACATGTGAAAGGACGGCTGCCTATCTTTGGTGCATCTCCCTCTAACTGGGAAAAACATTCGGGTAAATCTGCTATATATAAGGAGAATAGTAGTGGTGCTAGTAGGCAGCCTTGTTTCAGGCCATTTGCTATGGGAATTCCAGATGATAGGCCTTGGTTTCCTCCCATTAATACCTGGCACCATGTTTGAGAATGTAATGTATTAATTAATGATAACAGGGGAGCAGGCAGTCCCATCCTATGTAATTTTCTCCATAGAAATGTTCGGTCTTCCTTATCAAAGGCCGTTGAAAAATCTATTAAAGGCCGTATAAACGTTTGACCTACGAGAGATCATATATTTCTCCTCAATTAGTTTCAACATGGTGATGTTATCCAGGGTGGAATGAATTTTCCTAACACCTGCTTGTTCTATTGGAAGGACCTTCTTCTCAATCACCCATTCCGTAAGGTGATCGAGAATATTACGTGCAAATATTTTCCCTGCTGCATCTCATAAAGCAGTTTGCCGATAGTTACCCAAAGGGTTCTAGGACCTTTTTTGCGCAGAGGGATTAAAATGCTTCCAGACCAAGATGGTGGTGGTGTCTTCCCCTGAGAGTATCAAAAATTAAACAATGGGGCTAAGTACGTGGCCCACAAAAGTGGCTCCTTTTTGATTACCGTCATGGGGATTTCATACGGACCCATTGCTCCTGAAGATCTCATTTTCTTAATAAACCCAACAACGTCATTCATTGAATGTGCATATTTAAATGGAAAATGCTACTTACCAGTATGCATTTGATCTTGGTATGTAGAGCTGTAGATCCACACACTTATGCATAGATCGCCATCTGGTGTTGGGCCCGGATGATTGCACTTTGTTGTTGTCCTGGAAAGTCTTTGGAATTCACGGAATAGTTGGCTCCTCCTTTGGACAATAGTGCACACGGGCAATGACTCCATCGTCAGATAGTTTTTTCACCAAGAAGGGAAATGATGGAGTTTTGTAAGAAAGAGATGTCCATGTATGTTGTATCTAAATAAGATAATACTGGAACAAATAAAGGTAGTCGGGGAGGTGGGTGGGCGTGTGTGGATCTACAGCTCTACATGTCAAGAACAGATGCATACTGGTAAGTAGCATTTTCCGTGCGAGGCATATGAGCTGTAGATCACACACTTATGCATAGATTGCATAGCAGTACTCCTCCTTAGCGGCAACCACCAGTGTCTGTTGCAGTAATTTGAAATAGTGTTTTAAGTACAGCTTGGCCCACACTAGCTTGTTGTTTTGCCTGCACATCTACACAATAGTGTTTTGTGAATGTGTGCAGTGTAGACCATGTAGCTGCTTTGCAGATGTCATCTAGGGGAATGTTTCCCAAGAATGCCATTGAAGCCCCTATCTTTCAGGTAGAGTGGGCTTTAGGGGGAATAGATAGCGTGCGTTTTGCCTTGTGGTAGTAAATTTGTATACATTTGACAATCCACCTTGCAATGCCAGATTTTGATATGGGATTGCCTTTATGTGGTGGTGAAAAGGTTTTGTTCTGTCTATATAGTAAAGGAGTGCTATTTTTACATCCAGTGTATGAAGAGCCCTTTCTGCTACTGTTTGTGGTTGAGCGAAGAACACTGGCAACTCAACAGACTGGTCCAGATGGAAGGGAGAGATAACTTTAGGAAGGAATTTGGGATTTGTTTTGAGAACCACTTTGTTATGATGGAGTTGTAAAAATCTTGCTAGGACGATGTTTAGGTTCCACACTGGGGAAGGAGGTACCCATGGGGGAATTATTCTTTTGAGGCCTTCCATAAATGCCCTAATGGCGGGCACCCTGAACAGTGATAGGTGCTGTCTATTTTGCAAGTAAGCTGCAATGGCAGCGAGATGTAATCTAATTGATGTGTATGCTAGATTACATCTCTGAAGATGCAGAAGATAACGTATGATGTGCTGAGTGGAGGCATTTAGAGGGTTGATGTTGTTATTGTTACAGTATATAACAAATCTTTTCCACTTGGCTGCATAGCAGGCTCTAGTGGTGGGTGTCTAGCCTCTTTGATAACGTTATCGGTGAGCGATGCATCTGCTGTTAGCACGATCTGTGGAACCGGCTCTATGAACGGTCGCCCTTTGGAAAGGTTTTGGGTGTTCCACCACTGCAGAGAGCGATGTGTGCGGCCGTCCACCAACACCAGATCTGTCAGCTGACCTTGAGCTTGGTTCCACTGACGTGCCAAGCATTCCTGTAAAGAGCGCATCTGGAGTCTTGCATGAGATACTATGAATATGCAAGAGGCCATCATCCCTATTAGTTCCATGAACACTCGAGCTGGAAGTGAGTGATGCGGTTGGAATCTTGCTATAAGAGCTTGCATGCTTGCTATCCTGGCTAGACTGGGATATGCAAGGTTTTTTGAGGTTTCTATTGTTGTACCCAGATATTGTTGGATGTGGGATGGTTGGAGGTGAGACTTTGGGAGGTTTATGGTAAATCACAAGTCGAGAAGTAGTTGTATTGTGGAGTGTGTGTGATTTACACACTGGATATGTGACTTTGCTTTTATGAGCCAGTCATCTAAATATGGGAAGACGTGAATTTGTTGTCTTCTTAAGTGGGCCTTTACCACTGCCAGACATTTTGGGAAGACCCTGGGTGCCGTGGTGACTCCGAACGGGAGGACCTTCGATTGGAAATGCTGGCTGTCTACCACAAACCGAAGGTATTTCCTGTGAGCAGGGTGAATGGGAATATGGAAGTAGGCGTCCTTGAGATCTAATGTGGCAAGGAAGTTGCCTTGTTTGAGTAACGGGAGTACCTGTTGAAGAGTGACCATATGGAAATGGTCTGATTGTATGTAGAGGTTTAATGGTCTGAAATCCAAGATGGGTCTGAGGGTTCCGTCCTTCTTTGGAATGAGAAAATACAGGGAGTAAACCCCTGTGTTCTGGTGATGAAGGGGAACTGGTTCTATGGCATGTTTTTATAGGAGGGAAAGTACCTCCTGTTTTAAAAGTGTCAAGTGTTCTGCGGACATTGGACGCTTTCTGTGTGGAATGTGCGGGGGAGTGGAAGTGAGCTCCAGGCAATAACCGGATTGGATGATTTGTCTCACCCACCTGTCTGTGGTAATGGTACTCCAGACAGGTAGGAACTGTAGCAATCTTCCCCCGACCAGATTAGAGTGGTCCGGGGGGAGTGGAGGCAAGTCATTGTTTAGGGGTGGAGGCGGTATGAGTGCTGGTAGTTTTGCCTCTACCATTATTGTTATTGTCCCTGTAGCCTCCTCTGTAATAGCCTCTTGTAGATGAGGTATTTGTTGGACTTTTGTACGAAGTGGAGGGGTTTTCTGTGGAAAAACCTCTAGAGGCACCTCTATAAGAGGAGCGACGAAAAGAACTTCTGGGAGCTTGCGATTGCAAGGCTCCCAATGATTTGGCAGGGTCGGTGTCCTTTTTCATCTTTTCTAAAGATGAGTCTACATTGGGTACAAAAAGGTGTTCCTGATCAAATAGCTGATTTAATATAGTGGTTTGGACCTCCGGCTTGAAGCCGGAAATGCGTAGCCATGCGTGTCTGCGTAAAAGGACGCTGGTGTTAATAGCCCGGGAGGTTGTGTCTGCAGCATTGAGGGCACAAGAAATGGAGGTATTTGTTATGACCTTGCCTTCCTGGATGAGATCATTAGCTCGTGCCTTGTATTGATCTGGAAGGTGCTATAGTAGGGTCTCTAGCTCATCGTAATGTGCCCTATCATATCTTGAGAGCAAAGCCAGTATGTTAGCAATTCTCCACATGTTAGCTGCTTGGGACGCTGTTCTCTTTCCGGACGCGTCCAGCAGTTTTGATTCTTTATCAGGAGGTGGGGCATCTCCTGTGGTTTGTGAATTGGCCCTTTTCCTGGCATTGGAGACCACTAAAGAATCTAATGGTATTTGCCCTTTAATATAAACAGGGTCAGATGGGGCAGCTTTATATTTCTTTTCTACCCGGGGCTTAATGACTCTGGCCTTCACAGGATCCTTGAATACCTCGGGAGCGTGTTTGATTACCCCTTTTAACATGGGGAGAATGGCACTGGACCTTTGAGATGGTTCAAAAGTGTCCATGAGGAAATCTTCCTCTATAGGCTCTGTATGTAGGTTTACCCCGTGGTATTCTGCTGCCCTGTGTATAAGTTGAGTGAACCCTAAAGTGTCCTCAGGAGGGGATGGTCTAGATGGATAGATGTCGTCCTGAGGTGTGTCTGGGACATCTGGTGTGTCGTAATCTTCCCATGGATCCTTTGGGGGTCCAGGAGGACTGGGTTCCCCCAAAGGGAGATCATCCCCCATTTCATCAGAGGTGTCATCATCATCTGGAGGTGGAGACGATGGTGGGGGAGGTAAATATGGGATAGGAGAGTGGGGTGGAGGGGGAGGAGGAGAAGGAATCCTTAATGGAGAAGTAGCAATGTCTCTTTTTTTCAAGGGAAGTGGAGATGGTTTTTTTGAAGGGCTAAGTATGAGTTGACCTGTCTTAGGGTCTTTTTGAAGTGTTTTTAGGGTAGGATCCGGTCAAAAAAGTTCCTCCTCAGACGTGTGTTCTTTCGACGCCGACTTTTTGGGTGCCGGTTGTGTAGTTGGAGGCTTTTTGTGTTCTTTAGGCCAGGAATCGGGAATTTTCTTCAATTCCGATAGTGGTTTCGGTACCGACTGTTTTTTCGGTTCTGGTGTTTTTTTTGGATCTGTAGGCTTGCGCTCCGAAGGCTGAGAGCTCGAGGTTTTTGGAGCCGGGTGTTTGGTTGGTTCCGAGGATTTTTTCGGAGCCGGGGTGTCCGTGCCAGTGGGTTTCGGCACCGAAGGAGTCGATGTGGAGGTAGGCTTTGGCGCGGAGGAAGGCATCGATTTCTTTTTGGGTGCTGGGGATGGAGTTTCGGCACCGACTTCAGACTGGCTCGATCCCGAGTGGCCTGAAGGCTTTTGTATTGGCTTCTGTGCCGAGCTCGAAGGCGGGGCGTGAGAAGTTTTGTCCCGGTGTGCACCTAGGCCAGAGGGCGAAGGTGTGACCAAAGCCTTTTTGGGAAGGGGGGTGGGGAGGGGTCGACATCAGTACTTCCGACCCGCTGCCCCGGAGTGATGTCTTCGACATCAGAGTCGTCGGCTTCAGAGGAGCTGACGGTGCCGTGTTGGATCTGCTCCTGCTCCGGTAAATTGATGTCTTCCTGGAAGATGTCGTCGGGAATGGATGTCGATGATCGAGCTATTGTTCTTCGAGCTCGACGGTCTCAGATCGTCTTCTTGGAGCGGAAAGAGGCACAAGCTGGACAATCTTTGGCCTCGTGCTCGGGTGAAAGGCAGAGGTTACACACCTCATGAAGATCTGCGTGTGGAAACTTGGATCCACATTTAGGACACTTTTTAAAGGGAGTCCTTTCCATGAGCTGAAGGCCCAATGGTGCAGGGAGGCCCGAAGGCCTGCGATGACGACCGGAATCGAAGATTTGAAGGTCTGGTAGAGATGCGCGTCAAAGGGAAAAGCGATCTAAACAATACCGAAGTATGGGTGAGGATTTCGCGTCAAAAAGATGATCGGTAACGACACCGAACTGGAGCACGATGAACACCCCCGAGCCCGATGGCGGAAAAAAACAATCGGACGATGGAGACGATGCCCATGCGCACTATTGTCCAAAGGAGGAGCCACCTATCCTGTGACTTACAAAGACTTCCCAGGACAACAACAAAGTGCAAACATCCGGGCCCAACACCAGATGGCGATCTATGCACAAGTGTGTGATCTACAGCTCATATGCCTCGAACAAAGGAGTTTCAGATGAGTCAGGTGCGGCAAAACTAATAGAATTAAAATTTGCAGGGTAGAGATCTACCAGGTGGAGTTTCCAATCATCTTCTTTAATAAGAATGGGGAGAGATTTCACTCTTGTGCCACAGCAGTCAGCGATAATTTCCCAAAATCTCTTAGAGTTATTTTTTGAGGACGCCTCCTTTAACTGTACCCATGCACCATCTTCTTTTATTTGTTTTAGGGAGGGTTTTTCCTCTGCCTTTTCTTCTTTAATAAATGTATTAGATTACTTCGTTCAATAGAATGATTCAGGAACTGGGCCCTTACCAATTTGTTTATTTCTCTATTTAAGGTAAGCATTGGATTAAAATATGGACTCCGTTTAGCTGGAGCATGCGATAATTTACATAATGTAGCCAAAGAGCCTACATTATGGGAAAAGGCTTCAAGTAAATCAAATTGAGGAGAGTCACGCTCTGCCATTACTAAATGCTGCTGATCTTTTATCCAGGCTGTTAAGTTCGCTTTTAATTTAGCGGTCGCTTGAATGTTCCAGTAAAATCTACCATTTATTGCACTGAACCCTACTGTGCTGCCTTTAAAGTTCCAGGGACCTACCTTAGCACAAATAAAATTACATTTTGAGCAGATCAACGAATGGTCGCTAAAGTCAGTTCCCAAAACTTCCATACTTATGAGATTACAAAAGAACTCTGCTGAAACAATTAGATAAACTATAATGGATCTCTCAGTCGGGGTCTTATGCGTGTCATTTGCTGGAATATCATTTTCTAACCTCCCATTAGCGATTATAAGGTCTAAGCTTCTCAGACCTTCAAGTAGTGTAGCTCCTCTTTTATCTGTCCTACTTTTGTCCAAAAATTGGGCAGTTGGGATACTTAAGGCTTTGTTTTTTTCAGTGTTAGAAAATACCCTTATACTGTGAGAAAAGACTTTAGAATTAAGGTCTCCAACCAACATTAAAAACCTGCAATCTTCACTTTCTAAGGTAGAGGAGATAAAAACGAATAGGTCTTTTGATAAATGAGAGTAAGATGCATCAGGGGGTAAATAAACATTTATGATCAACAGAGAATTTGGATGATCCTGGACATCCTTGAAATCCAGCTTAATCGCCTGAATTAAGTTGGAGGCATGAAAAAATTCTTTATAGACCAACTAAGATTTGTACTTAGCATAATAGCGATACCTCCTTTAGCATGTCCTCTATTCACAGGGAGCGCAGGCCGGCCCAGTACTATATAATCTTCAGTGGACCAATCCTTTGTGATCCAAGTCTCTTGTAGACAAATTATATCTGCGTTCTGCTCTTTCACAAATAAGAGTTTATTATTGTAGGTGCTTAGGCCGGCTGCGTTCCAAGATATCACAGTAATATCCTTGATAGGAAGAAATCCAACATTTTACGCATAGGGATCTATTTTTATTAAGAGTGCCTGCTACCCAACTCCATTTTTTATCTTCCTCATCGGTAGAAAATTCATACAGAGGCTTTTTCTCTGTGAGTATCGAGACCCTCCTACCTTCTTTACCAAGGGAAACCTGCAGTAAACTCTCTCTCCGAGTGAGGTATGCCCCTTGTGGCGATTTCTGAATAAGTGTTAGACTGCTGGTTTTGAGCCACTTTTTTTAAGGCTAAGTCCTATTCAGGTAAAAAAACGTCAATACCACAACAACGTAATTTATCACTGTGTAACATTATCAAATGGGAGATAGCTTTAGATGCAAACGTTACTCTTGCTCCCCTAGGGTTATTATATTCTTGAACCTGAACCAGAGCAAGGTCATTGCTTCGGGTCATTTCAAGACCAGGGATTTCCGAAAAATAACCTAACAGGAAAGACCTATTCATAAATGGTTCATGGTCAAAAATAAACCAAAAATACAAGGTGTAAGGGGAGAAAGGTGGATGATTAATTTGGAAGGTTACCTCAGAGATATTTTCAATAAGATTATAAATAACATTATTGCCTAAGGAGGAAACGAATAATGTGGCATTAGAGATCACGTTACTCTGAGCAGTAAGGGGAACACTTATATCAGATACAAGTGCCTTTTGGGAGGATTGAATTGGAGCACTTGGGTTCAACAAAGGAAAACAAGGTCCCGATAAGTTGGATTCTGCTTGACCATCCTCCTTCTTCAGAACATTTAAGTCAGGAACTGGTGATATATTGTGTATTACGTTAGGGTAAAAGCATAGCTGTTTTGCTCTTTTTTTATTTATCCTTTGGCGTTTTTCCCTTTCTTCATCTTACCAACGCTGTTACTTTTATTCTTGGTATCTTTTTCTTTGGAAGGTGGGCAGCCAGCTTTTAGTCCCTCCGCTATAGAATGCTCAGAAGATTTTTCACCTTCTTTTAGGAAAATGGGGAAAACTTTTCGGATTGTACATACATTTTCCTTCTTTGCCTGTGGGCAAGGCATGGATGTCACCACTGAGGTTAGAGTCACAGGATTGAAAAGCTGTTGAAAAGCGGAAGATTGTAATTTATCAAATAATTCTTCGTTTTCTTTCAATTTGAGTTTGGTTTTCCTACTAGCAAAAGGCTTTCCAGCCTGAACGCCAAAGTTCCGCTCTTTATCTTGAGGAAGAAAGCCTATTTGAGTAGGGTGGGGCTGATTGGTGTTATCCTCTGAGAATAAAGGGGGAGGGGACCCCTTCCCTAGATTAGACTTACGAGAAGGAAGTAGATCAGCTTTACCAGGCGATAATCTTTGCTCAGAGGCTATAAACTTAGTCAGGGCCAAAAGAGACTCCAGAATAGAGTCGGAGTTATTTACTGATTTCTCCATTAAGGCTAAAATAGAAGACAGCACTCTTTCCAAGCAAAGTAAAGATTCCGACATCAGCATTTTTGACTCTGAATTGTGAGTTGAAGGATGAAAGTTCGGGGAAAGATCAGGTGTAGTTGAGCCCCGTGAATCTAAAATGCTTGTTCCGCTAGGTGTACTACTAAACCGCTGCATTTTAACAGGACGATCCTGACAAACCTGAGAGAGAACACAAGGGTTGGAAAAAAGTGATGTAGCAGGAATATGATTCCTTGACGACTCTAGATTTGGTGTGTAGAGCATCTTAGAAGACTGATTTAAGTTAGTGTTGAGGTCAGAGAGGTCAGGAAGCGTGAAATCTTCTATTATGGGTTCTCCAATTATTGAAACTAGATGCGATACCCCTTCAGGTTTGGAGACTCCATTAGCAAGGGAGTGGATGGTTAAGTTTGCCAGTAAAGAGTCAGCCTCCCTAGATTCCAAAAGTTGGGGATCCCTGGGTCAAGTTCCACCTGTATTGGGAGAAAATTTAGTAGATACTACTGGTGTTGATTTTCCAGGGACTGCTTTAGCCTCTCCATGAGCTTCTCTAGTAGACTCCAGCATCCCTGCTGAATTTAAGCTTGCTTTTTGTGGGGGGAAGGGGGGGGGGAAAGGAAGGGATGGTATTAAAACTTTTCAAAATGTTTATTTGTAGTGAGTTGTTTCTTAAAGGATTAGCTTTAGTTTTTTTGCACGCTCTCGTATATAACAATCTACCAGAGCGCAATTTCTTTGCGGTCATATCTTTGTCCTAATGCAGAGGAACCCTTAACTGGACGGCCGACACAACCAAAAGGTATGGCTCCTATTCAACAATGCTCTGATGCGCCGCTCATGCAACACTAAGCACAGATTCACAGGCTCAGACCGCTACAGAAAAATTAGTGGTGGTAATCATAAACAATCGTAGGCTATGGACTGTACAATAGCAAAGTTAAAACTACAGAGAATCCATATCAATAACAGTATATAAATGCTGCTCTCAATCACTACATTGCTCGGGGACTAACCTGGGCCTGGAACGCTGAACTGTTGCTGCCTGGACGGGGTGCCTACGCTGTGTGTCTCCCCCGCCGCCTCCACGACATCGAAGGCCGCTGTTGGGGGAGACTACAGCTCCCGTGAATCACCGCTGCCCCGCCCACTTCCTGGTGTCAGCGCGCCCGGAGGCGCTTCAAAAGTCGCGTCTCCCTCGGTGGAGCGGGGGGTGCTGCTCTCAATCACTACATTGCTCGGGGACTAACCTGGGCCTGGAACGCTGAACTGTTGCTGCCTGGACGGGGTGCCTACGCTGTGTGTCTCCCCCGCCGCCTCCACGACATCGAAGGCCGCTGTTGGGGGAGACTACAGCTCCCGTGAATCACCGCTGCCCCGCCCACTTCCTGGTGTCAGCGCGCCCGGAGGTGCTTCAAAAGTCGCGTCTCCCTCGGTGGAGCGGGGGGTGCTGCTCTCAATCACTACATTGCTCGGGGACTAACCTGGGCCTGGAACGCTGAACTGTTGCTGCCTGGACGGGGTGCCTACGCTGTGTGTCTCCCCCGCCGCCTCCACGACATCGAAGGCCGCTGTTGGGGGAGACTACAGCTCCCGTGAATCACCGCTGCCCCGCCCACTTCCTGGTGTCAGCGCGCCCGGAGGCGCTTCAAAAGTCGCGTCTCCCTCGGTGGAGCGGGGGGTGCTGCTCTCAATCACTACATTGCTCGGGGACTAACCTGGGCCTGGAACGCTGAACTGTTGCTGCCTGGACGGGGTGCCTACGCTGTGTGTCTCCCCCGCCGCCTCCACGACATCGAAGGCCGCTGTTGGGGGAGACTACAGCTCCCGTGAATCACCGCTGCCCCGCCCACTTCCTGGTGTCAGCGCGCCCGGAGGCGCTTCAAAAGTCGCGTCTCCCTCCGCGTCGCGGGACGCGCGCGGGCGGCGCCGGGCTGAGCCCGGGCAGACGGCGGGCCGTCTGTGGCCGTCCGGGGCCAGAGGAGGCCGGGCTGGGCCACCCCTCGTACGTGCTAGTCGGCACACCAAGGTACTGTACTGCTGAGACTCTCCCACCCCCAGAGAAAAGCTGTGCCTATAATATATTATGCAGCACCACCCTCTGTGAGAGCTTGAACTAAGTATTGTTGTAGTATACTGCCCCTTGATTTTATATTGTCCCTAGGTTTGTGGTATTGTTGATATCCTTCATCCCCCTTGTGTTTGTAACATGGCCAAAAGGAAATCCATGGAAGGAGGTGGGGGTAATGTCTCGAAAAAGGGAAAGAAAGCAAAAAAAGTTAACCACGCTGCAGGTAACTGCATTCTAGATAGGATTGATAGGATTGAAGCTATTGTTGACAATTGCCAAGTCATACTAGAGGACTCTAGCTCTGTTTCTTCTAGCACTGGGGTCTTGACAAAAGATTTGCCAACTAGTATCTGCACTCGCAAGATCCCTAGTATGTTTACTAAAGTCAGGGAAGCCCCTCCTAATGCACCGACTTCCCTTACACCTATAGTTCATGATCATGAGCCCTATCAGGAAGACAAACAGGCTACACAGGACCCCATACCAGTCATCGAATCTCCCTCTTCCATTATCCAGCTCGACCTCACTTGCTCTAATAGGTTTGCTATCCTGGAAGACCTAGAGGAGGATACATCTGCATGCCAAGTGGTTGGTTCCTCGTCCGCTGAAGTAGCTCAGACCCCTAGCTCGCATGGGGTCTTGTTGGAACAAAAAATTGACCAGCTATTGTCCGAGATAGTATCCCTGAAGAACATAGTCATGGAACTGAGCAAGAGGGTTTTATTAATTCCTATGCAGTCTACAACGCATAGTAGCCCTGCGGTGCCAACATCACTTGCACCTCTAATCCCCGTCCAAACCGGCTCCTTGCCAATCATTCACAGGGCTAAAGATCTACCTTATGTCACAACCAATTCCACTAGAAAGCTAACTCTGCCCCCCACTAGACGGAGTATACCACCAAATAGGGATACTGTTAATAATCAGAGAACTGATAAAGTTACCACCCCTACTCCACACCTAGCTGTAGGGACTGGATCCTTGAGACCCAGTAGCCAGAGGCCTGTGCCATGTCCCGGAGACAACACTGCACTTAATCCTACTCTCGCTGGTTCGCTGTCTAACCCAACCGTAGTTTATATGGCTGGGGTACCAAGACTTACTAACAATCAATTTTACGAAAATGCGGACTCCCTTACAAACAAAGCTATACACTGGGTCAGGCATGTCAGGGGCTGTAGGTCCATTATTCGGGAAGACATTACCAAGGCCAGAAGACTGTCTCATTACACTAGCCAATTTGACTGTATTGAGCTTACTCTCTCTAACAGCACCCTGGCCGAGAACTTGGTACTCCTCGAGTACCGTACTTCAGCCCCGGACCATTCCGGTATCCAGATAAGGCGTACTCCGCCTTGGGTCCCAAGTAATGCTCTACCAGTGGGTAGACAGAGGATTCTTAGTAATGACTCCAACTTAAATAGGGTTGATTGACTGGCCCAAAATCCTTCATCCAAGGTTTGTTTTATGGAGCCGGTTACTGTTGTTCCTAATCACACTATCACAGCCCCTGAAAGTTTGTCCCCCCTTTCGTTGCCCTCCCTGTTCTGTGAGATGCCCCCTGTCACTCAGTCCACCACTACACTTGCCAAGCCTACGCCCCTTCTTAATCTTGTGTCATGGAATGTTGCGGGGCTCACCAAAAAGCTTTTGATCCCGGAATGGCATGATTTTATCGGCGCATTCGATGTATGTGCATTTCAAGAGACATGGAGTACAACCCCGCTATATAAATCAGGGTATTCCACTTATTTTCTACCAGCCATAAGCTCAGGGAAAGGTCGCCCTTCGGGGGGACTACATGTGTGGCTAAATATTAAGTACAATTGGCGGGTTCAGTGCCATAATAATGTTTCCCCCGACCTGCTTCATTTGACAATAAAAGGTCCACACGGCGGCCCCACCCTAGATCTCTTTAACATTTACGCCAGAGGTTCTACGGGTGGACAGATCTCTCAGACAGTGGCTGCTCTGGAACATGAACTGACCCATATCGACCGGAACTCCACTATTATCATCTGTGGAGATTTCAACTGCACTTTTGAACCCCTAGCCACAGAAGATTTACTCGCGCTTAGTGATTCAGATCTTACTTGGGGAATTCCGCCCCTGGAGCTCGCTCCGATTAAGAAATGGTCACAAAGGGCCATTCAATTGAATGCACTTACTCAAGAATTTAATCTACGTGCAGTGAATGGCAGATCCATATCTGACAAGGGTGGTGCCTTTACTTTTAACAGGTTAATCTCGCCATCACGCATCGATTATATCCTTGTCGATATCTATTCCTGGGGGCTCATCATAGATATGGTTGTCAAAAACACAATAGATAGCGATCACAACCCACTATGTTTACAAACCAAAGACCTTTGGATGACAATACCTAATGTGGTCAATGAACCCCCCCTAATGGCAACCAAGGATGTATCACTGGCAGGGTGCTATCGACGCCTTAAATGGGATGGGATCTCCCAACATGAGGAGAAGCTCGCTTCGATCAAAGAGCTTTTAGCTAGAAAACACACCGAACTCTGCGATGCCAGCACCAAAATGGATGATCCCCACCTCATAGCTTCTGTCTATCTTGACACCATCAGTAAAATAGGGGACTTCTTTATTCTGGGGGAGAAAGCCCGTCCCAAGGTGGACTCCTCGAGGAGCGGAAACCCTTGGTATTCTAAAGGCTGCAAAAGGGCCAGAGTTATCCTGTCCCAAGCCCTAAGGAAACAGGATAGAAATCAAATCAGTAAGGCAAGACAAGACTATTCAAGATCCCTGAAAGACGCCAAACGGGATTGGGAAGAAAATCATTGGCAGGAACTCAAGGAGGCGGCTCTAAATCGGAATTCTACAGCCTTCTGGGACATTTTGAACAGAGCCAAAAGGGCCAAAACAATAAGCATCCCAAATCATATAGCGGAGCTGCAATGGTTCGACCATTTCTCTGCTATATATGAGGGTGATATTGTCTCTGACACATCGGTGGCGGATGATTTGCCACCCATTGTTGAGTTCCCAGCGGAGACTAACTTTGGGACCCACGAAACTATTTTGGCCATCAAAAGTATTGCCCCCGGTAAGGCGGCTGGGCCTGATGGCATACCAGGTGATCTTCTTCTACACGACCCAATTCCCTGGGCCTCATTTATTGCTGTTGTTATGAATGCCATAGCTAAGGGTTCCATAGTACCTGAGTCCTGGAAAGCCGCGGTGGTGGTACCAATTTTTAAAAAAGGCAACAAGGAGGACCCTGCTAACTATAGACCCATCAGTCTAATTGACGTAATACAGAAAGTGGTTGGCAGGGTTCTCCTAATGAGACTGAGATGCTGGATTGAGAATGGGGATGTTTTATCACACTTTCAAGCTGGTTTTAGACAAAAGGTAGGCACTATGGATCAAGTTTTTAGATTTTTTATGATATATTGGAAAACGGTAGTTCTAGGCAAGGGAACCCTATATTTAGCTTTTATTGATTTAAAGTCGGCTTTCGACTTAATTCCCCGCCAACGCTTGTGGCAGGTTTTATTCCAATTAGGTGTTCCCCATGAGATTCTTGCCTTTTTAAAGCTTTTACATGAAAATAATCATGCCAATATTAGATGGGGGCCCAGGGCCAGCTTACAGGGAGTGTCGCGGTGAATAGGGGGGTACGCCAGGGCTGCGTGCTGGCTCCCACCCTGTTTTCTCTATACATTAACGGGGTGGTGGACTTCCTCAGAGAGGTCCCTGCCGACGCGCCAGTCCTGGCTGGCGAAAAGATCCCCACCCTCCTGTTCGCCGACGACACTCTCCTGATTTCAAAATCCCCGGCTGGCCTACAAAGAAACCTAGACAGATTTGCCTCCTTTTGCAAATCCTATGGGCTCATTATTAATACCGAAAAAACTAAACTAATGGTTATAAACCCTCCGAGACGTTTTAGCTATACTTTTACTCTCGATGGCACTCCCCTAGACATTGTAGATTCTTTTGATTATCTAGGGATACGTATTGCAAAAGGGATGAAGTGGAGCGCACATCTGACTAAGATGCTTCTGTGCCACAAGAGGGTTTCCGGTGCCATTATAAGAGAACAACATCTCTCTACTAGTCGACCTGTGGCACCGGCTCTTGTGGTATATGAGGCTCAGGCACTGTCTAGCTCTATGTATGGGGCTGAAATCTGGGGCCATGAAAACGTTCACGATTTGGTTGTCTCGGAGAACAAATTTATGAGGAACCTCATCTCTGTCCCAACATCATCCCCCCTAAAACCTTTGCTCCATGACCTGGGGAGACACTCTATTCAGGACATTGCACGTCTACGACCCCTATTATTTTGGGCAAGACTGCGGAGGTCCCCTGAACTTGCTAAATATGCAGCAGGTTTAAATGATCTCTTATTAGCAGACACTGGACGGAGGTTAAAATGGTTCACTCACATAAAGCAAACACTGAAATTTATTGGCTATGAAGATTCCTGGGTATCCCAGGTACCCCCTCCGAAACAGGATCTTAAGGAAGCTTATTGGAGTTGGGTAAATACAAGAGATCTGAATAATCCCAAATTGGGGAAGCTGAGTGAGGCCTTCTTCGAACATAAGCCCTTTTGTAAACTGGAGGCATACCTTGACTTCATCCAGTCCCCACTGGACAGATCCCTGTATGTACGTTTCAGATTAGGGTCCCTCCCCCTTAATTGTGTGACTGCTGGTTGGAAGGGATCCTTACCTTCATCTGCTGGTTGTCCGAGCTGCACAGCACCTAGTGAGTCTACTCCTCACTTCTTATTTGCTTGCTACCATTATCGAAGGCCAAGAGCCAAATGGTTACGTCCGATCTGTAGAATGTTGGGATGCCGTGACTATCGTACTGTGCTACGCATTCTGCAGACTGATACCTCGTCCCTTACTATTGTCTGCGGCATTGCCAAGTACTTGGGCTGTGCTTGGCTATTGCGGAAGAAAAAAATTTCAGCGCAACTGCATTGATCCACTTTTGTGATCGACCACTATCTGCACTTTAACGAACTTTAAGTCACTAAGCACTTTGTCTCTGTTTCCTATATGCTGTTCTTAACCGTTTTTATAACTTTTTAAGATGTTCACGATCATTGTTGTTGTTTTTATGTCTATCTTGATCCTTTTTTTATTATTGTATGTTGTGCTTTTATGATATTTTATATCGAATAAAGCTTTACCTACCTACCTAAAAGTATATAAATGCAGCTGGTCAAATGTAGTGTAACAATGTTTTTTGTTAGAATAGTGAAGTACTGAAGCAGGAACGAGGACTTGGTTGAACTGGACTCTCAGGTTCCCAAGGCTGTGTTGCAGGCACTTGCTGTGACCACTAAAGGGCAGCTGCACTTGTCACCAAGAGGTTACTGTCAGCACCCTCTATCTCCAGCCTCTATCTTCAGCAAGCCACTAGCAGACCTCCAAACCGGACTTTCTTACTCCGAGCAAGACGGCTGATTAAAATTGTGGGATTGGTGAGATTAAGCAGGGTCAATTGGCAGGATCTTTGTCAGCGTGAAGAGCAGAGCCGAGCTAAACCACAGAGAGAGGGGGAGGGCAGCAAGCTCCGCAGGTCTTCCTCGCTTGTCCCCGCCCATGCGCGTCACCCCCCCCTCCACCAGTCTCTCCCTGCCTCTCACCTCACAACTTTTTTTGCTCCACTCGCCACCGCTCTCTTGCTCAGCTCGCAGAAACCCACAGAGACCCTCCCCACTCAGCAGGTCCCACATCTCTATGGATGCCACGCTGTCAGCTGCTCCCACTCTGTCCGCACACTCAGTATCGAGAACACGTGTCCGGAGTGGCACTGTCTCCCTTGGGCTCCACTGATCTCCAGCAATGCAGCTCCTGCAGTGCAGCCGCAGCTCTCGCTCCGTGGGGGGCCGCGGGAGAGGAGAACAAAGTGGGAGAGCCAACGAGAACCCACGAGTCAGGGCAGACGGTAGTCAGGCAAGCACACGCTGATCAATGGGTCAACCAATGAGTCCGGGCGGACAGTAGCCAGGCAAGCAATTAGCTGAGCAAGAGCCACACCACCTCACCGCTGCTGTAGCCGCAGCCGCTGTTACTGTCAATGCCTTCCTCCGCCGGTCACAGCTCTAAGGGTCTCTAAGGTCCTCCCCGGGCTCCGACTCACCGCTGCTGGAATGATCTGCTGAGCGATGCGTGCTGCACAATGCTTGCCCCTCCCCCCCGCTACAGCAAAGGGGCTGACGGCAGCTGTGGTGGGGATCCAAAGCGGGACGATGTGAGCGACAACAATGGCGGTATAACTCGGAGCAGGGCTCAAATGCCACCCCGGCTCCGCTTCCCCTTCCGCTTCTACGCCTCTTCTCCACCTGCAACCACGCTCCCACGCTCTGACCCGATGCTCAGCAGGTCAGCCGATCGGCTGGATAGGGACAAGCGGCTCAGACGGGAGCTCAGACGGGAGGTGCAACCACCACCACCAGCTGCAACTCGTGAACGCCGAACTCGTGCTCGCTTCCGGTTCCGGGTCACTCCTAAGGTGTCTTGTAGGTTTGTGGAAGTTTATGCGGTTGTTGAGGTTCATGGGGTCAATGTTGTGTAAGGATTTGTAGGTGTGAGTGAGGAGTTTGAAAAGTGCTTGTTTCGGGTTTGGGAGCTAGTGGGGCTCTTTGAGGTCTGAGGTGATATGAGAGCGGGGTGGGAGGTTGAGAGTGAGCCTGGCAGCAGTGTATTGTATGCTGTGGAGTCCTCTGCTCAGTTGAGCTTTGATTCCAGCACAGAGTGAGTTGCCTTAGTCTAGCTTGCTGGTGATGAGGGCTTAGGTGGTGGTTCTGCAAGAGTTGGTTGGGAGTCATTTGAAGATCTTCATGAACAAACTGAGTGTGCGAAAGAAGGAGACAGAGACTGAATTCACTTGGTCACAGTGAGTTAGTTGACGATTACTATTCCGAGGTTCTTTGCGTGGGTTGCCAGATGGGTTGTGGGTTCGAGTTTGGTAGGCCACCAGGTGGATTCTTGTTGTCGATACAACCATAGATGGTATGATCTTTGACAACTGATCCATCAACCGTCGGATTTTCTTCACAGAGCGTTCCTTGAAAGGTGTTACAGGAACTGAGGAATGGAAGAACGAGCTTTTATGTGAGATGGTGAAGGCTCTGCAGGTGTTTTACTGACAGACCTCTCAGAACTGGTACCCCATCTCTGGGATTTTGCCCTTTTGGAGTCCTTATCAGATGAAGAGGAGCCCTCATTTTTTGTCTCCCTTGAGGAAGAGTGCCCCCTTTCCTCATTCTCAGAATCAGATTGGGCCATCTTCTTTTGGAGCCAGAAAAGGAGCCTGGCCTCCCAGTCTTTTAGGTTTTTGGCAGAGAAAGTGTGACAATGCTGGCACTCCTTAGGTTTATGGCTTGAGCAACCTTTTTTAGATCCCTCTGACATGGTGAAAAAAACAGGAAAATAATCCCAAGACTGTACCAACACTGTAACTGAGCAGAGCTCAGGAAGACTCTCTAACACATGACGTGCAGTAAGAAATCTGAGGTATGGTGGCTCTGCAGGAGATGAGTGCTTCAGGGTCACTACTCTGCTTAAAGTTTGGATTCAGTAAAACAATTTGGATTGGCTAGCAATGTCTGTTGTTTGCAATGTGATTACTAATGCTTATTTCAGCACTGCTTTTATTACTGTTACCATGGGACTCCCACCATTACAATGGGGAAGATTCAAGCATGTGAATCTATGAAAGATACAATACTGGAGAAAGACTTGTCTAGAATGGGGAGGCCTCAGAAATCTTTCAGTGGGAGTACAAGCTGATTTACAATTAATTTTATGCCTCAATTTCTTTAACACTATAGAACTTTGCTTATAATTTCCCCTACTGACCATCTTAAAAATATGCAGCAAAATCTATTGAACGACAAACCACCTCAAATAGCTAAATTGCTGCTCTTTAGAGCCCCACCACATGTAAGACTGGAAGTACCTCACACTAAAGAGTAAATATTACCTACACATTTAGTACGAACCCTAACATGGAGCTCAGCAGACCTTAGAGTATCCTAGAAAAGGAGATGTGTGCAATACCCCTCTCTCGGCTATTATGGTTACCCCCCCAAAGACACACAGACTCCAGGGACTTTTGAGGGCTGCAACAAAAGTAACTTGACACTATTGGAAGAAGGCAGTGTGCGCCTAAAGATTCCAACATTTCACTTTCCCATTGGCCTCGGTGATGAGAAATCTGGATTTTAGACCAGGCGTGACAGATAAATCCTATCAGGTTTGGGCAGAAGTTGGAGAGCGGTGATTTGGTCTACATTATGAGGGGGTTCTGCCCAAAGCTAGAGAGCAATGTACAAGAGAATTTTGTTTAAGACTAACAGATTCTTATCGTTTCACACAATTGCTCCACTTCCCTTCACAGTCATCAATCAAAGAAGGTGGAAGTTGAGATACAACCAAAATAGAGGATATGTGTTTAGAGGGAAAAGCGACACATGTTATATTACAATTATATAATGTGCTAGACAAAAATACTTCAGTTCTAACATTAACTTATGCTCAGTGTTGGTAAGAAAAACTAGATAATGGCCTTTCTGAGAGCGATTGGATCCTGAGATAGCAGCGAGACGCAAAATCATCTATATGTACCCAATATAAAGTTAATGTGTACAAAATAATGTTGTGATGGTTTCTAACTTATATACATCTTCGAGCAACATATAGGGGGTTTGACAGTTGTTGGAGGGGTTGCGAAGAACGAGGCTTACACATGCATATGTGCTAGAAATACTAACAAATCAAGAACTTTTGCAGGGGTAGGTAAGGCCCTCTATCAAATATGCTACCAATATGACGCTGCCAATGTATCTGCCGATATTCCTGTTAGGTCTGGTGCAAGAGGAGGCTCTGACCCACTCTCCTTGCACAGTGTCAAACTGAATACTCACTTGCAACTGGCAGCATGACCAACCACAGCACAGAGATAGAAAGCCCCTGAACCACCTACGGTAATGCGGCTGAGCAATATATGGAGTATCTAGGCATTGGCGAGATTAGCTGCAGCTCTCAGAGACTTGCCCAGAGGGGCTCAATTAATTATACGCCACTGCCATAGCGTTGTAGAATCCTTTTGTGGATTAACAGTGACAATGCACAGAGTATTTCTGAAAATTAAAATAATAAAGGGGTCAGATTACTGAATTAAGGGCTGAGCCAAGGGCTAAGCGGCCTGGATGTGCCAATTCTTACCTCGGTAAGAATTAATCCACAAAGGTATTCTACAATGCTATGGCTGTGGCGTACAATTAATTGAGCCCCTCTGGCCCACCTACATACCCCATTGGATTGACAGCCTGTCCTCACATTGAGGTAAGAACCTCGGTGAAACTTGTAATTGATTATACATAGCTCATTGTCCAACTATCAGTAATTGCAACATTCTTCTTTACATCTTTTCTCACAATCACAGTACCCGGACGGGTCCTCATGTGAGTAAACCTTTTTCCTCTTTTCTTCACGTGTGGCACATCATTTTCACAAGGCTGCGCAAACATATATTCAGGTACCTTTTATCCAACGGCCTTCTTCTATTTATTTTTCCAATTTTTCGCATTTGTGCTGGTATATGGGCCTTATGCTCTCCTTTTATTTCAATCCCGTTTAGATGTCCCTTCATCAATAGTCCTGAAGAAACCCCACATTATTTTGAGGGTCGAAACGCCGTCGACATACAGAAGAAGCGAACCATTTCTGCAGCACATATCACTGTATATAGCTGCAGTTCACATGGAATTATTATGATAATGGTCGACTTGTACAAACTGTGGAAACCTTGTATTTAATATTCACATTGTCACTTAGGTTTAGGTTCCCTTTGTCACTTGGGACACTATGCACAAATGTTGTTTTGATGTATAATGTTTACTCCTAACTTTATTGTTTAAAAAATCCATAAAATATACTACACTGTAATCGGTGTGTTAGTGGTTCCTTCGCGCTCTGCCATTATCTGACCCTCTATATCGCGATTGTGCTTATGTATCATAACCTCATAGTATATTATTCCACAGGAACCATTGTTTTTCCTATATAACTATTACCCTGGTTCCTTAGTGAGTAGGGTTCCCCTGTTTTTTCTTGAACTATGAGGAAAGTGAAGCAGGAAGTGCCCTAAAACCAATAGCGCCCGGCATGGCGGGTGGAGGGGTCGCGCAGGGAGGGGTCAAACGGGGGGGTCGCACAAGGAGGGAATCATAACGTAAAAAATATATATATTTTCAACCTACTTTTCTGCTGGGTCCCGCGTCTTCACTGCTCCTGCTCTCCTGCCTACGACAGGAACATGAAGCAGGCAGCCAGGCTCCCTCCCCTAAGCCAATCACAAAGCTGCATGCAGCGTTGTGATTGGCCTCGAGCGCCATGACATGGCACTCTACTAGGGGCTAGAAGAGTGCGCATGACTGGTTTGGGCAGCCCGAGAGGGCGGACCAAACAGTCTGTGCACTCGTGAGTGGGCATACTACTCCTCCTCTGCCCTGCTCGGAGAGCTGAACAGCCCTGCCCTCCCGCCCACCCGCAAATGCAAACATAAAATGGTAATAACTAAAAGTTATTATCATTTTACGTTTTGGCTTCTCGCACTGCGAGAAAGCAGTGGGGCGATGCTCCTCCGCCATAGCGGAGGAGCCACACCTGCTTGAAACCCCCATCTCTAAATGAAGCTCTCTCAATACCTACCATCTAACATTAGAAAATTCATTAATCACTGTGAATACCCCAAGCTGTGGCATCCATGACACCTGGCCACATCCTATCTTTGCCCCTGTCATTTACTGCACATTGGTGGCCATCTTTGTTGTGTTACACTGTGGTATGGTAAAACTAGGGAGGTCATTTGTGAACCTTATTAGCAAGAAATCTCATTTTTACTGTTTTAACAATATTTGTTTATGATGTATTATATTTAAATGAATGTTTCTGACTGGATATTGGCCTTTATTGATTGTAATAACTTTGTGCGACTCTCTCTCTGGTACTAATCTTCCTTCCACCCCACAGGAGTTGGGCCTTGAGTGCTCGGCCACAGTTACCACTGTGGGTCATTGAACCCACGGAGATCTTCCTAACCATGTCAAACCAACTACCTAGAATCCTGAGCCAGACAGATGAACATGTAGCCTCACCAATGACACTGGCATGTGCTCTCACCAACCAACAAGAAATGGAGAAGAGCCTGATCATGATGGTTTGCACAGAGGTCGCTTTTTTGGCTACTGGGTGAGGGTTGTAATACAAGGAAGTAGCACAGAAACTGTACTGACATATGCACCATCAAACACTTCGGATTCACATTTCAGGCCTTGCACCCCTGTCCTCATAGCGGACAGGCTGTGCTTGCTCTATGCGCCATACAGACCTGGCGCAAGACATGTGCGGAGGTTGCACACTTTTTCACCATTGCATTTAGCTAAAGTAGAATATCCCCGTAAAGAAGACCTCTTGAACCCAGTGATACTATTAGCGTCTCATGTGAATCTAGTCTCGAGCACACGCTCCCCACATGCGTGCCAAGATCCATGCAATGCCATAACAGCCTAATGCGCACAGTGGAGGGTACTTGAAGCAATCCTTCAGTAACATTGCATTACCTCGAGCCAAGGGTTCTTGACGCTTCTTAGAGATCTCAGAAATCTCTGCTCCACTGACAACATTCATTTTTCTACACCTGCCTTGAGAGATCTCTTGCAGAGACAACTGTTCTGCAGCATTGAGCTCCAAGTCATAGCTGTGAAAGGCCTCAGTCCATTAGAACTACTTGAAAGGACCTCTTCTTCTGGTAGACCTTCAGCGAAAGGCCCTACTTGAGGACTCATCCTGGACTCTACAGCACCTAGAGCGAGTTCGTTCACTGGTTATGAGATATAGGCCACTTGGATAAAGGAATACCTCTGTGATTCAAAGTATCCCTCTGTCATCCCACCCACCTCCCTCCTTCCACCCTCAGGAAGCAGAGGGCATAAAGTCCTTGTGCTATAGAAACTTTACTTCATGATAGGCGTGGAGCAGGATCTCAACTTTGAGTCGATTTCAAGGGCAGACAGAACAAAGAAGACTTGCTATGAATGTGGTCAGCAGTAACAATTATAGACAGGGTGTTAAAGAGCGAGATGTTCATAGTGGTGTTACAATTACAGAAATGTCTGATACATGAAACCTTAATCACACATTTTGTTCACTTGAGATAGCAATAATGAGGGTGGGACAGAGGGAGTCAGTGATGGCAATGCTTCAGTGGCCAGCATTAGGCGGCTTGGCACTCTCATTCATTCACTATGCAGCAGTACCGACAGGTCTGTAAGTTGTGCTTGATTTTGAGTTTTGTAGAGCGTGCAAATACCATTGGGTGCTCTAGTGTTAAAGACGAAGCGAGAAGAGAACACCCTAACCCTGAAAGAGATGTATTCTCAGAGAAAAATGAAAGTGCATGCAACTGGGGTAGCTATTGGAAGACTATTCCACACCTGGACAGAGTTTGTTATCTAGAATGCTATGACTAAAAGCTGGACCACCATGATAACAGTAGAGAGGGCCACTAAGGCAGAAACAAGATCATCGCAGGAAGCTCCTCAGCCTTACAGAGTAAAGCAGCATGACTCTTTTTAGGTCTCAACTAGACTGTGTGTGCGCTGCCTCGAAGAGACATGTTGTGTTCTATCTGTGGGCTTACAGGCCACCCAACTCCTACCATTGTAAACCTTGAGTCGCTCTCATTTTCTTCGATGCTTTTTGTCATGGTATGCGGGCGTCCTGCCTACTTCTTGTGTTTGTCCCTCCCATAACACATGGAACAAGTACATGTTTCCTTACACTGCTCCCAGGTTGTGGAGCTATTTTTTCTTTGTTTTAAAGCACTATTGGAGTGCTTGCTCTGTCCTCCATCTTGTCATAGCCCAAACACAAGCTGATGGTATTGGAGTGCTTCCTCTTGCCCTCTCCCGTCATTGCTTGTCCATCTCCCCATCCTCCACAGCTTCCCTGCTTGACTCATCCCCCCACTACCTTCCCTACTGCACCATCACTGACAGGATCTGCACGCTGAAGCTGCATCCTAGTGGTATGAGGGGGCAGGAGTTACATACACTGAAGAACAACGTACATTACCATTCACTCGGCTCTTCAATGAAGAAAACATGCACTTAGTATGTAATGTAAAGCTGGGGGCTCTTGACAATTCAGCCGGTTGAGCCACAATCACACACTCTTTCACTTCAGTGTCTTTGGACTGATGATGGTCAAGTTTGCCAATGATATATAGACATCCCCACTGGGCAACACTTGTGGGCTCTGTGTAGGTGTCGCTGGGATGTGCACAGGACCACTTCCTGCAAACCATAACTGCAATTAGAACAGATTTGTTCCATTCTTTTAACTCTCCGCTGAGCACCAGTGCTTGGAGCTTCATGCATTAAAGATGGGGAGTTTTGACTCCAGGGAAGGTCAGCAGTGCTGCAGTCAGCACAATATCTCCGCATGCCGGGCATCTAGTGTCTTACATGATGTAGTAGCTATGCAGTAGTCACTTGGCAGGCAATATAAGCGCTGCAGTAAGGAAATACTTCTGATGGGAGAAGTGAGCTGTTTCTTGTGCAAAATGGGAGGTTTTATGGAGCACATACTTCATTCATTAAAAAAAACTATTTTTTAAAAGTCTTTAAAAAAGTCTATTGTCACTGTTGACCCTTCACTTGACACATAAGAAGCCAGTGTAGGTAGGAGGAGTATTATGTGGTGATGCTGGTTAGGCTTCACCATGCAATACTCTCACAATACCCCAAAGATGGTCCTTGGATTTACAATAATAAACCCTTAGCTCAGTCCTGGTAGAGTGGCAAAGAGCAGGCAGGCTTCAGTAGAGGAACAGGTGTTAAGTATTTCAGAGAACCAACATGGACAATAATTAATTGACACAACTCAAAAAAAATCTGACACCAATTTATAAAATGAAAGCAGATTTTTATACAATTTTAGACACCAACATGAAGTCAACCAGATAAGTAAAACAAAAGTTATTCATTTTAGAAGCAATATTAAATCAGTGCAAAACAGTACTAGAAAACTTGCGTTCAATGGTAAAATGCACTAGTGACAATCGGTCACGTGCAGGTCAAGGTGCGTGGAGCCCAAGGTGGGTGTGAGATACCCGAGAAGCCGGAGGACCGAAATTCTGCCGAGGCGGACCACGACTCTACCGAGGGACGGAGCGGTCTAGTGGCGTGGACCCACCTCCCGAAGCTGCCGACGTCCTACGAGACTCCGATGCGGGATTGGTGGAGCAAAGGAAAGGAGGTGGAGTCAGGGGCTGTCCCAGAGCGTAAAGAGGCGGAGAAGGGAGCAGAGAGGCGTGCCCGGAAGGAAGCAGCGGGAGAGGACGAGGTGAACGACGGGAGCAGAGCGAAAGGAGAATCGAGGCGGAGCGGAGCACCAGCAGAACGGGAGGAGAGCCGAGAAGAGCCCAGCTGTACGTTGGACCGGAGTATCGCTGCAGAGCCCAGCAGTGCTGAGGACCAGAGAAGTAGTGCAGAGCGGAAGGCGGGAAAGCCCGGAGGCATAACAACAACAGAGGACGCCCAAGGCAAGTCACTCAAAGGGGATCGTTTTGGTGGTGGGCTGGGCGAGGGTGCATGGGGCTGTAACTAGGACGCTTGGCCGTATGTGATATGTGGGGTTTCCTTTTTTCCCTCTTCACCGTATCACCTCTATCAGCCGCTGCCCTCACGTGACCCCCCCTGTTGTCCCGGCCGCTACTCAATTTGATTTGTATCACCTTTCTTTTCACACCCCGATTGACGTAGGCACCTGGTGGCGGTGCACTCCATAATTAAATGCAAGGGCAAGGCAACTAACCCGGCTTCTCTGTTGTCTGTTTATCTTTCCGGGGCGGAGTCCTGGTACGAATAGCCGGAAGAGGACACACCACGACTGGGGGCTCCCAGAAGACTGTTGGCTCACCCAAGGATCAACGACAACCTGAGCAGAACAGACTGACAGATCCCTTGTGTTTTCTCATACACCTTTGTGTACTGTCTCTCCTGAATCAAGGGGAGAGGGTGATGCAATAATAAAGGAAGCAGTGACTTCTTTCAAACCAAGTCCCCCCCTGTTTCGACCTTTCTTTGCCTAAACTCATCGCTCACCACAAGGTTACTTCCCCTAAACAAACCCCCTGGCTTCCCTGAAATACCACAAGTGGTGTCAGAAGTGGGATCCATTTCCCTAGTCGTGTCGCCTCATGACACAACCCGTGCCCATGGAGAACGTAATCACCCAATTGGCCGAAGGCCAGCGACACCTACAGCTGGTGATGGAGCAACAAATACAAACCGCCCGGGTAGAGCGGGAAAGTCTACAGGGAGCTCTTAAAGAGCAGGCCACCCTGATCGCAACTAATCAACAAGTCCAAGATACAGCCATCCTCCGGCTCACCGATGCCATAGTGAATACACAGGTTCGCCCTAACGTCCCTGGGACGGTGCTCCAGAAATATTAAGAAGGAGAAGACCCCAATTACTTCTTTTTAAACTTTGGAAGAGTAGCCACCACAGCGGCCTGGCCCCAAGAAAGGTGGGGCCAGTACATAGCTCCCCTTCTATCCGGCGAATTACAGGCCGCTTATCAGTCCGCCAATCCCACCGGTACCAACCCATACGAGGACGTTAAGAAAGCTATACTCGAACGGATGGGTTGTGACCAGGAACATTATAGAACTAAATTCCGGAAGGAGAAGTGGTCTGCAGGAGAAAACCCCCGAGCCTTATACTACCGGATACGGGACATGGGACATCGATGGTTAGCCCCTCATGTCTCCACTATGGAGGAAGTGGTGGAAAAAAATCTACCTCGAACAGTTCCTGGATGCACTACCACCTAGTACCCGGTCCTGGATCAAACAACACCCAAAACTTACGCCCACTTCAGCTGTCGATCTAGCATGTGCCTTTCATAGGGCCCCAGATTTTAAGACAGGAATAGTACGTTACCAGGGAAGTCCCGTCCCGGCTCGTCCTCAGACACATACCACTCCGAGGACCACAAGTCGCTCGGAAAACAAACCTTCTTTTCCCTCCCCCTCCGTCCCTAGGCAAACCCTCACAACAGCCGGACCCAGCGGACAAGGCCCACAGTGTTACAATTGTGCAGAGTGGGACCATATTGCTAGGCAGTGTCCCCACCGTACCCCAACACCCGAACCAATGGAGGTAGGCTATAGTCGCGGGAGGGTTTTTCTAGAAAATCCCGGCCCACACCGATATAAAAAGGAGGTATTGGTTAACGGAAAAAGGAAACAAGCATTACTGGACACAGGGTGCCACGTTACAGTGGTGGATAGTTCATTCATATATAAGCCCCAGATACACGAGACAGAACAAGTAAGAGTGACATGTGTCCATGGGGACACTAAAACGTATCCCGTGGCGAAAGTCCTCTTGGACGTAGACAACGATCCACAGTTACGAAATGTAGGTATCATACCCTCCCTGCCAGAAGCCGTTATAATAGGGACGGACCATCCAAAGTTCCAACAATACATGGAGGGGTTGAGAACACAAGCCAAGACCTGGTTACAGGACGCCCCTTACAGAGACATAGAATTAGAGGCACCACCAGTCAGGGAAAAGAAAAGTAAACGAGAAAAAAGAGCAGAAAAAAGAAAGCATACACAAACTTCTCTGTCACGCTATGCCTTTCCTCTCTCTCTCACAGACTCCAGCACCTCAAAGCCGTGCAGTTTCAGGACAGCTCAACGAGAGGATAACGCACTCAAGCACGCTTGGGAACAGGCCCAGGAACCCAACCCCGGGCAGGTAGGACCTCATTTCTCTATAAAACGGGGACTATTGTATCGGGTACTGAAGGAGGGTTCCCTGCTAAAAACACAATTACTGGTACCAACGATGTTCCGAGAACACGTGTTACTACTAGCCCATAACAAGGTGGGGGGAGGCCACTGTGGCAAAGAGAAAACGTTAAAATATCTCTTGGAGCGGTTCTTTTGGCCCGGTGTGTACAGCGATGTAGCAAGACATTGAGCTGCCTGTATCCGGTGCCAATATACCTGCCCCGAGACCCCAGCGAAGGCCCCGTTGCAACCCCTACCCATTATTGATGTCCCTTTTAAACGAGTGGGCATGGACCTGGTGGGACCTCTGGTTCCCTCCGCTCGAGGACATCGCTATATCCTAGTCATTGTTGACTATGCAAGCCGCTACCCTGAAGCCTTTCCCCTATCCTCCATGACCACCTCTGCGGTAGCCCAAGCCATGATCACGCTGTTTTCTCGAGTGGGATTCCCCTCTGAAATCCTCACCGATCAGGGGACCCCGTTTATGTCCCGTTTGATGTCTCAGGTTTGTAACATACTGGGGATCCATAAATTACGAACATCCGTGTATCACCCACAAACGGATGGCCTTGTGGAGCGTTACAACAAAACGATTAAACACCTCCTCCGCAAGGCCATCTCTGATACCGGAAAGGACTGGGATCGCCAGCTATCTCTTGGTCTCTTCGCCCTACGCACACAAGAACAAAAGTCCACCGGGTATTCCCCATTTGAAGTGTTATTTGGAAGGAAACCCAGAACCCTCCTTGATATGGCAGCCGAACAATGGGAGGAGGAGGATGAGGAAGGAAAACCACTCCTACAATACGCCACCGACCTAAAAACCTCCTTGTTTCACATATGGAGATTAGTGCATGACCATATGAAACGGGCCCAGGAGGCACAAAAGAAACACTATGACCAAAAAAGCATACTGAGGGGATTCAAACCAGGGGACAAGGTACTCCTATTGCTTCCCTCTACCGAGGACAAACTCCTGATGAAGTGTCAGGGCCCCTATGAAATCGAGAAACAAATAAGTCCAGTCACCTATAGCGTCAAACTCCTGCATCGCGCTAGAGGCAAACAGATATATCATGTAAATCTATTGAAAGAATGGGTAGAGGCACAACCAACCAAACCTGCCTATCTCGTCTGTGCAGACAGACAAATGGACATATCGCTCCCAGCCAATCAAGTCACGGTGCCCGACCCGGTGCCCAAAGGGGACATATTATCAAACCCGCAAAAAGCCCAGGTCAACGCACTAGTGACCAGATTTCCCGGCCTGTTTTCAACCACACCCGGCCTAACCTCTATAGTACACCACGATATAGTATCTGTAGACAAGACAGTGGTGAAGCAAAAACCTTATCGCATTCCAGCAGCCCGTAGGGAAGCTGTAGAGAAGGAGGTATCAGACATGCTGAAGGCCGACATAATCGAGCCATCACAGAGCAACTGGTGCTCCCCGATTGTCATCGTGCCTAAACCTGACGGTAGTCTCCGTTTTTGTATAGACTTCCGACAGGTGAACGCCATAACCAAGTTCGATACCTACCCGATGCCCAGAATCAACGAGCTAATTGAACGCTTAGGGAAAGCCAGGTTTATGTCCACCCTAGACCTTACGAAAGGGTACTGGCAAATACCCTTGTCACCTCAGTCTAAAGAAAAAACTGCCTTCGCCACCCCTTCCGGTCTCTATCAGTTTAAAGTCCTTCCTTTTGGTTTGCATGGGGCACCAGCCACATTCCAAAGACTGATAAACACCATATTAAAACCTCACTGGGCATATGCCGCAGCCTACTTAGATGACATCGTCATTTATAGTCAAACCTGGGGGGACCACATTCTTCATTTGGAGAAGGTATTCCATGCTATACAAACAGCCGATCTCACAATTAATCCAAAAAAATCCCTGCTAGGCACAAACGAAATCCAGTATTTAGGCTATACCATCACGGAGGGACATATAAAACCCCAAATAAACAAAATAGAGGCAGTGAAAAGCATCCCGAGACCAACCACAAAGAAAGACATCCGTTCCTTCTTGGGTTTTATAGGGTACTATCGGAGGTTCATACCCTTATTCTCATCCCTGGCAAGTCCCCTTACCACACTATTAACCAAAACACACGCAGCACGTATACAAGAGTGGAATCAAGAGCAGGAAAACAGCTTTCGAGCTTTGAAACATGCCATCTGTACTGCCCCAGTCCTCAGCTGTCCCGATTTCGACCAACCCTTTGTCCTGCAAACGGACGCCTCGGGACTCGGCTTGGGGGCCGTTTTGAGCCAACCGGATGCCACTGATGACCTAAAACCTGTGCTATACATAAGCCGTAAACTATTTCCCCGGTAAACCCGGTATTCGACAATCGAGAAAGAATGTCTCGCAATAAAATGGGCTGTAGAAGCTTTACAGTATTACCTCTTGGGGCGGCAATTCACCATTCTGACTGATCATGCCCCTCTCACCTGGTTATCCCGCAACAAAGACACTAATCCCCGTATCCTTCGTTGGTTTCTTGCATTGCAGCCTTTTTCTTTCCAGACGATATATGTCCCTGGGGTCAAACAAGTTGGACCGGACTACCTCTCCCGCCACCCGTCCTTGGAAAGGCCCCTACGTCCATTCCTAAGGGAGGGGATGTGTGAGATACCCGAGAAGCCGGAGGACCGAAACTCTGCCGAGGCGGACCACGACTCTACCGAGGGACGGAGCGGTCTAGTGGCGTGGACCCACCTCCCGAAGCTGCCGACGTCCTACGAGACTCCGATGCGGGATTGGTGGAGCGAAGGAAAGGAGGTGGAGTCAGGGGCTGTCCCAGAGCGTAAAGAGGCGGAGAAGGGAGCAGAGAGGCGCGCCCGAGAGGAAGCAGCGGGAGAGGACGAGGTGAACGACGGAAGCAGAGCGAAAGGAGAATCGAGGCGGAGCGGAGCACCAGCAGAACGGGAGGAGAGCCGAGAAGAGCCCAGCTGTACGGTGGACCGGAGTATCGCTGCAGAGCCCAGCCGTGCCAAGGACCAGAGAAGTAGTGCAGAGTGGAAGACGGGAAAGCCCAGAGGCATAACAACAACAGAGGACGCCCCGGTCCGAACGCCGCGGCCCAGCCCCTGGGTCGTGGCCCAAGGCAAGTCACTCAAAGGGGATCGTTGTGGTGGTGGGCTGGGCGAGGGTGCATGGGGCTGTAACTAGGACGCTTGGCGGTATGTGATATGTGGGGTTTCCTTTTTTCCCTCTTCACCGTATCACCTCTATCAGCCGCTGCCCTCACGTGACCCCCCCTGTTGTCCCGGCCGCTACTCAATTTGATTTGTATCACCTTTCTTTTCACACCCCGATTGACGTAGGCACCTGGTGGCGGTGCACTCCATAATTAAACGCAATGGCAAGGCAACTAACCCGGCTTCTCTGTTGTCTGTTTATCTTTCCGGGGGCGGAGTCCTGGTACGAATAGCCGGAAGAGGACACACCACGACTGGGGGCTCCCAGAAGACTGTTGGCTCACCCAAGGATCAACGACAACCTGAGCAGAACAGACTGACAGATCCCTTGTGTTTTCTCATACACCTTTGTGTACTGTCTCTCCTGAATCAAGGGGAGAGGGTGATGCAATAATAAAGGAAGCAGTGACTTCTTTCAAACCAAGTCCCCCCCTGTTTCGACCTTTCTTTGCCTAAACTCATCGCTCACCACGAGGTTACTTCCCCTAAACAAACCCCCTGGCTTCCCTGAAATACCACAGTGGGTTAAGGTGATGCGGGTCCCAGAACCAAGCTGCGACAGCCAGTTCAATTTTACCTGGCTCGAGAAGCTCGGGTGCAGACTTGTTATAGCTGTCCTTGATGCTGAAGTGGGTGCTACATGAGAGCTGGATTTACCGCCTACACAGTGTTGGTGGGATTCCAGGTGCACAAAGTCAAAAACAAAGACACAGCTGATGTCGAATGAAGGTTTTGAGGAGTTCCCTTGAGGTGCATCGTGGGGTAATGGGGGTGGTTGCCGGATTGGCAACCAGCAAGGCTTGGCAGGGGTAAGCTCAGCAGAAAGTTATTTTGATGTCCGGAGGTCCAGGGAAAACGGTAGCTGCCTGAGACTTGATGGAGGTCCCACATTTCCCACAATGCACTGAACTATCTATGTCTGGGTGATCCCTTGTAGGGCCCGATGGCCAGCGATTCTTTGGTTCCAGTATGTTATTTTACCAGCTGTGTACAGGGGACTAGTGCCACTAGTCAGGGGAGTTTTGAGTTGCCTTTGGCTCTCAAAAGGGTCCCTCTGTCTGGGGGAACAGAGCTTTGGTCTAGGATGAGTCACAGTCGTGCAGTTCCAGGAAGGTTGCCACAGGTGCAGAGTATCACACCTTTGCTTTGTGCGGATTCTGTTGTCACAGACACAGGTCTCCTGTTTGTCCTCTGTTGCAAGCCAGCTCAGAATTGATGTTCTAATGTCAGGGGTTACCCTTGAATCCAAGATTTAGAGCCGTTAGGGATGTGGGTGCAAGTGGGCAATGGGCTACTAGCCCCAGCAGCTAATCCGCCCTGAGGTGACCACATCCAGGGGGGGTCACCTTTTCAACACAGAACGCTCTAGTCTACTACTTTTAAAGATCGCATAAGTCTTCCTCAGCTGTACAGACCAATTAGCCCACCCTAGAGGTGTGGCTAGGCTCCTGTGTGTGTACACCTCCTGAATTTCTAATTTCATCATCTGTCCGGGTACAAATGTGCCTGGGGTTGGGGTACAGCTATGTATTCCTTTAGGAAGCAGCCTGGTTGCATATCATAGGCTTTGAAGTCTTTGAAGCTCCCTGCCTTTTTTTTTTTCTCCCCACCCCGTGCTCCCCCATTTCCCTCCCTCCCATGGAAAACCCTTCCCTATCTCTTCATGGCCCAAGGGCATATGGGTGTCCCCCCCAGAACAAACGTGTAAGAAAAAAAAAACTAAATATAAAGTTGTGCATGAGTGAATTTGCCGATAGCACTTTGTTAAATTTATTTTATCTCCTTAAGTTTGGAATAATTATTTCTCGCCCAATCATTGGTAGTTGCGAAAATAATTACAGTAGTCAGAACGGGATGTTCTCTATCTTATTAAAAGAAAGAAGCTAGCCCCCATGTTGTAGGCTTTTGATAAAGTCATCCACCTTATCACCAGAATGGAAGATGTGCATCTTGTTATTTAGCATCACCTTCAAAAATGCTGGAAATCTCAGCTGTACTGAAGCACCCAATCTCTTCAGTGTATCGATCCTCTGCCCAAGCTCCCCTTGCCTGTTAGAGGTGGTGACAGAAACATCTGACCTAATCTCATATCTGACACCATAAACCTCAATTGATTTCATCCCCAATGCTTTCAACATAATTTTTCTTTCAAAGAGTATGTTAAGAAATTTAATAAGATTTTTCTGGGTTTGGACCTGTTGGTATTGAGTCTGAAAGGGTCTCTGTGTACACGCTGAAGGTCTTTTGCTATCTCTTCTTCTGACTCCTCCATCTGTAACTTGTTCTTAATCAAATTGACTACGTATGCTTTAATATTGTCACCTTCTCTACCTTTCGGAACTTTCAAGATTTTCAAATTATTCCATCTTTGAAGGTTTTCCAGTCTTTCAACTCTGTGTTGGTGCTCTCTTTCCGCGGTTTTTAGTTTATCTATTTCAGCGCGGTTTGCCTGTACAGTTTCCCGGAGCTCTTTAACCTCCCCCTCTAGCGTTGTTGTTCTGCTACTAAGGTCATCTATCTTTCTCTCCATAATTTCACAAGCCTTTTTTATTTCCGACTGATTTGACTCTGATATCTCAAATCTGTTTTTAATTTCAGCTGACAAAGTTGCTAAAAGTGTTCCGACAGATAAATCTTCCTTCTCGGGGTGCTTTAAGCTCTATTTAGGGTCTTTGAAGTTGTGGCCTGGGCACGGGTTTGCTATTTACCTGAGGCAGAATCAAGATGAGGGGTTATTGTATTCAAAATTTGATATCTGTTCAGGGACGTTTCTTCCACCCAGTCGATCTCACCCAAACCTTCTGGATGATCTTCCAAAGTTGCTGTCTGTTTCAAAGTACCTTTTCCCTGGCAACTATTTATACCTGCCTCCCTGCTTTCCCCCAGAATTAACGTTTTAGGTAAAACTTTAAAGTAAGTTTTGAGGGATGGAGTCATTTTAACCTTAAGCTCCGGAGTACGTTTCTTTAATGCTGTCTTTTTATGCTTAGTCTTACGTTCGGAAGGTGTTGATTTCTTCACTGAAGTATGGAAGATTTCAGCGAGGGTATCAGGACCCTCACGCCCCTCTCCCCCGTCTTTCTCCTCCTTCTCCCCCTTTTCTCCATTCACAACACACTCCCAAGGGGTTAAAGGATCCAGTGCCAGCCGATTTTTCCCCTTCTCCAAACTCCGGAGCGCATACCTCGAAACCCCCTCTATAGGCGCAGACCCACACACCACCTTCCTCCTACCTTTGTCAATACCAAAGCCGGTGTAATCAGCCTGTAAAAGCACACCTTTCTTTCCCCTCGAACAGAAGACACGACTCTGGCCGCCATCCGCTGGAAACCCGCTGACCTCTAACTGCTCCTCCCCTCTGGAAATCTTTCCGGTGGCCGTTCAGTACTGCAGCCTCCCCCTCCTCCTTTCCCCCGGAAGGGAATTCTTACTGCCACGCCTCTTCCCCTGCGGAGCTCCAGGGCCGCTCTATCCCACAATCGCTCCGTCGCCGTCTTGCTGATTGACCGCTCCAGACCCCTCCAGACTGCTTCTCACGTGCCGTGAACATAAAGCGACCAAAAGAAAGTACGTGAATGTAAACTACCGAGCTCTCATGCTTCTCTGCAGTGAAGATCAAAAGAATTTAGGCTCCTTCACTCGATGTTCATAGCCAAACCACGGACGCTCTGGGGACTCTCCCGCAACCTGCCGGACGCAATGTTTTCAAGCTCCCTGCCTTGTTGTGACATTTATTTGCCATCCTGTCAGTGAAGGAAATGTTATCTTCTGCCCATACAGGCCTTTGTTCCTGACTCCTGGGAGATTTTACACCTCCTGGCCGGGGGTCAGATTCCTGTCTCGGCGGCAGCAGCTGCGGGCCGGCTGCCAGAGCACAGGAAAGGCGGGGGCAACTCGGTGGACAGCCTCTAAGGTAGCCACCTTTTAGGCACCTGGGTGCATGCCTCATCGCCCTCGATACGAGATTCATGTCTGTGGTGATGAAGCATTTTGTTTAATACTAAACATGACATATTTCGGTGGTACTGCTGGAGCAGGGTTTTCTATTGAAATTTATTGAAATTTGAACTCCAGTTTATGTTTTATATGTCATAATTAAAATTACTGAATTAATTATTAAATATTAATTTTGTTGAAGTTCTGACTAATCAACTTTACTAATGAAAGAATTACACGCGGGAATGCATTTATGTTGCCTTATTTCAATCAATAATCTTTATTCTCGATCATCTTGATCATCAAAGATACAAATAGATAACAATTGTTTAAAAGTAAAATTTTTCAATACACTAGACAATTTCATTTACAATTGAGTTTTGAACAGAAAAAAGCCCATGAGTGAAGCATTAAAAAAGACAAGAATCAATAAACCAATATCTTAAGGATCATACAATACCCCCCACTTTCAGAATGCGGGACCGAACGTGCCACATGGCCGTTAGATACTTTGCCACAGCGAAGACAATCGGGGGTGACAGATCAGTTTTAAGGATTCTGAATGCAGGGCGGTAGTTCCTAAAGCCCATGTTCTTAAGGATAGGTAAGAGCCAATAGCTCCTTACTCTGCGATAGGCTTTGCAAAAAAGGACCACGTGCAAATCACTCTCCCGGGAATGTATACAGGCAGGGCACTGGTCTGTTGTAGAAGTGCAGGACCAGGAACTAGTAAAGGCCCTCAGAGGTAGGGAGCCATACCTCCACTGTAAGTAAAGTTTTCTTGTCAACACAGGACCCATACCATCTAATACAATTTCCAAATGATAAGAATCTTTCAGTTGAATAAATGTGTGGGTCAAAGATCCCGCACGTGTATTTGCTATATCATTGGTGAACTTGGATTGAAAGTAGAGTTGTGTGAGTGCCTTTCGAGAGATCGTCCTACTGGAATTGGCAGGGTCAGTCCATAGTTCCGGGAGGCCTAAACCTTCACAGGTGCTCCTTATATATTTTAGCCAGGGAATGTTATTGGCATTTGGTAAGGCCAGGAACTCCTGGAGCTCGCATCTGTAATCACTGAGGTCCTGGCTACTCCATATTCGTCGCCAGAAAGCTAGAGGCTTCAAACTTAAGACCTCAGCGATTGGCCTTAGACCTAGATCTAATCTCAGGGGAAACAGTGGGGTGCTAGAGGGGAGGGCCACTAGTTGCCTGAGAAATTTATTCTCTGTTGTTGTTAGATTTTTTACAGGAACATGGCCCCAAAGTTCCGCCCCATAGACAACTGAACCCCGGGCCTGAGATTTGTAAATCTGTATTATTGGGCCGAGTGGGCGATATATGGATTTGCCCATCATTCTTGAGATGCCCCCCACTTTCTGTGTTAGTTTCAGGTTTGCCTTAGTCGTGTGTGTACTCCATGTCATCTTCTCGTTCAGGGTTACCCCAAGGTATTCAAATGTGGAGACCCTCTCCAATCGCACCGTACCCAGCAGAGGGTTTGGGCGTGATGAGGGGGTGGGGTTTAGAATCATAAACTTTGTCTTAGAGGCATTGATTTCTAGGCCCCTCTCAGTACAAAATTCCAAGAACCCATCCACTATCCGTTGGATACCCATGGGGGATTTGGACAGCAGCAGGGTGTCATCCGCAAACATTATGGCGGGCACCCTGCTGCCATTCAATTTGGGGGCATCAATGTCTTTGAGCTTAGACAGATGAGCGACTACCCCGTTGACAAAGAGGCAGAACAGGGTGGGCGCAAGTACGCAACCCTGCCTCACCCCCCTGTCAACGGGGAATCTTTCAGTTAAACCCCCCGCCCTGCCACATCTGACCCTCGCAAAGTTATCCTGGTGCAGTTTGATCAAAATAGCCAGGATCTCTGGTGGGACACCCAGCTCACACACAACGCTCCAAAGTTTGGATCTGGGCACCAAGTCGAAGGCGGCCCGCAGGTCCACGAATACTGTGTACAAGCTGCCGCCCTCGACAAATGCTGTCCTCCAATAAATAAGATTGAGGCGGAAAATTTGATCCATGGTGGAGACACCTTTCCTAAAAGCTGCCTGGTAGGGACTCATGACAGCAGCTTTGTCTATCCAGTTCTGTAAACGATCTAAAATGAGCCGCCCGAAGAGTTTCTGCGACACATCTATTAGGCTGATGGGCCTGTAGTTGGATGGGAGCAGGGGCGAGCCTTTTTTAAAGATCGGGACCACCTCTGCGCCAAGCCAAGTACAGGGAACGTCCATGCCCCCTAGGATCGCATTGAATAACATCAGGAGATAAGGGGCCCATATGTCCGGCTCCTATTTGTAAAGCTCGCCAGGAAGGCCGTCCAGACCGGGCGCCTTTCCCGTTGACAAGCCTGTTATGGCCGCCCGGACTTCTCTAAGTGAGAAAGGGTCGCCTTCCACAAAGTGAGGCGACGGAATGGTTTCAGAACTCGCGTGGCCTGGCTCCTCTGTATACAGAGACTGAAAATGTTCCTGCCAAGCCTTTGCAGAAATATTTGGCTCTATTGCCGGGGCAAGTTCCCCGGAGCCTAGGTTGACAGTTCGCCAGAACTTCCGTGAGTCCATAGACGCTAGGGAGCTGGCAAGTTCCTCCCACTTATTCTGCTCCCAATCTGTTTTTGCATTGACAATCAGCTTTTTAAATTCGCGTCGCCTAGCTCGGATTTCCAGCCTGTTTTTACCATTCTTAATACTCAATAATAGTTCACTCCTGGCTTTGCGGCACGCCGCGTTATACCATGTGCACGGATTCCTTCCACCCCCCCTCCGTGGGCCATTAATAAATAAGTCTATAGACAGACTCTTTACGACTTCCTCGTGGTTCAACCAGATTTGTTTATAGGTGTCCCCTCTGGTTGGTTCATCATTTAAAAACGCCATGTTCTCTAAAATAGGAATAACATTTTTATAAAACTGCGGGAGCTTAGTTGAACTTGCTGCGATTTTTTCCCACTTGATTCTTCTCCTATTGTTTTCAAGGACTAGATCTGGATTAGTTTTGGGTAGTTCTAATTCCCCGAGGTCTAGTCCAGGGAGGAGAAAATCCAATTCCAGGGCATTATGGTCACTGTCTTCTCTATCGGTGACCCTGAAATCTATGACATGTGTCCAAGATGATAATTGCACTAGAATATAATCTAATCTTGATTCGCTGCCTTTACGGTTGAACATGGGTTTGCTCGGGGTGTCAGAATTGGTTCGCCCATTACAAGCCCTAACCCCATGTCTCAGAGTTAAGGCTGTAATCTGTACTGCCAGTGGGGTCCAAGCTTTGGGCGGGGGAGATACTAACGGTGATACTCGCCATCTTATCTCTTCCTCTAAAAGATCCCCGTCTAGGAGACCTGGCAGGGGCTCAAAATGGGAATTCAAGTCCCCACCCACTAAAAAAGGGAGACCCATGGGAAGTTCGGACAATAGATCCGCTAATTCATCGATGGTGGATGACTCCTGTGAGATGGTAACCGGTCTCGAGTATACATTTACCAGCGCTAGTCTACAGCTACGAGACCATTCCAGTAGAACCACGAGTATGTCTTCTGATGCTACTGGAAAGCGCGTAGCTTTACATCCCAGGTGGACTGCAACCCAGGTTTCAAGTCCACCGGATGGGCGTCCCCTTCCTCGCCATTTCGCGTGAATGGAGAACAGCGCGAATCCCTGCCTAGCATGTTCCTCCCTCTCCCAAGTCTCCTGGAACATGCATAGGTCTTTGGAGTCGGTGTATTCAATCCATTCCTGGTGTTCAGATTTATTTCCCAAACCCGCCACGTTCCAAGACAATATTTTAAGCATGGGTGGCCTATCATTCATGATGGTGGTTATTGTGTGGGCGTACTCTTTGTTGCTGGTCACGATCTCTAAGCATGTTGGGGGGGTGATTACGTCCCCCACAATCTGACCTGCTCTGCCAGTGGGGTTGGTCAAGGACCCATGATGTTCTAGTCTATCGGGGAGCTTCATTCCAAGACTAGTTCGATTCGCAGCCTCCCACGTTGATTTGTGTCCTGGTTTGCCAATGGAATTACTCCGGCCCTCTTGATGTTTGGGGGTGTTGGACGAGTTTGCTTCTAAGCTAATTTCGTCCACGACCTCCCATGCTAGAGGGTTGGACTTCCTGCCCGTGGGAATAGGTAGTCAATCTACCATATCTAATTGACTATACCTATTACGTGTTGGAAAATAGAATTGCTGGCATTGCTGAAGGGGTCTCCGGGGATAATAGTTTTGCCCACCTGCACCCCACTTGACACTTTTCCTACGGCAGACTTCCCATCCTCCATCGTCCAGGTTGGAGGTATAGTGGGCTAGCTCCTGTCTTTGAGGCATAAGTGGTTCTCTCCATCCTCTTGACAGCCCTCCATCCAATCTATCGAAATATGTATGTTGTTCTTGGGTTTCCGAGTGCCCTTGTTGTAGGGATCGAGGGTAATGGTGGTTTTCCCCTCTTTTGGGGTCTCCCCACCCGAGTGGTCTTGGTGGCTGGTCCTCCCAGTTCTCGTCCTCTCTGCCATGTACTATGGGAGGGTAAAAGAAAGAGAGGGGTAGAGATTGAACAGAGGTCCCTTCTTGCTCTGGAATCCATCCACATATATGCTGGACAGTCCTGCGGTGCTTGAAGTTGACTATAATACAGTCACCGTTTATAGATTTAATAGTGTTACCCAGCCATGAGACCTTTCGTACCATGAGAACAGGGCTCAATACGCCTTCAGGAAGTGGTCTGTGTGTACAAAGCCAATTTATGACCTTGTTTTTGAGAGAAGCAGTAGATTCTTTGGGGGCAGAATTCAATTCTGGTACCCCCGCCAGAATGACAGTGTAAGGGGCTGCTTCTGGTGGAAGGTGTATTGATCCAGGGTCTAGTCTCTTGCTCACACCCCCCGACGGGAACTCCCCCTTATTTGGTGCATTGGTTGAAGCACAGTCACTCAGCCCCACAGGATTTACCCTGCTTTGGGGGGGAGAGGAGTGGTTCGACCGTGCTGCATGATTTTGTGGGACATTTACCTTCGGGTGAGTGTTGGTACTTGGGGGTGGGGTAGATGATACCTGGTGGACTATATGTATAGCATTTTTAGTGCCATTTGCGGGCTGAGAGGGTCCCCTTTTTATTGCCCTGTCTGAAGCCTCAGTCCCACCATTATTCATTATTTTCAGGCTATCAGCTAGTTGGACTGATGATTTTTCTATGGCCATAAGCCTAGCTTCTATTTTTATAAGCCTTTTTTCCAGAGGACTTAGGAGCTTGCTTATAAGAGTGCCTATGTCTGCCAGGGTGACGTCCTCCTCATTAGTATCGGGGAGGTTTGCATCAGTTTGAGTACTTGCCCCCCCCGGTAGATTAAGGCGCAGGGTCTTGGCTCTGCCTTTTTGGGTCGTTTCCCTAACATTTGGGCATGAAGTCTTTTGCAGAGGATTCGGGGAGGGATTTGAGTGATTTAACTCTCGCTCATTCCTGTTCTTGTTCCCTCCTCTTTTTTTCGGGATAGCTCCCTCTCTAATGTCCTTTCGATGTGTCGTTTTAGGGCTTGTCGAGTTGTCATTGTCAGGATCTGGCGTAGGATTTAAAATAGGCATGGGGTGGGGTTGTGCAGGGGGGAGAGTTAGCATACTAAAATCAGCAAGATCATTAAAATCCTTCCTATTTGACTGGGAAATACAGATTGATATGTCCGTCGCCTCAGAAGGAATTGCTGAGCCATCCACCCCTGTGTCCGACATAGGGAAATCTGTGCTTACCACGGGTGACTTTGCCAGAGGGCCCATGGACGATCTCCGCACCCAGTCCAGTTCTTGGGATATTCGTCTCTCTAGGAGCGTTATATCCTCAATTAGCAGAGACCCAGCTTTCACGAAGTAGTTGTCCAGTGTTCCCTTTGATGTAGGTTCACGGGCCATAGCACTTTTGCTCCTTGTTTCCCTTGAAGACATTTCTGGGAATGAGCACGAGTGATAGCCCTCACACTTCGCCACAGTTTGTCACAATTTTCGGAAGTTCCAGGGGGAAGGCCCGGGCCCGACCTCTCCTGTCCTCGAACGGCCTCGAACGGCCCGCTCTTTGCCCGGTCTTCGCCCCGCGCTTCGTTCCGCGCGCGTTCCGCTAGCGCGATTGAAGTAGGCGGAATATGAATGGAAAAGGGAAGAAGGACTACAGGGGGAGGGGCCGAGAATAGGACCCAGCTGCGGCGATGTTGCTCCGGCCGCGAGTAAAGCTGGTCCTCGCAGTCCCGCCCTCCCGTTAGAGTGTAGGTTAAAATAATGGCGTGGAGGCTGAAATCCGCAGCAGTCAGGGCACACAAGTTGCTTCAGCAGTTGGCGTTTTATGCTCCGAGCGGCGCCCGCGCAGCGGGGGCCGCGAGTCGTGGCGTCGGTCAGGGGGAGGGGCCGAGAAGAGGACCCAGCTGCGGCGATGTTGCTCCGGCCGCGAGTAAAGCTGGTCCTCGCAGTCCCGCCCTCCCGTTAGAGTGTAGGTTAAAATAATGGCGTGGAGGCTGAAATCCGCAGCAGTCAGGGCACACAAGTTGCTTCAGCAGTTGGCGTTTTATGCTCCGAGCGGCACCCGCACAGCGGGGGCCGCGAGTCGTGGCGTCGGTCAGGGGGAGGGGCCGAGAAGAGGACCCAGCTGCGGCGATGTTGCTCCGGCCGCGAGTAAAGCTGGTCCTCGCAGTCCCGCCCTCCCGTTAGAGTGTAGGTTAAAATAATGGCGTGGAGGCTGAAATCCGCAGCAGTCAGGGCACACAAGTTGCTTCAGCAGTTGGCGTTTTATGCTCCGAGCGGCTCCCGCGCAGCGGGGGCCGCGAGTCGTGGCGTCGGTCAGGGGGAGGGGCCGAGAAGAGGACCCAGCTGCGGCGATGTTGCTCCGGCCGCGAGTAAAGCTGGTCCTCGCAGTCCCGCCCTCCCGTTAGAGTGTAGGTTAAAATAATAGCGTGGAGGCTGAAATCCGCAGCAGTCAGGGCACCTTATTAATACGTGAACTAAGTTGGGGAGCAAATTAATTAAATATGTGTGGCTAAAGTGCTATTTGTTATGTGTTTGCGCTTTGAAATAACACGCTTTTAATGCTTCTTTGTGTTGCAGATGGCTAGATAATTACATACACATAAGGGTATTAGTGGGAAATAACACTGTATAATTATTATGATGTGGTAACGCTGTTTTGTGTTTCTTTTAATTAAGATGGCCCGTTTTGGCCTAATCAAAGATGGCCGATATTTACAGCCTGCATTTGAGTAGATGAAATACGAAGAGAGGCCTCGCTGAATATGGTTGGAAACCACCTGACCTCGGCCTCTGACTGTATTAAAAGTTTCCGTGAGGACAGCAGCTCTGGGCTTGCTGCCAGTTGCCCTTGGAGAAGAATAAGGCCACAATGAACTCTGATAAACTTGCGGTGGCTTCACTATGATTCCGAGGAAGAGCATTCATGGATGTAACATTTTTTAGTTTGTGCTTCCTTCTTCCGTGTTTTTATTTTTGAGATTTTCGAGAGCGGAGGTTTTCTAAATGTTGCGAGTCAACATCCTTTCCTGCTAGCTCTGCTCAATGGCTCAACGGACGTTTAGAGTTTGTTTGTAACTTTAAATATGTTAGTTTTCCTATAAATATTGTTAGACTAGAGAGAGTCTAAGGCCACTTCTTCCCGAACCTATGCTCGAGAGGATCGACGCTGATTGAGAGGACGGCGACTCGGGAGACTTTACTGAGAGACCTGTCCTGACCCATTTACGACATTTAGCTAGAATAGGTAACTATGAGAATAATGGTTTTGCTTTTGATTGACTTTCATTTGAACTAATTTAGATAAAATAACCTTTTGTTTGAATTACAGTGTCGGGTGGTTATTTCTTTGTCATTTATTGAGTTTCCAAATGTGTACTCAATGTTTTAAATCATGACTCAAGACAGATCTATTAGGTCGCATTGACCTCGGTATAGACGCAGATTGTTTAGGATTTCTCTCGTACATTCAGTGTGGATAGAGTAATAGAATGAATGTTAGTGTGATGGGCCCTAGCGTATGATGAGTGTATGTGCGTATGACTGTGGAATTACTCTGTCCGTGGAAGTAGGGAGAATTTATATGCTCTGATCTGCAGCAGTACCAAAATGAAGTTGGTGATCTCGAGTTTGCCCGGGTGCCCGCCAATGTTATCCTATGGACCGCATATCACTTACTGTAGCCTTTTAATGGTAAAGACCACTATAAGGACATATCAGCTTGCACTTACATGTCCACACCTTTAATATGATGCAACCTGCCTACTGGCTCATGAGGACTTTCTAAGGGGTGGATGGGATATATTATAGTGCAATTAGTATCTGCCCCTACACATAAGGCAGGTTACACTTTAGATGGTATTTTCACTACCGATATTAGGCTGTCTTATCAATAAGTCACTCCTCTTAGCTGGACAGATCATAGCGCAGTAGCTTTCTCTTTAACATCTTCGTCCTCAGCTAGCAGTAGACAATCCCTCTGAACTATGACCAGGTCAAGACGCTGGAAGGGGGTATCTGCTGAAGTCCTGTCCAAAACTTTAGATAACATACCCATTGAAATCTCAGAGGACATAGATAAGGGGGCAGAGGCATTCACGGAGTGGATGGAGTTGGAAGCTAACAAGATAGCCCCCCCTTAGGGTAGCTACGCAAAAAAGACTTTCGCCATCAGCCCCCTGGTACAATGACAAACTCAGGACGTTCAAGCAGGCATGTCACCGACAGCAGTGCATAAGGAGGACAAACGAGGACGAGCAAGAAAAAACAGCTATAGAAATAATATTAAGGAATATAAAATAGCCCTGACCGAGGAAAAATCCAAGTGCTGTACTCAAAAAATAAAAAATGCCACATCTGCCAGAAAACTCTTTAGGGCAGTGCAACAAATCTCCACTCCCCCGGGCATTGGAGAACCTGAAGGCACACAACTATTTTGTAATCAGCTAGCAAACCTCTTTCAATCGAAGATTGCAGATAGCCATAAAGGATTGAAAGCAGCCTCTAACTCACCCAGGCAGCCAATTCCAACCAGAAGGTCGCATTTGACATCAGACCAGGAGACCAAATTATTGTCTGTCTTTCCACCTTTTACTCCTAAGATGGTGGAACAATACCTTCTTAACACAAAATCAGGGTCTCCCCTTGAAGCCAGTCCACCTTCAGCTCTCTACCTGACAGCTAGTACCATAGCCCAACCTATTTCAAATGTAATGAACCAGGTACTTATCTCCGGATAGTACCCCCGGAGATGGAAGGAGGCAATCATCAGGCCCCTCTTAATGAAAACTAACCTGGATAGTAGGGGCTACAAAAACGATGGTCCTATCTCACTGCTTCCCTGTCCAGCAAAGATTGTAGAGAAACATCTCAATATCCACCTGATGGATCTTGCAGAACAGCAGTGCGGGCTGGCTAATTCTCAGTTTGGGTTCAGGAAACATCATGGGCCAGAAACCTCGCTGATTTCAGCCACAGACTGCATTAGGCGTTTAGCGGATGAAGGACAGTGGGTAGCACTGATTCTCCTCTATCTATCAGCAGCGTTAGATACCATCTCGCCTCTGATGCTGATGGAGCGTCTTCAAGACCTGGGTATCACTCATCAAGCTCTGGCCCTTCAGTCCTCCTTGCTTCTGGATCGCACACAAAGGGTGAAATCACAGCACTTCTACTCAGAGGTTTTCACTCTGCCATGTGGAGTGCCGCAAGGTTCGTCGTTAAGCCCCACGCTCTTTAACTTTTATGTGGCCCCTTTAGCGGCCATAATACAGGCATTTGGGCTGAAGGTATTTTCTTATGATGACAAAACACAGATTATTGTGTCAATTCCTACGAATTCACGCTCCACAGCAGATAATTTCTCACCATGCATGTTAGGAGTAGCAGACTGGATAGGCCAAAACATTTTTAAACTGAATGGGGAATAAACTGAGGTGCTGCTCTTTGACACTGGCCCATCCAGATGGAGCAGCACACTAGGTACATGTCCCAGTCCGGGGAAAAAGGCCAAAAGTCTCAGAGTTCTTTTAGATATGGAATTCAATCTTAAGGCCCAGGCTAATCGCAAGGTGACTTGCATCTGGGTCATTAGGAGGCTCAGGAAAATCTTCCCGCTTATTCAGCAGTCAGCAGGTATCCAAGTTGCCCTTCCCCTAGTCATGTCCACATTACAGCAACTCGCTATAGTTAGACTCTAACAAGAGCACTCAACACAAACTCCAGGTGGTACAAAATAAACCGGCCAGATCGATCCTTGATATTCATAGGCACCAGTCAGCCGCCAGAGGACTAGAGGCCTTACATTGGCGCCCCAGCAGAAAGCGCATTATGTTTACATCACTTTGCATAGTGTATAAGGCCATGCTCCTCTCCAATCCATCAAGAATTAAAAATATGTTTCGCTGGTATTGTCCAGGAAGAATCCTGCGATCAGCACATCAAAATCAGCTCATGGTGCCTAGAACCAAAAAGAAGAATTGAGGGCACAGAGCATTCTCAAGTGCGGCAATAGGACTTGTTTCCATTGATGCTGTGACTCTCTGCTCTCTAGGGGGCATCTTGGTGCCAGTGCACTCCATTATTGAGGTGCTGCTGTTATGTTCTCAACGTCTGGGGCGGGTGAACCTCTCGTGAAGAGCCTTATGGCATGAATGTGCAGCTGAAGCGCTAAATGGCTCCGGAGTCATAGGGTTGGGAGGACAAGGGGTGGATTCCAGTGCTCCGAGGCAATCTCCTCTCACTGAGGGTATCAATTCTGTCCACAAAACAAATGACCCAATTTAACGCATCTATTTAGCAGCTGTAATCTATATGGTGTTGCCAATACCTAAGTATTGTGAGTCATTGTAGCAAAGCTTTATTGAGTGTTGCTGACTTAAATGGATGGCACGCGCTGAGCGGTAGGACCAGCTGCTCACAACCAGTGCCTCCCCTCCACGCCTCTGCGGTGTCTGACTCGGACCCCAAACCCCGCTCCCCGCTCTCGCTGAGGTACAGGTGGGTCACAGACCTGTGCCTCCGTGAGGGAAATGTCCCGACAATCACTGCCTTGTGCCCAAATAACAAAGATACTGCTGGAAGCGCAAAGATGTATATATTTTTTTGCAGTTTTTTATATAGCGCGAACTCGGCCCGAAGGTATCAGAGCGCTTCACATGCGCACCAGTTGCATTACAGACGGACACTTTCATTTCTAGGCTCGGGGAGGTTAAGTGATTTGCCCAGGGTTATAGGATGTTTGAGCCTCAACGTCGGCAGCTGTAGCCGTTAAGCCACACCCTGAGTGCACGTGCAGAAGGGTGGAAGAGTTTTAAGGGTACCCGGCTGAAGGAGGGCATTAGCCTAACAAGTGAGCAACAGTCTTGGCATCATTAATGCATACACACTTAAGGCAGGACTCAGTAGGACCGTAGTGTCACTCTCTGAAGAGCCGGTAAATATCACCAGTTAATAACCCGAGCCTCATGATGGGCTTCAGCTGCGCCCAAACTGCATATGGCGGGTAGAGGACAACAATTCATGTGGCACAATAATGTGGCAGCTCCGTCACCATCCTCGGTCTTCTGTCCCTCTAGTCAGTTGCCTGCTTTGAGGGTTGCAGTTCAGGACCTGCTGTTCCTATAGTTACAGTAAGTCTTGGGGAATCTGATTGGCTGCCAGACTCCACATTGCAATGGCTATCAATGACTTATGCCCCATGTGATACACAGCAGCACTAAGAATTGTATTTTAATGGTGTCTTTTAAAATGGAATGATCTTGGAATTTACAGGTTACAAAGTTCTACTACTGACCATTACCCCTTTAGCGCCCCTCAGTTTCGCCTAGCCCATGGATAAGCCACTGTTGAGGCATTTTCAGACCTCTCTTGATGCACACCGGTTCTGCCCTAAAGCATGCACAGGTATCCCACAGCCGAGATGCCCAGAGATCCCTCAAAGCGCACCATTATGTAGTGGTTTTTATGGCCCAGTGCTGCCAGGTACTCAACGCCTGCACTTCTAAATACCACTTAAAGCGCTTTGCTGTGGTTTTCTCCATGCACTGATATTCCAGTACTGTGACGTGTAGGGTCGAGCAGCGCACCTCCGCCATGATCTGCACCGTGCAAGGAAATCCAGCTGCTGAGCTGTTCCAGGGCTCCTATGGTGCTCCTGCTGAGCTGTACCACAACCACTGTGTCACTTCTGAGCGGTCCCGAGAGCTCCCATGGTGCCCCTCTCTCTTGTGCTGCAGGACGCTATCCAGGTCTAGACACGCGCACAGCGCTCTCTGAGTATGTGCATCACTCACCACACTCAACTGCCCCTTCACCAAACTCAATGCACTTCAGCAGCCCCTTTTCATAAATGTTCACAAGTTAATAGGGCTATCTCAGACATCTCCAGAGCTTTCAGGTCCAGGTTCAGGGACTCCACCTCTCAGCCTTTTGTGGTCGGTAAAATGAGTGCCCAGGAGTTTAGTAATAGCACTTGTAAAGATGGAAAATCATGACAAAAGGAGAAAGCAGGAACCTGCAAGAGTGAGATAAAGAGGCAGGCAGTGTCTAGCGGTGGATTAAAGAGGCAAAAGATGGAACCAAGACTACACAACCCTGGTGTTCGGCACCCCCACCTTGGTATTCAGCGCCAGCCATGGACCTTTGGGCAACGCTTTGGGCCCCTGCATTTATCCTGTTACAAATTAAACACTGAACAGGGATCTCTGTGTAACCTTTATCTCACACAAGGGAGAGTTTGTGGATAGCAACATGTAGTTGTGACATCGATGGACTGCACACTGTGCAATCAGTATTCATAGTGCACATTTTATATTACAAATGTTTACAATTTGTAGTACAATGAGCTACAACTATTTTCACACAAGTATCACTTTGGTCAAGTGCCGAAACAGATTTTAAATCCCTGGTCTGCAGGGTCAAAAAGGTAACAATTAGTTTTTTATTATGTTATTAACAAAAGCCAATGACAACTATCCACTGCCCGGGCTATCTGGCTTTTGCCCAAGTAGCAACCTCTAAAGGGCTGGGACGTCCTAGCGGTGGATTATTGATCTGGGTTAGGCAGCACTCATCCCTTCAAGTCAGAGAAATTCCAACTAATAGTGGAGACATTTTGGCCTTAAAAATTCTGAGGGATGGTCTCGTGCTGTTTACCTTGATCAACATTTACTCACGAGGTCAAGTGGGGGGCAGACAATCACCTACCATTCAGCACTTGGACTCTCTGTGTGATGGTTTAGTTCACTCCAAATCCTTGGTGTTAGTGGGTGATTTTAACTGCACCTTTGAGCCCCTGGGCTACGAAGATGGCAGCCTAAGTGCGGAAGAGGACTCAACTTGGGGTATTCCACCTTTATCTCTCCCTCCCATTAAAAAGTGGAGTGAGGCGGCCCTTCAACTAAAAGGTTTTTCCCTGGGGCGGGGTCTTAGGGCTTTGAATGGTAGAACCTCTTCAGATCTGAATGGTAGTCACACTTTCTCGAATGGGAGGAGTGGCAGTAGGATAGATTACATCTTTGTTAGCCTGGACTTATGGCCCACGGTATTGGACATGATGGTCATTCCCAGACCAGAAAGTGACCACGATCATGCACCAGCTTCCCATGGGGCGACCCGGAGGAGGAGCTAGCGGTGTGCGCTCCATTGCGGTTGTTTATAAAAATGGCTCCCTCGAGCTTTGAGCTGACGAGCTCCTGGACGACGCACCTGCGTGCCTGTGTGGGCACTGAGGCCCTTGACGGTTGCTTGGTGGCCCTCTCTTCCACCCCTAACTATTTTCTCTACTGAGGAGGGAAGTTATCCCGAAACCCGAGCCATGTCTCGGGCGATATTTGAAAACCCGGGACATGTATCGGGTCTAGAGATCATCAACAAGTACTCACTTGCACCCACTGGGGTGAACCACTTAAGAACTTCATGCACCAGCTTCCCATGGGGCGACCCGGAGGAGGAGCTAGCGGTGTGCGCTCCATTGCGGTTGTTTATAAAAATGGCTCCCTCGAGCTTTGAGCTGACGAGCTCCTGGACGACGCACCTGTGTGCCTGTGTGGGCACTGAGGCCCTTGACGGTTGCTTGGCGGCCCTCTCTTCCACCCCTAACTATTTTCTCTACTGAGGAGGGAAGTTATCCCGAAACCCGAGCCATGTCTCGGGCGATATTTGAAAACCCGGGACATGTATCGGGTCTAGAGATCATCAACAAGTACTCACTTGCACCCACTGGGGTGAACCACTTAAGAACTTCATGCACCAGCTTCCCATGGGGCGACCCGGAGGAGGAGCTAGCGGTGTGCGCTCCATTGCGGTTGTTTATAAAAATGGCTCCCTCGAGCTTTGAGCTGACGAGCTCCTGGACGACGCACCTGCGTGCCTGTGTGGGCACTGAGGCCCTTGACGGTTGCTTGGCGGCCCTCTCTTCCACCCCTAACTATTTTCTCTACTGAGGAGGGAAGTTATCCCGAAACCCGAGCCATGTCTCGGGCGATATTTGAAAACCCGGGACATGTATCGGGTCTAGAGATCATCAACAAGTACTCACTTGCACCCACTGGTGTGAACCACTTAAGAACTTCATGCACCAGCTTCCCATGGGGCGACCCGGAGGAGGAGCTAGCGGTGTGCGCTCCATTGCGGTTGTTTATAAAAATGGCTCCCTCGAGCTTTGAGCTGACGAGCTCCTGGACGACGCACCTGCGTGCCTGTGTGGGCACTGAGGCCCTTGACGGTTGCTTGGCGGCCCTCTCTTCCACCCCTAACTATTTTCTCTACTGAGGAGGGAAGTTATCCCGAAACCCGAGCCATGTCTCGGGCGATATTTGAAAACCCGGGACATGTATCGGGTCTAGAGATCATCAACAAGTACTCACTTGCACCCACTGGGGTGAACCACTTAAGAACTTCATGCACCAGCTTCCCATGGGGCGACCCGGAGGAGGAGCTAGCGGTGTGCGCTCCATTGCGGTTGTTTATAAAAATGGCTCCCTCGAGCTTTGAGCTGACGAGCTCCTGGACGACGCACCTGCGTGCCTGTGTGGGCACTGAGGCCCTTGACGGTTGCTTGGCGGCCCTCTCTTCCACCCCTAACTATTTTCTCTACTGAGGAGGGAAGTTATCCCGAAACCCGAGCCATGTCTCGGGCGATATTTGAAAACCCGGGACATGTATCGGGTCTAGAGATCATCAACAAGTACTCACTTGCACCCACTGGGGTGAACCACTTAAGAACTTCATGCACCAGCTTCCCATGGGGCGACCCGGAGGAAGAGCTAGCGGTGTGCGCTCCATTGCGGTTGTTTATAAAAATGGCTCCCTCGAGCTTTGAGCTGACGAGCTCCTGGACGACGCACCTGCGTGCCTGTGTGGGCACTGAGGCCCTTGACGGTTGCTTGGCGGCCCTCTCTTCCACCCCTAACTATTTTCTCTACTGAGGAGGGAAGTTATCCCGAAACCCGAGCCATGTCTCGGGCGATATTTGAAAACCCGGGACATGTATCGGGTCTAGAGATCATCAACAAGTACTCACTTGCACCCACTGGGGTGAACCACTTAAGAACTTCATGCACCAGCTTCCCATGGGGCGACCCGGAGGAAGAGCTAGCGGTGTGCGCTCCATTGCGGTTGTTTATAAAAATGGCTCGCTCGAGCTTTGAGCTGACGAGCTCCTGGACGACGCACCTGCGTGCCTGTGTGGGCACTGAGGCCCTTGACGGTTGCTTGGCGGCCCTCTCTTCCACCCCTAACTATTTTCTCTACTGAGGAGGGAAGTTATCCCGAAACCCGAGCCATGTCTCGGGCGATATTTGAAAACCCGGGACATGTATCGGGTCTAGAGATCATCAACAAGTACTCACTTGCACCCACTGGGGTGAACCACTTAAGAACTTCATGCACCAGCTTCCCATGGGGCGACCCGGAGGAGGAGCTAGCGGTGTGCGCTCCATTGCGGTTGTTTATAAAAATGGCTCCCTCGAGCTTTGAGCTGACGAGCTCCTGGACGACGCACCTGCGTGCCTGTGTGGGCACTGAGGCCCTTGACGGTTGCTTGGCGGCCCTCTCTTCCACCCCTAACTATTTTCTCTACTGAGGACTGTAGTTATCCCGAAACCCGAGCCATGTCTCGGGCGATATTTGAAAACCCGGGACATGTATCGGGTCTAGAGATCATCAACAAGTACTCACTTGCACCCACTGGGGTGAACCACTTAAGAACTTCATGCACCAGCTTCCCATGGGGCGACCCGGAGGAGGAGCTAGCGGTGTGCGCTCCATTGCGGTTGTTTATATTATTAACAAAAGCGCCTTCTTGAATGGGAAGTAGGACGCAGGGGCCATTGAACAATTAACATGCTACCATCCCACTCCCTGTTTGTCCAACAGAAAAGATGCCTTCCGACAGTCTGCAGAATAGACTTTCAAGTAGAAAAAGTAAGTTGAATATGTACAGTTTAACAAATATTGACCTGAAATCGAGAAGTGGTGTGTTCAAGAAGGACACATGGGCTGTGTTTAGAGAAATATTTAACGTTCTGACGACATACCCCTTTCTGCCTGAGAACCAATAAAAAGAGGAGAGTCATATTTTTGTCCTGAAATCCACCTTTTCCTCCCATCTTAAATCAAGCATCGGCAAACTCAATAGGTCTGACGTTGGCTACTAATCTTTTGGCTTTGCCAATGCTTGTTTTCACATGGCTTTTATAAAACTGTATTGGTAGATAAGCTATTGATAGCATATCATATCTGCACACCTAGAAGTACTCATTGAATGGGTGCAAATGTACTATTTTTGGAATTCACAAACATTGGCAGTAGTAAGCTTGGAAAGCTGTGCCAGTCTGAGGTTTTCAGGTATACTACTGGCAATCAAACACACATAAGGTGGTTGGGCGAATGCTTGCAAATAGGGTAAGCACTGACAGTCCATCAGGCATTCCAAACCATTGTTTTTTGCCAACAGTGCCACTCTAGACAGAGGGCTTGATTTAGGATTTTGGCAGACAGAGTAAATGTCGACAGCGTGTTAAAGGGCTTTACTGCCTTTTCTCCACCTGTCAAGTTTAAAGAGGTCTTCCAAGTCTGTAGACAAATCTATACATGTTGGTTACTGTCAATGTAGGAAAAGTTTAGCGAATGATTCCGTCAAACATGACAGCTGGCCGTCAAACTTTTCCAAAGTTTTGTATTTTTCAAAAACAAAAAACAAAGCAGGAGTTAGTCTTTAAAATATTCTTAAAACTAATCACCCCCAAAACAGTTTTACCCCACGGTATAGGGGTCATTTTTTCTTTCTTTGCTGTCCCACACCGCCAGGATATACCTCGAGGAGACAGACGATAAAAAAAAGCCTTCTGACGGTCCACTCTAAATAGGACGGACGGTCAGATGGCTTACTTCCTACTTATGACCTACTCTATCGGAAGGTCGAAGGAAGTTTTATACTGAAATAGTAAATCGTACTTCATTTGTGTAAAACTTGCGGTCCATCCGACTCAAAATTGGGTGGGTTGACCTTGAGTTTGACAGACAGGTGCAAGGGTGCCTGCATCGGCGCATGGCAGCCAGCGCAGGGGGGAGCACAGGGATCCGTCATATCGTTGTAGATTTGACGCATCCCTGTGTTTTGTAAGTGACTCGGTGCGGCACAGCAAAATGGCTTGCGGCATCGCGCTGCGTCACTCTATAGTAAATAAGGCCCTCAGTATCTTCTCAGCAGTAGCATGTTCTGAGCCATCGCTGGTGTATGGCCAGACACATCTCTGCTGAAGATGTCTCACTGTCAGCATCCCCTTTGAGCAGGGTCATGAGTCCAGCATTCACAGCCACCAACCCTCCCCGTGGAGTTCCCCAACTCACTTGCATATGGTGTCCAGCTCCTCGGCCTCCTCCTTTATTGTTTTCTCATCCGAGTCCTTCAGCGTCTGCACATTCTGGGCGATGCTGTCCCCCAGACTGATCAGGCACTCCGCAAAGCCCTTGTAGATGGTGTCGCACTTCCGGCTGGCAGTGGCCACTGGGCTGTACGCTAGCACTGCAAGAGACAAAAGACAGGGGCGTTCAGCCTATGAGGAAACAGTTTGTAGATTTCTAGCCTATCAGCCACACCGAGGCCACTGATCATTTCACCTTTATAGACTGGTAAGATGGCGGCCTTTCTAGCTGGTACAGGATGACCATTAATAACTTTCGAATATAAAGCTTTCATTTGGGGAAGTAATATATGATTAAATCTTGATGCACACGGCTGAATAATATGGAAGGAAATGCTTGCCCTCATTAGTCAGAAAGTAAGTTAAAACTCCAAGACCATTAGTTAATAAGTGCATCCAATTACCTGCGTCCCCAGAGCTGAATGTTATTGAAACATACTAGATAATAACGGTGTCTAAAGTAGTTCCTAAGGACGGTTCAATACCAGATTTTCAAGATACTGATATACGATAAAGTATTGTGCAATTAATCTAAATCGAAGTCCTTTGCAGAGTCAGTGGCTAGCTAGTCAAACAGACAAGTTTTGGTAAAGCCAATAAGTGGCCTTGGCAAGTTTGCAATGTTTGTATTTATTTATTTTTTCAAATATATGCATAATGAAAAACGTTTGTCAAATATATAATACAAATATAAAAAAGGAGTGGCCCCGCAGCCCAGGCTCACTAACCCTGGCACTGAAGTCCAATACTTTTTTAGGCGGCAGGCCTCATGTAGTCAGGCTTTTCACTCACAGTGTGCAAAGACCAATGGATGAAGTGGGTTGGCCTATTGCCCCAAGCCGTAAACTGTAGCGGGCACAAATGTGAATGACACTCGAACAGACCAATTAATGGAAAGGGCTAGCCAAAAGCTACTGTATGTATGTATATATGTAACTGTATGTATGTGTTTATGTATGTGTTATTATTATGATATTTAAAAAAAACATGATGATGGCAAGAAAGCTAAAGCTGTCTCTAGGCCGTGCTCAAAACTAAACTGAACTTTCCAGAGTAAAAGAGTAGAACTTTTGAACATTGTCTGCTGAACAGATAAAATGGAGTTTTAATTTTTTTTTGGGGAGGGAGGCCGTAAGGAAGTTCCAAACAAGCGAAGGGCCCGATTCACAAAGGTAAACTGAGACAAAAGTCTAACTTTACGACTTTCGGTATTCACAAAGGGCATTTACGAGCACTAAAGTTAGACTTTTGTCTCAGTTTAACTTAAGCTTTGGTCTTAAGTCTAACTGAGCGCAGCCTTAAGTTAAACGGAGACAACTTTACTACTCATAAATGCCCTTTGTGAATACCGAAAGACGTTTGTCTCAGTTTAACTTAAGTTTTGGTCTTAAGTCTAACTGAGACCAAAACGTAAGTTAAACTGAAACACAAGTCTAACTTTACTTTTCTTAAATGCCCTTTATGAATACAGAAAAACGTAAAGTTAGACTTTTCATTTCAGTTTACCTTTGTGAATAGGGCCCAAAGTGTTGTGTCTAAGAGACTCATCCTCAGTGATGAAGAAATAGGGAGGATGTGCTATTTATTATCAGTGGCTATGGAAAACTGGACAATTGCCACAATCAACCAACGTACTCTGTCCCTGTCCAACTAACCTGTTAAAGGCACTTCCTACTTTCCACTAGAGCAGCACACCTCTGACTGAAATTCCTTTGCAATTGGGGATGGAGTAAAGGCCTCTGGATTGGCAGCTCGCTTTCAACAATCTCATGGAGCCACAGTATCTAAATCCCTTGCTGCAGTCACCAAACAATTGGATAATATACAGCACGCACTCCCAAAAGATTTGCATCTCATAAGTCTGGCTACTCTTATAATTGCATCTGAACCAGGAAGGCCCCTCACGGAATGAGGATGGTCCCTCAACGGATAAGGAATAATCCCACAACGGGTGGGCCATCAAGGTAAGGGGATTATTCCACAGAAATTGCAGGACAGAACATTCTCCCACTGGCATTTTTCTTTTGCACTGCAGGCTAGGGGGTGCTTTCACAGCAGGGTGGGTTGACATAACCCAACCAAGGAAGTAGCTATGGCCCCACTCAAGTTGTGGCCGTCCACTGAGCTGTGATTTTCATAATTGGGTGGCTGGGTTGAACATTTTTATTAGGGCTGATTTTGATTTCCAGTCTGGCCCTGACTGTTTGAGGAATAATTTTACATAGAATGATGGATGAACCTGTAAGGTATGAGGGTTGATCTCTCAAGATTAGAGGGATTCTTCCAAAGGTATAGACATTACTCCACAAAGTCTGACAGAAATATACAGGAGCAACCCTTTCTGCCCAATTACAGAACCAGGGTACAACCAATTCTCTTTCTGAATGGGATGCACGCATGGATGGATGTCCTGTACCACTTCAGCAGATGATCTGGTGATTGTGTTTTGGGTTGGTGACGCAGTCGTAGATTGAAATATATTGGTATACACTGGAATGAGTCATTAATGTGGCAGTATTACTTGATTACCTTAACATTGGATCAGCATTAGCTGTCCTGGGGAGTACCACATGAATCAACGAGTGGGTCGAAAGGTCTCCACTAACGAAGGGATTGCTCATAACAGATTTATCTTGAACACATAGAACCAAGATTGCATTTGACTTTGTAAAATCTTAATAAGGGACTTCCTTTTCTTTTTCATTGTACTTATGTGTATGACAGCTTCACTTGTTACACACTACACCAATGAGCGCTGCGCCAGCTTCACCAATGTATAGCACAATACCATTCAAAGCTATATAAAGGCTCATAATTTCTGAAGCTGAAAGGCCAGTGCTTATTTGTTTTTATGTAGATTATACCTACTGAAACAATTTTGGATTTGTTCACACATGTACTAGCATTTGAACTAAGATCCACAGAACCTTTGTTCTTGCTGTTCCTCAAAGTCTGAGGACTGGTCCTGGTGGAAATGAGGGAAGACCCTACAAGATATGAAGAATGATCCCTCATGATAAGAGACAGTAACCCAAAACACGAGAGGAGTGATCCATTTATGAGGCATGGTCCTGCAAGGTCCAGGAAGGAAAAACCTTTAGATACTGACTGGCCCCACTTTTGACGATTTACAGGTTTGGAAAGACTCACAGTGTGAAATGGGCTTCACAATACAGGCAGCAAGCCTCTGGAACTGTCTCCCTGCACAATAAAGCGGCCTGCACAACAACTTGGACTTTCTGAAGCAGTCAAGATCTGGTTTTTTCCAAACACCTGAAAATCAAGGCGATCAGGACAGCTCTAAAAACAAGGCATTGCATCCTGAGGCCACATAAATCACTAATGGGGACCACAGAATTATGGAATGCATGGTACAGAGCTGCACTTCTAACAGCGCTCATTCTGCATCATAGACCAGCGAAGAACAGCATCAAATCCACAATGACATGGGAAACAGCCTCTACAACGAGATTTTTACCACGCTATACCTTTACTACGCATGTTTTTTATCACGCATGGTTTGAGAACGTATATGCTTTTAAAACATATGCCTTACCACGCATTTAAGGTAAGTTCGGGTTGTGGGGCTTACACCCCGCAAATACATGGTGTGTGTATATATCTATCTATATATATATTCACTGAAAAAACCATAGGTTTCACACATGTTATAGTTAGCTGTACATTTCACTCGTAAAAAACCAATGAAATTCCCCCGTTATAGTTAGTGCAGGCAACTATAACTCACGCGACCGCAATCCTCTGCTGATGCTAATACTGTATTTAGACACTTATTTGCCCATGTCTTCTTCCATTAAATTTTAGCTATACATATATTACAAATATTTTTTTTTCATAAAGACACATATGTCATCAGCAGAAGATTGCGGTCGCGTGAGTTATAGTTGCCTGCACTAACTATAACGGGGGAATTTCATTGGTTTTTTACGAGTGAAATGTACAGCTAACTATAACATGTGTGAAACCTATGGTTTTTTCAGTGAATTTGCAAGGTTTTTTAAATGCTAATTCCTAACTATAACGTGTGTGAAACCTATGGTTTTTTCAGTGAATTTGTACGGTTTTTTAAATGCTAAGTTACTTTACGCCATTCGTGGCGTGCGCGCCCAGTTAACGCAGTTCGTTCCGTGCGCGCACGGTGCGCTTCGCGCACCGTGCACGCACAGTGAGCACGCGGTGCGCTTCGCGCACCGCGCGCCCACTTTACGCAGTTAGTGCCGTGCACGCACGGTGGTCACGCGGTGCGCTGCGCGCACCGCGTGCCCACGTTATACGGGATGGGCCATGTACGCACGATGCGCTTCGCGCACCGTGCGCACATGGGGGACATATTATGCGCATCTTTGTGAAATTTATTCTTTGTTAATTTCTTAACTCTAATAAGCCATGCAAAAAAAGTGCCCTTCGGGCACCATTTGCACACAGGGTGGGGAGAGTGTGGATAATTTTTTTTTTTTAAATGTTTTACCGTACGCGTACGGTAAGCGTAATCGGCGATTTTCCGAAAAAAAAAAACATTTTTTTTGGGCTTGGGGGTTGTTTGGGGACCCCTATATCAATGCTGGGTGGTTAGGATCTCAAGAAACTGCCTCTTTAGACATTTTTTGGCTTCGTTTTTGCTGCCCAACTGAGAGAGCGAGAGAGAAAATGGCGGCCGCCGCTTCCTGGTTTCGACCGATTCGAATGTTTACTAAGATCTAAGAGCCAATCAAAATCGCGCTCGCGCACGCCACCGTACGCGTACGGTAAGCTTACGGTAAGCGCACCGTAAGCGCACCGTAAGCTGCCACAGATATATATATTGATTTAAAGGCTATTTTCTCAGAATCTACTGAACAGATTTACACCAAACCTACAAAAGGCACTTCCTTGACCTGAGGACTACCTCTCTGTCAAATTTCAAGTAATTCTGTTCAGCCGTTCGGGCTGTAGCTGTGTCTAAAGGTCCTATGGAAAAATGCATGGGAAAAACGCGTTTTGGGACCCCCCTATTATCTCAGCCCCCGCTTGACGAATCCCCCCGAGACTTTCAGGGTAGGAGCGGAGTGTAGCGCCCCACCTATTTTGAAAAATTCGCGAGGATTCGTCAACCGGCGCCAAAGTTATTCAAAATAGAATGTTGCGGATTTCCTATGGAAACGTGGTCCTAACTATAACTACCTACTGGCGACCGCCAGTAGGTAATATATATATATATATATATATATATATATATATATATATATATATATGCAATGCGTTGTAAAGGCATACTTTGTAAAAGCATATGTGTTTTAAAAAGATGCAGGGTGAAAAATGTGCGGTAAAGGCATGCAGAGTATTTCCCTGCATTGTTACGTCATACAACCAATGACATGATTGAAGGCACGCAGTCCCTCATGACCATCACTTAACCCTCCCCATTTAGGGAAGGCCATGCCGACACACTCCGCCAACTATGCATTACTGCTTTGAGTCCATCCTCTCTCCCAAGAGAGTACTTCCGGGTGCCACCAGAGCTGTGAAGTTTTTCCAAAGGTATCAGTCCTGATCATTACAGAAAAGCTTATAAGGTATGATTTGGAAAGGTATGAGGGTGATCTTACAAGGTGGAATCAGAGGGAAGGGAAAGAATGCCGCATTTGGTGCCACAGAATGTGTGCCCTGAGAAAATCCCCCTGCCCAGTCTGTATTGCTGAATGAAACCCCCAAGAACTTTATCTGTTTTACTTTATGTGCTGATGAAATCAAGCAGTAAAGTAAAGGTCTGAACGAGCAGCTCCTATTCCAGGCTAATGAGAATAATTCCTCAGAGTGGCATCTGCAAAACGCTAATTCCGCCGGTTCCTGCCTCGGCAAGCACACACGTCTCCCCGGCATTTATCACACTTATCACCTCTAACAGGTGTCGCCTCTTCCGAGCTGTATGGATGTGTCTGATAGGGGCATTTAAAGGGCTGGACTGGCCATAGCGCGGCGTTGCAGCAGTGCTGCAAAATCGGCCCCTTGTAATAAAAGCGCAGCCGGGTTCCTGCCAGCCGCCCTTCTCCCCCTCCCTCCCCGGAGGGCTGGTTTGCGATCCCAGTCCAGCCCTGGGCATTAAACCAGGCAGGCACGGAGGGAGGAAGGGCAGGGGTCTCCCCCTCTTCAGTTAGATGGTGAGCTGTCTGCACACTCAGCAAACAAGCCAAAAGTAGTGGCAGAGGAAGCCAACAGACTTCGTGAGAGACTGTCAGGCGTGCAACACCCATTGGACTCAAAGGGCTTCAGCCCCCCCCCCCCCCCCCCCCGTCGTGTGTGGCAGCTCGGGATGAGACAGCTTCCCGGCACACACACAGCCGCACCCGAGCACTTCACAGGTCTTTAAAAGACCATTTGCATGTTAATGAGGCTTTGTTGTCCTTCTTTCCTTCTTTTGTGTTTTTATCTCCCTTGTTCTGGGTCAAAGACTGATGAGGAAAAAAAGGTGCCGGGACCAAACAATGAGTGCTGGTGTGCCCCTTCTGCAACCAAAGGATCACACTAAGCACTGCGCTGTGTAGGGCATAGGGCTGTAGCTCCTCGTCTCAGAAAAAAGGGATAAATCTTAGGGCTGATCTCCAGAGCCCACAAAGTACATACACATATAAGTATATATTAATATATAAGTATATACAACAGGTCTCGAATGCTCGACCTAAAAATGGCCTTCAAAGGCTTTAGGCATGAAAAAGTAACTTTAGAGATTGAATTGGATAAATAGTTCATTATTTTCTAGCTGTTTCCTAACCGAAATTAGCATTATTAATGGTAATTTTGTAATAACGTCGAAAAAATGTATTCACATCAGGAAAGAAGATTTTTGAGGATACACCACCTACAGACCTTCTTCTTAAGAATGGCAGCTGTTGTCAGAAGCCGAGTTTGTAAATCTGCTTTCTTCTACATGTACAGATTTCCCTGTGACCTCTGTGCTCAATGTCCTTTTAGGATCCTATCTTTCATCATAGTGCCAGAGTGTGGAAATCTAGCTGAATACAAATACCATGTTTAAAGTGTATTTATGAATTATTTTTATTTTTATTTAGTTATTTATAAAGCACATCTATCACCCATGGTCATCTTGGTACTAGGACAGTGGCAGACAGAGACAATGAAGGAGACAGTGAGACAAAGAGAGGTAGAGAAGCCTCTTAACAGAAAAGATAGGCTTTCTAAGTTTACAACTACCTTGCTAAACCCAGTGGTCAAAAACACCTTTCACGACTCAGCTGATCTTTTCAGACAAGCTCATCACAGCGTCACTTTAGCTGCACATTGAGACATCCATCTTGGTCCCTGGTTTCCGGCTTTAACATGGTACTTTATCTGTAGTATTGTTGATTGCTGACAGCTTTAGAATGGACGACTACGAGAATAGGGTAGGGGTGGCGATCCTGTTAGACTTGTCTGCATCTTTTGACATCATGAGCTCTCGACTCTGGCTTCTAAGATTGACACAGTTCTCACGTAAATAGAATCAGTTGTCCCTAACCATCAGGAGGTTCTTAACCTGCCTTTTTTAAGAGCTACTTCTACATGGGTAACTTGAGGCATCCCTCAGGGCTGACCATATCAGAGTTCTTTTTCTTAACCATAATCTTTAATCACACCTAAGCCTTCTCAACAAATATGGGCATAACATTTTATGGACACCAAAAGCCAAAACACATGTAGCTTCACAAAATATACTGCAATCCTGTCCTCTTGCAGAGAAGTTCGGTTCTTGGAATGACCGCTTGCTTTATGTCGGGCAACTACTACAAACCTAATCGCACAAAACCAGAGAACCTGCGGCGTCATTCTTGATACTCACTTTAGAGCAGTGCTTTAGAGCTGTCTTTGCCACCTGAAATGCCTAAGGAGATTCTAGCATTACCTCTCCTGTCACAAGGTTAGTGCTGCTAATATTTTTATATTGCCAATATTGGATTACAGAAACTGCACTTACCTGCATCTTGTGTAAGCTCCACTGCCTGACTGCAGGGGATACAGAATAGTGCTGTTGTCTGGGCTTAAAAATATAATCGCTTTGCCGTTTTCTCCACCGGCGGAGGGGTCACAAATATTCAGTTGAAGAGATTGTGCATCATACATTAGGCTGGAACAGGAGGCAAAATCGGCCCTTGAACTGTTTTAATACCAGCCCATTCTTGCCCATATCAAACAATGGCGTAACAATAGCCCTCACAGCCGCCGTGGTGAGGGGGCCCTGAGCTCCAGGGGGGCCCCCTCCGGTACTGTGCAAGGGCAGGCCTGAGAGCTCCTGACTGGGTCCGGAGCATTGGGGGCCCCATCCATGTACTTTACAGGGGGGACCCTCAAGTTTTGTTAGGCAACTGTGTATGTAGCAAGTGAACCGGCCCCACCTGTGTAAGGATTTAGGGATGAAAGGGAGAAACAGAGGGTTCTACCTGCAGTTTTATATAGCACAAACTCAACCCGAAGGTATTGGAGGGCTTTACATGAGCACCAGTTACGTTACACAAGGACACATATTCATTTTTGGTAAGCACGGGGAGATTAAGTGATTTGCCCAGAATCGCAGGCTGTTGAGCCGACGCAGAGACTAGAACCTGGTTCTCCAGCTTCAAAGTCAGCAGCTCTGGCTGTTATGCCTCATCCTCTCCTACGTAAGGAGCCACTCCCAGAGGCCTGGTTTCTACACTCACCACACACTCATCCATCACAGGTGTCATCGGTCAGGTGAACCTGCTAATGCCCATGGCCAGTTCCAGTCACTATACCCATACCTCTGTGTCAATACTATGCAAAACCCTCACACTACCAATCCCAAAAATTCATTTTACAGGGCATTTTCTCAAATATACGGGATAAAATTCAAATATTTTAGAACCCTTTTGAAGAGATACATTGGAATTTTCATAAATGTAAGGGTTTGGCAAAGTACCCAGTAATAGTATTTCTTTGTAACAACAAACCAGGTGCATGTCTATTGAACATTTGTGCTCTGCGTCCATCTGGGCTAGAAGGGCAGCGTGGGCTGCGTCTCTCAGCCAATACAGCCCGGCAAACAGCCCACTTGCTCCCAGACTTCCTCTCAGACTCTTATGGGTTTTTACTGTATCTTCCTTTATTGCCATACAGATCCTGCTCATGCGACATTTTTGCAAACTCATACTCTATGATAAAAGATATTTATGTACAACGAACTTCACACTTTGTGCTGCTACAATGGCTCCAGCTTCTTGATTTCTAAAGTGAACGGACAAGAACAAGAGAAGCTATCTTAAAGCCCATCAACAAAACAAAATCATTTCCTTTCGAAACACCTTCGTATGAAAACAGTCATTTGAAATTTGGGGAGGCCTTACTATAGTCTTGGATCTTCCCAAAGTCGATTTTCTTAGCACCATATTTCCCAACGACCACCCATACTATTATTGCACAGTGCTATGAAACCTCCGGCTGTTAATGCACTGAGTAAGAGGCATTAATATTACATATTAAAAAGCATATCTGCCTTGGCAGGAGCTGTTGAGCTTGTGAGTGAAGGTGCAGGGACATCTTAAGGATTTTGGGGGCCCTGGGTCAAACTTTTTTGGGGGGTCCTGTTCTGAAAAGCTTTGAATTGATGATTCAACCTCAGCTCTTTCATGCCCTCTTCGGCTGGGTCACTGACAGTGCACAGGCAGACTGGTCCAAATTCTAAATGTGTGTGTTTTAATATTGTAACACAGAAGCATCTCACTGATATTACTGCAAATAATCTCTGTCACACGTTCCCATTTCTCATATGTGAGGTCTTGTTTTGATCTAAAAGAAGCTTTTTAGGGCTCGCCTGACCCAGCGCATGCGCTGGTCTGGCGAGACTTTTTGTGAGGGCTCAAAAAAGTGCCACCATGGCCAGCCTAGAGCTACAGTGCATGTGTGCGGGCGCGCGCACCGCGCTTGATCGCAATCACTCACTTTCGCGGCCGCTTTGATGTTCTAACATGAGCCAATTCTTTTTTTTCTCCGGTTTATTACTTCTATGTAGTAATGGTGGCACCCGTGCTTTAGCTTAAACATCTTAGGCTAAAGTCGGGTGCTGAGATTGCTTCAAAAGTAAAGAAATAGACAATTCTTTACTTTTGAAACAATCTCGGCACCCGACTTTAGCTTAAGATGTTTAAGCTAAAGCACGGGTGCCGCCATTACTACAGAGCAGTAATAAACAAAAACAAGCATTGGCATAGCCAATAGGTCTCGCTTTTGGGACCGTAAAAGTATTTAGTTATGCAACTGTTGCATGGCTAAACACTTATAAGGTCCCAAAAGCGAGACCTATTGGCTATGCCAATACACACTTATAAGGTCCCAAAAGCGAGACCTATTGGCTATGCCAATGCTTGTTTATAGATGTTGCATGAAACAAACATTTCTCTGCAAAATGTCTGTAATCATCTCTTACAAATCACTTACATTAAAAATAAAGTAACAGAAAACGGTATTTAAAAACACTCTGTTTAAGAACACCAGGGAAAGACTCTCTGTAGAACAGAGCTGGCTCGATCAGGGGGCCCCTCTGCAAGGTTGGGGCCCTGGGCCAGTGCCCACTTTGACAATGCCTTAAAACGTCTCTGTGCACTGGCCGGATATAGAACTGGTGGCGCCTGGTGCAACAATGTTTGTTGGCGCCCCCCAATGACCACCTCCGCCACAGAATCCATCACTACCACCTTTTAACAGTGCCCGTTAAGTCTCCATAAACGCTCTCTCAAATGCATTTAAATTCTTTTATAGAGCCGCCGCCGCCACGCATACCAGTGTAGGGTGTCAGAGCACTTTACATCACACACACATTACACAGAGACAATGAAGTGTGTGAATCAGTGTACAAGACATATTACATAAGACAGATGACTACAAGTTGTAGGAGTCACATATCATCCATACTGGTAGACAGTATAGTTTAATGGTGCTTGGTCTGGAAACTTTACTTTGCACAGGGGCCCCCTCAAGTTTTGTTACGCCACTGTCTCGAAGTGGTGAGATAAAAGGAACATTTAGGATTGAGACCAGGAACTAAGCTCACAAACTCAATAGAGACTGGGTAGCACTGCACCCGTGCATGGCTCCATGTCGTGCCATTTGAGCAATTAAAACCTTGAGCTGGATTCTTTGCCACACTGGAAGCCAGAGTAGGGCTGGCAGTTGTACGTTCATATTAGCACAAATGTATTAGAGCCTTAGTAGTTTATTGATTGACTTTACAGAGAGGACTGTATGCATGTTATTGAAGTAGCCCGGGTGGGATAGGGCTATTTTAGCTAGTGACTGGGCCACTTAAGCAAGTAATAGATTATGGAATGTGCTTTCAGTAACATCCTGGTAGGATTGTTGAGGGGCAGTTTTGTGGAAAGTCGGCCGAATACTAAGGTTGTCATCACCACCTAAGTATGAGAATCATATTTATAATGTAAAATGTGTTCTGTGGGTCCATGCCTCGACATGGAATAAATATTTGGCAGCTTGCACCGCGTTGATTTTACATACAACACCTTTCTCAGAAGGGTTACATAATCCTAGTAAAGCCAAATACATGTGAGGTTACCAAAACCCAGAAGAGAAACAGTGTGTTTGCTAAATAAAAGAAACTGATTTTATGAGGAACAACACTGTGGCGCAGATTTACGAAAAAGTCACGCAACACAGACCAGCAATCAAAGTTGCTGTGCTGTGTTGTGTTTCATGACAGGGAGACAGGAGGAAAGCGCCATATCTACAGAGATATGGCACTCTCCTCCCCTCTCTCCAGCGCTGGTGCACAATCAGGCTGCTCAGCACCACACACACACACACACACACACACACACCGTTGCACCATGGTGCAAGTGTGTCAGCATGAGTATAGCATAGGTTTTGTACTAGACAGGTACCCTTCAAGGACAAAATACTATGCCTAGACAAACTAAAATTGTTCCCACGACCCTTATCTGTTGCGTGGTCGCTCCACCAATTGAGGTTGCCGGTGCAGTGGTGCCCTGGCTCTTAGGGCTCTGAGCTTGTCACCTTCAGTGAATAGAGTGGGTTCACTGCCTGTTATGGGCATAATTTGCGGCAGTGTGATTTTGCCTGCGTTGGTCTGGGTTAACCTCCAGGTCCCTATTTTTTGTGGCGTGTCCGGGCGGGAGGCAACCATCAATAGAGTGGGTGCCTGCAGGCCCCCCTGTCCCAATATGTATCAAGCGGTGTTGGGCGCCCTCCACTTCGCAGTGTTCTTGAATGTGTTATCAGGCCCCTGTGTGTTCCGCGACTCCATATGGCCACTGTCAGTCTTTCGCGATGATCTCTGCTGGTCCTCTTCATCTGTTATTAATCCAGAAGGAAGGGCCTCCGCTGGCCTCCTCCATGTTTAATAGCACCGCTGGGCAGGAGGGGTGAGTGGGCCCCATCTCCTGTGGTGCCCTGTTGCAGCCTCTAGCCTCAGTTCCTACAGCGGGGCTCCATGGCTGTCGTTGGTCTCTTGGGGCTATTTCCAGGCCCTTCCTCACCTGAATTTTGGGGGTGCGATGATGTCCCCAGCAACTCCTCCGGCAGCGAGGCAAGTCTTGGTTCATGTGCCCAATGCGGCATCAACATTATCTGGGTGGATAGTGTGCCACGGCCCTGCTCCGCAACTTTTCCAGGATGCGTTTGCCAGCTCCCACTTTGTTTGCAGGCCTCCACAACAGTCTGCAGGGGTTTCATGGGGTTGTTGGGTTGAGTCCCTCCCTCCCCAGCTGCTGGGCAGCCTTGGCTGGGTTTGCTGCACTGTCGCAGATATTCAGGGACAGACTGGGAACAGCAACCAGCCCTGGCAGATTTCTGCCCGTCCTGGGAGTGGCGAGGTTGGTGCTAGCAAGAAGCACCGCTCCCGCTTTTGTTACAGGGGGAGAATATTGCAGCACTGCTACAAAACCTGCCCCCAGTGACAAACCCCTCCCACAGACACAAAACCGGCCCCCACCACTCCTGTCCACCGGGGAAATGCCTGGTGCCTGCTACAGTCAGTCTGGTCCAGCAGATATTAACTCTCCTAACAGATCGAATCTAGGGGGTGGCTGCCATCATGTGTGGTTGACCACATCCCTCCTTCACCCTCCTCTTAAATCCTCTCTCTTTACTTCACCTTACTGCTTCTCTCCATTTATATATACCTCATGTCTCTCACCCCTCTCTACCTCAACAGTTTATACCTCGCCACTCTGTACCTGATTTCTCTCTACCTCACATCTCTCTCTACCTCACATCTCTCCCTACCTCACCTCTCAACCTCCCTTCTATACCTTACCTCTTCTCACCGCCTCTCTTTCTTTGCCTTCACCTCTTGATGTACCCCTTCCCCTTTTCAACTCACCCTCCCTGCCTCACGTCTCTCTCTGAGTTTGTACATTTCTTTAGCTCAACTGTGGCTCATCCTGTATCTCACTACCTTACCACTCGGTCTTTCACTCTCCCCCTTTCCCTCTTTGTACAACTGCATGAACCTCACCTCTCTTTCTCGAAATCACCTCGTTTCTCTCTGCACCCGATCTCTCTTTCTACCGTTCAAGCCTCTCTTGCTGCCAATATCTCTGCCTTACTGTTCTCTTACATGGCCTGGCTTTCTATACCTCACTTCGCATTCTGCTCCCCTCTACCTGACCAACTTGCATTTCTTATACTTCTCTCACTACCTCACCCTTTTCATTATCTCGCCCCTCAATGGACTCCATTCCTCTCTCTACATTACCTTATCTCGCCCTTCTTCTACCTCACACTAAAGTGTTATCTATTTCTCAACCTTTCTTTTGCTAACTTCCTCCTCTTCTTTCTCTGTATCTTTTTATCTTGTTTCCAAGCCTTTCTCGCTTTACCTTATGTCTCTCCCTGTCTCACCTATCTCTCTACCTCATCTATCTCTCTACTTCCTTTGTTCCTCTACTTCACCTCTCTCACTATACAGTTGCATCTCTCTGTCCTTTTCCTGCCGCGGCTGTTTTTGAGTGGCCATATCTGAAAGATTGATGTATAATTCAATACTGTTCGGCATTAAGAAGGCTTTAATTTTACTTAAAAATGGAGGATACATGTAACTTTTTTCTGAACAGGGCCCATACAAAATGCCTTGCCCAGGCCCCAAAAGTCCTTGGGTTTGCACTGGCTCTTGTTCCTTGGTGGAGAGCAGGTTGCTCTGCAGCAATCACCTTAAGAGCTATAGATTGAAACATTTATCAAAATGCAAACTATCAACCACTAAAGGCCATAAGGATCACATGCATGCAAATGCAGCGAAGACATTCATGAAAAAATCTATAGTAAAATACCACAAATAATGGAATATAAGTGATTAATAAAACCGTGTAACCGTGAGGCGAGGGTGGCATGTGTGGTTTCGCCCGTTAGGCAAACTATGAAAAAATGGAGCCAAAATTGTGCATAATTTACATATTAATTGGGTACAAATCCATAGTTCTCACTCATTTCAGAAGCGTCCCTCGTGAACAATACACTACTTTCAGGGCATGCCAGGGTGTGTGTTTAACACACACTCAGTGGACCGGACTCGGACAAACAAACTACCCCTGCGCTCCGGGGACAGGTCCCAGTAATGTGTGCAGACTCCTATGAGTGAGTGCATAAAAATCTAAATGAGTATATAGCCTACACAGGTATCACATACACACTCCATTACGGCCAATGGCCTGTCCAGGAGAGAGAGAAGGAGGGAGGGAGGGAGGGAGGGTGGGGGTGGTGTGGTGTGGTGTGTGTGTGTGTGCGTGTGTTTTCTATAATTTAAAAATAGGTAACCAAACCGTTTTATTCTTTACTCAAAACAACAACCAAAACAGCCACATGGTCAAGTTCAAAACATTTGTTATCCAAATTTTTTATACAAAAATGTGTTCACAAAAAAATCATAAAATGACACAAACCTTAATTATCACAAAAACACATTTGTGTCCCTGCCTTCATTCACCTGGGTGACTACAGATTTTTCACACATGCATCACATACAACGTAGCACAAACACGCACCTGCATACACTGCTTATGCACTAACCACATAACATTCAGAGTAGAAACCCTCCTGATCTAGACCCAGAAACGGATATATTATATTAGTCAAGAGGTTTCCACTCAGACAACCCCTATACAGGGTTGTTTCAGACAGAAGGTCAACAGACAGTGGTCTTTAAGAGGACAATTAAAAGATAGATAACCTGTTACCACAGACTAATTATCGCTAGATGCTTGTGACCAGAATATCGTATATCATAAATGGAGATCCGCTTTTGGGGTACCCGCTATATAAAGCTTCATCAATGTCAACATATGCCTGAAATGAAATACAACACCCCACATATGATTTAATCTGAATAATCGCCTACGAATAAGAACACTTTTCAAAAGGGCATGCTGAGGGTCAGGGTGGGGCAGGCAGTATTCACTATAAATGGATCGCCACACACATGAGCCCCGCACAAACTAACCGATAGATTGATATACTACACAGAAAAAACGCATTTGCCAAAAAGATGAATTTGAAAGGCCAGACACAATGTGCTACTGGACTCAGATGTTCACATTCCTGTGGTACCCACTTAAATAATCGTCTAGGCTGCCATCACTAACCAGTCGTACAAATGAGCGTCTGCTAAATCAGTTGCATGCACATGATGTATCAGGAATCACAACTACTCAAGGTGGCTAATTTTAAAAGTAGAGATGTGCTCATGACACTACCACCTTTCTGTTGACACCATGGCCTATCGTAGGCAATTATAATGAATGGAAATTAGCATGGATGAGTTTTCCCCATTAAAATGTGATTGACACACTATACCAAAAGCCTTCAGCCTTTTCTGTAGCGAGAGCTTCTTCTGTTCAGTGGAAATCATTGTGAGCTACCGAAGGCCAAGCCACTCGTGCAGTGTTACCAGACAACCCTGGCCAAGCTTCAGTGACTTTAAACCTAATGTCCATAGAACCCATACTATGGTTTGAACAAAATACTTTGACTAGGAGCACTACGACAGGGCTGGCATGTGTGTCAGTGAGAGCGTGGGTTTTGGGGAAGTATGAACATGTGTGCGTATGAATGGGATACAAGAGTATGGGTGAATGAAAGCCTGTGTCGTATGCACTTGTGGCAAAGGACATACCTTTCGCCATATGTGGCACCTTTACATGTACAACACAAACTTACAACCATATTTTTAAATGGAGACATTTAAAGAGCTGAAAAATGTTCTGCAAAAATGTTCATGGTATGGAACATTGTTCTAGCTTTAAATTTCTCTCACTTACAAATTTGGCTGTACTTTTCAGTTATAAATATGACAATGTGTCAACTAGCCCCTGGGAGCAAGAAGGCTATCGTGTGTAAATGTGAAACTTTGAAATGGGAGAAAATTAAACTGAGTGTTAACTTGTTTATATGGATTCCATAAAACTCATCACTCAAATGTTGTAATTTCAGAGTTTCGCATTTACAAACAGCAGGCATCTTGCACCCAGTGGCCTCTAGACATGGTGCATTTTTATAACAGAAAAATACAGCCATTTTTTAAATTGGGAGGAATTTAAATTGAAGAAACATGTTTCATGAAATATTAAGAGGTATTTGGCCTAATTGAAGGTGGAGAAAAACAGACAATGTTTCACAAAAATATTTTTCTTCATTATACATTTTTCCCATTTAAAAACAATTACTGTATTTTTCAATTATAAATACGGCACAGTGTCAACTGGCCACTGGGAGCAAGTGGCTTGCTGTATGTAAATAGAATACTTTAAATGGGGGGAAATTAAAATGAAGAGTTAACTTAATCATTAAGTTAACTCTTCATTTGAATTTTATCCCATTTAAAAGCATTCAGAAATATAATTTTGTTCTCATGCTCCGATATTGAGTTGGCCAGGACTTTTTTAAAGAGTTAAATACCTCAGTGCTTCAGTTCTTCACCTCTGTGCCACACCCTGGGTCACAAGTCTGACTCAGCCCAGCTCATTATCAGTACCTGCTATCTGCAGCCTGATGAAAATAATGTAAAATAAACACAACCTTCCCTTAACTTTAAAAGGAAAATGTGATCCTGTGCTTATTTAAACATGAACTCAAGGATGTGATCTACTCTGAAGGTGTTTAGGAGCTACCGGTAGCTCGTGATTGACTTGTTGGAGATACCTGGTCTATACAAAGGAAAAACTAGTCGTTTTTGGATAATTTCCACTAGCACTGGCCACCAACGATTTCTGTCCGTGATAGTAGAGTATCATCGTGCTATTGAGTTTTTTAGCCCTCAACAGAAGTCGTAAAATATGTTTTTTAGAAATCAGGCTGCAATCAGGAAGATTTGGCAGCATGCTACTGCTCTTGAGCACGTAGTGATGAATGCAAAGCTCAAGTGGTCTCACTGGGAAAGTCTAAGACAGTCCTGGTCGAAGTCACAATGCATTGCCTGACCAAATTCTCTTGCAAATACGGGAGCAGTTCATCATATCCTTTGGTGCGTGCACAAAGCACAAAGGTAAGCCTTCAAATAATTTAAGGGACCAAATTAAGTGTTTTCCAGTAAAACAAAGTTTTAGACTGCCGAAGGACTCTTCTTGAGGGAAGCGTTGATACTGATGCCAAGCTCAAGACTGGAGAAGGGTTTTGATTCTCCCAGTACTCAGTCTAAAGTTGTTATGGTCTTAATCAATGTCAAAGGCACTGATCTCACAGCTGTACTGCTGGAGTTTGACAAATTAGAGCAAATCTGTAATAAAGCCAAACAAAATGCTTCCCTACCTCAATTGATCAATGTGGCTGAAAACAAGCAGTCATCAAGCTTTGGATTTACCAGTCTTTTGAAGGTAGCATTGACAGCCTTTAGTACCGGTAGTGAGCATGTTTGTCTGTCCGGTGAGCCCTCTTGAACATCATGGACTGATGCCGCCTACAGAGACAAGACTAACCCAAAACAATGTGAATACCTAGCCCCCAAACAACAATGATCATTTCTTCTCCTTTGACTTGGATTATAGCCATTTTGGACTGTCGCCTGGGCTTTATAGGGCATAGCAAACGTTTTTGAGGGACTTTAACACGTTAAGAGTAGTAATCTTAAGGACGTGTGGCTGACATTTTTGTAAGTGAGATGAAAAATGCTCCTCTCTTCTCTTGTAAATTACTTTCCCTTGTGAGTCTGTTAATATGCATGAAGCAATAATGTGCATAAATGTCTATATTTTAGCTGTTTATTTTGAGGTTTTATGGGTCTTTATCTGCTGTACTTGTAAACCCAATAAAATGTATTATTAAAATGTATCATTAAATATTGCTATTATTATTAGTTATGTATAATTTTACTGGTTGCAGAGACACCGGCCTGTTTCGAACGCTGCTGGCCATGGGATGAAACCAACAGGATTGTCTGTCCCCCACCCCTTTCAGCAGTACAGGAGGACCGGACAACAATCTCCCCAGACAGACAGGCACAAGCATGCGATGGACACCTGAATGATACTCTCCTACGCCCACTGGCACCCCCGCTGAACCTTTCCATCTGCTCAGAGCCGGCAGACAATGTCTACTTTTTTTATCCGAAATGGTGAAAACTGCCCTCGAAAGGCCAGTGGCGTAAAATGGTCCCCTGCCATGCGGGGGGGCCTGAGTTGCAGGGGAGGGGCCCTCAGCACAGTACTCTGCAATGCAACAACGCAATCCCCTTTGAGGTCGGGGACCTAATAGTTGTTAGCGACTCCCTGTCCCACCGTCCTCCTTGTAGCGTGTTCAGGGTTATTCCCTATTCACTGATGGCCGCATCAGGGAATGCAAACTATTAGGCTGTACTCAAAAGAGTTCCCTTTAACTGATTGAATCCGGAGCGGGGGCCCCTCCATGTGCCTTGCAGAGAGGCCACCTCAAGTTTCGTTACACCACTGCTAAAGCCCCCACTAACTCCACATCCGAGCATTTTTTATTCCCCATTTCAGAGGGAAAAAATCACACAGTGGCCAGTCTTTGGTGCTGGGATTCTGGTCAGTCAATTTTTATTCCAGCGCCGGTATCTCCGCACCAAAGTGGGGCCTAAGCGGATCTCCCTTCGCACTGACATCACTTTATCAGAATTTACATGGACCGGGCATGGAGGGAAAAGGAAAAGTTACACTGCTATCATGATCTCACTCAGTAAAGGTTAGATCTCACAGGCTCAGAGACAAGAACTGCTGTTCGGATTACAGAGATATTACATGCTTAGAGAGCAGACCTATACTTGGTTACAAGCTCAGGAAGCAGTAGTGATAGAATATCACATAAGACTTTATCAATACAGATAATGATAACCTCTGTATGAGTGATGAGATAGCAGCAGCCGTGGTCTCTGGCATCAAAAGGTAACACCAGCAGTAAGCAACCCGAACTCAACATGAAGAACAAGTTACTTACCTTCGGTAACGATGTATCTGTAAGAAACATTAGTTAGTTAGATTCCTCACCTTAGAATATCCCCAGGCGTCAGACTGAATCCGGAAGATTTTTCGTCAGCAATACCCCTTGCGCGTCGCTAGGCGTCGTCTGCGGCCCGGCATCCGTCGTCGGCGTCGTGCGCCGGGATGACGTCGTCGGAGTACTTAGACGCCGCCCTCGCGCGCTGACGTCAGTTCTTGTACATAGCTTTCCGCGCCAGGAACGCAGAGCCATGCAAAGACCGACACTGGTGCCAAAAATTAAAATCTAGGGGCCTGAAAAGGATAACCTTAACCCTAGATGTCAGTTCGCAGAACGGGGAGGATGGGTGGGTCGGTGAGGAATCTAACTAACTAATGTTTCTTACAGATACATCGTTACCGGAGGTAAGTAACTTGTTAATCTGAAAGAAACATGTTAGTTAGATTCCTCACCTTAGAATAGATACCCAAGCAATACCATCCCCGGTGGTGGGTCTGCGAACCAAGATCACACCAGAAAGTCCTGGAGGACAGAACGGCCAAAGAAGCCATCCCTCCGGACTTGGCTGTCAAGGCAATAATGCCTGGCAAACGTGTGCAGCGAAGCCCACGTCGCCGCCTGACAGATGTCCTGCAAAGGGACACCTCGTCCCAAAGCAGTAGTAGCCGCCGTGGCCCGAGTAGAATGGGCGCGCAGCCCAACAGGAGGGTCCTTTTTTGCCAAGGAGTAACAAATTTTGATGCACAAAACGACCCACCGAGAGATGGTCCGTTTGTGCACAGCTTTCCCCTTCTTAGCACCCACGTATCCAACGAAAAGTTGGTCGTCCACCCGGAACTGCTTTGTGCGGTCCAAATAAAAGGAGAGCGCACGTTTTGGGTCCAGACGGTGGAGCCTCTCTTCCTCTTTGGAAGGATGCGGAGGCGGAAAGAAGGTGGGCAAGGTGACAGACTGCCCAAGATGAAATGGAGTTACCACTTTCGGAAGAAAGGAAGGACGAGGCTGAAGGACAACCTTGTCCGGATGAACAGACAGAAAAGGAGGCTTTGAAGATAAAGCCTGGAGCTCACTCACCCGTCTAGCCGAGGTGATGGCTACCAGAAAAGCAGTCTTAAGAGTCAGAAGACGAAGAGGACAATTGTGAAGAGGCTCGAAGGGGGCGCACATCAGGAATGTCAAGACAAGATTCAAGTCCCACTGAGGCATTACAAAAGGAACAGGAGGGAACGTGTGAGTAATGCCTTTTAGAAAGCGTGTAACCACAGGGGACTTGAAAAGAGAAGGCTGATCAGGAAGCCACAAGAAGGCAGAGATGGCAGCAAGATAACCTTTCAGGGTGCCCAGGGCAGAGCCCTGCCGGGCCAAAGAAAGAAGAAAGAGGAGAACCTCAGAAAGAGGGGCGGAAAGGGGATCCACAGCCTTTGCTGTGCACCATGCCACAAATTTGTTCCACCGGCAGGCGTATACCGTCTTAGTGGAGGGACGCCTGGCTGTCAGAATGATATCACAGACTTCAGGAGGCAAGGCAAATGGCATCAACTGCCGCCGCTCAATCTCCACGCATGAAGGTGGAGGCTGGACAGGTTCGGGTGGAGGACCGTCCCCTGCTGCTGCGACAGAAGATCCTCCCGAAGGGGCAGACGTATCGGAGGATCGGTCAGCATACTGAGTAGCTCGGGATACCAGTACCTTCGTGCCCAATCCGGAGCCACCAAGATGACTTGGGCCCGGTCATGCCTGATCTTCTTCAGCACTCTGGGCAGAAGTGGTATAGGCGGAAAGGCGTACAACAGACCGCAACTCCACTCGTGACGAAAAGCGTCGCCGAGCGAGTGCCGCCTTGGAATTCCAACGCGCAGAACTGCTGACATTGCGCGTTCTCTTCGGTGGCGAATAGATCTAACCAAGGCTCTCCCCACTGCTGAAAGAGACCTTGCGCCACTTCGGAGTTCAGACGCCATTCGTGATCCATCATGCACCGGCGGCTGAGTTCGTCTGCTCTGGCGTTCAGAGAGCCCGCCAGATGTTGAACCACTAGGGTGACGCCCTGGTGTTCCAGCCATGTCCAGAGGCGCAGAGCCTCCTGACAAAGGGTCCACGACCCCACCCCGCCCTGTTTGTTGCAATACCACATGGCGGTGGTGTTGTCCGTGAACACCTGCACGACACTTCCCCTGACAGAAGGAAGGAAGGCTTTCAGTGCAAGTCGGATCGCTCTCAACTCCAACAGGTTGATGTGGAGACGAGACTCCGCCAGAGACCAGAGGCCTCTGATCTCCGCCTCTCCCATATGGCCACCCCATCCCAGGAGGGACGCATCCGTCACTACGACATGCTCCGGTTGGGGAAGGGAGAGGCTCTTGCCCTTGACCCAATCGCGGTCCGTGAGCCACCACTGCAACTGCTGTGCAGTGCCCTCCGAGATCAAGACATGGTCGGACAGGTTGCCGTGATGCTGGGCCCACTGAAACTTCAGGTCCCACTGCAGAGCCCGCATGCGCCGCCTGGCGTGATGCACTAGTAGGATGCAGGAGGCCATCAGCCCGAGAAGCCGCAACACCAGCCTGACCGAAACCCAGGATAGAGGCCGAAAGATGGGAATCAGGGCCTGAATATCCCGGACCCGCTGTTCCGGTGGATAGACCCGGAACTGCGCCGAATCGAGAACCGCTCCGATGAAGAGGAGCTTCTGAGAGGGACTCAGGTGTGACTTTGGCACGTTGATGGAAAATCCCAGCAAATGCAGGAGATCCGCCGTAGTCTGGAGGTGGGAGACGACTGCCTGGGGCGAGCCCGCCTTCAACAACCAGTCGTCGAGATAGGGGAAGACTGGAACCCCTGATCTGCGCAGATGAGCTGCGACCACCGCCATCACTTTCGTGAACACCCGAGGGGCACTGGTGAGGCCGAAGGGGAGCACGGTAAACTGAAAGTGCTCTTGGCCCACCGTGAACCGCAGGTAACGCCGGTGGGCCGGCAGGACGGGGATGTGGAAATATGCGTCCTGCAAGTCCAACGCTACCATCCAGTCTCCGGGGTCTAGGGCAGCTAGAACCTGAGCCAAAGTCAACATCTTGAACCTTTCCTTCTGGAGGAAGGCATTGACGTTCCGGAGGTCCAAGATAGGGCGTAGGCCCCCTTTGCCCTTCTTGGGAACCAGGAAGTAGTGGGAATAACAACCACGACCTACTTCTGGGCTCGGAACGCACTCGACGGCCCTCTTGGCCAAGAGGGCCGAAACTTCCTCGTGGAGAAGATTCAAATGATCCCCCGAGATACGGTGGTGCTGCGGTGGCATGGCTGGAGGGGTCGTCTCAAAGGGGAGGGAGTAGCCCCTTCGGACGATTTGCAGCACCCACCTGTCCGATGTGATGGACCGCCAGTGGAGCAGGTGATGGCGAACTCTGCCGCCCACTGGCGTGGAATGGGCCTGAAAGCTCGGACTAGGAAGGCTTTGAGGCGGATGCTGCCGGGGTGGATGTGGGCTGACCGCGTCGTCCTCCAGAACCGCCTCGGCGGAAACCACGTCCGCGACCGCGCGCAGGTTGGTTCTGCAGCTGGTGGCTAGGCGTACGTGAGGAGGCACCCCTTCCTTGGCCACGAAAGGGGCGAAAGGCGGAAGTTTGCGACCGCGGGGCCGAGAGGCCCAAGGACTTGGCCGTAGCCCGGGAGTCCTTAAAGCGGTTCAGCGCACTGTCCGCTTTCTCGCCAAAAAGGCGAGTGCCATCAAAGGGCATGTCCATGAGAGTGCTCTGGACATCGCCCGAAAATGACGTGGACCGCAGCCAGGCGTGACGTCTAAGCGCCACTGTGGTAGAAATTGCCCTACCCAGCGAGTCCGTAGTGTCAAGCCCACATCGGATAGCGTGCCGTGCTGCATCCCTCCCATCGGCCAGAGCCTGGGTCAGTCGTGTCTGGACCTCCTTCCAGACACAGGGGCAGCACGTCCTCCACCGTATCCCACAGAGAGTGGGAATAACGGTCCAAGAGACAGGCGGTGTTTAAAGACCGCAGGCCCAAACTAAGGGAAGAGAACAGCTTCTTGCCAAACTGTTCCAGTCTCTTGGAATCCCGGTCTGGCGGAGCGGTCGGGAAGGAGGATTGGGAGGTAGAGGCCTGGATAACCAGGCTCTCGGGGGTAGGGTGTTGGGACAGAAAACTGGGGTCGCCCGGAGCGGGGCGGAGGCGCCTGGCGACGTTCCTGTCCACAGGAGGAACTGTGGAGGGCTTGGACCAGGTGCCCTGCAGAACGTCAATGAGGGCCTCATTGAATTGTAGCAGAGGCTCAGTGGAGCTTGCTGCAGACTGAAGCACCTCAGTGAGGACGTTAGTCCTCACAGCCACGGCAGGCAGCTCGAGCCCAAGGGCTGCGGCCGCCTTGCGCAGCACCACAGAGAAAGCTGCGCCCTCCTCCGAAGCCACAGTCGGAGGAGAGACGAATCCAGTGTCCGGAGAGGTATCCAGGCAACTGGCCTCCCCCAGTTCATCTGCCCAGTCCTGTGACATTTGAGCCTGTGCGGCCATAGGATCCTCGGATCCCTCCCAGTTGTCTCCATCATCCGATTCCTGGTATACAGGAGGAAGGTACGGAGCCGGGCGGTAGACATAATGTGTCTCTAGCGGCGCCGAACGTGGCGTCCATCGACGCCGGAGCGGCGCCGGGCCCGGAGCGGGACTGAACCAGTCTCTTGGAATCCCGGTCCGGCGGAGCGGTCGGGAAGGAGGATTGGGAGGTAGAAGCCTGGATAACCAGGCTCTCGGGGGTAGGGTGTTGGGACAGAAAACTGGGGTCGCCCGGAGCGGGGCGGTGGCGCCTGGCGACGTTCCTGTCCACAGGAGGAACTGTGGAGGGCTTGGACCAGGTGCCCTGCAGAACGTCAATGAGGGCCTCATTGAATTGTAGCAGAGGCTCAGTGGAGCTTGCTGCAGACTGAAGCACCTCAGTGAGGACGTTAGTCCTCACAGCCATGGCAGGCAGCTCGAGCCCAAGGGCTGCGGCCGCCTTGCGCAGCACCACAGAGAAAGCTGCACCCTCCTCCGAAGCCACAGTCGGAGGAGAGACGAATCCAGTGTCCGGAGAGGTATCCAGGCAACTGGCCTCCCCCAGTTCATCTGCCCAGTCCTGTGACATTTGAGCCTGTGCGGCCATAGGATCCTCGGATCCCTCCCAGTTGTCTCCATCATCCGATTCCTGGTATACAGGAGGAAGGTACGGAGCCGGGCGGTAGACATAATGTGTCTCTAGCGGCGCCGAACGCGGCGTCCATCGACGCCGGAGCGGCGCCGGGCCCGGAGCGGGACTGAACTGGGGCTCGACGTCGAGCGGAGTCGGCGTCGGGGGTGGTACCGGTGTCGACGCCGGCGGAGGAGGCGTGACGAGGTCGACCGGCGTCGGCGGGGACTCGGGAACGGGTCCCTCGGGCGCTTGCGGCGTCGAGGCCGGAGCCGTCGACGGCGCCGGGGCCGGAGCCACCGGCAGGCAAGGCAGCCCTGTCGGGTCCGCGGGGCCCGAAGGTGCGCCAGCGGGCGTCGACGGCGGGGCCAGGCTCCTCATGGCTGAGAGGAAGGCACTGACCTCCGCTGGCGTCGCGTCAGTCCCAGGGACCGGCGGGTATGGGGACTTGCGCGGCGCCTGCGGCTCCGCCGGAGCCGCGGGGGTGGAACCACCCTGACCCTCGGCCGAGTCGCGCGACCGGTGAGGGGAGTCCGAAGAGCGGTGTCGCCTCTTGGACTTCTTGGAATGCTTCGACTTACTCGAAGACTTGGATCCCGACGACCGATGGTGACGTCGGCTGCGGCTCCGCAACCGATCCTTGGACCTCCTCCTGGACCGGGATCGAGAGGCGCGCAGAGCCGAGTGGCGAATCTCGAGAAGCTTACGGGACCGCTCCCGTCTAGCCTTCGAGGTCAGGGCCTTGCAGTCCGAACACGACTCCGCGTCGTGGTCGAGGCCCAAGCAGTACAGGCACCGGCGGTGATGGTCTGTAACCGACATCAGGCGGTTACAGTCAGCACAGGCTTTAAAACCAGGCATCCTACCGGCACCGGCGTCGTTAGACAAGATCAAAAAGGATCGAAAAAGTTAGTCAAAAAGTGACTAAAGGGGTAGCTCTCCCGGATCTGCGCTTACTGGCGCGGAAAAAAGAAGAACTGACGTCAGCGTGCGAGGGCGGCGTCTAAGTACTCCGACGACGTCATCCCGGCGCACGACGCCGACGACGGACGCGGGGCCGCAGACGACGCCTAGCGACGCGCAAGGGGTATAGCTGATGAAAAATCTTCCGGATCCAGTCTGACGCCTGGGGATATTCTAAGGTGCGGAATCTAACTAACGTGTTTCTTTCAGATTTACCACTCAAATATCAGCTTTAAATGTATTATGAAAATTCAAAAAATTCCGTCGCCAAACATCTGCTCAATATTTTCTGAAAATATACACATTGTGAAATGCCAGTTTTTGCAGTTTGGTTAAGTGAGTTTATTTCCCCCAAACAAAAGCGAGCATTTCTTTCAACATAACTTTTTTGTCCACCCCAAATATCAACTACAATGCTAATATTTATCAATAAATTAGAAGTTGGGGTGATGAAGCAGTATTTATAGTGTTTTTCTTTCTGATCAAAACGTGTTGACTGATAATAGCTGGCTCTGTTTTGTTTAATCAGTAACTTAAGTTTATTTCTTTGTTATGTTATGTTAATATAATTTGTAAAGCGCCTGAATGACCCCCGAAGTGGAATCTTGCCCGACTGTGGAAACAAAGGCAGGTAGTATTAGTTTCCGCAAATCTTTATTTCGCAAAACAAAGCCTCGTGAACAAATCTTGCAAGTTACGCCATAGCATGTCGTGGTGATTGGTGGTTTCATTGATTGTTTTAGGTTTTCAGTATGCCAAGATACATTGTTTGTGTTCTCAATCCCTCGCAAATATGCAGGTGCAAACCAGTCCAACATACAAGAGCCTTAACCAGCTAGTAATCCGTAATAAAACCGGGTGGAACTGGATTATCACACTCAACAATGATATGTTGTACTTGCTTGAGATGGATAATCTAATATGAATACACATATATTTTTTTTAAGTTTCATCCGCCCAGTTTGAGGACATCAGGAACAAATCACTGAAGAGAGTAAAAGAAAGTGATAAAACCAATCCCAAACTATCATTCAGTATTTGTTGACAAGGCAACACCCACACTACAACGTGAAGATTCCTTTTGGTTTAAGGATTGATTTTTTAAGGTATTTACCTTAGATGATATCCATGGTAAGGATATTTCCATCAGGGATTACCAGTCACCCAGACTTTCAGAACAGGCAGTTTTATTTTAAATTGTCTGGGAGGGTATGTGACCGGTATTGTTTCAGGATGCAATAGTTGGGTTTGGTTTAGTCTCACAATTTAGGAAGGCCTTTTTTATTCAGCTCGCAGTCAATAATTTGTTGGAAGGTAGAAGTTGATGGGTATGCAAGAAAGTGCTATTTTTGCTTTCTTTATTTCCAGATACAATAACGATAATAACTTGTTTTGTGTAGCCTTCACACTGCATTGTTGTTAACTTATAGAGACACAGATAATAGATGTGTCAAAACCCCTTTTATAGGACCACGTGGCAAGCAGGGGTTACAGGGCCCAACCGTGGTGGTTTAGGCCTTTTACTTCTGGGGCCGCATTATACATGTGGTGCATTTTCCTTCATTACAATGAAGGAATTGTGCAACATTATGGTGAATGCGTTGCCCCCAGGGCAGTCGCAAACTCTCACGGCACTTGGAGCAGCGCATTCAGGTGAAAAACGGAACGGCTGCTTTAAAGTCGCTCTGTGCTTCAACAGTGCAGGTGGCAACCCGCCTGCACTTTGAAGGGGGATTAGAGATCCCCTCACAGGCAGGTGCAGTGAGATACTACACCCGCCTGCAAGGGGATGTCTGGGGGTTCCATGGGACTCCCTTTCCCCCTTCCAGAGGGCTGCTATCACGGGGTGCACTGACAGTGCACCACCTTTTAGGTGGCACACTGTCAAGACGCCTCCTGAGAGCTTCTTTGCCTCTGCGCCCAAGTCTGTAATACGGCACGGGCACAGAGAGATTCCCTCATTTGGATGGGTCACGCCCCTATGCAAATAAGGGAACGCCCCTGAAGATAGCGCAGGCGTTTTATGCAAGCCAGTGCTATCGGTATTATAGAAAGGGCTGCACAAGCGTCTGGGGCCCCTTCTGTAATACCAAAGTGCCCCAGGAGCACACACAATGGGTGCAAACGCCCGTTGCGTCCCCAGGGCACTTTGTGTAATATGGCCCCTGATGTCCCAGGGCCTGACCTACTACTCATCTGGCTCAACTGGGTCAAGGATCCCTTCTGCACTTGAGTCTCCGTGATAGTTGCAGTCAAGAAGTCAAGACTCCCTCGGGGGAGGGGGGGTGTAGATACAGGTGAGTGAACAAGACTCTTAACTCAAAATACATGACAATGTTCAGCCAAATACTTGCTTTTATAAGAAAAAGTAATATTTTATTTCTAACTCTACACATGCAAAGAGATGAAACATTCAAATGCAATAACATCATCTCCTTTGAGGTCGGGGCTCTAGTAATTGTTAGGCGTATCCTTGTCCCACCCTTCTTCTTGTAGCATGTTCAGGGTCATTCCCTATTCATTGATGGGCGCATCAGGGAATGCAAACTATTAGGCTGTACTCAAAAGAGTTCCCTTTTGACTTTTCAGGATTTCGGTCACGAGTTTGATGGTGCCTCAGCACCTTTAGCAGTGAATCCACCGGGGTCCCCAAAGGCCGTAGTTCAAGTCTTCCTCGCTCCTGCAGTACGTAAGCATTTGGCATTAAACCAGGTGCCCTCATCACAGGCACTAGCAAGATCAGATCCTGCTCGGAGAAGTCAGGCAGCTTGCAGTACACGCGGCTGTGTCGGGCAGGAGCAGGCGTACTCTCTGGATCGGGCTGGCGCTCTTGCCAGCAATCGGAGCAGCTTCCAGCTCACAGTGAAGCAGTAAGTCAAGTTCTCCCCGGTGGTGAAATTCAGTCCTTTAGCTCTCGACTGGAGTACCACGAGGGTGCAAAGTCCTCCTCAGCATCCTACTCGTCCAAAGTGGTCAGTCAGGGAAGATACTACTCTTTATGATTCTCTTATCAGCCCCATCTCCCTTCCTGAGATGTGTCCAAGCCCCTTCCTTGTGATGGATCACTGAAACAAAAAACAGTCTTTTGAACAGTGAAGGGAGTCTCTTCCTTTTCCCTCCAGTGTGTCCCCACTCAGCTCACAGGAATGCAGCACTACACATATCCTTCTGAAGTGGGGGGGGGGATTCCTCTCATACACATGTCTTTACCAGGCAGGCCCGGGCTTCCTTAAATGGAACCCAGGCTCCTCCTTACAATGCAACATTGTAGGCACACTCACTCTGTACTTTCACAGCACACTTTCAGTCCAGCGCTGTTCATCCATGCATTGCAGCCTTATATGTACCCATGCATTCAGCCCACACATTCAGTCTGCACGCACTGTTCAGCACTGAAGCTTTTCTATACTTAACCAGGTTGTGTTCTTTACAAACGCACACACTGCCAGCACACACACTCACTATGTAGTGCTGCACAAGACTTCACCCTTCATATTGTACTCCACGCAAGCACATCTACACGAGGTACTTGCTTTATGTACACACGAACTGCATAGAAGTCCATCTCTCATGTAATGTATTCCTCTCGGCATAAACCAAGGCCACTGGAATTATGAGATTGTGAGGTTGCAGCATTTTTTGCATAATTATAGATCTACTGCATTTGCCACATAATCCATCATCTGCAGCATTATCCACAAATTTCAACTAAAGAAATTGTGTTTCTACCTCTAACGGTTCAAAAGTTACCAAAAAGGCAGAGACATATGTTGCCGTGCAGAGAAAGGCCCTTTGCAAAGTTTGACTTGTCATTTTTCTGTTGCTTATTGCTATGAGTTGGTGTTAAAATGGTACTGATGAGGTGCAACCTATGCCCAGACAGTTACCTGGTGTACAAATGACAAAATAAAGAAGTAATACTATCAGACAATATATGCTGCATTATGCCGTATCATTTGCCTTTTCTTGCTGTATTATTTAGTCAACCCTGTTGCATAATTTGATCCTCTCCTGCCACATAATTCCAGTGGCCCTGGCATACATACACCCAGTACATGTATTAACCGCACATGCACAGTCCTGCTCCTTCATTGTACTGTACCCTTCCCAGGCACACATACAACGAACACAGAGTCACTACTTCTGCACTGCACAGCAATCCACAATTTACCTCATTTAGGCCCAAGGCGAGTTAAGCACACAGAAGCAGAACTGTTAAGAAGGTGAGTGAACCTGTAGGCCTCACTGCAGTGACACATGGTAAAAAGTTCCTGTTCATTACTACTGATTTCTACACGGTATACGCATGATCCCTGCTCGCCTATGACAAAAGAATTTGCATTAGGGATCCAGACACCAGTACAGTTGGGCACTCAGGGTAGGGGTGCACATCTTTACTATGCAGAGGACTTTTCTGTCTAAACAAGATGTTACATTTATCAAATGTATTGGTACTAGGATGGCATAAATAGTGGGGCACGGTGTATTTCAACCTGAAATTTCTCCTGGCCCGTACATTCCTTGGGGTATGCGTCCTCTCCGGATTGTATTCCACTTTCAGCATCCTGATTAATCTATGGAGGGCAAATTGAAAGGCTCAAGCTCCTCTTATATACCTTCCAAACAAGGGCGCAGATTTACGAATATTTCACAGGACACAGCGCATCAATGAAAGTTGCTGGGCTGCATGGGAGAGAGTAGGCCAGCACCCTATCTACTAAGAAAGGAAGCTGCTTCTCACTTCACAAGCGCTGGCGCACTTTCAGGCTGCCTAGCGCCATGAACACACCTTTGAACCATTGTGTATAAGCGTAGTCATGATGTCTAGGATAGATTTTATCCTGGAAGGGCATGATTCTAGTACAAAGTAATACTTTAAAGCCTTTCCCACTTTGAATAGGTGGTGTACAGATCAGCACACATGCAAAAATTTAAAATTCTGGAGAAAAATGTTTTCTCCTACTTCTCTCCTGCCTCAAGGAGGCATTTTTTGGGGCACAACGTCCTCTCTACAAGTGTTAGTTGGTAGAGCTTTGCATCGGGGATGGAGGGGGAGACAAATAAAACATTAAAAAAAGACCACATACCTGCTTGCTGCATTGCACTCCTCGCTTCTCCAGGCACAGGCTCCCAGAGTGCACTGCGGCCAACCCTCACGCTGCTTTCATGCTGCTGAAAGCAGCATAAGGATTGGCCTGAGCACCCATGGTTTGCGGTCCCACACAGACCGGGAGCCTGTGCCTGCTCTCTCCAACCCAGCAATGCACCTGGGGTTGGAGAGAGCTTCACAGCGCATGTGGATTTGGCCAGCCAGAGATGGCTGGGCAAACCCACATGCACAGTGAAGGTAGTGCCCACCACTCTCCCGCCAGCCTGACATCACTCTGGCCCCGCCCCCAAGCCTTGGCTCAGATAGAAAAATAAAACGATAATTAACAAAATTGTAAATTGTAAAATTGTAAATTGATACTTGTATAGCGCACTACTCACCCGCAAGGGTCTCAAGGCGCTTGTACGAATACCGCTGTGGAACCCATCCTGGCTTTCCCTGTGAGGCGTCCACTCCTGGGCACCCCCAAGGTGGAGGCCAGGCATCCTTTAGCGTTGTGGGGGCCGTTGTGGAGATTAGGCAAGCTATTGCCCAGAGTTGCAGAGTGGGACTCCATGATTAGAATAGGCACCGAGGCGAGAATTATCAGGTCCGTGGAATTTTGAGCCCAAGACTCACCGAGGCGGGGAATTGAACCCTGGTCCCGGGCCAGACCTCTGCATCAGGGTCTGCCGCTCTAACCATTGAGCCACACTTCTCAACAAGAGTTTATTAGCATTTTATATTTCATTTTTTCGACTGCTGTTTGCTGGCATGTGGGGCAACACTACTCCGCTATAGCAGAGGAACCGCTGCTGAGGGTTCCAGTCATTAACAGGCTCTCTTAGTATGATTCAGCACTCCCATGAAACTCTCACTAGTTGACTCCAACAAAGCTGTCAGCTTAATGTAAGCCTAAGCAGGGCTTTAAGTGGGATGGAAAAACTGGAGCGTCTCTCAAAGGGGCGTGGCTAATGAAATTCGACCTTGTCTTAAAAAGTAATCTACAAATCTGTGCTTACCAGACTGGTATTTTGCTGCTTCTTTCATTGTATCCAGATATATAATACAACAAGTAACATTACACCTGCAACAAGTCAGAACTATTGGCTTTGTCAATGGCTGTTAGTTGCCCAAGATAAAAAAAAAGTAATAACTATGGCTTTGTTGTATAGAATATTGAAAATGCTTGAGTTCTGAAATGATACAACTGTAAAAGAACAATACAGAGTCTCTTCGAAGTTACATCAAATACAGTGAATTGCAGGTACTGCTGCAGAGTTAAGATTTATTTTTCACCCAGGAGAGGAGGGCAAACAAGGAGAGAACAATAGGAACCAGTCTCAGCACCTGATTTTTAGAACTGCTGCTGCTGAGCACCGGCAGGACCCAGCCCACTTAAAGCCCTGGGCCTAAGTGAACAGGACACAGGAAGTGGACGGGCATCATAAGGGACGCAACTAGACCTGAACTTCGGGGAGCTAACACTCACAGCCAGGGATGCCCTAGCACTGGTCGCACACGGTGCAACAGTCTTTCTTGGCACCCCATTTCCTCCTTCTCCATGAATTCCCTGACTACCACTCACCAACAATGCACCTCATCTCTCTATAGCACCTTTGAGACAAACATTTCATTTCTTTATAGCGCTACACATTGTTTACTCACATTCAGTTCTGTGATCTCCATAGTACACTTTCTTTGTAGCAGGCACATTAACCTTCTGCGCTGTGTGGGTGGTAGGAGTGCTCATGTGAGTTCATGGTGAGTGATGCGACAGTGTGAGAGTAGGGTAAGAGGAGTGACTGCAGGGTGAGTGAGGTGATCATATGAATTTGGGTACAGACTTATGTGCAGAGTGGGACAAATTAATGCATGGTGACTGATGGGCTTGTTTGACTGAGATTGCTGATTGAGCAGTGAGGGAGTCAGGTGAGTGAAGTGTCACATGAGTGCAGGGTGAGTAGAGTGCTCGTGTGACTGCAGGGTGAGGTACAGCGTGAACAGCGCAAGTGCATTGTGAGTGCAGAATGATCACTGTGAGTGCAGGGTGAGGGGGTGAATGGTGTGAGTGCATAGTGATCAGTGTGAGTGCATTGTAATCGCTATGGTTGCAGGGTGAGCGTGAAAGTGAAGGGCGAGAATGAGGAATGAGTTGTTTGAATGCAGGGTGCATTCCCAGACACTTGAATTAACTCAGAATGTTATTGATGGTGGTGTCAGATTCCGATATAAGTTAAACTATTGTTATTTTCCAGGGCTGTAAGTGGGATGAAAAAACAATGGCGTCTCTCAAAGGGGCGGGGCCAATATAATTAAGGGCATGGCTTAAAACATTTATGCTAAACATTTGTGCTCAGCATAATGTGCCGCCCATCTGGTATTTCACTGCTTCTGTTATTTTCTCCACATAAGTTACATTACACCTAAACCAAGCCAGGACTATTGGCTTTGTCAAAGGTTGTTAGTTGCATAAGATAAATATACTACATACATACATACAACTATGGCTTCGTTGTATATAATATTGAAAATACTTTAGTTCTTGTGCGAGAGGTTGTGCAGTAATGGCAAGAGCTGCCAACTTTGGTGCTGAGGAAGCAGGTTTAAGTCTCAGCGTCGGCTCAACATCCTGTGTTTCTGGGCAAATCACATAATCGTCCATGCCAACCAAATAATAAATGAAGATGTCCTTGTTGGTGCGCATGTAAAGCACTTCGAGTTTAGCATTACAGAACTGCAACAAAATTTAAATTACTTCAAAACAGTAAACTGCTGCATAGTTAAAAAAAAAAATTCCATTCAGAGTGTGAGGGTGAAAATAGAGACCCCGATAGGGACCCGACTTGGCGCCTGTTTTTAGGAACTGCCGGTGCTGAGCATTGGCAGGACCCGCACCACTTAAAGCACTGCTATTATGGCATTAATCAGAGATGAGGGTGGATGAAATAAATAATGTGCTGATCCTGCAACAAACTTTCAGTTTTAGGATTAGGGTTGCCAGTTTATTAATTTGATGTCCCAGACAGTACAAAAATAAGCAGTCACCTAAAGCAGTATTTTCAGCACTTATTTGTGCATACTTCGAAGAGGAAATATAAATAGAAAGCACTTTTCATAGTAATCTAGGACTGCTTGAATGATCCATGACTGATAATTAAAGGGAACAACGACAGAGAAGTCACATTACAAATGAATAAATACTTTTTTATTCATAACCCTATTTAGTGTCAAGACAAGGTCTTTGCAGGCTCTTCAAACAACACGTAGCTGGCATTTTTCTTTTGGCAACCCTACTTTATATTTCTTTTCATTAAATGCATTCTCACCCTACAGCAGAAATGTAAAACACAAATGTAAGGATTAGGCAGAGTGGGGGCCCAGGGGGTACTGGAACCAGAAAAAAACAAGCCTCGGTAACCAGTTTACAAAGGTATGTAAATATGCAAATGGTCTTTAAACACCTGTGAAAAACTTGGGCGTGCCGTCAATAAGACTCTAGGCACTGCCCTGCCGAGCCCACAGCAGCTCGAGCTGCGGCAGCCCGGGCTGAGACACACAACGGGGGGGCTGAAGCCCTTTTAGCCCTATGGGGGTTCAGCGCCTGAGCATCATAGAGCAGCATGGAACATGGGTAAGCCAATTGGGATAAAGGTGATGGCAAAGGTGCACAAGCAAGAACAATTGGTGAAGAACATGACAGAGATTGGGATATATGGACATGTACCATGCACTTGCCGGTGTTCTTTACACTGCCAATGATGCTTGTAGCATCACACTCACTCTCGCTCCATTCTTCTCGCCTGCATTTCTTTGGGAGCAATGCGGAGGTCCTGGAGGAAGCAAGCTGAGAACGGGCAGGTGGAAAAGTTGAAGGAGGCAGCAGCAAATGGGGAAAAAAGGGGTTAGGCAAAGGAAACCACTGGGCTTAGGGGCAAAATGTGGCACGAAGCAAAAAGGACAAAGGTAGACACCAAGCACCAAATGACAGAACAGAAGAAGAGTGGTGCTGAAATGGAAAAATGTGTGGGCTGAAAGAGAAATGCACACTACCCATGGCGGTGTTCAGTTTGTGGAGCACAAGTTCTGGTCATGCAGCTCGAAACAGAACGATGCAATACCAAAGGGGATGATGGACGGAGCGTTTGAGCAAATCAAACACTCACCCCCAGTCAACTGACCTGGGTTTAATCCATCATCATTCTTTAGCTCACTCCACCACCCCAGTTCAGACATGGCCATATGCAAATCAGTCTGAACCTGTGCCTCATGGGAACAGTCCAGCCCGAACTGCCAAGCCATGATTTCCCTGGACCGGAAACAAGCATCCTGGGACTGGTTTCTGGCTAATCAGCCGCCATCAGCCAGGCTAGCTTGAATCCAGTGGCAAAGTGAGCAAGGGACCCACGTCTGGGCATACCCTGCCAACTTAGGGCGAATCATCCCCTTTGGTATCAAAGCGGAAGGATGACAACATTAAAAACTGTCATCAGATCACCTGCGTTAGGCAATGATGCAGCAAAATTGTGCACTGGAAAATGGCTGATCATCCATGGGAATAACGGCTAACAGTGCACCAAAACTGCTCCACGTGGAGATGTCACCATCCTAATAACCAACTAGAGCACTCCATTGGCAAAGAAAGGTAAAACCACAGTATTGTAATAGTGGATATGGAGGTACCATTTTGATTGTGGCCGTGCAGGTAGCACATAATTGCTGGGTTAAGGGGCCTTGTGGTGCATTTGTGGGTATTCAGAGAGGACTGTAGATCCTCAGGCATTGACCACAGCATCTCAGATTTTTTATTTCCCAAGTAGGTTGTATTTTTTGCCTGAGGGCTGTGGAGGTAGAAACTTTCGCCAGGGGTTATTGTTTGTCTTGAAACGTGACTTACAACCTTTTCAGGTCTCTTTAGTGCATTGTTCTTTTATAACTAGTGAGATTTGAGAAAACACGTTGAAGGTTTTAGGGTTGATGTTGCATCCACGCATAATCCTTGCTGTGGCTTTGCATGATGCGTGTCCCTGGTGATCACGTCGCCTTCCCTGAGAGAAGTGACTCTGGAGGCAGCAATATGGTTGATGGGCTAAGACACAGCTCTATGAGTTTGGGGTTGCAAGCAACTCTATGAATGGTAGGTTTTGCTCCTTTTGATTGGTAGTGTACTGTATGGGTTCTTTCTCGTCAGTTGCACTCTCAAAAGACCGGAAACTGCCAATTTACCATTCTAACTCAGCAATGTAGTATTCTAATCCAGTCCAAGAAATGTTTCGGTAAAGTTTCACTTGTCTAAGAAATTGTAATGTTGTGTTTATATGTTGTAAATTGGTATCAAGGCGCATTTCCGTAGGCTACTGCCATGGAGGCGCAGCTGAAGGCAAAAACACCTAGGAATGCTGCAGTAGTGTGATTGTGGGAAGGACCCGCCTTTAGTATGTTTGAGCAGGGCACACGCCTGGGGCGCATGTCAACAGAGGGGTGCTGGAGCATCCTGCAACAGGCTTCTTCCAGCGTGGCTCCAACCATAAGTGCATTTAAACACTGTTTCTGGAGGCAGCTGTTGCCCGTTTCTTATTTTGACTGCTTTTCTTTTCATGCTGTCTTTCCCTTCCACCCCCGCTCACCTCCCTAGTATCCCTCCAATTTATTCAACACACGGCCAATTAAAGAGGACGTTTGGGAGGAGCGCCAAATCTGGTTTTGCCCAGGGCACTCTCTAAGCAGAGGCCAGCTCTGACTCATGGCGGCCAAGGTTTCAGATTGCCATGTGTGACATTTTCATAATTTCAATATAATTATGAGTGACATTTCAATGACTATGAGTGACATTTTCTCAAGACGGTCAATTGTTCTACCACTTTGACAGTGGGCCCCCGATATACGAGTGCAGTAGTGTCAATGCTTAGCCTGCCCAGGTAGAGGGGACTGATTTCCCTGCTTAGCTCAAAGCCACAGTTCCTGCCCTTGCAGCCAACTGGGTCTCGTGGTGCCATTGAATACAAGTATTGGCAAGTCTTGTATGCTCGGTGGTATGGGGAAATCCAACATGCTGCTCTCGTCCTGTAAGGGGGAGGGGCCGCTATTACAGTCCCAATCCTGTGGTGCCGCTATCAAAGGTGTCCCGATTTACCAGGAGGGCAGAGGTGGCGTCATCACGTCCCCCATATGCAGTGTAATCTAGGGCTGTGGCGGCCAGAAGTGCAGAGGTGCTTGCCGCCTGTAAAAATTACCCCAAAGACAAGCGGTCCGGCCCAGTTGGCCGCACAGATGAGCTGCCTAAATCAGCAAATGACACACGCAACTCTAGGACATCTGCCGCATCAGCACGGGCATTGATTGAGGGGTCAGCCTCAGGCTGGGACACAAGTAACCGGGCGGTAGCCTGAGAATGTGTTGGGACTCAGATTAAGTTGTCTGGCGAAAACTACAGTGTGAGTCACACAGAATTTGAAGTGTGAATGCCACGAAGCACATTTTGATTAGCAGTCTGACTTACCTTGCGAGCCACGGCATTCCAGTTAACCTGGCCTCCTAGTGGGCGCAACGACTGATTCCCGGGGCAAACGGCCCCCACCACCCGGGCATTCAGACTCGGCTCAGCAAAGCAGCTCAGGTGTGATCTGGGCTCCAGCGGCCGCCGCGGTCCTTGGAGTTGGGTCCTTTCGCGGCAGCGTGGAGGATCATCATTGATTTTAAAATGCTACTGTAGGCTCCAGGATATTATAAAGGGGAACTCCAGCCTGAGCCACCTGTAGCGCTGGCGTCACTTTTCAGTGTGTGTCACAAGTGCTGACAAAACGGTAGCCATTGGGCACTGTCTATCCTGACGTCAGTCGCATGCAGAGAATGCTGTGCCGTCATGTCGGAAATATAGCACTGCAGCTCAGTAAAGCCAACCCCAGGGATTTAAGTGGGCTGGGTCGCACCGGCAGTTTTTTAAAGGGGGGGTTCGAAACGGTTCTCTATGGGGCTCTGTTTTGTGCCCTGGAACAGGTGGTCCGTGTTGTTTTCTGGACTGCAGTGACAGCAGGCACATAATGTGCGCTTGCTCACACAGCTCACTTCTCACTAGTGGAGAAGTTATGGCATGATGTCATGCCAGGTGAGGTTGTAGGGGAAGGGAAATCCTTTAAAGAGTCCTTTTCTCTCTGGATTTCCCTTCTCTTTGTGAAACTAAGCAGTAGCAGCATTGCCGTGGTGGAAGCTTTTTCAATATTATATACAAGCCATAGTTGCTGCTTATTTATCGTGTGCAACTAACAACCATTGACAATGCCAATAGTCCTGACTTGTAGATATGATGTACTTATTGCATCATGTATCTGGATGCAATGACAGAAACAGCCAAATACAAGTCGGGTGGCACACTATGCTATGCGCAGATTTTTAGCTTAGGTGTTTTAAGCCACGCCCTTAATTACATTGACCACACCTCCTTTGAGAGACCCCCCAGTTTTTTCATCCCACTTAAAGCCCTGGCCAAGCCCCCAAGAATGCTGGGAGCAGTGTGCCTGCAAGAGCGTAGCTGCGACTCTAGTTTTTAGTTTCAATTACAGGCATTGCTGAATTATTTAGCAGCACTACGTCTTCATGCCAGCTGAGGCAGGCTATGCCACTTATACGTGACTTTGCATTTCAGTGCCGTGATGCGGATCACCATACCAAATTGCGTCAGTCTAATGCCTGATGCGTGGTACTTGGCAGGACTGCTGATTGCGGGGGTCGAAGCAGTAGGGTGGTGAGTTAGGAGGCAGAAGTGTGAGTGGGGAGTTTGGAGGCAGCACGGTGATTGGCGGGTTCGGAGGTAGCTTTGGGACTGGAGGGCCCAATGACAGCACTGTAATTGATGATGTAAGTGGTAGCACCGCGAATGGTGGGTTGTAAGATGAGGAATTTTGAAGGCAGCAGCAAAGTGATTGTAGCAAACGCTGTTAGTAGGACTTAGTATTCTGTGGAGAAACGGGAGGAGTGAGGACAGCAACACTATGGTTGTGACTCGAGTTTGAAATCCGAGGATACGATTGTGGGTTTTTCGAGGTAACTCAAAAGTTGGTGGGTTTAGGGTTAAAGGGAGAAAGGCGGTAATTGTGTTTCTTATGAGCTTTGTAGTTGCTGAGGCTTTGATCACAACATCTCAGATTTGAATCTTCCACGCGAGACTTATTTTTATTACAGGACATTCCCCGGAGTGGATACGAATGTAGTCACTCACCCTGGGGCTCGCGGCTGTCCTGGGAACGTGACGTGCGCGGGGTCCCTGGTGTCCATGACCGCATTGCCTCGTCGCCTCGGGATATTCTCCCTGGTGACGTGAAGAGAGCCGGGCCCTTTACTTTCCGGCAGTGGCAGTGAGTGCCATAAAACACCCCTGCCCTCTTCCTCGGCCTGCCAACAGGGGGCGCTCTTCCTACTCTGGCAGACGTCTCTGCTCTGCCACGTGCCGGCGTGTTCCGGCTTCTGACCGGAATGTGATCCACGTATTACGTGGCTGCGTGACAAGCGACGCATTCATTTGGTGACTGGCGTTATCCCGCGTGACGTGGTGCTGAGAGTTGAGATTGCCAATGATGTGGAACTTACGAATTTAGGATCACAGCTTTAAAATAAACTACGTGCAACGATGCAAACACAGGGGTACGGCGCAATTCAATATAAAAAACAATCCTAAGTGTTCAACGTGCTAATATGTTTCACACACACTCACACACCTCAGGGCAGCGATTGCCCCGCTCTCAATAGAAAAGTTGCACATCCCAAAGAGGACAGACAGGTGACTAAGTCTGTATCACACGCTTCGTAGATTCAGGTGCAAGTTTGCACGCCTTTACTGCGAAAGCCCCTTCAGCTTCAGGGTGGCAACGACCTAAACCACAGACATTGGCTACCACCAGGCTCCACCCTAGGAATGCTGCCCCTATCGAGGGCCGGCACAACATGTTACTTTACAGTACTTAACAGAGCATTAAATGAGCCGGTACTGAGTACGGCACTTTTCAGTGTTATCTCCTTGAGTACCGGAATTGTTCCCTGTGTCAAGAGAGTACGGGTACTTAAAGAAGCAATCTGGGGTATGGGTATATGCAGGACTTAAGTGGAATGAAAAAAAAACTGGAGTTCTCTCCAAGGGGCGTGACTGATGTAATTAAGGGAAAGGCTTAAAAACACTTAAGCTAAAAATCTGTGCTTAGCATAGTGTTCAGCCTGCAAGAAGCCAGAACTATTGGCTTTGTCAATGCTTGTTAGTTGCCTAAGATACATAAGCAACAACTACAGATTCGTTGTATATAAAAATGCTTCAATTCTGAAATGATGAGACTAAAAGAACCTTAGCAAGTCTATTTGAAGTTACCTCAAAGGCAGTGCACGCTGCCACTGCTACAGAGGTAAGACTTTTTTCCACCATGATGGTGAGGGCAGAAATGGAGAGCCCGATAGAGGCCTGTCTCAGCAACTGCTTTTTAGAACTGAGCACCAGCAAGACCCGGCCCACTTAAGGCCCTGGTTATATGAGTGAATGCAGAGCAGGTGCTGCTGAATAGGACGCTTTCAGAGGGAGCTTGACAACAGTGCGTGCAGCCGCGTCCGTGCAGGTAACAGAGGAGCGGTGGGGCCGTGTAAGGGGGATATAAATGGACGATGCCCTAGACTGCTGCCTTCACTCTCACTGACAGCCACAGTTAGAGTACAAGGCTGCAGTGCTGGAATGCACTCGCCACTGATTGTCAGAGCACAGAGCATAGTGACCACACCGTCATCCGCTCCACTCAACACGCATGCACAGACGTCACCCAAGGATTACACTGACACTTTCATTGTGGGTGAAGAACTGCTGCAGGTTTATTTCATACAACATAAGTATGACGATAAGTGGGTTATCTTACGGGCGATCCAGGGCAAGCAGCCCCTCGCTGCTCCGCCCGCCTGGTGAGCCAGCACGCACGGTGGGTCGATGCCCGGCACATATTTTCAGATCATCCACTGGGTCACGTGATCTGTCTACTACTCCCGCCCCTTTTGACAGGGGCGGAGCGTGTTGTGGCACACCCCCGGTTGGTCAGGCCCCCCAACCGCCCGAAGGACTAACGGGGCGCCGTCGCGGTCTTCCCAGAACCTCCTTCGGCTCCCGGACCTTGGCTCGGGCACCCTTACTGTGCCAGACAGGGGTACCCTTACTGTACCGCCTGTCGCAGAGGTACCCTTACTGTACCCTTCTGCCTCCAGATCGCCCTGTAACTCCGCCTGCAACGCAAGAAAAACATTAAAACATTCCAATAACGCGCTGCCTCCGCCGCGCAGGGTAAGCGGAAAGGGTGGGAATACGCGTGGCCAGGTAGGAGCGGCGCAGGAAGCAGAGGAGGATCTGGGGGAGTGAGGCGCCTAAGAAGGGGGTCTAGCCTCGCCCCCCCTATTGGCACGCCTCCTAAAGGCCAACTCATTCATTGGGGGGCTCCCCTCCCTGGGCGCGGCCTCGCTAGTGAGGCGGAGCAGGTGGGGGGGGGGGGTGGAGGCTCCGACGGGCGGCCACTAGAAGGCTGCCCTGCTGATGTCCCTCTGCGTGGGACGCAGGCAGCGGCATAGTGACCACACCGTCATCCGCTCCACTCAACACGCATGCACAGACGTCACCCAAGGATTACACTGACACTTTCATTGTGGGTGAAGAACTGCTGCAGGTTTATTTCATACAACATAAGTATGACGATAAGTGGGTTATCTTACGGGCGATCCAGGGCAAGCAGCCCCTCGCTGCTCCGCCCGCCTGGTGAGCCAGCACGCACGGTGGGTCGATGCCCGGCAGTGCGGCACATATTTTCAGATCATCCACTGGGTCACGTGATCTGTCTACTACTCCCGCCCCTTTTGACAGGGGCGGAGCGTGTTGTGGCACACCCCCGGTTGGTCAGGCCCCCCAACCGCCCGAAGGACTAACGGGGCGCCGTTGCGGTCTTCCCAGAACCTCCTTCGGCTCCCGGACCTTGGCTCGGGCACCCTTACTGTGCCGGACAGGGGTACCCTTACTGTACCGCCTGTCGCAGAGGTACCCTTACTGTACCCTTCTGCCTCCAAATCGCCCTGTAACTCCGCCTGCAACGCAAGAAAAAACATTAAAACATTCCAATAACGCGCTGCCTCCGCCGCGCAGGGTAAGCGGAAAGGGTGGGAATACGCGTGGCCAGGTAGGAGCGGCGCAGGAAGCAGTGGAGGATCTGGGGGAGTGAGGCGCCTAAGAAGGGGGTCTAGCCTCGCCCCCCCTATTGGCACGCCTCCTAAAGGCCAACTCATTGGGGGGCTCCCCTCCCTGGGCGCGGCCTCGCTAGCGAGGCGGAGCAGGGGGGGGGGGGGGAGGCTCCGTCGGGCGGCCACTAGAAGGCTGCCCTGCTGATGTCCCTCTGCGTGGGACGCAGGCAGCGGCATAGTGACCACACCGTCATCCGCTCCACTCAACACGCATGCACAGACGACACCCAAGGATTACACTGACACTTTCATTGTGGGTGAAGAACTGCTGCAGGTTTATTTCATACAACATAAGTATGACGATAAGTGGGTTATCTTACGGGCGATCCAGGGCAAGCAGCCCCTCGCTGCTCCGCCCGCCTGGTGAGCCAGCACGCACGGTGGGTCGATGCCCGGCAGTGCGGCACATATTTTCAGATCATCCACTGGGTCACGTGATCTGTCTACTACTCCCGCCCCTTTTGACAGGGGCGGAGCGTGTTGTGGCACACCCCCAGTTGGTCAGGCCCCCCAACCGCCCAAAGGACTAACAGGGCGCCGTCGCGGTCTTCCCAGAACCTCCTTCGGCTCCCGGACCTTGGCTCGGGCACCCTTACTGTGCCGGACAGGGGTACCCTTACTGTACCGCCTGTCACAGAGGTACCCTTACTGTACCCTTCTGCCTCCAGATCGCCCTGTAACTCCGCCACAGCTCTGGGGAGGCTTCCGTCGCTGCCAGAGCCCCCCTACCCTCCATAGCTGCTACTGATGCCCTGCCCTTGCTAGCGCCTCTTGCACGTCCAGCAAGAACATGTCCATCCCTACCCTGGACAGGTGTACCCCATCCGGCTCGTAGAACCCCTCCACCTTCTCTTGGATCAATGCATGTCTGATGAAGCCCATGCCCCTGCGCTCCATGAATTTTTGCATGGACCTATTGACCCCTCTGCGCGACCGATCTACTGCTGCCGTAGACCTGGCCCCCCTCCAAGTCCTGCGGGGGACAATCTCCGACCACCACACTTCACATGAACCCAAAACCTGGCTGATGGCTGGCAGGTCCGTTTGCATGGACAGAAGCAGGGCCCTCCTTCCCCTGGAAACAAGGTCATTTCCCCCAAGGTGCAAGATGATGACCGACGGCTGTACCCCCCCCAGCCGCCAAACGCTGTTCAATTGAGCCCCGTGCTTCACTCCATTTCATCCCCGGGGAGCCCAACCACACGAACTGTGTGTTAACAAAACTCTGCGACCAATTCCTGTGCGCTGCCCAGCGTTCCAACCTTGTGATGTAGGAGTGTCCCATCAACCAAACCTGGTGACCTGCCAATGAAACGATGAAGCAGCTTTTAGGCAGTTGTATCTTTATTTGCACACAAAAAGTTTTTCGGGGGATACCCGCCGTAGAACACAGTTTAAGGACGCTCGGATATGTTCATCCGCAAAGGAACACTCAGTATGGAAAACTCAGAAATGTACATGCAGCATCAAGGTCGAACATATCTCTTAAAACAGTCGGACTCCCAGCGCCCCACACCCTTCACGCCCTCTGGGCCCAGGCCGGCTTTGGCAGCTGAGGTGGCAGCGCCAATTCGGAAAGAGTGGGAGGAGAATCTGCGCCCACTCCCAGATAAACCCCCCTTGTCGAGGGCGGCACCCAGAATGCGATCAAACTGAAACCTGGTGAGGGGGGACCCATCCGCATGAATCAGGAAGGGGCCCGGGGCCGCTGGGCGTAAGGCCAGGTATTCCCTGACAGTGTGGACCGGGCAGTACCTGTTGTCCCCCAAGGCTTGTAGGACAACTGTCTTTCCCCTCCCCACCTGGTCTGTCTTGGATTTGCGAATGCGGAGCTCCAGGGATACATTAAGGGCCACGTCTGCGATACCCAGCGCTGTGCCAGACAGGTCAACCTTGGATTTCACCACCAGCTCGCTAACCCTAAAGGCGCCAAAAAATGCCAGGCAGAATGCCGTTGAAAAGAGCCTTGCTTCGAACGGGGAGAAAGTAACTAGGGGTACTGCGTCCAGGATGCGCTGTAGGTCCATGAATTCAATGGGTGCCCTGGTGTCCGGTTGTCTAACCTCCTCCCTGGCCCAGCCCCTCAGGGCCGCCCTAATCTTGAAAGACCCCGTTGGGTCGAAACCCCCATCTAGCTTGGCATCGTGGCGCACGGCTGCCAGTTGACCACATGTCCATGAGTGGGTTTTGCCGTTCTCCTTGGCCCACACCACAAAGGTCTCTACCTGATCCTCGCTCCCCAAGGCTAGACCACCCTGCGCCTCCACTACTGCTCTGAACGTCGCTAACTGGGAGCCGTACTTCTTCTGCGTTGCCGGCGCCAGGGACCTCTCCCCCATCCTCCTCAGTCTTTCCCCCACCGAAGCAGGCGCCAAAGGCGGTCTGGGAATGGTGTCATCTCCGCCCTTGCCCGCGGCCATGCCTCTCGAAACCGGAGCCACTGAAAGCGAGAAAGAGCGTCAGCTGCCACATTCTTGACACCCGCGATGTGCCGCGCCCTAAACTCAATGTTGCTGCGCAGCCCTTCCTTCACTAACTCCCTCAGCAGACTTAAAACTAGCGGGCACGAGGCAGTAAGACCGTTGATGGCGTGCACCACCGCCATATTGTCTGACCAGAAAACTACCTTCATGTTGCTTAGGGTGGCCCGCCATAGGTGCAGCGCTACAAGGATGGGAAAGAGTTCCAACACTGCAATGTTGTTTGTTACCTTCTTTTTACGCCATGCATTTGGCCACCTCATTGCGCACCACTCTTCGCCAAGGATCACGCCAAAACCTTCCCTACCAGACGCATCTGAGAACAGGCAAAGCTCCTGGCTGGCTATCCACGGGGCCCTCCAAATCACCGTCCCATTGAAACCAATGAGGAATTCTGCCCACATTGCTAGATCCGCTTTCAAGCCTGCAGTCAACCTTACAAAATGGTGCTTCTGTAGTACATTTGCCGTGGCCCCTGCCAGCCTCCTTGAGAATACCCTGCCCACTGGTATCACCCTAGCTGCAAAGTTCAACTTGCCCACCAAGCTCTGGACAGCCCCTAGGGTCGCTTTGTCCTTGCCCAGCAGCGCCTGGATGTCCTGCAACAAGCCCTGAACCTTCTCAGCGGGAAGCCTCGATTCACCTTTTACCGTGTCTAGCTCCACACCCAAAAAGGTCAAGACCTGTGCCGGCCCCTCGGTCTTACCTGGGGCAAGGGGAACTCCTAGTAACTCTGCCAGCTCCTCAAAGCGTCTCAGCCCTACCGCACACTCGTCTGTCCCGGCTGGGCCAAAGAACAAAAAGTCATCTAGGTAGTGGGTCACCTGCGTGATCCCATGAAGGTCCCCCAAGGCCCACTGAAGGAACAAGCTGAAGGCTTCGAAGTAGGCACAGGAGATTGCGCAACCCATGGGCATGCAGCAATCATAGAAGAACTGCCCCGCCCACTTGAAACCTAGCAGGTGCTGGCTAGCTGGATGCACCGGCAGCAGGCGGAATGCGGACTCAATGTCCGCCTTCGCCAGCCATGCCCATTTCCCCACTCTCCGGATCATGTCAATGGCCATGTCCAGGGAGCAGTATGACACAGAACAAATCCCCTCATCCAGCCAGTGGTTCACAGAATTCCCCTCGGGGTACGATAGGTGGTGGATCAAGCGATAGGCACCCTGCTGTTTCTTCTGTACCACCCCCAGCGGTAAAACCAAGAAATGATCCGGGGGGGGCTGCTGAACGGCCCCGCCACCCTCCCTGCTGACAACTCCTTTTGTATCTATTGAGCCACCACCCGGGGCATGTCCCTGGCTGACTTCAGGTTCAGTGCGTCCCTGGACTCCAGCGGTCCCTTGTAAGAAATCCTAAAACCATCAAGGAACCCACCCGCTAACAGGGCCCTGTCCTGCACCAACGGATAGCGCCTAATGAGCGGGATGAGATTATCCATGATGATGGGGGAAGGGCCCTTCGCGGGCCTGGGGCGCTGTGCGGGGGGGCCCAGGAGAGCAAGGGGTGGTGGTGGTGGTGGGGGGCCCTTGCGTGGGGGGTGGTCCGTCCCTTGTGGTTTCATTGGCGTTGCGTGCCTGTCCTGTTGGGTGTGGTAGGCTGTGGTGCGCCCTGGCTGGAGGTGCAGGTGGTCGCAGGGTGTTGTGCACCGCACTTGCTGCAGCTGTGTGCGAATTTGCATGACCTTCCCCACGTGCAGTTGCCCCCGTTATAAAGCCGGCATGTGCCTGAATTGAAGCGCTTGGAGCCCTGCCTGTGCCCCCGAGCCCTGCCCCCACGAAAAGACTGCTTGGAGGGGCGCCTGGGAAACTGGTCCTTTCTCCTGTCGTCTGACTCCCCTTGCCCTTTATATGCCTGATCCTTCCTATCCTGTGTGGGTCGGCACATGTGTTGTACCCAAAGTTGAATCTCCTTCTGATCCCACCCCAGGTCCGGGCATATGGCCATTCTTTTCCGGAAGTCTTGGTCGTAATAGAACCAGCCCAACCCCCCAGAGAGCCTCGCCTCTTCTTGGATCGTGCTGGCATATTGCATGAGGGCCTCACTCTGTTCAGGAAATTTCTGCACTACTACTGCCGCCAATATGTTAAATGCGGACGTCCAGTTCTCAATTGTCTTGTCAGGCCATCGCTGATATCTGACTCTTTCCTCTTCCTTACGCCCCATCTTTCTGGTGTCCACCCCTGCCGACCCGTGCATCAGTAGTGTTAGTATGTCTATGTACTCCCGCCTCCATATCCCTTCTTTAGCGGCCTGCGGTACCAACCATGCCAGGGAGCAGCGGCCGGATGCCAATGGTGCCTGGGTGACAAGGGGTCTGGGAACCTGCCCCGTGCCCTCCCCTACTGGCACAGCAGACCCTGGTGCCGCGGCGGGCGTAGGCTCGAGAGCAACGGTGGTGGTGGCCGGACCATTCGCAGGTGGGGGGGTGAGGAAACCAACGCGCCAACCATGGGTGCAACCGCTGCAGTACTTGCGGTGGGACAAGCATTCCCTGAGAGTGAGAACCCCGGGGCTCCCCCAGGCTCACCATTACGAGGTTCTGCGGCTGCGCTCTGACCAGCCCAAACTTGGAGCACGGGTGCTTGGGCTGCCGCGGGCACCGCCGCTGGGGTCACCTGTGGCGGTGCAGATAAAGCGTCCAAGCGGCTCTGAAAGACGGGCATGAGGCTGAGCATGTGGTCCATGGCCTTGCCCATTTGGGCCATGTCCGTGATGCCTGTGGCAGAGTCATGCACCGCCGGTGTTACAACGGCCGGTACGCAGTGCGGTCGCTTGTCGGTTCTTGGCAGGCGGGGCCTCAGGCATGTCTTTTGATGTGGGCTTGGGTACCCGGGTGGACCTCCAGGGCTCCGACCCCGAAGGGCCTGGGATGCCCTCGGCTGGGGGGGGGGGTGACGACCACGCCCGAGTCTTCCTGCCTGCGAGCCTCAAGAAAACCCTGGACCCACACCGTGCCCTTCTCACGGGCGAATGCCATAAAGTCCGCCCACATCCCGTCTTGCGGTGCGCTCGACTGCGTCTCCTCGATCGACGTCTCCTGGGAGAACAGTGGACCCGGCGTCCCGATATCCTCCATGGCGTCTACTTTTGCGGTCACTGCTAGCACGCGTCCCCCTTTGCGCCTTTCCCTCGGTCCCTGCTCCTACGTTTGCGGGCTGTCCCTCAGTGGATCTGTAAGTAGGGAGAGGAATGGAGTTAACACGATGGGAGAAACAGTGCGACTAAATTCTCCCTCAGCCACATAGTCGCTATCCCAAACACACACTTGCGCAGCATGGTCTGTGTCCTACCCAATAAGCTGCTGGCCAGACCTCAAATCAACTGTACAATGAACTGGCAGGCAAGAGAACAATGCAATTATGCCCCCCCAACCGGACGGCCCACAGGGCAGCCCTGCCAACACGCTGCATGCTCGCATGGCACGCATCGGCTCCACTGAATTGAGTGCGTCGCGCTCGCGCCGCACCTGAATGCCCGTTGGGGCCGCAACAAGTTCCCTTCGCGCCCGAAAGCACGCCCGGCTAGGGGGGGGGGGGGTATCCGAGCGCACAGCGTGTGCATCGCATGGCAAGCCCCCCCACCCCCCCCGACACAAGGGGGGGGGGCCACGCGCAAATCTCGCGCCCGTCCGGATCGCCCCGGAGCGCACTGCCCCTCGAGCACCCTGTCCGCAATTGCGCGCTTCCACCCCGGGTACAAGGGCGCCCTGCAATGGCTCACTGGAATGGGGCCTAGTCCTACCGCATCAGGATCGCGCGCGTTTAACACGGCCAGCATGGGAGGCGCTGCATGAGAGCGCCTTGATTTCCTCCCTTTGCCCATTATATCGCGACCAAAAATGTATTGGAGGAGCGGCGCAGGAAGCAGAGGAGGATCTGGGGGAGTGAGGCGCCTAAGAAGGGGGTCTAGCCTCGCCCCCCCTATTGGCACGCCTCCTAAAGGCCAACTCATTGGGGGGCCACTAGAAGGCTGCCCTGCTGATGTCCCTCTGCGTGGGACGCGGGCAGCGGCATTCCTCCCGAGAGATGCTGTGATGTAATAGCGGTGGGGGTACTCTTACCGCCATCCGTGCCTCGGAAACGTTATCACGAGCTATGGGAGATTGATGACGTCTGTGTGAGCTACTGCAGAATTGATCCGTAGTGCGCATGGAACATCGCTGGATAGAGATGACGTGCATTTTTGGAGTCTGTACTTCAGACACCGGCAGAAGGCCACATTTGTATGCAGAACGGGTGCTGGTCGGTGTGTATCTGTATCCTGTTACTGGCTGCCCTGCTGTAGCAACTCACCACTTGCCACCCAGACTCTGAGGGGTTGCCTGAATTTCACAGTTCCCGAGGATGCAATTAGGATCCGGGTCACAAAGGAATTCTGGCCCCTATTCACACAAGCACACAAAAAAGAGATCGGTTGAGTACTTGAATGAAACTCAGCCGCTGCTAACTACTCGTAGCAGCATCCTGGTCCATGGCTATTTTACACCGTGAGCCACCTCGGTCTGGATCCCACCGCATCCATATACGTCCATCTAACAACAGCTTTTGACCACTCAGATTCGGAATCGGCACTAGCCCGAACCCAAAAACTGATGTTTAAACTCATGCTTTAAGGACTCACAGCCTGCAAGCTGCTCCCACGAACTGCAAAATGAGGCCCCAGGCCAACCTAGATATATACAGGGAGATTTATACCAGTGACTGCTATGTTTTGAGTTACTTCACTGTTAGTTTAGATCGGCAGTGTAAACTGAAATCTGTTTTTACAAATAGCAATACCAGTCCAGAAAGAGTATCGAATTGCAGGACAAACACACATCAATGCGAGGAAGCAAACCTTTTACTAAGGGCACATACTACAATCACCTTCATGGAAATGGAGATGGTTGTCATCATATCTGATTAGTACTGAGACGTGTACATGTCTATGTTGTGTAACATGTACAAAATGACTGAACTAAAAAAGCAATAAACAGATGTAAAAATAAGGGATTTAGTCAAGCGTTGCGGCCACCATTTTTTTGTTTACTTCAGTGTTACGCCCCAAGTGTGATAGGTATGTAGATTTCATGGCCTGTGTGTAGGTCAAATTATGTAAGATTAGGTTGCCTTGGCTATGGGTGGATTCTAATTTGTGCGTGTGTGGGTCACAATACTTGCGCAAGAGCCATTTTGCATGTAAGAGAGTGCTGGGTTTTATAAAATATTTTGTGTGTGTGTATGTGTGATCTACAGTGTGGGTAGGTTACACAATTTGTTCTTCTCTAACCTCTGGAGGGCCAGAGGGTTAGGTCTTCATGAGTGATGAAGTAAGGGGACATGGACTGGTTTACCTTTACACCCTGGGGAAGGGATTTTTGGATGGATGTTGTTACAATTGTTTTAATTGACATTTAGGGCTATCATACTATTTTTCAGTACACTTGTATCAACACTTGGATTGCTACAGATGACTCTGTAAATGGAACATTTCATTAATCATTAAGTTGCCTAACACCTTATCACAGTGTGTGTCTTCATCGTTCATTTACTGTATTTTTGGGCTGACAATGTGTCTCGTTTGCAATGCATACCTCCGAACACCAGGCAAGTTGTGCAATAATCCCTTTGCAAAATTAAGTTTAGAAAGAATCACTTCGGATCAGCTTTGAAAAAAATTAGAATGCATTTGGAATAAGTCTTATAAAACTTTTGGGTACATTTTTATTTTACTGTGCCTCCAACTGTCAGTTTTTTTTTTTTTTTTGAAAAGTTTAAACTTTTATGTATAGAACTTATAACATTCATAGATACCAAATCTTGTTAGCTATATACAAATACAGGACCTGGGTGTGCCGAGTGGAATTGTTGGCTTTGTACATTCAGCTTGTCTGCCACAAGTCGTGGTGTGGCAGCTCATGTTTTTATTTGTTACTCTTTTAGAAAAGAATTCTGTCTTTGCAGAAATTATTTGAGGAAGACATTTGCAGCAAAAGCCTTCGTTTGTTTTATTATCATGGCACTCACTGCCTGGCAGTAAGCGGTTTCCCTTCTGTCTCATTACAAATATTTATGAGGTAAGTCCAACTGTGCACCTGTAGTCTGATGTAAATACTAGCTCGTGGGAAAGCTTACTATCCCAGTAGGGTAGAAGAACTGAAAAGAATAAACAGATGTGGAATTTTTGAGAATATCTACTTGTCCGGGGCACAAAATGCTGCTGCAATGTATTTGTCATATAAAGAAATGCCCGTTTCTTAATAAATTAACTGTGCCTGCAAACTACTAAGGGGCCGATTCCGATCCGGGTCGGAAGGGCACCGAACGCGATCCGGGCAGGAAAAACTACGAGCCGTACGCGTGTTTTCCGCCCTTCTCGTACAGCTGTACGAGCGAGCAAGTACGATGCGAGCTACGTGAAATTCACCGACAGAGTCGTTTCAAGGTCCGAACCGCTCCGTACGTCTCGGCCGTAAGCTAACAGTGGCATGCAATGGATGCGATTTACGACCGAGCCAGTATGATGCACTCGTTGGACAGCCAGTGCGAGCCGGACACTCCGGCTCGCAAAACGTCCAGGAAGTTGCCTTTGGGGGTCTGCGTCGGACCCCCTGACACCCGCAGCCCTACGACTCGGACACAGGGGGAGACCCAAGGGTCCCCCCAACACAGGCATGTACGGTGCGGATCGCACCGACTCGTACCCACTGTAGGGGGTGCCCTTGTGCGAGACGTACCCATTCAGTCAATGGGAGCCCATGTATGCGTCATACGACCGGGTCCCGTTGACTTCTAAGGGAGTCCGACCGAACCCAGTCCGGCAGCATACGGCCGCATCGTACTCGCTCGGTCGGACTGCAGGACTCCGACTCGGTCGGAAAACACCCCAAATCCGGCCGGTCAGAGAGCTTTCCGACCCGGATCGGAATCGGCCCCTAAGTGTTTTGTTTGCTTTATCTAAACTACTACTCTGATGTATGCTTTGCAACATTGCTAAACCAAAATATATTTGTATTCTTGCAACAATTTGCTACAGAGCTTTGAACTTGTCTTGGGTGTCACATGGATGTCTTGGGTGTGCATTTTAACAACATTTACACATTGATTTTTAAGTCTAATACTCTGCTGGTGTAGGGATGAAACTGTTACTGTGCTACTGAGATGGAGATAAATCATTAGGACTGTGCCATGTGACAGGCAGGAGCAAACGAATTATCGAGAAGGCACAGTTATTTAGCACTTTGGTAACTCTGACTAATAAATTATTAACAAAATCTGCTTTTAGGGCAGTAACCCACTGATTTTAGATTTGCTAATCTGAATATACCCTGCCATTAGCATATTTACCCTCTGTTTTGTGACAGATTAAAACCTGCTGGATTTGAAGGTAGTTATTAACCCAAAGAACTATCCCACGGGGATTCGAACCAGTGAACTGGGCAGCAGACAAAGAACTCTGCAGTAGGCCCATTCCATGAGACATCTAAAAATTTAACCTAACTAGTTGTTTTATTTTTAAGGCACACTCTGAATATCTTCATTATTTATTTTTCTTCCCTCTGCCCCTCTAGTCACACTGTGGTTCATTGGCCCGAGTCTCTTCTTTCATTTCTTTTCCCGTATTTATTTTACATTGACATAATTTTCCATTATATTCTTCCCCCTCCCCCTTCATTTCTTTTATTCACAGCCCCCTTCTTGGTTTGCCCCGTTTCTCCCATCTCCTTCCATCCTTGCCTCTTGTTTTTTTCCTTGACTCTCCGTTTGTATGGAGAAGGTGCTGGTCAAGGATGAGTGAAGTAGAATGGACACAACAGCGGCGGCTTCTCCACCAAGGCGGAGGAGCGTCGCCCCACTACTCTGCGAGCAGTTTGGGTGGGGCTGGGCTGGCCAGAGCAGGGGTCAGGGGGAGGAGTGTTAGGCACACTCTAAAGTGCTTAGGGCGGTTTGGCAGGCCCTCTAGCACACTTTGCATGTTCCCCACCAGGCTGCATTACTCAGCCTGGTATGGAACATGCACAGCTTCCCTGTCCCCGTCTGAGTACCGAACACGGCGCTCAGAACAATCACAACGCTGCATTGCATCGTTGTGATTGGCCAGGGGATTCTGGAAGGCTATGTGCTTCCTGTTGTGGCGCCGAAGAGACGTCAGTGAGACAGCATCCAGCAGCAGCCGGCGGCACCCAGGTAAGTCATTTTCTTTTAATTCTATTTTTTAATCCCCCATCCACTCAACCTGCCCTACCAACCCCATTTAGCAGCAGCCGCTACTGGTGTACAGGCTGATTTTTTGGGAGCTCGTAAAAACCTTTGGTCGGTAACAGTGCCAGAGAGCTCTACCCACTGCGGTAGATCGAAAAACATACAATCCTGCAGAGAAACACATACCCCAGCACACCGAAACACATCCTTAAACACACATGCAAGCACACACACAACCCTGCACAGACACACACCACCATAAGCCTCCTACTTAGGTAGACACACAAACTCTACATCAGATGCATATTCCCCGCAGATCTAGTCCTGAAGTCCCCACCCGCAGCAATTCCACTGCGCCAATGATCAGGACGGCAGCATGTATCCCAGGGTGTGAGCTGAAGGTGGAAGCAGTGAGGAGAAGGGGCCCTGACCCATACGGGAGATGAAAGTGCCCGCATGCAGTGGATTGCCAAGACAGCGGTGTATAAGAAGCTGCACCCACGGGAGAGGAGGGCGAGAGAACAGGAGATGAGGCACCTTGAGCAGTTACAGAGATACCAGTGGGCGCTGCCATGACAGTCTGAGTCAGGCTAACAGCAGACCGCACCGCCACACTGGGGCAGATCAGGAGCACAGAGATGCATTCAGCTGAAGGCTGTGATAACAAGACTGGCGGCAGGATGTTCCAAAGGCTGTGGGGCTGTACCTCCTATTGGCGTACAACTGTTCCCCTACTGACCCATTTCACTGCAGCTGTTCGCACTTTTCCTTGTTAGCATCTTAAATTTTAAACAAGTATTAGCAAAGCCATTAGGTCTCACCTATGCAAGAGCTATTGGCTTTGGCAATGTGTTTTAGCCATGAGGTACACCAGTGTGGCTGCTGTTCAGCATGGCTAAACGTTAGTGGCGTGGTGTGCAGTGGGGTAGATTGGATTGGGATAGAGTGGAATGGGGTAGATTGGGGTCGCGTGGAGTGGGGTTGTGTGCAGACTGGAATAATGTTGAGTGGGGTGGATTGCGATAGCATGGAGTGGGGTAGATTGGTTTACAGTAGAGTGGGGTAGATTGGAGTGAAGTGAGGTAGAGTGGAGTAGATAAGAGTGGAGTAGATTAGAGTGGAGTGGATGAGAGTGGAGTGGATGAGAGTGGAGTGGGGGGTTGAGTGGGGCAGAGTGGAGTGGGGCAACTTGGAGTGGGGTAGATTGGATGGATTTGTGTAGGGTAGACTGGATGGAGTGAGCTAGGGTGGAGTGGGGTAGATTGGAGGAGAGTGGAGTACTTGGAGTTGGGTAGATTAGAGTAGGGTAGATTGTAGTGGAGTGGGGTAGATTGTAGTGGAGTGGGATTGGAGTGGAGTGGGGTAAATTGGAGTGGAGTGGGGTAGAATGAAGTGGAGGGGTGTAGGGATGAGGGGTGGGTAGTGGACTGGCTAGCCGTGTCATACATTACCTTACAGTAAGATGTCGTGGAGTGGCATGGCGTGGAGTGGCATGGCATAGAGTGGAGCAGAGTGTTGTAGAAAGACGTGATGTAGAGTGTTGTAGAGAGTAGTGTAAAGTGGAGTGGCGTAGTGTGGAATATGCATAGTGTGTTAGCACATTGCCATTATAGATAACACATTTCCAATTGAAAATGGCCATTACATATGAAGAGAAGTACAGTTTTACTGCGCACAAATGGTATGTGTGGAAATGTCATCACCAAGTGCATTGATTTGTTTTGATCGTATTCAAATATTTGTTTCTACCACACTTCAGAATTACAAAAAAATGAGCTTCATTTCTACTGTTCTCATTCTGATGTATTCTGAAATATCAGCACAATTCATTTTTGTTGTGTGCTAGAAAAGATAACATCCTACAGCCTGTCCTTTCGCATGGGTACTCAGCAGGATGGATTGCCACATACATTCTCTCACTTTAAAGTCAGCAAACGAAAGTAAACACCAAGTTCCCTAGGAATACAAAGCCTGACATTTGACCTCTGTCTTTGAAGGTACAGCCAATGAGACAAGATATGAACAACATTTAAAGGCCTATTTACAGATAGTGAGAACTCACAGCTCAGAAAATAAAGCTGGACAGCCTAAAACAATTATCAAAGTACAGAGCCAGTTAGGAAGGATGCCTTCTTTAGAGTGGCTCAACAAAAAGAAAAAATAGACCCCAATAGTGCAAGTGTAAGAACAAAAATACTTGGGCCATGCTATAGGGAAGGGTCAAATGCAAGAAGAAGGAAGTGCCAACTGCAGAACTGACCAGCAAGAAGCAAGCAATGGAGAGTGGCTTTGAAGCCAACCAATGTAAGTAATAGGAGTGCCCAAAGCCCACTAATGGTAAACAAAATGTCTTGAAGAGACAGCGCACGCGCTTTCTGCATGAGACATAAAAACAAGCTCCTAAAGATGCTTTTAAACAGAAAAGAAATTGTGCCGCAGTCCCAACCATCAATTCCAGTTCTATCCTTGTTCACATAACTTAAATTGTAGTTGTCTGTCTGACAAAATAGACATTTAGTTTCTTTGAAAAACAGCTAATGAAAGTAAATGAAATTGTCAACATCCTACACTCAGAAAATACACTTTGAGTAGAAAATTAAACCTAGTAGATCCTGCTGAATCCGATTTGTTCTAGCTTTAATCCGTTCATGAGTGCCAGGGCGTATCTGCCCATAGTTCTACTTCATGCTTTTCACTTTTACTTACTCCATCTTTTAGCCAACAAAACTTTCCATTTTTGGATGTGTAGTGTTGCTTGCACCCTTAAAAATATCAGCTTAAAAATGTCAGCATGGAAAACTCTTGACTAAAAGCCCAACTATGGCTATGGTTACGAGTTTAGGGGTTATTTAGTGGACCTGATAAATAACAATATCACGGGGTACGTTATTTATTGGGTGCGATAAATAGCACCAATTATATCATATTGGGGTATAACATAATAACTAGGCTTAGGATATTCATCACTTCCAATAGGTATCGGATGTGTTAAATACCTTTTAAATCATAATTCCGAACCGTGCATAAACCGGGCTTTACACACGGGTTGGAATATAACAAGCAACTCCTAATCAGGCCCACTATCAAATGATCCAAATCATGACATAGCGCCAAGTGGTAGCCGTGCAGATGTCCATGTTTGCTTCTGTGTAATCATTCCGTGCCATTATAGGCATTGTGCTTTTTACTGGATCAACATCACTAAACTGGGCTGCGCGCAAGAATGATTTGTAGGGATGAAAAGAAGTTCCTCTGACATGGGAAGATGGCTTTATGAAGAGCTATGAACAGTTATGCATGTGCCCTACTGCAACACCAGGGCATTAAAATAACCCACAGTATGGCACCCAGTCTACCGTGTACGCAATGTCATTGTGCCAGTAAGAGATTCACTCTGAGGGGTCCCAAAACTCCACTAACAGGGAAGAAAGTACTAAGAATGTTTATGTGAGGAGGAGCCTAGCGCAGGACCAAGATGGCTGCGTGAGCACAGAGCTCCCGAGACCCTCGTGCCCTCCGGCAACTATCCTGAAACGCATCCTGTGTCAAATATCCGGCAGATTGGAGACGAACCATTGCTGAGGCCAACATCGTTGTCCGGACTGAAATCGTTCACCGGGGACCGAAGTTGTGACAAGTGGAAGTTCGCGGCCTACTCCCGGGAGATGCACGGGTCTTGCGTTGGCCTGGGCCCGGACACTAATTGAACATCAGCGGCCGTGAGGGGTGCAGACCATCGGATGGGTGTTGTCTTCACTTTCACTTTCGTTTTTTCTACAACTGCGCGCCTTGGCCCGAGAGTACCTTGGGCAGTAGTCGCCTGTAGCTCGACCTGCACATGCCTGGACCTGAATCGGGCGTTTAGGCTACAGTGGACCTCGTATTAATTGGCTGGCTGAGTGCTTTGTCTTTGACGCTGACTGTTCCGGAGTCGAGGATGTCAGCCAAATCGGAAGCCGAAAAACAGAAGCCTAAGAATACCAGGCGAGGGGGCTACACACAAACGAACAATATGGATCGTTATGCCCAGCAAAAGGAATCGCCAAGTGGACCGGGAAGGCCGCAGGATGCACCGAGAGATGGTTCGCTCCCCGAACCGGAATTGACACTGCAAGACATCATGGGCGCCATTGAGGGGATGAAGGCCTCTATTGGGCAACAGTTCGAGGCCCTGGCACACAAAGTGGATACTATATCAGTGGATGTTAACTTGCTTCACGCAGACTTGGGGAAAACCAATGAGAGAGTTAAATCATTGGACCTAAAGACCTCTAGCCTTGCGGGGGACGTCTCTGACCTGCAAATAGAGGTCCGCACGCTGAGGGCTGCTAACGACCGCTTTGCCCGCAAGATGGAGGATTTTGAAGGCCGGGCACGATGCAATAATGTGCGCATTGTTGGTGTTCCGGAAAAATCGGAGGAGCAATCTGCGGATTTGTTTGTTGAGGACTTGGTGGTTAATCATCTGGCGCCCAAGGGCCTCAGCAAGTTCTTTGCGGTCGAGCGGGCCCACAGAGTCCCAGGAGGGAGGCCCAAGGTGAGGGCCCCCCCGAGACAGATTGTCGCCAGGATCTTCAATTTCAGGGACCGCGACGCCATTCTACAAGCGTCACGGGTGTCCGGACCAGTCACCTTCCAGAACACTGCAGTGAGTTTTTATCCTGACTTCACCCAGGCGGTGCAGAAGCAACGGCAGAGTTTCATGGGGGTTAAGAGGAGGCTACGTGAGATGGGTCTGAAGTACGCCATGCTCTTCCCAGCCAAGCTGCGCGTCGAGTACGACGAGCGAACCTTTTTCTTTGACTTGCCTGATGTGGCCGGGGAATGGCTCGACACATTGCCTCAGCGGCGGACTAGTGGGGATCATGCTGGCGGAGCAGCAGGTGGTCAGGACGAACAAGAGTGAGGACTCCGGTGATTGAACATTCTGACTATGCCCGGGACAGTGGTTCGCTGATTTTCGTTCTCTTTGATGGCTATTTTTCGGGGGGCGACGGGTGTACAATGGGAACTCTTTCCTCCTACGGGGTTTCTTCTTGTAGATTAGTTTTTGGTAGGGCGACAGGCACACTGCAAGTTGGGGGGGCTTTTCAGGCTTACGCAGTGGTGCAGGGAGGGGGGTGGTGTGGGTCTGTTGGGGTGGATGTTGTTGTTTTTTTCTTTGCAAGGTATCGCAATGCAAGTCTTCTTCGCTCGAGTGCTGCTCTCTGGGGGGGGTGGGGATCTCTTACCATTTCGTGATGGGGGTAGGGGTTTGAATATACTTAGTTGGAATGTCAACGGCTTGGGGGATCGTATTAAGCGTGGGATTGTATTGAAATTTCTGAAGCGGTGCTCTCCTGACGTAGTCTTGCTGCAGGAGACGCACCTGATAGGCAATATGTGTCATGCACTCAATAGAAAGGGTTATAAATTTGTTGCGCATTCGGGGTTTTCCTCGGGGTCACGGGGGGCTGGAATACTTGTTAGGACCTCGCTGCCGTTTGAGATTGATTCTACTACTGTTGATGAGTTGGGGCGCTTTGTGGCTGTTGCTGGGAGGTGGGAGGGCAGAACACTGGTTTTGGTTTCTGTTTATGTCCCTCCTGGCCTGCAGACCGCCACATTTGACGACTTGGGGAGGGCTATGCTGGATCTCCCCGAGGGCATGTTGTTGGTGGGTGGTGACTTTAATGCAGTTGGTTCCGGACAACTAGACAGACATCCGCCGAGAGACCCCGGGGAGCGCAGAGATGGCTCCCAGACCTCCTGGATACACTAGGCCTGGTTGACTGCTGGAGGCTGCTGCATCTCACTCAGCGGCAGTACACTTTTCACTCTGGGGCACACGGTAGCCTCTCCAGAATAGATTATGTTCTCACTTTGGCTGCCCAGGCTTCATTGGTGTCCGAGGCTAGGCACATGGCTAGGGGCGACTCCGGTCACTCGCCGGTGTGGATTTGTATGGACTTTGGCCGGGGAGCGACAGGTAGGGTGGCTCCGATTAACCCCTGGTATTTCCGTGACCCTAGGACTCGTAGCGCGTTGCTGAAAGCGGTCGATCTCTACTTCCTGGAAAATCTTGGTTCGGTTAAATCTGCGGTGTCTTTGTGGGAAGCGTTTAAAACGGTACTGAGAGGGGAGGCTCTCTCCTTGATAGCGGATGTCAAACGTCGGAGAGACGCGGAGGTGGGGCAGATTGAGTCTGAGATAGCGGTATTAGAGGCAGCCCTGGAAGATGAGGTTACGGCGGACACACTGCACAAGCTGAGATTAAAACAGTCTGAAGATAAGGCACTGGTGACGAACGCGGCCAAGGTTATTAGCAGAGAACAACAAGGGCGATTGTACGACGTCGGGGACAAGGCTGGGAAATTAATTGCGTGGCTCGACAAAAAAGAACGAGTGAATAGAGTTGTGCCTGAAATAGTGACAGTTGTCGGTGATATTGTCACCGAACCCGATGGGATAGTCCAGTGTTTTGCGGACCACTTCCGTACGGTTTACGCTTCCGTGTCGGACAGGCCGGAGGAAGACTCGCATGAACTGTTGCGTGATATAGCCCCGCCTTGTCTCTCGGACATAGACAGGGAAGACCTTGATGGTGACATCACAGCGGAAGAGGTTGCAGTTGCTATCCGCTCGCTACGCCCGGGCAAGGCCTCGGGCCCGAATGGCTTACCGATCGAGTTGTATAAACTCAGGCCGGATAAGATTGCCCCGCATTTGCGAGATATGTTTGTAGAGGCGCAGGAGGACGGGTGTTTCCCATTCGATCAACGTCTGGCGACAATAGTGGTAATACACAAAGATGGCAAGCCCAGGAATAGATGTGGCTCGTATAGGCCGATTTCACTACTCAATGCTGAGCCAAAAATCCTCGCCAAATTGTTGGCTAACCGGTTGATAAGGGTCATTGGGGACTTGATCCACCCGGATCAATCCGGTTTTATCCCACACCGCAACGCCGCATTGAACCTCAGGCGACTCCATGGCGTGCTCGTGAGGGTTGGGACGCTGCAGGAGTCGGCCATCTTGGCGTCACTTGATGCCACGATGGCTTTCGACACTGTGGAGTGGCCGTATCTGTGGGCAGCTCTGACAAAATTTGGTTTCGGCCCCGGTTTTATAGGCTGGATTAGGCTACTCTATGAGGAACCTTTGGCTAAAGTCGCGGTAAACGGTAGGGCGTCATATCCGTTTGAGCTTGGGAGAGGCACCCGGCAGGGTTGTCCTCTGTCGCCACTATTGTTTGCCCTCGCCCTTGAACCACTGGCGGCATGGATTAGATGGCAGCCAGACATAAAGGGGATCAGATGGTCGCCAGACCACGAGGACCGCATTTCTTTGTATGCGGACGACATTTTGTTATACCTGACCTCACCTAGGAAGTCCCTCGTCGTGGTCTGTGATGTCTTGAATTCTTTTGGTAGAAACTCGGGTCTCGCAATTAACTGGGGATAGTCGCACCTATATGTTCTAAGTGGAGACACCCCTATTGTCCCGCGGAATTGCTCCATCCAGATCGCCCAGCAGGGTTTTCTGTACTTGGGGATATATATTTCCACCGATCCATCTGTCCGCTATGAGAAGAACCTACTTCCTCCGTTGTCACGCTTGCGACGGGACGTTGCGGGTTGGAGGCGGCTGCCGCTCTCCCTCCTAGGCCGCGCCGCATTGTTTAAAATGATGTCTCTTCCCCGATTTCTCTATGCCTTGCAGAATACCCTAGAGTTAGTTCCGGCCAGTTATTTTCGTGAGGTGGAGAGTCTCCAGCGCTCGCTGTTGTGGGATGGTCGACCGCTTATAGCTATTGCAAAGTTGACCCTTCCATGGTATGACGGGGGGATTGCACTCCCTGACATCAGAAGATATTACTGGGCTACCCAGTTGGGAGCGATTAACCACGGTGTCTATGGTCCGGCGTTGAACCCTGGCTTTGCTATGGATCGATGGTTGTTACGAGGGGGTAATTATCTTAGGGCGCTGTATTCCAAATCGCTGGATGGGTCCCTCACAGGGCCAACTAAGACGGCGGTGCATGTGTGGAAGGCGGTTACAAATTCGTTGGGCTGGAAGGACAGGCTTACCCGGGCTACTCCGCTTTTCGAATCCGATAAATTGGGGAAATTGTGGCATACGAAAGGGTTCGAGAAGTGGGACCTAATTGGGATTTCTAGAGTTGGGGATCTGCTGGCTAAGGGTAAGGTAAAATCGTTTGAGACGCTGCAGACGGAGTACGAATTAGGGGGTACTGAATACTTTCGATATGTCCAGGTGCGTCATGCCTTGCTATCTGTCCTTGCTGAGGGGGAGGTCGTGCCTGAGTCCTCTCCTTTGGAGGATAGGATTCTGGATGGCCATATGCCGGAGAGTACAATCTCCTTGATCTACAAGAAGCTTGTTAACGTTTGGACCGATCTCATCCTCGATGTGCGCGAACAATGGACTAGGGATGGTCTCGAGCTGGACGATGAGGACTGGCAGTATGCCATCTCCTCTCCGAAGGAGGTTGCGATCCCGGCGAGACTTAGGCTGGTGCAGCTTAAGATACTTCACAGGGTTTACGTCACGGGGCCCCGCCTGATCCACATGGGTTTCTCTGAAGATGGCCTATGCAAGAGAGGCTGTGGGATGCTGGGCACCTTTCTACACATTATTTGGGAATGTGGGGAGATCACAAAGTTCTGGAAACAAATTCATGATGTGATGGAAGAGGTCACAGGTATCGCACTGCTACCGGAGGCAAGACGTTGCCTATTGAATGTCTGGGGTCCCACCGATTATGATGCCGCTCAGACCCAATGGGTGACCCTGGGGAATATGGTGGCGAAGCGAGATATTGCGCAGCTGTGGGGATCCCAGAGACCGCCCACCCTGGTAACATGGATGGAAAATATGGACTGGGGCATGTTCCGAGAGAAAACGGTGTACAGGGCCCGAGGCCGCCCTAAGAAATGGCATAAGATATGGGGGCGATGGAACCACTATAGGGGCGATATTTGTGTGCCCCCGTCTACTGAAATGTTAGATGTGCAGCTTTCCCCCTAGCTCTATTTCCAACTTTAGACGTAAAACTGACTATAACTTGGAGTCCATACCTCTGCTTTCCCCCCACTCCTTTAGCGTGTTGTACTGACCTGCGGATGGGAGTGGGACCTCGCCCCAACTGAGAACTTGCGCATGTTTATTATATGCTCTGCCTTGCTTTTGTTTTACATTTTCGGTTTGATTTTAAAACTAAACCTTTGTTACTCCTGTTCTATAGCCATGGACCCTTTCACGTGTTGTTCTTATCATGCTGCCGGACCTCCGGGATGTCGGCTGAATAGCTGTGATCCATGTTGGTATAAATAAAGGTTTAAAAAAAAAAAAAAAAAAAGAATGTTTATGTAAGGTGGTGGTTTGGTCCCTGAACAACCAACATGCTGTACACTGGACAAGGATGCGAAACCCTGCTGCACGGGACAGTATGAAACTCATATAGATACTCTGCTCTAGGAGGGTAGATGTACCATTTGTTAAGAAACAGAGCAAGATGTTAAATTAAAGTTAATGAAGACTAATGAAAACTCCTAGAATGCACTTTTTGTTAAGACAGCCAAGAATGAGAATAATGCTCTCCCATGTGATATGAACCCAATCCGGAAACCCTAACGCATTTCTACGCCAGACATGATGATACCACCCTGCAGTGTACTCAGCTGGAACACCTTCAAACCGGACTACAATTACAATGTGCAAGGACTGCACCAGTCTATGAAGAGCACCTCTTAAGAACACAATGAGCATGACTTAGAGCTTAGAAGGTGTGGACAATCTGATAAATAGCAGCAGATGTCAAATCTGCCCTGTTTAGCGTGTAGAGAGATGACTGCCCCTCTATAAAGAGGCAGGAACATCTGCCACATGTTGGCTAATTTCCTGTATCCCTGAAACTCTAAATCCACACAATGTGATCCCACCATCTACAGTGAAAGCAATTTCACCTAACGCCAAAATGCCCCAACATATGATCGCCAAAATGTTACTTGCCTAAGGTACCCTCCGAATGCCATCAAGACAGAACTTAATATTCTCCCTTCCGAAGAAGCCACATCTGAACACCAGTGACCTTGTAAGTTACAGTTGAATCATCCATCCTAGGAAATAACATTGAGGGAATACTGTTGCAAGCAAATAAGATAATGTTAACAACACAGCCCTTAATATTTATCCCACAAAATATATATATATATCTCAAATGGCAAACCCTAAGGTCTGCGTCTTTATTAGGCAAAGGTCATGCTCCGATATCCATTCAGAGACTAGCCCTATGCCTGTGTGTTATATTTTTATAAGGCACAATGACAGCGGACATACAAACCTAAACAAGTCATAATGATTGTATGAAAAAATAGGAAGTGCCTTACGTAAGCGACCACATGAGCACGTTGGCTGTTTCTCACCAACTTGCTCGCTTTATGATCATTGGCAACATTCCTATGTAGCCATAAGGTACCAATACTAGGAATAAATATAAGAGTGCTTCTTGCGTGTACTTAACTAAAGTCAAAACCACACATCCGTCTCCTCTATGTCCTCATTTAGGAAGAGATGACTATACTATCTTCCTATCAAATGTGTTTATTAAAAATGAGTTTTATCTAGCATATGTCTTTATTCCATCCCCATAATCATGATTATAACCAAGTCACATGTTTAGACCATTTTAGTGTGAACGGCCAACATGTTTCATTGCCCCACAAAGACTTACTGACAAAGTCATCAGGGCCTTTAGAACCAGTAATCACCCAATTATGCACCGGGTATGCATTAAAAAGAGAAGTGGACAAACAACAGGGAATGAAATATGTACAAATCATAACCCACTAGGTCTAGAACTACCACACCCACCAATCACGTCAACTGCATTGTGGACATATGATATTTACCGTATGACCCCCAGGTGAATGCCTTGCAGTGGCGATGGTAAGAACGCATCTGCTTTCAAAGTCGTGGTTGCCTGAGAAGGAGGAACATATTCAATCTGCTTTTAAAAGGAGACAAGTGATCTATTTTACAATGAATTTTTCTGGTAAATCATTTCCAGCTACACATACACGGATTTTCACCATTTTTAGATTACCTAGTAACCCATTAACATAACACAATCTATCTCAAACAGTGCCTCCATTAGGCACTCGAATCAAATGTGGCCACCGCCAATTAATTAACCTATGGGCTGTATAACGAGAAGAAAACCTGGTAGTGAAGAAGTGTTAATTGTTGTACTTGTCCCAATGTGGAATACCATGTCTACCGCTGCTTTACAGTGCCACAAAAACACAGCGCTCACACATTACAAGTTTATGAAAAGGCTGCCAATTGCCACCTCCAAGATCGCATATGCGAGGCTAATAGGTAGGCAGTGTCAAATCATACAATCACTGTCCCTTACTTTGCCTCCAACTGTAGAGCTTTCATACCCGTACCACAGGAACTGGGCATATCAGGAGTAAAAGACCATCTCGCTCAATCAGTGGCAGGCCGCCTGTGTAGCCACCACACCAGTGCCAGCCCAGTAAGTTAATTTAAAGCCGTCAAGCGTGTTGTGTGCTAACTTGCAACATTTAGACTGAAAACCACAGAGACCAAAGGACATTCCATTACTACCTAGCCGCTGTATTCAAAACTGCACCACATTTGAAAGAGGCACTAAGTCACCACCCATCCATTGTGTTAAAGTCGGAAATTTCAAATGTATCAAAGTAATTTGGTCACAAATATTTAGAGAAAGTGTGAAAAAAGGAAGGGACCAATGCCACAAAATCAGATGATGTCACCATTTTTAAGACCTTTATCCAGTCTACCCTCACATGAGAGTTAACCTCGAAGCTTGTGCCATTTAACTAACTCATTCAAGCCCACTTTATCCATCAATTCAAAGAAAATCCTGCACACCTCCTTTCTGAATAGTGCCTCTTCTACTCCTGCTCATCTTTGATCCATTTTTTCAAGGATCATCCATTCAAAGTCCAAGGGACCATGCCCCTATTCCTGAAAGCGCTTCACCAGGAGAGTTGTAAGTTTACCTGTCCCTATAGCTCTTGTTTCCTGACTTTATCCTTACAGGTAGTAAGTCCAGTGTATTGCAGGCCACAGTTAGAGGTCAGTCTATAAACTACAAAACTTGAATTGCAATTACTAAACCTGTTTTGGAACCAGGTACGGCCATCACTCCAGACAACATTCTGGGCTGATACTTTGAGTTTACAAACATTGCACACCTCCACATGGGAAATGCCCCACTGTATATTAGAGAAGTTTCATTTCTGACTCTTAGGGCCGGAATGGACTAGTCTGACTCTTAGATTGGATGCCCGGCAAAATGCAAACCCGTGGTTGCAACATTATTAGAGGGCCCACATTTAACAAATGGAATTTTTTCTGTAGGCTCTGCCAAATTTTCGTTGAAAGAGGGGCAAAAGTAGAGACCACAGGTATGCATGCATTATTAGTTTTCCTGTTCTTCTCCAGGAGAGCTAGGCAAGGCATATTCAAAGCCCTCTTACAAGCCTGATTCACTACCCTTTTTGGGTAGGCCCACTGTTTTAAACGTTCAGCCAGTGCCATTAATTGATTAACAAAAGTGTCCACCTTAGTGCAATTCCTTCTATATCCGAAGAATTTTCCCACGGTCAGATTATCCCTCGATGCCCTGGGATGGAAAGATGAATAGTGGAAGAGGGAATTTGTATCAGTGGGTTTTTGATGGACCGTCGTGGATAGTTTAGACCTCTTATAGGTTATGTACAGATCCAAATAGACAACTGAGTCTCTACTAATGGGACATGTGAAATGGAGGCAAGGGTCCACACCATTTATCCGTTGAAAAAAAAAATTACATCAAATCATCCTCGGTGCTAGACCACATATAGAAAACGTCATCAATATATTGCTTCCAAACACACAATTCGGAGCAGTGCATGTTGCTTTCATCAAAGATGACATTTTCTTTGAAAATGCCTACATAAATGCAGGCCAGACTTGGAGCGAAAGTAGCTCCCACTGAAGACCCTGACACTTGTAAGAACAGCTGTTGCTTGTATGGCAAAAAATGTCCTAGTCAGTGCCAATTCTATACACTTCAATACAAAAGATGGCAGGACATTATAAAAACCACTACTGTGCCCTTAGAGCCCTAGAGTCAGCAATTCAAAGTGGAATCTTTGTGAATGTTGGTATACAGCAATAGATGTAAAGGGTCACAAAACATTGTGTAGCTGGATTGTATTCAATATCTCGTAAGAGATTCAGCATATCAGAGGTATCCCTTACATGTGGGTTGGTTAACCATAGTCTCTTGAAGAAATAAATCTGAAAATTGAGAAAGTGGTTCCAACAGTGACTGGATCTCCAACATGATCGGGCATCTGGGGGGAGGACATTGAGGGGTTGTGGATCTTAGGCAAAATATAGAAGGCCGGCACCTGAGGTGTAGGGTTTCAATATTCACTTATTATCTTTAGCTTCCTCAACCATGGTCTTAATGATCCCCTGTAGATCTAGAGTAGGATCCCTCATAAGAAGTATGTATTTAGTTCTCACACCTAACAGTCTTCCAACCTCCACCTCATAGTCCCATATATTCAGCACCACTATGGCCCCCTCCTTATCGGCAGGTTTTATTAGTATGCGCTGGTTATTCTGCAGCGATTTCACCGCCAGCCAATCAGATCCAGACATGTTCTGAAAATGTTGTGGCTGACCAGATTGCTCCAATTTAGATATCTCATCCAAGACCCTTTGTGTAAAAACTGCTATTTCTGGGCCCATAGCGGACTGGGGGGACAAAAGGCTGATGCCCAATGCAGATTGGTAGAAAAAAGAGACAGAGGGTCCTTAGGTTTATCCATAAAAGATTTATGGAGGCAGATTTGACGCATAGTTTCTTGAAACTCAGGAGGCTGATGTATGGTTTTGACTTTAGAGAAGAACACACAAGAAGCACTGTTAGATTTAGTCTTAGTTCCTTCGGTTTTATAGGAAAGTTGCCAATGATGATAAAGTGAGCAAGTTAACAGCCAATGTGCTCATGGTGGTCGCTCACGTGAGACACTCCCTACTTTTTCATACAATCCTTATTAATTGTTTTGATTTGTATGTCATCTGTAATTTGGCCGGATAAAAATATCATGCATAGTGCTAGTCTCTGAATGGATATCGAAGCATGGCATTCCCCTAACAAAGATTCAAACAATATGGGTTGACTTTTGAGATATATATATATCTATTATGTGATAAATATCAAGGGCTGTATCGTTAACACTTTTTTGGGTGGAGGGGGCCCTTGATAGAGAATACATCTTTAGCTCCTTGTGTATTTGACAGAAGCAAAAAAATTCAAAAGCAAGACCCTTCATCAAGTCTGGGTTCAGACCCCAGTGCAACAAAGAGTCAGCAAACGTTCAAATGGTCTATGCCCGGCAGATCTACAATGTTGACTACTTCCTCCTCGTCTTGCTTGACTTTTTTTTACAGCTTTCAACAGTGTTGACCACAGAATCTTACTTGATACCCTTATATCTATAATATGCTTCAATGCATCACCCTACAATGGTATGAGTTATACCTGGAAAACAAAGCAGTGGTCCCAATGAATCCATCCAGATCGAAGCCCATCCTGCTTCCTTTAGCATACCACAAGGCTCAAAACCTCTGGCCAGTGACCGTCAACCCATATATGGAGCATCTGGAAGTGCTGCTGGTTAAGAGGGAGGTCAGAATCCACCAGTGCACAGATGACATGAAACTGTATCTGAAAGTATCATCTGGCTACAACTTTGAACATGTGAAGGACTGTCTTGCTGAGACGTGAACCTGGATGTCTTTGAACTACTTCAAATTGAACCCCACCAAGGTGCAATTTGTGCACATCGCCGCTGGCTGCAAACAATATTCCGTGCATGGCTGGCAATTTGTCCTTACAACTGAACATCACCAGCGCCAGAATACCTAAGCTTTTGCAATGATATCAGCTCCAGCCTCTGTGCTCTCATTGTTCATGTACCATAGACTAACATCTATTAACTGAACCTGCTCCACATAAGGAATCTTTTCTTATTGGCATCAGGTTTCAAAACCATCATCTAGGCACTGGTTCTTTACCATCATGTCCGAGGAAAAGCTCTACTGATCAACATGATTCAGCTCTGCCTGATTCCACCAAAGAGCATTCTCCATGTAACCATACACCTCATCTAAAGAATTCACAAGCATGACTGGATTACACACTCCCTGAGAGAAGCCACAGCTAACCACCCCCATCTGCATCACATTCAAAACATCCTTCACCATCTACAAGGCAGCGAATGCTGGCACTCCACCTTATTCGGAAAACTAAAGTAAGACTGTTACAAAAAAATGCAAGGTACTCAACAGCACCACCAGAACCGGAAATTAGGAAAGTGTAGATGAAACATAATATATTCTCCTACTATGGTCCTGGATCTGGGACAGTATCTCAATTCAGTTGTGCCAGGCTCCATTCCTTCACCAAATCTGCAAAAACACATCTGTGTAAGCACCCACTTGTCATGGGGTAACCAACTAGATGAAAGATTATCACACTATGTTTGGCTACGACCAGAGGGAATTCCCCCTGACGAAGGGCTTTGACCCGAAATGCATCGGGGAATCAATGTGATTCGGGATTCTGTTTACTTCATAATGACGACGTGTCTTACCATATGAGGAGTATCATATGAAGGAATAATATTGAGAATGAAAATTAATCTATTAAATTTTCAAATATAAATTCACATGGACGTAATCGCTTGAATTTTTTGAGTACTTTAATTTATACATTTGACGCGTATTCAAGGCTATTTACAGAGTGCTACAGTGAGTTTGTCCTTTCCCGGTAGGAGGGCATTTCTACTTGAAGTAACCAACTAGGTGCCAGACTATATCTAAAGAGTTCCCACCTCTTCCAAGTCCACCTCCTTTCTCACCAATAGCTCTCCACTCCTTTAGCTGCCCGTGTATGCCTGTAAGCTTCTTCTCAGCAAACTTTTCATCTGAACTCTAAGCCATTGCCTGTCATGAAATACCCCACCTCCTTCTACTGCACCATCCAAGTGCTTAATGTTTACCAGTGGTTGGAGGTGGTGGGCACCAGCAAAAGGATGGGGGACCACGACGTAATCTTCATCATCAGAGCTTGGTCCAGAACAAGAAGAACAAAAGGCAAAAAAAGGGAAAAGGGAGGATAGAAAAACTATGACATGGAGAACATAGAGATGAAAAAAACGTGCAAGAAAAACGTACGAGATGAAATTAAGTAAAGGCAACCTTGATATTCGGCAACCTAGGCATCCAGCAGCAGACTCCTAAGAAAAACTTTGGATCCTGCACTTATATGTTTCTACAAATTAGACACTGGCACCACCTTTTGCACAACCCCCGTCAGATACGGTGATCCTAGAAGTCTAAGAACTCTTTGCTACAAGTCAGCAACTGTAGGGATAGTCAAAACCATGCAATAAAGCAAAATATTGTTTTTCTCTCTGTGATCTTTTGAGGGCAGGACTGGCCACTCCTCCGTTCTGGCATTTTCCCAGTGGGTGAAAGGCTTGGGTGAGGCTTTGGGGGCAGTATGGGCTGCCATCACTCAACCATGCCTCTATCGCCCCAATCTAGTGTCCTCCTGTAACGGGAGGCTAGCATGAACACTTTTACTAGGGCTCATTTAAGGTTTCCATTCTGGCCCAGTTAAATTGAGCCTATGCTTAGAAAGTTACCAGCAGCTTACTCGCAAGTCTCAGAATGCAACTTGCTCTTGGTAAACAGCCAGGACTGAGTGAAGGGGTCGTGAATGATACGACACGTCTGCACAGAACCCGGAGAAAACACAACCTGGCGAAGGTGCCTCAAGATATGTTCCTTGTTTGCCTACGAAAACCTACAGCATTATACTAGTTGGAGCACTTGGCTAGAAACTAGTAGACTAGAGCATAAAGGCCCGTTCAAAGCCAAAAGGACGAAATAAACTCAATTTCCGGGGAATCATAGGTGCACCCATGGCCAGACGTGGGTTTTTGTGTCCCACTCCCTGGGTGGCTCCTGCACTACTCCCCCTTCAAAGCTCTGACCTTCAATTACAGACCTCTCGGTCAAATCAGTGTACCGGACGCAGCAGAACTTGCAAAGAAAGGAGTCCGGGCTGGAAGAAAGGCCACTTGCGGAAGGCTTTGTGCGCCGACTGGAGAGGCTTTTATGCGCCACCTTTCGCGCTCTTTTCGTCGACTGTTCTTAAGGAGAAAAGCACAAAGCTTTCGGGCCTAATGAGACGGTCTTTCCATTGAGCGGCACGCGCCGCGGGCCGCCAGGTGCGACTTCAGACGGCTCGAGCGGTCAGATGCCGCTAATTAGAAGCCGGCACGTTGCGTGAGACCAGCAAGTTTCCCTCTATTCCTCAGTTGCTCCGAGTAACCTCCGGAGGGGCAGCTCAGTAATTAGCCAGCGCGCGCGCCCCGCTGCCCCCTCCCAGTCAGAGCGACGCACCGTACACGCACGGGCTGTGCCACTAAAGGACGTGCTACGCGGAGCCTAACCATGGAGCGGGAAACAATCGTGCACGCAGGGGCGCACCTTCCTTTGGTTCAGCTTGTGCAGAGTCATCGGGCCCAGAGGCCTGAGAGGGCCACCTAACCCGGATTATTGACGTATTTTAAAAATCAGAGAGTAGCCTGGGGTCCCATTTCCTTACTGGCTTCAAGCCTCAGCATACTGGCTACCCTATTATTGCATTCACAGTGACACAGGCAGGCCCAACCTCAAACCCACGTTGAATTCCGTTTGCTTTGGCGCTGCACTGCTGCAGCAGTTCATTTTGAAACCTTAAGACAGCCCTCTATGTGCCACTGAAATTCAAGCTAGCCTGGCCGATGAGGGGTGATACCCAACACCGTTCCCAGGATGCTTGTTTCCAGTCCAGGGAGGACTTGGCCTGGCAGTTCGGGCTGGACTGTTCTCATGTGGAGCAGGGTCAAGACTGATTTGCCTATGGCTGGGTCCAAACTGGGTTGACATTGTGAGCAAAAAAATGATGGATTAAACCCTGATCTCATCATCATCAAAAGTCTGATCTGTGACTGGGGGAGAATGTTTGATTTGTTCAGCATTCTGTCCATCGTTTGTTCTTTTTTTCTTCTTTTTGCTACTGGCATACTAGTCACATATCTGGGTGCACTAGAATAAAGGGCCCGCCCTAGAGGGGGGCGAGCCAACAAATTAACAAAGAGAGCCGAGCCTGAGCTGAGCCAAGAGTCTTTCTTGGCTCTTAGAGCACGTGCACGAGCCGAGTCTTGAACATTTTTACTATGTAAATAATACAGGAAACCTCATGTAAAATATGATTGTCTGTTCAAAGTTCATAAAAGCGTACTTCTTTAACATGTGGAAGCTTTAACATTATATACCTCTGTAGTTTATAAGTAGATTGAACTCCACCCGAAGGTACTGGAGCTCTTTGCATAAGCACCAGTTACATTACACAAGGTCACATTCATTTTCAGAGGCACTAGGAGATTAAGGGCCTTATGACGACTTTGGCTGTCCTACAGCTGACAGTGCAATGTGCCGTCCGCTGTCGGAGCTTCCACCCACCAGATTAGGACTTAAATCCTGGTCTAGTGGGCGTTCCTGCGGTGGTCTGACAGTGGCGGTCTGTGAGGCTCACAGAAGAGCCTCACATGCAGAGCGCTGCTGCCAGAGTGCTGACTTCACCTTCCTGCATGGTGTGGCATTCGTTTCACACCGTGCAGGAAATTAGGGTACAAATACAGGGGGGCACTACATGCGGCCCCTGCATTCACCCACAGGCCCATTTCCTGCAGGGGGCCCTGTTAGGGCCTCCTTTATTGCCATTCCGCCACTCTTTTCATGGGTTCACCACCATGAAAAGGGTAGTGAAATGGCAACTCGGAATGCTCGGCGGTGCAGGTTGCAGCACCAGCATCATATTCCTGCCAGAGAAAGACCGCCTGCCCAGCGTGATCCTTGATCTTGGCAGTGTTGGCGGTCTGACCGCCACATTCATAATACTGCAGGCGGGCTCGCAGTGTGGCGGTGGTCAAACCGCCACCACAGGTTCAGCGGTCTTATAGCTCACCGAATATGTAATAAAGCCCTAAGTGATTTGCCCTGAATCACAGAATTTTGAGCCGGCACCGAGACTTGAACCTGATTCCCCAGTTCAGAAGTCGGCAGCTCTGCCCATAACACCACATCCTGGGTAGAGGGAGGGCAGCAGGCAGAAGCCGCATGAAAGCACGGCTCATTATGGGCTCATGGTTCTAACAGGGCCTTGAGTCAGAGCCAGGCTTCAGGCTCGAGCCTGGTTCAAGCTTTCAGTGGCTCACCCACCTCTTGCTCGCTCTATTTACCAGTGGCTAGCTGTGTGCAGTGTGATGTCTCATGGTATGATTCAAGAATTCCAAAAGCTTTCTTCAAACAAGAAATGCTAATATTTAACTGACATCCTCACAGAGGGATCTGAGATACGAATACGGAGAGCAACCGTCTTTTACCACAGATGTACTTCAGCTGCCTAAGGCATTAGCCTGTAAAATTGTGTAATCTGAGGGATAGCTCTGATTTCTGTTGTCCGAGCCTCTGATATCCAATTCACATGATAGATAGCCAGTGCTTAATATGAGTCGGTGGTTGCAGGTAGGGCCCACTGCTACTTATATTGGGGGACTTGCACTTATTTTTCCTCATCAGACTTTCACCCAGAAGAAGAGAAAGAAAAACACACCAGGGGAAAGAAGGCAGAAGAGAATTACTGAAAAACACTAACGAAGGGAGAACTCAGGGAAGAAAGGAACCTGAAAGAGTGGGATAAAGAGGAGGGAGTGCCCTGTGGTGGATTAAAGAGGTATGAGATGGAATCAAGACTATGAGGCCTTGGTATTCGGCACCCTTGATATTCATAGTACTGCCTGTGGGATCCTGAGCAAATATTTGTTCACCTACACTCATAATTTTACAAACGAAGCACTGTATATAGCTCTGCTGCATTTTGTAACATAACAAGGGTACCCCTAATCTAGTCTCCTATCTCAGGGTTTTGTTGTATAATTTTACAAGTGCATTTTTAATACGTATTACACAGTCATCTCATATGTATACTGATATATAGACCATATAACCCCTTTGGGGTTCTTTAGACTCTATTAGATAGAATCTCATTCTTGCACCCCTAGCTACTCTTAGTGATTGCTGGCAGGGTTGTTTATTTGTTATAAAATGGATAAGCTCCAAACATTTGGATTCACAGATGAAGATCTTGCTTCACTATTGGGGGACTTTGCCCTAGGGGGCCAAGCAGCACACACAATTAGCTCCTTAGGGTCTGAAGACTTTATTAAATTAACTTCATTAAAGAAAAAAGCAAAACGGATTGAAATGCATGGTCATTTCATGTTAGAGTATCTTAAAGCAGGAATCATCCCCCAAGGCTTGAGAGTAAAAAACATTCCAGGCCTCTTTGTTAAAATCAGGAAATTCCTTGAACGTTGGTGCCACATAGCCAATAGGTGTTCCCGGGATCTTATGATCCTCATAGTTGAAACATCTAAGGAGATGATTCAGGCACTAATGGAGGAAATCCAAGAATTGGAGAACAAAATTAAGAGCAATCAAGCAATAGAGGAAGCGAAAAAGAAGTTAGAGGAAGTGGAAACAGAGATGTTATCTTATCATGACTACCTGATGAAACGTAAGACTGAAAAGCTTAAAAAAGATGTAAGATACACCAGTCAGGAGAGAATGTACCCATACCTGGCAGATAATTTCTATCAGCAACAACCAATAGATGAAGACCAATTTCAATCTTCAACTGATAGATTTACTAAAAAAGTAGTCACCTTTTCTGACACGACGGATTCGGAAGGGGAAAATTATGACCAATACCAAACTGGCAATTCGGGCCGACGAGTCGCAAGCAATAGTAGGGGTGAACGTCCCAGTTTTTTAGCCAGGCGTGGGGGACAAAGATCCAGATGGCGGCCCAGATACCAACGACGTCAACGGGGCAACTATCAGCAAGCGTACAATTACACACAGGGGCAGAATGTATACCAGGACGATCCTCAGGTCCTAGTAACGAGACATGCCCATTACTGGCGCGAGTAAACCAGATACCAATCTTTAACCTCAGTACTTACGAGATTAACCATCAGACAGAATCTCTGCTGACGAAAGGTCTCTCTTTCGTCCCACATACAAAAGCCAACAGATTTGAACTGTTTCAAGATCTAATCTCATTCTTTCGTAAGATACGATTGCGTGCATTTTTTGAGGGACGGGAACAGCAAGAACCCCTTATGCCCAACAAATCGGGTTTGACGCTTCCTTCTACTTTTGTCCCGACACTTGAACAGGTAGGACCCGAGATCGCCATTTTTGAGCATGTGGTATTCAACAGAATGATGGCAGTCACAAAATTTATCCCGACACCCAAATACAATCTTTCCAGGGATGAATATCAAGCCTTGTCCACCCTTAAGAATAATAAGGATATCACTATCAAGGGTTGTGACAAAGGTGGAGGCATAGTGCTCATGAACACTGACCAATATGTAGCAAATATGACAACTATGCTATCAAATGAGGAACATTACACACCTATACGAATGGATCCCACTAGAAGGGTATCTAAAATGATCAAAGATCTGACTGCCCGTGCCTTGGAAGAGGGGGTCATATGCGAGAAAGAATGTATTTTTTTGAATGTGGCCAAACCTAAAATGGCCTCAATATATGGAATCCCGAAAATACATAAAAGCACAACAGACCCCCCTTATAGGCCCATTGTAACCACCATCAGATCTACAACAGAAGCACTATCTAAATACGTTGATTCTCTGCTGCGCCCACATGTCCCTAAAATAAGATCATATATAAGGGATACCACTGACATTATCAATAAAGTTGAACAAATCCATTTTGACCGAGACAATCAATTCCTGGTTACAATGGACATTGAGGCCCTTTACAGTAACATCCCTCAGGTGGGAGCATTGGAAGCTGTGAGGTGGTTCATTGAAACCTACAATATAGAGTGCCCAGCCCAATTCATACTAGAATGTTTGGAAATAGTACTCAAAGAGAACACTTTTGAGTTTAATGGGTCATTGTTCCAGCAGACCCAAGGAGTAAGTATGGGGGCTTCGTGTGCGCCAACAGTGGCCAATATCTTCATGGCACATTATGAAGAGAGATACATCTATAATGAAGTGGCCCCATTCAGCGAATCAACCATCAGTTGGTCCAGGTTTATTGACGATGTCTTTTATATCTGGAATGGTACTGAGGAAGACCTAGCGCAATTTGTATCATGGCTAAATCTGTGTGATACGATTATTCGGTTCGTAGCCAAGAGCGATAAGCTAAATATTGAATTTTTAGATGTGAATATCAAATCTGAAGGACATATGTTATCAGTGGACTTATTTAGTAAACCCACAGCTCGTAACACATTGTTACATTTTTCTAGCTACCATCCAAGAATGCAGAAAACTACTATTCCGTTTGGACAATTCCTCCGTCTTCGGAGGAACTGCACTAGTATCAGTGATTATGATCAACAGTCGGAAATAATGAAAGCGAAATTCATATCTAGAGGATATCCCAAAAGATTAGTACGAGACTCGTACAAGAGAGCTCGATACTACGACCGCCAAAGTTTATTGAGCAAAAAACCTCCTAAACAGCAGAACCGACTTGTGATGGTAACACGGCACAGTACAATGAATGGTAGTATATGCCAGATCATCAATGCTAACTGGCATATTTTAAATGCGACAAGAGCAGAATCAGAACATTTACCTAGGCCAATGTTTGCTTATCGCAAGAATAAAAACCTTAAAGATCTAGTGACAAGATCACGGATGCCAAAGAACGTATCCACACCAATTCAGACTACAATTGGTGGCCTACCTGCTGTGAAAGGAAATTACAAATGCATGTCTTGCTTAGCATGTGAGTCTGCTTTAGAAGTTAGACAATACTCCATAAATGGAGTTAAAATAAACTTACAATGTCTAACCAATTGCAAATCCACTAACATTATCTATGCCATTTTATGCCCCTGCGAGAGACCATACGTAGGGGAGACATCAAGGTCAATGGCAACTCGTTTGACGGAACACAGGTCAGCGATTAAAAACAAGAAGGTACAAGCGCCATTAGTCCAACATTTTGTTGAGCATAGCCACACTGCAAAAGACATAAGATGGCTGATTCTCGAAAAAATCAATACTAGTGGGACACAAGGCACTGAGATCCGAAAAAGGAGAGAAGTGTTTTGGATATTCTCTCTGGACGCCTATAAGAGAGGATTGAACAGTGAGATACCATGGAGCCAAGCAATACGATATAACAACTAGTGCTACACCTGACAGTGAACAATCCTCTGACATTGATGTTAATAATCGTTCAAAATAACAGCTGTGAACAGTTGGTTCACACATTTACATAATTGGAGGATCTATTATAAGCGTTTTATAAACAAAATACCGTTATGGGCTTATTAAAAATCTATTGTCACCCCCACATATTATTGTCAAGCTTTATCGTCGGCTAAATGGAAGACCCATTACCATGTTACCAGAAGGTCAATGTCATAGGGAACTGACCAATGATAGAGCAAGTCAGACTATATATGAAGCGTTTCGATGCCTAGTCCCCTTTCTACCTCAATGATTTGCTGGCAAAGGAGAGAAAGGACTCAGATGGCGAGGTGAGTGTTCCACGACAACCTCGGTGAATTAGCTCTGCGTTTTAAATGTAACGTGATAATTTAGAATCCTCGGTAATGGAGCATACCCATTTACGTTAACTACATGTCCCCAGGTTTGGATGAGTCCGACTACACACCTTAAACTACGTCGCTGAAACACTGTATCACAAAGATGAGATAAGCGGCGGAAACAAAAACAACCAACTTGACCGGGTAAGACATAATGAACGTTGAGGCAGAGGTTAAAATAATATAATAAAACGAGGCTCGATTGTGACGCATTAGAACCAACTGCTTTTTGTATTCCCAATTAGAATCTGTGTAAACACGCTGCAGGTTCCCGAGAGGGTCACTCTAAGCGTGCTTCCCCGCCGAAATTAGAAAAGTGCGAACAGACGCACACAAAAACTTCGTGGCTCGAGTAAGTGTTTTTGAATTACCCGGATAGGTAGCTTAAGCTTTTAGTTTTATTCCCGTGACAAACATTATGCCAATTTGTCTTATGTGGTAAATAAAAATAAATATTACCGGACTGAATTTCATATGGAATCTTAAAATAAAGTAAATAGCTCAAAATAACAAGAGGCAGAATCCGTGGTATAAGAGGTTTTCTAATGGGCTTTATTCCATTCAAAATGGCCGACTCGAGTCGCGGCCCTCAGGTTCCGTCACCACGAGGGTTCAGGAAGTGAAGTACAATAATTCATTAACAGACATGTATTTTTATAATAAGTACATTACAATGAAACGAATGTAGAAGGCGTAACATTTGATAAGAAAAGTGACAAAACAGTGACATAATCGAAACTAGGCGTAATAAGGAATAAAAGAAACATGATTGGTTAGAATTATCAGACATAGGTGGATCTATAAGATAATACTTGGCATAGATGCACGCGCGGCAGCATGACGTGTAATTGACGTGCAACTAGGGGGTGAAGGGGACTTGACATTTAGCTCTACATGTGGAGACGAGAAGTCTGGGGTCAAGTCAACCTAATCCCAAATCATATCTAACATCCTATGTTTAAAGAACTATGTTATCCACAAGGAAGAGACTCTCGGACAGAATCTATTCTATACTGACTGTGTACGTGTACAAGCGTCTAAGTGTCTATATGAGATGCGAGGGGCAGAAAACTTTCCATGGCAACAGGGCTATGAATCACTTGCAGGAGGACGGAAAGGCTGAGTCCTTTGCTTGTGAGCTAAAGGAAATGTTTACCTAAATCACTGGACAGGAATGCATCGGCTGGAGAGCAAAATAGATAATTCGAAGGTGAAATACAACTTCTTGGCAGACAGGCGAAAACTGGCCGAGGCAGGCACCGTTAGCTGCACAGGGAGTAGGACAAAGTTCATGGATACAGATGCGAGCTCAAGCTGAAGCTGTCAGAGACAGAGAGCAGGGAAAGGCTTTGAGGACAGAATCGGGCCTACTCGCCTGAACTGTAAAAATGGAGTAACTTAGCCATATAAAGTCGGTGGCCTTTCATACTTAGGAATCGAATATCCAGCCCATTGATGGCGGATCTGACAGAGAACATGTTGACGGTAGACACACATATGTTTGCGTCTTAGAAACTGGAACTGGAGGGAACATACATGTACTTGTAACATGCATATAGAACCGTTGGGGTCCAAGATAGGGGACATAACTGATCAGGAAAATCCACATTTCCACATTCCCTCCTTGTCCCCTTCTTGCCCTTCACGAGACATCAATCTTCATCATTCCTTTGATTTGCTCATGGAGCATCATTTCTTCTTCCTTCCGGCATTTTGAACGGGACCTGTGATGTGGAATGCATGATGTGGCACACAGACCACAAATCGCTGGTCCACCTTGCAGGCATAAACAACAACTGAAGAGCATAAGAAGGCCAATACCTAGGAAGGATAAAACTCTCCATCCCCAGGCTGATATCACACTCCAAAACCACCCGGACCACGTCCAAGTGCCTGGATTTTCGTGTATCTGGCTTACAATCTTATGAAGGCGTGTTATAGCTTTATATACGGATGGCGAATTTTCTGGTATGAATATGCAGCAGCTGGATCCGATGACCCTGCAAGCTCCGCCCCTATCGGCCAGGATGACGTCAAGGACAAGACGATTCTGGAGAACAACAATTCTCATCACTGATTGTTCCTCTGTCAGATTGCCTAGGGCGGCTATAGTCTCGTTTACTACAGCTTCAAGAGTCTTGGTGAGTCTGCGTATCAGCTTACTATTTGATATTGTACCTATATAGGGAAAGATACCTTTATTGAAATCTACATACTTGTCCCATGCCGTCTCAGTATAATCGACAACTGGGAGATCTCTTTGCTCTCTATTGTGTACTAAATGAACATTTCGATAATAATCAGGGGGAGCTAGGAAAACAGGTGGCAAAAGGAATGCTATGTAACATGTACCATCCCAATCTAGAGGCAGACGCATATATGCCGTCTGACCACATATGAAGTAAGAATGGCGAGAAGCTCTAAATGAAGATTTACCTTGATCACTATATTCTACTGTAGTAACGCATTGGCTATGGCCCATGTGTATGGAACCAACTTTTCTTACACATAATTCACCCTTAACTGGAAATACTGACATAGTGGGCAGAATTAGTTCAACTTCGGATTTGACACTCAAAATCATAAGATTAGGCGTAAAATTACCTAATTTATACACTTCATTTTCTAAATCAGTTCCTGTTCTACTGGGGTGACCCTCCTTATTAGGGTGACAGACTTTGAATAAAACTAGATTCAGATTTCCCCATATCCAATGTTGTTGATAAACTGCTGTGTCTGGGTCTATGGAATTTAATAAACTAAACCATGCTCCACAGGAGCCATTGTGTGTGAATGGATGTGGAAAGAAAGGCAGAACTCCTTTGTTATTCTGATAGGGAGGGAGTCGGCCACACACCCAACAATTGGTCGCATTACTAGTCTGATGGGAATGATGTAACATACTAATGAATGTGTTATTGCGCAGCGCAAGTCTATAAGATAATTCATGTGGCGGTAGGTCACTAAAAGAATGTTCATCAGTTATATTGAAAACACGTTTAGAAACAGGATAATACATATGCAACAATATACTTGCAGTAACTATTAAAAAACTCAAGGAAGACAAAATTAATAAAGTCACAATACAGTGGTTACGCAGTAATTTACAATAAGCATGTCGTTTCATTATGATTCTGGACTCTACATGATTCAGACCTAAGGGGTACATGTCGGGACAGATTCAACCGCTTCACCTTGGAGAGGACTTAAACAATCAAATCGTCCGACAGTTTAGATCTGGACCTGAGTTTCTGTTTATAGAGTTCGGTGCTACTGGCCTCAGCCAAAGGTAGCTTTGAGTCAATGGGGGAAGACACACGGGCAGTACTGTCTGTGTCAGGAGGAAGTCCATGAAATTTTTTGACGTGACTTGAATGAATCCACCCTTTTCGTCCCTCGATCTTCACGGCTGTTCTTGTGGTCAACAGGACCAACTTGGGTGCTTTCCACCTGGGCTCCAATTGACTTTTCCTGTCGAAGTTTCTCACAAAGACAAGATTACCCGGAACAACGTCATGGGGTTTCGCCTCAGTGTTGTCGGGAAAGGCTGCAGCTACCTGTGAACGAGAAGATTGTAGTGCAGACATCAAGGAAGCCAAGTAATCTGTCAGCATATTACAGTCAACATCAGTTATTTTACGTGGTATAGGCGTCCCCCACATATTCGGCGGTCTACCGAAGATCACCTCATACGGGGATAGCCCTGTTCTAGAGTGTGCTACCATTCTCATGTAAAAGAGTGCAACTGGTAATGCTACTATCCAGTCGACACCTTTCTCTCTACATATTTTGGACAGTCTGATTTTCAGTGTCTGGTTATGTCTTTCTACGAGACCTGCTGCTTCGGGGTGTCGGACACAGTGGAATTTCCACTGATATCCCAACAAGAGTGAGACATGTTTCATTAATTCGGATGAGAAAGGCTGACCGTTATCTGAATATACAACACGTGGTAAACCGTACCGTGGGAAGAATTCTCGAACTAGCTGCTTGGCAGTAGTCGGGGCAGTGTAATCTGATACGGGATACGCCTCTGTCCAACGGGAGAGAGCGCAGACAACTACAAGGACATATTTGAATCCTCGACAACGTTCCATCTGAATATAATCCATCTGGAGGACTTCAAAAGGATGGTCAGGAGGCTGAAATCCACCCTGCTCTACGGGAACACTCTTTCCTGGATTAAACTGACAACATATCATACAGGTACGAACTTTTTGTTTAGCTGCTGCTCGTAAATGTTTGTTGAACCAAATGTGCTGAATGCTGTCTAGCATAGCCTTTTCTCCTAAATGTGCTGGACTGTGAACCGTAGCTATAATGGCTTGAACCATGGAATCAGGGAGAAACCATACAGATTTCTCCTTCGTCATCCATCCTTGATCTGTCTGGATCCCTCCTAGTTCAGTCCACTTCTTTATTTCTTCTGCTGTGGCATGTGTCTGTATGTCAATTACGTCAAGTGCGGGATCCTTAATTGTCATACACTGTGTTGGGGTCTGAACTATTGGCTTTGTCATGTCTAATGTGCGATTCTGAGCAGTCTGTTTAGCTGTTCTGTCAGCTAAATCATTGCCTTGAGAAATGGTATCAGTAACCTTCGTGTGTGCTTTACATTTCATAATCGATATAGCAGTGGGTAGATGTATTGCGTCTAACAAAGCATGAATGAGGGGCCCGTGCTGAATGTGGGCACCATGGGACGTTAGATAACCTCTCTCTCGCCATAGCACGCCGAAGTCGTGTACAACTCCGAATGCATAACGTGAGTCAGTGTATACATTAACTTTCTTATTTGTGGCTTGAATACAGGCTTGCGTTAGAGCAATAAGTTCTGCTGCTTGGGCTGACAGAGTATCTATACAATGTGTCTCAATAACTTCAGTGTCTGTTGTGACTGCATACGCGGCCACTAAATCTCCTGTACTTGCTCTCATGCATGATCCGTCTACATACAACGTCAGGTCTGGATCTAACAATGGGACGTCTGTCAAGTCTTGTCTAGGTTTCGTCTTTATTTCAATGATTTCAACACAATCATGAGCTAGTGGGTCTGTTCCAATTACAGGTAATAGTGTAGCAGGATTCAATGTATTACACCGTCGGATCTCTATGTGTGGTTGAAACAATGTCAGTTCATAACCGGTAAGTCTTGCTATGGTCAAGTGTTGCGTTTGTGTTCGGTTCACAAGAACCTCTACTGCATGTGGTACTTGAACTGTCAATGGGTGTCCTAATACTATGGCATCGCTTTGTCTGATTGCTAAAGCTGTCGCTGCCACTGATTTCAGACATGCAGGCAAAGCCTGAGCTACGGGATCTAATGTACTGGAAAAATAAGCACATGGCTTGCATGATCCTGCTTGATCCTGAGTGAGTACTGACAAGGCAGTACCTTCGCGTTCTGTAACAAAGAGTGTAAAAGGTTTGCTATAACATGGTGTTGCTAAAACAGGTGCTTGACATAAAGCTTCCTTTAGGCTTTCAAAAGCTTGTGTATGTTCCTGAGTCCAAGGGAGAACAGTCGATGTGGCTGCCTCCTGTGTGGTTAACTGAATGAGTGGTTTTGCTAGAAATGCGTACTGAGGGATCCACTGCCTACAATATGAAGTGAGGCCTATGAAAGCCCGCACCTCCTTTTGTGTCTGGGGTATTGACATGTTAGCAATTAACTGGATGCGATCTGGTGTGAGCTGCCTTCCCTCCTTGGACAGCGAGTGACCAAGATAAATAACTCGCTGAACACAGAATTGCAGCTTAGAAGGGGACACCTTGTGCCCCTTGTCGGCTAGGAAATGTAAAACTGTCAGAGAAGCTTTTTCACATTCTGGCTCGCTTCTCGCGGTGATCAACAGATCATCGACATATTGAAGCAGTGCAGTATTGACTGGCATGTGGATACTGTCAAGTTCTCGTTTCAATGCTTGGCTGTAGATGCTGGGGCTTTCTGTAAATCCTTGGGGAGCGCGTGAGAATTTAAAGCTGCGCCCATTTAAACTGAATCCGAACAAGTATTGGCTTTCCGGATCTATTGGGACGCTGAAAAAGGCATTCTTGAGATCAATTACAGTAAAAAATGTTGCTTCGGAATCAATTGCTGTCAACAATGATGATATATCAGGGACCACAGGGAATTGTGGTACAATACACTTGTTTAGTTCACGCAAATCAATAACCAATCGGTACACTGGTGGGGCAGTAGGATCAGTTCGTTTAAGAATCGGAATTATCGGTGAATTACATACATTGGAGTCTGTTTCTACAACTACTCCCTGGGCAATTAGCTCATCAATGATTTTCAACAAAGCCACTACAGCATCATGCGGTAACTTGTATTGTCGCATTCGTGGTAGTACCACTCCTGCTTTCAATGTAACTCGATAGGGTGTAATGTTCATGCAGCCAACATCCGTAGGGCCTTGTGCCCATAGATGTACTGGTAAAGTCTGTAGTCGGGGATCCATGTCTCTAGACACATAGTGACCTTTAAAATCACGCAAAAACAACCTTACTCCTTCCGGAGAACAACATATTATGGCTCCTAGTGCTTTCAGAGTCTTAATTCCTAACAGATTTTCTGGGCATGATTTAGTAAGCAATAAATCTGTAGTTCGTGTCAAAGGTCCTATCGTAAGTGGTAGAGGCTGTGATACTTCATTAACAATAGGTTTTCCTGAAAAACCAAGGGAAACATTTTGAGAGCCTGAGAGGGGTGCCCCTGGAACTTCACTACGTTTTATGGTTGTTCGACTTGCCCCTGTATCGAGTAAGAATTTTCTATCTTGACCTAATAATTCACTATGTACATAAGGTCCTTCTTGATCTACAGGAATCTCGATAAGCGGTAAGTCGACTTCCCTCTCTAGGCTGGTTCATGCGTAGCGCTGATATTCAGGGTATTCATACTGTGCAGTCTGATACATTTGTCGTGTTGTGGTTTGTGTGGCAGTAGCAGGCAACGGTGGTGCAGCTGGCACAAACTGTATGGGTTGCTGTGAGGCTGGCATAGACTGTTGCTGAACTGGCATGGACTGTCCATGCTGCATAGCTCCTTGTTCATTCTGATCTTGTCTAACTAATCGTGGTCTCTCTTTTGCAATACCTGTAGCTATATTACGTTTCAGGACCTGACAATCATGTACATAATGGCCTAGTTGTTTACAGTAATTGCAGGTTCCTTTTACAGGAACTGCAGAATCACCAGAATGTGTCACACCCTTTTTGTGACCATCTGCTGGTACTGTCTGAGAAACTAGCATTTTCATTTTTGTATCCTTCATGCGTCTATGCTCGTGTTCTTGTTCATCCCTAATTCTATTGTGATGATACTGTAACATTTGTAGCATTTGCGACGGAGTGTTACTTTGCCAGGTACTCTCGAATTTCAATATTCTATTCTTCACTGGAGGCAATGCATTTTCCACTAATTTTGTCACAAATAAATGTGGATATGAGTCACTACTTGCTTTTATACCACTATTTATACCAAAACATTTTTCAAATCGAGCATAATAATCGCTTGTGTCTTCATCTTGCTTTTGTTTACAGGCTGTGATTGCACCCCAATCTTCCTTTTTTGTAGTTAATAAACGTGGCAGTACCTGTACTAGTAAACCTGGTAATAGTTTAACTTTATCCCCGAGCCCTGAACCTGCAGCTCGGCCCCTTTCTTCCTCTGCTAATGCTGTCCAGTCTATCTTTTGGTCTCCCACTTCCCACTCTTTTTCTTTCAGTTTTTCATATATGCCAGCAGGCAAAAGCACCTTTAATATCGTCATAATATCAGGAAAGGTGTACTCTCCCATCAGTAACATGTCTTTAATTTCTCGGTGGAAACCCGCTGGGTCTTTGTCATGACTAGGTACTACTTTTTTCATTTCTAATAATTCCATTTTTGATATGGGTGTGTAAACAAATACACGGTGAAACTCATTGTCTTCGCCTTTTATTGGGTGCACTTCTCGTAGGGGATTTTGTCTATCCATATAGTACGGCGCTCTTTCTCTGCGGGGCAGCGAGAGAGAATCCGGACTTACAAAAAGGACATACTGCTTACGTGACACTAATATCTCTTTAATTAGCTTGTTACTAGAACCTCTCCATCTGTTCGTGAGTAGTTCCGTTAATATATCAGGTAAAGGACCAGGGTCAGCATGTTGGCTCTTATATAATATGAGGAGTTGCTGAATCATATATATTCCAGCTAAACGTTGTTCATCTGTACTGAGGTTAAAAAACGTGTGTGCTACGGTCTCATCACCGTATTTTTCAGGACTGTCAATCCAGTGAACGGCTGATCTGGCTAATTCTTGCTCATCCATGGAATCGAGGAGGTGATAACCTTTTCGTTCTCGTAGTATTTTATCTGCGGTTTGAAACAAATGTTCAGGAGATTTCAGATTTATTACAGGCGTCGGATACGTTCTGCTATTATTTGGACATACAGAGTGTATGGGATCAGAAAAACATCTAGTATTTTCACAGTATCTTCCTTTGCCTACATAGGCTATGGTCTCTGACTGTCTTGCGGAATTCCCTGATTCGGACACTTCATCTTGCTCAAACTCGTCTGTTCCCAATCTTTCTTCATGAATACGCTCTATTTCTTTACGGATTTTTCGGCACATGGCTATGATACAATTTTGCTTATCGTGTCTCCCTTCTGATATATTCTGACTCCATCTTGTAAGAATAAGCATTGCATTCGGGTCTACCCCCGGACGATCTTGATTTCTGATTACACAGTTTATGAGGAAACGTAACAGTTCCCCTTGTATCTCTACTTTCTGGAATTCCATAGCTCTGTTAATACATCCTGGATCTCGTCCTGTTTGAACAAAATGATATATGTTATCTAGATGCGTAGTCATCCCTGGTAACCTTGCTAAATACTCTGCGGCTCGTCTGATACGTAATGATGCCAGGACCATTTCGTCCTCTTTACCAACCACGGGGTCATATCTACAATTTACAAGGAGTTCCTTAAGCGTACGTTCATTTACGAATTTTGGTGTACGTGAATGCGCTGACTCTTGAAAAACAAGTTTATTTATTCTAGGTGGTGTAAAAGTACTGCTAGCACCTCCCGTGGCCCCATCTGGGGCGTCGGGTGTGAATGGATTCGTTGAACGTGACACAGCAACTATGGGTGTCGATACCCCTGTAGAGTCGACTGCGGAGACAGATGCGGAAACAGATGTGCTTGCCGATGCTTGTGTCGGAACTTGCTGTTGCACGGGGACAGATACCTGATCCTGACGTTGAACCCCTCCGCCAGACGGTCTATGTGGTGTGGCGTTAGCATACTCGGGAGCTGCATCGTCTAGATATGAGGAAAGAAAAACATCTTCTGCGGTTCTGGGATGCCCCTTTGGATGTACCTTAATTGGAAATAATGGGGGTGGCAAGTCTTTTGGCACCTCCGTAACAGCCTTAGGTAGTCCTTCGGCTAGAAGGGGATACATACCATTCATAAGAGCATTTCTTTGTCTATTCACTTGTTCTGCTTTCACTCGGATACCTTCCTTAATTAATAGATTTTCTTGAACTTTATTTGAACTTTCTTTACTCCTCTCTTCTTGTCTACGTGCTTTTTCTGTTCGTCTATGAGATTCTTTACGCCATAACTCAACAGCGTCTTTCTGTGACTGTCTGACCTTTCTTTTCCATAACTCTTCCTCCACTTTCATGATGCACTCTGCATCCCAGGTTCCCGCTATGGGCCACCTTTGACTTTCCGGTAATCCTTTGGTATAATCTACCCATAGATCAAGAAACAATATGGCATCTAAGCCATGCTTATGGTACATGAAATGTCCTGGAGTGTCTCTAGGAGGAATAGGAACTGCTTCTTCAAGCACCCCTTTTCTGGTAGTAATTTGTCTTAACTTCGAGAAGAGCGGCATATTGACAACTGATCTGATACTTACTCTTGAACTTGCTTAATACGAGAAAAACACAATAATGAACAGTGAACAATGAACAATCATTCATACCACAATATGCAAGACATTTCTGAATACTTTAAACATTAAACATTAAACATTATAACAATGATCGACAATGATGACAGTCTGCTTAACTAATCACCACGCTGAATTCTTGACAATAACTGAATACTTCGGAATACTTGATATACTGCTAAACAGTACATATACACTGCTAAACAGTGCAGACCGGATTTGTGTACCCAAATCCGTCTTGACCGGCACAACCTATGTGCGCGTCAACACGCCTCCCCGGCGATGGTACTCACCGAGTAGCTCCTTGAAACGGAAGGCCTCAGAGAATGGACAGGACTCGATAACTGCGGACATCGGACCCTCTGGACGTCGGGATTTCGGAAAACCTGGTGGGCCTCTGTATACCTCGGATCTTGCTCTCTCAGCTAGGCTCTGGTCGGGATACTTCGCACTTCTCACCGCCTCGTCTGGGTTGATCGCAGCCTCAGTCGCCCCCGCTTGACCGGAGGGATCTTACAGGAAATCCTGCTGGTACGCGTTTATGGTCCGTCCAGCTGTGGCAGGAGACCGGGCCTGCAACGCACCGCCGGCGCGTGAGATGAGAAAGTGTCCCTATTCGGGCGCCATTATGTGGTAAATAAAAATAAATATTACCGGACTGAATTTCATATGGAATCTTAAAATAAAGTAAATAGCTCAAAATAACAAGAGGCAGAATCCGTGGTATAAGAGGTTTTCTAATGGGCTTTATTCCATTCAAAATGGCCGACTCGAGTCGCGGCCCTCAGGTTCCGTCACCACGAGGGTTCAGGAAGTGAAGTACAATAATTCATTAACAGACATGTATTTTTATAATAAGTACATTACAATGAAACGAATGTAGAAGGCGTAACATTTGATAAGAAAAGTGACAAAACAGTGACATAATCGAAACTAGGCGTAATAAGGAATAAAAGAAACATGATTGGTTAGAATTATCAGACATAGGTGGATCTATAAGATAATACTTGGCATAGATGCACGCGCGGCAGCATGACGTGTAATTGACGTGCAACTAGGGGGTGAAGGGGACTTGACATTTAGCTCTACATGTGGAGACGAGAAGTCTGGGGTCAAGTCAACCTAATCCCAAATCATATCTAACATCCTATGTTTAAAGAACTATGTTATCCACAAGGAAGAGACTCTCGGACAGAATCTATTCTATACTGACTGTGTACGTGTACAAGCGTCTAAGTGTCTATATGAGATGCGAGGGGCAGAAAACTTTCCATGGCAACAGGGCTATGAATCACTTGCAGGAGGACGGAAAGGCTGAGTCCTTTGCTTGTGAGCTAAAGGAAATGTTTACCTAAATCACTGGACAGGAATGCATCGGCTGGAGAGCAAAATAGATAATTCGAAGGTGAAATACAACTTCTTGGCAGACAGGCGAAAACTGGCCGAGGCAGGCACCGTTAGCTGCACAGGGAGTAGGACAAAGTTCATGGATACAGATGCGAGCTCAAGCTGAAGCTGTCAGAGACAGAGAGCAGGGAAAGGCTTTGAGGACAGAATCGGGCCTACTCGCCTGAACTGTAAAAATGGAGTAACTTAGCCATATAAAGTCGGTGGCCTTTCATACTTAGGAATCGAATATCCAGCCCATTGATGGCGGATCTGACAGAGAACATGTTGACGGTAGACACACATATGTTTGCGTCTTAGAAACTGGAACTGGAGGGAACATACATGTACTTGTAACATGCATATAGAACCGTTGGGGTCCAAGATAGGGGACATAACTGATCAGGAAAATCCACATTTCCACACTTATTGGTTGCTTTTTAGTATATCTATGATCGGGGTCGTAACAACTACCAGAGCAACGCTTGGATATAGATTACGCTGATACACAAAACGCGACCAGTAGAGATCAAATGTATAGCGTTGAATAGAACATCCGCTTTACAGAGGGAACCTCGATAGCAGACATGTTCACTATGAATCAGGTAACACTTGCAGCTCACTAAGATTTCAGCACATTAAACTAGAAGTTAGTTTAATCTAATTTAATTCTGTGTTGAAGTCTCTAGTTATATGAAGTGTCCCAGCCTCCGAAACACCCAGGGAGTACCCAAGATATTGTATGATCAATATATGAAGCGACTGATATGAGATGGATCATTAATTTCGCTGGGTCACTAGGCGCTATAGGTGCAACAATGATGATAAACACATAAGTCATTAGAATGGATTAAAACCGCAATTTCTGATACTGAAATACACATGTTTTTTGATTAGAGATGATTACTGTTTAAAAATCAATTTGTAATTAGGGATGTAGAAATCAAATGTATATAAATGTATAAATGTATGTATGTATATATGGATAGGGTCGATATGGGGCCTTTTTTTAAAATATTGTGCACTTGAACACGTGGGGACGTACAATTGGTTATAGATTATTCTTTTTCTTCATTATGCTTTAGGATTTCTTGAATACCATGGCTGCCTGAGGAAGGCTGATCGCCGAAACGCGCGTAGACTGGAATAGATGAAAATAGCCATGTTTATTGTGCAGTAATTTTATGTGGTACTTTGCAATACGATTGAAAACATAAAATGTCTGACAAATTGTAAATCATAAATGAATTCAGAATAATTGTGTTATATTTTGTTAGGAAGCTACAATGATACCTACATGAATATTGTGTTGGATAAATAAGGGAAAAGAAAAGCCAAAAAAAGTATATAACTTCACAAAAATATTAAAGAATGAATTTTCAATCTAATCTCCCAGTGTGATAGTTATACTTGATTCTGGATATTGAATAATCTGTACATCACCACATTTATTTTAATAATTGTTTCCTATATATATTTTTTCAGTAGTACTTACTTTAAAACCCTGAGATAGGAAACTAGATTAGGGGTACCCTTGTTATGTTACAAATTGTTTCTCCATGGCCAGTCCATGTGGGGTAGTGTGAATGTTTGTTGTATAATTTTACAAGTGCATTTTTAATACGTATTACACAGTCATCTCATATGTATACTGATATATAGACCATATAACCCCTTTGGGGTTCTTTAGACTCTATTAGATAGAATCTCATTCTTGCACCCCTAGCTACTCTTAGTGATTGCTGGCAGGGTTGTTTATTTGTTATAAAATGGATAAGCTCCAAACATTTGGATTCACAGATGAAGATCTTGCTTCACTATTGGGGGACCTTGCCCTAGGGGGCCAAGCAGCACACACAATTAGCTCCTTAGGGTCTGAAGACTTTATTAAATTAACTTCATTAAAGAAAAAAGCAAAACGGATTGAAATGCATGGTCATTTCATGTTAGAGTATCTTAAAGCAGGAATCATCCCCCAAGGCTTGAGAGTAAAAAACATTCCAGGCCTCTTTGTTAAAATCAGGAAATTCCTTGAACGTTGGTCCCACATAGCCAATAGGTGTTCCCGGGATCTTATGATCCTCATAGTTGAAACATCTAAGGAGATGATTCAGGCACTAATGGAGGAAATCCAAGAATTGGAGAACAAAATTAAGAGCAATCAAGCAATAGAGGAAGCGAAAAAGAAGTTAGAGGAAGTGGAAACAGAGATGTTATCTTATCATGACTACCTGATGAAACGTAAGACTGAAAAGCTTAAAAAAGATGTAAGATACACCAGTCAGGAGAGAATGTACCCATACCTGGCAGATAATTTCTATCAGCAACAACCAATAGATGAAGACCAATTTCAATCTTCAACTGATAGATTTACTAAAAAAGTAGTCACCTTTTCTGACACGACGGATTCGGAAGGGGAAAATTATGACCAATACCAAACTGGCAATTCGGGCCGACGAGTCGCAAGCAATAGTAGGGGTGAACGTCCCAGTTTTTTAGCCAGGCGTGGGGGACAAAGATCCAGATGGCGGCCCAGATACCAACGACGTCAACGGGGCAACTATCAGCAAGCGTACAATTACACACAGGGGCAGAATGTATACCAGGACGATCCTCAGGTCCTAGTAACGAGACATGCCCATTACTGGCGCGAGTAAACCAGATACCAATCTTTAACCTCAGTACTTACGAGATTAACCATCAGACAGAATCTCTGCTGATGAAAGGTCTCTCTTTCGTCCCACATACAAAAGCCAACAGATTTGAACTGTTTCAAGATCTAATCTCATTCTTTCGTAAGATACGATTGCGTGCATTTTTTGAGGGACGGGAACAGCAAGAACCCCTTATGCCCAACAAATCGGGTTTGACGCTTCCCTCTACTTTTGTCCCGACACTTGAACAGGTAGGACCCGAGATCGCCATTTTTGAGCATGTGGTATTCAACAGAATGATGGCAGTCACAAAATTTATCCCGACACCCAAATACAATCTTTCCAGGGATGAATATCAAGCCTTGTCCACCCTTAAGAATAATAAGGATATCACTATCAAGGGTTGTGACAAAGGTGGAGGCATAGTGCTCATGAACACTGACCAATATGTAGCAAATATGACAACTATGCTATCAAATGAGGAACATTACACACCTATACGAATGGATCCCACTAGAAGGGTATCTAAAATGATCAAAGATCTGACTGCCCGTGCCTTGGAAGAGGGGGTCATATGCGAGAAAGAATGTATTTTTTTGAATGTGGCCAAACCTAAAATGGCCTCAATATATGGAATCCCGAAAATACATAAAAGCACAACAGACCCCCCTTATAGGCCCATTGTAACCACCATCGGATCTACAACAGAAGCACTATCTAAATACGTTGATGCTCTGCTGCGCCCACATGTCCCTAAAATAAGATCATATATAAGGGATACCACTGACATTATCAATAAAGTTGAACAAATCCATTTTGACCGAGACAATCAATTCCTGGTTACAATGGACATTGAGGCCCTTTACAGTAACATCCCTCAGGTGGGAGCATTGGAAGCTGTGAGGTGGTTCATTGAAACCTACAATATAGAGTGCCCAGCCCAATTCATACTAGAATGTTTGGAAATAGTACTCAAAGAGAACACTTTTGAGTTTAATGGGTCATTGTTCCCTCACTCCGCTTTGGCACGGGACCTGGCTGCGGGAGGTGGTGGGATTGGCGGGCTTTCGGCAGTGGGATCTTCTTGGTATCTCCTGTTTGGGCGACTTATGGCGTGGGAGCCGCATGTGTTCCTTCCAAGAGCTTCAGACCCGCTTCTCGCTGCGGCCCTCCCAATTCTACCGCTACCTTCAACTGCGCCACGCGGTCCGGGCTCACGTCCCTCTAGACTCCAGACTGCCTCCCCATAGCCCACCTGAAGCTCAGGTGATGCTGGGGTATCTGGGAAAGGGGGGTATATCCCGCATTTACAAATCCCTGATTAACAATTCCCCGGTGGACTGGAGCGGGCTCAAACAGCGGTGGGAGGCCTGGGTGGGACCCCTGGACGAGGCGGACTGGAGGGACGCCCTTATGGGCCCTCGGTCGCTTACCACCTCCGCTAGGCTGCGGCTCATCCAAATCTACTACCTACACACCGCCTATCTGACCCCAGACCGCCTGTACCGGGCGGGTCTCCGCGTGGACGCCTCCTGCACCCGGTGTGGGGTGGCTCCGGCAGATTTTTTCCACATGGTGTGGTCTTGTTCCCGTCTACACGATTACTGGGCAGCGATTGAAACTGAGCTAGCGGAGGTCTTGGGTTGGGAGGTTCCCCATGAGCCTAGAATGGCCCTGCTGGGCATCATGGATGGGATCGACGGATCCCGTAACGAAAAGTACTTCCTCACCACTGCCCTTATGGTGGCTAAGAGAGACATAGCGGCAGTATGGTCACAACCGGACCCACCCAGAGTGGCTACCTGGAGTAGAGGGGTGGACTGGTGTGCGGCCCAGGAGCGGTCGTTGTATGCTGCGCGAGGCTGCCCCAAAAAATTCCGCAGGATATGGGGGAAGTGGCTGGGGGGCATGATTTGAAGGGTGGGGGCGCAGGGGGTGGGGACGGAGGATGGGGGAGGGTGGGAGGGTCTTTGCAATGGTTTATTGATGCTTATCCAAATGCAGTTACTGATGCCTTGTTCAATGCACTGCTGTATCTTACTCTTGATACTGTCTTTTATACCGCAAAACACAATAAAAATTTGTTTATCAAAAAAAAAAAAAATGGGTCATTGTTCCAGCAGACCCAAGGAGTAAGTATGGGGGCTTCGTGTGCGCCAACAGTGGCCAATATCTTCATGGCACATTATGAAGAGAGATACATCTATAATGAAGTGGCCCCATTCAGCGAATCAACCATCAGTTGGTCCAGGTTTATTGACGATGTCTTTTATATCTGGAATGGTACTGAGGAAGACCTAGCGCAATTTGTATCATGGCTAAATCTGTGTGATACGATTATTCGGTTCGTAGCCAAGAGCGATAAGCTAAATATTGAATTTTTAGATGTGAATATCAAATCTGAAGGACATATGTTATCAGTGGACTTATTTAGTAAACCCACAGCTCGTAACACATTGTTACATTTTTCTAGCTACCATCCAAGAATGCAGAAAACTACTATTCCTTTTGGACAATTCCTCCGTCTTCGGAGGAACTGCACTAGTATCAGTGATTATGATCAACAGTCGGAAATAATGAAAGCGAAATTCATATCTAGAGGATATCCCAAAAGATTAGTACGAGACTCGTACAAGAGAGCTCGATACTACGACCGCCAAAGTTTATTGAGCAAAAAACCTCCTAAACAGCAGAACCGACTTGTGATGGTAACACGGCACAGTACAATGAATGGTAGTATATGCCAGATCATCAATGCTAACTGGCATATTTTAAATGCGACAAGAGCAGAATCAGAACATTTACCTAGGCCAATGTTTGCTTATCGCAAGAATAAAAACCTTAAAGATCTAGTGACAAGATCACGGATGCCAAAGAACGTATCCACACCAATTCAGACTACAATTGGTGGCCTACCTGCCTTGAAAGGAAATTACAAATGCATGTCTTGCTTAGCATGTGAGTCTGCTTTAGAAGTTAGACAATACTCCATAAATGGAGTTAAAATAAACTTACAATGTCTAACCAATTGCAAATCCACTAACATTATCTATGCCATTTTATGCCCCTGCGAGAGACCATACGTAGGGGAGACATCAAGGTCAATGGCAACTCGTTTGACGGAACACAGGTCAGCGATTAAAAACAAGAAGGTACAAGCGCCATTAGTCCAACATTTTGTTGAGCATAGCCACACTGCAAAAGACATAAGATGGCGGATTCTCGAAAAAATCAATACTAGTGGGACACAAGGCACTGAGATCCGAAAAAGGAGAGAAGTGTTTCTGATATTCTCTCTGGACGCCTATAAGAGAGGATTGAACAGTGAGATACCATGGAGCTAAGCAATACGATATAACAACTAGTGCTACACCTGACAGTGAACAATCCTCTGACATTGATGTTAATAATCGTTCAAAATAACAGCTGTGAACAGTTGGTTCACACATTTACATAATTGGAGGATCTATTATAAGCGTTTTATAAACAAAATACCGTTATGGGCTTATTAAAAATCTATTGTCACCCCCACATATTATTGTCAAGCTTTATCGTCGGCTAAATGGAAGACCCATTACCATGTTACCAGAAGGTCAATGTCATAGGGAACTGACCAATGATAGAGCAAGTCAGACTATATATGAAGCGTTTCGATGCCTAGTCCCCTTTCTACCTCAATGATTTGCTGGCAAAGGAGAGAAAGGACTCAGATGGCGAGGTGAGTGTTCCACGACAACCTCGGTGAATTAGCTCTGCGTTTTAAATGTAACGTGATAATTTAGAATCCTCGGTAATGGAGCATACCCATTTACGTTAACTACATGTCCCCAGGCGGAAACAAAAACAACCAACTTGACCGGGTAAGACATAACGAACGTTGAGGCAGAGGTTAAAATAATATAATAAAACGAGGCTCGATTGTGACGCATTAGAACCAACTGCTTTTTGTATTCCCAATTAGAATCTGTGTAAACACGCTGCAGGTTCCCGAGAGGGTCACTCTAAGCGTGCTTCCCCGCCGAAATTAGAAAAGTGCGAACAGACGCACACAAAAACTTCGTGGCTCGAGTAAGTGTTTTTGAATTACCCGGATAGGTAGCTTAAGCTTTTAGTTTTATTCCCGTGACAAACATTATGCCAATTTGTCTTATTGGTTGCTTTTTAGTATATCTATGATCGGGGTCGTAACAACTACCAGAGCAACGCTTGGATATAGATTACGCTGATACACAAAACGCGACCAGTAGAGATCAAATGTATAGCGTTGAATAGAACATCCGCTTTACAGAGGGAACCTCGATAGCAGACATGTTCACTATGAATCAGGTAACACTTGCAGCTCACTAAGATTTCAGCACATTAAACTAGAAGTTAGTTTAATCTAATTTAATTCTGTGTTGAAGTCTCTAGTTATATGAAGTGTCCCAGCCTCCGAAACACCCAGGGAGTACCCAAGATATTGTATGATCAATATATGAAGCGACTGATATGAGATGGATCATTAATTTCGCTGGGTCACTAGGCGCTATAGGTGCAACAATGATGATAAACACATAAGTCATTAGAATGGATTAAAACCGCAATTTCTGATACTGAAATACACATGTTTTTTGATTAGAGATGATTACTGTTTAAAAATCAATTTGTAATTAGGGATGTAGAAATCAAATGTATATAAATGTATAAATGTATGTAAGTATATATGGATAGGGTCGATATGGGGCCTTTTTTTAAAATATTGTGCACTTGAACACGTGGGGACGTACAATTGGTTATAGATTATTCTTTTTCTTCATTATGCTTTAGGATTTCTTGAATACCATGGCTGCCTGAGGAAGGCTGATCGCCGAAACGCGCGTAGACTGGAATAGATGAAAATAGCCATGTTTATTGTGCAGTAATTTTATGTGGTACTTTGCAATACGATTGAAAACATAAAATGTCTGACAAATTGTAAATCATAAATGAATTCAGAATAATTGTGTTATATTTTGTTAGGAAGCTACAATGATACCTACATGAATATTGTGTTGGATAAATAAGGGAAAAGAAAAGGCAAAAAAAGTATATAACTTCACAAAAATATTAAAGAATGAATTTTCAATCTAATCTCCCAGTGTGATAGTTATACTTGATTCTGGATATTGAATAATCTGTACATCACCACATTTATTTTAATAATTGTTTCCTATATATATTTTTTCAGTAGTATAGCTCTGCTGCATGCAAGCCAAGGCTGTATGATCTCTGCAACTGACGGAGCAGCTCTGCTGTCTGAGGCATTGTAACCCAAGGGATAGCTCTGTTTGCGCTGTGAGACTCAAATATCAATGACACCTGATAGCTCTGCTATGTGAGACATAAGGCCGTACAATCTCTGTGAGCTTATGCCAGATACAGTTCTACATTATGCAGCGGGCATACCTCACTCCATCTAATATTAACCGCTTGTCCCCCTGCCACCTTACAGACGCAGACCTGCTGCACATGTTGTGGGAATGCCCCAGCTTACAGGGATACTGGAGGGAGGTAGCAAACGCCCTTTTCCAATGCACGGATCGCACCCTTCCCTTTGAGTGGAAGACCTATATCCTACACCTCTACCGTAGAAGCCAAAAACATAGAGTGACTTCTCGTTTTCTAGATTTAGGATTCACTGTGGCCAAGAGGTTGATCACCATGAAATGGAAGGCCTCTGAGCCCCCTCACATATTAGCATGGAGACGTTCCATGCTGAAATGGGCTAAAGCAGAAAGTGTTGCGCTATGCCGAGAGGACAACCTGGGTATTCGCAAGACCCCAATTGCTACAAGCTGGGATGTGATATTGGTTGAGCTGCAAAACATACACAACACTGATACAGATGCACCGCCCTCGACCGACAACAATTCCTCTGAACATACACTGGGGGGAGGACCGACGCTACCGGGGGTGCAGCTCTGAGTTAATGGCTGGCGGACACGGTCGCTTATTACTTAGAGCTCCCCTTTGGGCACATACCAGACTCCCCTTCCACATGATAGCAATGGGGACAAATTGATCAAGGGGACCAGGGAGAGCTCCAGTTTACCACACAATCACCTGTTATGTTTTATGTGTCCCGTTTCAATATTACCTGCCTCCCCTGTTAACAGACCGCTACGCAGCTTGCAATTACAGGGTAGACATACATTATGTATTTAGACATTGAGGATTTACAGTTGACATTAATGATTGATGTGTGAGGCACACGCGCACACAGCAGAAGCGCATGCGTGCTGCCGATAGGTACATATACCCATTCTGATTGAAACTATATCACTATATACTCCTTATTAATGAACCAACAAAATAACTGACACCAAAACATTATGTATACTGTGTATGTCTTTATTGTTAACAAAAACATAATAAAACAGGTTCAAACGAAAAAAAAAAAGGCTATACAATTGCTGCAGGCCTGTATCCAGGACTCGGAATCTGGGTGGGCCATGAAGAACAATGGATTTGCCTAGCACAGGGGACTCTAAGCTTTTCTGTAATAAGAGCTACTTATTTTACAATTGAACACATAGAGAGCTGCTATTATTTTTAGTGTTGTAATACTGACAACATCAGACAAGTTTACATTAGTGGCCACCATAAGCACAATTACTACCAGTGATCACCTCAGTGCATCAAGTTGCCTGCAGTATTATAGAAAGGGATTTGGCAATTTGGAATGCCTCTACATGGGTAATACATAACACCCATAGCTGCAATTCCTCTGGCACAAAGGACATAACGAACATTTGTAAAACGTCTCCCCAATACTACTTGATGTGTATCTCAAATATCAGCTTCAAACATATTTTGAAATTCAAGCATTTTTCTCCAAATATCAGCTTATGAGTTTAAAAATAAATCCCACACATTTTTATCTTATATATTAATTCTCAATTTTGGTATAGGTATATTAATTCAACTGAGCAAAAGCTTCTAATTTAGTAGGCTCCTAAGCTACTCGCTGGAGAAGCCTGGACTAGCATCTCCTGGGTGTCTGTGAGCTGGGTCTCGGCACGCTGTAGAGTCTTTGTAGGGGGATGAGTTGCATACTTTATCTACCTGCAGAGTCATGCATACTCGTTTTAATTCTGTATTGCTGGGGCACTGTACCTATATACTTTTTCTCTTCTGCTCCCTCTGCAACACCACCCTTTCTTTTCTCTTCACACCCCTCTCTCTCTACCTCAGCCTCCTTTCTTTCCACTTCATCCTGCTCTGCTGCCTACCTCACCTTCTTCATCCTCCCTCCTCACCCTCTTGTCTATTCACTTCACCTTCCTCTTTCTCTGCCTTACCCACCTTCTTCTCCACCTCACCCTCCTCTCTCGCTGCCATGACTTCCTCTCGCTCTCTGTTGGCTTCATCTCTAACTTTCTCTCACCTAACTGCCTCTTTTTTTGCCTCGCAATGCAGTCACTGTGCATCCACCTCTATCTCCTGTTTCTCTCTCCGTCTCACCCTACTCTCTGTTCCTGCTTTGTCGCCGCCTCAACGGCATCCAACTCATCACCCTCCTTCACTCTTCTTCTTCAGTGGCGTAACATAAAATTATGCCCCCGCCCCTGGAGAATGTAAAGAAGAGTCACTGAGTCTCTCATATCTCACAGATATTCATTGGCCTTGGGCGAAATTGGGCCCTCAGGTTTGGAATTCCTATAGCCAGACCCCCAGGACATATTGTTTGGGGTCAAGGGTATGCCCAGCCCCCTGCAGCACAAACCCTTTGACTGCGTGTTTACAGTACCACATTATGGATCGAAGAAGGGCATTTCCTGCAGCTAAAATAATATTTATAGCCATATGTTAATGATATTTGTGGTTCATTACTGCAAAGCCGTTCTTAGCACTCTAAGAAATGTTGTAAGCTCAGACTGCACTACTGACAGGTTCCAGTATAAAACTATGTACGTACATTTGCAAAGTTTAACAATATGAGGCTACGTATAATGCTCTTAGAATGCTTTCTGACTAGATGCACATATTCAAAGAAGCTTGAAAGCAAGGTTAATATTCTTTGCCTTCAAAATAAAATGTTCACAAAGATGCAACTAGGAAATAAAAGGTTTTGCTATACTACTGTGAAATTTTTAGGTACCGTTTTTTAAGCATTATTTAGTAAAATGTGTTGATGCATGCTAGTGTTTCTAAAAACATTTATAATGGAAAATCAGTGAAACCAGTTTCAACAATTTTATGGGAAACATGAAAATAAATAAGTATTGGGAAAGCCAATAAGTCTGACATTGGTGGTCAGTCTTTTGATTTTGTCAATACGTGTCTTGTTTTGACATAGTTTTTCTAAAACTTTATTGTTGTAGGAGCTATTGGGCCTTCCCCAGTACAAGAAACGTTAGAAATAGCGAAAATATTTTTTGGTCTCAAAAAGTTCACATTGCACAGTAGTTATTGGCACTGAACAAAACTACTTTGTGTGCTGGGGTGCTTTTTGTGAAACAGCAGAATGCTGGCACTCACAGTGAAGTCAGAGAGAGCGAGATAGAGTTTTAATAAAAACAAAAGGTGTTCGTTAACGCCATACCTAATAAGGGACCCAATTCTTAAAGAAAGTTACAGATATGTGCCCATGGTATATGTCCTTGCATTCATGCAGATTTACGTCTTTTATCAATTCACAAGAATTTACAGAAGTAGGCGAGGAAATGCTAGTCCTAGAAAATATCTGTGAACTGCATTTTAGTAGAAGCAAATATGCATGTGTAGATTTGCTCATGCGAAAAACCTGTTGAGTCTTTATAAGTTCACTCTCCCTCCAACCACTTTTTTGCCAACCCTGGAAGAAGTTTTACTTTTTTCCTTGTCAGGAGTAAATGTCCAATCTGATGGTAAAAGACTAGAGAAGAGTTGGTGAAAATACCTAAAATATGTAAGCTAGTAGGTTTGCACACCTCAAAAGGGCATTCCAAGATAGCAAAATAACAGAATTATTAGTGTTGAGCCCTACTATAGTATGAGCCCTGGCATAATCTGAGAGGCTAATATCAGAGCTATTATATATTGAGATTGCTACTATTATCCATTGTCACACTATGTGGCACCAAAGGGAAAAGGGGATTTTTGTACGGGCAGGTAGATTTGTGAAGCAACCTGTCCCCGACAAGTAGCTATATTATTAAACTCCACAGTCTTGTGAACCTCCCTGATGGGTTCGAGGGTCCCTGAAGGGTTGGGCCCAGCCTGTGCTGCATGGGCTTTTAATACACCTCTGTCTCTCTTCCCTCACTTTCCTCCCCCTCCTCACTCTTCCCCTCAATCTTCTACCTACTACCCTCACCTCTGTCTGCATCAACATCTCCGCTTTCTACCCCAAGCTTGTCTCTCTTCACCTCGCCCTCTGCCTTTGCTATTGCTGCCTGTGGGGGTAATGATTTTGTGTATGGAAAGGAAAGTTGAGATGCTTCTGTGCAAGTGGTTGTGCAGGTGCATTGATGTGCATAACTGGACCTTTCAATCTTACTGCCCTGTACCTAATCTTCACTGACGGCAATCAACATTGGATTATATACAAAGTGTGCTTATGAGCACCTAGAAGATCTACAAAGAGTTATGAGACATACATACCATATTTATTGTGAGAAATTGTGTTACTGTTTGAAGAGGTGAAACCCTACTCAAGCAGCACCCACAATCCTTGTCAGGGTGAGACACAAGCAAACCCCAAATTAACCTCAACCCTCTCATAGCTTGGCACAGAGAAGTCAGGCGTAACTTAGAGGCAATGTGTAAAGTATTTATCCAGCAATTCAAACAGTAATAGAGTGAAACACAACACAATCAAAATCTACGTCAATTTAGAAAAATAGAGTATATTTTAATAAATAAAAGTAGACCAAAATGACAAAAATCCAATCAGTAGATACAGGGATATGCAATTTTAGAGACTTCAGTAAACGTAGCACTATAAAGCACAAAGTGCCAACTGTGAGTATCTGGTTGCTCCAGGCCGGGATAAAGTTCTGATGCGAACCGTGATGTTGATGCGGAGTCCTTGCGCTGAGAGAATCCTCACAGCAGAGGAGATGCCTCAGTTTTGTTGGATCCACAGGTGGGCTGGAAGAGCAATATGAGGTTCACTTCCAAGGGTCCAGGACTGGGGTGGCACCGCTTGGCAAGGTAGGACTCACAGATGGCAGAGTCCAGGTGCTGGGTTCAAGGTTGTTGGAGCCTTCTGTCCCTGAGGCTCTAGTCAGAAGGCCAGCCAACTAGCCCTTGGAGTCACTCTAGGGTCCTGGGTTCTGTAGATGCAGGTCCAGTCTTTCTTCGCCAGGCAAGAGGGAAGCAGGGCAGGGCAGTAGTCCTTCAGAGCAGCAGTCCATCAGAGTGGCAGTCCATTCAACAGCACATTAGTCCTTATTCCTGGCAGAGTATCTACATGTCCAGAAGTGTACTGAAGAGTTGGTGTATGGGGTCCAATATTTATACCTGGACCTTCCTTTGAAGTGGGACAAGCTTCTAGAGCAGGGGTCCTCAATATTTTATGTAGTGAAAGCTACTTCTGATCAGTGACCTCGTGAACTACGGAAGGTTAAACAATTTACGCTTTGTTACCAGACACCCCCAAGCCCAGCTTCATTGACTTTAAGTCTAATGTCCATAGACCCAAATACTATGGTTTGAACAGAATACTATGATTGAGGTCTCTATGGAAGGGCTGCCATGTGTGTCAATGAGAATGCGGTCTATAGCGATGTATGAACATGTGTGTGTATGAATGGGATATATGTGTGTGGTGACTGACAGCCTGTGTCGTATGTACTTGCAACATTGGACTGGTCTATAAAGCAGTCAGGCAGTGTCCGATGGCTGGTCGGAAAGGTCATGTGGAGGACAGTATTTTTGGCTTTTTTAGGGCCCATTTTTTGGTCTGCTGGGCTGTTTTTTTCAGTAATACAACAAACATTGCTTCAGCAAGCATAAATTCTTGCAGCCCCCGTACCTTGCAAAGCATCAATACAGTGTGGCTTTAGAAGTTTAAAACTGCCCAGTTTGCAAATATCGGACACTTTTCTAACTATCTAATTCACTAATGGTGGGACATTTATTTTGGTGTCCGGGTCTGTTTTCTCTCCCAGCCCGACCCTACAGAGATTCCACACAGCAGATATTTGGGCACGTCTCGATGTAGCGAGGTGGCACACTGTAAGCCTGATTTAACATGAGCACATTGGTCAGCTAGGCGGTCTGCCCTTGTAATGAACTTCTGGAGCCATTGAAGGATTCCTGGACTTATCTAGAGGCCTTATCAAACAAAGGAGGAAGGAAGCACACTACCTCACATCTCAGCACTCAGTTTGCTCAGATGCATTATGATAAATGCTGTGCATAGTAACTCTTACTTCAGGAAAAGTCTTTAGTTTTCACCATTGCTGGTGGAGCCAGTGCTGTATCTCTAGACACGTGTTGCAAGAATGCTGTACTTTTTTTATAGAGAGTAACACGTTGTTTTAGAGGTGCTGGAAATGCTGCTCACAGTCTTCTCAGGTCTCTGTACCACTCAGTAAGTGCAAGTGCATCAACCAGAGCTTGTCAGCTCAATGGAGCCTTTTCAAAAAGGAGAAAGGAAGCGTACTGCCTCACATACCTAGAGGCCTGGCCACACTTGTAGCCAGTAGAAACAAATTTACACAGTACCTTGGTACCTTTGGCCATAATCGAGAGAGATGTCCATTTAATGGACAACAAGAGAGGCAGAATATTGCTAGCAGAAAGCAAGCAATCGTGCTGACCCATCTTGTGTGTCTAAAACGTAATATGTGTTTGTCCACTTTCCACTGAGGATGCCAGTGTAAGGAGTTATAGCCATCCTTGAAGTTTGTCCCCACCACCTTGCCCCGATAATAATCCCTTGCACATGAGCCCCCACTCCAAGACTCAGCTACTGGACAGTGGTTTCTGTATTATCCAGCCCCAGCTACTATCTATTGTCCTTCTATTAGCAGCACATCCATTCGAGCAATAGCCCTTTGATGTTCCTATCTCATAAACCACACTGAGCCTGGTCCAATCATCCCTTAAATTGTCCATGAATCAGGAAAGGTGATTCTCTCAGTGAGGTCACAACTCCTACTCTCACACCATCTCAATCCATGTTTTCCCAAGGGGATTCCCTGAGGTGGAAGTAAAGCAGTTTAGATGTATTCTACTTCAGACCACTTATAGAGGCAAGGCACCCCTCTATCTATCACACCATACAGAGGCTGCCTGCTAGTGGTCAACCTACTGCCTGTAATTTTATAGTTTTTACAGATTTCACTGACTTATGGCTGACAGGGTAACGGGACCAAAAGCAATGCACTTCCTTCCGTGATGCTTTTCTGGGGAAGTCGACTCCTGTTCAGATGCAACTTACCTTGTTTTAAAGTCAACTAGGAATTTTGACAAAAGGGATTATTTTTCTGTTTTTCTAGAGACGATGAGCTTAAAAAATTGGAACATTATCACTTTGAAGATTAGCCTACGTTGTTGTCTGCCTGTATTAGTTGAAGACAGTATATCAACTGTGAGATGGTCTGTTGTTGAGCCCCAGTTTGAGCCTGACTGCAACAGTGTACAAGACTGTGGGTTACATATTGGTCTGCTATTGGCTCTTGCTCATGGGCTGTGGCAATTTATGACTCTCTGCATATTACACTTTGGTCTGTGCTTCTGCATTGTTCAGAATCTAGCTTTGTTAATGAAGGAGCATGTGTAGATTTGTTTTAGTGATTAGTCCCTATCTCTTTTTGTGGATGACCTTAGGTTTTGTATGTTGGTCTACAGTGTAGTCCACTAAAAACTGTATGTGTCACAGGATGACGATATATGGATTGTACTTTGGTATGTGGTTGTTCTTAGTCAAGGCCTGTCAGTGTAGGAACCTGTGGTGATTGTGAGCTGAACCTAACCACAGACCACAGTACAATCTGTTTGTGTTAGTGGAGGAAAGGTTACAGTGTGGTTTGGGTTGTGGTTCTGTTGTTAGGTTATGTTATTTTCATTTCTAACACGCACAGATACTACAAGAGTGTCCGGCGCGAACAATGAGAGTATAAAGAGGAGCCAAATTTAGGGAAATGGGTAAGTTTTCAATTCTTTTTGAAAAGACTAGTGTCCTGGGTGCATCGGAGAGCGAGGGGCAGAGCATTCCCAGCCAAAGCAGCCTTCACAGCCAGAGAGCTGCCGCCCGTCCTTTGCAAGCAAAAACGCGGGACTTGAGCAAGGAGTTGGGAGGAAGAATGCAGGTGTCTTACGGGGGTATAAAAGGAAAACCATTTCTGAAGATAGCCTGGCCCTATGGCATACAGAGCGCAGTGGGCGATAACTAAGGACTTGAATCTAACCCTCTCTGCCACAGGCAGCCAGCGTAGAGCGCGAAGATGTTGTCTCACGCTACATCTGGCAGGGATGTTCAAGAGAAGCCTGGCAGCTGCGTTCTGCTCCACTTGCAGTTTATTTAGTAAGTAACTCGGGACACCAGTTTATAAAGCGTTAGCTTAATCTAGCCGAGAAAGAATAAGGGCTCAGGTAACTGTCTACTTGGCTGCCTGAGGAAGAAGGGGAAGGAACTGCCTGCGAATTTTGAGGAATCCAAAGCAGGTCCCTGACACCTTCTTGATCGGAGTCGAGAATAAGAGGTTCTCCTCGAACCAGACCCCTAAGTTCTTGACAGGATTTCCTGATGAGGCAGGAATCACTGTATCAGAAGGCCAGAGTGTTTCCCTAAACCTAGAGGGAAACTTTCCAAATAAGAGGATTTCTGATTTCTCCTCATTATATTTCAGTTCTGTAGCAGCCAGCCATCGAAAAACTGCGTTCAGCAATGTTTGGCGGCAGAGATAGAACACTTGTTTTTTCCCCATGTGAATAGGAGCTGGTTATCATCGGCGTATGCGATTATCTTTGCACCTAAGTCCTCAGCCAGCTGAACCAAAGGAGTAACGTAATTATATTCAAAAGAAGAGGACTTAGGGAAGAGCCCTGTGGGACCCCTGTGGTCACTTTCTTCGGTGAGGAGGAAAACGGTGGGAGCCACACCTGTTGAGTCCGATCCTCCAAGAAGGACTGAGCCAGCCCCAAGCAATTCCTGATACACCAATCTCTGCCAGACGGGTGAGCAGCAATGCGTGGGGAACCGTATCGAATGCCGCCGAGAGGTCCAGCAAAACCAGGGCAGCCCTCCCGCCGGGCATCCAAACAGTCTCTGATGGCTTCAGTGATTTCCACCAGAGCTGATTCAGTACTAAAGGAGCTCCTAAAACCCGACTGTGCAGGATGGAGAAGGTCTGACCTTTCTACGAAGTCTGTCAACTGTCTAGTCACCACTTTCTCACATACCTTAGCCACACTAGGCAAAAGGGAGATCGGCCGGTAGTTTGCCGAGCACAGAGGGTCAAGTGATGGTTTTTTTTAAAAGAGGAAGAATCATGGCCTACTTCCAAGTTGCCGGGACAAGAGTTTCAGAGAGGGACATAGTAATAAGTCTATTGACTTCAGGATTACCAGTATCCGCCATGTCACCCAGAAGTCCAGCAAGGAGCTGGGTAGAACAATGGGGGCAAATGCAGCTAACAAGTGGAGGGGAGGGCCCGATGGGGCCCCTCCAGCCAGGAAGGCACCTGAGTCCTTCTTGCAAGAAGTAAAGGACGCCTGTATGGTGTGAATTTTCTTCATTAAAAAAAATGAGAGATCTTCGCACCAAGAGGCAGAAGATGGAATCATACTTGATTGTTTAAATCGATGTTTAGACCGGATTCCAAGCCTCTCGGTGTCAGTGGATGATCCTGTGCAAAAGTGTATTAGTCTTTGCTTAGGCTATGCTAAGAACCCGTCTTTATTCAACTGAAGTATCAGTGGGGGACTTGGGGTTACCTCGAGTTGGGCCTTACTGGGATCCTTCTTATGTCAGCAGATGACAGACCGTGAATGTCACGATGGCATTAGGACGTGAATCGCTCAGAGCCTCTGTCAACGTACGAACCTCCACGTACTGCACTTTTGTTCCTGACTCCGACACTTTATGGGATACTCTGTCATTTACCATAAACCTATCGCACTGTCTAATATTGGTGCTAAGTGTGCCCATCTTATGTCATGCGTCTTCAAACACTGTCGGCCTTTTAGACAAGCGGGCCTTGCTTTGAGGAATTTGTATTCTTTTCCATTTAAAACTGGAAGTCCGAGTTGAAAATCTCATTATGTATATAAGAAAAATATATAACAAACATACTGGCACAGTGAGCATGGCGCCCACGTCTGGGCATACCCTTCTCATTTAGGACGACAAAAGCAAAAAGAACAAATGATGGACGGAATTCTGAACAAATCAAACATTCACCCCCAGTCACACATCTGGGTTGAAGTCCTCGGTTTTTTTGCCCGCCACGCCATTCCAGTTGGTGTGGTAGTAAACAAGGTGGCAAAATCCCTACCGCAAGGAAAAGATTTCACCTTAGCTTCAGAGCATTAATAATAAAAATATAGCATGGTCACAATCTCATACACTACCCCACAAATGTAGACCGTGTACCCCTGAGGTTGAAATATAACGTATAACAACATTGAACGCACAGCCTTTCAAAGCGCGCTTTTCACTCATTGATTTGTGTTTAATCATCACTTGACAGATTTCCCTCGGGCTCGGGGTGGCTGCGGAGACATGTTTACGCGCTGAGAGCTGTGCGAAGCACGAACACGGCTGGGACGATCAAGTTTGAGTGCACCCTGCAAAATGTATATTTCTTTGGTCTTATTTAAGGCCGCGGTGTATATGTTAAATAAATAACCTTCTGATTTGTGTAATCTGTGAGTGTGCGTGAAAGCAACGAGGTGGGGGGGGGGGTCCTTCTTGGACTTTTTTGCACAACCCTACAGCGGGCCCTGCTAGCAAATCGCCCCCCACACCTTGTGAATGACAGCAGCAGGCAGGTGAATGTACGTGACGCAAACGTAAGGAGCCGGCGCGAAAAGCGTTTGCGGGCAGATGAGAGGGCACGTGACAGGCAGGGATGAAGACGGTGAGAAACTTAACAGGCCAAGGTTTGTGAGATGGAAATCGGGCATTCAGAGAGAAGTCAGCAGAGGGTGTGTGATGCAACAGACCTCCCCGGGGAAGGCCGCGAGGATGCTTAACAACGTGAAGCATCTGCCGCGCAGCAGAGCAGGCACGAGCGCAAGGGGCGGGGCCTCCACCATCAAGGGCTGCTGGATGCTGCCTATGGTGCGCTAGGAGACTTCGAAGCTTGGCAAGCTCTGTGATTTTGCGGGGAAAGGCGCGTGCAGACAGGTCCGGCTTAAGGGCAGTGCGCCCAGTACGGTCGCACAGGGCGCTGGCCTGGAAGGAGGGCACCGACCTTGGGGGGAGGGGCACTGTGTTTATCAATAACTTATGACTTAAAGTGGCTACTGGAGAGTTCCTTGTGCATCTAGCTTTCAGACAGCAACAAAAATGCTAAGATAACTCTCGATTAATGTTCCTGCTAGAGAGAGATAAGAGGTTTGTCTAGGGGCAGTCTATACCTTATACTCCCTTGAGAAGGAGCATTTTACAAAAATAAAAGTAACATAAAGTAGCACAGAGGGTTAATATGCCTGCTGCAACGAACAGATCTGTATTTTATGAGGATAACTGTGTGGATTACTAAAGCCAGCGTTTACCAGCGCTTTAAAACAAATGAAATGCATGTGAGAGAGGGGCTTTGGAGAGATGAGGGGCACTTTCGCAGGGTGTGGGAGGGGGACGCCAAAAAAGATTGTCGCTCTGGGCGCCACTAGCGCCTATCATGCACACATTGGAGCAGGGTGCAGTTAGGTAAATCCGGCTCTGAAGAGAGGGCTACTCCAGGGTGGTGTGTGCCGTAGGTCAGTGGCTCTTAATGTTTTGACTTCTGTGAACCCTCACTAACTCCGCTTTGGAATCAATCTTCCGCTCTGCACTAGGTGGCATCGACCAGGTAGTCAAACTCAACATGCTGCTTTAAAACGGACACAGCTTACTTTGCACATTGTGTCCTTTCTGCTTCTCTTGCACCATGTGAATTTGAATTTACAATTTAAACCATATCGCAGTTTTTAATGGTATTTATCATGTTGTATATTGTAAGTCCTCTTTAATTATTGCAAAGATTTTAATTAATCATACAATAAAGCATTTACACAAAATTTTGGAAAGAGGGACCCCCACTGAGTCATTATTGGAATTAGTAATTTCTGCATTCTGTACCTCAAAACAGTACACAAAAATTTTAAACAAGTACACACCAAAAACAAATGCTCAAATATTGAAAAATGTTGTTGAATTCACAGTCGATTATAGAAGAAATTTAAAAAATGTGCTTTTTTTGCATATACTTTATTAAGTGCAATTTGTTAATTTTAATATTATTTAATTTTGTAAAACAGTCATAGACCTCGCGGACCCCCAGCAGTCCTCAGACCATAAGTTAAGAACTACTGATCTAGGGAAAGAGACTGCTACCTCAGTCTGAGTGTGATATGTACCCACCGTGATCTGAGGGGGATTTATGCCCTCGGCCAAAGAGAGGCTCTATCCTCTCTGTGTGATAACTGTCAAGAAATAACAACTCACACATTGCCACTGTGTCACACAATTTCGCCTTCCTTTCTAACCGTCACCCGGTGAAGAGCTGTAATCACACACAGTGGCAAGAAAGACAGCTGGAAGGAACTGCACAAAGTGGCTTTCCAGCCCTTTCTTTGAGGATGTAAGCAGCCAATGCCGATCAAGGGATGTGAAAACACCCCAGGACATCAGCAACAGCCACAGGAACCCTTTGTCTTTTTGGGTGGGAAGGGGCAGTAGGGGGGCTTATGAGGGGGCAGTGCTTCCCAGGTAGCTCCAGGCACAAGGCCTGCACCCTCCAAAGCCCCCCCACCTCACACAGTGTCCTTTTTAGGTCTCGCCTGACCCAGCGCATGCGCTGGTCTGGCGAGACTTATTGAGAGGGCTCCAAAAAGTGCTACCAGCCCAGCCTAGAGCTACAGTGAATGTGCGCGGGCGCGCGCGCCACTTTTACCGCGATTACTTTCACTTTCGCGGCCGCACGGCCGCTTTGATGTTTGATCGCGATCACTTTCACTTTTGCGACTGCACGGCCGCTTGGCATAGCCAATAGGTCTCGCTTTTGTGACCTTATAAGTGTTTAGTTATGCAACTGTTGCATGGCTAAACACTTATAAGGTCCCAAACGCGAGACCTATTGGCTATGCCAATGCTTGTTTTATAGGTTGGCAGGTCTGAGTAAGGCAGTGTCAGTGCTCTCAGGATGATTAATATGTGTCATAGAATGTAAGGGGTGGTCTGTGCCAAGGGTGCAACACAGGCCTCTGCAGCCCCTGCTGCGCCGAGAGGCTCAACACTTTACAGGCCCCTCAACCCTCCAGGGCAATGAATATCTGGTAGATATTGGTGACTCAGTGGTCCACACTGTATTCTGCAGGGAAGCCCTATCATTTTCTTTTAAACCACTGCTCTGTGCCCAGGATCGGCATGGTATCACAAAAACAAGGAGGGCGACCCTACTCACAAGGAACCAGGGCATACAATATATTTAAGAAAACTATGGTTCTCGTGGACAGTGCAAAAATAAAACTGAGCTAGGATGCCAAATGAGAAACTTTATTCAGAACACAATAAAGAGACCAAATAATGTTTTTGCAAAAAAAGTATGAAGTCTGTATTAGCAACAAACAGACCATGCTCGGTGTCCCACGTGAAAAAGAACCAACATAACAGGAGTGACAAATTACAACATAAAGCAGGGTTTCTTACTACACATAAGTGACCGTTTTTAAATGAACAATGTCCTACAACAGCCTCCTTTCAATTTAGAAAGGCCGGATACAGTTTGTTATAGTATCAATCAACGACGTTTCAACTCCATAAGCAAAAAGTGTCTCATCAGGACACTAAAATGGCAGACACCTGACGACACATAGCAATATTGTGCCAGAATTGGTCGCGTGCACACCAAATGAGTGATAAGGAAGGAGTTACTCACGTAGGACCCAGCTGGGCCCCTAGTGAGGGGCAAAGGCCCTAATCTGGCAATTGGCAGAACGCGGCAGCTTGTTATGATGGGCCACGCTGAGGACAGGATAATCCTGATTGAATAGGGACAAGTCAATCTGTGTCAGGTAGGGAAAATATGGGCTGCCTGGTCTAGTTGGCCACAGTCTGACAATGAATAGAATGTGGCTTCGTCAGTTAGTGAAACGTGCTGGGTGCACATGAAGTGGCCCTACTCACCCCATGCACCGTGTGCCATGCACAACATGGTGCATGGCATACGATGTACAGACGTGCAGGAGTTGCTGCACGGTGGAGGCATGGGCTGCCACTCTTTTCCATGGCCGCAGCATGCCCCTGCTGTGTTACTGATGCTTTTCTGACCCCCAACCCAGCTGTCGCATCATAATGCGGAGGTCTGACTGCTCACATGCTTGTTGGCAGGCTTCTGAACGCTGCAACAGCGCTTATCGGTCTGACCGTCCGGCATCATAAAAATGCCCTAAGTGTGCGCCAACAGCCAATTGGCCAAGTAGCCAACCATTACATCATCCTAATAGAAAGTCCCTATTACCAAAATAATGAAGACAAACTTACTCCCCTAATGGACTACTATGAGTACACATGGGTAGGCAGCCTCCATAGATCAGGACGCAGATGCCAGCTAAAATTTCGCATACCATGGTGGAATGTCTATGACAGCACCTTGGCACAGGAGGCAAAAATAAACAATGCAGTGGAAGGATAGCATAATGCCTTCCAATCCACACTAGGGGGCCTATTAGCATAGCGGGCGGATCGCCACCACCGGATGCGCCCGCCAAATGAACCATCTTCACCCCCGCCATATTAGCATGGCGAGGGTCACTGCGGCAGACGGTAAGACCGTCCGCCGCTTTTACGCCGGTTGGATTCCCAGCTGGGCGGAAAAGGCCTTCAATAGGCATCGCCATCCATATTAAGATGTGCCATTTTCAGGGCCTTTCCATGGCGGAGACTCCGCCATGGAAAGGCATGCGGAGTTCACTTTGGGGGCCCGTTGCGAGCCCCCAGGGGGGTCAGGTGCAGTGCCTGTCACGTTGTGCATGCCAATGCAAAACATGCATATATTGCATTGTGGCGGGTGCTGCTTGCAGTACCGCCCGCCACAGTGCAATATATATGCGTGATGCCTCCGCCACCATGGCGGTGGCATCCCAATTGCCATGGCGGGACCGCCGCACCTCTGGCGGTCGGTCCTGTGTACCGTTACGGTCCGCCCGCCATCATAATGGACCCCTAAGTATTACTAAACCTATGCTATACATATGACTACAAGCCTTGCAAAAGGAGCAACGCTACCAAGAACTTAAAATAGAACAATCTGTTACAGAAATGTGTCTTAAACTAACCAAACAGGCATGAAAAATGTATGAAATGCTACAATTCAAAGTAAGAATATTTATAAATAACAAAGGACTAGTATACTTGATAGCCAAATCTATCCTCTCTAAACCACATATGACATCTACTCTGCATCTAACAAACTACAACATAGTACACCAAATCATTTAAACCTATATATTATTGTAAACTAATAAAATATTATTATATCAGTGAAAAAAGTACTCTAAATTTTGCATTACTTACTGAGATACTAAAAATATGAATAGTAGCATTAACATTTTTTTTAATGATTTAATATATAGAACTTTACAAACTAACTACACATAATTTTAAAAATACATCTAATACTTTCAACAAAACAAGAGATATATCAACATAAAATTAGTTTATATATATAACATTTCCCACCCACAGTAAATTAATAAAGTTAACTTACGATTTTGTTGCTGCAGATCTCTCTCAAAATCTGCATAGTTTAAAAAAGTAATCCACCAAAATGGAGTTAAACGGTAGTACAGAGCCCCCAAAAATATGTGAGACTGTAGTTTTAAAAGAATCAATCCCTGGTAGCAATCCACAGTCTGCAGTTCCAAAAAAGACAAGGAAATCTATTTTTAAAAAATGTGCTTATACAAAAACAAATTCCGATTTCCTTAAAAAAAAAACAATCGGGACATCTGACTTCCCACACAAACGTCCAGGAAACTGAAACCTGTAACAAATATATAAAACACCCTCCCGCAACAAACACTTAATTCCCAAATATATACATAGTAAGGATATGATTACGATGTTGGCGATGGAAAGCCTCCTCCTGACAGTATGAATCTCGTCAACTGTGTCGGAGCCCTTCCGACCGAGTCGGTCAGTTTACATTCCGACCCCCCGATTATGATGATCACGATCGGAGCGTAAACCATGCGGTCATTCTGAATCGGTTCCGACCAACAGGCGGAGTATTTGTGTCGGTTTGGAACCGCATTTTACACCCCTATGTACATCGTTTCAGCCCACAGGATTATGATGTCGATTTCCAACCGCCTTCCAGCGTCGGCCTGTCCGAAATGGAAAGGCTGTCGGAACGTGACTTTGGTGGCCCCTGGCAGGGCCCCATAGCCCCCGTAGCCTACGGTTGATAGCCGAGGGGGTACCAAAGGGACCCCCTGGTAAAACCCAGCGCTGTGTGCCAGGCACTGTGGGGTGCCTGTGACAGAGTGCAGGGTTTTCCTCACACACCCCATTTGCCCATAGGTGCCTGTGTTATGGCCGGTTGTCGGGCGTAACACGACCTTCCATAGGAAACAATGGGAATCTGACCAAACAGTGTTTGGTCGCATCGTAATCCGGCTGTTGGAACAGCCGACCGCAAGTTGGTCGGTCCCAAATCCGAGACGGTGTCGGGTGGAGGCTTTCCGCCCGACATCGTAATGAGCCCCATAACTTTAATCTACACAAAACTAATCAGCAATACATACACTACACATAACTTACATTAAAAAACACTTTACTTCCTAAAACACATAATAAAACTACAGAACTCCAAATAGCATCCAAAAAAACAATAAAACACACGATAAACTTACCAATCATATCACACAAATCGTATACACAACCTTCCTACCTCCCACTTACCTTACACGCACCTTAAAAATCGGTAAAAATGAAATTACGTTTACCGATGAACAGCAGCACCGAACCGCAACGTTTTAACTTCCACAAACGACCCAAAAATAACACCAGACTACTACATTTACTTAGGGATCGAAAGAAATGGTTGCCTAATAAAAGTAAAAAAAAAAAAAAAAAAAAGAGTATCTCCTCATTGGAATCAATGGGAAAAATAGCAAAAATGTTAAACGAACGTTTGTTAAAATGTTTGAAGATAGACCGAGCCTTAGACCAATACCTGGAGCTAAACATGGGGTCTGTGGAGGTAGCTGAGTCTCTTTGGGAAGCCCTGAAGTCCACGATACGTGGTGTGGACATCTCATATTGCTCCGCCGCACGCCGGGCCCGGAAAGAAGAATTGTTGAGGTCCGAGGCCCGCTTGGTTACCCTGGAACAGGCCAGTAGGGGGGAGCAGGGTGCACCGGCGCGCAGTCAGCTGACTCTCACGAGACAGGTGCATGCTGATCTCTTAATGGAGGAGGCGCGTCTGGTGTGGCTGGCGACCCGTAGTAGAATATATCAATGGGGGGACAAATCCAGTAAATTGCTTCATCGGCTGTGCCAGGGAGCTATACACCCCCTGACTCTCCCTGCAGTGGTGGGCCCTGATGGTGGCCTTCTGCGTGACCCCCAGGCCATTGCCGGAAGTTTCGCATTCTATTATGCAACACTCTACGCCCCGCACGAAGTACTCGCAGTAGAGCAGATCCACCACTTCATAGATGCTCTTCCGCCTCAGCGCTTCCCTACCGCGGCCTGAGATTGCCTGGATTGCCCTCTCACGGGGGAGGAACTGGGGGTGGCCCTACACGGACTCAACTCCGGTAAAGCGCCGGGCCCTAATGGCTACCCATGCGAATTTTATTAACGATATTTTACGAAACTGGGCCCCCACTTCCTGAACACAGTCGAAGAGGCGAGAGAACTTGTCCGCCTTCCGCGGGAATGGCGCCATGCAGAGATAGTGGTCTTTCCAAAACCAGGGCGAACCCCCGATCAGCACACGTCATATCGCCCTATTTCGCTACTCAACATAGATGCCAAAATACTGGCCAAAGCCTTGGTCAATAGACTCTTCCCCTATATAACCCAGGTGGTCCACCCAGACCAGGCGGGCTTTATGCCCCACCGTGCAACGCGGCACAACATTCGTCGTGCACATATTGCCGTAGATACCTTTCAGAGGCTTAATGTGTCTGGCGCGCTTCTCCTTGCGGACTTGGACCGTGCCTTTGATTCTCTCAGCTGGCCATATCTATTTGCACTCCTTGACCGACTAAACCTCGGCCCGCGGTTCCTATCATACCTGAAGCTACTGTATACCGAGATTACAGCATCCATCCGCATCGCTGGGTCGGTCTCGGCCACATTCCAGGTGGGCAGGGGGACTCGACAGGGGTGCCCGCTGTCGCCGTTCCTTTTTGCCTTGGCCATGGAAACCTTAGTGGCATGGGTGAGAATGGACGCCATGGTTACGGGATTTGAGTGGGCACATGGACACTCGGACCGTTTAGCCCTTTATGCCGACGACGTTCTTTTCTTCCTCACAGATGTTAACAGGACTGGCCCCCGATTACTCCGCATCATGGAGAACTTCGGGGAGACCTCGGGCCTCTATATGAATCACTCCAAATCTACACTGTGGACCAGGGGCCCACAGATAATCCTCGGTCCCTGGGCTTCAGCAATACAGGTGACTACAGTTGGCTTGAAGTACTTGGGGGTGTTCCTAGCAGACTCAGCAAACGTCTCATGGGACCATAATATCCTCCCGGTATGGACGCGTGTTCGAGATGAACTTAAAACCTGGTCCCATATGCCCTTGTCGCTTCCGGGTAGATCCGCCATTTTTAAAATGGTGTCCTTACCGCGGTTATTGTACCAACTGCAGAATTATCCGTTCCGTATCCCACCTGCATGGTTCCGCCAGGTTAACTCGGCCCTGAGTCAATTCCTATGGGCCGGGAAAACTCCTCGAGTGGCGCTACATACTCGTTTTCAGTCGACATACAGCAGCAGCCTAGCCACATCGGATATCTTGTCTTACTATATGGCCTCACATATGCTTATCCTAAATGAGTGGGGTACGGGCACTGTTTAGACCCGGCCTACCTGCTGGAGTGCAGGCTCATGAGAAACCACTCCATACATACTATTCTCTATTCCGTCCCGATGCGCCGAGTCCTTCCGCCAAGTGTGGAAGCAGGCATTGCAGAAGATAGGATGGTGGGGCAGACTGACAAAAGAGACTCCGTTGTGGACGAATGGAGGTTTGCCTCAGCTGGCTGGCATGGCGGGCTTCCATCATTGGGATGCTATAGGAATCTCGACCCTCGGAGACGTTATGCGAGGTGCGACTCTTAAGTCTTTTCGTCAACTCCAACAGGAGTTCTCAATGCCCAAGACTCAATTTTATAAATTCCTACAGTTTCGACACGCCCTTCTTCCCAACATCACTAGCATAGAATCCCTCCCTGAATTTAGCCCCATCGAAGCTAAACTCTTCATAGGATTCCTGCATGATCATAACATTTCCAAAATCTATCACTTTGGTGACAAATAGCCCCTCCACATTAGATAAACTTCGGGCAACTGGGAGGAGGACCTTTGACCTCTGGAGAATGAGGATTGGACGGAAGCACTTTATTTCCCTAGGGAGGCGGCAATAGCTATGCGTCTCCGCCTGATCCAGTTTAACTACTTGCATTGAATATATTACACTCGGGTGCGACTATGGAGGGCTGGCCTAATAGCCTCCCCACTCTGTCTCCGCTGCTCTCGGGAGGACGAACCCTGTTCCACACGGTATGGCAGTGCGATGTGATTGTACGATTCTGGAGGAGAGTGTTGGCCTGCTTATCTGAAGTCGTGGGATGGGATCTCCCTTTCTCACCTAAATTAGTACTATTGCATATCTTGGAGGGCACAGGGGGCAATATATACAAATGACACTTATTGCTCCTGGTTCTTACCTTGGCTAAAAGAGACATAGCGCGCAGCTGGAAGGCGACCACTTCACCACCAATAACGGCCTGGAAGAATGGGTTAGATTTTAATATGGGGTTGGAACTCCCTGTGTTTCGAGCCCGAGGATGCCCTCAAAAACATGCAAAGATCTGGAACCGATGGGCGGAGTATAGGGGTCTCTGAGATCTATGGCAGTTAGGATGATCCCATACGATACAGGCTTTATTTGTGCGGACCTGCCTGTTCCCGTCACAGGGTTAACTGCGATTATCGATGGGAGGTGGCGTATTGACAGTACACAGAGGGGCGGGAGGGGGGTTAGTTGTAAATTTAATAGTTCTTGTTTTTTTTTTCTTCAAGCTTATTCATATAGTATACTGTATAAATGTCAGCATATTGATTATGTTACATATGTAGCAGTACGTCTCTGGGCTACAGAGCACTGCAAGATCTTTGTTGTTTGACGCAATAAAATTTGTTTAAAAAAAAAAAATATTTGAAGATGTTTAAAAATAAAATACACTTATAACAATATTCCAAAAATCAATACAAAAATTGTAAAATATATACTAAATAATATTGTAGCATATATAAAATTATTTAATATATATTAAAAAGATTTATATGAAATAACACTATGAAAATGTATGTAAACTGTTTGTTAATTTTTTTTAAATGTACAATGTTTAAGAAAATATAAAAATGTATATTATTGAAAATATATTCAGGACAATTTGTTATGTCTTTCTTTAACTATCAAAAAAGTTGTTATATAGTAAATAAAAAATGTATTTTTTTATTTTAAAGTTGCAATACATGTTTTTTACAAAATAAAAAAGTTAAAAAAATTTATATGTATCATGTTATCCCATACTTATACATATTAAAATATATAATATAATGAATTGCAAATGTTATGCTTTTTTACCATACCAATGCAAAGACTACTTTTACAAATTATTTAATGCTACAAACATAACACATACTAGTTCCACTTCACTACTAACAAAGTAAACACATATCTGTAACACTAAGGCCCTCATTGCGATGTCGGGCGGACCACCACCGATAGGCCGTCGGTGTCGGTCAGCCCGAAATCCAGGGCAGGGGTCCGACCCCTGGATTACAATGCCGGTGGTCGAAGCGCAGTGGTCGGGGGGAAAGACCGCTGCCCCCGACAGGCTCAAGGAGCTCGTAGGGGCGGTGGTCTGACTTTAATCCCTGCAATGGAGGAGGTATAATAGGGATTATTATGTGCCTTTCCTTCCGCCTTTACACAGCGGTTCCACCGCCATGTAAAGGCAGACCCGGCCATAAACCTGCCATAAAAAGGGTGGCGGAAATGCAAGTATGGGATGCCGAACAGGTACCACAGGCAAAACTGGCCATGGAAATGCGTGCCATACCATGCACGTACATGCTACAGGTTAACTCACGGCAGCAGTATGCTGTTTAGGCTCTCCTATGCGCCTAAATTACCCGCAGCAGTGACACCGCCGCCACACCGCCTTCAAGCCCTGGATTTAACTCATAATCCGGTGGGCGGGTTCACCATGGGCTTGGCAGTCTTCCTGGGACCACTGCGGCAGTGGTTCCAGAGGAAGACTGCCAAACTCGTAATAAGGCCCTAAATAGTTAAAATTCTCTATGCCCACTAAAATCCAACTTACCTAAAAAAAGGTTTAGGACACTAAGGGGCTGATTAAGATGGCCGGCAGATCGCCACCACCGTGCCGGCGGTGGCGATCCGCCCACCATCGTTACCCCCGGCCATATTATAATGGTGGGGGGTATCGCTTCTGCCGCTTTTCTGCCGGTCGGCAATCATTCCGATTGCTGGCCAGGCAGAGCTGGGGCACAATTTGATGGCAGTGCCTAGCAGGCGCCGCCATCCATATTAGGATGTATGGTTTTAAAGGCCTTTCCATGGCGACGATACCACCATGGAAAGTCTGGCAGGGATTCGCTTTGGGGGCCCGTTGTGGGCCCCCGAGGGGAGTGGGGGTGTGGGGGGCTGCACTTTGGGGGTACCTATGGTACCCCCCTACATTGCCATACACAAGGTGGCAGGCATCGCGCGGTGCCTGCCACGTTGTGCATGGTAATGCACAACATGGCATTTTAACATGGCGGAGTGTGGTGCAGCTAGCAGCACCTGCTTCAATGTTAAAATCCCAGATGCGACCGCACCGGTGGCGGTCGCATCATAATTGGGCTGGTGGGACCGTCGCAAGGCAGGCGGGCGGTCGGTCCCGTTACCGCTAGGGTGGCGGGCGGACTAAAGTCCGTCCGCCATCCTAATCACCCCCTAAGGTTCTGATTACGAGTTTCGGCGGTGCAGTAGCAGGTGGTATGCCATGCCCCCACACCGCCGAGACTCGCCGCAGTGACTTAAAAGTGGTCAGGCAGGCGGGTAGTGTGTAGGTCCTGTGGCGGTGCCTCTTTCAAGGTTCCTGCACGGCATGGACTGAAAAGTCCATGCCGTGCAGGAACTGTGGTACATGCACACGGGGGCACATGTTATGCCCCCCTGTGTCCATTCACATGCAAAGGAGGTACAGGGGCCCTGTAGGGCCCCCTTGTGTTTCCTCTCCACCACAGTGTACATGGAAGAGAAACCTCCATGACATAGCCAGCAGAGAGGAAACTCATAATATGCTTGGCGGGACCATGGCAGTCAGCTTAGCATATTGCGGCCTATGAAAGCCGCAACATCGCCAGCATCGACAGTCCCAGGGAAATCCAACCGGCCAACTCGTAATGGGGTGGTCGGACCGCTGGTGCGGCGGTGGCTGGACCGCCATGCTCCACGAGTCTGGTAGACTCAATCAAGACATAAAAGGGTTGAATATACTATTCCCACACCAATATAAAATAAGTCAGGGAAGGTGTTGGACACTAAAGGAGCAACATTTACTATTCTCACTCCAATCTAACTTTAATCAGGGAAGGTGCTGGATACTAAAGAGGCAATATTGACCATCCCCACTGCAATAAAACGCATCTCAGGGAAGGTTTTCGACACAAAAAGAGTTATATATGCTATTCCCACTCGAAGATAAAATCAGTACCGGAAGGTGTTAGACACTAAAGGGGCAACATTTACTATTCCAACTCCAGTCTAAATTAACTCAGGGAAGGTGCTGGACACTAAAGAGGCAACATTGACCATCCTCACTGCAATAACACTTACCTCAGGGAAGGTTTTGGACACTAAGGGGCCGATTAGGATATAGGTTGGATCGCTACCGCCCGCATGGCGGTGGCGATCGCCCTACATCCTTCCCCGCCCGCCACCCATTTCCTTCCTGCCATATTAGTATGGCGGGGGGACCCCGGCAGACGGAAAGACCGTCCGCCGGTTTTCCGCCGGTCACACAGGTGACCGGGTGGAAAAGAGGCTATATATGGTGGTGGTGTCTGCTAGACACCGCCATCCATATTAGCATGGGCAGCAGTGCATGGCTTTCCATGGCGGAGACACCGCCATGGAAAGCCATGCAGAGTCTGCTTTCGGGGGCCTGTTGCGGGCCCCCAGGGTATTGAAGGGGAGGGTGGTGCACATGGGGGGTACCTATGGTACCCCCTGCATTGTCATGGACATGGTGGCAGGCACCTCGCCACAATGCTGGGAATAGAGGATGCCACAGTGGCAGCCTAATTGCAGGTGTGGGACCACTGCACCACTGGCGGCCAGTCCCTGCACCGCAGAGTGGCGGGCGGACTAAAGTCCGCCCTCCATCCTAATCGGCCCCTAAAAGTCTAAATATACTATTCCTACTCCAAGATCAAATAAATCAGGGAAGGTGTTGGACACTAAAGGGGCAACATTTAATATTCCCACTCCAATCTAACTTAACACAGGGAAGGTACTGGACACCAAAGAGGTAACATTGTATATTCCCACTGCAATAAAACTTATCTCAGGAAAGGTTCTGGACACTTAAACGTTAAATGTACTATTCCCAATCCAAGATAAAATGAATCAGGGAAGGTGTGGGACACTAAGGGGGTAACATTGCATATTCCCACTCCAATATAACTTAACTCAGGGAAGGCGCTGGACACTAAAGAGGCAACAATCACAATTCCCACCTCAATATAACTTATAACAATGAAGGTGTTGGACACTGAATAAACAAATATTACAATACCCCTACTATCTCTGGTCCAACTCTTTTACTATCTCTGGTCCAACTCTTTTACCACTCCTAGAAGTTCTGAGAGCAAAAATCGGCCCTACCCTATCATATGGCATAGAGATATTCAGGGGCAAGTTGAACACTGCCTTAAATCAACATACAACCAAAATCTATAAAAAGGTACTCCACTTGCCAAACTCCGCATCTCCAGCTCAGGTAAGACTTGAGCTGGGGATATTGAATTATGATGTTTCTAACATTGGTACATATCTAAATCTCTGCCACAAACTGAGACAAGTGGACTCAGGCACACTAGAATCTTTGGTCTGGTTGGAAATCACCCAGAAAAATCCTGGAGGTACGTTTGGTTGTATTTTTAAGGACTACATCCATCAAATGTCGGCGAGTGAGCTATGGGCCCTCAACCCCAGCCGGGTAGCATTCAAAATTGCCATCAAAAAATGTGTGAGAATGAGTTCTCTCATAATGGATAAGGCACTCTTTACCAAACGTAGTCATGCTTGGGCTCTTGTAAATTCTTACAGACGGCTAGCCCCTGCAACTTATCTGTCTTGCACATATTCACTGTACTTAAAACGTAGCTTTATGGCAATCAGGATGGGTGACTGGCGTTTTTTTGCAAGATCTGCCCCCCTGGCGACGTATGGCGGAAAATGTAATCTGCAGAGGGTGCGGCAAGACAGCAGAAACCCTGATACATGTAGTTTGTCTTTGTCCAGCTTTTAATTCCCAACGCAGGTGCAAACTTAAAGTAGAGTGGAATAGGATGGGTGTACGGACATGTAGGCAAGCCATTATTGTGGCTCTGAACCCTGAAAACAAAGACTTAAACCTGGGTTTAATAACTTTTATTCAACAAGTATATCGTAACTTCATGCAAAACAGGATTTGTTAATAAAAATTTTAGAGAAGAAGAAATGAAATGTTTACCATGCTCTGCAAAGTGATAGATCAATTCATCTAATCCCATTCCACAGAACACTGCCTTGTTTTTAATATGTATGTTGTATTTTTATATTCAGCGTAACATATAACAGTGTATCGTATTTTAAAACAGTTGGTTTTCTTTTTAACTGTGAATTTTGTAAATTCTTTTAAAGATATCTGTGTTATATCTAAATAAAGATTATTATTATTAACAATACCCCTACTACAACAAAAGAAGAAGCCTAAAATATAGCACACCATAAAGGTACCATTTACTATTACCACGACAATATCAACAAAGTGAACAGACATCTAATAAGAACATATTTATCCCAAATTAACCAAAACATCATAATTTTTAACACTTATTATTCATATAACTTTTAAAATATTTTCCATACAAAATTGGATACAATATTTATATATAAATATATTTAACAGTGCAATATCTGAAAACATAGTAGACCTTTAAATAAAATGATATTAATAACTATGAATAATATAGTTTACAAATATTTTTAAACTATATAACATATTATTTAATGTATTTTATTTAATTAATACATTTGCATTTAAAACATAGGATTTTTTAAATGTTTCCTATTTATAAAACAATTGATCAAAATATGTTTTTACCTAAATGAACTATTTTCAAATTCACTATCATATTACATTTTTTATATAATTGTTTTCCATTTTTGAAACATTCAAAAACAATTTTATTATAATTTGTATAACATTTTCAAACAAATGCATAATAAATGTATACTTTTTTAAAACTAATATTTTGTCATCAAATATTACAAAACACTATTTTTAATTAACTTTATTTCATTTTTTAATATTTAACAATAATCTATCGATTGTTTGGCTTTTTTCAAAATATAAAAAAATTCAAACAATCTGAAAATGTTTTAAAATATACAATTCTAAAATAATTTCTTCTAAATTACTTTCATTATTAAAAAAAGAGAACACCCACACCGTTATCCAATATTAATCCAACACCCCACTCCAAAATACATTCAAAATTAAATGTAGTAATATTAATAAATACACATCTAAAACTGAACACTAATAAAAAATAATTTAAATACCCCCCCACACCCTTATCCCCTATAAATCCAACATCCCGCCCCTACATTTTTTATATACTTTTTTTTTACTCAACAAAGAAAATACACAGTAATACTTAATTTTATAAAATACTTCCCACCCTTATCCCATATAAACCCATCATCCAGCTCCGAACTTTATTATTTTTATTTTTAATAATCATAAAAATATATACACTAATACAATATTTTTTAAATACTACTCACCTTTATCCCCTATAAACCCAACATCTCTCTCCTAAAAATATATATTTATACTAAATAAAACAAAATCAAACAAATTAAATTACAAAAAACATTCTTATAAAAAAAATTACCAAAAATATATAAATAATTACTATAAATAAAAAAGCCTATAAAAACAAAAATACAATATATTACACACTATTTACCACTAAAAAAAAGATATTATTAACTACGATATTACCTACATTGATATTAAACACATCGATATTAAATACAACACCTAAAACAATATTTTTGACACCGATAATAAAGACAAAGTGCCATATTACAAGTCTGGCGGTCTTTGACTTCCAGACACGCGGTGGCCGCAAAATTCCGAGGTGGCCATTCAGATCACCGCGCCGGCTGCGCCAGGGAACCATCGTTCCCTAGCGGTGACACAGCGGGCAGGGGTATACAATATGCAAGGCAGGACCGCCGCGGTCCACCGAACATATGAGTTTACCCACCGCCAGCCTTTTCATGGTGGTGAGCCTGCCATGAAAAGTCTGGCAGTGGGGAAACAAATGGGTCCTAGAGGGCCCACATGCCCCCGCCGCCATGGGGATGCATTCAGGGGGGCACTACATGTGCCCCCCTGTTTGCATGCACCACTAGTTCCAGCATTGTATGGACTTCACAGTCCATGCCGTGCTGGAACTGCTTTTGTGTTACCATTGCGGTGTCCATTTTCAGGGCACCGCTCTGGGAACGGCAAAAGAAAAGCCCTCCAGGCAAAAGTTGAACTCGTAATTTGCAGGCGGACCATGCACGTCTTTGACGGTGCTGTGCCGGTGCAAAGCCGGCGCAGGCCCGCCAAAGTCATAATCAGGCCCAAAGATATTTATGTATTATGATATTCTTGACATGATGTTAATATTTTTAATTCAATATTTTGTCTGAATACCCCTCTACTCTGTACCACTCGACTCTATGCCCCTGCACTTTATGCCAATCCACTGTATGCCACTCTAAATACTCTGCACCACTTCAATCTATGCCACTTCAATCTATGCCACAGCACACTACAGCACTTTACACCCACCACATTCTACCCAGCACAACTTCACTCTACGCCACTTCACTCTACCTGCACTACCCACCCTAACTTCCATGCCCCCCGTTTGGCCCCATCAATACTCTGGTGAAATATAGAACTCAGAGTCTGTGCTGCCAGAAGGAGGGCATCTTGAGAACATCACTTCCAAGGAAGTGGGCCTGACAATGCTGCTGCACTCTATACTACCGCACTCTGTGACACTTTTCTCTGCAACACTGTGCGCCAATTCATTCTACACCAGTCCACATTACTCTTCACCACTCCAATGTACGCCACACTACACGACTCCAATCTATGTCATTCCAATACACAACACTCTGTGCCACTCCACTGTATGACACTCTATACCACTCTTTGCCATTCTACTCTACTACACTTCAAACCACTCTTCTCTATGCCACTAACTTTTAGCCATGCTGAACAGCAGCCACACTGATGTACAACATTGTTAAAACACATTGGCAAAGCCATTAGCTCTTGCATAGGCAAAACCTATTGACTTTGCCAATGCTTGATCATCTCTGTCATGATTTTCCTAACTTTCTCTTTTTCCTTTCCTGCCTTTCTCTCTGTTGCTCTTGCTGGACGTCTGATGATTAAAAACATTAATCCCGTTCTCTAAAAATGAAGCCGCTGCCCACCCCCTGCAAAGATCAAGCAATGGTCCTCCCTGGCTAAAAGGAGACTCTGTTCTCTGAGCTCTTTTTGTGATAGGTAATCGTAGTAGGTGTGTATTGTGTGGTCCTTTGTCTATGTCAGTGCATCTTTGTACCAGCTTCTCAAGTGCTCACTACCCTGGTTGGTGTTAAATAGGACCGGGTGAAACATAAATTATGCTGGCCTAATTTGCATAATTTAGGGTATTTTACATTAAGCTTGTTCCATGAAATCCAGGCAATTATGCCATTATGCTATGTCAGGTAATTACACAGCATTTGTAGTAAACGGTTACCACAAGGGGGAGGAATAACGAGCAAGACCAGAACACTTATGAGCTGTTCACTTCACTTATGTTTTTTGTGCTATTTTTTTACATGAAATGCTTCCTCATGTCAAAAATTGACCAAGGACACAGTTTGACCTAAAATATAGCACTAAGGGGCCGATTACGATCCGGGTCGGAAAGCCCTCTGACCGAGTCGGATCCGGAGTGTTTTCCGACCGAGCCGGACCCCTACAGTCCGACTGAGCGAGTACGATGCGCACATATGCTGTCGGACTCGGTTCGGTCGGACTCCCATAGAAGTCAATGGGAGCCGGTCGTACGACGCGTACATGGGCTCCCATTGACGTCTCGAACAAGTGCGCCCCCTACAGTGGGTACGCGTCAGTGCCATCCGCACCGTACATGCCTGTGTTGGGGAAACCCATAGGTCTCCCCCTATGTCCGAGTCGTAGGGCTGGGGTGTCAGGGGGTCTGACGCGGACCCCCAAAGTCCGACTCCGGGAGCTTTTGCGAGCCGGACACTCCGGCTCGCACAGGCTGTCCGACGCGTGCATCGTACTGGCTCAGTTGTAAATCGCATCCATTGCACGCCACGGTTAGCTTCCGACCGGGACTTACAGAGCGGTTCGGACCCGGAAATGACTCGGTCGGTGAATCTCATGTAGATCGCATCGTACTTGCTCGCTCGTACAGCTGTACGAGTCGGCCAGAAAACACGCGTACGGCTCGTAGTTTTTCCGGCCGAACCCGATTCGGTGCCCTTCCGACCGAGATCGGAATCGGCCCCTAAATGATGGATTTGCATTTCATGTATTGGCACATAACTTGCCATTATTTTCCAACAATTTACCATGATGATGCAAAAGGAAAATATGTGAACTTTGCACAACCCTAACGCTGAAGTACTTTAAGTTGAGTAGCATGCTGCTCCGGAACCCAATGTTACTGGTTAGTCGAGTGGTTATTTAGTTGGTTATTGGGGATAGTCTAGTGTACTCAAGGATATTATTCATGCATTTTCTCCAGTTTTTTTGTGGTACATTAACGTACTTCAAGTTAGGTGGGATCATTCGTGGGGGCTTAATGCTTCTTTGTGAATGGTTGATGGGATGAATAGATAGTTGTAGGATGAAGTACATACCACATAACTGGGCTATGAGGCTCCCAGAAGAAGGGGGAGGGTGCTATGACGGTGACACGTACCACAGGTAGAGTTTTGCAGTCTGGGAAAGATGTGTGTCTATCTCAGTTGAAGTGGACACAGAGCTCCGAGGGTGATGTGCACCCCAGATGAAGTGGACACAGAGCTCCGAGGGTGATGTGCACCCCAGATGAAGTGGACACAGGGCTCCGAGGGTGATGTGCACCCCAGATGAAGTGGACACAGGGCTCCGAGAGTGGTGTGCATCCCAGATGAAGTGGACGCAGAGCTCTGAGGGTGATGTGCACCCCAAATGAAGTGGACGCAGGGATCCGAGGGTGATGTGCACCCCAGATGACGTGGACACAGGGCTCAGAGGGTGATGTGCACCCCAGATGAAGTGGACACAGGGCTCCGAGGGTGATGTACACCCCAGATGAAGTGGACACAGGGCTTCGAGGGTGATGTGCACCCCAGATGAAGTGGACGCAGGGCTCCGAGGGTGATGTGCACCCCAGATGAAGTGGACACAGGGCTCCGAGGGTGATGTGCACCCCAGGTGAAGTGGACACAGAGCTCCGAGGGTGATGTGCACCCCAGATGAAGTGGTCTCAGGGCTCCGAGGGTGATGTGCACCCCAGATGAAGTGGACACAGAGCTCTGAGGGTGATGTGCACCCCAGATGAAGTGGACACAGGGCTCCGAGGGTGATGTGCACCCCAGATGAAGTGGACACAGGGCTCCAAGGGTGATGTGCACCCCAGATGAAATGGACACAGGGATCCAAGGGTGATGTGCACCCCAGATGAAATGGACACAGGGCTCTGAGGGTGATGTGCACCCCAGATGAAATGGACGCAGGGCTCTGAGGGTGATGTGCACCACAGATGAAGTGGGCGCTTTATAAAATAATGTGTTATGTATCTTTTTTCCTAGCAAATCAAAGAAGATCGACGTGGCTGTCTTCCAGAATAGATAACCAGGGCAGTAAATTGGCGCCAAATCCCGTGGCTTGGCTTCTGTTCCAGTCTCCCTCTTTTACTTGTCGCCATCTTAAAGACTCCCAAAGATTTCACAGTTAAATGCCTCTGACGCTCACAAAGGTAAGGGAGATGTGGTCTGGTAGCTAAGCTAATGACCCAGGACCAGGCTGGCTTGAGCTTGAATCTGGCATTTGCACTTGTCCGAAAATTGGACAAAGCTGGAGAAATCGTTTAATAATCTCCCTGTGCCTAAATACGTAAAATGTTAATTATAAATGTGAAATAATTGAGGACGTGATTCCCCACTTAATGTACACAATTGTGTGTCTTCATCCAGCACCCCGCAGAATATAAAGCACTCCTCTTCCCAAGCTAGGCTCACACATTATAAAAGACAGATATTTCTCAGTGTAGGACCTCTGTCGCTGACAAGGATGCCTCAGTCTCCGCACCCCACAAAGGGACATGTCAGGCTCGGTTTGGGGGTTTAGGAGATTATGCTGTGTATCAAATGACGAAGGCAGAGAATGCAGCTCTCTCTTTCCAGCTCTCAAGCACATCTCGTCCACCATTTGCCCTTACAGGAGGCTTGTTGGTGGTTTGCGTGTAGGTGTAGCTGAAAAATATGTAAATAGTCCATTTTGGCGCTGGCGGTGGTAAATCGTTTTATGGTACAACATTTATTGGACAGCTAGAGCATGCTGTCAGGAAAAATCACCAGCTAGTTAGAGGAAATGAAAAATGTTGCTACTTGGGTGAGAGTGTAAGGGATTCGACAGCTATTCCCTGGCAGGGCAGGTTAACAAAAGGACCCGAAGGCCAAAATGAAAGCAAACAGCACTGGGTGAAGAAACAGAGGACGTCGTTAGGCCCGAAGGTGGAGCTGGGGCAGTGATGTCTATGAAGATTATCTAACGTGGTAGATGCTAGGCGTAAAACATTTAGGGCCTTATTACGAGTTTGGTGTTCTTCCAATGGCATCGCCACAGCGACGGTCACAGGAAGACCACCAAGCCCGTGGTGAGCCTGCCCACCAGATTAAGGACCAGATGTACGACCATTTTTGCATGCGCAAACGGGTTTGCGAACTCGTTTGCGCATGCAAAAACAGCATGGGGAATGTACCACCCCTATTTTGTGAGTCGCAATTTTTTGCGACTCGCAAAATAGGAAGGTGCGTTCCCTTCCTAATAGCGAGCCCAACCCTATGTAAGAATGTTTTGCGTGCGCAATTGCAGGTGCAAAACACTTGCAAATTACCACCCTCTTCAAGAGGGTGGTAATGCACTCGCAAAAGGGAAGGGGTCCCCAGGGGACACCTTCACCTTTGCAAATGCAGGGGAAAATATTTTTTAAGGACAGGCAGTGGTCTAGTCCCTAAAAAATGAAACGAAACGTTTCCATTTTTTTATTTTTTAAATGCATCCCGTTTTCCTTTAAGGAAAACGGGCTGCATTATAAAAAACTGCTTTATTTAAAAGCAGTCCCAGACATGGTGGTCTGCTGAACCCAGCAGGCCACCATACCTGAAAGGGCCTGCCATTCCCAATGAAGTCGCAAATTGCAAGAGGCTCATTAATATTCATGAGCCTCTCAATCGCAAAAAACTTGCAATTTGCGAGGGGCTATTTTCACGGTTGTACATCTGGCCCTATGACTTTAATATAGTGTGGGTGGGCAGTGCTGTGGAGGTCTCACAGCAGCAGCTGTGTTACGCTCATAGGAGAGCGTTAACAGCAGACCACCGCAGTGAGAGTGCCTGCAGCACTTTCCCCCATGGTATGGCATGCACCATGTTATGCATACCACACTGTGCAGGAACAAGGGTGCGAATCCAAGGGGGCACAAAATGTGCCCCCCCAGCATGCACCCCCAGGCCCAGATTTGGCCGCGGGCCCTGTTAGGGCCCCCTTACCTGCATCTCTGCCACCCTTTTCATGGCGGGCTCCCCACCATGAAATGGGCGGTGGATATGCTGGCGGTGTCGCATCTGCACCACCAGCATATTCAGACCCCTCTCCTCTCCGCTATCACCGTGGAATCTAGGATCCCGGCAGATACGGCGGTCCTGTGGTGGTCCCACCGCCATCATTGCAATACGGCAGGTGGACCCGCCGAGGAGGTGGAGGTGGCCGTACCGCCACAGCGAGTACGTCGGTCCCAGGACTGCCATACTTGTAATTAGCCCCTAAGATTACCTATGTATTCGTTGCAATGTTAGGCTAGTTAATTCGGACGGGATAGGGCCACGATGTTGGGTTTGTTGTAGGCTGGAACTTGTAAATGATGAATTTAGTCTTTGTCACATCCTTGCTGGTGTTTCGCACTCAATCCAAAAACTGAGGACAGAATTCACTTTCCTTTCCCTGCAGTTACTCAGGTCTCGACGTCCATTAGGGCCTCTGTCGGCAGCTTGGATATCGGATAGGTCCCTGGTTGCCAGAGCCATATGGACGCGGAAGTCCTCTGAAGTGAACGTGAAAAACACATTTCCTCAGTTCTCTTAACAAATATTAGCATTAACTTGAAAAAAATGTAAGTAATATTATTTGCTTAAAGTAGTCAGGTGGCAACAAGGTAGCCGTGGCATATGAGTCCCCGCGTGAGGCGGAGAGGATGAGTTGTCGGACTGTGGAATGGTGATTGGAGGGAGTTGAGTTGGCCCAGTTTTTGGAAACATACAGCCATACCACCGAACAGCCTTTAACAAAGTACCAGTTTCTTCGAGCAGTATGTGACAAGGATATGTGTCCCAATAGAGCCGATCGGGTGGGGGTGGTGTGAGTTGTTGTGGACTTTTGGTTGACCATGACTACGCTGTGCTAAATATGTCTTGTTTATTCGTAAATGCCAATAAAAAACGTATACTTTAAAAAAAAGGTAGCCATGGCATAAAATCCTTGAATAAATCTAAAATGGTAGTGAATTCATCATGGATAAATCAATATGCTTTCAGTGGTTAACACCATCTACAGATGTAGGTTTTAGGATTTTATTTAGGACTTCATTACACCATTTGGCAATGGTGCTGTCAGACTCCCACTTTGCGGATACAAAACAGATGTTAAATGTAATGAAACAGAGAATATTTCCAGACCAAGTCACACTGTGCCTAAGGGCTATTTTGCAAGTTCACATTTTCCAAGACACCTTGAAGGGAGCACAAAGCAAGCGTCTTTTATACAGAGCTGAATGTAAATGTCGACTCATTAGGAATACGTCTCCCTGCCTTCACACTCGTCCACCATGAAGGTCATGAATGCATAAAATGTTGGCATGCTGACACCAATGAGCCACTGATGCAAGAATCTTAGCTCAGCCTGAAACCAGCCAGAATCACACCACCTGTCTGTGCCCCAGGATTTGGGGAAATGTCCCATGAACTCAGAGAGGTGATGAAAATAAAATGTGTTTAAGGGAAGGCACATACCAAAAACAAAGGGCTCAAACACTGTTTAGCTACGGTTTACCCTCTTCTAGATATATTGTGGGTTCCAGAGTAGCAGTTACTCACCGAAAATTGCTACAGCACCTCATCAGGGGAGAAGGCGCTATATAAATGCAAACCCTTCCCTCTTACATCCCTTCACTATACTTTCCAAACCAATAACAGACTAACATTTCCACCACTCAAATTAATTTCATATTTTCCTAGACTAATTCACCACTAATCCTTTTTTGGTTCCAAAGTAGCGTCCTACTCGCCAAAAAGCACTTCAATACCTCATCAGGGGTAGCAAGCACTAAAAAAATGCAAACCTTTTCCTCTTCTATCCCTCCACTATCCTTCTCAATCCAAATAACAGACTAACAATCCACAGCTCAAACTAATTTCATATTTCACTATACTAATTCACCACTAATCCTTTTTGAGTTGCAGAGTAATGGGCTACTTGCTGTGAAAGCGCTTCAAAGCCTCTTCAGGGGTAGTAATCGCTATATAAATGCAATTGCAATACAATATTTTAATTGTGTAATACTGTGTTGTGTTTTAAGTTTCATTTGGTGCATTATAAATCTATATGGCGTAGATTCCAGATTAGCTATTGCTTCTTCCATACACGGAGTAGTTACGAATATATGTAATTTACAATGACCGTTTTCAAAAGGTGATGTGGTTACTAAGATTTTTCTGGGCTTACTAGCTGTATGCATAGTACAAAGCATAGTAAAGCTGTTCTTCTAGGTCCAGACCATAGGGAGGGCACAGTTTCCTGCCTTTAGTTCATTTTCAATTTCAGTGGAAGAGCCGCAAAACACCTCCTGGAGGTCCTTCTGCTTCCCACTTACTGTAAGCTCTGGTGAACTATGCTCTGAAGACGCTTCAGTCTCTGTCTGGTAGTGGGTGGAAAGGTTTTCTGTTTGTACTGAACCCTGAAGCAAAATTAACCCCTCCACCTCATGACTGAGCCTGTGATTAACAGATTTACAAACATGATAATGGAACGCAGCGCAGCACCCAATGGAACGCAGCGCAGCACCCAATGGAACGCAGCGCAGCACCCATAGTTGTTGCTCTGAGTTGTGTGAGAGGGGGACAGTGGGAAAGCGGCATTTCTACAAAGATTTGACACTGTTCTGCTCTCTCCCTAGCATGGGCGCACCATCAGGCTACATAGCGCCAGAAATACACCTTTGCAACACAGTGCAAAGGAGTAGTGTGTGTCTTGTGTAGGTTTTGTACTAGAAAGGTACCCTTCCAATGCAAGATACTGTGGGCCTTTCAAGCTCCGACATGTTGTTCCCAACACGCACCTGTCATGTCACCACTGCATTTTTGATAACACGCCTCAGCGTGCTTAGATCTGTCATCTCAACGTGTGCCCGCCATTTCTAGGCCTCCTTGTCCAAGCGTCCTGCATTGCTCTAGAGTTCTTAAACCGTTGATGGAGTCCTCGGTCAACAAAACCAGCAGGCTTGCTCTGTGAGTTCAACGCTCGCTGCTGACGTCTGCAACAATCTCAAGGTCACAAGGCATACTCGGTTTCACATCTTTCACAGGTCGGGAAAATGTATTAAATTAAATCGGCTAACAGTAATGTAGCCTATTTATAGCACTAGAAGAGGCAGACAGGCGAGGTAAGGGACCCCATGGGCCGTGGTGCAAGCAAGGAAACTGGCAGCTTTGACTGCTGGTGGGGTAGTAAAATTCAGCACTTCCCATGGCTCAATGGACCCATCAGCGTTCTTGGACTCGGTGCCACTGCACCTGCTGCACCGATGCTACCTTCGCCCCTGAGTGAAGCATTCACTACAAACTACATTCTCTTTCCTCTAGATGTCTTCCCAACGTGTTTTATTCTGCCGAGGGCCTGTGCTCTGTTCAGCCTCGTGTATGTGGGATTTGTGTTCATTTTGGAAACAGCGTCAGTCAATTAGTCCTTCCCCGTCCCTGTGAGGATTTCAGATCAATGTGCAGCAGGTGGGCCCGCCATAAACCCCGAGGGTTTGCTAAATATTGATCAAACTAAATAATTTGCCATCAAAACAGCTTTGTTTTTTTACCCTGGCTGCTCACTGTGTAGGTCGGCCAGATGCACATTCTGTTTCATAATACATAAGGTCCATTTTCTTTCCTCATATAGCAATATTACGTTTTCGATTGGCATTTCCCTGACCATTCTGTTGTTCCTTGCTACGCTCGTGCAGAAGTGATGGCTACAGGGCTGTCATTCAGTCGCTCTGTGGCGAGAACCGTTGGTGTTAGTTCGACTGCGAGGATCACTGGCCACAGCGCGTGCAGGTCTGAGGAGCCCATGCACACTCACCCTCCATCTTGCTATCTGCCCCGCCTTTCTCTTACTTCCCTTTTCCGTCTTCTCCATCTGTTTATATCTGCTTTTTCTCCCTCTGTCTCTCACTTTGTCCCGTTTCTTCCTGTCTCTACTTTCTCTTCGTTCCCTCACTGTGTCCCTCCTCAATGCCTCCCATTATCTCTTTTTCTTCTGCCACCGCTCTCTTTCTTTCGCTCTCTTTCCATAAGCCGCTGGCGCTCTCTTGTCCTCTCCCGCTATCTCCCCTCACACTTTCTTTTTGTTAGGTCTCGCCTGAGACAGCGCTTTAGCGCTGCTCTGGCGAGACTTATAGTAAGCGAGTTTTGGAAGTGCAAACGAGTGCTTTCAGGCCTCCAAATACAGTGCATGTGCGCCGGGCGCGCGCACCATTTGGCAGCCTGAAAGCACTCGTTTGCTTTCACTTTTGCGGCCGCTTTGATGTGATCGCGATGTAAATAAAGCTTTTCACCAGCCGGGCCTGCATGACAATGCCTTCCGGTTTCCAATCTCCTGACGCTCGCACAGAACATAATATCAAACTTCCTCATGCTTAACTACGGCAAAAGGAGGCAATTTGTTAAAATATCAAAGCCCCCGAGCCAGCAACAAAGCCTCCTTTAACTGGGTATTAAGCGTGAGCAGACTTTTCAGCGAGGCGTAGACGAAGCAGACACTCGACATCTTCAAACAGCAACCTGCACGCCCGGTTCCCTGACAGTAAAACTGAGTGTTTTCTTACCTCAGAGAACAAAGCGCCAAGTTAGCGTGGAAAGCAGCTTCGATGTAATATTGTTTAAATGTTTTTACTTTGAAGTTCACTGTGGTCTATGCAAACTAGGCTTGCATACATCGATCACATTTTCCTAAAACGCCCCTTGTTCTAAGACGTTTTAGTTAGGATTCAAAATGCCAGGCCGACGTATTGGCTTCGGCAATGCTTGCTTGAAACGGAGTTCCACCCCAGTGTCTGTGACGTCACCATGCCCCTGTGTGCTTAAGCCAGTCACTTCAAAGACGGGGGCGCTTTCTGTATTTGATCACATGCTACCACCAGTCAGGCCCCTTTCTCATTGTCTTCACGCTGAGTGAATAACCCACGTGTGATTAACAAAAGTAGTACCACAGGGGGCCTCACTTCACCCACATTGCCTCCGCCCCAACACCAAAAGAATGGAGGTGCAGGCATTTTGAACAAAGCTTTTCACCAGCCGGGCCTGCATGACAATGCCTTCCGGTTTCCAATCTCCTGACGCTCGCACAGAACATAATATCAAAGTTCCTCATGCTTAACTACGGCAAAAGGAGGCAATTTGTTAAAATATCAAAGCCCCCGAGCCAGCAACAAAGCCTCCTTTAACTGGGTATTAAGCGTGAGCAGACTTTTCAGCGAGGCGTAGACAAAGCAGACACTCGACATCTTCAAACAGCAACCTGCACGCCCGGTTCCCTGACAGTAAAACTGAGTGTTTTCTTACCTCAGAGAACAAAGCACCAAGTTAGCGTGGAAAGCAGCTTCGATGTAATATTGTTTAAATGTTTTTACTTTGAAGTTCACTGTGGTCTATGCAAACTAGACTTGCATACATCGATCACATTTTCCTAAAACGCCTCTTGTTCTAAGATGTTTTAGTTAGGATTCAAAATGCCAGGCCGACGTATTGGCTTCGGCAATGCTTGCTTGAAACGGAGTTCCACCCCAGTGTCTGTGACGTCACCATGCCCCTGTGTGCTTAAGCCAGTCACTTCAAAGACGGGGGCGCTTTCTGTATTTGATCACATGCTACCACCAGTCAGGCCCCTTTCTCATTGTCTTCACGCTGAGTGAATAACCCACGTGTGATTAACAAAAGTAGTACCACAGGGGGCCTCACTTCACCCACATTGCCTCCGCCCCAACACCAAAAGAAAGGAGGCGCAGGCATTTTGGACAATAATTGAGAAGGAACATTCGCGCCTAAACTCAAGACATTAGATTACACAGTTGGTGCATTTACGACTATCCACAATAAGCAGAGACACAGGCAGACACAATGACAGACACTCAGAGAGCCAGACACACACTCATAGACAGATACAGACTCGCATCTAGACACGCAGACACACAAGCAGACACATTTACAGACACTCAGAGAGGCAGACACACGCACCACGCATACACCCAAACACAATTACACACTCGCACCTAGACACACAGACACACGTACAGACACATACAAACACACATACAGACACGCACGGAGGTACACACACAGACGCACTCACACAGTTACCAGGGCCCGTATTACATAATGGGTGCACTGTTCCCCTCTGTCCCAGGGCACAGCTTTCAACAGGTGTCCTGGACTCACGCAAGGTCAGTGCAGCCTATTACAAGTAATGTGCTGCCCCCAAGGCAGCAGCAAACTCGCGCTGGTAATAGTAAACGAACGATCTGTGTTGTTGCTGAGGACTCCCTGCTCTGTTCTGCTTGTCTTGAAGAATGTGCTTCCTTGAGATAAGCACAAGTTTTATGGGGTCCCTTTGCTCGAATTCCTTGTCTTTGCTTTTGAAGTGTAGTGGGGGGCGGGGGGTTTATGACCCCTCTATCCCTTTGCTTAGCAAACTTTTTGCAGGCATGAGCTGCATCTGGTGTCGCGTTAGAAGTTCTAGAGCCCAGATATTTACTCTTTGCGATAAAAAAATAAGCATTTGCAATGCAATAGGTCTCGCATTTATACGAGTTTGAGCTATTGGCATTGTACATGACAATGCTTTTTATTTAAGTTTGGTTTTTTTAAAACATAAATAAAAGGCACTGTCATTTACAATGCCAATAGGTCAAACTCGAATAAATGCGAGACCTATTGCATTGCAAATGCTTGTTTTTCCTTCTGTGTTTCTTGCTCTCGTTTTCTCACTCCATCCTATAAACTTAAGTATCAGCCCCTTGCACCGAGTTCTTTCTTTCTGCCCATCCCCCTGCGCCCCAACAGGTCATTACCCGAGCCTCCCTAGGTGCAGCAGAGGGGGCGGGCCAGTGTCATAAGCATGTTGGTGGTGGTGGTGGCGGGGAGAGGGGGGGGGGGCTTGGAAAAAGATGTGATAGCGTGTATAGGAGCACACTGGAGGGCGCAGCTAAGGCTTGTTGGCTCAGCTCGCGCTCGGCTCAAGGTTCTCAGAGGACGTCGAGCCGAGCCCGGGCCGCACACCAACTCCTTTGACTGAGGCCTCATTAAAGACCCCAGTTTAGATCAGAATAAGCAAAGCTGTCCACCGGCCGACTGTCATCCGACCTCTACACACATAACGTCTTAGAGGACATTGCACTCTACCCTACGGCTGCATCCTGTGCTAACGTCACATAGGTGTCTTTATCCGGTCCTACCTATTTAACCATCAGCCCCCACCCCCTTCGTGCCTGGACGTGAAAGCTTATGGTGAATAAGGAAACTATAAACTACATTTCCCAGCATGCTTGGTGCTGTTGCTTGTAACACCAAAAACTATTGGCAGGATGGCTGGGTAGGCTTCTTATCTGCCAATGATCTGGGGGGAAGTGTGTGTGTGTTGGGGGTGGGAGATGGGGGGTCACAAGTTTGAAAAGTGTGAATCCCAACAAAGCCAACTCAACCTTCCATTCTTACGACATTGGTACCCTGAGTACCAATAAATAGGGTTACAGTGGCACCAGGTATTTAAAGCACTTAGAAATTGCCCAAGTAGGCTGAAGTACTACTTATAAAGTTAATAGTAAAGGTCACTGTACCCAAGGCCTGTTGCTATGTATGCTTGCCGTCTTTTCCTCCAAACACTCTACCCCTGAGACAAATCGGTCTCATTTTAAGACGGTCCGTCCCTTTGACACCCATGTTTTTATCTATTCAATAGCAATAAAGCAGTGTGCCTACATGCTGCCCATCCTTCAGCTATCATTTTTATGCTGTGTGTCTCTTCCGCCCCTGATTGCTCCTTTGCCTTTTCCTTTCACCAGCACCTTCACACTTCCACCTTTGCACCAACACGTCTTCACCATACAACTCAAGCATCAGTAAACCTTATAAACTGGGGTTACAATTACCTAACTTAGTGGCACTCAATTTATCATCCTTAGAAGGATGAAATGCTGAAAAGCCACCTGGCAGTTTTAAAACTCATGACCAGGAGGTCATACACACGTTAGCATCAGATGATTAACTAGCTGAGGTGGTTTGCCACCTTTCAAGCCCTTTATTCTTCCCTGCATATATTCAGTTATCTCCTGCAGCTGCCCGCTCTTTCTGGAGTGTACCAAAAATAGAGGGGAGGGCATGGAAAGAAAAGGGTTGATGGGCGGTGCCGAACCTCACTGTGGTGGCCTAGATGGAAGGTTTGTTGAGAGGGAAAGGAAATGCAAAGATAGGAACTGGGGATTAAGAGGGACTTAAAAAACTCAGCCCCTTGGTTCCCTACGGTCTGTATTCAGTCAGGCTATTACTCCTCAAAACCTAGAAGGACACCCTTGAAGGAGGCGACAAAGCCAAGAGACCCCTGCCAGTGATGTAAGGCTCATCTGACCTTTGACCCCACAGATCTTGCTTGCATGATTTGTTGCTTCTCTGCACTTGAAGGAAACTTCTACCTCCCTTGATGTTTGGAGTTCATCTCGCCTCATCAACTGATCTCAGCAGCTCCTAGCGGTCCTCTGCCTGTACGGCTCCCGTCAGCTCCCACGAGGAGCTCCCACCGGAGGAGAAGTGTCAGCCAGGACCATCAATATTTAAATCCACCCCTTCCTAAAGACTCTGGAAGACCTCCTCTCCCACTTCTGATCCCACAGCTCACAAAGTCCTAAACCCCTCTCTGTCATTGCATCATGATGGCAAGGAGAGTCCTGAAACTTAGAGAATCCAAACATGAGCGACTGATCATCAGCAGCAACCACCCCATCATCCTCTCAGCCACCCGAACCCCACCACCCCTCAAAGGTCAGCCCTAGAAACAAGGTCAAGATGACCAACGGTGCCCAGATCGGAATTCTGACCAACAGACACTACTACACCCTTCCCTTTCTTCTGTGTATCATCTGCCCTGGTGTCACTCAGTAGTAGGGAACACTACCATCAACTCCCAATGGGAGGTGCAAACTCACACGGTGCTAGTCTGCGAAAAACACATAGGCCCCTACCTCATGTGTCCCAAAACACTGCAACAAGGCCAGTAGCGGACAGAAACATTGGTACCCCACCCCTCCAACCAAAAACCACTGAACTTGTTAATCGTACTACCCGAATACCCAAAGAAGATCCCGAGTTTCACATGCAAATGAAACCAAAGGTAGGCCCGGAAATATGATGAAAAAACTCCACACCTTTTTGATAGATGCCCCAGCATTCATCCAAGAAATATCTTCGCCTAATGTCCCAAACTCGCCACAGACCAAAGGAAGGAGACGCTTCACATTATAAAAACACTTTGCTGTGGAGCACAGTCCGTTGGCCATCAGCCTAAGGGCAACAGTCCCACCTTCCGAGAGAAACTTTAAAAAATAGTATTTTTTTAATCCATTGTGCACCCACTCCTTCTATCCCAAAAAACACGTGGAGGTGATTCAATTTGCAAAGCCGATATTTATGATTAATTAATTCATACATTCATGTGCTCGTTCAAGGATTTGGGAGTAAGCCTCAAGAGTTAAGAATGTGTTAGAATTATAAAGAACCAGGAGATTGCTACATTATTAATGACAACACAGGGTGGGCACTCATTGGGAGACTGACACAAGAAGTACATAGGGCAATGGATGCACAGACAGGGGAACATGGCACATCAACCATTGGCACAGCCAGTAGGTCTTGCCTATGATCTATTGGCTTTGCAAATTATTTTTAGCCATGCTGTACCGCCTCGTGGCTGTTGGGTAGCATGGCTAAAAGAAAACAAATATTGGCAAAGCCAATAGGTCTTATCTTTTGGCGTTGCCAGTGCTAACTTACTGGCTATGCCAGGGATTTCTGACAACGCTGTTCAGCATTGGTAAAAATAAAAAATTAAACTATGTATTTTTATGCCTGTGACCTGAAGCTAGAGGGGCCCCATCATGATGACACATATGTGCACATGTGTCGCCATGTGGCGACCATTTAAAAAAAAGAATTACTCTAAGGTCTGAAAGCCCTTGGCGCTCCAAAACAAAAAAGGCTACTAAAAGGTTCTTGAAAGTATGTGTTCAGAAAGGAAAGTGTAGCTGTCGGCCCACCTAAAAACTCTGTGTAAAATGTGACGGGCTATGGAGCAGCCAGAGAGGAATGGAGGAGCTGGAAGTTGGCAGAGCAAGTAAATGCCATTAATGTGCACAGTGTTGAGTTGGGAATCAATGGCAGTTTTTTTTTCCATTTAAAAAAAAAAAACGTGGCGGAGTGGAGAGCAAGCTGGAAAGCACACGGGGATGGGAGCGTTAAGTGGGAAGCACCATGCAGTAGAGAGAGTGAAAGAAAGCATTTGCACTCTGAGAGTGCTAAAAGCAAAATAAAGTAGCTTAGACTTTCAAAGGTGCTTATAGAATGAAGCAGGTCAGAGGAACATCGGCAAATCTTTCTTTTTTTTTTCTTTTTTTTTTTTACAGTTTTGTATAGCGCGAATTCAACCTGAAGGTATAGGAGCGCAATACGTGAGCACAAATTACTTTACACAATGTCACCTTTATTTTCTTTTTAAGGCATGGGAAGATTACGTGATGTGTCCAGAATCACAGGATATTAAGCTGACGCAGAGACTAATAGCAACAAAAGCGTTTTATAGAGAGAAAGCATTGAAAAGCTGTGCTTGTTTATAAGTGAAGCCTTGTTGTCCTGAGGGGTCTTATCAGTAGAAACCAAACGTGTAACAACAAAACAGAACTTGATGTAAGTGCGGCTTTGTGCAGCATGCAGTGTGTGTGGGTGAGAATTATGTAATCTTCTGAGCGCCCGCGTCTGCTCCTTTTTGTTGACGACCCTAACACAAATGTCCAGAGCAGAGATGGCAGTGGGGAGAAAAGGTCCCCACATGCAGATCCCACCATTAACAAGAACAAACGAAACCTTCGGTGCCTTTATTGCTATGGACAACCAAAAGGAACCCTGAGGCTGCAATGCCCAGAGGGCAGGAGGGGCCATCACGCGCTGTAACAGGAGGAAGCATGAACAGTGGTGCGATGGCCAACAAAAAGGTTCACTTAGTGAAATCACTTGGGAGAATTTACGTGTTATATTCAGCAATAGTTATTAAAACTCTGTGCAAAATACAATTTCTAAGATGAAAGCAGTATTTTCATTCAAAAATACTAAACCATCGTAAACACCACTACTTGCTCCAAATTGAAAGGAAGTTGGAGCAGCTGTGTGACAGGAGAGCCCAAAAAACACAGGGCTGGCTGTGGGATGGGAATGAATGCGGCCGCGGGTAAGGAAGAAACGGCACAGGACCATTTAAAAAAAATTTTTTTTTTAAAAGAGCGTGCTGAACAAAAGATAAATAAATCCAAAAGTAAGGGTACATGTAACAGGGGTAGTCGCCACAAAAGTAATAACACACCCAAAGGCGGGACAAAGAGCAACGTTTCACCAATGAAAAGAAAGCAATTTAGAAAGGCATACGAAGGAACAAATGGAAAGCGGTGGGCATGGTGTAAGCCCATAGAGGAGATACAGCTTGCCTCGCAGAGCAGCCAATGAGCGCTGCTAGGCTCAACCTAAAAAGATGCAAAATGACTGCCATGTCATTTTGTACGTGCACACACGTTTTATTTACCAATCAAAAAAGGAACAGTGAAAAAAAAACGATCCTGAAAGTGCTGTTTGAAAATAAAGAGCGGAAGTGCTTCGAAAAAAATATTGGATGAGCGGGTAGCGGAATGCATATTGGGGAGGGTCGAAGCTGAAGCAACACAGCAGGCGAGGTGTGAAGCAACAGGAGTGCAGGAGGGAGAATCAACAAGAGGGACAAAAAAACAGGCGAATGCGAGCACCGTAGAGTGCTGGGTGAGAGAGTGGGTTGAGGTGGGCTGACGTACACAGGTGAGAGAGAGAAACAAGTGTGGATGGGAAGAGAGAAGCACATGGGCAACTGAGAATGAGAAAAGCGCTTGAGGGAGACAGCTGGAAAACACAGGCCCTCTTATTAAGTGCTTAAACAAAAAGTAAAAAGTAGTTCCCTAAAAGCGAGCCGAAGAAGCACAAAACACAACCAATCAAAAAGATTGTAAGAAGACTATGCTCCATGGGAGAGATAAACACATGATAGACATGCTGAAATAAAGAAATCCATTCAATAGAGAGCAAGCAAATAAGAGTGACACTAAAGCCAACCAATGGTAAACAATAAGTAGGCTGCAAGCCCCTGGATGTTGTTGGTATGCCCACAATATGTCTTTTGGAAAAAGACTGCTTTTGCTTTCTGGTGGGCTCGACCTAAAAATGAACGCAAGTGGTGACAATGGGATTATAAATGAGAGAAAAAGACACAAAATAAAAAAAGTTAAACTTCAAAACGAAAGAAAAATGTCACAAACAGTATAGAAAGATGAAGACTGTGGAGGAAGAGAACTAATTGCATACATGTCAACAAACCCGATTCGGTAGGAAGGGGGACTCCAATTTGTTTTACCCAAAATGTCTTTATTTTAGCTGTCTCCTGTCTGAAATTGACTCTGCTTCAATAGACATCAAATACATTACCGCCATTACTTTTTTTTTAATCTTCCATTTTCCTGTACTAAAATGTTGACATTTATGAGACTGTAAAGAGGATGTGACAGGATGAAGGTACAGGAAAAGTGAGAGAGCTGGAGACCTTGATTATGTTCAAGAACAAACGTAATGGAAAAACATGAGAGAGGAGGAAAGGCAAATAGAGAGATGAAATAATGGCATGATACTGGAACAGTGTATTACACCTCCTCAAAACATTGAATTTCCTAAGGAACTCTGCTTAAAGTGGCATACCTAAAAGTTTATTTTACATTTACAGACAAAACCATGGTAAACCCATTTGTGCTACTTTTTTGCTGTTTAATATAGCACAAAGTTGGCTCAAGGGCATTAGAGTACTTTCCAAAAGCACCAGATTACATTCAACAAGGTCATATATATATATATATATATATATATTTTTTTTTAGGCAGGGTGACAGGTGATTTGCCCAGAATCACAGGACGTTGAGCCACTGCCAGGAACTGCTTCCACAGTTCTAAAATCAATAGCTCTGACGTGAGACCACATCCTCATTTTGAGATTGATAGGTAAGAACACAGGCCTGCAAAACAATGTTGACGAGAAAGCGTGAGAATTGCCCAAAAAAGCACCACTTTCTCCGTTTACTTGCCATCTTGAGTAAATAGCTCTTTCAATAGGTGGACACATGGTGCAAAAAATGTTCACGGGAGTTGTAGTCCTTAATACTTTTTGAGAATAACATTTTTGCTTGCTGCTGATATTGACAAATAACGTAGGACTGAGATGCAAATTAATATAGCATAACACTTTTATAAGTGTTATGCAATATTAACTTGCAACTCTGTTCTACATTATTGTTTTTTAGTAGAGAGGCTAAGGGTCTAATTGCGACCCTGGCGGTCGGACCACCACGAAACTGACGGTGGCGGTCCAACCGCCGCATGTCCGTCAATCTGACCGCCGTATTTGGAGCATGGCCGTCGAACCACTGCCAGTCCGATGCAAAACAGATGCCACTGCCAGTATCATGGATCCTGATGAGGCGGCAGTGGGGAAAGTGGCTGTTAATGGAGGCAGTTGGAGTCCGGCACCGCCGTCCAGATTATGAGCTCCACTTCAGACATCCTTAACATGGCAGCAACCCCGCCATGTAAAGGATGTCAGAAATGTAAAGAGGGAGCTCCAAACTGGCCCCCCAGGTGATTTCTCCCATGGGGCAGTGCATGGTGGCACATGTTGTGCCCGCTCTGCATGCACGGTTGTGCGTGCACGACATGGTGCATGGTAACAGTGCGTGCATGACATGGTGCATGGTAACAGTGCGTGCATAACAGTGCACACGCTGCACTGTGGTGGTATCGCCGTGTGTGCCTGAGCATGTCGCTACTGACAGACCGCAGGGTCATGTCATGATACGGCAGTCGGGATGCCGCCGGCTTGACGGCAGTCCCCTGACCGTCGACACTAAGGCCTGCTGATCTGACCGCCAGGTTCGTAATTAGGCCCTAAGTCTTTTGGTGACTGAAAGAGAAGTCCACCCAGCTAGCATCTTGGAAGTCAATACACCTGGCTATTTGCCTAATGACAGTGGAATTCCAAGACAGACTGAATTAAAAAGAGGAGCTTCATCTCAAGGGAGGAATCTCAGGCATGATGGAAATGCGAAACAAAGAGGGAATGTACAAAACGTGAGTGGAATGCCAAACTAAAATGATCTACCAAATGTGCGAGGAAAGCCAAACTGAAAGGGTATATTAAATGTGAGTAAAATGTCGGACTAAATGGGTATACCGAATGTGAGGGGAATACCAAACTAAAAGCTTAGACCTTATATTAGGTGAAAGTGAAATTAAAAGGGTATAGGAAAGAGAGCATTAGGAACAGCAGGGTGAATAATGTGCGGGGGACACAGAGAAAAAGAGAAAGCTAGAGAAAGGGAGAGTGGGACCGACAGAAGGACAGAGGCAATTTAAATGTGACCACTGTGCACAGTAGTGGGCAACTTGCCAGATTAATGACAACCACCCGGGTGCAATGGCTGCCAAAAGCCACTTGGTGGTCTCTGCAGGTTTCTGTGCACCTTCTTTTTTAATGTCTCGGTATCACTCTGTGACTTTTTGTTATTAGAAAAAACCTAACCTTATGTTTTCCCTACATTAGGGTCTCATTGTCTGCCCACTACTGCCATTAACTCTTTTCACTCTGAGGCAGTGCACAAGTCCTAAAAAATGAAGTAAGTGGACGAACCAAGTTAGGCAGGATGCAAGTGACATCATGGCGTGTGTCATCACGGTGCGTAACATTGCGCTTGGCATCACTGTAAGTGGAATAACAGCCCATGACCTCACACGAATTGACATCAGGTCTTGAGAGCTTACAAATATGTTCAGCAGGGCTATCATGAATACATCTGAGCGCATTACAATATTTAACAAATGAGATTTTGCTATGGGATGTTCCAAAAGAGTGACGGAACCCCTATGCAAAATCAGGGCCTCAAGGTAAACACTGTGGGACATATTTATGACTCCGTTTGCGTCGCTCTTGCACCACGCAAGGTGGTGCAAGAGTGACGCAAACCTAAAGTCATATTTTTAAAGCCACTTTGTGTGACTTTGAATGGTTTAAAAAATATGAAGTAATGGAAAGCACCACAAATCGCTGCATTGCATTACCCTGCACAAGGGAGAAGTTCCATGGGTGTTGTATGGGTGTTCCCACACAACTATCATGGTTTTTGGCGCATTCCCAGATTTTCTAAACCTGGGAATGCGCCAAAAAGATACGCCTCCCAAGGTGAGGCGTGACGATGACAAATATTTGTATTTCTCCTCGTTTTTTGTTCTATGTGTGCTGCATTCTGCAGCACACATAGAAAGAGGAAAACCCCTCTCAAGATTGTTTATGTGCAGGAAGCTGCCCCTTCCTGCAACAAAACAATCCTGCCTACAACACAGGCACCCTTGCACCATGGTTAGAACTAGGCTGCCAAAACGGCACCAGCGTAAGGGGAAAGGACAGGAATGCGCTGGATGCGATAAACACGGCACATTCCTGCCCCTTCCCTGTGACAGAGGGCAGCGCAGCAAGGTGACTTCCTGCGCTGCTGCCCTGCGCCACAAGGATCGTAAATAAGGCTCACAGCACCTCATGTAACAGGCAGATTTTTATTTTATGTAAATCATGGGTAAGTGGGTTACAGCTTTTAAGACAGAGATCTTTTCGTTACTTGCAGTTCATAAATTGTAATACTTCTAAAGAGCACTGTGAAGGCCACGTGGCTCCTACACCTTGTAACCCTCACTGTTTTATGCAACATATCCTGTACATTGATTAATATACATATGATTTATTGTCAATGTATAATGTGTACATGTGATGTGAAGCGCTCTGACACCCTGCATTTGGATGAGCATAGCTATAACGCTATAAAAGGAATAAAACAAAATAGCGGTATTTAAATTGTTATTTGTGATAAATACTGGGAAAGACCAACACATCTGACATTCTTACAGTGCATGCATGTGTCTTATACACAGGGACCGAACAAAGCTAAAAGTATGCCTCTTTTAACTACTAGTGAAGTGATAAGCTGATGCAAGGCTCCAGGTAGCTCCCAGCCAGGATACTCGGACAAAAGGCAGCTTGATGGCACCTTAACTTCGGCCTTTATAATCGGCCCTACAAGAATCTCATACGCCTCATTCCCGCCTGCAGGTTGCTGCTCGGAACTAAAGCAAACAACGTGCATCCGCTGCTGAATGTGTCCGCGTGTCTAAATATTACAGTTGGACACGGTTAACATATTTTTGTGCGGCCCAACCTCTTAGCAGGGTAGACAGCGTCCAACCTGTCAAAAAAGTGGGTAGACGCCGTCTAACCGCGTCTACCCTCGACTTACATTCGGTCTTGCACATATACATATCTACCTAAAAATGAGTCCACTTGAATGCCAGAGCTAGCAGGCCAAATTCAATGATGGCATCCTAGCTGGAAGTAACTGACCTCGCATTCTATAAGGTGAAGTCCCAGGAGTCTGAAAGGGATCATTACACAGAGACTGAAAAGAGCGAGGATGTCATTGTATTTATTTAATAAACTAGGCTGGGACACTATAAGTTCAGATGGTATGGTCAATCACCACAGTCATGCAGAGCAAGCTTGCTCTCAGAGAAGGGTATGAAGTTGAATTAGGGGGGGCACCTAAGATGGCAAGGTATGCACATCGGTGTTGATACAGGCAGGTTGCCAGGTGGAACATTTTAATGCTTCTGTGGTTGTGAACATGAGGTGGAGGTTGCTGCAATGTGGCTGAGAAGGAAACATGCAAGCACTTTCACCCAGCAGTCTAACACACCCTAGTGTTGCCTGGCAGCAGCTACTAGTATTCATATTGATAGGGTGCACATCAAATCAAGCAATGTCCTTCTGAATATCCTTCCATTTCTAACACAAGGCAGGGCAGAAGGACAGTACAGCACACGCCTGCACACAATGCAGAAAAAGCTTGTAGCTGAGGACACAGATAATGTTTATAGACAGCTACAATGGATGAGCTGCCTCGCCTCAGTTTTAGCCTGACACACCCCCTGTTGCCTGCTTTGTAATCCAGTGATGTAGGCGCTCTGACCACTGATATTTTAAAGATTTGGGGTTGCAGTTTCTAGACCTGATTAATGCAACACTACTCCCAAGGCTGTCCAAGAAAGGGGCTCTTAGTGCTCCAAATAGTCCAGATCCCTGCCATTCAGCTCCTCTATGGCCCGTGAAGACGTGGCCCTATAACAGCATCTTCGAAAGCCGTCCATTGGTTTCTAGTCACGGAAAGAGTTTATCTGTTTGTATCTTTTTCTTGAGTGAATTTGCAACTTGTATATATGTAACTCTAACCACTAGTATTTGTAGTAGGCTTTTGTACTTACTCCCTTTCTTATGTGAATTTAGAGTTTTTCTGTTTGTATCTTTCATTTAACTCATGTACTCCGAAGTCCTTATATAATGTAACTGGTCCTATTGTAAAGCGCTCTGACACCTCGGGTAAAGTTTGTGTTATATAAAATCCCATTAAATAAAAAATAAACGAATAAAAAAGAGCATAGCTCAAAGCCCTGTGCCTCGCCCACTAGGTACTAAATTGCCACACTCCAGAATATCACTCAGCATTATTAACCACCCAGAAATCTGAGCTGGGACACTCAAAACAAAATTACCATCCATCAAGAAGGATTTGAAATATTTAGAGACAGATCCTTTCACGTACAGGGAGCTTCAATATGGAACATACTTCCCGTACATCCGAGTCAAAAAGAAGATGTCCCCATGTGTTGCAAAGGACAGAAGACCCACCTCTTTAAATTGGCTTTGGATAGGAGGTATACCAACCACTTGTAGGGTTTTATTTAGAGTTCAAAGAGTGGCAGATGACCCGTTAGAGTTCCACTGACATAATGCACTTGTAATATGGCAGACGGGACATCGGCAAATGTTCTGACAGAATCTCCTGTCTGTCAAACTTTAAACAAGGCCCTTCGTCACCCATATTTCTGCCACACGTGCCAATCAGGACTCTTTATTAGTGCAATGTTGTCCATTCAGCAGCCTACCATCGATCTGGATCATCTGCCACTTTGTTAGCTTGCGTTTCGTTAATCATTACTATCTTCACCAGACTTTATCCTCTTGTATCCTCCTGTTGGTTGTGGACAACCGTCTAACTTCTCCACCCGGTGGTTAGTGAGCTGATCCAGAATCTCATCACCTGCACGGCACAGGCAGGAATCTGAATCTCACCGCCTTGGACAGAGCTGATTGTCCAGTAAAAATCCCACACAGCCCCATCTACCCAGTGCAAAGAGAGTGGATGTTGCTACCACTATAGATGCCATACCTTGTCCCTCTCGATTGAGGACATACTCCAGCTACAGTCACGCACAGGAAACAGAGATGTGCTACACCGGCCTTCAAGTGCTACATCAGTGCATTTTTAATGTTGAATTATAAAGACATCCAGGCATTCCCAGCTGCCTCGGTCTCTCCAACCCAAAGCGAAGAGTGAGACATGGAAGGCCAAGTGGGTGCCCTGGAAGTACCCGATTCCACCCAAGAGGCGGAATCCCCCACGGTGGGACAACATTGAATAAAGAAGAAGAGAAGTGCACCAGATATTTCTTAAGCATCACCAATCAAGCGGCAGAGCCACCGACTTGTGGTAGGAACCACCAGGCTTTGACCAATTCATCTCATTCCACAATACACAAACAGGTTGTCCTATCTGCTAAATGGAGCTGATCTTTCAGGATCACCAAACTCCCAGACACCAAACATGGCAAGGGGCAATCTCCATCTATGCACCTAGGATCAGGCACGACATTCCCTATCCATTAGGAGTGCCCCAACCCTGCTCCAGTTTAGGAAGTAGTTGAAGACGCACCCATTTAAAGAACACTACAACAGAGCACAGAAAGAGTTCCCTTCCACTCTCAGAACCCAGCTACCTTTCCAATCACTCGTTGACTGCACCTTTGCCTCCCACACTGCTGTCTCTCTTGCCTGTAGGAAATACGTCTACCTGAAGACTGCTGATCTCCGAACACAGATACTCCGTGCTTAATTCGAGCCGGTGTTTTCAGGTGGGACCCACAAGCACTCTTTTTTGGGTACCAGGGCTTTTTGCTCATCAAGCTTTGATCCAGGAGAGAGAAAGAAAGAAAAGGGGGAAAAAGAAGGAAGGGAAATAAAGGAAAACAGTGACATAGAGAGAAAGCAATGATGAAAAAAAACCTGCAAGGGAGGGAGTTTGTGGTGGTGGATGAAAGAGGCCTGAGGTGGAATCAAGACTAGACAGCCTTGGTCTTCTGTAACCCTCATGTTAGACAGTAACAGAGGCAGACTTCTGAGAAGAATGTGGGACCCTGCACTTATTCTTTAGGAACTCAAACAATGCAGATGGTCATGACTGAATGTAGTGAGCACTGGCTGGGAACAAAGGTCAAGGTCGATGATGCAGTGTCATGAAGCCAAGGCCCCAGCCATACATCCTTGAGCAACTGAGAAATCAAGATTTAGGTTTCAATATTTCCAAGAGTGGCATCTTACTTTCCATTGAAATTAGATTAAATGTTTCCAGTTATGGATGATAACTTTCACCATATCATCCGACATTCAGGGGAATGATATCCACCCTGAGTGACGAGTAAGGTGAATCAGAAGATGCCTCAAAAGCAAGCATACTGCGAGCTTCACATTTCAAAAGGAACCCTCTGCGTCTACTGACCCAAGTACTTGAGATGACTAGGAAGAAAAAAGTAACATTTTAAGAACTAGAATTCCAGTATTGTAACGCGATGCACGAGAAACAGCAAGCACTCTCAGAGATTCTCGCAGTGGCACAGCCCGTATTGAATGTCTGACTTGTAAATACCAACCAGCCTGGTGTGTGCTGTCCACTACTTGTAAGAGAATAGGAACAGGGGCCCAAAGGTTCGCTCAGTAGTCCACCAGTGCATCTGCTCAATGTTAGAGTTGCCGAATACCAAGGTTGTCTAGTCTTGTTTCCACCTCATGCCATCTTAATCCATCACCCTTCTCTCCTTCCTCCTTTATTTCACTCTTACTATTTTTTTTGTATCCCTGCTTTCTCTCTTTGTCACATTTTTCCACCTTTCTCTTACTCTTTCTTTCTCTCTTTGCTGCCTTTCTCTAGTTCGAATACCCATAAAAGAGTGTTGGTGGGCTACACCTGTCACCACTGGTTCAATCTAAGCCTGTGATGTTGTTAGGGGGGCGTGGCTGATGGCCACACAAGATGGCCGCACCCTAGAGGAGCTTTCCGCCGGCTGCACCAGCATTACCCACACAGCAAGCATCAGTGGGGCAGATGGGTGTGCACAGAGGGTTGCGGCGGTCCCAAACCGTCCAGCCAGCCCATCTCAGAGGTGCAAAGGGCTCCTGCCAATGACTTTAGGGACTTTGAAGCAGCAGCTCCGCAGCAGCCCCATGGCATAAAATGGAGGCACAGGTCCCAGCGTGGCGCGAGTTGGCCTACACCGGCGACCGCGTTTGGCCACGAGCTGACAACGGAAGGGAACCATGGTGGGTCATCTGCAGTACCTGAGAAATGGCCCCAGAGCACCAGGTGCCACCATGTGCGGTATGCCACTTTAACGAGGGAGGCGACAGAAGAAGGGCTTTGCCCACCCGAGTGTGAAGCCACGATGGCAGACTAAGAGGCAAGCAGACTTCCCTCTCTAGGAAATTGCAGAAAATGGCCTGATAGGACTGCTGAGCGGAGGGCTCGGGCTGCGGAATCTGAGTAGAGCGAGCCACCAGGGGATGTGCTGGACCGGAGGGATACGTCAGTTGATTTTCCTAGTGTGGCTCCTGGACCCCAATCACCTGGGAACCACAGTGAAGAGCTTGCTGGGGCCACCACATTTCTGGACAGGGGACTGTCATTGCCTGTGAGACGTCAACTGGTATTGGATCGGTGGGTGGCCACTGCAGGGGTGCACATCCCTTTACTTGGCTTGTGTTGCACTCCTGCCTGGATTGTGGATCCGGGAGAGCGACTGTGGTTTCTTGCACCCTGCTACTGGGTACACCTTGATTAGAGGATGGCACCCCCTGTGCCCCCTCCATTTGTGGGGTGCCATCTTGGAGTGATCCCTGCCCGAGTGAAACATTCCGTTTATACCCTAGAGGGGTGCCTTCCCCCTGAGTGTGGTCTCCTTCAAAATAAGGCACACTAGAACCCTGAGAGAGTCCACAGTGGGCTCTAGATCTGACCCGTAGGCCACCCAACCCCAAGATGACCTACCAGAAGTGGTGGAAGAGAGTTCTGGGGGGACTGCTACTGGATCGCCAGCGGACATCACTTTGGTGCAAATTCTGAAAGTCAACAACAAATCCAGAGACATCCTGGAGCAACGGATTCACTTGCTTGTGGTGGACCAGAGGATCCTCCACGACAATCACAGCAAGCGATAGGGTGGGGAAGACTGAGGCAGTCACACTAGTGATCCCACCGCGCCTGAATGCCTTGGAGACAAAAGTGTGAGGCCTCACTAAGAGGGTGGACACTCTTGAGAAACAAGTGGAGGATGCTGAAGACCGCAGTCATCAGAATAACATGACGATAGTTAGGCTTACAGAAAAGACGGAGGGCCAGGACAGGATTTGTTATTTGGAGGACTGGTTTGTGTTGACGATGGCTCTGAAGGATTGTCCAAATTCTTTGCCCAGGAAAGGGTAACCGGGACCTGGCTCAGTCGCTGCCCTCATGGGGCCCTCCGTGCCTGGTGGTTGCATATCAGCTACACTATCAAATTCGTAATCACATCCTGCAATAATCCAGAGAGGTGTGCAGGTTTCAAGTGGACAATGCACTGGTAGCTATTTTCCTGGATAACACTGTGGAGGTGCAGTGGCGCAGGGCCTCCTTTACTGAAGTGAAAAGGACAAGCAAATGTTTGTTATATGCGATGTTTCCAGCCCGGCTCAAACTAAAGGTGGACGACAATATGTTCTTCTTTGACACCCCTGTGGCTGCTTGGGAGTGGCTTGAAACGCACAGGGCAGGCACGGAGGGTGCTCCCTGGCATAGACTCCTACGGCCCAAGAGATAGAGGACCAAACATCGTAGCTGCCTGCGGGTGATCTGACCCTCGGAGGCGCAGGCAAAGTGGGGCTGCCAGGAGGCGCTTGAGACTGCCAACGCCTTCCCTGCATTGAAACAATCAGACTCCTGCGGAGGCTCATCTGGGTCGAGCCCGATTGATACGAACTCAAAGGGTGTGTGAGATGTTGGTCCAACCCCTACGGTGAGCACTCCGCTCTCTACAGATGATCTTTAGGTTGCTGTACTCTTGTGTGGGCACATGAGGGCGCATATATTTGATGTACGGACCTGCAGAGAGAGTCTCTCGGTTTGCACACAAGAACTATAAAGTGATGGACAGGGTTTGGCATTCCAGAGTACTTATGGTTAATATGCTGCTGCAACATGTTGACTCTACAACTAATTCTGATCATTTGTATTGTAACAGGGCGGGGGGGTGGGCAAGGGGCGGATGGCGGAGCAGAGCTACATGTCACCCCTCGCCAGCTCCTCCCGGATAGTGGAGATCAATGTGCATACTTACATAGTTGACAATTGATTTTGGTTAGTTGTTTATTTCTTGAACAGGTGGCTGTTGCCGCACTGTCCTGGGAGTGGGAGCTGGGAAAGTTTGACTCTGGTGGCAGAGGACAACATCCAAACCACTGGACTGGTCAGTTGTTGAGTGGCAGTTCTATGGCACTGGGGTAGGGGCTGGGAGGGTACTGGGCGAAGTTCTGAAGCATCCTTATGTCACAAAGAGCAACTTATGCTCTCCTTTGTTGAAATGTGCGTGGTATGGGTTCGGCTGTAAAGTGGCAAACAACCATCTCGTACTTGAAGTGACGGAGGGTGGATGTGGCTCTCCTACAGGAGACCCACCTGACGAGTGGAGAGGTTTATGCGATGCGATGGAGATAGAGGGGGCAAGCGTACGTCACAACCCTCTAATCTTTTGCTTGTGGTGCACTGGTGGGGTTTCAACCGGGGATGCCCCTGGATGTCATGTTGGACTATATTGATAAGGAGGGGAGGTACGTCTTTATTAGGAGATGGGTCTATGAATTTGAGTTGGTGTTGGGCAGCATATATGCCCCGAACGTGAACAACAAAACCCTGTTTTACAACTCCCTGATGCCAGAAGTACCGATACTCCTGGGGGGGGGGGACTCTAACACTATAGCAGACCCGGCCCTGGACCATTCCACCCCACCACTATGGACTCTCTGACCATTAGAGTTGCCACTGAATTCCGATGTTGGTGCTCCCACTAAGGATTACTGAACACATGGCGCACGTGGCATGCACACATTTGGGTGAATACACATACTACTCCCCAGTTTCTTACCTACATGTTCACCTAGATGCTTGGTTGTGCAGTCTGGCCATAAATGGGTTATCACCAGGGTAGAACACCTAGCACGCACACTTTTGGACCACAACCCAGTGCATCTTGGCCTGGCATGGGGGGAGACCTATCTCGGCGATACCTACATGTAGACTGGTGGCCTCGTCCCTATTAGAGCCCACCTTCAGAGAACTACTAGTGACTTTGTATACAATGCGGAGACAGCAAGGAGTGTAGCCAGGAATGGACGGTGGAGGATCAGAAGGCTCTTGGTGGCACCATACTAGAGGAGGAAATCAGGGCCGCTATAAGGGAGCTGACGGGAGGGAGACCTCAGGCACTGACTTCCCACTGAGGTTTATCAAACTTTTGTTGGGGACCTGCCCACCAGACTGCTGAGCTCTACGCTCACTCTTTGCTCTTTGGAAATGGGACCCTGCCAGCTACCTCTCTGGAGGTTTTCATTGTTTCAGTTTCTAAGCTGGGGGGGGGGGGGGGGGAGTTTTGAGGTAGGGGCACATCACCATTATAAATGTTAAACATTGATTATAAGATACTGAGTAAAATATTGTTGGGTCAGTTACATGATCATCTGGCCACTCTTGTCCATGGCGATCGGGACTGTTTCATCCCGCAGCACAACACCTCATACATCGCTAGATTGAGTCACCTGCTGGATGAGACGCCTGAGGAATATGCCAAGCGCGCCATGGCCCTTTTGGTAGATTTGTACAAGGCTTTTGACACGCTGGGCTGGTCTTTTTTACAGGAGGTGATGAGGAAAATTAACCTGGATCCACGATGGTGCTGGTGGGTTGCTCTTTTGTATGCAGAGGCATAGGCTCCTGTTAGGGTGGGAGGTGGCATCTCTGAGTTCTTTGGGTTGTTCTGGAGAATGCGACAGGTATGCCCACTTTCTCCAAAACTTTATGCATTGACACCTTTTCCGTTGCACAATGAAGTGGACCAAGTGGCACCCTCATTTAGGTTTATGGTAAAGCATGTCCATGTTGGAGGATCTGGGTGAAGCATCAGGTCTTACGACCATCTGGGAGAAAACATATGTCTTCCATTTGTTTCCCGGCTGGATTGATGCGCCCCGTTCTGTAACAAACAGATACATCCAATGGGTGCTGACCCAGCTAAGGACTTGGGGGTGCGTGTGTTTCATAGTGAGGAATAAATGAGGAAAGCTAATCTGGGGCCAGTGCTGCAGGGACTCAGAGGCAAAGGAAAATTCTGGTGGTCTCTTAAACTCCCCATTATGACGAGAGGTGCCCTCGCCAAGATAGTCCTTTTTCCACGAGTATTGTATTACTTTACTAATCTTCTCATCTGGATCTCCTGGGGTTAATGTAAGGGCCTTGATGCCGTGCTCTGAGAACTAGTCTGGGACAGGGGACAGAATTGTGTGTCCCTTGCCACCTTGCACTGGCCTACTAGAAGTGGGGGCCTGTGTGACCCTGAGACAGAATTGTATTTACTGTTGGTGCAGCTGCAGTGGCTGGCAAGATGGCTAGAGGGTAGAGATGCTCAGGATCTTGGGGGATTTGCTGAACCCCAACACAGGGGAGCCCTTGTAGCTTGGCTGTTGGGACGAACTACAAGCAGAGTGCCGCCGTTGTGACATTTGGTGTGTGCAATGAGATGCTGGAGTGCCTTGGTGACGAGATTACATCATCTGGTCCTTTATGCCCTGGCCATCCCGCTGTGGGACTTCCTACCTGTAATTTGGGGTACTTCACAGAGCGCAGAGTGGAACAATGGCTACGTACAGTGGGCATAGAAACTGTAGGTGACTGCTATGCGGAGGGCGCAGTGCACATGCTGGACTCCTTAATGGAGGACGATGGCCTCTCTGGTGCTCACTTCCTCACATATGGGGTGGTGGGCGCACCCATAAGGAGTCTGTGGATTGAGGGTCAGGTGGAACCCCGGACTCACGAGTTTCTGTAGGTCCTTCTGATCTTTGGCCATGGCCACAAGCTGCTCTTTTGTCTCTATAAATTAGCACTGGAAATGTTCGCGGATAACCTCCAGCACAGGCGTGAGTGGTGGGAGACAGCGTTGGGCAGGAGGATCCAGGACAGGGAGTGGAAGCTGGCTATGGAGCAGGCCCACAACATTTCGCGTAACACCTGCTTTAAATGCACGCAATTTAATACCCTCTATTTGACTCCCCACAGAATAAATGCTATGCAGCAGACAGAACACCTGCAGTGTCCTAGATGTGCTCTGAGAGATGCTGGGTTTCTACACATGGTTTGGGAACGCCCTGAGATCAGGAGACTGTGGAGCACAGTGATCACTGAGGTGGAGCACGCGCTGAGTAGTAGGGATGTTGGCGCCATGGCGGTTTTTCTGCTTATCCGTAAATAAGGCTGAACAGCGTGGGGGACAGGTTCCTTGACATATTTTATTTTTTTTATTTTATTTTAATGCAGATTTATATAGCGCGAACTCGACCTGAAGGTATTGGTGCGCTTTACATGAGCACAGGTTACTTACACATTCAGGCACGGGGAGATTAAGTGATTTGCCCAGAATCACAGGATGTGGACGCGACCCTGAGGCTCGAACCTTGGTTTCCAGCACCAAAGTCGGCAATCTAGCCGGCGGACCACATCCTATCCCTTTTATAGTTTTTTATTTTAAGCCATGGTCTTGGCAAAACGGGAAGTTGCCGTACATTGGAGGTAACGGGAGGACCCCCGCACATTCGCTCATCTCTTGAGCGATGAGCCAGGGCAGAGGCCGCGGGTCTGTGGAGTGAGGAGAGACTGGGTGCGGATACAGCCTCTTGTGGGGCTCTGTGTGAAGGTGCTCAAGGCCATTCTGGCTAATGACAAGGAGAGATCCTAGCTCTTGATCATGATGGCACATGAAGTCCTAGGCAGGATAGGTCTTGGAGAGGAGGCCCACCATCTTTACCTGCACTGCTCAGACGATCACACCGTCTGCGCCACTATTGGATGCCACTGGCCAGATTCCCCCCACCATTCCCCACACCACGGATTCCCTAAGACGTCTTCTTTTCTTTGTCCGCCCTCTCTACTGAATCTAGTACAGGAATGGATGAGGGCTGATGGTTATGCAAGTCAAGTGTTGAGTCAAGGTTGTGTTCTTCTTCCGTTTCTTTGCTTTTCTTCGTTGTCCAGAAGTGTATTTTCTTCTCTGTGGGGTAGGACACTCGCAGTCCCCCACCTTGGGTGGGGTTGGAGTAATGCTGATAGTTTGTGATGCACTGGGTGACCACCCCCACTTCTTAGCCATCTGTGACTCTTGATGTGAGCGGACGAGGCCATATGACTACCGTGTAACTGTCGATTTATGCCTGCCTGTGATGGGACCTACCTGCCAGGACCTGCTTTAGCGCTTGAAGAAATGTCAATGAAAACATATGTAAATAAAAGACTGTGATGTTGTTCAAATGGATTCCTTGGTGCAATAATGACTGCTGAGATCAGGCACATGCCGCAATCATGCAGCTCCCTAGGCTTCGGCGTTGCCACACATTCACAGCAAATTTTGGGGGAAAAACAGAAATAAAAAAACAACTACTATCATAACCATCAATGTCCAGCTTACATCAAATTTGCACAGCTACAGTGACATTTTCTATAACGACTGCAAAAAAATACTTCAACATAAAAAACAGAGCCAAGATGACATTTGCAACAGGGTAGCAAAAAAATTAAACGTTTGGACTGGTCGGTCAAAATGAATGTTGTTCTTACACTTGACATTCGGTGCAAATATGGTTTCAAAATTGAACTCCATTGGTGTACTGCACTGAGATCAGGGCCCAAGTTCTAAAAAAAATAAGTGGTGGGGACTCACCAAGTTAGGCAGAAGGGGTGTGACATCACAGGAAGTGACATCACGGTGTGTGCCATCGCATGTGGTATCACAACCCATGACCTCAAAGGAAATGACATCAGATCTTAAGACCTCGCATATGTTTAGAAGGTCTATCATGAGTACATTTGAGCACATTACAATATTTAACAAATTAGATTTTAAATTAGGATTGTGTCAAAAGAGTAACGAAACTCAGATGCAAAATCTGGCCCTCAACTTGTACATTAATTTTGGTGAACCCTGCCACAAAGAAATTGGTTACAAGGAGAACCCTGGCAGTAAATCAGTTCTCCTTAATTGGTTGCAATGTCTGTATTTTAAAATATCTTATGGGGTTAAGACACCTGCTCCAGTGATCTTTGTGTGCCAGCTAAAGCTTAGAGAATAATAATAATGGTAAGATAACTCTGGACGATAACGTATTTGCTGGAGAGATCTGCGATTTGCCTAGTCCTAGTTTTGAGTCAAAGTAGCATAGACGGTTAATATGTTTCCTGCAAAGCACTTTATGTAACACACAGATGACAAATTTGTAGTTTATGTAAATGGCTAAGTGGGTTATTGCTTTTAAGACAAAGATCCTTTTGTTACTTGCAGTTCATAAATTGTAATCCTTCTAACATAGAACAGTGAGCTATGAAGGACATGTGGCTCCTACTACATAACCCTCACTGTCTTACGCAACACATCCTTTATATTGATGTACACACATAGGATTTATTGTCAATGTATAATCTGAAACATGTGATGTAAGGTGCTCTGAGACCCTGCATTGGAATGAGTAGTCGCACTTCTCATTCCAATGCAGGATGTCAGAGCACTTTACATACACGTACACAAATAACAATTTAAATACCACAATTCTGTTTTATTTCTTTTAAAGCGCTTTGCACTACTGTAGTGCTAAAGCGCTATAAAAGAAATAAAACAAAATTGTGGTATTTAAATTGTTATTTGTGTAAATACTGGGGCGACCCACACAGCTGACATTCTTACAGTGCATGCATGCATCTCTCATATACAGGGGCTGAACAAAGTCAAAAGCATTTCTCTCTTAAGTACCAGTGAAGTGATAAGATGGGAGACTTTGTTTCCCCTCCATTGCATCTAGGCGTAGCCTCCCAAAGCTGTCAGCCATGATCCTCTAACAAAAGGAGAACTAATAGCCCCTTAAATGTGGCCTTTTTTGTGGGCCCAGACAGCTTGCATCTGATAAGCCCCTTCCCTGCCTGCACCTTGCTGCTCAGAACTAGTGGCATAGCTAGGCACTTTCCGACCCATGGCGGTCCTTGCCGTCGCTGCCCCGCGACGGCCGCACCAAAGAGTGGAGGGGGGTGCCAGCGAGGATTTTTTCATTTGCCATCATGGCGGCAAACCAATGTAAGAGGGTGGGGGAGGCCGCTGCCCCCAAAACTTGTGCCGCCTGGGGCAGAGCGCCACCCCCTTGCTACGCCACTGCTCGGAACAAAAGCAGACGCAGGTGTAGGGTGCTGCTGAGAGTGTCTCAGTGTCAGAAAATGAAAACGGATGAGGACCGCATATTTCTGTGAGGCCCAACCTCTTGGCAGGGTAGACAGCGTCTACCATCTGAAAATATCGCGCAATAATCACTCCACGCTGTATGTTAGTGTAAAAGGCCATTTTATTAGGACAGGGTTGACAACAACAATTTAAACCAAACATCAATAACATACCAATCCCCCAACTCAAATCTTTCATCCATCCGCCATTCACCCACTCCAGTTACTCTCTCCCAATTCACTCCGCAATCTCTTCCCTTCCTCCATTCGCTTCCTCAGTTATCTTTCAACCTCCTACAGCATCTCCAGCCATCACACTCTTGCATGCTGCACCCCCATCATGCACCTGCATCCCCCTCCCCGGAGGGGTGAGTATGCCCGTCATAGACTCCCCACCCCTCCAAAGTACTCTTCGCCTCGCCCTCACCCCATCCTAAACTGGCACGCTTAACCGGGTATATACCCGTGCTCACTCCTGCAACGTGTAGGGTGGGAGGGAGGTCAAAACTGACTTGACCCTTCCCTGATGGCGCTGAGGGCAGGAAGAGGCTGGAACTTCCTCTCCTGCCCTCTATAAACCGTAACTCTAACCCCACCCCTAAACCCACCCCCTGACCCCCTACCTACACCCTGTCCTAGTGGTCTCGTGCGAATACCCCGGGGGAAGACTGGTCTGCCGACCTTGCTTTCCCCGGGGGCCACAGTGGGTAGGCGGCATCAACCCACGTCTACCCTGGACTCGATCCCTGGTTGTGATTGTGATATGGCATTATTTTAAAGTGCCATTATATCAAGAACGAGCTGAGAGGGAACCAGGGACAAGGGGTGCCCTACTCGCGTAACCCCCTCCCGGCCCAGCATTATACACTTTACACAACCCCCCTCTATCCCCTGGCAGTGTGGGGAGGGTGTCTGAGACCAGTCTATGTCTGGTCCATAGGCGGCGCTGTTGATCTCAAACCAAAAAGCAGCCATTACTATAAAAAACAAGTAGGAGACACCTGACGTAAGCAGTAACGTGTGAGCTTCTGGATGTTGATGCTAGTATCGTGGGCTTCTCATCACTAGTGTAATCGGGTGTATGCAGGGATGGGAGGGCGAGCGTGCTACGGGTGCCGCGGCAGCCCACTAGACTTAAGACAACCCTGTTGTGTTCCAAGGTTGTGTATTGCATCTGGTGCTCTGTTCAGAGTGATATTGTACACTCTGTTGTCTCAAGGCCTACGGTAATTAATAATGCACCCAAGGGGCTTTTATAACATCATTTCTATAATACCTAGGAACATGGTTAAAAAAACTATTTTGTGTTCCAGCTTGTAGGCAACCACAGGCCTACATGTTTTGTTGACGTATAATTTCCTGCAAAATTCATCGGGCAAAGGACCATAATATCACCCACTGAAGGATGCGATTGTGGTGCTGCGGCGATTTTTGCATATTTATAAAATTACTGCATTTGCCACATACTCCACCATCTACCACATAATCAGCAGATTTTAACAAAAAAGAAATTCCAGCTCAAACGGTTCGAAAATTACAAAAAATGCAGCAACACGTGTTCCCACACGGCAGAAGGTCCTTTTCAAAACTTGACTGGTCAGATTTCTGTTGCTTATTGCTATATTTAGGTTCTACATTGGTACTAATGGGGTGCAGCCAATGCTCAGACAGTGTTACCTAGTTTAAAAATGATGAAATAATGAAGTAATACTATTACAAAAAGTGCCGCATTATGCCCATAATTTGCCTTTTCATGCCACAAAATGTACTCAACCCTGCCGCATAATTTGGCCCTCTCCTGCCATATAATTCCAGTGGCCCTGCATAGTACACGCAAACTGGCTGTTCTCAGGGTGAGTGCCTACCAGTGTACAAGTTATTCAACTGTCTTGGCGACCACCAGCCGTGATGGCATAGCCACTGTCACGTGCTCCCGTCCAGGGCCGGCTTTAGCACTTGCGGCGCCCAGTGCGACAATGTTTTTGGGTGCCCCCAAAGACCACCTGTCGCGATACCCTCACTACCACCCTTTAACACTCTCCATAACCTCTCTCTCAGATGCATTTAATTAATTTTATAGCGTCACTCACGCATTACACAGAGACATTCAACCATAGTGTGTAAATCAGTGTATAGTAAATGTTACATAAGACAGAGGACAACAAGGGGTTCATTCACATGTCATCCATACAGGTAGGCAGTACAGTTAATGAGTACTTGGTCTGGAGAAGCACAAACTCTGAATTTAAATTGTAACACAATGGATTGGGGCTCTCTTTAATAACAAGAACTGATTTGTGCCCAAATGAACCCTTTTTGCAACATTACAATGATGAAAGTCTAGGCATAAAAACCTAACGCTCTAATCTATACCTTAAAGTCTGCACGCAGTTCTTTCATGACAGTTTAAGAACTCACTGTAAACTGCAACTAACAAAAGGAAGTCTCTGACAAAAGCAGTAACCCACTTACCTGTTTACATTACATTCACTTTGTGATCTGCATGGTACATGTTCTTGCAGCAGGCATATTAAACCCTCTGTGCTACCTTCAAAACTTCCACGAGTGAAAACTTCTACTAGACAAAACTCCGATCTTGCCAGGAAGAACATTAATCACTGGGGTTTCCTTGACATTTTAATTGTCGACTGAAAAGTGCTGGGGGTCAGGAACGAGGCAGCAGCTGCTTTTTAGAAATCAGGCGCCCCCTTGTGAAGCAACCACCCGGTGCGGTGGCACCGGTCGCACCGCCCTAAAGCCGGCCCTGCTCCCGTCGCCCCCTTGCCTTACGTATCCTCCAAGCACACGTTTAGTTTTTCAGCGTGAAAGATATTCTTTCAGAATTATTTAAACAACTCACGTGTGTTTTGATGTGAATTTACAAAATATGCCATTCCATCCTGTGAAAACGGCGGTCTGTGTTTAAAATATGGTATTCAAAAGGCCCAAACTTGGCCACTATGAGCTGGAAAGGGCCGCATAAGCGCATGCCTCGTGAGCGGGGTTCAGGCGATGGCGGAAATTATGGACAGGGCCTTCCCGAGTGCACGCAGCGCCAGCGATATTGGGCTTGGCGGGGCGGCCGGTGATGAAAGAGCGCCTCGTGTGTACCTCGCGCACCCCCACCTCCAGGCGCCGTCTCTTCACACAGACCCGCACGCGCCTCATTGATTCCACCTCCACCCCCCGCCCGCTGCAGCTTTCAGCGCAGAGATGAAAGCCCCCCTCCCACAGCCCTCTCCTACCCCAGGCTTGTCTGAGGTAATGGAGGACCGCGGGGGAGGCGCTCAGTCCACGTGCCCACCTGGGGAAATAAAAACGGGTTTCCATTTTAAGGCTGTTTGTTTAACATGCTGATGATCGGGGGGCGGGGGTGGCTCAGTGAACCCACAGACTATGGTAGGTTCTTTATGATGGATTATCAAGATATAGACTACTGAGTAAAAGCCACAACTTTGCCCCCGCCACAAAGAGAGTCGTTGGAAACAGTTCACAGGGTTCTAAAGTGCCATTTTAGAGTAGCAACTTTACCCCACGACCCTACCATGCCATGTTTATCTCTTCTTAACCTGGGGAGAAGTTTCCCTCAACAATATTTCCTTTCCAGGGAACTTGAGAGCAATAACATAACACGTATATTTGTAAATGCTAAAAGAACAGATGATAGATGGAATGCCATTCCAGTTTGGACCCAGTAGTTCAAGACTGATTTGGCATATAGCTGGGTCCAAACAAGTGTGGCGTGGCAAGCAAAAAACGATGGATTTAAATCAAATCTGTGACTGAGGGTGAATGTTTGATTTGTTTAGCATTCCGTCCATCATCTGTCCTTTTTAGGTCTCGCCTGACCCAGCGCATGCGCTGGTCTGGCGAGACTTATTGAGAGGGCTCCAAAAAGTGCTACCAGGCCAGCCTAGAGCTACAGTGCATGTGCGCGGACGCGTGCGCCCTGCTTCACCGCAATTACTCTCACTTTCACGGCTGCAAGGCCGCTTTGATGTTTGATCGCAATCGCGATCACTTTCACTTTGCCAGCCGCAAGGCCACTTGGCATAGCCAATAGGTCTCGCTTTTGGGACCTTATAAGTATTTAGTTATGCAACTGTTGCATGGCTAAACACTTATAAGGTCCCAAAGGCGAGACCAATTGGCTATGCCAATGCTTGTTGCGTTTGTCGTCCCAAGTGGGAAGGTTATGCCCAGATGTGGGTTCCATGCTCGCTATGCCACTGGATTCAAGCTAGCCTGGCTGAAGAGGGGCGTTACCCCGAAACCGGTCTCAGGATGGTTGTTTCCAGTCCAGGGAGGACCTGGCCTGGCAGTTCAGGCTGGACTGTTCCCATGAGTAGCCGGGTGACGACTGATTTGCACATGACTGGGTCTAAACTGGAATGGCGTGGCAAGCAAAAAAAGAGGGATTTAACCCAGAACTGTGACTGGGGAATGTTTGAGTTTTTCCAGCATTCCGCCTATCATCTGTTCTTTTTACATCTCTTTTGCCAGCAGATGGGACTGTGGTTTTTGTGAGCATCTAGCCACCTTAAGTGTTCTGCCTCCTTGGCATGCAGCAGGGGTACCATGGCTGCAAGGAATCATCACAGGGCCTGGAGGTGCACGTCTGTACCCTGGGCTACATTGGACAGCTTTTTTCTTCTTCATGCCTCAGTTCTTTCCTTTCCTCAAGCAGGCAGAAGACAGCCGACCCCTCTCCTGCTAGGCGGCAAGACTTTCATGTTCCTTTTCCTTGTGAAGGGGATTTGGCAGTCAACACCTCCGACCATAGCACACAAATGAGTTCCTTGGACTCAACTGGTGAGGGACCCCAGATTGAGCTATAGAGAAATCGTCTGGGGTCTGCCCCATAAATACAATAAGATTGGAGATAGAGTTTGTATATTATGCTCTGGGACCCACTTCGGGAAGTACTTGTCTTTGCCTTATTCCTCTCAGACTGGCCCAGTCATAATCTTTGGTGGGTGGAATTTGGAGTCTCCTGTCAGGTGAAACCCCAAACAAGGGCACAAAGGAGGAAAAGGCTGCCCCCATAACTACTTCTTAAGCCCTGGAGAGTACCATTTCCAGGATACCATCACTCCCATTTTCAGCACTGGCGAAGGCTCTATACATCTTTTTTTTGCATTTAGAGCATTAGAGTGTGATATTGATTTCATACGAAAATAATATTGTTTCAACTCATCATAAATGTGCATACCATGTGCTCCATGATTTAAGTTTGTATATATGAATCATAAGTGCATGCTGTAAAATTATGTTGTGATTTTTTTATCTTATGCAAATGATTTGGCCATGTTGTACATTTAATAGTCTCAAACTAGAGCAGAGGAGGTACTTTTTATTTCATTCACTGTCCTGAGGTCCAGCCTCTTCTCTGCTTCACAAGGAACCACCCCAATGTTCAGAAAGACTTCCAGGGCACAACACCGCAGGAAAGGACAGGGGTTTCCCCTACATTCCAGTGAAGGCCCTCTGTCTTTAACCCTCCACATCACAAAACCCAGTGACCTACAGAAGACTCAGGAATGAACTAGAGAGCCCTGAAATCTACCTCTGTCAGGCAGGCTTTCTCCAGACCTCCATCTTATGTACCACTTGCATACTGGAAATCAAAATGGATTCAACAGTTGACCACTATACAAGCACTTTATGATCATTCTACTACACACAAATCCTCTATGCACACGTGCGACATCCGTGAGCCTCATGAATGAAGTGAAGGTCCCTGCGGAACTGGACTGGCAGATTATTTCGAATAGAAGAAGCGAGTAAGACCTACCCCTGCACTGGCACAGGCAAACAGGTCTGTTCCACCATTATCATCTTTCTTCAGGCATCACAGTGAGTCCTCCATAGCCCAACAAGCTGAGAGCAGTCACACTTCTAAAAAGAGGGGTGCACACTGTGCGCCCCTCCAGACCACAGAGCCCCACTCCGGTTGGCATTCCTTACCACAAGGGATATCTCAGGGCAATATTATCATGTACCCTGAGAAAAAAATCAAAAGCTGATAGGACATCGCTGTGGGGAACTCAAGGCACGGGCATTCTCCCCCCAGAGTCATGCATGAGACAGTTTACATCCCTACAAGCCCCATGCCTGAGAATAAGCAAACTTAACCTGCTCTTCAGTGTTCTGCTCTCACAGAGAGTGTTTATACTTGATTCAAGCTGGTGATAATTCACTGCAGCTTTTCCCTAAGACATGCCCGACACTGGTATTGCTAGATCTCATCAGAAAAAAACTTAGCAGGAAATATCACAGATAAAATACCCATACCAAGGAATCAGCAACAGGATACCTACTGACCCACTTCAAAGCCACACTGAAAATATACGAGGTAGTGAAGTCCATGGACATCAAGATGCACGTCATGAAACTGCTCTGGTAGGCTTCTGCTATCCCCAAAATACATTTCCCACGGTAAACATCCTTTACAACGACTGCGTTACAACGCATGTCATTACCCCGCATTTTTCACTCACCAAAAACCTTTATAACGCAGGGCATGACACCGCAAACCATTACAACGCAGTCCCATTACAACGCCCGGTGGAGTTAGAATAGTAAATTGCGTTGTAATGGACAATGCATTGTAATGGATTGTGTTGTAAAGCCCTGAGTTGTAAAATATTTTGCAGAGTAAAAAATGCGGGGTAATGACACGCGTTGTAAATGCGTGCGGAGTAAGGTGTCATATTCATCCCCACTTATTAGAGGTTTCCTTATCAACAAGTGAAAGCAGGTGCATTTGGCTTGCCTCTTGACCATCCTTTCCGGTCAGACGCTGAGCATAGTATGTTCTACAAAAAGCTACAGGCCATGGGTTATTTTCGACCAGTAGAAACTATGCAGATTCTGCTATTGGATGTTCGTCCATCCCAAGTGCTCTTTAATGGTTCTGCAGCAGGAGAACATTGCACGGCAGACCTTTCTCCAATTCACTTAAAAAAGCATGGCTTGTCCTTAGAGTAAGGAGAGATGTCCAGCAGAGCCGCAGCTTCACCTGAGAACAGGTATAAAGATGGATCACTGTTGGGGCATGGCCGTCCCCTGCATCGTAAATTGACAAAGGGCCCCTGCCGGAGTCACATGACTGCATCAATCTAGTATCCTGCCATCCTTTGGGTTCAGCACACTAGAAATCCTGCATGTGCGCTGAGGTCTAGGCCCGCAAATTGACCATGAGATCCAGAATCTGGTGTTGGAGACAAGGAGGGGCACCAAAAGCATGCTCTCTAGTTAACACGAGACTACTGTCTGCATCTCTGGGACATGTACATTGAGCAGCGGTAGCAGGACGCCATTTTTGAATCCACTGTATTTGGGAAGACCTTTTTATCTGGCATTTCCTTCCTGGTACTACAAAAATTCCGAAACCTTCAGAGATGCCTTCTTGAACAAGAGACCTTGGGTTCCATTTGTGAAAAGGTATTTCACAACCTCCAGTGAGATAAACAGACAAATGTCCAGTTGCCACTGGTTTTCTGATTCATTCAGGCAGATGAAGCTATCAGTTTTCTTGATCTTTCACCCTTTCTTAACATGAGGAGAAAAGTACAACAGGTATCGGGGTTTCCTAGATAAGAACTGGAGACGCCTTTTCCTTATGGGTCATGAAGAGGGTAGCTCAGGTATCTCCGAGTCGATCCCGCAGGGGCGTAACACAGGCACACGGGGGGACCCCAAGCTCCAAGGGACCCCCTCGGCACTGCACTCTGGCCGGAGAGATCCCGATTGAGCCTGGAGGGGGCCCCTCTACGTACCGTGCAGGGAGGCCCCCTCACTTTTTGTTATGCCAGTGCGATCACAAGCTACTGGTAGCTCGCCGACACCTTCAGAGTAGCTCGCAGCCTTGAGTTCATTTTTCAATAAGCACAAGGTCATATTTTACTTTTTAAGTTAATGGCAGGTTTTGTTTATTTCACATTATTTTCACCGGGCTGCAGATCGAAGGGCCTGATATTGAGCTGTGCTGAGTGAGATTTATGATCCAGGGTGGGGCAAAGAGGTTAATAACTAGAGCACTGGGGTATTTAACTTTTCAAAATGTCCTTATCAACTCAATATTGGAACATGAGAACAAAATGATGTTTTCGAATGCAGGTTAATCATCAGCAATCTGCTTGTGGAGCAAAAAAAAGAGAAATAGATTCCTTTCTGTGATCAACCTCAGAGACTTCAATGAGTGGTTGGGATAACGACAATTCGAGATGGAGGGGAATCCAACTTGTGAGAGACGTTCCCCTTGGGGACTGTTGGTCAGACTAGATCTGAAGGACACCTACCTCACTAGGGCCCATTTTTGTCCCGAACCTTTGTCTCCTCCGATTGTTAGGCGCTCTGAGTCTTCTAAGTTCAATGTTCTTCCTTTCACTCTCTCGTCGGCTCTGTGGTGCTTTTCCAAACTCCTCAGACCCTTGTCCCAGTATCTCACAGTCAGAGGTCTGAGTCCGATTGTCTATCTTGATGATCTCCTCCATATGGACCAAACTCCATACCGGCTGAGAACGCAATTAGTGAGCTTGATTGGCCACCTTCAAGAGCTCAAGTTTGTGATCAGCGAGAAGAACTTAGGACTGGTGACAATTTTAGCTAAGACTATGACCTTCCTGGTTTCGTGATAAGAGGTTTCGCCTCTCTTTGCCTTCACTGACAGAAGACGGCAAATATCAAGAGGGAATAAATAAACCTGCAGGTGAATGTTCACCAGTATACTGGATGCACAGCGCAAAATGTAGGATCAATACTCCGCAAAATTGTTAACAAAAAGCAAACAATTCAATTAATTGTTTTATACAAAAAGGTATTGCGACCAATGACAATAAACTCAAATGAATATCAATATCTGGTCACACATATCAAATAATAGATGTACTGTAATTCAAACTGCAGTATTCAAAGAAATCAGATAATTTGCGACTATGCAAAAAATCTAATACATATTACAACTAAATTACCCAGCCCAGCCCAATGCATTTCGGGATTGGATTCATCCCTTCTTCAGGGGCCACTGTAAAAAAGGTAAACACATAATAAACATTTCGATGCTCTTTCCTATACATGTTAATTTTACTTTACAAGTGAATTAACGTCCAGTCAAGACAAAATAAACTGCAACCCCTGTATATGTTTACACACGGCAATGAGTTGATAAAAAAAAAGATTGTGTCCAAGGGAAAATAACGTAATTGAAAAAATGTAACTGTGCTAGTCTGAACTGTGTGAAGAGGAGAAAACACAGAGTGCTCATGAAAAATGATCCAGTAAAAGAACATACTTATGCGCGAGAAACCCATGCGATAAACCCAATACCATGTGTTACAAATCGTGAGAAAAATAAAGCAACCATGCGTGCAAATAACTCATAAAAAGTATAGCCTCAAGTATACTAAATGAAAACTTACTGAGAGCTGTGGCAACTGGAAGCCACTATCTACTACAATCTAAACGACGGGGATGGTTGGCATCCAAACATCTGGACCTGGCATCCAAACGTTTGGTCGCCTGTTACACTGTGTATTGATGCTAGTGCTCAATGCTCTGTCTCTCACGCCCCTTCAGCAAGAAGTGACTAAACCTCCATGACTTCCTTCATATTGTTATTTTATGGTTTAACTATGTTTTATCTTGTAGTATGCATATTCCCATAGTTTGTAATATTCATCTTTTCACCGATTCTTTATATGATATCGTTCTTTCTCTTACAGTTGGCATGTTTACTTGACTTACATTTTTTGATCTTTTAAGTTTCTCAACATTGCATTGCTTTATTATGTGTAATTTTTTCTTTTTGTTTTTATTATTATCCTTAAATTTTCTGTGCTAGTATTTTCTTTTATTTCAATAAACTTCCTTTTGAACTTAAACGACGGGGATGGTGACAAAGCTGTAAAAAAGGTGGAATATCCGATGTCATATCCGTAATTCTCCTCATAAATATCAAGAGGGACCTATAGAAGGTTCTTCTCGGGGAGAGGATTCCACTTTGCCTGTCTGCCAGGTCTGTGGGGCTTGCACCTCCCTGATCCAGACAATCTTTCCTAGACCTCAACTATCGGGCTGTGCTGAAGCGGAAAGCAGCACACCTCCAAAATGGTCCAAGCTACTTAGAGGCGGTCTCGCTGTCAGCCAGTCATACTAAAATACAAAAGTGGCCCATTTAGAAAATAATGCAATTCATTAAAATTTGCAGAAATCTAAATTTTCCAGTTTTCCTTCTGCCTACATTATAACTTTAGCGATAAATTCACTTGTGTGGCACTTTTTTTAACACTTCACTCAAGTGGTAAAGCATCATCTGTAGACTGCCTATAACCACCATCAAATGGATATCAGTAATTGTAGTGGTAAAAATGTGCGAAACAATGAGGTAACAGTAATCGCACATTTTGGAGAAAAAAAAATTCTGGAAAAAGGTGCGTTAGAGATAAAATTCAGAGCTGAAGGCTTAGACTAGAGAGACGTCAATAAGCTAGGAATTGCTAGGGACAAATAGACAATGGGCAGGATTAGTGCTAATAAAAAATCCTTCAGATTTTGGAGAAGGTGCAAAAACCAGAACAGACGCCAATGGTGGAATTTACTCCAAATTAGAGATAGTATTTTGAAGTATATTCCAGGGGTGGATTCACATGTAGCAGAAATCAGAGGAATTTACATTACCACCAAACTCTAAATCAGGTCCAATATGTGGAAGTGACACAGGAAGAAGAGTTCAGGAGATCTGCCTGAGCTCAGTGCATGCGCAGCTGTGGGTAGGAACCGCTTTGAAGCATATCATTCATCACAACACACATCTGCTCACCTGCGGAGAGTAAGACGTCTGCTTTTGTATTCCTGCTCGGCAGAAATAAACCTCTTTCCTGAGCCAGGACATGCCATAATAATGTTTTGCATTGATTTTTGGCCATAAGGAAGCAAGGATAATCAATAGACTGATGTTTACAGACTATTGTCTGCACATTTTCCATTGTTCACTGTAAATCCTTGAAAACCTGACTGACAGTGGTCCAAGGCCTTCCTGCCGCTGTCAGTATCAATCTTTGAGGAGACAGTATAAGCGAATAATAGCTGCAATCCTCGTGAAAGACAGTTTTTCGGATCAGATCAATTTATTGGGGGAGTGGGCGCAATTTTTCCCACTAGGCCATGCAGAACTTTGGATACCCGTTGTTTCGGCCCCATGTCTTCTTCAGGAGTCCTAGCCCCTCCGTCACACCCAACCGCCTCCAGGCCCAGCCAAATCCTGGTTGCTGCCACACTTTGCTGCTGGTGGGATACCCTGCCACAATTGTGAGGGCGGGACTAGAGACCAATGAGAAGGTACCAGAAGCATATAATTTAGCACAACACACATCTGTCTCACCAGCGGAGAGTATGACGTCTGTTTTTGTATTCCTGCAGAAATAAACCTCATTCCTGAATCATGATATGCGATAATAATGTTTTGCATTGATTTTTGCCATAAGGAAGCAAGGATAATCAACAGGCTGATATTTACAGGCGATCGTCTGCATATTTCCCACTGTTCTCTGTAAATCCCTGAAATACCGACTGGCAGCGGTCCAAGGCCTACATGTGCGAATCACAGGTGTGAAATAAAATGGCGTGTAGCGCTGCAAAATTGGTGAAGGGACCCCCAAATTCACCTAGAGAGGCCGCCTAAACAATATTTATAGGTCTTGGGTGAGCGGAGATCTCCCTTTGTATGGAGACTCCCGCCTGCTGTGGCTGTAGGAGCCTATGCTCCTCCATGTCAACAGCCGCAGGAGGCGGAGATCCGTTGGGATCAAGTGTCCAATCACAATTGTGTATTTATATATTCATGTGTACAGAACAGTGTACACCTAAGACATGTTGGCACTGGGACTCAAGATTGGAGACATCAAGGGGAACCAAATGAGGCTACGAAATAGCCCGGACTTCAAGGATCTCGGACTTCAAGGATCTCGGAGATGGCTAGTAGTCAGATAAACAGGGCAATGTCAGAGGAAGAGCGTTGAAATATCAGGACCAATACCAGGAAGCCAATCTCCACATCAAACCCAATTAAAATGCAGAATCATCTGTAAGAAGAGTCACAAGATGTGTCAATGGGTCTCCACGAGCAACTCATGCCTGACCCTGAGCAGACTGCAAGACCCCAAGGACATGTAAACTTAAGCACTGCTATTCCTTCTATGGCTTGCCATTCCATCCGGGTGCAAAATGTTTAAAAACGTCTAGGGGCAGAACTGCAAAAAAGCAGGACTGATCACTCTCTTCTGATCAAGGCTCTCCGGTTAATTGGCAGGCAATGGTGGCATGGCTTAATGCCTATAATAACCCCTTAGCGGCGCAGGCTCTGTATGAAGGTTTTAAGAATGGGTTTAGTATCCCAGCAGCTGGGTGTGTAGGGGTCCCATATTGCAAGAATCAACAGTCCCTCAGGTTCAATCACAGCGCCGCCAGGTCTAAGATTGAAGAAGAAAGGAACCTGGGGAGGGTGGCAGATCCCTTTGCCACTGTCCCATTTGAGGATTTTGTATGCTCCCCTCTGGGGGTAGTTCCCAAGAAAGAACCAGTTGAAACACAACCTTTCTGCACCCAGGGGACAGTCAGTATATGAAGCTATTAATGGGGCCTTATGCGTAGTCAAGTACGCCTCCATTGATCAAGCAATCGCAATGCTGCAGGAACTGAGGTCCGGGACACTCCTAGCAAAGTCTGACATAGAGTTCGGTTTCTGGTTGCTCCCTGTTTAGCAAGCTGATTTCCACCTACTGGGTTTCCAGTTTAAGGGCTCATTTTATTTAGATAAATGCATGCCATGGGCTGTTAAGTCTCCTGAGCATATTTTGAGAAGTTCAGCACATTTCTGGAATGGATTTTTAGACGGAGGTTGGGACACCAGTGGGTAGTGCACTACTTGGATGACTTCTTGTTTTTGGGCCCTCCTAGAATGATCGAGTGTGCGAGGCCTTTGCAGTCCTTTCAGGAGCTGATGCGATCTTTGGGGTGCCCCTGGTGCAGGGTTACACCTGTGCCTCTGCCACAACTATCGAAATCTTAGGATCGAGTTAGACTCAGTGGTGGTTAAATCTCAGCTCCCCGTAGAGAAGGCTAATGCCTTTTTGCAAGCCTTAAGGACTGCTTGGGAGCAAGGAAGGTGACTTTGTATCAGTTACCAGTGGTGGTCGGACAGTTGAAATTTGTTCTTCGCATCTTACCTATGGGCCACCCATTTTTCCTGTCAATTGCATGAGCTATGTCGGGCTTGAAAACTAAGCAACACCATACCAGATTGTCTGCCAGGATATGAGGAACTGGGAGGCCTTTCTGAGGGATTTCAATTGGATTTTAGCGTGACCCAGCTTGGCTAAGACTAATGAGGGGTTAGGTCTGTTTACTGATACTGCGGGCAGTGAAGGCTTCAGTGCCACTCTGGGTTCGGAGTTGTGTGCGTAGCGCTGGCCAAAGGAGTGGGTTGAGTTGGGTCTAGTGACAAATATTGGCTTTCTTGAACCCCTTCATTCTAGTGGCCCACACGGTCTGACCGGATCAGTTTTCCAACGAGTCTGTGGTATTCTGGTCAGATAACAGGACTGTGGTCGAGTGCATCAGTCAGCAGGCAGCCAGGTGCAAGATGATCCTTCGATCCATGAAAGAGATTGTGTTGTTGTGCTTGAGATAGTTTAAGCATGTACTTGGTTAACTGAACAATGTAGCAGATGCTTTATCTCATTTCAAGAGGCAGGCTTTCAGCGACCACCACCCGGGAGCAGCGGAGTTTCCTACACCATTTCCAGAGTGGCGCCCCAGCCTACCAGACCTCTTGGCAGCCAGCCTAGCACCCAGGACGAGGCGTGCTTATGAAGGGACCTTCAACACTTACATCAAATTTCTAGGGCATGTGAGGGGGGTAGTGGTTTGCTCCCGAGTCAGTGGTAACATTTCTGGCATCCCTGAGACAGAAGGGGCATGCAGTTTCATATACCAGGCGCCAAATTGCTGCGGTATCGTTCATCGCGAAGATGCTAGGGCACACCAATCGGACACAGGCTTTCCTGGTTCAGAGGGCAATGAAGGATTGGCAGGGCTGGAAGGGTCTAAGGGGCTAGCGCCTATCATGTCCACCCTGGGAAACATTTGCAGGTCACAGGACTAGGTCTGTTTCTTCACAGCGGAATTTGCCCTAGCATTTTATGGCGCACTCCGAGTAGTTGAATTGGTGGCCAAAAACAAGAAGAACCTTTCTGGGGTCCACTGTATGCAGACATTCATGGTCCACATGGCCCCCTTGCAAGAACAATCTCTCATTCTAAGACCAACCAGATGGGAAGGGGAGAACACACGCATAGGGCCCAGGTAAATGAGTGCTACCCCTTGGGGAAGTTGAGACCTTTTTGGCCCACCGCACTCAGGTGTCCGTAGGTCCCAGAGTCCCCCATTGGTACATGCAGATGTCACACCACTAACTAGATGTCAGTTCTGTAGTGTGTTAGGTAGTGCGTTGAAGGTGCCAGGTTTGGACCCCATGGAGTATGGCTCGCATTCATTTCGAATTGGGGCTGGCACTACTGCAGCGGGGATGGGACCGACCGAGCAGCAACTGCAAAGGATAGGTAGGTGGAGATCAGACTGTTACAAATGCTTTGTGAGACTGAATTTATTGTAGCCACCTATCCCTAATGCATTTCTCACCCCCTCCTTTTTCTATCTCTCCTGTTGACGCAGGTAGACGGCGAGAGGATTTATGACAGCAGCTGAATACCTTAGCACCTCCTGTCCACGCGGGTGCGGTGGAGGTTATCGAAGTGCCTGTACTGTGTCACTCATGTAAGAAAAGGCAAAGTTTTTTTTATTCCGCAGATAGCTACATGGCCAGGGCCACGGTAGCTGGATATCGGTGGAAGTTCTGTGGTGAAGGAGGTTTGCGCTTGGTTAATCTGTGTACTGCTTTGGACAATCTGTTGCCCCAGGAATAAATGTGCCCATGGATTATTATTGTGCACCTTGGCGGAAATGACTTAGCGGAGATTGGATGGAGAGACTTGCTTCAGCTGGTTATCTCAGAGATGGGCTGACTCACAAGGAGGTTCCTAGATTCTGTACTAGCTTGGTCCAACAGTGATCCCAGGTCAAATTGGAGAGGTGGTAAGTTGGTAAAAGCTCTCAGTGACTCTGTGAAACGGGTGAATAAGATTGGTAAATTGGTCTGGTCAGCTAGCTTGTCATCTATAGCTCATGGTTACATCAAGGGTGGGCGCTTTTTTGCAGGATGGGTTCCATTTGTCTAAGATAGGCAAATAAATGTTTCTTAAAGATTTGCTGGCCTGGCTGGTCCATCGAGGGGGAGGGCAGATAGTAGGTGAGCTATGCTGGCCTGTGAGGTCATGATTGGTGGGACAGCTTGGGTCTACGTAAAGCATCCTTTTAGACCAAATTAACAGCAGCATCATGGAACCCTCCAAGGGGTGCTGGCAGTAAGTCAAAGTAGGCTGCAGGGGTACGAGGATTACAAGTGGTCTCTGACACACAGTCCTAGTCTGGCAACCGCCTGTGCTGTGGGTGCATCTAGACCTGGCCCTTGGAGAGGTGGAATTCGGGTGTAGGGGGTGCCCGAGGTAGGTATCAAATCAGGCAAATGGGCCTCTTGCACAGGAACATCCAGGTATGTCAGTGGGTGGGGTCCTCCCTTCCTTTCACATGTGACTATTATCTGGTGAGAGAGCGTCGGTGGTTCAAAGTAAGAGGACCAGAACTCCAACTCCCAGAAGACAATGAAGCAATGAATTATTAAACGAAAGCAAAGAACTTCTAAAGTGATGTTCTCATTATCCATCTGACCACTTGACTATTACCACTGACTCCGCTAACCCTCAACGTCATGGGCGCATACCTGCTAACTCACACGGTGCCACTGTGTGACACACAATATCGGCTCCCATCACACAGTCACACGGTGTGAAGCTGATATCAGATGGTGGCTGGGAAAACAAGCTGAAAACAACTGTAAATAGGAGTTAGCCAGCTCGTTTTCTGAGGCTTTGAACTGCAGACGTCTATTAAGGGGTGTGAAAACATCTCAGGACATTGGCACCAGCCTCAGCTAGCTTTTTATGTTGGGGGAGGAGGGATCTTGGGGGCAGGATGGGGTTCAAAGTGCCTCTTAGGTACTTCTCGGCACAAGACCCTGTCCTCTCCAAGGCCGCACCCCTCCTCACACTGTGAGAATTCTGTTCAAGTTGGCAAGTGTGTGGGTGCCATTTTACATGTACTTCCGGCCCCCGCATTCACAACAAAAATAGAGGACACGAGTGCAAGGCCCCCCCATCATCCAAGATGTGTCAAACTAGCTTTGCAGCTACGTCGCTTGTACGCAATGGAACACTCCTTTCTGTAGGTCAAAAACCATAAGCATGAGGTATTTTTAAACAAAGGATGCATGCATTACACCCAGAGGGACCCTCTGATCTGTTTGTAAAATCAAGGCCTTCTCCCCGTCAGGCCAGGGGCGGCATCACCGGTCCACGCTGCGCGAATTACCGACAACTACTTGACATTCGCTATGAAGCGCACCCCGGGTAATACTGTTCATTAGCCTAATATCATTTTTTTTATTAAAACGACTGAATGCAATCCATTGTCTTTATTAATTAAAGTGATTTAATTAAATTAATTAATTATGCATAGGATGAATGAAATTAGCAACATTCTGCCGAGGCATGCGCTTTTGAAGGTTTCAGTTATCGCAGTGACTTTGAGGACACCTTTGAGTAAATAACCCTTGTGGGGAGCGCAATATCACCAGCAAGAAATGGGTCCCCAGGCCAGAGAAACATACCATCAATCTCTTAATACAGTGCTTCTCGCCACGGTTGCGGATCTTTGCAGTGCTGTAAGTAACCGTGCTTTAAATGGGCCGGTACTGTCAGGCACTCAGTACCTGCATTTCTTTATTTAGAGAGAGAGAGCACCTGCACTTCCCAACAGAGGTGCAATACTTTGAATTGGGCACTCTGGTATAGGTGCTATTTTTCCATTTCAAGCACTGCCTAACAAGTATGTGCCTCTGATCCCAGATGCCTTTATCAAGAAAACAGCAACAGAATCTCTCACCTCTAAGTCCATGCCAGGACTGACTCCAATTGCATTGTTCAGTTGTGTGTTCACGCCATGCTTCCAGTCCGGAGCTTTGGAGTTACACATCATTGTTACCAGATGAGGGAGCCCAATTGATTCAATGGTGGTAACACATGACTACAACACCCAGAGTTCAATAGGTAGGTGAACGAATGGCCTGGATTGGAAAGTTGGTGCCCTGACGATATGCAGCACGGTGGTGATCCTATCGGCCTGCAGCCTTAAACACCTGCAGTCTAACATCCTTGCATAGACCACAGTAAACTACAATACTGGAAGGATATGTCTCTTTTTGCATGATCACTCCCTAAGTTTTGGACTAATGATTCTGGTTTTACGACTCTCAGAGAGCACAAAGGCCTTCCAACCAGACCTCAGTGCCAGTGCTCTGACCCTCAAAAGTGTATGTTTGATTGGCTTATAAGTCCCCAGCATATGGCACTTATATGACCCATATATTTATATATATATATATATCTATATATATATATATATATATTATCTACTGGCGGTCGCCAGTAGATAGTTATAGTTACAACCTAGTTTCCATAGGAAATCTCAAAATTCTATTTTGAATAACTTTGACGAATCCTCGCGAAATTTTCAAAACTAATGGGGCGCTCCGCTCAGCTCCTACCCTGAAAGTCTCGGGGTGATTAGTCAAGCGGGGGCCGAGAAAAAGGGGGGTCCCAAAACGCGTTTTCCCCATGCATTTTTCCATAGGACCTTTAGTCGCAGCTACAGTCCGAACGGCTGAACAGAATTACGTGAAATTTGGCAGAGAGGTAGCCATAAGGTCAAGGAAGTGCCTTTTGCAGGTCTGGTGTACATCTGTTCAGTATTTCCTGAGAAAATAGCATTTAAAAGCATATCAATATCTATACGCGCGCACCGTGCAGTGAATATATATAATATATATATATATATATATATATACACCTCTATATCTATATATAGAGATATCTATATATATCTATATATCTATATATACTTATAAGTCCCTAGCATAATGTAGCAGGAGTGCGCGCACCCTGCCGTGCGCGAGCGCAATTCTGATTGGTTGTTAGATGTCAGTAAACATTCGAATCGGTCGAAACCAGGAAGTGTCGCCCACCATCTTGTCTCTCGCAGTCTGAGGGGGTGAAAAAAAAAGGTGGAGAAAGTGAAAAGGGTGCAGAGTGGACAGTTCCTGACCCCCTAGCCTTGGTCAGGGGGTCACAGAAGGACTCCCAAGGGAGAAAAAAACTTTTTTTTTTTTTTTTAAATCGCGAGGTGCGCGCACGGCACGCACTGGGACTCACGCGACCGCAATCCTCTGCTGATGACGTCAGATATTACATCACTGATGACATATGTGTCTTTATGAAAAATAAATATTTGTAATATATGTATAGCTAAAGATTAATGGAAGAAGACATGGGTAAATAAGTGTCTAAATACAGTGATGTAATATCTGACGTCATCAGCAGAGGATTGCGGTCGCGTGAGTTATAGTTGCCTGCACTAACTATAACGGGGGAATTTCATTGGTTTTTTACGAGTGAAATGTCCAGCTAACTATAACATGTGTGAAACCTATGGTTTTTTAAGTGAATTTGCAAGGTTTTTTAAATGCTAATTCGTAACTATAACGTGTGTGAAACCTATGTTTTTTTCAGTGAATATATATATATATATATATATATATATATTATATATACATATATATAGACCTCTATATCTATATATAGAGATATCTATATATACTTATAAGTCCCTAGCATAATGTAGCAGGAGTACCCAGGGCCTGTAAGTTGAAAGGTCCCTCATGGCTGCAGCACTTATGGTGCCACTCTGAGTGTGACAAAGTAAAACATGTCTCCCAGCCTGTCGCTGCAGACTGTAAGAGCAGTTTTAGACTGTTAGCTCAACGTTGCCACTTGAACCAATGACAAAGTCCAGACCACTCTTTCTTATAAATATAAGTCACTCCTAAGGTAGGACTTTCATTTCCTAAGGCAGGATGCTCTATATTAAAAAGTAGAAAAGGTATTTTTATACGTCTTAACAGTAAAACCCTCAAATTGTCATTGTTGCTGTAGAAAGACTATAGCCCCATTGGCGCATGCAGGGTTACATACTGACATCTCACCTAAGCTAACTCCTGAAAGGGACTACCAAATTTGGCACTTCAAGGTATCAAAAGAATAGTCACATAAACCCAACTTGACGCCCAAGTCGAATTTAATGTACATTTTAAGTGACAATAACTTTTAGAAAGTTTTCCAGTGTTCATTCACAGATGCTGGCCACAAGACAGCCTACTACTGTGCTGGGAAGAAGTGTGAATGACTCTAACTAAAGGGAACAATAGAGACCTGCTGTTGGAAGAGGTGTTGCCTCTCCCTGGTATGTAGCCACACAGGGTGTGAGCCCAAAAGACGAGCTTCAAAGAGGAAGCCACCTTTGAAGGTCAAACAGTGAACCCTCCCTAGAGGGGCTGCTCTTTTGTTCAGGTAGACAGGTTGGCAACGGGGAGAGAGAGGGGAAACCAGTGGCCAAACCGGTTTTTCAGTGGGCACGTAGCCCACAGGTAGCCACACCTCCAGAGCAGGGCCACTGGAATTTTGCGACAGATGAGGACCAAATAATGCAGCTTGGTGGACTAAATTATGCAAAAAGACAGGACAAATTACGTTGCATAATGCGGCACATTTTGTGATATTATTACTTCATTATTTTGTCATTTTTACACCTGGTAACAGTATCTGGGAAAAGAGTTAATCTTAGTACCAATTTTAACACCCAAATACAGCAATAAGCAACTGAAAGATGACCAGGCAACCTTTGCAAAAAGCCTTCTGGTGCGCAGGAACCAGTCTCCATATATGTTGTAACCTTTGATCTATTTGAGTTAGGATTTTTTGTTGTTGTTAAAATCTGCAGATTATGCTACAGATGATGGATTACATGGCAAGTGCAGCAAATCCACAATTATAGCGAAAATCGCTGTAGCTGCAGAATCGCATAATTCCAGAGACTCTGCTCTAGGGTGAGCTACCAAATCTCACACACTGAGAGAATGGTTCTGCCATCTTGGGAGTGGGCAGAATAGCACACTCTGGGATAACTAGCTGCCTCACATTGTAGGAAGTCATCATCAGGAAGGGAGGGACCTCCTAGCCCATTGATTAGTAACCGCTGCATCCCCAAGGGCACTTTCTGGGTATAAATACTGCAAACAATATAGTTAAAACACTTATAAAAAACTACCAGCATGAACACATCTTACCCAGCATTCATCAAGGCTCACACATCGCTCTTAAGGTTTCCCGCTGCAAGCATGAGCAGCTCATGCAGTCCAAGTTTTTTTCACAGCATGCTGGGATTTATAGTCCTGTTGAGACAACTATAAAATCCAGACAACTAATCACAGAATTCAAAAAATGAAAATCTGGAATAGATGAACTACTCACGCATCGTCCTGGGAAAATGGAGAGCTCTACTAATAGTTTATCCAATAAAGAATGAAAGTATCTAATGCAGGCAAGTTCCATAGAAAGGGCTCACTTCAGACACAGGATATTGTCCTCACCGGGTTCTGGAAATAGCCAATGAGAACACTCAAGATTTAAAGCACCAATAGAAGGTCCAAGTCTATTGGTGGGCTCACTTGAGATGCCCGGGTCATGGATCCGGAATAGAAAAAAGCACAGATAGAGCACATCTGGCTCAGAAACACCGCACACAGTGATATATAGGAGAAAAAGGCATTTGATAGGGGGTGTCGCCACCAATTACGTTTCTCCCCAGCTAATACCCACATGGAGGAAGAGACTGTGACACAAGCAAGCAGTATCATGAAGGAAGAGCTGGAAAGGCAGGTGGACTGTCTACATACTATAAACCCAGTGAGGAAGCAGAGGTATAAACAATGTCTGCTAAAGTATTTTAACGTGCCAATTGTAGGTCCTAAATTGATTTTATTTGGCAAAGAAATGAAGGAACTTAACACCTTGACCGCGGCGCGAATACCTCCACGGTGCTGGACAATTAATCAGTGGGCGGGGTTCGGACGGCCCCCAGCCGTCCTGCACACATGCCCACTGTGACGTCGGACAGCCGGGGGCCGTTCGCAGCATGGAACGGGTTAAGTTTAAGACATATGCTAGCTGAGGGGTGTCACTGTGGGGTTAAAGGCTTTTCAGGATTTAGGAGTGAGAGTTCCAAGCCATCATCCCCCCTTGCTTGACTATCAGTTCCTCAAGAGCAAAGACTGCTAGTGACATTCGAATTAGTGTGGAAGAATGTTGCACAATGGTAGGAAATTGCAATGTTGCTCGAGTATCCCTTCCCTGCTTCTTTGCCATGACCAGTTCCCCATAACGTCAGAATCTCAAAGTGGGAAATTCAGTGGCGGCTGGTGAGATTTGAACGTGGTTGGGGCGCAAAATTATTGTCGCACTGCACTGTGGCGAGCCACCCGAGAAAATTTTGAAAAATGAGTGGACAAATGGTGAATTTTCAAGCAAATTTGAGGAAGCAGGAAGGTTAGTAAAGCAATATGATTGAATTATTTATCATTTAAGAGACTTTAGTAAGTTTCTATCTTTCTCTCGTGAAAAAGCCCTTTGCTGTTATTGCTGTTGAGTTGCAGTCCAGCAATCTCACTAACTGAAGAGCCTGACAAAACATACATTTCCTTCTCCACTCATCCTTGTGTCTTTATTTTAGGTGTTTAGTCTTTCGAACCACTAGCAATGTAGAGGCTAACTGATTTTTAATTTAATATGCTTTATGATATTAAAAATGTGCAAACGGTGCAGTGTAGCCTCATCTGACACCTTCCCGGGTATCAAAGACACCTAAGATAAAGCACTTGCCCTCCACCAACGCCATTACCTCAACACCCGACACCGGCATCTTCTCTACCTGTGTGGGCCCAGTACATATGTCGGTTAAAATGGAGCCAGCTTGTCGGAACACTGCCATGGCTGCTCCCGATAATAATGCACCATTTATGAATCCCACACATTAACGGAGCTATCTAATTTCTTCAATCAAACCATCAGGTGTGAAAGTTTTAGTTAAATTCACGCTGGAACGGACTACTCACTCTATGCTCGATCGCCATCGATTAAGAAAAGCAACGTGTGCTTGCCATATATGTAGTAGCATTAAATCCTTTGATTACTGGCCTTGCAAAACAATATGATAGAAACGGTAGTGCAGGATGTGAAAAGCTAAAGTGACCTCTGTCAGTAGAAAGGATGAAGTCACGCCAGACTAGTTTTATACCAGCATGGCCGGTATTTTATGAGCACAACAGAACCTCCTGTACGGAAGTGCCACGTACCACTCAAACTTTTCAATCTTTCTTCTATTGAGGTCAATGGTCAGATGTAACTTTTAAGAACTAGGAGCAGAAATGTAGTTCGGCCAGCATTTCCTATTATAGTTTACCTCCAGTGAACGGGACTGTATCAAGAGAAATGTTTCCCAGGTACCAATCAGATTACATTTTACTAAAAGTGGCTGGCTGTTAGTGTCGTTGTCAGGGGCTATAAAACAACAGTTAGAAAGCTTATGATGAGGTTTCTGACCTGATGCGTGCTACAGGCTGGAAGGCTGGTATCTATCTGTCACAGGCAGATTAAACCCGATCAGTGGTCCTCCCGGTGATCAATATGTGCCAAGTGTTATATTGTCCACAGTAGATTCCTTTTTTCGGGCATCTGTTGTACGAAATTAGATGAGGCCCCTTCCGAAGCGACAGGTTCGGGCTCAGGCTACTTTCTTAACGTTTTCAAAAGCGAAACCATGCAGTTTTAAACACATGATACAGCAAATTATTGAGACGAGAGGCACCCCTCCCACACCCCGCCCCGTCTCGGGATGACCAATCCACTACCTCTTTGTCTCCTGTGGCCGCAGCCTAGCCCACCCCCTCCCATTGAAATGATTACAGTTTTGTTAACTCCTTCCCGGGCCACTGTAATGTGCGCCTGAAGGCCTCCTTGTAGATGGCATTGTAATTCACCACTCCCTCTAAAATGATGTCACTGCTTCAGCTTGTGCCTGCAGGTCGAGCAATACCTCGCCCTTGGCACATGCGCAGCAGGACATGTCTACAATTTACCATGTTAATTGCCGATCAGCAATTCGTCATTTCTTTCAAGCTGCTGGGCGTTTTTGCTCTCCTTGCTTCTTCCTCAGGGTGGTAGGGAGGGCAACGCCCTCTACGCCCATTAACACCAGCCGCCCCTGGGGAAATTATCTTGAAGATGGCACCAGTGCTTGTATTCGAGCAAGATGGTTTCTGAGCACTACTGACGGAAACAAAGTATCAGCCTGCAGTGGTCATCCGTTGGGTACTGCTTTCAGGAGGCATGCACAGAAGCTAAAGTGCATCCCTGTCATTGAAAAGCAAAAGTCGGTAAGGATGCTTTCTGCAGATGTGGACGGCATAAGAGTTTGATATGTACCTTGTTATTCAGCAGTAAATCAATTGTTCAGAACATTGCCTACCCAGGATGAATGTATGACGTTACAACGCGGTCTTTACACCGCGATACGTTTACAACGCAGTCATTACAACGCAAGTCGTTACAACGACTTGCGGTAGAGGCGCTGGACTTAGGAATAGTATAATTTCCTATTCCAACTCCAGCCTACGTAACAGTAGGGAAGGTGTTGGAATAGTAAATCATACTATTCCTTAGTGTATAGCGCCATCCAGCGGAAGTCGTTGTAACGACTTAATGGCCACGTTGTAAACATATCCCGGGGTAAAGACCGCATTGTAACGGATGTCTCCCACCCAGGATATTTGTTCCTATGGTGACAAAGGAAACTGTATGGCATTCATGCACTGATTTGCCTGCAGTGTAGGCGCTAGTTTTCCATTAACTGAGTTGTGGACCACATGCAATGTGATAGATCAACTAACTGGTTTTGTTCAAGGTGTATGTTTTCCAAAATATCCAACTAGATGTTTTTGTGGGGTTCCAAATCGCATTTCCCCATGTTTGCACCACAGCAAAGGTGTTTTTGCAGTTCAGACTGGAGCAAATCGGTTTGCTCCATGCCTTAATGAAAGCCTTGCTACGCAAGAAGCAAATATAGTGCAAATGAGCCATCGCCCCAGTATGGTACGAGAAGGGCTATCTACTACGGCGCCAAACTCTTTGCAGCAGGTCACACAATGCCGTGCCGAGCCGTGCTCAGTTCATCCTGCGGCCTCTGGGGTGCAAAGACCGGGGGCCTGGTCGTCAATAGTACTCCAGGCGCAGGGGCAGAACGGCCCATGGGTGCAGGCAATCACTGCAACCCAATGAGGACCGCCTAATACCACCCAGACAGGACACGGGGGAGGGGCACTTTCCTTGCATTAGTGCCCGCAATACCCCCGCTGATGGAGACATTGAGACACTGGTGGGGCTTATTAGCGACTTGATGTGTGTGTGCTGTGCACAGGCTGGCTGTCACACGAAGAGAACAAGGTATGATCCTGTCGGTTATGTCCGGAGACTTGTGAGGTCTGGCTGAGGCCTGGCAGACCCCAGCGCCCCCGGCCTCCGCTTCAGCTGATTGCCACTGACCCCTGTCATGCAGCGACGCCTGCACAGGCCCCAGGGACTGCATTCACTTTCAAATGGCATGGAGCATTCGTCACACAGTTCACCCCGATTACTCTTCCTGTGCATGGGGTCAAAGGTCACAGCCAAGCATGCTTCATCCACATAGGAAACTCATTCGCACTCATGTTCCTCTGTCCCTGGCGCAGTGGATGCAACCCCAGATACACCATTGGTAGGGTGACCAGGCGTCCCCGTTTTGCCAGGACGGTCCCTGTTTTTAACCAGCTGTCCCAGCAAATTTCAAGAAATTTAGCTCATGTCCCGGTTTTTAGAGAGGGTCGACTGAAAACGGTGGGAGGTGTTTTTTGTTTTACAAAGCAGGGAAAGTTAGCAGTTGTTTCAAGAAAGCAATTTAATTAACAGGTAAGCTATTGGGTTTAAAAATTACATTTTATGTATGTTTTTACTGCCTGTTCTGTAATTCTCTGCTGAGGAGCGCTCTCATCGCTTGAAGTAAAATTGTAGTCCTTCTTCTATTTTTGTGAAATGTCCCGGTTTTTGGCTTTAAAATTCTGGTCACCCTAACCATTGGCCGACCCTCATGCCCTCGAGCTGCTCTATACATATCAACAGCGACACTCCACCCCTTTCTCTCATTCCTATGACCTGAGCCGTTACAGCCTGACGTTTCCATCTGAGGGGAGCTGCATTAGACGACTATATGTGGGCGGGGTGTGACGTAAGTATCGTGGCCCCTTTTAGGTCTCAGCAACAGATAGCTTCTGAAGTTAGACCTATTGTTTTCAATCCATAATATATACTTAGAATGGACTTTGGGTCAGTTCCTTAATCCTGATTGGATGGCTTAGCTGTCGGTCTGAGAGCTCTGCTCTTGATTCAATGGCTTTCTGTAATAATGAAAGATGTCTCGTAGACAGGTCACTCAGAAACAGGTTGTAGGTTTAATGGTTAAGTTACAAAGTCCATGTAAAGCTCATGTAGATCTCCTGTAGAGCCCCACCAGGAGCAGCCTCCCTGCTGCTCAGCCCATCTCATCCAACTGCCAACTCCTCCAGTCCCACACACTCAACATTCCAAGTGACATCACTCATGGCTGAGCAGCAAGGGACAGAACAGTAATAAGGAAGATGCACCAACAACAACAGTAGGTTATAACACTTTCCTCCCTAATCTTGTGGTTGGTTGCACCAACCAGGAGCGTTTCGGTCTCTCAGAGTTCTAACAGGATGAATTGCTTCCATTCATTGCTAACTTTAAGGCAGTCTTTTTCTTTTGCCACTAGCAATACAGATGACTACATATGTTCCTTTACCCTCTCCCACAGTTGTTCCTTACCCCGCTCAGCTGTGTGCTCTTTTTATTTTTTTAACTTCCAATGCTCCCCAGCACAGTCCCAGTATAAAATTGTTATTTTATTTTTAAGATGGGAAGTGGTACCGAGAAGTTCATTTCGGGTCAGATGTACTAACGTTTTGTGCGGGCACAAATGGGTTTTAGACTGTTTGCGACCGCAAAAAACAGGTGGCCTATGTACTGATCCTATTTTGCGAGCCGCAAATCAATTTGCGACTCGCAAAATAGGATTAGCGACTCGCTATTTGGAAAGGGTGTTCCAAGGGCGTCCCTTCCTAATAGCGACTCCTGAAGCTATGTATGACTGTTTTGCGACCGCAATTGCCTTTAAGGAAAACGGGCTGCATTAAAAAAAAACTGCTTTATTTAAAAGCAGTCCCAGACATGGTGGTCTGCTGACCACAGCAGGCCACCATCCCCGTGAGGGCGAGCCATTCCCGTTGGGGTCGCAAATTGCAACAGCCTGATTATTATGCATTAGGCATGCAATTTGCAACCCCATTGGGAATCGCAAACAGTGTCTCAGACACTGTTGTGTATCCTAATTTGCGAGTCGCACAGGGTGAGTCGCAAATATGATGCAATTTGCGACTCGCAAATTCATGGGTCGTACATCTGGCCCTTCATTTTTTGCACTGGTACGCACTCTGTTTTTCACTTCTTTAACTTTCAATTTTGCAATTCTGCCACTAGTCTTGTTTGAATGGTAAATAAAAATAGCAAAATGACTGCTGTATACAAAGATGTATACTAGTGCATGCATCTCGACTCAAAGGCGCCCATGCATTATGACACAAACACGTGTATGCATCAGAAAGCATGTGTACACATCACAGCCATCTTGTAATGGGCTTTCTTTAAAAGACAACCCATTGCAAGATTGCCAGCAATGCATGCATATGCATTGTGATTTGTGTATTTACTTGCAAAAGGCATTACAAATAATTGCCAATAGTTTGGCTTTTTACAGCCGAGACCTACTGAATTTTCCAATGCTGATTTGAATACAGATGAGGTGCAAAAGATGGTAACTTAAGGACTATGTATTAATTATGGGCTGTTCCACCTCACAACTAGGGATGAGTGTTTCAGGTTCCAAATTTTATCTCTAGAAACCGTAAAAAGTGTGTTCAAAAGTTTGTAAATGTTGCACAGTGTGTGAAATGTAAATTGCCCAAAAAATTTGTTCTATGGGCAAAATGTCAACAAAAACGAATTTTTAGTTAGGGTGTCAAAAAATGTTTTGTTTGCAAAATTCTTGAGGCAAAACCAGTACCGGGATGCTTGTTTCTGGTTCAGGGAAGACCTGGCCTAGCATTTCGGGCAGGACTGTTCCCATGAGGAACAGGGTCAAGACTGATTTGCATATTGCTGGGTCTAAACTGGGGTGGCATGGTGGGCTAAAGAACGATGGGTCGGAGTGCTACCCAGAGCTATTGCCAGTGGCTAGACTTATTGCAAGCACTGATGCCATCGCCTTTTGTGTGTGTGATGCTAAATTCTATAACCAAAACGTTGCTAAAGAATTTTCAACTGCAGATGACGTTTTTCAAAGGTTACAAATAGTGTGTCCTTCAGGAAGGGCAACATTTGCAAGCTTGTGTTCAAGCACATGAACAGGTCTATTAATTATTGTGCAGGCCAGAAACCACTACAAAGGTTAGCAGATTACTCCATGCCATCAAAGACTCCATATTCCAGCTCAATGACTTCCTTCTACAAACCATGGTCAACTCCACTTATGTTCATTTGGTTCCACTAAAGGCAACCAGTACAAAAAATCCCAGAATGCACTCAGGTGTGTGATATGGTGTCCAGGATGAAATGGACAGTGGCGGAGAGGCGTCGCCCCACTGCTCAAAAGGAAAAATACAATAATAACGTATTGTTATTATCATTGTATTTTTCCTATGGAAGTCAGTGGCTCGTGGGGTGGGGCTGGGCAGTGCAGGGGGACGGGTGGTTTGCACTCCTCTTGGGCTGGCCAAGCAGTCCTGCGCACTTTGCATGTTCCCCACCAGGCTGCTTTACACAGCCTGGTGAGGAACTTGCAAAGCCTCCCTGACCCCTTCTGAGCGCCAGACCACGGCGCTCAGACCAATCACAACCCTGCAATGCAACGTTGTGATTGGCTATGGGGAGCCATTCACAATGCTGCATTGCACCGTTGCGATTGGCTCAGGAAGGCCTGTGTGCCCGGGTGCTTCCTGCTGCTGCTGCCAGCCGTGACTGGAGACCGGAAGATGAAGAGGATGGAGGAGAGCGGCCCTCCGACCGTTTCAGGTAAGTCTGTTTCAGGTAAGTTTTTCCATTCCCCCGCCGCTCCACCACCGTCCGGCAGCAGCCACACCTGGAAATTGAACCTTGTGCCGTAGGTTTCACTGGGACAGATGTTTTCTCTAACCTGAATGAAAATGTATCCAAAGTCAAAGGCGAAAGATCTCTACCTTCCAGTGCTTAATTTGTAAAAGAATGTGTGCTGATGCCCGCAGCTCTGATTAGAAGCTCACTGCCAGAGAAATGCAACGTCGGTGCACCGAATACCAAGGCTGCACACTCTTAAATCCACCTCAGGCCTCTTTAATCTACTACCAGGCTCTCCCTGCCCCTTTATCTCATTCTTGCAGGTTCTCACTTTATTGTTTTGAAATGGCTTTCCGTCTTTCTCTACTTCGGTTGTTCGCTTTGTGTGCTTTTCCATGTCTTCCTCTCCTAAATATCTGATGTAGAAAAAAAAGTACTTGTTCCCAAAAATAACTGCTGGTGGCCACCACCTGCAACCACCAGCTCAAATTAAGCACTGCCTCCACCATATTCTTCCAATATACGGAATACATACTGCTCTACTTCATCTTCTCCACGTCTTCGATACAACAAGCCTTGGCAAAGACAATTCACTGAGTGTTCAGATTCACATGCTGACAAATGCCACAGAAATGCTTACCACAGAGCAAAAAAATATAAAAAAACGATTGGTTTGTGTAAACAGTGCATAGATGAGATAAAGAAATAAAAGTGTGATGACAGAGAGTACTTGTGCATGTAGAATAGTCACTTACGAATTCCAGTGGCGTAGGAAGGAGGCACCTAAACAGCCGATAGTAATAACTTGAGACTAAAATACACCTTTGGGGTGATGCTAGATGTGACAGATAGACAATGTCTCAAACCAGTGGTTGAAGGTTCCTGGGACAAAGAAGACACTGACGGATGGAAGATGAACAAAAGCCTTTAGATTATGTTTAGGTTAGAATATGTCCACCGTGAAGGGTGCAATGACCATTGCAGATCAAATCTCAAAAATGAAAGCCAATGTACAAAAAAGTAGACTTTACATGAGGGACTGATTTGTATAAAAGGAACAAGGCAGTGTGTCATTGCACTGCTTGTGTAATAAAGCACAGCACACCAAAGGGACAAGACAAGATTCTTTGGGGGGCAGGCATGGAGAAGACCTGTGGAGCAGTGTGGGCTAGCATCGGCTCCTCCCCTAGAGCTTCCTGTTTCCTGCTGGCGGTGGAGTTGCTCCGAAGGAAGCATGGAGAGTGATGTTCAGAGAGGCACTGTCGGGCAGTGATAGGCAGCCTGCAACAGCTGAAGACGTTGGTGCAGCTGGTAGGTAGCGGTTTCCTCCTTCCTTTCTTGTCTCTGTCCCAAGTGATAGATAGGGTCGGACTGGGAACCCAAAGCAGCCCTGGCATTTTGTCAACCCATCCCCCACCACCATTGGGGAGTGCAAGCGTGATGCACCGCTGCTTAACAAAACCGGCCCCCCAGCCCTGTTGCTTTTGTTACTGGGAGCCAATATTGCAGCATCTATGCAAAACCGTCCCCCACCCTTCCAGGCAAACGCCCGATGCCCGCTACGGCCAGTCCGGCCCTGCTGATAGAGAGTGGTGGGGGAGAATGTGGCTCTGCCGGTTGGTGATGCCTTCTGATCAGCGTTATTTCAACCAAGAGGTCTTATCACACGACGCTGTGTCGATGCCATTTAGCCGCAGTGGTTAGCCTCTAGCCTCCCGTTCATGTTTACAGTTTCCCCACTACCTACGGAACTTAACCTCGGGTGCTGAGGTGTGTGGAGCTGTCATGCTTCGGCCAGCGTACCCAAAGCTGGAGTGGGCACTGTGCGGAGAGTGGCACTCTCAGATGCGGGGACATCCTCCAGCCTGCTGGTGGCCGCTCCATCCCGCCCCTTGGTCGTCTGGAACTTCTCTGTAGCCACTGCCGTGGTTGGGCTGAAATGGCCCACCCCTTTAACATATATAAACATCGTGTACCAGTCATTTCACGCAAATAAAAGCATAATCCATGGGAAGTCTTGGTCATGCAAATGGTGTAAAGATTTAGTACATTAAGGCCTATTCTTTATATTTGTCCCAATCGATATGCTCTTTGAATGACAAATGGTGCGGTCATAAGAATTTTTCTCTCTGTATAACAAATACTGTTTTCAATATAAAATGTTATTTTTTATTATGTTTTAATTGTATTGTACTTTATGCAATATTGTATTTTTAATTGATAAAAACTGTTACACATAGGTTGTGAAACAAAACTTTTTTTTTAATGTCATTACATCTGTATACAATGTGTTTTTTAATAAAGTAGTCTTTTTGTGATACAATTTGGGACTTGTTAAGTGGTTATTACTAGAATAAAGCTAGAGTATTCTGTTAAGGACAGAAATACTATACGACTGAATAAGATGATGGGATTACTGCATGTGTTTTAAATATACTTCAAGGGACAGCTGACTTCACAACTATTTGATAGTACTCCAGTCCCTTTGTGTCAAAAGGTGTCGTACTTTAATATTCGGGACCGCGTAGGGGACAGGGCCCTACCCCTGTCTATGTTGGTATTAGCGAACCGCAAATGGTAAATGCGGCATGTACGAGTGCTTTATATGTCGTTCTAGCTATGAATGCACTGTGTACACGTTATTCTGCTCAACTACGCGGGTTC